>NW_018744821.1:369169-3236669 GCF_001683475.1 Chenopodium quinoa | reverse complement strand
AGGATTCAACATTAAATATTATGTGGTAACTAATTATTCAAGAATTAAATTGGTATATTCGATTGATTGAATAATTATCGTTGATTGAATGATTATGGTTTGACAGTCATCACCAAGTTTAATAACCTGTAAATAACGTAAAGTGAAAGAGATTACACACCAAAATTCTTGGAACGTATATACCTGGCTTTGAGTATGAACATATGGGGGGAGTTATGTGACTTTACATTTGATCATAACTTCTACTGGAGTACAGGATGCTGTACATTCCTTTTATTATTATTATGCGCAACGCAGGAATTCCGCCACCTATGTGTGGTTAATGATGCTGGCACAGTTAGCTTTCGTGTCAGTAACCTCAATTTATTTGGGGGAGGTTGAGTGGGAAACCCATTTGATGCGTAATCAACGCTAAATAAATTATGTAGTTGTCTAGTTGAGAAGTTTTGTGGAATTTTGTATGCTTGAAAAACAGATGCAACAAGGTAAGTTGTGTGTTGATAGGTAAATGCATATGTTAGTGTGTTAATTACGCTTATATACTCACCTTTACTGATTGTGTGTTTTGTGTGTTTGTTGGCCTTGTCTTTATCTTGGCCCTATGATGACCCATTTTTAATGGAGAGTAGTGGAAACCAGTAGAGAGAAGCTTTTCAGGTGATGAAGCATATTCATGAATAGGCATGAGTGAAAAGCGAATCATGCTAGTTTCCATAAGTATATGATGCGTTTAATGCTTTAATTATTTATGATATTATATTATGCATGACTAATGCAAAAGTTTAAAATTTGGTTTGGTTTTAATAAGGGTCTTTAATGGTTCAAGTTGTAGGTTGATTTTATTTTACTTCGTTTGACTTGGGTTTGACTTTACTTTCGTTTTGGTTGACTTTATAGTTGACTTGTTTTGAATGTTTTTAAAGATAGTCTCCCGCTGTGTGTCTTTGATAATTGCCTTAGCCGTTTTCACGGTGCGCGGTAATGTCTTAAATATTTCTATTTAAAGTATTAAACAGGGCAAAATAGGTATTTTAAAAGAAAGGAATTTCTAGGGTGTTACATTACTGGAGAAGACCCCAATGATAAAAAAACTAGTGCATGGAGTATAGCTGAGGATAAGGCACTTGTTTTAGGCTACATCAATGTCGATGGGAACGTTACCACAAATACCAAACGAACTAAAGCCGATTTATAGGCTGCAATTAGGACGTTATTCGAAGAGGCACGGGTAAAGAACCTTGAAGAGATAAAAGAACAGACCATTAAGTCCATGCAACAATGTTGGGATTTTATCAACACATGGGCTTCAAAATGGGTTATGGCATACGGTTATATCCTACGACGCCCGAAAAGTGGAAACTCAGGCGGAGATGTTGTCCAACGTGCCCATGAGTATTATGCAAAACTCAGTCATGGAAAACACTTTACTTTGATGCATTATTGTTTTGAAACAATGCAAAAATTTTTTAAATGGGCCCCACGTATGATCCAATAGCTTCCTTTGGAGAGCGAGGGAAGTAGGAAACGATCCGAACCAGAATCACCAAGTGTGGGTGTTGGAAGAAAACGACCTCCGGTTGTAAAAAAAATCAAAGAGTTTAAAACCAGAATCACCAAGGTAGTAATTCTTCTACATCAATAAACCTTGAAGCTTTCAACACAACTCTTGACGAAACTAGTGATAAGCGGCTTGATCAAGGAGAACAACTGATCGACTTGATAAGTAAAAGGAGCGATGTAATACCCCTAATATTTTAGTACTCTATCTATCTATTTTATATAGAAAAGTTTGATTTAGTTTTTACATTCTCTCAAATTTACAAGTAAGTTATTTTTAACTTTAAGTTTCGAGGACGAAAATTGTTTTAAGGAGGGTAGATTCTAATACCCGAATATTTTAAGAAATTATCAGATATATTTTTTAAAATAAGATTTACTTTTTTAAAAAAAAAAAAATTATTTTAAATTTTTTTTTATAATTTTTTTTGTTATCCTATACCGTATAAATTATCACACACACACACACACACACACACACACACACACACACACACACACATATATATATATATATATATATATATATATATATATATATATATATATATATATATATATATATATATATATTAGGGGTGTCAATCGGGTTTTCGGTTCAGTTTTGGGTTCGGTTTATCAGTTTTTGGTTTGTATCGGGTCGGTTTTTAACGGGTTGGAATTATTAATGGGTCAGTTCGGGTCGGTTTTAAATAATTACGGGTCGGTTCGGTTTGATTTATTCTTATTACAGTTTCTTTTCGGGCCGAATTCTAATCGGGTCGGGTTATAATTGGTTCGGGTCATAATCGGTTCGAGTTAAATTCAGTCGGTTTAAAAACGGGGTTTGTCAGTTTAAAGCGGGTTTTGGGTCAACACAAATCGGGTTGTAATCGGTTCGGGTTGTAATTGGTTCAAGTTGAACTCAGCGAGTTTGACAACAACTAGTTTTGCTTGTTTTAAACAGGTTTCGTTAACATATATCGTCTAGTATATCCACAATATTCTTTAATTAGTTATTCCAGTAGATCATACGGAGTATTAATTAGTTGTTTAACTTTATGTCCCTTTTTTATATAATGATTTTAAGGATCAACTAATAATAACAAATCTAGAGTTAGCTTTTGATTTAGATTTTTAATTTATTTTAATACAATATACTGTTCCATAAGCCATTACTCGTTAATAAACGATAATATTGTAGCATAAGAGTTTCAATGACATCAAAATTCCAAACCTTTTCAATATATATACTTTATAGTTCAAA
Organism: Chenopodium quinoa; assembly: GCF_001683475.1. Taxonomy (NCBI): domain Eukaryota; kingdom Viridiplantae; phylum Streptophyta; class Magnoliopsida; order Caryophyllales; family Amaranthaceae; genus Chenopodium; species Chenopodium quinoa. The sequence continues at coordinate 3,233,866 of NW_018744821.1, read as the reverse complement.
TTAAACCCTTTTGTTTTACTAATGATAAAATATACGCAAAACAAAAGAAAAAAAATTCTACGATTATAACGAGTTACGGACTTACGGATTATAAACGGTTCGATTATAATTAATCGATTTCGGGTTATAAACGGTTCGATCATAACTCATTACGGGTTATAAACGGTTCAATCCTAACTAGTTATAGGTTGTAAAAGATTTGGGTTTATCGGGGTTTTGTCGGGTTTAAACGGTTCCGGTTTACAATGGGTCGGGTTGCTATCGGGTTCAAAAGTAATCGGGTTGGGTTGTTCTCGGTTTCAGGTTGTATCAATTCGGCTTGATATCGGGTACGGTTCATTAACGGTTCTCAAACATTAGGCTCGGTTCAGTTTCAGGCTTTAAAAAGTCGGGTCGGGTCGGTTTAAGTTTTTTAAATAACAGGTTCTTAACGGTTCGGTTCCTTTTCGGAACAGTTCAAAATAGTTCGGATTCACCAGTTCGGGTCCGTTTTTGACAGCTCTAATATATATATATATACATGGTCGTATGACGTGTGTGCAGTCATGTTTTTTTTTCTTCTGAAAAACTCTAAGCTTTGACCTCTGTAAACTTGTTTCCACTAGTTTATTTGTCTTATGCTCAAGCTTCATCAATTCCCTTCTTATATCATGCGGCAATCCAAGATCATCATTTGATCAAACCAATTACTTTTTATTGCAAAGTGTTTGGAGTTGTGCGCATAAGATGTGATCAAGCAATCAAGACCTTTCTTTAATATTTGGTTAATTTTTGCGAAAGGTAATCACACGTATCTATTTTAGAGTTGTTTATATTATTATTGAATGATTAATTGTTCATATGCTTTAATTTATATATATGATTAATGTATACAATTTCATAATTTGATCATATTTAATGTCTTGTTATTATTGTTGTATATGATGAATCGTATAAATATGTTAGGGTTTTTAATGTTGTTGTTATAGAGAGTATTGTTTTATCAAGGTTTTAGCATTGTTAGTGCAGAGTATTATTTTTGGGTGGAGATTTGATTACATTTGGGTAACTAGTATGATTGCCCTATAAGAGTTGAGATATACTACGATTGGATCGAGTTTGAATTATTATATTATTTGGGAACATGTGCCAATATTAAGAATTTATTATCATGTGAATTATTATTTGATCAATGTATGAGATCAAAAGGTTGAGGAATTATTATTTTGTTCTTGGTCTGAGGCTCAATGTTGTATACCTTAGTTCTTGGCATGTTGGTAAGCGGATGATAATCATGAGTTAAGAATGAGGTACAATCTTTATTATTTATTTTTATATGGTCCCCTACAGTGGGAATTGACCCGTATGTGGTCTGGTTTAAAGTTTTTTTTTTTGTCCCCTATAGTTAAGAATAAGGTACAATCTTTATTATTTATTTTTATATGGTCCCCTACAGTGGGAATTGACCCATATATAGTCTGGTTTAAAGTGTTTTTTCTGGTTATTGAGAGTATTCAAGTTTTTATACTTGTTGGTTTGTTATTTGAATACCCATGTCTAACGCTAGGTATAAAACAAAGAGCATGGCATAATTATTGGTTACGAGTTAATTGAGTGAAGGATTGTATTATTATTCGAGGTTGGGTTTGACAAAGGTTATTTTCAGAGTACTATGTGTAATGTAGTTTCGAACTACATTGTTTAAGTGAGTTAATTATATTAATTATTATATTATTCTTTGTGTTATGATAAGTGGTGATTACTCAGCTTTTTGCTTACGTGTGTATTGTTTTGTTGTGCTATTTGTATTTGCGGCCATGTCTTTTTCTTATGGTGGCCCTGCGACGATCTATTTTGGAATTTGTCCTTAATGGTAAGCAGTCAAGTTGTTTAAGCAGGTTGATCAAGTGATCGTAACTAAAGGAGCTCCAGTGTCTCGATTAGTTTGTTATAACAAGTTTGTAAAGTTGTATAAATAGCTCACTTAGATTATTGGGTTGTAATTATTGGGATTTGTAAGCCTTAACACTTGACAGGTTGTTGAGTGTGGCAGTAATACCTCCGATTTAGGTGTATGCTTCCGCACTTTTATTTAAAGGTTGTCTATTTTTCCTTTATTTATTGTTTAGGAAAATTGTAATCTAATAATCCCACCTTTAGTCGGTCTTCCATAAACAATCCCACGTTTTGAAATTCCAGAAATAATCCCACTTTTGATCCTCATCTTCCACTAACGATCCCACTGACCTACAACTTGTTAAGCAGGTTATTTTATTTATTTATTTATCTATTTTTTTTAACTATACTCCTTCTCAAGCCACCAGTCCAACCACCACCCAACACTCACTCCTTACCGCCACCCCCACCACCAAGCCACCACGAAACTCACCAACCACGCCGGAAAATCCAATAACCATCCCTAAAACCCAACCCCCACCACGAAAACTCCACCCACTGCCACGAAAAACCCCACCCCAGCCCCCTGAAAGGCTGAAACTCAATCCTCAGCCACAAAATACTCCACCCCAGCCACGAAATACTCTACTCCGGCCCCAAAAAACGTCACCCATCGTCTCCAATTCGGTTTTTGGTTTAAAATTAAACGCAAATTATTATTTCAATCATCTGAAAAATCGAATTGAAAGGGAATGAATTGATGAATTCAGAGGAGAGGGAAACATACCAAAGAGAAGAGAGAAAGAGCAGGAGAAGGAGAAGGAGAAAGAGGGGTTCTGGGCTGCGAATTGGGTTGGGTTTTAGGGGAAGCTAGGTGGCTGCAGGAGCTGATTTCGGGCTACAGGGGTTGGGTTCCGTCGCCTTAAAGGGGTAGGTTGGGTTGCCGGGGAAAGCAAGGGTGGGGATGCGGTGGCGGGATGGGGAAGGGATACGGTGGTTGGGCTGGGGGTTTTGGTTTTGTTTTTTTTATATTATTTTTTTATTAGTTTTTTTTTTTTAAAAAAAAAAAAGGTTAAACCTATTAAAACATGACACGTGTCTTATAACCTATGAAAACCGGTTATCAAAAACAATCCAATCGGTAAAGGATTGTTAAGGGAAGATGGGGGTCTAAGGTGGGATTGTTTCTGGAATTTCAAAAGGTGGGATTGTTTATGGAAGATCGACTAAAGGTGGGATTATTAGTTTACATTTTTCCTATTGTTTATTATTAGCTAGTAAATTGGGGGTGTTACAAGCGAAGATAGGAAAAAGCTAAAGAAGGAGGAGATGAAATTCATCATGTTACGTTCATTGATGGCAAAACCCGTCCTCGATGAATTTGAAGTCGAAGTGTACAAGAAGCTTAGAGAGGAGTTTAGTAACAGGTTCTTTTAAAGATATTAGTTAAGTACTAGTTATTTTTATGTATTAATTATTTCATCTTTTAGTTTCTATATCAAGAGTTTATCTTTCAGCTAACAACATTATGTTTAAGACTTGTTGTAGTACTTAAGATGTAATCGTACGTAGTAGTAATTTTAATCGTTTGTATTTTTATTTGATATTAGATGTTGTAATCTTATGTGTTGGAGTAATAATGTTATGTTTCTATTAAAAAAACATGTAATTTTCTATGAAGTAAAGCTTCTATAAGTTTAGTCACATGTAACACCCCAATGATTCTCTCTTAAAACCTGTGAATACCCTGAACAAAATCCAAGAGAATTACTGGCGTGCTACCGCCACGTGTTCAAACGTTAAGGCTTTATCAGAAATTAGCAGCGGAAAAACTAAATCAGTTATAAATAAATTTCAAAACCAATGACCAAAACCAAATTAAATCTTACAACTTGGAACCATTAAGGCCCTTATTCAAAATCCCACAAAAGTAGTAATAAATAAAACCAGAGTTTAAATAAATTCAAAAGTAAGAAATAAAGTAAACTGTGAATGGTAATCAACACTCCACTCAAAATCCCACCACCTTGATGCAAGTCCAAACTATGTAAACACCTGTGATGAGTCTGCTCCCCAATATTACAAGTGTAAAGATTGGATCATTACAGGGTCATTGAAAGGCGAAGGCCACGACCAAAGAAAGACACACAAAACACGCAATCAGCAAAGCTGAGTACATACAAGCTGCAAAACATAAAAGAAATCCCTAACATGCTACTAATAATCAATCATCACGCATCATTAGTTTATAGACTTGACACATGACTCAACTATTTATAATCCTAAGACTCCATTAATTAATAATAGGTAAATCATTATTTTTATTCATTGGATTACGCAATAGACAAGGTTGTCCAACCCATGCTCCATTTGGAAAATCAATAAAAGAAAAACCCCATGCCTCCTTTCGGAAACATCAATAAACATCCAACGACCACGGGCACGACTCCCTGATCGTAGTTAGTATGAGATCTCATCTAACTCCTAGTTTTGAAAAGTATTTGAAATAAGAAACTCGTAGATCAGACGGCCTCGAGAAAAGTGCACGGCTAATACCCCGTGTACCCCAACCCCTGATTGTCATTACTCCATATGTGCACCAATCCAGAGTTTTATTGCTCATCCATCTTGCACCTTACATGATTTACAAGTTTAGACTTGGTGATGACTTATATGCAAAACAATATAATCAATCAAATATTACATCATTCCAAGCAATCCAAAGTTCCAATTCAATTCTTGATTTATTAGTGGCAAACAATATTTAGTAATGAATCATTTAACTACCTCGGTGTATAAACACCTTAAGTGCATAGGGCACTTCAAATCCTGAACCTCGTCTTAAAAGACTTTAATGAACTTTCTCTACTCAAATCATAATTAATTCATGAAAGAGTATTAAAAATTAACCTCATGGAACCATTATCAAAGTTAATTCCACTTATAGACAACCAAGAATCCATAACCTTTAATTAATCATAACATATCCAATTGATAAGACAATCACTTATACATCACCCACAACCGTAGTCATATACTTATATCTCAAACATGCCTCATACACAATATACGGAAATCACAATGTATAACCAAACAATTTAGCCCAGTCATCCCTATACATGATACCAAGTTCTCGACCCGTCCTTAAACATGCACCTAAAAGCAAGGTTTCGTAACTTGTACGTACCTTGTGTAAACAATTCGGTTGGCCACTTTAAAACTAGAAATCACCTTCAATAAACTCCTCTCCTAAACCAAACAATAACATCTCAATCAATACCCAATCAATCAAATTTACAGCAATACTAACCTATTTTAAAACCTTCAAAATCCAAATTAAACAACACTTTAAAACCTTCCCTTTAGTTAAAATTAAAGGCTTATTGTTACACCCCCGATTTACTAGCTAATAATAAATAAGAAATAAAGGAAAAATAGACAACCTTTAAATAAAATTGAGGAAGCATACACTTAAATCGGAGGTATTACCGCCACACTCAACAACCTGTCGAGTGTTAAGGCTTACAAAATCCCAATAATTACAACCCAAAAATAATATTCTGCATATATAACCCTAAAACCACAATAAAACAATGCTCCATATAACAACAACATTAAAACTCTATAAATAATACAATCAATCAATGCGACAAAAATAATACGACAATTAGAATCATATAATACCACACACTAATCATATACATATAAATCATGATTGTATATAATTCACAAATTATAAAATTTACACATAACAATACGGAGTACAATTAATACTAACAATTTATAATCAAACAAGTCAAAAAAAAATTAATTAAGGTAGTGTGATTACATATGCTATAATACAAACATCTCCCAAATAGGTTCGTGTGATTACCGATCTAATAGTAGGACGCAATATTGCAATTGCGCATGACATGATTACTCCAAACATTCTACTGCTCAATCACCAATTCACCAGCGCATGACTCAAAATTTTTGGAATAAAGGTAATTAGTTGACCAATTGATGATCATGAATCTAAAAAAAATTAATAGCACATATGGCTGCTACTATAATCCCCATGAACAGAATGGAGTTAAGAGAAAGCTATGAATTTATATCAAAACGGCTGTAAAAGTTTATTTATCAAAAACTTGGGCTAAAATAGTTTATATATGCTTAAAAATAGAGAGTCCTATTTAAAATAAAATAGGGTTTTAAACCTTTTCGAACTTTAAAATAAAAAATATGAGATTAGGAAAGTTATTTAATAAATAAAAATAAACTATTGTTTAATAAAATATATTATATAAAATCATAAAATATTCGGGTATTACAATCTACCCTCCTTAAAACAAGTTTCGTCCTCGAAACTTAAAATAGAAAATTTTAGGGTATAACACTTATATATAGTTCTTTAAATTTTCTTCATAAAAACCTTAAAATACACTCTTCTACATGAAATTACAGCAAATTTAAAGTTTAATAAAAATCTGAAAATTATTTAAAACCCCTAATAATCTTCGTTTTTAATGAGTGATTAAACCCTCTTTATAAAACATCAAAAGTAGTACTTAGAAACTATTTCCAGAATTCAGATTAATTAAAAACCCTTCAAAACCTTATCAACACATCACTTTAATACTCAATTAAAAGTCTCCTAGAAAATAATCACTTCCTAAAAAACAACCAACAATTAATATTATTAATCTAAGTGATTTCCAACAATATATCATGATGAAAACCTCTTAAAACATCAATAAAAACATAAATTTATGCTTAATTAACTTTAAACAATTAATTTTATTAATCAAACTCAAGGAGAAAATTTTAAGCATAAAAACTTCGTTAAAAATCAAAAACTGCAAGAAAATCATATTTACAGGATGAATTTGGCCACGAGAGAGTTGTACTCACTACCAAAGGTTGTGAGTCTTTTTTAAAACGTTATTTCCACATGGAAAACACTACTTTTTTTTTATCAAAATCGGATGAGTTCAGAACATGATCTGATTAAAACCGAATTAATATAAACGAACGGAAATCTAAAAATTAAAACATGTATATAATCTGAAATTATAACCTTTTACCATCAAAATATAGATTTGATACTAATTATATCAATTTCAAACAATTAAATCAAAAACCCAAAACAATACTTATATAATTATGCAAATAGAAATAGAAATAAGGGGAAAAGAAGGAGAGAAGAAGGGGGAAAAGGTGGATGCGGTGGCTGCCAGTTGGGTGGTCGCGGGCGACTAGGCGGCGGCGGCAGCAGGTGGGTCCGGCCGGCAGGTGGGGACACAATGAATTAATTCTCACGTAGGAAGAGGAGGAAGAAAGAAGAAAAAGAAAAGAGAAAAAAGAAAAATAAATAAAAAAGATAGGAAGAATAAAGGGAAAGGAAAATGAAATAAAATAAAATAAAGGGGAAGGAATAATAGAACTAACCTTTTGTGTGGCAAAATTTTGGGAATTAATGGGGTATTTATAGGAAAGAATATTGTAGGGTAAGTAGAAAGATTGGACCACATAAAATTAATGGGCCAAATGAATGAAATAGACTAAGCTTTATTTGTATTGAAATAGATTATATAATGAAGATTCATAAAATAATTTGTACCAAAATAATTTTCAATCCAATTTAATATTTTGAAATTAAATTACGGAAAAATACACATCAATATTATAAATAAAATTAAATTTCATTTATAACATATTAAGTTGGTAAAGTACGATAATTATTATTATGTAAGCTAATTATCGAATACTAATTATTATTATTCAAATTACTACTACTACTAGTGCATGAAAGAGAGTATGATGTGTCAAAATAGGGTAAAGAGAGAGAATGAATGAGAGGATGGTACCTCTTTGATATTCATGCTCTTAGGCACACAAATCTGGCGATGGCATATAGGCCTGGACCGTGCACGTGCTAGCCTTTTGAAAATTTCAGCTCGGTATGTAACTTCTAAATCAGGCCATGAGGCAGGTCTAACTAACCCCAAAACACATGAACCTAGCACGAGACATGACTCGATTCAGTCCAGAGCAACACGACTAATAGATAAAAAAAGTACTCTAGTAGTATACCCGTTAGATTTTTGTGGCCCATGCCATTGGAACTTTGGAATTGTGGCAAAGGCTACACCTCACATACACAGATTCACTAATTAGATTTCATACCTTTCTCAAGCACATTCCATAAACACAATTTTCAATTTCCCGGGAATTTCAGAGACTAAATTCCAAAAATGCCCCTACTACTCCGGCCACCGTCGCCGTCGCCGCCACTCTTCCACTCATTCTCCGGCGATCACCCTAACCTGAATTTCATTCTCTCTCCAAAACTCAATAATTTCCCTCAGCATCATCGGACGACGTCGCTTTCCGCCTCCCGAAACGTCGACTCGTTCACCCAGAACTCGGGGTACTTGTTCAAGCTCAGTGACTCGGAGGCGGAGTCGCTTTCGGAGTACGATATTGCGAGCATTGGTTCAATTTACAGAAGGAAGCCTTTGATTTTGGGTCGTAGGTTGTTTCAGATTGGTACTACGCTTGGAAAATGGTTCGGAATTCGGTATATTGATGGGGTTATGGAGAGGGCTGATACCATGTTCAAGGTGATTGAATTTTCTTTCTATTCTTTCAATTTCTTCTTGGTTGCAATTGCATTGTAAAGAGAGCTGAAGTGAACTTATTAGACCTCAACTGAAATGAACTGAACTTATTAGAGTTGAACAAGTGAACTTATTTTAGCTGAACTGAATTGAAATGAAATGAATATTTTATAAGAGAAGGAAATTAGGAACTGAAGTGAATTGAAGTGAACTTATTAGAGAGGTCAGCTAACTGAAAATAATCGTATCAGAAGAGGCCCATAGTGTCCATTTTCATATTCATGATCAAACTTTTTAACTTTGACTATAGTCATGTGAGGTACCGTTGTATTGTCTCCAATGTGTACTTTTATTATATTATCAAGTTTTTATAATTATTTAAAAAATTTGTAAATTAAGATTTGATGGTCAATGATAGACTGTGCAAACAAAATAAAAGACTATATATTATATGATGACCGATGTTGTTTAGAATGTAGAAATAGGATTCATGCTTCATAGTTTAGGAATAGTTGTAATATTTTGACTTTTACATTAATCATGGACTATCTTTGTTGATTTATACTTGTTATAAGTGTAGATATTGGTTAAAGTTATAACAAAGTGACAATTATGAAAATGGAAACATTACAAGAATTTTGGAGCAGAGGAGGTATGGAATACATGTGAAAAAAATTAAATGAAAAAGAGATATATATTCGATTTTGACACTATCTCATTTTCATATCATCAACAACACCACCACCACCAACAAAGTCTTACATGAATTGTCATAAGGAACTGTCCAATATAGAAAAAGGGATATAACAAGATAATGAGTTGAAAGAGTTCGGAAAAAGTGTGTAAAGTGAGAAAAAGAAAGAGCACCTAGGTAAAAATTAAGAGAGTGCTAACTTCTAAAGAAAGCCAAAAATAAAATTCAAGAAAGTTTTAGTAGAGTGGTAAAAACATGCGAGTAAAAAACATAAAGGTATGAGAAAACCTTAGCAAAGAAAATAAAAAAAGTTCATAAAACACGAATTTGGTAGAAAATGTAAATACTAATATAAAATCAACTAAAGTATATATGAAATCATGACATGTCGTTGACGGTGAATTTTTACCCTCCACACACCCATATTCAACACCATATTTCCCTCAATCCGCAAAGCACATCTTAAGTCGGCCATTCTCGGGGTCTATTAATAAGTGGCTCCATCTTAAAAGACACCTTCAACTCTTGTTTACAGGACTCATGATCTTTTTTCTTTTTTTTTTTGGGGTCTATAAGAGTATAGGGGCCAAAAAGGGCAATGATGTTGAAGGGATTCCATTACCAGTCTTTGATAGATCATCCTAACATTTTACCAGTTTAATTAGGATTGGTTGTTACTAGACAGTTCTTTCCTATGGGCACAAGGTTAGGGTCATGATAAAAGAGTTTTTATTGGACATGGCTTTCAATGGACATGATCTCTACTCTTTATTGGAAAGGGTCATTATTGGCGTATAGGGACAATATGATATCCTAATAATTTGTATAAGAAAATATAGAGTTGTCAAGGTTAATAAATTTACGCGTATAGTAAAGTGTTACTTTTTTTTTTTTTTTTCCATCTCTTCTTTTCCCCTCTTTAATTTGGCCGTCCGTTATTGACCACACTAGCTTTTGGCCTGTTTTTTAAGATGACCCTCTGTTAATCCACACTGACTCGACCTGGTCCACCCGATAGCCAGGTCCGACATCCACTATTGTACATCACTGTACCTTTGTAGAGTTTGGACTTTATCAAAACTATATAATTTATTGCTCGATGGGGCCTTGGGGAAGCTAACGTTTGGTAGATTATCAGCTAAAAGCAAATAGATGTTCACTATTAAATTGTATCATGATCAAGGACATAATGTGACGTTGACTCAGGTGCAATATTCTTACTTGAACGTCTTGGAGTGCTGCAATGGTTGTGTTGGTTTTGACCTTGAAGAGTTTTGACATTTGACTATGTTGTTTCGTTAGAAATTTTAATAAATGTTTCTTCTTGCTGTTTGCAGGTTCGAGCGGCTGAGCTTCGGAAAATTCTGGTTGAACTCGGTCCGGTATTGATAAGTCACATCGTCTTTGGATTCCATGATGCTGTCTCCAATTTGTTCATTCATGTTTTTGTGCTTTTGAATTATGCATAGCTTGTTCACATACACTTAATGTATCTGTTATCTCCATTAATTTCTGTTTGGTAACTCCATGCTCTGTCCTGTCGATGGTTTAGATATTTGTTATCACCTGATATACTACTAGAGCACTAGGTGCATGATATCTGCAATGCTTTTGTCAGATCATAGCTTCAAAAAGTTAGTCTGGTTTTCTAATGGATGATATATAAAAGATGAATATCCTTTACCAATAGTCTATTGTTTCTGTGCATGTCTCAGCCACCAGAATAATTCTATCTTGCACTTAATTTATTATTCCTATTATTGCAGATTTCTGCATGGTTTTGTTTAGATATTGGAAGATTGGGGATAAAAATAAGGAAGGGAAATAAAATTTCTATATGGATTGTTTTTTTTTTTTTTTTTTTTTTTTTTTTTTTTTTTTTTTTTTTTGTTTGTGCTAGCTTATGACCTGGTTCATTTCTATTTTGGATACTCTTTTCTTGGGTAACCCATCTCAAGCTTTTCTTTCTCACTGCAGGCCTATGTCAAAATTGCTCAGGCTATTTCATCTAGATCTGTAAGTTGCCTTTATCATCAATTTAGTGTTTGTTGATGCTGATCTACTGTTTTGGATTTGTTAAATATGTGTATCTGTACAAGTAATACCATTTTGCGTTGAATACTTTCTATTTCTCAAGTTTTTGACCGAGTATTTCCTATTCTTTGTCTTCTGTAAACACGGAGGCTTGGAGCAGTGACTGGAAGCACCATTTAAAATAACTCTTTGGCTGTAAACTTAGCAAAAGGAAGTAGTACATGTAGAGAAAAAGAAGCTGCACACAATTTCTACTGAATTTTAGGGTGCTGTTCTATTCACCTCACTTATCTGAACCTTTTCAGCTAAACTTAACTAATTTAATTTTTTTTTTTTTTTTGAACTGCACTTATCTAAACTTTTTAGGATTTATTTTGATTGTGAGTTGAACTCAGATGAACTTGCTTTTCCTAATTAGAACTTATCCTAATTTTTTTTTTCTTCATGAAATTAGTGAATTTAAGGTGAGGAGAGCATATCCTTAAATTTCTTATGATGAGGTACCAAGGTACATACTTTGGTGGCATTACCAAATAAGGGTGTTTGTCTCACAAATATATTGACATAATTTAGTATTATAAAGAGAATCAGAGATTGGGAATAAATATCAGAACATGTGCAGAAGAATTAGGGAATTTCCCCATTACAAATGGGTCACATTATGCCATTACACAAGTCCTTTCTTTGTTGCAGTTACCCTGAACAAGCTGACAGGATTACAGGATGAGGAGCCAATGTGCTGTTTGCAAATGATAATTGGTTTATCGATTGAATTTAGACCATTAGAGTAGGTTTTCATGCAAAGTTAGATCTTTCATGGTATCCTTATTGGATGAAGAGCCAATGTGCTGTTTGCAGATGATAATATTATTTTTTAAAAGGTGAAGTGAACAGGGCCTAATTAAGGATACTATGAAAGGGAGATGGTGGAGGCAATGATTTGGAAATGTCTAACACCAACTGTAACACCTCTTAAAGTGAATCTTTTTAAAATTGAAAATTCATCAAAACCTTGTGAGTATTATCCATTTCGTAATCAACTAGGAAAGTGAAACCCTTAATTAAGTGATCAAGCTAAGAGTAAACTATCAGAATCTCAAAACCCATAATAACAAAATGAGATAAACTAGATTAAATTGTCTTTTGGTTAAGTAAATTATTCCAATTGCACATCCTCGTTTGTAGTCAATTAAATAAATGGAAGACGTATAAAAAGTAACAAACTCCCAAAAATTTGACAATATGAGTTGATTCCATTTTCATCCTGTGATAATAAGTAATTTTATTTCAAAAACATCTTTGAGGACATAAATTAAGAACACAAGCTCTATAACCAACTAAGTAATCACATTATTACATTACCACACAAAACAATCTAATTAGGATATGAAACACAGTATTTGGTGTCCCGGTGACTAAGCAGTAAGCACTGGCACCACCTATTTTAAGGTTGTGCTTAACCTTAAAGTGATCATAGCTAGAAATTTTACAATACATGTCTAGTGTCTACAACCCTCACCAATATTCACAAGATTGTGAGGAAGAATTTTGACATAAAAGTGTTTTGAACCTACTAGTAGCCTTTTCTCAGGCGTTGGGGGTGATGTGGCACTTATCTTGTATTAAAATGAGTTTGGATTAATCATTATCTTGGTGATTAGCTAGAATTATACGAACATGTAACTAGGTGTATTTTTTCAAGATGTGTTCAGTTGTTCTCATAGAGACGTCGTTGTGGAGTTATATACTCTTTCTTCCCACCAAATTTTCCTAGTTGGAAAATCAGCACTGTAGTATATTACAATCACCGGTCCAGCTCATTTGATAAAGGGACATATTTTATAATTCACTATGTACCAGTGTTGGCAAGTTGCAATTACTTCCTCTGTTTTTTTTTTTTTTTTTAATTGCAACCTTGAGGATACTTGCTTGCCATTTCATAACTTTAATATCTCAAATTGTGGTTTTAGCAAAGAATATAAAAAATTGATATTTTGAAAGTTTATTTCGAGACAAATCTAAAAAAATCCCACATGACTATTTTTTTTTCCAATGTATGATTCATAAAAGATGATCAAAGAAGCACTTGTGAATAGTGTAACATTCCAAACATTCTAAGAAGAACAAAGGAAATTTTAATCAATGAAGGGTATTTTTGTCTAGCTATGTGGAACTGCTTTGGAATAATTAAGTATCATAGTTTATCTTGGTCAAACTTTACTTTGTCACTTAAGACATTTGTGACAAAAAGAGTTTTATTCTATGCTACTGAAATCTTTCTTGGCAAAGTTAAGTAGAAGCTTTTGCTTAATTTGGTACTCCTTTCTATTGATCCTTAGAAATTTGTTGTTCTTCTGATGTATAAACTGTTGTATGAACTGTTTTCAATGTTACTAAAACCGTTCACTCTTTTCATCTATTGGATGAATGTCAAAAAAGCAAGAATCTAACAAAGGCTCTTTGACATTCTTCCTCTTGCTGTCATAAACTCATGTTTATGTTTTTATCTTATGCATCAATTCTTCTCGTAGGACTTAATTCCACCATCATACTTGGATGAACTTTCAGTGTTACAAGACCGTATAGCTCCATTTTCCAATAAAGTGGCATTTAGTACCATTGAGAAGGAACTTGGGATGCCGATAGATGAAATCTTTTCAGAAATTTCATCAGAGCCAGTAGCTGCTGCATCTCTTGGCCAGGTATCAGTAATTGTTGATTCAAGGTTGATGTGGGAAAGAGTAAATTACATTTTAGGGGTGTATATTTGGTGCTCCTTTCTGCGTTCTGACATAAATGATATCAATGTCATCATCTTGTTACTGAGAGATGGAGGGGGAGAGGGGGATGGGGGGCAGGATTGGGCTACCATCTGGCATGAGAGGGATGTTGAATGCATGTATATAGGATCATGACTTTGTGAGCAATTAGAAATCTGGTTTGTTTTTAGGAATCTTAGCCTATGTAGGCTCATACTACAGGAAACATGTCAATTTTTTTTCTGGGACTACTCCATTCCTAATTAAATGCATCACTTGTGTTGGCACATAGTTTTAGAAGAATCTTTGGATAGTAATATTATATTGTGAAAGTGATGCAAGTGGGTAAATTATTTATTAAAATAAAAGGGTTTAATAAGAAAGAGAAACCACAAAAAACCTGAGTGAAGATCATGGCATAGGAGAGAGACAATTATAGATGGTTACCCAATATAGAAGTGAGACATTTATTTTGGAACGGCCAAATAAGGCAAGTGATGTATTTATATAGGAATGAATGGAGGGTTTATTATTTCCGACGCACTTTTGTGTCCCTAGTTTCTGTTGTGTAACTTTTATTCAACTGACACTTCGTTCTTTTCGTTTCTGATTAAGAAAAAGATTTTCTAACCAAAAGAATGTTTGAATAGGTTTATCAAGCTAGACTTCGGGCAAGTGGACAGCTGATTGCTGTCAAGGTCCAGAGACCTGGTGTAAAAGCTGCTATTGCCTTGGACATATTTATATTGCGTTTTGTTGCAGGGATAATTCGGAGGGCAGGAAAATTTAATACAGACTTACAGGTAATGATGCTATTTCCTTCTTGCAACAATTATAAACTTAAACATTCACAGGGGATGATGCATGACAGTAATAGAGTTGATTCAGCTGATAACAAAATCATGCCACATGACATCAAGTGTTACACTTTACATGACACCACAGAGTACACTTCCACAATGCATTAACATTGCTTGAATTGCAATTGTAACCTCTCCACAATTTAAATCCTAACTAGTAACTGTGATGCTCTCAGGTTTTTTGAATATGGAAATAATACATACAAAAACAAACAAGCAAATGTTGGCCTTCACTTCCTTGCCACTGAGGCACTGATGGACATCCTATGTTCTTGTTTTGAGAGGTTGAATGGACCTAAATTTATTCCCTGTTGTCCTCCCTCTTTCCTCTTTTCCAGTTGACGTTTAACATTATAGTTACTCTTCTTAGCACTTTCACTTGCTTATGAGCTTTATTCCTGGTCAGCTGCAGCCATGCCATCTTGTTCTCATTTTTTTTTTCCAGGTTTTTATTTTTTAGTTTTAGGATCTAGACACACACAAGTCAAAACCTTGTTTTTTCTATTCGCAAATTCCCTCTTTGATTTTAGACTTTAGATCTTGGTCTACCTTCTCCCTATTTAGCATGTATAGTATGATATATCAATGTTCTCTTTGTTACTGGCTAAACATACTTTCCTCGACACCCCCATATATGGTTATTTTTGTGCAGAAAGTCAGTAGACTCTGAGTGACCTATGAACACAGCAGGTCATATGTATAGTCCAGTCTTGGAGAATTACATTGTAGACTATCTGCAGTGATATTGAATGAATACTGCCATTGTTGTGTTGTAAAGGGTTGTAAAATGCAGTGGATCTTGCTTCTATGGCCTATGGGATGAATTAATGATTGTCATTGAACTGCAAAAGGTCTTATGTTAGTTAGTTCTTGATATTATTGTTTTGCTCATGTCTGAGTGAATTCGAATGTGTGTGATACATATCAATCCATATCAAAGATCTATAATTGATCTATATGGAATGATTCCTAGTATTGTACATAAACATGTATTTCTAGGACTATTCATCATTTGTTCATTATATTCTTTTAAAATAATTAGGAAATGTTATGAAATAAAAGTTGCAAATATAAGTTCTGATTAGGAATCCACATCATTTTTTTTCTTCTCTTTCTATTGATGATTATAATTAAACAAGTGGATTATTATTTGCAGGCAGTTGTTGATGAATGGGCATCAAGCCTTTTTAGGGTAAGTTTATTTCCTTTGATCATCATGTCTGCATATTTCTATGATCATCTATGTGCCTAAAATTTTGACCGAGGGCCTTTTTTTGGCTATTGGCTCATCTCGTACTTGCTTATGTTCTTAATTATAGGCATGATAGGTGTCACCTCTGTGTTGAAAATTATGACAAAATTTCCTTTAACTTTGGGAAAAGGGTGCATTGCTGCATTTTTTACTATCCTACTAACTGAAGGAAAGATTTTGGATGCTACTAGTATAATGCATTTTCATTAGTTACTTCTTTCTCAGATTCTATTATCTTGTCCTGTCTGTTGTTACTTTCTCTCTATTTTTTACACTTACCATTACCATTTTATTTTAAATTTGTTATAATGGTCAAATGTGAGAGATGAGATAAGAAATATCCTTAGAGCTTCATAATGAATACAGGTAAATCAAATTGAATGCAGGAGATGGATTACAGGAAAGAAGCAAACAATGGATTAAAATTCAGGTGAGTGAGGCTAATTATATATTAAAATGTTGGAACTTTTAAGGTTCTCTTTGGCAAGGAATTTTCTGTGTGTAGGTAATGACAATGTGTACAGTCCTTGTTATTTTCAATTTTACTATGACTGAAATATCTAATGGTTGAAATTGACGTTACAAATTTGAACTGATTTTTAATGACTAAAATTGATTTTTGCTCATGACTGATATTAACTAATCATGGATCTTTTTAACTAGATAAAAATGGCCAGTATCATATTTGCTGAATGATGAACTATAGTTATACATCATCATCGACTTCATTATTATTACTGAACAAGATTTAACTAAGAGATGACATAGAATTAAGTTTGGGTGGCTCAGATAGAGAGCAGAGGACTATTGTTTGGGTTTATGAGGGTGGGCATTTACAATAGCAAGGGTTTAGGTTGTCAAAAAAGCAAGGATAGGGAAAGAAGTTATTAAAATTCAGTTGAAAACTTCTCTTTTTGATTGTTATTGCCGATCATTAATTCCAATGGTTCTTTTGATGTTGTCATTAGTTTTAAGTTTTAAATCTACTATTGGTGCTACAGGATGTCGCGACATGATCTTTTACCTTTTTCTTTTCTCCTTGTCAATAGTGGTATGATGAAGGTGGTAAGAGTAGGTCCTGATTATATTTTGTTTCTATATCCAAACTTCCTATATCCAAACTGATAACATTACAACCAGGAACCCTTGAAGGTCTCTTTCAAGTCTCTATTCTTTTAGACAAGGCATCTTTTAAATTTGTTTGAGTCCAATTTTATTTTATTTTATTATTATTATTTTTTTTTTTTTTGAAAATTTCCTATGTATATAGAATAAAAAGCCCTAATTTGGTAGTGTAGCTACATGCCTACAATGATAACAACCTAATATGATGTTTATTGAGGTAGGGGTTTGGAGAGGTTCGTATCCTTACCCTTTTACGTAGATGCTTTTTGAAAGGCTGTTTTCAAGGGAAATATAAAATTGAACAAAAAGAATGTTATATGTTTAAAAATAAAGATCAAAATAGGTAATGTGATAGAAAGAAAAGTAGTTCACGATAGAAAAATAATACTAATTGCATTAATATGAGTAAAAAATTTGCATGTTGAATGAACAACTATACAGTTTTTTTATTAAATTAAAAAAAAAAAAATACAGTTATATAATTAGGAAAACAGAGGTTTTTCTAAGCAAGTCACATTCCTCTATCTTCCTGGAATTTACATTCCAAATACTTCATCCTAGTGCTTTTCCCCCTGTTTCTTTATACAAGGTACACACCGTGTCCGAAGTTTTATATAATTTTGTAGTCATGTTTTATTAAGGTGAAAAGGCTCTAAAACTCTCAGTTGTGGTGTCTGAGACAATGTCTGACAAGTGTCCTCAATTACGTATTAGTCTAGACTTTTGCTCTGATGTCCTATTTGGCTTCTTTTTATTGCAATTTCAATATTTAGAGTTTTGTGTTGACCTTAATTAAGGATGACTGCCTATGGGCTGCTTATAATTTTGGTTTGGTTTCTGAATCAAGTCTCTTCTCCTTTTTGTTATTTGGGACATCTTTGTCCTCTCTTCCGCCTTCTTAGAAAGAAATTTTGCATTCTTTCCTGTTTTTCCTCAGCTCTCCCTGCCTCGTCATATCTGTTTGATTCTAGTATGTAATTTTCTTTCAATACCTGCAGAGAGTTGTATGGTGGTCTTCCTGATGTTGTGGTTCCCCAGATGTACATTGACAAAACAACTCAGAAAGTCTTAATCATGGAATGGATTGAGGTAAATATCATTCTATAATTTCTTATTGCCTTTTACATAGCTTCCTCATCAGCACATTTATTTGGACAGTTTTTTTTTTTTAATTTTTTTAATTTTTTTTTTCTGATATTTTGGACTACTTTAATTCAGTGTCTGATTAAAGAAGTTTTAGATGAGCAGTGTGAAAATGCGTGATAGAAATTTTTTAAAATTTCCTGCATATGAAAATGTTGTGCTCCATTTTTGTTGATATATTTGGTGGGGTACACTTTTGTTTTCCTGAGTGCAATGTAGATAAAAAATTTCTGCATACATGATAACATAAAATCCTCTCTTGCTACTTCCAAACATATAGTTAATAAACAGAGGTGAACTTGTGTGTTCTCCAGTTTACAGTTGGTCATTCTTCATGAGCCTCTTCAAACAAGCTTCTCATGCAAAGGTTTTAAGTTTTGTAAGGACCTTGGGATTTGAAGATTAATGCAGGTTATGAAGTGAACTACAAGAAAGTATATCAGGACAATCTCTATTTCTCTAAAGAGGTTCTCCGATCTGGAGTCATTCTTTATTGATCAGGACAACCTTGAATGAGATTCTCCAATCCAGAGAGTCCACTAGCATACAGCATTGGTTAATTGAGCCGGTAGATTCTTTGGTGGAAGTTCCTAGAAGGAGCACTGTCCTCTCTGGCCAGAGGGTCAGAACTTAAGCACTATGAACTATAAATTGTTCTCCAGCTTGCGATTTTCCCAGTTATGAACTTACCCCATTCCAAATTTGAGAGTACAATAACCATACCATGCACTACCTCCATAACTCCATTCTTGAAAGTTTTTCACATTATCTATTTTAATAAAACACATTTACTACATTACCCCACAATATTTACACCTTTCCACTCACTCGTATATTTCCACCTATTTCTTACACCCACCCATCATTTTACACATCTTCTCTTACTTTTTTCCACCTTTTTCTTATACCCATCTACCTTTTTTCAATCTCTCTTACTTTATCCACCTATTATTTTACACCTACTCACAAGATCAACACTATCTTATTATTCTCTCCCATTGTCATCATTTGTGTGCAAATAGTAATGGTAAAGAACTTTTGCGAACGAAAATGAACTTCTACAAAGTAGAATAAGACTCATGAAACCTGCAAATATATTTCTAATTGATGAAAATATTCAATTGCTTGCTATATGCAGGAGCATGAGAGGGTTGTTGTTAGAGCAAATGAAGTAACTAGCAAAGAACAATTAAGAAATCTGATAGTAAAAGAGACAAGAATTTGGAAGGTGGGAAAATCCTTTAAGCAATTACTTGAAGACTATAAAACCCACCCAAAGCAAGGAGAATAGTTGTATCTCTCACTAATTTCCACTCTAAAGCAAATGGGTTTCAAGAACAAGAACCCTAGTTTTCAATGTGTTTCTCTCAATTTGGGGATAAATAACAAAATAACCCCAACTGGGTATTTATACCCCGTCAATGTTGGGTCAGATATCAGGTAGGCACGAATGTGCCAAATATGGCACGGACGTGTTAGCCTAGATAAATCAGACCAGAAGCTACTGGTCGTCTGGAACTTTGGCTGCACGGAAGTGCCAAATTTGGCATGGACGTGCAGCCGTGTTCAGGTCAGCACAGACAACTCATAGTAAACCAGCTATAACTTCCTCGTTTCTCATAGGAATTAAGCTTATGACATATCGTTGGAAAGCTCTTGAAACAAGCTTTCACCTTTAATTTGAATCATCTAAAAATTCAAAATAGTTTGATAGATATGCTCAGTTGAAGTTGACCCATTCCATTTTTCCTTGTTTAACACAAGTACTTCATCCTTTAGCTTATATGCTAAACCTCGATTGATTCTCAAGTCATATTCCAACAGTAGTGTTTTGAATCCCTATTAGAGTACTAAACTGAATTGTTGTTGGGCACATGTCACAAACTTACTTATCATCCCAATGCTTTGATGACCAACTTGGTTAATTCCTACTTAACACCCTAGAAAACCATCTATATCAGATCTGTTGTGAATACCAGCATGTTAGATTTTTTTTGGTAGGAAGATTAACTTCTTGGGTTACTTTATGCTACAAGAAGCTTAGCTGTTGGAATTTTCCTTATTTTGACTTAGCAGGTCTAAGTGAAGCTTTAAAAAACTGTAAACATTATTTTCGGGGAATTTTGTGTAGAACTATCCTAAAGATAGGGTCATTTGTAAATAACTATCCATTTTTTTTTATTTGTTTAGAACTACCTGCAAGTTTGGAAAAGTTTGGATAGCACTACCCACTAATGTTTTTCGTCCCATTAAAACGTTATTTTGGCCCAATTTTTTACTTTTTTCAATTACAATAGTCAATTAATGCTAAAATAAGCAAAAACCCCAATTCAATTAAACCCTCAAACCTTAGAAATTAAAATCCTCAAATAATACTACACTCAAGAACCCTATAATAAATTACGACTAAAACCTTAAATAGGTTAATTAAGGTAAATTAAAACCTTTATACAAATTGGGAGAGTTAATTGGGTGGCAAAAGTGAAAAAAGTGAGCTCCGATAACGTCTTAATTGGACGAAAAATGTTAATGGATAGTGCTACCCAAATGTTTTCAAATTTGTGGGTAGTTCTAAACAAATAAAATAAAAATGGGTAGTTGTTCACAAATGACTCAATCTTTAGGGTAGTTCTACACAAAATTTCCTTATTTTCGAATTTGTTTTCATCCTAGAAATGAGAGAATTAACTGATTTTTTATAAAAAAAAATTATTCAAGAAGTGTTTCACATAAGTTTAGAATCTTTATGACACAATTTATTAAGGTGAGATTTATTTGTTGAATTCCAGACTTTGTATCTTCTTGTGAGCTTTTAATTGTTTTAGTAAATTGCTGGCCATTCTTATAATTCAATCTGAGAACTTAGAGGCCTTAGCTTGGATTGTGGTGATCCGTTTCCGTAGTCGCTACCAATAAACTGGCTTAGTGCTTCTAAGATAGATTTATGTACTTTATTACTATTAATAACACATAAGCAACAAAAGAAAATTCCTTGTTTCATTGGTTTGTCTTGTTTGTTCAACATGTCCAGTGGTTCAGATAGTGTTCTACACCGTACCTCAGTTTCTTATGTACTCCCTGCACCCCCTTTTGTTTGCTCCATTGGAGGGGAGTATTAACATTTGGTTGAAAGAATTGATGAGAGAAAAAAGTGGTGGGGTTAAATGTAGTCGTTGTGAGAGTAAAGTTGTGGTCCCCAACAACCAAAAGTAGTATGGAGCAAACTTAAAAGGACGAACTAAAAAGGAAAATGTGGCAAACATTAAGAGACAGATGGAGTAAATATTTAACTTTTGGACTAAAATGTATTTTACAATAACATCAATTCAACAAGTTTGTTCATACATTATTAATATTAACTTTATAGCAAGTTGATACATGAAGGTAAAGAATGATATTGTTGGTACTATACTATAACTTTGACTTTGATGGGTTTAGACTATTATACTGTAGTATTATCATTTGTTTACTGATATATATGATCTTAGAATTCTCTAACTTAATTCCACAATTAGATTAATAGTCCTTGCTTATCTTATTTGTTCTGTTTGTATGTTATCTCATTGTTTTTGACGTTTACTTTCTTTTAGGGGCAAAAATTGGCTGAAGTTAAAGATCTTTATCTGGTTGAGGTAAATTCTTTTATTGGATGGTGTTGAGAAAATCTTTACATTTATTCTATAGTCAGATTCTATAGCCTAATGAAAATTGTGTTCATGGACAGGTAGGAGTTTATTGTTCATTTAATCAATTGCTGGAGTATGGATTTTATCATGCAGATCCACATCCTGGAAACCTTCTGCGCACATATGATGGAAAACTAGCTTATTTGGGTAATTGGGTTATCTCTCTCTCTCTCTCTCTCTCTCTCTCTCTCTCTCTCTCTCTCTCTCTCTCTCTCTCTCTCTCTCTCTCTCTCTCTCTCTCTCTCTCTCTCTCTCTCGTGCAATGGCTGTGATGTGTGATCTATGCCTGTTTTTTCCATTTCAATTTTCAGTGTCTGCCTTGTTTTTCCCGTATTTACATGAAGTTTGCTGGGCTTTTCTTATTTCTTTTATCTATTTTCTGAATTGTGAATAATTTCATTTCAAGGACACCCATGACTCTCATTCTGTGATAAAAATTAACGTCTTTAAACTTTTGGATTGATAGAGGGTTGGTATTTTGTTTGTGTTTGCTTGCTGCGATTTCCAAGTTTTGTCTGCCTGATGGATGTGGAAGAGTAATGCACTATCTGGTGCTATATGACATAATCTTTAAGTTAAAGTGAGTAGAAAACCATAAAACAGGACAACCAAAGGTCGAATTAGCCTATTAAAAAATCATGAGAATGCATGCCAATGATGATGGATATTGCAAGTATGCATCTCAACACCAGATGCCAGATTTAAAAAAAAAAAAAAAAAAAAAAACCACACCAACATGTTAGTAGCCATACTAAAGAAAAAAATGCACTTATATTCACCAAAGCACCCAAAAGCCTGCCATAGATGCACACTTTTAGTTTTTGAGACCTCCCTCTGCTATATTCTCCTTTGCTATCCACCTTGCCTGCTTGTGGCCTCACAAAGAAAGCAAAACACATCCAGCGCTTGTATCTTTAACTAAAAAGCGAAGATCGAAAGACATTAGCCACCTCATTCTGAAGGAAGAGATGAGGTTAGTGAATAGTGACATGAGTTTTAATTTTATTTGTACGAGGATTATAAGGTAGTAAAGTACCATATTTGCCTCTCTTACTGTATTACTGGAGCATATATAACTACCAGTAACTTTGGAGATGAGAGTTTAAAGTGTTCTTGTGAATCTTGTCACCACCTTTTCAGACTCATATTGGTGAAAGTCTAAATATCTGTGTAATGTAATTGAGGCACAAGGTTAACAGATGGTTTGACAAAGTTTTACAACCTATAAGACTGCAACATTATCAATACCCCAAAGCCTATATCAAGGCTCCTTCATATCCTTCCCTGGAAAGAGAAGCGGGGTTGGGTGTGTGCAACAACAATCTACTACTATCTCAGTTAAATATTAGTTGCAACTTTGGAATATTTTATTTCTCACAAATAATACCCCAAAGTTGCAACTAATATTTAACGGCGGTAGTATTTCACAATAATTAAGAAGCGTAGATATTTATTGCAAAATGAATATTTAGTCCATTGCAATCCAAAAACTATGGAATAATGATTCTTTGGCTCCATTTTGAAGCAACAATGTGCTTCTGTGGTGTTTATATATGAATAATTACTGATTTAACTTTTTTTGCTTGTATAGCGAGTCTGCATGGTATAAAAGGATTAGTGTGTTGGTAGAATGCACCATTGTGAACTACCTTTCCAAATTTGTTGTCAAAATCTCTTGGAGACTTTGGGAAAGATTAAATAGCATGGTTGCTTTGAAACCCCTGAAAGCTATTACTCTTATTTTGTTAATGTGTTAAATGTAAGAGTATATACCAAAAAGAAAAAAGGGGTATGTTGGGTATATACTCTCTCTGTCTCTCTCTCTCTCTCCTTTCATCCTTTCTTGTTATGCTGTTGCTTGTCCTTCCCCTTCTCTCTCTAAAAAGCATCAAACCAAGAGTCACTTCCTGTCATAAATTGTGAAAATAGTATAGTGCACGGGTGCACCATGCACATGGTGCACCCGGAAAGAACATTAGACATATTTTAAAGAACATGGACAAAAAAAAAAGAACATGCTAGTCTTTGAAAAAGAACATACCTGTGTTTGACAAAAGAACATGTTTGTGTTTGACAAGAACATGACATTACAAAGAACATGTTATTTTTCATGGTTATTTGGGTGGTTAAACGTGTTTGAAAAAAAACATTATATTTGACAAAAAAGAACATGTTTGTATTTGACAAAGATATAGGTGATCATTGGGCGGACCGGGCCAAGGTTAAAAAATCAGCTCACTTCTCGAGTCGGGCCAAGTTTTGGGCTGAAGTTTTTGTGCCCAAACCTGCCCAAAATGGTCCGGCCGTGCGGGCTTTTCGTGTTGAGTATAAAAAATCAAATAAAATGCATAATAACGCAATCCCAAACCCGCCCAAAAATTTAAATTTACGGGCCGGGTCCGACCGAATTAGGGGGTGAAATTTTTTTGCCCAAAACCCGTCCAAAATCAAGCCGGGTCGGTCTAACTTTGATCACCTCTAACCAAATAACATAAAGTCTTTACAAAAAGAACATGATAATACAATAAAGAACATGTTCTTTTTTCTAGTTACTCGGGTGATTGATTATTATTATTTTTTTTTTTTAATATACATACATTAAAGAACATATTGTATAATGTAAAGAACATATAGTTCAAACTCAAAGAACATATTAATCAAATTCAAAGAACATATTATGCTCACGTTCTTTATAAATATCTATAATGTGCTTTTTTTCGCCCATGTTCTTTTAAATATACCTAATGTTCTTTCCGGGTGCACCATGCGCATGGTGCACCCGGGTGCACCAACCATACATTACATAAATTGGAATTTTGAACCCAAATTTTGAATGAAAAATTTGCTCATCCTCCAGTCCTCCCAACTGGAGCATATAGTCACTAATGTACCCAAAGCATAAGGACTAGGGGAAGTGCATCATATACTGTTGCAATTGATGCATTGTGCAGCTTGTTTGTTTATTTATTTCATTTTATTTCTAATATGTGAGGACATTTGCCTTACAAAGTCACCCTGTAAGTCTGTAAGTATTACTAGGGCGCAAGTACTTTTTATTTTTCTCATATTCTTTTGTTTTTTCACTTCCAGACTTTGGCATGATGGGTGATTTTAAGGAAGAACTACGTGATGGGTTCATTGAAGCTTGTCTTCATCTTGTAAACCGGGACTTTGAAGCGTTGGCTAGAGATTTTGTTACTCTAGGGTATCTTGTAGTAATATTCTTGTTGTATGTTTTCTGTAGTAGGCTTTCAAATACAATCCATTTCTGATATGCAGTTGATCTTGACAGGCTTCTTCCACCAACTTCAGAGAGAGATGCTGTCACAAAGGCATTAACAGGTTTCAATCTCTTGTGTACTAAAATATTCTGTTGCCATGGCTAAATACCTAAATTCTGAGGTTGATCATGGTAAAACTTCTTTTTTCCAGGTGTCTTTCAAAATGCTGTTTCTAGAGGAATTCGCAATATAAGTTTCGGGGATCTCTTAGGTGACCTGGGAATTACCATGTAATCTTCAATTTACCCTATTAAGAATGACTATGTTGCTTTGTTGTATCAAGAATGACTCTTTGGGGTTTCAAGGTAAAAAAATCTGTATGAGGAAATGGATTTGTTTAAGGTATAGAGAAGGCAAGGAAGAATAATCCCATACCTCAGAATTACATTACCTGTTGTAGTAATTGTGAATTTTTCTTCTTGTCTACTAGTAGTGGTGGTGTGAGAAACGATGATTTGCATCCAATTCTTTGTTTATATGTAAAAAAAAAAGTTATATATTGAAGGACAACAAGGGAGTCATATGCTAGCAGAGGGCTAGAAACTAAGAAATTACCATTCCTAATTTTAGCATGTAAAATTTTATGCACAGATCCAAGGAAGACTAGGAAGACTGATGGTCAAAATGCTGAGCCTGGATTTTAACACTACGATAGTCCAAACTCTGAAAAGAAAAACTTATGAACATAAACTAGCGCTTCTCAGAAAGATATGCTGGATTTTATGCAATATTAACTTTCGACTTTCGTCAAGCTAAACCAAAGTTGCTATTATTGAATGTTTGTCTTAACTTTTAAAAATTACTAGTATCAATAGATGATATGCTGTTTACTCAATAAGTTAGAAAGATTCTTTAATGAAAGATTTACACGAAACACATGAATGCCTGCATATATGTTTGAGAAAAGAGAAAAATGTCTATTGTTTATGAAATTGCAAGTGTTTAAATCTGCTTTAAGGAATTTGATATTGACTGCAAGATAAAGTTCTAAAGATATGCATATATGCTGTTCATTTCAGGTATAAATTCAAATTTCAGATACCCTCATATTTTTCGCTTGTCATAAGAAGGTATTGCTTCTTTTTTAAACAGATGCAGTTCTTCGTTGTATCTTGGGACTTAATGATGCTACAAATATATGTAAATGTTGATACTGAAAGTTACTTCGTATATTCAGTTACTCAGGGCTCTGTACTAAAGCCTTTTGGTATCCAGTAGTCTTGTAGCTTTCTTCAGAAGAGGCTTTGCAGTCTGTAAGTGTGCATGTAGAAGAAATACGTGTGATGTAGACCATGCAAATGCAGGGAATTCGGGCAATGATTATGAGATGCCAGTAGTTTGGGTAGGAAATTTGTGAAAATCTTTGATCATAAGGTATGTGTGAAGGTCAATGAGTGAAACAGATGAATGAAAATATTGAAAGTTTGAAACATTGAAGTTTATTCAGGTGACCTGTTGAGCAAAGGACATAAGCACATACTCCTTTTTTTTACTCGCAACACTTCCTTTTAGGGAAATGTCTAAGTACATGGAAGATTTGCAACATGACTATATTTGGTAGCGTTTGAATATTAAAAAAATACCATTGCTACCGTTACTTCCCCATTTCTCCTCACCCTTTCCTCTCTATCATTTAACAGCCAACAACACTAGTCAAGATCTCAGCCACACCCACCACCACTATTAGCTGGCATCAAACCAAACCCATATCTGCTGTAAGTGGCCTTATCTATACTTGAAGCCGAATCTATTCAGATCCACCCCATCTCCTCCTTCCTCCCTCCCTCTCCACTCCTCCCCTTCTGGCAATCCAGCCACCACCGCTACAAAATTACACCAGTCAAAAACGGAACCACGGTCTGCGATTTGTTTTCCGTCTTAATAACCCATAGTTTTTAATTACAGAAAAATCCGATTCAATTTCCTGACCCAATATTCTTAAAAAAAATATATTTAAAACTAAATCAGAGATGTTGACTTATTTATTATGAAGATAAACAAGCCATATTATTTTTTTTGTTGTTTATATGTAAAAATTTAGAATGGAAAACTAACGAGAATAATCATTATAACGTCATTCCAAGATAATTGTGTGTGTGTGTGCGCGTGCATGTGTGTCTGCAAAAATGATATTTGCTTTGTGTGTGTGTGTGTGCAAAAAATGTACTCCGTATTTTCTTGGTGTGTGTGTGTGCGTGCACAAAATGATATTTTCTTTGTGTGTGTGTGTGCGCGCAAAAAATGATATTTGCTTCATCCTTTGTATATCAGCCTGGCTGTCTTGGAGGGTATTGCAATTAGCTTTGATCCTAATTACAAGGTTCTGGGTAGTACATACCCATGGATTGCCAAAAAGGTCCTGGTGGGAAGTTCACCAAAGTTAAAGTCATCTTTGCAGTCTTTACTTTACAAGGTAGATTGTGTGTTATTATGTTTTTAATTGTTACCATTCTCTTATGTTTAAAAAGTTTCTTTATCATGACTGCATGCTGTGTGCATTACATAATCTCTACTCCTACTATCTTCTTAGGATGGTGTCTTCAATATCGAGCGTTTAGAGTCACTACTAAATGAGGTGAGAACCCCCACTTTGGCAGTTGGCAACTTGGCACCCCTTTATGCCTCTGCTTGTTCTTGAATCTTACTTTTTTTAGTTGTTCTTGGGCTTATGTATATACACTTGTCATACATGTTCACTTGTAAACTCTTCTGTCTTTGAAAATTCAATTTCAAATTATTGGGTATATAAAGTGTTGTATATAACACTTGTCATACATTTTCAGTTGTGAGAATGTTTTTTTCCCAAAATTCATCTGTCGTCGAAAATTCACTTTCAAATTATTGGGCATATAAAGGGTTAAGCTGTAACTGATGCAAGATACATTAACAAAGAACAAAAAATTATACTCGCAGAATTATGTAGTACTACTACTAATACATCTCATGGCATTGCCTTTGCTACTTTTCTTACTAATACCCTTGATTTTTGTCACAACAGATGCGCCGTGCTAGACTAGATAAGACCCAAGTAAAGAAGGATGAATTTGACAAAACTATTGCTGCCAGAGATATTTTATCTTTCACATTAGCAGAGCAGGTACAGTGAACTGCAGAATCTTGATCCGCTCTTCATGTTAAATGGGCACATGTGCATATTTAATTGAAGTTTGTATTCTGTCCTCTGTGAAGTTTCTTTTAGTCTCAGTATGACTTGCATATTTTTCTAATGTATTATAATAGCAAACTCATGGTTTCACTATTGGTACATTTGGTTAAAAGAGCATGTCAATACACACAAGATAAGAGAAACGAACAAATTATACGATGTACAATGCTCACTTTGTTAATTTCTGTTCCATAATCATGAGGAATGGATTGTGCTTGAGAGCTTTTTTGCTGTCTTAAAGTTTCATTAGGGATGTATTGGCTTCTATGGTATTTATTGTAGATGTTAGATGTGGATTATAGGGGACTACTTTGACGGGTTCTAGATGACTTATTGATTGACCTTTTTTAAGGGGGCAAGTATCTTATATAGACTGTAATACATTTTATACTATATCTTACCGAAGCGATGTCCCCTATTTCTTTTGTCCAGAAAAAAAGCTCGTCTAAAGGAAATACTTGAAACAAAAGGAGCACTATCTCTCTGTCGTATTTCTAACTCTGTTTTATTTCAGGGTTCTTTTGTTCGGGAGATTTTTCTTGAAGAAACTGCGAAGGTGAGAATCATAGATGTGTGGTGAAAAGATCAGGGGGTGGGGGTTTGAGAGACACATATTTTGTCTGATTGCTTGTTTTTTAATTATAGGGTTTAGATGCATTGGGGATTGCTACTATAAACTCAATAGCTTCTGGACCTGCTGCATATCTACCCTTTCCTGTTCCAATTCTATCATTTCCCCTGGCTGATGAGGATGTTATCAACTTGAGGAACTTCCGCCGCATTGTGCTATTGGTGTCAGGGCTACAGGACTCTGGAGTAGTAAGTATCTCTATAATTTTTTATACATACACTATCACACTGGTCAATGCAGACAACAATCAAGAACATGCACTGATAAGGCTATTTCATTTGTGAGCTCTAGCATATGTATATTTAGTAGGCTAACTCATTTGTAATGCTGCAGTGGCTTCCTTGTTCAATGGTATATTGTTTATTGGTCTCAATGGTTAAAATTATCAATCCCTCCATCCCTTGTTCAACTTTTTAGTCTATTTGTTTGGATGTCCAAAAAAGATCTTCATTATCCCTTTTGTTGAGCTTGCTCTATCTATTAATTTCTTCTCAATCATTTTCCTCTATTCAATATCAATATATCTGTCTATTGAATATTTTTTCTTAATTTCTGATGTAAATAGAAGCTGGAAGATATATATGGGACAAATTACAAAGTACTTATTTTGTAGCCGTTGGCCTGTTGCCTAACCCTTTAGCGACTGTCACGATTCCTCAAATTTATTATTTTTAATTGAACTCTTCTCATTTATTCTTCTACTGCGATTTTGTTGCAATATTTGCAGCAGCTTCATGCCTTTATGAGGCCGTGCAGATAATATTACCATAAAGAAGATTTTCAAAAGAAATTTGGTTCTTTTTTCGATTCGACTGCAGCTTTCAAATGTTTAAAATCTATACATGTTTTGATGTTTATTTGGGGAGGTGAACTTGCTTGAGCTCTAATTTATCTTGTTTAGTGAGCCTGCTAGTTGCTTTAAATATTCCTGTTACATGAACTCTGAGTTTGCTGCTAGACATGCATTACTTAAAGTTGGCATACTTGGTTAAATTGAATTATTTTCTCAGAACTCTTCCTTAAGTAATGCTGTATGATCCAATTGTCCCATTAACTACACTAACTTTGCATTCAGTGCTACTTTTTTCAAGTGTGCAGTAGGCACTTCTGGTCATACATAGGATCAGTACTCCTACACGCCTACTTTGTATACTTCTCTTACTCACGAAGTGAAGAAATTAAATTTACCTAGTGCATATGAATTCAGACTCATTACTCACTACTGGACTACTTATGAGCTGACTGAAACAGAAATGAGTCAAGTTCTTGTAAAAGCAACTCAGCAATAGATATTATCTGTTCAATTTTAATTTTGAGAGCTTACTTTATTTATTTTATGATACCATGCTAGATTTGCACTGGAAATAAATTAAGATCATGTTGGTTCTGTTGTAGGAAATTGAAAAGATCAATGAAAATCAGCGGTCATCAACGATGGACATATACCAGCTTTTTTATCGGCTTCCACCTACTCAGGATATTCAACCCATCCTTGCAGTTGTAAATGAGGTAAGAATTGATTGATGTTTAACATAATTTTTGTATGATATTAGCATTGTGAGGATAATGGCTGGATCACTTTTCAGTAAGACATTAATAAAAATACAGCTACATGGACCAAGAAGTTGGTCAGTGATGGAAATTTTGCTCATCTTGCTTTCATAGTAAAGTAAATTAGAAGTATTAGGACTTTAGGAAATATGATAATCTTGAAAAACAAGGATCAGTTATGAGTTCTCATCTTTTTGGTGACATAAAAGGTTTTGTTGTAAGATTAGAAGTATTAGCTTTCTTTTGCTAGATTATATAGATCTACATATTCAATTTCATAATTTTTACCTTGTACCATGCACAAACGCTGTAATGCACATTTGTTGATTATATAAATGCAATCTTTTCATTATGTTACTAGTCTTAGTATATACCAAATGCATCCTAAGTTTTCTCTATTTCAGCTTCCATCAGAACAACAGCAGCAGTTGTACAGTTTGCCATCTGAGGTGCTTGCAAGATTTCTATCGCGTGTTGCTGCAAGAACAGTTCGTAGATTTTTACTTTGAAGATTCTATCTAATGCTTCATGCAAATATGCAATGCGAAGGAATGCATACTTCCACAGAAATACTGTGTCGTAGATTTGAAAACAAAAGTTCAAATTAAGTTTTGCATTAAAATTTATGGTCTTGAAAAAAAAAAGTTTGGTCGCATAATTAAGCCATTTACAAGGTGAAGGACTGTTATCATTCTTATCAATACAAATGCATAAGAAATGGTAAAATGCCTTAAGGTTGTGTTTGGGAAGATAGATTTCATTTCAAATGCATCATTTGAATTATTGAATTTGAGTATTTCAAATGACATGGTTTACCTTGTCATTTGAAATCCTTACCTTCATGGGTTATTACTTGGTAGTTGTATAATTTGGGCAAATTCCTCATTTGAAATTCTTGGACATCCAAACACTATAATTGTCCCAATTCTGGAATTTCAAATGAAATTTTAGAATCCAAACACACCATAATAGGATTTTTGTTTGTTGTGTAAATAGATTTACAATATGCACAATTTTATTATGTATATTTTTATAAATGTGAAAATTGCGACTATTCATTCAATGAAATGTGATTTTTCTAGTAGTTTTCTGGTAAAGATTTTTGCGTAATTGAGAAGGCTAGTCTTTTACATACAACTATACAAGGTTAGTCTTGGCAAGATTGATAGACATCCTTGTTAAAAAAAATGCTACAAGATATAGTGATATAAAAGTGCACATGAAGAATGTTCCATGTGCAATAGTCGTAGCTTTGTTGAAATGATAATTTTATTTGATTCGTTCAATTGTCATGCAGTAGTTAGATTTAGATCTTGTCGTAAATGTATATTGTTATATCAATCTATTTTATTTTTTTAAAAAAATGGAAATTTAGTTAGGACACGTGCGGTGCTCGTTTAAGCAACCTCTACTATACCAATGATGACGTAAATTATACAAATGTTTAAGCTAAAGAGAGCGTGTGTAAATAATTGAGTGGGTTTGAAAATATGGCGGAAAATTTAGATAGTACGGGATCAATCGTCTTAGCTGTGTCTCTCAAACCCCCCACCCCCCGATCTTTTCACCACACATCTAAACCACGAATATTTTGTCTGATTGCTTGTTTGAGAGACACAAATATGCAAATCCACCCAAAAGCCACCAATTCCAACCACGAATCAAGCAAACCACACACAAATTACTAGATCTAAAACCCACTAGAAGGATGGATTGGAATTTGAAGAGAGATGAAGAAGAAGAATTGAGAAATGAAGAGGAGAGAGAAAGATAATGGGAGATGATTAATCTGATTATTAGAGTGGGAAGGGTTAGATAATTAATTTAGATTAAGGTTATAATGTTTTGTAATTATGTGTAGTATTATGTGTTAATAATTTTAAAGTGATGGTATTTTGATCAATTTAACAAAAAAAAAGTTACTAAAATAAGAAAGAAATAAGTTTGTTGCACATAATTGTTAGCACCCTTTTTGGGTAAATGTTGCAAATAACTGTTAACGGAGGTAGTAGAAGATTTCCTTAAAAATAAATGTTGCACATATTTGGGCATTTGAGTTAACTAACCAAAAGAGTAGAACTACAAGTTATCGAACATGCCCTTAAATTTTTTAAGATAAATGGTTATGATTTAATACAGATACATCAATATAATCAATCGTAACCGACATCTATGGTAGAAGCTTCCTTCTTTGTTTTGAGCCAAAGACGAGTGCGAAGACGTGATTTATTCAGATAATGAAAGTTGTGGTTTTGTCTGGCTATCATGGATCTCTTACTCCGGGGGCTAAAGACCACTGAACATCATTTGGATGTGCCAAGGGAATATGGGCTTAGGCCTCTTTGATGATTGTCATTCTCATGGCTATTTGGATGTCCCTACCGACGCTGGGGTGCGAAAGCATGGGGAGCGAACAGGATTAGATACCCTGGTAGTCCATGCCGTAAACGATGAGTGTTCGCCCTTGGTCTACACGGATCAGGGGCCATCCGAAAGGAAGGTGCTAAATGTTAGAGTTAGCTTCATTCTTCTGGTAGCTAGGAAATACCCTCGAATTGTTAAGCTTCATTTTATGCCGTTTAACTGCAGGGTAAAGCTGCTGGCCTGAAGAGTGAGGCTGATCCATAACATCAACTGCAGAAGAAAGGCCATCTACTGAAGCTCTCTTTCTTCAGTCACCTAGCTACGTGAGCGCTCCTCATAGAACAAGAAGAACAACGAGGGGGGGGGGGGGTACTCCCCCCAGTGGAAAGACTGCGGATAGGGCTCAAATACCAGAATCAAGATCCAAGGCCTTCCCCCTCCCCTGATTCTATTCAGGACAGGCGAACCAGAAGGTCTAGTCAGAGCCGCCAGGTTTGGAACAAAACAGTCTCGCCGAAATCAGGAACAAGGGGCTCATCCAGCAAGTGAGAAGAGAGGAAGAGCGCTTGAGAAGGGAGGAGTCTGTCTAGCGTCTTTCGGTTGGGGTCCGCCCCGGGGGTTAGGTTAGACCGCTCGGGTTCTAAAATGCTTTCGCCATTTTCCTTTTTTTCTATCTTCCTTCATCTCTATCGGAAGTCTTGAAAAGTACATTTAATCTCAAGAGAGGAAGATAGAGGAAAGAGTGTTAGTAACAGCCAGAGTCACTAAATTTTCATGACTAACAAGACAACTGCTCAAAATTTTACTTTTTCTATAAATAATTGTAGTTGATTTACGTATATCTCTATAAAGGCTCACAACAATTACAAAGAATTAGATAGCTCTCAAGCATCTTAGAACCTGATTGCCCTCATAGGAAGCGTAAGTTGGTTTTGATAAATGTATTAACCAGCTCCCTTATCCACATGATCGTGGATCTATCCAGTGTGTGCACCATTACCTCTTATCAAATTCATCTGACTTCGACAAGTCCCCAAGGTTTCATCTGAGCATCTGCTGGAGTTGAATGACTTGCTGTTGCTGATCTGGGGGTAGTGAACTCAGCTGTTCAGGAGTTAGGTTCAGCACTTGTTGCAACAAGGCAGACTCCACATCAGGTGGAAGCTGCATCTGCAGAATATCACGAATGCTAATAAATAAATATTCACTTGAATTAAGAAATTGACGTTCTAGATCCTGGAAACTAATAGACAGCATAGAACAGCTAAGCAAATGAATTTGTGTACCAAGATCTTACATATTTTAGGCTGCTAAACAGCATGCTAAGCATATAAAATTGTGTACCATGATCTTACAGATCCTCACAGTTTCCCTCCTCACAACTGAATGTAGCTACTTGTACATCATGAACTATAATTCCAGAAAGGGCAGGAGTTTTTATGATAACAAAACAACTGACTACATGCTGCAATCTGACTAATAATTAAATAAATAATAAAACATTCTAAATCCTACTTTATCTCTTGGTAATGTGAAGTAGGAGGCTTTAGTTTAAATACTGGTACTTGTACACTTAATATTCCAACACTAGGTCCTGCTAAATTAACCCCCTCCATCTGTTCTTATTTGCCTCATTTGGCTAGCACACATGCTAAGAAGGCTTACATTAGTGAAAAAAAGGGTTGTGTGAGCACATTATAAAGTCAGACAAAAAAGGAAGGATACAAGTAAGAGGTTTAGGGATAAAGAATGACAAATACAACCACCACTGTAAAATAATGAGTAGCAATTCCAATTCAAATGAGGACTAATGAATTCATACCAGATAAGAACAGGTGTTTTAAGGTGAACAGCCTAACCCAAATTATAACATAAAGCAGCTTTTTTTTTTTTTTATTCTGACAGAAGCATATATGAATTAATCAAAAAATAAATAGAGGCGAGATGCACCATTACCTGTAGGGCTTGCTTCTCCGTGTTCTGTGCTTCCACACCAGAGCTTTGACCAGCTGCAGCAGAGCTACTTGCAATGGAAATGGCAGTTGGTGAAGCTAATCCCGCAGGTGAGTAAGGCACACTTCTGTCATCATCCAATTTCCTAAGTTTTGAAGGACGACCCATCTGATTTTGAGAATCTTTTTTATCAGATACTGAAGCATAGTTCGTCAAGGTGTTTGTCCGACTAGCCACAGTTGCATCCCCGACACTTTGTGCATGCTTGGGAATGTCCTTTCGATTGGCCTCAACCGACGCAGGGCGTATTGAAGAGGCAACCTGATGTAGCAACAATTTTCACAAAATTAATTCTCCGCAGAATTAGTACTTAAATTTTTATAACTATGTTTTAGAAATATGGCTCATCTTTCCTACGCCCCATCATGTATTTCTCACGTTCTATAAAATTCGCAAGTTTCTACATGCTTAAATTAGCTTCCATTCTTCAACTTTATTATCATCAATGAAACCACGAGAATATACCAGGGAACTCTCTTACCTGAAATACAGGAACTGACGGCACAGATTGGCTTTGAAAAGTAGGCTGAAGTTTTGTATTTTGAGTGGATGTCATATTAGCATGTCCTGTATGTTGCAATGGTGGAGTTTGAAGCGGTCTGAATGAAGAGGAAGATACAGGTGGCATTTGCAAACCACCCAGAGGTTGAGGCCGTGCAGATATCAGTGATGAAGGCCCAGAGTGTGCAGGCACTGCACTTTGTGGTGGTGAAATCATCTGGTTTAGATTTGGATGCTGAGCTCGTGGTTGTGGATGATGTGGCAAGGGTGCTGTGAATTGATTATGTGCCAATGGATTCTGGGACATAGAGGATAATGGAGTGAAAGAAGGCAACCCAGGAAGAGTATGAGAAGATGGAGGGTGACCCTGCATGGTAGGTTGCGTTGAAGATTGAGGTATTGGAATAGTAGAATTTGGGATCTGTTGTCTTATATTTGGCATCTGCAACTGAAAGTACCCATAAAAGTAAGGTTATTCAAACTTTATATATATATAAAATAAAATAATATAAAATCGTTTGTATGATATTCCATTGTCATAGGCTTATTTAACATACCATTTGAGGTGTCACCATCCCCAATATTATTTGTGTCTGCATTCAAATTCAAACAAAAAGACATAATATCATTCTGCACAGAACTCATTTTGAAATTATATTTTGGTACAAACTACTCTACAAACAAGATATCACTTAAATATCCTAATAAAAAGTAGTTTTGGTATACAGACCAGCAGACAAGAAACTGTAGAGATCCACAAATAAAAAAATAAAATAAGAATAAAAATAAATAAAAAAAATAAAAAACTGGACTGACCATCACTATTATCAAGACTGCATAGTGAAGGATATATAGGGCCAACAAACAACACAAAATATTAATCAAGGTGTTTTAAAATTTTCCAAAATTCTAAGGAGATCCATTGGTGAAACTATAAGGAACCAACAGTAGTGCCCAGATTCTTTATAACTATCATTGTGGAAAGCCTGAGAGGGAAAACAGCAGTCACAATGAAACAAAGGAGCATGAAAACTTTAATGGCTAATGCCTCATCTACCAATGGATTTTTTTCACCTCTTTTGGATTGAACACCAACAGTTATAGCATATTTTATAGGTGAAATTGGATGTATTTCAGATGAAATAATATAGTTGATAAAGGGTGATTTGTTATTCATCACATCATCAATGGTTAGACTTATAGAGTTATGGACATAATGCTATTGTGTATCAAGAAGCAGGATGGAAAGCTTTTTCAAGTCTTGCGGTTGTTGGAAGCTTCAAAAGTTCAAGTGTATATGGTATTAGAGTGGCTACTCTAAGGCTTCTCAGTTTATTAAAATAAGTTTTGGTACGTAGGAATTGGAAATATTATGAAACTTATCCATAAGTATTTTACTCTTTGTGTTCTTGACTTTCCCATGGGTCCACTGTCTGATAAGCGATAACTTTTTCCCTACAAGTTACTTTAACAAATTTAAAATGCAGCTAGGAAGTTTATATTATTTAAATTGAACCTATTTACCTGTATGGAGCAATAATGCAACTAACATAGCTGGAATATATTTATTTGCATTATTGCATATAGATTTCCTTTGGTAGTAGTAAATAAAAAAAATAAAAATAAAAACTTCAAAACCTACGCAAAAGGCTGTAAGACAGTTTAAAATTGATAACCAAATTGCACAACATAGCACAACCCTCAAAAACTTACTTCATATTAATTTATCTATCATATGAACCACAAACAAGCTACCTACCAAAGTAGGTTCCGACACCCGTTCCATGTACGATGTACCAGATTTCAGTACACTACGAGTAGACTGGTGGAGAGGCAAGACATTGGTAAATCCAGACTTTTCAGCCTTAATTCTGCAAGGCTTTTGTGACACAAATTGTATCATAGTTTTATGTGAAATGACCATTACTCCAGAGGCTTGCTCAAAATTGACATTTCCATTTATCCAAATCAAAAAACAGGAAGATAATATCATCGTATAGCATTAACTAACTAGCTAGCAAGAATACTATAAACAGAAGCACAGAGAATTGAAGAAAGCCAGATGCTACACCAAGCAAAAGAGAACAAACTTAAGGGATTTTCACCAATCAATGGAAGAAGTTCAGATTTGAGCAGAACCTGGAAGAGAGCTTTTGGAAGATGTGGGCTCACAAGCAAAAGTTGACGTGCGAGATCTTTGTTTTGCATAGAAAGCACCTGTAAACAGATTGAAAGTAAATAGATGGAAATTATATTATAACTCTTCAATGCATCTCTTTTGCAATATTAACCTTCATTTCTTGTATAACTTGGTTCAATTGACTCCTGGACATTTTGGCTAGATGATGGGTTAAAGGATCACTGCCTACTAGAGACTGATTCTGCAAACCATTTTGAATAATCTGACCAGTCTGAGAACCACCAAGAGCTCCTGCCATGACAGAAGCAGCAGTCATAGCGATTGGGAGGCCAATTGGTTGATGTAATGCTGCGTCCCTAATGGAAGCCGGGCCTCCTACCTGCTTTTGAGTATCTGTTTACATAGCAACTCCATTAAGATATGGTAACAGGTCACCTCCATATGAACAAGATAGAGGTAGACCTCCAAAAGTTGAAGCAGTTGAGGAAGAAACTAAACTAACCAACATTTGTTGCCAATCCTGGCCCACCCCTACCCTGCAAAGAGAAACAAGGAGCAATTTCAGAGCTTGTAGTCAGAGAAGCCCCCCCCCCAAAAAAAAAAAAAAAAAAAAAAACTCCACAAAGAAAACCATTCTTGAGCCCAAACTTCAAATAATTCACAATCCAAATTCTGATTTCCAAGTTGCCAATTCCACTTCTAGATCTTAGAATTGACTTCCTCTCTTAATGGACCTACTAGCTTAAAGATCTTGTGTCCAAGAGAGGTTGATTCCAATCATATTTATTTTTTTTTTTTCAAATGTTTCCTTCACAGCCTAGAGTGACTTTATACTCCAAGACAATAGTGAGTCCTGGAGGGTGAAAATTGGGAAAATATCTGTCTTGTATTACTAGATTGATGGTTGTGATGCTTTAACCTCCGACCAATCTTTTAAAGAGCTTAGAGTCTTGAACATTAACAGTCAGCATCCCACAAACAAGAGACCCTTGTTCACCCTCTGGCAGCAGATCCCCTCCAAAGTAAAGACTTCCAAGTTGAGCAATCTCACTGTCCTTAAACCATCTACGGATCTACCAGTATTCCATGAGTATATGATTCCCCTTTCTACTATAGAATACCTGTTAGAACTTAGTTCAAGTATGCACCTCACTACGAGTTCCATTCACAGGTCTTATTTTATTTGAACTTATTAGCCCTTATCTTATATTATCTTATTGGACAATATTAGACGTTATAGGACCTAATTATAAGGTTTAATTAGAACTTATCAACCTTTGTCTAATATTATCTTATTTGAACTTATTAGCCATTATATAATCTTATCTGAATTTATTGACCCTTATATTATTTTATCTAGAACTTATTAGCCCTTTAATTATCCTCTCTGAACTTACTAGCCCTAAACTAAACTTATTAGACCTGGGGTAGGTACAAATAAGGTGAGGAGATCAGAGCCGTAGTCCCCTCTCCTCAGTTCTTAGAAGCCCACCTCTTTGTTGCTGGATTGCCTCAAAAGGATGTGCAGAACATCTATTCTACAAAAATCTCTTCCTTGAAATTTAAGGAAATGACAGTAAAAGCTAGTATAAAATGTGAAATCTTAAAACAATAGGATATACAAGTATACATACCTAGAGTCCTAGATGCACCTCAAAGCATAAATTTTAACATGTTCCACGACCTTGAGATTCCACAAGTCTCCTTTGTCTAAAACCCTGAGTCAACTCCTATTTTAGGTCATCCGGTTGTGTTTGACACAGAGGATCTACAAATTAATATCAGATATAACTCATTTCAATTCCTTTGTCCATAGCCACTAATTCGGACACCATCACACCATGTTAAGAGGTTGTTTGGTAGCAAACCTCCCCCATACACTGTATGTGTACAACTTGTTCTAGCTCCAAGCATTACCTAAATTGACAAAAGATCCCCAAGAATATGTGGTCACCTCCGCTCATCCTTAAGCCCTTCAAAACAC
This sequence comes from Chenopodium quinoa, assembly GCF_001683475.1. Lineage (NCBI taxonomy): Eukaryota > Viridiplantae > Streptophyta > Magnoliopsida > Caryophyllales > Amaranthaceae > Chenopodium > Chenopodium quinoa. The sequence goes on along the minus strand of NW_018744821.1, from coordinate 3,194,202 downwards.
CCTTGGATTTATCCACTTAGTTGAAGCCAAAAGGAATGCTGACCATATTTGAACACTAAATAGTGCCCTCTTAGCAGAAAATTTATTTGTGCCACTACACTCCAATCCAAGAGCACTAAGAGGTCGTTTGGTTCGTTATGTTGGAATGGATTGGTATGGAATCTCATACTAGGAAGGTGTGGTTCTAAACCCCATACTTGTCTAAACTTGTTTGGTTTATTCTTTTACAATCCATTAAAGGAAGGGATAGCGAATCTTAGGGGATAAGGTGGGTATGGGATTCTAGGGGGATTGGGTGGAATTAGAACCCCTTAGTATGAGATTCCATACCTAAATTTGCCTAACCAAACAACAAAATGGATGGATTGGACTTTAACTTCATTCCAATCCATTCCAAAAACTCTAAACAAACAACCCCTAAGAATAAAGAACCCATAGTCCTACAGAATCACAGTTTTAAGGTTTAAGAAATTTTACACATCTGGCCATCTGGGGCCAAATATATATAAACTTGCATCTAACGCAACTCATATTATCAGAGATTTACAGATATTAATTAATAACAACTATGCAAATGAGAGACAGAATCGCACATAGACAACTTTGCTACAATAAATCTATATACGTACTTCCAGAAAGAAATAATATAATACAAACTAAAACAACAGACCATGGATTCTTAAAATTTACCTGTTCACGATTTCTATCAGCACCTTTGTCATTTTCAGCAAAATCTACCCGCAACTGCCGGCCATTAATCTCATAACCCTGAAGATTACGGCGAGCACTGAGTGCTGTTTCCTCATCCTTGTACTCACAAAATCCATAACCTTTTGGCTTCCCAGTTTCACGATCTATAACCAATCTGAAAAAAAGCAAAAAAAATAAAAAATAAAAATTAATTAGGAAAATTCTTGACCTAGGAAAGCACTCAACAAGAAATAGATTTAAAAAAACAGTACTAGAATGCAAATGACTTCAACAAACAAACATAATGTATTATAGTCCAAAGTTTAAGTTCAACTTGCATTACAATCAAACATCACACTAAAAACAGACACTGAATCATTGATGAAGCTGAAAGACTTGCACCTCTGATCCTAATCGATGATATAAAAAGGAAGATAATTATTCTGCGCATATTTCCCAGTCTCGGCCTACTTCACCACTAACCTATTAATAACTATCCTTGCCAACTAACATAATCAGAACTAAGGGGTAAGTGAAGCAAATTTCCACCACTCCTCCCCCTTTACACATTTTCTATTGAAAGTAATAAAACCAAATCCGGAATTATAGAAACGACAGCATAGACCACTTTTATCATGGCAGTTGGCATTCAACCTATGATATCAATAGATTGCAAGGTCAAATTCAACTAGTACTCCATATAAATATGATGTTAAACATAAAAAACAAAAATCGAGCCCCGGTTATAAGAAAAGATCCCATGATCAGCCCCAGCCAAAATCGAGTGATACACGAAGCAACACGATACTCTCGAGCTAAAGCTGAAGCTTCATTAACAGTGCACCAATTTCCAATCAACATTTTTAGTAACAAAAAATTGGAACTCGTTTATTATACTAGCAACATCAAATTTTGCAATAGCAATAAAACTACAACTTAGGGTTTAATTTAAAGAACCAATTATAATTAACAAAATTGTGCATAAATTACAAGAAACGAACCTGAATGAAACAACAGGGCCAACCTCTTCACAAATTTGAATCAGCTGTTCTTCAGTTGCATCATAAGGTATATTCCCAACTATTAATTTCCAAAAAAAATCGACATCAAAACAAAAATATATTAAACAAACAATACAAATAATTCCCAGATTTGTGCAAAAATCAACAGATAAAAAGAGAAGAAAAGGGCGAACCGAAGACGCAACGATGTTGCTGAGAAGAGGCCATAAAAGGGAAGAAGAATCAACGAGACGAAGACATGGATGAGCTCTATTGACTCAATCTTCTCCTTTTGTACATTATTTGGGAAAATTGCATCGAAATTGCAGAAGCTTGAGATGGGTATTTTAATGGCGTCGGAGTTGGAGTTTCAGACTGGTGAAAAGAATACACAGATGTATACAAGTTTTGGGTCCGGAAGGTGAGTCCAAGTTTACGATTTTTTATCGAATGTATTGCAACCAATATTTAACGGAGGTAGGGCCTGTTCCGATTGACTGAACTCAGATGAAATGAAGTGAACTGAACTGAATTGAACTGAGCTGAACTGAACTGAACTTATTAATTAGTGATTTTTAAATACGGATTAGTGATCTTTGATTATTTATTATTATACATATGTGTATATACAAATGTATATATTAATAATAATAATAATATTATTATTATTATTATTAATATTATTATTATTAGGGGGTTGTTAAATATCGCCCTCAAATATCTAACTAACGCACGCAAAATAAAATAAAATTACGTATTTATCCTTATAATAATGATTATAAAAAATAATTAATTTTACCTCAATTTCACACTTTTACTATACACAAATTTTTTTACCGTTCTCTCTAGTGGTCAACGGCCACCAACGCTCATCGAACAACCACCCAAACCACCGTGAGTTTCAAAATCAAACAAATTTTTAAAATTTTACAAAATCAATTTCGTTAGATCTTATGGACAACGACGAAATACATGAAACACAACCTTAGACGCTTGTAGAAGGCTCGTCAAACCGTATGAAATCGGAACGTCGCGATAAATTTTTTAAAAAGATTCAAAACCCAGGAAACGCCTAGTTTTTTAGAATACCCTAGGCTGAAACGCCTAGTTTTTTTAGAATACTTTATACTGAAACGCCTAGTTTTTTCGAAACATCCTAGGCTATTCGAAAAAACTAGGCGTTTCAGCCTAGGGTATTCTAAAAAACTAGGCGTTTCACCTCAAACGCCCATATTTTTCATACAACCACACGGTTGTTCACAAGAACTAGGCGTTTGAGCCTAGGACGTACGAAAAATCTAGGCGTTTGCCGCAAATTAAAAAAAAAAAATTTAAAAAAACATTTTCTTCGTCGGCGGCCGACTTTCCTTTGTCCTTACTTGTCATTACCGCGGTTGTGTAGATCGTAAAACCGGAGGTAAGGAGTTGGTGGTTAAAAGAGGAGGAGGAGGTGGTGGTGGTGGGTATAGTAGTATGAAGAGGGGGTAAATTGAGGGGTAATTTTTTTGATTAAAAAGGGTAAATTTGTAATTTTAGTTTATTTTGCGGACGTTAGTTAGAGATTCGAGGGCGACGTTTAGCTTTGATTATTATTATTATTATTTATTGATTATTATTATTATTATTATTATTGTTGTTGTTATTATTATTATTATTATTATTATTATTATTATTATTATTTATTGATGATTATTATTATTATTTATAGGTTATTATTAGTATTATTATTTCAATTATTATTGTTATTATTATTTATTGATGATGATTATTATTATTATTATTATTATTATTATTATTATTATTATTTATTACTTATTGATTATTATTATTATTATTATTATTATTATTGTTAATATTATTACTATTATTGTTGTTGTTGTTGTTGTTGTCGTTGTTGTCGTTGTAATAAGAGCTTAAAAGAATGAAATTTGGTTTTATATCATTAGCAATATCATTAGACGTAAATTAAGAGCTGAACTGAGCTGAACTGAACTGAAATGAACTGAACTGAATTTCAACGGAAGAGAACATGCCCGTAGTATTTGTTATATTTAACAGAGGTAGTATTTGTCTTAACTATGCTATGGACAAACCGGAACATATGGGTCATAGTTTGTGTAAAAAAAAATACGGGTCATAGTCATAGAGTCATTATTCATAGATTAGTTTTGCATTAACCAAAACCAATGGAAGTTTTATACGGTATTTCTAGAGCTCTAAAAATTCGTGACAAGGTAAAATATTTGTTCCATAAAGTGATACTTAACTTTTTAATACTATAGTACACATGGTGACCCTATTAAGCTTGTTAAATTGCTAACGTATCATTAAATACAAAATTACTAACCTACTTAATCAATAATTAAGAATGACCTACCCCTCTATCACTATTTTCAAAAAATTCACAATAACGATTCAACTCCTATGTGTCAAGCAGCTCACATCCTCGTTCATGTTTATTCTTTGTCCTTTTTGAACCGAATCATCTCCTTCACTCTAATCTCAATCTTGCTCTCTAGATTGATAAGAAATCCACGTAAACTGAAAGACATGGTAGAAGTGAAAGATGCAATTTTTTCGATTGGGTTTGAACCGGATGTTAGCATCTATGGAGGATGTGGTTTTTTTATTGGGTTAATTCGTGAAGAGGCTTGTAAAGTTGTTTGTGTTGTTTGTAGTTGTAGTTGTTATTATATTTCCTCCGTTTTTATTTAGTTGACGCATTCAATTTAAACACACATATTAAGTAGAGGAGAGAGAATGATAAAGCAAGGTATAAAACTTAGCTCAAAAGGAAACGTGTCAACTAAAAAAAAATTCTAAAAAGAAATACATGTCAACTCAAAAAAACGAAAGTAAGCATTAGATAAGTCATCTTGGTGAATAACTTGTTAAGGATGATGATAGATCACTTTGAAAAAATCATTTAATAGTTGATCGCCCATCTTGTTGAGCAACTTTTTCTTCAAATGAGTTTGTGAAGAATACTATTTGTCCCTAACTATTATTAGTCACTTGACAGCGTACTTGTAAAATTGTAAATTATCGTTTTGAACCTACATAAAATATGAAATCCCCTAAAAAAATGAAATATTGAAATTAATCTAACACATTTTAGTCTTCATTTTTCAAATTAATTTTATTCAACTAAAGAATCAATGAGTAAATTCTGATCATCAATAGTTACAACAACAAAAAAGCACTTAATCTAAAAGTGAGGGCATGTTCTTTTCAACTTAATTTCAGTTTAGTTCAGCTTCAATCCATTTAATCAGTTTAGTTCAGTTCCTAATTTCCTTCTCTCATAAAAAAATTCATTTCAGCTCTATTCAATTTACCTTTAATCAGTTCAGTAAATCAAGACATGCCTTAAATCTGAGAAATGTTACCACAAAAAAAAATGTGTTGCGGAAATTAAAGAGAGATGATAAAAAGTTACGCTTACTACTTTAAATTTTGCTTAGGAAATGATTAATTTGGTTTTCGGGAGCAGTAAAAGTGAAAAAAAAAGAAAGAAAAAATGAGAGAGAGAATAAAAGTATTTGCGCAAATTAGAACACGCGACCTATGACTTTGAGGTTTGATGTTTAAAATAGGGCTCTAACCGTTGGTTGTTGAGCATATATAAACACATGGTGTGTTATATTTAATATAATTATTAACTGATTTGTATATAGAGATAACTCGATCAGTTTTGTTACAAATCCAATATGGGTTCAACCCACTGAACCTATAATGGATCTGCCACTATCCCGGTGTGTCCTTACTCTGTCCTTAAATTGATTTGGGTTTTTTTTTTTTTGGTAGAATCACCAGTTAAGTAATGTTTGGTAAGAAAAAAAAAGTTGGCTAATAGGTAAATAACCTTATTTGTTGTCTAATTATTTTATTTTAGAAAGAATTTAAAAACTAATCACATGTTTAGGAAAAATATTACTCCATATATAGATCATAATACAATCCCTAATCCATAATAATTATTAATAAAAGATTATTATAAATTATTTTTGTCAAGTTATAATAATCTATACTAATATTAAATTACATCTATATCTATCTATACTATATATTAAAAGGCGTTCCTAAAGAAGTTGAGATGCCACGTAGAGCTCTCCTCAAGGCGTTCCTAATGAAGTTTAGGTGTCATGTAGCGCTCTTCTCATTTAATCCGAATTTCACTCCATGTCTAAAAACATGGTTCTTACAAGATTTGAACCCACAACTTCAAGTTTAAATTTCAACGTGTTAGCCACTAAGCTATTACCGTATTACATGTCATTCAATAAAAATAAAATATTAATAAAGATTTTTATCATGGAAATAATGCAGTAATTTGGGGCATCGCCCGAGCCTAACACTAGTGAAAATTTGAATTGTTATGATTAATTACATATAATACCTGCTTTGGTTGTTATCTTGCAGAGATTTGGTATTGATCTGTTTGTACTGGCCCGGCCGTTGTTAGCATTATGGTGGGTGATGTGTCTAATTTACATAGTATTTTACCCCTGTCCCTTGGTCATAATTAGTAGTGTTTTTGGCTCTTTAGAGCCACTTTTAAAACTAATTGGTATTTTCTAGTGTTTTCGTAGTTTTGGTTGAGTTTTGTAGGAAATTTCACTTTTGGAGCATTTTCTCGGGTTTTCATGGAGCAACTACGGACATTGGAGGAGCACAACCGTTTTTGAAGCCCAAGGCCGGTTAGAGTCATCAAGCCGGTGATTAATTAAGGGCTCGACATGTGGAATACGAGCGTTGGATCGAGTATTCAAGACCTTAGGTGGATATCCGAATTGGGCTAAGAAGAAAGCCCAATCGAAGTTCCAAGCATTGGCTCGATCGGGCGCGGCTGCTCAGAAGGATGTGCGAAGAAAAAGGCGGGCCCGATCGGGCGCGTGTTTATGGGGAGGCATCTTCGGCGATTTCTTAGTTTCTAATTAGGACGGAGTAATTTTAGATTGTTGTTTAAGTACGATTTGAATGCTTTTGCTTAGTACCTCTCTTCTTAGACTTTCTCTCTCTACTTAGATTATTTCTCTCTCTAATTTTCTCTCTCTTACAACTCACTCTTGTTCTTGACTCAACTCCTTAATTCCGATTACTTTGGTAACGATTTCTTATTTTATTAATTTCAGCAATTTTATTACTTTGTTTCTTCATGAATTGTTTAATTTCTTTGATTAGTTTAGTTTTAATTATGTCCGAGTAGTTTAATTCTAGGGTTTATGGGGATCCATAATTAATATGAAGGGGTAATTTGTTATTGTTGATTATTAATATTGCATGATAATTTCTTATTGAATTAATTCTTTACAATTGGATTATTAATCGACCAGATGTGATTTGATTGTAAAAGTATAGCAATATTGAATTGATGAATCGAGCAGATGTTAATTTGATATTAAAGGCTATTTTCAATATGAACTTAGATCTAATAAATTGCGAGAGCCTGTTAGATTCATGTTGGTTAATAAATTGCGAGAGCCTGTTAATCATGTTATTTGTGCAATGTTAATTATTGATTGTTATGCTTTATCCTGGAATATTAATTATTGGTGAACCTGTGACCCTAGGCCTTCGTATTATTGATTTTCTCCCTAAACTTGATCTTCGTAGTTAGTTCTCTTTTTCTAACAACAAATTGGTTACTTGATAATCTAGATTTTATTAATTAATTAGGAATAGAAAGACTTGTTTCCCTGTGGATTCGACCCTACTTCCCTATCTGCATTAGTTAGAGGACTTAGGTAATACTTTTGATTAGGTGATACGACTTTAGCCTGTCAGTGGGAAAGATGTGGCCTGCTCTTAAATCTTGCAAGCATTAGGTTTGATTTTGTTTAGTTAAACGGGGATGCTATCATTGTTAATTTACCAACATTTTCTTCATATTTGACACAATGTTCTGTAACACCCCAATAATTCTCTCTTTAAACCTGTGAGTTCCCTGAACAATATCAAAGAGAATTACTGACGTGCTACCACCACGTGTTTAAACGTTAAGGCTATATCATAAATTAACAACGGAAAATCTAAATCTGTTATAAATAAGTTTCCATAACCAACAAACAAAACCAAATTCAGTCTTACAACTTGGAACCATTAAGGCCCTTATTCAAAACTCAAACCAGTAGAAATAGTATAAAAAAAGAAATCGAGTTTATGTAACTTCAAAAGTAAATAGCAAATAAAATGAGAAAAAACAACCAACACTCCACTCAAGATCCCATCACCTAGATACGAATGCTGCATGTGTAAAAACTTGTGGTTAATCTGCTCCCCAATATTACAAGTGTAAAAATTGGATCGTCATAGGGTCATTGAAAGGCGAAGGCCATGACCAAAGAAAGACACACAAAGTACGCAATCAGCAAAGCTGAGTATATACAAGCTGTGAAACATAATAAGAAATCCCTATCATGCTACTAGTAATTAATCATCACACATTATCAAATTATAGACTTAACACACGACTCAACTATCAGTTTACTAAGACTTCACTATTTAAAAGTAGTTAACTCATCATTTTATTTACTGGATTAAGCAATAGACAATGTTGTTTAACCCATGCTCCATTTGGAACATCAATAAAAGAAAAACCCCATGCCTCCTTTCAAAAACATCAATAAAACATCCAACGACCACGGGAGCAACTCCGTGACCGTAGCTAGTATGAGATCTCATCTAACTCCTAGCTTTTGAAAAGTATTTGAAATAAGAGACTCGTAGATCACACAACCTCAAGAAAAGTGCACGACTAATACCCCTTGTATCCCAACCTCTGATTGTCATTACTCCATATGTGCACAAATCCAAAGTTTTATTGATCATCCATCTTGCAATTTACGTGATTTACAAGTTTAGACTTGGCGATGACTCATATGCAAAACAATACAAACAATCCAATATCAATTCAATCGAGTAAAGCAAGCTTCCAATTTCAATTCTTGATTTATTAGTGGCAAACAACATTTATTATTTATTCCTTTAACTACCTCGGTGTATAAACACCTTGAGTGCATAAAGCACCCCACAAACTTAACCTTGTCTTATAAGACTTAAATTTCCTCCTTTACTCATTCTATCTCCATGATCATGAACGAGTAATAAATGAATTATTTCACCAAATCACATACCTTTGCCTCTAAGCGCATCTTGTATAATTAGAGCATAAACAATACTTTCAATATAGAATGGTGCACAACATACGGAAATCACAATGTATAACCAAACAATTTAGCTCAGTCTTCTCTATACATGATACTAAGTTCTCGATCCGTCCCTAAACATGCATCTGAAAGCAAGGTTTTTGTAACTCATACGTACCTTGTGTAAACGATTCGGTTGGCCACTTTAGGAACTAGAAGTCGCGTTCTACAAAGTCCTCTCCTAAACCAAACAACAATAATTAAATCAACACCCAAGCAAATGAATTTACAGCAATACCAAACTACTTTAAAACCTCTTAAACCATCAAAATAAAGCCTTTTAATTGTTCCCATTAGTCAAAGTTAATAATATAATATTCCAACTATAAGTTTATATGTTAAAATCATGAAAATATAGTGTATAATATAAAATTCCAGTAAGTTTAACTTACTAACATATGCAGATTTTTTTTATTAATAGTTTTGGCAATTCAAATAATCTATACTTATCATATTCCATAAATAGTTGTTTAAAACTTATACAAGCACTCTAAACCCCTATTTTTGGCTCAAAACTAATAAAAATCAGATTATATAAAATCTGAAAAATAATTTAAATTATAAATTTCAAACTTCTAAAGATCTACCTTCATAATTCAATAATTAGAATAGTGTATTACACATTAAAACCTTAAAACCCTTTAAATAAACAACATAAAACTCCAATTTCACAAATATATAATCTGAAAATTAATTTTAAATATGAAATTGTGGGATTTTTCATTATGAGATCATATTGATTATTAACTTGCTAATCACGTTTTCAAACCCTAAAACATGAAAAATCAACATTTAAACCCTAAATTATACATAATATAAAATCTGAAATTTTGTATCATAAATTAAACATGTCAAAACTCATAAATTCATAATCCTTTATAACCCATGTATAATATCAAACCATAATAATAATAATTTAGAATCAAAATTAAGCAAATATTGAAACTTTAAATAATTTTTTTTTTTAAAAAAAATAAAGAAAGAAAAAGGAGGAAGAAGAGGTGCGAACGGTGGCTGCGGTGGTGGCTGCGGTGGTGGCTGGTGGACGAGAAGGCAAGGCGGCGCGGCGTGGCTGTACTGGTGGCAGGGGCAGCAGTTCGAAGTTGTGTTTTTTTTTTCCCCTCTGTGAATATCGTGAAAGAGGAGGTGAGGCTTTCTCTCTTTTTTTTTTTTTAACGTGAGTGAGAGGAAGAATAAGTGAGGGTTTTTATTTGGGTTTTAGTTTTCTAATTTTTTTAGGAGCTCAATTTGTGCAATTTGGGCTAGAGTAGGAATTAAACATTGGGCTATTATGTTAAGAGAGACTTATAATTATTTAAATTAAAACTTAGTAGTTTAAGCTTACTAATGATGAAAATATTGTTACTTTTTCATTAAAATAATTCATACTATAAAATTAAAATAAAAATATCTGTATAAATAATAAATAAATATAATTTTATTAGGTTGAAAATATGGGGGATTACATGTTCTGTGTTTCGTTTTTAAACTCAGTATTATAAGGCGAACGATCAATTGAATCAATTGTCACATGATCTCCTGTTCTTGATCATGTCCTTGTTAACAATGAAGGAAGCAGCAAGAACTAGTTCTTTCTCACAGATGGAATAAAATGTGGCGATGTTTCCCTGTCTTGATCTTTGAAGATAATCCTGCAATGAAGAGGATGTTGGGAGATGAGGAATCTATTCCCCAAGAAAAATCAAACTTTTTTGAGGTGGGTGAATCAAGTTTTGGAAGCTAATTGTGGTCAGAGTATAGATGAATTGAAGGTGATTTTTAATTTGGACAAATATTATCAACCTGATGTGGATAGATGGGTGGTTTTTGCATTGTCTAAACAAGTTAAAAGGCTTGAATTAAACTTCACGCCACTCTTTGGAATGTGCAATGATTCACCTCCTAAATGGCAAAAGTCTATTGCTCAGTAACATATAGCCGTCTTTAAATCTTGCCTCTGTTCTCTGTGTCTCAAATATGTCAACATAAATTCAAAAGATATTGATTGCATTCGGCGTTCGTGCATGGTCCTTGAGAATTTGTGCATAGATACTTCATGATCTTTGAGACGTGTTATTGCTTTTGACTCACCTCTGCAATTAAAATACTTAGAGTTATCTAACTGTCTACGCTTGAGAACCATTGATATTTTGACCCCAAAGCTCTTGTCATTTATATATTATGGCAAACCTATAGAAATGCGTATTCGAAACGCTTCTTTGCTTTCGGAGGTGTCAATTGGTGAATCATTATTGGCAGGAGACATTGTGGCACCAGGAGACATTGTGGCACATGCTATTGCGTCCCTTTTGATATACTTTTCACAATTAGAGTATCCGAGGTGGCAAATGAGATTATATTTTGATGATATACCAGGTGATGAGGTATTCCATGAAATTTGTTTGAATGCTTTTCTAATGCATGTGCTTGGCTTGCTGTCTTGTTAATGTATCTTTTTAATGCAGTATAGTTTAGGGATCAATAATCCACCTTCCATGACAAACCTAAAGCATCTAGAACTCGATGTCTTTGCGTCGTGTGAACAAAGCCTTCTTGGATGGGTAGACTTAATTGAGGCATCTCTTCTACTGCAGAGACTTACTGTAAAGGTAGACACCCCTTTTTTCTTTTGTAGATGAAGTGCTCCGAAAAAGCTATATAATGCTTTAATGGCAGAAAATTATGGAGTTGTTCATATTGTATATTTACATATTGGAAAATTTGTAAAATGCCACCTACTATTGTACCCATATTTTTCAATATCACCAACAATTTTTTTAATTTTATTTTACCACCATCTTTTTTCCAAATTCTTAAAAATTATCACCATGACGTCACTGTGGACCCATGTAACTACTGTTTCGGGGTTTTCTGATGTCCTGCGGGAGAGTTACAATTTCGAGACTGGAACCGGACGCCTGTACCTGCAAAACAACGGAGTCTCCTTGTGGTGGGAGCTCCGCCTCCAACGGTCAAGTTAGTACTTGATTAAGGAGTAATTAATGCGGAAATTAAAGTGATTGGGTCTCTCTAGGTGAGAGTGTTTAATGTGTGTAATCTGCGTTCTCTGCGTAATCTCCCTTAATGAGGATTAAGGGAGGTATTTATAACCTCGAAAAACGTGCCAATCTAGGTTTAGGTTAACCTTGGGCTGATTGGGCTTCCCTCGGAAGTTGGGCCTAGGTGACCGGCTTCTCCATTAGGCATGGAGTATGCCACATGTCATGACATAATAAGTCCAGGGTGAACGAATAAGCGTGTGCCACGTGGCAAGCCCTGAGAGGTCCAACTGGGGGACACTTGGCAGGACCTGATTGGCCCACGTGGCGCATTCCGATTGGTGGGAGAAAAATCCCCTAATCATTTGCCCCTCACAGGTGGCACGTGACTGGTCACGTGTTACCTGTGACAGGTATCGCCCTGTAACAGGCGGCGACCTGCTACAGGTGTCACTCGGCGAGAGGCCGAGAGATTCTCCCGCCAAAATTTTGAATTCTGGAAGTGACCCTTCGCCTTCTCACTTCTCCTATATAAAGGAGTGTTGACTTCGGTCATTTTCACACTTGAAAACTTTGTGAGAGAACATTCGGACCCCTGAACTTGCTCTGACATTTTGGACCCTTTCTGCCTACCGCCTGCTCTGACAAGCCGACTGCAAAGGATTTTCAGAACTTCATCAATCGTCACTTGTTCAGGTAACCGTCGGTTCTCTTACTCTTAATTTTCTCTTTACTTTATTCTTTTTTGAAATGGCACCACGGAAGCACACGACACGACCTAGGGTAGTGATCAGCCGGTCACCGGGGACGGCTGAATCTAGGACTAGGAGTGCCGCCTGCCCTTTTCTGGACCCATCTTTGCCCTTTATACAAAGTCCGATTGTATCTGTGTCTATGAAGAGCATGATGGCCAGAACAAAAAAGACTGCCAGGATCTCAAACTCAGACGGCTCCTCCCACAGGGTGCCGATTAGTGAAACATCTGACCAGGCGCCAGATGTGGAAGTGAAACAAAGCGGCTTGAAAGCCGGCAGTTCTGAGGGAGGAGTCAAAGTGACCCCTTCCCATTTTACAGTTGACAATTCTTCATTCTCTCCTGCTCCTTTTAAAGGAGAGGAGGCGGGCCCCTCCGGGAGAGGGGAGGAGTCGTCCTCTTCGGACTCGTCAGAGGACGATTCCGAGTCTAGCTCTTCTGGTCATGCTTCCCTGGACACAGAAGAGAAAAACAGTCGCCTACAAGAGGCGAGGCTTTCTCACGCAGTTGAGAAGGGGGACGATTGGGCGGAGCCATCCGCCTCTCACCGAGAGCAAAATACCCCCTACTACTGCACGGTACCTCGGGGCCGGATCACGGCCATGCAAGAGAAAGTGGAGAGCTTTATCGCAAACCACACAATGGGCCCCGACTTTTTAGTGTTCGTGCCGGATCCAGAGGACACAGTCGTCTGGCCGGCTGGTACCAGTTATGATGACGCCTGCTTTGGCTGCTACGAGGCGGCCATTAAGGCTGGGCTGCGCTTCCCACTACATCCGGCTGTTCAGCGGATCTTGGATGGGTATGAGTTGGGGTTATGGCAGTTATCCCCGAACTCCTGGGTCAACGTACTCGGCTATGTGGCCGGGTGCGAACTGCACGGGGTGGAGCCGAACTTCGAGGCTTTCGCCCACATGAACTACCTCAGCTGGACCCCTAAGGCAGGCGGTACCGGCTGGTATCAATTGACGAGCCACAGGGGCTACCTCATGACGAGAGGTAAAGCAAACAAATGGAAGGACTGGCGGAGCACCTTCCTTATCATTGAGAGTTAAGACACAGAGCTGAACAAGCGCTTCAACAGGTGGAACAGGAATCCGCCCCTTCTTGCAGGCGGCCACAGCATGCTGCCTGTTCCCCCCAAGGCTAAGAAAGAGATCCTAGATAAAGGACTCTTCAAAGTAGAGTCGAAGGTGAACTCTACTTCAGGGGTACGAGAGCAAGTACCCCTGCACTGCGTCCCGAGCTTCAAATGGCTCTACGACGAGTACTTTTTGGCCGCCTGTGGCCTCAGCAGTCGGTGCTCAAGAGGTAGCCGGCCTGTCGAATACTCTGTTGTTCCGTGCATTTCTTGTTGTGACTTTTATTAACTTTGCTATTTGTTTTTGCAGCGGACGCCATGAGCAAAATTACCGCCTCCAAGACTGCGGCGGCCATGTTGCGGGCCTCCATCATGCAACAGTCTTCAACCGAATCCCCAAACAAGGGGGCACCCTTGGTGGGCTTCGAACCTTTCACCCTCTTTTTGGAGTTGTGTTTATGCATATACTGACTCTTTTCTTCTTTTTTAGACGGGCGCTCCAAGAGCTTCTTCTTCTCAACAGCCGGACTCCAAGGCCCGGAGGACGACTGTTGCGAGCTCTCCTGGTTCTGCCAGGAAACATGTGGCGGCTGAGAAACAGCCGGCCACTTCTTCTAAAACTCCAGCTGGGCCACCTAGAAGTATGAAATTGTCCTTGTAAATTTTAGACTTGCTCCCTTCTTTACTAGGTCTAATCCGTTTGTTTATGCTTGATGCAGCCGGCCCTCAGGAGCCTGACTTGGTCGAAGTGGCCAAGTCTATGATCAAGGCCGTACCTCCAGCTGAAAGGGAGGCGGTCAAGGGTGTCGGCACCCTTGACCTAGACGGGATTGCAGGAGTCCTTGCTGAGGTATACTTAGCATATTTTTGAGTATTTGAATTCCAGGACGCCTGTTTTCTTTTTTGTTTGGAAACTGACGCCTTTTGCCCTTTTTACTTAGGCCCTGCTCCGAGTGAACGACCTTCGCAAGCCGCTTGACCGGAAGAACAAAGAGGTAAAGGCTGCAAAAGCTATGGCCGCCTCTGACTGTGATAAGGCAATGTTTCAAATTGCCCAAAATGAAGTTCTGACAGTTGATATTCTTTATTATCAGGCGCAGGCTACCGCCGCTATCCGGGCTCAGTTAGAGGCGGCCCAGAAGAGGAATAGCGAGCTGGAGGCGACCATCAACACCCTCAAGACCGAGCTGAGACCTCTTCGCCAAAAGATGTCCTCATACGAAACCTTGGAGAAATCCTTGGCGAGCGTAAAGGAACGCCTGGTGACCCAGGAGAAGAGTCTTACTCAGGAGCTCTCGGAAAAGGCCGGGCAAGAAAAGAAAGAGCTGGTCCGGGAGATGATGGAAGACTCTGCTCAAATCCAGCGCATGACTTGGGGCCGCCTCTTCCCCAATGCCGACTTTGCCTCCTGGGAAAAAACGTACCGCCAGTGTTCTGATAGATATAATCAAGAGATCCTGGCGGCTGCTGAGGAAGAGGTGTTGGAGGAGGAGGATGAGCCGGTAGTGGCGCTTGTGCCGCTTGGGGGTAATGCATCGAAGAAGGATGCAGCTGAAGCTGAGTCCAGCAAAAAGAGTGCTGACCAGGCGGCAGCTGCTAATATTGAAGATCTGCCCCCTTCATAAGCTTTATGTCTTCTTTCCCCGGCCTGCGTGCCGTTTGTTTGTATTTACCCGGCCAGGGGGCCGGGGCTCTGAATATTTTACCGGTCTTTAATGACCGGCTTCCTTTTAATGAATATTTTTGTTTGTTTTCAAATTTGTTTAAGTATTGAATATTATGATATCCAATTGTATACTATACCGACTGTTTTACATGGCCGATAGTTGCAGACAGGTACGGATAGTTTCCAGGCAAGACAATCAGTCGGCCATTTATCCAATCGGTATTCGAACCATTTTAAAGACTGGACCCTCTTTAGGCAGGTGGTCCTGTCATTTGTAAAATTAACCAAGTAGGAAAGTGGTTTCCTACTTGTCATGTTTTTAGGCTAGAGACTTTAGGCCGTCTAGGCCGACTGTTTCCCGCCATATTTAATCTAGTGTGAACAGGTGCTGTATGAACACCTTTTTAGTTTCATACTAATTTTTTAAGGAGTGACCAAGTAAACATGATTGTTACCTAGTCGCCAAGTAACTGAGTAGTAGAGGTATCAAGCGGTGGGTACCGGTTGTTCCCCTTTATTCGCCAATGTTTGTTGGCTTTTAACTCATAGGTTGTTAACCTAGCAGGAGTAGTGGTTGAGAGCCCCTGTTTGCTAAAAACAGGCGGACGACTCATACCTTTTAGGCTCCATACTAAGTTTGAGAGAGTAACTATGAGTTAACTTTGGCGTTACTCAGTCGCCGTCACTCCTGCTTGAGTAGTAAAGGTACCAGGCGGCGGAGGCCGGCTGAACCTTTTTGATTCGCCAATGTTTGTTGGCTATTAACTCAAGAGGTACCCCCTGCATTTATCCCAAGTAATACAGGCGGTCATCTGACTCAGATGTCAACTGCTACCACTGGTTTGGTTAGTGATAGAGTTATCCTTGTCTCAAAAACGGCTACGTGGTTGCCCTTGGGGACAGTCGTATAGGTGCCGTGTAATTAGTTTATAGAGCAATGTTTCACCCAAAAGGGAGCTGCTCTCTGCGACGAATTTCATCCGGAGGGATGCCGTCGGACGCCTGCTATGATGTTGGGACAGGTCGTATTAGTTTTGAAGATTGGATCAGTTGGCTTGGCGCCTGGTCTGATCATTCGGCCTGTGGCCTTGGTTAGTTCTTGGTGAACGTAGGTGCTAAGTAAGAGGAGGGTAGCCGCCTGTTTAGGCACAGGGTCGGCCAGGCCCTGATCATTTTTAGCTAAGTATAAGGGGGGTGGCTGTGTGTTTGGAACCAGTCGGCCCTCTTCTATGGAGAGTAGCCGACTATATGTCTAGACGGCATGCCCCTATGGTGATAGAGTAAAATATTCAATGGAGAGTAGCCGACTGTAAAGGTACAGGCGGCCTGCCCCTCTTAAGTAAGAATAAAAATTAAACATGGAGAGTAGCCGACTGTTTGTCAGTAGGCATGCCCCTCTTAAGTAAAAATAAAAACTGAGTATGGAGAGTAGCCGACTGTTTGTTAGTGGGCGTGCCCCTCTTAGTACAAAATTGAATATTAAGTATGCAAACTTTTATTAAGTAGCCCTTGACTATTTATATCATTCAAAAGAAATATTTCTTAAGATTATCTACATTCCAAGTTCGAGGCAACAGTTGGCCGTCTGGTGTTTCCAGACGGTAGGTACCGTCCCTGACCTCTTCACAGATTCGGTAGGGTCCTTCCCAGTTGGGAGTTAGTTTGCCAGACTCATTAGCCCTTCCAACTGCTTCCATTTTTCTAAGTACAAAGTCCCCCACTTTGAGTGGACGCCTGTGTACTTTTTTGTTGTATGATCTAGTCATTCTCAGGCAGTAAATTTCATGGCGCAAGACAGCATTGCCCCTCCTTTCAGGAAGTGAGTCTAATGCCAGGCGCATGGCTTCCCAGTTTGCCTCTTCGTCATATAGCATTACTCGAAGAGTCGGCTCGTAGTGTTCTATTGGAAGAACATCTTCCGCACCATAAGTTAGGAGGAATGGAGTTTCTCCAGTCGCCCCTTTTTCAGTCGTCCTAATGGCCCAAAGAACATGTGGTAATTCATCCGCCCATAGGCCGCCTGCTCGTTCAATCTTTTTCTTGAGACCGTCTAAGATGATTTTATTAAAGGCTTCTACCTGGCCGTTTGCTTGTGGACGGCCGACAGATGCAAAGTAGTGTGCAATTCCTTGGTCACCCAACCAGCTTTTGAGAACAGGCGTCTCAAATTGGGGACCATATCAAAAACCATAGACATGGGAACCCCGAACCGAGTGATGACATTTTTCCAAATGAATGAAATTACATCCTTCGTCTTGATTCCCTTTACAGCCTCCGCCTCTACCCATTTAGTGAAGTAGTCGACTGCAACAAGTATGTACCTCCTTCCGCCTGTAGCAGGCGTATATGGACCCAGAATATCCATGCCCCACTTAGCAAACGGTAGTGGGCTATGAATGGTAGTGAGGTCAGTAGCCGGACGGTGAATTAGCTTGCCAAACCTTTGGCACTTGTCACATTTTTTCACCATCTCCATCGCATCTGCTTCTAAAGTAGGCCAAAAGTAGCCCTGCCGCCTTGCCCGTTGAGCAAGCGTCCTACCGCCTATATGGGAAGCACAGTAACCAGAGTGAAG
Organism: Chenopodium quinoa; assembly: GCF_001683475.1. Lineage (NCBI taxonomy): Eukaryota > Viridiplantae > Streptophyta > Magnoliopsida > Caryophyllales > Amaranthaceae > Chenopodium > Chenopodium quinoa. The sequence goes on along the minus strand of NW_018744821.1, from coordinate 3,176,228 downwards.
ATCATCTAGTATCTCTCGCCCCTTTTCTGGAGTAACACACTTTAAGAAGGGTTGAAGGTACCCCCTTTTGTGAAGTTCTCCCTTTATTATTTCAAAACTGGTTGCTCGTTTTTTCAGTGCTGCCGCCTGTTGATGATCATCTGGCAGGGTACCATTTGTCAGATATGCCCTGATTGGATCCATCCAGGTTGAGCTTCTGTCTAAGATTCCAATAGGGTCTTCCTCAATGCTTCTCTTCTCCATTACTTCCCAAAAAACAGTTCGAGGAGTATCACAGGAGGCGGATGATGCTAATTTTGAAAGTGCATCCGCCTGGTTGTTTTCTGATCTCGGTACTAGGGTCAGATGGAAATCCTCAAGGGAGCCGACTGCTTGTCGGACCGCCTGTAAATACTTGATCATGGCCGGATGGGTTGCTTCGTATTCGCTATTGTACTGACTCACTATCAATTGTGAATCGGAACAGGCGTCTATTTTTCTTACCCCTGCCGCCTTGCACATGCGGATTCCGGCTAGTAAAGCTTCATATTCTGCCTCATTGTTTGAGGCCTGAAAACTGAAGCGTAGAGCATACTCGTACCTGTCGCCCTCTGGCGACTGACATATGACGCCTGCTCCACAACCATTTGAAGTAGAGCTTCCATCCACATATACCTTCCAGACTTGGTCTGGAACTTGAGAGTCAGGAGGACGAGTCATCTCAACAATAAAGTCAGCAAAGGCTTGCCCCTTCACTGCTTTTCTAGGATCGAAGGTAACTTTGAGGCTCTGTATTTCTATGGCCCATTTGATCATTCGGCCTGACGAATCCATGATGGTCAGTGGCCGCTTGATAGGTTGGTTTGTATACACGACGACTGCATGTGCCAAAAAGTAGGGCTTCAATTTTTTAACAGCCATGAAGAGTGCAAGACCAAATTTATCCACTAAGGGATACCTCAACTCGGCATTTTTCAGTACGTGACTGAAAAAGTAGACCGGGAGCTGACAACCATCTCTTTCAGCAAGGAGAACAGCGCTTAACGCATGATCAGAGACGGCCAGGTACATGTAGAGTACTTCTTTGGGCAAAGGGCTGACCAGCCTCGGCAAGGAATGCAAGTGAACTTTCAATTTTTGGAAGGCCGCCTCAGCATCCGGCCCCCATTCAAACCTTGCCTTTTTCTTAATTGCCTGGAAAAAGTATAGGCATTTGTCGCCTGATCGGCTTAGAAATCTTCCCAAGGCCGCCAGACAACCTGTTAACTTCTGAACCTCTCGGATGGTACGAGGCGACTGCATGTCGATGACCGCCTGCACCTTCTCAGGGTTCGCCTTTATTCCTCTCTGATTGATAAGGAATCCGAGAAATATCCCAGACTCAACTCCAAAGAAACATTTCCTGGGATTGAGCATGACATGGTGCCGCCTGAGTGTGGCGAAAGTTTCTCGGAGGTCCGACAGATGATCTCTCTGAAGTTTAGACTTGACAATCATATCATCAATATATGCCTCGACATTTCTCCCAATCTGATCAAAGAACACAGTGTTTATCATTCGCTGGAAAGTGGCCGGGGCATTCTTAAGACCAAACGGCATGACTGTGTAACAATATAACCCCTGATCAGTGACGAAGGCCGTCTTCTCCTGATCTTTCTTCCATAAAGGAATTTGATGGAAACCAGAGTAGGCGTCCATAAAGCTCATCAAAGCATGGCCGGCTGTTGAGTCGACCAGGTTATCAATTTTAGGTAGAGGGTAACTGTCTTTGGGGCACGCCTTGTTTAAGTCTGTGTAGTCTACACACATTCGCCAGGTGCCATTCGGCTTTTTAACAAGCACCACATTTGCAACCCAGTCTGGGAAGTAACATTGCCGAATGAACCCTGCATCAAGTAATTTTTTAACTTCGGCGGCTGCCGCCTGACTTCTTTCTTCGCCATGGTTCCGCTTCTTCTGCCGTACCGGCTTCTTTTTCGGATCCACGGCCAGTTTATGTACCGCCAGATCAGGACTAATGCCTGGCATTTCATGGACTTCGAATGCAAAGATGTCCTTGTATTCTTTCAATAGTTTGTGAAAGTCGTCACCCAGGTCCCTTAGAGCAGTCGTCCCAACCTTGATTGTTCTGTCAGGACGCGAGTCATCTAAGATCAGGTCCGTATGCTCACCAGCTGGCTGAGGGCGGAATTCATCCGACCGCTCCTCTGCCAATGATTGCAATTTTCTGTCTTTTCTTGCGGCCCCTGTCTGGGATGCCTTTCTCTTCTTGTCGTCTGCTTCTGGAACAGGCGCACTCTCCTTGACATTGTCAAGGTCTATTTTTCCACCGCTCAACCCAGTGGCCATAACAGTGGGCTTGACATCCGAGAGATAGCACTCTCGGGCCATCCTCTGATCTCCCCTTAGGGATCCGACTGTTCCATTATCCCTCTCAAACTTGAGCAACATAAGAGATGGGATTATAACAGCCTTGGAATTATTCAGGGTTGGTCGTCCCAGAATCATGTTGTAGGCCGAGAGTTCTTCTACTACCAGGAACCGGACTACCATGTGTCGTCCTTCCCCTTTTTCGCCCAGGCGGATGGGTAAATCCACTCGTCCCACTGGGTGGACGACTCCTCCTCCAAACCCTACTAAAGGGTGGGATGCCGGATGTATGCAATCAGTCTGATATTTTAGTTTCGACAGACATTTTCTACTGATGAGATCTGAGGAGCTTCCGGTATCTATGAGGATTCGGCCAACTCTCTGGTTGGCCACTTTACATTCAATAACGATAGTCGTCATGCGACCCTCTTATCCCTCCTAGATCTTTTTCAGTGATGACAATCTCAGGAAATGAATATTTGGAGGGCCGTTCTTGGTGAACGGAATTTACATCTAGCCGTCTGATATTGTCTTTGTTGCCCCTAATAGTGGGGCCGCCTCCTGAGAAGCCGCCTGTAATGGTGTAGACGACTGCATCATCTGTATCGAAGCTGTCGGCCTGTTGATTCTTTTTGGCCGACTGCTTTTTTGAGGAAGTGTTCCCCGTAGATTTCTTGACATAAGTGTCAAGATCACCTTGCTCAGCCAGGCGGTCCAGATACCGCATGAGACTGATGCATTCATTGGTGTGATGACCAACATCTTCATGATAATCACAGAATTTTTCTTGGTTCCGGTTGTTTGCAGAACCCTTCATGGGGACCGGCTTCTCAATTGAGATCCGTCCCTTGATTTCCTTTATGATAAATTGGCTATCCTTGTTAAACGCATACTTTGGGGAGTATGGTTTGAATTCTTTTTTCTTCTTCTGGGCCGGCTGTTTAGAGGAATCAGCCGCCCAGACCTCTTTTCTCTTCTCGGCTTTGTTTGACGACTGTTTCTGTCGTCCTTCTCTTTTGTCGGACCTTCTCCCGTCTGACTGTTTTACCGTACTACAAAGATCAGTCGCCTGTATATAGGCTTCCGCTTCAATCAAGGCCTCTTGAAGAGTCGTCACCCTCTTTCGGACCAAATCAAATTTGAAGGTCGACCCGTCTTTGAGACCTCTGAAAAAGTCAGTATAGGCTACTTCATCCGGTAACCCTTGAATCTGTATTCTCATCAGGTTAAACCGCCTGATGTAAGAACGAAGCCCCTCCTTCTCCCCCTGCTGAATTGTTCCTAAATCAAGGGTCGTCTTCTTCGCAGGGATGTTCATGGCGAAGTTGGAGGTGAATAAGTAAGCAAGCGTCTTGAAGTTATTTACGCAACCAGTCGGCAGGTTGCCGAACCATTGTTGTGCGATTCCTTTGAGAGTCGCTGGGAAACACTTGCACCAAGTGGGATCATCCAACCCTTGAAGGTACATCAGGTTGGTGAATGCCATCAGATGGTCTTCTGGGTTAGTAGTGCCGTCATAGGCGCCTACTAATACATTTTTCACTTTGGCCGGCTGAGCGGCTTCAGTAATTTCCTTGGAGAAGGCCGACGGATGTTCGCCAAGTCTAAGCTACCGTAGCTGCCAGTCCATAGGTTGGACATTTTTTGCTGCATGTCCACCAAACGGAGGTGGCTGTAAAAAATACTGTTGTTGTGGTACAAACGGTAAGTTTGGTACCGCCTGGTCGCTATGAAAGCCGGACTGACGGGAGGTGCCGCCTGACTGACCCTCATGATACGACTGAGTATGCCTCATCGAGGTATTTCGCAGACTGTCTTCGAAGTTTGAAGTAGAGGCCGACTCTGACAATCGGTCACTCTTCTTCTGATCTAGCAGTAGCCGAGCGTCTGTGTATGTTTTCCTCGACCTGTCCGCCTGAATATGACGAACAGGTTTCCTATTTCCTGGAGTAGGAAAACGGTATTTTGTGAAATCAAGGGCAGGTGGCTCCCACTTCCTAGATTTAGGATGAGGGGTCTCCTCTCGCCCTTGAACTGGCTTCCTCTTCCGTGAAGTGGAGGGTTTCTTAGCCGACTGCTCCTTGTCCAGAGCAGGCGGCTTCTTGTTGATCAACTCTTGAATTTCTCCCTTGAAGTCCCTCATGAAGGTCATGAGTTCGTTCCTTGTGATGGGAGCAGACCCATCAGTCGGCTGCTGCCGAACAGGCGGTGCGCCTGCTGGCTCGCTTCCAGTTTGAAGATGTTCCCGTTCCCTCCTTTCGGTATGACGGGTACGTCGGGCCCTTAGGGTCCCGTCTGAAGCTGTGTGAGCTTCAACTTCAAATTCATTCTCAGTATCGTGGTCCGATTGAACTTGAGGGTCGTCTAGGGGACGCCTCTCTTCAGGAGTCGGTACAGACGTGGATGCCATCTCAGAAGTACTCTACCCACAGACGGCGCCAAAATGTTTCGGGGTTTCTTATGTCCTGCGGGAGAGTTACAATTCCGAGACTGGAACCGGACGCCTGTACCTGCAAAACAACGGAGACTCCTTGTGGTGGGAGCTCCGCCTCCAACGGTCAAGTTAGTACTTGATTAAGGAGTAATTAATGCGGAAATTAAAGTGATTGGGTCTCTCTAGGTGAGAGTGTTTAATGTGTGTAATCTGCGTTCTCTGCGTAATCTCCCTTAATGAGGATTAAGGGAGGTATTTATAACCTCGGGAAACGTGCCAATCTAGGTTTAGGTTAACCTTGGGCTGATTGGGCTTCCCTCGGAAGTTGGGCCTAGGTGACCGGCTTCTCCATTAGGCATGGAGTATGCCACATGTCATGACATAATAAGTCCAGGGTGGACGAATAAGCGTGTGCCACGTGGCAAGCCTTGAGAGGTCCAACTGGGGGACACTTGGCAGGACCTGATTGGCCCACGTGGCGCATTCCGATTGGTGGGAGAAAAATCCCCTAATCAACTACCTTCTTCTTTTTTTCCCTCATTCTCCCTCTCTAATTTCATGGTTCTCTTCCATGTCCCCCCCATTATTACTCCCTTCTTTCCTCTTTTTTTCATAGGCAATAATTAGGGTTTAATAATGTAATTTGTTCTTCAAGGCAATCGAAAATGCAAAACCGAGTGTGTAATCATATTATCAAGAAGGTATGTTCAATTAGAGTTATCAAAAAGGTATGTTCAATAAGAATAAGTTTGTTGTTATAAAATAAAATAAAATAAAATACTGGTGGTATTGTAAAAAAATGGGTATAATTGTAGGTGGTATTTTACAAATTTTCCTTACAGATCTGACCTTGTTTTATTGGGCATTAGTCTTTAGAAAAGGAATAGTTTGAAGGTGAATTTGAACCTGAACATGCTGCATATCATTAAATTTCTGGATCTAAAATGTTGTGCTGAATTTTTTTCACTTGTTGCAGTTTTTAGTGTGGGATGGAATGCCTTTTAGGAAGATAGTGAGACGCGATGGGTGCTCCCTGAAAAGCTTGCAGACACTATAACTTCGTGGGAATATGGGACTTCCAATTGACCTTGAGTTTTCCACTTATGTGTTCGAAAACTCCATCATGCTCAAGGATGTGATTGTGGAGATCAAGCCTTTGACGCCTTCACTATCAGATGGCGTTAGTGTGCGTGATCAAGTTGCAAACTGTAGGCGTCGCTCGAAGTGCGCCTACGTTAAAAGCATGTTGTGAATATGCTTGGCACTCATAGGAAGTGGGAATTGACATAATACGATTAGGGACAAGGAAAGTAGGGAGCCGCCAACAAGTTTTTTAAGGAACTTGTAAACCGTTCACGAATTATAAAAGGCAACCACGAATAAAGGGACAACAATAGGCAACAACGATTGACCCGTGAAGGTTAAACCCCATTCATAATCCATGAGATTACTAACTCCATATGGTTCGGAACCACGAAAGGAGGATCGGGGATGATGGTACGAAGTGAGTCATGGAGTCACATTCGCCCGTATTGGCCTCTACTCGATTCTTATAGTGAAAAGTGATTCCTGCGATCTCAAAGGCATACAGACAAAATATTCAATTTGCTCCAAACTATTATTATGCTAAATTGGTTGAATATTAATGCAACACATAATTCTAAAATATCGTGATCACTTGAATTAATAACAAGATTAAAAAGGAACCTAAATCGGTTGTCCAAATTATCTTATTAGGCGTGATTTTCAATTACATATTCCCTTTAAATATGCAATATAGTGATCATAAAAATAATAGAATAACATCAATATTGGAAGCAATTCAACAATAATAGCGTTAGTCAAATTAAATATAAAATAACCTAATCATGATACTAGCGATAAGAAAATAAAATAAGAGTAATTAAATTAATTAATTACTCACATTCCGCGTGTTCCTTTAAATTGCTACATCATGAATAAACTGTTAGTAACTTCAATAAAAATATAAAGTAAATGGAAATTAAATTAAATTAAAAGTAGAGTTGATTTGGTCCAAACCCTCAGTTATTTGTACCTTTCACGCCTTGGTTTAAGGACGGAACCTCGGGTTAAGTATAGACTCCTTGGAGTGCTTAGGGGAATTATTATGGAAGAATAAGGAGGCTAGAAATTAGGTTAAAGAGGGAGAAGAGAATGATTTTTGGTGTAAGGTGAGAGAGAATGATTATTGGTGCCCCGAACTGCAGAAAGGGGGGTCCTATTTATAGGGAAAATGAGCATAGGGAAGACGCGGAACCCTAAAAAGATAAAAACCCTAAAAAATAATACCGTGTCACAGCAAAGAGCACCGTGACATGGTGACAGGTACCGTCAGACGGGGGAAGATCTCGTGACACGGGGAAAAACTGAGTGACGCGGGAAATAATTAGGTTACGGGAAGTGAAAACGCGTTTAGGGATTACGCGGAGAAAACACGGAGCAATCCCGTGGCACGAGATGTGCAGCGTGACACGGGAAGAAATGTCGTGACACGGAATTGTCCACCGTGGCACAGTGCAGTATGCCGTGTCACGGTGTAAAAAGTACGCGGAAATTACACGGAATTTTCCCGTGTCACGGAATGGGCACCGTGACACGGGAAATTGCACCATGACACGGTGCAAAATCCCGTGACACGGGAGAAAATTGTGCAGAAATACAAAAATGGGCACCGTGTCACGGGAATCAGCCCGGTGACACGTCAGCTTTTGCTGCGTCGCGACATTTTTGCTGCTGCGCGGTAATTTCAGATTTTTACCCGTTTTTAAAATAATCGTAACTTTTGATCCATAACTCGGAATAAGGCATATAATATATCATTGGAAATATTATCAAGTACACTTTTCAAAAAAATTAGAATCAAGTCAAAATGATATGTAAATTTTAAGATATGGTCTTTTTAGTGGAAGGGTGTCGGTTTTAGGCCGAGTTTAGTGTTTTGCTCATATCTTTTTCGTTATAGCTCGGAATTGGGCTTATGATATATGGTTGGAAATATTATTTAAAGGCCTATCCAAAAAAAAAAATAATTGGATCAAAATTGTATATCAATAAAATCAGTTTCTCTCAGTTTTGCGATGTGGACACGAAAAGTGGAAAATAGGTTATGGTTTAGGGAAATGAGCTAGAAATTGGATTGGTTCATGAAATATATTGGATAGAACATGGATTTAAGCACTCCAAAGATTAAATGCTCAACTCGACCAATAATGGCGGTGAAAGGTGTTCATCAACATGTTTGGTTTTGGGGAGACATTTTTAGGTGTCTACAGAAGCCCCCACTTTGACTGAGTTTGTAGAAGCGTCAATTTCGAAAATGATAGTCAAAGTAGCCGATAGTGACGGAGAATGATTTAAGACGTTCTGCAATCCTAAATCATTTTGTATACGCCGATACCTGCAGAGAAATGTTAGTTCTACAGATAAAAGAGTAAAGAGATAGAATGCTTATCTAACACCAGTGTATCGGTGGCAAATGAGCTTGGTAGCTTCCTATGCTTGAAGGAATCCACCGGATGACGTTTGTTGAAACGCTTTCCATGCTTGAGGAAAGACCACTAATGAATTTGGTAACTTTCTAAGCCTGAAGAAATCTACCAAGCCTGAAGAAATCTACCAGATGATACTTTCCATGCTTAAGGAAAGCCGACATATGAATTTGGTGGTTTTCTATGCTTGAAGAAATCCACCGGATAATACTTTCCATGCTTGAGGAAAGTCAACAGTCCGCTTGTCCCCGGGCGTGGTTTGTAGATGGTCCGCTTGTCCCCAGACGTGGGTTGTAGATGGTCCGCTTGTCCCCGAACGTGGGCTGGTTGTAAATGGTTCGCTTGTCCCCGGATGTGGGCTGTAGATGGTCCTATTATCCCCGGACGTGGGCTGTAGATGGCCCGCTTATCCCCGGACGTGGGTTGTAGATGGTCCGCTTATCCCCGAATGTGGGTTGTAGATGGTCCGCTTGTCCCCGGACGTGGGCTGTAGATAAGACCTGCAAAATAAAATTTGCCAAGGGACTCGTATATACTGTGATTGACTTGACAAACTGACTTGTCCAAGTTTGACTTGACATGACATGTGTATGACTTGTGATTGTGTGTGTCTTGAGTGAGTGTGTGCACTGACACAAGCAATTAAAAATGCAAAAGCAAAAATTTTCCGTCATTTTTGTCATGGGTGGAGGGTACCGACTTTCTCCCGAGAAAGAAGACGTGAAAAATGAAGTTTTGTTTTTGAACTTCCCCAAAATAAAAGTCATGATAAGAAAAGGGAAGAAGTTTTGAACTTTCTTGTTGAGCAAGACGAAATGAATCACATGGATTTTCTTCTTGTCATATTAAACTGCCCGTCTTGAGTATAATGTATGCATGATGTATGTTCTTAGGCTAGGAGGCTAAGAAAAATTACATCATGTGACACGATAGATGAATGAACTTAGGTCATGGAGCTAAGCATCATATATGGTGTAAAGAAGCGATCTTGAACGTCACTTAGGTCTGGAAACTAAGCATGTATATAGATGAAATGATTGATGAGTATTGCATAATGAATGTTGCTTAGGCCAAGGAGCTAAGCACGATATGCGATGCATGAAACAATGAATTTTGCTCAGGTCAGGAAGCTAAACAAGTATACAATGTTTCTTCTAATGAATGTTGTCTTGAAAGATGATGAAGCATGCACAGTGTTGAAACAAGATTTCATGAAAAAGGGTTCTTAAAGGGAAAGATCATATGGATATGGATGTGTGAGTGAAGTGTGTGAATGTGATAATAAGGCTGGCTGCAAAGGCTATGGTGATGGAAATTTATGTGAGAAGAGCCAAAATGGTGACTCTTTAGGCTGGGTAGGCTAAATGATGTGGGATCAAGCCCCCAAGTCTAGCTCTAGATGGATAGGGTCATAGTATTAAGCATTGGATATTCTTTGACTTGATCATTCATATGAATGTGGTCGAACCTCAATGTGAGGTTGCCTACGTATCCGTTAGGAATCAGGCCAAACGTAGCTCCAACCGAACTTTTCACAAGCGTATGTACACCTAAAAGAGGTCTTTCAAGGGTTATAAGGTGGTTAAGCTGAAGGTTTAAGGAAGAAAGGGGTAAAAGGCTCAAGACCCGAGAGAAGCCCCCAAGATGTGTAATTGTGAATTTGAAAATTTTGAATTTTGCAAGTTTATTTTCAACTCTTTTTTTTTTTGCTTGGATTTTTTTTTTCATTATTTTGAATCAATGTAGGCAATCTCAGATCATGCGGTCCATCACTCACTTAGCATTCATGTTTCTCAGGCACGGTGCCGAGCACTCGATGAGAGACGCAATTTGAGACGTGTTCATATCAACGACATTGGAATACTTGCCTTTAGACATTGTTTTATTGTTGCTTTGCTGCTTTTTTTTACTTTCTTTTTGAATGTTATACAATTACATATCTTCCAATCCTAGGTTTAAGTGAATGTGGGTTGAAGAAATGAAGGCCAAACGTTAGACGGGGCTCAAAATGGTTGATGAAGAAATGGAATGTGATTGAACGGTTAACAGAGAATGACAAGGTTGCAAAGGTGCCTCAAGTCATTGGTGTACCTTGGGTTTAGTTCGGTAATTGATTTTTTTATTTTTTTATTTTATTTTTTTAGAATGAAAAATTCTATGATCGAGATGTAAAGGAAAATTGCTCATTTTATTAATGGAAAAGGTGAACGAAACACATGAAACATATCAAAAATTCAAAGTGGAAAACCTATGCTAGACATGAATGGGGGAATGGAGATGAATGATAAAGAAAGAAATCATGAAATCTTGCACGAAGGATCTGTGTGCCTTGTATTCATTACTTCTTGCCGCCTGGAGGGACAGGAAGTTTGTTTGCATCCATCAAGTCTTGAATGACGTCCTTTAAATTCCAACATTTCTCCGTAGTGTGGCCCCTTCCTTGATGGTACTTGCAATGGGCATTGGGATCCCATTTGGCGCTCCTTTCTTCAGGTTTTGGCTCTGGAAATGGTCCAATAGGTGTGATCAAGCCTTGACCGTAAAGGCGATCAAAGGCCACATCATAAGTCATTCCTAAAGGAGTGTAAGTTCTTTTCTTCTTGGGCAATGGAGCATCAAGAGCTAACACTTCATTGATATCAACTTAGCTTATATTGTTGGTAGTATTTTCATGTTTAGAAGACGAAGAAGAAGGATGGTCGTTCTTCTTGTTTTTCCAAGTGTTATTATTGTTACTACCAGCAGTCTTTATTAGCTCATCCTCGATATTGATGCCGATGTCGTATACAGCTTCGAAAGTGTTCAGTGGAAGAAATTTGAGATGTTCCCTATATTTATGAGTCAGATTTTGAATAAAGAGGCGAACCATCTCTCTTTCTTTGGGAGGATCTACCAAGAGTGAAGCTGTTTCCCTCCACTTGTTCAGGTAAGCGGTGAAGCCTTCATTCTCTTTCTGTTTGAGAATGGAGGGTTCACGTTCAGAAGTTTTGGTTTGAATGTTACACTTGTAACGATTCATGAAACTGTCGGTGACATCTTGCCAAGTCGCATTATGCTTGGCATCTAAGGAATAAAACCATTGTTGGCAAGCATGTTCTAAGGAGAGAGGGAACACTATAGGGAAGAGTGTTACGTCCAATCCCTTAAGAGCCATGGTTGCAGAGAACGCCTTCAAATGGAATATTGGATTGTCAGTAGGCTTGAACTTTGGAATATCAGCAGTGGAGAACTTTTCAGGGAGTCTGTCCTTCACATACAAAGGAGTGGGAGGCCGTTCCACATAAGTGAATCAGAAATCTTACTCATTTGTTCCTTCAGTTTGTTAAGGGTGGAAACAATGACCTTGTTTTGTTCCATGGTAATAACCCTAGTGGTAAGGGTTTGCATCATGGAAGACAGTGCCTCAATGGATTTGTTGATGTTCTCAATGTCTTCTTTAGTGGCCATTGAAAGGTGATAAGTAATGTGGAGATGGCAAAGTTCTCTTTGAACGCCTATTAGATCTGAGAGATTGTTGCGGTAATGACTCAAACTGTATTAATCTATCCCTGTTCCTTGACCAAGTATTGTGAAATAAAATAATCCACTTAATTGTTTGACTCATTGCTCAAGATAGGAAAGGAAGGAAAAAATAGACATTTGAAAACAGGTGAGAAAACTTCACTCATTTTTTTATTATGACGAAAAAAGGGTGCATGAACCTAGTATACGATCATAAACGACCTGATGCACGACTCGAGTCGGAACATAAAGAAAGTGTGTGGACTATACTTGACTCGTGAGTGACTAAGTGATGTTATAAGCCTCGTGGTATGATCGTATGTGAACAATAACCAAAATGACTGACGCGAGGACCAAATTAACACGGAAGACTTAAAAAACGCTGACTGGACTTATGTCAAGGGCACCGTGACACGGAAAACTGTACCGTGTCACGTGACAAGCTGCCGTGACGCGGTGGTTTTTTTTTTTTTTTTGGGAAATCCACCGTGTCATGGTGGAAATTGCCGTGACACGGTGAACTTTCCCGTGCCACGGTGGATGCTGACGTGGCACGGGAATTTTTTTTTTTTTTTTTAGGAAATCCACCGTGTCACGTTGGAAATTTGTCGTGACACGGTAGAGTTTCCTGTGGCGCGGCAGACTTTTTTTTTTTGTTGCAGGACCACCGCGCCTTTTTTTTTTTTGCTAATTACTAAGTGAGTACGGTCCATTGGCAATCGTTAGTCATAAAATAATCCACCATAGACAAAGACAGATCGTTAAGGTTAGGATCAAAAAGACCAAACATAAAACACGTAGGCACAATGATGCAAAGAATAGTTCGCAACCTAAGGTCAAGTTCTATGTTCGACTACGGTCAAGTTTATTTGGTGTCAATAGGGTACCATGGTTAAGAGTTTGGACGCGTTAGCAAGGAAGCCTCCCTTGAGGGTGTATGCCAACGAGCGGCTCCGCGAGTTCGTGATGAAATCGAACTCGGCTCCATGGTTTGGGTGGATTTAATAACTCGGATGAACCCTTATTGCCATGAGCGTTTTTGGGTTGACAGAGCTTAAATCCCCCGGGGCTAAGACGCATGTAGAACACATACGTTTTTTCAGAAAAATCAAAGGAAGTTGATTGTGAGAAGAGAAAATAAGCCACCGGACTGATTTAGGACTGCCGTGACACGACAAAGATTCCCGTGCCACGGTACGGCACACCGTCACACGGTGCACTGTACCGTGACACGGCAGATTTTGCCGTGGCACGGCAGTAAGAAAATCTGACTGGTGCCCTGTTTTCCTTCGTACGCAATCAAGTTATTCAATTTTTCCTACGCGACAGACCTAAATGCGACGTTAAAACGTCTATGCATATGCAAAAATGCCAAATTAATCACAGGAATATTTTTAAAGAATCTTTCAAGTCTCATCCACTCATCTTAATTAAATATCGATCACTCAAATCGATAAATAACCAAGAATCCTCCCCAGTGGAGTTACCAAATTGTAGGCGTCACTCGAAGTGCGCCTACGTTAAAAGCATGTTGTGAATATGATTGGCACTCATAGGAAGTGGGAATTGACATAATACGATTAGGGACAAGGAAAGTAGGGAGCCGCCAACAAGTTTTTTAAGGAACTTGTAAACCGTTCACGGATTATAAAAGGCAACCACAAATAAAGGGACAACGATAGGTAACAACGATTGACCCGTGAAGGTTACACCCCATTCATAATCCATGAGATTACTAACTCCATATGGTTCGGAACCACGAAAGGAGGATCGGGGATGATGGTACGAAGTGAGTCATGGAGTCACATTCGCCCATATTGGCCTCTATTCGATTCTTATAGTGAAAAGTGATTCCTGCGATCTCAAAGGCATACAGACAAAATATTCAATTTGCTCCAAACTATTATTATGCTAAATTGATTGAATATTAATGCAACACATAATTCTAAAATATTGTGATCACTTGAATTAATAACAAGATTAAAAAGGAACCTAAACTGGTTGTCCAAATTATCTTATTAGGCGTGATTATCAATTACATATTCCCTTTAAACATGCAATATAGTGATCTTAAAAATAATAGAATAACATCAATATTGGAAGCAATTCAACAATAATAGCGTTAGTCAAATTAAATATAAAATAACCTAATCATGATACTAGCAATAAGAAAATAAAATACGAGTAATTAAATTAACGGCTATTTCACCAAATGCCACTGAGCAATTTAAAAATTAACCAAATGCCATCGGACTTTTCAGAATTTACCAAATGTCACCCAGTTTTTACAAAATTCACCCAGTGCCATTAATGACCAACGGCCGTTAACTCCGTTAGTAATTAGGGGTTAATCATGACACGTGTCATGACATAATTGACCATTTATCTTAATTCATAAAAATTAAAAAAATCAAAAAATTTAAAAAAAAATACAAAAAAATAAAAAAAAACCTCAAAATTTTCCCAGCCACCCCGACTACCGACTACCGCCGAACCCTAACCCCTCCCCTCATCTCGCCGGAAAACGACCGGTCACCACCGAAACCACCAACAATCAGCCGCCCGACCATGTAGCTCCCCACTTGACCCACCGCCGACCCCCAAAACCTCCCTCACAAACTGCCCCGACCCCATAAAACCGCAAACACGAGCATCACCCACCCCAAAAACCACCCACACAACCGCCTCGACCCTAATAACCACCAGTAAAAAGCCCCTCCTCCCTTCTCCCACCGTCGAAACGACCGATTTTGAGGGTGGGGAAAGGGAGGAGGGGCTTTTTACGGGTGGTTTTTGGGGTCAGGACGAGCAGCGTGGGTGGTTTTGGGGGTCGGCGGTGGGTCGGGTGGGGAGCTACATGGTCGGTCGGCCGATTGTTGGTGGTTCCGGTGGTGATCGGTCGTTTTCCGGCGAGATGGGAGGAGGGGTTAGTGTTTGGCGGTGGTCGGGGTGGCTGGGAAAATTTTGGGGATTTTTTTTTATTTTTTGTTTTTTTTAACTTTTTTTGTTTTTTTTTTTAATTTTTATGAATTAAGATAAATTGTCCAATTATTCATGACACGTGTCATGATTAACCCCTAATTACTAACGGAGTTAACGGCCGTTGGTCATTAATGGCACTGGGTGAATTTTTTAAAAATTGGGTGGCATTTGGTGAATTCTGAAAAGTCCGATGGCATTTGGTGAATTTTTAAATTGCTCAGTGGCATTTGGTGAAATTTCTGTTAAATTAATTAATTACTCACATTCCGCGCGTTCCTTTAAATTGCTACATCATGAATAAACTGTTAGTAACTTCAATAAAAATATAAAGTAAATGGAAATTAAATTAAATTAAAAGTAGAGTTGATTTGGTCCAAACCCTCAGTTATTTGTACCTTTCACGCCTTGGTTTAAGGACGGAACCTTGGGTTAAGTATAGACTCCTTGGAGTGCTTAGGGGAATTATTATGGAAGAATAAGGAGGCTAGAAATTAGGTTAAATAGGGAGAAGAGAATGATTTTTGGTGTAAGGTGAGAGAGAATGATTATTGGTGCCCCGAACTGCAGAAAGGGGGGTCCTATTTATAGGGAAAATGAGCAGAGGGAACACGCGGAACCCTAAAAAGATAAAAACCCTAAAAAATAATACTGTGTCACGGCAAAGAGCACCGTGACACGGTGACAGGAACCGTTAGACGGGGAAGATCCCGTGACACGGGGAAAAACTGAGTGACGCGGGAAATAATTAGGTTACGGGAAGTGAAAACGCGTTTAGGGATTATGCGGAGAAAACACGGAGCAATCCCGTGGCACGAGATGTGCACCGTGACACGGGAAGAAATGCTGTGACACGGCATTGTCCACCGTGGCACAATGCAGTATGCCGTGTCACGGTGTAAAAAGTACGCGGAAATTACACAGAATTTTCCCGTGTCACGGAATGGGCACCGTGACACGGGAAATTGCACCATGACACGGTGCAAAATCCCATGACACGGGAGAAAATTGTGCAGAAATACAAAAATGGGCACCGTGTCACGGGAATCAGCCCCGTGACACGTCAGCTTTTGCTGCGTCGCGGCATTTTTGCTGCTGCGCGGTAATTTCAGTTTTTTACCCGTTTTTTAAAGTAATCATAACTTTTGATCCGTAACTCGGAATAAGGCATACAGCATATCATTGGAAAGCTTATCAAGTATACTTCCTAACACAATTAGAATCAAGTAAAAATGATATGTAGATTTTAAGATATGGCCGTTTTAGTGGAAGGGTGTCGGTTTTAGGCCGACTTTAGTGTTTTGCTCATATCTTTTTCGTTATAGCTCTTAATTGGGCTTATTATATATGTTTGGAAAGCTTATTTAAATTCCTATCCAACAAAATAATAATTGGATAAAAATTGTATATCCATAAAATCAGTTTCTCTCAGTTTTGCGATGTGGACACGAAAAGTGGAAAATAGGCTATGGTTTAGGGAAATGAGTTAGAAATTGGATTGGTTCATGAAATATATTGGATAGAACATGGATCTAAGCACTACAAAGATTAAATACTCAACTAGACCAATAATGGCAGGGAAAGGTGTTCATCAACGGGTTTGGTTTTGGGGAGACATTTTTAGGTGTCTACACAAACCTTGAGAGAATAGTGCCCCAAGGTGTAAAGTTAACTTTAAATGTAACACCCCCAAATCTCCCTCTAAAGAAATACCAGTATAGTACATATAGTTATACAGTAGAGATGGACTTGGGCGTATACCGCCGTGTGATTATACAAGACTACTCAAAATACTTAACTCAATAACAAAACTTGCAGCGGAAACTTAACTTTCTTTTATTAATACTTATAAAAATAAAGATGAGACCAACATTCCTAAACTAGGTGAAGAAAATCCCGGGACTCCCATATGCTTATTCATGACTCCACTTGAAAACAGCCAACACTGCTTACCATTATGGTAAACAGGGTGAACTAAAACAAATAAGAAATACGGATTAGCAAATTATGCTAAGTACGATAAGTGCAAGATAATGTAAACTCATTTTATTTGCAAACATACTTTTAAAATCAATTCCAACAATTAATCCAATAAATCCAACTCATTATTCCAAAATTAATTCCAATGATTCAATATTCAAAATAATAATTAATAAAACCAATTCCTTTATTAAAAACCAATTTCTTTTAATCCAATTCCTTGCCCAAGTGTGCACACCCCCCAAGCTAGTCTCCTTATATTACAAGTCTATTCTTAAGGAAAGACCCGGTCATACAAAGTCCAAGGCCTTATCAATAAACCAAATCCGCATAGTGGGATTACAAACATGCTTATTAAACATAAATAATAATAATTCAATGGTTCAATGAATCCTTTTAATATCCAATAACTCCAATATAATTCAAACTCCTTTTTCATAATTCCACATACTTTCAAAATCAAAACCTTTTAAATAAATACTTGAGAATAAAATCTCATATTAATAACTTTTCAAAATCAATAACTCTTGCTTGAAAAACCTTTTATTTAATTCAACAAACCTTTTAAAATCAAATCCTTAATTTAAACATGATAAGTAATTCAAACCATTCAACCATGATTTAAAAACCAATCATTCAAAATACTTTTATTAGAACAAATATTAAAAATAATACTTCCAAATATAATTTATTTCAAAATCATAATTCAAATCAATTTAATTCAATCACCAATCAAATAATATAAAACATGTTATTTAAACCAATCACTTTCAAAGGTATCTAGCCACCTAAACATACCTTGATTCCAAATTCAATCAACACTTTCAAAGATCAATCACGAATATATATACCTTGCAAATAACATAACCATTAGGTTATCACAACATAAACTCAAATCTAATGTGCATGGACTATAAAACTCTTTTAAAATAATACTTTAACATAAAATTGTAGCTTTGAAATAGGTATTTGTATTTTAGAAAACTAACCATGAAGAAAATAAAGGAATGGGATTAAAGAGAATTGAATTTTCGTTAGAAAAAATAGGCATAACTTGCAGAGACTGTAACCCCTTCGATATTAATCTAAATTGGGTGATTCTTGAGCCTAACCTCAAGAATTTTTTGAGAGGAAATTTTTTTTTTTTTTTTTTATGAAATAGAAAAACCCCAAAACTGAACAGAAGTGCCCGAAAATTGGCTTCAAAGATAAATAGGATGATTTGTGTAAAAAGAGGAGAATAAAAGTATGAAAAGGTTTAGGGAAAAGAAAAAGAAGAGGGAAGAAGATAATTGGGTTTTTAGTGTGAAGAATATGAGAGGTATGAAGGGGCATTTATAGGCTCATGAATGAGAGAATTATGGTAGGAGAATGTAAGAAGAATTATGGTAAAAAGAATTAAGGAAATTACTTGGAGAAGAGAGTTAAAGAATTATGGAAAGTTTAATATTAAGGTGATTAAGAATAATAGAATTAAGGAAAATGTGTTGTCATGAAAAATAATATGGCAAAAGAGATCACTTGGGGAATAATCAAGGATGAAATAAGGTAGGGAAATAAGATGATCAACTCTTTGTGAGATGGAAAAATAAAATTAAGGAAAATAAGATATTTTAAGGAGATAATTAAAATACAATTTAACAAAATAAATCACCCAAAAATCCATCATGGTGGCCGAAAATTTGAGCTTTCCTAAGCTCATATTTTCGGACCTCACTTTAGATATTTAGGGAATTAATTTGATAGTTTTAAGTATTAAAAATAATTGTGTAAATAAAATATATTGTATAAAATAATTAATAAATAAAATACCAATTGTTCACTAAATAAATTCACTAAGAAAATCATATTTTCTACATTTAGAAAATCCAAAAATCGTAGTTTATTATTTAGGAAATTAAGACCTCTGACAGGCCAAAGTCATATCACCTAATCAAAAGTAATAACTAAGTCCTCTAACTATGCAGATAGGGAAGAAGGGTCGAACCACAAGGAAACAAGTTGATTTATTCCTATTTAATTAAAAGTAATTTAAATTATTAATTTAAGTAACCAATTTTTTGTTTTAAAGGAACTAAACTACGAAGATTAAGAATTGGGAGAATCAATGAATAAAAGACCTAGGGCATAGGTTCACCAATAATTAATACTCCAGGGTAAAACATAACAATCACTCATCAATGCACCAAATAATCAGATTATAAAGGGCTTTCGCTACGTATTACAATCACAGAATTAATCTACCGGTATTAAATCGCATCTCTCGAATCTTGACTTAACCATTTATAAACTAACCTGTCGATTGAAACTAAGCCTAAACATCAATTCTCATCTCTCTAATCTCGAATCAATATTGCTTAACTCATACAATTAAACCAGGCCTAATCTAGTTGCATAGCATTAAAACAATCAATAGGAAATTAATCAAGCATTGACAATCAACAATAATCAATTACCCCTTCATATTATTTATGGATCCCCACAAACCGTAGAAAAAAAACTACTCACACATAATTAAATCTGAACTAATCAAAGCAAATAAACAAGACATGATGAATTAAAGAAATAAAATTATTGAAAATAATAGAGAAGAAATTGTTACCAAAGTTAGCGGAAATAATGGACTGAATTAAGAACTAAGTTGTAGAGAAGAAAACAAGAGAGAAGTTTAACTAGAAACTAAGTAGAGAGAGAAAAGCTAAGAGAAGAGATAATTGTACCAAAACAACTAAAAACGTATTTATACAAAGCTCCTAAAATCTTAATTAGAAACTAAGTAAAAAAAACGCCGGAAATACGCTTCATAACACGCGCCCGATCGGGCAAGGCACCGCCCGGCCGGGCCCGCCTTTTTATCCTCAAAGCATCTCTCGCCTGGGCTCTAGACAGGGCGAAGAGCTTGTCTTTCCTTCTTTCGCCCTGCCTGGTCGGGCGCGAGACAGGGCGAAGAGCTTGTATTTCCTTCTTCCGCCCCGCCCGGTCTGGCGCGCCTCGGGGCGGGGGCTACTTGATCGGGCGAGGCTAACTTGGGCACTTCTTTGGACTTTGATTGGGCTTCGATCCTTAGCCCAATCCAAATTTCCTCTGTGGTGCTTGAATACTCGGTCCAATGCCTCGGTATCTTCAAAGTCAAGCCCTTAATCATCGGTTTGATGACTCCAACCGGGCTTTAGCTACGAACGATGGTCGTGCTCTTCCTGCTCATAGTTGCTCCATATAATCCCGGTAAAATGCTCCAAATATTCAATTCCCTACAAAACTCAACCAAAACTACGAAAAACACTAGAAAACACAAATTAGTAATAAAAGTGGCTCTAAAGAGCCAAAAACACCACTAATTATGACCAGGGGACGGGGGTAAATCACTATATAAAATAGACATAACAACCTCCTATTTAATAATTAAAATATAATTTTGAATTAGTTAAAATATCCGAAATATATATAAATAATCCAGTTTTTAAATAAAACAAATAAATAGTAAATCTTATCCAAAATCCAAAAAAAATAATTGAGTTTTTAAAATACTTTTGGCGCCAAAATTCAAATATCATTTTGGCTCCAAAATTCAAATCGTAACATAAACTACTAAAATACCCTTTTAAGAGAATACTAATTAATTAGAAAATACGTTTCAAAAATATGGGGTACGGTATCACATTAGAGGGGTTGTTGGATGGATATGTTTATTCTCGTAAGTAAGCCTTAACCAGAGGTGGAGGACCGAAGCATATTTCTAATCCACTCCTCTATTGAAGATGGTTAATCATTTATTATCAAATAAAAAACATTTTACTGAGTAGTGTTCTTTTATTTTATGGCGGTAATGTTAGAAATTTGTAAGCTTATTCTCACTACCATGTACCATACATTTTGGTAGTAGTGTTTATCATCCTTTTATGTTTTAAATAACTTAAAGGTTTTATTTAAGTGATGGTTTTTTGTTTTCATTATGATTAAGGGTATGTTTTGTTCACCTTATTTTCAGCTTTTTCCAGTTCTAATAAGATCATATTAAGTTTAGTTTTCAAGCTAAATCTGTCTACATATATTAAGATCATATTAATATACTAAAATAACAATAGTTGATGTCATCATTGCCTACATGTCACTTTTTAATTTAATTTTTTCCCTCCAAAATGCAACGATGATGTCATAATTTTTTTCCTTTTTAAGCTACCCTATTTAACATAGCTTTGAAAATATACTATATTTGAATTTTTAAATTTTAAACTTTGGGTTTTCTATACATATTATGTTGTTTAGTTATTTACGAGTTGTTAACAATATTTAATAATATAATTTAATTGAAATTTCTTAATTAAATATGAAAATTATGCACTTTTGGGAATTCTATATTCATATTTGATTATAAATTAGTTAGGGAAATGAGGAAGTTATTTTCTTTCAATACGTGTTAAAAGTCTATAATTCAATTCTTATTTAAAAATCGTGCATCGCATGGGGTTAATCTAATAATTAAATATAACTAAAGTAATTACCGCTAATGTCATTACTTTCCACATGTCAACCTCTTATAAAAATTTTCCCGCCAAAACTAATAATGACATCATTATATTTTTTTTCAACATAAATAAAAATTTGAAAATGGTAAATTAATTATACATTTTCATTCCTAACAGATTTTATATTTAAATTGACTAATGTGCAATTTCCATAGGAGAGATTAAAGGGACGTCGAACTATTTCATTTTTTTATAAACATTACTATTTTTGGCATTTCAAAAAGATCTACCCATATTGAATGTATTTCACTTTTTACTTAGTTTTTGTTTCCTATTTTATACATATTAAATTCTAGTTGGCTTAATTAATTGATTGTGAATTGATGACATGACTCTAATTAAAGAAATTATTCCCTTGAATTATGCAATTATGTTTGACAGTTTCCTACAAAAATCAAAAAAAATTTAAATAAGGGGCAAAACTATTTATGAATTGTTTTTTACTTTAATGTTAGATTCCAAATATTCTTGTTTTCTTATTTTATGTGATTGATTCTATATAGGACTATCATATTGAAACGGATGGAGTATCGTTTTCTCCTGCTCCTTACATTTTATACATATTATATGAATGGGTGTTTCCACTCTTTATTAATTTCTCAATTTATTAAATTTTGCTTAAATTATTTGTACTACGTACATATTACACACAAATAAATAAATAAAAATATAGTTAAAATCATAAAATAATGTTAAAAATCGTGCATCGCACGAGTCTAATCTAGTTATAATTAAAATAAGTTTAGTAAGGTTTAATTAGTTCAGTGAAGTTTACTTATAAAACACACCTTAGATACAAATTTGAATTTGATGAGTCAAGTTTATATAGGTTTTATAGGAAAATTTATGCTATTTTTATAGTAGCATTTTAGGTCTTTTAGTCTCTTTTTAGGTTGCAATTATATAACTTGTCCTTTTTGTGCTCTATTACGCTTCGTTTGTGTTTTCTTAATGTTTCAGGTAGTTTGTATAACTATTTGGACGCTTCCGGAGTGATTATGGAAGAATCGGACAATGAAAAGATAAAAACGTCGATGAATCGAGGTCGATCGATGAAGGATATGCGTTTGTGGAAGATTAGTATGAGATTAATATGAATGGGTAAGGAATATAGCATACAAAAGGGTCGTTATGCATCTTTCGGAAATAAATTTGAGTTAGAAATGAGGAAAAACGATGGTTTACAAAATGTCAAAACTGACCTTTGTCCACTCTTTTGATCATAACTTGAGTTATATAGATTGGATTGACGTGATTCAAGTGGCGTTGGAAACTAAATTTGAATAGCTTTCTAATGGTAGGTCACACGGCCCAATATGATTGCTAGAACAAAAGTTATGGCAGTTTTAATCCGAGCTTTATAGCCTGTGACCATACCACGCGCCCGATCGAGGCTCCATAGCTACTGCTAGGGCGCGGGCTGACCTGCGGCCGCAGGATATGGCGAGTACACGACCAGCCCAAGCAGCTCACGAGGCTTCATCGCTACAGGTCCTTCACTCGTCCTTAACTCCGTCGATCTTATTCATGACATGTCACCGTCTATCGTCCAATAAAAATACAAATTATGTAATTTATATTTTCTTTATTTATTTTTGGATCAGAATTCAGGAAGTTTATAAATACTCAAGGGATTATTATTTTCCCTTATGTTTTGTTTATACTTTTTATTTTACCTTTGTTTTCTTAGCCCTAGTTTTTTCATGGGCAACTCCATGGATTCTCCATGGATTGTTCTTGAGTTTATTAGTTTTATTCATTGAGGTAATTTTATTTCTTTATTAGATTTAGCTTTAATTATTTATTTCATGTTTGAGTAGTTCAATTTCTAGGGTTTGGGAATCCATGTTTATACTTTAATTCTTGATTGATATTATTTATGATTTGATTATTGATGTCTCTAAATGATAGTGTTTTTCTTATTAATCTTGCAACCTGATCAATTGTTTGATTTATTACTGTTAATAAGAGTTTGAATTGAAAGATCTTACTTTTAGAGGCTTACCTACAATTGGCAATTCTGATTATGTTAGCGACCGAACTACATATGTTGAATTGAGAGCGTTAAGACCCGACCGTAGGCTTTGCAGTTGCTCTAAATAATTGATTGATTGAATTGTTATTGATGTTTGATAGATTTAGAATTATAAGCATGGTGAACCATAACCCTAGGTCTTTTTATTAATTGTTTAATCCCTACTTTAGTTTAGACTATATTCTTATCTCATTTTTGCGATATATTTTAGTTTCTCCATACCTTGAAAGTAGTGTGTGGCTCCTACAGGCGAGGGTACCTTGCATGGTAAAGACGTTTCGCAAAAAGAACATAATATATAGATGTAAAGAACATACATTTATGGTGAAAAGAACATACTTTTAAAATAAAATGAACATATACCTAAAGTAAAAAGAACATACTTGTACCATAAAAAAGTGAAAAAGAACATGCGTCCATGTTCTTTAATTGTCAGTGTAATGTACTTTTATTTGTGATATAATGTTCATTACATATTGTAAAATGTTCTTTGAATTTCGTCTTAAAATTATGATGGGTTACATCGGTATATATAAGTAATGTTCATTACATAGTATATATTATCATGTTTTTTATTAATATTATAAATGTTCTTTAGATATAAAAGGAAAAACATAAAATTGAATGTTCTTTACAAAACTGATATATGTTCTATACAAACTGTATATTCTTTACAAAACAGATACATGTTATTTCTGCATTTTTTTGTGTGTACCAAGCAAGGTATAGGTTGTTGTACCTTAAAATTTTCACCTTGTAAGCTAGATTGAATAGCCATCTCTCTATGAATTTGACCCTACTTACCCTACTACATTATAAGTTGGTTTTGTTAGGAAATTATTTTTGACAGGTGTACGACTACCTATCAAATTTTGGCGCCGTTGCCGGGGAGACGGCTTAATTTGATTTGACTTGTATTTTTGGTTGAACTAAATTTGTATATATTTTTATTTTTTATTTTGTATACACTTCCTTTTTGTTTTACTCTGATTTTGTCATCATGGAGTGGTATGATTATAATTCGTTATAGGATGAATGATCTTAATTATCAGGGGCAATATGATTATAATTCCAGGTATTGTAATGCTAATGTTTCTGTGTTTGATACATCATATGATTATCAAATTTCCCAAAATATATGCATGAATTCTTGTGAAATTTATTATTAACCTAGTGAGTCTTATATGCCGGATTTTAATTCCTCTTACCAACCTCAAATGGATAATTATACTCAATCCAATTCATCGGAGTGTAGGGAACTTTTCAATATGATGAATGAGTTTATTGTTAATCAATATGAAGAACTTAATGAATTGATGCATGATTGTCAACGTATTTCAAAATCTATTGAATTACTTGTTGTGCAACAATATACTAACCAACAGGTGATACATGATGATAATGATATTGGTTTTGAGAATTGTATTTCCGTGGAGGAAAGCGTTGATTTGACTCATGATATTTACTCCCCATCAAGTGAAAGTATAATAGAGGAGAATAACTTCCCATCTATTTATGATTCTGATGGTGAAATTTTTTGGAATGACGATATAGAAGTAGTGGAGAAGGAAGAACAACCAATTATCGTGAAGTCCTTGGTTGAGAAACCATTGGTTTTGGATATTTTGGTAGTTGAAGATCTTGTTGACAAGCTTATTCATGAGGGTGAAATTGAAGGTAAAATCGTAGGTAAAAACATTTATGTTGAGCCTAACCTATCTCCTCTTTATATCCCGTTT
Source organism: Chenopodium quinoa (assembly GCF_001683475.1). NCBI lineage: Eukaryota > Viridiplantae > Streptophyta > Magnoliopsida > Caryophyllales > Amaranthaceae > Chenopodium > Chenopodium quinoa. Next base: position 3,151,176 of record NW_018744821.1, on the reverse strand, counting down.
TCCTAGAGGCTTGATCTAGTTCCTTCATTCACTATGTGGAATCGTTTGTACTTTCTCAAAATTCTCTATTCCATGATACATTTGGCCATTTAGACCTTGATGATTATTCAAAAAGGTCTACATTGCCTAAGGAGCAAGCAAAGGTAAGTTGTATATACTCTCCTTTTTCTTATTATTTTAATTTTTCTTCTTCCGATTATTTTTCTTTTATTTTTTCTAACCCCTTGTATTTCAAGATTTGTGTGCTTGCAGTCAAGCCATATGTGATGCTACCTGACATGTTTGTAGGGGCATACAATAAGTTTCTCAAGGCATTGGATTCTTCCGATTGACGAATTGAGTAGGGTCGTGCGAGACCTTAAAAACCAGCGCTAATTGGGAGGCAACCTAATTTTCTTTTTGTTTTTTTATTTCTTTTTTATTTTGTTATTTAAATAATAATGCTAATGTGTGTTCTAGTGATGACGTCTTTTTCTAGGTACAAACATAGCTAAGCTCCTTGGCTACGTCAGCTACCCAATTACAACTACCAGTTGTGGTGGAGGTGTATATACCTTTGACGCTCCCTTTGCTTACCCACCCCTTCGTGAGTTGTGCCTCTCCCTTATTTACGCTTTAGTTCCTCTTTGTTCACATAGAGGACAATGTGATGTTTAGCTCTTTTGATCTTAGTTATAATTCTAAAATTCACTCGGTCTATGCTATACATTGCTAACTGCTTGATATTGTGTGAATTAATTGAATGTTTTGTGGAAAAATTGGTTGTCTCATATCAATTATAGCTAGCCAATTCTGTTGTTAGGTCACCTTACTTTGTGTTTGTGTGATTGATGCAATTTGTTATTTCAATTATTTTAACTTCAGATTTATTAGTAATTTGACTATGATTCACGCATACCGCATATGATAAAGGCCATGTTCTTTAGGTAGCCTTAAGATGATATTTAGATACATTTGTTTCTTTTTCTCACCCATGTTGTTGCCTTGCCTATTCATTGATATACAACTACATTACAAGCCTCTTTAGCCCCATTAGTTACTATTCTCAAGTCTAGCTAGCTTGGGGAGCTTATTGATGTGGTGTCGTTTGTGTGTCAAGCTTCAATTTATGCAAAACATGGTGGAATAAAGATTGAAAAAAAAAGTTGTTTCTATAGTTGAGATGTGTGACTTGGAAAAAGAAAGAAGGAAAAAAATAAATAAAAAGCTTGTTTATATGTACTCATTGAAAAAGCCAAATAATTAAAAGAAAAAGGCAAAGAAAAAGGAAAAATAAAGAAAAAGATTATTCATGACGATGTATAATTAATTTCAATCTTGGTTCTTTATAATGTTTGGAGAAAGTTGGTGATGTCAATTAGAGAATGAATTTTATATCATTATTTGTTCGTGTTTATGATATTGCTCCCCAAGTTGGCCTTTTCGCTCTCATTTTCCTAAATATTATCCTACCCCTTCACCTTTGCCCCCATTACAAGCTTATAAAGTCCTTCTGATCGGCATGTGTTTTTGTAATTGAGTGAACGTTATTTCTTGTTATCGTCAAGTTACCCTTTGTTGCATCAAATATTCATATACTGCAAGGTGTGTGGCGACGACTAGCTTGATTGGGAAATTGTTTGTGGCCAAGTTTGGTTTCAATTGTGGATCATGATGTTGAGTGGTTCTATTTGTATCCGAGCTAGATTTTGGTCTTAATAACTTTGGTTTGACTGTTTGCTCGAGAGTTAGGTCGGTCTTATTTTAGTTCCCTAAAAGTCCTATTTGTCTTGTTTCTCCGTCTTGAGTCTAGTATTTCTTGGGGACAAGCAACGGTTTAGCTCGGAGGAATTTGATGAGTCAAGTTTATATAGGTTTTATAGGCAAATTTATGCTATTTTTATACTAGCATGTTAGGTCTTTTAGTCTCTTTTTAGGTCGCAATTGTATAACTTGTCCTTTTTGTTCTGTATTAAACTTTGTTTGTGTTTTCTTATTGTTTCAGGTAGTTTCTATAGCTATTTGGTTGCTTTCAGAGTGATTTTGGAAGAATCGGACAATGAAAAGATAAAAACGTTGATAAATCGAGGTCAAATGATGAAGGAGATGCGTTTGTGGAAGCTTAGTATGAGATTAATATGAATGAGTGATGAATATAGCATCCACAAGGGTTGTTATGCATCTTTCGGAAATAAATTTGAGTTAGAAACGAGGAAAAACGATGGTTTACAAAGTGTCAAAACTGACCTTTGTCCACTCCTTTGATCATAACTTGAGTTATACAGATTGGATTGAAGTGATTCAAGTTGCATTGGAAACTAGACTTGAAGATCTTGACAATGGTAGGTGCACAACCAAATATAATTTCTAGAACAAAAGTTATGGCCGTTTTAATCCGAGCTTTATAGCCTGTGACCATACCCTTCGCCCAATTGAGGCTCCGTAGCTACTTCCAGGGTCCGGGCTGACCTGCGGCCACAAGATATGGCGAGTACATGACCAGCCCAAGCAGCTCACGAGGCTTCATCGCTATAGGTCCTTCACTCGTCCCTCGATTCCGTCGATCTTATTCGTGACACGTCACCGTCTATCGTCCAATAAAAATACAAATGATGTAATTTATTTATTCTTTATTTATTTTTGGATCAGAATTTAGGAAGTTTATAAATACTCAAGGGATTATTATTTTCCCTTATGTTTTTTTTTATATTTTTTATTTTACGTTTGTTTTCTTAGCCCTAGTTTTCTCATTGGATTCTCCATGGATTGTTCTTGAGTTTATTAGTTTTATTCATTGAGGTAATTTTATTTCTTTATTAAATTAGCTTTAATGGTTTATTTCATGTTTGAGCAGTTCAATTTCTAGGGTTTGGGAATCCATGTTTATACTTTAATTCTTGATTGATATTATTTATGATTTGATTATTGATGTCTCTAATTGATAGTTTTTTCTTATTAATCTTGCAACCTGATCAATTGTTTGATTTATTACTGTTAATAAGAGTTTGAATTGAAAGATCTTACCTTTAGAGGCTTACCTACAATTAGCAATTTTGATTATGTTAGCGAACGAACTACATATGTTGAATTGAGAGCGTTAAGACCCGACCGTAAGCTTTGCAGTCGCTCTAAATAATTGATTGATTGAATTATTATTGATGTTTGATAGATTTAGAATTATAAGCATGGGGAACCATAACCCTAGGTCTTTTTATTAATTGTTTTATCCCTACTTTAGTTTAGACTATATTCTTATCTCATTTTTGCGATATATTTTAGTTTCTCCATACCTTGAAAGCTAGATTGAATAGCCATCTTTTTGTGGATTCGACCTTACTTACCCCACTACATTATTAGTTGGTTTGTTAGGAAATTATTTTTGACAGGTGTACAACAACCTATCAGAATTATAATTGAAATCAACATCATCAGTATTATACATACCATCGACGGATAAAACCTCTCACCAAAACAAAATCTTACATCAAACCTAAATTTAGCATTCAAAACAAATTCAGTCTATTAAAACAAAGTAAATAACAGGAGATATTGCAAATATTTCAACAATTACGAAGTACATTGATGCGAACCATTGGAATACACACATGCGAAACTTACCTTTAAAACCCTATCTTGCAAACCGACCCTTCACGATTGGCCGCCTAAATGCTACACCCTCTTCTTTCTCCCTAAATTTCTTAGGATTTGCGTCATTCGATTTACTTCAGATCAAATCGAAGAAAACATAGTTCCATTTACCCTCTTCTTGCTTCGTAAATGAATTGAACTTTGATCACATGGTCAACTGAAAATAGAGTAACGAAAGGCAAGGGTTAACTAACATTCATTATGTTAACTTGGACCCGGGGAAATTTACAGTATTACCCCTACAAAAGTATCTGAATTGACTTTACAACCTTGCATAAACTAATCGAGTTAACATGTACTATCTCTAACCCTCTGTTACTTTTTCGGGGCATTTGACAATAGGGATAGGGAAAATGAGGATAAGGAGGTAGAATAAGGATAAGGAGGTAGAATAAGGATAAGTAGTAAAATTACATAACTATTCTTACTGACATTTCTCCTCTCCCCTCTTCCTTCCCTTTCATTAAGGGTATTGTAGACACCCATTTGTGTCTCCCCAAAACCAAACCCAGTGATGAGTACCTTTCACGTCCAATCATAATCGAATGAAACGAATGTGTGGAAAGGTCTAGTGTTGCGGAAAGTTTTTATTTCTTTTCTCTTATTTCTGTTTTTGAAAACTTATTTTAAGAAAACAGCCAATCCAGTTTGGTTGGTCCATGATATGGGTCCAATAGTAGTGTAGTTGGATAGGGATTGCAAAGACCTTTCCAACGATATATTATAAGCCCAATTCCGATGAATATTGAGGAAATTATGGCCAAATTACCAAACTGGGCTCGGTTTGAGCTTTATGTACGGCCCAATGATCTTGGGGAGGGCCTAATATGATTTATCATTCCTAATGAAATTAGGAATGATTTTAGTCTTCTAGATTTTTCTAGAAGGTTCTTTTCATTCCTAATTCAATTAGCATTGATAAGTTGGCTTTGTTGACTTTTCAGAGTTTTAATCAAAATCAAATAGCATTTTCGAAGAAATTATATTATTTTATCCTCCAGTATGGTAAACTTATCGGATTTTCGAAAACGCGTTAAAATCAAGCTTGGCGTCCAACCCCAGGCCTTGGCGCCTGGAACCAGGCTTGGCGCCTGACGCTAGTGCTGGTGCCTGGCGCTAGTGCTAGTGCCTGGCGCCACCTAGCCAGGGTTGGCGCCAGCTCTGTTTCCTGAGCGTCAGACTCTGTTTTGTTAATTTATCTTTTTTGGCTGATTTTCTCTATAAATATCGTATTAAAAACTCCGTTTTCGATCATCATCTACATCTATCATTCACATTCATTCACAAATTCTCCTCATTCACATGTTTTCCTCAACAATTAGTTTTAATTAGCATTCTTTCATTCATCTCCCTCATTCATCTTTCCTCTAAACTTTGGTTTTCTCATACAAAATTCCGCATTCACAAGATCTAGAAACACCTAGCCATATTCGAAGTTGCCTTCGCCCTAGACGTGAAAGGTTTTAATTTCTGAGGTTTTGGCCCTAAATCTCTCTTTCAATTATTTAATTTAATTGTTTGTCTTTGTAGACACCTAAAAATGTCTCCCAAAAACCAAACCCGATGATGAACAACCTTTCACCGCCACTATTGGTCGGGTTTAGTATTTAATCCCGAGAGTGCTTAAAAAATCATATTTTATTAAATTCATATTTTTGAACAGTCCATGGATTAGTCTTGATGTTTGGTAAAAGCATAGTTTTAATTTCAGCCCAAACTTATTAATTAATTTTTAGCCCAAGCCTTTTTTATTTTATTGTTTTATTATTTATTTTTGACCCAAACCCTTTATTTATTTTTATTTAATTATTTTCTTATTTTAGCCCGAATGATAAAAAGTCAGAAAAGGCCCGAAATTATCAATCGGCACTTAAAATGCCGAAGGAAATTAGGGTTAAAAATGTATTTAGACGGAAAAACAGGCTGGAATTTCCCGCGCCACGGCAGGTACCTACCGAGTCACGGGAATCCTTCCCGTCCGACGGTGGGATTTCCCGTGACACGGTAGGTCTGCCGTGACGCGGGACATTCCGTGTCTTTTCCGCGTAAACCCTTAACGCGTTTTTATCCCGTTTTTTGAAAATTTCCCGTGTCACACCAAAAATGTATCGTGTCACGGGAAAGTGTACCGTCTGACGGTGGAGCTTCCCGTGTCACGGTACAGTTTGACCGTGTCACGGGATACTTTTTTAGGGTTTTTATCATTTTAGGGTTCCGTGTGCTCCCTCAGCACATTTTCCCTATAAATACCCCTCATTTCTGATGAACGGGGCACCGAGTAATTCGATTATTTTATTCTCTCTCTTCTATGCTTTAGCCTAAACACTAGCCTACCCTTTTCTACTCCAAAATTCCTTCTTCAAGTACTCAAAGGAGTCCATACTTTACTCGTGGTTCTATCCTTAAGCCAAGGCGTGAAAGGTAGAATTGTTTAAGGGTTTGGCCCCAAAATCAACTTTACTTTATTTAATTTAATTTAATCATCGTTTTATTATTTCCTTGAAGTTACTAACTCGTTTATTATTTTGTAGTTGCAAACAAACAGAACAAAGTAAGAGTCTTGCTCCTTTTATTTTTATTATTTTTCTAACGATTTTATGTTGTTGGAATTGTGATTAAATTGGCTTTAATATTAATGTTGTTTTATTATATTTATGATCACCATATTGCATGTTTAAAGGGAATATGTAATTGAAAATCACGCTTAATAAGATAATTTGGACAACTGGTTTAGGATCCTATTTAATCTTATTATTAATTGAAGTGATCACCAATATTTTAGAATTATGTGTGCATTAATATTAAACCAATTTAGTTAAATAATATTTTGGAGCGAATTGAATTATTGTTTGTATGCCTTTGAGATCATAGGAATGCTTTTCAATATAAGAATCGAGTAGAGGCCAATACGGGCGAATGTGACTCCATGACTCACTTCTTACCATCATCCCCGATCCTCCTTTCGTGGTTCTGAACCATATGGAGTTAGTAATCTCATGGATTATGAATGGGGTGTAACCTTCACGGGTCAATCGTTGTTGCCTATCGTTGTCCCTTATCGTGGTTGCCTTTTTATGATCCGTGAACGGTTTACAAGTTCCTTAAAAACTTGTTGGCGGCTCCCTACTTTATTTGTCCCTAATCTTTGTCCCTAATCGTAATGTCAATTCCCACTTCCTATGAGTGCCAAGCATATTCACACATGCTTTTAACGTAGGCGCAGTTCGAACGACGCCTACAGTCTTATTATTTTCCTTGAAGTTACTAACGTGTGTATTTTGTTATTAGAGAGAGATACGAAGCATCAAAGTAAGTACTTTAATTGATTTATTGATATTATGATGTAGAAATTATGTTTACATTGTTATTATGATATTCCTAGTATCATGTCTTGGGTATTTTTAATATTAAATGTGATTGTTACGATGCTTTCTATATTCTTCCTAATATTTATGATTGTTAATATCATGTTAAGGCTAAAGACTTGATTTTTATTGCTTAGTGACATGCTAGGGTTTGTTATTAATCTTGTTAGTATCATGCCTAGGATCTTGCTATTATTATTATGCTTTAATATTAAATGAACATGATTATTATTATAATTGTTATAATTTATAATGATTATGAATATTATTATTATTATTTTTGATGATGAATATTTTATTTATGATGATTATTAATGATATTGATTATTTATTATGTTGCTTGACATTATTTATTGCTTGATCACCTTTATGCATGTTAAAGGGAATTTGGTATTTGTAATCACGCTTAATAAGATAATTAATAATCTTGTTAGGTTTAATATGATTATAATTCAAGTGATCGCCAATAATAGTTTATTTGTGCATTATATTCAACCAACATAGATAAACAGGTTTAGGGTAATCCTATTGATTGCATGTTAATTGAAAAGCGCACATGAATACGATCAGAATAAAGTAGAGGCCTATCATTAGGGCAGGTTCAATCTCTTTTAGGTTGGATTTGTACCTTCATCCCCCAACCCTTATTTGGTTCATGACCTTATGGAGTTGACGATCTCTTGGATCGTTAAGGGGTGTAACCTTCACCTCGTGAACGGTTTACAAGTTCCTAAAAAAACTTGTTGGCGACTCTTTTGCTCTATCTTCTTCCCTTTTGGACGCCAGCGTACTTTAGTGTATGATCACAGTGGGGTTCAATCTAGTGGGATTTTAAAGGCTTGAAAATATTCCCTACAGTTTTTGGCGACTCCACTGGAGAGGATTTCTATTTTAATTCCTGAATTTGTTTCGGCAATGATTTAGAATGAGTGGATGAGACTCGAAAAGTTCTAAGTATTTCATGTGCGTAATTTTGATTAACATTATCGTCATATGCATAAAAAGGATCTCATTGGAAACACCATCCGTAATGAGTTAAAAACATAGGATTTTGCACGTAGGAAATTTGAGGAATGTCTTTCACAACTAGGACTGAAATAACACCGCGTGAAACTGGAAGATTTTATCGAGCACAGAAAGCTGCTGAGGCATGTAGGAAGTAGTGTCAGGGGCCAGAGCTTGGCGCCACACTTTTAGCCGTAGCGCTAGACGCCAGTATTGGCGCCAGGCGCTACAGTTAAAAGTTGGCGCCAGTCTCTGATTGCTAGCGCCAATTTCCCCCAATACCGAGCCATAAATATGTGTTAATTTCGACTAGTTTTTCGTATTGTTTGCTCGATCCTACTTCCTGATTGAATTTTTTCTCACTTTTCTGAAACCCATATGTGTTCTACATATGGACATAACCCTCTGGGAATTCATGCTCCATCTACCCGATTGAACGCTCCGTGCAACAAAGGGTACATCCGAGATGTTGAATTCACCAAACCATGGAAGCGAGTTTTTTCTAAAACTCGCGGTGTCCCATCCACTCGCGCCAACCTTCACGGTTAGGCTTTCGCGCGGTGCATCCGGACAATTAACCATGGACCCTCTTTGACTAAACCATATCACGAACATTAGAGAACTAGAGCCATGGTTAGGTTGCGAACGCATTGCATCATATCGTGCCTACTTGACTAATTGTGCATCATTTGTTGTGCATATATATTCTATGTTTCTCTTAACCGTTTGTTGACTTGTGTTGAGATTAAAAAAAATTAATGACTTAAAGAACTTTGCCTAATTAATTAATTAATTAATTTAAGTCAATAAAGTCTAATGTTTTAATTGGAATTGACCTAGTACGACTTTAGGCATACCCCAATTGACTTATAATACCGAAAACAGTCCCAGACCGAAGCTCCAATACTGGCGCCAAGGTCTGAGCTGTAGCGCCACATTATGGAGTGTAGCTCCTGACGACAGCTCTGTCGTCTGGCGCCAAGCTCCATGGTGTGACGCCAGTCCTGTCACTTGGCCGACAGTTCGGATTATTGGTTGAGTCGTCACCTAGTGTCTAATTAACCAGTTTGCTAATGAATTCGATTAATTTTCGCTGTCAATAACACCTCGTCGAGTCATTAATCGAGTCTTAACCACATAGTCTAGCCACATGGTCATGACACGAGTCTTAACTCACCATCTACACTCACTAGTCTAAGCACACACTTTGAGTACATCACCATGACCATGTCTTAGGTCCATGCATGAGTCGGTTTTTTCCGTCATTGGAGTTGGGGGGTACATTCTACTCCTAATTCTTCATATCCCTCCATCTAAATCTTCTTCACATTCTATTCCAATCTTTCTTCACTTCCTCCATCCATTGCATGTTGAATAGAGTTTGAGTCAAATAATTAACAATAAGTATCCCCAAATTCCTTTTCCACAGTACTTGGTCAAGGAGAGAAGGGCGATTAATCAAGGACAACCTCTTTATTCAAGTCTCACTTTTTGATAAAACGATTCGTCAAAAGAGGAAGGCTAAGAAGATAATGGCAACTCAAGAAGAAGTCAATGATCTTAAGAACCAACTGGCTACTGTAACTGAGACATTGAAGCTTCTCGCACTTAGGATCAACGATCCCGTGAAGCAACAACAAATGGACCTCATGCAAGAGAGCTTAAGCAAGTTTTCTAGTGACTACAAGTTTCAAGAGCTTACATCACAAGGGGTCTCGGTGGACAAAGATCTTCTTCCGCAGAAGTTCAACGCCAACGACATCCCAAAATTCAGAGCAATTGACAATCCATACTTCCATCTAAGAGCTTTTGAAACAATAATGAGTATCAAGGGTATTGATAAGAAGGTTTTCCCCTCTATGTTCCCACTATCTCTTGAAACCGTTTGCCAACAATGGTACTTCTCCCTTGACAAAGAGAAAACATCTACCTGGGAATCGATAGTAAACGCTTTCATTGATAGGTACAAATGCAATATTCAAGTTGAAACCGATCATAGACAACTTGAGATGCTAAGACAAAAAGAGAATGAAGGTTTTACTTCTTTCATTAATAAATGGAGGGAAACTTCCGCCAAGATGATTGAGGTCCCCACCGAAAAGGAGTCTGTAAGGATGTTTATCAAGAATCTCCAAGAAAAGTATTCAAAGCACTTAAAATATCAACACAACTTGAATACTTTCAAGGCCATCTATGACATAGGTATCGAGATCGAAGACGACCTCGCAAAGCAAAAAGCTACTAACAATAGTAACCACGGTGGCTGGAAAGGAAAGAAGAACGAAAATCCTTCTTCTTCCGAAAATGCCCACTCTAGTAATAATGTTAGTACTTTTGACCATAATGATGTCTTAGCCATGGACAATCAAGGATCTAAAAGGAAACCCAGGCGAGAGTTCACACCCATTGGAATGACCTACAATGCTGCTTTCGATCGTCTCTATGATCGAGGATTAATCAAACCTATTGGCCCTATCGAGGATCCAACACCAGAAAATCGATCTTCGAGATGGAATCCAAACTCCTATTGCAAGTACCATCGAGGAAACGGTCATACCACTGATGAATGCTACAGGTTTCAAAATCTCATTCAAGACCTCATAGAAGCAAACAAGGTCCCATTGCCTCTAGCTAGGGAGAAGATTGGGTGATGATGAAGCAAATGACACCAGACAAGAGGCGAGCTTCAATGACAAGATTTCATGACCTCTCTTTTTCTATTTCTTTTTCTTTTTTTTTCCTTTCCCCAATAAGTCTAGCATAGGCACCCTTCTTTTCCCTTAGATTAATTTTGTAGATTCTTTCTTTTCTTTCTTTTAATAAAAATGAGCATTTATTTCCTTGCATATGATCATCACATTGCATTGCATTAAAAAAAAAAATCCATGTCGAATTAAGCACAAGGTATACCAATGATTTGAGGCACCCCTTGTAGCCACATCATATCTTCTTTCACCTTTCAATTATACATCCTTTCTTCATAAACCACTTTGAGCCTTGTCTAACGATAGACCTTTATTTTTTCAACCTACATCTATCTAACCTTGGGATAGGATGGTGTGCAACTTTTGCAATTCTAAAGAAAGCTTGAGCAAATTCAAAAGATCAAAATAGATAGCAAAAATAAGCAAAAGCAAAAAAAATAAAAGTGTACAAAAGGGCAAGTGTTCCAATATCTTTGATATGAAAATATCTTTGATATGAACACGTCTCAGATTGCGTCTCTTATCGAGTGCTTGGTACCGTGCCTGAGAAACATGAATGCCAAGTGAGTGATAGACCGCATGGTCGATATTGCCCACACTTATAAAAATAAAATAAATGCTAAATCATAAGCAAAAAAGAGAGCTAAAAAAGAGTAGAAACTCAAGGATAAAAATACAAAGATTCAAAATCAAGATTGCACACCTTGGGGGCTTATCTAGGGTCTTGAGCCTTTATCCCTTTCTTCTTCAAACCTTTAGCCTAACCACGTTACAACCCTTAAAAGACCTTTTTGAGGTATACACGCTTGTGCGAGGTTTGGCTAGAGCTACGTTCGGCCTGATTCCTAATGGATACGTAGGCAACCTCACATCGAGGTGCGGCCGTAATAAACATGCATTCATATTCACATTCACACACTTGCACCATGATCATATCAAGGGATTTCCTATGCTCATCCCTTTTCACTTAGAGCTAGACTTGGGGGCTTGGTCCCTACATAATTAGCTTACCTAGCCTAAGAGTCACCACCATTTGACTCTTTTAAATAATATCTTTTCCACACACTTAGCTCTTGCGGCCTAGCTTTAGTGTCACTATCACACACATCACGCATACATGACCAAATATATTTCCCTTAGGAACCCTTTGTCATGAAATCTTAACGCTGAAGCATGCTTCGTCAAAATCACTCATAATTGTCATTGCGTCACGAAGTATGAAGTGCTTAGCCTCCGTGCCTAAGTTACCCAAATACTTTCATCATGGAGTCAACAGTTGAGATAGCCTAGGATGAATTAATCCTTGAACCTTGATAGATAGTATCAAACAACATTTGACTAAGCTCATTCAACATGCATCTTCAAACTTTTGATTTTCTTTTTCACGTCTTTCTTTTTCGGGAGAAAGTCGGTACCCTCCACAAAATTGACGGAAAATTTTTGCTTTTTTGCATTTTTCAAGTCGCACGATCACATTACAATGCACACACGAGTCATGTACACATTGAGTCATGTTGTGCCATATCACTTTGATTTGAGTCTAACACATGTGTCATTACACTTCGAGTCGAGTCAACCTCGAGTTAGTCAAACATATCGAGTCAAGTTTATACCTTGAGTCGTGTCAAGTCGATGAGTCAAGCAACATTAAGCCTTAGGTCAACCCTAAGATAATTAAAGAAATTGGCAAAGTTCTATAGTCAAAAATAAATACAGGTGCAGCAGAATAGGGAAGACCCTACTCCAACTCTTGGCGCCAGAGATATCTCAGCAACGACAGAGCTCGAAGCCTCCCAAAAAGGTGATTTCGACCTCATGCAGAAATTTCGGGTTCCTTGGTACGCCAGTTAGCCCCTATAAGCAATTTGACATGATTAGTAGTCGGCTCGATTACAATCGTAGTAAGTGATTGACCTGACAAAAAAATCGTCTCACTTAGCTTAAGCGCCTAAAACACTGGCTCATTACAATCGGTTCAAAAGCAAGCACTTAAACGACAATATTTCGAAATATGGATTGTCGCGCATTCTTATTAAACGACAAAGTTTTCCAAAAATTGGATTGTCATCCCCAACTGATAATATTTCCAAAAATGGATTGTCGTGCATCTTCTTCAATGATAATTTTTCCAAGATTGGATTGTCATCTCTGGCAAAGTTTCCAAGCATGGATTGTCGTGCTCCTTCTTTATTGGCAAGTTTTTCCAAGTTCGGATTGTCATACATTCATCGGCTCGTTGGCAAGTTTTCCGAAATTGGATTGTCATACACCCAGTTCCCTAAGGAAAAATTTCCCAAAGGATTGTTGTAGGTTTCTATTCATCATAAATATCGGCAAAAGTTCCTCAACGTGGATTGTCATTCATTTCAGCAAGTGGCAAAATTTCCCAAAGTGGATTGTCGGTCGACTCTTTTTGCAAATGTTCCAAGACATAGATTGTCAATTGTGGCAATATTTTCCTAAAAGGATTGTCGCATAGTGTTGGCAAATTTCCAAGGCGGATTGCTTTCAAGAGTTATATTCCAAGATGTGGATTGTCGATCGTAGCAAAGTTCTTATGAAAGATTGTTACGAAGCATTGGCAACTTTTCTAAAGATTGGATTTTTGACAAATTTTTTTGAGATACGGATTGTCGCTTCATCGTGGAAACATTTCCAAGGATGGATTGTTACGAAGCATTGACAACTGTCCCTAAATCGGATTGTCATACATCATACAAGAGTTGTGTTGGCAACAATTCCCAAAGAAAGGAGGATTGTCATCACAGCAAAAGTACCGACATACTGGTTTACAAGCAGCAAGACAGCATTCCCTAGCTTGTGGAGAGTTGTCACAAACAGATGAGGATTATTTCAAGAGAAATAATCTTCGATGGTATTCCCTAAGATGTGGAATATTATCAATGCATATGGAGATTATTTCAAGAGAAATAATCTTCGATGATATTCCCTAGGATGTGGAATATTGTCAATGCGACTGAGGATTATTTCAAGAGAAATAATCTTCGATAGTATTCCCTAGGATGTGGAATATTATCATTGCGGAGAGGATAGTTTCAGGCGAAGCAATCTTCTAATTTGGAAGCAGTTACAGGCGTAGCAGTTTTCAAGCGGGATGGCATTCTCTAGCTTGCAGAAGCTCATCAAAACAGTAAAGCGGCAGCAAATCGGTTACTTTCAGAGACGTGTGCTCGACGGTGCAAGATACGCGTTTCTTAACTCTTTTATCTGTTTAACTAGTGCTAGTTTTGCAGGTATCGGTGTTACAAGATTGATTTAGAATCGCAGAATGTTCTGAATCATTCTCCGTCCCTATCGCTACTTTGACTTTTGTTTTCGAAACTTGCGTTTCTCCAAACTCAGTCAAAGAGGGGGCTTCTGTAGACACCCATTTGTGTCTCCCCCAAACCAAACCCAGTGATGAGTAACTTTCACGTCGAATCATAATCGAATGAAACGAAAGTGTGGAAAGGTCTAGTGTTGCAGAAAGTTTTTATTTCTTTTCTCTTATTTCTGTTTTTGAAAACTTATTTTAAGAAAACAGCCAATCCAGTTTGGTTGGTCCATTATATGGGTCCAATAGTAGTGTAGTTTGATAGGGCTTGCAAAGACCTTTCCAACGATATATTATAAGCCCAATTCCGATGAATATTGAGGAAATTATGGCCAAATTACCAAACTGGGTCCGGTTTGAGCTTTATGTACGGCCCAATGATCTTGGGGAGGGCCTAATATGATTTATTATTCCTAATGAAATTAGGAATGGTTTTAGTCTTCTAGATTCTTCTAGAAGGTTCTTTTCATTCCTAATTCAATTAGCATTGATAAGTTGGCTTTGTTGACTTTTCAGAGTTTTAATCAAAATCAAATAGCATTTTCGAAGAAATTATATTATTTTATCCTCCAGTATGGTAAACTTATCGGATTTTCGAAAACGCGTTAAAATCAAGCTTGCCGTCCAACCCCAAGCCTTGGCGCCTGACGCTAGTGCTGGTGCCTGGCGCCAGCTAGCCAGGGTTGGCGCCAGCTCTGTTTCCTGAGCGTCAAACTCTATTTTGTTAATTTATCTTTTTTGGCTGATTTTCTCTATAAATATCGTATTAAAAACTCCGTTTTCGATCATCATCTACATCTATCATTCACATTCATTCACGAATTCTCCTCATTCACATGTTTTCCTCAACAATTAGTTTTAATTAGCATTCTTTCATTCATCTCCCTCATTCATCTTTCCTCTAAACTTTGGTTTTCTTATACAAAATTCCGCATTCACAAGATCTAGAAACACCTAGCCATATTCGAAGTTGCCTTCGCCCTAGACGTGAAAGGTTTTAATTTCTGAGGGTTTGGCCCCAAATCTCTCTTTCAATTATTTAATTTAATTGTTTGTCTTATTATTTTCCTTGAAGTTACTAACGTGTGTATTTTGTTATTAGAGTGAGATACGAAGCATCAAAGTAAGTACTTTAATTGATTTATTGATATTATGATGTAGAAATCATGTTTACATTGTTATTATGATATTCCTAGTATCATGTCTAGGGTATTTTTAATATTAAATGTTATTGTTACGATGCTTCCTATATTCTTCCTAATATTTATGATTGTTAGTATCATGTTAGGGCTAAAGACTTGATTTTTATTGCTTAGTGACATGCTAGGGTTTGTTATTAATCTTGTTAGTATCATGCCTAGGATCTTGCTATTATTTTTAAGCTTTAATATTAACATGAACATGATTATTATTATTATAATTGTTATAATTTATAATGATTATGAATATTATTATTATTATTTTTGATGATGATTATTTTATTTATGATGATTATTAATGATATTGATTATTTATTATGTTGCTTGACATTATTTATTGCTTGATCACCTTTTATGCATGTTAAAGGGAATTTGGTATTTGTAATCACGCTTAATAAGATAATTAATAATCTTGTTAGGTTTAATATGATTATAATTCAAGTGATCGCCAATAATAGTTTATTTGTGCATTATATTCAACCAACATAGATAAACAGGTTTAGGGTAATCCTATTGATTGCATGTTAATTGAAAAGCGCACATGAATACGATCAGAATAAAGTAGAGGCCTATTATTAGGACAGGTTCAATCTCTTTTAGGTTGGATTTGTACCTTCATCCCCGAACCCTTATTTGGTTCATGACCTTATGGAGTTGACAATCTCTTGGATCGTTAAGGGGTGTAACCTTCACCTCGTGAACGGTTTACAAGTTCCTAAAAAAACTTGTTGGCGACTCTTTTGCTCTATCTTCTTCCCTTTTGGACGCCACCGTACTTTAGTGTATGATCACAGTGGGGTTCAAGCTAGTGGGATTTTAAAGGCTTGAAAATATTCCCTACAGGTATAATTGTCTTTTACATTTTAATATTAATCCCTACACCTTACACCTGCCCCCCTTCTTACAAAAATAGAGGGATAACTTTATTTTTTTTATCCCTATCCCTTTCATATGGGATAGAACAATTCTCATTAAATAAATAAGGGATTATAAGATACAAGGGATTATTAGACCATCTCCAATGGTGAGACTCAACTTTGAGTATTGAAATACAAAATGAGTTGTTTTTTACCTCCAATGGTGAGATCATACCCACTTCTCAATTTAGCAACTCATGTTAAGTTTAATTTTCCAATGGTGAGACTCTCTAAAATATACAAATGTCACTTTCAATTTATGGCCCATAAATTATTGTAAAATTAAAAAATCATATAAAAAAGGTAAAACTTAAATAAATTACAAAATATATTAGAATATTAACAAGGGCCCACACTTTTTGTAAAATGAGACTCAAAGTTGAGTATCTAAACTTAGCAACTTTATTTTAGAGTTGCTAAGTTTAGATACCAACTTATTGGTATACATTGCAAAAAATACTCCCTCTCTCTTAAAAATACTCACTTGAGTCTCACCATTGGAAAGAGTCTTAGGTCCCGTTCTTTAGAGCTGCTCTGCTCTGCTTTGCTATGCTCAAATCAAATCTGCTATGCTCTGCTTAAAAGAAATCTGCTCTGCTCTATTTTCAAATAATAATTAATAATAACACAATAATAATTAATATTCAATAATAATAATTAATATTGTATTGATGATAATAATTTATTATTTTGAATAATTATAATAATTATTAATATTAAAAATAATTTTAATAATTATTAATATTAATAATAATTAATATTTATTAATCATAATAATATTTAATAATAATAATTATCAATAATAATATTTAATAATTCAAACTATTAAGAACTAATATTAAAAAATATTATTAATTAATAATTTCTAATAATTATAACAATTCTTTCAAATAAATAATAATAATAATAATAATAATAATAATAATAACAATTAATAACAATTTCTTTTATAAACATTTGATATTAGAATCACAATATGTAGAAACATTTTATGTTGATTGTTAGTTCATTGAGTTGAATTATTTTTCAAATCTTTCCATACATTTTAAGATTTAAAAAAAAAAGAGGTTGTTTTCAAGTAGTACTTTGTATACTATTATTATTTTTAGGGTAACAAATATATGATTAAGATAAATTTATAAGTAAAATCATTAGTAATCATTAAATCATTTTATTTTAAAATTTTTGTGAAATAAATATAAGTAAATCGTTGCCTTTTATCTTTCTACAATTAGCATTGGGTCAAAAAAAAAAAATCTTTCTACTATTAATATATGTTAAATATGGTATACATATATTTATGTTTTCACTCGCCTAAATCGTATCTGCTGAAATTTAATCTGCTCTGCTCTGCCAGAAGTTCAAAAGAACAGGGCCTTAATTTTTATCTCACATACAATTCCTACAAACAAACACCCTCTTTAGAGGCAACAAGGGTATGCGATTCTTTCTGAGATTGCACTACCCACATAACCACATTGCTTATTGCTTCGAACTAAAGTAGAGGTGATCGTTTGCGAGCTTGGACGGGAAACGGGTCGGGCCTATACTTCATTTTTTGTCCAACGGGCTAATTTTAGCTAACCCGAGCCCTTTTATACGGGCTTGATAAATTGTCCAAGCCCGCTCTATTAACGGGTCGGGCTTGCCCGCGGGCTCACGGGCCTAAAATATTTGTTTTACAAATATTTAACACTAATTATTTTTTTTATCATTTACATATGTTAATATTATTTCGATTTAGTTATCTTAAAAATTTCTTGATCACTAATGATACTAGAAAAAAACATATTTAACTTGTGACATATGTTAGTGAAAAAAAAGGAAAGAATGAACTTATTTAATACAAGTATAATGATTAAATATAAAATTGAAATAAATAGTTGTAGCTAATAATAGGTTAGAGTCCAATATAGTCTCTTTGTATTTATTTTCTAAAATATACTACATACATAATCAACTAACTAAAAAATCATTAAACTATTACTTTTTTAAATAAACGGGCCGAGCGGGCTAGCCCACGGTACATAGGGGTGAAAGTTCGGTGTTCGGTTTGGATTATGACCCAAACCGAAACCAAACCGAAATAATTCGGTTTTACATTTTTCAATCCAAATCCACACCGAATTTTAATTCGGTCCAAACCAAACCGAACCGAATTTCTGATTAGCAAACCGAAACCGATCCATAAACCGAATTTTTTACCAGATGCAAATTGAAGTATAAGAAAACTAAGCAATCTTTATAATTATAAACACAAAATTACACAAACTAAACTGAGAATTAATTACATACAATCAACCATTATAAATTTGTCCACCGATTAAAAAAGAAATTAAATAAATAAATCAGATCTTCTGCTTCATGCATTCCTTCAATAATTTGGCTCAAAACCTCAGATCTATTCATTTCCTAATATAATTTCCTTTGAGTTATAAAAAAATTAAATAGAAAAATAAAATCTTCTGCTTCTGCACCTCTTTACTAATATCATTTCCTTTGAGTGACTGACCAGAGAGGTGGTGGTGAGGAGACGTGGTGGTGGTCGGCGGTGAAGTGGTGGTGATATGAGGGAAAACGAACAATGGAACACGAGCGGCCAGCGAACAACTTTGAGATATGTTGAGAGCACAAACACCGAAACAAGAACTGGAGGTGAGATACCTTAAGTGGACTTCTAGAGTGGTGGTGGACGGACGGAGTGAGGTGGTGAGGGAGAAAAGAGGGGAAATCTAGGGATTTGGTGAGGAAGGTGCCGAGAGAAAGTGAAAGGGAAATGGGAAAAGAGGGGAACAGTTTAGGGTTTTGAATATACATATGTAGGAAAATGGGCTGGGATTAGTGGGCTTAATAAACTTCAGTTCGGTTTTCGGTTTTTCGAATCCCAAAACCGAATCCAAACCGATATATTCCGGTTTCCATTTTTTCAAACCGATCCAAACCGAAAACCGAAAAAAATCGAACCGAATTGCTTATTCGGTTTGGTTTGGTTCGGTTTTCGGTTTTTATCCAATTTACTTTCACCCCAATGTCGGTACATATTGTCTTGTCCGTGTCTACAAATTCTTCTATGAACCCTAGTTCATCTAAAATAACTAGACCCCTAATATAACACAAGCTTATATAAATGAAACACAACTTCATTCTCTTCTTCTTCTTCCCACCATCTTTACAAAATTTTGTTTATTTTTTGTTTTTTATTTATTTTTTATTTTATTATTTTTTTTAACAGAAACTCTCTCTTTCTCTCTCTTTTTTTTTTAATCTAATCACTTTTTATTTCTTTATTGAATTTACTTCATTCATTTTTTTTTCAAATTCTTATTTTCTCTCTCCTCTGTTCTTTGATTTTTCTCCATTAAATTTCAGCATTTAACGTGATGGAACAATTTTAAATTCCCAAAGATATTAATCCAGGTTTGTTATTATGAACTCATTGTGATCACTATTAATTTTTTTTTTTGATTTTGAGATGAATTTGTGGATGAAATAATTGTTTTAATATTAATTGAATTTTGAAAGCTAATTTGATTGATTTCAATTCGTAATCGATTACCTGATTGTTTTTACAGTTCTCATTAATTTGTATGTATTTTTTTTATTTAAGATGAATTTGTAGATGAAATCATTGTTCTAATATCAATTGAATTTGTTGAAGTTAATTCGATCAACCAATTCGTATCTATTATGATCGATTATCTGATACTTTTGAACATTTAGTAAGCAAAATCTGAACAATTGCAAATTTTGAACATTAAAAAAAAATCTGAACATCAAAAATTTTGAACATTTAGTGAAAATATTTGAACAATCGCAATGTATCACGCCTATACTTTTGAACATTCAGTAAAAAGATCTGAATAATTGCAAATTTTGAGCATTTAGTAAAAAAATCCGAACATCGCAAATTTTGAACATTTAGTAAAATATCTGAACAATCGCAATGACCACGCCTATACTTTTGAACATTTAGTAAAAAAATCTGGACAATTGCAAAATTTGAACATTAAGTAAAAAAATCGAAACCTCGCAAATTTTGAACATTTAGTAAAAATATTTGAACAATCTCAATGTATGCCTTTACTATTAAACATTTTGTAAAAAAATCTGAACAATTGTAAATTTTGAACATTTTGTATAAAAATCCAAACACTGCACCACGTTCATACTTTTGAACATTTGGTAATAAAATCTGAACAATCGCTTGTGGTCCAGCTATCCTAGATGGACCAGGACAAGGGTGCACAATAGACTTATTGGTCCGTGTCCGCCCATTTATATTAACGGGCCGGGCCTAGCCCGCCCAAATTAACAATTTTTTCAAAATGGTTGTCCAAGCCCGCTTATTTTGCGGGCCGAGTTGGGCGGGTTTAGCGGGTTGACCCGTCCATGAACAGCTCTAAACTAAAGCCTACTATATCTCTCTTTGTGCTCATTTTCTGGGTTGATCAAACAACCCACTAAACAAAGAAAATATGGAAGCTGCAATGGGGTTGATGCGAAGGATTCATCCTAAGCACACTGATACCGCTCTCTCTGCTCTTCTTTCTCTCATGCCTGAGCATTCCTCTGATCTCCTCTCTCAAGTCGATCAACCTCTCCAGGTTTTGACCCCTGTTTCTGATAATTCATCTACTTTTCTTTCAATTTCATGGATTTTTTTTTTCTTTTTATGGATTGAAAGATGTTGTATTTTGTTGGGTTTTATTTGATCTTGCTTGATTTTGACTTTATGGGTTTTGGGTGTTAATCTTTGTTTAGGGTTTTAATTTTGTGTATTGGGATTTGCTTTGTCTATTGATTTATGCAGAATTATGATTGTGGATTTATCTATTGTTGAATGTGTGTAGAATTCTGTATTGATTGGGTTTGGATATGAACAGTTTAGTAAGAATTTCTGGTAGGCTAATGCCAGAATTGATTATTGACTTGGTGTTGATTTTATGGGTAAATTTGTTACAAAATAGAAATGATGTGCAGGTTTAATAAGAAACTTGTATGGGTGTGACATATATAATCACAAAGGGTTACAGTTGTTGCCTCGAATCGGATCTTTCGCATCTGCAATCTTGGGCTGCTTTATTTAACACCATCGTACATTGCGACCCATTCACTTCAACCAAGCCGTAGAGGATTATTATTTGAGTATACTATTGATTGATGTAATTTAGCATAACTTAGAGAATCTGAATCAGTGGGATTTTCTATATGCTTTAAACTGTTCTGTGATCAATGTATTGAGTTTATTGCAACTATTATTGCCCTTTGGATTTGTTTAGGGTTTGCTTGTGGTTTCTAATTTCTATATACAAGTACTTGATAGATTGAAAGTCAATCCTATTGGATGCTAATTCTGAGTAGTGTGTTTGATCATGAATTAACTTAAACTTTTAATAATTACGGAGTATATACTTCCTGATTGTTAAATCCACTTTTAGATGTTTGAGTCCGCTTTTCCAAGCCTCAATTTGAAGTTATCCTGGACCACCCTCAAAAACAAATGTGATCCCTAAAGCTTTGGTTCTTCTTTAACTGCTTTAGCCTACAAAAGTTATCTGCTTATGTAGTTATGTTAACGAGTGGGAAAAAAAATTTATGAGGAATTGTGGTTGGAAATGAATCAGAATTTTCTTATGCGCCATTAAAGATTATTGCTATTCATGGCAGTCCTTTTCTCATAATAGAGTGTAAGAAGCTTGCATGTTAATATACCAACAGTTCAAAGAAAAGATAATTAATTTGTTAGAATTATCGGTGATATTTGCTGGAAATTATACATTCTACTTTGATTTGGATGGGTTTTTTTTTTTTTTTTTTTTTTTTTTTTTTTCTCTCTCTCTCTCTCTCCTGGTAAACTGAGTAATTTTCATTTTGTATAAATTCTCTTTTGGAGGCTTTTATTTGAGTATCTTGCTAACTTTTAGCTATTTTATTTTATCACATCGTCTTTTGCGCTATGATGTCATATGTTATGGGTATCCAGGATGCCAGATTAAGTAGATTATTTTCTGGTTTGCGGAAGCAGGTTTTATGTGATCAAGAAAGTGGAAAGGAGTTCATATTGTGTGAATATAACAGAGATGCTGATTCCTACAGGTGATAAAGTTGGCTGGCATACATTATTTTCTTACCCGTTTATATTATCAATACATTTTTAATTTCTTAAAACATTATTTTCTGGTTTGCGGAAGCACGTTTTATGTGATCAAGAATGTAGAAGGTTTTACTCGTTTTTTATTTTATTTTTATTTTTATTTTTTATTTTTTATCTTTATCATTATTTTAAGTATTGCATCAGTGATTTGTGCTTAGCTCATTGGCATTTCTCATATACAATAGCACAAAGTATAAAGCTAATCTTTGTTATGTGTTAAACATGCCTCTCTGGTTAGTGAGTCCATTGACTAACTGAAATTTTATTTCATTGGCATACTGGCGATACCATGGTGAATCTTTACATAGCTCTTTGCCTGTTGAGTTGATGCTTGTCCTAGTGAATGTTGTCTCTTCTAACTGTTTTTCTGTAGCACTGTTTCAAAGCTGTAATTCAATTTTGTTTCCCCTTTTTTCATTATAGGTCGCCATGGACAAATAAGTACCAGCCACCATTGGAGGATGGCCTTTATCCTTCTGTAGAGCTGAGGAACCTCGAAATTGAAGCCAATGATGTTTTTACTGTATATTGTGACCAGTGAGGTCCTTTACTTGCCTCGTACTTGGTTTTCTAGTTCAGTGGCAATGCTTATTACTGTCAGTATTCTTTCTGTTTTTTTTTTTTTTTGGCCTTTTTTTCAAGGCCCCTTCTATCTATTTCTTCTTTCTGCGCTGGTTTTTTAAGGGTTTGAGGTAAATAAATTATCTTTTAATGCTAGGTATTATGAAGGTGGAATTTCATCTGTTTATATGTGGGAAGATGATAATGAAGGATTTGTCGCATGCTTCTTGATAAAGAAAGGTGATTCTATACCTTTTTCCCTGACTGAATCTTCCGTTAACTGAAATGAAAAGAAGAAGAAAAAACTAAATTGGGTCACTCAACATTCAGTTATTGCTTGCGCCTGTTTGTGCTGGGGGGGGGGGGTAAAGTTGACAATTCAAAATTTATGAGGGTAATGCATACTTGTTTTTAATGTTTGACTGCCCTGTGGACTCATTCTGTGTATTAGATGGTTCAAAGTCTGGTCATGGGCGAAGAGGTTATTTGCATGAAGGACAGTGGGATGCCATCCATGTTATTGAGGTATGTCTACTGATCTTCTACTTGTGAATTACAATTCTATGCAACCTCATTTTATTTTACCATTTTCCTTTTCCCAAAGATGGTTCCTCGTGTCATTTACTCATCAAGCACCAAATTATTTCAATGACAATATAGGTGGGACCTGAGGATGAAGGAACTGCAAGGTACTGTTTAACCAGTACTGTCATGCTATCTTTGACTACAAATAGTGACTCCTGCGGGACATTCAGCTTATCTGGATCTATTAGAAGACAGGTAATGTACTTGTTCTGCAAACGATACTGTGACCATTATAATCTCAACTTTACACTGTGTTGCCCCCTTGATATGATCATGTTAAGCTGTTTGACTGGTTATTATAATACAGTGATCGCTGGGGCAAATACCAGAATACTTCATATTTTCCACTTAAATCCTTTTTCTAGGTTTGTACTTAAGTTTTCTTTTCGTGGTGTAGATGAGTGTGCAACTGTCAGTGACCGAAGGTCATCTTTGTAACATGGGAAAAATGATTGAAGAATTGGAAGGCAAGCTTCGAAACTCCCTGGATCAGGTACTACGCATGATTGAAAATTTGATGCTTTTGATAGTTTATGGGACATGCCTGTTCAATGCACCCACTCTACTCCTAGAATGTTTATGTTTGAACTTTGAAGTGGGCAGCTTTATACCTGTGCATAGTCTCACATTCTTATATAGGATATCTAGAAAAAATTGTTACATATGCTTAACAGTAATGGTTTATATGATTACATTTTCTGCTATGCCATCCTTAAATTATTCAGAATATGATGGCCGGGAAGGGGAAAATAATACAGTATACATTATTATGGTCACCGTAAGTATTAGGGTTGGGTTGGGAGACTTGGGACAATGTGATGACTAATCTGGGTTGGAGGAAGTATACTTAAGAATGTTTTACTGAGCTATGTGTTATGCTGCTGAATCTGAATAGGTTTACTTTGGGAAGACAAGAGAGATGGTTTGCACTTTGCGGCCACCTGCTGAATTGGCAACGATGAAACTGCCTGATAGCTGATTTGTATGTCTTTGAATCATGATCTAAAAGTATTATATTGTGGATTATTAGTGTATTATCGTCATTTATTTGAATCTCTGGTTATGTGTTCCAGAATTTGGTTGAATTGGAATTCAATATCCTCTTGTAGACTTTACCATTTTGTTGGCTCTCGCTTAATTTTTGAAATTGTTTTTGGTTCTATGATATTACTTGTGGAGCTTCAGCTTGCAATTTGTATTACTGTTTTTTTTTTTATATATATATAAAAAAATATTTTATTTGTGTGCAATGCATTTATGATTGATTTCTTGAGTAAGCCAGATGAAAGATTGGAATTAGTTTCTGGATGTTTTTGTCAATAATCAAACATAGATTGAATATAAGATAAATACATTAAAACACTTTTAAAAATGTAGAAAGGTTGCTCTCAAAATACGAAAGTTCTACTATGGTTCAGAAAATAGGCACTTTTTTTTTTTTTTTTTTTTTTTTTTTTTTTTTTTGACAAAAGCACAATTGTTATTGGCTGGAAGTCTGGCAGAAATTTTAAAAACTAGAAAAATTTTGAGTTTCCATAATTTATGTTTTACTGTGCAGTATCTTAAGCTTAAATTGGTGTTTATCTGAAGAAATTGGAGGATATGAATGTGTCTAGGTATGAGGTTAGAGTTAGACAAAGAAATCAAAAGATTTGAATATGGAGAGAGAAAGTGCAAAAAAAAAAAAAAAAAAAAAAAAAACACAAACAAACAAAATGTATTGATGTGACAATTTAGTCTATCAATTTATATGGTAGTCATTTTAAAAATTTTGAATTACATTAACTTGTGAAAAAATTGTGATAAACTATCTTACTAAACAGTTCTTGTGAAATTATATTATAAATATAATGTATGGCAAAATTACTACTTCAAAATGAAAGAAGGGATAGAAAAGTAAAAGACAGAAAATTAAAGGTAGAAAAGAAGAGAAGGGAGAGATTTGGGAGACAAACAAAGGAAGGATGGGGGGTGGGGAGGAGCTAGAAATGGAGGAAAGTTAGGCATTTACAAATACATAACAAGGGGTATTTATGTAATTATACATATGTACAAATAAATGCATATTCTGGTATCATTGGATGATCCAATGGTACCACTGAATATACAGTTATACTATATATGCACATAATGGTATTATATATGCATTCAGTTGTACAAAATTTATGCATAAATAGTACCACGGAGGATTCAATGGTACCATATAAACTTTCATTGGAACAATTAACATGTGGTCCCCCATCACGTGATATATTCCGACCAAAAAATAGGTAAGGCCCACCTACATACCTCTCTCTTCCTATCTCTCTCCTCTTTTCTTTCTCTATCATGTGTTTTAGTAATATTTTAATCAATGTTATGCATTTACAAATGCCTAACTTTCCTCCCTTTAAAATTCCTTAGGGGGTGGGGGGGATGGTCAACTTTGAAGGTTTAAGTTAACGAGTAGAATTTGAGTATACATTCCATGTTTCTCCGTATGTGGTTATACGAGTATAATGTACTTTACAAGGTAGGCAAGATGTCGGGTCGTGCCTCGTGCCAGGGAGCCAGACTCCATTGATATGTTATATCAACAAAATTTCATTAATATAATGGCAATCTCGTAATTAATTGGAACTTATTTTGAAACCCACATGAAAAGTAGTGGAATGCTGAGTAGGACTCCTTTGGCGCAATTTTTTATTCAAATCTTGTAACGGTACTTGTTTGGACGGAAAATTCAACTCCGTCTGCTCAATTTTAATGAGATCGAAGATTGCAGAGGAGGAGAGAGAATAACTAGTTTGGGTAAAGACAAATCTTCATAAGATCAGCATCAATGATTATCGGCGGTAATTAATTCGGTAACACCACCACACAAACACTAAAAGCAATAATTCTAGCTTCGTCATCATTTCACTACTGCAGTTCGTGTGGTTGTCCTGGGGTAAATTTGAAGTGCAGGGGAGAGAATTTGCAAAATTTCGACAGTGAAGCCCTAAGTGATATCCTTTAACCCGAAATATCCAAGTAACAATATTTCCCAGCTTAAAAATGAAAACAACAATGTGTGCGACGCAATTGATACTTCATCTTGTACCACAATGAAATTCAATTTTCAATGCAATTTCGTTACAAATGCAACATATTAATCTAGCAATTTATGAATCGAATAATACCTTCATTTTGGAAGTTAATGAAACTTTGATTCTGTCATCATCAAAGGAATTGAGCTCCACAACATTGCTCATGCTTTCCTCGAAATCCACAATCTTCATTATACGATGTACACAACCGTATTGATCATCAAAAATCCCAAGCACAACCACTTAATTCAGTCGAAATGAAGAAGAAAGGTGTAAAAAACCATTAAGGGTCACTGTTGCAGAAGAGAGAAAATTCCTTTAATGATGTTAAGGTTGTCTCGACGACCCCCCATCAATAACAAAAGACATAAAACGGGGTTTTAAGGGGGTTTTCATATCTGTTCCAATTTTGACCTTCATTTAATGAGTGAAATGACAACGCCGCCCCTATATCAACGCTCCTCGTTGACATAGGATATCAATTTGGATTTCCTCCGTGCCAGGTCCACGTGTTTTTGGGTTTGTTAGGCCTGATCCATGGCTTGGCCCATGAATTTTATGTCGTAACGTGCTGGGCTGAAGTTTTCAAAAGGTTGGCATGTGCATGGCCCAGGCCCACGTGTCATCGTGTTGGGCCGTGTTGTGCCAGACTTGTGTGCCTTAGCAAAATTGCATTGATTTTAGTGTGCTTTGTCGTGTCGAACCTGATCATGTCTTACCACATCATGTTTCTCCCAAATAAAGGCAGCCCCACAATGTCGTGTTGTGTCGTACTTTTTCCGTGTCGGGCTGACCTATCTATCACCAAATATTAGTGCCATCTTTATGAAGGGCTTTAACCTATCTATCACCAAATATTAAAGCCATTGTGATATTTGCGGGAAACATGATTAGGATTAGTAACATTTGTTTTGATTTTGCAAATGTGCGATGGATGCATGAAGAAGTGAAATACTACAAATCCACTAAGCTAACACAAGTCGATCATTCTTTGATTGGGTTCTGTACTATATTCGGTTATTCCTAAGCTACGATAGTTCCAATGAAATTAATTTAAATTTTCTTCAACAACTACTTTAAAATTTCGTAATTAATTTTTTTTTTGGAACAACTACAAACACAAATATTTCCCCACATGAGGGCTTCCTGATTTTTATTTTTCTTACTTTTCCTAAAAAAAGTTACAAATACAAATACGGTGCTTTGTACATTGCACACTCGCAACATCATTAGGTGATTAGCAAAAAAACTTATGCAATGATGGCTATTTCACCATATGTCACTGACAATTTTAATAATTCACCAAACGCCATCAAAGTTTTCAAAATTCACCAAATGTCACCGAGTTTTAAAAAAAATTCACTGTGTGTCATTAATGACTAACGGCCATCAACTCCGTTAGACATTTTGGTCAAAATAACCTCTAAAACCTTACTCGATCAATTTTCATGGTTAAAAAATAATGACTCGTTAATCTAGATATTTTTACACACAAAACAAGACATTTACATTTCCTTCAAAAAAAAAAAAGAGGACATTTACGTTATTGCTTTTGCTAATTTTGAGCTTAAATTGATTCCATCAGGAACAAAATAACTCCCAAAACGTACTTTACCGAACAAATTTTGTCACGAAAATCGAGAAAATTATCTCCAAATCAATCATATCATGACATGTGTTTTGGTTTAATACTCGATCGTTAATCATTCATGGGACTAAGTGAATTTATAAAAAAATTCAGTTACATTTGATGAATTTTTAAAACTTTAATAGCATTTGGTGAATTATTAAAATGGTAAATGTCACTTAGATGAAATGACCATTCAATCTGAGGAGAACATTAACGAACTTAATGTTTTTAACCTGTCCAAAGAATACCTTAATGTTATTGATTTTTTTTAACACTGGTTAAATTTATTTCTTTGAACTTCTCATACAATAATATAACAAAATATATCAATCATATTCAACTAAACATACATCGATAAACCTCAATAAATGCTTCATTTGTGGTTGTAGACAAGTGGTTTGTCAATAAAATTCAATTTTTCTTCACGATTGTAGACACTACTTATCACTCAAATTAAATATGAAATTCATTTTGATGATCAACCATACTTGAACCGAACATTCATAGTTGAAATGAACCTTCATGCAATTACTGATGAACATAAAATCAGCCATAGTCGTAATGAACCTTAATAGGTTCATTGATGAACATCAAAGCAGCCATCGCCGTAGACATTTGATCAAACACCTGATCAAGTCTTCAATCATGCAGACATGTTAATGCTGCCATGGGCTCTATACTACTAATGATCCATGGAAGAATAAGAATAATCTTGAGCTAACTTGTTCAAGCTAGCTTGAAAATGACTGTCAAACAAAAGTATAATCCAAAAGATGGATAAAAAAAAAAAAGATGGATACTAACAATAAAACTTATACCTTGCCAGAAACAAACCTCCAAAAGATTTGTCCATGTTAATCTCAATTTCACAAAGATATCCGTCCTTGCAAATATTTTGAAATTGTGATCATAAAGGCAGGCTTCCAAGAAATGTGTAAAGATATAAGAATAAGTTCAAACAGCTGTGTTTGAATGAAAAACCACCACTGTTAAATAGAGCAAATCGCCATTCAATTTGATCCAACAATTCAAAGACATGACCAAACCCAAACAAGGTTTAACATCATAGGTTGATTATCGCTAAACCAACAGGACGAAACAAGGGTCAAAATTAACAAAGCAAGTGGTTTTACAAGGCAGAACCACAAGGGCATCGAACAATAATGATGATCTTTGCTAATCTCTCGACAACCTAAAAAGAACTCTATAGAACTTACCTAGGGTTCAGTCTCCACTAGCATATGTAATCATCAAGCCCTGATCCCTGAAAAGTTTTGAAGTGAACATTTAATTTATTGCATTGTTAATAAAGAAATGGCCTACATCCATTAAATTCCAGCACCTCTAATCCTTCTACATATAAAGTATTGTTATAATTATAAGCTAACATCATACAATGCAGTAGAGCCAATTGATCCCAAGGTGAATCTAAGATACCTAACAAGGAATGCTTATAACTCCAAATCTTACCAAAACATGGAGCCAAGTACTTGTAAAACAGACGGTGCATTTACAAGGGGGAAAAACAAAAGCAAGAATATACATGAACTTATTCTGAAGAGCAAGGCACACTCACCAATGTTTTTTTTCAGCATAACTACTTAATATCGATTGTATGCTCTCCCATAACCATCTAGTCTCTGATGCTGAATATCAGTGTAAGCATCACGGGGCCTAGGGTGTGGAAAGTGCTCAGCAGGGTTTGTGTATTGGCCCCTTGGCTCTACATGAAAGTTTGACCCAGCATAGGGCTGACTGTGTAATGAATCATAATCAGAGAAAGTGGACTGCTGATAACCACCAAAACCTGAAGTTGGCATCTGCTGCTGGTGCACCTGCTGACGTCTTTGTGCATCCAAGTGAAGGAACTCATCCCACTGTTTAGCATGAGAGCTTCGTAAACCAGCAAGCCTTTTCATGTAAGTCTCTCTCAAGTCTCTGATAACCTAATATTATTTTGAGCACCACAGAGTGAAACATTTGTCATTTTAATAAAGATGATTCGTATCAATTTGAATACACATATATCAACAGTAATATCATCAACAAACAGCCACTTAAGTACTCCTTCCGTCCTTAATTTTTAGCTCCCAAGCCACTTTTCACTTTGTTGATTTTTGGTTGAGTGGAGTAGATAACAAACAGAAGTGATGGGGCCAACTATATATTATGTGAGAGTGAAGTTGTGGTCCTCATCACAAAAGAAAATAGAAATGAGGCAAACAATGAAGGACAAAGGGAATACAAGCAACGACGTGAGCTAACGACGACAAATGGGCAAATGACTACATGGAAAAATTACACTTAAGCGAAGTTGACCAACAGCGCAATTATATATTTGAAGTATACACAAGAGTTATTATGAAGTTTTACAGAAATAACCAAAATATGAGCTTACGAATTTAATTTAATTTGTGGAGGGAGAGAATGTTGTGAGTAAGATGCAATTTTCAATATCTTATGGTTCAGATCAACAACGGATAAAGTAATATGGAGTTATACTGCTTTGAATGTTGTGATGTCACTCTTTGCTTATAGGCTGCAACAATAATGTTGCCAACAAAGCAATTAGTAGTACAACTTAACCAATAAAACAACCTACAACAGACTGATTGCTCCTTAAACACTTCAGAGTACAGAGCCAGATAGTTACACCTCCAAGGCTCCAACAGCTAAACAGCCCATATATGTTCAACAAAATGGCTTAATATTTAATTCTATGTTCATAACAAATGGTAGCTTACCTTTGTTTCTCAGCAAGAATTGTCAGGATTTACAACTTTTTATGCACTATTACAAAGTCAACCCTCACGTGAAGCCATCACTAAATATCTACACTAAATTTT
The DNA here is from genome assembly GCF_001683475.1 of Chenopodium quinoa. Lineage (NCBI taxonomy): Eukaryota > Viridiplantae > Streptophyta > Magnoliopsida > Caryophyllales > Amaranthaceae > Chenopodium > Chenopodium quinoa. The sequence goes on along the minus strand of NW_018744821.1, from coordinate 3,120,180 downwards.
TACACAAAAAGCATTTGCTCTAAGAAAGTAAGAATTGGACTAATACTCTTGTACAGACCTTAAAATTTATCAATACTAGCAGCACAAGGAGAAACACACATAAGCATACAGACATACAAGGGACACACACACACACACACACACATTGACATTACAAAAGCTCACACACACTGATAGACACACATACCTCACGGTGCTTGTAATTCTCCTCGTCTTCTTGCTGATCACGAAGTCTGGCTAGATCCATGGCCTCTCTTTTGTATTCCAACTCCACATCCTCAAGTGTTTGTGGCAATAAGGGATGCTCAACCTTATTATCAGCATGGACATCATATCCCCGTCTCTCGGTTTCCCAACCATGGGATCTGTAGGGTCCCTGATATGTGGTATATGAACTGCCACTATAAGGGGCACGGGCTGGAGATCGCGAACGGCTTGCACGACCTCGTCCTCCATCACTAACATAAGCTTCAGTAAATGATACTATGTTAACCATTTGTTTCAGCATTGCCTAACATAAATAGTAGCTCTAACTAGATAAACTATACTTAGAATCCCTCTGATGCACTTTACAGTAACTTTTGAAGACAACTTGGAAAAATCAGACCCCTTCGCGAAACTCACTTCAATATCCAACATGGTAGGGTAAAAGAACTTACCTCTTGCTGCAATCACAGATAAACAACATGCAATGTTACTAGAAAATCAAGTACAATACAGATGACAGTCCATAAAACATTATAATAGAGCTCAAAATGTTGAGATATAGTACTGCAATATAGTCACTAATTACCAGTTCTGTAATAGCGTTACAGGTATAGCTTTTAGTTGCCCTACCTGGAGAATTTCTAGAAGGTTTCTGCAGATCCCCACGAATACGGTCCTCAAGACCTCTATCTTGTCTGACAAATCTCTGATGAAACTGTGATGCATTTCTAGGGCTAGGGTTAGATCTTTGAGATTCTGAGCGCGTAAATCGATTACTGAAAGGACTGCGCTCAGGTGACCTAGATCTTCGGGGTTCTGAGCTTGAAAACCGAGTACCAATAGGACTGCGCTCTGGCGATTTAGACCTACCTGTATGAGAACCTGGAGAGCTCCTATCATTACATTCATCTTTAATCACTTTATGCACTGCATCTACACCTTTTCTCAAGATTAATCTATCCTTGCCACTAACAATAATAAACTTCTCATCCATCTTGATTTTGCAGCCATTGTCTAGCTCGATCTTCTCGATCACTTTATCTGTGAAAAGTGCTCTCACTTGCTTGTCTCTTGCAGCCACCCTTTCAAAGAAATCCTGGGAGTTGCGATTCCCTCCAAGGGTAAATGGACATCCCTGCAATTGTTTCATAGTCCAGCAACATTGAAGCAAAGAGTTGGTAAATCTAGGCTAAAAGCACAAGTACAATAAAAAAAAAAAAAAAAAGGATATCATACAGCAGCATAAATTAGCAAACAGAGGCCTTACAACAAATCGCATCAGGAGATATGGCCATGTAACCTACTAAGAAAATAAAATCTGACAATAATATCATCACCCCAATGTTTATACCGGAACCTCCTGCTCAAGGGGTTCAGATGTATGCAGTCAAGAGGTTTTTTTATGGAGGACCCTTCATCAATCAGAGAGAGATTTATCATTCTTTCCCAGTATCTCTTATTTAAGATGGAGCTTAGGATTGGTGTAAACCCACATCATATTTTGGAAGCTATTATAACTTACTTTCTTCAAAGAACCTTATATAACTTACTTTCTTCAAAGAACCTTATGTGCTTTAGGATATAATCATTAAGGGAAATTCTTTTTGGTTACCCGGTATTATTGCACTTTTCATTTTGGTAATCGGAGGGAAAAAAAAAATAATACGAGGTTATCATCAATGTTAATTCCATACTCTTGAAGTCTTGATTTATATCAACCAAGACATTTATGGCCATTGTCTAATCATAATAATAACTTATATTGCTAGCTACAGTAAACAATTCCAGAGTTAAGATGAGTTTGCCCCTTCCTTTATAAAGAATTCTCCCACCACCTTGATATAATGATGGTTTCACATCTCTTTGTCTCTATCATTAGCTCTTTTTCTTCGTAGATTGTAGGTTTTTCCCAGCAATTTCTTCAAAGATTGAATAAGTTCAGGTGCTAAAGCAGCGTGTGTTAATTTCCCATTCCCACAATTTCTTTCCTAAAAAGAATTGATTTGTAGATTGAGACCTCTAATCCTGCTTCAATTTTCATCCGGGTATCTCAAATCTTCATGATATTTTAACCATCCAAGTAGATTTTATGGGGTTGAAGATTTCCAAGTTAACAATGTGAGTTGGGGTTTTGTTTTTTGGTTTTTCTTTATTATAATTTTTTTTTTTTTAAGACAATGGTGGTTACTGCTTTTCAATTTGGCCTTCATCAAAACCAGCAAGTTCACCATACCCATTGTTGCTGTCAAAGAAAATATAGTGTTCATCGGTTCTACTTTTGTTTTTTTTGGGTGTGTGTGTGATAGCCAAGTAGTAGGGTGGGTGTGTGTGGTAGCCAAGTAGAGTACATAAGGAAAAAAAAATGAACTTAACTAATGTCATACTCTTCATTTCACCTTAATTACCCATGTCGGACCCTCGATACTCGGACTTGAGTATGACACTTGGACACATCACTTTTGGTTCAAAACCATGGATTTTTTTTTCACAAAATAGCCGAGTTAGACGCTTGGACACATACCTGTTTCGAGTCCATGTAACATTCATAAAACATGGAAGTAATAGTAATTGTTAACCATGATTATAATCTAACTTATTTATAGGTTTTAATAGTGATTAACGTCATGGTTGATATAAATCAAGTATACAATTACCATCGATAATAACTTTATTGTTGATTGCCAACTCTGAAGAACAATAACACAGGTAAACATGCAACATTGAGCCTTACCTGAGTGAAGTGACCAGATTCCCCACAAATTTTGCAAATCATTTCTTCTTCCTTCCTCTTCTTCCAGTTTCTCTCTGTTGCTTTAGATTTAGCCTCCCAAACCTTAGCCTCTCGACTCGTAAAATCTGTCGGGACAGCATTAGGGTCACGCTCGTCTTCCTCATCGGAGCTAGCTTGGGATTTTTTGGTATTTACTTTAGGCTTTTCTTGTACATTGACTACAGAAGATCCAATTGGTCCAGTGTACGCCTTGTAGATATCACTAAAATCATCATCATCATCCTCCAAATCAGGTCTATTTTCCATCAAGGACTGTATACAAGCAAAAAAACAATAAATTCATAGTTGAATCCTAACATTAAAGAGTTGTGCAATACATTAGCAACAAAATTAGATTCGATTATCTCGAAAAATTATACAATTCATAGTTGAATACTTGAATCCTAACATTAAAGGGTTTTGCAATACATTAGCAACCAAATTTAATTCAATTATAACGATTAAGGGTTGTGCAATACATTAGCAACCAAATTTGATTCGAAAAATCGTATAATTTAAGGATATATGATTCAATTAGGCTCGTAATTTTGGTTTTCGTAATCATAGTATTTAGAAGCAATAGTTGAGATTTTCGAACCCTAAACTTATGCACTGACAAATTAAATAAAACAAAATAAAACCCTAGATTGTGAAATTGAAATGATGATTACAAAAAGAAAAAACAACGAACTTACCTCAGAAGCTGGTTCAATGATGGAGAACGTAACTGCGATGTTGAGTGCGCTTCAATGGAGAAGGAGGAGAGAGAAGAAGGCAGGGCTATTGTGATTTGTGAGTCTGTTTTTTATTTTTCACATTTGCTTTTCAATGGCTTTTTTTTTTTTTTTTTTTTTTTTTTTTTGGGGGGGGTTCGGTGTTTAGAAAGTCACAAAAAAATGGGGGTGAAAAACGTTATCAGGATCTTCTGAAATTGGGAGAAAAGTTTAATTATTTGAGGTAATCCTCACTCTCTTGAAGGGAGGTTAGTTAGGTATGAACAAATACGAAGTACATATCTATCTATATCATATCATATCATATAACTAATCATATAAAGCTAAACTTTTAGCTAGGTCACGAGGCAGCGACACTTGGCATTCTAACTTTTCGCCAAATGTCGCGCCACGTTGGATAAATTTAATTAGACTCCATAAGATAAAAAAAAAAAAAAAAAGTTAGTTTGAAATTCTATTTTGAATCAAATTTGGATAGAGTTTTAGGATAATAGTTTAGAGTTTTATTTTCGATAAAATAAAATTTGAGTGTTGCACCACGTTGGATAGATTTAAATAGACTTCATAAACAACCCGGACATTGCACGGGGCACAAAACTCCGCATTCACAAGATCTATACTGTAGGGAATATTTCAAGCATTAATCCCCTAGCTTGAACCCCACTGTGATCATACACTAAAGTACGGTGTCGTCCAAAGGGAAAGAAGATAGAGCAAAAGAGTCGCCAACAAGTTTTTTAGGAACTTGTAAACTGTTCACGAGGTGAAGGTTACACCCCTTAGCGATCCAAGAGATCGTCAAGTCCATAAGGTCTTGAACCAAATAGGGTTTGGGGATGAAGGTACAAATCCAACCTAAAAGAGATTGAACCTGCCCTAATAATAGGCCTCTACTTTATTCTGATCGTATTCATGTGCGCTTTCTGACTAACATGCCATCATTATGATTAACCCTAAACTTGTTTATCTATGTTGGTTGAAATGCACAAATAAAACTATTATTGGCGATCACTTGAATTATAATCATATTAACTCTAAACAAGATTATTAATTATCTTATTAAGCGTGATTATAAGTACAAATTCCCTTTAAACATGCATAAAATGTGTGATCAAGTAATAACAATAAATATCAAGCAACGTAATAAATAATCATCATAATAATAATCAAAACAATAATCATCATAATAATAATTATAATAATCATAATCATAATAATCATGTTAAAGCATAATAATAGCAAGACCCTAGGCATGATACTAACAAGATTAATAACAAACCCTAGCATGTCACTAAGCAATAAAAATCAAAGCTTTAACCCTAATATGATACTAACATGAATATTAGGAAAGAAAATAGAAGGCGTCATAACAATCATACTTAGTATTAAATTTACCCTAGACATGATACTAGGAATCAAAATAACAATCTAAGCATGATTTCTACATAATAACATCAATAAAACAATTAAAGTACTTACTTTGATGCCTCGTACCTCTTTCTAATAACAAAATACACACGTTAGTAACTTCAAGGAAAATAATAAACAAACAATTAAATTAAATAATTGAAAGAGAGATTTGGGACCAAACCCTCAGAAATTAAACCTTTCACGTCTAGGGCGAAGGCAACTTCGAATTATGCTAGGTATTTCTAAATCTAATGAATGCGGAATTTTTATATTTGAGAGAAGGCTAGTTTAGAAAAGAGAGAGAGAGAGAGTAATCAAGAAAACTTGATGAGAGTTGGTGAATAAGAATTGATGAGAATTGATGAATCAAAACAGAGTTTTTACGACGTTATTTATAAAGAAAATCAGCCAAAAAGATAAAATATCAAAACAGAGTTCTGACGCAAATAAAATTGGATTAGCGCCAACGCTGGCTATTGGCGCCAAACGCCAACATTAGCGCCAGGCGCCAAGCGCTACAGCTGGCGTTCGGCGCTGATTCAGAAATTCACGCGTTTTCTTAAAATTAGATAGAAATTACCGTACAGGAGGATAAAATCGTATTTTCCTCAAAAAAGGTTCTTTGATTCTAATTAAAACTCTAAAAAGTCAACAAAAATCAATTATCAATGCTAATTAAATTAGGAATGAAAAGAACCTTCTAGAAGAATCTAGAAGACTAAAACCATTCCTAATTGCATTAGGAATGATAAATCTATATTAGGCCCTCCCCTAGATCATTGGGCCGCATATAAGGCTCAAAACAGGCCCAGTTCAGTAATTTGGCCATAACTTCCTCAATATCATCGGAATTGGGCTTATAATATATCGTTGGAAAGGTCTTTTCAAGCCCCATCCAACTACACTACTATTGGACCCATATCATGGACCAACCAAACTGGATTGGTTGTTTTCTTAAAATAGGTTTTCAAAAACAAAGAGAAGAGAAAAGAAATTAAAACTATCCGCAACACTAGACTTTCCACACTTTCACTTCATTCGATTATGATTCGACGCGATAGGTACTCATCATTGGGTTTGGTTTTGGGGAGACACAAATGGGTGTCTACAGAAGCCCCCACTTTGACTGAGTTTGGAGAAACATAAGTTTCAAAAACAAAAGTCAAAGTATCGACAGGGACGGAGAATGATTCAGAACGTTCTACGATCCTAAATCACTCTTGCAACGCCGATACCTGCAAACTAGCGTTAGTTAAACAAATAAAAGAGTTAAGAAACACGTATCTTGCACAGTCGAGCACACGTCTCTGAAAGCAACCGATATGTTGCCGCATTGCTATTGTTTTGACGACCTCCTGCCAAGAGAATGTCATTCCGCTTGAAAACCGCTACGCTTGTAACTGCTTCCAATATTGAAGATTGCTTCGCTTGAAACGATCCTCTTCCGCTTTTATAACATTCCACGTCCAAGGGAATACTATCGAAGATTGCTTCGCTTGAAACAATCCTCTTCCGCTATGTGACCATCTTCCACGTCTAAGGGAACACGATCGAAGACAATTTCGCTTGAAATCACCTTCTGTTGTTTGTGACAACTCTCCACAATCTAGGGAATGCCATCTTGTTGTTTCGATGTTCACTCCTCTCTGAACAAAGAGCTTCTTTTGGATGTGTCCACGCGCCTCTGAACAAAGAGCTTCTTTTTTTTTTTTGGATATGTTCACGCGCCTCTGAACAAAGAGCTTGTTTATTTTTTGGATATGTCCACGCGTCTCTGAACAATAGAGCTTTCTTTATTATTTTTTGTAATATGATCTTCTGAATGATGTGTCCACGCGTCTCTGAACAAAGAGCTTGATAATAGGATGCCCACGCGTCTTCTGAGCAAAAGAGCTTGAAAGAAATGTCCACGCGTCTCTGAACAAAAGAGCTTTGATGATATGCCCACGCGTCTCTGAACAAAAAGAGCTTCGAATGATATGTCCACGCGTCTTTGAACAAAAGAGCTGCGATGCTTGAATGTTTGTTGCGATAATATTCCGAAGAAAAATTTCCGAAGACCAACGCTTGCCGATCTCTAAAGCTCGCTTGAACTTTGCTTCCGCTATGCCAGTACGTTGGCGGTTTGCTGCTTGTGAAACATTATGTCGGTGTCTCCGTGATGAGCCAACGCTTAGGCGCTTTAAGCTAAGTGATTTCGTTAGGTCGATCACCTATTGCGATTGTAATCAAACCGACTACTTAATCATGTCAAATTGCTCATAGGGGCTAACTGGCGTACCAAGGAACCCGAAATTGTTGTATGAGGTCGAATCACCTTTCTGAGAGGCTTCGAGCTCTGTCGCTGCTGAAATATCTCTAGCGCCAAGAATTGGCCTTGTCGCCAGACGCTGGGATCTAGCGCCAAGCGCTAAAAACTATTGCGAGACGCTAGATGCTTTCGCCTGGCGCTGGAGTAGGGTCTTCCCTATTCTGCTGCACCTTTATTTATTTTTAACTATACTTTGCTAATTTCTTTAATTATCTTAGGGTTGACCTAAAGTTTAATGTCGCTTGACTCATTGACTTGACACGACTCAAGGTATAAACTTGACTCTCTGTGATTGACTAACTCGAGGTCGACTCGACTCAAAGTGTTTGACACATGTGTTAGACTCAAATCAAGGTTATATGACACGACATGACTCAATGTGTACATGACTTGTAAAGCAAAATTTTTCTGTCATTTTTGTGGAGGGTACCGACTTTCTCCCAAAAAAGAAAGACGCGAAAAAAGAATTGAAGTTTTTGAAGGTGCATGTTGAATGAGCTTAGTCAAATGTTGTTTGATACTATCTCTCAAGGTGCAAGGATTAATCCATCATAGGCTATCTCAATGGTTGACTCAATGATGAAAGTATTTGGGTAACTTAGGCACGGAGGCTAATTAAGCACTTCATACTTCGTGATGCAATGACAGTTATGATTGATGAGTGATGTTGGGCATTTTGACATGACAAGGCATGCTTCAGTGTTATGTTAAGATTTCATGACAAAGGGTTCCTAAGGGAAGGATATTTGGTCATGTATCTGTGCGGTGTGTGAAAGTGACACTAAAGTTAGGCCACAAGGGCTAAGTGTGTGGAAAGATATATAAAAAAAAGTCAAATGGTGGTGACTCTTAGGCTAGGTAAGCTAATGATGTAGGGATCAAGCCCCCAAGTCTAGCTCTACATGGATAAGGATGAGCATAGGATATCCCTTGATATGATCATGATGTGTGAATGTGAATATGAATGCATGTTTATTACGGCCGCACCTCGATATGAGGTTGCCTACGTATCCGTTAGGAATCAGGCCGAACGTAGCTCTAGCCGAACCTCGCACAAGTGTGTGTATACCTCAAAAAGGTCTTTTTAAGGTTGTAACGTGGTTAGGCTAAAGGTTGAAGAAGAAGGGGATAAAAGGCTCAAGACCCTAGATAAGCCCCCAAGGTGTGCAACCTTGCTTTTGAATCTTTATTTTTTTTATGCTTGATGCTTTCTACTCTTTTTTTTAGCTCTCTTTTTTTTTTTTTTTTGCTTTTGCATTTTATATTTTTATAAGTGTGGGTAATCCCGATCATGCGGTCTATCACTCACTTGGCATTCATGTTTCTCAGGCACGGTACCGAGCACTCGATAAGAGACACAATCTGAGACGTGTTCATATCAAAGACATGTTCATGTCAAAGACATTGGAACACTTGCCCTTTTTGTACACATTTATTTATTTTTTTTGCTATTTTAATCTTTTGAAGTCACTCAAGATTTTTTTGAAAATTGCATAAGTTGCACACCATCCCATCCCAAGCTTAGGTAGATGTAGGTTGAAAAATGAAAGGTCTATTGTTAGAAGAGGCTCAAAGTGGTTTATAAAGAAAGGATTGTAAATTAGAAGGGTGAAAGGTGATATGATGTGGCTATAAGGGGTGCCTCAAATCATTGGTATACCTTGTGCTTAATTCGACAATGATTTTTTTTTAAAATGAAATATAATGAAATGATCATATGTAAGAGAATAAATGCTCTAGAAAAAGGGAAAAGAAAGAATCTACAAAATTAATCTAAGGGAAAAGAAAGGTGCCTATGCTAGACTTATTAGGGAAAGGGTAAATAAAGAAAAGGAAAAAAAAATGTCATGAAATCTCGTCGTTGAAGCTCACTTCTTGTCTTGTGTTGTTTGCTTTATCATCACTCGCTCTTCTTGTTAACTAGAGGTATGGGAAGCTTGTTATTATCAATCAAATGTTGGATAGCCTCCTTTAGATTCCAACAGCTCTCAGTAGCATGACCCCTACCTTGATGGTACTTGCAGCGCACATTTGGATTCCAACTGGGCAACCTCTTCTCAAGCGGGGGATCTTGAAGAGGTCCAATAGGAGTAATGAGTCCCTTGGCATGGAGTCGATCAAAAGCATCATCGTAGATAATTCCAATAGGGGTAAAATCCTTTTTTGTTGCTTTCTAAATCCTCGATTACCCATGGCTAAGATCTCATTTAGGTCGAAAGTACCAACACTGTTTCTAGAGTAGGTATTTTAGGAAGAAGAAGGATAGTCGTTCTTCTTCCCTTTACAGCCACCGTTACTATCGTTACTAATCTTGGCCTTCTTGTCGTGCGGAGGAACATGAAGGAGATTTGAATCAATGAAGTCTTGAACACGATCCTTGAGGGCGAGACACTTTTCAGTAGTGTGACCGCAACCTCTATGGTATCGACAATAAGAATTTGGATCCCAATTGGGAAACCGTTTTTCATGTGGAGTGTCTTGACTGGGACCAACGGAGGGGATATGACCTTGATCATGAAGATAGTCAAAAGCTTCATTGTAATTCATTCCCATTGGTGTGTATTCTTCAATGGTCCGTTTTGCCCGTGGCTTAGGAGCATTGAGTTCTTCATTAAACCCTTGGCAAGAATTTTGTTCGATGACCATCACCCGATTTGCTAATCCTTCTACCACATTCAAGAGCATGGCAACGACATCTCGCAGTTTTCGAACGTCCTCTTTTAGACTTGACGAGTCTTCCCTGATATTATTTAAGAAAAGACTTTCATCCTCCCCAATCATGGCCACTTCATCGAGAGAGGTTATACAAGCTGTCTCGATCATGGGCTCTCCTACAGGTGTGATAAGAAGTGATGGATCGAAGGATGTTTGATCATCTTCGATGGCTAGAATCTCGGAAGTTTCATTGTTATCGATCAGATCTTGAATAACTTCTTTGTGTTTCCAACACTCCTCAGTGTCGTGACCCCTTCCTTGGTGATAGTTGCAGTGCTTATTGGGGTCCCACTTGGGTGGCCTGGCTTCTGGAACTGAATCTTTGATAGGCCCTATGGGCATGACTAGTCCTTTGTGGTGTAGCTTCTCGAAAGTCGTTTCATAACTCATGCCAAGTGGGGTGAACACTCTTTTTGACCTTTGGATTCGTGATTTAGAGGCGTTTGTGGCATGTACCTCATTAATGGGAGAGGAAGAAGAAGGATGGTCGTTCTTCTTTCCTCTCGCACTATTATCTTTCAGAAGGTCATCTTCAATGTCAATGCCTATATTATAGACAGCCTTGAAAGTATGCAAGTTGTGTTGGTACTTTAAGTGCCTTGAATACTTCCCTTGGAGATTCTTGATAAACATCCTCACAGATTCTTTTTCGGTAGGAGCCTTAACCATGTTAGCGGAAGTTTCCCTCCATTTATTGAAGAAAGATGTGAACCCTTCGTTTTCTTTTTGTTTTAACATCTCAAGTTGTCTATGGTCTGTTTCGTCTTAGATGTTGCACTTATATCTATCTATGAAAGCGTTTGCTATGGACTCCCAGGTGGAGGTTTTTTCTTTCTCGAGAGAAAAGAACCATTGCTGGCAAACGGTCTCGAGAGATAGTGAGAACATATAGGGGAAAACCTTCTTATCGATACCCTTAATTCTCATTATAGTTTCAAAAGCTCTTAGATGGAAGTGAGGGTTATCTGTTGCCTTAAATTTAGGGATGTCAGTGGCGTTGAACTTATGCGGAAGAAGTTCCTTGTCCAGCGAGACCCCTTGTGAACTAATGCCCTGAAATTTATAGTCACTAGATAGCTTTCTCAAACTTTCTTGCATGAGGTTCATTTGTTGTTGCTTCACAGGGTCATCTTAAGGGTTAAAGCCTTTAACACCTCAGTCACGTCATGCAATTGACTCCTAAGTTCATTGACCTCTTCTTGACTTGCCATTATCTTTTTAGCATTCCTTTTGACGAATTGGTTTATCAAAAAGTGAAACTTGAATAAAGAGGTTGTCCTTGATTAATCGCCCTTCTCTCCTCGACCATGTACTGTGGAAAAGGAATTTGGGGATATTCATTGTTAATTATTTGACTCAAAATTTATTCAACATGTAATGGATGGAGGAAGTGAAGAAAGATGATGTAGATGGAGAGATATGAAGAATTAGGAATGGAATGTACCCCCAACTTAAATGACGGAAAAAACCGACTCATGCATGAACCTAAGACATGGTCATGGTGATATATATACTTTAAGTGTGTGCTAAGACTAGTGAGTGTAGGTGACATGTTTGGACTCTTGTGTAAGACCATGTGGCTAGACTATGTGACTAGACTCAATTAATGACTTAACAAAGTGTTATTGACAGCGAAATTTAACCGAATTATTTAGCAAACTGGTTAATTAGACACTAGGTGATGACTCAATCAATAATCCGAACTGTCGTCAAAACGACAGGACTGGCGTCGCATTGTGTAGTGTAGCGCCAGACAACAGAGTTGTCGCCAGGTGCCACACACCACAGAGTGGCACTACAGTTCGATTTTGGCGCCAATGCTGGAGCTTCAATCCGAGACTGTTTTCGGTGTTATTAATCAATAGAGGTATGCCTAAAGTTGTACTAGGTCAATCCTGATTAAAATCTTAGACTTTATTTACTCAAATTAATTAATTAATTAATTAGGCAAATTTCTTTTAGTCATTAATTTATTTTAGTCTTAACACAAGTCAAACAAACGGTTAAGGAAAACATATATCATATGCATAACAAATAATGCACAATTAGTCAAGTAGACACAATATGATGCAATGAGTTTGCAACCTAACCATGGCTCTAGTTCTCTAAAGTTCGGGATATGGTTTAGTCAATAGAGGGTCCATGGTTCATTGTCCGGATGCACCGCGCGAAAGCCTAACCGTGAAGGGTTGGCGCGAGTGGATGGGACACCGCGAGTTTTAGAAAAACTCGCTTCCATGGTTTGGTGAATTCAACATTCTCGGATATAACCTTTGTTGCTCAGAGCGTCAATCAGGTAGATGGAACATGAATTCCCAGAGGGTTATATCCATATGTAGAACACATATGGGTTTCAGAAAAGTGAGAAAAACTCAATCAGGAAGTAGGATCGAGCAAACAATGCGAAAAACTGGTCGAAATTAGAACGCATATTTATGGCTCGGTATTGGAAGAATTTGGCGCCAGCAAACAGAGGCTGGCGCTAGGATTTAGCTGTTGCGCCTGGCGACAGAGCTGCGCTACAGTTAAATGTCTGGCGCCAGCTTCTGTTCGCTGACGCTAATTCCTACATGCCTCAGCAGCTTTCTGTGCTCGATAAAATTTTCCAATTTCGCGCAGTGTTATTTCGGTCCTAGTTGTGAAAGATATTTCTCAAATTTCCTACGTGTAAAATCCTATGTTTTTAACTCATTACGGATGGTCTTTCCAATGAGATCTTTTTTATGCATATGACAATAATGTTAATCAAAATTACGCACATGAAATACTTAGAATGTTTTGAGTCTCATCCACTCATTCTAAATCATTGCTAAAATAAATTTTAGGAATTAAAACAGAAATCCTCCCCAGTGGAGTCGCCAAAAACTGTAGGGAATATTTCAAGCATTTATCCCCTAGCTTGAACCCCACTGTGATCATACACTAAAGTACGGTGGCGTCCAAAGGGAAAGAAGATAGAGAAAAAGAGTCGCCAACAAGTTTTTTAGGAACTTGTAAACCGTTCACGAGGTGAAGGTTACACCCCTTAATGATCCAAGAGATCGTCAACTCCATAAGGTCTTGAACCATATAGGGTTCGGGGATAAAGGTACAAATCCAACCTAAAAGAGATTGAACCTGCCATAATAATAGGCCTCTACTTTATTCTGATTGTATTCATGTGCGCTTTCTTACTAACATGCAATCATTAGGATTAACCCTAAACCTGTTTATCTATGTTGGTTGAATATAATGCACAAATAAAACTATTATTGGCGATCACTTGAATTATAATCATATTAACTCTAAACAAGATTATTAATTATCTTATTAAGCGTGATTACAAGTACAAATTCCCTTTAAACATGCATAAAAGGTGTGATCAAGCAATAACAATAAATATCAAGCAACATAATAAATAATCATCATAATAATAATCAAAACAATAATCATCATAATAATAATTATAATAATCATAATCATATGTAATACCCGAGATTTTAAAACATGATTTATTATACTCTAATTTTTATTTTATTAGCTTAATTAAAGTTTAATCAATATTTTACCATGCATGACTATTTTAGTCTTAATTTTATTTTAATATTTTATTATTCCAAAAGTTAATTTTATAGAGGAAAGTAATTTATTTTAAAATGTATTTCATATTAAGTGAAATTTTTCATGTTCCATTAAATATTATCAAAATCTGTATTTTTACGCGAGAGAATGAAATGACCAAAATACCCTTACTAAAGGACAAACATCACCTATTATTTCTTCACCACCTCAACATTCATGAAATGGAGATGAAATTTGCTATTCTTTCATTTGTTATGTAATTCCTAAGCTTATCACTTTGCAAATGACAAGAATTGATCTTGGTCACCATAAAAGACAAAACCCACCTCTTCTTATTTCTTCCTTCACGGCTAAGCAATAACTTAGGATAAGACCAGGATTTTGGCTTCATCCAATTCTCACATTACTCCACTACAATGAGATTGTAGTTAGTAAATGACTTAGCTAATCTACTTTCTTCTTTCTTTTACAAGTTTTAGCATACTACTTTCCCACCGTAAAGAAACATCACTACCACCACCTTTATCATAACCATTGACACCCTTCCTTGTTTGAGGCGTGCCACCCCTCCTCTAGCCGCCGACCAAACCGACGCACTTCTTTCCTCCATTAATTCATGACTTCGTTCTTGATGAAACAAGCAAGTAAGGAATGATCTTTTGAGACAACTACTTGACATCTTACTAAACCCAAACTAAGCCAAGTTCCTCATATTTTTGTTTACTACAAGTGATTTGTATAAAGATTTTATTATATAGCTTTCTAAATTATGATTGTGTTGTATTGGTTTTATAAAAGCAAGAATCTTGTGGCAAATAGTCACGTAATTTGTATTATGATGAGCTTGGTTGTTTTACTCATTTTTAATTAATACTTGTTTTATTTCCACTTTTTCTATCAACTTATAGAAGTTACTTTTCTTTTAATATATGTAAAAAAAGAACTAACGATAATACTTGTTTTTATTTATATTGAAGTAGCATACTTATTTTCCTTTTACCAAAAGCTAGGTAATACATATTTCTAGAAAATAAGTTTTGACAATTTCATGCTAAATAACATATAGTTCCAATTCTCAAAAGGAAAACCCTTCAATTTCCAGCCATGCAGAACTAAAATCAACCTCCGTTGTCTCAAGCTCTTCCCATGATTACTTATCAGAGACGCAAAGACTCAGATCAGAGAATTTGTTCGAATTCTCGGGGGAAGGAGCCTATTCTGCAGGGGATACCAGTGCACGAATTGCAGCAGGGATCGGAGTCGAAATCGAACACCCTTCAATTGTTCCCGTCCTCACCAATGATAAAAACTCTTTTGATCATGCGCCGGCCGGGTTCTCCAACGGAGTTAACAGGGGCGGTGAGGTTACTAGATGCCTTGAAAATAAAACAGGAAGCTCTGTCTATTCTACGGGCGGAGGAAAGGGATCGAACGTTTCCACTTCAAATCCCAAGAATAATTTCGGTTTTTCACTTGCAATTAGAAACCAGAGGTCAAACATGGCAAATCGCCTTATCGCAACATTCATCTCTCAGGATGCGGTGGTGGGGATGCAATTGCAGATTCGATACTATCGGTATCTTCAGGGGCCGAGGGAGATAGTAGCTCAAATGACCCCATTGTCATTAGAGGATGTGATACCAATAGGGATGAGCGAGTTTTGGAGGGATTGGGAGGTGTATTACCTCCCTCCGAATCCAGGCCCGAATGATCGTCCTTCGATATCTTTGCAGCGTCCTTTGCCTAATTTGAAAATGAAGTTCATTTTATGGAATGTGAGGGGAGCTTGTAGGGAGGAATTTATCCCTCATGCACGTCATTTAGTTAACATTCATCGCCCTGCTGTTTTGGTGTTTCTGGAAACAAAATCGGATGATCTTAGAGTTAGGCAGGTTATGCTCCAATTGGGTTTTCATGATTTCAAGGCTGTGGAGGCTAATGACAGACGGGGGGGGGGGGGGGGGGGGGGGGTATTTGGTTGTTTTGGAAAAATGTGGTGGATGTAGCTGATTTCAAGGAGGATTTTTCCTTTTTTCATGCTTTGTTTCATTTCAAAAACACCAACAATGAAGCTCTAGTAACTGGTATGCATGCTCCTTCAAGGCCGAAAGAGAGGCATGCAATGTGGAGGGAGATGCAATCTGATCTTCCTCCGCCTAACACTCCTTGGCTTTTATTCGGGGATTTGAATGAAGTAACTTTGCAGAGTGAGAAATCTGGAGGGCGTGGTTTTAGGCACGCTCAATGCAGGGATATGAACAACTTTACTAATGCAGCGGGTATGTTTGATATGGGCTATAATGAAAATCCTTTTACATGGAGCAATGCTAGGGAAGGAGCCTCGTTGATTAGGCAGCGTCTTGACAGGGCTCTTGGAAACGCAGCTTGGGTGGAGAAATTTCCACACACTAAGGTTTTTCATCTTCCTTTTACTTATTCTGATCACTCTCCTATTTTAATTGATTGTTCTAATCCTAGAGTTAATGGTCCTTTTCCTTTACGTTGCAAGGAAGTTTGGCTTTCTCACCCGGATTTTAATGGTTTTTTTGTTAGTAATTGGTTGAAACCGTGTGATAATTATATCTTAGGTATGAATAATTTTCAAAATAATATCAAAAATTGGAACCATAATATTTTTGGAAATCTTAAGTACAAAAAGGATAGACTCTTGGCAAGATTAGGTGGAATCCAAAATTATTTAACTACTAAGAATTCGGTTTTTTTGACAAATTTGGAAAAAGATTTGTTAAAAGAATTAAAAGATATTTATGATAAGGAGAGAATTATTTGGGCACAAAAGGCTGGAATTAATTGGCGAAAATACGGTGATTTAAATACAAAATATTTCCATATTTTAGCCAAAATAAAAAAAAGTAGAGGAAAGATTTTGTGCTTAAAGGATTCGAATGATAATTGGATCACTGATGATTCAATTTTGAAAAATATGGCTATTGATTTTTATAAAAATATTTTTCAGTCAAAAATAACAAATAAGGGGTGGTTCTGGTTCTTTTACTCCTAATAAGATTTCGGTGGATGACAATTTGATGTTGGCCACCTATAGTCCAAGTTTGGTTGAGGTTAAGAATTGTTTGTTTAGCATGGAGCCTATGAAATGTCCTGGTCCGGATGTAGTCCAACAAGGTTTTTTCAGGCTAATTGGGATTCCTTGAGTCACATTCTTCATAAGTTATGTGTAGATAGTTTTGCTAATGGCTCTTTTAATTCGGATATCAATAAGTCTTATATCTCTTTAATCCCTAAGATTGATAATCCAGTTAATTTGAATCAATTTAGACCTATAGGGTTGTGTAATACTGTTTACAAGTTAATTACTAAGTTAATTTCTTGTAAACTTAGATCTTTTTTGAATAATTTGATTAGCCCGTTACAATCCAGTTTTATTCAAGGCAGGGGTATTGAGGATAATGTAATCATTATTAAAGAAATGTCTCATATTTTTCATAAAGCTAAAGTTGGGAAGAATATCATGGCCCTTAAGCTTGACTTAACAAAGGCTTATGATAGTTTGGAATGGAATTTCATTAAGGAAACCCTAATTGGCTTTAATTTTCCATTGAATTTTGTTAATTTGACTATGTTTTGCATTACTTCCCCTCAAATATCAGTCTTATGGAATGGGGAAATTACTAGTGAGTTTATCCCTTCGAGAGGTATAAGGAAAGGTGATCCGATGTCTTCTTATATTTTTGTTTTGTGCCTTGAAAGACTTTCACTCATGATAGAAAACAAGGTTAATCAGAAACTGTGGAAGCCTATAAAGGTAACAAAATCTATCTCTTTGTCTCATATTTTTTATGCGGATGATGTTTTCCTTTTTGGACAAGCTTCTAAGAGTAATATTCAATTAATTATGCAAGTCTTATAGGATTTTGGGGATATTTCTGGTTTAAGAGTAAATCAAAACAAATCCATTGTTATATTTCCAAAGAAAATGAATCATAATGTAAGAAAAGATTTGATCACTGAATTTAGTTTCACTTCCACTACTTCTTTTGGCAAATATTTGGGAGTTGAAATTCATCCTAACAAATTAAAAAAAAGTGATTACTTTGGCTTGCTTGATAAAACATTTAATCAAATCAAAGGTTGGCAATCTAGGTTGTTGAATATGGCAAGAAGGTGTACCTTGGTCAAATCTGTGCTATCTTCTTTTCCTGTCTATTTAATGCAAATAGTATTCTTCCAATTGCTGTTTGTGATGATATTGAAAGGAATTGCAGAAAATTTTTGTGGAATAAGGTTGATAAATCTAGATACTCTACAAGAATAGGTTGGAATCATATCACTAAGCCTATGGAAATAGGAGGTCTAGGGGTTAGAAGATTGAAATTGTGGAATATAGCTTTCATGGCTAAATTAGGATGGACTATTCTTACCAAACCAGAAAAACTTTGGGTAAGGATTTTCAATGAGAAATATCTTAGGAAAGCAGGTTTATTTGATTGTCATGCTAACTCTTCTCATTCTCAAATTTGGAAAGACATTTTAAAAGGAAGAGAGTTGCTTGCCTCGGGTTTAAGGGTAGGGATTGGTAATGGAACTTCTACTTCCTTATGGAATCATCATTGGTTAGGAAAAGGTCCCTTGAAAGATGTTATAATTGATGATATTCCCTCTCACATGAATAATTGGAAGGTGTCTAATATAATCAAAGATAAAGCTTGGTTTTTGAATGCTATAGAACATCTTCTCCCTCAGCATATTCTTAATATGATCAAGGCCACCCCTTTGTCAAGGTTTGCTAATTTAGAGGATTTTATAACTTGGGATTTGAGCAAGGATGGTATTTTCAATATTAGATCTTCTTATCACTTTATTTTACAAGGAAAGTGCTTAGTTTCTTCTAATATAAATTCTTGGAAAAATCTTTGGAAAATACAAATTCCTTTTAAATACAGAATGTTTTTGCGGAATTGTGCTCATTCGATTTTGCCTGTTGCTGAAACCTTGTCTACTTATATGCCTCTTATTTCTCCAATTTGTTCCAGGTGTAATACTTACTCTGAATCTCACATACATATTTTTAGGGATTGCTTTGCTTCTTCTATCTTATGGAATGATATTTTTAACAAAATTTATCTTCCAAAAAACTTCTATTTTGGCTTCTTAAAAAATTCTAATTGGGAGATTTGGATTAATTATAATCTTGGATTAGATAAAAAGTGGAAATTGATCTTTCGAACTGCTTTGTGGCATCTTTGGATATATAGAAACACATCTATCTTTGAAGATAAACAAATCGGTCCTATTTCCCTTTTTACTAAGTTTTATTTCGATTATAAGATTTCAATTTCTTTGATACAGGAGAATAATAAAAGGAAAAGTGGGGAATCAAGTTCTGCTGCTACAACTTGGGAGGCTCCTAGGGATGGCTACTTTAAGATTAATACTGATGGAGCATGGCTCAACTCAGCAGTTTCTTTTGGAGGAGGTGCAATAAGGAGATCAGATGGCTCGTGGTATGTAGGATTCTCATGTAAATATGATGCTATCTCTCCTCTCCTTACTGAACTGTATGCATTGAATGATGGCCTTTCTATTGTTGAGGATCTGAGGGTTAAGAAGGTGATTGTGGAGACGGATGCCAAAGTTCTTAGGGATATGCTAATGTCAGCAGGTCCTAATCCTCATCATGAACTAGCTGCTGCAATTTGTGATGTTGCTACGGTACTATCCAAATTTGAGGTTGCTGTAGTCACTCACATTCTAAGGGAGGCTAATGAATTGGCTCACCGTCTTGCTGTTTTTGGAAGGGAGATGGCAGTGGGATACAAAACCCATTACTTGGTTCCGGATTGTGTCTCTGATTTGTATGAAGCAAAGAAGAACAGGGTTGTGGCAGCAGCAACTAATCAGTAGTTGTTTTCTTCTCATTCTCTTAATTATGGATGAACAGAACTTTTGGGTTAGTTTCATGGTTGTTATTGTATGATAGCTCTGCTTTGTGGAAGCAGGATGCTTTTGGGCTTAATTTTGATGTACATAATACTCCTTGTGGGAGTTTAATTTCGGATGTAATCATAGCCGTTTGTTTAGGCTTTTTTTGCTTCTGCCTAGATCTTCAATGTAAATACTTTGGGATAATCTTTGTAAATATTAAGGCTATAGCCTTTTAATATATATATATCTTCTAGTTATGTTAAAACATATAGTTTCAATATGTTTTACAATTATGAATAGTAGTAGTATTTATTTTCAAAGTAGTGCTTATTTTACTCTAAATGATGTAATGCTTGTTTTGTTCTTTAAAAATATGTTTGCACTTTATTTTATCAAAGGTTTTGAATTAAGAAGTTACTAATGAGTATTTATTATTATTGGGTATGATTGAATGAGTCATGGCAATGAGAAACTAATGATGGAGGTTGAGAGTTCAAATGATGATTATTGGAGAACAAGTTAAGTGAGATGATTAAAGATGATCGAATGAGGTAATCATTATGTCTAGAAATTATGTCTAGCCCTGTACGTTAAACCAATATGTCTAGCAATTGTGTTCAGTCCCGTATATGTAACTATTATGTTTAGCTACTGTGTTTAGACCCGTATGTGTGACAATTAAGTCTGGTTATTATGAATGGGCGTGTGTAATCTTAAATGGCCTGTTGCTGTATCACATGTATGCCTGCATGATATATTTGGAATGTTATGATTTAAAAGCATGGTATGTGCAAATGACTTGACATGACCTTTTATATCCTTGTGTAATTGACTTGCGAGATGATAAACATGTTTATTGATGTATTTCAGCCTTTTGATTTATAGGAATGATTTTATATACACAATGTTCTATTGATTTGTGGAACTCTCTAAAGTATGTTAATAATTTACGAATAACTTATTAAAAGATACACAACATAATAAGTGAAAGTGAAAGACCTAGTCCGTCTGGCAGTATATGTTATGTTTCGGTCATGCAATGCATGTATCCATGGGGCATCAGCCCAACTATGTCTAGCACCTGCTCTATGTTATGGGCACCGGTCCATCGCGGAAGACGTTCCGCCATGTCATACTGTCCAGCGACTGGCATGTCCACCAAAAAGATTACGAAAACATGAATTTTATTAAAGGACTTATGAGAACTCACAAGGATACTCTATTGGTGAGTTTTACGATGTACTGATATGTACGATAGTTCATACAGATATCTTAACATCATACAAGGTGATAAGAATTCTATGAACGACATGTATTTCTAGTTATTTTATTAATTTATAAATTATGTGTAAGTGAGCTGTTATGTTAAGCCCCTGTTAAATGTTTAATGTAATGATTATTATATTCAATTAAGTGTTACGAATTTATGATTATGATATGTGTCAATGTGCTATGAATTTTTATGAAATGTAAAGTTGTTCTGAAATGATTTAATATGATACGATCGATGAAACTTTTGTCGGCATTGGAAAGTGAACTGAACGTTGAAAATAGGCGAGTTACAGGTGGAGGAAAATATGTTAATGAAAGGGGGAAACATTCCCACTCGAATGAAAGTTATGTTATGTCCAAAACCTGTACTTACCTATGATATTACATAAAGGGAATGATCCTTGCCGACACAGCTTTTAAAATTAATGATGTTAGATTATTTCTGAACAACTATGTATATATGATATATGCTCAAATGATTTTGAAAGAAAAACTGTTTTTATAGGCTAGAGTAATGTTACTGAGTTTTCAACTCATTTTTGGATTTTCCTATGTTTTCTATTTTTATGGATAATTACAGGGATAATGATGACAGAGCTGAAGTAAATCCAAAGCAAAGGGATTAAAGGAATTTATTCAGTTTAGGGATTATGGAATCAAGGCATATGTATTACGGATCATCGAGAGCTGAGATAGATTGATTATTTTATTACAGTAAGGAAGACTGGAGTTGTATTTTTTTATTGAATATTCTCATTTAAGGAGTATGTTTATTTGTGGGCCCATAACCCACAGGTGGCTATGAGATTATCTATATATAATTGATTCCGCTTAGTATGATGAGTAAAGAATGGTTTATCTATGGTTAATTAATTCCGCTGCGAATGACGAGTTATATACGGTCCGGTGACGCCGATTAAAAGTCGGGGCGTTACAGTTTGGTATCAGAGCAAAACTCTGCCGGAAGTGCGGGTCGTAAACTTGCACCGCCAAAGTATAATCTTTGGGACACGGAAGCTGATCTTTATTAGGTGATTGAAGAGTATCTTTGAGAAATGAAAATAATTTGAGGTTATAATTTTTGGGACATGGAAAATGATTAGTGGAACATGGAAGTCCATCTTTGGGATATGAATATGATTTGAGGTTAAGAACTTTGGGATATGAACTTGATTTGAGGTTTGAGTATCATACTTGTTATTAGATTTAAGTTAGAGGATTTGATTCATAAATAATGTTATAAGTTGATTTGTGAGGTAATATTCGTTATAGTGATTGTAAGTTATAAGTTGTCAAGTTTCAAGGACGAAACTTTTTCTAAGGGGGTAAGGATGTAATACCCAAGATTTTAAAACATGATTTATTATACTCTAATTTTTATTTTATTAGCTTAATTGAAATTTAATCAATATTTTACCATGCATGACTATTTTAGTCTTAATTTTATTTTAATATTATATTATTCCAAAAGTTAATTTTATAGAGGAAAGTAATTTATTTTAAAATTTATTTCAGATTAAGTGAAATTTTTCGTGTTCCATTAAGTATTATCAAAATCAGTATTTTTACCCGAGAGAATGAAATGACCAAAATACCCTTACTAAAGGACAAACATCACCTCTTATTTCTTTCACAACCTCAACATTCATGAAATGGAGATGAAATTTGCTATTCTTTCATTTGTTATGTAATTCCTAAGCTTATCACTTTGCAAATGACAAGAATTGATCTTGGTCACCATAAAAGACAAAACCCACCTCTTCTTATTTCTTCCTTCACGGCTAAGCAATAACTTAGGATAATACCAAGATTTTGGCTTTATCCAATTCCCACATTACTTTACTACAATGAGATTGTAGTTAGCAAATGACTTAGCTAATCTTTATCTTCATTCTTCTACAAGTTTTAGCATACTACTTTCCCACCGTAAAGAAACATCACTACCACCACCTTTATCATAACCATTGCCACCCTTCCTTGTTTGAGGCGTGCCACCCCTCCTCTAGCCGCCGACCAAACCGACACACTTCTTTCCTCCATTAATTCAAATAGACTTCATATGATAAATGGGTGTCTACATATACAAAATAACGTTGTATAGATTTAAATAGACTTCATATGATAAAAAAAAACCGTCAAGTGTCGCGCCACCTTAGATAGATTTCATAAGACAAAAAAAAATTAAGTAAGAATTCTATTCAATCAAATGAGGATAGAATTTTAGAATAAGATTATTAGTTTAGAGTTATTTCTTTGATTAAATACCAAATAATAAATTTATAATTAGGCCACAAGACAACATCTTTTAGTGTTTTAATTTTTCGCCATGTATCGTACCACGTTGGATAAATGTAGATTGACTTTGTAGCAAAAAAAATTAATTTAGAATTCTATTTTCAATCAAATTGAATTATAATAGTATAATTTTATCTTAAAAGTCCATGAACTACCCGGGCATCACCGGGGTACAAAACTAGTAATAACTAATATATAAAGCTAAACTTTTAGCTAGGCAACAAGACATCGACACTTGGCGTTCCAATTTTCGCCAAGTGTCGTGCCACGTAAGATAGAGTTATATAGAATTCAATTTGTAGTATAAAAAAGGTAGTTTAGAATTTTATTTTCAATCAAATTTGGATAGAATTTTAGGATAAAGCTGTTAATTTAGAGTTTTATTTTTTATAAAGTACCAATATTTCATAAGTACAAATTGAATTATAATTTTATTAAAAAAAATAGATTATAACTCTCATAAATTATCATATAAATTTATTTTTTGTATCATAATATTTTTTTGGAGCGAAGGAATTAGTTCAAAATGTACCACATCCATGATTTATAATATATTCTAATCAATTAAAATAATATACTTCACAATCTAATATAATTTTATTACTGTGTGTAGACCTCTCAACCAGGTCGGGTCATGAGTTGTAGGGAATATTTCAAGCGTTAATCCCCTAGCTTGAACCCCACTGTGATCATACACTAAAGTACGGTGGCGTCCAAAAGGGAAGAAGATAAAGCAAAAGAGTCGCCAACAATTTTTTTTAGGAACTTGTAAACCGTTCACGAGGTGAAGGTTACACCCCTTAACGATCCAAGAGATTTGATGCCTCGTACATCATAATAACAATAAAAACCATTAAAGTACTTACTTTGATGCCTCGTCCCTCTTTCTAATAACAAAATTCACACGTTAGTAACTTCAAGGAAAATAATAAACAAAACAATAATTAAATAATTGAAATAGAGATTTGGGACCAAACCCTTAGAAATTAAACCTTTCACGTCTAAGGCGAAGACAACTTCGAATATGACTGGGTGTATCTAGATCTAATGAATGCGTAATTTTTTATGTAAAAAGGCTAGTTTAGAAAAGAGAGAGAGAGAGAGAGAAAATTGAAGAGAATGAGAGAGAACAGAGAGAATCGGTGATTGTAGGTGAAAACTGGTTATCGAAAACGGAGTTTTTACGACGTTATTTATAAAGAAAATCAGCCAAAAGATAAAATATCAAAATAGAGTCTGGCGCACATAAAGTTGAATTAGCGCCAACGCTGGCTATTGGCGCCAGGCGCCAATGCTAGCGCCAGGCGCCAAGCGTAGCGCCAGGCGCCAAGCGTAGCGCCAGGCGCTAAGCTGGCGTTTGGCGCTGATTCAGAAAATCACGCGTTTTCTTAAAATCAGATAAAAATTGCCGTACAGGAGGATAAAATCGTATTTTTCCTCAAAAAATGTTCTTTGATCTTAATTAAAACTCTGAAAAGTCAACAAAAGTCAATTTATCAATGCTAATTGAATCAGGAATGAAAAGAACCTTCTAGAAGAATCTAGAAGACTAAAACCATTCCTAATTGCATTAGGAATGATAAATCTATATTAGGCCCTCCCCTAGATCATTGGGCCGCATATAAGGCTCAAACCGGACCCAGTTTAGTAAATTGGCCATAACTTCCTCAATATTCATCAGAATTGGGCTTATAATATATCGTTGGAAAGCTCTTGTTAAGCCCCATCCAACTACACTACTATTGGACCCATATCATGGACCAACCAAACTGGATTGGCTGTTTTCTTAAAATAAGTTTTCAAAAACAGAGAGAAGAGAAAAGAAATTAAAACTATCCGCAACACTAGACTTTCCACACTTTCACTTCATTCGATTATGATTCGACGTGAAAGGTACTCATCACTGGGTTTGGGGAGACACAAATGGGTGTCTATAGAAGCCCCCACTTTGACTGAGTTTGGAGAAACGCGAGTTTCGAAAACAAAAGTCAAAGTATCGATAGGGACGGAGAATGATTCAGAACGTTCTGCGATCCTAAATCACTCTTGTAACGCCGATACCTGCAAAACTAGCGTTAGTTAAACAGATAAAAGAGTTAAGAAACTCATATCTTGCACCGTCGAGCACACGTCTCTGAAAGTGACCGATTTGCTGCCGCTTTACTGTTTTGATGACCTCCTGCCAAGAGAATGCCATCCCGCTTGAAAATCGCTACGCCTGTAACTGCTTCCGATATAGAAGACTGCTTCACTTGAAACGATCCTCTTCCGCTTTGATAATACTCCACGTCCAAGGGAATACTATCGAAGATTGCTTCGCTTGAAACAATCCTCTTCCGCTTTATGACCATCTTCCACGTCTAAGGGAACATGATCGAAGACAACTTCGCTTGAAATCACCTTCAGTTGTTTGTGACAACTCTCCACAATCTAGGGAACGCCATCTTGCTATTTCGATATTTACTCGTCTCTGAACAAAGAGCTTCTTTTGGATATGTTCACGCGCCTGTGAACAAAGAACTTGATATACATGTCCACGCGTCTCTGAACAAAAGAGCGATCTCTCAAGATCGCTTGAACTTTGCTTCCGTTATGCCAGTATGTCGACGGTTTGCTGCTTATGAACCATTATGTCTTTTGCTGTGATGACAATCCTCTTTTTATTTGGGAATAGTTGCGAACACAACTCTTGTATGATGTATGACAATCCGATTTAGGGAAAGTTGTCAATGCTTCATAACAATCTGTCATAAGAATTTTGCTACGATCGACAATCCACATCTTGGAATATAACTCTTGAAAGCAATCCACCTTGGAAATTTGCTAACGCTATGCGACAATCCTTTTAGGAAAATATTGCCACAATTGACAATCCGTGTCTTGGA
Source organism: Chenopodium quinoa (assembly GCF_001683475.1). Lineage (NCBI taxonomy): Eukaryota > Viridiplantae > Streptophyta > Magnoliopsida > Caryophyllales > Amaranthaceae > Chenopodium > Chenopodium quinoa. The sequence goes on along the minus strand of NW_018744821.1, from coordinate 3,094,116 downwards.
ACATTTGCAAAAAAAGAGTGGACCAACAATCCACTTCGGAAAAATTTGCCATTTGCTGAAATGAATGACAATCCACGTTTAGGAACCTTTGCCTAAATTTATGATGAATAGAGTCCTATAACAATCCTTTGGGAAATTTTGCCATAGGGAATTGGGTGTATGACAATCCAATCTCGCAAAACTTGCCAACGTGTTGATGAATGTATGACAATCCGAATTTGAAAAAACTTGCCAAACAAAGAAGGAGCACGACAATCCACGCTTAGAAACCTTGCCAGAGATGACAATCCAATCTTGGAAAAATTGTCGTTGAGGAAGATGCACGACAGTCCATTTTTGGAAATATTGTCAGTTAGGGATGACAATCCAATTTTTGGAAAAATTTGTCGTTTAATAAGAATGCGCGACAATCCATATTTGGAAATATTGTCGTTTAAGTGCTTGCTTTTAAACCGATTGTAATGAGCTAGTGTTTTAGGCACTTAAGTTAAGTGAGACGATCTTTCGTCATGTCGATCACTTAGGCTGTAATCAAACTGACTACTTAATCATGTCAAATTGCTTATAGGGGCTAACTGGCGTACCAAGGAACCTGAAATTGCTGTATGAAGTCGAAATCACCCTTTTGAGAGGCTTCAAGCTCTGTCACTGCTGAAATATCTCTAGCGCCAAGAATTGGCTCTGTCGCCAGACATTGAGATCTAGCGCCAAGCGCTGAAATCTATTTCCATACGCTAGATGTTGTCGATTGGCGCTAGAGTAGGGTCTTCCCTATTCTGTTGCACCTGTATTTATTTTTAACTATAGAACTTTGCTATTCTCTTTAATTATCTTAAGGTTAACCTAAGGTTTTAATGTCGCTTGACTCATTGACTTGACATGACTCAAGGCATAAACTTGACTCGCTGTGATTGACTCGAGGTTGACTCGACTCGAAGTGAAATAACACGTGTGACTCATGACCCGTGTGTGCATAGTGTTGATTCAATGTGACTCAAAAATGCAAAAAAGCAAAAATTTTCCGTCATTTTGTGGAGGGTACCGACTTTCTCCCGAAAAAGAAAGCCGCGAAAAAAGAATCGAAGTTTTTTGAAGGTGAATGTTGAATGAGCTTAGTCAAATGTTGTTTGATACTATCTCTCAAGGTGCAAGGATGAATCCATCCTAGGCTATCTTAATGGATGACTCAATGATGAAAGTATTTGGATAACTTAGGCACGGAGGCTTAGCACTTCATACTTTGTGGCGCAATGACGATTGATAAGTGTAGACACCCATTTGTGTCTCCCCAAAACCAAACCCAGTGATGAGTACCTATCACGTCGAATCATAATCGAATGAAGTGAAAGTGTGGAAAGTCTAGTGTTGCGGATAGTTTTAATTTCTTTTCTCTTCTCTCTGTTTTTGAAAACTTATTTTAAGAAAACAACCAATCCAGTTTGGTTGGTCCATTATATGGGTCCAAAGTAGTGTAGTTGGATGGGGCTTGACAAGAACTTTCCAACGATATAATATAAGCCCAATTCCGATGAATATTGAGGAAGTTATGGCCAATTTACTAATCTGGGCCCGGTTTGAGCCTTATGTACGGCCCAATGATCTAGGGGAGGGCCTAATATGATTTATCATTCCTAATACAATTAGGAATGGTTTTAGTTTTCTAGATTCTTCTAGAAGGTTCTTTTCATTCCTAATTCAATTAGCAGTGATAAATTGACTTTTGTTGACTTTTCAGAGTTTTTATTAAAATAAAAAAGCATTTTCGAGGAAAAGATACGATTTTATCCTCCAGTATGGCAAACTTATCTGATTTTCGAAAACGCGTCAAAAACAAGCCTGGCGCCTGACTCTAGGCATTGGCGCCTGGCGCCAGCTCTGTTTTAGGTGCGCCAGCTCTGTTTTGCCTGCGCCAAGTGCTCTGTTTTGATATTTTATCTTTTTGGCTGATTTCTCTATAAATAACTTATTAAAAACTCCGTTTTGATTCACCAATATTCACCTACAATCAGTTTTCATTCGCAATCATTAATTCTCTAATTCTCTCTTAATCATTCACCAATTCTCATCAAGTTTTCTTGATTACTTCGTCTCTCTCTCTTTCTCTTTTTCTAAACTTTGTTTTCAAATACAAATTCCGCATTCATTAGATCTAGAAACACCTAGCCATATTCGAAGTTGCCTTCGCCCTAGACGTGAAAGGTTTTAATTTCTGAGGGTTTGGTCTCAAATCTCTATATCAATTATTTAATTTAATTATTTGTTTATAATTTTCCTTGAAGTTACTAACGCGTGTATTTTGTTATTATAAAGGGATACGAGGCATCAAAGTAAGTGCTTTAATGGTTTTTATTGATATTATGATGTAGAAATCATGTTTAAATTGTTATTATGATATTCCTAGTATCATGTCTAGGGTAATTTTAATATTAAATATGATTGTTGCGATGCTTCCTATGTTCTTCCTAATATTTATGATTGTTAGTATCATATTAGGGCTAAAGATTTGATTTTTATTGCTTAGTGACATGCTAGGGTTTGTTATTAATCTTGTTAGTATCATGCCTAGGATCTTGCTATTATTATGCTTTAATATTAACATGAACATGATTATGATTATTATTATTATTATTATTATTATTATTATTATTATTATTATTATTATTTTGATGATGATTTTATTTGTGATGATTATTATTATTATTTTTATGATTATTATTATTTTGATGATGATTATAACTTTATTGTCATGATATTGATTATTTGTGTTGCTTGATATTATTTATTGTTATTGTTTGATCACACCTTTTTATGCATGTTTAAAGGGAATTAGTACTTGTAATCACGCTTAATAAGATAATTAATAATCTTATTTAGGGTTAATTGTGATTATAATTCAAGTGATCACCAATAATAGATTTATGTGTGCATTATATTCAACCAACATAGATAAACAGGTTTAGGATTAATCCTATTGATTGCATGTTAATTGAAAAGCGCACATGAATACGATCAGAATAAAGTAGAGGCCTATTAGTAGGAATGGTTCAATCTCTTTTAGGTTGGATTTGTACCTTCATCCCCGAACCCTTATTTGGTTCTAGACCTTATGAAGTTGACGATCTCTTGGATCGTTAAGGGGTGTAACCTTCATCCTATGAACGGTTTACAAGTTCCTAAAACTTGTTGGCGACTCTTTTGCTCTATCTTCTTCCCTTTTGGACGCCACCGTACTTTAGTGTATGATCACAGTGGGGTTCAAGCTAGGGGTTAACGCTTGAAATATTCCCTACAGTTTTTGGCGGCTCCACTGGGGAGGATTTCTATTTTAATTCCTGAATTTGTTTCGGCAATGGTTTAGAATGAGTGGATGAGACTCGAAACGTTCTAAGTATTTCATGTGCATAATTTTGATTAACATTATTGTCATATGCATAAAAAAGATCTCATTGGAAAGACCATCCATAATGAGTTAAAAACATAGGATTTTACACGTAGGAAATTTGAGGAATATCTTTCACAACTAGGACTGAAATAACACCGCGCGAAACTGGAAAATTTTATCGAGCCCAGAAAGTTGTTGAGGCGTGTGGGAAGTAGCGTCAGGAGCCAGAGCTTGGCGCTAACATATTAGTCGTAGCGCCAAACGCCAGTATTGGTGCCAGGCACTACAGTTAAAAGCTGGCGCCAGTCTCTGTTTGCCGGCGCCAATTTCCCCCAATACCAAGCCAGAAATATGCGTTCTAATTTCGACCAGTTTTTCGTATTGTTTGCTCGATCCTACTTCCTGATTGAATTTTTTCTCACTTTTCTAGAAGTCCATATGTGTTCTACATATGGACATAACCCTCTTGGAATTCATGTTCCATCTACCCAATTGAACGCTCTGTGCAACAAAGGGTACATCCGAGATGTCGAATTCACCAAACCATGGAAGCGAGTTTTTTCTAAAACTCGCGGTGTCCCATCCACTCGCGCCAACCCTTCACGGTTAGGCTTCCGCGCGGTGCATTCGGACAATTAAACATGGACCCTCTATTGACTAAACCATATCCCGAACTTAAGAGAACTAGAGCCATGGTTAGGTTACAAACTCATTGCATCATGTTGTGACTACTTGACTACTTGTGCATCTCCTACTTGTGCATACTTATTATGTGACTAAATTAATCGTTTGGTTTGACTTGTGTTTGTAAATAAGTCTTAATAAACTAATTAATGACTAAGTACTTTGTTTAATTAATTAATTAATTTGAGCTAAAAAAAATAAACTTAAAATCGAGTCATAGTCCCTTTAAGTCAACCCGGATTTTTATTCCCGTATACTGCACAAGCGTCAACTTGTTTTGGTCATACCTGTAGTTTTAGAAAGAACTATGAGTCGTACAACCTATGGATATGTAGACCTTAGTATTTTCTTTAATTTGGCGTTGGTTTCATCCCAATCAGAGTCGCATATCAAAAGTTATGACTAAAATACCACAGTCTGTCCAGTTTAATGCGTATACGCGAGGTCTTAATTTAGTCTTTGCTTGAGTCTAGTCACGTAGTCTAGCCACATGGTCATGACACAAGTCTTAACATGTCACATACACTCACTAGTCATAGCACACACTTTTTATATGTCACCGTGACCATGTCCTAGGTTCATGCATGAGTCGGTCTTTTCCGTCATTTGAGTTGGGGGGTACATTCTATTCCTAATTCTTCATATCCCTCCATCTAAATCTTCTTTCACATTCTATTCTAATCTTTCTTCACTTCCTCCATACATTGCATGTTGAATAAAGTTTGAGTCAAATAATTAACAATAAATATCCCCAATTTCCATTTCCACAGTACTTGGTCGAGGAGAGAAGGGCGATTAATCAAGGACAACCTCTTTGTTCAAATCTCATTTTTTGATAAACCAATTCGTCAAAAGAGGAAGGCTAAAAAGATAATGGCAAGTCAAGAAGAAGTCAATGAGCAAAAGAACCAATTGGTTACCGTGACTGAGACACTGAAGCTACTCACACTCAAGATCGATGATCCCGTGAAGCAACAACAAATGAACCTCATGCAAGAAAGTCTAAGAAAGCAATCTAGTGACTATAAATTTCAGGGCATGAGTTCACAAGGGGTCTCGCTGGACAAGGAACTTCTTCCTCATAAGTTCAACGCCACTGACATCCCTAAATTCAAGGCAATAGATAACCCTTACTTGCATCTAAGAGCTTTTGAAACTATAATGAGCATTAAGGGTATTGATAAGAAGGTTTTCCCCTCTCTGTTCCCACTATCTCTCGAAACCGTTTTTCAACAATGGTTCTTTTCTCTCGAGAAATAAAAAACCTCTTCTTGGGAGTCGATAACAAACACTTTCATAGATAGATATAAGTACAACATCCAAGACGAAACAGACCACAGACAACTTGAGATGTTAAAACAAAAGGAAAACAAAGGGTTCACTTCTTTCTTCAATAAATGGAGGGTAACTTCCGCTAATATGGTCAAGGCTCCCACCGAAAAAGAATCTGTGAGGATGTTTATCAAGAATCTCCAAGGGAAGTATTCAAAGCACTTAAAGTACCAACACAATTTAGATACTTTCAAAGCTGTCTATAATATAGGCATTGACATTGAAGATGACCTTCTGAAAGATAATAGTGCGAGAGGAAAGAAGAACGACCATCCTTCTTCTTTCTCTCCCATTAATGAGGTACATGCCACAAACGCCTCTAAATCACGAATCCAAAGGTCAAAAAGAGTGTTCACCCCACTTGGCATGAGTTATGAAACGACTTTCGAGAAGCTACACCACAAAGGACTAGTCATGCCCATAGGGCCTATCAAAGATCCAGTTCCAGAAGCCAGGCCACCCAAGTGGGACCCCAATAAGCACTGCAAATATCACCAAGGAAGGGGTCACGACACTGAGGAGTGTTGGAAACTCAAAGAAGCTATTCAAGATCTGATCGATAACAATGAAACTTCCGAGATTCTAGCCATCGAAGATGATCAAACATCCTTCGATCCATCACTTCTTATCACACCTGTACGAGAGCCCATGATCGAGACAACTTGTATAACCTCTCTCGATGAAGTGGCCATGATTGGGGAGGATGAAAGTCTTTTCTTAAATAATATCAGGGAAGACTCGTCAAGTCTAAAAGAGGACGTTCGAAAACTGCGAGATGTCGTTGCCATGCTCTTGAATGTGGTAGAAGGATTAGCAAATCGGGTGATGGTCATCGAACAAAATTCTTGTCAAGATTTTAATGAATAACTCAATGCTCCTAAGCCACAGGAAAAACGGACCATTGAAGAATACACACCAATAAGAATGACTTACAATGAAGCTTTCGACTGTCTTCACGATCAAGGTCTTATCCACCCCATTGGTCCCAGTCAAGACCCTCTGCCTGAAAAACGGTTTCCCAATTGGGATCCAAATTCTTATTGTCGATTTCATAGAGGTCGTGGTCACACCACTAAAGTATGTCTTGCCCTCAAAGATCGTGTTCTAGATCTCATTGATCCAAATCTCCTTCATGTTCCTCCGCGCGACAAGAAGGACAAGATTAGTACAATGGTAACAGTGTCTGTAAAGGGAAGAAGAACGACTATCCTTCTTCTTCCGAAAACACCTAATCTAGTAATAGTGTTGGTACTTTCGACCTTAGTGAGATCCTAGCCATGGGTAATCGAAAGCAACCGAAAAGGGAATCTACCCCTATTGGAATTTGCTACGATAATGATTTCGATCGACTCCATGCCAAAGGACTCATTACTCCTATAGGACCTATTCAAGATCCCCCACTTAAGAAAAGATTGCCTAGTTGGAATCCAGACGAACACTGCAAGTACCACCAAGGTAATGGTCATACTACTGAGAGCTGTTGGAAGTTAAAGGAGGCTATCCAACATTTGATTGATAACAACAAGCTTCCCATGCCTCCAGTTAACAAGAAGAGCGAGTGATGATAAAGGAAACAACACAAGACAAGAGGCGAGCTTCAACGACAAGATTTCGTGACCACTTATTTTCTATTTCTTTCTTATTTACCCTTTCCCCAATAAGTCTAGCATAAGCACCTTTTTATTCTCCTTAGATTTATTTTGTAGGATCATTATACATTTTCTTTTAATAAACTGAGCATTTATTTCCTTATATATGATCATTTCATTGCATTGCATTTAAAAAAAAAAATCCATGTCGAATTAAGCACAAGGTATACCAATGATTTGAGGCACCCCTTGTAGCCACATCATATCTCATTTCACCCTTCAATTATACATCCTTTCTTCATAAACCACTTTGAGCCTCGTCTAACGATATACCCTTCTTTTTTAACCTACATCTACCTAACCTTGGGATGGGATGGTGTGTAACTTATGCAATTCTACAAAAAAAAAAAAAAAAAGCTTGAGTGAATTCAAAAAATTAAAATAGCAAAAAATAAATAAAAGTGTACAAAAGGGCAAGTGTTCCAATGTCTTTAACATGAACATGTCTACGATAAGAACACGTCTTAGATTGCGTCTCTTATCGAGTGCTTGGTACCATGCCTGAGAAACATGAATTCCAAGTGAGTGATAGACCGCATGATCGGGATTGCCCACACTTATAAAAATAAAATAAATGCTAAAACAAAAGAAAAAAAAAAGAGAGCTAAAAAAGAGTAGGAACTCAAGCATAAAATATAAAGATTCAAAAGCGAAGTTGCACACCTTGGGGGCTTATCTAGGGTCTTGAGCTTTTTATTCCCATCTTCTTCAAACTTTAGCCTAACCACGTTACAACCCTTAAAAAGACCTTTTTGAGGTATACACACACTTGTGCGAGGTTCGGCTAGAGCTACGTTCGGCCTGATTCCTGACGGATACGTAAGAAACCTCACATCGAGGTGCGGCCGTAATAAACATGCATTCATATTCACATCCACACACTTACACCATGGTCATATCAAGGGATATCCTTATTCATGTAGAGCTAGACTTGGGGGCTTGATCCCTATATCATTAGCTTACCTAGCTTAAGAGTCACCACTATTTGACTCTCTTCAATATATTTTTCCACACACTTAGCTCTTGCGGCCTAACTTTAGTGTCACTATTACACACATCACAGATACATGACCAAATATATTTCCCTTAGGAACCCTTTGTCATGAAATCTTAACACAACGTTGAAGCATGCCTTGTCATATCAAAATTGCTCATCAGTCATAATTGTCATTGCATCACGAAGTACGAAGTACTTAGCCTCTGTGCCTAAGTCACCCAAATACTTTCATCATGGAGTCAACAGTTGAGATAGCCTATGATGGGTTAATCCTTGCACCTTGAGAGATAATATCAAATGACATTTGACTAAGCTCATTCCACATGCATCTTCAAACCTTCTTCTTTTTCACGTCTTTCTTTTTCGGGAGAAAGTCGGTACCTTCCACAAAAATGACGAAATGTTTTTGCTTTTTTGCATTTTCGAGTCGTATAATCAACACTATGCAGACACGGGTCATGAGTCTAACACATGTGTCATTTCACTTTGAGTCGAGTCAACCTCGAGTCAGTCAATCAGCGAGTCAAGTTTATACCTTGAGTCGTGTCAAGTCGATGAGTCAAGCAACATTAAACCTTAGGTCAACCCTAAGATAATTTTAAGCCTTAGGTCAACCCTAAGATGGCTAAAGAGATTGACAAAGTTCTATAGTCAAAAGTAAATACAGGTGCAGCAGAATAGGGAGGACCCTACTCCAATTCTTGGCGCCAGAGATATTCCAGCAGCGACAGAGCTCGAAGCCTCTCAGAAAGGTGATTTCGACCTCATACAACAATTTTGGGTTCCTTGGTATGCCAGTTAGCCCCTATAAGCAATTTGACATGATTAAGTAGTCAGTTTGATTACAATTGCAATAAGTGACCGACCTGATGAAAGATCGTCTCACTTAGCTTAAAAGCGCCTAATCACGGAGACACCGACATACTGGTTTTAGCGGAAATAAAGTTCAGGCGAGCTTTAGAGATCGACAAATGTTGGTCTTCGGAAATTTTTTCTTCAAGACATTATCGCAACAAACGTTCAAGTACCGAAGCTCTATTGTTCAGAGACGCGTGAACATTTCCATCAAGCTCTTTTGCTCCAGAGACGCGTGGGCATATCATTCAAAAGCTCTTTTGCTCCAGAGACGCGTGGGCATATCATCAAAGCTCTTTTGTTCAGAGACGCGTGGACATTTCATTCAAGCTCTATTGTCCAGAGACGCGTGGGCATATCAATCAAGCTCTTTTGTCAGAGACGCGTGGACAATCCTTTTCAAGTTCTTTTGTTCAGAGACTCATGGACATTTCCTACAAGCTCTTTTGCTCAGAAACGCGTGGGCATCTTATTATCAAGCTCTTCGTTCAGAGACGTGTGGACACATCATTTAGAAGTTCATATTAAAAAAGAATATAATAAAGAAGCTCTTTGTTCAGAGATGTGTGAACATATCAAAAAGAAGCTCTTTGTTCAGAGACGAGTGAACATCGAAACAACAAGGTAGCGTTCCCTGGATTATGGAGAGTTGTCACAAACAACTGAGGATTGTTTCAAGAGAAGCAATTTTTGATAGTATTCCCTTGGACGTGGAATATTATCAATGCGGAAGAGGATTGTTTTAAGAAAAGCAATCTTCGATAGTATTCCCTTGGATGTGCAAAGCAGAAGAGGATCGTTTCAGGAAAAGCAGTCTTCTATATTGGAAGCAGTTACGGGCGTAGCAGTTTTCAAGCGGGATGACATTCTCTAGCTTGCAGGAGGTCATCAAAACAACAGTAAAGCGACAACAAATCGGTTACTTTTAGAGACGTGTGCTCGACGGTGCAAGATAAGCGTTTCTTAATTCTTTTATCTGTTTAGCTAACGTTAGTTTGTAGGTATCGGCGTTACAAGATTGGTTTAGGATCGTAGAACGTTCTGAATCATTCTTCGTCCCTATCGATACTTTGACTTTTGTTTTCGAAACTTGCGTTTCTCCAAACTCAGTCAAAGTGGGGGCTTCTGTAGACACCCATTTGTGTCTCCCCAAAACCAAACCTAGTGATGAGTACCTTTCACGTCGAATCATAGTCGAATGAAGTGAAAGTGTGGAAAGTCTAGTGTTGCGGATAGTTTAAATTTCTTTTCTCTTCTCTCTGTTTTTGAAAACTTATTTTAAGAAAACAGTAAATCCTGTTTGGTTGGTCCATGATATGGGTCCAATAGTAGTGTAATTGGATGGGGCTTGACAAGACCTTTCCAACGATATATTATAAGCCCAATTCCGATAAATATTGAGGAAGTTATGGCCGATTTACTAAACTGGGCCCGGTTTGAGCCTTATGTACGGCCCAATGATCTAGGGGAGGGCCTAATATGATTTATCATTCCTAATACAATTAGGAATGGTTTTAGTCTTCTAGATTCTTCTAGAAGGTTCTTTTCATTCCTAATTCAATTAGCATTGATAAATTGACTTTTGTTGACTTTTCAGAGTTTTAATTAAAATCAAAAAGCATTTTCGAGGAAAAGATACGATTTTATCCTCCAGTACAGCAAACTTATCTGATTTTCAAAAATGCGTCAAAAACAGGCCTAGCGCCTGGTGCTAGCCATTGGCGCCTGGCGCCAATTAGCTGGTGCTGGCGCCAGCTCTGTTTTAGGTGCGCCAGCTCTGTTTTGCGTGCGCGAAGTGCTCTGTTTTGATATTTTATCTTTTTGGCTGATTTCTCTTTAAATAACGTATTAAAAACTCCGTTTTGATTCACCAATTTTCACCTACAATCGATTTTCATTTGCAATCATTAATTCTCTAATTCTCTCTTAATTATTCACCAATTCTCATCAAGTTTTCTTGATTATTTCATCTTTCTCTCTTTCTCTTTTTCTAAACTTTGTTTTCAAATACAAAATTCCGCATTCATTAGATCAAGAAACCCCTAGCCATATTCGAAGTTGCCTTCGCCCTAGACGTGAAAGGTTTTAATTTCTGAGGGTTTGGTCCCAAATCTCTATTTCAATTATTTAATTTAATTATTTGTTTATTATTTTCCTTGAAGTTACTAGCGCGTGTATTTTGTTATTAGAAAGAGATACGAGGCATCAAAGTAAGTGCTTTAATGGTTTTTATTGATATTATGATGTAGAAATCATGTTTAAATTGTTATTATGATATTCCTAGTATCATGTCTAGGGTAATTTTAATATTAAATATGATTGTTGCGATGCTTCCTATGTTCTTCCTAATATTTATGATTGTTAGTATCATGTTAGGGCTAAAGATTTGATTTTTATTGCTTAGTGACATGCTAGGGTTTGTTATTAATCTTGTTAGTATCATGCCTAGGATCTTGCTATTATTATGCTTTAATATTAACATGAACATTATTATTATTATTATTATTATTATTATTATTATTATTATTATTATTATTATTATTTTTATTATTATTATTATTTTGATGATGATTTTATTTGTGATGATTATTATTATTATTTTTATGATTATTATTATTTTGATGATGATTATAACTTTATTGTCATGATATTGATTATTTGTGTTGCTTGCTATTATTTATTGTTATTGCTTGATCACACCTTTTTATGCATGTTTAAAGGGAATTGGTACTTGTAATCACGCTTAATAAGATAATTAATAATCTTGTTTAGGGTTAATTATGATTATAATTCAAGTGATCACCAATAATAGATTTATGTGTGCATTATATTCTACCAACATAGATAAACAGGTTTAGGGTTAATCCTATTGATTGCATGTTAATTGAAAAGCGCACATGAATATGATCAGAATAAAGTAGAGGCCTATTATTAGAACAGGTTCAATCTCTTTTAGGTTTGATTTGTACCTTCATCCCCGAACCCTTATTTGGTTCTAGACCTTATGGAGTTGACGATCTCTTGGATCGTTAAGGGTGTAACCTTCATCCTATGAACGGTTTACAAGTTCCTAAAACTTGTTGGCGACTCTTTTGCTCTATCTTCTTCCCTTTTGGACGCCACCGTGCTTTAGTGTATGATCACAGTGGGGTTCAAGCTAGGGGTTAACGCTTGAAATATCCCTACAATAAGCGATTTTGACATGACAATACATGCTTCAGTGTTATGTTAAGATTTCATGACAAAGGGTTCCTAAGGGAAGTATATTTGGTCATGTATGTATGATGTGTGTGAAAGTGACACTAAGGTTAGGACGCAAGAGCTAAGTGTGTGGAAAGATATTATTTTTAAAAGAGTCAAATTTAGGCTAGGTAAGCTAATGATATAGGAATCAAGCCCCCAAGTCTAGCTCTAAATGAATAGGGATGAGCATAGGAGATCCCTTAATATGATCATGGTGTAAGTGTGTGAATATGAATGCATGTTTATTACGGCCGCACCTCGATATGAGGTTGCCTACGTATCCGTTAGGAATCAGGCCGAACGTAGCTCTAGCCGAACCTCGCACAAGTGTGTGTATACCTTTTTAAGGGTTGTAACGTGGTTAGGCTAAAGGTTATAGAAGAAAGGGATAAAGGCACAAGACCCTAAATAAGCCCCCAAGGTGTGCAACCTTGTTTTTGAATATTTGTATTTTCATGCTTGAGGTTTTCTACTCTTTTTTAGCTCTTTCTTTTGCTTCAGCATTTATTTCTTTTTTATAAGTGTGGGCAATCCCGATCATGCGGTCTATCACTCACTTGGAATTCATGTTTCTCAGGCACGGTACCGAGCACTCGATAAGAGACGCAATATGAGACGTATTCATATCAAAGACATGTTCATGTCAAAGACATTGGAGCACTTGCCCTTTTGTACACTTTTATTATTATTTTTGCTTATTTTTTGCTATTTTAATCTTTTGAATTCACTCAAGCCTTTTTTAGAATTGCATAAGTTGCACACTGTCCCATCCCAAGGTTAGGTAGATGTGGGTTGAAAAAAGAAAGGTCTATCGTTAGACGAGGCTCAAAGTGGTTCACCAAAAAAGGATGTATAATTGAAGGGTGAAAAGGTAATATGATGTGGCTACAAGGGGTGTCTCAAATCATTGGTATACCTTTTACTTAATTCGTCATGGATTTTTTTTTAATGCAATGTAATGAAATGATCATATGTAAGAGAATAAATGCTCATTTTATTAAAAGGGAAAATAAATAATCTACAAAATTAATCTAAGGGAAAAGAAAGGTACCTATGCTAGACTTATTGGGGAAAGGAAAAAATGAAAAAGAAATAGAAAAAGAGGTCATGAAATCTTGTCGTTGAAGCTCGCCTCTTGTCTTGTGTCATTCGCTTCATCATCACCCAGTCTTCTCGCTAGCTAGAGGCAATGGGATCTTGTTTGCTTCTATGAGATCTTGAATGAGATTTTGAAATCTGTAGCATTCATCAGTGGTATGACCGTTTCCTCGATGGTACTTGCAATAGGAGTTGGGATTCCATCTCGAAGATTGATTTTCTGGCGTTGGATCCTCGGTAGGGCCAATAGGTTTGATTAACCCCCGGTCATAGAGACGATCAAAAGCAGCATCATAGGTCATTCCAATGGGTGTGAACTCTCTCCTGGGTTTCTTTTTAGGTCCTTGATTGTCCATGGTTAAGACACCATTATGATCAAAGGTGCTAACATTATTACTAGAGTGGGCGTTTTCGGAAGAAGAAGGATTGTCGTTCTTCTTTCCTTTCCAGCCACTGTGGTTACTATTGTTAGTAGCTTTTTGTTTTGCAAGGTCATCTTCGATTTCAATTCCGATGTCATAAACGGCCTTGAAAGTATTCAGATTGTGTTGATAATTTAAATGCTTTGAATACTTCTCTTGGAGATTCTTGATAAACATCCTCACGGATTCTTTTTCAATGGGCACCTCAATCATCTTAGCGGAAGTTTCCCTCCATTTATTAAAGAAAGAAGTAAAGCCTTCATTCTCTTTTTGTCTTAGCATTTCAAGTTGTCTACAGTCGGTTTCAACTTGAATATTGCACTTGTACCTATCAATGAAAGCGTTTACTATCGATTCCCAGGTAGAGGTTTTCTCTTTGTCAAGGGAGAAGAACCATTATTGGCAAACGGTTTCAAGAGATAGTGAGAACAGAGAGGGGAAAACCTTCTTATCGATACCCTTAATGTTCATTATAATTTCAAAAGCTCTTAGATGAAAGTAAGGGTTATCTGTTGCCTTGAATTTAGGGATGTCAGTGGCGTTGAACTTATACGGAAGAAGTTCCTTGTCCAGTGAGACCCCTTGTGAACTCATGCCCTGAAATTTATAGTCCCTAGATAGCTTGCTCAAGCTTTCTTGCATAAGGTCCATTTGTTGTTGCTTCACAGGGTCATCAATTTTGAGGGTTAAAGCCTTTAACACCTCAGTCACGTCATTCAATTGATTCCTAAGTTTGTTGACCTCTTCTTGACTTGCCATTATCTTTTTAGCCTTTCTCTTTTGACGAATTGGTTTATCAAAAAGTGAAACTTGAATAAAGAGGTTGTCCTTGATTAATCGCCCTTCTCTCCTCGACTAAGTACTGTGGAAAAGGAATTTGGGGATATTCATTGTTAATTATTTGACTCAAACTCTATTCAACATGCAATGGATGGAGGAAGTGAAGAAAGATTGGAATAGAATGTGAAGAAAAAAGATGTAGATGGAGGGATATGGAGAATTAAGAATAGAATGTACCCCCAACTTAAATGAGGGAAAAAAAAACCGACTCGTGCATGAACCTAAGACATGGTCATGGTGACATATACTCAAAGTGTGTGCTAAGACTAGTGAGTGTAGGGGGTATGTTAAGACTCGTATCATGACCATGTGGTTAGACAATGTGACTAGACTCAATTAATGACTCGACAAGGTGTTATTGACAGCGAAATTTAACCGACTTAATTAGCAAACTGGTTAATTAGACACTAGGTGATGACTCGATCAATAATCCGAACTGTCGGCAAAACGACAGGACTGGCGTCGTACTGTGTAGTGTAGAACCAGACGGCAGAGCTGTCGCCAGGCACCACACTCCACAGAGTGGCGCTATAGTTCAGACTTTGGCGCCAATGTTGGAGCTTCAATCTGAGACTGTTTTCGGTGTTATTAATCAACAGGGTATGCCTAAAGGCGTACTAGGTCAATTCTGATTACAAAATTAGACTTTATTGACTAAAATTAATTAATTAATTAGGCAAAGTTCTTTAAGTCATTAATTTATTAAATCTCAACACAAGTCAAACAAACGGTTAAGAAATCATAGTATATGCACAACAAATAATAAGCAATTAGTCAAGTAGGCACAATATGATGCAATGAGTTTGCAACCTAACCATGGCTCTAGTTCTCTAAAGTTCGGGATATGGTTTAGTCAATAAAGGGTCCTTGGTTAATTGTCCGAATGCACCGTGCGGAAGCCTAATCGTGAAGGGTTGGCGCGAGTGGATGGGACACCGCGAGTTTTAGAAAAACTCGCTTCCATGGTTTGGTGAATTCAACATTCTCGGATGTACCCTTTGTTGCTCAGAGCGTTCAATCAGGTAGATGGAGCATGAATTCCCAGAGGGTTATGCCCATATGTAGAACACATATGGGTTTCAGAAAAGTGAGAAAAAATTCAATCAGGAAGTAGGATTGAGCAAACAATACGAAAAACTGGTCGAAATTAGAACGCATATTTCTGGCTCGGTATTGGAGGAATTTGGCGCCAGCAAACAGAGCTTGGCGCCAAGTTTTAGATGTAGCGCCTGGCGCCAATGCTGGCGTCTAGCGCTACAGTTTAAATTCTGGCACCAATGCTCTGATTGCTGACGCTAATTCCTACATGCCTCAGCAGCTTTCTGTGCTCGATAAAATTTTCCAGTTTCGCGCAGTGTTATTTCGGTCCTAGTTGTGAAAGATATTTCTCAAATTTCCTACGTGTAAAATCCTATGTTTTAACTCATTACGGATGGTCTTTCCGATGAGATCTTTTTTATGCATATGACAATAATGTTAATCAAAATTAAGCACATGAAATACTTAGAACGTTTCGAGTCTCATCCACTCATTCTAAATCATTGCTGAAACAAATTCAGGAATTAAAATAGAAATCCTCCCCAGCGGAGTCGCCAAAAACTGTACGGAATATTTCAAGCGTTAATCTCCTAGCTTAAACCCCATTGTGATCATACACTAAAGTACGGTGGCGCCCAAAAAGGAAGAAGATAAAGCAAAAGAGTCGCCAATAAGTTTTTTTAGGAACTTTAAACCGTTCACGAGGTGAAGGTTACACCCCTTAACGATCCAAGAGATCGTCAACTCCATAAAGTCTTGAACCAAATAGGGTTCGGGGATGAAGGTACAAATCCAACCTAAAAGAGATTGAACCTGCCCTAATAATAGGCCTCTACTTTATTCTGAACGTATTCATGTGCGCTTTCTGACTAACATGCAATCAATAGGTTCACCCTAAACTTGTTTATCTATGTTGGTTGAATATTAATGCACAAATAAATCTATTATTGGCGATCACTTAAATTATAATCAAATTAACCCTAAACAAGATTATTAATTATCTTATTAAGCGTGATTACAAGTACAAATTCCCTTTAAACATGCATAAAGGTGTGATCAAGCAATAACAATAAATATCATATTAATTATCATAATAATCATAATAATAATAATAATTATAAAATCATAATCATAATAATAATCATATCAACGTTAAAGCATAATACTAGCAAAATCCTAGGCATGATACTAAAAAGATTAATAACAAACCCTAGCATGTCACTAAGCAATAAAAATCAAATCTTTAACACTAACATGATACTACAATCATAAATATTAGGAAGAAAATAAAAGGCATCGTAGGAATCCTAATAAGCATATTTGATATTATAACCTTTTTCCTAAACATGATACTAGGAATATCATAATAACAACCTAAACCTGATTTCTACATCATAATAACAATAAAAACCATTAAAGTACTTACTTTGATGCCTCGTACCTCTTTCTAATAACAAAATTCACACGTTAGTAACTTCAAGGAAAATAATAAACAAAACAATAATTAAATAATTAAAATAGAGATTTGGGACCAAACCCTCAGAAATTAAACCTTTCATGTCTAAGGCGAAGACAACTTCTGATATGGCTAGGTGTATCTAGATCTAATGAATGCGGACTTTTTTATGTAAAAAGGCTAGTTTAGAAAAGAGAGAGAGAGAAAATTGAAGAGAATGTGAGAGAATAGAGAGAATCGGTTATTGTAGGTGAAAATTGATTATCGAAAACGGAGTTTTTACGACGTTATTTATAAAGAAAATCAGCCAAAAGATAAAATATCAAAACAGAGTCTGGCGCACATAAAATTGAATTAGCGCCAACATTAGCGTCAGATGCCAATGCTAGCGCCAGGCGCTACAGCTGGCGTTTGGCGCTGATTTAGAAAGTCACGCATTTTCTTAAAGTCAGATAAAAATTTCCGTACAGGAGGATAAAATCGTATTTTTCTTCAAAAAATGTTCTTTGATCTTAATTAAAACTCTGAAAAGTCAACAAAAGTCAATTTATCAATGCTAATTGAATTAGAAATGAAAAGAACCTTATAGAAGAATCTAGAAGACTAAAACCATTCCTAATTGCATTAGTGACAGGGTAAAGTCGTATTCCCTTATCAAAAATAATTACCTAAATCACTAACTAAAGTAGATAGGGAAGTAGGGTCGATCTCCACAGGGAAACAAGTCTTTTTAATTATAATTAATCATTATAATCTAAATTATCTAAGTAACCAATATTTTTAGATATGAATTCTATACTACGAAGAACAAGTTTAGGGAGAAAAGAATCAATAATAAGGAAACCTAGGGTCACAGGTTCACCAATAATTAATAATCCGGGATAGAATGAAGTAATTAATAATTAACAATGCACAGATAACATGATTAACAGGCTCTCGCAATTTATTAATCAACATAGATCTAACAAGCTCTCACAATTTACTAGACCTAAGTTCCTATTAAAATTAGCCTTTAATATTAAATCCACATCTGCTCGATTCATCAATTCAATATTGCTAAACATTCACAATCAAATTACATCTGCTCGATTCATAATCTAATTGCAAAGAATTAAAACAATTCAATAGGAAATTATCATGCAATATCAATAATCAATAATAACAAACTATCCCTTCATATTAATTATGGATCCCCATAAACCCTAGAATGGAACTACTCACTAATCATCATAACTAAGCCAATCAAGTAAACAATTAAAAGCATAATCAAGAAAACAATTAAAATAGCTGAAATTAAAAAGGGAAGAAATTGTACCAAAAATAAATCTGGAATTAAAGGAAGTATTAAGAACAAAAGATTAGAGAGAATTTAAGAGAGAGAAAAATACTAAGTAGAGAGAGAAAGTCTAGAAAAGAAGGTAACTAATAATTCCGTACATAATCGTATTTAAACCTTTTCTAAAACAAGAATTAAAACTAAGCTTAATCAGGTCCTAAGAAAACACGCGCCCGATCGGGCCCGCCTTTTTACAACGCCCACTGCTGGCATGCCGCGCCCGATCGAGCTTACGCTCTCCCAATCGGGCGCGCCTCTTCCTTGAGGGTCCTTATGCGCGCATCCGCCCGATCGGGCGCATGCTTGACCGATTGGGCGCGCCTCTTCCTCTTCGAGGCTTGGATTTCGATTGGGCTCAATTCCTCAGCCCAATCTAAGTTTCCTCATCGGGTCTTGATTAATCGATCCAATAACCCCGGTATCACATACCGAGCCCTTAATCACCAGCTCTCACCGATCCTGTGCTTCAAGAGTGGCCGTGTCCTTCTAGCTTCCGTAGTCGGTCCATAAAGCCCGGGAAAATGCTCCAAGAGTGCAATTTCCTGTAAAATACAACTAAAACTACGAAAACACTAGAACACACAAATTAGTAATAAAAATGGCCCGAAAGAGCCAAAAACACTACTAATAACGACCAAGGGACGGGGATAAAACACTATATAAAATAAAAAAATCAATTAGGAATGATAAATCTATATTAGGCCCTCTCCTAGATCATTAGGCCGCATATAAGGCTCAAACCGGGCCCAATTTAGTAAATTGGCCATAACTTCCTCAATATTCATCGGAATTGGGCTTATAATATATCGTTGGAAAGCTCTTGTCAAGCCCCATACAACTACACTACTATTGGATCCATATCATGGACCAATCAAATTGGATTGACTATTTTCTTAAAATAAGTTTTCAAAAACAGAGAGAAGAGAAAAGAAATTAAAACTATCCGCAACACTAGACTTTCCACACTTTCACTTCATTCGATTATGATTCGACGTGAAAGGTACTTATCACTAGGTTTGGTTTTGGGAAGACACAAATGGGTATCTACACGAGTCATTTCAGAAAAGTTAAAAAAAAAAATTTCACCAATATTATTATTATTTGTCATTACATGTCTGCTAGTTTAAATCGTCACAAAAACACCTCAATTCCTACCTAATTTTTTATCAATGATATGTTTTAAAATTTGACATATAGATTAAAATATATCTTTAAATTTAATAAACAACCCGGGCATCGCACGGGCACAAAACTAGTAACTAATATATAAAGCTAAACTTTTAGCCAGGTCACGAAATAACGACACTTGGCATTCCAACTTTTCGCCAAGTGTCACACCACCTTGGATAGATTTTAATAGACTTCATACATAAAAGTCGCCAAGTGTCGCACCACCTTGGATATATTTGGATAGACTACATAAGATAAAAAGTTAGTTTAGAATAAGATTGTCAGTTTAGAGTTTTATTTTCGATAAAATACCAAATAATAAACTTATAATTAGGCCACAAGACAACATAATTTAGCGTTTTATGTTTTACACACAGTGTCGCACCACGTTGGATAGATTTAAATAGATTTCGTAAGATAAAAAGTTAGTTAAAAATTCCATTTTCAATCAAATTAGGATAGAATTTTAGAATAAGATGGTTAGTTTAGAGTTTTATTTTCGATAAAATACCAAATAATAAACTTATAATTAGGCCACAAGACAACATCATATAGCGTTTTAACTTTTCTCCAAGTGTCGTATCACGTTTGATAAATATAAATAGGCTTTGTAGCAAAAAAAAAATTTATTTAGAATTCTATTTTTCAATCAAATTGAATTATAATATAATTTTATCTTAAAAGTTCAAAAACAACTCGGGCATCACACAGGGCACAAAACTAGTCTATAAATAAACTAAAACAACAACCGCTAACATCGCCATTTTTTCAAATTGTACATATGTCAAGTTGTGGTAAAAATTTTCCCGCCTAAATTAATTACTGACATCATATTTTTATTTTATTTTTTTACCTTAAATTATCAATTTGTTTTTTTAAAAAAAATGAATATATTATATTATATTATGATGAATTTATAAATTACTATAGGGTTCAACATATAATTACTCCCGGTTAAAGAGTACTTTGTATTGCATAATTTACTTAAATTTATACTCTTATTCAAGATTAGTTAGATCTAAATATCATTGCAATTAATGGTTATGTTTTACTAATTTATTACATACAAGGGACATATGTAAAATAAATATTTATTTCAGAGAATTTTTTATGTCGTGCATCGCACAAGGCTTATGATATGTCCAATTTATATACTGTTTTACCCCCGTCCCGTGGTCATAATTAGTAGTGTTTTTGGCTCTTTAGGGCCACTTTTATTACTAATTTGTGTTTTCTAGTGTTTTCGTAGTTTTGGTTGAGTTTTACAGGAAATTGCACTTTTGGAGCATTTTCCCGGGTTTTCATGGATCAACTACGGAAGCTAGAAGGACACGACCATTCTTGAAGCCCAGGATCGGTGAGAGCCGGTGATTAAGGGCTCGGTATGTGATACCCGGGCTATTGGATCAAGTAATCAAGACCCGATGAGGAAATCCGGATTGGGCCAAGGAATCGAGCCCAATAGAAATCCAAGCCTCGAAGAAGAAGCCGGGCCCGATCGGGCAAGCATACGCCCGATCGGGCAGGTGCGCGCAAAGCAACATCATGATTATGCTTGGGGGAGATTTTGGTTTTGGTATCTTTCTTTTTTTCTTTTCTTTTATTTTTTTTGGTGTGTTTTGTTAGGTTAGATTTATAGCTTTCTAGGTTAGTTTTATTGCTTTCTTATATATGAAAAATACAAAAAATTAAAAAAAAAAATTCAAAAATACGTTCCAATGAATTGTAAATTATGCTTCCCTGTGCCCCTTACTTGAGAAAATTGTTTTGATTCTTGGTATTTGATGATAGGCATTATGGATTAGTTAATCATGATTTGATGTTTGATTGCCTTGAAACCTTAACATGCGTCAATTTTGTCCAACTACTTGTGAATATAGTGCTTGACTAATTGATTTGGTTAGGAATGTGTGATAGTTCCATAGTTCCTGGTATGTCAATGAATTTGAGTATTGGTTTGCAACTATTAGTAGTATTTATATGATTCATTATTATGCACATTGTGGAGGACGAAGGCATTTGTTCTTTTAGGTAGCCTCCAGAGATTGTAGATACATTTGTTCCCTTCTTGCTACCCATGTTGTTGCCTTGACTTTTTGTTGTTTTATTAGCCATATTACAAGCCTATTTTGCCCCATTGGTTACTAGTTCCAAGCTTGGCTTGGGGGAGCTATTAGTGAGTGAGGTGAGGGAGTTTGTAGTGTGCTTATTATTTGCACAATTTGGGTGGATTTGAGAAATTGTTTTGTATTTGATCATGTTTATTTTTGATGAGTTTGAGAGTTATATTTTCTTGAAAAAATAAAGCATGATGTTATGAAAAAAAAGAGAAGTTCAAGAAAAAAATATGTTGAAAAAAAATAAGTGAACTTCAAAGAAAAAAATGTTCAATGTTCAAATGTTCTAGTTGGAGGTTGATAAAATGAAAAAATATTCAAGTTTGGAATATAAAGTTTGTTTATTCACTCCACTTATTCATTATTATATTTTATGAGTGATATGTAAGAGTTGGGATTGTTTATTATGATTGGAGTATATTTTGTTGATGTCAAAGTTGGTTATGTAGGAGATGTTGATCATTATTTATTTTGATCATGGGTTTTATTAGGAT
The DNA here is from genome assembly GCF_001683475.1 of Chenopodium quinoa. Lineage (NCBI taxonomy): Eukaryota > Viridiplantae > Streptophyta > Magnoliopsida > Caryophyllales > Amaranthaceae > Chenopodium > Chenopodium quinoa. Next base: position 3,072,003 of record NW_018744821.1, on the reverse strand, counting down.
ATGACTCCTTTAAGCATAGCTTTTCTCTTACTTTTTCCCAAATTTATCCTACCCTTTACCCTAGCCTTACATTACAAGCTTTAAAGACCTTCCGACCTTTGTGCATAGAATTGTATGAATGTGAAAGTGTTGCTTATCAATGCAAGTTATGATCTGACATATTTCGAGTCGACTAGTAGGATTGAGCGTTTATTGTTTTATACACACGAGAATGTGAGTTGGGAGGGCATTGTTCACATAAAGGGGTTGGTTGGAGTGCGATCGAGTACATCTTCTACTCGCCACATAAATGAGAGTTGAGTGCGTGAGCACTAGTCTTGAATTCTATATGCTCTTGTGGTTTGCTCAGTTTGACAATTGTTAGGGAAGATTGGTAATTAGATGGATTTGATTGGTTGATTTTGAAGCATGTTTATTTGATTTACCCTGGATCGTTTGTGCTTGATTTTTACTTTTGGGGTGAAGTATATTTATTGATTCATTGATGAGATCTTTGCTTAGGGACAAGCAAATGTTTGGCTTGGGGGAGTTTGATGTGTCTATTTTATATAGTATTTTACCCCCGTCCCTTGGTCATAATTAATAGTGTTTTTGGCTCTTTAGAGCCACTTTTATTACTAATTGGTGTTTTCTAGTGTTTTCGTAGATTTGGTTGACTTTTGCAGGGAATTACAATTTTGGAGTATTTTCCCGAGATATTATGGAGGAATCACGAGCACTGGAGAAGCACGACCAGATTTTTATAGCCCAGGGCCGGGTAGAGTCATCGAACCGGTGATTAAGGGCTCGGTATAGGTGATACCGAGGCATTTGGACCGAGTATTCAAGACCGGAAGAGGAAACCCAAATTGGCCTGAAGAATTGGAGCCCAATCGTAGTCCAAATAGTGTCCCAAGAGAGCCGCCCGGCCAAAGAGGATGGCGCCCGGAGGCGCGCCCGGCCGGGCGGGAGAAGCAAAGGTCGGCGCCCGGTGACGCGCCCAGGTCGGCGCGAGATTGGTATTGACGAGTAAAAAGGCGCGCCCGATTGGGCGGTGCCTCGCCCGATCAGGCGCGTGTAAATATTAGGAGTTAATTTCGTCGTTTAAGTTTGTTTTAGTTTAGGATTTGTACGGAGTATATATACTCCTCCGTAATACGATTTTAATCGCTCTATCTCTTCTCTCTTTCCTTTACTCTTTCTTTACTCTCTTAATTGTTTTCTTAGATTTTCTCTCTCTTAAACCTTTGTTCTTAATCTACTCTTAATTCCAGATTTGTTTGGTAACGATTTCTCTTCTCTTAATATTAGTTATTTATTCTATTCCTTTAATTATGTCTTACTTTATTGCTTTGATTAGTTTAGTTTTTACTATGTGTGAGTAGTTCTATTTCTAGGGTTTATGGGGATCCATAAATAATATGAAGGGGTAATTTATTGTTGTTAATTATCAATGCTAGATTAATTTCCTATTGATTGATTTAATGCTCTGTGACTAGATTAGGCCTGATCTTTTATGCATGAGTTTGACAATATTGATTCGAGATTCGACACATGAGAATTGATGTTTAGGTCTAGTTTTAATAGGCAGATTAATTTATAAATGGTTAAGTCAAGATTCGAGAGATGAGATTTAATACCGGTAGATTAATTCTGTGATTGTAATACGTAGCGAAAGCCCTTTACAATCTGGTTAATTGATTCATTGATGATTGACTATTATTGGTTCTTGATATTGTATGATAATTTTTTATTGAATTGTTTTAACGCTTTACAATTATGGCTTGTAAAAGTATAGCAATATTGAATTGATGAATCGAGCAGATGTTAATTTGATATTAAAGGCTATTTTCAATAGGAACTTAGATCTAATAAATTGCGAGAGCCTGTTATATTTATGTTGATTAATAAATTACGACAGCTTGTTAATTATGTTATTTATGCAATGTCAATGATTGATTATTATGTTTTACCCTGGAGTATTATTTATTGGTGAACCTACGCCCTAGATCCTTTTATATATTGTTTTCTCCCTATTCTCAATCTTCGTAGTTTAGTTCATTATTCAAATATAAATATTGGTTACTTCATAATCTAGATTATATTAGTTAGTTAGGAATAAAAAGACTTGTTTCCCTGTGGAGTTCGACCCTACTTCCCTATCTGCTTTAGTTAGAGGACTTAGGTATTATTTTTTATTAGGGGATACGAATTTACCCTGTCATTAATCAATGCTTGATGATTGCTTATTATGATTTGCCCTGGAATATTGTTTATTAGTGAACCTATGCCCTAGGCCTTTTAATATTTATTTTCTCTGATCATATTCTTCGTAGTTTAGTCTTTAATTACAACAATATTGATTACCTTGATAATTTAGATTATAATAATTAATTAGGAGTAGAAAGACTTGTTTCCCTGTGGACTCGACCCTACTTCCCTATCTGCATTAGTTAGAGGACTTAGGTAATAATTTTGATTAGGGGATACGACTTTACCCTATCAAAATTTGGCGCCGTTGTCGGGGAAATGGTTTTATTTTTATTGTCTGATTGTTTTTTGTAGTCTAGATTATCCCCTTTTGTCTCAGAGAACGTTAGTTCTTTGAGGACATTCTCATATTTGTCTTTTAGTTCCTTGTTTATGCCCAGGTGTTCCAGATCAGGTTACATCCCATTCGATCCTGAGATCGAACGCTCGTTTCATAGGCAAAGGAAAATCTATAGACAAATTCTAGCAGGTTAAGAGGAGGACAACAGTCAAAGAGATCCTCCCTCTGATTCTAGTGACGCAGAAATTCCTTCAGATTCAAAATCAGAGATGACGGCCCAGAAGGAACTCAGTGACTACTCGCAGCCGAAGCTCACAGATTTCCCGCACCTTACTCCCACTCCGGCGCTAGATGGAGTTCAATTTGAGATCAAGCCCCAATTTACCACTATGATAGAGAGGAAGCAATTCATTGGAGTTAAGGGTGAAGATCCTAATCTTCACATTGCAGATTTCTACTAGTATTGTAACACCATTAGACAAGCCAGAGTCACGCAAGACCAAATCAGGGAGATTCTTTTCCCTTTTCATTATGTGAAAAAGCTAAATTATGGTTTAATGGCTTGAATAGAACTGCACTCTGTATTACTGACTGGGAAACTCTTGCTTTGAATTTCTATAATAAATATTATCCTGTAGAGAGAACAGCAGTATTAAGGAGTGCTATTCAAAACTTCACTCAAGAAGCCGACGAAATGCTATATGAGGCTTGGGAGAGGTTCAAGGATCTAAAGAGAGAATGCCCTCACCACAATCTAGCACAATGGCAGTTGATCCAAGCTTTCTACAATGGACTTGGAAATTTTTTAGATCAGTTCTAGATTCTGCAGCCAGTGGGAGGTTCATGAATTTAAATGTGGACGATGCAGGACAGGTTATCGAAGACATGGCATTACACAATTCCCAATACGAGAATCCGAGAGGGTTTGCAAATAAAGAAAAACATAATGTCGATTCCGTATCCTTTTTGCAAGCTCAATTAACGTCTATTTGTCAAAAATTAGATAATATTACTACTACTCCTAACTCTGTAGCTAATGTTTCTGCTGTTGCTAACAATGGAGCTTTTTGTGAAAATTGTGGAATTGTAGGGCATTGGGAGCAAGATTGTAGGAGTTCCATGGAACAAGTTAGTGCCTTTCAAACCTATAGGCAGAATAACCCATATTCCAACTCTTACAATGCCGGTTACCGGAACCATCCATATCTTTCGTACCGGAGTACCAATGTACAAAACCCTCCACCTCCACAACAACCACAACATCAACCCCCACCACAACAAAAATATTACCTCCCAAATTTCGGCTAGAAAAGCCAAGCATCACCCTCATCATCTTCCGACCCTGCCATGACAAAAATTAGAGCAATGCTTACCAATATGCAAAAGCATATGGAGAGTAGGGATGCGCAAATTGATTCTATTTTAGCCCATAATAAAATCATGGATAATCAAATTGCACAACTTTCATCTACCCTACAATCCCGTCAGCAGGGAGCTCTACCATCACAACCTATCCAACCTACAGATCATGCCAATGTAATCACTCTAAGGAGTGGTTCACATTATGATGGACCTCCTATGCCAAAGGAAGATGGACCAGTTCCTGATCTAGATTCCTCTATAACAACCGCTAATCATGCTAACCCTACAGGGTTACAAATAGATACTAACTCTTCTAATGTTTCCGTGCAGGGTAAATCTCAGGATAAGGGAGGAGATGTGCAGAGCCCGGTCATCAAACTACGATTCCCTAATAGACAACTGAAGAGTAAGTTTGATAAACAATTTGGTAAGTTCTTAGAGGTTGTGAAAGACCTGCAAATAACAGTGTCCTTTCGATGATTTAATCACTCAGATTCCTGCTTATGCTAAATTTATGAAAGACATTCTAACTATGAAAAGGGGCTTTAATGAAGTAGAAACTGTAGCTTTCACAGAGGAGTGTAGCGCTTTATTGCAAAATAAATCCCCTCCTAAATTAAAGGATCCCGGTAGTTTTTCTATCCCTTGTCATATAGGGAATGTTTTTATTGATAAGACTTTGTGTGATTTGGGTGCTAGTGTCAGTGTTATGCCATCGTCTGTCTGTGTTAAACTTAATATGGGAGAATTAAAAGTTACTAATATAACTTTGCAAATGGCAGATCGCTCTGTAAAATACCCCTTAGGTATTTTAGAGGACGTCCCTGTCAGAGTTGGTAAATTTTTTATTCCTGTTGATTTTGTTGTTTTAGACATAGAAGAGGATACACAAATACCCATTATATTAGGTAGGTCTTTTCTCCATACTGCAGGAGCCATTATTGATGTGCCAAAAAAATGAGGATACGCAAATACCCATTATATTAGGTAGGCCTTTTCTCCATACTGCAGGAGCCATTATTGATGTGAAAAATGGCAAACTAACCCTTTCTGTAGGTGATGATAATGTTACTTTTAATCTAGGGAAAGTTTTAAAAGGGCCTATGCTAGAGGAGAATTGTTGTTATATTGATATAATTGATATAATGGATGATATTTGTGATGATAGCTTGCCACAGGTTCTTGCAAGGGATCCCCTGGAGAAAATTCTTTGCGGGAATTTATCTAAAGACAATGCAAGCGTTTGGGGTAATAAGGTACATGATATTGAAAGAGCTCTTTCCTTAAAAGAGTTAAGCCGCAAGGAAACAATGAAGGTAGTAAATTTAGTTCAGGAATCGAAACCTGAACTAAAACCTCTCCCTTCTCATTTAAAATATATTTTTCGAGATGAACAGGAACTATACCCCGTGATCATCAATACTGCACTTAATGACCTACAAACTTCCCAACTTCTAGGGGTTCTTCAAACCCATAAGAAAGCTATTGGGTACAGTATTGATGATCTCAAGGGTATTAGCCCTGACTTTTGTATGCACAGGATACATCTAGAGGACAACTATAAGCCCTGCTTTCAACCCCAAAGAAGATTGAATCCTAACATGCAGGAAGTAGTCAAGAAAGAGGTTATGAAATTACTTGATGCAGGTATTATCTATCCTATTTCTGAATCCAAATGGGTAAGTCTTGTGTAGGCAGTGCCAAAAAAAGGTGGGATGACTGTGATAACTAATGAAAAAAATAAATTAATTCCCACTAGAACTGTAACAGGGTGGCGTATGTGCATTGATTATCGTAGACTAAATATCGCCACTAAAAAGGACCACTTCCATTTTCCCTTTATAGATCAAATGCTTGAGAGGTTAGCTAACCATAAGTTCTTTTGCTATTTGGATTGGTATTCAGGATTTTTCAAAATTCCGATTCACCCTGAAGATCGGGAAAAGACAACTTTTACATGCCCTTATGGCACTTTTTCATATCGTAGAATGCCTTTCAGTTTATGTAATGCTCTCGCTACCTTTCAACGTTGTATGATGAGCATCTTTTCTGATTTCATAGAGTCTATTATGGAAGTCTTTATGGATGATTTTAGCGTGTATGGTTCTTCATTTGATTCATGTCTAAATAATCTCGCTAAAATTTTAAAACGATGTGAAGAATGCAATTTAGTTCTAAATTGGGATAAATGTAACTTTATGGTGACAGAGGGAATAGTTCTAGGTTACATTGTATCTGATAAGGGCATACAAGTAGACAAAACTAAGATTTCAGTGATTGAGCAATCACCTCCCCCAGTTAATTTTAAGAGAGTTAGAAGTTTTGGGTCATGCAGGGTTTTATCGCCGCTTTATCAAAGATTTTTCTAAAATTGCTAAACCACTGACTCAACTTTTGCTCAAGGATGCTCCTTTTATTTTTACTGACGAGTGTCTTGAGGCTTTCAACAGGATTAAGAAGGCTTTGATATCGGCACCCATCATATGTGCTCTCGATTGGAATCTTCCTTTCGATATCATGTGTGATGCAAGTGACTTTGCGCTAGGAGCCGTGCTCGGACAAAGAAAGAACAAGGTTTTGCATGCTATTTATTATGCAAGCAAAACTTTGGATGAGGCCCAAGTCAACTATGCCACTACGGAAAAGGATTTTCTTGCTGTTATATATGCTTTAGAAAAATTTAGATCATATCTTGTTGGTTATTAAGTCATTGTTTATATTGACCATGCAGTGTTGAAGTACTTGATAACTAAGGCGGAATCAAAGCCAAGGCTACTCCGATGGGTTCTTTTGCTCCAAGATTTCAACACCGATATAAAGATAAAAAGGGAGCAGAGAACGTAGTAGCAGACCACTTGTCACGTATCAGGTATGATGAGGGTAAGGATTCTCTCCCTATAGATGATTATTTCCCTGATGACAACCTATATGCAGTTGTAGAGCAACACCCATGGTATGCCGATTTTTCTAATTATTTAGTGGGTGGTAATCTACCTCTTGACTTGTCCTACCAAAAAAAAAAAATCCTTTCCGATGTTAAACATTATTTTTGGGATGATCCTTTTTTGTTTCATGAGTGTGCAGATGGATTATTTCCCAGGTGTGTTCCCGAATGGGAAGTCTATGGTGTGCTTACTAGTTGCCACACCTCACCATATGGAGGACATCATGGCCCCACTAAAACGGTGGCCAAGATTAATGAGTCGGGTTTTTATTGGCCTACAATGTTTAAGGATGCTAACATTTTTGTTCAGGCTTGTGACTCTTGCCAGAGGATTGGCAACATCTCGCGGCGGCATGAGATGCCTCAAACCGAAATTTTAGAAGTTGAAAATTTTGATGTTTGGGGTGTTGATTACATGGGACCGTTCCCTTCCTCAAAAGGGAACCGCTATATACTTTTCGTCGTCGACTATGTATCCAAGTGGGTCGAGGCCATCGCTACTCCTACCAATGATGCCAAGGTGGTCCATAAACTTTTCAAGAAGACCATCTTTCCGAGATTTGGCGTGCCTAAAGCGATAATAAATGACGGAGGATCTCTTTCATGAGCGGAAGTTAGACACCCTCCTCAAAAAGTATGGTGTCTACCATAGGACAGGTTTAGCCTACCACCCCCAAACTAGTGGCCAAGTTGAAGTTTCTAACCGTGAGATCAAGGCCATTCTAGAGAAGGTGGTGGCAAAGTCAAGGAAATATTGGAGCGACAAGTTGGATGACACCCTTTGGGCGTACATAATTGCATTCAAGACCCCTATAGGTACTACTCCGCATAGACTCGTGTACGGTAAAGCATGTCATCTCCCGGTAGAATTAGAATATAAGGCATATTGGGCTATTAAGGAGCTCAATTTGGATGCCAAACTAGCGGGAGAAAAGAGGTTACTTCAAATTAACCAACTCGATGAGTTTAGGTTGACGGCCTATGATAGTGCTCGAGTCTACAAGGAGAAGACAAAGAGGTGGCACGACAAGATGATCCTTCCGAGAGAATTCAAAGAGGGTGATAAAGTGTTACTGTTCAACTCTTGACTTAAACTATTCCCAGGAAAGTTAAGGTTAAGGTGGTCGGGTCCTTTTATTGTAAAAAAGGCCAATAAATTCGGTTCTGTGGAGGCTTTTGATGAATATGGTAACGAGTTCAAGGTTAGTGGCCAAAGACTCAAGCTATATCATGAGGGGGCTACTATTGGTGCAGTTGAATTACTTCACCTAAGCGGTTCCGATTCACTTTGAGCTTCAATGTGGTAAAAGGGTCGTGCGGGGCCTATATAAACCGGCGCTTTGCAGGAGGCAACCCGTATTTCTTGCTTTCTAGACTAATTTTTTTCGTTTTTTTATTTTTATTATTTTTAGAGAGGTGAGGAGAGTGAAATTTTACCTTTCATGAGTGTTTTGTACAGGTTTTAGATCACAAAGTACGGAGGTTTCAAGAGAAAAAGGCGAAGAAAAGAGAAGCTCCAGGATTGGGTACGGGCCCGATCGGGCGAGGTTCTCCTGATCGGGCGCGCACCTAAGGGTCAGAATTGAGCACTATTTCGCCAAATCGGGCAAGGAGTCCCGATCGGGCGCGAATTATTGATTTTATCGGAGCTTATAATCGCCCGATCGGGCGCGCAAGTGAGGAAGAAAATCAAGGGAATCTTCGCCCGATCGGGCGAGGCCGCCCGATTGGGCGGAAATTTGGAGAAATCGAGTGCCACAAAAAGAAATATCGGGCGAAGCTCGCCCGATCAGGCGAGCAATTTGGCGATTTTGAGGTTCGTGTTCGCGCCCGATCGGGCGGAGGTCGCCTGATCGGGCGCGTACTGCAAAATCTAGAAGGAGCATATAATCGCCCGATCGGGCGAGGCTCGCCCGATCGAGCGCGCCTATTTTTTGGAGGTTTTAATACTCTTCTCCCCTTTTCTTTTCTTTTTCTTTCTTACTTCCTCTTCTTTATTCACATTTTCTCTCTCTAAAACCTCCATTTTCAAACCTTCAACCTCACCTTCTTTCCAAGATCTCCTCAAATTCACCCATCAAAACCTTAAATTTTTTTCATATTCTTAATCCTCACACCTTCCTCTACATTTTCCACCCACTTTCTCTCATAATTTCTCAAAACCCTTAGAGAGAGAAAGCTTCAATACCCAAATTTCCACCTACACATGGCTTCCAAACGTTCTAGACAACAAAGGGGCAAAAGTTCGAGGCAACAACAACCAATGGTTGACCCGGAGCTTTAAATACCGGGGTCGGAGGAGGTTGTTATCATGTCGATGGAACAATAGGCAAGGATGCTCAATCTTATCGAAAGGCAGGTAATCTCAACCCGTTTTGTTCATCATCCTACGTTATCTAGATTAGGTCTTGATAAATATGTAGAGAAACTATTTAAGGTTATAGGCATGAGTGGTTTCTTTCAAATGCATCATGATACTTATGATTATTTAACATTAGAATTTATTTCTAGTTTTAATGTTATTAAAATGAATGCCTTGATCACTCATGTACAATTTCGATTACTAAACAACGATGTGCGATTAACTCTAAAAGAATTTGGGAAGTTGTTTGAATTAAAATCGGATAAACCTATCGAACCCTCCCAAGACCACATTGCCGTGGTCTACAAGAGACTCAATGAGGAGGGTTTCGCTAACCTCCAACACGCCAAAGGGACGTGGATTCAACATCCCATCCCAAAGTTTTGGCAAAGGTTTGCCGGTCTCACAATTTTTGGGAGGCATGAACCGGCAAACGTGAGGAGGGATGAATTAGAATTATTGGCATCCTATGTAATCCCTAATGCTGAAAAATTAAACATACCTCATAGGATTACCAATCACTTTTAAAGGGCGGTCAATGCGGCCGAAACGGGTAGGTCTAGGGCACCTATCTATTTTGGGGGGTTAGTGACCCATATTGCCATAAAAAACCTAGGATGGAACCCGGAGGGGCATAGGAAAGTAGCGGGCTCAACCCTCATGGACCTAGCTTATTTAGGGAGCCTAAAATGGGTGCAACCCATGGGAGGTGAGACTTGGTGGATAGTTGATGAGTGACATTTATGTTACCCTTAGGGGTAGTGTATTGGTCTCTTTTCTCCTGTTTTTCTTAGGTTTTCTACCTCTTTTCTCTTCTTATGGCTTCCTTTTCTTTTATGGATGAAAAGTATGCTTATTTGCGCTTGTTTTGATAATCTTTATGCATAATTTTATCATCCCCATGCTCTCGTGATCTTTGCTATCTTTTGCAGGTTCCATGACGGTCCTAAGCACGGTAGGAGGCCCCTTGGCCAAGTATGGAGGCATGGACAAAGACTAGAGGAGCAAAAGGGAAGAAGAGGAAGCAAGAAGAGGAAGTTCAAGAGGAGGTGTGGCCGAACCTTTAAGAGGTTCGGTCGAACCAAGGTGTGGTCAAACTTTTGAAAAGTTCGACCGAACCTCCAAGGCAGTTTCAACCAAGTTTTCAGCATGTTTACAGGAGGGGTCGAACCAGGAAAGTTCGACCAAACAAGGATCAGGGAGGTTCGACCGAACCTACCCTGAGTTCGGCCGAACCTACCCTGAGTCCGACCGAACCTACACAGAGTTCGGTCGGACCTTTTCCCGTTTCAGCTGACTTTTTGCGGAGCTTTCTAAGCAATTTTGTAAGGGGTATAAATAGTTTTTTTTTGCTCATTAAAGAAAAACAGGATTTTTCAGTTTAGAATAGTTTTTAGGTTAGTTTTAGGTTTTTAGAGAGAGAAACTCTCAAATTTTGGAGAGAGAAAGTGAGGAGCACAATGGTTTTCATGGATTTTGGATAATCAAAGGAGGAATTTGATGATTTGAAGATCTCCATTTTATATCAATGAGCATTTCTTACTCTCTTCTCTCTTTATGCTTTATTAATTGCTTTGTTAATCATGTTTGAGTAGATTTCCTTCTACTAGGTGTTGAGTGAAGCTTTGTTATGGTTAATTGAGTTATTTGAGATAAATTTGATGATAATTGTGTGATTAAATTGATTGAATTGATGATGGCATGTTGTTTGTTTTAGATTGGATTGATCTCCAAAGATAGCAAACTTAATTGCATGTTAGTTCTAGTTTGACAAGGGATTGTGAATTAGAATTTATATATTTGATTGCATTTTGGGTAAATTTCTTCTATGCACCTAGTCAATGAGGGATCTAGGCTAGGAATTTGAGAGATTGCTCTTGATGGTAATTAATTCCCATTTTAATTCTTTCTTTGCATGATTGATTATCAAATCGATTCCCATTAACTTGTTAATTGTTCAAAGTGGATCTTTTCCCCTAGTAGACTTTATCATACCTTGTTCTTTATATGTGTTTTAGTGTAGTTGTAGTGTCCTTTATCCGTAAATCGACTTCGGCATAGCTTAGGCATTAGATTAAGAACAATCTAGCATTACCGTTCCTTGTGGTTCGACTCCGAACTTACCACTAGACTTGTTTAGGGGTTAGTTTTAGGATTTATAAATTTATTTGATTGAGTGTGGAATGTGCGGCCGTTCTAACGCCCGTCAATAGTCCACTGGCAATCGGGTAGGAGAGACCAAACCTTTACCTTACCCAACCCCGCTTTGACCAAATTTGAGAAGGGGAAGCCTTCTTACACATTCGAGATAAACGCTCAAGGGGAGGTTCAAGAACCTCACCTTTCGCCACAATCCCACCAATCACCCCAACACCATTCACCACACTACCCACCACCCTTTACCTATGGCATACCCACCTCCTCGGTCGATTATAACATCGACCCCAATGCCCCTTATGACTTTTCGTCTTTTAGGAGCCTACTGGACCGTATAGAGATGGACAAGGGAGAGTAGAGGGCATGTTGCAAAACCTAGATTTTAGGTTAAACACTTTGGATAGTCGGGTGGGTCATATAGAGAGGAACCTTGGGAGGGGTCTACACCCTATGTACGACGACTATGCACGCCAAGGGGCTATCCCCCCCGAGGCATTAGTTCCCGACTGGTTCCAATACCCCCAAGCAGGGTATTCCACCCCCGGAGCATTTGGTACTAATGTGGACTACTCTTCAGTCCATGGATATGGGGGTGATGATCCTTTTGGGGGTATGGGGGGAAATGTGAACCCTAACTACTCTACAGGTGGTTCGGGTTATGGTGGTGCTGGAACGAGCCAGGGTGGTGCCGGCTCAAGCTATGGAGGAGCGTACGAGAGGATGGATGATGATGAGGAGTAGCTTCTCCTAGCTACCTTCCCAAGTCAATGAGGGCATTTCTTGATTTGGCTTGGGGGAAGATTTCTTGTATATATGGTAACTCTCTTTCTCTTTTCTCTATTTATTGCTTTCCTAGTGTAGTTTTTATTGCTTTCCTTTATGAAAAAAATACAAAAAAAATTGAAAAAACAAAAAAATTCAAAAATACGTTCCAATGAATTATAAATCATGCTTCCCTGTGTCCCATACTCAGAAAATATTGTTTTAATTCTTGGTATATGATAATGAGCTTTGTGAATTTGTTGATCACGATTTGAAGTTTAATTGTTTAGAATCCTAAACATGCGTCAAATTTGCCAACTATTTGTGAATATAGTGCTTGACTAGTTGATTTAATTAGGAATGTGTGGTAGTTCTTGGTATGTCAATGAATTTGAGTATTGGTTTGCAACTATTAGTAATGTTTATATAGCTCAATATTATGCACATTGAGGAGTACGAAAACATTTGTTCTTTTAGGAAGCCTTCAGACGATATTAGATACATTTGTTCCCCTCTTGTTACCCATGTTGTTGCTTGTGCCCTTTTATTGTTTATTTAGCCACATTACAAGCCTATATGAGCCCCATTGGTTACTAGTCCCAAGCTTGTCTTGGGGGAGCTATTAGTTGGTGAGGTGAGGGAGTTGTGGTGTGCATATCATTTGCACAATGTGGGAATAAAAGAAGAGTGATTGTTATTTGATATTATGATTGGAAAATATTGATGTTTTGTGTTTCAAAGTTGAAAATTTCCAATATGAGGTAAAAAGAAAAAAAAAAGAGCAAAGAATAAAAAGTTGTTTCATATGTTCAAATGTTCTATTTGAAGGTTGCTCAAGAAAAAAAAAAGAAAAAAATTCAAAAGAAAAAGAAAAGTTCAAGTTTGAAAAAAAAAAGAAAGGAAAAAAAAGAATAAGTGGTTCAAAGTTTGTTTTAATTCACTCTATTTCATATTATCATATTTTGTGAGTGAATATGTAAGTGTTGGGGTTGTTTTGTATATATGGTTGTTTGGTGAATTTTTGTGGAGTTGAGTTGTGATTGGAGATGTTTTGGTCATCACTTGTTGTGACCTTGGGTTTTATTAGGATATGGCTCCCTTAAGCATGGCTTTACTCTCACATTTTCCTAAATTTATCCTACCATTTACCCTAGCCTTACATTACAAGCTTTAAAGACCTTCCGACCTTTGTGCATAAGAGTTGTATGAATGTAAAAGTGTTGTTTATCAATGCAAGTTATGATTTGACATATTTCGAGTCGACTAGTAGGTTGAGCGTTTATTGTTTTAAACACACGAGAGTGTGAGTTGGGAGGGCATTGTTCACAAATAAAGGGGTTGGTTGGAGAGCAATCGAGTAAATCTTTTACTCGCCACATAAATGAGAGTTGAGTGTGTGAGCACTAGTCTTGAATTCTATATGATCATGTGGTTTGCTTTACTTGACAATTGTTGGGGATGAAGGATGATTAGATGAATGAGATTGATTGACATTGAAGCATGTTCATTAGATTTATCTTGAATCGTTTGTGCTTGATTTTGTTTATTGGGATGAGACATGTTTTATATGTTCATTGATAAGCTCTTTGCTTAGGGACAAGCAAAGGTTTAGCTTGGGGGAGTTTGATATGTCCAATTTATATAGTGTTTTACCCTCGTCCCGTGGTTATATATAATTAGTAGTGTTTTTGGCTCTTTAAAACCACTTTTATTACTAATTTGTGTTTTCTAATGTTTTCGTAGTTTTGGTTGAGTTTTACAGGAAATTGCACTTTTGGAGCATTTTTCCGGATTTTAATGGATCAAATACGGAAGCTAGAAGGATACGAACATTCTCGAAGCCCAAGATCGGTGAGAGCCGGTGATTAAGGGCTCGGTATGTGATATCGGGGCTATTGGATCAAGTAATCAAGATCCGATGAGGAAATCCGGATTAGGCCGAGGAATCGAGCCCAATCGAAATCCAAGCCTCGAAGAAGAAGCCGGGCCCGATCGGGCGGGTGCGCGCAAAGCAACATCAAGAAAGAAGCGCGCCCGATCGGTTGAGCGTAGGCTCGATCGGGCACATCATACCAGCAAGGGGCCTAGTAAAAGGCGGGCCGCCCGATCGGGCGCGTGTTTTTCTAAGTACCTGATTAGTTTTGTTTTAGATTTTGTTTTAGGAGTGTTTAAGTACGAATTTTGTACGTAATTTTGGATTACCTTCTCTTTTAGATTTTCTTTCTCTACTTAGGATATTTTCTCTCTCTTAAATTCTCTCTCAACTTTGTTCTTAATTACATTCATTAATCCAAATTTCTTTTGGTAACAATTTCTTCTCTTTTAATTTCAGTTATTTTATTTAATTTTTTCATTATGTCTTGCTTTATTGATTTGATTAGTTTAGATTTAATTATGCTTGAGTTTTTTTATTTCTAGGGTTTATGGGGATCTAATAAATAATATGAAGGGGTAAATTTGTGATTGTTGATTATCAATGCTTGGTTAATTTCCTATTGATTGATTTCATGTTATGCAATTAGGTTTGACCAGATTTAATTGTATGAGTTTAGCAATATTAATTCGAGATTCGACAGATGAGAATTGATGTTTAGGCTTAGTTTCAATAGGCGAACTAATTTATAAATGGTTAAGTCGAGATTCGACAGATGAGATTTAATATCGGTAAATTAACTCTGTGATTATAATGCGTAGCGAAAGCCCTTTATAATCTGATTAATCAATGCTTGATGATTGCTTATTATGATTTGCCCTGGAATATTGTTTATTAGTAAACCTATGCCCTAGGCCTTTTAATATTTAATTTCTCCCTACTTTATTTTCTCTGATCATATTCTTTGTAGTTCAGTCTTTAATTACAACAATATTGGTTACCTTGATAATTTAGATTATAATAATTAATTAGGAGTAGAAAGACTTGTTTCCCTGTGGACTCGACCCTACTTCCCTACCTGCATTAGTTAGAAGACTTAGGTAATACTTTTGATTAGGGGATACGACTTTACCCTGTCAGCTTATCTAGTTACCATTAAAATATATGAGTAATAAAATTAGGAAAATTTACAAAATACCACTATTTATTATTCACAATATATAAAATACTAGGTTAAATTCCCGTGCAATGCACGATTGTTAAATATTTTTAACAATGATATTACAAAATATAAAGTATATAAAAGATATTTAGAAATATTTTATTGTGTATATATATGATTGTTAAACTAGAAAGAGAATATCATAAAGTATAAATAATTTACTTACAGATTTTGCACACACAGAAAAAAAAAAAAAAAGCGAAAAAGGCGGGAAAAAGTTTCACAAGTTACTGACAAGTGTTATGGAAGGATTTGCTTTTAGTATCTATATAATAACTATTACTAAAAAAGAAGTTGATGACGTCAACATTGCCCTCGTGTCGCTTTTGCAATAAAAAAATTTCCCGCCAAAATGCAATGATGATGTCATTTTTTTTAGAGTTATCCAATTTAATATTTTTAAAATTTAAATATTGGAATTTTCTACATTAGAACTAAAACCTATAAATTTATTGTAGGAAATTGAAACAATTTTAAATAGCACAGTAATAAATGACCTCTTACATTGAACTATGAATTAGATAACGTTGAACAAATAATATATCATAATTTTAATGAAAATAAAAAAAATAAAATTACAAAATATACGTAATTTTTATTTATATTCATATATAATAGCAATTTATTTTTAAAATGTACAAATTAAAAATAGGTTTTATATAAACCGTGCGTCGCACGAGTTCTAATCTAGTAGGTTAATATATCATCTCAAGTTTTTTTTTATTTTTTGTTTTTTTTATTGTATATTACCATTACCATCTAGTTTTCTAAAAAAAAAAATCAAATTCCCACCATTTTTTCAAGTTCCCTATATGGCGTCATGGTGCGTCATGGTGGGTCTTTTTAACCAATTTTTCTTCTCTCTTCCTTCGAATTTCACATGTCTTCCCTAATCATCCTAATTAACCAATTTTGCACCTAACTAACCCTAGAATAAACTCCCCAAATTTCATTTATAAACCATTATTTCAATTGAAACACCCCCAAATTGATTTTATAAACCCTAATTTAACAAAACTCTCTATAACATAATTATGCCCTCGATTTTGCATTGTCGTTTGTCTTGAAGAACTAATTAGCGAATTAAAACCCTAAATAATGCCTAATTGATTCGCAAATTGATTTAAAAGTTAGACAAAGAGGAAGAAGAAGAAAAAAGAACATAGATGAGAATTGAGAAAAAAGAGAGGTACAATTGGTAGTGGGACCCACCGTAATGTCATATAGGGACGTTGGGTAAAAGTGGTGGGAGCTTTTTTTTTTGTTTTTGAAAAAAATTAGGTGGTAATATACAAGAAAAAAACTTGAGGTGGTATATAGTACAAAATGAGGTGGTATTTTTCAAATTTTCCATAAAATTATATGGAAGAGAGATAAATTTTTTTTTTTTTAAAAAAAAGGTGATGTGGACCCATTATTACAAGTAAAAAGAGATAAAATAGTGATGGGATTATACTTTGACTGTACCATTGGAAACATCTAGAGTACCATTGGAATTTTTATGCAAGTGTGGTACCTGGTTTTTAGTGGAACAAAATTAGTTTATAAAGGTTCCACTTAAGTGTTTGATTTAAAAAAAAAAAAAAAAAAAAAAAAAAAAAACCCCTTAGAGTTGCCACCTTATTTTTATCCGAACAAGGATGGACTTTAAAACAGTCAATTTTAGGAAATAAAACTAAAAATCAACTACTTAACTCCATAAAAAGAAATAAGGCACAGGGTTCGGGGTTTAGGTTAAGAGAATCGAACGTATGGAACTCGTTTTCCCTTCCGTTCTAAGGAACGAGCTCTTACTATTGCGTTGTTAAAAGTCAAGTTTTAAGACATGTTAATCACATAAAAAATAATACAATAGTTAATATAAGGTAGGTTTTATGAGCACCAAAGTTGCACTACGTACCTATCATAGTAAGATTTTAAATTCACTCACGGATCAAAACCTTCGTAGTTCGGACAGATGCCATGTTTTAAGTAACCAATTCCATTGGGTTTTGAATTTGGATAGTTTACATAAACGTCATTTTTGTAAGTGGGATTTTAGTAATCTTTGACAGATTCACTCATAAAAGTAAAATGAACCACCTTAGTTGAGGAAAATCACCCTGATTAGTGATCACCAAAAATGTCTTTTGAACAAAACAATTCAACAAATGCGTCCCAATTGACAACTTTTTAGTGGGTCAAGGTATTTTTTTGGAGTGAAACTATAAGAGTTCACTGTATAATCTCACTTTCGGTTTAAATAAAACACTCAAGGGTAATTTTTATAAGGTTTTAAAGGTTATAGTGTTAAGGCTTAATGGAATTGACCAAGTAAAACACGACACCTGTCAAACCCTTACTTCCAAATAAAAGGGAACAATAAACTATTTAATCATATCCGACTGTAAATTTCTCCATCGGGTAATTATAATGGGATATAAGCTTATTTTTATGGAGATGGATAATTGTTACAACTAACCTTATACAGCTAAATAATTAATCTTAACCCCATGTTTGGAAATGAGGCTATAACATCATATTAACTATCATTAATTATTAAAACAAACAAGCAAAGTTATGATTCATTCTTGTGTTACAAAAGGGTTTGAAATAAGAAGGTTCACAAAATTATAAAAAGATTTTATTTCTAAAATCGTCTTAAAGTAAAGAAAATAAAGTTTGTTAAAACTTTCATGTCTGAAGTCGTCTTAAAATAAAATTAAAGTCCTTAAGACATCATTTATTTCGAAAGTCATCTTTAAAATAAACTTGAAGATTTTAAAACATCTTTTAGAATTAAAGTTTGTTAAAAATTCTTATTTCTAAAGTCATATTTAGAATAAGATTAAGGTTTCTTAAAACAACATTTAGAATTAAAGCTTGTTAAAACTCTTATTTCTAAAGTCATCTCTAGATAAAATTAAAGTTACTTAAAACTCTTAACAATTAAAGTTCCATAAATGAAAAATACATAATATAGTGTAATATAGGTTTCATGACACCATTAGTTTCTTACAAAAAAATTAATATTTTAAAAAGCAATTAAGAGGAAAAAAAATGTGCCTTTTTCTTCTTTTTGATAGCTTGAACTAAAAAAATCATTAAAAATCTTAGAAAAATCGAAAAAATTATTATGAGATACGGTTGGAAAGCTCTTGAAAAGTTATATCACCAAAAATAAAGAAATAAAAACTGTTTCTGGACGTAAGGGTTGTTTCATAGGCCATCTTTGGGACATGGTAAGTTACTCTTTACTCTTGAACATCCTTTACATAAATTCTTAATTCCTTAAATCTTTAAGCTCACTTTAAGAAGGAAATTATTCTTAAAAATATATCTTAGACAAACACATGAATGTATTAACTTTTCATATTTTAAATGCATTAGAAAGAGATTGCAAAATGCAATTAACCCCCCCTCTTTTATAACCTATCACCTTAGCAATAGGCTTGGCTTTCTAATGTGGGATAATGAAAGATTTAGGGCTAATTTAGCACCTAATATCATCATTACCCCTATTTATAACATCACATGGAAACAAACACATTAGTTAGCATAATAATAATAAATTAAGGAAACTAAGAAAGGAATAAAAAAGATAATACCTTGAGCTAGATGTAGCAATTTTTTTTTTTAATTCTTCTTGCTTATGAAGGATTAAAAGATGATAACTCCTTAATTAAAGTGAAATAAAAGAGACTAAGTGATATTTTTTTGGAATTTTGAGATATTAAAAGAAAGTAGTGCAAAATAAAACTATAATGAATTATTTTTTTGATTTTTGAATAAAGAAAATAAACTTGAAAAATAAAACTAAAATCTTGAGAAACAAACCTTTTTTTTTTGGTTTAAATATAGAATAGGAATACTTTAACAATTAAACTAATTTTTTTTTTATCAAAGATGAAAATAACAATACTTGAACTTCAAATATATTTTTTTGTGTTTTTTTTAATAGAAATTAAAGATAATAACAATATCCAAATAAAAAATAACAACTTAATAATATGATGCTTTTTATAAGCTAATATCTCAAATATAAAGTTAAATTAGAGAGATTTTAACTAAAACAAAATATTAGAGGAGAATTTTTTAGAGAGAAATTTTAGAGAGAGAATTAGTAGGAAATTTTGGTGTCTTAAAAATGAGAAAATTAGGGGGGTATTTATAGGAATATAAAGGGGTTAATTTGTAAATAAAAAAATAGTAAATAAATTATAATTCAAGGATTTAAATGGTAAATATCAAGATTTTGGTAATAATGAGATTCTTGATATTAAATTCTTTCATTTTACATGTAACAAACTACTTAGGGTCTATTCACATTTACTGAACTGCGCTAAACTGAACTGAACTGAACTGATTAGAGTTGAACTGAACTCAACTGAACTAATTGGAGCTGAACTAAGCTGATTGGAGCTGAATTGAATTGAACTGAACTGAAATTTAGTAAATGTGAACAAGCCCTTAATCTATTTTGCAACACCTAAACTGATAAAATAAAGAAAACCATAATTAAATCAGACTCTAATATTCATATAATAAAAAGGTTCTAAAATTCCATGTTATTACAAAAAAGAAAATATATAACCAAGTCATGTCACAACTCAAAAATACTCACATGGTATACGTATGACAGAGTGCCTAAATTTATGTAGTGACTATTATACTTACCAAGGTACTAAAACAACACTTATAAAGATTAAGCTCGTGCGATACACAGTTTGTTTGTATTTTGTAAAATATTATGTATGTATATATATATATATATATATGTATATATATATATATATACATATATATATATATATATATATATATTATGTGCTAAAATTTGTTATATATTTAAATAAAATTCCTAATATCAAAAGATAACATTTTATATTTAATTCATTTAAACTGAGAAATCTCATTCGCCAATTTTTCTTACGTGTCATTTAAATTAATTAATTTTTAAAGAAATTAATAATCTCGTATTTAATTGGTTACCACTAAAATTTATTATCTTACATGACACGCTAGAAAAAATTAAATCCTGCATGACTCTCTAAAAACTGGGGGAAAAAACTCCCCTTTATACACACACACACTAGATTACGAAATATAAAAGCTTGATTTAATGAAATATACGTCGTACATAAAAACTTTATATTTAGCAATGTTATGTTTTATATTTATAAATAAAATATATAATCAAAGTAAGCATATAATCTAATATATTAGGACTAAATTTTTCCAGAGCGCTTATGTAGGATAATAAATTTTAGTGGTAGCCAATTAAATACGAGATTATTAGTTTATTTCAGAATTAAATAATTTAAATGACACGTAAGCAAAATTGGCAAATGAGATTTTCCAATTTAAATTAATTAAATATAAAATATTATCTTTTAATATAAGGAATTTTATCTAAATATATAACAAATTTTAGCGCATAAATATATATAGAAAAAATTATTTAAAAAATTCAAACATGCATCGCACGGGTTTCATCTAGTTATAAATAATTTAAAAGTCAAAGTGTTGCAATTATATAGAAACTAGATGAAGCCCGTGCGATGCGATGCACGGTTTGTTAGTATTTTAAAAAATATTTTTATATTTATGTGATTAAAATTGTTATCATATTAGTTTTAAAATATTATATAAAATTCATAATCTCAAAAGATAATATTTTGTATTTAATTAATTTATTTTATCCTAATCTAATTGCATAACATTAAATCAATCAAAGAATTGAAAATCAACGATAATAATTCACCCCTTAATATTATTTACGGATCCCCACAACCCTAGAAATAAATCTAATCACACATATTAAAATCTAAACTAAGCAAAGCAAATAAACAAGACATGATTAATCAAAGCAATTAAATCACTGAAAATAAAAGGGAAAGAAATTGTTACCAAAGTAAACGGAAATAATGAATTGCATAAACCAAAAGTGTAGAGAGAGAACAAGAGTAATAATCCAAAGCTTAAAACTAAAATCTGAGAAATTAACTAATGAGAAGAGGTAATTGTTTCTAACTTACGTAGTTATACTTAAGCTAAACCATCCTAATTAAAAAAAGCTATAAAAACGTCAAAATCCCCTTCAGAAACACGCGGACTTTGCCCAGCCGGGCCCGCCTTTTGGTGAGAAAGAGTCCGTTCGCGCCCGATCGGGCGTCCTTCAGGCGAAGACTTATTCTCTTCCTTCTGCCTCGCCCGGCCATATATTCATATTCAAGGTATATACGTTCCAAGATTTTTGGTGTGTAACCTCTTTCACTTTACGTTATTTACATGTTATTTGACTTGGTGATGACTCACAAACCATCGCATTAACAATAATCAATACCATTCAAGCAACCAAGTAATTTAATTCTTGAATGATTAGTGACCACATAATCTTTAATGTTGAAATTTTTTTAATATACATCGGTGTCAAAGACACCTTAAACGCATAATGCACCACAAATCATATCCCTTGGTGTTGGAAACACCTTACGTGCACTTAGGCACCAAAATGTAATTTAATCCTTGGTTCCTTAGACACTTAAATAGCTCTTTCCTCATGATTATAGCATCAATAAAAATTTATATGAACCATACTAAAAATTCTCTTTCAATATTCCAAACTGTAGACACCTGATTGTGTCTCTCCAATAACCAAACCTAGCGATAAGTACTTTTTACGTAATTGAATATTGAGCGAGGTGAAATGTTGAAGAGTCGTAAATTCTCCTGTTTTCTAAAATGTTTTAATAAAAATAATTCATTTCTTATTTCGAAAGTTTTCATTTCATATCTTGTTTATGAAAAACGTCAAATACAGTTTATTTTGGTCCATGATATGGGTCCAATAATTGTTTAATTGGATAGGGCTTAAAAAGTGCATATTCTTAGGTGCACACTCATGCACCTAGAAATAAGTGTAACAACATCACAATATGAACATTAGCTTTCTTCTCCTCTATTTTTCTCCTTCGTTTTTTATTTTCTCTCTCCTCTGTTTTTTAATTTGTCCCCTTTTTTACACTTTTTTGATTGAATTTGTTTTTTCAACATGAAAGTAGTTATAAAGTATGGATTTTTGTATGATGAATTTCGATTTTGTGCTTTAATTTCGATTGATTAAGGTTTATATGAATCTTTGAATTCACAAATTATACTCTGTTTTTTCTCCTTCCTTCTTTAATTCCTATTTCCTCTATTTTTTTTTCTATTTTTCTCGTTTTTTCGATTAAATGATTGAATCTGTTCCTTAAAATATAGAATTGGTTGTTTATCTGATTTTTTGAATTCATATGAATTGAATTATTTTAGCTTTGATCAATTTCATCAGTGTATGAATTTCATTTGATTTTCTGCATTTTTTTTAATCAATGAACATAATCATGCAAAATATGAACATATGCATAGGTTCCATTAAATGTGAACATTAGCTTTTCAAAAAGTGAACATAGGCATAAAACATATGAACATATGCATTTCAGAAAGTAAACATAACAATTCAAAATATAAACGTAAGCATTGGTTTCATTAAAGTGAATATAACCATTTAAAAGGTGAACATATGTGTAAAAAAATATGAACATATGCATTTAAGAAAGAGAACATATGCATAAACAGACTTAATGAGAATATTTATGAACAACAAATACTTACTATGAATATTTACATTATGAACATATAAAATATTATTATGAATATAAGACATTTAATTATGAACATAAATAATTGAATAAATAAAAATAATATGATTATGAAACATATGCATCATAAGTATTAAAAATATGAACATATGCATTCAAAATATGAACATATGGCTTGGTTCATTTTTGAATGCGTATGAACATAATTAAGCATTTCAGAAGGTGAACATATACATAAAAAATATGAACATATGAATTTAGAAAGTGAATATAAGCATTTCAGAAAGTTTACAAAAGGATTCAAAACATGAACAAAAGAATTCAAAATATGAACATTTGCATTTCAGAATGTGAACATAAGGTATCCGTTTGATTTCACTAATTTTTTTTTGACAATTTCAATAAAAATTTCGAGCAATAGAGAGTATCGAATAAATATTCAAACAAAATTAAGTGATAATCATATAAATTCAAACAAAATTATGTGAAAGTTACATAAAATTGCCTTTTTTTTAGGGGGGGTCCTTTTGATTTTGCATCTCTTCTCTAATGTACATTGATGTTTTTACAGTTTTTTTTGTGAGGAAATGAAATAGAGGAGAGAGAAAGTGAAAAAGAGGAGAGAGAAAATTATATAGAAGATAAAAAGTTTTGAGTTTGGAAGTGACGTTACATTTATTGGGTGAGGGTGGGTGTATTGGGTGTGGGTGGCTGTATTGCAGTTTCCGTGTTTTTTAGTTTTAGGGCTTTTTTTAATTGGGTTGTGTGTAATTGAGCTTTTGGGCTGCGTTGTTACACATATCTAGACTAATTGCTTAAAAAGAGCTTTCCAACGATATATTATAAGTCCAAATCCGAGTTATATCAAGAAAGTTATGACCAAAATACTAAACTAGACCCAAATCAGGTTTTTTGTACGGCTCCAATGATCATGTGGAGGGTCCATTAATTATAATTGTATTCCTAAAGTCATTAGAATTTATCTCAATCTTCTAGAATTATCTAGATAGTTGTTTTGAATTCTAAAGGGATTAGGATTGATAATTATAATTATTATTTAGTTTGAAAAGAATTATCTAGATAGTTGTTTTGAATTCTAAAGGAATTCTAAAGTGTTTTATAAGGATTTAATCCGATTTAATAAAAGATAAGTATGGACTCCGGCTTAACCAATGGATTTTATCGTATAGTACTATGTTAAAAAAATGTAATGTAGAAAAAGCTAAGTAATATCTACAACTAACTAGATAATTCTAGATTAGACTAGTATCTTGAAAACTCTAATTTATGTAAGAAATTAAAGAAAAATCTAGAGAAAGCTAGAAGATTAGGTGTAGAATGTAGTAAGTGGGTGGAGCAAGTAAACCGACATATACACTATTATAAATACTACCAATTTGCCATGCAAATTCAATTCAACCCATGCAATAATACTATCTTTACAACCAAAGGGTTCCATTTTATTAGAAACACTAGATTTTGTTATTGTTATTATTACTATTACTCTTTCCAGCACATTTTTTTTTCAATTTTAATTATTTATTGACATGAATTTGAAATTAAAGATGTAATTTACATTAGGCTTAGGTTGAAGAAGTAAAAAAAATAAAAATTTACAAAATTTGAAGACGAATTGTCATACATGAGAAGTTCTTTGATGATAGTAATTCCATGGAGAAAACCCCAAACTTTGTTGTGGGAATCGGAATGTTTATCTATGGCTACTTGATTGGAATCCCTTTTGCATGGATATGAAGACCCCCTCTTGAAATCTTGTGAAGTAAGTCTTTGTCTAGAAGAAGCCTCAATACACAGTTATGCCTCGAAAGTTTCTAATAGATGAGTTTTTTCATCATAATGTGTTCCATAGTGCTCTTCATCTCTAGAGAACCATTTCATTAGGATCAGAAAAGCATAAAGCTAACAATAAGAAAATTTTAAGGTCATATTAAAGGAACTAGATTAGTTACGTTGTAACTTGTGCTTTTCCCTTGTATACGCAGAAGGACACCTCATTAATTTCATAATTATCTTTCCAGCAAACTTGGTCAAGACCGTGGTCAATAGATTTAATTAACCAGCCTTTTTCTTTGGGTTACTTGCAACTCACAAGAGCCAACGAACTTGTGTGAGAACTTTGAATGTTTTCCTTATCTGCTGAATGAGATGAGGGGTCACTTTTGGTAGAATCAGAGCTCGTAATGAAAGGAAACTGTAAAGGGAAAAAAAACCCACAAAATATCAGCTCATTAGGTTGAATTTGACAAATTACTGCTTAAGTTCAGTTTGAAGCAAAAACAAACCTCCTGGTTATGTGAACTAAAAGCCTTGATTTCCAGAATGGTAGGATTAGTGATGAGATTATACGTGGTGTCATCAAGTTTTCGCATATCTCCTCCAAACATAAGTGGAGAATTCGCCATAGCCCACAAAGTTATCTGATAATAAGTTTCACAACCCAAATAGTTAAGAAAATCAAGGTACAAAGACAATACTGTAAAGAATCACACTTCATTCGTACAAGCTTTACCCACCTGAGTCTTCTGCTCATAGAAATTTAGCTTGCAATTCCTGTGTGGGCCTTCATTAGAACCTATTTGGTTTTAAAAGTTATTTAAGTTAATATTTAGCTAAACAATAAAATATAATCAAATTAAAATCCTTTTGATGTTTCCGAAAAATAAAATTGAGCAAGATTCATGCATATGAAATAGTTGAAATAAGATCCTTTTAGGTCCATGATTGCACCACCAAAAGATCTAGCATTAATAAATCTATTAGCCAATTCCAGAAAAACCAGAACCTCCCGTGCCAAGTTGAAGTGAAGATAGTTCTTATGTAATGGCTCTTAAAGATTAAAATCTCATGCAGGATAGGTTTTACAATCATATTGCACTTCTTCATAAGCAAGACTTACTAAGTCTATAAAAGTTCTCTTATAAAATTTCTTCTAAATTAAATACTCAGCCAAAAAAAAAAACAACATCCCAATAAACAGGCCACTTCTGTCTTTTTGTGGTCAAGCTATAAATTGATCATAATATCGTATCATTGTACATCAATAAAAAAAATGTCTTATGATAAATCTAAAATAATAATTTTCAAGTCACTCAATAACTTAATTCAAATTTTATATGGCACACCTCCTTGCACCCAATCCTAAATTTAATTTATCTATATTTTATTGAGCAAATTTTATGGACATAAATGTTTTTTTAATGCATTAGGTTATTTTTATTTTTATTTTAAAGAAAAGGTTATGTGAACACGATATGCTATTTATGTTCAACAACACTAGATGAAAATAAGATGAAGTTAATAGTCAACTAAACTTGAAGTTGATAAGTTGTTGAATTTGATGAAAAAATTAGTGATGAAGTCTTTGTAAAATCAATTGTGAGTATAATGTAAGTGAAATTATTTAAATGACATTATCATTATTTCATGATCTATATTTATACTTATATATTTATACTTATATATTAAAAAGTGTTCCTACAAATGTCTATGTACCACGTCACCCCCTTATAGGGGTGAACATGGGACAGGTACCCGTACCGTTAGTACTAACGGTTCGGGTACCCGATAACCAAAATCACTAAAAGTGATACCCATAAGCGGAACCGATAAGTTCGGGTACCCCGGATTTTTGGATCGGTTATCGGGTATCCAATAAGATATCCAATAATGATAATTAAACTTAATTATGTAGTTATTATGATATAATTTACAACTAATTAAAAACAATACCATATGATCTTGACCAAATTATTAATAATATTACTAATCATTGATATTATAAAGTGATTATGAAGTAAAGTAAAAGTTTAGATTTATATTAATAGATTTAAGTAGTAAAAAAAAAGCAAAAAAAAATGCTTATCGGATCGGATCGGGTAACCGTTAATTTTAAAATGATATCCATAACCATACCCGATAAAAAATTATCGGAACGGGTACCCGAACCGTTATGGTTATCGGATCTGATACCCTAATTTTTGGAACGGTTTCAGATCGCTTTTTCGGGTAGTTTTGCTCAGCCCTACCCCCCTATCTTTAAGCCATGTCATCTATACTCAACTAGCATGGGCCACATCACCACTCAACAATGTGTCATCACCACTTAATAAATTGTTCCACTATTATTAAAAAAAATGTTGGGAATCGAACATTGTATCTTTAGGACCAAAGCCAAAACTTCTAACCATCGTAGCCAACACTCATTTGGTAACATGCAATTATCATACATATATGATGATGGAAATTGAAGTTACAATAAGATTCGGAAGAAGTTTGATTTATAATTGGTGGTTAAAAATCACCAATTTAATTACCGCCACCATGACGGCACACCGTCATAAATTTTTCGTTGAGGTAGGCGATTATAAAGACCCCTTAATTCTCCCTGAATATAGTGTAATTGAGTATGCAATTATTTCCAACTAATTAATTGTAATTCTTTCATATTCCTTTTTTCATTTGGTGCCATTAATTCACAATTAATTAAAATCCAAGTAAATAAAATTTAGAGTTTGTAACTGATGCGTAAATTATACAATAAATTTTGAATTGAAGTTCCGAATATATATAGGTATGATCTATTTCTTGCAATTTTCATAAGGCTTGGTTATTTCCCTCAAAATAAAGGTTATTATCTTATTACTGTTCCTTTATGTTTTCCCGTTTAAATTTTGATTTCTCAATTTAATCAGTTTTTTTTAAATATTCAATATCTAATTGGTTTATCTATATAATTTTTGTTTTTATTTTATTTTATTTGTTTTTGTTGTTGTTGTTGTTGTTGTTGTTGTTGTTGTTGTTGTTGTTGTTGTTGTTGTGTATTGGTGCAGAATTGAGCCTGGGTTCTTATAGCCATTGTGGAAGTCAGGAAAGCTTATTGGTAAGTCAATTTATTTGTGAATAGCAGTTTTGAGTCTTCAAGACTTATAATTTTTGGTGTCTCTATTTTTTAGCAATATATTTGTTAAGTAATGGAGTACTAAGATAGAAGAATAGATTACTTCATAGATAAATCATTTATTTTATCTTCTATTCCAAAGCTGAACTTCTTCCTGTGATGAAAATAAGCCTCCTATGATTAACCTTTGATGTATTACAATGTTGAGTATTGATCTATGTGTCTTAAGGTTTTTATTTTTTCTGAAAATTGTGATTTTGATGTGAGATTTATTTTCCCTCAGTCGTGGATAATGTAGTCGCATTGACTATTCTTAATTTATGTAAAATATGACAATTGTTCCATGAATGTCTCGGTCAATTGTAATACATATGTTCAAACTTTATGGTGAAAGCTTGACAGTAGTGCAGTCATTAAGGTTTAAGTTCTTTAATTACATGGGCAGATAGAATAGATTGTGTATCCCTTTGACCCATTCTAATTTGGTTCAACATCACATGACTATGTGCAATTTCTTTAAACTCCAATTGAAATGAATCTGTGTAGGGACTCTGTTATCTCCCTAAAAGAATGAATCTGTGTAGGCACTCTGTTAACTCCCAAAAATAATGAATATGTTTCCCTTTTTGCATTGTAGGCACTTTGGTCACATATTGAGCAGAAGAGGAACTTGGACTTGTATCGCTCATCTTAATGGTAGATGCTTATATACCCAATTCTTCTCATCTGTTTTACCCATATACATCAATATTAGAAGTATGTGTTTTCTCTGTTATCCTATTTGTGGCTACATCTATCTATCACTCAATGTATATGTGCAGTAAAAAAAAGGACAATAGTGATTATTCATATAAAACACAAACTACATTTTTATATAGAAATCCAAAATTTTCATAGAAAATTACATATATCATACGTATGTTTATGATGTATGTTTTTTTTTTAATTTTATTTTATTGGTTCACCAGGTTCTCCCTTTGTGTTTTATGATGTATGTACTGAAACTTAAGTATGACATGATTGACATCAATAGCTGAAAAGTTTGTCTTTGATAGTACATGAATACTTTATTTTGTATAAATTGTGCTTATGCTTAATATAGAAACCATTATAATACATGAAAGCATTATTTTAAAATATTCCAATAAAATCTAACTACTATGAAATCTGACGGTACCTGCTAAATGAATAATTCTACTACAATATTCAGTATAAGTTTTAGTTCTCTGCTATCCAACATCATAAGTTGGTATGGTTTGCCACCGCCGCTATATAAACAAAACTATAAGAAACGAAGACCGCAATATGTCGTGATTTTAAAGCTAACAACAAGTAGCGGTGGCACATCAACAAGAATCCGAAGCAGTAGTTCAAAAGATTTGCAAACTGCAACAGAGCATGCAGCACAATCGGCTATATACAAATTAAAGGAATGTTTTAACTTTGAAATAACTGATTTCAACTTAGAAGGCATTCGCAGAGAAAGGAAAAAACGACGCATAGCAGACATCAACTGAGTTAAAGAGGAAATGAATATCGAGACTTTGAAGCACAATTATATGGATGTGTGTTGGGAGTATAAAGCCCTAAAAGAAGAGCTAGAAAAAGCCAAATAATTAGGTGATGTTATAAACTAGGGAATTAAATAAACATATTTTGAATTACTTCTTTTAATATTTTAATAATTATTGTATGATAATATTCAAAAATATATCTTGCAAAGTAATTTTTATGTTGTAAAATCAAACATGTTTTGAATTACTTCTTTCAATATATTTTTATAGTTATTGTATCATAACATTTTAAATACACCTTGACAAATTTAAAGTTTCAACAAACTCTTTTTTCTACAAGGAGAAACACATGGAAAAACAAGATCAAGCAAGGTATAGAAGACTAATGCAAAGATTCATCCATATACAAAGGAGAAACAAGGCTGGAAACAAAAACCAATCCAGTAGAAATGCTAGATTTGCCCAACCACAATGTATGCCAGTTGTTTGGCCTCAATATACATTTACCTCAATGATGAATGCAGTACAAAGAGCACACCAACCACGAAGAACTAGAGGTTGGTAACACCCATTTTTTTTGAAAAAAATGAATGATACTTTTAGGAATTATGCCTATTGCTTACCTTTTTAAAAATCACAATTAAAGGAGAAACAAGTACACCAACCAGTACACATATATCTGGTAGTGCTTCAAGATGACGTACAAGAATAGAAGACATACAACCCCTACCCACATCTAGGCGCAGAATGAATTCACTATCGCCATTGAGGCCTACCATTGAAAAAGGAGAATATAACTCCATACCTCCCCAACCCAACTTAACAAGAGGTAATATAATTTTATATAGTCTAATTTTACAAAATATTAAACCAATAATTGTTACATATGTATATTCAACAATGTTTTCAATGACAGTGGTCAGTAGTAACTCAATTAATGCTGACCAAAGGGCACCTTCAACACCACTTATACTTCATCAAAGTAAGTTTATATAGCTCTTTCATATAAAAACATATAATAAAATACTTTCAACCTAACTAATTCACTCCTATATGACTTCTTAAAAGGAAAATTCACAAAACCCTAGAACTTTGGTGGCCCAAAAAACATGTGTCGAGATTGCGGTGCGAAGCTTTGGATAGAGAAAAGAGTTTAAAGAGAAAAATAACTTGACTACCCAAAATATAGCATATGCTGTAAAAAAGGGAAGGTCATACTCCCATTGCTTATAGAACCACCAGACTACTTAAAGTCACTTCTCGATCCTAATAATGGGTCACGCTCAACAAGGTTCAAGGAATGCATTAGGATTTACAATTCTATATTTGCATTCACGTCAATGGGAGGCAAAGTGGACAACACTATTAATAGAGGAAGAGGTCCTTATGTATTCAGAATCCATGGTCAAAATTACCACAAGATTGGGTCTTTGTTACCACCTGATAGGAAGCAACCTAGATTCACCCAACTCTATGTGCACGACACTAGCAATGAAGTTAAGAATAGAATAAACTCACTAGCAGCAACCGACCTTGACCCTGAAATAGTTGATGGACTTTAAAAAATGGTATATGAGAACAATCAACTTGCAAAAGTGTTCAAAATGGCCAGGGAGCGATTATCAAATATTGAAATGCACCCTGTTTCAGTTCGCCTGCTTGGAACACGTTAAAAGGATGTTAGACAATACAATTTACCGTCCAGTAATGAACTTACAACTTTGATTGTGGGAAATGGAGAAAGTGAAGGAGGTCAACGGGATATCATAGTTGAAGAAAAGCGTCGTGGACTTCGAAGGATATCTGAAAACCACCCCATTCTTATGGCTTTACAACATCCACTTTTATTTCCATATGGAGAAGATGGGTATAGAATTGACATTCCACACCGAGTTGCAGAGTCAACAACGCGTAAGAAGAAAAAAACAGTCACAAATGTGCGAATATTATGCTTTCCGCTTGATGGAAAGATTAAATGAGGCTCGCACTCTCGTTCTTTGCAGGCATTTGCGCCAACAATTCATTGTGGATGCATTCACATGCATGCAAGAAGTGAGGTTAGATTATGTACGTCTTAACCAGCTAACAATTAGAAAAGAAGTGTTGTGTGGATTGACTAATGCTGTTTCTCGAGGGGACACATCTTTCGCTTCAATAGTACAAAGAGTTTTCCTTCCGTCCTCCTTCACTGCTGGGCCTAGTTACATGGTGGAGAACTACCATGATGCAATGGCCATTTGCCGATGGGCTGGACCACCAGATCTATTAATACCGTTCACTTGCAATCCACAGTGGCCAGCAATTACAGAATTCTTAGCAGACATACCAGGCCAAGGTTTAGAAGACGAGATAATGGCTGAACAACAATGAAAAATGGAGACATTGGATAACAGTTTTGTCATACCTTACAACATCGACCTGGTGGTCAAATATCAAGCCCACATAAATTTTGAATACTGCAACAAAGATAGGTCACTGAAATACCTTTTCAAATACATGAACAAAGGTCTAGACATGGCTCTTGAAAGAATTGAGCAGAATAAAGGGGAAAATGAAGGGTCTCACACTCAAACAAGAGGGGATAAAGTAGTAGATGAGATAGAGAATTATCTAAAATGTAGATATGTGTCTGCCTCTAAAGCTTGCTGGCGAATATTTTCATTTATCATCCACTACAAGGATCCCCCAGTACAAAGACTCACGTTCCACCTAGAAAATCAACAACAGGTGCTTTTTGAAGACCATGAGAACCTAGATGATGTCCTGGAAAGAGTGGGGCACGCAGAAGAAAACAACATTGACAGAGTGGATGACTGCTAATAAGTTGTACGCAGAAGCACGTGATCTGACATAAGTAGACTTCCCTACAGAGTGGAGGTGGTTGAGTGATGAGAAAAAATGGCAAAAAAGGAAGATAGGGACGAGCATTGGAAGGATTTACTTTGCCCACCCAGCATTCGGTGAGAAGTATTATTTAAGGTTGTTGCTTAACATTGTCAAAGGTGTGACATGCTTCGAAGACATTAGGACAGTTGGTGGAATTATACATCCAACATACAAGGTAGCATGCCATGCACTTGGACTTCTAATTGGAGATAATGAATGGCATGAGTGTTTATATGAAGCAATTGTATGGGCTACTGGCAAACAATTACGGAACCTCTTTGTTAAAATACTGCTGTTTTGTGAGGTTTCAGACCCAAAAGACTTGTGGGAAAAGCGTTGGGAGGCCTTATCAGATGATATAGTTCACAGACAACGCCAAAGACTAGGTATTTCAAATCTAAGTCTTAATGAAGAGCAACTTCGAAACTACGCTCTATATGAGATCGGACAACTCTTTAATAGAGAGAATAGAAGCCTCATTGATTACCACGGAATACCGCTACCAGATGCAGCTTTACTACAAGACTCTGGAAACCGAATATTATTAGAAGAGAAAAACTACGACACCCAATCGTTGGCTCACAATGCATGTGACTTAGAGCATGGATTGAAGGTTGAACAGAGAAATGTTTATGATAACATCCTTGAAGCGGTGTACCATAATACAGGGATACTCTTCTTTGTTTATGGTAGTGGAGGGACTGGAAATACTTATTAATGGAAAGCTTTAATATCAAAGCTTCGGTCAGAAGAACACATAGTCCTAGTAGTGGCATCATCAGGAATAGCAGCACTACTTCTGCCTTCAGGAAGAACCGCACATTCTAGGTTCAAGATCCCTATGAATTTAAATGAGAATTCTTGCTGTAGCATTGAACAGGGGTCTGACCTTGCTGAATTAATCTATAGAACTAAGCTCATAATATGGGATGAGGCACCTATGGTCCATAGACATACATTGAAGTAGTAGACCGCACCTTAAGAGATATAATGCAACTCTCTGACCAGACAGCAAAGGATAAAGTCTTTGGTGGAAAAACTGTTGTATTAGGAGGCGATTTCCGACAGATACTTCCTGTTTTTCCAAAAGGGGGACGAGTAGACATTGTAGATGCATCTGTCAGCAAATCAAAAACCATTTGGCCACACTATACTATTGTAGACACGCATTTGTGTCTCCCCAAAACAAACCCGGTGATGAGTACCTTTCACGTCGAATCATAATCGAATGAAGTGAAAGTGTGGAAAGTCTAGTGTTGCGGTTAGTTTTTAATTCTTTTCTTTCTCTCTGTTTTGAAAATCTATTTTAAGAAAACAGCCAATCTAATTTGGTTTGGTCCATATCAAGGGTCCATTAATGGTGTAGTTGGATGGGGTTTAAAAAAATCTTTCCAACGATATATTATAAGCCCAATTCCGATGAATAATGAGGAAGTTATGGTCAAATTACTAAGCTGGGCCCGGTTTGATATTTATGTGCGGCCCAATGATCTAGAGGAGGGCCTAATATTGATTTATCATTCTTAATGCAATTATAATTGATTTTAGTCTTCTAGATTCTTTTAAAAGGTTCTTTTCATTCCTAATTTAATTAGCATTGATAAATTGACTTTGGTTGACTTTTTAGAGTTTTAATCAGAATAAAAGAAGTATTTTTAAGGAAAATACAATTTTGCCCTTCTGTACGGCTAAATTTTATCAAAATTAAGAAAACGTGTGAAGCTGGTTTCTAGCGCCCGACGACAGGATTAGTGCCTGGCGCTAATGCTTGGCGTCTGGCGCTAATGTCTGGCGTCCGGCGCTAAGTCGTTTTATTCTCTTCGAAACTCTGATTCGTTTTTTTTATCCATCCGGGTTATTTTCTCTATAAATAGCCTCCTAAAACTTCCGTTTTCAATCAACAATTTCCATAAAAAAAATCATTAATTTTTCTCTCTTTCACCAATTCTCATCAAGAAATTCTCGATTATTCTCTCTCTCTGTTCTAAACTAGCATTTTTGCAAATAAAATTCCGCATTCACAAGATGTAGATACACCTAGCCAAGTTCGAAGTTGCCTTCGTTCTAGACGTGAAAGGTTTGATTACTGAGGGTTTGGTCCCAAATCTAGTCTAAATTTTCTTTAATTCCTTATTTCAATTATTTAATTTAATTCTTTGATTTTATATTTTCCTTGAAGTTACTAACACGTGTATTTTGTTATTAGAAAGAGATACGAGGTATCCAGGTAAGTGACTTAATTGATTTTATTGATATTATGATATAGAATTCATGTCTAGGTTGTTATTATGATTCCTAGTATCATGTTAGGATGCTTGATGTTTTGAATGACAACAATGATTCCTAGTATCATGTTTAGGGTAAAGAATAAGTTCCTTAAATCAAGTATGATTGTTATGATGCTTCCTATTTTCTTTCCCAATATTATGTTAGTATCATGTTAGGGATAAAGCTTTGATCTTTGATGTTTAGTGACATGCTAGGGTTTGTTATTAATCTTGTTAGTATGATGCTTAGGATCTTGCTAATATGCTTTAATATGATTATTGATTATAATTATTATTATGATTATTTTTATAATTGTTCTGATTATTATCATGTTGCTTGATATTTATTGTTATTGCTTGATCACATCTTTTATGCATGTTTAAAAGGAATTGGTACTTGTAATCCCGCTTATATAAGATAATTAATAATCTTGTTTAGGGTTAATATGATTATAATTCAAGTGATCGCCAATAATAGATTTATTTGTGCATTAATATTCAACCAACATAGTTTAAACAGTTTTAGTGTTAATCCTATTGATTGTATGTTAATCAGAAAGCGCACATGAATACGATCAGAATAAAGTAGAGGCCTATTATTAGGGTAGGTTCAATATCTTTTATGTTGGATTTGTACCTTCATCCCCGAACTACCAGTCATGGTTCCAGATCTATTGGAGTTGACGATCTCCTGGATCGTTAAGGGGTGTAACCTTCACCTCGTGAACGGTTTACAAGTTCCTAAAACTTGTTGGCGACTCTTTTGCTCTATCTTCTTTCCCTTTGGACGCCACCGTACTTTAGTGTATGATCACAGTGAGGTTCAAGTTTGGGGTAATGCTTGAAATATTCCCTACAACTATACAGACACTAAAGACAAAATATGCAACTACGTTAGTCAAACAACATACATGACCTGCCAGCTTTCAACAAATGTGTATTAGACATGGGAGATGGCCAAATAACAACAACAACAACAAAAGAAGGTGAGGATGAACCAATGTGGATAGATATTCCAAGTGACTTATTAATAAATTGAGGAGCTGATCCAATAATAACATTGGTGGAGGAAGTGTATACTGAAATCCTTGATAAGCACATGGACCCGAGATATCTCCAACAACGGGCTATACTAGCTACAAAAAATGAAACAGTCGACAAGATAAATGGACATATGTTACAAATTATTCAAGGAGAAGAGAGGATCTACAAGAGTGCAGACAGAATATGCCCAGCTACTAGAGGTGGGAGAAATGTGGAGTCATTGTAACCTACAGAATTCCTAAACACCTTACAATTCCCGGGCATACCAAACCATGAAATACATCTTAAGGTAGGGTGCCCAATACTGTTATTGAGGAACATCAGCCAAAGAGATGTCTTATGTAATGGTGCACGCGTTATTGTAACCAGATTACAAAATAGAGTGATTGAAGCACGAATTGTAACTAGAACAAATGCAAGAGACCTGGTATGCATACAATGTATAGAAATGTCTCAATCAGATACAAAATGGCTATTCATCCTTGTAGGGAATATTTCAAGCATTATCCCTAGCTTAAACCCCAATGTAATCATACACTTAAGTACGGTGGCGTCCAAAGGGAAAGAAGATAGAGCAAAAGAGTCGCCAACTAGTTTAAGGAACTTGTAAACCGTTCACGAGGTGAAGGTTACACCACTTAATGATCCAGGAGATCGTTAACTCCAATAGGTCTGGAACCATGACTGGTAGTTCGGGGATGAAGGTACAAATCCAACCTAAAAGAGATTGAACCTGCCCTAATAATAGGTCCCTCTACTGTATTCTTCTCGTATTCATGTGCGCTTTCTGACTAACATGCAACCATTAGGTTAACCCTAAACCTATTTAATCTATGTTGGTTGAATATTAATGCACAAATAAATCTATTATTGGCGATCACTTGAATTATAATCAAATTAGCCTTAAACAAGATTATCAATTATCTTATTAAGCGTGATAACAAGTACAAATTCCCTTTAAACATTCACAAAAGGTGTGATCAAGCAATAACAATAATATAAATAATAAATATCAAGCAGCATAATAATAATCAATAATAAAAATTAATCATAATCATGAATCATAAAAATAATCATCATCATGTTAAAGCATAATAATAGCAAGATCCTAGGCATGATACTAACAAGATTAATAACAAACCCTAGCATGTCACTAAACAATAAAAATCAAATATATCGCCCTAACATGATACTAACATGAATATTAGGAAGAGAATAAGAAGGCATCACAGGAATCACAATAAGCATATTTAATATTAGAAATTTTAGATGTTACCCTAAACATGATACTAAGAAGATCAAAACACCCTAACATGACACTAGGAATCATAATAGTAACCTAGACATGATTTCTATATCATAATAACAATGCAAACAATTAAAGAACTTACTTGGATGCCCCGTACCTCTTTCTAATAACAAATTACACACGTTAGTAACTTCAAGGAAAATATAAAATCAAAGAATTAAATTAAATAATTGAAATAGAGATTTGGGACCAAACCCTCAAAATTTAAAACCTTTCACGTCTAGGGCGAAGGCAACTTCGAACTTGGCTAGGTGTTTTTAGATCTTGTAAATGCGGAATTTTGTATGCAAAAGCTAGTTTAGAAAAGAGAGAGAGAGAGAGAGTAATCAAGAGAATCTTGAAGAGAGTATTAGAAAACTAGAGAGTTTATGAGATTTGATGAGAATTGATAGTTGTTGATGAGAATAAAATGAATTTGCGCCAGACGCCAGACATTAGCGCCAGATGCCAAGGCTAGCGCCAGATACCAAGCTTGGATCCAGGCGCTAATCTTGTCGTCAGACGCTAGACAACAGTTTCCACGCGTTTTCTTAATTTGATAAAATTTAGCCGTATTTTCCTTAAAAACACTTCTTTTATTCTGATTAAACTCTAAAAAGTCAACTAAAGTCAATTTATAAATGCTAATTAAATTAGGAATGAAAAGAACCTTCTAGAAGAATCTAGAAGACTATAATCAATTCTAATTGTATTAGGAATGATAAATCAATATTAGACCCTTGTAGGCGTCGCTCGAAGTGCGCCTACGTTAAAGCATGTTGTGAATATGCTTGGCACTCTTAGGAAGTGGGAATTGACATACACGATTAGGGACAAGGAAAGTAGGGAGCCGCCAACAAGTTTTTAAGGAACTTGTAAACCGTTCACGGATCATAAAAGGCAACCACAATAAAGGGACAACAAAGGCAACAACGATTGACCCGTGAAGGTTACACCCCATTCATAATCCATGAGATTACTAACTCCATATGGTTCGGAACCACAAAAGGAGGATCGGGGATGATGGTACGAAGTGAGTCATGGAGTCACATTCGCCTGTATTGGCCTCTACTCGATTCTTATGGTGAAAAGTGATTCCTACGATCTCAAAGGCATACAAACAGAGATTCAATTCGCTCCAAACTATTATTAAGCTAAATTGGTTTAATATTAATGCACCACATTATTCTAAAATATTGTGATCACTTGATTAAACAATAAGATTAAAAGGAACCTAAACCGGTTGTCAAAATTATCTTATTAGGAGTGATTTTCAATTACATATTCCCTTTAAACATGCAATATGTGATCAATAAATATAAAATTGGATAAAAATTAATATTGGAAGCAATTTAACAATAATTCCAACAATATAAAATCGTTAGAAAAATAATAGGAATAAAAGGAACATACTTCTTACTTTGATTCTGTTTGCTTGCAACTATAAAATAATAAATGAGTTAGTAACTTCAAGGAAATAATAATAAAACAATAATTAAATTAAATTAAATTAAATAGAATTGATTTGGGGCCAAACCCTCAAACGGTTCTACCTTTCACGCCTTGGCTTAAGGATAGAACCACGAGTAAAGCATGGACTCCTTGGAGTGCTTGAAGAAGGAATTTTGAAAGAAGAAGGGTAGGCTAGTGTTTAGGCTAGAGCATAGAAGAGAGAAAAATAGAGAATTAATTGATGCCCCGTACATCAGAAATGAGGGGGTATTTATAGAAAAAATGTGCTGAGGGAACACACGGAACCCTAAAAAGATAAAAACCCTAAAAAAGTATACCGCGACACGGCAAAGTGTACCGTGACACGGGAATCCCCACCGTCAGACGGGAAACATTCCCGTGACACGGTATACAATTTGTGACGCGGGAAATAATTAGTGAATGGGGGAGAAAACGCGTTAAGGGTTTACGCGGAAAGGACACGGAAACCCCCGTGTCATAGCAGGTTCCTTGTGTCACGGGGAATCCCACCATCAGACGGGATAGGTTCCCATGACACGATGGACAAATGCCGTGGCGCGGGAGTCTTGGTCTGTTTTTTCCGTCTAAATTCATTTTTAACCCTAATTTCGTTCAGCATTTTAAGTGCCGATTGATAATTTCGGGCCATTCCTGACTTATTATTATTTGGGAAAAAAAGAATATAAGTAAATAAAATAAATAAAAGGTTTGGGCCAAAATAATTAAAAAAACAATAAAATAAAAGTTTGGGGCTTAAATTAAAAAAAAATTGTGCTTTGTTTAAACACCAAGACTGATCCATGGATCATTCAAAGAATGAATTTAATTAAATACAATTTTTTAAGCACTCTCGGGATTAAATACTGAACCTGACCAATAGTGACGGTGAAAGGTTTTTCATCATCGGGTTTAGTTTTTGGGAGACATTTTTAGGTGTCAACAGAAGCCCCCACTTTGACTGAGTTTGTAGAAACGTTAGTTTCGAAAACGATAGTCAAAGTAGCCGATAGGGACGGAGAATGATTTAAGACGTTCTGCGATCCTAAATCACTCTGTATACGCCGATACCTATAGAAAAATGTTAATTCCACATATAAAAGAGTAAAGGATAGAATACGTATCTGGCACCAGTGTATCGGTGACAAATGAGTTTGGTAGCTTCCTATGCTTGAAGGAATCCACCGGATGACGTTCGTCGAAACGCTTTCCATGCCAGAGGAAAGCCGATTGACGAATTTGGTAGCTTTCTAAGCCTGAAGAAACCTACCAGATGATACTTTCCAAGCCCGAGGAAAGTCGACGTATGAATTTGGTGTCATTATATGCTTGAAGAATTCCACCGATAATGCCTTCCATGCTTGAGGAAAGCCGACTTGGCGATTTTCTATACTTGAAGAAAAATCCACCGATAACGCTTTCCATGCTTGAGGAAAGCCGACTTGGCGGTTTTCTATACTTGAAGAAAAATCCACCGATAACGCTTTCCATGCTTAAGGAAAGGCGACTTGGCGGTTTTCTATACTTGAAGAAAAATCCACCGATAACGTTTTCCATGCTTGAGGAAAACCGACAACTGATGTAATCGCTGAAATTTGCAAGTGTATGATGGTTCGATTATCCCCGAACGTGGGCCGCAGATGATTCACACCTTCAAGTCGACTATCCAACCATATTAGGTGTTTGAAACGTCGACAAATTTACTTTGACGCTTGCTAGGGGAAAAATAGTAATTTTGATAACCTTTGAATGTCAGTTAGAATTTTCCGCGTAATTTTACTGAAAAGCTAACTGTACAATTTGTGCGGAAAATCGTGCAATTTTGGTCAAAATGCCAGGAATATTCGCTGACAGCTTCAAGGAGTGTGTAGGACACGCGCGAGACCATTGTGTCACGAAGAAAAACTCCTGTGACACGGCAGGTAGTCCTGTCACGCGGAATAATATCCCGTGACGCGGGATTTTTGTGGCTGTAGAAATGGTCAAACGCTCAATTTTAGCGTTTTTGACCAGCTAAAATACAGTGCGTCACGTCAGAATTTTACCGTTACACGGTAACGGACTCCAAGGCACGGGAAACGGGGATGTAACGAGATGCTTTTGTCTTTAAATTCGAGTTGCTCTTCACCATTTTCGCCATTTCCTTTCTTCTTCTGCTCTTTCTCCTCTCCATGTTTTTTTATTTTAAGTTTCTCAAAGTACCGTGCCACGGTTTTGCAGTACTGGCGGACGACTCTCTTCACCGCGTCACGATTTCAGCCACCCTAACACGGCGGTTTTGCTGCTGTGTTCTTTTTTTTATTATTTTTTCGCTACTGCTGTTCCGGAGCTCCGCCACGTCCAGACTCACTGTGACACGAGCCTTGAACATCGTGTCACGGATTTGGCTAACGGTGTCGCGGCGGCTGTTATTGTTGTTTTCACGGGTTTTCGAGCTTTGGAGCTCAAATCCTCTTCAATTTTGCTCTAATTTTTTACTATTTTCTTTTTTTTTATTCTCCACAAGGATCCATGTAAGTTTCCTTTGATTTTTGTCTCGAATTTTGCTTCAAGTGAGTAATTTCATGTAAAAACCCTTAAAAATCAATTTGGGGGGTTTTTGATTTTGAGGTTTTATGTTGAAATTCTTTCCATGAATTAGCTTTTATATGTATGTATGCGTGTTTGTGAGCGATTTGAGACAAAAATTGCGTGATTTGGTGAAGGATTGAGCAAATCACCATTTTTTGGTACTACTTGTGTGAAATGGTGTTCTTGTTGTTCACGTTGTTCTTTTGCACTTGAAATGATGATATATTGGTTGTAGATCTTATAAAATATGCCATGATGTGTCGATCTATGTTTTTGTGCAATTTTGAAACATGTTTTGTTTTGTGTATGTACTACATTGTCATGATCCATATAGTATCATGCAATTAGGAGAACATAGTATTAGTTCGTCATGGAGAAACTAAATACTAGAAATAATTCCATTATTTTGCTAATTTTTAGCCTTCAGGTAAAAGTTTAGCGTATAATAGAAAATGCAACTTGAAATAACCGTTATGCTTTTTGGAATAAATAACTAAATAACTTAGGAAATGATGCTAAGCATTTAGATTTTTATTTTTGTAATAGCATGCCTAGACAACGGGATCGCAATCTTTCCACTCGTGGCCGACGTTAGGTTTTTTGGGAGGACAGTCCCACAGTTCTTGAGGGCATGGACGACGATGCCCTAGAGACGGAGCCTTGTCCTTCTTCGAGTAGGGGCAGGTGGGTTCCACCTCCGTGGTCGTCGCATGAGTTGGTTTTTTTCCGTGAGAACCACGTTTCTCACAGTCCACTTGCCGGCATAGTCGATGGCACGCTTCGCCATCACGGTTCCGGAGCTGGAGATTTGATTCCTCGACTTCATGGGATTATCACAAGGGATCTTGTTACGAACGCCTTGTGGGAATCTGCTGGTTTAGTAGATTTTTATTCGGCGATCGTAGGGTTTTGTAGCCCCCAGGGTTGTGGCGCGACAATCGTTCGCGCGTTGTTGAAGTATTTTTGGGATACTACCAACACTTTTCACTTTTCTTAGGGGGAGATGATAGTGACCCCTCTGGATTTTAGCATGATCAGTGGTCTACGCTTCACCGACCAGGTCGTACAACAAATGTCTGATCTTTCTTGGGGGGCGGCCAAGGTAGCCGATTTGTTAGGTCTGGTCGTTCAGCACATCAGGACTCAGCCGATGTCTCGAGGTGGTCCTAGGAGCAGGCGATCAGAGTTGGCTTCTATTCTGGCCCGTGGTTTTGACATGGACGAGACATCACATGAGCAGCGAGTGCGAATCTTCATTTTT
This sequence comes from Chenopodium quinoa, assembly GCF_001683475.1. NCBI lineage: Eukaryota > Viridiplantae > Streptophyta > Magnoliopsida > Caryophyllales > Amaranthaceae > Chenopodium > Chenopodium quinoa. Next base: position 3,029,950 of record NW_018744821.1, on the reverse strand, counting down.
ATTCTCATTTCCATGACTCTTTCTCCTGATAGGAGTTCACGTGCGCTCGTTTGCTACCTTCCTTCTTTGCTTAGGATCAGTGAGATAGGATCCTCTTCTTGTTTTGGTTTGATTTGTTTGACTCGTGTGCTCAAAGATTACTTTTCATTGCAGCTATGGTTTTATGAGTACTTTTCGGGATTGGCCCCTCGACGGCGTCGTGGAGCGGTCCATGACTTCCCTATCGGAGCCAGCTGGCGTGACCGAGGCGAGTCACAAGTGGAGTCTTTCTCTGCGCTACGCGGGCTGCTATGCCGAGGCACTTCTTCTGTTGGCGTAATAATTACTTTTGTAGCCTGTTATTTTCTATCCTGACATTATTTTCTGTGATTTTCAAGTTGCTATTGATATCCAGTATCGGCCTTGGGCTGGGATGACTAATCTTCCCGAGGCCTTGCAGCTTTCGGCGCACCGCACCGTTTTTGTTGGTACTGGACGCTTTGTCTGGTATCTGGGGGAGCGTGTTGTTCGTCAGCACAGTAGTGATCGCTTTCTGGATCCCTTGTCTCCACCGGAGTCGATGCTGGACTCACTCTTGCTTAGGGAGTTGACAAACAAGGGAGAGCGCTACACTTTCCCTTGGCAGGAGCTTGTGCGTATGAAGGGCAATTATGCGCAGGATTTGCTTCCTTCCTTGGCTCCTCCACCCCGTCTTCCTGAGGTATGATTTCTTTTGAGAAGTTTGTTGCTAGTCTCTGTTTAAACCGTCGAATAACTTGATTATTCGATCGTATTTTCAGACATCTGTTCGCCGTGTGGGGAGGATTGAGATCCCGCCTCAATCCGTCCGCTACCCAGAGCCGATTGGTATTACTGAGGACCATATTGCTGACGCGCCAGAGGGTTTCAGACAGGCGCAGGAGTCTTTGCATGATGTTTTTGAGCCGGTAAGCTTTTTGATACATTATTCATCCCTTTGAATACCGCTTGTTACTGATTTTTTTTCTTTGCTTTGTTTTCAGCCTACTCACCCGGAGATGATGGGCTTCATGAAGCTGGTTGACGTTTTGAAGTATTGCATCATCAAGCTTCGGCGTGGTGCGAGTTGTCAAGGCGGATCTGGCGATGTTCTTGAGGTATGTTCACTTTTTTCTCATTTTTACCATTTGTTCTATTTCGCACTGTTGACATCTTTTGATTTTGTGTCTTTCAGGAGCGACGGAGGTCCCGCTCGCGCTCGAGGCATAGAGGCTCGGACGAGGGAGAGCCTAGTCGTGGTAGACGATCTCCTGAGGTTCATCGACATTCTCAGTCTCAGCGGGAGCCTCAACTTTCTCAGTCGTTTCAGGAGGCTCAGTGGAAGCAGCCTCAGTCTTCCCAGCTGCTCCATCACTTTCAGGGTCAGGGTCAGTGGCAGCGACAATCGTTTTCACAATCTTCACAGCCTGAGTTCAGGCCAGTTATCACTCCTGTGGATCATGGCTTATACTCAGCTCCATCGTCTGGAGCGCTTCCTCCACCGATGTCAGGCTTGTTTTCAGTTCCAGTATATGGGACGATGCCTCCACCTACGCTTCCTACCTCTTGGAGTCAGTCTACACCGTTTTCCTGTAGGACGGGTCCTGCTTTGAGTTTGACTGCTGCTGGAGTTATAGGGACTAGTAGGGATACTACTCCTCGTACGCGGATGATGGCGGGATTCTTTGGCTCACCGCTCCCGTATTCACAGGCTGGATATGACACTGATCCTCACTCTTCTACTTCTACAGATTTTTGACCGAGGGTCTTTATTTGTACTTTAGTTGGTGACACTTGACATTGCTTATGCATCATGACTCATTTTGTACATTATTCATAGTTTATGTATTTATTAGTGTGTGTTAGTGTGTGTGTGATTGTGTATTTATTAATGACGCGAAAAAAAAACGTAAGTGGAGGATACCGACCTTCCCCAAAAGAAAAAAAGAGATAAAAAGAAGAGAAAAATAAGGTAAGTTTTACAACTCCTCAAAATAAATATGGAAATGGGACAAGGTTTATAACTTCCCCAAAGAAAGAAAAAAATAAAATAATAATAATAGAAATAAGAGTAAATAATAAATAATATAGATAAATAGAAATAAGAATAAAGTAATAAAGATAATAAAGATAAAATAAAAAAGATAAAAATAAAAAAATATATTAATAATAAAAAAATTGAGAATTTTATTAGGAATGAAACTCTTGAAAAACAGAACTAAAAGATAAACGGTGAAGATAAAACAATAAAAATCCGGATAAAAATAGGAAAAGGATAAAAAAAGAAAGTGTGTGGGCACCGCAGCATGGCACTGCACACCGTGTCACGACAAAAATTCCGTGTCACGGTGCGCGTATTCTATAGAAAGATAGATTCTTAGTATTTCCGAGCGTTTTTGCTATAAAATTGGACCAGTATATTCGTGATATGCATAATTACGAAACATAAAATAATTAGAATTTCATATTTCGATAATAATGTCTCAGAATTTTGATAATACATTACACGACTAGTCTTATTCTTTGACCAATGCTGAAAAAAGAGAGTTGGAATTGTTTCATGTCAGGGGTTTATTAGCCCCGAGACATGTAGAGATTGAACATGATTTTCTTAGGGCAGCATTAGACTATTGGAGTCCAGAAACACATTGTTTTAAATTTGATTACGATAAAATCTGTCCCCTGCCAGAGGAATTCGGTGCCATCTTCGGATTTCCTGCCAGAAATCTTATTGCCATGCCTACCCTACGTGAGTATTATTACCAAGACTTTGAACGCCATCTGAATCTAACAGATCCAGATTTAAATAGAATTGTGTGTGGTAATGAGGTAGACTTAGAAAAACTTGCAAATTTATATTTCAATCGCCTTGTCTCTCAGTCTTATCATGTATACCGTAGAAGGGCTTATATTTTTTGCATGTTTAGCAAGCTTTTATTTGAAAACGGTAGGGTAGGACATGCTTGTCTAGCATCTGTGCTTGAACATGTTGAATCTGGGAGATCTCCTATGCCTACGTGCCTTGGAGAAACTTTGCGCGGCCTTGACGAAGCAAAAGTTGACCGGAAAGTTGTCTAGAAGGGCTCTCTAGTAATGCTGCAGGTAAAAACACGCTCTAAGTAGCCCCCGTGACACAAAACATGCACCGTGTCACAGTGCACTTCTGCCGTGACACGGTGCACTCTGCCGTGTCACGGTGCACTCTGCCGTGTCACGGTGGATTCTGCAATTTTTTTTTTCGATTGATTTTTTTTTTTTTTCAGATTTGGTTGATGGAGCGTTTAGAACTTTTTAAAGCCCCCGACGATATTGAAAAATATGGCCTTAACAATCTAGTCCGCAGGAAGAAGAATTACTCTGTGAACATGTCGTATGAAGATTGGAAGAATTTCTTTGCAAAGAGAGAATTTTCCATTCGTTGGGTGGTGCCTTGGTGGAGGCTTACTAGGATGGTTGGTACGAATGATACTCCGTATTGTCATGTTCCTAGTATCTCAAGGCTGATTTTTTATTGTCCTTCTCGATTGATGCGACAATATGGACTTGAACAAGTAGTTCCAGGCTATAACGATAGTCCTCGTGAAATATTGTTGCATGAAAGTAATGTTCACAAGTATGAGGCTTATTGGATTGGAAGACCATTGTGGACCGTTTCTGCAAGTAACCAAGCTCCTCCTCCCTTATATAGTGCATACAAGGCATGGTTGAATCCTAGAAGTAAAAGGGATCGAGTCGGATCACACAAATTTGATGTGAAGGGCCGTCTTGGAAGTAAGAAAGCGCCTCCTAAAGATCGTCTAGGTCAGAGAACACAAGGGATTGAGTTTAATTAAGACTCCTATAATGCCTAAAAGGAAGAATTATGTGAAAGGGAAGGGTAAGGAGAAGATGGTTTATAGAGAGAAGCAACCAAAGAATTCTAAGAAAGGTGAAAGGGGTGAAAGTTCGACTAGGGGTGTGACGGTTCGGGCTACAAAAGACACATTAATGGTGAAGGCCGACCTAGTTGAAAAAGAGAAGGAGGTTCCTAAAGTGAAGAAGGATTAGATCAGTATTGCTTTGCTTATATGATTTATAATTTTTAAAATAAGGCGCATGATGCCAATAATTGTAGTCACATTTATTTCAATAATAATAGCATATATATTTTCGCCTTAAATAAAAATTACATTGACTTTTTTTTTATATATATATCCGAGTCAAGAAGTTGGACGTAATGAAAGAATAAAAAAAAAGTCGAACAAATAACAAAATTCGCAAAGTCTGCATCACTAAAAAATAATCGCAAAGTCTGATATTCCACCGTGCCACGGTGGAATACCACGTGGCGCGGCAATATTTTTTTTTGCTGACTTCCACCGTGCCACGGTGGACTTTGGATGCTGAACCGGCAAATTTTTTGATTTTAGCTCCATTTTGTCATGACGCAATGCTGAACTGGCGCGTGTACTTGATCGACGGAGGAAGGATTTTTTTTTAAAGTGCCCGGGCCCTCGGGGTTGCCTACGTATCCTTAAAAAGGAATCAGGCCAAACGTAGCTCTATTAGGTCATGAACCCATGCAACTAGGCATAGAATTTCTTGAGTTGATCCAAGTTGGTTAAATTATGGAAACCGTTACCGTCCATGTCTACCAATTGTGCCGCTCCGCCATACAAGATAGATTTAACAATGTACGGGCCTGACTAATTTGGTCTGAATTTTCCTCTTGGATCCAACACATTTTTGCGAAGTGCCTTAAGCACCAGGTCACCTTCTTTGATGTTCCTAGTCTTGACTTTTTTATTGAAATGTCGCGCCATACTGATATTAGGTTTGGACATGATGCAAAGCTGTCAAGCGTTTTTCGTCAAGTAAGACTAATTCATCATATCTTGCTCTAATCCAGTCGACTTCATCTAGTTGGCTTTCCAACGCGATTCGGAGAGAAGGGATTTCGAGCTTTATTGGTTGTACAGCTTCAACTCCATAGACCAAAGAGAAAGGGGTAGCCCCCGTTGATGTACGACCAGAGGTTCGATAACCCTAAAGGGCGAAATGTAGCTTACTTGGCCAATCTTTGTAATTTTCCGTCATCTTTTCAATGATAGTTTTCACATTTTTGTTGGCCGATTCGACTGCACCATTTGTTTGTGGCCTGTAAGGTGATGATATGTGATGCTTGATATGATATTTCTGTAATAATTCCGCGCATTCGGCTTGGAAATGCGTTCCATTATCATTGATCATCTCATGAGGTACCCTATAGCGGCATATGATATTTTTCTCAATGAATTGAGCTACGTGTTTTGCCGTTAACTTAGCATATGAGGCAGCTTCGACCCATTTGGTGAAATAGTCGATTGCCACGAGGATGAATTCATGCCCCCCTTGTGGTGGTGGCGTTATCTTTCCAATGATGTCGATACCCCAAGTAGAGAAAGGCTATGGAGCGGTATATGTGTATAGAAGCGAAGGTGTAACGTGCTGTAAATTTGCATAGACTTCACATTTCATACATTTCTTGACGTATTTGTGACAATCTCTCTCCATGATAGTCCAATAATAACTGTAGACACCTAAAAATGTCTCCCCAAAACCAAACCCGATGATGAACAACCTTTCACCGCCAGTATTGGCCAGGTTCAGTATTTAATCCCGAGAGTGCTTAAAAAATTGTATTTGATTAAATTCGTATTTTTTAACAGTCCATGGATTAGTCTTGATGTTTGGTGAAAGCATAGTTTTAATTTCAGCCCAAACTTATTATTTAATTTTAGCCCAAACCTTTGTTATTTTATTGTTTTATTATTTATTTTTGGCCCAAACTTTTATTTATTTTATTTACTTATTTTCTTATTTTAGCCCAAATAGTAATAAATCAGAAAAAGGCCCGAAATTATCAATCGGCACTCAAAATGCTGAACGAAATTAGGGTTAAAAATGAATTTAGACGGAAAAGTGGACTAAAAATTCCCACGCCACGGCAGGCGTCCACCGTGTCACAGGAATCTTTCCCGTCTAACGGTGGGATTTCCCGTGACACGGGAACCCTGCTGTGACACGGGAATTTCCGTGTCCTTTCCGCGTAAACCCTTAACGCGTTTTCTTCCCCGTTTACTAAATATTTCCCGCGTCACTCAAAAATTGAACCGTGTCATGGGAATGTTTCCCGTCTGGCGGTGGGACTTCTCGTGCCACGGTACAGTTTTCCATGTCGCGGGATACTTTTTTAGGGTTTTTATCATTTTAGGGTTCCGTGTGTTCCCTCAGCACATTTTCTCTATAAATACCCCCTCATTTCTGATGTACGGGGAATTAATTAATTCTCGAGTTTTTTCTCTCTTCTATGCTTTAGCCTAAACACTAGCCTACCCTTCTTATTTCAAAATCTTCTTCAAGTACTCAAAGGAGTCCATACTTTACTTGTGGTTCTGTCCTTAAGCCAAAGCGTGAAAGGTAAAACTGTTTGAGGGTTTGGCCCCAAATCAACTCTACTTTATTTAGTTTAATTTAATTATTGTTTTATTATTGTTCCCTTGAAGTTACTAACTCGTTTATTATTTTGTAGTTGCAAACAAACAGAATCAAAGTAAGAATTATGTTCCTCTTATTTCTATTATTTTTCTAACGATTTTATATTGTTGGAATTATTGCTAAATTGCTTACAATATTGATGTTATTCTATTATATTTTTTATGATCACCATATTGCATGTTTAAAGGAAATATGTAATTGAAAATCACGCCTAATAAGATAATTTGGACAACCGATTTATGACCCCTTTTTAATCTTGTTGTTAATTGAAGTGATCACGATATTTTAGAATTATATGTTGCATTAATATTCAACCAATTTAGCTTAATAATAGTTTGGAGCAAATTGAATCTTTGTTTGTATGCCTTTGAGATCGCAGGAATCTTTTTCACTATAAGAATCGAGTAGAGACCAATACGGGCGAATGTGACTCCATGACTCACTTCGTACCATCATCCCCGATCCTCCTTTCGTGATTCCGAACCATATGGAGTAAGAAATCTCATGGATTATGAATGGCGTGTAACCTTCACGGGTCAATCGTTGTTGCCTATCGTTGTCCCTTATCGTGGTTGCCTTTTTATGATTCGTGAACGGTTTACAAGTTCCTTAAAAACTTGTTGGCAGCTCCCTACTTTCCTTGTCCCTAATTGTATACGTCAATTTCCACTTCCTATGATTTCCAAGCATATTCACACATGCTTTAATGTAGGCGCACTTTGAGCGACGCCTACAATAACCTTGTCGTTGAATCTTCTTGACTAACATCTTAGCATTCATGTGCGTTACACATATGCCGACATGAAGATTTTCCATGGTTTTGTGTGCTTCTTTCTTGGCTATGCATAAGAGATTTCTCCCTAGTGCATTCCTTTTGTGGAGTTCTCCCCTGATGAGCACATACTGTGAGGCCAGGAGCCTCAAAGCACGGCGTACTCTTTTACCAGTATTAGGAGGGTATTCTCCTTTTGTCACGTAGTTAAAGATATCTGTATATATACCATGACTCTTCATTTTCTTCTTGTGATTCTTGCTCATCATCAAGTGCGTGAACATAAGCCGGCTCATATCTTCTTTCTATGGTTAACGACATTCTGATTGTATCTATTGGTATTTGCACCATTGATGCTAATTTAGCCAGTGAGTCGGCAAACTGGTTTTCTTCTCTAGGCAAGTACGTATATTCCACTTCATCTAGTTACTCCGTGAGAGTTTCCAGATGAGCTTGATACGTAGCGAGACTTTCATTTCTCACCTTCCATCTCTTGGAGATCTGGTTACTGATTAGTGATGAATCACCGTAGATTCTGAGCCTGTTAATTCCCAAGGCCACAACTGTTTCTAATCCCAAAATGCATGCCTCGTACTCTGCGGCATTGTTGGTGACATTAAAGTCGAGCTTCATGGAAATTGGGATATGCTCTTCATTGGGTGATACGAGCAAGACTCCTACACCACAACCTTTTTGGTTTGAAGCTCCGTCAAAATAGAGCGTCCAGCTATCATCTTCGGTTATGAGTAAATCTTCGTCAGGGAAATCGTACTCATCTTCTTCTTTCTCAACTTCTTTTAGCAGAAAATCTGCTAAGAAGTCAGAAACCGTAGAACGTTTGATGGCCTTTTGTGGTACAAATTTCAAGACAAATTGAGCAAGGTTTACTATCCACCTTGATAATATGCCATTGAGTGTTGCTTTTTTGAACAAGTACTTGAGAGGATCCATCTTGGACACGAAATGCACTGTATGAGTGAGCATGTAATGTCTTATTTTTTGTGCGGCCCACACAAGTGCGATACATAGCTTTTCCAGCGGTGTGTATCGTGTCTCATATCCTTGAAGCTTCTTTCTCTAATAGTAAATTGCATTCTCCTTGCTCTCGATCTCTTGTGCTAGCATTGCTCCCATCGTTTCTCTTGTGACCGTAAGGTAGAGTCGAAGAGGAAAGTCATGCATTGTTGGCGCTAGCACGGGTGGGATTGCCAGGTATTCTTTGATTTTATCGAAAGCTTTTTGGCAATCATCATCCCATGTGACTGGGACATTTTTCTTAAGCTTCTTGAATATAGGTTCACATATCGCCGTGAGTTTTGATATGAACCTACTTATAAATTGCAACCTTCCAATGAAGCCTCGAATTTCTTTCTCATTCTTGGGCGGTGGCACGGCCATGATTGCTTTGACTTTTGTGGGATCAATTTCAATCCCTTGAGAACTGATCACATAACCAAGTAGTTTTCCTGACGTGACCCCAAATGCACACTTTGCCGGATTTAATCTCATGTTGTACCTGCGGAGTCTTTCAAAGAACTTGCGAACTGCAATGATGTATCCTAGGCGATCTTTTAACTTAACGATCATATCATCGACATAGACCTCCACCTCTTTGTGCATCATATCATGTAACAATGTTGTGGCTGCTCTTTGGTAGGTGGCACCCGCGTTTTTTAACCTGAATGGCATTACCGTACAACAATATGTACCCCATTGTGTGATGAATGTGGTTTTCTCCATATCTTCCTCGGCCATTAATACTTGATTATATCCGGCGTAGCCGTCCATGAACGATAAGAGTGCATGGTTTGCTGTGTTATCGACCAGAATGTCATTCTGAGGTAGAGGGAACCCATCTTTCGGGCTATTGAGGTCCCTGTAATCAACACACATTCTGACCCTTCCATCCTTCTTTGGAATTGGAACCACATTTGCTATCCACTCTGGATATTTAGATACTTTGATGAAACCTGCAGCCAATTGCTTTCTGATTTCTTCTTTGATTATGAGGGCCACATCCGGTTTCATACGGCTTAGCTTTTGTTTGACAGGCTTCATACCTGGAATGAGTGGTATCGTATGCTGAGCTATATCCCTGTCAATTCCTGGCATATCTTGGTATGACCAAGCAAATACATTAACAAATTCACTAAGCAAGTTAATTAGCTCTTTGCATTCATCTTGACTTAGTGTTAATCCAATTTTTACTTCTTTGATAGTCGTATCATTGGAAATATTAACTATTTCTTTATTTTCAATAATTGATGTTTTATTTTCGTGTTCTTCCATTTCTTTTATTATTTCTTTGTCATTTTTATCATTAGCAAAGCAATATTGATTAAGGTTAGGGGAATGACACGCATCGTAAGCAAAGGTATTCATGTTATTGAATTCATTGGTCATTACATCAAGGGGGGTAAGTTTAGCTGCGACCTCGCCGGAATTATTTGGGACAGAAAAAGAAGCCTCAACAAGAGACTCGGGATTGGATTCTATAGCAGAAATAGGGTCGGCTTCATACCCTAAGGACTCATCTACAGACTTAGACTCGGACTCGGACCCAGACGACTCAAACTCATCAAACATAGGACCTTCGCCAGCGGTTATTTCCAACTTCTTTTCGCTTGGCGTAGTGATCTTCACTGTCTTGTACCATCCCTTTGAAATATTTTTAGCCTGGACGATTAGCTCGGAGGGGTCAAAATCCTTGCTTGATATAACAGCTTGAATGAGCTCGGAATCAATATTGAAGACATGCTTGGATTCATTCTTCTCTAGTCCAAAAAGAAGGTTAATGTTCAGATTATCATAACTTGGACTAGCTGGTTTCTCAATTGTGAAGAGTTCTTTGCTTTCATCGACGAAGTCACAATCAAGGAACATCTCGAACCCTGGCTCGCGCCTCCCATCATGGACTAAAGGCTCAGGGAATTCATAACCTGGGAAGTTTTCCCCTTCTTTGATATATTGGCCATTGAGGGTGAATGGATATGGATCCATGGCCATTTTTTGTCTTCATGATTCGAGAATTATTACGAGCCTTCATTTTCAGGAGGGCTTGTTTCATATCTTCTTTTGTTGGCTTGAATCCCAAGCCAAAGGTATCTTTCTTGAGTGCACCAGGATGGCCCTAAAGTTCAGCCATTTTCTTTTTGAGTCCGAGGGTCATTCTAGGGAAAATGCCCTTGCTTCTTCATAATGGCATTAACATTGGTATTTGAATAAGGATCGAAGTCGAGAAGCCACTTCTCCTCTTCTTCGATCATGAGAACATCATCGAGCGAAATCCCCCAGAGATATTCATCTTCTTCGTCATGTTCGACTTGGACGATGGGAGTATCGATAACTTGAATACGCATGGGGGAGGCATCAATGGTAATTAGAAATCCTCTAACTATGGCTTTCACTTTCTGGTGCAACGACGATGGGATCGCTTTTAGCTCATGAAGCCAAGGACGTCCTAACAATAGATTGAAAGAATCCTTAATGTCCACCACCTAAAACTTGGTGCGACGTTCAATGGCTCTACTAGTTATGTTTAGCATGATAGTACCCACGGCTTGACGGCGAGTATTATCATAAGCGCAAATCCCTTGAGTAGAGGGAGTCAATTCTTCATTTTTTATGCCAAACTTCTTTGCAGTGTGAAGTGGGCATACATTGATTACAGAGCCATTATCAACCAGGCTCATAGGAACATTCATCTGCCTACAAACCACAGTGAGGTGTAAGGCCTTGTTATGTTGGTCCCCTTCCAAGGGCAGATCCTTGTTAGAAAAGGAAATCAAATTGCTAGTAATTGGCAATTCAGTAGTGAGAAAGTTGACCAGTCCTTGAGGAGTCATATCATCATCAACTCATATTTTCACCAGAGCATTCATCACAGCCTTTCGATGCTCATGAGAGGTGGCCAAAAGCTTCCATACATTCATTTCCACCTTGGTCTTTTGTAATTGTTTGACCACATCGTTGTTCACAGGGTCGATGGGATCAACTATTGGTTGTGATTGCGGTGGAGGTGGAGGTGGACTAGGCTGTTGTAACCGTCCACTTCTGGTGAGAACCTTGACCTAAAGGTCTCCCAAAACATCTTCACTTGTGCCAAGAGATGAACAAGCTATATCCTTGAGATAGACGTCTTCATCGTCACTATCCCAAATTCCATTCACTTCTTCATAAATCGAGACAAATACAACTTCCGGCAAAGGTTCATTCATAGGTTGAATGAGTATTGACGGATCAAAGGAGACTTCTTCTCCCATGATAGCCAAAGAATCATAAAGAGGACCTGTTTGAATGTTAGGCTTCTTGCCCCCTGGAGGGACAGAAAGTTGATTAGCATCAATCAGGTCTTGGTTCGCATCCTTCAGCCTCCAACACTTCTCAGTATTATGACCCTTACCTTGATGAAACTTGTAATGAGAATTGGGGTCATAGCTAGCGGTTCTGTTCTATGGTCGAGGTTCAGGAAACGGTCCAATTGGCATAATCAGTCCTTGACTATGCAAGCGATCAAAAGCAGCATCATAAGTCATTCCCAAAGGCGTGTAAACCCTCCTTTGCCTTTGGAATCTTTGAGGAGGAGCATTGAGGGTCAACACATCATTGATATCGATACTGTTGGTAGCATTATTAGGCTTGGAAGATGAAGAAGAAGGAGTGTCGTTCTTCTTGTTTTTCCAAGTGTTGTTGTTATTATTGTTGCTTCCAGCAGTCTTCATCAGTTCATCTTTGATATTGATTCCAATATCGTATACAGCTTCGAGGGTACTCAAAGGCAGAAACTTCAAGTGTTGCTTGTACTTATGAGTCAAATTCGCAATAAACAAGCGAACCATCTCTTTTTCCTTGGGGGGATTCACCAAGAGCGCAGCTGTTTCCCTCCACCTGCTTAAGTAAGTGGTGAAGCCTTCATTCTCTTTCTGTTTGAGAATGGGGAGTTCACGTTCAGAAGTCTTGGCCTGGATGTTACACTTGTAACGATTCATGAAGCTTTCAGCAACATCCTCCCAGGTTGCATCATGTTTGGATTCCAGAGAGTAGAACCATTATTGACAGGCATGCTCTAAGGAAAGAGGGAACACAGTAGGGAAGAGTGTCACATATACTCCCGTAAGAGCCATGGTTGCAGAAAAGGCCTTCAAATGAAAAGCGGATTATCAGTAGGCTTGAACTTGGGAATGTCAGCAGTGGAAAACTTCTCAGGAAGCTTGTCCCTTATGGACGAAGAGGTGACAGGTTGTCCACATAAGTGAATTCTTCAGATTTCTTACTCATCTGTTCCTTAATCTTGTCCATTGCAGCGGCAGTGACATTGTTTTGATTGTCTTGCTCTACCGTGTTGACTCTAGTGGTGAGTGTTTGCATCATGTTTGACAACATCTCAATTGTCTTGTTGATGTTCTCGATATCTTCTTTAGTAGCTATTGGTTGAAAGTAGACTGGAGATAGATCTTGTGGAGATGATTGTGGTGGTTTCCTTGTACGCCTCTTTGGTATAAGAGGTTGTTGAGGTATTGACTCGAACCGTAATAATCTACCCCTGCTTCTTGACCAAGTGCTGTGACACCGAAACAAACACACCTTTAATGACCAAACTTAACCTTAACCCATCCAGAAGTTTTTTTTTTATTTATTTTGAAATTTTCTTTATTCATTTTTATTTAAAAAAGAATGTGGGAGGATACCATCCGACTTACTCCAAAAAATAACGACAAAAAAAACGACACAAGAATACCCTAAAATACGGTCAAGAAATGGTGCACGACTAACGGAAAAAGTGTGTGAACATGACATGTGAGTGATTAAGTGAAGGTTATGGACACGTGTTATGTCCGTACAGCGAGACGGGACACCAAACCAGAAATACGAATCACATAAGCATGCACAAAGACCAAAAAAAAAGCTGACTGGACTAACCTGCTGGGCACCGTGTCACGGTGCTGACTATCGTGACACGGTACAGAGCACCGTCAGACGGGGCAATGTACCGTGCCACGACATTGTACACTGTGGCGCGGCATACCTGCCGTGACACGGTGCGCAATTCTAGGCCTAAATTTGCTTATTTTCCAGATTTAATCAGTTTTAGTCCGTACTAATTACTATGTGGAAATAAAAACCATCGGTCATGGGTTAAACAAAAAGAACAAACACATGAGGGTTAGCACCAAACAAACCATGTAGCATTTAGTCATGATGATGTAAAAGAGTTCGCAACCTAAGGTCAAGATCTATGTTCAACTATTGGTCAAGCTTTGGGTGTCAAAAGGGTACCATGGTTAAAAGTTTGGACACGTCGGCAAGGCAGCCTCCCTTGAGGGTGTATGCCAACAGGCGGCTCCGCGAGTTCGTGATGAAATCAAACTCGACTCCATGGTTTGGGTGGATTTAATAACTCGGATGAATCTTTATTTCCATGAGCGTTTTTGGGTTGATAGAGCTTAAATCCCCCGGGGCTAAGACTCATGTAGAACACACACGTTTTTTTCAGAAAAATCGAAGGAAGTTGACTGTGAGAAGGGAAAACAAGCCACCAGACTGATTTAAGGATTGCCGTGACATGACAGATACCATCGTTCCACGGTGCAACCCACCGTCAGACGGTGAACTGCACCGTGACACGGCAAATTCTGCCATGGCACGACAGTCAGAAGATCTGACTGTTGCCTTGTTTTCCTTCGTACGCAATCAAGTTATTCAATTTTTCCTACGGGACAGACCTAAATGCGACGTTAAAACGTCTATGCTTATGCAAAAATGCCAAATTAATCACAGGAATACTTTTCAAGAATCTTTTAAGTCTCATCCACTCATCTTAATTAAATATCGATCACTCAAATCGATAAATAACTAAGAATCCTCCCCAGTGGAGTCGCCAAATTGTAGGCGTCACTCGAAGTGTGCCTACGTTAAAGCATGTTGTGAATATGCTTGGCACTCTTAGGAAGTGGGAATTGACATATACGATTAGGGACAAGGAAAGTAGGGAGCCGCCAACAAGTTTTTAAGGAACTTGTAAATCGTTCACGGATCATAAAAGGCAACCACGATAAAGGGACAACGAAGGCAACAACGATTGACCCGTGAAGGTTACACCCAATTCATAATCCATGAGATTACTAATTCCATATGGTTCGGAACCACGAAAGGAGGATCGGGGATGATGGTACGAAGTGAGTCATGGAGTCACATTCACCCGTATTGGCCTCTACTCGATTCTTATGGTGAAAAGTGATTCCTGCGATCTCAAAGGCATACAAACAGAGATTCAATTCGCTCCAAACTATTATTAAGCTAAATTGGTTTAATATTAATGCACCACATTATTCTAAAATATTGTGATCACTTGATTAAACAATAAGATTAAAAGGAACCTAAACCGGATGTCCAAATTATCTTATTAGGCGTGATTTTCAATTACATATTCCCTTTAAACATGCAATATGGTGATCAATAAATATAAAATAGAATAAACATTAATATTGGAAGCAATTTAACAATAATTCCAACAATATAAAATCGTTAGAAAAATAATAGAAACAAAAGGAACATAATTCTTACTTTGATTCTGTTTGCTTGCAACTATAAAATAATAAAAGAGTTAGTTACTTCAAGGAAAGGAAAAATATTGTGTAGAACGGACTCACATGAGTCCGTTCTATTAATAGGCCCACACGCGACCCGATTTTATATTCTTCTTCAATTCTTATTCTTCTTCTTCATCTCTATTTCTTTCTCCTGCAAACCTTCAACCATGAAAGGACTCTCAATAATGGCGGCGACCTTCTCAAATTCTATTCTTCGTCAAGAACTTATATGACTTGTACTAATTTTCTACACTAATGTTCCTGAATAGAAGCTCTGCTGCTTTATCGATAATATGAAGCGGAATATACTCTGAGTCATCCCATACATATAGCTGGATTTTACAAGAATAGTCCATTAAAAAGCTTTCATACAACTTGAATTGCGTTATGTGCAGTAAAACTTCATTATCTGATCAAGCTTTTTATAGTAGTATCGGAGTAACATATTTTTTAAATATTTGATACTCCCTCCGTTAGTCGTTAATATTTGTCAAGTATTAGATTTATTTTGTTTGATTTTAAGTTATATTAGTCAGATATTATATTTATTTTATATGATAATAGATTATATTCGTCACGTATTAGATTTATTTTGTTTGGTAATAGGATACATTGATCAGGTATTAGATTTATTTTGTTCGGTAATATGATACATTGGTCAGGCATTAGATATGTTTTGTTTGGTAATAGGATATAATGATCAGGTATTAGCTAGATATATTTTATTTGGTAATAAGATATAATGGTCAGGTATTAGATATATTTTGTTTGGTAATAGGATATATTGGTCAGGTATTAAATTTATTTTGTTGGTAATAGAATCGATGTATTGGTCAGGTATTAAATTTATTTTGTTAGGTAATAGGATGTATTGGTCAGGTATTAAATTTCTTTTGTTTGGTAATAGGATGTATTGGTCAGGTTTTAGATTTATTTTGTTTGGTAATAGTATACATTGGCCAGGCATTAGATTTATTTTGATTGGTAATAAGATATAATACTCAGGTATTGGATTTATTTTGTTTGATAATAGGTATAATTGGTCAGGTATTAGACTTATAATGTTTGGTAATCGGTATAATTGGTTAGGTATTACAATGCCTGAAATATCTTTAAGGGTGGTGAGCTTTCTCCTTTCAGCCAGTGTAATACCAATCAAACTAAGGACTCCTTTAGCTAAAATTATGAGCAGCATTTGGTAGTGTTGGAAGAGCTCTTGTACCGACATAACAATCTCCTTCAACCATTAAATGCTCAAATCTTACTTCTACGGTTGGAAGTTGAATTCCTACCCTGTTTTAGTAATAATTAAGATAAGATTAATCATAAATGCTTAAATTAATAAATAAATAAAAATTAAACAATAAAGTTGGTAAGAAGGAAACTGTTACTATGTTTATTAAATTGCAACCATTGTTGTTCTAGTTTCTAGTCATACAGATTTTTGATCCGGTTTTCTCTAACTTCATATTTGGTTGTATGACAGAGAAAGTTGAAGTTTACTAAAAATGAAACAAGAGAAATTCTTTTTTTTTTTAAAAAAAAAAAAAAAGGAAATGCTTACTAAATGAGGACGAATGAGAGAATCTGGTGAGGCGAGGATATGGATGTTTCGCGCTGCTCGTTGAAATGTTAAGCGGTACTAATGTAGTAATACGGAGCTGGTACGGTGTCACGGGCCTCGCGATCGGGTTTAGTCAGCCCGTGCCTTTTTGTTGGTCTTTTATTGTTGAGCCTGGTCTCACACAAAAACTTTTGTCAAGGAAATAATAATAAAACAATAATTAAATTAAATTAACGAAAAATTGCACGCAATAATCGACCTTTGCCTCATCCGCCCAAAATAATCCCACCTTTCAATTATTTTTTAATAATCTGACTTTTATATCTAATTCGCTCTTAATTGTCCAAAGTGACTTGAAACCGCCTAAATAGGTTACCATTTGTGACTTAGGGTTGTGTTGCACACGTGTTACCACGTTATTGGTCAATGATAAAAAAAAAATTAATAAAAATAATTGAAAAATAAAAAAATAAATAAAAACCCCACCGTCTTCCTCTCCGACAGACCGACCGTCGAAACCAGCTCCCCTACCCAGTCGACCAACCGAAACCACCACCTCTACCCAATTTTAGCCCACTGAAATTGTCCCTGTCCTCTCCCCTATGACGGGCTGCAATAATGGGTTTGTGATTTTGGAGCTAGTTTGTGGACGTTTTAATAGCGGCTTATTTGTGGTGCCTGTCGACGGTTGTTGGTGCAGCTGTTATGGGTGGTGTGACTAATTGTGATGGTGGTTCATTTGGTGTTTGCAGCGGTGAGAATACTTGTGATTGTTGCGGGTTTGTAATTTGTGGGTGGTGCGCTTGTGAAGGGGGAGCAGCAGAAGTAGCGTTCTTTAACAAAGCTAATTTGCGGGTGGCTATTGGGGTCGAGTGGGCCAGAAACGAGGGAGGGTTTGGTCGGAATCAGGAAAGGAAGGTGTAGGTGGCCAGAATCGGGGTGGGAAGAAGGAGATGGTGCCGGAATTAGGTAGGGGCGGGGGGTTAGGGCCGCCGGAATCTGGGTTTGGGGTTTTTTTACAATTTTTTTTTGTTTTTTAATTTTATTTCTATTTTTTAGAAAAAAATAATTTTTTATAATTTTGGCCAATTAGAGGCTGACACATGTCTAGTAACTTGTAATAACAAGTTAGATGACCGGTTGGGACCATTTAAAGCGAATGAGGTATAAAGGTCGGATTATTAAAAAATAATCGAAAGGTGGGATTATTTTGGGCGGATGAGACAAAGGTCGGATTATTTTGGGCAATTTTTCCTTAAATTAAATATAATTGATTTGGGGCCAAACCCTCAAATAGTTCTATCTTTCACGCCTTGGCTTAAGGACATAACCACGAGTAAAGTATGGACTCCATCGAGTGCTTGAAGAAGGAATTTTTAAAGAAGAAGGGTAGGCTAGTGTTTAGGCTAGAGGATAGAAGAGAGAAAAATAGAGAATTAATTGATGCCCCGTACATCAGAAGTGAGGGGGTATTTATAGAAAAAATGTGCTGAGGGAACACACGGAACCCTAAAAAGATAAAAACCCTAAAAAAGTATACCGCGACACGACAAAGTGTACCGTGACACGGGAATCCCTACCGTCAGACGGGAAACATTCCTGTGACACGGTGTACAGCTGTGTGACGCGGGAAATATATAGTGAACGGGGGAGAAAACGCGTTAAGGGTTTATGCGGAAAGAACACGGAAACCCCCGTGTCACAGCAGGTGCCCTGTGTCACGGGGAATCCCACCGTCAGACGGGACAGTTTCCCATGACACGGTGGACAAATGCCGTGGCGCGGGAGTCCTGGTGCGTTTTTTCGTCTTAATTCATTTTTAGTCCTAATTTCGTTCAGCATTTTAAGTGCCGATTGATAATTTCAGGCCATTCCTGACTTATTATTATTATTTGGGCTAAAAAAGAAAATAAGTAAACAAAATAAATAAAAGGTTTGGGCCAAAATAATTGAAAAAAATAAAATAAAAGGTTTGGGCTAAAATTAAAAAAAAAAAACTGTTCTTTGACTAAACATCAAGACTGATCCATGGATCATTCAAAGAATAAATTTAATTAAATACAATTTTTTAAGCACTCTCGGGATTAAATACTAAACCCGTCAATGGTGACGGTGAAAGGTTTTTCATCATCGGGTTTGGTTTTGGGGAGACATTTTTAGGTGTCTACATCCCTCCTCTAGATCGTTGGGTCGCATATAAATATCAAACCAGACCCAGCTTAGTAATTTGGCCATAACTTCCTCATTACTCATTGGAATTGGGCTTATAATATATCGTTGGAAAGCTCTTTTTGAACCTGACCCAACTACACTATTATTGGACCCTTGACATGGACCAAACCAAACTAGAATCATTGTTTTCTTAAAATAGGTTTTCAAAAACAGAGAGAAAGAAAAGAAATAAAAACTAACTGCAACACTAGACTTTCCACACTTTCACTTCATTCGATTATGATTCAACGTTAAAAGTACTCATCACTGGATTTGGTTTTGGGGAGACACAAATGGTTGTCTACAGAAGCCCCCACTTTAATTTGACCGAGTTTAGAGAAACGCAAGTTTCGAAAACAAAAGTCAAAGTATCGATAGGGACGGAGAATGATTCAGAACGTTCGGCGATCCTAAATCACTCTTGTAACGCCGATACCTGCAAATTAGCGTTAGTTAAACAGATAAAAGAGTTAAGAAACGCGTATCTTTTACCGTTGAGCACACGTCTCTGGAGGTAACCGATTTGTTGCTGCATATGTCGTTGCGACTACCTTCCGCAAGCTAGGGAACGCCATCCTGCTGTTTGTTTTGATGATCTTCCGCAAGCTAGAGAATACCACCTGAAGACTGATACGCCTATAACGACCTCTAATTCCACCGTGATAGACTTCTGCAAGCTAGAGAACCCCATCGAAGATTGCTTCGCCTGAAACGACCTTCTAGCGCTTGGTGACCATCTTCCGCAAGCCAGGGAACACGATCGAAGATAACTTCGCGTGAAATCATCTCCAGTTGTTTGTGAAAACTCTCTACCAGATAGGGAACGCTGTCAAAGATATCCTCGCCTGAAGTTATCCTTATTTGTTGCTATAATATTCTGAGGAAAATTACCGAAGACCAACGCCTGTCGATCTTTTACTTTGCTATGCCAGTACGTCGGCGTTTTTGCTGCTTTGAATTATGAACCAGTATGTCGGTGCTTCCGCTGCTTATGAACCATTACATCGGTGCCTTTGCTGTTTATGAACCATTATGTCGGTGCCTTTTCCGTATGAACCATTATGTCGGTGCAGTTTGATGAGCCAATGCTTAGGCACTTTAAGCTAAGTGAGACGATCATTCATCAGGTCGATCACTTTATGCGATTGTAACCGAGTCGATTACTAAATCATTTCAAATTGCTTAGAGGAGCTAACTGGCAAACCAAGGAACCCAAAAATTGATGTAAGTGGTCGAAATAGCCGTTCTGAGTAGCTTAGCATTCTGCCGCCGCTAAAAAGTTGCTGGCCCCAGCATTTTAGCTCTGGCGCCAGGCGCTAAACTCTAGCATCTGACGCCAAAGATGTCGTTTGGTGCTAGAGTCGGGATTTCCGTATATATCCCCTTTCTTCCTCATTTCGCCGTTGTTGCTTGTTCTTCTTCGAATATCGCTGCTGAGCTTCTCCTTGATCGTTATTGCTCGTTTCTCAACCAAATTTGCTCAAATTTGTTGCATATTGAAGCTTCTTTCATTTACTTTCCCGATCTATGTAATTTTTCTTCAAACTCACTCCGGTTTTTGATGAATTTAACATTCTTTGTTCACAAATTTTGGGAAAATTTGAACCTTAAATTGCTTAATTCTCTTTGTTTGTCAAATTTTATGCTATGAAATTGCTTTATTATGTTTATATATTTCCTTAGGAGTATTTTGAGACTTTTTTGACTCAATTTGGTGAAGAAACGAACAAATCACCATTGTTGGACCTCTTAAGGTCAAGAATACAATGTGGCTTGTTCTTGATGTTTTTGCTAGCAATTCTTGTCCAATTTGTCACAATAATTACCATAGTATTGCAAGAAATTTTTTGGATGCTTGAAAAATTCTGTATATTCTCACTTTGAAATTGTGCTCTATTTTAGTACTACGTACTCTGTTTTTTATGAAAATAGTATCATGCGGCTAGGCAAACCTTAGATACTATAGAACCTTAATTTATGTTGATTTTGCACAATGTAGTATGGCTAGACAGCAAGGTTCAGGTTCACGGTCCCGAGACACACGACGGGAGCATGAGCCCGTAGAGGAGGATGCCGACCCGTCCACTTCTCTCGGTCCCCTCCCTGAGTGGGATGAGCGGACTTTGTATTTCTCCCCTGAACACCACATTTCTGAGAGGGTGCGTCGTTGGATTACAGCTGGTAGGACGCGTTCCCATGGTTCGGGCAACGATACTCTTGGCGACTTGTATAGGATGTACATCGGCGTCGACGGAGAGTCGAGACTTCTCTGGGAGTCTTGCAGGCTGACTGCGCTGTTCGAGGCCGCGGAGACCATGATTGCTTCTGACGGGGGTCACCGCGTGGCTCGCGCCCTGGTGGAGTTCTTCTGGGACACCACCAACACTTTCCACTTTCCTTGGGGTGAGATGATGGTCACCCGAACCGATTTCAGTCTCATTACGGGTCTGGAGTTTAGTTCTACATCACTGCCATTCGATAGCAACATCAGCGTCTTCTCTCCTGAGGTTGAGGAGCTGTTGGGTCCGATTGCTATTCGGGCTCGTGCTGAGGTTGGGTTGACTCAGTTCAGTGTTAAGGGTATTCGCCGGTCGACTCAGGCGACAACATTTGAGGATGATGCGACCACCCGAGAGCAGCAGGTGCGCATCTTTGCGCTTATCTTGCTGTCAGGGACGTTTTCCCCTGACAGGGTAGTAGAGTGCTGCTTTACTACCTTCCTGCAGTCCGTGATCTTCACATGATTGGGACTTATGACTGGGCCATCTTGGCCTATGTTGATTTTGTAAGAGCGTTGCGAGACTCGTGTCGACACCTGTCCTTTACAGGGAACGTTGCTTTGTCTAGCTTCTGGAGAGTCGTAGAGGTATACTTTATCTCCCATAAAGTTTAGCTCTAAATCTTGGTTAGCACTTGCTGATATTTTCTGTCTTTTGTAGATCTGGTTCTACGAGTATTTTCCTTCAATCGTGCCGGCGAGACCATCGCCACGCGAGTTTCCAGTGAGCGCCTGTTGGGGAGGCCGCCACGTTCGGATGTCTACCGCCTACGTTCGAGAGCAGATCCTCTCGGTATGATTTTTGCGTAGTTGAACACTTTTGTATTACCTTTGGTAGATTCTTATCTCATAGGCATTCTTCGTAGGAGCCTGATGTGCGGTACCGGCCTTGGAACGGCTTGGTTGTCCCTGGGTTAGCCGCGCAGTACACTGCTGAGCGTCGCTACTTCTTAGGGACGCATGGAGCGGTTGCATACCTTGGAGAGAGGGTTTCTATTCAGCACTCCTCGGATGCTTTCGTCGTTCTTGCTCCTCCTTCGCGTCACATGTTCAATGATGTGAGGCAGCTTAGTATGTCGGAGAGGGATGTCACCCCTTGGCGATCTCATGCGATCCTTGGGCAGTGCTACGAGGAGGAGCTGCTGTCGCTGTTAGCTCCGGCCCCTGTTCTATCTGAGGAGGTGGCGGTATGATTTTCATATTTTACCTTTTTCTAAGTAGCCCCCAAGTGATATTTTACTGACTTTGATTTGCTTTTGTCAGGCTGAGCCTACTGAGTTCGTGCCTCCTCGTATGTCCATCCATTACCAGGGGACATACGGGCCCATCGAGGAGATGATTCCTCCGGCTCATGAGGATCAGCGCTTCGTGGAGCGGTCGATTCCTCACCACCAGTCTCGGGTAAGTTCATTTATTTGCAATTTGTTTATATATGTCATGCATTGTTACTGACTTTATTTATTTGACAGTTCTCACGCGAGGTGGTCATGACGATGGAACGGTGTATAAACGCCTTCCAGAGCCAGGTCATTCGGATGAGGAACATGGCTACGTGTCGTCGTGACGACACTGTTCAGGAGGTAGCCTTTTCTTTTTATTTCTGCATTATTATGCTTCTATTTTTATTGTTTCTAAGTTGGTTTCTTCTTGAAAGGTCAACTCATTCCTTCTCGTACCCGGACGAGACCTGAGTTCCGGAGAGATTCGGCGAGGTCTAGCTCGAGACGTCGCCGTACTGGTTCTGGCGGTCGGGGTGGTCGTTCTGAGTCTGCTCGGACCGAGGCGGTGGAGGGCTCAGGCTCTTCATCTGAGGGCGCACGTGCTGAGCCGGTAGGCCAGGGAGAGGATACCTCAACTCTTAGAGTTAGCGGGATGTACGAGGTCGGGTCGTCATCGCAGCAGCCTCCGCAGCCTCAGCCTCAAGGCGACCTTGGGTGGACGGGTCCTGTGCTGAGTTTCCAACTCCCAAGGAGACTGGAGCTAGAGCTGGTGGAGAGCTTACTCCTCGTACAGCGCAGTTTTATGATATGATGGGCGTCTCTCATCATCTGCGTGCTCCAGCGCCGTAGTTTGTACCTGTGTTTTGTTTTATTTTGATTTGTATAGAACTTTGCCTAATTAACTCATTTATTAGACATATTTGTATATACATATTATTATCTATTTATTATGACTTTATTTATTTAGCATTTATTTTTCATTTTTATGTGCATATTTGTGTGTGCGAAGAATTGTGATAATTAATAATTTTGCGCAAAAATTCCGTCATTTTTATTATTGATGGAGGGTATCCGACTTTCTCCCCCAAAAAAAGAAAATGAAAAAAATAAAAATTGGACTTGCAACAAACTTAAAATTAAGTCTGAATAAAATCCAAAAAAGAAAAATAATTAATATATAAAATTAATTAAAATCGTAAAGCCATTGTCCAGGTTCGAATAAAAAAAACGGTTTTTGAAAAGCTCGCTCGATGAGACACGTCAGCGCCACGTGGCGCCGCGCGTTTTGCGTTGGCGCCAGGCGCTACTGCTGGCGTTTGGCGCCAGACGACAGAAATGTCATTTGGCGCTGGAGAGCACTGACGCCGAATCCTTTCTAGATTGAAATTATGCTGATGTTGTGTATAAATAGCCCCCTGGTCTGCCGATTTTCTTCATAATTTCAGCAGATTAAACATAGTCTTAGCTTTTGAAAAAATAATCATGTCTTTAATTACTAAGAGTTTTACCAACTTTACTCATGAATGGTGTCGGTCTTTAACTGCCAAAGAGAGAAAAGAATTAGACTTTTTTCATATAGGGGGTATCTATGGTGTACAGGGGGTAGATCTTGATATAGACTACATTTATACCGCCTTAGAATGAAGTATGAAGTGCATCACTCATCAATCAACCATCAATGCATCACAAAGTATGAAGTGCTTAGCCTCTATGCCTAAGTTACCCAAATACTTTCATCGAGTCAACTAGGATAGTCTAGGGAATTACAATCCATGTACTATGAGAGACAACGTTAACGGATTAAGCTCATTCAACATGCATCTTCAAAAACTTCGCTTCTTTCTTTTTTCGCGTCTTTCTTTTTCGGGAGAATGTCGGTACCCTCCACAAAAATGACGGAAAATTTTTGCTTTTTTGTATTTTTGAGTTGCACGATCTCAATACAATGCACACGCTGGTCATGAATCACACGTGTCATTTCACTTCGAGTCGAGTCAACCTCGAGTCAATCACAGCGAGTCGAGTTTATACCTTGAGTCATGTCAAGTCGATGAGTCAAGCAACTTTAAACCTTAGGTCAACCCTAAGGTAATTAAAGAGATTAGCAAAGTCCTATAGTCAAAAATAAATACAGGTGCATCCCAGCGGCAGCAAGAGAAGGATAGGGAAGACCCTACTCCAGCGCCAGACGACAATATCTAGCGTCTGGCAACAAATTTCAGCGTCTGGCACTAGATCCCAGCATCTGGAGACAGAGCCAAATCGCAGCGCCAGAGGCAATTTCAGCGGCGACAGAACGCCACTCAGAGCAGTTATTTCAACCTCTTTCAGCATTTTCCAGTTAGCCCCTATAAGCAATTTGACATGATTAAGTAGTCGGCTTGATTACAATCGCAATAAGTAATCGACCTAACGAAAGGTCGTCTCACTTAGCTTAAAGCGCCTAAACATTGGCTCATCGCAAGACACCGACGTACTGGTTCATAAACAGCAGAAGCACCGACATACTGGTTTACAGGCATCAAAAGCGCCGATGTACTGGCATAGCGGAAGCAAAGTTCAAGCGAGCTTTACAGATCGACAAGCGTTGGTCTTCGGAAGTTTTTCTTCGGAATATTTTCGCAACAAACATTAAAGCTCTTTTGTTCAGAGACGCGTGGGCATTTCTTTCAAGCTCTTTTGTTAAGAGACATGTTAACATTTCTTTCAAGCTCTTTTGTTCAGAGATGCGTGGACATTTCTTTCAAGCTCTTTTGTTCGGAGACGCGTGGACATTTCTTCCAAAGCTCTTTTGTTCAGAGACGCGTGGACATATCAAAAAGCTCTTTTGCTCAGAGACGCGTGGGCACATTATTCAAGCTCTATTGTTCAGAGACGCGTGGACATATTAAAAAAGCTCTTTTTCTCAGAGACGCGTGGGCATATCATTCAAAGCTCTTTGTTCAGAGACGCGTGGACATGTATTTCAAGCTCTCCTGCTCAAAGACGGATGGGCATCCTATTAAAGCTCTTTTGTTCAGAGACGAGTAAACAATCCTCAAAAAGAAGCTCTATTGTTCAGAGACGAATGAACATCAAAACAGCAAGATGGTGTTCCCTGGCTTGCGAAAGGTTATCAAAAATACAGCAAATGCAGCAACAAATCGGTTACCTTCAGAGACGTGTGCTCGACAGTGCAAGATACGTGTTTCTTAACTCTTTTGTCTTTTTTAACTAACGCTAGTTTGCAGGTATCGGCGTTACAAGAGTGATTTAGGATTGCAGAACGTTTTGAATCATTCTCTGTCCCTATCGCTACTTTGACTTTTGTTTTCGAAACTTGCGTTTCTCCAAACTCAGTCAAAGTGGGGGCTTCTGTAGACACCCATTTATGTCTCCCCAAAACCAAACCCAGTGATGAGTACCTTTCACGTCATTTTATTATCGAACAAAGCGAAAGTGTGAAAAGTCTACTGATGAGGATGTTTTTATTACAATATCTTTTCTTTTTGTTTTTGAAAATATTTATTTTCTTACCTTATTTATGAAAACGTCCATGATAAGGGTCCAATAATGGTTTATTTGAATGGGGATTGAAAAGACCTTTCCAACGATATACTATAAGCCCAGTTCCGATGAGTAATGAGGAAGTTATGGCCAAAATACTAAACTAGGTCCGATTTGGTTTTTATATGCGGCCCAATGATCTAGAGGAGGGTCTATTGTTAATTATCATTACTAAAGATATTAGGATTTATTATAGTCTTCAAGAATACTCTAGAAGGTTCTTTTAAATCCTAATGGAGTTAGGATTGATAATTATATTTTAAAGAGTTTGAAATTGAATAAAACTACTCCTTTTTAGAATCCTTGTTTTGTTTGAAGTGGAATATATTCAGATTTTATTTTCGTGCCTCATAATATTTATCCAAATATTATATGGTTGGATAGATCTTGAAATTACCTTTCCAATGATATATTACAATATTAAATCCGAGCTATAACAAAAAGATATGAATGGAATATGAAACTCTATCCAAAACTGACACCCTTCCACTATTTTGGCCATATCTTTTAATTTACAAAAGATTTTAGTCTTATTTTAAATGGGTTGGAAATTAGACTTCAATATCTTTCCAAAGACATATTATATGACTTATTTTGACTTCCGGGTCAAAAGATATGATAAAAGCAAAAACGCATGAAACTGATTATTAGCGCCTGACGACTAGAATTAGCGCCTAGCGCTAGGGCTTGGCGCCTGGCGCTAATGACTATCGTCTTGCGCTAATAGAGTTTTATTCTCGCTGAAACTCTGATTCGTTTTTTATTCATCCGACTGATTTTCTCTATAAATAGCCTCTTAAAATTCTGTTTTCAATCATCAATTCTTATTATTTCTAATTCATTCTTCTCATCAACTCTCATTAAGAAATTCTTGATTCTCTCTCTCTTTCTAAACCAACCCTTTTTACAAACACAATTCTTCATACATTAGCACTAGACACACCTAGCCAAATTTGAAGTTGCCTTTGCCCTAGACGTGAAAGGTTTTAATTTATGAGGGTTTGGTCCCAAATCTCTCTTTAAATTATTTAATTTAATTGTTTGTTTTATTATTTTCCTTGAAGTTACTAACGTGTGTATTTTTTTATTAGAAAGAGGTACGAGGCATCCAAGTAAGTGATTTAATTGATTTATTGATTTTATGATATAAAAATCATGCTTAGATTGTTATTTTGATTCCTAGTACCATGTTAGGATGTTTTATTGATTCCTAGTATCATGTTTAGGATGTTCCTAGTATCATGTTCGGATGCTTTCTTCATAGTATGATATTTAGGGTGATTTGCTTATATAAATTATGATTTCTATGATTCCTCCTATTTTCTTTCCTACTAGCATGTTAGTATCATGTTAGGGCTATATATTTGATTTTTAATGCTTAGTGATATGTTAGGGTTTGTTATTAATCTTGTTAGTACCATGCCTATGATCTTGCTATTATGCTTTAACATTATTATTATTATTATTATTATTATTATTATTATTATTATTATTATTATTATTATTATTATTATTATTATTATGTTGCTTGATTTTATATTTATAGTTATTGCTTGATCACACCTTTTATGCATGTTTAAAGGGAATTTATAGTTGTAATCACGCTTAATAAGATAATTAATAATCTTGTTTAGGGTTAATGTGATTATAATTTAAGTGATCGCTAATAATAGATTTGTTTGTGCATTAATATTCAACCAACATAGGTAAACAGGTTTAGGGTTAATCCTATTGATTGCATGTTAGTCAGAAAGCGCACATGAATACGATCAGAATAGAGTAGAGGCCTATTATTTGGATAGGTTCAATCTCGTTTAGGTTGAATTTGTACCTTCATCCCCGAACTACTAGTCATGGTTCCAGACCTATTGGAGTTGACGATCTCTTGGATCGTTAAGGGGTGTAACCTTCACCTCTTGAATGGTTTACAAGTTCCTAAAACTTGTTTGCTACTCTTTTGCTCTATCTTCTTCCCCTTTGGACGCCACCGTACTTTAGTGTATGATCACAGTGTGGTACAAGCTAGGGGTAACGCTTGAAATATTCCCTACACCTGTCTTAATCTATTAAAATACAAATTTATATTTATAACAGTTGTATTATTTCACCATTGACGATGGCAAGATATACAAAATTAGATCAAAACAAATTGAAGGAGCGAAAAAAAAAAATCCACCAAAGGGGACATGATCCCTAAAAAGAACTTCACCATCATAAAGTGCTTGTAACTAATTGCTACAAGCTTAAACTACTAATGTTGCTCCATGCATTCCCATCCCTACGAACTACTACAAACTTAAGTTACTATTGTAGCTTCATGCATTCACATCTCCACTAATTGCTACAAACTCACATTACTGCTATAGCCTCATGCATTCCTATCCTCACAATATGAATTAATTATTTTAATAAGCCTATGTGGCTAAATATGGAGTTTCAATCTTCATTTTAAATAATAAAAAAAAAGTCATTAAGTTTATAAAAATATTTAGCAAAATAATAGTAATTATTTGCAAAAACAATAACTATAATAAAAAAAGATAATAATAGTGATAATTACAAAAGTAGGATCAAAATTTAGTGTCTACAAGAACTCAGCAAGTACTACTGAAAAGCATGTACAGTATTATTGTATATACAACAAAATACTATTTGACAACTTAATGATGATCACACTTTAATTGTACCACTGGAAGCCTATAAAATATCACTAAGAGTGTATTAGGTACCATCAATAACTACTATATACTAAAAGATACACCAACAATGACACGTGTCATCTTCTGGTGTGTCCTTAGTATATTTTTTAAAATTAAAAAAATTAAAAATTGATAAAAAATATACGCAAAATATTTTATTTCAAAAACTAGGAAAAAATAATCCTACAATAATATATTTAACACCTTAAATATCTAATCTTATATATATATAAGTAATTACTTTTTAATGTATACAGATTATTATAGTAAAAAAAATCATGAATATAGCCACCATGGTTCAAAATAGAAGAACGTTTGAATAAAAAATATAATATGTAGTCATAAAAGATTTTAAAAAATACATATATATTTTTTAAGTTGTTTGAATTAGGATGTGTAGACACCAAATTTTGATCCCACTTTTGCAATTATCACTATTATTATCTTTTATTATTATAATTATTGTTTCTGCAAATAATTACTATTATTTTGCCAAATATTTTTATAACTTAATGATGTTTTTTTCAAACAAAAAATCGAAGAAAACAAGTAATAATAATGATTTTTATTCATAATTTCCAAAATACATGTTACAATTTGTACTTCTAAACTACTAAATTACAAAATATTGAAGTACAGCTAACACCACATGCATTTTTACCCTGCTCCACTGAAGTAGTTTTCTGGGCCTTACTTATGTATTAGCAAGTAATTAATGCAGCCATTAGGTGGACCACTAGCCCCACAATGTATATGAAGTACACCCGTATCATCCTCATATCTTCTTCAAAAGTAAAGACACGCTGATCTTCTTGGTTATCTTAAGACATGGTGGCCGAAACTAATGGTGATTTTTGTTTGGTTTTCTCGGTTAAGGAGGGAGAAAGAAGAAGATAAGAATTAAGTGGTGATTGGAGATTTTGGATAAGGGTAATTTTTCTTTTTATAGTAAAAGTGGGTATTTTATATCGTATTTTTATACATATATGTATAATACTTGTATAGTATCAAGTACAATATTTTCTGTCTCGTGAGGGGATTATGTCATTTTCATTATAAACAAGTATTGTTTAACCCTTTTAAAGTATAATAATTATATTGGTATGTTCACTTAGAGTATTAGAGTATTCTTTTTTGTCTAGAGATTTTTACGATTTAAACAATACCCCATTATTTGGTCCATTTACCTATAAAAAGCCCACTAGTCCAAAGACTTGTACCCGACCGAGGTAGGAAAATGACAAATATTCCTTTTCCTGGAATAAATTTGTCACACATAGAAAATTATTGATATTTTAGTATCAAAGAGAGCTCCTATTACATACACTTATTTTACCACAAATAACTTTGTCTTTTCGTCCTTCAGTTAGGTATAAGTTCAGATCAAACACATCAAATTTATTTAAGAATAATTGAGTATCATATAGACGGGGGTAAAAGAAAAATACTTGTGGGATGTATGAATACAACGCGTAGAAGAATACGTAAATAAGAATAGTAAAGTCAGCGTAAAAAACGGACCTTGCCTACACCTGATTTTTCTACATTTCAGTAAAATCAATGCTCTGACATTTTTTTCATGATTTGTTACGATTTGTTACATTTTTTTGTCTTCATCCTAACTTCTTTTTTTATAATTTTTTTTTATTTATCTTATTTACTTTACGTTCTTTTACTTTGTTTTTTTTCATTTTTTTTCTTCATCTTACCTTATTTTTTTTATTATTATTATTCTTATTTTCTTTTTATTTATCTTATTTACTTTTTTTTTTACTTGCTTGTTTCGGTCTAATTTTTTTGTATCCTTTTCAATTTTGATGAACGATTGTCAATAGTGAAATAATGTTACCTTTTTTTTTATTTCTCACGGTTAGTATTGTATCCAATAAATTTCAGATTGGACCAATTGTATCAAAAATTATCTAAAGCTAATCAGGACAGCTGGATTTTATACTGCATATTACTATTCAAACATTATTTGACACTATTCAAACACTATTTGACACTATTCAAATACTATTTGACACTATTCAAATAAGCATTTTTACGCTTGTTTGCGCTGTCGACGTGAATTTGGCCTTCTGTTTTGTTCGTTTTCCTGTTGTTTATTTTGATCTAATTTTGTACCTTTATCTTTTTTTCCGACTATGATAAATCTAAATTTGTGTTTTAGTAGAGTGAGGCAAGATAAGAGTTCATCATTTTTTAAAGGTCATTCAGTTAAGGGAATATATTTCACCCTTAACTACCTTAAATTTATGTCGTATGACTTAATATTGTATGATTTTACATGGTGTATTTTTCACTTTGACCATGTGAATCTTATGATTTTATATGATTTAACTTACTTTATACTTTTAGTAAGGGTTATTATTTGAAATACTCGTATTTATAAGGTTTCGTCGTATGTTTAGATGTTATTGGATAAATTTATATGTATTATCTAATAAGGACAAGGGTTATATTTTTTTTTTATAACATTTTTATATAAACTCTGAAATATTATGTCCAACCCTACTAGTATTGTAACCTAATGTCTTTGTGTAGCTTTCAGAGCTGACATCTCAGAGCTTATATTTATTTTATAAGAGTTGTTTTAGTACCTTGGTGAGTATAATAGTCACTAAATAAATTCACTAAATAAATTTAGGCACTCTGTTATAGTATACCATGTGAGTATTATGTTTGATTTGTGACATGACTTGTTCATATACTTTCTTTTTTGTAATACAATGACATTTTAGAACCTTTTGATTATATGAATATTAGAATTGATTTTATTACGGTTTTCTTATTTTATCAGTTTAAGTATTGCAAAACACATTAAGTAGTTTGTTACACATAAAACGAGAGAATTTAATATCAAGATTCTCATTATTACCAAAATCTTGATATTTACCAAAAATAATCCTTGAATTATATTTTATTTACTTTTTTTATTTACAAATTAACCCCTTTATTTTCCTATAAATACCCCCTAATTTTCTCATTTTAAGACACCAAAATTTCCTACAAATTCTCTCTCTAAAAATTCTCTCTAAAAAATTCTCCTCTAATATTTTGCTTTAGTTAAAATCTCTCTAATTTAGCTTTATTTTTAAGTTATTAGCTTATAAAAAGCATCATAAAATTAAGTTTTTATTTTTATTTTTATTTAAGTATTGTTATTATCTTCAATTCCTATATAAAAAAATTAAAAAAAAACAAAAATATCTCAAGTTCAAGTATTGTTGTTATTTTCATCTTTATTAAAAAATTAAAATTAGTTAATTATTTAAGTATTCCTATTCTATACTAAAACCAAAAAAAAAAATATCTTAAGATTTAGTTTTATTTTTCAAGTTTATTTTATATAATCAAAAATAAAAAAAAAAAAATCATTAGCTTTATTTTTCACTAATTTCTTTTAAATATCTCAAAATTCCAAAAAAATATCACTTAGTCTCTTTCCTTGCATTTTAATTAAGGAGTTGTCACCTTTTCATCTTGATAAACAAAAGAGGTTATCTAAAAATTGCTACATCTAGCTCAAGGTAATATCTTTATTCCTTTCTTAATTTCCTTAATTATCATTATTATGCTAATTAATGTGTTTGTTTCCATGTAATGATACCAATAGTGGTAATGACGATATTAGGTGCTAAATTAGCCCTAAATCTTTCATTACTCCAAATTAGAAAGCCAAGCTTATTGGGGAGGTGATAGGTTATAAAGAGGGGGTTAATTGCATTTTGCATTGCATCTCTTTCTAATAAATTTTAAACATGAAAGGTTAATACTGTAAGGAGGGTGATCCCATCGTAAGGGGGTCCTTCCTTAGATGCATATTGGCCCTTTAGAAGCCTAGGACTTTACACTTGTTAGGGTGTATTAGGATTTGAATTCCTGACTGTTTGGGAGACCTTGAATTAGAAATGATACTCTCATCACGCTTTTTTGTAAGAAACAAGTAGGAGTCGCCAATTAGTTTTAGGAAAACTCATAAACCTCGTTCATGCCTTTCTTCCATGTGGAGTTCATGGAATAATTAGCACGAATCATAAGTTTACCCATGCCCAAATTGATCTACATAAACCAGAAATGAGTTCGGGAGCGAGGGTACTAAAAAAACGTTTTTTTTAGGGAGGAATCGCTATTCTAGCCCTAGTACGGCCTCTACTAGCTCTTCCTTTTTCACAATTTCATTACCAAACAATATATGCAACGTGATACCTAACAACTAAGTTAGTTTATTTTATTTACAAGCATTAATCACGCAGGAATTACATTGCAAAATTGGTTATTCTTATTTAATCAATATTCGTGAAAGAACAATAAATAAACAAAATTCTCCTTGTCTTAAGTGGTAAAACAACAATTAATTATTCAAATTCTATTCTTGATTAACGAAAGAATACTATGTGTATTAATTAATTGAAATTTTGTTTAAAGTGATCAAACAACACTATTTAACCAATTAAAGTTATTTAAACAATAAAGGAAAAGTGATTTATCTAAGTGCTCAGGAAACTAACCGTTCTTCTTTTATGTAAAATCTCCGTTTAATGTGTTTATGGACTTTCTTTCTTCTTTGTACTTCCAAGGACGTCAATGGATTCAATTAGGGTTGGAAAGTATTTGGGAAGAGAGAAGAAAAAGTAGTTTGATAGTAAGAGAAGTTGAGAGATTAGGGTTTTTAGAATACTAGAGTTTTAATTCTGAATTTTTCGGTGCCCGTAATGCTGAACGAAGACCCCTATTTATAGGAATAGGGATCTAGGTTTAGGATTTAGAGTCGCGCCGTCAGGTAGCGCGCAACTCTCTGAGCCGCGCTGGGTGCCGCGTGCATCTCAATGAGTCGCGCGCGCAACTGATTGAGTTGCGCTGGTTTGCGGTTAACCTTATACGAAAATGTGTTTTTAAAACTTCCATAACTTTTATTGAGGAGTCAGATTAAGGCGTGTGAGATATCATTGGAAATCTCTAAATGTCTACTTTCCAATGTCGTTGTAATTAGGTTAAAATATGTTATGGATAAAAAGTTATGTCCGTTGGAGTGCAAGGGTGTCGGTTTTAGGGCCCGGTTTAGTGTTTTGATCATAACTTCTTCGTTTTGGCTCGAAATTGGGCTTATAATATACTGTTGGAAAGCTCTTTAAAGGGATATCCATTTGTATAGGCCTTTCATGGGAATTTGATAGTTGGTTTACCTGTTTGGCTTAGTTTTTCAACAATGTAGGTTCCAAATCATTGCATTTGACGCATTTGGGTTCGTTATTAATCAAGTTTAAATATGTATGAAAACGTTTTAGACCTAATTAGTAAGTTAACAAGGCTCTAAGATAAATTGGTCTCAAATATGGGTTTTAACTTACTTCATAATGCTTTTCGTAGTCCATAAACACTTCAACTTTGATGTAACATGAAGAACGGATTTTTGTAACATCATCGCACTTCCTTTCGGGACAAGATGCCAAAAGTAGGTGTCTACAGTTAGCCCCCACTTTGATCGAGTCTAGAATAGACGATGATCAAAGTAGTCAAGGAAATAAATCCGAGACTCATTCCGCGAAGTTCTCAAAGAATAGAGAATCTTTCAGAAATGTTAAGGATGTGGAAACAATCCTTGGTTCGCTAAGTGTTCAAAACAAGTAGCTATTAAGGTTAGGAAAAGTTTTCTCCTAGTCTTAATGTGCTAAAGAATCTAGATTGATCCTTTGCAATTGTAGAACGCTTTTACAAGTAAAGGTGTTCAGGGTGATGTTAAGTCATGAGAAGAGATCGGTTTTAAAAGGATAAAAGGGGATGGTTTCCTCTCAATCCTATCATCGTTGGTCTAAATTCCCTCGATATGTCATTGAAACATTAACCTGAATTTAACAAAGTAAAAAAGATGAAAAGGGGTTTTCAATATTCGAGCCGGGTCTGGTATTCGAGTCGGATGTCCACAAGATAGAAATACATGTCTCAGGACTGGAGGCATATATCCAAATCTAGTGAGAGGGAAGAAAGTCAGAAACTCTCTCAGCAGTTTTGTCCACAAGATGAGTACACGTGTCTCAGGACTGGGGGCACGTGACTACATAGACGCGACATCGTCTCGTCGCTTCTTTATACAAGGGGTGGTCGGACACCCTAACTTTCCGGTAAGTTAGTAAGCGCACTAACTACCGTATTTACTTCCATTCAAGAAGTTCATGTTCCTGATGGTTCGGCGGGCCTGTCCACTCGTGAGCTAACGCCTACAGTAATTCTCTACCTTTTAGTTCCGAGAGGTAGATCTCACAAAGCTTGGGATGGAGTGAAATTTTACGCAACACCCACGCCGTACAATTTTGCATCGTACGATACGCCATTTGCATTTTTACCCTGCATGAAAACGCCTTCCTTTTTGCTTCGGATGTGAAAAAAGAAGAAAACCCGGACATTTGTAACGTCAGTACAGTAAAATGAAAAACATGTCTATGGGTGCTTTTACGTAAAGCACCACCACGGAACGTCTTAAGGCACTCATACGAAAAACGTTCAAAATGTATGCTTGGGGAAGGCACAAAGCACGGTGTGCATGCAATATGATGCAAAAAACTAATAAAGAAGGAAATAAACTACAAAATACAAAGCAATTTAAAAGATTTTGATAATTTGCGCACCATTATGTCTAATGACGAGAAAAAACCGTTGAAAAATGATCAAACAGATCAAAATTCGGATACCGGTCATTTTAGTGACCAGTATCTGCGTGCAACTCAGTAGGTCGCGCTACCAGGCGTGCGCATCATTCTGAGTTGCGCTGGTCTATCACGCGCAACTGATTCAGTTGCGCGCAACATTTAATTCAGCAAAAAGAAATCGCTGAGCACGACTTTTCTTTTTGCTTTCTCTCTCCTTCCTTCACGATTTTCGCTTCTTTCTCTCTCTAAAGAGCTCGGATTTTCTTGTTTTTCGAAGCTAAAGGAAGTAGATCTCGTCCCTTATTCATATTTGCCATAATTCGTTCATTCTTGGCTGAATTTGGGCAATTTTTGAACCATTAAACCCCAAATTTTGAATTTGGGGGTTTTTTATTCGACTTGTTTTCATGAATTTGTTTGTTTGTCATTGTAACATGTTTAAACAATATATTGCAACAAATTTCATGTGAAGTGATAAAGTATTGATCTTGTATGAGCATGTCAAGCATATATGTGTTTTTTTTGTTCTAATTTTGACTTTGTGCTTGAACTTTATTTCTCTTTTGTTTTGCTCACATATACTATACTTGCTAATTTTAATGTAAATTGAAGTGTTTAGAACAACAATTATGCATTAATATTATAAATGAAATTTTGAAAT
The DNA here is from genome assembly GCF_001683475.1 of Chenopodium quinoa. NCBI lineage: Eukaryota > Viridiplantae > Streptophyta > Magnoliopsida > Caryophyllales > Amaranthaceae > Chenopodium > Chenopodium quinoa. The sequence goes on along the minus strand of NW_018744821.1, from coordinate 2,994,247 downwards.
TTTATAATAGCATGAATTTGTTCTTGCGACTCATGTTTATTTTTTCATCAGTAAGTTTCAAAATTGGTTTTATCAATGATAAAAATAACCGATGATTATTATTATTCACTTATAAAACTGTGATCTCAAGATTTTCACAAAACCAGTTAGTTTAGGGAATTCTTGAAAACATCATCGAACTAGAGTAGTTTGGCTATACTTCGGGCTTTTGAGCCCCCATTTTATGTTATCGAATATTGTAGCCCCCAATGTTGGGTGGCTTCGATGACTTGTTTGTTTTTAATAATTAGACCCTTTCATGTTGTTTAAAATAGGTCTAGAAATCATGTGTTTTGTCTTATTATGATAACAACTAGGATCTTGGAAACGATTAAACTAGTGCGTTTAAACCCTTTTTTTTTACCATTCATAGTGTTAACAAATAAATTTGCTAAGTCTAGTAATATTGGTCATTCATTAGAACAAGTAAGGGGAAAAATGAAATGTTGTTCAAATTTTTTGTCTATTCTTGCTACTTTTGAATTCTTTCTTTTGAGTTCAAATTTTGTCACTGTTTTGAAGCTCGAGAAAGTAGATGTTATTCTCCTTGCGAAATTCCAATGTGTGCAACAATGTAGAATAATTTTCAATGAAGACTCCTTAATTTAGAATTTAGGAGTCTTTTGTTTACGTTCTATCTCATGAAATTGTTTGTCTTATATTAATAAAGTGTCTTGATACAATTTTCATGATGAATGATTGAGTACTAAACTTTCATATGAGCAAGTATGTATCATGATTTTGTTTCTTTGCTCTATACTAGTCATACTCTCTAATCTCTAGAGTAAATTGAAGTATTGGAACAACAATTATGTACTAAGATTAGTTTTTGAACTTGAACTTGAAAACGGTTTGTAACATGTTTAATTGCCAAGTTTAGTTGCAAACTTAGTTTTCAAAGGAATAACATGATTATTAAATCATTGTGATACATTTGAAAATTGTAAGGCTCGAGATCTACGTAAACCATTTGTAGCTTAGGCGATTCTCGAAAGTAGCTCGAATGAATGTCTCATTTGTTTTTTGTTGATATTGGAGCCCCTATGTGTCTAGTTATGCGCATTCTTGCTATTTCACAAGTCTTGGAGCCCCCACTTTGGGGTAGTTCTAATGACTTGCTATTGTTTAGGCCATTCATATAATCATGATATTGGGATGGACCTATATATATATATATATATCCTATTTTTGTTTTGAGATATTTAAGATAATGACATGGCTTTTGCATTTTATTTAAAGTTATGTTCAAGAACGCAAGTTAGTTCTTTTGCTTGTTTACAAACCAAAAACAATTGTGTTTAAGGTTTAATAATCTTACCTAATATCTAAACGTTTGTAAAGATCATTGCGGTGATTTTATTTTCAAAGTTGATTTAAAACATCAAATATTTTCTTTGTTTTTATCAATCTTTGATTTTTGGTCTTGTAGGTGGTTCGTTTACCATCCCTTAGCCAATATTCGCAGGAGAAATAAGCGAGAACAAGTTCGAGTCAAGAAGAAGTCGAATCTAAATTCATTCCTTTTGGAAATATTTATGTATATACATGTATTATCCAATCGGTTATTGAGAATCTGAAAATTTATTTTTGAGAAAACAAAAATTCAGAACGGAAATTTATATACTTTTTTTATTAGAAACATGTTGTTTCGAATTAGAATTCAAATTTTAAAAAAGGGTCCAATGAATGTTTGTTTTTGAAAAGCAACTTTTTCTAGTAGGCAAAAATCATATTATTTTCAAAATCGGACCCAAAATGGAAAGAAAAGTCTAGCTCGTAATTAAATGTAACTTTTTTTTTTCAAGATTGATGAAGGTAAGTTGTAATTTGCAACTTATTTCAACAAAGATCTGAAAATGTGAGCAAACTTTTTTATATCTAATTTTTTCATCTTTCCCTTTTTAGTGTTTGTCATCATTGTCATACTTCTATAATTGAAAGTGAAGTTCTTCCAATTAAAAAGTGCCGCTGTTTGAAAATGAATATTTATCAAACTTAGGTTTGATGGAGTGTTCGAATAATTTATAAAATCATACGAATCACTTTCCAAAATATGGTCTCATTTCAAAATGAAAGTTAAGGTGAGACCTATATTTTTAATTTGAAACCCCCAAGCGTAGACTTAGGTGGCTCTTGGAAATCATGTATACATATGCTAGGAGATATTTCTCATGTTTATTTGAAGCCCCTAGGTTTGTATTTTCAATTTGCCGAATAATGCATGTGTCTATCATGAATTGTTTGATCAAGTAACATAATTAATTATCTTGGTCAAATAATCGGAAGTGGTATTCTTCCCTTCGTCATTTAAAGTTATTAAGATGGTTTGTAATAAGATTTGCATGACATTGATTTCGCAGCATAAATTGCGTGTTCAAATATGTAAATAGAGAAAAGTGGGGATGTCCTGGCTTTTTAGCCCCCAGTTTGATGCAAAGAGCGAAAAAGTTATACTATTTTTTAGTATTTTAGTTGCAAATGGGAGGGATCATCCCGACTTACCCTCTAAAAAAGAAATGAACAAAAAAAAAAGAATTTGTATAAAAAGGAAGGGGAATCCAACTTTCCCATAGAAGAATAAAGAAATAAATTAGACATGTTTTCGAAAAGCAAGGATTATTGACTTAATATTTGAATCATCGTGATGACTTGGAAGTGAGGTATACGTGTGATATCGATAATGATCATTTTTTCATGTAGCGATCATGTTCAATCAATATTCCTCGCTTAGAGAAGATGGAGATATCCCACGTAGGCGGACATTTTAGTTGCTTATGACAAGTGAAAAGACCAATTCTCAAGAGTTGTAAAAGACATCTAAAGTTGACGTCAAGGCTGTCGATATATCAAATCAATTTATTGTGTTAACTCTTTTTCTTTCTAGGCAATGTATATAGAACCTGAATCACCTTAGTAATAAATAGCCCTATTATTAAAAGAAAATAAGATGATTGTTTTTTTTTTAAAAGTGATAATCATCTCATTTTTCTTTGGCAAAAGATATGAAAAACATCGAATTTGTTTGATTCGATTGCTTTACTAACATGATGTAATCAAGCCAATGGCTATCAAATCATCCAAATCATTTGAATTTTGTTTTATATGATCTTTTAATCATAACTCGACACTTCATGCATTTTATATATGGGCATGACTACTCAATAGTAGGTTCATATGTGCAAAGGCCTAAGATTGGCCATATTTTCATGGAATGATGATTTTGGTATATGGTTATAGTCTACCTCAAGGAGGGTCTTTCCAAGGTCGTAACGTGGCTAGGCTTGGGGTTATGAACAATGGACAGGCTCAAGTATACTCCCAAAATCCTTTATTTTTGGTGCTTATCAAATTAGAACCTTTCTGCTTTGTGTGACAACTCCTACATTAGGTGTCTTTTCCTTGTTATCTCTCCTTTCTTTTTTTTGACAAGTTTTGTTTTGGCTTTAGAACAATTTTTTCTTTTTTCTTTTACATTTGATCTTTCCTTTTGGTTTTAGACTAACTTTGTATCCCCCTCTTAAGTTTTGTTCCCCCAATTTCCTATTTGTATCTTTGCACCATTCCCATCCCAAGGTATGGAATAATGTAGGTTGAATAACTAAGGCTCAATTGACGAGGCTCAAAAGGGCTGCCAAAAGATGGATTTTCTCTAAGGTTAAGAACATGGGATTATATTTATGGAGTTTCAAGTTGCCTCCTGTGTTGATGAAATCATCATATCCTTTCTTTATGGGCCTCTTTTCATTCAATACATCTTGTAAGCCAAAGCTCATCAAGATTCTTAAAGTGTTGAGTATGTATGCCTTTTGATATTGCCTGTTTATATGTACACATTTTATTTAATTCAAGTCAATAACAATAAAGAGATTGAAAAGAGAAAAATATAGACGTACTTGAAAATATATTTTTTAATCATTAATGAGAGTACAAAATAAGTAGTTTCGACAGCATGAATCTCTTAGTCTATCATAAAAAACAAATGAAAGAAACAAAACAAGACCTAGGGTGCTACATCTTGAATTGTTGACAACTTCTTGAGATTGCATCTTCGAGCTTTGTCCGTTTCTGACGTAGGTGAAATCCTCTCTAAAAATCAAGTCCATATATATGATTCATGGTTTCATTTATCAAGTCCCTTTCAATTAATGTTCCCACAGTATAGACTTTTTGAAATGTGTCTAAACCAAGGTATTGTAAATGGCACTTGTATGGTGGAGAAATATTGACTATGAACTTTGGGATAAGTTCATGATCCAGAGGTCTTTGTGGAATAAGAGCAACCTTTGATTGCCACCTGGAAAAGAAGTCAATGAAGCCTTCTTCTTCTTCCCCTTGCTTAAGCAATTTGAGATCGCGCAAGGTAGTTGTGAGCTCGATGTTATCTCCATATTGGGTTAAAAACGCTTTTACAACTTCACTCCAAGTGGAAGTTTGTTTTGCATCGAGGTTATAAAACCATGATCTAGCAGTTGGGTCCAATGAAAGAGGAAAAGTACATGCATATAGGCTTGGCTCAACCCCTTTCAATGCCATAATTTCAATAAAGCTCATTAAGTGAGTTCTAGGATTGTCTGTAACCTTAAAGGTTAGCAAATCCATAGTCAAGAACTTTTCTGGGAGAGTCTTGCCACTAGGTTGTGGTGCAAGCTCATAATTGAAGTACTTATTCCCTGAGTTAGCTCGAATGACAAGTTTCTCCAAGGCCTCTACTCTTCGGGTCTTGCTTTTTCATGCAGAATGTTTTCTTTTTCTTCTTTTATTTTAGCCTTTTCTGCTTTTTTTATGAGCCTTCACTTGGGCTTCTTCTTCTCGTAGGGCCTTTAGGTTTTGGAGTTCCTCTATAAGTTTCTCCAATGCTGCTTTGTCACCCATGATTGGACTAGTATGAAAATGTGGAAGATGATCTAGTAATGTGTATCCTGAGAAATTGAGCGCGTTCACTTAAACCTTTTTTGCCAAGAATTCAAACAAAGAACCAAAGTCAAAATGATTGTTTTATTTCTTTTTTTAATCTTTGTAATACGAATTCACTTTAAGCAAGTTTGTTGATGAAGAATGTCAAAAAATTCACAAACAATCTTAATAGAATGTCATGATTTGTGTTGACTTCAACAAGGTAATCATCTAAGAATTTTACTTTAAATGAATTGTTTTCAAAAAAGGTAGAAGAGAAAGTCAAGAAAGTTGGATTGAAAATGCTCATCAAATTTTAGGAATATTAATCAACCCAAACATACTCCTTAAAATGATCAAATATACTATAGTATTTGTTGATCATTTAGATTACAATAGAGATCGTTTTTTTTTATTATTATTTATGATTCTCATATTGTTTATCTTTAAAGGATAAAATATTACTATTTGTTTAAAAAGAATGATGGCCTCTGAATGTAAAATCCAAGAAATTATTAAATCATTTTCTCGGTTTTATCATTCATTATATATTTTTTTTGTATCATACTCTCTTTTTATATATATATATATATATATATATATATTTTAAGAACGACATTTCTCTTTTTTTTTCGTTCAATTTCTCTCTCTCTCTCTCTTTTTTTTTAGTGAGGAAATCATCCCAAGTAAAGTTCTCGAGATTTTCTTTTTAAACCATAGAAGAGGTAAATAAATTATACTCTTAAATCAAGGTTGAACAATTACAACTAAACAAATGATAAACACGAAAATAGGCACGTTTAAGAATAAACATATTGATGACGTCTTATTAAGAGATGCGAACTTCTAATGACAAATCTCACAAGAAGTAATGTCATTAGCTCGATTATAAAGTACGTACACGAATCATAATAATCAAAAATAGTATCGCGCGTAATTTTTCGTCTTGTGCTAAGGTGGAAAGTGCATCTTCAAGAGTAACATCTACTACATGCAAGTTTTTTTATTTTATTTTTTTTGCGAAAATGCAAAAAGAACGATAAAAAAAACATGTTTTTCGAAAAAAGACGATCATAGCAAAAGTTAGAGAACGTTGTTAGCCAAAGAGATATTTTTAACACCTACTCAACGATTAACCTTGAAACGGTAGTATCGTTTTCTCCGTATGATATTGCTCGTAACGAGTCAAAGTCAACGTTGAACAGTGGACGCGCGCAAGACACAGTGTTGCGCGAAGGTGCCGCATGCAACTTCTGAACTTGCGCTAGGAGGGCGCGCAACTTTGACAGTTGCACGTGCCACCTGGTAGGTTCGACATTTTTTTTTTGCGAAAACGTAAAAAGAACGATAACAAATTTTATTTTTATTATTTTTTTTTATTTATTTTTTTTTGTCGAACCATAATTTTTGCGAATTTTTTATTATTATATCTCTAGGTAACAATGCCGGAATCAGTTAGATTAGACACGAAGCACATAAAAGGAACCGTCAAAGCATACAATGTCATTCTAAGGTCAAGGCTTGGGTGTCCAAAGGTACCATATCTTAAGGGCGATCCCATCGTAAGGGGATCCTTCCTTAGATGCCCATTGGCCCTTTAGAAGCCTAGGACTTTACACTTGTTAGGGTGTATTAGGATTTGAATTCCTGACTGTTTGGGAGACCTTGAATTAGAAATGATACTCTCATCACGCTTTTTTGTAAGAAACAAGTAGGAGTCGCCAATGAGTTTTAGGAAAACTCATAAACCTCGTTCATGCCTTTCTTCCATGTGGAGTTCATGGAATAATTAGCATGAATCATAAGTTTACCCATACCTAAAGACTAAGTTACTTGATTTTATATACAAGCATTAATCACGTAGGAATTACATTGCAAAAGTCGTTATTCTTATTTAATCAATATTCGTGAAAGAACAATAATTAAACATATTCGCCTTGTCTTAAGTGGTAAAACAACAATTAATTATTCAAATTCTAGTCTTGATTAACGAAAGAATACTATGTGAATTAATTAATTAAAATTTTGTTTAAAGTGATCAAACAACACTATTTTTTCAATTAAAGTTATTTAAACAATAAAGGAAAAGCGATTTATCTAAGTGCTCAGGAAACTAACCGTTCTTCTTTTATGTTAAATCTCCGTTTAATGTGTTTATGGACTTTCTTTATTTTTCGTACCTCCAAGGACTTCAATGGATTCAATTAGGGTTGGAAAGTATTTGGGAAGAGAGAAGAAAAAAGTAGTATGATAATAAGAGAAGTTGAGAGATTAGGGTTTTGAGAATACTAGGGTTTTAATTATGAATTTTTCGGTGCCCGTAATGCTGAACGAAGACTCCTACTTATAGGCGTAGGGATCTAGGTTTAGGGTTTTAGAGCCGCGCCTTCAGTTGGAGTGTGCAACTCTCTGATTCGCGCTGGGTGTCGCGAGCATCTCAATGAATCGTGCACAAGGCGCGTGCAACTGATTGAGTTGCGCTTGTTTGCGGTTTGCCTTTTACGAAAATTCGTTTTTAAAACTTTCATAACTTTTGATTGCGGAGTTGGATTAAGGCGTGTGAGATATCATTGAAAATCTCTGAATGTTTAATTTCCAATTCCGTTAGAGTTAGATTAAAATATGTTATGGATCAAAAGTTATGGCCGTTGGAGTGCAAGGGTGTCAGTTTTAGGGCCCGGTTTAGTGTTTTGATCATAACTTCCTTGTTTTGGCTCAGAATTGGGCTTATAAAAATACCGTTGGAAAGTTTTTTGAAAGGGTTATCCATCTGTATAGGCTTTTTATGGGAATTTGATAGTTGGTTTACCTGTTTGGCTCAGTTTTTCAACAATGTAGGTTTCATTGGATCCAATCATTGCATTTAACGCATTTGGATCCGTTATTAATCAAGTTTAAATATGTATGAAAACGTTTTAGGCCAAATTAGTAATTGGAAAAGGCTCTAAGATAACTTGGTCTCAAATATGGATTTTAACTTACTTCATAATGATTTCCGCAGTCCATAAACACTTCAACTTTGATGTAACATGAAGAACTGATTTTTTTAACATCATCGCACTTCCTTTCGTGATAAGAGGCCAAAAGTAGGTGACTAAAAATACCTTCATGTGTTATCTAAGATATGTTTTTTCTTAAAAAAAAAAAATTTCCTTCTTAAAGTGAGCTTAAATACCTAAGGAGTTAAGAGTTTATGTAAAGGATGTTCAAGAGTGAAGAGTAAGTTACTAAGTCCCAAAGATGGCCTATAAAACAACCCTTACGTCCGAAATAAGTTCTATTTCTTTAGTTCAAATGATAGAACTTTTCAAGAGCTTTCCAACCGTATCTCACAATATTTTTTTCGATTTTTCTATGTTTTTTAATGATTTTTTTTAGTTTAAGCTATCAAAGAGAAGAAATATGCATATTTTTTTTCACTTAATTTTTTTAAAAAATAATAATTGTATTAGTTTATTTTCAAGAAACTAATGGTGTCACGGAACCTATATTACACTATATCATGTATTTATATTTATAGAACCTTAATTATTAAGAGTTTTAAGTAACTTTAATTTTATCTAGAGATGACTTTAGAAATGAGAACTTTTCACAATCTTTAATTCTAAAAAAAAAGGTTTTAAAATCTTTAATCTTATTTTAAAAATGACTTCAGAAATTAGAGTTTTAACATACTTTAATTTTTTTTTTTTTATAATTTTGTGAACCTTCTTATTCAAACCCTTTCGCGACGCTAGAATGAATCATACATTTGCTTGTTTGTTTTAATAATTAATGATAGTTGATATGAGGTTATGGCCTCATTTCCAAACATGAGGTTTAAGATTAATTATTTAGTTCTACAAGATTGTAACAATTATCCATCTCCATAAAAATAAGCTTATATCCCATTATAATTACTCGATGGATTAATTGACAATCGGATATGATTAAATAGTTTATTGTTCCCTTTTATTTGGAAGTAAGGCCTTGACAAGTGTCCTGTTTCATTTGGTCAGTTCCATTAAGCCTAACACATAACCCTTACAACCTTACAAAAATTACCCTTGAGTGAGATTATATAGTGAACCCTTCCAGCTTCACTAAAAAAATACATTGATCCACCAAAAAGTCGTCAATTGGGACACATTTGTTGAATTGTCTTGTTCAAAAAAATCCCTAACCCAAACCATGCGAACTTACAAATCATTATTAAATATAAAAATAATCCTAATTACTATAAACATTGAGAATCAATTTTGTAAAAACGAAAAATGTTCAATCAAAATTTTAACAATTGTGATAATACCCAATCCAAATCCCAAAATAAACTTCGATTTCAACCTTGCCATCTCCCAAAATTGCTAAACAAAGTAAGCATCTCTCTCTTTGGCTGTTAATGTAACACCCCAAATTTTCCTCTACGGAAATACTAGTATAATTATAATTATACCGTATACATACATTTAAGCATATTACCCCCACATGATAACGTAAGAATAACTTAAAACTCAACACAAAATAAAATTGCAGTGAAAAACTCAATTTTTTCCCTTTATTTAATACTTAAAAATATTAATTATTGTTATAAGTACTCAAATTGAAATAAAAACCATCATCATTCCTAAAGAAGGTGAAGCAAATCTCAGGGCTCCCATATGCTCATTGTAGGGAATATTTCAAGCATTACCCCAAACTTAAATCCCACTGTGATCATACACTTAAGCGTGGTGGCGTCTAAAGGGAAGAAATCTAGAGCAAAAGAGTCGCCAACAAGTTTTAGGAACTTGTAAACCGTTCACAGGATGAAGGTTACACCCCTTAACGATCCAGGAGATCGTTAACTCCAATAGGTCTGGAACCAAGACTAGAAGTTCGGGGATGAAGGTACAAATCCAATCTAAAAGAGAAAGAATTTGCCCTAATAATAGGCCTCTACTTTATTCTTCTCGTATTCATGTGCGCCTTCTGACTAACATGCAATCAATAAGTTTACCCTAAACCTGTTTATCTATGTTGGTTGAATATTAATGCACAAATAAAACTATTATTGACGATCACTTGAATTATAATCATATTAACCCTAAACAAGATTATTAATTATCTTATTAAGCGTGATTATAAGTACAAATTCCCTTTAAACATGCATAAAAGGTGTGATCAAGCAATAACAATAAATAATATCAAGTAACATAACAATCGTAAATTATAAAAATAATCATAATAATAATTATAATCAATATTCATAATAATAATTATAATCAATAATCATATCATCATGTAAAAGAATAATATCAAGATCCTAGGCATGATACTAACAAGATTAATAACAAACCCAAGAACAATCAAAATCACAGCTTTAACCCTAACATGATACTAACATAATATTAGGAAAGAAAATAGGAAGCATCATAGAAATCATAATTGATATAAGGAACTTATTGTTGTCACCCTAAACATCATACTAAGAAAAGCATCCTAACATGATACTAGGAATCAAAATAATAATTTAAACATGATTTCTATATCATAATAACAATTAAAGCACTTACATGGATGCCTCATATCTCTTTCTAATAACAAAATACATATGTTAGTAACTTCAAGGAAAATAATAAAATTAAAGAATTAAATTAAATAATAGAAATAAAGATTTGACTGGGACCAAACCCTCAGAAATATCAAACCTTTCACGTCTAGGGTGAAGGCAACTTCAAATTATGTTAGGTGTGTCTAGATCTTGTGAATGCAGAATTTTATTTGTAAAAATTTGGTTTAGAAAAAGAGAAAGAGTATCAAGAATATCTTGATGAGAGTTGGTAAGAATTAGATGGGGAATTGATGAGAATTGATGAAGGTCTAAGGACGCTATTTATAATGAAAACAGTCTGGATTTGATAAAAAAGAATCAGAGTTTGAAGAGGAATAAAACACGATTATTTCGCCGCAATAGCCTCTGTCACCGAGTGCAGAGTGCAGCGCCGCGCGGCAAGCCTGTCGTCCGGCGCTGCAAGACAGTTTTTTGCGGATTTTGTTTTTATCATATCTTTTGATCCAGAAGTCAAAATAAGGCATATAATATGTCGTTGGAAAGATCTTGAATTCTAATTTCCAACTCAGTTATAATCAAATTAAAATTTTTTGTAGATAAAAAGATGTGGCCGAAATAGTGGAAAAGTGTCAGTTTTGGATAGAGTTTCATATTCCATTTATTTCTTTCTCATTATAGCTCGGATTTAATATTATAATATATCATTGGAAAGATAATTTCAAGATATATCCAACCATATAAGATTTGGATAAAGATTATGAGGCACGAAATTAAAATCTGAATATATTCCATCTCGTACAAAACAAGGATTCTTAAAAGGAGTAGTTTTATTCAATTTCAAACTCTTTAAAACAAAATTATCAATCCTAACTCCATTAGGATTCAAATGAACCTTCTAGAGTATTCTAGAAGACTATAATCAACCCTAATAGCTTTAGGAATGATAATTAATAATAGGCCCTCCTCTAGATCATTGGGCCATGTGTAAGAACCAAACTGGGTCCAGTTTAGTATTTTAGCCATAACTTCCTCATTATTCATCGGAATTGTGCTTATAATATAGTCTGTACCACCTCCTAAGCGTCCGGTCAACGACTCGGAAGTTTTCACGGACCAAGAGGATGAAGATCCTCAGGTCGAAACTTATATAGCCGAGGATGGCTCCTTGATAACCAAGCGCATCCGGCCTAGAGATACTCTAGAGCGGGGTGCCAACCAGGCGGGTACAAATCGACCCCCTGGGCAGCCGGAAGAGGAAACCCATACGGCCAGTGGATCAGTTCCTGTCACTCGAGACGAACTCATGGAGTTCATGACAAGTTTCAAGGGTGAAATTAAAGATCTAATCTCTAAGAGCCGGGCTGGCCTAAGTAGGGGTCAGTCGGCAAAAAAGACTCCTCTGGAGAAGGGGAAGTCAGTCAGAGATAGGTAGCCAACTCTTCATCCGAAGGAGAAGGCAGCCGGGACCATTGATTGGTCCAAAATTCTTCTGCCTAAGAGGAATGCCAACGATCCTCGCCGGACTCAACAGCCGGTGGGAAGCAAAAAATCAACTCTTGACGCCCGGGAGATCATCACCCGCAAGAGAAATAAGCAGTTATCTTAGTCGCCTTCTACGTCGAACTTTCCAGACAACTTAAACAACACTTCTACAGGGAATGAACCTTCCTTGCATGAGAGCTAAACAGGAGGGAATACCGTCCATTCTGGTCCTCAGATGATTGGGACTGCACCGTATGTACCTTCTCAGGTCTACGGTCAGTATTCTCCCTATTTCATGTAGCCGGCTCTCTTTGGAGGTCAGGCGGCATACAACAACGTCAAGCCTCTGGACTAGCAGTTTCATCTGCTCCGCCTGGGTGAACAACCTTCTGCGTTCATCCGGGAGATAACCGAGGAGGAACAACTGGCTAAGGTTAAAAATGTGTTGGTAGGCACCTATGACGGTACCTCCAACCCGGAAGACCACCTCATGGCTTACACCAACGTCATGTACTTACAAGGGTTAGATGATGCCACTTGGTGTCGATGCTTCCCGGCTACATTGAAGGGCATTGCCCAACAATGGTTTGCAACCTGCCAGCCTGGTCCATTGATAGTTTCAGGAAGCTTGCCTTCCTGTTCACTTCCAAATTCTCGATGAACATCCCTGCGAAGAAAACAAGTCTAGACTTGAGCACCATTAAGTAGGGGGAGAGAGAAGGATTGCGCTCCTATGTCAGGCGGTTCAATCAGATCAGAATTTAGATTCAAGGACTGTCTGACGAGGTAGCTTTTACAGACTTTTTTAAGGGTCTGAGAGACGGGTCGAATTTTAAGTTCGACCTAGTTAGAAAAGGGGCTTTCACTTTACAGGCGGCCTTGAGGGAGGCGAAAAGCTATATTCAAGCAATCGACCTCTGCTCGCCTGGTAACCAGTAGGACTCTAAGAAGTCTGACAAGCAGAAAGACAGTCGGCCTGCTCAGCCGGCCAAGAAAAAAGAAGAGAGCAAGAAAAGAAAAGAAGTCTTGGCGGTTAGGGATTCTGACCAGCCGTCTCAGAAGAAGAAGAAAGAATTTAAATCGTACGTTCCTAAGTACGAGTTTAACAAGGACTGCAACTCCATCCTCATGAAGATCAAGAATCGGCCGTCTCTAGAGAAGTCGAATCCAATGAAAAGTTACATTCAATCAAGGAACAAAAATAAATTCTGCCAATACCATGAGGAAGTAGGCCATGACACCAACGACTACTTCAGCCTTCAGCAGGCGTTGGACCGTCTGGCTGAGAAGGGGTTGTTAAAGTCCTATACCTCTAAGTCCAAAGGGACTAATAAGAAGAACCCGAGGCAGTCGTTTAAGACACCCCATCATGCTAGTAGTTCGGACACCGATAAGGAGCCGGTCTATACCATAGCAAGCGGGTTCTCATGTGGTGGCCCTACCATCCGGAGCACCAAGAGCCATCTTCGAAAGATGGACAATGATGATGATGATAAAGCATCTGCTAGATCCTCCTTCCCAGACGTTCTGATCACTGAGAAGGACAGGGGCAGCGTTCGCCGTCCGAATGACGACCCGATCGTCATTGAATGTAAGGTTGCAAACCAGTTGGTTGGAGGAATCCTTATTGACACCGGCAGCTCATCGGACATTATCAGTCTCCGGTGCCTGCAAAATCTGAAATACAATGTCAGCAGCATGCATCCGGTTACACACCCCCTGGTTGGTTTACCCAGTCGGAAGGGTTGATTTACCAATTCGACTGGGTGAAAAAGGTAAAGGACGACACCTGGTCGCCAAGTTCTTGGTCGTTGAGGAACTGACCGCCTACAACATTATTCTAGGCTGGCCAACCCTCAACGAAACCAAGGCAGTAATCATCCCTTCTCTCATGCTCATGAAGTATGCGAGGGATGACGGCTCTGTTGGTTCCTTGAATGGGGATCAAAAGACGGCCCGGGAGTGCTACCTCTTAGCCGTCAAAGATACTGTCACCCCAGGCGACCAAGGTCCAGAACCAATAGACCTTGACACTGTCAAGGATGCCGACCCAGCCCCAGCCCCACTAGCATTCGGAAAGAAAAGAAAGGCACCGCTGCTGGTGGAGGTGAAGAAAGAGAAAAAATAGCAATCACTAACCGGGGAGCGGTCAGCTGAGCTCCGTCCCCAGCCGGCTAGAGACCATATTGATATACCTCTGGACGACATCCATCCAGAGCGTATGTTAAGGTTGGGACGACTGTTCATGCTAACTTGGGTGCAGATCTGCACCTCCTGTTGAAAGAATTCAAAGACATTTTTGCCTTTGAAGTGGAGGAGATGCCAGGCGTTAGCCCGGATCTTGCTGTCCAAAAACTCGCCGTGGATCCTAAAAAGAAGCCCATCCGGCAAAAGAAAAGAAATCACGGTGAGGAGAGAAGTCAGGCGGCAGCTACCGAAGTAAAAAAGCTATTGGACGCTGGGTTCATTCGGCCATGTAATTTTCCCGACTGGGTGGCGAATGTTGTGCTTGTAAAGAAGCCGAATGGTACCTGGCGTATGTGTTTTGATTACACAGACCTCAACAAGGCATGTCCTAAGGACAGTTACCCACTTCCAAAGATCGACAATTTGGTTGATTTGACAGCCGGGCATGCCTTGATGAGTTTCATGGATGCCTACTCTGGCTTCCATCAGATACCCTTGTGGAAAAAAGATCAAGAGAAGACGGCCTTTGTCACTGACCAGGGGTTATTCTGTTACACTGTGATGCCGTTTGGCTTGAAAAATGCGTCGGATACATTCCAACGGATGATTAATACGGTCTTCATTAATCAAATTGGGAGGAATGTGGAGGTGTACATTGATGACATGATAGTCAAATCCAAGCAGCAGAAGGATCACCTTGTTGATCTCCGAGAAATCTTCACCACACTCAGGCGCCATAAGGTTATGTTAAATCCTAAGAAATGCGTCTTTAGTGTTGAGTCTGGGAAGTTTCTCGGATTCCTGATTGATCAAAGGGGGATAGAGGCTAACCCCGAGAACATACAGGCGATAATTGACATGAAGTCACCCCGCACTGTCAAGGAAGCACAAAGACTAACCGGTTTCCTGGCGGCTTTGAGGAGGTTCCTCAGCCGGTCAGGTGACAAATGTCTTTACTTCTTCCAAGCAATCAGAAAGAAGACCAGATTTGAATGGGGGGATGATGTTGAGGCGGCCTTTCAAAAGCTGAAAGAGCACTTGCACTCTTTGCCAAGGCTTGTTAGCCCTCTGCCCAAAGAGTCGTTATATATGTACCTAGCCGTCCCGGATCATGCTCTCAGTGCTGTTCTCCTTGCTGAGAGAGACGACATTCAGCTCCCGGTCTATTTCATTAGCCATGTTCTAAAAAATGCTGAGCTCCGGTATCCCATGGTTGAAAAATTTGGCCTTGATTTATATATGGCCTTCAAGAAATTGAAGCCGTATTTTCTGGCCCATTCGGTGGTAATTTACACTGATCAGCCCCTCAAGCGGCCAATATCCACCTTGGAATCATCCGACAGAATGTTGAAATGGGCTATTGAAATGCAAAGTCTTGAAATCACTTTTGAACCTAGAAAGGCAGTGAAAGGTCAGGCGTTTGCCGACTTCATTGTTGAAATGACACGACCGGATCAACCGGATAACATTGATCAGGTTTGGAAAGTGTATGTAGACGGGAGCTCGACGAAGAACGGCTGCGGTGCAGGAATTATATATGATTCCCCTTAGGGGGACAGATTTGAATATGCACTGCGGTTTAAGTTTCAAGCCTCAAATAACGAGGCGGAATATGAAGCCCTGCTAGCCAGAATTCTCACGTGTAAGGCAACAGGGGCAACCAAAATTGACGCCTACTCTGATTCACAGTTGGTCGTAAGCTAGTATGAGGGAAAATATGAGGCAACTCATCCGGCTATGATCAAGTACCTTCAGGCAGTCAAAGAAGAGGCCGGGGCACTTGAGGAATTCCGTCTGAGTCAAGTACCCAGGTCAGATAACAACCAAGCGGATACGTTGTCCAAATTGGCTTCATCCGCCTGCTGTGATATGCCTCGGTTGGTTTTTTGGGAAGTTCTTGAAATGAGAAGTATATATGAAGAGCCCATTGGACTCCTGGACCAAAGCTCTACCTGGATGGATGGTATCCGAGCATATTTAGCAGACGACACACTTCCTGATTCACCACAGGAAGCAGCCGTCATGAAGAAGCGAGCAACAAACTTCGGGTTGAGAAACGGAGAGCTCTTCAAAGCGGGTTTCCTTAAACCTCTATTGAAGTGTGTTACCCCAGAAAAGGGGAAAGAAGTTCTTGAAGAATTGCATGCTGGATACTGTACCTCTCATATAGGCGGCATGTCTCTAGCCGTCAGAGCTAGGCGGCATTACTTTTGGCCTACTCTTGAAGCAGATGCTAAAGAGTTGGTGAAGAGATGTGACAAATGCCAGAGGTTTGGCAAACTTATTCACCGCCCGGCTACTGATCTAATGGCAATCCACAGCCCAGCCCCGTTTGCTAAATGGGGCATGGATATCCTGGGTCCTTACACGCCTGCTCCAGGCGGAAAGCGCTACATTTTGGTGGCTATGGATTATTTTACCAAATGGGTAGAAGTTGAGCTGGTCAAAAACATCAAGACAAAGGATATCATCTCTTTCATTTGGAAGAACATCATCACCCGGTTCGGGGTACCTATGTCTATGGTGTTTGATTATGGCCCTCAGTTTGAAACACCTCATCTTAAGACTTGGTTGGGAGATCAGGGTATCTCACATTGTTTTGCATCTGTCGGCCGACCCCAAGCAAACGGCCAAGTTGAAGCCTTCAACAAGCTCATCTCATACGGCATAAAAAAGAAAATTAAAAGAGCCGGTGGCTTATGGGCAGAAGAGCTAATTCATGTCCTATGGGCCATCCGGACTACTCCCAAAGGGGCAACCGGTGAAACCCCATTTCTTATGGTATACGGTGTTGAAGCCGTCTTGCCCATTGAACATTACGAGCCAACTCTCAAAGTCATGCTTTATGATGAAGAGGCAAATTAGGAGGCCATGCGGCTAGCATTGGACTCCCTCCCGGAACGCATGGGCAATGCTGCCCTGCGCCATGAGATATAGTGTCTGAGAATGACCACAGCCTACAACAAGAAAGTACCCAAGCGTTCTTTGAAAGTTGACGACTTTGTGTTACGTAAAATAGAGGAAACCGGTAGGGACAATGAAGCTGGAAAGCTAACTCCTAATTGGGAAGGCCCCTACCAGATTTTTGAAGAAGTCAGGGATGGCACTTACCGTCTGGAAACTCCAGACGGCCGGCGTCTACCTAGAGCTTGGAATGTAGATAACTTAAAAAAGTACTACTTCTTAGAAATGTAATTTTTTTTTTGTAAACAGTGAGTCCATCAATGAGAAATCAGGCTTTGTTTGCAAAACTGTTTGTTATCTTTATAATTTCTTATCCGCCTGGGTTATTCTCAGATGGAAATTTTGCCTAACTTTTGAAGTTTGATACTTGGTGTAGATTAAATGATATAATTACTTATTCGCCTAAGTAATCCTCAAACGGACTACTTGTTTAACCAACTAAGTTGGGTAATACCCAGACGGCCTAATTGCTTAACCAACTAAAATTGACATTTAGTGTAAATATGATATCGCGTGGCCAATGGCCAGCTTGGAAAAACTAAGTATAAAAATGATTAGTGGCTGTACAACCGGTCTCAAACAAGACCAAGGGCCAAAATGGTCGGATGGTTGCTTATTTTGTAAAACCGTCTGTCTCAACATGGACAATGGTGTCCAGCGACACCCCTCCGGGTGAAATCGTTGCAGAGAACAGACTCTTCGTCAGTTCTACGTACCTATGCAGACGGCAAAGATTGAACGACCAAATTGGTCAACTCATAGCCGTCTGACCAGAGTAATCTACGAGAACGATTAAGTTTCCGAACACCGGATGCCCTGAGGCATCAGTCGGTTGCCGGCAGAAGTTTCCACTTAGATTACTTATTCCAAAGTTGCACTCTTTCTCCCAACTGGGGAAAAACATTTTGTGTAACGGCTATGTAATAATCCTAGACGGAATATTACCGTCTGGGTAAGAGACTCGAAGCACCCGTTCTAATGGCCGGCTGTGCACTTGGTTTCGGGCAATCACCATTGTGATTGATTGGCCTTAAAACACCTCATACTTCTCCGAGTAACAAGTGTTTTCAGGCCAATCAATCAATCGATTTGAAATAAAACCAACCACACAGCCGTCTAGGGGCAAGAGCACCCGGATTGCAAAGTGTCGCATGCTTTTTTAAGTTAGGAAAATTTTTACAGAACTGTAAATATACGAAAATTTCAAATTGAAAATTTAAACACAAATATATATAAATAACCAACTGAGTCGGAATACTTCATATTAAAAAAGGCACAAAGGCCAGAATAATTGTCAACCGGAATAACATCCGGGGAAGAAGCAAAAGAAAATGATTGTTAACCAACTCTACAGTTGGTAAAAATACAACATTACACGGCATACAAGCCGGCAAAGAAAGGTAGTTGGCATACTGCCGCTGAATTTGGGGAGGCCTGCCTAAGGCTGAGGTGGAAGCTACTGCTCCGGCTGGTCTCTGCTTAAGCCTTTTCTAGATCTTCTCCTTGGCTTTTGAGAAGCTTGGAGAAGGATCGTGGCACACGTTTTGCAGAGTCCTGCAAATTGAAAAAGTTAAGTATACCCAACCGGCAAACTTCCTTTGTAAAAAAAAAGAAAATATTAATACTAAGTTAGGCGGTCTTACCCCGCCTTTCTTGGACTCTTTGGCTTCCTAACGGCTGCTTTCTTGGCAATAACAGCCTCCTTACGTAGAAGCGCCGCTGACTTAGCCAGAGTTTTGGCCGAGTCAACCATCTTCAAGGCGTCGGCTGCATGAAAAAAATAAAAGTTAGAAGAAATTATGAAAAGTTTGTAATGTAAAAATAAAATCACAAACATTCCGGATGCAAGTGTATCTACCCTTGGGAAACATGGGACTTAACCCACAGGCGGATAAGAAGCATTCGTCCTTGAAGTAGTCCGGGTGGGGGATCCAGTTTTTTGGAACTATAATATGAGTCTCATCCCCCATGGGCTCAGCAGTAGTTTCAAAGAAACCCGGCTCCATTATTTGCTCCCGGGCCCTAGCAGATAACTCCGGGAGAGGGCATTTCCTGCCCAGAAGAGCCAATTCCTTGTTGTACCGGCGCAGTGTCCGGTTGTGTCTCAGAGTTGGAGAAGAAATCAAATAAAACTTATCTTTCCACCCGAACCACTTGGACACCTTGTCCAAACTCATCAAATACTGGGGCAAGATGGAAAGAGTGTACCATGCCCCATGACCTCCTGGTGCCTTGCTCAAGTAATGCATATGAGCGAAGGCGGAGAAGCTGGGAGCTATGTTCTTGAGCTCGCAGGCGGTAATGTAACTCAAAATGTTCACCCACGAGTTGGGGGTGAGCTTCCAAACTCCCAGATCATATCCATTTAGGATTTTCCTAATCCCGGTATAGAGGGGGAACCGGAGGCCGGCTTCTATAACCGCTTCATAGCAGACAAAGTAGTGGTCTGCATTATCAATGTCATTGTCCTATGCCATTACAGCGTCAGCAGGCAGGACGATAATATCCCACCCCTTTCCAAAGGGGTGCTTTTCCTTGAAAGCCCTGAAACCACTCTTTAACAGGGCAATGTCACCCGGTAGCATTCTAATCCTTTTAGGGTTGGGGTTGTCAGCGACTTTCGGCGGCTGCTGATAGTCAGCCGCAAAGTTATCCTGGTCAGAGCCAGAAGTTTTAGCCCTCGACCTTTCACCGGCCTCATCATCGCCGGATCCATTAGAGGAGGCGACCTCCTCGCCGCCTTCCTCCCGTACGCCTGAGCTCCCGGAAGTAGAGGGGGCCTCTTCATCAGAACCGTTCTCCTCCAAACCCTCATGTTCCCCATCCGGAACAATCTCATCGGCTGGCACTGCCATAGTACACCGGCTCCTAGACTTTCTGGCCGTCTGTTTGACTCTTTCCATTGTGTTCTGCACAGACACAGAGAGGGAGGAATTCAGAGATGAGCACATCGATTTGACAGTCCAGAAAAGGCACCCCCTGTTCTAGACTCAGCCGTTTCGGGGGACCGGCTGAGTATCCAAGGCAGTGCCGAGTGTGTGGATTGAGAACTCATTTTAATTTCTAAACTATGTATACAGGCGGAGAAAGAATGTATACAAGTTGAAAAAGAGAAAAGCTAAAGATGGTACAGGCGGTTACCTTACTTTAGCTCTGGAAAATCTGAAAACAGCTACAGACGGTGAACCGGGTGTTGCAACGTTAGCACGTGGAAATCCGAAAAACGTTGACGCAGACGGAAGCAGAGAATCTCTCTCTAAAAATCTCTCTTTCTCTCTCTAGAAAGTCAAATGAAAATGAAGTGAGAGAAAAAGGGGGGGTAAAATTCTATTTATAGAAGGTTAAAACGGGGGCATCCCCGTTTGAAATTTAAATTTTACTATCCATTGTTACTGTTCACCTTTGATAGGTGGACACGTGTCACAGGCATCACGTGACAATCACGTGACCCCTGTGAGGGGAAAATGTTTAGGGTAAAAATTACCCTAAACAGGTGTCCCAATAAGAGAAGGCCACGTGGTAAGATCAGACAGACTCAAGTGGTCCTCTAGCCATTTGACACGTGGCGCCTTCAGATAGGTTCTGAAATGGCGGCCTTCTAAGGCCCAAATCCCAAGAGAACGCCGTAATTCGACGCAGCCCACCATAATCTAGGTCAAGTGACCTAGATAGGGGCACATTCTCCAATGATCCTATAAATAGGGAGATATTTCCCCATTTTGGGGACACATTCAATCATTTATTACACCTACATTCTCTCTCATCAGAGAAGCACCTGAGATTGGAATCCAAGCAGATCCCCACCTAAATTTCCGCACTCTTTATTCTCTTTCAAGTTACTAACTTGATCTTCGGAGGCGGAGCTCCAACCACCCGGAGTCTCCGTTGTTTTGCAGGTACAACTCAGCTGGACCAATCTTTGTGACGTAACTCTCCCGAGGGACAAAAACACCCAAAACAGTTGGAAATATTTTTTCATGCCCCATCAAACTACACTATTATTGGACCCATATCATGGACCAAACTAAACTAGAATGCACGTTTTTCAAAAATAGGGTAAGAAAAGAAATATTTTCAAAAGCAGAAAAGAAGAGATATTTTAATAAAAACATTCTCATCACTAGACTTTTCACACTTTCTCTATGTTCGATAATCAAATTACATGAAAGGTATTATCACTAGGTTTGGTTTTTGGGAGACACAAATGGGTGTCTAAACTCATTTAAAGACTCCACCTGAAAATTCATCACTACTTACCATTAAGGTAAATAGGACGAACCAAAACAAACAGGAAATACAGATTAGAAAAATGCGGTAAGTACATTAAGTGTAAGATATATAAACTTAATTTATTAGCAAACATGCTTTTAAAATCAATTATGAAAATTCCAATATTTATTCCAATAATTCAAATCTCATACTTTCAACCAATTCATAAGATTCACAGAAATTTAATATCTCAATTACTTTCCTTTGTGTGCACACCCCCCAAATTAGTATCTTTATATAGAACGGTTATCCTTGAGGAAAGACTAGGTCATACAAAGTCCATATTCTTATCAATCAAATTCGCATAGTACGATTACTTTAAGTATTTTAATTATTACAAAGTCCATAGTCTTATCAACCATGGTTAAGTATTTTAATTAAAATAGCTATTATATTTGATAATAAAAAATTCATGACATTCAAGTAATTATTTTATTTTCCCAGTTCATCAAAGAGAAAAATAAGTAATTAGATGTCACCAAATCAAATATCCTTTTTTTTGGGTAAAATACTATAGTTTTTTAATTTAACATTTTTTTATAAAATACACTATATGTGTGGAGTTTATAAATGTATTCACTTTAAAAAATTTTAATTGAATAATTTTTTAGTCTACTTTCATTTTTATTTCCTATTCATTTATCAAACAAATGAACATTTTGCAGACTATGATGGTTTTTGAAATCAAGCAAAGAAGAAGGTTAAGGTTTTCAGTAGATGAATGCTAACGAAATTAGTTGATAACGATGTTTGTTCGAAACAACAACATAAGGATTGATAATGTATGGAAAGATTCTTACTTTATTTAAAAGATATATGATAAAATTGATAAGGTATGATAAAATTCTTACTTTATTTTTAAGATATTAACATATTATAATTTATACCCTATTTTATATTACTAAGTTGTGTCTTCTATATCCTATTTCAAAGGGAAATATATTTGAGTTTTCAACTCAACATTTTATTTTAAGGATGATGTCCTTTAGTTTTTATTATATTGTTTGTAACATTGGAGCTTAAAAAGATCCTTTGAGTAGTGTGACGAACTTATATATTCCGTAGTTTGTAATTTATTTTTTCTATTAATAATTAAGCTTATGTAAAAAAAAATTTATATCTTCTTGCTTCGTAATTCTATACTAATCTCTAGTCCAACCTACAATTTAGTAGGGTTGAGCAAAACTATCTAAACATCCAATATATAATTCGATCCACCGCACCCGATCCAAAAGTTATAGATAGCCGATTCAAAATAAATTTCGGATTGGATATCAAATGCGAAATTATCGGGTATCGAATATCCAAATATTAAATTTTGGATACCGATATCCGAAAGATCCGATATTAGAAGAAAATCACTTACTCCGTATCTTTCTTCATTTTGAGTTTAGACCCCACAAAACCCAAAGAGAATCACTTTTTTCCTTTATTTAAATACCACCAAACCCTAAAATTTAGTTTCCTACATTCAGACCCCCACCTCCCTCGCCTCTCTTTCTCTTCTCTATCAACCCTAACTTTCTCTCTCCTCTTATTATCTCAAACCTTAGCCTCTTGTTTAGACTTATCAACTTCTCAATCAATCTTTGCATCTTCTTCCTTGCACCGGTCATTATAAGATTTAGCGAGTTTTCTTTCCAAATCATGTGTTGTTTCAATCAAAGAGTTTAATCTTCAACCGATTGTCGATTTTGGGTTTGATTTTCTCTTTCAAAAAGCCCCATCAAAGATCTTCTCAACAATTTCCCCAATTATTAGAATACCACACCTAATATCCGAATCCATATATTGAATTGGAACTTGGTATTATTCCTTCTTCCATCTCTCTCCTTGCTGCTCTCGCTGTCTCGGCAGTAATAAAAAAAAGTTGTTCTTGCACCAATTTCACCTCTTCTTAATCCTAAATTTTAAAACCCCAAATATTTTTTTTTTGCTTTTTTGGTGGATTTTGTTCGAGTTGATTGTACAACGGGACAGAATTAAAATACGATATAGTTGTAATTAAATTTGTAGAATCTTGATACATAATTGCAATAAATTTCTAGAAAAAAAGGGTTAATTTTATAATATCCTATAATTTGTGAAAATGTGATTTTTTTCTAATTTTTCTTTCTTTCAATTAGTAAATTTTTCTATGTATGATGATGTATAAATATACATCAATTTTCCTTTAAAAATAAATCTATATTGCAAATAAATTAATATTTTAATATTTTTTTAAAAATAATTTAACCCTTTTATTAAAAGATATGGGTATTGGATATCCGAATCATCCTATCAAAAATTTTCAAATAAAATTTTGGATAGGATACGGATATCAATTCACTCAATTTTCAAATACGGTTATTCGATTCGAAATCCAATTTTAAATAGGATATTCGATCCATGCTCACCCCTACAACTTAGGTCTCTAAATGAAGTCGATAGCTTGGCTACCACCTGAAAAAACTAGAGAAGGAGGCAATTGATAATGTAAGTTTATCTTAGTTTGATTATTTTATTAATTAAGTTTATACATGCATGTTTTTTTATTTATTTTTAATAATTGGTATTATTCACAATATTTGTATTTTTTTGTTATTTGTAGTTTATAGAAGAAAGCACTTAAGGGGGGAAGCGTTGAACTAGAAGGATGTTGATCGAACTGTAAATTTAGGTTTAAAGGAAATAACTCTAATAGTGAATTTTTTTCTCTATGATATCCATTTTCTTGAACCAGTTCCAACCAAGATCCAAGAAATGTAAGTGTTTCATTGTAAAATTTCAGTGGTGCATAATTTGAAGTCTTGTTAATTTCTACAACGCAAATATGAGGTTACAAATTTGTAGTCTTATATAATACGGAGTTTGTTTGAATAAAATTAAAGTTGTGAATGTTTCATTCAACAAAATAAATCAATATATAAAGTTAATAATAAGAAATTTTTTTCTTTATTTCATTCGTTACTTTTGTTTTAAGATACTTTTTCTTACTTTTTATTGAGCATTGGATTAGTAGAACACGTTAATTAGTTTAAGATCTATTTAATTAATTGTTTTGAAAGATATTTATTAATTATTTAAAGGTTTACAAAAGTAATTGAAATTTTAATGATTTTACAAAAATAAGATGAATTACAATTTGATTTTACGAAAATAAGATGAATTGCAAAAACTGATGAAAAAGATGAAGAATGTATAATTGCCGGCCCACAATTTTCATCTCATCGAGCACATAAGTATTGTTTTATTTTGAACTATAAAGGTAATTGTTTTTTAGTGAAACACCATGTATTACCAATATTCAAAAGAAAAAAGTACATCAAAATTTTAACAAAAACCTAAAGCTAGCAATAGGTAGTAAAATAATTGGATATGTTCATCAATCTGACACTAGTGGAAAAAATCTCATTCATAACAGGCTATTTGTAACGGCCAAAGCTTTACCCGTTAAGATATTCGTAACGGGCAAAATAGTGTCCGTTACGAATACTTATTTATTCGTAACGGGCAAAATAGTGTCCGTTACGAATACGTATGTATTCGTAACGGACAAATTAGTGCCCGTTACGAATACTTATTTATTCGTAACGGACACTATTTTGCCCGTTACGAATACTATATTACATGTAACAGGCGTATTTTGCCCGATACAAATGCCCAAACTTGGCCCAACGATGAGAGGAGCCCATTACTTGGCTTTTTATTAGGGTTTCACCTAATGGTCGCATTCCCCTCTTTCTCTGTCATTTCACACTCACTCACTCTATCTCTCTCTCCTCTCTTTCAATCTTCTCATCTCCTTCAATCTTCCCCGTACCTCTTTCTCTCTCATACTCAGTCCCTCTCTTCTCTCCTCTCCTCCATCAATCTTCCCCTTCCATTCATGACTAAATAGAACGAGGAGAGACAATAAATGGTTAAATTGGGGGTTTCACCTCTTTCTATCTAAACCCTCGTTCTATTTTCCCCTTCATCGGAGATCTCAAATGACCTCATACTCATCTCACTCGTACTGCTTGTATTCTGCAGGTTTGTGTGGTTTCTTTATTTTTTTTTTGTTTTTGTGACGTTTTTTAGGGTTTAGATGCTCGATTTTGAGGAGATCTGTCCGAATTGTTTTCTATCTAAAAATTTAATTCTTTTTATTTTTGTGTTGTTTTTGGAATTTGATGATATATTGTGGAAATGTTTTGTCTCGAAGTTGAATTTTGTTGTAATTTGAATGATTAGGGATTGATTTTATTTGATAATGGTTGTGATTTGCATCGGATTTTGGTAGCGAATGTGCGATTATTTTGTCATGTTTTGAGTGATTTGTTTGTATAATGTAAGGTTTTTGAGTTGGTGGATCATGAAAGTGGAATTGAGATTTTGTTGAACAGAGCATAAGTGGTCATTTTTGTTGTGCTGAATCTGAGCTTTCTGAATTGCTTTTGCATAGATCTGTCCGAATTGCTTTTGATCTTAAAATTTAATTTAATTTGATTTGTATTTGTTATTTTTATTGTCTTCATTTTTTTTCTGAATGAATTGTCTTCATACCATTGGGAGAATTAACTGAAACAAAAAAAAGGTGGATACATAAACACAAAGTTGAATAAAACAAATAAGACTGGACATGAATTGATTCCTTTCTGAAACAGAAAATCAGAGTAATTTCCTTTTTTTTTATTTTATTATTATATATATAATATATATATATATATATATATATATATATATTTATTTATGACAATTTCCTTGAATTTTAATGATATGGAATGTCATAAGGTATGTGAAATACATATTACACTTATTCGAACCAGTATGAATCTATTGGCACTTCCTTATGTTTTGAGTGTTACTTATGCTTGCTACTTCCTTATGTTATGTGATTTTGATGATGTTTAGATAATACTAGTATTTTTATATTAGACCCTAAAGGTTGATGCTTCAATTCAATTGTGTATGTTTCGGAGAAGATGATGAAGCAGAGACTATCCCTCTCTGAATTTGAACAATGTTAAGCGCGAGGAAGAAAAGGATAGATGACGAAGAAAAGGATACCAAGTTGCAACTCTGATGATGGAAGATGTAAATTTTTTTTTTTGATGGCAAGATGTAAATTATTTAATACAGTACAAATTTAAAGGGAAATTACAGTAATCTTGTTTTATTATTATAACAATCAGGATTTGTTTTTGCTCTTTTTATTTTGTTTTGTTTGATTGTATAATTTATGTGTATTTAAAATGAATAAAATATGGTTTTAATAAATAAAAAAACAAAAAAAAATAAAAAAAAATAAAATTTTCTAGTTCATTGATAAAATGGTCCAGCATGTGCTGGAATTTTTTTTTTTAATTTGGATCACACACTAATCGTAACGGGCAAATATAATGCTCGTTATTCGTAACGGACAAAATAAGTGTCCGTTACAAATAACCCGTTATTCGTAACGGACAAAATAAGTGCCCGGTACAAATAACCCGTTATTCGTAACGGGCGTTTTACATGTCCGTTACAGATAACTCGTTATTCGTAACGGGCACTTATTTTGTCCGTTATGAATAACGGGTTATTTGTAACGGACACTGCTCGTTACAAATAACATAGCCTATTCGTAACGGGAGCATACGTAACGCCCACTGCCCGTTACGGATGGGCTATTTTTGCCCGTTACAGATAGCTCTTTTTCCACTAGTGTGACACCAAAAGGTATTTTTAGGTATTCTAACAAGCGATAGATGAAAAATACTGACATAAAACGTTACAAATGAAGATTGAAAACTATTTGGGTATTTTTTTATTAAAAAAAAGGGTTGATTAGTTGATCTATCTGTAAAAGAAATTAAAGTTTGATTGATTTAACGTGTAATAGGACATAGACATGTCATGACAAAAAAACACTAAGAAAAATCTGTAGAAAAATAATCAAATCGAATAGTAGATCTATCACTAGAATAATTAAATTAGAGTTTGATTGATAAAACATGTAATAGCAAATAAATCGTGACGCAAAGCATTACAAAAATTTTGATAGAAAAACATAGGATTGATTCATTGATCTATTTCCAAAAGAAAGTAAATTTTTGATTAATTTAACATGTGATATAAAAAAATAACATATATATTAAAAATGAAGTTGAAAACTCCCATTGGCACCACTCTAGAATTGACTTTTACTATTGGTACAATATTATCTTCTTGTATTCCCTAGCTTCTTAAGGTTTTGAGGGCAATTTAGTCACGGTTGGGAAAAAGACTAATTTACAAGTGTACCAATGGGAAGACAAAAAGTTAATACTATACCAATTAGAAAAGTCAAATCTAGAGTGATACTAATGGAAATTTTCCAAAAATAATTGAATTAATACAATGAGTTACCACGGGAAGTGAGTACTTAAATACTGGCATAAATCAAATCAGAGTAATTATTAAGTAAAGTAAGAAAAATGCATGAAATAGAAAAAACCTCAAACTCTTCGTGCCCTTCAAATGAACATCACTAATTTACCAACTACCTTAAAAAAAATCAAAGTTGTTTGGTTGTTACACATAAAATAAAAATGGTGGATTTGAACATTCATGTAAATTAAGGAATAAGAGATTTGTTTCATTGACCATAAAAAGTGAAAATGTTAGAAGTGCAAATTACCACAAAATATGAGAATTAAATTACCAAGCCTCACCCCCCCTGGTAACTCACAAATCCTATGATTTGTAAATGTATTCAAAACAAACAAACATCTTTAGTCATTCCCTAGAAAATTTGATGCATGGATTTAATTCAAATGACATACAAATTCCTATAGTAATTTAATTTTTATGTCAACAAAAAACACCAAGAGAGATACAATATAAATCAATAGTAAACAAAACGAATATTTGAACAATGCACGGAGATATAACATCAACCATATACACATATAATTACACAAAATTTAATCATCATTTGATTCAAACATATATAAAGAATGAGCCAAAAAATGTTAATGATCCAAAAAATGTTATGCCAAAATTTAAAATTTCATAACGATTCACCAAAATGCGAATATTGAAGGTTTTCAAATTCCAAAGAGTAAATACAATTGGCGGCGAGTTTTCGTTAGGGTTCGCCATATGCTTTAAAATTGTAGGGATGTTGTATAAAATCGAGAAGGATGTAAAATGAGGATAAAAAATATAGAATAAACAATTGGACTACTAGGACATTTCGGTAAAATGATAGATACAATAAATTGATTGAGTAATTATCATGATAAAATTATAAAATAATAAATGAAATTTAATACCATTTTGGTAATTTACTTTTGTAAAAATAATACCACTTTGGTGAAATAAACATCTAATGGTACAATATAAATCTACAATCTAACAACCACTAGCGAACTTAGGTGATATTATATAATGTTATTTATCTATTAGCTTAGAAAAAATAAATCTTACTTTTACAAGACTACGTGAGTTAATAGATGGAATCAATTGACCTTATTATCATTATGACTCCGCCTATTCTAACAACAATAGTGTAATTTTCTATTTATTAAAATAATATTTAAATAAGGTTTGACAAAAATAATTCCGAAATTTATAATTAATTAGAATTATATTAGAAGTCAAATTAGTTTATAAAAATAAATCAAAAATGTAATTTTCTTAGTCATTTTAATGGAAAACTCTTACGTACAAAAGGTTAAAGATGTGACATATATGCGACTTAATATAATATATGATAATGGTGGTGTATTCAACTTTACCAACGTGGTATTATTTTTCCTTTATTTACAAGTCAATCTTTTAATTATTTCTGAATAATACAAATTTTGAGGGTTATTATCCGCTTTAAACAAGTTTTTTTTAAAAAATAACATTAAACAAGTTATTTTAAGCACAACTTAATTTGCCGGTTAATTTTTTTATTTATCTTATAAAATTGTTTAACAATTTTAAAGAAATAATACAATGCCATGTGTTTCATACAACCTGTTTATCAAGTTACTAGCCGATTTTAAGTTGTTTAAAGCGAATACTTCTCAAAGTTTGTATTATTAAAAAATAATTAAAAGATTAAATTTTTTGGCGGACTGCTTAGAGTTTGTATTATTTTTGAATATTTTTCCTTTATTTTATATTATCATTTTCTTAAGGTAATTAAAAAATTAAATTTATTGTATTTACTGAATTATTCAACTACTCCAAACTTATCTTCTATATATATCACCTTCTCCTATATATATGAAAATTCTATCCACCTTTTAATTCCTCTTGTTCTGATATATAACATATTTACATATGTAAAACTTATAGAAAACCCTGATGAAAATGGTCACCAATTGTATTTACTCTTTCTAAATTTGAAAACTTTTAGTATTCGCATCATGGTGAACCGTTATGAAATTTTAAATTTACTTTTCAATTACCTATATGCATAACATTCTTGACTAATTCTTTATATATGTTTGAATCGAATAATGGTTTAATTTGGTGTCATTATTTGTGTATATGGTTTATTGGGTTACTTTTTAACCCACTCTTATAAAAGTGTGCAACATTATTCAATTATAATAAGAAGATAAACAATTAAATTACTTATGTTGGAGAAACAATCTGTGACTTGAATTGACAAATATAAGGTACCTAAATTTAATTAAATGAGTCAATTAATGTGTGGATGCTAAATGTGCATTATATAAACGTACTATACATGATAGATGTGTAATATATGACAAAATGTGTACATATACCAACGGAAAAAGTCAAATCTAGAGGGATACAAATTAAAATTTCCTAAAATGAAGTGTCTTGATCCATCAACCTATCACTTCAAGTGATAATTAAATACTGACATACATAAAATCAAATTAAATATCAAGGACAAATCGTGCATGAAATAGATAAAACCCAAACTTTTCGAGCCCTTCAAAAACATCACCAATTCACTAACTACCTTTTAACAAATCAAATCTGTTTGATTGCACACACACAAAAAATAAAATAAAATATTATAAACAAGGGATTTGTTTGGTTGACCATTAAAAGTGAAAAAGTTAGAAGACCAAATTCATGGGAATTTTTAATTCCCTCAAAACATAGGAATTAAATAACTTAACCCCCCTTGGTAATTTACAATTCTCATGATCTGTATATGTCTTCATAACAACCAAACAAATTTAGCCATTTCCTAGATAATTTGATGCGGAAATTCAATTCCAATGAAATACAAATGTCAATTGGAATTTAATTTATATGTCAATCAAACAACACCAAGATAAGATACAAATTAAAACCAATAATATTAAAAAAAAAAAATTTGAACAAAGCATGTAGATATAAAATATTATATGTGCAAATAGTTGATTGTATATTTACATGCTTTGTTCAAATATTTTTTTTTCTACTATTGATTTTAAATTATATCTCATTGATTTGTTCTAAGCTAATTGGTGAATTGGTGATGTTTATCTGAAGGGAAAAAAGAGTTTACGAAGTTGTCTGTTTCATGCATGTTTCTTCCTTGATAATTACTCTAATTTGATTTATGTCAGTATTTAGGTACTCAATTCTAGTGATAGCTCAATGGATTAAGGTAATTTTTTGAAAAATTTCCATTCTTATCATACTATAGTTGACTTTTCCCGGCCCATTGGTATAATATTAAATTTTTGTCTTCTCAATGGTAAACCTGTAGTTTAGGAGCAAGGCCTGGTTAATCACCTAGATAAATTAATTTCATTTATCAAAGTGGCAATTTAGTAATTATTTTGCATTGAAAATTGGGTTGGGTATTAAAACGAATTTAATTTTATTTATGTCATGTGTCTCTAATGCTCCATTTATTTTAACGTTGTTAACCACCATGGCACCATGGACTAAACTTTCAATGCTAACCTTACTCCATTCATCTTGTCTATCTCAAGCTCTCTCCTCTGCTCCCCTCCCATGGTCACGCCGATGAAGCAACCACCTTAAACGCCAACCGGTCGGCCAAAGAAACGACACTCTAGTAGCAAATTGTGTAATTTTGGGGCAATAAAAACACTTAGGGAAAGACATTTGCAACCAAAAGCGGTGACATGTCGTGACTGGTAATTTTAGAAGTGGTGGTAGTTTTTATATTTTGAGTTTAAGGGGTACGGTGCTGACTGTTGAGGTTGTTTAGTTAGAGTGGGGCAAAAGATTTTTTCTCAAGGGGTAATTAAGTAATCTCAACTAATTAATGAAGGACAAATATGTAATTTTCTTTGTACTTGAGTTAACTTCATGAAACTCTAGTTAACATTGAACAATGCCACTTGAGAAACATATTTTGTAATTACAAAAAATGCCACTTGAGATTTATATTTTGACCAAAAACATTAACACTTTTGTTTTTTGTAATTACAAAAAATGCCACTTGAGAAACATATTTTGTTTCTCATTTTGATAAACTTGAATTTTCTACTTATAGAAGACTGTGAAAAGAAAAGTGTAGCAACTTAAAAAAAAAAAACAGATGAAGTAGTACTAATAGAAAAAAGTGAATTCTAGAGTTGTACCAATTAATGGAAAATTTCCTTTTTTTTTTTTTAATAAACTTCATTTATAATATTTATGTCACATATAATATTTTAGATATCACATGTTAAATTAATCAATTTGGTTTCCTTTGGAAACAGATCAATGAAATGAATCAATCCTATTGTAAGGAGGGTGATCCCATTGTAGGGGGTTCTTCCTTAGATGCCCATGGCTATTTAAAAACCTAGGACTTTACACTTGTTAGGGTGTATTAGGACTTGAATTCCTGACTGTTTGAGAGACCTTGAATTAGAAATGATACTCTCATCACGCTTTGTTGTAAGAAACAAGTAGGAGTCGCCAATGAGTTTTAGGAAAACTCATAAATCTCGTTCATGCCTTTGTGGAGTTCATGGAATAATTATCACGAATCATAAGATTACCCATGCCCAAATTGGTCTACATAAACCTGAAATGAGTTCGGGAGCAAGGGTACTAAAATAACGTTCCTTTTAGGGAGGATTTGCTATTTTAGCCCTACTACGACCTCTACTAGCTCTTCCTTTTTTGCAATTTCATTAACAAACAATATATGCAACGCGATATCTAAAACTAAGTTAGTTATTTTTATTTACACACGTTAATTCACGTAGAAATTACATTGCAACGTCGTTATTCTTTATTTAATCAATTTCGTGAAAAGAACAAGAAAATAAACAATATTCGCCTTGGCTTAAGTGATCAACCAATAATTAAATATCCAATTATAATCTTTATTTTACGCAAGATACTATGTGAAAATAATTAATTAGTCCTTTTAAGGTGATCAAACAACACTAATTAATTAATTAAGGTTCCTTTAAACAAGAAAATAAATATGATTTATATAAGTGCTTGGGAATTTACCACTTCTCTTTGTTAGATCTCCGTTTAGAACACTTATGGACACCTTTTTGTTAGGGAACCTCCACCGTAGTAATAAAAGATCAAGGGGTGAGTGTTTAGGACAAGAGGGTTTAGGTAGCACAAGTTCACAAGTATTCCGCCAGAGTTTTAGGTTATTTTATGTGTGTTTAAGCCTCGGATTAAGCCTCTATTTATAAGGAATGGGTAAGATTAGGGTTTTGAACATTCTGTCACAGCAGGTGTCGCGCGCAACAGGATTAGTTGCGCGCGACAACCCAGCGCAAGTGATTTGGTTGCGCTGCTATGGGCAGCGCAACTAAGTGTCTTGTGCGCGGCATTATGGTAAGATTCGATTCTATATTTTCATAAAATTCTGAATCTTCCGTGAACGCATCGCTAGAGGTTGCGCAGAGTGTCGCGCGCAACTAAATTTGTTGCGCGCGCCTGCCCAGCGCGATTGATTAAGATGCGCGGGGATTTTCCTGCGGCAGCATTAAAATTTAACCTAGGCGCTCCTAAGTCCGTCATTATTGGGTTTTAAGCACGGGCTTAAGCCTAATATTGATCAAATTTAATTAATTGGACCTCGTTTAGCTTTTTTTTTTAGTTTGGGCTAGTTTTTGTGTTTTGTGGCTTAACTAATTATCCATAAGCATTCTCCACTTCAATCTAACACGAACATGGTTTTATTTATCGTCATTGCACTTCCTGTTGGGACAGGAGGCCAAAAGTAGATGTCTACACCTATGTTTTCCTATCATAGTTTTTATAACATTTTTCATCTTGATTTATCTTCTATCACATGTACTATTAATCAAACTTCAGTTTTTTTTTTTATAGTAATTGATCAAAAAATCGATCTAATTATTTATTTGCCAGCTCTTTTAAGGGGCGTTTCGCAAAGTGGTATGGGTTTGGAATCAGGAATAGGGTACAGGTAGTATCGGGTTGGAACTTGATATTTAATACCATGTGTTTGGTTCAATTCTGGAACGGAATCTCTCACTATTCCCTCTTTCTATTTGATACCTAAGGGAATGGAAACCCACCTCCCCTCCCCCCTTCCCAATTCTTTCTAAATCCCATATACCTCATGGGTTTGAGGTATGAGTTTAACTTAATACTTTTGACAACCAAACATATGGTATGGATTTTAGTCATTCTAAACTCATACCTCATACCTAAATTCCGTGAACCAAACTCCCTCATAGTGTTTTATGTCATGACATATCTATCTCCAATTGCACACTAAACCAATCAAACTTTGATTCTTGTAGAGATAGATTAACGAATCAACCCAATTATTATTATTATTATTATTATTATTATTATTATTATTATTATTATTATTATTATCTCAAAAACAAAAAGTCATACAACCAACAATAAATTAGTGGGAAGTCGAGATACAATTTGGGCTCCCACTCCTCTAGCTATAGCAAAGCCTACCCTAGTGAAGATATGAGTTGCAGCACGAGCCCCAATGTTTTGCGTCGTCGAGAACCTCTGAATCCGATTAAGCAACGCAATAGCCTCCTTCTCTAGTTCCCTAAGCGAAGAAAAGGAGAAGGGAATGAAACTATAACAAATCGCTCGACAACGAGCGTCATACTTAACCCGCTTTCGATGAGCCGCGTCAACTACAACCCGTCCAGGAAAAAAGTCAGATAGCCCTGTCTGTGTCAAAGGAGAAGACCCAGTGAAGTCGACACATACATCACGACCACGATCCCATGAATAAAGTAACACAACGGCAGGTCTGAGGGCCCCGTCATTTCCTCCAAACAACCCTATGTCAACCTCCTTTCTTGATGTAATCCCGAATCTGTAGCAAATATCAATTATTATTATTATTATTATTATTATTATTATTATTATTATTATTATTATTATTATTATTATTATTATTATTATTATTTAAAAACCCAATTATTTTCCTATTAACTTCATTTGTAAAGTTTTATTTCATGATTTTATGCTATCGCTTATTAGACCAACCAAAAAATTAATTTTGGTGTTAGAACGGTGAATCTACCCAATAATTTTACAACCTATCTCTAAATTTAATTTTTTTTTAACTTTTTTTTTTGGTATACCTTTTTCTTTTGGATTTTGGTTATACATGTTGTTTACTAAAAAATCGGTTACCTTTATAGTTCAAAATAAAACAATACTTATGTGGTCAATGTGTTGAAAATGGTGGACCAACACTTAATAATACTTTCTTCATCATTTGATCAGTTGTTACAATTTATCTTATTTTCATAACAACATATGGTAATTAAAATTAAATAAAATTTTAATTACTCTTGTATATCTTTCAAAACAATTAAATAAACCTTTACTAGTTCATGTGTGTTGTTATTACCAAGGTGACATTATTTTTCATTTTTTTAATATTATAATATTCTCATGATAATTTCCCAATCAAATTTATTGTATTTATCATTTTACTGAAATACCCTAATAGTCCAAACTTTTCTTCTATATACATATCATTTTCTACCCATACATCTTTTCTACCAACCCTTTTCATTCCTCTTGTTATTATACAACATTTCTACTTTTTAAAAATTTATGACGAACCCTAATGAAAACTTACCGCTAATTGTATCTACTCTTTATGAATTAGAAAACCTTAAATTTTTGCACCTTTGATGAACAGTTATGAAATTTTAACTTTCATTTTCAATTGCCTATATAATTAATATTTTTGGTTCGCTCTTTATACACGTTTGAATATGATTTAATTTGTTGTCATTATTTGTTTATATGGTTTATTGGATCACTTATTTACTCAATCTTACAAAAGTGTTCTACAGTATTAAATTGTTAATAAAAAGAGAGGAATTAAATAACTTATCTTGGAGAAACAATTTGTCAATTCAATTGACAAATATAAGGTACTCAACCTAATTAAATGAGTCATTAATGTGTGGATACTACATGTATGGTATATGTACACGTACTATATGTATGTACGTGGAATATATGTACAATAATAGTATAATAAATATATATTTAAACTTAATTAAAATTTAATATTAATTTTCATCAAAATAAATTAATATTAATTGATTTGAACCCACTTGAAAACATTGCTAGGTTCTCCACTAGTTGTTTGATACACTAGTAAGATTTATTCAGTACCATTAGATGTTTTTTTATTTATTTATTTATTTTTTTGAAATAATGTAGACTGGGCTTATGTTAATTCAAATCAATATTTGCCAAATTAATTATACTTTAGGGAAAGGAAAATGAAATATATTCATTATGACTACTAATGTCCCACCTAGCTACTAAGTGAGCCACTGTATAACAAAACCGTTTGACATGATAAAACTACAAAAATTAAAACACATGCTATCTTGTTGAATGTCGTCGTACACATGGTGAATTGAGGGTAGACCTTGCTTGCTCTTACTGCTCACACTATTGATCACACTTGTTACATTACATTCTATAGTAACAAAATCATAATAACCTATGTGTCGAGCCAAGAGAAGCCCAAATATGACAGTCATAACTTTAGTAACCACATGGGAAGTGCGATAAACTATTCTCTTAGCAGCTGCTAACAATTGTCCCATGTCATCACGCCACAAAAAAAAAAAAAAAAAAAAAAAAAAAAAAAAACTCCCAAACCAACACTGGTGTCATGTGTGTATCACAATTGGATTTTACAATGCCATAAGGAGGGAAAGCCCGAAACTCAATATTGTTGCACAACCTAGTGGAATAAGACCTTCTTTGAATGCGTACAATAATCTTTCACTAGTTTCAAAAACTCAGTTGTCAACATTACATAATTAGGCCTCTCCCTATCAATGACCACCTTATTTCTATATCTCCAAGTAGCCACATAAGAGCATCTAAACTTCTCAATTCATAATGGTCAGAAATTATACATCTGTAGAAACCCATTTGTGTCTCCCCAAAACCAAACCCAGTGATGAATACCTTTCACGTCGAATCATAATCGAATGAAGTGAAAGTGTGGAAACTTTAGTGTTGCGGTTAGTTTTATTCTCTCTGTTTTTGAAAACCTATTTTAAGAAAACAGTCAATCAAGTTTGGTTTGGTCCATGGAAAGGTCCAATAATGGTGTAGTTGGGTGAGCTTCGAAAAGAGCTTTCCGACGATATATTATAAGCCCAATTCCTATGAATAATGAGGAAGTTATGGCCAAATTACTAAACTGGGCCCGGTTTGATATTTATATACGGCCCAATGATCTAGAGGAGGGTCTAATATTGATTTATCATTCCTAATGCGATTAGAATTAATTATAATCTTCTAGGTTCTTCTAGAAGGTTCTTTACATTCCTAATTTAATCAGCATTGATAAATTAACTTTAGTTGACTTTTAAGAGTTTTAATCAAAATAAAAGAAGTGTTTTTAAGGAAAATACGATTTTGCCATCTCGTACGGTTAAATTTTATCAAAATAAGAAAATGCGTGGAAATTTATTTCCAGCGTTTGGCGACAGGCGCGTGTTTGGCTTTGCGATCGTGTTTTATTATTTTCGAAACTCTGATTCGTTTTTTATCATATCCGGTTGATTTTCTCTATAAATAGCCTCCTAAAACCTTCGTTCTCTATCATCAAATCTCATCAATTATCTTTATCACCCTCTTTCATCAAGAATTTCTTGATTACTCTCTCTCTCTCTCTCTCTCTTTTCTAAACTAGCTTTTCTCAAACAAGATTCCACATTCACAAGATCTAGAAACACCTAGCCAAGTTCGAAGTTGCCTTCGCCCAATACGTGAAAGGTTTTAATTTCTGAGGGTTTGGTCCCAAATCTCTCTTTCAATTATTTAATTTAATTGTTTTGTTTAATATTGTCCTTGATGTTACTAACGCATGTATTTTGTTATTAGAAAGAAGTACGAGGCATCCAAGTAAGTTCTTTAATTGATTGATATTATGATATAGAAATCATGTCTAGATTGTTATTTTGATCCCTAGCGTCATGTTAGGGTGTTTTAATCTTCCTAGTATCATGTTTAGGCTAATAACTATAATTTCTAATATCAAATATGACAATTGTGATTCTTGCGATGCTTCCTTTTCTCTTTCCTAAAATTTATGTTAGTATCATGTTAGAGTTAAGGCTTTGATTTTTATTGCTTAGTGACATGCTAGGGTTTGTTAATAATCTTGTTAGTATTATGCCTAGGATCTTGCTATTATTATGCTTTAACATGATTATTTTAATTATGATTATTATTTTTATAATTGTTATAATTATGGTTATGATTATGATTATGTTGCTTGATTATATTTATTGGTATTGCTTGATATCACCTTTTATGAAAGTTTAAAGAGAATTTATACTTGTAATCACGCTTAATAAGATAATTAATAATCTTGTTTAGGGTTAATTTGATTATAATACAAGTGATCGCCAATAATAGTATTATTTGTGCATTAATATTCAACCAACATAGATAAACAGGTTTAGGGTAAACCTATTGATTGCATGTTAGTCAGAAAGCGCATATGAATACCATCAGAATAAAGTAGAGGCCTATTATTAGGACAGGTTCGATCTCTTTTAGGTTGGATTTGTACCTTTATCCCCGAACACCAGTCATGGTTCCAGACCTATTGGAGTTGACAATCTCTTGGATCGTTTAGGGATGTAACCTTCACCCTTTGAATGGTTTACAAGTTCCTAAAACTTGTTGGCGACTCTTTTGCTCTAGCTTCCTTCCCTTTG
Source organism: Chenopodium quinoa (assembly GCF_001683475.1). Taxonomy (NCBI): domain Eukaryota; kingdom Viridiplantae; phylum Streptophyta; class Magnoliopsida; order Caryophyllales; family Amaranthaceae; genus Chenopodium; species Chenopodium quinoa. Next base: position 2,955,784 of record NW_018744821.1, on the reverse strand, counting down.
GACGCCACCATACTTTAGTGTATGATCACAGTGGGGTTCAAGTTTGGGGTAATGCTTGAAATATTCCCTACAGTTTTTGGCGACTCAAGTGGGGAGAATTTCTATTTTAATTCCTAAAATTTATTTTGGCAATGATTTAGAATGAGTGGATGAGACTCGAAAAGTTCTAAGTATGTTCGTAATTTTGATTAACAATATTGTCATATGCATAAAAAAGATCTCATTGGAAAGACCATCCGTAATGAGTTTAAACATAGGATTTTTACACATAGGAAATTTGAGGAATATCTTTCACAACTAGGATCGAAATAATGCTGCGCGAAACTAGAAAATTTTATCGAGCACAGAAAGCTGCTGAGGCATGTAGGAACTAGCGTAAGAAAACAGAGTCTCGATCGAAGGCAGTCTCGTAGCTTATCCCAATGGGGGTGAAGTCTTTCCTTAGTTGCTTCTTAGATCCTTGGTTATCCATGGCTAAAACTTCACTGAGATCAAAGGTACTAACATTGTTACTGGAGTGGGCGTTTTCGGGAGAAGAAGGATTATCATTCTTGTTTCCTTTCCAGCCACTATGGTTACTATTGTTAGTAGTTTTTTGCTTTGCGAGGTCATCTTTGATCTCGATGCCTATGTCATAGACAGCCTTGAAAGTATTCAAGTTGTGTTGATATTTTAAGTGCTTTGAATACTTTTCTTGTAAATTCTTGATGAACATCCTCATCATAGATTATTTTTCAGAGGACACCTCAATCATTTTAGCGGAATTTTCTCTCCACTTATTGAAGAAAGAGGTAAATCCTTCATTCTCTTTTTGTCTTAGCATCTCAAGTTGTCTATAATCGGTTTCGACTTGAATATTGCATTTATACCTATCAATGAAAGCGTTTACTATCGATTCCTAGGTAGAGGTTTTCTCTTTGTCAAGTTAGAAGAACCATTGTTGGCAAACGGTTTCAAGAGACAAGGAAAACAAGGAATGAAAGACTTTCTTATTAATCCCCTTAATGTTCATTATAGTTTCAAAGGCTCTTAAGTGAAGACAAGGATTATCTGTTGCCTTGAATTTAGGGATGTCAGTGGCATTGAACTTCTGCGGAAGAAGCTCCTTGTCCACCAAGACCCCTTGTGAACTAATGCCCTGAAAATTGTAATCACTAGATAGCTTTCTCAAGCTTTCTTGCATAAGGTCCATTTGTTGTTGCTTCACAAGGTCATTAATTTGAAGGGTTAAAGTCTTCAACACTTCAGTTACGTTAGTTAATTGATTCCTAAGCTCTTTGACTTCTCCCTGAGTTGCCATTGTCTTTTTAGCTTTCCGTTTCCGACTCACTTGTTTATCAAAAAGTTGAACTTGAACAAAAGTGTTTTCTTTGATTAATCGCCCTTCTCTCCTTGACCGAGTACTGTGGAAAGGGAAATTAGGGATATTCATTGTTAATTATTTTACTCAATCTCTATTCAATCATGCCAGGATGGAAGAAGGTATGAAGAATGAATATCGTGATATGGAGAAAATATGTAGAGAATGGAAAGATGATGTAGATGGAGAAATATAAAAAAATTAGGAATAGAATGTACCCCCAACTCAAATGACGGAAAAAACTGACTCATGCATGAACCTAAGACATGGTCATGGTGACATATATAAAGTGTGTGTTAATAATAGTGAGTGTCTGGGACATGTTAAGAATCGTGTCATGACCATGTGGCTAGACTATGTGACTAGACTCAAGCAAAGAATAAGTTAAGACTTCATGCATATACATTAAACTGGACAGACTGTGATATTTTAGTCATAACTTTTGATCTGTGACTCTGATTGGGATGAAACCAACGCCAAATTAAAGATAAAACTCGGGCTATAGATCCATAGGCTGTACGACTCGTATTTGTTCCTAGAACTTCGGCTATGACCAAAACAAGTTGAAGTTTGTGCAGTATACGGGAATAACAATCCGGGTTGTCTTAAAGGAACTATGACTCGATTTTAGGTATATTTTTTAGCTCAAATTAATAAATCAATTATTTAAGAAAAGTCCTTTAGTCATTAATCAGTTTATTTAGACTTAATCACAAGTCAAACAAATGGTTAGGAAAAACACATAGAGTATGCACAAGCAAAGAAAGCACAAGTAGTCAAGTAGTCACAATATGATGCAATGAGTTTGCAACCTAACCATGGCTCTAGTTCTCTAAAGTTCGGGACATGGGTTAGTCTAAGAGGGTCCATGGTTACTTGTTCGGATGCACCGCGCGGAAGCCTTACCTTTTGAAGGGTTGGCGCGAGTGGATGGGACAACGCGAGTTAAAAACTCGCTTCCATGGTTTGGTGAATTCAACATTCTCGGATGTACCCTTTTTTGCACAGAGCGTTCAATCAGGTAGATGGAGCAGGAATTCCTAGAGGGTTATGTCCATATGTAGAACACATATGGATTTCAGAATAGTGAGAAAAACTCAATCAGGAAGTAGGATCGAGCAAACAGTGCTAAAAACTGGTCAAAATTAGAACGCATATTTCTGGCTCGGTATTGGAAGAACTTGGCGTGCCAAGGGACTCATTACTCCCATTGGACCTATTCAAGATCTCGCACCTGAAAAGAGATTGCCTAGTTGGAATCCAGATGCACATTGCAAATATCATCGAGGTAGGGGTCTGTAGGGAATATTTCAAGCATTAATCCCCTAGATTGAACCCCACTATGATCATACACTAAAGTACGGTGGCGTCCAAAAGGGAAGAAGATAGAGCAAAAGAGTCGCCAACAAGTTTTAGGAACTTGTAAACCGTTCACAAGGTGAAGGTTACACCCCTTAACGATCCAAGAGATCGTCAACTCCATAAGGTCTTGAACCAAATAAGGGTTCGGGGATGAAGGTACAAATCCAACCTCAAAGAAATTGAACCTGCCCTAATAATAGGCCTCTACTTTATTCTGATCGTATTCATGTGTGCTTCTTGACTAACATACAATCAATAGGATTAACCCTAAACATGTTTATCTATGTTGGTTGAATTTAATGCACAAATAAACCTATTATTGGCGATCACTTGAATTATAACCATATTAAACCTAACAAGATTATTAATTATCTTATTAAGCGTGATTACAAGTACAAATTCCCTTTAAACATGCATAAAAAGCGTGATCAAGCAATAACAATAAAAAATCAAGCAACATAAAAATAATTATAACAACTACAATCATAAATCATAAAAAAAATAACCATAATCATAATCATAAATCATAAAAATAATCATAATCATAATCATAAATCATATTAAAGCATAATAATAGCAAGATCCTAGGCATGATACTAACAAGATTAATAACAAACCCTAGCATGTCACTAAGCAATAAAGATCAAATCTTTAACCCTTACATGATACTAACAATCATAAAGATTAGGAAGAACATAGGAAGCATCATACTTTTAATCATACTTGATATTAAATTTACCCTAGACATGATACTAGGAATCATAATAACAATCTAAGCATGATTTCTATATCATAACATCAATAAAAACTATTAAAGTACTTAATTTGATGCCTCGTACCTCTTTCTATTAACAAAATATACACGTTAATAACTTCAAGGAAAATGATAATCAAAACAATTAAATTAAATAATGGAAATAGAGATTTGGGACCAAACCCTCAGAAATTAAACCTTTCACGTCTAGGGAGAAGGCAACTTCGAATATGGCTAGGTGTTTCTAGGTCTAATGAATGCGGAATTTTGTATTTGAGAAAAGCTAGTTTAGAAAAAGAGAGAGAGAGAGTAATCAAGAGAATCTTGATGAGAGTTAGTGAAAATAGAGAGAACTGGTTATCGAAAACGGAGTTTTTACGACGTTATTTATAAAGAAAATCAACTAAAAAGATAAAATATCAAAACAGAGTTCGGCGCACATGAAACAAGGTTGGCGCCAACGCTGGCTATTGGCGCCAGACGCTGACCCTGGAAATTCACGCGTTTTCCTAAAATCAGATAAAAATTGTCGTACAGGAGGATAAAATCGTATCTCCCTCAAAAATGCTCTTTGATTTTAATTAAAACTCTGAAAAGTCAACAAAAGTCAATTTATCAATGCTAATTGAATTAAGAATGAAAAGAACCTTCTAGAAGAATCTAGAAGACTAAAACCATTCCTAATTGCATTAGGAATGATAAATCTATATTAGGCCCCCCCTAGATCATTGGGCCGCATATAAGGCTCAAACCGGGCCCAGTTTAGTAAATTGGCCATAACTTCCTCAATATTCATCGGAATTGGGCTTATAGTATATCGTTTGAAAGCTCTTGTCAAGCCCCATCCAACTACACTATTATTGGACCCATATCATGGACCAACAAAACTGGATTGGCTGTTTTCTTAAAATAAGTTTTCAAAAATAGAGAGAATAGAAAAGAAATTAAAACTATCCGCAACACTGAACTTTCCACACTTTCACTTCATTCGATTATGATTCGACGTGAAAGGTACTCATCATTGGGTTTGGTTTTGGGGAGACACAAATGGATGTCTAAAGGGTCATACTACTGAGATTTGTTGGACGCTAAAGGAGGCTATCCAACATTTGATCAATAATAACAAGCTTCCCATGCCTCCAGCTAGCAAGAAGAGCAAGTGATGATAAAGCAAACGACACAAGACATAGGCGAACTTCAACGACAAGATTTCGTGACCTCCTTATATTTTCATTTATCCTTTCCCCAATAAGTCTAGCATAGGCACTTTCTATTTTCCTTAGATTTACTTTGTAAGACTTTTCTTTTTTCCCTTTTAATAAAAATGAGCATTTATTTCCTTACATATGATCATTTCATTACATTGCCAAAAAAAAAATTAAATTAAATCATCATTGTCGAACTAAGCACAAGTTGTACCAATGATTTTAGGCACCCCTTCTAGCCACATCATATCACCTTTCACCCTTCAAATATGCAATCCTTTTTTGGTAAACCACTTTGAGCCTCATCTAACGACATACCCTTCATTTTTCAACCCATATCTACCTAACTTTGGGATGGGATTGTGTGCAACTTATGCAATTTTCAATTTCATAAAAATCTTGAGTGACTTCAAAAGATTAAAATAGAAAAAACTAAAAAAAAAACAATAATAATAATAATAATAAAAGTGTACAAAAGGGCAAGTGTTCCAATATCTTTGATATAAAAATATCTTCGATAAGAACATGTTGAATACCAAGTGAGTGATAGACCGCATGATCGGGATTGTCTACACTTATAAAAATAAAATAAATAAAGCAAAAAAAAAGAGCTAAAAAAGAGTGAGAAACCTCAAGCATGAAAATACAAATATTCAAAAGCAAAGTAGCACACCTTGGGGGCTTATCTAGGGTCTTGAGCCTTTTGTCCCCTTCTTCTTCAACCTTTGGCCTAACCACGTTACAACCCTTAAAAGACCTTTTTGAGGTATACACATACTTGTGCGAGGTTCGGCTAGAGTTACATTCGGCCTGATTCCTAACGGATACGTAGGCAACCTCACATCGAGGTGCGGTCGTAATAAATATGCATTCATATTCACATTCACATTCACACATCATGATCATATCAAGGGATCTCCAATGCTCATCCCTGTCTACTTAGAGCTAGACTTGGGGGCTTGATCCTTACATCATTAGCTTACCTAGCCTAAAGAGTCACCATCATTCGACTCTTCTCGAAATAATATTTTCCCTCACACTTAGCTCTTGCGGCCTAACTTTAGTGTCACTTTCACACACTGCACAGATACATGACCAAATATACTTCTCGTAGGAACCCTTTGTCATGAAATCTTAATACAACGCTGAAGCATGCCTTGTCATAACAAATCACTCATCAATCATCATTGCATAACAAAAAATGAAGTACTTAGCCTCCGTGCCTAAGTTACCCAAATACTTTCATCATTGAGTTAACAATTGAGATAGCCTAGGATGAATTAATCCTTGAATCTTGAGAGATAGTATCAAACAACATTTGACTAAGCTCATTCAACATGCACCTTTAAAGACTTCACTTCGATTCTTTTTCGCGTCTTTCTTTTTCGGGATAAAGTCGGTACCCTCCACAAAAATGACGAAATTTTTTTACTTTTTTTGCATTTTCTTTTGCTTTTTTGCATTTCGAGTTGCGCGATCACATTGAGTCAACACTATGCACACACGAGTCACACGAAGTGAGTCATCATTGAGTCAAGTTTATACCTTGAGTCATGTCAAGTCAATGAGTTAAGTAACATTAAGCCTTAGGTCACCTCTAAGATAATTAAAAGAGATGAGCAAAGTCCTATAGTCAAAAATATAAATGCAGATGCATCCCAGCAAGCAAGAACGTTATCGGATTATTTCGAAAAACCGTGGATACGCCGCATGAGACTCTTCCAAGATGAAAGAAGTTTGAGCAAAATTACATGGAATAGTAAATTAGAGATGAAGAGCTTTAATTTACAAAAAATTTGAGCGGATTTGGTTGAAAAGAAATGACCAAGTTCAAAGTTCGAAGCGAAACCGAGCAACTAACAGCAGCAGCAAGGGAAAAATAGGGAAGACCCGACTCCAGTGCCAGATGACAAGGCTGTCGCCTGGCGACAGAAGCAAAGTGCGACGCCAGAGTCTTCCAGCAGGCGCTAGTGCGGCGACACAATGCGCGGTCCCCATATTGGATTTTGCGGACCTCTTACAGCAATTTCGGGTTGGTACGCCACTTATCCCCTATAAGAAATTCGACTTGATTAAGTAGTCGGTTTGATTACAATCGCAACTAAGTGATTGACCTGACAAAAGATCGTCTCACTTAGCTTAAAGCGCCTAAACATTGGCTCATAAAAAAGGCACCGACATACAGGTTCACAATTCAAAAGCACCGACATAATGGTTTACGAAGAATTCCTAGGATGGAAGATTTTCACAAATCAAGTTGAAGCCTTTAAGAATCACACATATGGTTCTTGAAAAAGATTTTCCAAAGATGGAAGGGTTGATTTGAAGATTTAAGATGACGAAGCTTTCAACAGGGGGGCTTTAAGTCTCTCGCTTGGATTTGAGAAGGACGGTTTGAGATGAAGCGACCTTCGATAGCTTTCACTATGATTGAGGAGGTTATTATGTGATTTGAGAAAAGAACAATTCAAGATGAAGCAATCTTTGATAGCTTCCGCTATGATTGTGGAAGTTATCACTCGATTTGAGAAGATAGCACGAGATGGGAGGTCTTCGACAACGTTCGCTAAGATTGTGGAAGTTGTCCCCAAATATTTGAGAAGATATCACGAGATGGGCGGTCTTCGACAGAATTCGCTAAGATTGAGGAGGTTGTCACCAAGATTTGAAAAGATAGCACGAGATGGGCGGTCTTTGTGGAGGTTGTCACCAATATTTGAGAAGATAGCACGAGATGGGCGGTCTTCGACGACATTTGCTAAGATTGTGGAGGTTGTCACTGAAATTTGAGAAGAGCGGTTCGTGATGAGGCGGTCTTCGACGACTTTTGCTATGATTGGAAAGGTTGTCTCTATGATTCAAGAAAAAGGCTCGAGATGTAGCAGTATTGATCGACGGCGTTCCCTAGCTTGTGGAGGGTTGTCACAAACAACTGGAGGTGATTTCAAGAGAAGTTATCTTTGATGGAGTTCCTTAGATTGTAGAAGGTTGTCACAACAACAGCAATGCAACGAATCGGTTACTCCCAGAGACGTGTGCTCGATGGTACAAGATACACGTTTCTTAACTCTTTTATCTATTTAACTAATGCTAGTTTGCAAGAATCGGCGTTACAAGAGTGGTTTAGGATCGTAGAACGTTCTGAATCATTCTCCGTCCCTATCGCTACTTTGACTTTTGTTTTTGAAACTCGTGTTTCTCCAAACTCAGTCAAAGTCGGGGCTACTGTAGACACCCATTTGTGTCTCCGCAAAACAAAACCCAGTGATGAATACCTCTCATGTCGAATCATAATCGAATGAAGTGAAAGTGTGGAAAGTTTAGTGTTGCGGATAGTTTTTATTCTCTCTGTTTTTGAAAACCTATTTGAAGAAAACAGCCAATCCAGTTTGGATTGGTCCATGGAAAGGGTCCAATAATGGTGTAGTTGGGTCAGGTTCGAAAAGAACTTTCCAATGATATATTTATAAGCCCAATTCCGATGAATAATGAGGAAGTTATGGCCAAATTACTAAACTGGGTCCGGTTTGATATTTATATGCGGCCCAATGATCTAGAGGAGGGCCTAATATTGATTTATCGTTCCTAATGTGATTAGAATTAATTATAGTCTTCTATATTCTTTTAGAAGGTTCTTTTCATTCCTAATTTAATTAGCATTGATAAATTGACTTTAGTTGACTTTTAAGAGTTTTATTCAAAATAAAAGAAGTGTTTTTAAGGAAAATACGATTTTTCCCTCTCATACGGTTAAATTTTATCAAAATAAGAAAAAGCGTGGAAATTTATTTCCAGCGTCTGGCGACAGACCTGGCGTTTGGCGCTGCACTCCAGCGTTTGGCGACAGGCGCGTGTTTGGCGCTGCAGTCGTGTTTTATTCTTTTCGAAACTCTTATTCTTTTTTTATCATATCCGGCTGATTTTCTCTATAAATAGCCTCCTCAAACCTCCGTTCTCTATCATCAAATTTCATTAATTCTCTTTATCACCCTCTTTCATCAAGAATCTCTTGATCACTCTCTCTCTCTCGATCTCTCTTTTTTCTAAACTAGGTTTTCTCAAACAAAATTCCGCATTCACAAGATCTAGAAACACTTATCCAAGTTCGAAGTTGCCTTCGCCATAGACGTGGAAGGTTTTAATTTCTGAGGGTTTGGTCCCAAATCTCTCTTTTCAATTATTTAATTATTGTTTTGTTTATTATTGTCCTTGAAGTTACTAAACCGTGTATTTTGTTATTAGAAAGAGGTACGAGGCATCCAAGTAAGTGCTTTAATTGATTTATTGATATTATGATATAGAAATCATGTCTAGATTGTTATTTTGATCCTTAGCGTCATGTTAAAGTGTTTTGATCTTCCTAGTATCATGTTTAGGGTAATAACTATAATTTCTAATATCACATATGACAATTGTGATTCCTGCGATGCTTCATTTTCTCTTTCCTAAAATTTATGTTAGTATCATGTTAGAGATAAAGCTTTGATTTTTATTGCTTAGTGACATTCTAGGGTTTGTTATTAATCTTGTTAGTATCATGCCTAGGATCTTGCTATTATTATACTTTAACATGATTATTTTAATTATGATTATTATTTTTATAATTGTTATAATTATGGTTATGATTATGATTATGTTGCTTGATTATATTTATTGTTATTGCTTGATCACACCTTTTATGCATGTTTAAAGGGAATTGATACTTGTAATCACGCTTTATAAGATAATTAATAATCTTGTTTAGGGTTAATTTGATTATAATTCAAGTGATCGCCAATAATAGTTTTATTTGTGCATTAATATTAAACCAACATAGATAAACAGGTTTAGGGTAAACCTATTGATTGCATGTTAGTCAGAAAGCGCACGTGAATACGATTAGAATAAAGTATTGGTCTATTATCAGGGCAGGTTCAATCTCTTTTAGGTTGGATTTGTACCTTCATCCCCGAACACCAGTCATGATTCCAGACCTATTGGAGTTGACGATCTCCTGGATCGTTAAGGGGTGTAACCTTCACCATGTGAACGGTTTACAAGTTCCTAAAACTTGTTGGCGAATCTTTTGCTCTAGCTTCCTTCCCTTTGGACGCCACCATACTTTAGTGTATGATCACAGTCGGGTTCAAGTTTGAGGTAATTCTTGAAATATTCCCTACAACATCACACCCCTGATGTTGTTTTATTAGGGGATTTTAATCAAGTAGAGTATCTTGAGGACAAAGTTGGTGGACCTTCTTTCATTACAGGTCGACTTGACTTCTAAGAATGGAAAATTTCCTCGGGTCTAGTTAACATACCTTTTTCAGGTCCCCCTTTCACTTGGACTAATGTCAGTTAAGGAACCCTACTTTTGAAAGAATTGACAAAGGTTATGCAACTAGTTCTTGGATAGATTCCCACTTTGATTCCATGATACTCCATCAACCAATTCTTTTCTCAGATCATGCTGCAATCATTTTAAAGGAAACAGTTTCTCCCTCTGTTCCTAAGCGTCCTTACCGTATAGACAATTGGTGTCTTGAAGTCAAAGAGGTGACTTCCTTGATAGATTCTTCCTGGGGTAGTTCCTTTGCAGGGTCACAAATGTAAGCGGTGTCTCGCAAATTAGTTTCTCTTAGGTCCCGTTTGCTTCGTTGGTGTGTGGAGCATAAAAGGTCCTGGGGTATAGATTGGAAGGATTTGGAAGATTTTATTACCTCTCTGGCTACGTCTTTAGATTCTGAAACTGAGGGTTCTTGATTTCTCTATACTAGAGACAAGTATATTTCACAAGCTCAAACGTTATTTTCATACTGGAAACAACGTTCTAAGGTAAGATGGGATGCCTTTGGCGAAACTAATTCTCACCTTCTCTTTATTTCGGTTCAAGAGCGTTGTCGGAGGAATAAAATTTTTAGCCTAAAAGATAAACAGGGAATTTCGATTTCAAATCCCTCGGATATTGAGAACCTTTTGGTGGATTGTTTTATGGATCTTTAAAAGTTTTAGGGTTCTTCTTATTCCTCCATTCCTGGGTTTTGGATGACCTTAATATTACTCTGCTTTCTTCTGACCAGCAACAACAACTCATGGTTCCCTTCTCGGCTAAAGAGATAAGAGACGCTAAGTTCCATATTAGTAATGATAAATCTCCTAGGCCGGATGGCTATTTGGCCGCTTTCTTTAAGTCTCACTGGTCAATTGTGGGTGCTCAAGTTACTTCAGCAATACAATATTTCTTTGCCCATGGTTATATGCTTAAAGAATGGATCACACCTTTTTTGTCTTGTTACCGAAAGTGGAACATCCTGAGTCTCCTTCCCAGTTCCGCCCGATTGGCTTATGCAATGTTTTGTACAAGTGTGTTGCTAAATGTATGACTTCTCGGCTACGTAAGTTTCTGCCTTTGTTCATTTCTGATTCTTAGTCAAGCCTTTGTTCCGGGTCTACTTATGTCGGATAATAGTCTCATTGCGCATGGGGTTCTTTCTTATATGAACACTTCCACTACTAGACTGTGCTCGACAACTTTAAAGTTGGATATGAACAAAGCCTATGATAGAATTGATTGGGAGTCCTCTGGGAAGCTCTTGGAATTTTTGGTTTTCCCCCTTACTGGATATAGATTATTAAACAGTGCATTTCAACGGTCTCTTACCAGATTCTGGTTAATGAAAGGCCGTCTTCGACTCTTCGGCCTACTTGTGGTCTAAGACAATGCGATCCTTTATCCCCCTATTTATTTATTCTCTTTATGGAAGTCTTTTCGACTATGCTTCGGAGAGTAGAGACTAATGGTTTGTTTTAGGTAATTCGCATCTCCAGGTTTGCTCCTTCGGTTTCTCACCTGTTTGTCACCGATGATGCCCTACTTTTCTTTCGGGTCTCTCCAAAATCCTACTCAATCTCTTAGAGGTCATTAACCGGTTTTGCTGCATATCTGGTCAAATGGTTAACGTACAAAAATCTTTTGTTAAATTCAGTTCCAATACTCCGAAGGATTACCGTGAGTTTCTAAGCTCTGCCTTACAAATGCATTCTAAAGATTCTCTAGGTATGTATTTGGGTCTTCCTGTGGACTTAGGTAGGGCTAAGTGCCACCAGTTCCAGCCTCTGGTTGACAAGATTTCGCAGCAGCTTTCTACTTTTAATTCGCGATAGTTGTCCACTGCAGCTAAGTTGGTTATTATCAATTCGGTGGTAGTGGCTTCGTTAAATCATGTTCTTTCGGTTTTTAAATTGCTTGTTACTATTTCTGATCGGATTGACATGCTCTTGACTCGATTCTGGTGGAAATCTAGTAAGTCTTCTAGAGGTTTGAGTTTAATCCCTTCTTCTTCGCTTCACTTACCCCGAGGTTTAGAAGAATTGGGTATTCGCAATATCCCCTCCTTTAACTCGGCGTTACTAAGAAAGCAGATATGGCGCTTTATTCATCATCCACAATGGCTAGTTTCAAGGATATATCAAGCTAGATATCCTCGGCTTTTAAACTATAAAGCTTCTATAACTGCAGTCCCTCCATCTTGAAGTTGCAGGAGTTTATTGGAAGGAGCTCGTGTTTTATCTCAAGGATTTATGTGGAAGGTAGAGTCTGGTTCTCAAATTAGTATTGTGGATTATCAATGGGTGCCTTAATGCTTAGTTTGGTTTAAGGATTCGAATTCGCCTAACGATCATCCGTCTCTTGTGTCTCATTTAATTAACACCCGTTCACATGATTGGGATAGTTCTCGTATTTGTCATCTGTTTCCTTCTTCCATGGCGGATCTTATTGTTTGTTTAGAAAGACCTAACGAGAGGATGGATGATTTTGTATACTAGAAGTTTACTCGATATGATTGTTCACTACAAAATCAGCTTTTGCTCTTCTGCTTCATCAGGACCATTCGGGTTCTACTTCTTCTCCGATTCTCCCTTGTTGGTGGAAGAAATTCTGGGGTTTCCCTATTCTTCCTAAGGTGTCGCCTGGAATGCCGGTAATAGGGAAGGAAAATTTAGTGGAGAAAAATTTCTAACATTTTTTAAGTGCCTGGATTGAAGGTAATGTTGTATAGGGGTAACACTTTCCCCTTAAAATAGGGGTAATAGTTAATCTAACCCCCCTAGGGTAACTTTTTTCCCTTGAACAAATTATCTTGTTTCCTTTTCTTTCGATAGTCGGCACGTCATTCATCTCACTTGGTCAATCCCACCACCATCACTGTCACCAGCCTATCACCGTCACCGCCATCACCTCCGTCACCGTCACTGTCACGCTATCTCCTCAACCTTTGTCTTCCTCTACCTCAATCTTTCTCCTTGTTCTCTCAATTTCCAATCAGCTTGCCGTTGGAATGAATCAATTAGGTAATATCTTAATCTATGTCTATCCAAATTGACCAAAGATTTCAGTTTAATACCTTCAATTGGAGTTGGATTTATCCCATAAAAGAATCACAATTGCAAATTTGGTATTTTTCTCTCTCTCCTTTCTATTTCCTGGTGGTTTGTGAAATTGTGATATGAAATTATTTTGGAAAGTTGTTGCGATGATTATGGCTAGTTTCACCGGTAATAATGGCTGATGGTTGCATCTGACATGTCCCTCAACTTTGTTCATTAACCCTACAATAATGTCAAGCTTGAGAAAATGAAAATATCAACCCATTAATTAATTCTCCTGTAAGATTTATCCCATTAATATTCACTACTAGAAATAGGCAAAATAACAACGGATCTCTTCCGACGGACTGGTTTTTCCGTCGCAAAATTCAAAAATTACGACGGATTTTTTTCCCTCGCAAGTTTCCGACGGATTTCAATGTTTTCGACGAATTTTCCGTAGTAATACTTGCGACGGAAAATTTTTCCGTCGTAATTTTCTTTTTACGACGGAATATTTCGTCGAAAATATTTTTGTGACGGAATATTCCGTCGGAAAAAGGAATTACGACGGAAATAATTCCGTCGAAAATTATAAGCCTTTTTTTTTAAAATACCCAAATTCCTTTAACCTAAAAAATCGAAAAATCGAATTGAAGGGGAAACGGGAAGCTACAAACAGAAGAAAGAGAAGGAGAGAGAAAGAGAGAGGGAAAGAGAAAAAGGGGCCACACACCGCTGCCGGCCGTCCCGCTTCCGGCGCCGTTCGTCACCCATCCGCCGCCGACGAAGACCAAAACGCTGCAGATGATTAACTAGAAAAAGAGGACGAAAAGGAGAAAGAGAAAGAGGACGAGAAGGAGTAAGAGAAAGACAACGTTGGTCGAAGTGCCGGCTTGTTTTCTGTTGAGCCTCCGTTGACGTTTCTGGTTGTTGCCGGCGCCGCGTCTAGGTAAGTTGTTTTTGTTTTTTGTTTTCTTTTTTTTTTATCCTTTTTTTTTAAGACATTCAAATCTGACTAGACCACCACAACCGCAGCCTCCCTTGACCACCACAACCGCAGCCTCCGGCCTCCTCCCTTCCCTCGCCGTGGCTGAAGCAGTTTTCATCTCTTTCTGGTAAGTTGTCCTTTCCCCAATTTTTTTTTAATTTTTTTTTAATAATAAACCCTTATTTATTTAATTCAATTATTTTTTTTTAATATTTTGTATGTAGGATTTGTACAATTAGATGGTTTAATTTTCAAAAAGAAGTGCAGATCTAAAGGTTAGTCACATTACAAATCCTAATATAACGTATGTATGTTAGTTTAGTTTGGTTTTGTTTAACATAACTTAGTTTCGTTAAGTTTATTCTAAAATAATGTGTTTTAGTTTAGTTTAGTTACTTTTTTTTTTTGTAAGTATGTTAGTTTAGTTTAGTTTAGTTTACTTTTTTGTAAGTATGTTAGTTTAGTTTAGTTTATTTTAATATAATGTGGTTTAATTTAGTTTAGTTTTACTTAAGTAAATTAGATTAGTTTAATATTATGAAACTTTAGTTTAGTTTATTTTAATATAATGTGGTTTAATTTAGTTTAGTTTTACTAAAGTATATTAGATTAGTTTAATATTATGAAACTTTAGGTACGTTTTGTTCGTTTTGTTTAATATGATATATGTTAGATTACTTTAGTTCATTATAATCTAGTTTAGTTTTGTTTTGTTTAATATAATGTTTCTTACTTAAGTTTAATTTTTTATAATGCATGTTACTATAATTAATATTATGATATGTTAGTTTAGTTTGGTTTTGTTTGGTTTGATTTGTTTATATTAATGTTATGGTTTTATGATATGTTTGTTTATGTTAAGTTTAATTATGATATATTTGTATAATTTTTTGTATGTTAGTTTAGTTTTAATATCTTTAAATAAATCATTTGCATAATCATATGCCTAGATACCCGTTCAAGGCATACACATTAGGAGTATGTCTTGAATAGTCCCCGGTTGGGACTGTCCTTGTACGTTTAGTCTCACTTAGGTGGTGAATGTATTCCTTTTTTTTAATTCTAAGGAAGATCCTTGCTTGTCATTTCTCTACAATGTTCTCTAGGTACATATATAGGTGTTACTAATCGCCTATATCGTGTACTTGGAGAATTGTAGGGAAATGCTGCCGGATTTTCCATAGAATTGAAATCCTGGCATACATTCACTAGTGAGATTAAACGTCCAAGGATGGGTTAGGTTGGAGTGATAAGGACCCTTGGAAATCATTTCTCTTCTCATTTGCATTTCCATAACACTTTGATCTGTTATGAATATATATTGTGCTTTGTGACTAATGTGATTAATGGCATATGTGTTAGTTGTGTAGAACTTGTAATCATGAAACGAAAAGAACGTGGTTGGATGTACAAAAGAAAGGTTGGGAATTCTATTAATCCTGAGTTCTTGAAGGGGGTAGATGAATTCCTTAAATATGTGGAAGATCATCCCGAGAGTAGCAACCCGAATGAAGTTAGGTGTCCATGTTTTAAATGCAAAAACAAACGTCTTTGGGATCCGGATACGGTTAAACTTCATTTGTATCGCAGCGGTTTTTTTACCTAATTACTATGAGTGGATGTGTCATGGGGAAGGGTTTCCAGGAACTCGTAGAAGGCAGTCAAATGAATATCGTGAAATGGTTTTGGATGCCTTTGGTCAGTCTCAAGATCAAGGCCATTCCGAAGAGGCACCTGTTTCATTAGAGGAGGAGCCTAATGCACAAGCCAAGCCATTTTTTTGATTTGTTAAGGGCTTCTGAACAACCGTTATATGAAGGGAGCTCATTGTCTGTGTTAGAGATGGCTTCTAGAATCACTAGTCTAAAGTGTGAGTATAATTTGCCGCACAGATGTGTTGATGGATTTGCTTATTTGGTTAATGAGGTCAAGAAAATTGTTAAGGGGTTAGAGTTTCCCCATGAAAAGATTCATGCATGCCCGAAAGGATGTATGTTGTTTTGGAAAGATGATGCTCAATTATCTACATGTAGGGTGTGTGGCAGCGACCGATACAAGAAGACTTCTAAAGGTAGCTTAGTGCCTTTGAATGTTCTATTTTATTTCCCTATCACACCTAGGTTGTAAAGGCTTTTTGCAACTAAAAACATTTCTGAGGAA
The DNA here is from genome assembly GCF_001683475.1 of Chenopodium quinoa. Taxonomy (NCBI): domain Eukaryota; kingdom Viridiplantae; phylum Streptophyta; class Magnoliopsida; order Caryophyllales; family Amaranthaceae; genus Chenopodium; species Chenopodium quinoa. Next base: position 2,939,606 of record NW_018744821.1, on the reverse strand, counting down.
ATGACATGGCATGCTAAAAATCCTCGAGTTCAAGGCACAATGGCACACCCTAGCGATAGTGAAGCTTGGAAACACCTAGATAGTTGCTTTCCTGATTTTTCCTCTGAACCTCGTAATGTTCGACTTGGCCTATGTACGGATGGATTTGCTCCACATGGTCAGTTTGGGGGACAATATTCTTGTTGGCCTGTCATTTTGACCCCTTATAACTTGTCTTCGTCAATGTGTATGAAAAGACAGTTCATGTTTCTTTCGTTACTCGTTCCTGGTCCTAAAAACCCTAAGGGCAACTTGGATGTTTACATGCAACCGCTCATACACGAGTTGAAACAGTTGTGGGAAGTTGGGGCAAATACTTACGATATTTCGAGAAAACAAAATTTCAATCTTCGAGCAGCCATCCTATGGACCGTTAGTGACTTCCCGGCTTATGGTATGTTATCTGGTTGGACCACAGCCGGTAAGAAGGCTTGTCCATATTGCATGGAGAAAAGCAAAGCATTTTGGCTCGAAAATGGTGGTAAGGTTTCTTGGTTTGATTGCCATCGTCAATTCCTTTCGACAAATCATCCTTTTCGAAATAGTAAAAATGCATTTTGTAAAAAAAAAGTCGGAAAAGGTTCACCACCTCACATCATGTCAGGAGAGGAACTTTGGGAATGTGTGAAAAACCTCCCGAAAGCAACAGATGGCCCCGAGGCACTGAAACGTCTCAAGAATGCAAAAAAAAGTTTGTTCAAGCAAAGCACTCTATGGGACCTTCCATATTGGAAACATCTGCTTGTTCGTCACAACTTAGATGTCATGCACGTTGAAAAAAACTTTTTTGATCAGTTGATTCACACTATAATGGACGTGAAAAAGCTATCTTGTGACACGCCATCAGCTCGGAATGACATTGCTAAATACTGTAAACGGCCCCAGCTACATCTTCAAGAGGATGATAGAGGAAAAGAATTCATGCCAAAGGCTCCATTTGCTCTTGACAAGGCTCGGAGAAAGGTTTTGTGTGAGTGGGTCAAACAATTGCGGTTTCCTGATGGTTACGCTTCCAATTTGAGCCGATGCGTTGATTCGCAATCAGGTAAGTTACATGGAATGAAAAGCCATGACTGTCACGTGTTCATGGAGAGGTTGTTGCCCACTGCTTTGAGAGAATTTCTCCCTACCCATATATGGAATGCAATTACAGAGATAAGCCAATTCTTTCGCGATTTATGTTGCTACACAATTACAGTTAGCGACATGGAGCGATTGGAAAAAAACATAGCTGAGATCCTGTGCAAGCTTGAGAAGGTTTTCCCCCCATCTTTCTTCAACTCCATGGAGCATTTACCAATTCATTTGCCATAAGAGGGAAAGTTATGTGGACCTGTTCAATATCGGTGGATGTATCCTTTCGAAAGGTAAATCAAAGGCCCTTTCTCAACTCTTACTTTCATCTCTTTCATTGCTTTTCGTTACTTATACTTCTACGGCTATATAAAAATAATTACAGGTTCCTCAATCACCTGAAACGAAAAATTGGTAATAAGGCTCGTGTTGAAGGTTCCATATGCAACTCTTATCTCACTGAAGAGATATCAAACTTCTGCTCCAATTACTTTCAGCCCTCAGTTGACAAAAAAACACGAGATCTAAGTCGAAATGTGAATGCTGATGTGGAATCCCCGGCTGACAACAATGAAATCCCAGAGCTGTTCACGGTGGATAAGGGTCGTGTGTCAAATTTGGATAAAACTCGGTATTTAGATGACAAGGAACTCGAACGTGCTCATTTGTTCGTTTTAAGAAATACCGGCATTCTTGGTGAATACGAAAGGTATATATGTTTAGGATAAACTTTTCAAAATCCTTAAATTTAATATAATTGCTGCAATGATTAACCATGTGTCATTAATCTATTAGGCAGTTTGAGGACTACATTCTTAGTACTCGAACTTATTTGCGTCGAGAAGATGTCATGGAGAAATGCGAAAGTGAATTCCCTGATTGGTTTCTCACAAGGTGATAATACTTTTCGAACATTGCATATCGATTAACTTGTGATAATACAATATATTTCATTTCAATTAGTGTGACATTTGTATTCGTAACGGTTATAGGTGAGAGAACAGAAACCAAGTTCTGATGTGTTGTGAGAATTGTCTATGAGGCCTTTCAAGCGTGTTGAACTTGGAACCAGATATTTGTCGGTGGCTTTAATTTCCACACACAGTCCTATGGCAAACACAAATCTACGATGAATTATGGGGTGTGTGTCTCAAGTGAGGACGGTGGAGTGCACTTTGGCATTTTAAACGACATAATTGAACTTGTCTACACCAGTCCCGAAAAAGAGTACAAGACTATTTTGTTTAGTTGTAGTTGGATGGATTGTGGTAAAGGAATGAACATTCATGAACAATACAAGCTTGTCGAAGTAAATCATACTAAGAAGTATCCCAAGTATGATCCATTTGTTTTATCTTACCAAGTGTCCCAAGTGTATTATGCATCTTACCCTAGCCTTAAACGTGATCGGGTTCAATGGTGGGCTGTATTTAGAACTCAAGCAAGGTCGGTGATTGATGCTCCGGTGGATTTAGAGTTTTTTGCAGGGTCCTTCACCACAAGTACATGAAACGCTTTGTCCACCAACTGACATTCCAGACTATGAACTTGATAGTGATGATGATGATGACGATGGCTTTGTTATCTCAAGCGATGAAGAAGAAGAAGAAAGCATTGGCTCCAGTGATAGTGACGAAGAAGAGGACATCGATGTATTTTTAGATGACACTAGTGATAGTAATAATGATAGTGATAATGATAGTGGTAGTAGTGATAAGAGTAAAGAAGAGGAGAATATGTAGTTACTCCTTTAACTATTGTCTTCGAATGTTTTGTTTTTAATGACTACTCGGACTTCTAATATTGCATTACATTTTTGGTCTCATTTTATTTTTTTGAATGTCTTATGGATATAATTTATGAATTTACAATGTGCAATCATGGTACTAACAAATTTTTCAGGTGGTCATCATGGGAGGAGGAAATAAAGGAGAAACGTCCAAGAGGAGAAAGACTAAGGGGAAATCTCAGGTTGTACGTGTTGACGAGGATGAGTCAATTGACGAAGAGGAGGCACATGATTTGGGGGCCTCTCAAGAAATCGTCAATCGGAGACAGATTCCTAGGCATTTACAAGGGCAACAGGAGCAACAGGAACAGGAGCTACAGGACCCGCAACCTAATGACTTGTTGGAGTTGGACCATTCCACACTTTGGTGCGTATGTATTTGTAATGAAATATCCTTAAATTCGTATTTACTTTGATAAAGTGAATTTGTATTACTTTTACCATGTTTTGTTCACTTTTTGTTGATTATCTACTTACATGAATGTCTATCCTTTATTATAGGTTTGATGATAGGCCGGTGAAGAATGTGCTCTCCGACTCGCTAACCGGCTACTATGTTGAGCCTTGGAGGAATTATGGAGAGGTTGATGAAGATTCGAGAGAGCACTTTTGGAACTTGTTCAGCGTATGATAACTTTAACCTAACATAATACATGTTTTATAAAGTATATTGATGGCGTTGAATTTTGTAATAAAGACATTTTCTTGATTTGCAGAAAAAATTCAAGTGGGCACCTGAGTTAAACAACCAAGTGAAGGACACTTTCGAAGAAAAGTTTGCAAATCGCCTACATGACACGTTCTACAACATCACACACAGGCTGAATGGTGGAAGACCAAAATAGCTTAATAAAGATGTCCACGAACGCATGATGCGAATTATTGCCACCGATCCAGATTATAAGAAGCGGTCGGAACAAAACAAGAAGAACCGAAGAGGCGGATCCATGGAAAATGTCGTTGAACCGACCCACTTTCAAGGTACAATATCAGTTGTACAACATGATAAAAAGATGGTAAGGTTCCTAAAATATGTCTAGTAACAATTAAGTCATTTATCTATTAATGAATTTTGGTGGGCTAACATGTTTTCATTGATTTTCTGCATGTATACATAAAGGTTGCACAAAACCAAGGCCAATTACCAAATGCCCATGATCTTTTCTTGAAGACACACTTCAAGGAAGTGCCTGGAAAAGGCCAAGTGGCTGCCAACACCAAAGAAAAAAGGATTGCGGTAAAAACTTATTATATGAGTTGATATATGGCAAATTAGCAAAGTAGAACTCATTATATGCTTATTTGGATGATTTTGGATGAGTTAGGGTCGAAAATTGACTTATGTGCTTATTTTTCTTGGAACCATATACTTAGAAACCTAAAAGTATGTGATATTGGAATGTTAGAAGAAAGAAACCTTCCATTTGATTGAAAACATAGAAAATAGGCATGGTTTTAGCCATATAGGCCAAATTTGGATGATTTTGAATGAGTTAGGGTCGATATTTGACATATGTGCTTATTTCTCTTAATTTCTGTCCTTAGCCACCTAAAAGTATGTGATATGGAATGTTAGAAGAAAGAAACCTTCCATTCAATTGAAAACAAAGAAAATAGGCATGGTTTTAGCCATATAGCCAAATTTGGATGATTTTGGATGAGTTAAGGTCGAAAATTGACTTATGTGCTTATTTTTCTTTATTTCTAACCTTAGGCACCTACAAGTATGTGATATTGGAATCTTAGAAGAAAGAAATCTTCCATTTGATTGAAAACATAGAAAATAAGCATGGTTTTAGCCATATAAGCCAAATTGGAATGATTTTGGATGAGTTAAGGTCCAAAATTGACTTATGTGCTTATTTTTCTTTATTTATATCCTTAGGAACTTAAAAGAATTTGATATTGGAATGTTAGAAGAAAGAACGAGTCCATTTGCTTGAAAACATAGAAAATATGCATGGTTTTAGCCATATAGGCCAAATTTGGATGATTTTGGATGAGTTAGGGTCGATATTTGAAATATGTGCTTATTTCTCTTAATTTCTATCCTTAGGAACTTAAAAGAAATTTATATTGGAATGTTAGATGAAAGAACGAGACCATTTGCTTGAAAACATAGAAAATTGGCATGGTTTTAGCCATATAGGCCAAATTTGGATGATTTTGGATGAGTTAGGGTCGAAAATTGACTTATGTGCTTATTTTTATTTATTTATATCCTTAGGCACTTAAAATTAATTGATATTGGAATGTTAGAAGAAAGAACGAGTCCATTTGCTTGAAAACATAGAAAATAGGCATGGTTTTAGCCATATAGGCCAAATTGGATGATTTTGGATTAGTTAGTGTCAATATTTGACATATGTGCTTATTTCTCTTAATTTCTATCCTTAGGAACTTAAAAGCAATTGATATTGGAATTTTAGAAGAAAGAAAGAGACCATTTGCTTGAAAACATAGAAAATAGGCATGGTTTTAGCCATATAGGCCAAATTTGGATGATTTTGGATGAGTTAGGGTCGAAAATTGACATATGTGCTTATTTCTCTTAATTTCTATTCTTAGGCACTTAAAAGTATGTGATATTGGAATGTTAGAAGAAAGAACGAGTCCATTCGATTGAAAACATAGAAAATAGGCATGGTTTTAGCCATATATGCCAAATTTGGATGATTTTGGATGAGTTAGGGTCGAAAATTGACATATGTGCTTATTTCTCTTAATTTATATTCTTAGGCACTTAAAAGTATGTGATATTGGAATGTTAGAAGAAAGAACGAGTCCATTTGATTGAAAACATAGAAAATAGGCATGGTTTTAGCCATATAGGTCAAATTTGGATGATTTTGGATGAGTTAGGGTCGATATTTGACATATGTGCTTATTTCTCTTAATTTCTATCCTTAGGCAACTAAAAGTATGTGATATTGGAATTTTAGAAGAAAGAACGAGTCCATTTGCTTGAAAACATATAAAATAGGCATGGTTTTAGCCATATAGGCCAAATTTGGATGATTTTGGATGAGTTAGGGTCGAAAATTGACTTATGTGCTTATTTCTCTTTATTTCTATCCTTAGCCACCTAAAAGTATGTGATATTGGAATGTTAGAAGAAAGAAACCTTACCTTATATTGTTGGTTGTTTTTTTAACAATATTTTTTATTATCTTCAATATTTTGTAGGAGACCTACCAGAAGAAGCTCGAAGAAACAAGGAGTCAGAGGATTCAGAAGAGTCCCAATGAGTTTTACTGGGAGACGGTGGGTGGGCGCAATAAGAAGGGGCGTGTGAAGGGACTTGGCCAAAGTGCAGAGCTCTACTATGGCAAACAGATGGGTCGAGGTTCCCGTTCTTCACAGCAATACACGCCGTCTGTCATTTCTCAAATGCAAGACCAGATGGAACACAGGGTGCAAGCTCTCCAAATTCAAATGGAAGCCGAGATGGAAAGGCGAATTGACTCCCGAATGGCTGAAATGAAGAGGATATACAAGGAGAGTATGGATGAGATGATGAGTCGTTTAACCAACAACGACTCATATTCCACCATTCATCCTCAGCATCGAGACCCAAGGGACGACCCGGGTAGTGGTGGAGCAGGCCATGGTTTCCAGGCAATTGCGTAGCTTAGCTTTAGTCTAGCATAGAATCACTCTAACCTAGCTTTTGTTTGGTATATATACCAAAATGTGGACTATCTTTTGTACTAGGACATAATTATTATATATATATATGTAAATAAATATAATTTCGTAGGTCGGTAATTAATTTTTTTAAAACAACAATTTCAGGTTTTCAAATGCTTTTTTTTATGTCGATTTATCATAAAAAAAAATCAGGTTTGGAAATGCATATTTTTACAGGAATTTCTTACTGGCTGGAACTAAAAATTACGACGGAAAAAAGCGTTGCAAATAACTATTTACGACGGAATTTTTCCTCGCAAATTATATATTTACGACAGAAAATTCCGTCGTAAATAGTTATTTGCGACGCTTTTTTCCGTCGTAATTATTACTTTGCGACGCTTTTTTCCGTCGTAACTTTTAGTTTACGAAGGAATTTTCCGTCGGAAATATATAATTTGCGACGGATCTTTTTCCGTCGGATACTTGCGACAGATCATCAATTAAGGCCAAAGACAAGTCCGACGACATTATTTCCGTCGAAAGAAAGGTTTACGACGGAAATTCCGTCGTAATGTGGCCATTTTCCTACAAAGGGTTTTTCGACAACCCTTTACGACGGAATTCCGTCGGAACCCTTCTTTCCGACGAAAATGGCGTATGTTCCGACGAACTTTTTCCGTCGCAATTTTGGTGTTTTCTTGTAGTGATTATCCCCTTATTTATTCAAGGGGCTCCAGGCAAGGCCTAAGTGGAAACTCTTTATTTGGAAAATCATGCACAATGCTCTTCCCACAGTGGATGTTATGCACTTGAAAGGGATTCCGATAGATCCTACTTGTGGCTTCTGCCAACAATCTCAAGAGACAATGTCTCATTTATTCTATCAGTGTGCATTTATTCGGTCTGTTTGGCCTTTGTATCATCTGGAGGAGTTTCGATTTTTATCTTTGATTGAAAATTTTAGTGCTTGGTTGACTAATACTATTGGTCATTTTAGGGCTTCTAAAGATTGGAAACGTCTGGATGCACTAGTGGCATTCATGTGTGCTCTTCGGTTGGGATTTTGGTTGTGGCTGTGGCTTGGATTGACCGTAGCTCGAATGCCAGGGACCTCTCTTCTCTCTCTCAACCTGCTTGTCCTTTGGGTTTTGGTTTATCTTCATGTCTTCACATGCAGAACATATCGTCTGGCCTCTACGATATCTGTCTTGCGTTTGATGGGGCTTGGAATGCTACGGATCGCCGTGCAGGCATGGGTTGGTTTCTTTCTCTTGCCCTTTCTTCCCCTATAGTAGGAGGGGGCCCAAGCGGGGTTTGCTTCTTTGGCTCTTCACTCTGAATTAATGGCTTGTTTACTGGGTTTGCGTCATGTGAAGGAAAGAGGCTATTCTAGTGTTCAGATTTATACTGATTGTTGTTCGGTCCAGTATTTGCTTAAAGGTCATCTTTCGGATGCAATTTCGGTTATTTGGATTCTGAAGGAGATTCGCTAGCTTGTCCTGACCTTTAGGAGGTTTGATATTCATAAAGTGCCTCGGCATGATATAGGATATGCTCATTTTATGGCGAGCTTAGCTCGTCATAGACTTTTGCTTATCGCTTTTAGTTTTGTTAGTTTTTTGTCAAAAAAAAAAAAACAAAAACAAAAAAACAAAACCAAACAAACAAACAACAACAAAAAAAAAAAAAAAAAAAAAAAAAAAAAAAAAAAAAAAAAAAAAAAAAAAAAAACCTTCTCAATTCATAAGCATTACACCTCGCTACTAAGCATGCCCATCTCTCTGCAAATGAAAATGACAGAGCATTGATCAATTTTCCTTTAAAATTGCAATGTTGCCAATGAAAGAGCACAAAAATGTTTTTAACACTTAACAAAAACTTTTATCTTAACACCATAGAAAGTTTAAAAAATAGATTTATCACTACTTAACAGATTCACTCTACTACTAAGAAGAGTAAGAACCCTTTATAGAGCCCACAATGTATCAATGTCCCATGTCGCCATATATTGGTCGCAAAAAAAAAAAGAAAAAAAAAAGAAAAAAAAATCAAAACCCCAAAACTAACCCAGCCTCTCCGTCCCTACCAGTCTACTACCATCACCCCACCATCCTAGCCCTGCCACTGGAACTCACCCCCCTCCCTTTCTCCTACCTTAAAACCAGTATTCACCCCTTTCCCCATCCAAAATGGCTGCCTGTTTTTCTTACTCCCCAAAAATGAAACGACCACTATCGGTTGAAATCGGACCATTTAAGTAGATTTCGACCACTCATGCTCTAAACCAAGCAATTTCGGTTGCTAGTGGTCGTTTTCAATGGCCAGTTTAAGAAGTTTGAAAAACTAGGGGCAATTTTGGATGGGGAAAAGGGTGGTTGTTGGTTTTTAGGTAGGTAATAGGTGGCTGTTGATTTTTGGGCAGGGGCCGAGAATAGTTGAAGGGTGAGTTCCGGTGAAATAGGCTGGTAAGGGGGTGTGTCGGAGGTGGGACAGGGAGCGGCAGCTACACAGGTGAGGTGGGGAAGGACCGATGGTGGGGGTAGGGTGGATGGGTATAATACCATCATTCACATTTTGCACTTACGTTTCCATACGTAGTATGCCATTAATCAAGCATATTTGGTGGAGATGATGAGGAACCACATTGCACTTTGAGATCACAAGTTCAACCCCCCACCATATGCTTCTAGATTATGTTGTTGGTCTTAAAAGCCTCATAATAATTGACAAATTAAATAAATAGAATTTGGGAAAAAAAAAAAAAAAAATCTTGTTAACTCCATACTTTCATTATTGAGGATTCGAAAAAAAAAAAAAAAAAAAAAAAAAAAAAAAAAAAAAAAAAGTAATCCCTATTGAGGATTGAACCTTAACAGAGGTCTAGTGCTTGGCTAAGTGCTCCAAACTTCAACCTCAATTAATTTTCTTTGAGGGGATCTTCCTGGGTGTATCTGTTGTGTAATCTATCATATTAATGGAAAAATAGAATGATGACCACAAGTACATATTTCATAAAATAATATCACAAATCCTAAGATCTAAACATGAAATTATACAAGCATTGTTAACCTACAAATAAGGATCATGGTTATAATTCCTCAAGTTAGGTCATAAACTCATAATACAAGATGCAAAAAAAAAACAAAAAAAAAAAAAAAAAAAAAAGAGTTCTGAGAAATATGTAGTGCTCATTTAGCAGCTTAAGCTCATCAATCCACAAAATTCTTCACTAAGGCCTCATGAGTTCAACTTGGCACGCCGTTCCTCGTATGAAGCTGAAACCAATAAATAGAAGCAGTAAAAACCAAAGTTGACTGAAAAATTAAGACGTAATAAACCAATAGGAAAATTAGCAGTAAATCTGTTTAAAAGCTGTTTATTTTCGAAAATGTACAAGCAGAGTTAAATTGTTTAGAAGCTGTTTATTTTCGAAAATTTACAGCAGAGGGTCATTTTTGGAAATAAACAGCTTCCAAACAAATTCTAACGTCTTTGTAACTTTGCAAGTAAAAGAGATTGAAGATTCTCTAGTTGGTAATTTCAGAAAATATCCCCCCACCACACACCCACACCTGCCCCCAAATGCTTTTCTAAATACGATTATTATCATCAGACTCACGCTCAGTTGGCCTTGTCCTCAAGGGTATGTGCACGCATTTCTTCATCCCAGCGGCTTTTGTAAGGGAATGTCTTCCTGAAAAATAACACACATCAGGTATTCAGGTCCATGTCCAACTTTAACTTTCCTTCAGTCAGCCTCACTACTTTTCATGCTTTAAAAAACAATGGAGAACATAGTCATAGGCCACCTTCATCATCTTCTATGGACGAACAACTATCCAGAGCATTACTAAAAATAGCAAATTGCAGCATGAAATTTTGGCATTCATTTTCCAAGTGTGCGCATAATGCCTGTCTTGCATCTACACAAAACTTTTAAAGTCAAACAAGATAAAAAAGTAGCTTCTGTACCTAAAATGTTGCACAATAACTTAACCCTCATGAGAAAAGAGAGACCATGAAATTATGCACAATTATGACTTCTGAACACTTGTATTGTATCATGCATGCATCCATATTGTTAAATTTGTTTACGAGGAATTTGTAGTAGTAAATTGGCATCTAGACCAAGGGGATGGTAGTTCTACTTAAGATAGGTTAGTTTGAGGCCTTGAGCAAATAGGGGAATCAGTCTATAAATAGAGGAGCTTAGGGGAAAGAGAAGTATGATGAATATTTGTTGAGAAGTTATAATTTGGTAGCTTTGTCTTAGTGAGAGTGTCCAGCTACTTAAACTGGGATTACAAGCAATTATGCTCATTTTAAGGATTTAATCACATCAAGTACAATATACATATGCAAGGAGGTGGCAAGGCCCAATTGGTAACTTAGCCCAAGAGAGTGAGAATGCACATGAGAACATCAGCAACATCAACAAGCAGCTGGAACACAACAGGACGAATCACACTTGAAGACAAACAATCATCAGCAGCCACCAAATCAGTCTAGGGACTGGTATATATAAATGAAAGTGGGGAAAGGGTTTAGGCAGGCATTTTGTATGAGAGTTATCTCTAAGAGTTGTGGGCCAAATCCACTACTTGAGAGTTGTAGGCTAAACCTACTAATGTTGAGAGTTGTAGGTTAAACCTACTAGTTTGTGTTCTTTTCTTGCTGCCATTGTTAAATATAATCAAGCTTAAAGCTTCTTCCTTATTTGTTCTGTCTTTCTTTGTTTTGAGTTGCTGTAAATGGAGTAGTGGCCTGAGTCCATTACACTTCGATTCATCCTCGTTTCAATTGTTTTCTGTTTTTGCAATCTATTACATGTTCCTTCTATCCATTCAGTCCTTTACACAGTTCATAGTTATTTCATACGTGTTTCTGATCTCCAGAACATTCAATACACAAAGAAACATGAAACTAGATAAAAATTGTGCTTCATTATTGACATTGTTCTGGAATGCAACTTCACATGCCAACAGTGACATACCTTCCTATCCTCCACAAAAATAGAAGATTTTCATTTCACCCTCCCCAAGAATACATGATTAACCAAATATCACGAATTAATTCGTGAATTGGGATTTGCAGAACAGAACTTGGAATATTATTCTTATTGTTATTTAATTAAAGGTTCCCCAAACTTTCAGCATGGATGACATATTGACATGTACTCTGCATTTTATAGCAGATTTACATTCTAGAGAAATTTTTCTAAGCTATTTTACCCATTTTAAGGGCCGTATTGACGATAAAACTAATGAGCTCATCAGAGAGAACCCAGATATTCTTAGAAGAAAAGATCTGATATGCTTTCTTGAATGTTGATGGGCTTTCTCAATACTTGAGAGTTGAGAAATGGGAATTCAACTTATCATAAACACCAAGTCTAAGATAAAGGTAGAAAATGATAATTATATACAGTAAAAATAAAATAAAATAATAATAATAATAATAATAATAATAATAATAATAATAATAATAATAAAAAATAAATAAAAATAAAAAAATAAAAAATAAAATTATAGTTAAGGACTGGTGGCCATCATAAATATTTTTTTTAAAATTTTCAACTTGACAAAATCTCATACCAAATCAAGAATTTTACATGTCACATAGCCCACTTGAAAACAAAATCTAATAAATATATTCAATACAAACTTACCTGCTGAAGTAAAGAACTGCGGACCTTCAAATTCACAAGAGCTTAGAACCAAAGGCAATGCTGAGGCCATAGTATACTGAGGCTTCTTAGGCGTTCTCTCAATATCAAGTAAAACATCTATAATCTGAATAAGAAACAAAATGAACTCAAGAAGCCGAAAAAACTAAGCAATGCATGTAAATGTTACAAATAAAAGGGAAGTAATACATGATTCAAGCTTAGAACTGTGATTCGTTGACTAATGATGTTGAGAAAATTGAAGTTGAGGACAATAATAATTGTCTTTGATGACACTTCTATAGTTCTATACTATTCTATTAAATTGGTGCTTTAAAATATATGTTTCTATATTTTAATAAGCATATTGTCATTATATATTGATCAATGGTCAATCAGACACAAGCTAACAAGGTAGGGAAGCCTATGTACATCTAATTTCTTCTACCTCGCAATGTGCAAGAACCTCCTTAGAGGCATCGGGACAATGCTCATGTTAATAACATCAAGTTTTCATAGCTTCAAAAGTATACAGTAATTTGACTTTCTGAATTTCTTGAAACTTTAAAATAAGTATAAATGGACAGTCTTTCAAACAGTGTTAATCAACCTGAAGGTCAGTTGTGTATTGGTAGTTGAGATGCACTTCATTTAACAGACATTCCTAATTTCACCCAAGTATATGCATTCTTTTTCAAACTTAGTATTTGAAAAATTGAAAATTACAAACAACCGGCAACCATACATCTACAGAGATAGAGCATCAAATTGACTTATTTACCGAAATTTTGGTTTTAAGACTGCCCAAGTGAAGATCGGCACCTGAATGCTCAAGGAACATCTTTCAAAAGGGAAAGACACAGAGACAAAGACTTGCCATAACTTTGATTCAATCTTCAACTTTGAGGGGCTGGAAACGAAAATAACATAAAATTCTTCCATTACCTGTTTTTTTAATCAAGGGGAGATTATGGGTACCTAATTCCTTTTAAGGTATTTGGAAGATCATCTAAATCAAGGCACCTTGGTCATCACCCTTTTTTGCAGCCCTAAACACTTCCTCTTCGATCACCAATTTTGTCTTTAAATTTACTTCAACCATGCACCCTCTCTTCTTTCACCCAGCCATGTCTTCATCTAAAAGGGCCTAAACCTCAACCTTTCCAATTCAAATTGGGCCATCAATAAACAATTCAAGTACTAGAGAGAATGATTGATTGAAAAAAAAACCCAGTACATTGTAAATTATGATTCTAGCAGGTTTTTGAGATTCCAATCAGGAATAATACTATAGAATGCCACAAAGTATATCACATCCTTCGCAACCAAAACAGTTGTAACTTGAAAGTATTACACCACTTCACAACCTCGTTTTCTAGCCACAAGTATACCCGACATAAACAAAAAACGAAACATATTGAGAAGGTGAAAAAGACTAACAAGTAAAAATAATATCACTTCTTCACCCTCTTATCACCGAATTCATAGCTTCAAGCTTTAACCTCTCCTCTATGAAAATTTCTTCAATCTATATCCACACTAATTCTTCATTGAACAACCAATCTGCTACTCCAAAACCATCTGCTTTGAATTATGCTACAAAACCTACATATTTATATATGGAGAAGGGGCAAGGTCCTTCAAATATATGTGAGGACTCAAAAACAAAAAGAGAGCATCTGAAACTACCCATAGTTCCAACCATTTGTATGGAAATGATCTAACCAATCATCAGCACACACAATCTATCTAACCTTAGAGCCCCATAAGATCCACACAAGCATATAGAGAGTGGAACATCCACCGGCCCACAATCTCTAATGCATGCATTACCCTCATAATAAGAATAGTCCCACAACAACCGTTCCCACAATCGACACACAAAATTAGCTTTTACAAAAAAAAAAAAAAAAAAAAAAAAAAAAAAAAAAAAAAAAATTACAGCAACAACAACGAAAAACAATAACAAAGCCTTAGTCTCCAATAATTAAATAAATAAAAATATAAAATATGAGGATATTAAATTTTCCATGTCAGTCCGTTCTTCACCACCTCTTAAGCCTCGAATAAGAAAAAAGGGCAGAAAGAAAAGAAGAGAAGAGAGAGATAAATAGAAAGAAATCAAGGTGTTGAGACTAGTTTTCATGTCCATTTCTGATAATGAATTAACATAATCTGTTAGTCAGTTAGTAGAACATTTATTAGCTCATTTTCAGCTTCTCTCTTTTCTCAAGCAATTGACAAAAAGTGGATAACTCCCCCTGTCCCAATCCCTCAATCTGTTGTCACATCCCTAACTAATAAGCGCAAGCATAGACCAACGAACAAATAAAAGAGTTCATATAATAAAACTTTATATTTAAATATCTATTCAACAACATATTTCGTGATAAAATTTGTTTTTAATACGTTACTAAAAATCCATGGTCAAAGTTAGTATATGAGTAGTTAATTTAAGTCCAACGTGTCAATTACTTAATCTGGGACAGAGATTCCAGAATAATTGACTCTTTGAACCTTTTAAACTATTCAATTGTTTACTATAGTATTAACTTTGACTATAATTTTTTTTACTAATTTCGTAACAAATGTTGTCATGCAACTCTTTAAATAGGTAGTAATACATAGTACAAAGTTTCATAATGTTGACTTTTCAACAATTTTTACTAAGGCCCCGTTTGGTTTAACGTAAAACATTTTCAATGGAAAATTAGTTTTCATGGAAAACATATTTTCAAGGAAAAACACAATTGCAAATTAGTTTTCCATTGTTTGGTTGCATACAAGAAAAGTCCAAGAAAAATAAAAAATAAGAGTGGAAATGTAGGGATGAATGAGAGGGAAGTAAAAAAAGAGGTAAGGAAGAGAGAGGAAAATGTGGCTTCCCTTGTTTTTGGAAGGAAAATGTTTTCCATCATTAAAGATGGAATTTTCCATCCTTGAAAAATTGTTTTCCACTCCTTAACAAACCAAACTAAGGAAAATGGGAAAAAATGGAAAATTCATTTTCCATGAAAACCTTTTACATCAAACCAAACAGGGCCTAAGATTAAGTTATACATTAATGGTTAAAATAATTTGTTGGGAAGTGTGTCAAGTTTGACTATGTCAATTATTCACTAATTTTGGAACTGGTGTAGTATTTCAAAGGAAAATAATAATAAATAAATAAATAAATAAATCGCAGCCAAATATTCTAGCAACAACATCCAGATTTATTAAAAGAGATGCTTTATACTTACTTCTACTGATTCTAGGCCCCTTCCAATCATAAATAATACAGCAACCATGCATCGAACTTGGTGCCATAGGAATGCACTGCCTCTAATTATGATGGCCCATAATTCTTTGTCTTTAAACCTGAATCATAATATCCATGGCGCAATTATAGTTATTAGTTACAATAAAAAATAAAAAATAAAAGCCATATTATAGCCTTGAAACAAGGTAAAAGCAGTAAATATTTTTGTTCAAATTAGCAACAAAAACCTATAAAAATGTATCTTACTAGCAAAATAATTAGGTAGAGTATAGCTGATGTAATGTTAATAATCCAACCAAAATAAGTTTTATAGTCCATGCCATTGCTAAGCAACGATGATGACAAATTATGTTCAAATAGGTCCAAGTCATTGTCTTCATCATGAAGCATTTTGTGAAAAGTTTTAAGTGAGAGAAATCAAACACCGATCTATGGTTGTTCAATATTATATCTTTTGATAGTTAACCGCACGATTATAAATTGAAGAGAATATAAAATGGATATGCCCTTGTATCTAAAATGTAAGACAAAAAAAAAATTACGACGAACAAATACAGATACTTGTTTGTTACTACCACCGCTCCTTGTTCTTTACATTGTCCCTATAAGTCCATTCCTTTTTGTCCTTTCCACTTTTACCCAATCCCCACACAAAAAGACCTAGTTTTACCCATATGCTCTCTCTCTCTCTCTCTCTCTCTCTCTCTACACAAATTCCTATCATGGAGGATTATTCAACATTTTTGCAGCTAATAATTTAGACAGTCTACTATGTTTTACAAAATCCAAATTTTTAAACAAAAATTAAATCAATAAAAAATAGAAGTCTGAAAAGATTACTTTTCACTGCTTAAATTCCTATCATGGAGGATTATTCAACATTTTTGCAGCTAATAATTTAGACAGTCTACTATGTTTTACAAAATCCAAATTTTTAAACAAAAATTAAATCAATAAAAAATAGAAGTCTGAAAAGATTACTTTTCACTGCTTGGGGTGATATCAAATGACGTGATACATCGCTTATAGTTGTGCACATTAACCGCATCCATTTTACAGAAATTCCTGAAGTCGTGTTCACCCAGATACTTCTTAGCTGCTGTCTGCATTGCCTACAAAGCACATGAACAACACAAATATGTAATCATCCAGATTGGCATAAAGTAATGCTTGCATATCAATTTTAGCAACAGACTACAGCTAAAATTCTTTAAAAATTTCTTACTGATATGTTAAGATTTTCACTCCAGAAAAAATATTTGTATTCCCTGCTCAAACACCCAAACCTGTAATCATTGATGCACAAGAAGAGAAGTTATCAAAACTCAGAGATTGAGGCCCGAAACAATGAATGCTTAACTAGTTATATACTTCAATCTGTACTCTTTAGCAAAGAATCTAAATAAGACAAATAAAGCTCTGCCTAATTCACAATTTCCATACTGCTTTCCATCTATGATCAAACTCTTCCAATCTATTTCCATCATATAAAAGCATAAACTGCTACCCCCTACATCCCATAATAGAAATACGAGGATAGAGTACATGAAATACATGAAAAAGGAATAAAAGTACAAGACATGTAAGTGGGGCAATAAAAGAAGTACCTAAAAAAGAGAAATGTACATAGTATAGAAGTAGGTGATGGCACAAATAATAAGAAGAATTGTGAAGCTATTTTGGGTAGTGCAATGAGTAAAGACATAAATAATAAGGGAATTGTAGATACTTCATAATGTCTTGGGACACCCAAAAAGGAAAACATGAACTATATTACGGGATGTGGGAGTAATACTGCCTCCACACCCAACCTTTCAACTCCATAGCTTAATACAAAGTCTTCCAATAAGCTTTGGTGTTCAAAATCCCAGGAACCAATTAGTTAGATGGTGATTATCTAATGTCGGATTGGTAAATAATCAAAAGAAAAAAAAAATACTCATTGCTAAACATTTTAGAAGCAGCAATTTTCTCCCAGGAAGATCTTCATAACAATAATACCAACCAATACTACATTAGCTGAGCTATGGGCGCGAAGGATTCATGAACCAGGATTCATCACAGACTAAGCATTGCCACCAGAAAAGTAGTTTCAAATAGAAAATTATGATTCCCTTATGAGGAACTAGCAAGCACACCCCAAATTACAACAAATAACACAGAACATAAGGCGTGCAAATTAGTTAGCTGGTTACTACTTGAACCTGGAACAGTTACCAAAAAAAAAAAAAAAAACAACTGGTTTCATACATTATCTTCAGCAATCTATACTTGGTATTTAAAAATGCAAACCTCATCAGCCACGTGTCCTCTTCTCTTTCTACCTTTTTTCATAAATCCTTTTCTTTTATTGGCCCTATTTTATGTTTTTATCAATCATTTTGTTTTTGTAGAACTTTTCTAGCTTCCCCCTCATATTTCAGTCTCTTCAATTTTTCACTTTAATTTAAAATACTGAATTCCCTTAATTTTCTCCTTTTCTCCCTCCATCATTCAATTTCAATATAACTGAATTCGTCATCTAATCAATGACCACCACTTATTTTCTTCCCCTAGTCCCTTTTCTAACAGTATAAATTTATAATAAAGCTTATTTCAAATCGCCTAAATTCCCAGGGGAGGAAAAAAATAGACATACATATCTCTAAAAATGCTCTTGAAAAAAGAAGATGATGACTAAAATGGAGAAAATTTGAGGAGGCAAAAAAGGGAGACATAAACAACAAGAAAAAGAAGAGTTTGGTGTAAGAATATTCTACAAATTATACATACATGGTATGGCATTGCCTGCATGACATAAGCCATTATTTTCAATATATCAAGTGTGCTCTACAAGAATTAGATTTGGTGAGGAGACATTTCATGATTTCAAAATTCATAAAATGTTCCAGATGTCAAAAGACTTTAATTTATTCAAGTTGTGATTTTTTAGCACAAATAATAACATATGCGCAACCCAAGCATAGAACGGGCCAAAAAGGTAGTTTTATAAAGATATTTCAAGGAATGGTGTTAATTTGTTTTAGAGGACTCATCTGCATGACTGCAAAAGCAAACACATCCTTTCACACATATAGTTTCTGAGCACCAAAATAGTTTCTTATCCATATCATAATTTCTATGCATCAACAGAGCCCTCAAGGTCTCTATTCCATGGAAATATAATCAAATTTATCTAATCACGAATTTATTTATACATAAACAAAAGCATTGGCTTGATTCTAGTACCTCGCATGAAAATCTACAGGAGCTGGAGACCAACCAGTAATCCGAATGTCTTTTGGAAGAACTTTATTCAGTATTCTCACGTAATCAATCTCACCTTCTGTATAAAAAAAAATATAACCATAAATAACCTTTTAACAAAATGAAGATCAGAGAAATTTATGAATAAGATTAATATGGTCATATAGATATAAGAAAGCTATGTAAAGTGAGAAAAATAATTCTATTGGTGTACTTGGATAATAATCACTTATATTTAGACATGTCTGTTTTTACCAAATAACGAGTTCTCTGTAGAAAATCAACACCATATTTCTGCAATTGAATGCATCTTTGACCAACAGAGATTAAAAGTAAATTGATAGTGCAAACAACCCCATTAATGATTTACTCCTCAGTCAATTATACAGTAATGTCACTACATACAAAATACAGTCAAGATAAAGGGTTTGGATAATAATGTTCAAAAGTCCCAGAATACTAAACAAGGAGACATTGCAGACCATATTGCCCTTCACAAACGACTCTGTCAGAACTTGTCTCAGCCTTAAGATTTGACCGTAGGTATAGAGCAATCACCTGCATAAAAAAGTTTTTCATTTTCCCACACAATCCAATTTTGAGAATGCAGACAAAATCGTCAAAAGGTTCCATTGTACACATATGACCTAATTGTAGAGTAGCAAAAAGGTATATTTCTTTCCACCATGGCTTTGGTAATGGAACATCAAAACGACAGCAAATAGATACTTTTCATGCTTTTAGTAAAAGGCGTGAAGCTGTCACAGATATCACCTTCTACATAATGTATTTGTTTTTTTTTTAACCATAAATATTCCTTTTTCTTGAAATTTTTTTTAACATTGGGCCATTAATTAGATGTTAAAAGGTGACACATACAAGGAAATGAAAGGGATGTTCTTCTAGGATATCTCCCAAATCTAACCTCTGATCCTTGGCAAATCTTTCACTCAAAAGTTTGGAAAAGGAGATGAGACCTGGAAACAATTTTTGGAAAAGTCATTTGATCTTCCCTCGGTTTTTGAGGGGAACTTAATCATTGTGAGCCCATAACACAAGCAAGTATAATTTTATGATAGAAACACCTCTTCATACTCTCAAGGTAGTTCTTACAAACAGCATAGCAACTAGTGTGATTTTGTTAAGCCTACTAGTAGAGTTCTAAAGATCAGCTTTCTTTCTCGTGATAAACATTATTAATAAGTCATCCTAACATCTTCAGAACGTCCAAGAAACCCACTTTTGCTGAAGTTTCATCCATCAAGGATAAACTGTGAATAGTTCTATGTATTGATAAAGCACTTTCCACTCCATTGTATTTACATTAGCCATCTAACCCATAATTTGTTTCTCCTCTCCAGCTTCTACTCACAATCGCCACTCAATCGTTTAATTTGTGAGACTTTAGAGCATATTACTAAATTCCAACATTGTACACTAGAACAGTCTTTATTCCAAATACGAAGAAGTGAAAAGAAAATAGCAATTTCTTTTACTTTTCGAGCTCACAATTCAGAAGAAAGCCAAATTACATAGCTTAATGTTATCATTTTTTATGTTCTGGTAGTGATGCTGGTATGAATTATTATTCCTTAAATGAAATTTTTCATATTTAATTAATTATTTTTAAAATTTGCAATAATTTATTAATAATTTATAAATTACTGGTAAATTATTTCTTTTAATCTTTGTCATCTCCTTGTCCTATCCAAATCTTGAATTTTAGAAATTTTGTGATTCAAACCTCCATTCAAACTCCCATCCTTGCCTCCACGCAATTTAGCACCCTACAACTGCAAGAACCTGAACTCTGAAGAATCAAAATTCAGGATCAGGTTCATATGATTTGTCTATCAGCAAGTACTGCAAGCTTGCCTAAACATAATAATACAATAAGTTTAGGTGCCCAGAAATTATGTAATTGCATATCCAAAGAACAGATTGAATAACCTTGCAATTAAGCTACAGCCAAATTTCAAATTAGTGGAAAAGTTCTTAAGATAACCGTAATGGCAGATAAGACACAATCATATGCAAATAAACATAAAGAGTGAAAAGAATATGTTATCAAAGTACTCTCTTCATACTTTCATAATTTTCCTATAAAACATTAGGCCACTATCTCTATTTGGTAAGTTATAGCATGAACTTACCCCTATATGATTCTTGATACAATTAATTATGACCTTTAAGCATTAACTTTTTCAGATATACTAGCTTATTTTATGATTGAAAAACATAATTTTGAATTGTTAATTCCTAATTATCTAGTTTGGCTAACTATTTTGGGATGGAGGGAATGACAATATTTTTCAAAGTGAGTACAAGCTTTAACAAAGGTAACAAATTACAGGTAGAATTTCATGATGCTTACTTGCCCAACAGCTGAGACTCCCTTATCTGTTCTGCCACATCTAGAATACTGTGAACCCTTTCTATCATCAATCAATAGCCTTGTCTTCTCAAAAGCTTTGAAAAGTTCAGACTGCAAAAAACGTCCAACAGAGACACAAAGCTAAAGAACTACCTTCAATGAAATATTCAAAAAATCTCATCAAATGCAAACTACATCACAGTCATTTCACATCCCATATTTCCATACTTTGATGCTGAGATTTAGGGGGTTTGGACTCTTATAATTTAATGATGAAGCTGGTGTTACTGTAAACAAATTGTTAGTTGCTTCTTACACTATCTCAATTAGTGATGTTACTAGTCCCTACTAGGCCTTTATAAGGTATAAAGAGCTTGAGACAAGGAGAGGCAGAGAGCTACTCCATTTCTTATTTTCATGGATACCCACTGTTTGAATAGATGCTCTGACAGCTTAAAGTGGAATACTAGAACTTTCATCCTAAGTGAGGGCAAATGGGACTTTGAGAGTCGCCACATCTGTGCTTTGCTGATAAATTATTCTCAAAAGGTGATACAATAGTAATCTTTTCTTATTCTCAAGAGATGAAACGACGTCTATTAAACTCCTGGAATCTGCTTAATATGTTATACATAATGCTTCTAGGGCATCTAAGCTGATAGTCAGCTTATAAGAAATTGTGTTGATTTGGAATTTTAGATGTATTGTGGAGGCTGAATCAGTATATCTTGGAGCTTTTGGGGATAACACCAATTCAAGTAATCGGTGGATCCCCTTTCAGCCATAATAGAAGCTGTCTTGTTAGGACACTTCAACAGTTCAAGGAGTGAAAGATTGGACAAGGACTACTACAGTATAACATATACAATTGGTCCTAAATACAAACCAGCAAAAAAATTAATGTTTGTTGATTTTGATTTGGTTCAAATGTTCACTTATGGAAGCTAGAGCAGAGATAGTAAATTAAAAGCAGTTGAATCCTAGTAATAGTTCAGTTTGAATCAGAAGTATATATATATCTATATCTATATATACATATATATATATATATATATATATATATATATATATATATATTTTAAATGGCAGCTAAAAACTGAGCCTTAATATGGCAGCGCATAAACAAAACCTCTGGACCCTACTTGCTGAGGGTGTTTGGGTGAATGATGCTGCAACAGGAAAATCTGATAGAGCGTTGTGTTGATTCAAACTGTATATACAAAACAAGTCTATGCTGTGTGGAGGAAAAAAAATAAAAACATACAGCTTTACAGGGTAAAGGTTTTTCAGAGTATATCCTTGTTATAATAAATTTCCAGTATATATATATTTTTTTTAAATGGCAGCTAAAAACTGAGCCTTAATATGGCAGCGCATAAACAAAACCTCTGGACCCTACTTGCTGAGGGTGTTTGGGTGAATGATGCTGCAACAGGAAAATCTGATAGAGCGTTGTGTTGATTCAAACTGTATATACAAAACAAGTCTATGCTGTGTGGAGGAAAAAAAAAAAAAACATACAGCTTTACAGGGTAAAGGGTTTTCAGAGTATATCCTTGTTATTATAAATTTCCAGTATACATGTAGGTTATGACTTTGATCTTTCTACCAAAAATCATTATTCAAAAAAGACTTCAGGAAGGAAAAATAATCATTTCTAAATAAAACAAATGGAGAAAAGAATGTTGATTAGTGCATATAGAAAGCATGTTAAAATAATTTGATCTAATTTGCAAATTAGCGCATACAAAAAGGCATGTTCTAACTTTTTACACAAAAAGGTAGAGTCATTTCATCAAAAAATTACGAAAAACCCACTCCATATGGTAAATTGAGGTAATTTGGTAATTGATATGCCCTCATAAAAGATTTAGCATATCAAAAGATCATGAAATTTACAGTTCTCTAAAGCTTCTCCAATTGAACAAGTAAATATATACAATGACACATAAACTCACCTCAACAGTAGGTTCCATTTGCACCTCTGATGCAAAGCCATAAAACCTGTAACATAATATTCCAGTCAAGAACTTAGTGTAAACCCCTATAAAAAAAATTAAAAATTAAAAAAAGGAAAACCATGCTAGACCAGTACAAGGTATTAAAGGAATACTATGTCTCAGCATATATGCTGAAGGCATACCGTTGACCAAAATAAAATACTTTGAGGGCGACATATCTCTTGGGATGATGATGCAAGATGCTCACATTGCTATCTATAACCAACAAGTGAATGAGGTCAAATGCATATTGCAAAATCTTCACCATGCAGAAATATAATAATACAAACATTACCACAAAATCACAAATACAATATTTGACCCAAAAATATTGTCCCTAAATAGAAGCCGTGTTTCTTTTAAGCAACCAAATCCCTCTATCTTATTTTTGCATTTCGTTTGTTTTCTTTTACTTGCAAAGTTGCAAGCACCACAATCTCTAAGGCACACATTTTTAAGAGAAGATTAGAGATGGTAAACAAACGATGAATTGATAATGGTGTTGGACCTTACAGTCTAGGCTAGCTTAAATAATACTTTTATATAGCACATGATTTCTTAATTGATACTAAGCAATTAATAATTAGAATTCCATTCATTGTGTGCTAAACATACACTAGTTGACTCAACCTAATGCGCTCATCTCATGAATTAAGCTTATGATCCATACAATTCATTACCATACATGGCCTTGATCTCATATTACATTGTTCTCAATTATTTTGGGAAGTTATAATGTAAGACAATAATGACCTGCTGGAATATATATAAATATATATATATATTGTTTCTTTTTCTACATAATATTCCACATTATGCCGATCAAAGTCTTCGACTATCGACAAGTTTGGGTCTTCATATTAGTGAAATATAAACACTAGGAAAATATACAACACAATCAATATGAACTAGACCATTATAAGCTTAAAAATCATTAATTCAATCAGCAATAAAACTTAAAAACAAATATCTATACTTCTATACTTAATATTTAAAAACACAAACCACACATAGTACATATGCCACATGTCACCACAAATCACTCATATGCCACATGCCACCTTCTTTATAAAAAATAATGTTTAAGTCTTTATGCGTTCCGTAACTTGCAAATTTAGGTAAGGAAATTAAATGTTTCAACTACACCAAAATAAAGTCGTGGTCTTTTCATATCCTAACCTTAAAATAAAGTAATAGTAAAAAAAAAAAAAAAAATTGAGTTAATTAGTCCACATTATATAAACATATAAAGTACAATAAAACAATGTTGACTCATACAACACAAATAAGCAATACATTACAAGGAAAATATTGTAAGTGCAAGTTTAGCCCCAAGTCTTAAGATTTGGATGTGACATCATTTTTTGTGGTCTCCATTAAAAATGATGTCATCAAATTCTTGTTAAGACTCACTAAGACTTACATAAATTTATCACTTTAGCCCTAAGAGTTAAATATTTGACATATTATATTCTAGAAAAGTGTAAAAATAAAAAATAAAAAAAAGGACAATAAAAATAAAAGTGAGGTGGGTGAGGTGGGTCCCAATCCCAAATCTCAAGTAAATTTCAAGACTCAACTTGAGACTTGCTTGAGATTTTTGAAGAAAAATGGGAAAATTCTTAAGCATATGTCTTAAGATTTGAATTGATGATGTCACCCCACTTGGGGCTAAACTTGCTCTAAGTAATAACCCGTGCATGGTACGGATCAGAAGGCTAGTTTTTAATAATTCACCAACCTTGAGACTTTGTTTTCCTGCTCTTGCCACTCTTTTGATGCAAATTTTGAGCAATTTCAACCGAAGCTAAATCATTACTCACACTAGAATCACTAGCATTCTCAACCTAAACAAAATCATAATTAAAAAAAAAAAAAAGAAAAAAAAAAGAAATTCAAAATGGTAAATTAAAGTAGCGCAAAAATGTAAGAATTCAAAAAATTTCAAAGTGATTGATTATACTTGTAAAGCAGAACAAAAGAGATTAAATTACCTTAGAACAACGGCAATGCGAAAGTTTCGATGCCATTTCTGCATTCTCAACCTCTAAATTCTAAGTTTAATTTTAAAAAAAAATAGAAAGTCGGAATTAAAAATTATGCATTTGTATAAATACGTAGGATCAAAGAAAGATGAGGAAGAAAGTACCTTGATGCGGCAATGGAGAGAATCAATTTGGGAGCGAAGAGAAGAAATTAGGCGATCGTTCTCCATTATTCTTCAGCAACAGGGTATGCTTGCTGTCGTAGAATTTGAATACACCGGGCACCGTACCCCGAGGACCGAGGTAGAGGTGATTATTGGGCGGGCCGGGCTGAAGTTGAAACAATCCACCCATGTCTCGTCCGGGCCGGTTTGGACTAAGTTTTGGGACGAAATTTTTATGACCTAACTAGCCAAAATAGTAAGGCCGTGTGGGCTTTTCAAGTCGGGCCAAAAAAAATTAACTAAAAATACATAAAAAGGCATTTTCAAACCTGCCCAAAAAACTAAGGGCTTGTTTGGCATCATTTTTGGTTTTCAGTTTCCTGTTTTTTTTGAAAACTAAAAACCAAAAACAGGAAACAAGAAAAAGGTGTTTCCACTTTTCTGTTGTCAGTTTTCAAAATTATCATGATTTTAATAAGTCTAAATAATTTTTGATTCATTATGTGACATATATAATATACTTTTAAAAAACAAAAAACCAAAAAACAGAAAACCACAGCGATGCCAAACGAACCCTAAATTTTCATGTCGGGTTAACTTTGATCACATCTACCTCGAGGTCATTTGCTCATTTAATCAACAGCAGATAATTAAGTTTACCATTATTGCAGATCGTTTGTTTACCATTATTGCTCATTTGTTGATTAAACGAGCAAATGACCCCGGGTGTATAGAACAGGCTCTCGCCTAGTGCTATTACCCCCGTTAAATGTTAACACTAGTAGACTAACTTTATAAAGAAAAATATAATAAATTTTATAGTATAACTTATTCAAACTTAACAAAAAAAAAACAAAATTGGGTTAATTAAGTTTAGTAGTATGAAAAATTATTAAAATAATATACTTATGAAATTTAAATTATAAGAGTGTGATATTGACGTGCATGATGCATCTATAGTAAAGATATTGTGATATTAAGATAATGTATGTGTCTCATCTAATAGTAATGAATAAGCTGTGAAATCAGTGTTCTTTTCGGTCCCTTTCCTAGACCAAGGTTGCCTGGCGCACGCGAGGTAGTGTGGTGTTGCTAACTAGCACGGCTAGAAGTGTGGTTTTTTAATGCTTAATGTATAGACTTTTTTAGTGTAATTATGAATAAATGTAGATTTATGAGTGAATGTATATATTGATAAATAGAATTAAACCAAAATAAGTGATTGTACATGTTTTTACATTGAGTTAAATGTATAATATATGTATAAGAGTATTAACTAAGTCAGTTTACTTGAGTATTTATTGTGAACTACTTGTATATATATAGCTTTTCAAAAAGGATAATTAAGATCTTTTAAAAACTTATAGAATCTTCTAATTAATCCTAAATAGTTTAGGAATAGGATTAAACCTTTGGACCCTGCACATGATCATTGGGTCGTAGGTAAGATCCGGTTCGAGCCCGGTTTAGTATTTTGGCCATAACTTCCTCATTATTCATCGGAATTAGGCTTATAATATATCGTTGGAAAGGTATTTTCAAGCCCCATTCAAATACACTATTAGTGGACACATATCATGGACCAAAATAAACTGGAATGCACGTTTTTTAAAAATAGGGTAAGAAAAGAAATATTTTCAAAAACAGAAAGAAGAGATATTTTAATAAAAACATCCTCATCACTAGACTTTTCACACTTTCACTATCATTCGATAATCAAATGACATGAGAGGTATTCATCACTGGGTTTGGTTTGGGGAGACACATTTGGGTGTCTACAGAAGCCCCCACTTTGACTGAGCTTGGAGAAACGCAACTTTCTAAAACAAAAGTCAAAGTATCGATAGGGACGGAGAATGATTCAGAACGTTCTGCGATCCTAAATCACTCTTGTAACGCCAATACCTACAAACTAGCGTTAGTTAAACAGATAAAAGAGTTAAGAAACGCGTATCTTGCACCGTCGAGTACACGTCTATGAGAGTAACCGGATTGTTGCATTTTGCTGTTGTGACAACCTTCCACAATCTATGGAACGCCATCTTGCTATTTTGATGTTCACTCGTCTTTGAACAATGGAGCTTTTGAATAATATGCCCACGCGTCTTTGGAGCAAAAGAGCTTGATAATAGGATGTTTGTTGCGATAATATTCCGAAGAAAACTTCCAAAGACCAACGCCTGTCGATCTTTAAAGCTCGCTTGAACTTTGCTTCCGTTATGCCAGTACGTCGGCGCTTTTGCTGCTTGTGAACCATTATGTCGGTGCCTCTGCTGTTTATGAACCAGTATGCCGGTGTCTTGCGATGAGCCAATGTTTAGGCGCTTTAAGCTAAGTGTGACTATCTTTCGTCAGATCGATCACTTATTGCGATTGTAATCAAGCCGACTACTTAATCATGTCAAATTGCTTACAGGGGCTAACTGGCGTACCAAGGAACCCAAAATTGTTGAAAGAGGTTGAAATAACTGCTCTGAGTGGTTGAGTGTTCTGTCGCCGCTGCAATGCCTCTAGTGCTGCGATTTGGCTCTGTTGCCAGACGCTGGGATCTAGCACCAGGCGCTGAAATCTGTTGCCAGACGCTAGATGTTGTCGTCAGGCGCTGGAGTCGAGCCTTCCCTATTCTGCTCTTGCTGCCGCTGGGATGCACCTGTATTTATCTTTGACTATAGGACTTTGCTTATCTTTCTTCAGGGTTGACCTAAGACTTAGTGTTGCTTGACTCATTGACTTGACATGACTCAAGGTATAAACTTGACTCAATATGATTGACTAACTCGAGGTGAATTGACAAGTGTGACTCATGACCCGTGTGTGCATAGTGTTGACTCAATGTGATAACACAACATGACTCAATGTGTACATAACTCGTGTGTGCATTGTAATGTGATCGTGCAACTCGAAAATGCAAAAAAACAAAAAATTTCCGTCATTTTTGTGGAGGGTACCGACTTTTCCCGAAAAAGAAAAAAACGCAAAAAAGAATCAAAGTTTTTGATGGTGCATATTGAATGAGCTTAGTCATATGTTGTGCAAGGATTAATTCATCCTAAGCTATCTCAATTGTTTACTCCATGATGAAAGTATTTGGGTAACTTAGGCACGGAGGCTAAGTACTTTGTACTTTGTGATGCAATGATGAGTGATGAGTGATATGACAAGGCCTGCTTGATGAGAGTTGATGAGATTTGATAGTTGATGATGATTGAAAAAAGGGGAGATATGACCTCTATTTATAGATAACAAAGAGAGTCGAAGAATAAGAAAAGAATCTGAATTCGAATCGAAATAAAACTCGATGGACAGCAGTTTTTGTGGATTTTGTTTTTATCATATCATCTTTTGATTCAGAAGTCCAAATAAAGCATATAATATGTTTTTGGAAAGCTCTTGAAGTCTACTTTCCAACCCAATAAGAATCAGATTAAAATATTATGTAGATAAAAAGATATGGCCTAAATAGTGAAAGAGTGTCAGTTTTTGATAGAGTTTCATATCTCATTCATATCTTTTTCGTTATAACTCGGATTTAATATTATAATACATCATTGGAAAGATAATTTCAAGATCTATCCAACCATATAAAATTTGGATAAATATTATGAGGCAAAAAAATAATATATGACTGTCTTTGAATATCTTTAAATTTGAATAGAATTAGGATTTAAGAAAAAGGAAAGTTTTAAAAAAGGAAAGTTTTTATTTAACTCAAATTCTTTAATCTTATCTTTTCAAAAAAGATAATTAAGATCTTTTAAAAACTTATAGAAGCTTCTAATTAATCCTAAATAGTTTAGGAATAGGATTAAACCTTTGGACCCTCCACTTGATCATTGGGTCGTAGGTAAGATCCGGTTCGAGCCCAGTTTAGTATTTTGGTCATAACTTCCTCATTATTCATCGGAATTGGGCTTATAATATATCGTTGGAAAGGTATTTTCAAGCCTCATCCAAATACACTATTAGTGGACCCATATCATGGACCAAAATAAACTGGAATGCACGTTTTTCAAAAATAGGGTAAGAAAAAAAACTATTTTCAAAAACAGAAAGAAGAGATATTTTAATAAAAACATCCTCATCACTAGACTTTTCATACTTTCGCTATTATTCGATAATCAAATGACATGAAAGGTATTCATCACTGGGTTTGGTTTTGGGAAGACACATTTGGGTGTCTATAGGGATAAGTTTTTATTATTTATTTTGACTCATCTATTCAACATGGGAATAGATTGGACCCCCGCCACTCGAATGACGGTAAACGACTCATGCATGGACCTAAGATATGGTCATGGTGTACGTACCTATTAGTGTGTGCTTTATTTGTGAGTACAAGTGACATGCTTTGACTCTTGTGTATGACCATGGGACTAAGTGTTTAGACTCAATTAAGGACCAAATAAGGCTATTGCCATTAACAAATTGGTCAAACTGATTAATAAATTGTTTAATTAGACTCGTCGTGGTGACTCAAGCAAAAAACTGAACTGTCACCAAAGCAACAAGACTGTCGCCGCTCCCTGCAGTGCAGCGCCATACGACAAAGTTGTCGCATGGCATTTCACAACAGCATTTGGCGCTGCAGCCCAGATTTTTGCTCCATTACTGAAACATTAATCTGGGACTGCTTTCAGTATTTTTACTCTACAAGGACTAGCCTAAAGTCTTACTAAGTCAGTATTGATTAATTTATTAAACTTTAATTAGTTAAATTAATTAATTAGGCAAAGTCCTTTTAGTCATTAATCAGCTTATTTATACTTAATCACAAGTCAAACAAATGGTTAGGAAAAACACATAGAATATGCACAACAAATAATGCACAAATAGTCAAGTAGGCACAATATGATGCAATGAGTTTGCAGCCTAACCATGGCTCTAGTTCTCTAAAGTTTGGGATATGGGTTAGTCAAAGAGGGTCCATGGTTATGAGTCCGGATGCACCGTGCGGAAGCCTTACCTTTGGAAGGGTTGGCGCGTGTGGATGGGGCCCCGCGAGTTAAACTCGCTTCCATGGTTTGGTGAATTCAACATTCTCGAATGTACCCTTTGTTGCTCAGAGCGTTCAATCAGGTAGATGGAGAATGAATTCCCAGAGGGTTATGTCCATATGTAGAACACATATGGGTTTTAGAAAAGAGAGAAAAACTCAATCAGGAAGTAGAATCGAGCCAACAGTGCTAGAACTAGTCGAAACAAGAAGGAAGATTTCTGGCTCGGTATTGGAAGAACACGGCGCCAGACAATAGAGTCCGTCGCTAGAAAATGGCTCTGTCGCCAGACAACAAAATTGTCGCCAGGCGACAAGGCCATTTTTTAGGCAACAATCGTTGTTTTCTAAACGCTAGTTCCTACATGCCTCGACAGCTTTCTGTGTTATTAGAATTTTCCAGTTTTCGCAGTATTATTTCGATTTTAGTTGTGAAAGATATTTATCAAATTTCCTATGTGTAAAAATCCTATTTTTTTTACTCATTACGGATGGTCTTTCCAATGAGAATCTTTATTATGCATATGATAATAATGTTAATCAAAATTACGCACATGAAATACTTAGAAATTTTCGAGTCTCATCCACTCATTCTAAATAATTGCCAAAATAAATTTCAGGAATTAAAATAGAAATCCTCCCCAGTGGAGTCGCCAAAAACTGTAGGGAATATTTCAAGCATTACCCCAAACTTGAACCCCATTGTGATCATACACTTAAGCATGGTGACGTCCAAAGGGAAGGAAGCTAGAGTAAAAGAGCTGCCAACAAGTTTTAGGAACTTGTAAACCGTTCACAGGGTGAAGGTTACACCCCTTAATGATCAAGAATATCATCAACTCCAATAGGTCTGGAATCAAGATTGGAAGTTCGGGGATGAAGGTACAAATCCAATCTAAAAGAGAAAGAATCTGCCTTAATAATAGGCCTATACTTTATTCTACTCGTATTCATGTGCGCTTTCTGACTAACATGCAATCAATAGGATTACCCTAAACCTGTTTAATCTATATTGGTTGAATATTAATGCACAAATAAATATATTATTGGCGATCGCTTGAATTATAATATAATTAACCCTAAACAAGATTATTAATTATAGTATTAAGCGTGATTACAAGTACAAATTCCCTTTAAACATGCATAAAAGGCGTGATCAAGCAATAACAATAATATATATCAAGCAACATAATAATCATCAATCATATATGCATAATCATAAGCATAAGCATAATAATCATGAAAATCATAACTAAAATAATCATGTTAAAAATAAAGCATAATAATAGCAAGATCCTAGGCATGATACTAATAACATTAATAACTAACCCTAGCATGTCACTAAACAGTAAAGATCAAAACTTTAAACCTAACATGATACTAACATGATATTAAGAAAGAAAATAGGAAGCATCATAGAAATCATAGTTGATATAAGAAACTTATTCATTACCCTAAAACATGATACTAGGAAAAGCATCCTAACATGATACTAGGAATCAAAATAATAACCTAAACATGATTTCTATATCAAAAGATCAATTAAACAATTAAAGTACTTACTTGGATGCCTCGTATTTCTTTCTAATAACAAAATACACATGTTAGTAACTTCAAGGAAAATATAAAATCAAAACAATTAAATTAAATAATTGAAATAGGGATTTGGGACCAAACCCTCAGAAATATCAAACCATTCACGTCTAGGGCGAAGGCAACTTTGAACTTGGCTAGGTGTGTCTAGTGCTAATGTATGAGGAATTGTGTTTGTAAAAGGCTAGGCTAGAAAGAGAGAGAGAGAGAATAAGCTTTAGCTTAGAGAGAGAAAAGAATTAGAGAATTATGGTTGAGAGTTGGTGATTTTGGTTATTGAAAAACGGAGGTCCAGGGACCCCATTTATAAGAAAATATTCCAAAATCGATCGAAACGAATCAGAGTTCGAAAAGGAATAAAACACGCCTCTGTCTCCAATGACAAAGCTTGTCGCCAGGTGACAAACCTCTCGTTTGGCGATGCAGAAGGTTTTCCACGTGTTTTCGACGCGGAATAAAATCAAGTCGTAAAATCTATACGAAGGGTAAAATTGTAATTTCATTCAAAACACTTCTTTTATTCCAAATAAAACTCATAAAACATAGTTATCAACCCTAATCCCATTAGGAATCAAAAGAACCTTCTAGAAGATTCTAGAAGACTATAATCAATCTTATTTGCATTAGGAATGATAATTCATAATAGGCCCTCCTCTAGATCATTGGGCTGCATATAAGAACCAAACTGGGCTCAGTTTAGTGTTTTGACCATAACTTCCTCATTATTCATTGGAATTGGGCTTATAATATATCGTCGGAAAGATCTTTTTGTGCCCAATCCAACTACACTATTATTGGACTCTTGTTATGGACCAAACTAAACTGGATTGACTATTTTCATAAAATAGAGCAGATTTTCGAAAACAGAAAGAAAGATTTTAAAACTAACCACATGATTAGATTTTCCACACTTTCACTTCATTCGATTATGATTCGACGCAAAAGTTATTCATCACCAGGTTTGGTTTTGGGGAGACACAAATGAGTGTCTACACTATGTCATGTTTTATTTACGCATTAGTAAATTATGCATATTAGATATTATTGATTTTTGTGATGATGCGCTAGAGTTCACTAAATAATCACAACATAATAAATCTAGGTCCCGATAATATTGAGGTTGCTTTTCCAATTAAAAACCCAATAAACCTTCTATATTTATGGTAGGGCATGCCAAAGCTGGGTGTCATTTTATATCTTGGGAGAGTTAGGGTAAATCAAGTTTTATAATTTTAATTGGCTACACTCAACACGTTTACCTAAAGAGTTTAGAACCTTGAAGCAAAAGGTAATAATTAAACATGTGATGATTAATTATTCAACCAAGAGTTACAAGAGTTGTAATCAGTAAAGAGTTTACTCACCTTGAAAATGTAATGGTTGATGATGTTAGGGACAAAATTCGGTCAATTATTGCACAAATAAAGGGTCTTGGAATAATTTAATTCAATTAGGATCAATTAATATTGAATAAAATGTTTTAAAGTTTCCTATATTAATACGCTAAAGTTGCTTCAAATTTTATTAATCATAATATTTGAACTTTGCCTCGTTTTGATTTTGTAGATGAATAGCTTTAACGACAACACTAATTTGCCAACCAAACTGAAAACAAGGTTTGATCTCAGAAACTTCAGGGATCAGGAAAAAGAGCTAAGAAATGTTCTTAGGAGCCACAGACTTGAGGCTCGACTCTATTTTCCCATTGAGAGCAGATTTACAGTCGGTTTCACTCCTGATAGGCATTCAAAAGATGTTTTGGATGCAGAGAAAATCAAGGAACTCATATTGGAATCTATTCCAACTTGTTGGGAAAGAAGGTTCAAGGACTATGAGTTGACCAATCTGCACAATTGTCTTCGTGCCATCTATCCAGGTGACATTAGGGCATTAAGAAGTGGAGGCATCAATGATGAGAATGTTAGAGAGATCGTTAACTCGATCCCTCCAATGTACTACTCCTGGACTATAGTGTAAGGTATGAGACTTACAATATTCATTGTAAGATAATGGATAAGAAACTCATTCCTGGTTAGTTAGTTAGAGACCATGTAAAGGAACTGATTGATTCATTCAATCAGATGGATATCTTAGGGAGACCATTTGATGATGACTTTGCTCATTAAACTATTTTGTTCTCACTCCATGATGGATTTGATCTCGTCAAGCTTATTCATGATGATGAAGGATCGACAGTGACACTAGTCAACCTTTTAATCAACTATACAGAGGAGTACTTGAAGGAGGGAAACCAATGCTTTTATTGAGGTAGGTGGTCTTGCCACGCACTAGGGTGTCCCCATTACACACCAGTGAAAACTGAAGGTAAGGAGTTACCTAATGTTTTTGTTGTTGAAATCAATCTTACCTCTTCTAAGATCGGGTATTCAATACCGGTTGTGGTGCTCACATTGTTAATAGCATGTAGGGCTTGACAGAGTGTGGAAGTTAGGTAAAAGGGGAAGTCACACTTCGAGTAGGAAATGGAGCAAAAGTTGCTGCACTTGCTATTAGAAAGTATCATTTGAGACTTCCGTCTGGTCTTATTTTGGTGCTTAATAACTGTTATTATGTCCCTAATATTACCAAGAACAGTATTTCAGTTCCTATTTTAGATACTTGTAGACACCCATTTGTGTCTCCCCAAAACCAAAACCAGTGATGAGTACTTTTCACGTCAAATCATAATCGAATGAAACGAAAGTGTGGAAAGGTCTAGTGTTGCGGAAAGTTTTATTTTATTTTCTCTTCTCTCTGTTTTTTAAAAACTTATTTTAAGAAAACAGCCAATCCAGTTTTTTTGGTCCATGATATGGGTCCAATAGTAGTGTAGTTGGATGGGGCTTGCAAAGACCTTTCCAACGATATATTATAAGCCCAATTCCGATGAATATTGAGGAAGTTATGGCCAATTTACTAAACTGGGCCTGGTTTGAGCTTTATGTACGGCCCAATGATCTAGGGGAGGGCCTAATATGATTATCATTCCTAATGCAATTAGGAATGGTTTTAGTCTTCTAGAAGGTTCTTTTCATTCCTAATTCAATTAGCATTGATAAATTGACTTTTGTTGACTTTTCAGAGTTTTAATCAAAATCAAATAGCATTTTCGGGGAAATTATATTATTTTATCCTCCAGTACGGTAAACTTATTGGATTTTCGAAAACGCGTTAGAATCAGGCTTGGCGCCTAACCCCAGGCCTGGCGCTAGTGCTGGTGCCTGGCGCCAGCTAGCCAGGGTTGGCGCCAGCCTAGTTTTCTGAGCGTCAGACTCTGTTTTGTGAATTCATCTTTTTTGGCTGATTTTCTCTATAAATATCGTATTTAAAACTCCGTTTTCATTCACGAATTGATTTGATTCATTCACCAATTGATTTCAATCATTCACTAATTCTCACCAATTCTCCTCATTCGCAAGTTTTCATCAACAATCATTAATTCTTTAGCATTCTCTAAATCATTCATCTCTCTTCAACATTCTTTCTTCTTACTTTGCTTTTACATACAAAATTCCGCATTCATAAGATCTAGAAACACCTAGCCATATTCGAAGTTGCCTTCGCCCTAGACGTGAAAGGTTTTAATTTCTGAGGGTTTGGTCCCAAATCTCTATTTCAATTATTTAATTTAATTGTTTGTTTTATTATTTTCCTTGAAGTTACTAACGTGTGTATTTTGTTATTAGAAAGAGGTACGAAGCATCAAAGTAAGTGCTTTAATTGTTTTATTGATATTATGATGTAGAAATCATGTTTAGATTGTTATTACGATATTCCTAGTATCATGTCTAGGGTATTTTTTAATATTAAATATGATTGTTGCGATGGTTCCTATGCTCTTCCTGACATTTATGGTTGTTAGTATCATGTTAGGGCTAAAGACTTGATTTTTATTGCTTAGTGACATGCTAGGGTTTGTTATTAATCTTGTTAGTATCATGCCTAGGATCTTGCTATTATTATTATGCTTTAATGTTAACATGAACATGATTATGATTATAATTGTTATAATGATTATGAATATTATTATTATTATTTTGATGATGATTTTATTTATGATGATTATTATTATGATTATTATTTTTATGATTATTATTATCTTGATGATGATTATTATTTTATTATTGTGATGTTGATTATTATTATGTTGCTTGATTATATTTATTTTTGTTTCTTGATCACGCCTTTATTGCATGTTTAAAGGGAATTTGTTCTTGTAATCACGCTTAATAAGATACTTAATAATCTTGTTAGGGTTAATTCGATTATAATTCAAGTGATCGCCAATAATAGTTAATTTGTGCATTAATATTCAACCAACATAAATTAAACATGTTTAGGGTTAATCCTATTGATTGCATGTTAATTAGAAAGCGCACATGAATACAATCAGAATAAAGTAGAGGCCTATTATTAGGGCAGGTTCAATCTCTTTTAGGTTGGATTTGTACCTTCATCCCCAAACCCTTATTTGGTTCATGACCTTATGGAGTTGACGATCTCTTGGATCGTTAAGGGGTGTAACCTTCACCTCGTGAACGGTTTACAAGTTCCTTAAAAACTTGTTGGCGACTCTTTTGCTCTATCTTCTTCCCTTTTGGATGCCACCGTACTTTAGTGTATGATCACAGTGGGGTTCAAGCTAGTGGGATTTAAAGGCTTTAAATTATTCCCTACAATACTGAAGGTTTTTCTTTTGAAATAAGAGA
This sequence comes from Chenopodium quinoa, assembly GCF_001683475.1. Taxonomy (NCBI): domain Eukaryota; kingdom Viridiplantae; phylum Streptophyta; class Magnoliopsida; order Caryophyllales; family Amaranthaceae; genus Chenopodium; species Chenopodium quinoa. The sequence continues at coordinate 2,903,080 of NW_018744821.1, read as the reverse complement.
TAAGAGCTGTTTTATTTCCAAAGAAAATATGTTATATGCTAATGTAAAATTGATTAATGGTTTGTTTGTCTTAGATTATACAACTCATGTTTACAACATAGATCAAAAAAGCGCAAAACAGATGAATCAAACCAAACCTATTTATGGCACTGTAGGTTAGGTCATATAAACCAATCGCGCATCTAGAAATTACAAAAGGATGGACTCCTAAAATCATTTGATTATGAATCATTTGAGAACCGTGAGTCATACTTGTTAGGTAAAATGACTAGGTTACCTTTTATTGGAAAGGGTGAAAGAGCTAGTGACCTTTTGGGCCTCATACATACTGATATGTCTATTTTATATACTACCTCCATTTCATAAAATCTGCAATAATTACCTAAAACGGAAGCTACACATTATGTGCAACAAAAAAAAAACTTTCCTAATATAGTATTTTTTGTGTAAATTTACAGTTATACCCTTACTAAATTTTACTTAACTTCAATAAACATCATATTAACTTTATAACCCAAATCAATTTATCTATAATTAAACCACTACCCACATTCTCTCTCCTCCTCACAACCACATCCACCACCAACATCACCAATTTTTTTCTCTCTCCTCCCTCTCAATCAACCACGACCACCACCACCCCATCACCACCAGCCCTATTCTTCCCTTACTCACAACCATTGAACTACCACCACCACTCAGATCGAGTCACCGATCATTTCCCCTCTTAAGTTTGCCGCCACCGCCCCTCTCTTCCCCTTTCCAAAGTCGTCGCCGGCTTCTTTTTCGCTTTTCAAAGTTTACTCCTTTTCAAATCTGAAATTGAATGGTGGTAAGTTATGGTTTTAGATCTAAGTAGTGGTTTGTTGGGGTTTTAGATCTGCATTATTGGTGGTTTTTTGGGGTTTCGGTTTGTTGGAGGTGGTAAGGTGGTCGACTAATCAGGTTGATTGGGTGGGTTTGTTGGTGGTCGACTAATCGGGTTATTGGGTGGGTTTGTTGGGTGGTGGTGCGAGTTGATTAGGTGGCTTCGTTGGGTGGTCGCTGGTCGGGTTGGATGGTTTGGTGGGTTCGTTGTCGGCTGGTCAGGTGGATTCGTTGGGTGGTGGTGCGAGTTGATAATTAGTGGCTGGTCAAGTTGGCTGGTGGTGCGAGTTGGTTGGGTGGGTTTTGGGTGGTGGTGGGAGCTGATTGGTGGTGGTGTGAGTTGGTTAGGTGGGTTTGGGTGGTGGTGGTGAGGTTTCAAATCTTAGTGGTGGTGAGAAGGTGGGTTAGAAGGTGGGTGTTGGTGGTGATTACTTTCTCTCTCATCCAATTAATCACATGCCCTTTTTTTTACTAATCTTTGCTTAAGAAATTTTTCCTTGGTAAATGTGCAACCAAGTTTGTTGCAGATTTTATGAAACGGAGGTAGTCGTATTTTACCCCCGTCCTTTGGTCATAATTGGTAGTGTTTTTGGCTCTTTAGAGCCACTTTTATTACTAATTTGTGTTTTCTAGTGTTTTCGTAGTTTGGTTGAGTTTTGTAGGGAATTGCACTTTTGGAGCATTTTCCTGGGATTTTATGGAACGACTACGAGCATTGGAGGAGCACGCCCACTTTTCATAGCCCAAGGCCGGTTAGAGTCATCGAGCCGATGATTAAGGGCTCGACATGTGAAATACCGAGCATTGGACACCTAGTAATCAAGCCCCAAAGTGAGAATTCGGAATGGGCTAAGAAGTGAAATCTAATCCAAGTCCAAGCATAGCCGGGCCCGATTGGGCAATCTTTGGCTCGATTGGGCGGCTGCCTAGAACAAGGAGACAAAGAAAAAGGCGGGCCCGATCAGGCGGCCCTTCGCCCGATTGGGCGCGTGTTTCTGATGGGATGATTTCGGCGATTTACTTAGTTTTAATTAGGATTGGTTAGGAGTTTGATATAAGTACACTTTCGTGTTATTAGTATTACTTACTTCTTCTCTAAGACTTTCTCTCTCTACTTAGCTTTATTTTCTCTCTCTACAACTCTATACTTTGTTCTTGATTCAACTTATTGTTTCCATTAACTTTGGTAATGATTTCTTCTCTATTAATTTCAGTAATTTTATTTCTTTATTTCATCATGACTTATTTAATTGATTTGATTAGTTTAGATTTAATTATGTGTGAGTAGTTTCCTTTCTAGGGTTTGTGGGGATCCATAAATAATATGAAGGGGTAAATTATTAATGTTAATTGTCAATGCTTGATTAATTTCCTATTGATTGATTTAATGCTATGCAATTAGATTAGGCCTGGTTTAATTGTACGAGTTATGCAATATTGATTCGAGATTCGAGAGATGAGAATTGATGTTTAGGCTTAGTTTCAATAGGCAGACTAATTTTTAAATGGTTAAGTCGAGATTCGAGAGATGAGATTTAATACAATTAACTCTGTGATTGTAATACGTAGCGAAAGCCCTTTATGATCTGATTAACTGATGCATTGATGATTGATTGTTATGTTTTACCCTGAAATATTATTTATTAGTGAACCTATGCCCTAGGTCTTTTATTCATTGAATTTCCTCCTACTTTTATTTCTCCCTACCTTTATTCCTAATAGTTTATTTCTCTTTTATAACAACAAATTGGTTACATGATAATTTAGATTACTCTTTATTAATTAGAAATAAAATGACTTGTTTCCCTTTGGTTCGACCCTTCTTCCCTATATGCATAGTTAGTGGACTTAGGAATTATTTTTTATTAGGTGATTAGGACTTTAGCCTGTCAAAATTTGGCGCTGTTGTCGGGGAAACAATTTTATTTTTATTTCTGATTGTTTTTTGTAGTCTAAATTATTCCCTCTTGTCTCAGAGAACGTTAGTTCTTTGAGGCAATTCTCATATTTGTCTTTTAGTTCTTTTTTAATGCCCAGGTGTTCCAGATCAGATTACATTCTATTCGATCCTGAGATCGAGCGCTCTTTCCATAGACAAAAGAATCTTTACAAATAAATCTTGTTAAGGGTTGGGGATAACGATAATCACATAGACCCTCCAACTAATTCTAGTGATTCAGAAGTTCCTTCAGATTCAGAATCAGAGATGACAACACCTAAGAAGCTCATCAATTATTCGCAGCCATCCCTGACAGATTTTCCACACCTTACTCCTACTCCGTCCCTTGATGGAGTGCAATTTGAAATCAAACCCCAATTTATCACGATGATAGAGAGGAAGCAATTCAGTGGAGCTAAGGGTGAAGATCCTAATCTTCACATTGCAGATTTCTGCCAATATTGCAACACCATTAGACAAGCTGGGGTCACGCAAGACCAAATCAGGGAGATTCTTTTTCCCTTTTCTTTATGCCAATCAGGTCAGGTTATCGAAGACATGGCAATTCAAAATTTCCAATATGGGAATCCAAGAGGGTTTGCTAACAAAGGAAAACATAATGTCGACTCTGTATCCTTTTTGCAAGCTCAGTTAACATCTATTTGTCAGAAACTAGATAATCTTACTGTTGTTCCTAACTCTGTAGCTAATGGTTTTGCTATTGCTAACAATAGAGAATTTTGTAAAAATTGTGGAATTGTAGGACATTGGGAGCAAGATTGTAAGAGTTTCATAGAGCAAATTAATTCCTTCCAATCCTACAGGCAAAATAACCCATACTCCAACTCTTATAATCCTGGCCTCCGGAACCACCCATATTTTTCCTACCGGAGTACCAATATACAAAACCCTCCACCTCCACAACAAACACAACAAAAACCACCACCACAGCAAAAATATTATCATCCTAATTCTGGCCAGAAAAACCAGTCACAATCCTCCTCATCTTCTAATCCTGCTATTGTAGGAGTTTATAGGTACGAATGCGGAAAACATGAATCATATTCATCTAGCACCTAATTCCAAGATCATGCATAACACATAAAGAATTAGAATTAATACCTTTGAAGTGTGATTCCAAGTGTGATCGAACAAGAACAAGGGAGACAAATAACCTCAAACGTGATTCCTCTACTTGGTCCATAGGCACGGATTAAGACCTCCACTAATGCTAGTTAGTTGCAATTGAACCCTTCAATTGGAGGAGAAGAACGAGCAACGAACCAATCACGAACCACCACACGTACCACTAGGGGTGGTCGAACATGAGTCCAAGGGGGGAGGAGAGAGACCCGTGGGGTAGAGAGAGAGTGTGAGGGTTTTGGGATTTCTGGTTTCTTGATGCACAATTAACTGTTAATTGTGTTGTATCATACAACCCTAGGCATGGACTTTATTTATAGATCTCATCTCTAAATAAGAGTCCATTACAAAGCCCAAAACCTAACTCTAATCTAACTATGCTAGCCCTGTCCAATTCATGATTAGTTACTTGTTCATAAGGCCCATAAATGGGCCTCTAACTTGCTTAACCCAATACCTTTGTGCGTGACCTCATAGGATCCATTCTAGTGGGCTTTAGACTATTTAACTAGACCAAAGATCATTGATCATAGTCTAGTAACAGATAATGATGACCCAAAATAACAAACTTATTATCTCCATAATAGTGATCCTTGATATATCTAGTAATTGCACTTATCGAAGACAGAACTCCTTCAATCTCCTACTTGTCTGAGATAAGTGCACACTATTCAAATTCATTAAGTCAATGTGTGTCGATTTGATAATATGATTGCATCTCATGTTATGATCATATTAATCTACAAATATTTTCTTAAGAAACTGAGTTAGAATTACAAAACAAATGATTACTATGTAATCCATTTGAGCACGGCTATGCATTTTCTGAATTCTTCCTCCTCAAGGGGCCAAGACACATTCCTAATTAAATAGGTAGACTCAATCCAATATTGTGTCAACCAAAGCTCCCACTCAAATCATGAGGTAACCAGGAAACACCCTTTATAATCTCAAGTTACGGGAAGACGTTTGAATGTACACAGTTACATCAATCATTGAATGGAATTAGTGTTGCACTCATGTCAAAGGAATCCACTAATATATCCGAAAAATCTATAATTAAGCTTCAAAGTAGGTCTATAGTTCGATCATGCATCATTCATGCATATCCATGTGATTGACCGAGCTTCACTACGCTCCTATACCCTATGAAACAACGCTATACAATCAATATTACATGCTAGTCCATTTAAAGAGATCATTTATGTCCACTTTAATGACTCCGGACTAGGAACTGGAATAATATGTGGATTTTGTTCACCTTTGGGGTTTCATTCATCAGGTCATCAACCTGATGAGCCCATCAATCCATAATTATTTTGGATATTTTATTTAATATCATAAAACCACAATTAAATAAGAGAAATGATGAATTTCTAATTAAACATAATTCTGCCAATGAATGTATTACATATATATGTAATTAGTTTTTCTCCAAAAACAAATACAACTTAAATTACATCATTAGCCTCAATCCAGTTGCACTAGCATGTTTCTCATGCTTAGGCAATGGAAGGGGTTTAGTAAGTGGATCAGCAAGATTCTCATCCGTATGAACTTTGCACATCTTGACATCTCCCGTGCCAACGATTTCTCGAATGAGATGATACTTTCTCTCAACATGTTTGGATTTGAAGTGTGACCTCTGCTCCTTTGACAGAGCAATGGTGCCATTGTTGTCACAATACAACTAAATTCCCTTTTAAGCACTTGGTACAATGTCCATCTTAATAAGGAATTTCTTAATCCAAACAGCCTCCTTAGCTGCTTCAACAGCAGCTAAATACTCTGATTTTGTAGTAGAGTCCGCGGCTGTGCTTTGCTTCGAACTCTTCCATCTCACTTCTCCTCCATTCAGACAGAAGATGTATCTAGACTGGGATTTAAAATCATATCTGTCTGTTTGGAAACTCGCATCCATATAACCTTTGACAACCAACTCATCTTCGCCACCATATACTAGAAACATTCCTTTAGTCCTTCTCAAGTACTTAAGGATGTTCTTGGCAGCTGTCAAGTGTGCTTCTCCTTAATTTGCCTGAAATCTGCTACACATGCTTAGAGAATATGAAACATTCGGCCTTGTAAAAATCATGGCATACATTATCGACCCTATTGCCGAAGCATAAGGTATAATCGCTATATGTCTCATCTCGTCTGGCATGACCGGACATTGAGATTTACTGAGCGTAATGCCATGAGACATGGGGAGAAATACTCTCTTGGATTTTGCCATCTCGAACCTATCAAGAATCTTATAAATATAAGTCTCTTGACTCAATCCAATCATCCTTCGAGACTTGTCTCAATGGATCTTGATTCCCAAAATGTGCTCAGCGTCACCCAAGTCTTTCATAGAGAAACAACTCTTTAACCACTTCTTGACTGACTCCAGCATTGGTATGTCGTTCCCCATGAGAAGTATGTCATCTACATGAAAGACTAAGAAAATTATGCTGCTCCCACTAGACTTCTTGTATACACAAGGTTCCTTTTCTCTTTTGAGGAAACCAAACTATTTGATTGCTTCATCAAAACGAAGGTTCCAACTCCTTGATGCTTGCTTCAATCCATAAATGGATTTCTGAAACTTTCATACCTTTCCAGGATTTTCTAGATCTTCAAAACCCTCAAGTTGTGTCATGTATACTTCCTCCATCAAGAACCCATTCAAGAAGGCGGTTTTGACATCCATCTACCAAATTTCGTAATAAAAAATGCAACAATCGCTAGAAGAATCCAAATGGACTTAAGCATTGCTACTGGAGAAAAGGTTTCATCATAGTCAATACCATAAATATGTCTGTATCCTTTTGCAACCAGTCTTCCTTTATAGATGTAGGCATTTCCATCCTTGTCTGTTTTAATCTTGTAAACCCACTTACAACCAATAGGTTTTACCCCATTAGGAAAGTCCACCAGGGTCCACACAACATTTTCAGACATCGATTCCATTTCGGATTTTATGGCCTCAAGCCATTCATTTGAGTTGGGGCTCGCCAAAGCTTTCTTGTAGGTAGTGGGTTCCTCATTCTCCAATAAGAAGATTTCAGAATCCTTAGTTAACAGAACTTCACAAACTGCTTGTTTCTTATTTTGGCAGACCTACGTGGGGGTAGGAGCATTAATAGAAATGTTCTCTTCAACTCTTTGAAGATTTTCTCAAGAATTAGATTCAAGTGGGACGATAGGAGTCTCGCTAGTTGAATTAACTTGCTCTAACGCATGATTATGCGCCCTCGCCTCTGATGTGGTGTTATCCACATTCATTTGTTGCTCGTCTCGAATTTCTTCGAGAACTACTTTACTCCCACTTGGCTTTCTGGAGAGGAATTCCTTTTCTAGAAAGACACCATCGCGAGCAACAAACACTTTGTTATCTTCACAATTGTAGAAGTAATACCCTCTTTTTTCTTTGGGGTAACCCACAAAGAAACACTTGTCTAATTTAGGGTGTAGTTTTTCACCTTGTAAATGTTTTACATAGGCTTCACATCCCCAAATCTTGAGAAAAGACAAATTTGGAACTCTTCCATTCCATATCTCATATGGTGTCTTTTCAACTGCTTTGGACGGGCTTCTGTTCAGTACTCTGGTAGCTGCTTCTAGTGCATATCCCCAGAATGATATGTGAAAATCAGTAAAGCTCATCATGAACCGAACCATATCCAGTAAGGTCCTATTCCTCCTTTCTGATACACCATTTAATTGTGGTGTCCCTGGAGGAGTTAACTGTGAAAGTATTCCACAATTTATCAGATGTTCATCAAATTCTCGGGTCAAATATTCACCACCACGATCAGATCGTAATGCTTTAATTGTTCTCCCAAGTTGGTTTTGTACTTCATTACAGAATTCTTTGAACTTTTCAAAGGCTTCCGACTTCTGCTTCATTAAGAAAATGTAAACAACTCTACTTAAATCATTAGTAAAAGTAATGAAGTAACTAAATCCACCCCTAGCCTTTGAACTCATTGGTCCACACACATTCATATGTATGAGTCCCAGAAGGTCACTTGCTCTTTCACCTATACCCGTAAAGGGTGACTTAGTCATTTTACCAAGCAAGCATGACTCACAATTTTCAAATGATTCATAATCAAATGTTGAAAGGAGTCCATCCTTAGGTAATTTTTAGATGCGCTTTTGATTAATATGTCCAAGCCTACAACGCCATAGGTAAGTTGGGTTTGATCCATCTGTTCTTTGCTTTTTATGATCTATGTTGTAGATATGAGTTGTATAATCTAAGACATACAAGACATTAAATAACTTTGCTTTAGAATATAACATATTTTCTTTGGAAATTAAACAACACTTGTCTCTTATTTCAAAAGAAAAACCTTCAGTATCTAAAATTGGAACTGAAATAATGTTCTTGGTAATTGTTGGAACATAATAACATTTATTAAGAACCAAAACTAAACTAGACAGAAGTCTTAAATGATAATCTCCAATAGCAAGTATAGCAAATGTTGCTCCATTTCCTACTAGGAGTGTGACATCCCCTTTTGCTAATGCTCTACTCCCTTCTAGGCCCTGCATGTTATTAACAATGTGAGCACCACAACCAGTATCGAATACCCAAGTTGAAGAAGAAGTAAGATTAATTTCTATAACAAAAACATTAGGTAATTCTTTACCTTACGTTTTCACTGGTGTGTAATGGGGACACCCAAGTACGTGGCAAGACCACCTACCGCAATAAAATCACTGGCTTCCCTCCTTTTTCAGGTACTCCTCTGAATGGTTGATCAAAAGGTTGACTAATGTCACTCTCGAGCCCTCATCATCATGAATAAGCTTGACTAGATCAAATCCATCATGGAGCGAGAACAAGATAGTATCATGTGCATATTCATCATCAAACGACCTCTCTAGGATATCCATCTAATTGAGTAATCCAATCAGTTCATTGACATGGTTCTTAACTGACTGACCAGGCTTGAGTTTCTTAGCCATTATCTTACAGTGTATATTGTAAGTCTCAAACCTTACACTATCAGTCGAGGAGTAGTAAATCCGAGGGATCGAATTAACGACCTCTCTTACATCGTGGTCGTTGATGTTTCCACATCCACTTCCTAATGCCCCAATGCCACCTCGACAGATGGTACGAAGACATTCATGCAGATTGGTCAACTCATAGTGCCTGAACCTTCTTTTCCAACAAGTTGGAATAGATTCTAAAATGAGATTCCTGATTTTCTCTGCATCCGAAACATCTTTCGCATGCCTTTCAGGAGTGAAACCAATAGTGTATCTGCTCTCAATGGGTATGTATAAACGAGCCTCAACCCTTTGACTTCTGAGAACATTTCTCACCTCGTTTTCCTATTCCCTGAAGTTTTTGAGATTTAGCCTTAATTTCAATTTGTTAGGAAAAAATGGTGTTGTTGTAAAGGTTATTCATCTACAAACAAAAACAAAACGAGGCAAAGTTCATTAATTAAGTTTAATAATTTAAGTACCATAAATGATTTAAATTGATAACTTTAAAGCATTTATTCAATTTAAATTGATCCCTATTTAAATTGGTACCAAGACCCTTTATTTGTGTCATAGTTGACCGGACTGAGGCCCTACCATCAAGCATTACATTTTCAAGGTGAGTAAACTCTTTACTGATTACAACTCTTTGTAATTCTTGGTTGAATAATCAATCATCACATGTTTAATTATTACACTTAGCTTCAAGGTTCTAAACGCTTTAGGTAACCTTGTTGAGTACAACCAATTAAATGTGTAGAACGTGATCTACCCCAAATTACCTACGATAACAAGTGACACTCTGCTGAGGCCGACCCATCACTGATGATCTAAGGATTGTTGGGTATTCAATTGGAAAAACAATCTCAATATTACTGGGACCTAGATTCAATTATGTTGTGATTATTTAGTGAACTCTAACGCATCATCAATCAACATAAAATAAATCTAACATGCATAATCTACTAATGCATAAATAAAACATGACATAGTATGCCCGACCCCTTAATCCTAAGAAAACTAGTAAAGCAGAAAAAGCTCCCACTTGAATCTTCGTGGATCTCATCCATCTTATTCCTTTGGGCCTCCACTCCATTGGATTCTTGGATCAACTACAACATGTAATATTATTCTATTCTATCTACTACTTAAATAAAATAAAATAAAATAAATTACTACTTAAATAAAATAAAATAAATTACAAAAATACTTAACGGTAAGCAGATTGTATTTAGATTACAAAAATACGAAACGATGCGCAGATCGTATTTAGAATCTATGGGCTATACTAGTCTATATATAGCAATAAATAATATCATATATTATAAAGTGCCACATCATAAATCACTCGTCATGCTTTCCTATACTACAACATCAAATGTTCACAATTAAGGAAACATGGCTCCAAAATATCTCATATTTTAATTAATTACTGCAATTAGGTAATATCATATATTATTTCTAACCAACCATAAAATATCATATATTTTATTTTAGGTAAGAGATAGAATCAAATCAAATTTTAATTATGGAAGATAAATCATATTTATTTCCATGATTATCCTAACTAATATAGGAGATTATATCCTAATTGCCTAGCCAATCACATAATTTTAAATCAATTATTGTCCAAAATAATTGTAGGATAATCTCATTAAATCAATTATTATTCAAATAAAATCTTTTGCTCCATAATTATCCAATCTTAACAAAATTAACAGCTTTAACTTTGTTAATTATGTTTTCAAAATCAAAACTTACCTCTTTAATTTTAATTTTGAATCTAATTTGTTATTAAAAAAATATATATTTTTTGAAATCCGTGCACCAGCCACCGTGGTGTGGCCATCTGAAGCCGGCCACGGTGGCCATACACCATGAGGTGTACGCTGCTCAGCAGCAGTGCACATCAGCAGCAACAGTGCTGCACAACTCTTGCACGGTGCTGCTGTTGCTGCACCTCCCTGACCCGAATGCTGCCCCACCCCGACCTCCCTCCGGACCACCTAAAGCGGCAGCCGCCGTGGCTGCGCCACCCGAGCGCGGTTTCCGCTGCTTAAAACCTTTTTTTTTTTTAATTTAAATAAAAACAAAACATATTTTGTTAAAATTAAATTAATCTTAATGTGGTCCAATTAATTTAAAAATTAAATTATATTCAATCTTGAAATTAGGGTTCTTCATGAAATTAATCCTCAATTTAATTTAACTCTTAAATTAAATAATTTGATCATGAAAAATTCATAATTTAACATGAAATCAAATAGATTAAATTCTTTAAACACATAACTATCGAATTAAATCAAAATCAAAACACAAATTTCACAAATTAGGGTTTAGGGTTTCAAAATTTTCGAAAATTATGGTGGGGGTTTCGAATTTTTTGAGTGATTAGGGGAAAAAATCGGCTCTCTTTATAGCTAATTTGGAGCAAATTAAACAACTTTTAATGATTCTATATTATTAAATCACATTTAAAATAATAATTGACCCATAATTAAATTATTCTCCCTCCTAATTGAATTAAAATTGTGGACTATCAAAGAATTAATATTCAATATATGTACATGCATAGGCTAACTGATAACACTATAGGATTTTATAGGTACGAATGCGGAAAACATGAATCATATTCATATAGCACCTAATCCCAAGATCATGCATAACACATAAAGAATTATAATTAATACCTTTAAAACGTGATTCCACGTGTGATCGAACAAGAACAAGGGAGACAAAGAACCTCATACGTGATTCCTCTACTTGGTCCATAGGCACAGATTAAGACCTCCACTAATGCTAGTTAGTTGCAATTGAACCCTTCAATTTACCTTATAAGGAAAAGAACGAGCTACGAACCAATCACGAACCACCACACGCGTCATTAAGGGTGGCCGACCGTGAGTCCGGGGGGGGGGGGAGGAAAGCGACATGTGGATTAGAGAGAGAGTGTGAGGGTTTTGGGATTTCTGGTTGCTTGATGCATAATTAACTGTTAATTGTGTTGTATTATACAACCCTAGGCATGGACTTTATTTATAAATATCATCTCTAAATAAGAGTCCATGACAAAGCCCAAAACCTAACTATAATCTAACTATGCTAGCCCAATCCAATTCATGATTAGTTACTTGTTCATAAGGCCCATAAATAGGTCTCTAACTTGCTTAACCCAATACCTTTGTGTGTGACCTCATAGGATCCATTCTAGTGGGCTTTGGACTATTTAACTAGCCTAAAGAACATTGATCATAGTCTGGCAACAGATAATGACGACCTAAAAGAACAAACTTATTATCTCCATAATAGTGATCCTTGATATATTTAGTAATTGCACTTATCGAAGACAGAACTCCTTCAGCTATGTCAGAAATTACAACAATGCTTTCAAGCATGAAAAAGCACATGGAGAGTAGGGATGCACAAATTGATTTGATTATAGCTCATAATAAAATCATGGATAATCAAATTGCGCAGATTTCATCTACCCTACAAACCTGTCAGTAGGGAGCTCTACCATCGCAACCAATCTATCCTATAGATCATGCCAATGTAATCCCTCTTAGGAGTGGTTCGCATTATGATGGGACTCCTATGCCAAAGGATGATGGACCTGTTGCTAATCCTGATTCCCTTGTACCAAATGCTAATCTTACTAACCCTTCAGGGCTACAAAAAGAAACTAACCCTTCTAATGTTTCTTTGCAGGGTTATTCTCAAGAAAAGGGTGGAGATGTGCAGAGCCCAGCTATCAAACTACCATTTCCAAATAGACATTTGAAGAGTAAGTTTGATAAGCAATTCGGTAAGTTTTTGGAAGTTGTGAAAAAGTTGCAGGTAACAGTTCCTTTCACTGATTTAATCACTCAGTATCCTACATATGCTAAATTTATAAAATACATTTTGACTAGGAAAAGGGCCTTTGATGATGTAGAAACTGTAGCTTTTACAGAGGAATGTAGTGCTTTATTGCAAAATAAATCCCCTCCTAAATTAAAGGATCCGAGTAGTTTTTATATCCCTTGTCATATTGGTAATGTCTTCATCGATAAAGCATTATGTGATTTGGGTGCTAGTGTCAGTGTTCACTAGTGGAAAAATGCTATTAGCAGCACCCTATTAGCAACAGGCGCTAATCACGCCAGCTACTAAAACACTAATTGCAACTGGCTTAGAAAAGGCCAATTACAAATACTATGTCATTAGTAACTAGCGTTGTTATCAGTGTTGCTAATAATTGGTATGTAAAAGTTAAAATTAATATTAGCAACTGGCCTATTCAATGCCAGTTGCAAATATTACGACATTCGCAGCTGGCATAAAAATTGCACGTTGCTACTAATATTTTAACTTATAATTAAAATTTCTATTTGCAGCCCTCCTAATTTACGCCCGTTACAAATACTTAGTCAAACTATCAAGTTATATTGACCAAAATAATTACAAATGGCATGATAAGGGCCGCTACTACAGGGGTGAGGGGTCTACAGCTTAAAAAGTACTCGTATAATTATTTGTCTTTTTTTTTTCTGCAGCTTCTCTCTCCTCTTTCGTTCTTCTTCATCTTCTCTTAGGGTCTGACAAGTCTGATTTTATGGCCTTAAATCCCATCAATTTTTCTATCTCTTTCTCTATTTATGCTGCTCTCGATTCTATATTCGTTCTAGACATGCTAATTTGTTGCTTTTTTTGGCAAACTGATTTTTTTCGTTGAGTTGCGTGGAACTAAATTGATGCAACATTCAGAATTGATTCAGATTTAGGGGTTTTAATTCTTGTTAGTCAATCGTTGATTTTTTGTGTTGATATTTAAAATTACGATGATATTTTTGGCTCATTATTATTGTTGTTGTTCTGCATCTAGGGTTTGGCGATTTCATCGTTCGGCGGCTACTTTGCTGCTCAGATCTTGATATTTGGTGGGTTCTTAACGCTTTTTTGAACAATTCTTGTAAGCGGTATCAGGTAATTGATTTGTGAGACTGATATATGATTTTTTTTGTATGTGAATTGGTAAATTGTTAGGGTTCTTCATTTTTTTGTGGGTTTATTTTTTAATATTTTGCAATTTGGTGTGTTTTAATTTTAATAATTTATTTCCGTGATTATGCTTCATTGAGTGTTGGCAGATCCAGTGCTTTAGTTTCCTAATAGGCTCCTACCATGTGCTTGACGAAGAGCTTTCATCTTTCTCTCCCATAAGTTATACTTGCCTATTTTTAGTGATTTTTGTTAGTATCTCACCATAAAGATGAATGTTCGAGGGTAATTTGTTGGTAAATTAGCGAGATTTCGGCCTAAGTCAGGGTGGTTGTGTACAATGCGTCGCTGATCTAAGAACTAACGAAAAATATCAACCCTATGTTAGTATTGATGAATCTAAGTGTTGACACTAAGGCTATTAAATTAAATGAGATTAATTCATAAAAAAGAGTCTTGATGTTAAGTTTTAAAGAGGAAATATCTCAGTTTCTTACTCATTCTATTTATGCTCACAAGCTATTGAAGGTCTTGATATAAATACACACTTTATATATTAATGATTAATGAAGCTACTTAATATTGGCCCTTGGTATACAAATTTAAGTGATTCTTTTACGAGTTTTGACACGAACTTACGAAGAGGAGCCACAGTCAATTTCTGTTTATCGACATAAGCTAATGAAAGTTCTAAAATAGTAGATAACTAGATACATGTATATAAGGAGACTACATTATGATGACTAACCCCTCTAAAAATCTGACGTTGATTTACAAATTGGATGGCTTGCTTGTTTACAAAACAAATGGACTTTAGAATTCAATCTTTTGTTCAGGCCTTATCTCGTGGCTACTAGAGTGCCAGACACTAGCAGCTTGTGTTAATAATTGCAGCAGCCTCAGCCTTCATTGCTGTGAGCTTGTTAAGCTCTCTCAGATCAACTTCTTCAATACTTGTCTAGTGTTCCCTGTTGTTAGAGCTTCAATATTTCTAGTCTAGTGTAGGATCTATGGAAAAGGTTGGAGTCAAAGTTAGAGCTTATTTTCTATCCACCCCCCATTTTTGTTTCATGTACTCGTTTAATCTGCATTATGTATATTTTTGGTTTGTCCTTGGGTGATGCATTATGTGGACTTCAAAATCCCACAGGGTTAAATGGATATTTTATAGTATATTGAATTTCTGAATGGAGTCATTAGATAAGGTGACCAACATATATAAGAAGCAGCAACTAGCATAGTGATAAGTATGGTTTTAAATGCTATGATGTTGAACAGGATAATGGATGGAAGATTGATACAAAAATGTTGGTATCATTTAAAAAATTACTAGATTTTTTATTAGTATCTATTTATTATTAATTTTTGACATTCTTATTCTCAAACTAGCAGCCAAGTGGCCTTTAATTTCATCTAAGAGTTGGGGCTATTTGGCTGCGTGGCTTATGTAAATCTTGTGGGCCAATCCATTTAATATCATCTTTTAATCTTGTGATTATCATATTGCTTTGTATTTCATTATTGGTGATTGTCAAACTACCTTATCTCACTACTTGATCTCATTTTAGTCTAATGTTCTAAGAACATAATTCAACTATTCATGCCCTTACCTGTCTGATAGTGTACAGTGTGTTTCATGTGTTATCATGCTTGCGCTAGAAGGAACAAATAGGAGCATATGTGGTACTCGTGAAGTTGTAGAATGTGTTCTTAAATTTGTTCAATCTGATGAATGTCTCCTACAAAGAAGGCTGGCTACATTAGCCTAAAGAGTGGAATAAATTGATCAGCAACCCAAACAAAGTAAGAAAGTTATTTTAGTAACTTTTGTTTGTCAAGCTTATGGGTGATGACGTGATGTGCTTTGGATTTTTTCTTTACCATATACGGATTTGATATTATTCATATTAGTTATTCTATTCAGAAACTTAATACTCTTACTAAAACTGATCAAATTTTGTGAGCATGATCTTGAATATCATATTTGTAATTTGATCTGCATTGATTGAAACTCCAATGGGTTACTGATTTGATTTTCCGTTACTTGCTATTTTCTTTGCACTTTACGGGTATATTCTCTAATACGACCTATTCTTTTTTCCTTTTAAAGTTATCTGCACAATTGAAATGATACGTGATTTTAATATGGTGACTTGATTCAAATTCTCTGATTGCATTCTTTTTTTTAATTATTTTCACTTGTTGAGGGTGTGTGAATAGCTTTTTTTTATTATTGGACTGCATAATAAATATTAGTTGTGTATTTTTCTTGTTAACAACCTAAACTTTGAACATCCAAGCTCCTTATATTTTATTGATTTTAGTTATGTTTCGATGAATTTCTAATCAATTGTTGTTTATTGTTGCTTTTATAATTAATAGGAAATTCCTTGTTGTTGCTGTTGTACAATACTGCTACACACTTTGCTGTTGTGTTTCTTTAGTTGCATAAGCTGCTAGCCTAGTCCGTCTATTGCATACCATTTAGCACGTAGCAAGAAGATTCAACAGTAGGAGCTTGCAAAACCCAATTGCCAGAAAATTCAAGGGGTTATATTGTGAGTGATTAAAATTTACTTGGATGTCTAGACAACATTTAGTTTTGTAAGAAGATGAACATTTAAGTATTTAACGATTTTGTTTTTGTATTTTTTTAGAAGCCTTGTATTATAATTTTTTTTTTGAGGGAATTATATTTTTTAGTTTGTAATTAATGTATACTTCATAAATAACATAAATTTTGTTAAAATAGTATATAATATAGTTTGTGTATCAATTTGGAAAAAAATTCAATTTTTTTTAAAAAATGACTATTTGTAACTGGCGTAGTCATTAGCCAGTTGTGAATAGTTTTTTTTAATTTAATAATAAGAGTATTAGTAGCTGGCCTAGTACTATGCCAGCTGCGAATAAACACTATTAGCAGCTGGCCTTATATTATGCCAGTTGCGAATAAATACTATTAGCAGTTGGTCTTATATTATGCCAGTTACCAATAAATAGTATTAGCAACTGGCTGATTACTACGGCAGTTGCAAATAAACGGTATTAGCAGCGAACACATGCCAGTTGCAAATAATATTCTCATTTGTAGCCCCCGCAATAGCAGCCCCACGTGCCAGTTGCTAAAAGCCACTTTTCGTCAGTTGCTAATAGCGTTTTTTCTAGCAGTGGTTATGACATCGTCTGTGTGAGCTAAGCTTAATATGGGTTATTTGAAAGTTAATAACATTACTTTACAGATGGCAGACCGTTCTGTTAAATAACCATTAGGTGTTTTAGAGGATGTTCCTGTCAGAGTTCGTAAATTTTTTTATCCTTGTTGATTTTGTTGTGTTAAACATGACTGAGAATACATAAATTCCCATTATATTAGGTAGGCCTTTTCTCCATACGGCAGGAGCCATTATTGATGTAAAAAAATGGAAAACTAACCCTTTTTGTAGGAGATGATAATATCACTTTAATTTAGGGAAGGTTTTAAAAGGACCTATGCTAGAAGAAAACTGTTGCTTAATTGATGTCATTGATATGATGTATGATATTTGTGAAGAAAGCTTACCACAGGTTCTTACATGGGATCCCTTGGAGGAAGTTCTTTGTGGAGATTTATCTGCAGGTGATGCAAGCATTTGGAGCACTGAGGTAGATGCTATTTAGAAAGCTCTTTCAGTAGAAGAGCTTGATATAAAAGAGAATAGAGGATAGATTTCTAAAGAAAGAAAGAGTGCGTGGGTCCCTCTCGAGCGTCAGCTTGAGCCTCCATGGCAGTGAGCACCAGAGCTCAATCTTCTTCGGAAATTGTGCAAAATCAACAGAAAAACACACAGAAAATTAGGAAAATAAAGAACTCGAAGGTAAAATCGATGGAATTATCGGAATCAATGGAATTGAGTTTTAACCCAGAAATTGAGGCTTTTATGGAAGAACAAATTCTTTCTCCAAAGGCATCAATGGCGGACCTGCAACAGCAATCGGAGCTCCGATAAACATTTTCGGGCTGGATTGGTGCTATTAAAAATAGTTTTCAAAAGCAAAGACAACACTCAGGTATTAATGTTCAAACCCATGATCTCAATACTTCTTCCCTAGTTGCAGGTTCTTGTTCGGGAGCGAAATCATTCATGGCATCGAAAAAGGTTTCCTCTTCTTCTTCAATAGCATGAACTTCTTCAACTGGTTTGATGAGGGATGAGGGATCAACATGGTCTTCCTCATCAGAGATAGCCAAAGAATCAAACAGTGGTGCATTGTTGATGCTTGGCTTCTTGCTTGCAGGGGGCAATGGGAGTTTATTGTTGTCAATCAAATCTTGGATAGCTTCCTTAAGCTTCCAACAATTTTCAGTGAGATGGCCCCTGCCTTGGTGATACTTGCAATGTGCGTTGGAATTCCAGTTAGCTGTCCTCTTTTTGACAGGTGGGTCCCCAAATGGTCCAATGGGAGTTATAAGACCTTTTGCATGTAATCGATCGAACGCGGTGCCATAACTCATACCAATAGGAGTAAAGTTCCTCCTAAATGGTTTCTTTTGTCCTTGGTTGTTCATGGCATGGACTTCACTCAAGTTAAAGGTGCTAAAATTATTTGAGTGGGTGGTTTTGGAAGAAGAAGGATTGTCGTTCTTCTTACCTTTCCAGCCACTGTTGGAATTATTATTAGCAGCTTTTTGCTTAGCAAGGTCGTCTTCAATGTTAATTCCAATATCATAGACGGCCTTAAAGGAATGCAAATTGTTTTGATACTTAAGATATTTGGAGTACTTTTCTTGGAGGTTCTTAATGAACATCCTCACATATTCCTTTTCACTTGGTACTTTAATCATCCTATCGGAAGTTTCTCTCCATTTATTGAAGAAAGAAATGAAACCTTCATTCTCTTTTTGCTTAAGTATTTCAAGTTCTCTATGATCAGTTTCAACTTGGATGTTACATTTATACCTATCAATGAAAGAGTTTACAATAGATTCCCAAGTAGAGGTTTTCTCTTTGTCAAGGGAAAAGAACCATTGTTGACAAACGGTTTCAAGAGATAAAGAAAATAAAGAATGAAAGACCTTCCTATCAATCTTTTTAATATTCATCACAGTCTTAAAGGATCTTAAATGGAAATAAAGGTTGTTTGTAGCCTTAAACTTTGGGATGTCATTGGCATTGAACTTCTTGCGGAAGAAGCTCCTTGTCCACCGAGACCCCTTGTGAGCTAATGCCCTGGAATCTGTAGTCATTGGAGATTTTTCTCAAGCTTTCTTGCATGAGCTCCATTTGTTGTTGCTTCACAGGGTCATTGATTTGGATGGTTAAAGTCCTCAACACCTCAGTAACGCTAGCCACTTTCTTCTTAAGCTCTTTGACTTCTTCTTGACTCGCCATTATCTTCTTAGCTTTTCTTTTCTAACTGACTAGTTTATCAAAGAGTTGTACTTGAACAAAAAGGTTGTCTTTGATTAAACGCCTTCCTTTCTTGACCACGCATTGTAAATTAAACCATTTATTTGTTTTAATGACTTGACTCAAATTGACTTTGACTTTACTGGTTTATAAAGAAAACAGCAAAAATAGGGTGCATATTTTTGGGAATCAAGTTTATGGGTTCAATTAAGTGGTTTAATTGGAGGATTAATATCCGACTTACCACTCTAAAAAAATGACGAAAAACACACGCATACAAGACTCTCTAGACATGGTCAAAGTGTACATTCATATTAGTGTGTGCTTTATTTGTGAGTGCAAGTGACTTGCTTTGACCTTTGTATATGACCACGGGACTAAGTGATTAGACTCAATTAAGGACTAAATATGGTTATTGCCATTAACAAACTGATCAAATTGATTAATAAATTGTTTAATTAGAATCGTCGTGATGACTCGAGCAAAATACTGAACTGTCGCCAAAGCAACAGGACTGTCGCCGCACACTGCAGTGCAGCACCAGATGACAGAGTTGTCGCACGGCGTTGCACAACAGCATTTGGCGCTGCAGCCCAGGTTTTTGCACCATTACTGGAACATTAAACTCGGACTGCTTTCAGTATTTTTACTCTACGGGAATAGGCCTAAAGTCGTACTAAGTCAGTTTTGGTTAATTTATTAAACTTTAATTAGTTAAATTAATTAATTATTAATTTATTAGGCAAAGTCATTTTAGTCATTAATCATTTTATTTATACTTAATCACAAGTCAAACAAACGGTTAGGAAAAACACATAGAATATGCACAACAAATAATGCACAAATAGTCAAGTAGGCACAATATGATGCAATGAGTTTGTAACCTAACCATGGCTCTAGTTCCCTAAAGTTCGGGATATGGGTTAGTCAAAGAGGGTCCTTGGTTATGAGTTCGGATGCACCGCGCAGAAGACTTACCCTATGAAGGGTTGGCGCGTGCATGTGGATGGGATCCCGCGATTTAAACTCGCTTCCATGGTTTAGTGAATTCAACATTCTCGGATGTACCCTTTGTTGCTCAGAGCGTTCAATCAGGTAGATGGAGCATGGATTCCCAGAGGGTTATGTCCATATGTAGAACACATATGGGTTTCAGAAAAAAGAGAAAACTCAATCAGGAAGTAGAATCGAGACAACAGTGCTAAAACTAGTCGAAATAAGAAGGTAGATTTCTGGCTCGGTATTACGTTGCTAGAAAACGGAGTCCGTCGCTAGAGAAATAGCTCTGACGACAAAATTATCGCCAGGCGACACAACTATTTTTCAGGCGACGCATGGCGTTGTCTAGATGCTAGTTCCTACATGCCACAACAACTTTTTGGGTTCTTAAAATTTTCCAGTTTTCACAGTATTATTTCGATTCTAGTTGTGAAAGATATTTCTAAAATTTCCTACGTGTAAAAATCATATGTTTTTGACTCATCACGGATGGTCTTTCCAATGAGAACCTTTTTTATGCATATTGTAGACATCTACTTTTGGCCTCCTGTCCCGACAGGAAGTGCAATGACGATAAATAAAACCATCTTTGTGTTGGATTAAAGTGAAGAATACTTATGGAGAACTGGTTAAGCCACAAAACACAAAAGACTAGCCCGAATTAAAGATAAAAGACAAAACAAAGGACCAATTAACTAAACCCGATCATAATTAGGCTTAAGCCTGTGCTTACCCAATAATTCCGGATTTAGGAGCGCCTAGGTTAAATTTTAATGTTGCCGCAAAAAAAGCCACGCGCATCTCAAACAGTCGCGCTGGGCTGCCGTGCGCGCGCAACACCCAGCGCAACCTCCAGAGTTGCGCTGCAGAAGATTCAGAAGTATACGAAAAATATAAAATCGAATCTTACCATAAAGCCGCGCGCATGATAATTAGGTACGCTTCACTTGCGCTGGGATGTCGCGCTCAACTCATCCTGTTGCGCGCGAAAACTGCTGCGGCAGAATGCTCGTAACCCTATACCTAATCATTCCCTATAAATAAGAGATTAAACCGAGGCTTAAACACACAGAAAAATAACCTAAAACTCTGGCAAAATACGTGTGAACTTGCAACCTAGCCTCTCTTGTCCTAAAAACTCACCCCTTTTGATATTTTGTTACTACGGTGGAGGTTCCCTAACAAGAAGGAGTCCATAAGTATTCTAAACGGAGATCTAGCATAGATGATAAATTCCCGAGCACTTAGTTAAATCATATTTATTTTCTTGTTTAAAAGAACCCTAATTAATTAATTAATTAGTGTTGTTTGATCTCCTTTAAAATAATTAATTAATCAATTCCACATATTATCTTGCGTTAAATAAAGATTAGAATTGAATTAAATAATTGTTGATTGATCACTTAAGCCAAGGCGAATATTGTTTATTTTCTTGTCCTTTTCACGAATTTGATTAAATAAAGAATAACGACATTATGATGTAATTCCTTCGTGAATCAGTATGTGTAAATAAAATCAACTAACATAGTTTTAGGTAACGCGTTGCATATATTGTTTGGTGATGAAATTGTAAAAAAAGGAAGAGCTAGTAGAAGCCGCACTAGGGCTAGGATAACGATTCCCCTCTAAAGGGAACTTTATTTTAGTACCCTCGCTCCCGAACTCATTTCTTGTTTGTAGACCAATTTGGGCATGGGTAAACTTATGATTTGTGCCAATTATTCCATGAACTCCACATGGAAGAAAGGCATGATTGAGGTTTATTGGTTTTCCTAAAACTTATTGGCGACTCCCTACTTGTTTCTTACAAAAAAGCGTAATGATAGAATCAATTCTAATTCAAGGTCCCCCAAACAGTCAGGAATTCAAATCCTATTACACCCTAACAAGTGTAAAGTCCTAGGCTTTTAAAGGGCCATGGGAATTTAAGGAGAGGACCCCTTACGACGGGAACCCTCTCCTTACACATATGACAATAATGTTAATCAAAATTACGCACATGAAATACTTATAACTTTTCGAGTCTCATCCACTCATTCTAAATCATTGCCAAAATAAATTTTAGGAATTAAAATAGAAATCCTCCCCAGTGGATTGCCAAAAACTATAGGGAATATTTCAATCATTACCCCAAACTTGAACTTCATTGTGATTATACACTTAAGCATGGCGGCGTCCAAAGGGAAGGGAGCTAGAGCAAAAAAGTTGCCAACAAGTTTTAGGAACTTGTAAACCGTTCACAAGGTGAAGGTTACACCCCTTAATGATCCAGGAGATCGTTAACTCCAATAGGTCTGGAACCAAGACTGGAAGTTCGGGGATGAAGGTACAAATCCAATCTAAAAGAAAGAACCTGACCTAATAATAGGCCTCTACTTTATTCTTCTCGTATTCATGTGCACTTTCTGACTAACATACAATCAATAGGTTTACCCTAAACCTGTTTATTCTATGTTGGTTGAATATTAATGCTTAAATAAAACTATTATTGGCGATCACTTAAATTATAATCATATTAACCCTAACAAGATTATTTATTATCTTATTAAGTGTGATTACAAGTACCAATTCCCTTTAAACATGCATAAAAGGCGTGATCAAACAATAACAATAAATATAATCAAGCAACATAATAATCATAATAACATCAACAATAATTATAACCATCGTAAAAATTATAAAAATAATCATGGTAAAGCATAATAATAGCAAGATCCTAGGCATAACACTAACAAGATTAATAACAAACCCTAACGTGTCACTAAGCAATAAAAATCAAAGCTTTAGTCCTAACATGATACTAACATGATATTGAAAGAAAATAGGAAGCATCATAGAAATCATAATTGATATTATTAAGAAACTTATTCTTTACCATAAACATCATACTAAGAAAAGCATCCCATCATGATATTAGGAAAAACATCCTAACATGATACTGACTACCTAAACATGAATTCTATATCATAATATCAATTAAACAATTAAAGCACTTACTTGGATGCCTCGTATCTCTTTCTAATAACAAAATAAACGCGTTAGTAACTTCAAGGAAAATATAAAATATAAGAATTAAATTAAATAATTGAAATAGAGATTTGGGACCAAACCCTCAAAAATATCAAACCTTTCACGTTTAGGGCGAAGGTAACTTCGAACTTGACTAGATGTGTCTAGATCTTGTGAATGCGGACTTTTGTTTTCAAAAGGGTAGTTTAGAGAGAGAGAATCTAGAAATTCTTGATGAGAGTTGATGAGAATTGATGATTTAAAACGGAGGTTTAAGGACGCTATTTATAATGAAAATAGTCCGGAATTGATAAAAAGAATCAGAGTTCAAAAAGGAATAAAACACGCCTCTGTCGCCAGGCAACAACCTGACGTTGGCGTTGCAAAAGATTTTCCACACGTTTTCTATTTTTTGATAAAATCAAGTCGTAAAAGTCCGTACGAAGGGTAAAATCGTAATTTCACATAAAACACTTCTTTTATTTCAAAGAAAACTCATAAAACATAATTATTAATCCTAATCATATAGGAATGATGATTCACAATAGGCCCTCCTTTAGATCATTGGGCCCCATAGATCAAATCGAGCCTAGTTTAGTAATTTGGCCATAACTTCCTCATTATTCATCGGAATTGGGCTTATAATTGTCGTTGGAAAGCTCTTTTCGAGCCCAATCCAACTATACCATTATTGGACCCTTATTATGGACCAAACTAAACTGGATTGGCTATTTTCATAAAAGAGTAGGTTTTCGAAAACAGAAAGTGAGATTTTTAATAAAAACTAAACGCAATATTAGACTTTCCACACCTTCACTTCATTCGATTATGATTTGATGCGAAAGGTATTCATCACCGGGTTTGGTTTTGGGGAGACACAAATGGGTGTCTACAGAATCATTATATACTTATTGCCGTTGACTATGTATCTGAGTGGGTTGAGGCCATTTCCACTCCTGCCAATAATGCCAAGGTGGTTCATAGACATTTCAAGAAGACCATATTTCTATGATTTAGAGTACCTAGAGTTATAATCAGTGATGGAGGATCTCACTTTCATGGGCGAAAGTTAGACACCCTTCTCCAGAAGTATGGTGTATACCATAGGACATGTCTAGCCTATCATCCCCAAACTAGTAGCCAAGTTGAAGTTTCTAACTGTGAGATCAAGGCCATTCTAGAGAAGGTGGTAGCAAAATCAAGGAAATGGAGTGATAAGTTGGATGACACCCTTTGGGCATACACAATTGCATTAAAGACCCCAATAGGTACTCTTCCTTATAGACTTGTGTATGGTAAAGCATGTCACCTCACGGTGGAATTAGAGTACAAAGCATATTGTGCTATTAAGGAACTCAATTTGGATGCTAAGCTAGCGAGAGAAACGAGGCTACTTCAACTTAACCAACTTGATGATTTTAGGTTAACGGCCTATGATAGTGCACGTGTCTACAAGGAGAAGACTAAGAGATGGCACAACAAGATGATCCTTCCGAGAGAGTTCAAAGAGGGTGACAAGGTTTTGTTATTCAACTCTAGACTTAAACT
Source organism: Chenopodium quinoa (assembly GCF_001683475.1). Classification (NCBI taxonomy): domain Eukaryota; kingdom Viridiplantae; phylum Streptophyta; class Magnoliopsida; order Caryophyllales; family Amaranthaceae; genus Chenopodium; species Chenopodium quinoa. Next base: position 2,878,216 of record NW_018744821.1, on the reverse strand, counting down.
TTTCCCAGGAAAGTTAAAGTTAAGTAGGTCAGGTCCTTTTACCGTAAAAAGGGCTAATAAATTTGGCTTTGTGGAATTAATTGATGAGCATGGTAATGAGTTCAAGGTAAATGGTCAAAGACTTAAGTTGTACCATGAAGGGGCTACTATTGGTGCGGTTGAATTACTTCACCTAATCAATTCCGGTTTATCTTGAGCGGCATTGTGGTAAGAGGGTCGTGCGGGACCTAGATAAACCAGCGCTTTGCGCGAGGCAACTCGTATTTCTTGCTTTCTAGACTAGTTTTTCCTTCTTTTTATTTTTTATTTTTTTAGAGAGGTGAGAGGAGAGTATAATTTTACCTTTTCAAAGTGTTTTTGTACAGGTTTCGAATCAACAAGTAAGGAGATTTTAAGAGAAAAGGATAATTATTCTGAGGTGGGCAGGGTCCTGATCGGGCGGACCTATCCCGATCGGGCGCGAGAGTGAAGTTTAAATTGGGCGTTAAATCACCCGATCTGGCAACCACGCTCGATCGGGCGCGAGAGTCAGCCAATTTTCGAGTACGAAATTCGCCCAATCGAGCGAAGCTTGCCCGATTGGGCGCGAAAGTGAAAGAAGAATCCAAAGGATATTCGCCTAATCAGGCGGATGTGCCCGATCGGGCACAAAAGCGGAGAAATAGAGTCACACGAAGAAATCCCGGGCGAAGGAATTGAGTGAAAATAAAGATCCCCTCGCGCCCGATCGGGCGTGCAACTATCAATCTAAAAATCTGGATCTTCGCCCAATCAGGCGGACCTGTGCCCAATTGGGCACACCTATTTTATGCCGGGATTCATATTTCCTTTCTCCTCTTTTCTTTTCACTTTCCTCCTTACTTCATCTCTTTCATTCACTCTTTCTCTCTCTAAACTCCATTAACGTACCTTCAACCTTGCTTTTCCAATCAAGATCTTCTCAAATTCTTCCATCAAAACTCAAATTTTTTTACATATTCTTCATCATCTCACTTTCCTCTACATTCTCCATCTAATTTTCACTAGTTTTTCTCAAATTTTTAAGAAAACCTAAGAGAGAGAAATCTTCAATTTGTCAGAAATCAACTCGAATGGCATTCAAGAGATCAAGGACTCAAAGGGGTGAGAAATCAAAGCAACAACCAACACCCATGGTTGACCCGGAGTTCTAAATTCCGGGATGGAGCGAGGTTGTGGTAATAAGCATCGAGCAAAAGACTAGGATGCTCAACCTCATCGAGAGGCAGGTAATTTCTACTCGTTTTGTTCATCACCCTACCTTGTCTAGATTAGGAATTGACAATGAAAAATTGTTTACGGGAATTGGAATGAGTGGTTTATTTAACTTGCATTACGATACTTATGATTACTTGACTGTGGAATTTATTTCTACCTTTAATTTGATTAACTCTAGTGTATCTGTTTGTCATGTCTAATTCCGTTTGCTTAATAATGATGTGAGATTTTCTTTGAAAGATTTTGGTAAACTATTTGAGCTAAAATCTGATAGGCCTACGGAACCACCTAGGGATTATTGTGCCGAAGTCTACTTAGCTTTGACAGGGAATGTTAGAGAATCTCCAACATGCCAAGGGAACTTGGATTCAATATCCCTTGCTAAAATTTTGACAACGGTTTGTTAGCCTCACCATCTTTGGGAGGCATGAACCGGCAAACGTGAGGAGGGATGAGTTAGAGTTGTTAGCTACCTACAAGATCCCTAGGAGTGAAAAGTTAAACATCCCACTTAGGATGGCTCAACACTTCCAAAGAAGTGCTAAGGCGGTTGAGGCAGGTAGAGCTAGGACCCCTATTTACTTTGGTGGGTTACTCACCCACATTGCGGTAAAATAGTCAGGTTTTACACCCAATGGCCATAAAAAAGTAAATGACCCTACCATCATGGACCTAGCATACCTAGGAAAACTCAACTGGATCCAACCTACCTCTAGTGAGATATGGTGGATAATTCATAGAAAGTCGGGTAGGATGGATCAAGCCTTCACATTGCCTAACCTTAACTTGTCCAAGTTCGAAAAGGGTAAGTCCACTTACACTTTTAATCTAGGTAACCAAGGAAAGGCTCGAAAGGCTCACCACTCACCACCTCAACCACAACCCCAATTCCAACCACAACCCCAACCCTACATGTATGATATCCCTACTTCTTCCGTTGACTACAACATCGATCCCAATGCACCATATGACTTCTTGGATTTTAGGAGCCAACTTGATAGGATTGAGAGGGGGAAAGGAAGGATGGAGGGTTTAGTTCAAAGCCTTAACTTTAGAGTAGGTTCTCTAGATAGACGGGTTGGGCACGTGGAGAGAAATCTAGGGAGGGGTTTATACCCCATGTATGATGATTATGCTCGCCGAGGGGCTATTCCCCTAAAGGCTCTTGTTCCCGATTGGTTTCAATATCCTCAAGGAGGGTAATCGACCCCCGGTGCTTTTGGTAGTTATGTAGACTATTATTCGTTCCATGGTTATGGGGCCGATGTCCCTTTTGGTGGGATTGGGGGGGAATGTGGATCCTAACTATTTTGCAGGTGGTTTAGGTCATGGAGGTATTGGTTTTAGCTATGGAGGTGTTGGCTCTACCCATGGTGGTGGCTATTCTAGGATGGGGGAGGATGAGGACGATGATGAGGAGTAGCTAGTCCTAGCTGCACTCCTAAGTCAATGAGGACATTGCTTGATTTGGCTTAGGGGGAGATGATCTTGTATATATGGTATTACTCTCTCTCTTTTTTTCTTGTTATTGATTTTTAGTATAGATTTTGCTTTTTAGAGTAGTTTGCTTTTAAAAAAACAAAAATACAAAAAAATTATTAAACTAAAAATACGTTTTAATGAAGAAAATAAATCATGCTTCCCTGTGCCCCTTGAAAAAAAAAATTTGTTTTGACTCTTGGTTGTTGATAACAAATATTGCAGATTATTTGTTCATGATTTGATGTTTGATTGCCTTAGAATCTTAACATGCGTCAATTTTGTCCAACTACTTGTGAATATAATACTTGACTAGTTGATTGGGTGAGGAATGTGTGTTAGTTCCTGGTACATCAATGAATTTTAGTATTGATTTGTGACTATGAGTAATGTTTACATGATTCACTATTATGCACAATGTGGAGGACGAAGACATTCATTCTTTTAGGTAGCCTTCAGACGATTTAGATACATTTGTTCCCTTCTTGCTACCCATGTTGTTGCTTGTTCCCTTTCATTGTTTATTTAGCCACATTACAAGCCTAATTAAGTCCCATTGGTTACTAGTCCCAAGCTTGGCTTGTGGGAGCTATTAGTTAGTGAGGTGAGGGAGTTGTGATGTGCACATAATTTGCACAATGTGAAAAAAAAGAAGAGTGATTGTTCTTTTGATATTGTGATTGGAAAAAATGTTGATAATTTATGTTTCAAAGTTGAAAAATTCCAATGTGAGATATAAAAGAAAAAAAAGAGCAAAAGGAAAATAATTATTTCAATGTTCAAATGTTCTATGTGAAGGTTGCTCAAAAGAAAAAGAAAAATAAATTCAAATAAAAAAAAAATTTCAAGTTTGAAAGGAAAAAAAAAAAGGAATGAGTTCAAAGTTTGTTTATTCACTCTAATTCTTTAATATCATATTTTTATGAGTGAATTTGTAAGTGATGGTGGTTATGTGAGATATCAATTTGGTTGTTTGGTGAACTTTTGTGGAGTTAAGTTGTGATTGGAGATGATTTGGTCATTACTTGTTTTTGACCTTGGGTTTTATTAGGATATGGCTCCCTTAAGCATGGCTTTACTACCACATTTTCCCCAAATATTTCCTACCTTTTACCCTAGCCTTTCATTACAAGATTTAAAGAACTTCCGACCTTTTTGCATAGAATTGTGTAGATGTGAAAGTAGTTGTTTATCAATGCAAAGGATGACTTGATATGTTCCAAGTCGAAAATTTAGGTTGAGTGATTATCTCTTTAAACACACGAGTGTTGTGAGTTTGGGAGGGCATTGTTCACAATAAAGGGGTGGTTGGAGAGCGATCGAGTACATTCTTTACTCGTCACATAAATGAGAGTTGAGTGTGTGAGCACTAGTCTTGAATTCTATATGCTCTTGTGGTTTGCCCTACTTGACAATTGTTAGGGAAGATAGGAAGTCAAATGGATTTGAGTGATTGATTTTGATGCATGTTTGTTGGATTGGCCTTGAGTTATATTGTGGATCTTTGATTTGATGTGGGGTGAAGTCATGGTTTGTTTTGATTTATTACCTTGCTTAGGGACAATCAAGGGTTTGGCTTGGGGGAGTTTGATATGTCTATTTTATCTAGAATTTTACCCCCGTCCCTTGGTCATAATTGGTAGTGTTTTTGGCTCTTTAGAGCCACTTTTATTACTAATGGGTGTTTTCTAGTGTTTTCGTAGTTTTTGTTGAGTTTTGTAGGGAATAACACTTTTGGAGCATTTTTCCGGGATTTTATGGAGCGACTACGAGCATTGGAGGAGCATGAACACTTTTCGTAGCCCAGGGCCAATTAGAGTCATTGAGCCGGTGATTAAGGGCTCGACATGTGAAATACCGAGCATTGGACACCGAGTAATAAGGCCCCAAAGTGGAAATTCGGAATTGGCTAAGAAGTGAAGCCCAATCCAAGTCCAAGCATATCCGGGCCCGTTCGGGCAATCTTTGGCTCAATCGGGCAGCTGCCCAGAACAAGGAGACGAAGAAAAAGGCGGGCCTGATCGGGCGGCTCTTCGCCTGATCGGGCGCATGTTTCTGATGGGATGATTTTGCGATTCACTTAGTTTTAATTAGGATTGGTTAGGAGTTTGATATAAGTACGATTTGGTGTTATTAGTATTACTTACTTCTTCTCTTAGACTTTCTCTCTCTACTTATCTTTATTTTCTCTCTGCAAACTCTATACTTTGTTCTTGATTCAACTCATTGTTTCCGTTAACTTTGGTAACGATTTCATCTCTATTAATTACAGTAATTTTATTTCTTTATTTCATCATGACTTATTTAATTGCTTTGATTTAATTATGTGTGAGTAGTTTCCAATATAAAGTTTGTGGGGATCCATAAATAATATGAAGAGGTAAATTATTAATGTTAATTGTCAATGCTTGATTAATTTCCTATTGATTGATTTAATGCTATGCAATTAGATTAGGCTTGGTTTAATTGTTTGAGTTATGCAATATTGATTCGAGATTCGAGAGATGAGAATTGATGTTTAGACTTAGTTTCAATAGGTAGACTAATTTATAAATGGTTAAGTCGAGATTCGAGAGATGAGATTTAATACCGGTAAATTAACAATGTGATTGTAATACGTAACGAAGGCCTTTATGATCTAATTAATTGATGCATTGTTGATTGATTATTATGTTTTACCTTGAAATATTATTTATTGGTGAACCTATGCCCTAGGTCTTTTATTCATTGATTTTCCTCCTACTTTTATTTCTCCCTACCTTTATTCCTAGTGGTTTATTTCTCTTTTATAACAACAAATTTGTTAGTTGATAATTTAGATTACTCTTGATTAATTAGAAATAAATTGACTTGTTTCCCTGTGGTTCGACCCTTCTTCCCTATCTGCATAGTTAGTGGACTTAGGAATTATTTTTGATTAGGTGATTACGACTTTAGCCTGTCACATACGGATGTATGTGGACCAATTAGTTCAAAAGCTAGAGGTGGTTTTAACTACTTCAATACTTTTACTAATGATTTAAGTAGGTATGGATCTATCTATTTAATGAAGCATTAGTTGGAATCCTTTGAAAAGTTCAAGGAATTCCAGAATGAGGTACAAAACCAACTTGGAAAAACAATTAAAGCATTGCAACCCGATCGTGGTGTTGAATATTTGACCCGAGAATTTGATGAACATTTGATTAATTGTGGAATAATTTCACAATTAACTTCTCCACTAACGCCACAGTTGAATGGTATTTCAGAGAGAAAAAATCGAACTTTACTTGATATGGTTCGATCCAAGATGAACTTTACTAATTTACACATATCGTTCTGGGGATATGCATTAGAAATAGATGCGAACAAACTGAACAGAAGCCCGTCCAAAGCAGTTGAGAAGACTCCATATGAGTTATGGACTGGAAAAGTTCCAAAGTTGTCTTATCTTAAGATTTAGGGATGTGAAGCTATAGACATCCATTTGTGTCTCCCTAAAACCAAACCCAGTGATGAGTACCTTTCACGTCGAATCATAATTGAATGAAGTGAAAGTGTGGAAAGTCTAGTGTTGCAGTTAGTTTTTATTTCTTTTCTTTCTCTCTGTTTTTGAAAACCTTTATTAAGAAAACAGCCAATCAAGTTTGGTTTGGTCTATGGAAAGGGTCCAATAATGGTGTAGTTGGGTCGGGTTCAAAAAGAGCTTTCAAACGATATATTATAAGCCCAATTCTGATGAATAATGAGAAAGTTATGGCTAAATTACTAAACTGGGCCCGGTTTGATATTTATGTGCGACCCAATGATCTAGAGGAGGGCCTAATATTGATTTATCATTCCTAATGCAATTAGAATTGATTATAGTCTTCTAGATTCTTCTAGAAGGTTCTTTTCATTCCTAATTTAATTAGCATTGATAAATTGACTTTAGTTGAGTTTTTGGAGTTTTAATCAGAAGAAAAGAAGTGTTTTTAAGGAAAATACAAATTTTCCCTCCTGTACGGCAAAATTTTATCAAATTAAGAAAACGCGTGGAAACTGTTTTCCAGCGCCTACGACAGGATCAGTGCCTGGCGCCAAGCTTGGCATCTGGCGCTAGACCTGGCGTGTGGCGCTAGAGTCTAGCGTCTGGCGCCAAGTTGTTTTATTCTTTTTGAAACTTTGATTCGTTTTTTTATCCATCTGGCTGATTTTCTCTATAAATAGCCTCCTAAAACCCCCGTTTTGAACTATCAAATCTCATCAAAAATCACCAACTCTCATCAAGAATCTATTGATTACTCTCTCTCTCTTTTCTAAACTACCCTTTTGCATAAAAAATTCCGCATTTACAAGATCTAGAAACATCTAGCCAAGTTCGAAGTTGCCTTTGCCCTAGACGTGAAAGGTTTTAATTTCTTAAGGTTTGGTCCCAAATCTCTATTTCAATTATTTAATTTAATTGTTTTATTTATATTTTCCTTGAAGTTACTAATGTGTGTATTTTTTTATTAGAAAGAGGTATGAGGCATCTAAGTAAGTTCTTTAATTGTTTAATTGATATTTTGATATAGAAATCATGTTTAGGTTATTATTTTGATTCCTAGTATCATGTTTAGGGTAATTTCTAATATCAAGTATGATTAAAAGAATGCTTCCTAGTATCATGTCTAGGGTAAAGAATAAGTTTCTTAAATCAATTAGGATTCCTGTGATGCTTCTTATTTTCTTTCCTAAAATCATGTTAGTATCATGTTAGGGCTAAAACTTTGATTTTTATTGTTTAGTGACATGCTAGGGTTTGTTATTAATCTTTTTATTATCATGCCTAGGATCTTGCTATTATTATGCTTTAGCGTTGATATGATTATTATAATTATTATGATTATTATTATGATTGTTATTTTCATGATGATTAATATTATGTTGCTTGATGATTTATTATTATTGCTTGATCACGCCTTTTATGCATGTTTAAAGGGAATTGGTACTTGTAATCACGCTTAATAAGATAATTAATAATCTTGTTTAGGGTTAATTTGATTATAATTCAAGTGATTGCCAATAATAGTTTTATTTGTGCATTAATATTCAACCAACATAGATTAAACAGGTTTATGGTTAACCTAATGATTGCATGTTAGTCAGAAAGCGCACAAAATACGATCTGAATAAAGTAGAGGCCTATTATTAGGGCAGGTTTAATCTCTTTAAGGTTGGATTTGTACCTTTATCCCCGAACTTTCAGTCATGGTTCCAGACCTATTGGAGTTGACGATCTCCTGGATCGTTAAGGGGTGTAACCTTCACCCTGTGAACGGTTTACAAGTTCCTAAAACTTGTTCGCTACTCTTTTGCTCTAGCTTCCTTCCCTTTGGATACCACCATGCTTTAGTGTATGATCACATTGGGGTTCAAGTTTGGGGTAATGTTTCAAATATTCCCTACATTTTTTGGCGAATCCACTGGGGAGGATTTCTATTTTAATTCCTAAAATTTATTTTGGCAATGATTTAGAATGAGTGGATGAGACTCGAAAAGTTCTAAGTATTTCATGTGCGTAATTTTGATTAACATTATTGTCATATGCATAAAAAAGATCTCATTGGAAAGACCATCCGTAATGAGTTAAAAATATGGGATTTTTACACGTAGGAAATTTGAGGAATATCTTTCGCAACTAGGATCGAAATAATGCTGCGCGAAACTGGAAGATTTTATCGAGCACCGAAAGCTGCTGAGGCATGTAGGAATTAGCGTCAGAAAACAGAGTCTGTCGCCAAAGATTTGACTCTGGCGCCAAGCGACACTCCTGTAACCAGACGCCAGAGCAAAATCGCGGTGCCAGCCTCTGTTCGCTGGCACTAAGTTCTTCCATTACCGAGCCAGAAATATGCGTTCTAATTTTGACCAGTTTTTAGCGCTGTTTGCTCGATCCTACTTCCTGATTGAGGTTTTCTCACTGTTCTGAAACCCATATGTGTTCTACATATGGTTATAATCCTTTGGGAATTCATGCTCCATCTACCTGATTGAACGCTATGTGCAACAAAGGGTACATCCGAGAATGTTGAATTCACCAAACCATGGAAGCGAGTATTTTTAAGTCGCGGTGTCCCATCCACTCGCGCCAACCCTTCAAAAGGTAAGGATTCCGCGCGGTGCATCTAGACAATTAACCATGGACCCTCTTTGACTAACCCATATCCCAAACTTTAGAGAACTAGAGCCATGGTTAGGTTGCAAACTCATTGCATCATGTTGTGACTACTTGACTACTTGTGCATCTCTTACTTGTGCATACTTATTATGTGACTAAACTAACTGTTTTGTTTGAATTGTGTTTGTAAATAATTCTAATAAACTAATTAATGACTAAAGGAATTTGCTTAATTAATTAATTAATTAATTAATTAGAGCTAATAAATATACCTTAAAATCGAGTCATAGTTCCTTTAAGTCAACCCGGATTTTTATTCCCGTATACTGCACAAGCGGCAACATGTTTTGATCATAGCCGGAGTTCTAGGAAGAATTACGTGTCGTACAGCCTATGAATCTGTAGCCCCGAGTTTTATATTTAATTTGGTGTCAGTTTCATCCAAATCAAAGTCACAGATCAAAAGTTATGACTAAAATACCACAGTCTGTCCATTTTAATGCATATACGTGAGGTCTTAACTTAGTCTTTGTTCGAGTCTAGTCACATAGTCTAGCCACCTGGTCATGACACGAGTCTTAACATGTCACTTGCACTCACAATAAAGCACCCACTAATATGTATATACACCATGACCATGCCTTAGGTTAATGCATGAGTCGGTTTTTTCCGTCATTTGAGTTGGGGGTACACTCTATTCCTAATTTTTCATATCTCTCCATCTACATCAGCTTTCTCCATATCACAATATTCATTATTCTTAACTTCTTCCATCTATGCATGTTGAATAGAGTTTGAGTCAAATAATTAACAGTGAATATCCCTAATTTCCCTTTCCACAGTACTTGGTCAAGGAGAGAAGGACGATTAATCAAGGACAACACCTTTGTTCAAGTCTTACTTTTTGACAAACCGATTCGCCAAAAGAGGAAATCTAAAAAGATAATGGCAACTCAAGAAGAATTCAACGAACTTAAGAATCAATTGACTAATGTAACCGAGGTGTTGAAGACTTTAACCCTTCAAATCAATGACCCTGTGAAGCAACAACAAATGGAGCTCATGCAAGAAAGCTTGAGCAAGCTATCTAGTGACTACAAGTTCCAGGGCATTAGTTCACAAGGGGTCTCGGTGGACAAGGAGCTTCTTCCGTAGAAGTTCAATGCCACTGACATCCCTAAATTCAAGGCTACAGATAATCCTTATCTTAACTTAAGAGCCTTTGAAACTATAATGAACATTAAGGGGATTGATAGGAAAGTCTTTCATTCCTTGTTTTCTTTATCTCTTGAAACCGTTTGCCAACAATGGTTCTTCTCCCTTGACAAAGAGAAAACCTCCACCTGGGAATCAATAGTAAACTCTTTTATTGATAGATATAAGTGTAATATTCAAGTCGAAACCGATTGTAGGCAACTCGAGATACTAAGACAAAAGGAGAATGAAGGCTTTATTTCTTTCTTCAATAAGTGGAGGGAAACTTCCGCTAAGATGATTGAGGTGCCCACCGAAAAAGAATATGTGAGGATTTTTATCAAGAATCTCCAAGAGAAGTATTCAAAGCACTTAAAATACCAACATAACTTGAATACTTTCAAGGCTGTGTATAATATAGGCATTGACATTGAAGATGACCTTCTGAAAGATAATAGTGCGAGAGGAAATAAGAATGACCATCCTTCTTATTCCTCTCCCATTAACGAAGTACATGCTACGAATACCTCTAAATCATGAATCCAAAGATCGAAAAGAGTGTTCACTCCACTCGGTATGAGTTATGAAATAGCTTTTGAAAAGTTACACCACAAAGGACTAGTCATGCCCATAAGACCTATCAAGGACCCAATTCCAAAAGCCAGGCCACCCAAGTGGGATCCTAAAAAACACTGCAAATATCACCAAGGAAAGGGTCACGATACTGAGGAGTGTTGGAAACTCAAAGAAGCTATTTAAGATCTGATCGATGACAATAAAACTTCCGAGATTCTAGCTATCGCAGAAGATCAAACATCCTTCGATCCTTCACTTTTTATCACACCTGTAGGTGAGCCCATGATCGAGATAGCTTGTATAACCTCTCTTGATGAAGTGTCCATGATTGAGGAGGATGAAAGAATTTTCTTAGATAATACTAGGGAAAACTTGCCAAGTCTAAAAGAGGACGTTCAAAAACTGCAAGATTTCATTGCCATGCTCTTGAATGTGGTAGAAGGACTAGCAATTGTATGATGGTTATCGAACAAAATTCTCACCAAGGATTTAATGAAGAACTCAATGATCCTAAGCCACGGGAAAAACGGACCATTGAAGAATACACACCAATACGAATGACTTACAATGAAGCTTTTGACTGTCTTCACGATCAAGGTCTTATTCACCTTATTGGTCCCAGTTAAGACCCTCCGCCTAAAAAACGGTATCCCAATTGCGACCCAAAATCTTATTGCCGATACCATAGATGTCGTGGTCACACCACCAAAGTATGCCTCGCTCTCAAAGATTGTGTTCAAGACCTCATTTTTTCAAATCTCCTTCATGTTCCTCCGCGCGACAAGAAGGCCAAGATTAATAACGATAACAACAGTGGTTGTAAGGGAAAAAAGAATGACTATCCTTCTTCTTCCAAAAACACCTACTCTAGTAACAGTGTTGGTACTTTCGACCTTAATGAAATCTTAGCCATGGATAATAGAGGATTTAGAAAGAAACTAAGAAAGGATTTCACCCCTATTGGAATTAGCTACGATGCTGCTTTCGATCAACTCCATGCAAAGGGACTCATTACTCCTATAAGACCTATTCAAGATCCCCCACATGAGAAGAGATTTCCTATTTGAAACCCAAATGTATGCTGCAAGTACCATCAAGGTAGGGGTCATACTGGTGAGAGCTGTTGGAAGCTAAAGGAAGCAATCCAATATTTGATCGACAATAATGGGCTTCCAATACCTCCAGTCGGCAAGAGCACCAAGTGATGATAAGCTAAGGGACAAGAGGCAAGCTTCAACGACAAGATTTCATGATTTTTTTTTCTATTTTTTATTTACCCTTTCCCCAATAAGTCTAGCATAGGCACCTTTTTATTCTCCTTAGATTTATTTTGTAGGATCATTATTTCTTTTCCTTTAATAAAATGAGCATTTATTTTCTTGCATATTATCATTTCATTACATTGCGCAAAAAAATAAAAATAAAAAAAAAATAAAAAAAATTGTCGAACTAAGCACAAGGTATACCAATGATTTGAGGCACCTCTTGTAGCCATATCATACCTTTCACCCCTTCAAATATGCAATCCTTTTTTTGATAAACCACTTGAGCCTCGTCTAACGACAGACACTTCATTTTTCAACCCATATCTACCTAACTTTGGGATAGGATTGTGTGCAACTTATGCAATTTTCAATTTCATAAAAAGCTTGAGTAACTTCAAAAGATAAAAATAGCGAAAAATAAATAAAAGTGTACAAAAGGGCAAGTGTTAATGTCTTGGATATGAAAATATCTTTGATATGAACATGTCTCAGATTGCGTTTCTTATCGAGTGCTCTGTACCGTGCTTGAGAAACATGAATGCCAAGTGAGTGATAGACCGCATGATCGGGATTGCCACACTTATAAAAATAAAAAAATGAAGAGAGAAAAAATAAAAAGTGAAAGAGCTCAAAAGTGAGAAGCCTCAAGCATAAAAATACAAGGATTCAAATGCAAAGTTGCACACCTTGGGGGCTTATATAGGGTCTTGAGCCTTCATCCCTTTCTTCTTCAACCTTTAGCCTAACCATGTTACAACCCTTAAAAAGACCTTTTAGAGTTATACACACTTGTGCGACGTTCGGCTAGAGCTACGTTCAGCCTGATTCCTAACGGATACGTAGGCAACCTCACATCGAGGTGCGGCCGTAATAAAAATTCATTCATTCATATCTAATTTCATAAATGATCATATCAAGGGATCTCCTATGCTCATTCCTATCTACTTAGAGATAGACTTGGGGGCTTGATCCCTATATCATTAGCTTACCTAGCCTAAAGAGTCACCATCATTTGACTCTTCTTGAATTAATATTTTCCCACACACTTAGCCCTTGCGGCCTAACTTTAGTATCACTTTCACACACCGCACAGATACATGACCAAATAAACTTTCCCTTACGAACCCTTTGTCATGAAATCTTAACACAGCGCTGAAGCATGCCTTGTCATATCACTCATCACTCATCGTTGCATCACAAAGTATGAAGTACATAGCCTCCGCACCTAAGTTACCCAAATACTTTCATTATCGAGTCAACTAGGATAGTCTAAGATGTTACAATCCTTGTACTATGAGAGACAACGTTAACGGATTAAGCTTATTCAACATGCACCTTCAAAAACTTCGTTTCTTTATTTTTTCGCGTCTTTCTTTTTCGGGAGAAAGTCGGTACCCTCCACAAAAATGACGGAAAATTTTTGCTTTTTTGCATTTTTGAGTCGCACGATCACAATACAATGCACACATGAGTCATGAGTCACACGTGTCAATTCACCTTGGGTCAACCTCAAGTCAGTCAGTCACGTTGAGTCAACCTTAAGTCAGTTAGTCACGTTGAGTCAACCTCAAGTCAGTCAAGCCTTAGGTCAACCCTAAGAAAAGCACCATCAAAGTCTTCTGGCAATCTTTTGATTTTTACAGGATACCACCAATCAACAAAGCTCCTATTCGCTGCCAACCGAACAATTGCAACAAACATTCAAGTATCAAAGCTCTTTTGCTCAAAGACACGTGGGCATATTATTCAAAAGCTCTTTGTTTAGAGACGCGTGGACATATCATCAAAGCTCTTTTGCTGAGAGACGCGTGGGCATATTATTAAAAAGCTCTTTGTTCAGAGACGCGTGGACATATCATCAAAGCTCTTTGTTCAGAGACGCGTGGACATATCATCAAAGCTCTTTTGCTCAGAGACGCGTGGACATATCATTTAGAAGATCTTTGTTCAGAGACGCGCGGACATATTTAAAAGAATCACTTTGTTCAGAGAAGAGTGAACATATCCTAAAAAGCTCTATTGTTCAGAGACGAGTGAACAACAAAAAAGCAGGGTGACAATCCTTAGCTTGCGGAAGGTTGTCACAACAACAACAACAAATCGGTTACTTTCAGAGACGTGTGCTCGACGGTGTAAGATACGCGTGTCTTAACTCTTTTTTTGTTTTAACTAACGCTAGTTTGCAGGTATCGGCATTACAAGAATGATTTAGGATCGCAGAACGTTCTGAATCGTTCTCCTCCCTATCAATACTTTGACTTTTGTTTTCGAAACATGCGTTTCTCCAAACTCAGTCAATGTGGGGGCTACTGTAGACACCCATTTGTGTCTCCCCAAAACCTAACCCAGTGATGAGTACCTTTCACGTCGAATCATAATCGAATGAAATGAAAGTATGGAAAGTCTAGTGTTGCGGTTAGTTTTAATTTCTTTTCTTTCTCTCTATTTTTGAAAACCTATTTTAAGAAAATAGCCAATCTAGTTTGGTTTGGTCCATGGAAGGGTCGAATAATTGTGTAGTTGGGTCGGATTCGAAAATAGCTTTCCAACGATATATTATAAGCTTAATTCCGATGAATAATGAAGAAGTTATGGCTAAATTACTAAAATGGGCCCGGTTTGATATTTATGTGCAGCCCAATGATCTAGAGGAGAGCCTTATATTGATTTATCATTCCTAATGCAATTAGAATTGATTATAGTCTTCTAGATTATTCTAGAAGGTTATTTTCATTCTTAATTTAATTAGCATTGATAAATTGACTTCAGTTGACTTTTTGAAGTTTTAATCAGAATAAAAGAAGTGTTTTTAAGGAAAATACGATTTTGCCCTCCTGTACGGCTAAATTTTATCAAATTAAGAAAACGCGTGGAAACTGTTTTCCAGCGCCTGACGACAGGATCAGCGCCTGGCGCCAAGCTTGGCGTCTGGCGCTAGACTTGGCATCTGGCGCTAGAGTCTAGCGCCAAGTTGTTTTATACTTTTTGAAACTCTGATTCGTTTTTTTATCCATCCGACTGATTTTCTCTTTAAATATCCTCCTAAAACTTCCATTTTTAATTATCAAATCTCATCAAAAATCACCAACTCTCATCAAGAATCTGTTGATTACTCTCTCTCTCTCTTATCTAAACTACCCTTTTGCATACAAAATTCCGCATTCACAAGATCTAGAAACACCTAGCCAAGTTCGAAGTTGCCTTCACCCTAAACGTGAAAGGTTTTAATTTCTGAGGGTTTGGTCCCAAATCTCTATTTCAATTATTTAATTTAATTGTTTGTTTTATATTTTCCTTGAAGTTACTAACGTGTGTATTTTGTTGTTAGAAAGAGGTACGAGGCATCCAAGTAAGTTCTTTAATTGTTTAATTGATATTTTGATATAGAAATCATGTTTAGGTTATTATTTTGATTACTAGTATCATGTTTAGGGTAATTTCTAATATCAAGTATGATTAAAAGAATGCTTCCTAGTATCGTGTCTAGGGTGAAGAATAAGTTTCTTAAATCAATTATGATTCCTGTGATGCTTCTTATTTTCTTTCCTAAAATCATGTTAGTATCATGTTAGGGCTAAAACTTTGATTTTTATTGTTTAGTGACATGCTAGGGTTTTTTATTAATCTTTTTAGTATCATGCCTAGGATCTTGCTATTATTATGCTTTAGCGTTGATATGATTATTATAATTATTATGATTATTATTATGATTGTTATTTTCATGATGATTAATATTATGTTGCTTGATGATTTATTAGTATTGCTTGATAATGCCTTTTATGTGTTTAAAGGGAATTGGTACTTGTAATCACGGTTAATAAGATAATTAATAATCTTGTTTAGGGTTAATTTGATTATAATTCAAGTTATCGCCAATAATAGTTTTATTTGTGCATTAATATTCAACCAACATAGATTAAACAGGTTTAGGGTTAACCTAATGATTGCATGTTAGTTAGAAAGCGCACATGAATACGATCACAATAAATTAGAGGCCTATTATTAGGGTAGGTTTAATCTCTTTTAGGTTGGATTTGTACCTTTATCCCCAAATTTTCAGTCACGGTTCCAGACCTATTGTAGTTGACGATTTCCTGGATCGTTAAGGGGTGTAACCTTCACCATGTGAATGGTTTACAAGTTCCTAAAGCTTGTTGGCGACACTTTTTCTCTAGCGTCCTTCCCTTTGGACGCCACCATGCTTTAGTGTATGATCACAGTGGGGTTCAATTATGGGGTAATGATTGAAATATTCCCTACAGAAGCCTATGTAAAATGTTTACAAGGAAATAAACTAGGCCCTAAATTAAACAAATGTTTCTTTATGGGTTATCCTAAAGAGACAAAATGGTATTACTTCTACAATCACAAAGATAACAAAGTGTTTGTTGCTCGCGATGGCGTCTTTTTAGAATTTCTTTCTACAAAGTCAAGTGGGAGTAAAGTGGTTCTCAAAGAAATTTGTGATGAGCAACAAATGGATGTGGATAACACCACATCAAAGGCGAGGGCAGATGATTCAACTAATACGACAAATCATGTGTTGGAGCAAGCTAATTCAACTAGCGAGACTCCTATCGTCCCACTTAAAACTGGTTCTTGCGAAAATCTTCAAAGAGTTGAAGAGAATATTTCTATTATTTCTCCTACCCCACGTAAGTCTATCATAATAAAAAAACAAACAGTTTGTTGAGCTTCTGTTAACTGAGGGTTCTAAAATCTTCTTATTAGAGAATGAAGAACCCACAACCTACAAGCAAGCTTTAGTGAGCCCTAACTCAGATAAATGGCTTGAGGCCATGAAGTCCGAAATAAAATCAATGTCTGAAAATGCTGTGTGGACCCTTGTAAACTTGCCTGATGGGGTAAAACCCATTGGATGCAAGTGGGTATACAAGATTAAAATAGACAAGGATGGAAATGCCTACATCCACAAAGCAAGAATGGTTGCTAAAGGATACAAACATATTCATGGTATTGACTATGATGAAACCTTTTCCCCAGTAGCTATGCTTAAGTCCATTCGGATTCTTTTAGCAATTGTTGCATTTTTCAACTATGAAATCTGGTATATTAATGTCAAAACCGCCTTCTTGAATGGGTTCTTGCGAAGAAAGTGTATATGACACAACCTGAGGGTTTTGAAGATCCTAAAAATCCTGGAAAGGTATGTAATCTTCAGAAATCCATTTATGGATTGAAGAAAGCATCAAGGAGTTGGAATCTTCGTTTTGATGAGGTGATCAAACAGTTTGGTTTTCTCAAAAGCGAAGAGGAACCTTGTGTATACACAAAGTCTAGTGGGAGCATCGTGGTTTTCTTAGTCTTGTATGTAGATGACATACTACTCATGGGGAATGACATACTGATGCTTGAATCAGTTAAGGAATGGTTGAAGAGTTGTTTCTCTATGGAGGACTTGGGAGACACCGAGTACATTTTGGGAATCAAAATCCATCGAGACAGGTCTCGAAGGATGATTGAACTTAGTCAAGGGACTTATATTGATAAGGTTCTTGACAAGTTTGAGATGACAAACTCCAAGAGAGGATTTTCCTCCATGTCTCATGGCATTACGCTCACTAAATCTCAGTGTCCGGTTATGTTAGATGAGATGAGACGTGTGGCTATCGTACCTTATGCTTCGGTAGTAGGATCGATAATGTATGCCATTATTTGTATAGGGTCGGATGTTGCATATGCTTTAAGCATGTGTAGCAGATTTCAGGCAAATCCAGGTGAAGCACACAGGACAGCTGCCAAGAACATCCTTAGAGAGAAGAGAAATTGTTAATGATTGTGAATGAATAAAAAAACGACGAGATATGACCCCTTTTTATAAGAAAATAGACTAGAATTCTTAGAAACAAATCATAATTTGAATCGGAATAAAACTGCTGCGTGTCGCCATGCGACAACAATCATGCATGGCGACAAGCCCTGTCGTTTGGCGACAGGCTTGTCGTTATGCGACAACTTAAAAGATAAACACGCTTTTGTACAGAATTCTTTTTCTCAATATAATTAAGCAATAAAAACTCGGTTTATCAATTTTAAATCAGATTTATCATAATAACACTTGTTTTATCTCAAACCAAATTCATTATTTTTCTAAAATATTAATTATCCATCTTAATGCCATTAGAACTTAAAATAACCTTATAGTCTATTCTAGAAGATTATAATCAATCCTAATAATTTTAAAAATAATATTTAATAGGCCCTCCACTAGATCATTGGGCCATAAAACCATTTCAGACCCAAATTAGTATTTGGACCATAACTTCCTCATTATCCATCGGAATTGGGCTTATAATATATCATTGAAAAGCTCTTTGCGAGCCTGATCCAACTACGCTATTAATGGACCCTTATCATGGATCAAAATAAATTTTATTGGATATTTTCATAAAATAGAGTTCTTTTCGATAATAGAAAGAAAGATTTTTTATTAAAACAAACACATCACAAGACCTTTCACACTTTCACCTCATTCGATAATCAATCGACGTGACAAGTCTTCATCACTGGGTTTGGTTTATTTGGGGAGACACAATTGGGTGACTACAAAAGCCCCCACTTTGACTGAGTTTGGAGAAACGCAAGTTTCGAAAACAAAAGTCAAAGTAGCGATAACGACGGATAATGATTCAGAACAATATGCGATCCTAAATCATCCTATAACGCCGATACCTACAAACTAGCATTAGTTAAATAGATCAAAGAGTTAAGAAATGCGTATCTTGGACATCGAGCATACGTCTCTGGTGTAACCAATTTGTAGCTGCATTTTGTGTAGTGACGACTTCCACAGTGCCTCGTGAATGCCATCGTTGAAAACCATTGCTTGTAACCATCTTCAACTATTTGTGACAATCCTCCACAATACCTTGGGAACATCGTCGAAGGTGAAATCTTGTAGCCATCTTCAGGGTTGTTGTGACAATCTTCCACATCCTAGGGAACACCGTCTATCATTGCTGCTACATCTCAAACTATTGTCTTGAATCGTGGTGACAACCTTCCAGCAAATTTCGTTGAAGACCGCCTCATCACGAACTGTTCTTCTCAAATCTAGGTAACAACCTCCACAATCTTAGTGAACGATGTCAAAGACCACCCATCTTGTGCTATCTTCTCAAATATGGGTGACAACCTCCTCAATCTTAGCGAACGTCGCCGAAGACCGCCCAACTCGTGCCATCTTCTCAAATGTAGTGATAATTTCCACCATCCTAGAGAAAGTTATCAAAAACCGCTTCATATCGAATTGTTCTTTTCTCAAATCAAATAATAACCTCCCCAATCATAGTGAAAGCTATCGAAGGTCGCTTCATCTCAAACCGTCCTTCTCAAATCCAAGCGAGAGAATCTTTTAATCTTAGAGCCTTCTATTGAAAGCTTCTTCATATTGAATCTTTAAATCTTCTTGTCCTTACTTTAAGGAGTAATTGACCTTTCTAGCTTTGGGAAGAACCTTATCTTAAGATTCTTCAATCTCCATCCCAGGATTCCTTTGTGATTAATCACTACTTAAATTAGTTTTCAAATTTGCTTAATCAATATGCAACCGATAATTTGATCTTCATCAGGCCGATCATCAATCAAGACCGTAATCGGGCCGACTACTAATAAAATATCTATCAATTGCTCAAATGTTCTTCAAAAAGGCTCGAATGGATTAGTCACAGACCGATTAATTAATGTCGTGAGACCATCGAAGGCCTGCGCAAAAAAAAAAAAAAAATCAAAGCCGTCGCACAACGACAGATCTGTCGCGCCGCATCAGAGAGTATTTAGATGCGCTTAAGTGTATTTTCCAACGCTAGGATGCCTCCTAATGCATTGTGTTTTAATCCAAGTTAGTGCTTTTTTGCTCATTTATTTGTGCTCAATCCAATTGCATATGATTGTACCTGCATCTATATTCTTGAACTATAGGACTTTGCTCATGTTTGTAATTATCTTAGGGTTGATCTAAGGCTCGGTGTTACTCAACTTATAGTGTAAGACATAATGTGTTTTTAACACATATGACTTGTCATGACTTGACTCAAAGCATTTGACACGTATGACTTGGCTTGACTCAAGGTGTAAACTTGACTTAATGTGATTGACTGACTCGAGGTTGAGTCAACTCGATGTGACTCGTGTGTGCAGAGTGTCGACTTATGACTCAATGTGTAGAAAAGCAAAAAAATTCCGTCATTTTTGTGGAGGGTACCGACTTTCTCCCGAAAAAGAAAGACACAAAAAGGAAGAAGTGAAGTGTTTGAAGGTGCATGTTGAATGAGCTTAATCAAGTATAGGCATTGACGTTGTAGCTCATAGTGTAAGGGTTGTAACGTCCTAGACTATCCTACTTGACTCGATAATGAAAGTATTTAGGTAACTTAGGCTCGGAGGCTAAGCACTTCATACTTTGTAATGAAATGATGATTATGATTGATGAGTGATGTTGATATGACAAGGCATGCTTCAACGTCATGTTAAGATTTCGTGACAAAGGGTTCCTAAAGGTAGGATTATTTGGTCATGTATTTGTGACGTGTGTGCAAGTGACACTAAAGCTAGGCCACAATGGCTAAGTGTATGGAAAAGATATTTTGAGAAGAATCAAATAATAGTGACTCTTAGGCTAGGTAGGCTAATAATGATGTAGGGATCAAGCCCCCAAGTCTATCACTAAGTGGATAGGGATGAGCATTGGAGATTCGTTGATATGATCAATTATGTATGTAAATATGAATTCATTTATTACGACTGCACCTCATTGTGAGGTTGCCTACGTATCCGTTAGGAATCAGGCCGAATGTAGCTCTAGCCGAACCTCGCACAAGTGTGTGTATACCTCAAAGAGGTCTTTTAAGGGTTGTAACGTGGTAAGGATAAAGGTTTGAAGAAGAAGAAGGGGATAAAGGCTCAAGACCCTAGATAAGCCCCTAAGGTGTGCAATCTTGATTTTGAATCTTTTATTTTTTAGGGGTTTTTTACTTTTACCACCAAAAAAAAAAATCATGAAACTGTTTTTTACTACCAAAAATTTTAAAAGTTGTATTTACCACCAAAAAAATTTCTAAAAATTGTATTTTACCACCTACCATCAAGAAAACAGTTAAATTTAACGGTTAAAAAAAAACTCTTCAATTTTCGTGCGCAAAACATGTTGTTCTTAGGTTTAGGGGGGGCATTTTGGCCCTATAGGTCCAAATTTGAAGTCAAAATTGACAAAAAAATGATCGGGAAGTGTGTCGTTTTGCGTGTTTCACGCGAATCGAAATATTTTTAAACACGCTAAAGGAAGCATTTCCGATCATTTTTTGTCGATTCCGACCTCAAATTGGACTCAAAGAGTCAAAATGCCCCCTAAAACCCCTATATAGGTTATGTTTGGCACGAAAATCGAAGAATTTATAATATTGCGTTAGGATTTTGACGGCAGGACGTAAAAAACAATTTTTAATTTTATTTTTGTTGTAAAATAAAATTTTAAAATTTTTTGGTAGTTGTATGGAATATTTCAAGCCATCCCACACTTGAGCCCCACTGTGATCATACACTTAAGCATGGTGGCGTCCAAGAAAGGCAACTAGAGTAAAAGAGTCACCAACAAGTTTTAAGAACTTGTAAACCGTTCACAGGGTGAAGGTTACACCCCTTAACGATCCAGTAGATCGTTAACTCCAATAGGTCTGGAACCATAAATGAAAGTTTGGGGATGAAGATACAAATCCAACCTAAAAGAGATTGAACTTGCCCTAAAAATATGCCTCTACTTTATTCTTCTCGTATTCATGTGCGCTTTCTGACTAACATGCAATCAATAAGTTTACCCTAAACCTGTTTAATCTATGTTGGTTGAATATTAATGCACAAATAAAACTATTATTGGCGATCACTTGAATTATAATCAAATTAGCCTAAACAAGATTATTAATTGGAAAATTTGTCAGGAACTACACGCTTAATAGGGGTATTTGGAAATAACTACCCACTAAAAAATTTTATCAAAAAAACTACCCCCTAAATTTAAAAAGTTAGAGTAGCACTACCCATTAGCATTTTCCGGCGAGAATGTCCAGCACATGGACCCACCTTTTCAAATTTTCTCTGAAAAGACACGATGCAATGACAAATTGGACCTTAATTCGTAACCCTAAGATAACCAATTTGAATTAAAAGCAATAAATTCAACCAATTTCAAATTATCCCCAATTTCTAAGAACCCTAATTTTTTTAATCGTTACACCCTAACATCAAAATTCATAATTAATGGATTAAAAGAGAAGAATTACCTATGAATTTCATACCTTACTTGTTTTCACTTCTTCAATTAGGAATTTTCAGAAGAAAAATTGAAAAAGTGGGCCCCACACGCCGGACTTTCTCGTCGGAAAATGCAAATGGGTAGTGCTACTCTAACTTTTTAAATTTAGGGGGTAGTTTTTTTGATAAATTTTTTTAGTGGGTAGTTGTTTCCAAATACCCCTATTTAGCATGTAGTTCCTAACAATTTTTCCTTATTAATTATTTTATTAAGCGTGATTACAAGTACAAATTCCCTTTAATCATGCATAAAAGGTGTGAACAAGCAATAACAATAATAATAAACATCAAGCAACATAAGATCAACAAATTAGCAATTATAATCATAAATCATGACAATAATCATAATTAAAATAATCATGTTAAAGCAAAATATTATTAGCAAGATCCTAGGCATGATACTAACAAATTTAATAACAAATCCTAGAATGTCACTAAACATCAAAGATCAATTAGCCCTAACATGACACTAAAAATATATTAGGAAAGAAATAGGAAGCATTATAGAAACATACATGATATTAGAAATATTAATTAACCCTAAACAGGATACTAGGAAGCAATAGAACATCCTAACATGATTGTAGGAATTAATTTAATAATCTAAGCATGATTTCTATATCAATAGATCAATAAAGCAATTAAATTACTTACTTCGATGCCTCGTACCTCTTTCTAATAACAAAATACACACGTTAGTAACTTTAAGGAAAATATTAAAATTAAACAATTAAATTAAATAATTGAAATAGGGATTTGGGACCAAACCCTCAGAAATTATCAAACCTTTCACGTATAGGGCGAAGGCAACTTATGAGTGAGGAATTTTGTAAGAGGGAAGGTTTAGAAAAATAATAGAGAAATAAAGAATAAGCTTCTAGCTTTTAGAGAGAGAGAGATAATGATTGTTGTGAATGATTAAAAACGGGGAGATACGAACCCTATTTATAGAAAAAATAGCACGTAATCACATCAAGTCCTATTCAGAATAAAATACCTCCTGTCACCAACGACAGGAGTCAGCGCCAGATGACAAGCTCATCGCCAAACGACAGGTAACAGTGCCAGGCGACAGACTTGTCGTTTGGCGCTGGGACAGTTTTTTTTGCAAATTTGGTTTTTATCATATCTTTTGATCTAGAAGTCCAAATAAGTCATATAATATGTTGTTGGAAAGATCTTGAAGTCTAATTTCCAACCCAATTATAATCAGATTAAAATTTTTTTAGATAAAAAGATATTGCCAAAATAGTGGAAGGGTATCAGTTTTGGATAGAATTTCGTAATCCATTCATATCTTTTTCGTTATAGCTTGGAATTAATATTATAATATATCATTGGAAAGCTAATTTTAAGATCTATCCAACCATATAAGATTTGAATAAATATTATGAGTTACAAAAGTAATATCTGACTGTCTTAGAACATCTTTAAATTCGAATATATTAAAAGGCGTTTATAAAATTGTGTATGTGCCACGTGTACCCCTTCTTACACTCGTATTACGCCACATCATCATTTAACAAACTCTACCATCACGCCAAATCATCATTAAATTATCCAAATTAAATTAAAAAATGGAAGCCAAGAGATTCGAACCTAAATTCATTGAATAAAAACCACATGCATTGCCATCTTAGCTAGAATTAAATTATAATCTATGTTTCCACATTTATGTGTAAACACATATAGTACAAGTATTATAATGTAATATAAAACAAAAAAAAAATCCAAAATGAGTTATTGTTGTCATTGTTTTCAAATTTACCACGCAAAAAAATTATGAAGTACGTCTTTTACAACATCTAATATAAAAACGAAATTATTCAAAGTATCACCCGGGGCAAAGCACGAGCCACACACTAGTTAGTATTTAAAAAAGGAAAGTTTTATTCAATTTCAAACTCTTCGACTTTATCTTTTTGAAAAGGATAATTAAGATCTTTTAGAAACTTATACAAGATTCTAATTAATCCTAATTAGTTTAGGAATAGGATTAAACCTTTCGACCCTCCACATGATCATTGGGCCGTTATTCATCAAAATTGGGCTTATAATATATCGTTGGAAAGGTTTTTCAAGCCCCATCCAACTACACTATTATTGGACCCATATCATGGACCAAAATAAACTGGAATGCACGTTTTTCATAAATAGGGTAAGAAAAGAAATATTTTTAAAAACAGAAAGAAGAGATATTTTAATAAAAACATCCTCATCACTAGACTTTTCACACTTTCGCTTTGTTCGATAATCAAATGACATGAAAGGTATTCATCACTGGGTTTGGTTTTAGAGAGACACATTTGGGTGTCTACAATAGTAAAAAAAAATTTCTTGTTTTTTTTTTTTTGGTGGTAAAATTCAAAAAATCCTTATTTTTATGCTTGAGGTTTCCTCACTTTTTAACTCTCTTTCTTTTGTTTATTTTTTTGCTCTTTTTTTTTTTGCTTTTTCATTTTTCGTTAAGTGTGGGAAATCTCGATCATGCGGTCTATCACTCACTTGGAATTCAAGTTTCTCAAGTACAGTTCTAGCACTCGATAAGAGACGCAAACAGAGACGTGTTTATATCAAAGACATTGGAACACTTGCCCTTTTGCACACTTTTATATTGCTATTGATTTTTTCTATTTCAATCTTTTGAAGTCACTCAATCTTTTGAAATTGCATAAGTTGCACACCATCCCATCCCAAGGTTAGGTAAATATGGGTTGAAAAAAGAAAGGTCTATCATTAGACGAGGCTCAAAGTGGTTTCTCAGGAAAGGAATGTTAATTTGAAGGTGAAGGCGATATGATAGGATACAAGGGGTGCCTCAAATCATTAGTATACCTTGTGCTTAATTAAAACATTTTTTTTTGAAATGCAATGATCATATGCAAAGAATAAAATGCTCATGGAATAAAAAAAATGAAAATAAAGAAAGATCCTACAAAATAAATCTAAGGGAAAATAAAAGGTGTCTATACTAAACTTAATGGGGATAATGGAATAAAAAAAGATAGAAAAAAAGGTCACAAAATCTTGTCGTTAAAGCTCGCCTTGTGTCTTGCGCTCTATCATTATTCGGTCTTCTTGCCAGCTGGAGGTATGAGATGCTTGTTATTATCGATCAAATATTGGATGGCCTCTTTTAGCTTCCAAAAGCTCTCAGTAGTATGACCCTTACCTTGATGGTACTTGCAGTATGCCTCTGGGCTCAAAGTAGGCAGCCTCTTTTCTGGTGCGGGGTCTTGGTTATCCATGGCTAAGACTTCATTGTGGTCAAAGGTACTAACAATATTACTACACTGGACGTTTTCGGAAGAAGAAGGATTGTCGTTTTTCTTTCCTTTCTAGCCACTGTTGTTGCTATTGTTATTAGCTTTTTTCTTTGCACGATCATCTTCGATACCTATGTCATAGATTACCTTGAAAGTATTCAAATTATGTTGATATTTAAAATGCTTCAAATACTTGTCTTGAAGGTTCTTGATGAACATCCTTACAGACTCCTTTTCAGTAAGAACTTCAACCATATTAGCGGAAGTTTCCTTCCACTTGTTAAAGAAAGTGGTGAACCCTCCGTTTTCTTTTGCTTTAGCATCTCAAGTTGTCTATGGCCTGTGTCAACTTGGATGTTGCAATTGTATCTATCTATGAAAGCATTTATTATGGAATCCCAAGAAGAGGTCTTCTCTTTGTCAAGAGAAAAGAACCAATGTTGACAAACGATTTCTAGAGATAGTGAGAACAAAGAGTGAAAAATATTCCTATCGATCCCCTTAATGTTCATTATAGTTTCAAAAGCCCTTAAGTGAAAGTAAGGATTATTAGTTGGTTTGAACTTAGGGATGTCATTGGCATTGAACTTCTACGGAAGAAGCTCCTTGTCCACTAAGACCCCTTGTGAGCTAATGCCCTGGAACCTATAGTCATTGGAGAGCTTGCTCAAGCTTTCTTGCATTCGCTCTATTTGTTGTTGTTTCACAGGCTCATTAATTTGAAGTGACATAGCCTTCATCCTTTCGATCATATTAGCCAATTCCTGCCTAAGTGCAATGACTTCTTCTTGAGTTGCCATTATCTTTTAGCTTTTCTCTTTTGACGAATCGGTTTATCAAAAACTAATATTTGAACGAAGGTGTTGTCCTTGATTAATCTCCCTTCTCTCCTTGACCAAGTGTTGAGAAAAGGGAAGTTATGGATACTTATTGTTAATTATTTAACTCAAACTCTATTTAACATGTAATAGATGGGTAGAACATGGAAGAGAATAGGAATGGAATGGGCTCTCAATTCATATGATTGAAAAACGACTCATGCATGAACCTAAAACATGGTCATGGTGACATATACACAAAGTGTGTGCTAAGACTAGTGAAAGTAGATGACATGTTTGACACGTGTCATGACCATGTTACTATGTGCTCAGACTGAATTAAGGACTAAACATGTCTACTGTCAACAATAAAATGGTTAAACTGATTAATAAACTAGTTAATTAGACTCGTCGTGAAGACTCGAGTAGAAAACAGGACAGTCGCAAGAGCAACAGGACTGTCGCTGGAGCAACAAGACTATCGCCAGAGCAACAGGACTGTCGCCACATGCTAGAGCCTAGCGCCATATGACAACATTATTGCCTGGAGCTAAACACCAGCATGTTGTGCCACAGTCTAAACCTTTAAACCATTGCTGGAACATTGGTCTGGGAGTGTTTCTAGTATTTTACTCTAAAGGGACAAGCCTAAAGTTGTACTAAGTTAAGTTTGATCAATTTATTTAGACTTTAATTACTGATATTAATTAATTAATTATTTAAGTAAAGTCCTTTAGTCAATAATTATTTTAAATTAAATTCACTCACAAGTCAAACAAACAGTTAGTGTAAACACATATAGGCTATGTACAAGCAAATACTACACAAGTAGTCAAGTAAGCACAATATGATGCAATGAGTTTGCAACCTAACCATGGCTCTAGTTCTCTAAAGTTCAAGGATATGGGTTAGTCAAATAGGGTCCATGGTTATGAGTCCAGATGTACCGCGCAGAATCCTTACCTTTAGAAGGGTTGGCACGAGTGGATGGGACCCCGCGAGTTAAACTCGCTTCCATGATTTGGTGAATTCAACAAACTCGGATGTGCCCTTCGTTGCCATGAGCGTTTGATTGGGTAGATGGAGCGTGAATTTTCAGAGGGTTATGGCCATACGTAGAACACATATGGGTTCAGAAAAGTGAAAAAAACTCAATCAGGAAGTAGAATCGAGCGGACAGTACTAAGAATCGATCGAAACAAAGAAGGTAGATTTCTAGCTCAGTATCAGAAGAACATGGCACGAGACAACAGAGTTTGGCGCCAAGAGATAGCTCTGTCACTAGACGACATTGCTGTCGTGCAGGGATAGCGCCATCGCATGGAGCTAGCTCTGTTTTCTTGGCGCCGGTTCCTACATGCCTTAACAGCTTTCTGTTCTTTGAATTTTTCGATTTTTCATAGCGTTTTTTATCCTAGTTGTGAAATATATTTCCCAAATTTCCTACGTGTAAAAATCCTATGTTTTTGACACATTATGAATGGTCTATCTAATGAGGACCTTTTTTTTATGTATATGCCAATAATGTCAATCAAAATTACGCACATGAATACTTAGAACTTTTCGAGTCTCATCCACTCATTCTAAATCATTGCCAAAATAAATTTTAGGAATTAAAATAGAAATCATCCCAAGTGGAGTCGCCAAAAAACTGTAGGGAATATTTCAAGCATCCCACACTTGAGCCCCACTGTGATCATAAACTTAAGCATGGTAGCGTCCAAATGGAAGGAAGCTAGAGTAAAAGAGTCGCAAATAAGTTTTAGGAACTTGTAAACCGTTCACATGGTAAAGGTTACACCCCTTCACGATCCATGAGATCGCTAATTTCATAGTGGTCTGGAACCATGACTGGATATTCGGGGACGAAGGTACAAATCCGATCCAACCTAAAGGAGACTGAACCTGCCCTAAAAAAAGGCCTCTACTTTATTCTTTTCATATTCAGGTGCGCATTATGACTAATATAAAATCAATAGGTTAACCCTAAACCTGTTTAATCTACGTTGGTTGAATATTAATGCACAAGCAAAACTATTATTAGCGATCACTTAAATTATAATCATATTAGCTTAAAAAAGATTATTAATTATCTTATTAAGCGTGATTACAAGTATAAATTCCCTTAAACATACATAAAATGCGTGATCAAGCAATAACAATAACAATGTAATCAAGCAACATAGTAATAACAATCAACAATCATAACAATCTCAATAAAGCATAATATTATTAGCAAGATCCTAGGCATGATACTAACAAGATTAATAACAAATCCTAGCATGTCACTAAATAATAAAGACCAAAGCTTTAATCCTAACATGATACTAACATGATACACAAGAAGAATAGGAAGCAACCTAAACATGATACTAGGAAGCAATATAGGCATCCTAACATGACACTAGGAATCAAAATAATATAAACATGCTTTCTATATCAAAAGATCAATCAAAACAACTTACTTGGATGCCTCGTATCTCTTTCTAATAACAAAATACACACGTTAGTAATTTCAAGGAAAATATTAAATAAAACAATTAAATTAAATAATTGAAATAGAGATTTAGGACCAAACCCTCATAAATTATCAACTTTTCAAGTCTAGGGCGAAGGCAACTTCGAACTTGGCTAGGTGTGTCTAAAACTTGTGAATGTGGAATTTTTTAAAAGGGAAGGTTTAGAAAAAGAATAGAGAGGGAATAAGCTTCTAGCTTTAGAGAGGAGAAATTGTTGATAATTGTGAATAAAAAAACGGGGAGATACGATCCCTATTTATAAGAAAATAGACCGAAATCGATATAAACAAATCAGAATTTGAATCGGAATAAAACTGCAGTCTGTCGCCATGCGATAAGAATCACGCATGGCGACAGCTTAAAAGATACGCTTTTTTACGGAATCCTTTTAATATAATTAAGCGATAATAACTCCGTTTTATCAATTTTAAATCATATTTATCATATTAAAACACTTGTTTTATCTTAAACCAAATTTATTATTTTTCTAAAATATTAATTATCCATCCTAATGCCATTAGAACTCAAAATAACCTTCTAGACTATTCTAGAAGATTATAATCAATCCTAATAATTTAAGGAATAATATTTAATAGGCCCTCCACTAGATCATTAGGCCGTAAAACCATTTCAGACCCAAATTAGTATATGGACCATAACTTCCTCATTATTCATCGGAACTAGGCTTATAATAAATCATTAGAAAGCCCGCACTTTGTGAGCCTGATCCAACTACAGTATTAATGGACCCCTATCATGGACTAAGCTAAATTAGACTAGCTATTTTCATAAAATAGAGTTCTTTTCGAAAACAGAAAGAAAGATTTTTATTAAAGCTAACACATCACAAGACCTTTCCCACTTTCCCCTCATTCGATAATCAAGCGACGTGAAAAGTATTCATTACTGGGTTTGGTTTTTTTGGGTAGACACAATTGGGTGTCTACACACCCTGACGAGTATAGTCATCAAACATAGGGTATAAAGCCCTACCCTGGTTCCTCTCAATGTAGCCCAAACGTTGGTATATAGAATTAACCATCTGTCTAATCTCCCCATAGTTCCCCTCAATATGGTCTAAGGCCTGTCCTATGCTTTGTAGATCCCATACGGTCTTTGAATCTTTACTAATGGGAGGTGGATGTATATGAGATGGTAAGGACACTACCATAGGCTCAGGCTGGGGTGGAGGTTGTGGAGGTGATTGCCCCTGGGCATGGGCAACTAAAGCAGCATATGTGTAAGACTCTTGCCCGGGGGAAAGGCGGTCAAATCGGGGTTAGGAAGGGGAAAGATAGGAAATGGTAGCTCCCTTCCTACCCTAACACACCAATACGGGATTTTTTGGCTATCCAATCATACCCAACCCAAGTCCTCTAGATGCCTAGTGGTCATGTAGGTATCCCCAAACATTTAGTGAAACCTTAGGCCCTAGTCTCACTAAAACTGACCTTCTTAACCTTTATCCTAGTAATTAGGCCTCCTAATCGGATAGGGGTACTAGATGTGGTACTAGCCGTGGCATGTCTACTCAAATGGTGGATGATGTACCTACTCATGTTTAATTTACCATAACCAAACATATAATGTCCAATGACTGCTAGCTCGTTAGTTTGTACATTGTGTGGCTCATTCCTACTTAGAAAACAAACACCTTCAAATCTTTGCCAAATTTTAGGAACACGGTGATGAATAGGTCGGGCACTAGCATGTTGAGAGTCCGGGGCTAGTAAACCGGTCAAAACATGATAGATATCTTCCATTTTATAGTGTTCATGCCAATGGTGGGGTAATTTAGATTCCAAATCAAATAATTTATAGAATTCGACATTAGTTAAACTAATATTCTGAACCTAAAATGCAAATTTGGCCCATTTTTGCTATTTACAACATTCAAAGAGGAAAGAAATTCACAAGTCAATTAAGGAAACGTAGGATAATGCATATCAACAAAAATTTTCATTCCTATATCGTTCATGAATCTTCTAACATAATCAAACAATCTTAAGGACTCAAGAGTAGGGCGGTGTAACCACCGAGAGGAGATTACCTCATGCTCATAGAGTTTTATGAGCCATTCTCGTTGAATTTTCGTCATGATTCGAATTGTTGTCCACTGTGGAAGCTGTAAGTCCGGGTCATACGCTTGGCTCGAACTAGAACCCTGCCAAATTAGTGATCTTTCCCTCTTTGATGCCATTTGGTAATATGGGTTTGTAGAAAGTTGTTTGGAATTGAAAAATTTTGGAATAGGAAATGTAGAGGATGAAGAGAGTAGTAGAAATATATAAATATTTTTAAATTTGCGTAGAGATGGAGAAAAGATATAAGAGAGAAGGTAGAGGAAATTAAGGTTTTAGAGAGAGAATCAATGGAGGAAAGAGAAATGGATGAGAAAAGAAAGAAGGAGGAAGAAGAAGAAAAAAGAAAGGATTTTTCTAAGTTATTCCCCCAAACTTATTCGGATTCTAAGTTGTGCCCATATTTTTTTCAAATGTCTAAACTATACCCTCAACGTCACTAATTTTTACTAACAATAACCTTATACGTTAACAATAACCTTTTTTTAATTATTATTTTAATTTCTGATTTTTTAAAATTTTAAAGTGTTAAACCAATTAGAACCGGACACATGTCAAATTAATAACGACACGACATCATTGTTGATAAAATCACTTAACTTTCGTTAATAGATATGGTTGTCAAGGGTATTGTTGATAAAATATCGTGAGGTGGAGGGCACAACTTATAACTTTGAAAAAGAATGGGTACAACTTAGAAACCGAAGAACTTGGGGGCATAGCTGAGAAAAACCCAAGAAGAGGGTATCAGGATTTGGGGAGTGTCGTGTCCGGTCGGGCGCCTGGTCGCCCGATCGGGCGATCTAATCGTTAATTTTTTCCCCTTCTCACGCCCGATCGGGCGAGCATTCCTCT
The DNA here is from genome assembly GCF_001683475.1 of Chenopodium quinoa. Classification (NCBI taxonomy): domain Eukaryota; kingdom Viridiplantae; phylum Streptophyta; class Magnoliopsida; order Caryophyllales; family Amaranthaceae; genus Chenopodium; species Chenopodium quinoa. Next base: position 2,846,480 of record NW_018744821.1, on the reverse strand, counting down.
TAGTTTTCTTAATTTCTCGTGCCCGTTCGAGCGCCATCTTGCCCGGTTGGGCGAGAAAAAATTCCGTACTCGTCAAATCTCGCGCTCGGTCGGGCAAAAATTGTTGATTTTTCTACTTGGTTCTCGCGCTCGGCCGGGCGGAGCATCGCCCGATCGGGCAAAGTTCTTGCTTTTAGAACTCTCTTCTCGTGCCTGGCCGGGCGCACTACAACACTTGAGTCCGATTTTTTTCTTCTTTTCTTGTCTCCAAATTTGACTAACTTTTTTCCATCAAAGCTGTACAAAACCTCATAGAACTTATTAAATTCTCTACTCTCTTTTCACACTAAGAAAAAGAAAGAAAGAAGAACTAAAAAGCAAGAAAATACGAGTTGCCTCCTACAAAGCGCTAGTTTATCTAGGTCCCGCACGACCCTCTTACCACATGTCACTCAAGAAGAAGTGGAATCGATTAGGTAAAATAGTTTAACTGCACCAATCGTAGCCCCTTCATGGTAGCGTAAGTCTTTGACCATTTACCTTGAACTCGTTACCATGCTCATCGATCAATTCCACAGATTTCAAATTTATTTGCCCTTTTAACAGTAAAAGAACCCGACCACCTTGACTTTAAATAACCTGTGAAAAGTTTAAGTCTAGAATTGAACAACACCTTGTCACCCTCTTTGAATTCTCTCGGAAGGATCATCTTGTCGTGCCATCTCTGGGTCTTCTCCATGTAGACACGTGCACTATCATAGGCCGTCAACCTAAACTCATCTAGTTGATTAAGTTGAAGTAGCCTCTTTTCTCCCGCTAGCTTAGCATCCAAATTGAGCTCCTTAATAGCCCAACATGCCTTGTATTCCAATTCCATCGGGAGGTGACATGCTTTACCATACCCAAGCCTATAGGGAGTAGTACCAATCAGGGTCTTAAATGCAGTTCTGTATGCCCAAAGGGTGTCATCCAACTTATCACTCCAATCTTTCCTTGATTTTGCTACCACCTTCTCTAGAATGGCCATAATCTCATGGTTAGAAACTTCAACTTGGCCACTCGTTTGGGGATGATAGGCTAAATGTGTCCTATGGTATACACCATACTTTTTTAGGAGGGTGTCTAACTTTTGCTCATGAAAGTGAGATCCTCCATCGCTGATTATAGCTCTAGGCACCCCAAATCCTGTAAAGATGGTTTTCTTGAAAAGCCTATGGACCACTTTGGCATCATTGGCAGGAGTGGCAATGGCTTCAACCCACTTATGTACATAATCAACGGCGACCAGTATATAGCGATTCCTTCTTGAAGAGGGAAACGTTCCCATGTAATCAACACCTCAAACATAAAAAATTTCAACTTCTAATATTCTAGTTTGACGCATCTCATGCTGTCGCGAAATATTGCCAGTCCTTTGGTAAGAGTCACAAGCCTGCACAAAAGTGTTAGCTAAACATAGTGGGCCAATAGAAACCCGACTCATTAATCTTGGCCACCGTTTTGGTGGGACCATGATGTCCACCATACGGTAAGTTAGGGTAACTTGTAAGAACACCATGAACTTCCCATTTAAGAACACACCTACGAAATAATCCATCCGGCTATTTCACCAAATGCCACTGAGCAATTTAAAAATTCACCAAATGCCATTGGACTTTTCAGAATTCACCAAATGCCATCCAGTTTTTAAAATTCACCGAGTGTCATTAATGACCAACGGCCGTTAGCTCCGTTTGTCATTAGGGGTTAATCATGACACATGTCATGATATAATTGGTCCATTTATCTAAATTAATAAAAATTAAAAAGAAAACAAAATATTAAAAAAAACAAAAAAATTAGAAAAAACCCCAAAAATTTCCCAGCCACCCCCACCATCGCCAAACCCTAGCCCCTCCCCTTATCTCGCCGGAAAACGGCAACCCACACCCTTAACCACCAAAAACGATCGGGCGACCCTTCAACACCCCACCTGACCCACCACCGACCCTCAAAACCACCCACACAAGCTGCCCCGACCCCAAAAACAAACAACGAGCACGAGCTTTGATGCATGAGGTGGTTGTGGAGGCTGGGGTTTTGGTGGGGTCAATGGGTTCAAAAGGGAGGTTAGGGGGTTCCGGCGGATTTCGATGGGAGGTTAGAGGGTTCCGGCGGATTTCGACGGGGGCTGGGGTTTTGATGCGTCGTGTTGGTGGGGTCAATGGGTTCAAGAGGGAGGTTAGGGGGTTCCGGTGGATTTCGACGGGGGCTAGGGTTTTGATGTGTTGTTTTGGTGGGGTCAATGGGTTCAAGAGGAAGGTTAGGGGGTTCCGGCGGATTTTGATAAGGGTTGGGGCTTTGATGCGTCGTGTTGGTGCGTGAGGTGGTTGCGGGGGCTGGGGTTTTAGTGGGGTCAATGGGTTCAAAAGGGAGATTAGGGGGTTCCGGCGGATTTTGACGGGAGGTTAGAGGGTTTCGGCGGATTTTGACAGGAGGTTAGGGGGTTCCGACGGTTGTCTTTGGGCTGTCGATTAGCTTTGGCCGGTGGTTATGGAAGTGGGGCTGGGTTGGGTTAATATTTAGAGTTTTTTTATTATTTTTTTGCTTTTTTTTTTATTTTTAAATTTTATTTATATTTATTTTTGTAAAACCAATAGCGATTGACACGTGTCCACATGTGTCATGATTAAGCCCTAGTGATTAATGGAGTTAACTCCGTTGGACAATAATGGCACGTTGTGAATTTTTGTAAAACTCGGTGGCATTTGGTGAATTTTTAAAACCTTGATGGCATTTGGTGAATTATTAAATTGCTTAGTGGCATTTGGTGAAATAGCCGTAATCCATCTGCACACTCACGAAACAAAAAACGATCATCCCAAAAGTAATGTTTAAAATCATAAAGGAACTTCTTTTTTTGTTGGTAGGACAAGTCAGGGGTAGAGTACCACCCACAAAATAATTTGCATAATCTGCATACCAAGGGTGTTACTCTACAACTGCATACAAGTGGTCATCAGGGAAAGAATCTTGTATAAAAAGAGAATCCTTACCCTCATCATACATGATACGTGACAAGTGGTCTGCCACGACGTTCTCTACACCTTTCTTATCCTTAATCTCCACATCAAAATCTTGGAGCAAGAGAACCCAACGGAGAAGCCTAGGCTTTGATTCTGCCTTAGCTATTAAATACTTTAAAGTTGCATGGTTAGTAAAAACAATAACTTTAAAACCAACTAGATATGATCTAAATTTTTCTAAAGCATAAATAGCAGCAAGAAAATCCTTCTTTGTAGTGGCATAGTTGACTTGGGCTTTATCCAAAGTTTTACTTGCATAATAAATAGCATGCAAAACTTTGTTCTTTCTTTGTCCTAGCACGACACCTAATGCGAAATCACTTGCATCACACATTCACACATGATTTCCAAAAGAAGATTCCAATCGGGTGTACATATGATGGGTGCCGATATAAATACCTGCTTTAACTTGTGAAAAGCCTTAAGACACTCGTCAGTAAAATCAAACGGGGCATCCTTGAATAAAAACTGAGTTAGTGGTTTAGCAATTTTAGAAAAATCTTTGATAAAGCGACGATAAAACCAAGCATGACCTAAGAAACTTCTAACCCCCTTAATATTGACTGGATGAGAAAATTTCTCAATCACAAAAATCATAGGCTTATCTACCTGTATAACCTTATCAGATACAATATGACCAAGGACTATTCCCTCTGTCACCATAAAGTGACACTTCTCCCAATTTAATACTAAGTTGCATTCTTCACATCTTTTCAATATTTTAGCAAGATTTTACAAGGCATGCATCAGATGATGACTGTAGGTAATATTTCAAGCCATCCCACACTTGAGCCCCACTGTGATCATACACTTAAGCATGGTGGCATCAAAAGGGAAGGAAGCTAGAGTAAAAGAGTCGTCAACAAGTTTTAGGAACATGTAAATCGTTCACAGGGTGAAGGTTACACCCCTTAATGATCTAGGAGATCGTTAACTCCAATAGGTTTAGATTCATGACAGGAAGTTCGGGGATGAAGGTACAAATCCAATCTAAAAGAGATTGAACTTGACCTATAAATATGCCTCTACTTTATTCTTCTCATATTCTTGTGCGCTTTCTGACTAATATAGAATCAATATACTACCTCTTGTCAAATTACTCGCAATTTTAGGGTATTATTTGTGAGATATAAAATATTCCAAAATTGCAATTAATTTGGACTGGAGGTAGTATTAACCCTAAACCTGGTTAATCTATGTTGGTTAAATATTAATGCACAAATAACTATTATTGGCGATCACTTGAATCATAATCAAATTAACCCTAAACAAGATTATCAATTATCTTATTAAGCGTGATTACAAGTACAAATCCCCTTTAAACATGCATAAAAGGTGTGATCAAGCATTAACAATAATAAATATCAAGCAACATAACCATAATAACAATCATAATCATTATAATCATAATCGAAACAACAATCATAATTAAAATAATCACGTTAAAGCATAATATTATTAGCGAGATCCTAAGCATGATACTAACAAGATTAATAACAAACCCTAACATGTCACTAGACATTAGAAATTAAAGCTTTAGCCCTAACGTGATACTAACATGATATTAAGAAAGAAATAGGAAGCATCAAAATAATCATACTAGCTTGATATTAGAAATTTTAATTTAGTTATTACCCTAAACATGATACTAGGAAGCAATAAAAACATCCTAACATGATACTAGGAATCAATAAAATAATCAAAGCATGATTTATATATCAAAAGTTCAATAAAAAAATTAAATTACTTACTTCGATGCCTCGTACCTCTTTCTAATAACAAAATACACACGTTGATAACTTAAAGGAGAATATAAAACAAAATAATTAAATAAAATAATTGAGATAGGGATTTGGGACCAAACCCTCAGAAATATCAAACCTTTCACGTCTAGGGAGAAGGCAACTTTGAACTTGGCTAGGTTGTCTAGAACTAATGAGTGAGAAATTTTGTAAGAGAGAAGGTTTAGAAAAGGTATAGAGAGGGAGAAAGAATAAGTTTCTAGCTTATAGAGAGAGATAAAGAGATGATGATTATGAATCTAGATGATTTGAAAATAGGGAGATACGACTCCTATTTATAGGAAAAATAGCACGGGATCGAAGAAAATCATATTTGGAATAAAATACCTCCTGTCTCAAACGATAGGAGTCAGCGCCAGATGACAAGCTCGTCGTTAGACGACGAAGGTCAGCGACTGGCGACAACTCTGTCGTCTTGCGCTGGTTTAAAAGTTAATGCGCTTTTACACGCGTAATTACCTTTCAAATCGGTTGCAGGTAATTATGCGTCCAAGCAGCTTTAAAATCAGATTTAATATATTTTATTCAAAATAAAACATTTTTAAAAATATAATCATCAATCATAATCTGATTAGAATTAAAAGGAACCTTCTAGATATCCCCAGAAGACTAAAATCAATCCTAATCACTTTAGAGATAATAATTAATATGCCCTCCTCTAGATCATTGGGCCACATTTAAAATCATTGGGCTTAATTTTATTTAATCCATAACTTCCTCATAATTCATCGAAATTAGGCTTATAATATATCATTGGAAACCTCTTTTCGAGCCCAATCCAATTATACTATTATTAGACACTTATCATGGACCAAACCAAATTGGACTGGCTATTTTTCATAAATAAGGTAAGAAAAGAAATATTTTAATAAAAACATCCTCATCACTAGGCTTTCCACACTTTCACTTTGTTCGATAATCAAATGACGTGAAAGGTATTCATCACTTGGTTTGGTTTTGGGGAGACACAATTGGGTGTCTACAATGACCCATACACACTTAAATCATCCATAAATACTTCCATGATAGACTATATGAAATCAGAAAAAAAAAAATACTCATAATGCAACGTTGAAAGGTAGCAGGGGCATTACTTAAACCAAAAGGCATTCTACGATATGCAAAAGTACTATAAGGACATGTAAATGTAGTCTTTTCTTGATGTTTAGGGTGAATTGGAATTTGGAAAAATCACGAATACCCATCTAAATAACAAAAGAGCTTATAGTTAGCCAACCTCTCAAGCATTTTATCAATAAAAGGGAGAGGGAAGTGATCCTTTTTAGTGGCGATATTTAATCTACGATAATCAATGCACACACGCCACCGTGTAACAGTTCTAATGGGAATAAATTCATTTTTATCATTTTTAATCACAGTCATCCTACCCTTTTTAGGAACAACCTGAACAAGACTTACCCACTCTGAGTAAGAAATAGGATTAATAATACCTGCATCAAGGAATTTCCTCTTTCTTACTTCTTGCATATTAGGATTCAACCTCCTCTAGGGTTGAATACATGGCTTGTATTTGTCCTCTAAATGTACCCTGTGCATACAAAAATCAGGGCTAATACCCTTGAGATCATCAATACTGTACCCGATTGCCCTTTTGTGGGATCGAAGAACCTCTAGAAGTTGGGAAGTATGTGGGTCACCAAGTGCAGTACTAATGATCACAGGGTATAGTTCCTGCTCATCAAGAAATACATATTTTAAATGAGAAGGGAGAGGTTTTAGTTCAATTTTCTTAACCTCTGCAGGTTTTGAAACCTAAACTAATTTTACCACCTTCATGGTCTCTTTAGGATCAAGCTCTTCTATTGCATGAGCTTTTTCAATAGTGTAGGGAATGTTTCAAGCCATCCCACACTTGAGCCCCACTGTGATCATACACTTAAGCATGGTGGCGTCCAAAGGGAAGGAAGCTAGACCAAAAGAGTCGCCAACAAGTTTTAGGACCTTTTAAACCGTTCACAGGGAGAAAGTTACACCCCTTAACGATCCAGGAGATCGTTAACTCCAATAGGTCTGGAACCATGACTGGAAGTTCGAGGATGATGGTACAACCAACCTAAAAGAGACTGAACCTGCCTTAAAAATAGGCCTCTACTTTATTCTTCTCGTATTCATGTGCGCTTTCTGACTAACATGCAATCAATAAGTTAACCCTAAACTTGTTTATCTATGTTGGTTGAATATTAATGCACAAACAAATCTATTATTGCCGATCACTTGAATTATAATCATATTTACCTAAAAAAGATTATTAATTATCTTATTAAGCGTGATTACAAGTACCAATTCCCTTTAAACATGCATAAAAGGTGTGATCAAGCAATAACAATAATAAATCATATCAAGCAACATAATAACAATAATAATTATGAATCATGACAATAATCATAATAACAATCTCAATCATGTTAAAGCATAATATTAATAGCAAGATCCTAGGCATGATACTAACAAACTTAATAAAAAAAACCCTAGCATATCACTAAACATCAAAGATCAAAGCTTTGGCCCTAACATGATACTTGTAGGGAATATTTCAAGCATTACCCCAAACTTGAACCCCACTATGATCACACACTTAAGCATGGTGGCGTCCAAAGGGAAGGAAGCTAGAGCAAAAGAGTCGCCAACAAGTTTTAGGAACTTGTAAACCGTTCACAGGGTGAAGGTTACACCCCTTAACAATCCAAGAGATCGTTAACTCCAATAGGTCTGGAACCAAGACTGGAAGTTCGTAGATGAAGGTACAAATTCAATCTAAAAGAGAAAGAACCTGCCCTGATAATATGTCTCTATTTTATTCTACTCGTATTGATGTGAGCTTTCTGAGTAACATGCAATCAATAGATTTACCCTAAACCTGTGTATCTATGTTATTAGTTGAATTTAATGCACAAATAAACTATTATTGGTGATCACTTGGATGATAATCAAATTAACCCTAAAAAAGATTATTAATTATCTTATTAAGCGTGATTACAAGTACAAATTCCCTTTAAACATGCATAAAATGCGTGATCAAGCAATAACGATAATCAAGCAACATAATAACAATAATAATTATGATCATAATCAAAATAACAATCATAATAATCATAATTAAAATAATCATGTTAAAGCATAATAATAGCAAGATCATAGCCATGATACTAACAAGATTGATACAAACCCTAGCATGTCACTAAACATCAAATATCAAAGCTTTTGCCCTAACATGATACCAACATGATATTAAGAAAGAAATAGGAAGCATCACAACAATCATAATTGATTTAAGGAACTTATTCTTTACCCTAAACATCATACTAAAAAAAGCATCCTAACATGATACTAGGAATCAAAATAACAACCTAAACATGATTTCTATATCAAAATATCAATAAAACAATTAAAGCACTTACTTGGATGCCTCGTACCTCTTTCTAATAACAAAATACACACGTTAGTAACTTTAAGGAAAATATAAAATCAAATAATTAAATTAAATAATTGAAATAGAGATTTGGGACCAAACCCTCAAAAATATCAACCTTTCACGTCTAGGGCGAAGCCAACTTCGAACTTGGCTAGGTGTGTCAAGATCTTGTGAATGCGGAATTTTGTTTGTAAAAGGTTGGTTTAGAAAGAGAGAGAGATAAAATCAAGAAATTCTTGATAAGAGTTGATGTGATTGATGAGAATTGAGGATTAAAAAAAACAGAGGTCTAAGGACGCTATTTATAATGAAAAACTACGGAAAGAATCAGAGTTTAAAAAGGAATAAAACACGCCGATGTCGCCAACAATAGCTCATGTCGCCGCGCGACAGGGTCTGTTGCTAGACGACAGCCTGGCGTTTGGCGCTACAGGAGATTTTTCCACACGTTTTCTATTTTTGATTAAATTAAGTCATAAAAGTCCATACGAGAGGTAAAATCATAATTTCATTTAAAACATTTCTTTTATTCCAAATAAAACTCATAAAACTTAATTATCAATCCTAATCTCATTAGGATTCAAAAAAACCTTCTAGAAGATTTTAAAAGACTATAATCAATCCTAATTGCATTAGGAATGATAATTCATAATAGGCCCTCCTCTAGATCATTGGGTCGTATATAAAAACCAAATCGGGCCCAGCTTAGTAATTTGGCCATAACTTCCTCATTATTCATCGAAATTGGGCTTATAATATATCGTTGGAAAGATCTTTTCAAGCCCAATTCAACTACACTATTATTAGACCCTTGTCACGAACCAAAATTAACTGGATTGGCTGTTTTCATAAAATAGAGTAGGTTTTCAAAAACAGAAAGAGAGATTTTATTGATTGTCTATTAGGAAGGCCTTTTCTCCACACTTTCACTTCATTCGATTATAATTTGACGCGAAAGGTATTCATCACCGGGTTTGGTTTTGGGGAGACACAAATGGTGTTTACAATACTAACATGATATTAGGAAAGAAATAGGAAGCATCATAATAATCATACTTGATATTAGAAATATTAATTAACCCTAAATAGGATACTAATAAGCAATAAAACATCCTAACATGATACTAGGAATACACAAAATAATCTAAGCATGATTTCTATATCAAAAGATAAATAAAACAATTAAAGTACTTACTTTGATGCCTGGTACCTCTTTCTAATAACAAAATACACACGCTAGTAACTTCAAGGAAAAGAATAAACGAACAATTAAATCAAATAATTAAAATAGGGATTTGGGACCACACCCTCAGAAATATCAAACATTTCACGTCTAGGGCAAAGGCAACTTCGAACTTGGCTAGGTGTTTCAAGACCTAATGAATGAGGAATTTTGAGAGAGGGAAGTTTTAGAAAAACAAGAGAGAGAAGAAAGTTTCTAGGTTCTAGAAAGAGAGAGAATAGAAAATTCTAGGTGTTTGATGATTTGAAAACAGGGAGATACGACCCCTATTTACAGGAAAAATAGCACGGGATCGAAGAAAATCATATTCGGAATAAAAGACCTCCTATCGCAAACGAGAAGAGCCAGTGCCAGACGACAAGCTTGTCGCCAGATGACGAAGACCAGCGCCAAGCAACAAAGGTCAGCGCCAGCGACGATTTTGTCGTCTCGCGCTGGTTCAAAAGCCGACGCGCATTTACACACATAATTACCTTTAACACCGGTTACAGGTAATTAAGCGTCCAAGCAGTTTTCAAAATCAGATTTAATATATTTTATTCAAATAAAACATTTACAAAATATAATTATCAATCCTAATCTTATTAGAATAAAAAGAACCTTCTAGATACTCCTAGAAGACTAAAACCAATCCTAATCACTTTAGGAATAATAATTAATAGGCCCTCCTCTAAATCATTGGGCCACAATGAAAATCATTAGGCCTAATTTAATATAATTTATAACTTCCTCATAATTCATCGAAATTGGGCTTATAATATATCATTGGAAAGCTCTTTTCGAGCCCAATCCAACTACACTATTATTGAAACCTTATTATGGACAAAACCAAATTGGACTGGCTATTTTTCATAAATAGGTGTAAGAAAAGAAATATATTAAAAAACAGAAAGAGAAATATTTTAATAAAAACATCCTCATCATTAGACTTTCCACACTTTCACTTCATTCGATAATCAAATGACATGAAAGGTATTCATCACTGGGTTTGGTTTTGGGGAGACACATTTGGATGTCTACAAATAGCATCCACCTCATTACTCCAAATGCTTACATCACCTGCAGATAAATCTCCACAAAGAACTTCCTCTAAGGGATCCCTTGCAAGAACCTATGGTAAGATTTCTTCACAAATATCATCCATTATATCTATGAAATCAATTAAACAACAATTTTCTTCAAGCATAGGTCCTTTTAAAACCCTCCCTAAATTAAAAGTGACATTATCATCTCCAACAAAAAGGGTTAGTTTTCCATTTATAACATCAATAATGGCTGCTGCAATATGGAGAAAAGACCTTCCTAATATAATGGGAATTTATGTATCCTCTTCCATGTCTAAATCAACAAAATCTACAGGGATAAAAAAATTTACAAATTCTGACAGGAACATACTCTTTAAATGTCTATTTGGGAATGGAAGTTTGATTATTAGGCTCTGCACATCTCCACCCTTGTCTAGAGATTTACTGTGCAAAAAAACATTAGAAGGGTTAGTTTCCTCTTGTAGCCCTACAGGGTTAGTAAGATTAGCATTTGGTATAAGGGAATCTAGATTAGAAACAGGTCCATCATCATTGGGCATAGGAGGCCCATCATAGTGTGAACCACTCCTTAGAGTAATTACATTAGCATGATCCGTAGGATGGATTGGTTGCGATGGTAGAGCTGCCTTCTAACGGGTTTGTAGGGTAGATGAAATCTGCGCAATTTGATTGTCCATGAGTTTATTATGAGCTATAATCAAATCAATTTGTGCATCCCTACTCTCCATGTTCTTTTTCATGCTTGATAACATTGCTCTAATTTCTAACATAGCAGGGTCAGAAGATGAGGAGAGTTGTGATTGGGTTTTCTAGAAAGAATTAGGATGGTAATATTTTTGTTGTGGTGGTGGTTATTGTTGTGTTTGTTGTGGAGGTGGAGGATTTTGTACATTGGTATTCTAGTTGGAAAGATATGGGTGGTTTCGGAGGCTAAGATTATAAGTGTTAGAGTATGGGTTATTTTGCCTATAGGTTTGAAAGGCATTAACTTGCTACATGGAACTCTTACAATCTTGCTCCCAATTTCCTACAATTCCATAATTTTCACAAAAATCTTCATTATTAGTAACAGCAGAAACATTAGCTACAGAGTTAGTAATAGCAGTAAGATTATCTAGTTTTTTGGCAAATAGATATTAACTAAGCCTGCAAAAAAGGATACAAAATCAACATTATGTTTTTCTTTGTTAGCAAACCCTCTTGGATTTCAATATTGGGAATCATAAATTGCCATGTCTTCGATAACTTGACCTGCATTTTAAACATTAAGATTCATAAACCTCCTACTAGCTGCAAAATCTATAATTGATCTAGATGAGTTTCTAAGTCCATTGTAAAAAGCTTGGATCATCTACCATTGTGCTATATTACGGTGGGGGCATTCTCTCTGTAGATCCTTAAACCTTTCCCAAGCCTCATATAGAGTTTCATCTAGCTCTTGGGCAAACTTTTGAATAGCACTCCTTAGTAAAGTTGTTCTCTCTGCAGGGTAATATTTATTATTAAAATTCAAAGCAAGAGTTTCCCAGTCATTAATACCAAGTGCAATTCTATTCAAACCATTAAATCATAATTTAGCTTTTCCACATACAAAAAAGGGAAAAAGAATCTCCCTGACTTGGTCTTGTGTGAGCCCAGCTTTCTCAATGATATTGCAATATTGGCATAAATCTACAATGTGAAGATTAGGATCTTCACCCTTAGCTCCACTTAATTGCTTCTTCTCTATCATCGTGATTTATTAGGGCTTAATCTCAAATTTCACTCCATTAAGGGATGAAGTAGGAGTAAGGTGTGGAAAATCTATCAGCGACAGCAGCGAATAATCGCTGAGCTTGTGAGGTGGCTGTGGAGGTGGATTCATCGTCATCTTTGATTCAGGTTCTAAAGAAACTTCCGAATCGCTAGAATAAAATGGGGTTCCAACGGTGGATTACCTTCGGAGGTGTCTCGTATCTGCCTGTAAAAGTTTATCTGTCTATGAAAAGATCGCTTGATTTCAGGATCGAATGGTATGTAACCTAATCTAGAACTCCAGGGCATAAAGCCATAAACACAGAACTTGATAAATAAATATGAGAAAATTGTCTCAAAGAACTTGCGTTCTATGAGATGGGAGAAAATAATTTTGACTACAAAAACAATTAAAAATCAAAATAAAACCGTTTTTCTGGCAACGGTGCCAAATTTTGACAGGATAAAGTCATATAACCTAATAAAAAATAATTCCTAAGTTCCTCTAACTATGCAGATAGGGAAGAAGGGTCAAACCACAGGGAAATAAGTGTTCCTATTCCTAATTAATTAAAATAATCTAAATTATATAGTAACTAAATTATAGATATAATGAAATTAAACTAAGGGAGATAAAAGTAGGGAGAAATCAATTAATAAAAGCCTAGGGTATAGGTATACCAATGAATAATATTCTAGGGTAAAACATAACAATCGATCATCAATGCATCAATCAATCAGATCATAAAGGGTTTTTGCTACGTATTACAATCACAGAGTTAATTTACCATTATGAAATCTCATCTCTCAAATCTCGACTTAACCATTTATAAATTAGTCCGCCTATTGAAACTAAGCCTAAACATCAATTCTCATCACTCCAATCTTGAATCAATATTTCCTAACTCATACAATTAAACCAGGCATAATCTAATTGCATAGCATTAAATCAATCAATAGGAAATTAATCAAGTATTGACAATCAACAATGATAAATTACCCCTTCATATTATTTATGGATCCCCACGAACTCTAGAAAGAAAACTACTACACATAATTAAATCTAAACTAATCAAAGCAATCAAACAATACATTATGAAATAAAGGAATTAAATTACTGAAAATAATAAAGAAGAAATCGTTACCAAAGTTAACGGAAATAATGGACTGAATTAAGAAAAAAGTTGTAGAGTTGTAAAGAGAAAACAACAATGAGAGAAGTTTAATCTAAAAACTAAGTAGAGAGAGAAAATCTAAGAGATGAGGTAAAAGAAGTACTATACTCGCTTAACAAAATCGTATTTATGCTAAGCTAACAAATCCTAAGCTTAAACAAAAATAAAAAACGCTTAAATCTTCCTCCAGAAACACGCGCCCGGTCGGGCGAGGCACCGACTGATCGGGCGCGCCTTTTCTCTATGGGTGCGTCTCTCACGCCCGGTCGGGCACGAGAACGGACGATTGATGCTGCGACTTGTTTTTATGCCCAACTCGGCTGGGCACGCCTCCGAGCGAAGTGGCTGACCACTCTTTGGGCAACTTGGACTTCTTATTTGGGCTCACAACTTGGCCCAAACCGGATTGGCTTCATAACTCGGTCCAACGCCTCATCTTATTCAAAGTCGAGCCCTTAATCACCGGTCTGATGACTCTAACCGGCCTTCGGCTACAAAAAGTGGTCGTGCTCCTCCAACGCTCGTAGTTGCTCCATAAAATCCCGGGAAAATGCTCCAAATATGTAATTCCCTACAAAACATAACCAAAACTACAAAAACACTAGAAAACACAAATTAGAAATAAAAGTGGCTCTAAAGAGCCAAAAACACCACTAATTATGACCAAGAGACGGGGGTAAAACACTATATAAAATAGACATATTGAAGACTCGCGGGAAATTCTAACTAAAATTTAGTTGCTATCAAAATTACCATTTTTACCCTTACCTAATCAAAGTCATATTTCAGGCACCTAATAGGGTCGAATAGTCGACTTGAAGGTCTAATCATTTACGTCCCACCTTCGGGGAAAAGCGAACCATTTACGGCCCACGTTAAGGGACAAGCGAACCATCTACAACCCACATTCGGGGACAAATCAAACCATTTATGGCCCACGTTTGGGGACAATCGAGCGATCATCATTTTAATGATCATATCTCAAGTGAAGACGATTCACGGCGCAAGGTTCTCGATACCCAGAGACTTGCAATCCCATCATCAGTCAAGTTTTTCCTCAAGCATGGAAAATTGACGGTCGTTGCCACCTCTCAAGGAGAAGAAGTCAACAATTATATCATCTGTCCACTTTCCTCAAGCATGAAAAGTATCTCAACAAACATCATCCGATAGATTTCTTCAAGCATTGAAAGCTACCAAACTCTTTTGTCACCGATACACTGGTGTCAAATACTATCGAACATATTTGCCACCGATACACTGGTGTCAGATAAGCATTTTATCCCTTTACTCTTTTATATGAAGAACTAACACCTTTCTGTAGGTTTCGGCGTATACAAAGTGATTTAGGATCGTAGAACGTCTTAAATCATTCTCCGTCCCTATCGACTACTTAGACTATCATATTCAAAATTGACGTTTTTACAAACTTAGTCAAAGTGGGGGCTTCTGTAGACACCTAAAAATGTCTCCCCAAAACCAAACTCATTGATGAACAATCTTCAACGCCATTGTTGGTCGGGGTGAGTATTTAATCCCGAGGGTGCTTAAAATCCATGTTCAATCAAACTCAGTTCATAAAAAAGTCAACGGAACAGTCCTAATGTTTAGTTAAAACATAGTCCAATTTATATTTGGCCCAAACCTTTTTTTATTTATTTCATATTATTTATTAATTTAGCCCAATTAAATAAACCTAAATAGTCCGAAATGATAAACGACACTTAAAATGCTTAACATAATTAGGTTAAAATGAATTTGGACGCAAAAGTGGAAAAATGTCCAGTGTGTCACGGCATTACGTGCCGCACCATGGTGGAATGTGTCATGTCGCGACATATTTTGCTGTGTCACGATGCACATGCCGTGACACGGGATTTTTTCGTGTTTTCTCCGCGTAAAACCCCAACGCGTTTTATCCTTTTTAGGGCAGATATGTCCCGCGACGCGGTAGAATGTCCTGTGTCACAGCAGAATTTTCCGTGTCGCGACAATCCTTTGACGTGTCACGTCACCCAAATTTAGGGTTTTTGTCTATTTAGAGTTCTGTGTGTTCCCTCTACTCATTTTTCCTATAAATATGACCCTCATTTCTGTAGTTCGGGACATCAATTAATTCTCTCTTCTCTCTTCTATGCCCTGTCCTAAACACTACCCTACCCTATATTCCAACATACTTCCTTTAAGAATTCCAAGGAGTCCACACTTTACCCAAGGAACCGTCCTTAAACTGTTTGAGGGTTTAGCCCCAAATCAACTCTATTTAATTTAATTTTAAGTATTGTTTTATTTATTTCCTTGAAGTTACTAACTCGTTTATTGTTTTATGGTTGCAAGCAAGCAAAATCAAAGTAAGAAATCAAGTTCCTTTTATTTCTATTGTTTTTCTAACGATTTTATATTGTTGGATTATTGTTAAATTGCTTCTAATATTAATTTTGATTCTATTATTTTTTAGGATCACCATATTGCATGTTTCAAGGAAATATGTAATTGAAAATCACACCTAATAAGATAATTTGGACAACCGGTTTAGGTTCCTTTAATCTTGTTATAAATCGAAGTGATCACAATATTTTAGAATCATATGTTGCATTAATATTCAACCCATTTAGCATAATAATAGTTTGGAGCGAATTGAATATTTTGTTTGCACGCCTTTGAGATCGCAAGAATTACTTTTCACTATAAGAATCGAGTAGAGGACAATATAGGCAAATGTGCCTCCATGACTCACTTCGTACCATCATCCCCGATCCTCCTTTCGTGGTTCCGAACCATATTGAATTAGTAATCTCATGGATTATGAATGGGGTGTAGCCTTCACGGGTCAATCGTTGTTGCCTTCGCTGTCCCTTATTTGTGGTTTCCTTAAATGATCCGTGAACGGTTTACAAGTTCCTTAATAACTTTTTGGTGGCTCCTTACTTTCCTTGTCCATAATCGTATATGTCAATTCCCACTTCCTATGAGTGCCAAGCATATTTACACATGCTTTAACGTAGGCGCACTTCAAATGACGCCTACAGTAAAAATGAACATTAATATTGGAAGCAATTCAACAATAAATTGTTAGTCAAATCGAATCATAATAAACCTTATCATGATACTAGAAATAAGAATAAAAATAAGAGTAATTAAGTGATTAATTACTCACTTTCCGCGTTTCCTTGAATTGCTACATTATGATTAAACTTTTAGTAACTTCAATAAATATATGAATTAAATTGAAAAAAATAATTAAATAAAAATTAAAGTTGATTTGGTCCAAACCCTCGTGCAATTATACCTTTTACGCCTTGGTTTAAGGACGAATGCTCATGTATGGACTCATTGGAGTACTTAGGGGAAGTATTATGGAAGAATAGGGAGGCTAATGTTTAGTCTAAAGAGGGAGAAGAGAATGATTTTGTGATCAAGCTTGTTGATTATTGGAAAAAGGGGTGCTATGACTTCTATTTATAAAGAAAAAAGAAGGGTCAAAGAATTAAGATAAAATCCGAATTTGAATCGAAATAAAACTCTTGCGATAGGCAGCAGTTTTTGTGGTTTTTGTTTTTACATATTTTTTGATCCAGAAATTGGAATAAGATAAATAATATGTATTTAGAAAGATCGTGAAGTCTACTTTCTAACCCAATCAGAATCAGATTATAATAGTTTGTAGAATAAAAGATATGTTCGAAATAGTGGGACGGTGTCAGTTTTGGATAGAGTTTTCTATTTCTTTTATATCTCTTTCGTTATAGCTCAAAATTAATATTATAATATATCATTAAAAATATAATTTCAAGAGCTATCCAAACATCTAATATTTAGATAAAAACTATGAGGCACGAAAATCATATCTGACTATCTTTGAATGTCTTTTAATTCTAATAGAATTAGGACTTTCAAAAAGTGGAGTTTTATTCAATTTCAAACTCTTTAATATTTTTTTTTTCAAAAGGGATGATTAAGTTTTTTTGAAAACTTATATAAGCTTCTAATTAATCCTAATTGTTTTAGGAATGGGATAAAGCCTTTGTAACTTCCACATGATCTTTGGGTTGTAGGTAAGGTGGGCTTAGGTTTGGTTTGGGCTCAATTTAGTATTTTGGTCGTGACTTATTCATTATAACTCGTATTTGGGCTTATAATATATCGTTGAAAATCTCTTTTCAATCCCTATCCAAATATTCAATCATTGGACCCAGATTATGGATTAAATTAAACTGGTCTAACCATTAAAAAAGGACACAAATGAATGATATAATGGATTAGGTTTAAAGGCACGAAAAGAGGAAAATAAGTTATGATTTAGTAAAATGGAATAGGAATTGGGTTGGTTTATGAAATGTAGTGGGATTGGATATGGATTTAAGAACTCCAAGATTTAATACTCAACCCAACTAATAATGGCGGTGAAAGGTTGTTCATCATCGGGCTTGGTTTTGGGGAGACATTTTTAGGTGTCTACCACTACTACAAAAATGGGAATATAGAGCCCCTAAAACAAGGAATATAGAACGCCTTAGAGGCGTTCTTCTAAGGGGGTGTTCTATAAAGTTTACAGAACGCCTCTTTGAGGCGTTCTATATCTAACACAATAATACAAATCGCCTATCTTAGATAGGCGCTTCATATTCTAGGTAAAAATTAAATAAAAAACAAGAAAAAGAGAGTTGTTATCTTAAGATGGGCATTCTATAGCTATTATAAAAAGAGAACGCCTACCATAGATAGGCGCTCTCTTTTCTTTATTTTTTAAAAGAAAATTATTATTATTATTATTATTATGAATTATAATAAAAATAATAATAATAACAACTCATACATGTAAAATAAAATAAACATGATTTATTATGATACTCGTAACTTTTATTTATCACATACATTAAAAATACAATAATTCAATTACAATAAAATTAATTCCTCCATAAAAAAAATACATTTCAAACAACAAATAATTGCTCCCTAAGACTCATAAGAAAAAAAGAGCCATCAATTTAAAGGGTTTTAAGATGAAAATAGAGAGGATAGAAAGCAAGTGCCGAAAAAAAACCACCACCATGCGCCGCTTCGAACCCTCGCAACCATGCCTCAACCATCCAAATTAACAGCCGCACCAAACAACCATAAAACGTCGCATAAAAACACAGCAGCTGCATCAAACACCCGCAAAACGGTAACTTGCTTTGAAAAAAAAATCAATGACATTGTCACCTACTAAATAAAATGTTAAAAAAAATTCGCACACCACCCAAAAATTAACACAATCGATTATATCAAAGATTACACAAAGTAACATCAGATCTAAGTAATAACTATACAACAAATAAATTATAATCAGAAAATTAAATTATACAAAAATTAAAAAAAAATTGAAAAAGCTTGCATGTTTGGACTTATGGGCGTGAGATGCTAAAGTGTGGGGATTTGAGGAGAGAGAAAGAGAGGAATAGGGGGGGAAGAGGAGAGAGAAAGGGGATGATGATCTTTTTTCTAGAAAGAGAAGGAGTGAGAAAGAGAAGAAGATATGAAGGGGCGGCTATAATTTGATACAAAGTATATTTTAGGGTTAGGTTGGTTGTGGCCTCGTGGGTGTCATATATGACACTTTCAATTTTTTTTAAATTTATTATACTTATAGAACGATTAACTAAAAGAGGCGATCTATATTGTTTAGAGTAAATTTGAATTTATCTTATGGAACGATTAACTTAGATAGGCGCTCTATAGGTTTTAACTTACAAAGTGCCTATCTTACATAAGCAATCTGTATAATTCTAGAGATCGCCTATGCAAATTGATCGTTATGTATTATGTGTTACTTATTCCCAATTTTGTGGTAGTGTACTAAAGTCAAACTACTGTTTGAAACCATTTTAGGCCCTTTTTAAAACCCAAATGAATAATAAAACCTTTGCGTTAGTCTCGCAAGAAAATATATCTAAAAATCAAAGCAAATAAATCACTACATCATATTCTCATGTAAACTAAACAATATTCGCCCTTCACTCATGCCCGTCATGAATATGTTTCATTACCTACAAAGCTTCTCTTTACTTTGCCCCCACTACTCGCCATTAGAAATGAGTCATCATAAGACCAAGATAAAGACAAGGCCAAACAAACATACAAACACACAATTAGCAATATTGAGTACATAATCGTCAATAGTACTGTAGACACCTGATTGTGTCTTCCCAAAAACCAAACCCAATGATGAGTACTTTTTCACGTCAATGATTATCAAGCAAGGTGAAATGTGGGAAAGTCTCGTTAATTCCCTCTTTTTAAATTTTTTTTTTAAAATTATCCATTTTTTGTTCTATATATAAAAAATGTCCAATCTAGTTTAATTTGGTCCGTAATCTAGGTCCAATTATTATGTAGTTAGATGGGGATCAAAAACACAAATTGTATGATGCACCATGGTGCACCTTAAATTGTGTGCTCCACCACTAGTTTGACGCCACCTGTTTAATAGATTTCCAGCTGTAACTTTCTTCTTTCAAACCTCAATGTTGTTCCCTTTTCTAATTCACGCCTTCTTTCCTTAATCTATTATTTCCTTATTGCTCAATTTCTTCTCTTCAATTCTCTTCTTCTTAAACTTTTCTAATTTTTAATCATCATGCATAATTTCTCTCTCCTCGATTATCGCTCTCCTCTATTTTTTCTCTCTTTGTTTCCATTGTTGATTCCTTTATTTTGATTGAATTTTTTCATTATTGCTGTTTATTTCCATGTATTTAATTTCTAGACCTGAAGTTCTAGATAATGCAGGTTTGATTTCTTATTTCAATTGCTAATTTTCGCTAATTAGGTTTTTGTTTTTAATGATATTTGTTGATTTTACATTTTCTATTGATTCTATTAATGTTTTTTGAGCAATGTTTCGAACTCATCATATAATTATAAGGTTTAATTATTTGTAATTTCCTATAATTCAATTGGTTAATTGATGAACTAGTTAAATGATTACTTAATTTTAATTAAGTTGTAGAAATTTGAGATTAGATTTTGATTTCTCATTGTATTTTTATTAATTTGCGTTGAATTTGATCACTTTCTTATCAAACAATTGATGCATTTTGTTTGAGTTTAATATGATTCTGAACATGGCGTAATTGTAATGTTTAATTAGTTGTAATTTTATATGATTCAATTGATTGATTGATGAACTAATCAGACGATTATCAGTTTTTAATAAGTTGTTGGAATTTGCGATGATATTTTGATTTCTAATTTTATTTTATTAATTTGTGATAAATTTGATCACTTGTTGATTAAACTATTCATGAATTTTGTTTTATATGATTCTGAACATTTGGTTCATATGATTTCTAAACTTGATTTTGATATTTGATTATAATTGCTTTTTTCATGTATTTGAACTTTGTGTTTTATTTTTGAACTCTAATATTGGTTATTATGATCTGTGTTTGTTTATTGAAGTTAGAACGTATGAAGTTGTTAAAGAAAGTTTGAAAGCTAATAAGCAGCATTCTTAGCACTGTCTTTAGGTGCAGAAGTTTTTAAAGGGTGTTCAGCGTTTTGTGTTTGGGGTTTAGAAGTTTTGTAGAGGATTCAGAGGTTTTTTTGGTTGGGGTTCAAAAGTTTTTGTAGAGGGTTTAGAATTTTTGTAGGGTGTTCAAAGGTTTGTGGTTGAGGTTCAAAATTTTTTGTAGGTTGTTCAGTGGTTTTTGGTTATGGTTCAGAAGTTTTTATAGGATATTAAGTGGTTTGTTGTTGGGGTTCAAAAGTGTTTGTAGGGGGTTCAGAGGTTTTATAGGGTATTCAGTGGTTTGTGGTTGGGGTTCAGAAGTTTTTGTACGGGGGTCAGAGTTTTTGTAGGGTGTTCAGTTATTCGTGATTGGGGTTCAATTGTTAGGTGTTCAGTGGTTTGTAGTTGGGGTTCAGAAATTTTTGTAAGGTGTTTAGAGGTTTTGGTAGGGTGTTCATAGGTTTTGGTATGGTTTTGGTTGGGGTTTAGAGATTTTTAGAGGTGGTTAAAATTTTTTGAAGGGTGTTTAGTGCTTCGTAATTGGGGTTCAAAGGTTTTTGTAATTGGGGTTCAAAGGTTTAAAGGTGGTTAAAATGTTTTTGAAGAGTTTTTGTTGGGGGTTCAAAGGTTTTTAAAGGTGGTTATAATGGTTTTAAAGGGTGTTTAATGGTTTTTATTTGGGGTTCACAAGTTTTTGTTAGGGTTTTAGAAGTTTTTGAGGTTGGCTCGGTGTTTTTTAGTGGCTTATCAGACAATTCTAGGGCCTTATCAAAAGTTTATGGGGCTACCCATTTTTTTATTTGTTTACAACTACCCGGAAGATGGAAAACGTTTGGGTAGCACTACCCAATAACGTTTTTCGTCCATTTTACACATTAGTGGGGCCCACTTTTAACCTTGCCCACCCAATTTACTCCCTCCCCCCAACTACCTTTTCTCTCTCCTCTTCAATTCCTTCTTAATTTTCCCTCCCTTCTCACTGAAAAATTTAGATTCAAGAATTCAAGCAAGTGAACACAAATTCAGGTATTCTTTCACAATTTTGTACTAATTAATTGTTTTTCGCATTTGTTTACAAGTTTTAGAAGAATGCAATTAAAAGAATTAAGCTTTAAATTTCTGATTCAAATTAGGGTTTATGAGTTCAATCAAATTTGGGGGTTTTGATTTTAGGGTTTAGGAACTCAATTGAGTCTTTGATTTGGGTTATTTTAGGTTACTGATTAAGTTGTGAAGCATTTTTAAGTACTTTATATTAGTAATTGACATTGTAATTTGTAGGATGTCGAGTTCATCATACCACTCCTCTATGCAATATAATCCAAACAAGTGAAATTGTGGCATCCCACCAAAATTGGAGACATCGTGGACTACAAAAAACCCCGGGAGAAGATTTTTGGCTTGTAAATTCTATGATGTTGTATATGGTAGACGAGGATGCAAATTTTTCAAATTGATTTTACCGGTAGTCTTGGGAGAATTTGAAGGTCAATTGAAGAGAGTAAAAGAAGAGAATGAAGGAAGAGGGTGGAGTAATAATGGAGGGAAATAAAAGAGGAGAGAGAAAAGGTAGGTGGGGGAGTAAATTGGGTGAGAAAGGTTAAAAGTGGGCCCCACTAACGTGTAAAATGGACGGAAAACGTTATTGCGTAGTGCTACTCAAATGTTTTCCATCTTATGGGAAGTTGTAAACAAATAAAAAAAATTGGGTAGTCCTTCACAGAACACCCTATCTTCCGGGTAGTTCTACACAAATTTTCCTTTGTCTTGCTTCTGATGTATGACTTTAGGAATCAAAGTAATAGTAGTATGATTTTATCGAGGGAGGCAAGTGATCTCTTTTTCTTATATCGACCAATAATCTTGAAAGAATTTGGCCCCAAAACCATCAGAACTCGGAGCCTTATCAGGGTTCATATTAAAAAAATCATTTTTTGTAATCTCCTCATGTGATATGGGAGTTGTACAATCATTATCCGATAAAGAACTTTTAACAAACGAAAGGTCAAAATCTCTTGGGGAAGAGTAAATAGATCTGAATTTGGATTAAAAAGAGTCTACTCAAGAATCGTCATTATGTTTTAGTCTATATATATAGTGGTAAGAGCAATTCGTTTTTTCATCTTATTATGAAAAAAATCTTGTTTTTCGATCCCCCTTAGCCAATTTTTTTGTCCTAAGGTACCAATTTGTGTTGCCCAAAGAGAAGATGTTTTTCCCATTGACGAATCATGCGATTAATATGACTTACCAAAATAGGATTGAAAGGTTGAGTTTGTAATGATTGTACTAGATTTTTTATTCGTTCCTCATTTTTCAAGAGTTGATTATTATTATTACCAAATTTTTGCTTTGACCATAATTGGAGTTCAAATTTGATTCGTTGCATCTTATGTTGGATTCTATAAAATCAAGTACCTTGAATATTAAAAGGGCATATTTTCCGAACAATAGAGTAAGACTCTTATTTTATAGTCCAAAAATTTTGGAATCTTAAAGGCCGAGGTCCCGATTAGTGGTAGGGGAAATTAGAGTTAAAATGAGGGGAGCATTATCGGATACTGTAAACGTACAATTGGAAACATTACTATTTGGAAATAATTGCAGAAAACCTCTACTACTAATTGCCTTAACCAAATGTTCGTAGATGACACTGTTAGCATAATATTGTTTCCACAAGAAAGCATTTTGCAAACATGGGACATCTACAACATTGGTATTTTCAATAAATTTGGAAGTCTACACAATTGTTGCGGGGTAAATGGGGGAATCCCCAATTTTATCACTACAATCTATCATCTCATTATAATCCCCTAAGAGCCGCCATAGTAGGTGAGTATTTTGACAAAATATAATTAAATTGTCCAAAAAGAAATGTTTCTCTTCCACTCTTGAGTAGGGCAATAGGCAACTGTGATAAGTATTTCTTTGTTAAGATGTTTGTAATTAACAAGTAAGTGAGCTTACCTGTCATTTAAATATGAACTTTTGACATAAATTTTAGAATTATCCCAACAAATCCATCTAATAGTGTGATATTGTGATAATATTATGCGTGCATGGTGCATCTATAGTGAAGATATTGTGATATTAATTTAACATAATGTATCTGTCCCATCTAATAGTAATGATCATCAAATAACAAAAAATTGATAGTAATGATATTGTAAAAAAAAATATTAGAAATTATTATTATATAAATGTGTATATTAAAAAATTAATTTATTATAAAGAATCACTTTATTATAAAGATCAATTTATTTTTATTTCTAATCAAATATATTCATTGTTATACAATGTTTCCTATTGTGACATTTATATGTTTAAAATCTTTTAATCAAAATATATTCAAATATATATTTGATATATATAATTCAAAAAATTATAGTGAAATATTTTATATAAGGAATGAGATAGTTTAATTAAAAAAAAAAGAGAAAAAGGGATTTTGCAGGGAAAATGACAACATTAGGAAGTGACATATGTCATTCTTGGTGTTTGTTTTGGTATTATGCTATTGATTAATTTGAACAATATTTTACATTAATTCGAATGTTTACACTCTTATATTTTCCAAAGCACATATGAAAATTTCGAGTGTATTATAATGTTGATTTTGTAAATTAGTGCTACAATGATAAATGAGTACTTTAAATCTTTAGTACTTCTTATTTATTAGCAGGAATAATCATTAAAAAAAAAGCCAAACTAACAAACTCAAATGAAATAAAGCTCCATGTAAACGAGCCTTGTGATAATCATTGTTTACATATACCGCTTGCGTGTGAACAATAGTTTCTTCCACAACATGGGTTGTAAGGATCGCAAAATCCCCCCAAAGGCATGCACTGTTGCTTGGGGTCTACAATTAAATTTGTATGAGCATATTACATACGGAGTAAAAGTGTTAAAATCTAACTTGACTCAAAATGAGTTGATATGAACCAAATTATCACAATTTGTTATATAAAACAAAACAAATTATCAGAATTATATTACTTATATCTTAAGAAAATAATGACACAGTTTTCCACTTACCTTCTACACATTTGTGACCTGCACCTTTGCTGCACCTATATCCCAGACAACAATTACTAATAAATAAGAAAGATGAACATTTTTCTCCGATAATACCACAACTCTCAGATTTATCAATCATGATTTGCACTGCAAAAGTTTCACATATAGCATCAATCTATAGGGTTAATAGTCTACAATCTATTTGATATACGTATACAATAATAAATCATGCTAATGAGAATGAATTTGTGTTGTAAGTTTATAAGAGATTCTATTCACTAAGGTCCATGGTACATAATGCTAAGCTAATTGACTTATGATAAAAAAAAATAAAAAAATAAAAAAAAAAAAACAAAAAATTCACATTAATATGATGTTACTTTATTTCTTATCAAGTTACACTTAGATTACTTCTCATTACTGCCATCAATAATCAATTAGACAATTATAGTGTCGAAAAAACCATTAGTACTTAGATGATAAAATTTATCTTATATGATTGAAACACCTACAAAAATATAATGGACTAATTAATTGCATCATATGTGATTACAATAAAATTATATATATTACCTAGAGCCAGGATGAAAATAATGGCTACTACATTCTTGTTTGATTTGTAGAAAATCATTTTTCTCTCCATTTCGAGTGATAGAATTGAAAGACTATTAGTAAATTTATTAATTAATCAAATCATTTAGAAATATTTGTCTTATATAAGGGATTCTCCGCTTATTTATATATATGTAAATTTAATTGGTTTGATTTGATATCATTCTCCTATGTACCTATATAATTAGTATTACAACCTAGCAACCAACATTGGTGGTAGATATTGTTTAAATTTAGAGTTTTTAGTTTATCCATCCATCAAAATACAAGCATCAATGCATATGTTATTAAGCATTTTAATTAGTGCCTTCTTGGAATTTGCCGTGAATTCGTTGGAAGAAAATAAATAGTACTTGTATATATTTTGCAACAAATTTTCTTAGGAAGCGTACCTGATTCACAGAAGTTTAACTCCTTTTACATCCGAATTAATCTCATGCCACATATCAAGCTTATGGTGAGTGAGTATCAATTGCATCTATAATTAGTATACTATTTAGCTTTTAAATTTTTAGCTTTTTGGGTTTTTTTTAACTTATCATTCTATTCATTCTCTTATGTTCAAATATCAAATTATTATTCACGTAATTAAAATGCAAGTAATTAAGCCCAAATCATTGGATCCTCAGTTGCAGATCTAGTAATTCTAACTAGGGGTAGCATAGAATAATAAGGAAAAAATTTAGAAAAAGTTATATATCATATACTAGTATTATCATTTAATAATTAGCCATTAAATTTTAAAAATTCATTTTGGTAGATCTACAACTTTATAATTTTTTATAACTTAGACGAGAATCTTTCAAAATAAAAAAAAATGTACAAATATAAGTAAAAGTAATTTGTTTAAATAAAAAAAATCAGAACCTAAGAGACCTGTTTTATATATAACATATCTCTTTTCTTTTGACATGGAAAGCAAGTTAAATAAAAAAAACAATTAAGAGACCTATTTTATATATAATAGGTATCTTTTCTTTTAACATGGAAAGAGGCGAGCGTATGGACATTCGTTATAGCAGCCGCAAAGAGACCAGTTATTTAAAAGAATAGGTCTTTTTGAACAACTCTTTTTATTTGGGAAATTCTCTTTGGTAACACCATATTTTTTGACTTTCTCGGTGGTAAATTGAAAAAAAAAAACTTATTATCTTTGGTAACATTGTATTATTGTTTACCAAAGATAATAATCATTTTAGTTAAAATCATTAACCATGGTTAATTTTATTATTTTTTTAATAATTAACTTAAATTTAAATTTTTTTAAAAAAAAAAACACCCAACCCTCCCACCGAACCAGCAACCAGCCCCTCCCTTTGTCGGCGCCGCCGCCACCCAGACCCCCTCCCCTTTTCTAGCGCCGGCGAACAACCATTCCCCTCCCCCTTCGATTTCCACCTCACTTCCCTTGAAACTACCTAAAACTTCACCTCCCCCACCCCCGAAACCACCTGGAAACCTCCTCCACCCCCAAAAGCACCTGGAAACCTCCCCTACCCATCCCACCACACTCGAAGAACCCTAATCGGCCCTCCCACACCCTCACAAACCGTCGGCGACCTTTCCTCCACCACCCTCCTCTCTCTCCTCTAACCGAACATTCTCCTCCTACCGCCGGTGACCCCCCTCCTCTCTCTCCTATGACCAAGCCTTCTCCTCCCATCGCCGGTGTCCCCTTCCTTACTGGCAAAAAACGCCCCTTCAAACCCTAAATCGAACATAAGGAACCCTAAAATCGAGCAAAAATAACCCTCAAAACTGAGCGAAATCAAACCCAGCGAAATCAAAACAAAAAACCGAGCAAAATCATACCTTAAAGCTTCGAAAATTTGAGGAATTAATCTGATTTCATTTACGGAGAAGAGATTGAGAATTTGAGGATTTTCGAGGGGGATTTCAGGGTTGGGGGAGTTGGTTTCGGGGAAGGCGTGGTGGTTCAAGGGGACGGAGAGGCGCGCGGGGGGAGGGGAGGTCGACCGCCGGTGCACCGGCGAAGGTAAGGCTGGGCATCGGCGTGGGTTGGAGCGGGGAGGACGTGGCTGGCTGTTGGGGAGATGGGTGATTTTTTTTAATAAAAATATTTCTAAAATAAATATTAAAAAAAACTAATTAACCATAGTTAAATATATAGTTAAATTTTATCATTAATGTTATAATTGAATAAT
Source organism: Chenopodium quinoa (assembly GCF_001683475.1). Classification (NCBI taxonomy): domain Eukaryota; kingdom Viridiplantae; phylum Streptophyta; class Magnoliopsida; order Caryophyllales; family Amaranthaceae; genus Chenopodium; species Chenopodium quinoa. The sequence continues at coordinate 2,818,714 of NW_018744821.1, read as the reverse complement.
ATAAAAAAATTAGGTTTACCAAAGATATTAAGATTTTTCGCAATTCACCACTGAGAAATGTAAAAACTATAGTGTTACCAAAGAGAATTTCCCTTTTTTTTTCAGGGGTAGCATGTGCCTTTGTGGATCTGCCACTGTCGATCCTCAAGTTATCATAGTACTAATGACCATTGCATTATGACCTTTATATGTTACTTCTTTACTACTTAAAGTTTTTTTAAGTTCACTCTAATATTGTAATTTAATTTAGGAAATTTTGTAAAAAAAAACCACCTTTTATAAGCAATTTTTTGCAAGAAACCACCTTATAAATTTTTTTTGCAATGACACATTTTAATTTATAATTTTTTTTGCAAATCAATGTCTTTATGTCGGAAAATAAGGTTTGACCCCATTTTCCTGCGTTGACTACCCCAATCTACCCACGAAACCACCTCTCTCCCCAGCCCCACCCACGAAACCACCTCCCTCCTAAGCCCCACCCACAAAACCACCCTTTCATGGCATTGACCACCATAAACACACCCCCTTATACGGCGTTGACCACCCTAAACACACCCCTTTAACGACGTTGACCACCCCAAACCCTCCTCTATAGCCCTAGCCACCCTTCTCCCCTCCATTGTCAGTTTCGTGGGTGCAAATGGTGTAGTCAACGCCAGAAAATAGGGTTTGACTCTATTTTCCGGCATAAAGGTATAGTTTTCCAAATAAAAATTTAATTAAGGTGTGTCTTTGCAAAAAAAAAAAAAATTATAAGGTGGTTTCTTGCAAAAAAAATGCTTATAAAATGTGGATTTTTGTAAAATTTCCTTTAATTTATAACTGTATCTCCTCGTCAGCCACATCATTATTTAATTTATATTTGGGGGATTTGACAAGTGAATAATTCATTACTACTACTACTTCATATTTATCTTTCATTTGTTATCGATGTTACACTTTCCATAAACAAAAATGTCACGATACATGCTATGATAAGTGTGTATGCTATACTCTTTATTATTTTGTCCAACATTCGCCACTGCTTGACACTATCATCATTCATCAAGTTATTCAAAGCCCTTAGAGCCCAAGAGAAGAAAAGAGATAAGTGATTACATCATAGGATAATATTTAAGTAATAATAATTAGAGTGCCTTGAATTAAGGCTGACCCGCGAGGACCACAATATTTCAGTTCTAGATATTATGTTGAATTGATAAACGTAAATAACATCGAGAGAATGAAACAATAATAATACTCTTATTAATTAATTGCTACACATTAACTTGCACTACACTACATTATTTATTTTTATAAGTTATAGTAAGATTGTATATGCATTTTTATTAATATCCTTATTATGGCATTTTAATCCTTATTTTCAGTAGGAAACAACAATACATTTTATAGATTAACGACTAAACATGGTAGAGGATATACATTTTATAAATTAACGGTTTAAAAAATATATTATTTATTTAAAGTTATTGTTATTGTACGATATTTTAGGCTGCATACTTTTTTTTAACAATTATCTTATTAGTTTTTAAGGAAAAAAACTATTAAAAAAAAAAGTTTTTTGACGGAAAATTTTTGTTGTGAAAATGTCACGTGTACTTTTGGGATAATACTAGCGATTACTTAAGTATAAAGTATTGATTGATTAAATTTGAACAATATCATATTCGAATGTTATACTTTAATATTTTCCAAATCACACATGAAAAAATTCAAGTATATTACAATACTGATTTTGTTAATTAGTGTTACAATGATAAAGGAGAACTTTATATATTTAGTACTTCTAATTTATTAACCGGAATAACCATTTAAATAGCATCTATCAAACTCGAATGAAATAAAGCTCCACATAAAAGAGCCTTGTGATAATCATGATTGTTTACTATAGACATCTACCGTATGCACTTGGACAATAGTTTTTCCACAGCAGAGGTTGTAAAGATTGCATAATCCCCCCGTCGGCGTGCAATTTTGCTTGGGGTCTACAAACAAAGTTTTACGAAGCATATTACATACAGAGTAAAAGTGTCAAAATTTGACTTGACTCAAAAAAAAAAATTGAACCAAATTATCACAATTTGTTGTAAAAAAAAAAAATCACAATTCAATTACTTATATCATAAGACAATAATGACATAATTTGCCACTTACCTTCTACACATTGGTGACCAGCACCTTTGCTGCAGCTATATCCTGGACAACAAGTACTAAAAAACAAGAAAGACGAACATTTTTCTCCGGTAATACCACAACTTTCAGATTTATCAACCATGATTTGCGCTGCAAAAGTTTTACATATAGCATCAATATGTAGGGTTAATAATAATCTTACAAACTATTTGGTATACGTAGGTAGTTATAAATCAAGGTAATGAACATGAATTTGTGTTTTATGTTTATAAGATATTCAATTTAGATAGTAAGGTCCATGGTACGTAATGCTAAGCTGATTGACTTTAATTTATGATAAAACCACATTAATTATGATGGTACTTTATTTATTGCCAAATTACACTCAAATTCATTCTCATTACCGCAATTAATATCAACTACTGTATCGAATAGACCAGTAGTACTTAAAATATAAAGTTTATCTAATAATGATTAAAACACTTACAAAAATATAATAGATTAATTAATTGCATCATATGTGTTTATAAAGAAAATGCATATATTACCTAGAGCCAGGATGAAAAGAATGGCTACTACATTCTTCTTTGATTTGTAGAAAACCATTTTTTCTTCCATTTCGAGTGATAGATTTGGAAGACCATTAGCAAATTAATTAATTAATTAATTCACTTAGAAATGTTTGTTTTATATAAGGGATTCTCCGCCTATTTATATACCAATTTAATTTGTTAATTTGATATCATTCTATTGTGTACCTATATAATTAGTACTACAACCTAGCAACCAACATGTATGGTCAATATTGTTTAAATTTGGATTTTTTAATTTATCCATTCATCAAAATACAAGCATCAATGCATATGTTATAAGCATTTTAATTAGTGGCTTCTTGAAATTTATTTTGAATATGTTAGAAGAAGATAAAAAGTACATGTATATCTCTTGCAACAAATTTTCTTAGGAAGCACACCTAATTCAAGAAGTTTAACCCCAATTACATCCAAATTAATTCATTCTACATACCAACGTTATGGTGGCTGAGTATCATTTGCATCTATAGTTAGTAACTATTTAGCTTTAAAATTCATAGCTTTATGATTTTTTTAACTTATCATTCTATTCATTTTCTTATATATGTACAAATATAAAATTATTATTCAACTAAAACAAGTTTTTAAGCCCAAATCATTCCGATCCTCAAGTTCATAGTACTAATGACTATTGCATTGTGACCTATATGTTAATTCTTCACCACTTACAGTTATTTTTTTAAGTACGTTCTTCTAAAATTGTAATTTTATTTAGGAAAATTCTCAATGGTACTCTTAAGTTTTTTAATGTAATCTCCCGTATTTTTAAATATTTTATAAATGAAATTTTATTTTATTTATAATATTTATTTATATTTTTCCGTAATTTAATTTTAAAAGTTTTAAATTATTAATTTGGGTAAAAAAAAAATTATTTTAGCCCAAATTATTTTATGAACCTATATTCTACAATCCATGATCATAAAAACAAAGCCTAACCCATTTGTTTATTTAATTGGCCCATTATTTTCACCAGACCTAATTTTACCACACAATTCTCTCCTATAAATACCCCATGAATCCCCAAAAATTTCCCACACAAAAAGGTTAGTCTTATTTTCTTACTCCTTTGTTTTATTAATTTGTGTAATTATAATTATTAATTTATGGGTTTTGATTTTATTGTTTGAAATTAATTTAATTAGTATCAAATTGTATTTTGATGATTAAACTTTATGATTTCAGATTTTATAAATGTCATAATTTTCAGATTTTGTAAATTTTATAAACTAGGGTTTTAAATTATTGAAAATCATGATTTTAGGGTTTTTGATGAACAATTGATTTAGGGCTTTTATAATAATGATGTTTTGAAATTTTGGTGATTATAGCTACTGATTAGTTTAAATTAATTCCATATTATTTTGAGCACGTAAATTCGTGTTTTAATTTTTAGATTTCCGTTCGTTAATATTAATCTCGTTTTAATCCCGATCAGGATCTGAACTCATTCGATTTTGATAAAAAAGTAGTGTTTTCCATGTGGAAACAACATTTTTAAGAAAGACTCACCACCCTCTCGTGGCCAAATTCAGCCTCTAAATATGATTTTTGGGCAGTGCTTGATTTTTAACGAAGTTTTTTTATGCTTAAATTTTTATCCTTGAGTTTGATTAATAAAATTAATTATGTTTAATGTTAATTAAGCATAAATATATGTATTTATTGAAGTTTTAAGAGGTTTTTCATCATGATATATTGTGGGAAATAACTTGGGTTAGTAATATTAATTGTTGGTTGTTTTTTTAGGAAGTGATTATTTCCTAGGAGACTTTTAATTGAGTATAAAAGTGATGTGTTGAGAAAGTTTTGAAGGGTTTTTAATTAATCTAAAGTGCTGGAAATAGTTTTTAAGTACTACTTTTGATGTTTTATAAAGAGGGTTTAATCACCCATTTAAAAGGGAGATTATTAGGGGATTTTAAATAATTCTCAGATTTTTATTAAACTTTAAACTTGCTGTAATTTCATGTATAAGAGTGTATTTTAAGGTTTTTATGAAGAAAATTTAAAGAACTATATAAACCTTTAATTTTAACTAAAGGGAAGGTTTTAAAGTGTTGTTTAATTGGATTTTGAAGGTTTTTAAGTAAGTTAGTATTGCTGTAAATTTAATTGCTTGGGTGTTTATTAAATTATTGTTGTGTTGTATAGGGGAGGACTTTGTAGAAGGTGATTTATAATTAGTAAAGTGGCATACCAACTCGTTGATTTCTAGTTAGTAAAGTGGCATACCAACTCGTATATTCAAGGTACGTACGAGTTACGAAACCTTGTTGTTAAGTGCATGTTTAAGGATGGATTGAGAACTTAGTATCATGTATAAGGATGACTGGTTTAAATTTTTTGGTTATACATTGTGAATTTTCGTATGACGTGCACTATTCTATATTGTAAGTATTATTTATGCTCTAATTTTGCAAGGTGCGCATAGAGGCAAAGGTATGTGATTGGTGAAATGATTAATTTATTAATCATTCATGATTATGGAAACAGAATGAGTAAAGGAAGAATTTAAGTCTTATATGACAAGGTTAAGTTTTTGGGGTGCCTTATGCACTCAAGGTGTTTATACACCGAGGTAGTTAAAGGATTTAATAATAAATGTTTCTTGTCACTAATAAATCAAGAATTGAAATTTGAAAGTTTGCTTTACTTGATTGGACTGATAATGGATTGATTGTATTGCTTGCATATGAGTCATCATCAAGTCTAAACTTGTATATCACGTAAAGTGCAAGATGGATGAGAAATAAAACTCTAGATTTGTGCACATCTGGAGTAATGACAATCAGGGGTTGGGGTACACGGGGTATTAGCCGTGCACTTTTCTCGAGGTCGTCTGATCTACGAGTTTCTTATTTCAAATACTTTTCAAAACTAGGAGTTAGATGAGATATCATACTAGCTACGGTCACGGAGTCGCGCCCGTGGTCGTTGGATGTTTATTGATGTTTCCGAAAGGAGGCATGGGGTTTTCTTTTATTGATGTTTCAAATGGAGCATGGGATGGAAAACCTTGTCTATTGCTTAAATGAATAAAATGAAATGATTTACCTATTATTAATTAGTGGAGTCTTAGTAATGTAAACGGTTGAGTCATGTTAATAAAAGAACTACTCAAAAGTGCAAAATTCCTGTGCATATAATAAAAGGAAAATATAGTGTATATGTTCATACTCCCCCCATATGTTCATACTCAAGGTGTATAAGTTCCAAGAGTTTTGGTGTGTAATCTCTTTCACTTTACGTTGTTTACATATTTTAGACTTGGTGATGACTCTCAAACCATAACACAATCAATCATTGTAAATCATTCAAGCAAGCACACACATCAATTAAATTTCTTGAATAATTATACCACAATTAATTTAATGTTGATCCCTTTTTATTATCTCAGCATTAAATAACACCTTAAGTGCACAATGCAGCACAAATCCTATCCATCGGTATTAGGAATACCTTAAGTGCATTTAGGCACCAAAATATAATTAAATCCTCGTGTACATAGACACTTAAATAGCTCATTTCCCATGCTTATAACATCAATAAAATTATAAGAAGCATGGTAAAATTCCCTTTTCATAATCCAAACCAAATTAAACATTAAGTTTTATTAACATGTATTGGATCATGCCAATAGTAAAAGTGTAGTCCATATACAATATTGATAAGCTGACACATCTTTAGTTAGATATTGATTCTCAAACTACTCACTATTGTGGAGCATGCCTTTCATGGTTACTAAATGTGTAGGAATAATAATACCTTATCCAGATTTGCTACATTGTTCGTGGTTGGTTTTTGTATCATGTAAATAATGCTTAGAAACTTTAAAATAATCTCCATCTTGCTTCAGCTAAGTGTGTCATCCTATTGTTGAAATATGCATGTTAATGAAACTCTCCCACATTGGTAACATGAGTTATATTGATCTTTTATTTAGCTGATTTGTGCCTTTGTGGTGATCTGTTCTCTTTCCTTAGAATTATGTTTACAATGGTGACCAATTGCCAATTCCCAATTTAAGCTGCAAGACATTTTACTTAGGCAATGCTTTCATAACCTGAAATTAGGTAATGAAAGCATTTTCTAAGTCAAATGTCCTAAATTAACTGAACTTTGAAGGTGTTCTTACATTAATGTATATGAAATAAAATTTTAAGTGAAATCTTGTTAGATTCATTTAATGTTTTTTTTTCCTTCCAAATATCTATTCTCGTTATTTTTATTAATACATAATTAAATATGCTGATAATATGTAAAAGATAATTAGAACATCTACTAATATAATTTTAACAGGAATAAGTAATACATTAAAGAACTAAGAAAACTTACCCTTAAATTATTTAGATGAGAGAAATTATGCTAGAAATGAAACTCACTTGTCAATATCCCTAAGTAATTGTAGGTCGACCAAATTATCTCTATTTCCACTTTATATACACTTGTCTTTATGTGGCGGGTTAGGTAATGATGGATGTTTTTGGGACTTAGGTCTATGAGTTCCATTCCTAAACACATGTCAACAATTTAACAATAATTTTATTGTTTGGTGATCATAGTGAAATGTCATTAAAACTCTTGTCATCCATCGTTCTTAGAATACTGGATGATATGGAGTAATGAGTTACTTAAGAAAAAAGTCACTAAAGATCGAGGTTGTAGTTTCATATATCCATTAGCAAAAGTCTTATATATAAAGGATAGTGACTCGGTGGGAATCTTTTTATGTTATTAAGGAAACAAGGTTATGTGCATCAAATTCCTTTTTCATCCTAAGGTGTCTTCAGAGATACTAGGATAATGTAGATGTTGATGTTGTACTTTGTTTGTCACCTATAAGTGCTTAATGGTCTTATTCCCTAGTATTTATTGATATTTGATCATGGAAGGTGCCTAAAAACAGCATCAATAGAGCAATTAGGGATTGGCCGCCAATGGTGGAACAATTTGATGACTTGGTGTGAGGTCAGAACTATAAAACTAGGTAAAGTTATAGCTATAAGTCCTCAGCTTCTACTGCAAAGACCTGAAGAGTTTTGGAAGGTAGCTTTCTTCTTATGAAAATCATTCATCCTACTTGAGATCGTTACTGTATTGTTGAGGACATGGTTCATACTTAAACTTAGTTTTAGGAAAATTGGTCTCTCTTCTTTCATGCCAAATGAATAATATAAGTTTGTTCTCTGAGTTCATTACTAGGCTGCTTCATATATTCTTTCCTAACCTGGGTGGTTTTTTGCTATTTTGGTGGTTGTTTTTCTACGAGATCTAGGATTTGACAAGGATACCATTTGTATGATCTTTGCTCGTTGTCCTGAAATTTTTTCTACAAGAAGCGAAGAAACTCTTCGGAAGAAGTTTGCATTTTTAAATGGCTTAAGCATATTGAAACCAGAAATCCCTTAGGATATAAAGAAATACCCTGAATTTTTTGTACCATACGTTGAAAGAACTATCATGACAAAGTGATGCTCTTACTGAGTAAATTATATATTGTCTTAATGAAGCTAAGCTCATTTTATAAAATAACTGTATTGAAATTTCATGCCTTAGAATAGGGAGAATGGGTTATGTATTTTGAGTCATTAAGCATTTTGTCATCATTCTCATGGCACGATTCATGATATTGTCAGCCTACCTCCATCTCGGATGCAAAAAGTAGAAAACAAAGAAATTTATACTCAAATTTCTAAATAAAGTACAGGAAAAAAATGTCAGGAACTACTCACTTAAAAGGTCAATTTGTGAACAACTACACTCTGTAAGGAGGGTGTTCCCATCGTATACTTAGATGTCCATGGCCCTTTAAAAGCCTAGGACTTTACACTTGTTAGGGTGTATTAGGATTTGTTTTCCTGACTGTTTGGGAGACCTTGAATTAGAACTGATTCTATCATTACGCTTTTTTGTAAGAAACAAGTAGGAGTCGCCAATGAGTTTTAGGAAAACTCATAAACCTCGTTCATGCCTTTCTCCCAAGTAGAGTTCAAGGGATATTTGGCATGAAGCGTAAGTTTACCCATGCCAAAATTTGTCTACTGACGAGGGGTGGAACTAGGTCGTTGAATCTAATCCTCCCTCGATCAAACAAAATTTATAAACACTTAACAAACCTATATACTAGTATAAAGGCAAGTCAAGGGTCGAACCCAAAGGAACGGTAATGTTCAAGCGCTCTCAATTATACGCCTAAGCTAGGTCGAAGACAAAGATAAAGAGAGAACATCAACCAACTTCCAAACAAATAAAGCACTAGGAACGGGATCAACAAGGAATCATGACAATTGTAGCAACTCAGAAATACAAGCAAGTCAATAGTTGTGAAGACTAATGGCAAGCTCAATCAAAAGAGTCAACAAGCTATCTCCTAGAGGTCAAACTAGCGCCAACTACAAGAGACTCTAACTAGGAGCATCACTAATCAAGCTCAATCGACAATTTCACGCTAAAAATCAATGGTATGTATCAATGCAGACTCACAATGAAATCTAGCATAATTCTCAAGGCCTAATCGAATTACACACATGCAAACTTCCATTAATCACTTTAATCTCAACAATTAATCAACACAATCTCCAAATTAAGCACAATCAATCAATCATACAAGTTTCACCCAATTCCTAGCAAACAACTACTCTAACATCATCATCAAATCAACTAATAACTAAAGAAATCAAGAATCAACAATATATGAAGAACAACTACACTAATCAACAATTAAACATTAAAATCAAACCAAACAAATATGAAATCAAACAAAGTAATAAAATGAGATAGAGTTAAGAATTCTCATTGATAATAGAGAAGATCTCAAACACAATTGTCACCATTGAATCTTCGATCTCTCAATCACCATTCTCTCTAAAATCTACTCCTAAACTAAACCTAAAACTAGAGAGATAAGCTCTCAAGTAAGCTAAGAATATGATCAAAATCTAAAATAAAACTTGCTTGAAAAAATTGGGTTCAAAAGGGTATTTATATCTGGCGTAAAACGAAGAAGATCGAAGCCAGAACCCGTAGAGGAGGGCCCGCGCAGCAGGCCTACGCGCTCACGCAAGGGAACTGCGTGCCCGCGCTCTTCTGGGTTTCTTCGGATCTTTTTGCGGCTTCGCGCATTCGCTAAGGTCACACAATTATGATGATGATGAACACAAAAGGAGGAAGTCCCAAAAGCACTTGATTGTGGGTTCAACACCCTATATTCATGAGAGCACGGCTTGAGGGCGTAAGAGCTAGAACTTGGAGAATCCACTTCCTTGCATCTTGAGCTTTCCAATTGCCATGAGCTTGCTCTAAAAACTTCCTCCACCTTAGTAAATCACCAATATCAAGACCCGAACCTCGTACAATACCTATAACCACGAAAATAGAGCAAATAAAGGAGAAAAGACTAGAAAAACCATAGAAATGCACAAAAGCTACAAAATAAGACAGGAAAAGTAAGACTAAGACTAACAGCATAAAACTAATTATTTATTGAGCAAGAAAGCTATGAAAAGAAGGTAAAAACAACCTAAATGCTCATCAAATGGGTGTCATTTATGACACCCATCATCTACGTGTACCAGAAATGAGTTCGGGAGCGAGGGTGCTAAAATAACGTTCCTTTTAGGGAGGAATCGCAATTCTAGCCCTAGTTACGGCCTCTACTAGCTCTTCCTTTTTCACAATTTCATCACCAAACAATATATGCAACGTGGCACCTAAAAACTAAGTTAGTTGATTTTATTTACAAGCGTCAATCACGTAGAAATTACATTGCAAAGTCGTTATTCTTTATTTAATTCAAATTTGTTAAAAGAACAAAACAAACAAGATTCGCCTTGGCTTAGGTGAACAACCAACAATTAATTATTAAATTTTATTCTTATTTAACGAAAGATACTATGTGGAATTGATTAAATAGAAATCCGTTTAAAGTGATCAAACAACACTAATTAATAAATTAAAGTTGTTTTAAACAATAAAATAAAGGGTGATTGATCTAAGTGCTCGGGAATTTACCACTTCTCTTTGCTAGATCTTCGTTTAGAACACTTATGGACTCCTTCTTGTTCGGGAACCTCCACCGTAATAACAAGTATTAAAAGGGGTGAGTGTTTAGGTCAAGAGGGTTTGGTAGCAGACAAGTTCACAAAATTTATGCCAGAGTTTTAGGTTAATATATGTCTGTTTAAGCCTCGTATTAATCCCCTATTTATAGGGAATAGGTACGATTAGGGTTTTGAACATTCTTTCGCAGCAAGTGTTGCGCGCATCTAAATGGGTTGTGCGCGGCATCCAAGCGCAAGTAATTAGATTGCGATGCTATAGGCAACGTAACTGATTATCTTGAGCGTTGTATTACGGTAAGATTTGATTTCATATTTTTATGAAATTCTGAATCTTCCACAAGCGCATCACTAGCATTTGCAATGGGTGTTGCACGCAACCTTATGAGTTGCGCGCGCGAGACCAGCGCGACTTAGTGAAATGCACGCGGATTTCTCTGCGGCAGCATTGATTTTTAACCTAGGCGGCTCTAAATCCGTCATTTTAGGGTTTAAGCTTAGGCTTAAGCCTAATTAAGATTGGGCTTAGTTGATTGGACCTTAATGCTTTTGTTTTTGGGTTAGGCTAGTTTATTTTTATGTACTTGCAATCCAATCAATTATCCATAAGTGTTCTCCACGTTAATCCAACACGAAGATGGTTTTATTTATTGTCATTGCACTTCGTGTCGGGACAGGAAGCCAAAAGTAGATGTCTACATTTAGCCCCCACTTTGATCGAGTCTAGAATAGACGAGGATCAAATTAGTCAAGGAAATAGATCTGAGACTTATTCTGCGAAGTTCTTAAAGAATAGAGAATCGTTCTGAAATATTAAAAGATGTTGAAACGGTCCTTGATTTGCTAAGTGCTTGAGATAAATAGCTATTAAGGTTAGGAAAAAGTATTTTCTAGTCTAAACGCGCTAAAGAATCTAGATTGATCCTTTGCAATAGTAGAACACTTTTACAAGTAAAGGTGTTTTGGCTGATGTCACGTCATGAGAATAAATTGGTTTATAAGCCATTAATCAAGTGTACTTCTTATCACGGGATACAATAGAATTATACAACTGCCAAGACTCAAAGAATTCTACATCATCTTCAAAGCTGAATGTTGTATTTGTGAAGAGATTGATCAATCTAGCAATGGACCGTACGAATAAGGAAAAAGAAATAGCATCAGTTCTTCTATCATCCTTAAGTTTACCAGCTGAAGATGTTGCAAATGGATTTATAATGCTAATAGAATCAGTTGATGACATTGGCTTGGATAATCCTATAATTGTTGATGATCTAGTAAAGTTTCTAGCTAGAGTAGTAATCAATGAAGTGATAGCGCCTTCTCATTTAGAGGACATAGGTAACCAATTCATAGAGTGTGACTCAAAAGGCAATCAGATCATCTAAATGACTAAATCACTTTTAAAGTCTTAGTTAGTTCCAAAGGGTAAGGGTGATGTCCTCTTCCATTAATTTTCCCATTGAAGCCCGGTCTTGAGCTCAATAGAAGCTTCTTGTAAGCTTCGTCGAGCATAAATCAAAATCGTTTTCTCAGTTTCATCGCAAACTTCTAAAAATGAAATTTTTTTCAACAGGTGAAATTGCGAAGCTACCCCAGAAGAAACAAATTTGTTTCTCCTTGTGAGCAACTTGTTTTTTCTCATTAAAACAATGTGTACCTTTGTGTGTGTCGGTTTTGTTCATTGTATAAGAGCGTTCCTTGGCCTTTGTCAAAATATCTTTGCTAAAATCAATAGCATAATTTCATTAATTACTCCGTATATATTTTGTGAGCTTATCTTTGTGTTAAATATAGGTGGAATAGTTGAGAACTACTATTATAGCTGATGTTTAATAGACACAATAATTTTGATCATTATTATACCAAAAAAAATGTGGGATTTGACAATATTATAGTCGATGTTATGGTTAAATTGCTTCTAATATTATTGTTGATTCTATTGTTATTCTTGATCACTATAGTGCATGTTTAATGGGAATATGTAATTGAATATAACACATAATAAGATAATTTAGATGACCGATTTAGGTTTATTTCGTTATAATCTTGTTTTGTTTAATAAAAGTGATCACAATATTTAGAATTATGTGTTGCATTAATATTCAAACAATTTAGACTATTAATAGTTTGAAACAAATTGATTTTTTGTTTCTATGGCTTTGAGATCACAGAAAATACTTTTCATAATAAGAATTGAGTAGAGGCTAATACGGGCGAATGTGACTCTTATAACTCACTTCGTACAATCATCCTTGATCCTCCTTTTGTGGTTCCAAACCATATGGACGGAGTTAGTAATCTCGTAGATTATGAATGGGGTGTAACCTTCACGGGTCAATTGTTGCTATCTACCATTGTCCCTTTATCGTGGTAACATTAAATGATTTGTGAATGGTTTACAAGTTCCTTAAAAATAAACTTGTTGGCGGCTCCCTAATTTAATTGTCCCTATTCTTTATTTCGAATCATATATGTCAATTCCCACTTACTATGAGTGCCAATCATTTCACAACATGCTTAGGTAGGCGCGCTTTGAATTACGCCTATAATTCCATTTACATGAAACAACTTCCATGTATAAAGCACCCTAAATGTAATTTCAATTTTATTTTTGGCACATGTTCCACTATTTTCCTTTAATTTATTTAGAATAATTGTTTTGGGTAAAAATACCCTTGCTACATGGCCCAATCAGAGAGGGACATGTGTCATTCTATAGGGTGCATTTTTGGGAATCAAGTTTATGGTTTAAACAACATGGTTATGTTGGGAGGATTAATATCCGACTTACCCCCTTAAAAACTGACGAAAAAAACGTGCATACGAGACTTCCTAAACATGTTCATAGTGAAACATATACAAAGTGGGTGCTTTTAACTAGTGAGTGAAAGTGGCATGTTTGACACTTTGCGTAAGACCAAGGACTAAGTAGCTAGACTCAATTAGAGACTAAAAATGACCTCGTTTTATTAATTAATTAATCAATTAGACACGTTGTGAAGACCCAAGTCAAAAACTAGACCATCGCGTTAACAATGGTACTGTCGTGTCACGACAGAGCTGTTGTAGCGCGATATCATTATCGCGTCACGACAGACACTTGCGTGTCGCACCACAGGTCAAACTTCCGCGACAACTTTGAGACGTCAGTTTGAACCTATTTCCAATGTTCTACTTCCAAAGGAATAAGCATATAGTCGTGCTAAGTCATGTTTAGTCAATTTATATTAGACTTTAATTACTCGTATTAATTAATTAATTAAGCAAAGTCCTTTACTCATTAGTTTATTTATACTCAATCACAAGTCAAACAAATAGTTAGCGTAAACACATATAAGCTATGCACAAGCAAATATTGCACACGTAGTCACAACATGATGTAATGATTTTGCAACCTAACCATGGCTCTAGTTCTCTAAAGTTCAAGGATTAGGGTAGTTAAAATAGGGTCCATGGTTATGAGTCTAAATGCATCGCGCGGAAGCCTAACCTTTGGAAGGGTTGGCGCATATGTATGAGACCCATAAGTTAAACTTGCTTCCATGGTTTGGTGAATTCACAAACTCGGATGTAGAACACATATGGGTTCGGAAAAGAAGGAAAAACTCAATCAGGAAGTAGAATCAGCCAAACATTGCTAGAATCGGTCGAAGCAAGAAGGTAGAAATCTGGCTCGATATTGGAATAACTTGTCGTGAGAGAACAGGGACCATCGCAAGGAGATGACTCTGTCGCGATGCGAAAAAATTATGGCACCGCGACAGAGCCATCGCACTGCGATGGGCACTGTTTTCTCACGAAAGTTCCTACATGCCTTAGCAGCGTTCTGTGTTCTCAAAATATTCCGATTTTTCGTAGTTTTTTTTTATTCTAGTTGTGAAAGATATTTCCTAAATTTACTACGTGTAAAATCCTATATTTTTGACGCATTACGGATTGTCTTTCCAATGCGGACCTTTTTATGCTTATGCCATGAATGTCAGTCAAAATTACGCACATGAATACTTAGAACGTGTCAAGTCTCATCCACTCATTCTAAATTATTTCCAAAATAAATTTTAGGAATTAAAATAGAAATCCTCCCCAGCAGAGTCGCCAAAAACTGTAGGAAATTATTTCAAGAATCCCACACTTGATCCCCACTATGATCATACACTTAAGCATGGTGGCGTCCAAAGAGTTGCCAACAAATTTTAGGAATTTGTAAACCGTTCACAAGATGAAGGTTACACCCCTTTACGATCCATGAGATCGCTAACTCCATAGTGGTCCTGAACCATGACTGGATATTCGGGTATGAAGGTACAAATCCAACCTGAAAGAGATTGAACCTGCCCTAAATAGGCCTCTACTTTGTTCTTCTCATATTCACGTGCGCTTTTTGACTAACATACAATCAATACATTAATCCTAAACTTGTTTAATCTATTTTGGTTGATTAATAATGCACAAACAAATCTATTATTGGCGATCACTTGAATTAAAATCACATTAGCCTAAATAAAATTATTAATTATTTTATTAAGCGTAATTTCAAGTACAAATTCCCTTTAAACTTGTAAGAGAGGGCGTGATCAAGAAACAACAATAATAATATCAAGCAACATAATAATATTTATACAACAAATCATCATTATCATAATATTATTCTAATCAAAGCATAATAATATTATTAGTAAGATCCTATGCATGATACTAAAATGATTGATAACAAATCCTAGCATGTAACTAAACATTAAATATCAAAGTTTTAATCCTAATATGATACTAGAGACATACATGATACAAGAAATAGGAAACAACCTAAACATGATACTAAAAAGCAATAACACCCTAACATGATATTAGGAATTAAGATAATCTAAACATTCTTTCTAAAGATATATAGTAATGAAATTACTCACTTTGTTGCCTCGTATCTTTTTCTATTAAAACAATACACACGTTAGTAAGTTCAATAAAAGTATTAAATCAAACAATTAATTTAAATAATTGAAATAGGGATTTGGGACCAAACGTCTAGGGCAAAGGCGACTTCGAGATTAGTTAAGTGTGTCTAAGTCTCGTGATGGACGTATGTTGTTTTTGGAAAAGCTAGTCTTAGAAAGAGTGAGAAAGAACAAGCTTTTAACTTAGAGAGAGAAGAATAGATAATGATTGTTGATGATTGAAAACGGGGAAACTGGCCCTATTTATAGAGAAAAATGATTGAATAAGATCGAAAAGAGTTAGAATTTCAATTGGATTGTCCTTTGCGACAGGCTTGTTTGGTGATAGGCCTGTCGTTCAGCGACAGGCTTGTGGCAGTGCGATGGTGCTGTACGATAAATTTTCGTACGCAGTCCGTTCCAATATAATTGGGATTAATAAGAGTCCATACTTATCTTTAAAAATTAGATTTAATCTTCTAAAAACACTTTTTTATTCCAAATAAAATCCTTTATCTTTCCAAAATTAAATAAAAGTATAATTATTAATCCTAATCCCATTAGAACTTAAATAACCTTACTTCTAGATTATTCTAGAAAATTTAAATAATTACTAATGTGTAGACACCCATTTGTGTCTCCCAAAAACCAAACCCAGTGATGAATACCTTTCATGTCATTTGATTATCGAACAAAGCGAAAGTGTGAAAAGTCTAGTGATGGGGATGTTTTTATTAAAATATCTCTTCTTTTTGTTTTTGAAAATATTTCTTTCTTACCTTATTTTTGAAAAAACTTGCATTCCAGTTTATTTTGGTCCGTGATATGGGTTCATTAATGGTGTAGTTGAATGGGGCTTGAAAACAAATTTCCAACGATATATTATAAGCCCAATTCCGATGAATAATGAGGAAGTTATGGCTAAAATACTAAACTGGGCTCGAACCGGATCTTACCTACGACCCAATGATCATGTGGAGGGTTCAAAGGTTTAATCCTATTCCTAAACTAATTAGGATTAATTCGAAGCTTCTATAAATTTCTAAAAGATCTTAATTATCCTTTTTGAAAAGATAAGATTAAAGAATTTGAGTTAAATAAAAACTTTCCTTTTTTAAAACTTTCTTTTTCTTAAATCCTAATTCTATTCGAATTTAAAGATGTTCAAAGACAGTAAGATTTTATTTTCGTGCCTCATAATATATATCCAAATCTTATATGGTTGGATAGATCTTGAATTTATCTTTCCAATGATATATTATAATATTAATTTCGAGCTATAACGAAAAATATATGAATTAGATATGAAACTCTATCCAAAACTGACACCATTTCACTATTTCGTCCATATCTTTTTATCTACAAAATATTTTAATCTGATTCTAATTTTTTTGAAAGGTAGACTTCAAGAGCTTTCCAACGACATATTATTTGTCTTATTTGGACTTATGTATCAAAATATATGCTAAAAAAAATCTGCAAAAAGTGTTGTCCATCGAGTTTTATTTTGATTCGAATTCAGATTATTTTCTTGATTTTTCGACTCTCTTTTTTCTCTATAAATAGAGGTCATATCTCCCTTTTTTCAATAACCAACTCTCATCAAGAATTTCTTGATTCTCTCTCTCTTTCTATACCAACCCTTTTACAAATACAATTCCTCATACATTAACACTAGACATACCTAGCATAGTTCGAAGTTGTCTTCGCCCTAGACGTGAAAGGTTTTAATTTCTGAGGGTTTGGTCCCAAATCTCTCTTTCAATTATTTAATTTAATTCTTTCGATTTTATTATTTTCCTTGAAATTACTAACGCGTGTATTTTGTTATTAGAAAGAGATACGAGGCATCCAAGTAAGTGCTTTAATTGATGCATTGATATTATGATATAGAAATCATGTCTAGGTTGTTATTATGATTCCTAGTATCATGTTAGGATGCTTGATGTTTTGAATGACAACAATGATTCTTAGTATGATGTTTAGGGTAACAACTATAATTTCTAATATCAAATATGACAATTATGATTTCTGCGATGCTTCCTATATTCTTTCCTAATATTCATGTTAGTATCATGTTAGGGCTATATATTTGATCTTTATTGTTTAGTGACATGCTAGGATTTGTTATTAATCTTGTTAGTATCATGCCTAGAATCTTGCTATTAATATTATGCTTTAACATGATTATGATTGTTATTATAATTATCATGATTATTATTATTATTATTATTATTATTATTATTATTATTATTATTATGTTGCTTGATATTTATTGTTATTGCTTGATCACACCTTTTACGCATGTTTAAAGTGAATTTGGTACTTGTAATCACGCTTAATAAGATAATTAAAAAAACTTGTTTAGGGTTAATAGGATTATAATTCAAGTGATCGCCAATAATAGTTTTATTTGTGCATTAATTTCAACCAACATAGATAAATAGGTTTAGGGTTAAACCTATTGATTACATGTTAGTCAGAAAGCGCACATGTATATGATCATAATAAAGTAGAGGCCTATTATTAGGGCAGGTTCAATCTCTTTTAGGTTGGATTTGTACCTTCATCCCCGAACTACCAGTCATGGTTCCAGACCTATTGGAGTTGACGATCTCCTGGGTCGTTAAGGGGTGTAACCTTCACCTCGTGAACGGTTTACAAGTTCCTAAAACTTGTTGGCGACTCTTTTGCTCTATCTTCTTTCCCTTTGGACGCCACCGTACTTTAGTGTATAATCACTGTGGGGTTCAAGCTAGGGGTAATGCTTGAAATATTCCATACATAATGAGTTTAGGAATAATAATTAATGTACCCTCCAAATAATAATCGGGTCGCCCATAAAAACTCATTTAAGATCCATTTTAGCATTTTGGCCATAACTTCCTCATATTCATTGGAATTGGGCTTATAATATATCATTGGAACTCTATTTTCAAGCCCCATCCAACTACATAATTATTGGACCCATGTCATGTACCAAACTAAACTGGATTGGACGTTTTTCATAAATAGGATACGAAAAGAAAGATTTTTGAAAACAAAAAGAACTATTTTATTAGAAACAGAGAAATCACGAGACTCTTTCACATTTCACCTCGTTCGATAATTAATGACGTGAAAAATACTCATCACTGGGTTTGGTTTTTGGGGAGACACAATCAGGAGTCTAAAGTACCCCCTATATTTAAAAAGTTTGAGTAACATTACCCTTTTTCATTTCCTTGCAATTAATTCCAATGAGTGGGTATCTCCAAACAAAAATCTCACCCTCGTATATATTAACCAATCCTCTTCTTCTTTTCTAATACTCAATCTATAAAAATGAAAAATGAAAAAGGGTAGTGTTACCCAAACTTTTTAAATTTCGGGAGTACTTTTTTTTTAATAAAACTTTTTAGCAATTAGTTTTTCACAAATTGACCTATTCAACAGGCAGTTCCTGACAATATTTCATAAAGTATATATTGATGTTTTTGACATCACATTTTTAAAATGAGTTTGTTCTACTACAGATGTTTTGACATGGATTTTTTTTGCAACCGATTTCTGATTTCCACTGATGTTAACCTAACTGTATTTTATTTCTTTTCTCTTTTGAACAGATTGAGGTATTTGATGAAGTCTGCGTTAACAAAGAAAAATATTTCTTCAATGGTTGTACGCTTCTCTCCTCTACTTGGCTATAACATTAACAAAGTCTTGAGACCAAAGTTGGAGTTCTTAGTCAATATAATACAATGGGCAAGTCAACAAAGGAAGTTTTGTACTATCCCAACACTAGTAGAAAATATCAAAAAGGCACCCCCTAATTGGCACCGATTCAGTCCAAACCGGTGCCAAAAATAGGCTACAAAATTGGTGGGAAAGTAAAAGGCACCGGTTCACTTCAAACCGGTGCCTAAAACATAAAGGCCACCGGTTTGAACCGGTGCCTTTGTGAACCGAACCTTTTAATTATTTAACAAAAAAAACTGGCCTTATCTCTCCTTAAAACCCTAAAGCGCACCTTGCTCCTCTCTCTCCTCTCAATCCGCCTCTTTCACTCTCTCCTCTCCATTCTCTCTCCTCTCCTCTCCTCTCCCTTCTCTCTCCTCGATCTCTCCGTCCCATTCACTTCTCTTTCTTTACAACAACAACAACACCACTGCAACAAGAACAACACCACCACCGCAACAAGAACAACACCACCACCGCAACAACATCACCGCAACAAGAACAACACCACCACCGCAACAACAAGGGTTTCACCACCGTAACAACAACAACAACATTAAGGGTTTTTTGTATCAATTTTTTTGCGTTTCAACGGATTTTTTGTTTCAATTTTTTTGCGTTTCTGGGTTTTTGTTTCACTTCTCTTTCAATTTTTTTTGTTTTCTGGGTTTTGTTCGATTAAAATCAGATTGGGTTTCTGGGTTTTTGTTTTTGCGTTTCTGGGTTTTTGTTTTTGCGTTTCTGGGTTTTTGTTTTTGCGTTTCTGGGTTTTTATTTTTGTGTTTTGGTTTTTCAAATTGGGTTTCTGGGTTTTGGTTTTTCAGATTGGGTTTGAATTTTTTTTTCAATTTTTGCGTTTTGCGTTTCTGTAATTTTTTTTCAATTGTATTAATGTTTTTTTTTTAATTAATTGGTGCAGATTCATATATGAAATCGAAGAAGCAAGATACTGGTGTTTTTGTTTTTTGTTTTTTATTAACAATATTGTAATTTTTTTTTTAAATTTATATCCTAATTTTTTTTTTGTATTTATATGTTGTAATTTTTTTTTGTATTTATATGTTGTAATTTTTTTTTATTATGTATTGCAAATTTGCAAATTTTCGATGATATTGATGTTGCAATTTTCGAAGATATTGATGATGTTTTAATCGATTTATATTACGTTTTGATGTTGTTACGTATTTTAGACTAATTAATTTTTAAGTGGAAAAAACAAAAAAAAATTATATTTTTTGGCACTTTTGGCACCGGTTAACCGGTGCCAAAAACAACAAAATTATTTTTTTGGCCATTTTTGGCACCGGTTAACCGGTGCCAATTACGAGTTTTGGCACCGGTTCGAACCGGTGCCTTTTAATAACCCTTTTTGGCACCGGTTAACCGGTGCCAATTACGAGTTTTGGCACCGGTTCGAACCGGTGCCAAATTCCTTTTTTCACGTAGTGCAAATACTTCAGCTACTCAATGGAAAAGAAGATAAAACCAAGGTTTTTTTTTGTTAAGAAGTAGAGATATTAATTGTAGTTTGAAAGATATGTTAGCAAAAAATGATGATCAATTTTCTATTGAGTATTTGGGCCTTGATACAATGCATGTTTCTATTAAGTAAAAAATAGTTTTAGATTACTCTCATAGGTAAAATTACATTACGCCATTGTGAAAATTAAACAAATCAAAATTTTGGATCATCCGGTATTTTATATGTGATATCATAGTGCAGAAATTGGATGAATATGGCTTCTGAATTTTGCTATACTGCATTTTATCATTCCAGTGTAGTGCTTTGAAAATGATTCATGCTAGTTTGTGGCTCAATAGACATTTGCTATAACTTAAATTGAATAACATGTTTCAATACTATGCAAAACCTTCATCAAGATTGAAAATACTCCACAAATTTTATATATGACTGTTATAGAGTGGATTGATAACTTTGTGTTAAGATTGTGCATGTATTGATGGCACTACAAGAATCAGGCCAAATAGCGACGGATTTATTTTCCGTCGGATATTTCCGACGAATTATAAAATCCGTCGGAAATTTACGACGGAATATAAATCCGGCGGAATAATTGGACGTTTCGACGGGATATTCCGTCGAAAAAGGTCAATTTCGACGGAAAAATAATCCTGTCGGAAATTTTCGATGGAAAAATCCGTCAGAATTATAATTAAAAAAAAGAACAAAAATATTTAAACCCCCTAACCCTAATTTCCTTTCTTCTGCCCCTTTTTTCCCTCTCCTCTTTCCTCTCTTTCTCTCTCCTCCTGGTCCTCCTCATCTCCCTCCTTGTTTCCTTCCTTCTCTTTCTCTCTCCTCCTGTTCCTCCTTCTTCTTGGTCCGCCCCTTCTCTCCTCCTTTCCTTTTTTATATTTCTTCTTCTATTTCTTCTCTACTCTTCATTTTCATGTCCTCTTTCTTCTATCACCACCAACAACAACATCACTTCCATCACCACCAACAACAACCAACATCGCCGCCATCAGCGCCACCAATAACACCACAACCACCGTGCAACAACAACGACAACGCCCAACTACATGAATTGCAAAGCCACCGCGCAAGAATCGTGAACCGATTAGATCTAGTTTAATTTAGGTTTTATTGTAGATCTAGTTAATTTTTCATGTAATTGTAATGTTAATTTATCAGTTTTTTAGATAATTGTATAATTATATGCTTCCTTTAATTTTGGATGTTTAATTATCGTTTTTTTTTTCTTATGAAATTCTTGTTAAATATGTAGATCTAGTGGTTTTGATTTATTTGTGTGGTATTTTTCGATTTTATTGTCTTTATTTTCGTATTTTTGGGTTGATTTTCAATTATTGAGTAAATTTTCCGTTTTATTGCTAAGTTTTGTGTTTTGGGGTTTTTGTGTGAGTGTGGTGGTGTCTCTGTGAGTGTGGTGGTGTCGGTGTGCAGTGTGGTGGTGTCGGTGTGAGTGTGGTGGTGTGAGTGTGAGTGTGGTGGTATCGGTGTGAATGTGGTTGTGTCGGTGTGAGTGTGGTGGTGTCGGTGCGAGTGTGGTGGTGTTGGTATGAGTGTGGTGGTGTGCAGTGGGGTGGTGTCGGTTGTCGTGGTGTTGGTGTGAGTGTGGTGGTGTGAAGTGGGGTCTGGTTGGGTGGGCTAGTGGTGTGGGGTGGTAGCTGGTGGTGTGGGCTGGTGGTGCGGGCTTTTATTTTTTTTTATAAAGAAATTTCCAACAGACTTTTCCATACAAGAAAAACCTCTTTCGACACATGAAATACGTCGGAATTTCCATCGGAAAAGTGTTTCCGACGGAAATTTTGTCGGAAAAGTGTTTTCGACGGAAATTCTGTCGGAAAATGTCAATTTTCCTACGAATACTTTTCCGACGACACTTTCCGACGGAATTCCATTCGGAAACCGTCGGAATTAAGTTGTTTTCTAGTAGTGTGGGCGAATGTGTATTACACTCTTGAGGTTGCACAATTAGTTACACAACTTATGTTGTATTGAGTTATGCGGGCCTTGTAAAAGATGGTAAATGCTACTATGCTAGGGTCCTTTCATTGCTGTTAAAATAAAAGTATTGGTTAGGGTTATTTGCTACGCATGAGAAATGCAAAACGAGTATTGTGGAATTTATAATTTAATTATTTTTAAATGCAGGCTATAAACCCATATAATATTGATAACGGTTTTTTCACCAAATGCCCTTGAACTTTTAAAAAATTCACCAAATACCCTCAAGTTTTTCAAAAATTCACCAAATGCCACTGTAGGGAATATTTCAAGCATTACCCCACACTTGAAACCCACTGTGATCATACACTTAAGCATGGTGGCGTCCAAAGGGAAGGAAGATAGAGCAAAAGAGTCGCCAACAAGTTTTAGGAACTTGTAAACCGTTCACGAGGTGAAGGTTACACCCCTTAATGATCCAGGAGATCGTCAACTCTAATACATCTGGAACCATGACTGGTAGTTCGGGGATGAAGGTACAAATCCAACCTAAAAGAGATTGAACCTGCCCTAATAATAGGCCTCTACTTTATTCTGATCGTATTCATGTGTGCTTTCTAACTAACATGCAATCAATAGGATTAACCCTAAACCTGTTTAATCTATGTTGGTTGAATATTAATGCACAAATAAAACTATTATTGGCGATCACTTGAATTATAATCATATTAACCCTAAAGAAGATTATAAATGATCTTATTAAGCGTGATTACAAGTACCAATTCCCTTTAACCATGCATAAAAGGCGTGATCAAGCAATAACAATAAATAATAATATATCAAGCAACATAATAATAATAATAATAATGATGATAATAATAATAATAATAATAATAATAATAATAATGATAATAATAATAATAATAATAATAATAATCATAATAATAATAATAATCATAATTAAAATAATCATAAAAACAATCATAATAGCAAGATCCTAGGCATGATACTAACAAGATTAATAACTAACCCCAGCATGTCATTAAGCATCAAAGATCAAATATATAGCCCTAACATGATAATAACATGAATATTAGGAAAGAAATAGGAAGCATCGCAAAAATTACAATTGTCATATTTGATATTAAGAATTATAGTTATTACCCTAAACATGATACTAGGAAGATCAAAACGTCCTAACATGATACTAGGAATCATAATAACAACCTAGACATGATTTCTAAATCATAATATCAATAAATCAATTAAAGCACTTACTTGGATGCCTCGTTTCTCTTTCTAATAACAAAATACACACGCTAGTAACTTCAAGGAAAATATAAAATCAAAGAATTAAATTAAATAATTGAAAGAGAGATTAGGGACCAAACACTCAGAAATTAAAACCTTTCACGTCTAGGGTGAAGGTAACTTTGAACAATGCTAGGTGTTTCTAGATCTTGTGAATGCGGAATTTTGTATGCGAAAAGCTTGTTTAGAAAAGAGAGAGAGAGGAAGAATCTTGAAAACTAGAGAGAGTAAGAAAATTGATTGTTGTTGATGATTGAAAATGGAGGTTTTAGGAGACTATTTATAGAGAAAATCAGCCGGATGGATAGAAAAACGAATCAGAGTTTCAAAGAGAATAAAACGAGTTAGCGCCAGACGCCAGACATTAGCGCCGGGCATTAAGACTAACGCCAGGCGCCAAGCATTAGCGCGAGGCGCTAATCCTGTCGTCAGGCGCTAGGAACCAGTTTCACGCGTTTTCTTAATTTTGATAAAATTTAGCGGTACAGAAGGGCAAAATCGTATTTTCCTTAAACACTTCTTTTATTCTGATTAAAACTCTAAAGTCAACTAAAGTCAATTTATCAATGCTAATTAAATTAGGAATGAAAAGAACCTTCTAGAAGTATCTAGAAGACTATAACCAATTCTAATTGCATTAGGAATGATAAATCAATATTAGGCCCTCCTCTAGATCAATGGGCCGCACATAAATATCAAACCGGGCCCAGTTTAGTAATTTGGCCATAACTTCCTCATTATTCATCGGAATTGGGCTTATAATATATCGTTGGAAATATCTTTTCGAACCCCATCCAACTATACTATTATTGGACCCTTTCTATGGACCAAACCAAACCGGATTGGCTGTTTTCTTAAAATAGGTTTCCAAAAACAGAGAGAAAGAAAAGAATTAAAAACTAACCGCAACACTAAACTTTCCACACTTTCACTTCATTTGATTATGATTCGATGTGAAAGGTACTCATCACTGGGTTTGGTTTTGGGGAGACACAAACGAGTGTCTACAGAAGCCCCCACTTTGACTGAGTTTGGAGAAACGCAAGTTTTGAAAACAAAAGTCAAAGTATCGATAGGGACGGAGAATGATTTAGAATGTTCTGCGATCCTTAATCATTCTTGTAACGCCGATACCTGCAAACTAGCGTTACTTAAACAGATAAGAGAGTTAAGAAACGCGTATCTTGCACCGTCGAGCACACGTCTCTGAAGGTAACCGATTTGCTGCATTGCTGTTGTGACAACCTTCCACAAGCCAAGGAACGCCATCTTATTGTTTTGATGTTCACTCATCTCTGAACAATAGAGCTTTTTTGGATATGTTCACGCGTCTTTGAACAAAGAGCTTCTTTTTAATATGTCCACGCGTCTCTGAACAAAGAGCTTTTGAATGATATGCCCACGCGTCTCTGAGCAAAATAGCTTTTGATATGTCAACGCGTCTTTGAACAACAGAGCTTTGAATGATATGTCCACGCGCCTCTGAACAATAGAGCTCTTGATGATATATCCATGCGTCTCTGAACAAAAGAGCTTTGATGATATGCCCACGCGTCTCTGAGAAAAAGAGCTTTGATGATATGTCCACGCGTCTCTGAACAAAAGAGCTTTAATGATATGTCCACGCGTCTCTGAACAAAAGAGTTTTGATGATATGCCCACGTGTCTCTGAGCAAAAGAGCTTTCATACTTGAATGTTTGTTGCGATCGTTTGGTTGGCTACGAACAGGAGCTTTGCTGAATAGTTGTATCCTGTAAAAATCAAAAGATTGCCAAAAGACTTTCTAGTGCTTTTCTTAGGGTTTACCTAATGCTTGATATTTTTTCTTAGGGTTGACCTAAGGTGATTGACTGACTTGAAGTTGACTCAATGTGACTGACTGACTTGAGGTTGACTCAAAGTGAAATGACAAGTGTGACTCATGACTCGTGTGTGCATTGTATTGTGATCGTGCGACTTGAAAATGCAAAAAAGCAAAAATTTTCCGTCATTTTTGTGGAGGGTACCGACTTTCTCCCGAAAAAGAAAGACGCGAAAAAGAAAGAAGCGAAGTTTTTGAAGGTGCATGTTGAATGATCTTAATTCGTTAACACTGTCTCTCATTGTACAAGGATTGTAACATCTAAGACTATCCTAGTTGACTCGATAATGAAAGTATTTAGGTAACTTAGGCGCGGAGGCTAAGTACTTCATACTTTGTGATGTAATGATGATTGATCTTAATGAGACAAGGCATGCTTCAGCGTTGTGTTAAGATTTCATGACAAAGGGTTCCTAAGAGAAGTATATTTGGTCAGGTATCTGTGCAGTGTGTGAAAGTGACACTAAAGTTAGGCCGCAAGGGCTAAGTGTGTGGGAAAATATTATTTCAAGAAGATCCAAATGATGGTGACCCTTTAGGCTAGGTAAGCTAATGATGTAAGGATCAAGCCCCCGAGTCTAGCTCTAAGTAGATAGGGATGAGCATAGGAGATCCCTATATATGATCAATTATGAGTGTAAATATGAATGCATTTTTATTACGGCCGCACCTCAATGTGAGGTTGCCTACGTACCTGTTTGGAATCAGGACGAACGTAGCTCTAGCCGAACCTCGTACAAGTGTGTGTATACCTCAAAAAGGTCTTTTTAAGGGTTGTAACGTGGGTAGGTTGAAAACTGAAAGGTCTATCGTTAGACGAGGCTCAAAGTGGTTTATAAAAAAAGGATTGCATATTTGAAGGGTGAAAGGTGATATGATGTGCTACAAGGGGTGCCTCAAATCATTGTTATACCTTGTGCTTTTTTTTCTTTCTTTTTTTTTAATTAAAATGCAATGCAATGCGATGATCATATGTAAGGAAATAAAATGCTCATTTTATTAAAGGAAAAGAAATAATGATCTTACAAAATAAATCTAAGGAGTATAAAAAGGTGCCTATGCTAGACTTATTAGGGAAAGGGTAAATAAAAATAGAAAAAAGATCATGAAATCTTGTTGTTGAAGCTTGCCTCTTATCCCTTGGCTTATCATCACTTGGTGTTCTTGCCGACTGGAGGTATTGGAAGCCCCTTATTGTCGATCAAATATTGGATTGCTTCCTTTAGCTTCCAACATCTCTCAGTAGTATGACCCCTACCTTGATGGTACTTGTAGCGTACATTTGGATTCCAACTAGGAAATCTCTTCTCAAGTGGGGGATCTTGAATGGGTCCAATAGGAGTAACGAGTCCCTTTGAATGGAGTCACTCGAAAGCATCATTGTAGCTAATTTCAATAGGGGTGAAATCCTTTCTTAGTTGCTTTCTAAATCCTCGATTATCCATGGCTAAGATTTCATTAAGGTCGAAAGTACCAACACTGTTACTAGAGTAGGTGTTTTCGGAAGAAGAAGGATAGTCGTTCTTCTTTCCTTTACATCCACTGTTGTTATTGTTACTAATCCTGGCCTTTTTGTTGCTTGGAAGAACATGGAGGAGACTTGAATCAATGAGGTCTTGAACACGATCTTTGAAAGCGAGACATACTTCGGTGGTGTGACCACGACCTCTATGGTATCGGCAATAAGATTTTGGATCCCAATTGGGATATCGTTTTTCATGCGGAGGGTCTTGACTGGGACCAATGGGGTAATTGAGACCTTGATTGTGAAGACAGTCAAAAGCTTCATTGTAAGTCATTCCTATTGGTGTGTATTCTTCAATGGTCCGTTTTGCCCATGGCTTAGGGGCATTGAGTTTTTCATTAAATCCTTGGTGAGAATTTTGTTCAATAACCATCACCCAATTTGCTAATCCTTCTACCATATTCAAGAGCATGACAATGACATCTTACAGCTTTCGAACGTCTTCTTTTGGACTTGACAAGTTTTCCCTGGTATTATCTAAGAAAAGACTTTCATCCTCCTCAATCATGGCCACTTCATCAAGAGAGGTTATATAAGCTATCTCGATCATGGGCTCGCCTACAAGTGTGATAAGGAGTGAAGGATCGAAGGATGTTTGATCTTCTACGATGGCTAGAATCTCGAAAGTTTTATTGTCATCAATCATATCTTGAATAGCTTCTTTGAGTATTCAACACTCCTCAATGTTGTGACCCTTTCCTTGGTGATATTTTCAGTGCTTATTAGGATCCCACTTGGGTGGCTTGGCTTCTGGAACTGGATCCTTGATAGGTCCTATGGGCATGACTAGTCCTTTGTGGTGTAGTTTTTCGAAAGTTGTTTCATAACTCATGCCAAGTGGAGTGAACACTCTTTTCGACCTTTGGATTCGTGGTTTGGGGGTGAACGTAGCATGTACTTCGTTAATGGGAGAGGAAGAAGAAGGGTGGTCGTTCTTCTTTCCTCTCGCACTATTATCTTTCAGAAGGTCATCTTCAATGTCAATGCCTATATTATACACAGCCTTGAAAGTATTCAAGTTGTATTGATATGTTAAGTGTTTTGCATATTTTTCTTGAAGGTTTTTTATGAACATCCTTACAGAATCTTTTTCGGTAGGAACCTTAACCATATTCGCAGAAGTTTCCCTTCATTTGTTGAAGAAAGAAGTGAACCCTTCGTTTTCTTTTTGTTTTAACATCTCAAGTTGTCTGTGGTCTATTTTGTCTTGAATGTTGCACTTATATCTATCTATGAAAGCGTTTGTTATCGAATCCCAGGTAGAGGTTTTCTCTTTGTCAAGGGAAAAGAACCATTGTTGACAAACGATTTCAAGAGATAAAGAAAACAAGGAATGAAAGACTTTCCTATCAATTTGTTCATTATGGTTTCAAAGGCTCTTAAGTGAAGATAAGGATTATATATTGCCTTGAATTTAGGGATGTCAGTGACATTGAACTTTTTCAGAAGAAGCTCCTTGTCCTCTGTAGACACCTAAAAATGTCTCCGCAAAACCAAACCCGATGATGAACAAACCTTTCACCGCCATTATTGGTCGGGTTGAGTATTTAATCTTGGAGTGCTTATATCCATATTTACATTTCATAAACCAACCCAACCCAACTCCTAGCCCATTTCCCCAAACCATAACGTATTTTCCTCTTTTCATGCCTTTAAACCCAAAATAATTCATTTCGTGTCCTTTAAAATCATTCATTTCGTGTCCTTTTTATAAAAATGTTTAGTCCAGTTTATTTTGGTCCATTATCTGGGTTCAAGGATTGAATAGTTGGATGGGGCTTTAAAAGATCTTTACAACGATATATTATAAACCCAAATCCGAGTTATAACAAATAAGTTATGGCCAAAATATTAAATTGAGCCCAAACCGAACCTAAGCCCACCTTACCTACAACCCAATGATCATGTGGAAGGTTCAAATTATTTAATCCCATTTCTAAACCAAATAGGATTAATTGGAAGCTTCTATAAGTTTCTACAAGATCTTAATTATCCTTTTTGAAAATATAAGATTAAAGAGTTTGAAATTGAATAAAAATTTTCTTTTTGAAAATCCTATTTGTATCCGAATTGAAAGACGTTCAAATATAGTCAGATATGATTTTCCAAATTTTATATGGTTGGATAGCCCTTGAACTTATATTTCCAATGATATATTATGATATCAATTCCGAGCTATAACGGAAAAGATATGAATAAAATGTCAAACTCTATCCAAAACTGACATCGTCTCTCTATTTCGGCCATATCTTTTATTTTACAAATTATTTTAATCTGATTCTAATTTGGTTAGAAATTAGACTTCAAGAGATTTCCAACAATATTTTATTTATCTTATTCCAATTTCTGGATCAAAAGATATGATAAAAACAAAAACCGCAAAAACTACAGTCAATCGAGTTTTATTCCGATCTTATCTTTTTTTTTTTTCTTCCCTTCTTTTTTCTCTATAAATAGAGGTCATATATTCCTTTTTCAATCATCAACAATCTTAATCACAAAATAATTATTTTCACCCTGTTTAGCCTAAATACTAGCCACACTATTCTTCCATAATACTTCCTTAAGCACTCCAAGGAGTTCATACAATACCCAAAGTTCCATACTTAAACCAAGGTGTGAAAGGTATAAACAACTGAGGTTTTGGACCAAATCAGATATATATTTATTTAATTTAATTTCCATTTAATTTATATTTTTTTATTGAAGTTACTAACAATTTATTCAAGATGTAGCAATTTAAAGGAACGTGCAGAATGTGAGTAATTAATTAATTTAATTACTCTTATTTTATTCTTGTTGCTAGTATCATGATTAGGATTTTAATATTTTATTTGACTAACTATTTATTGTTGAATTGCTTCCAATATTAATGTTTATTCTATTGTTATAATGATCACTATATTGCATGTTTAAAGGTAATATGTAATTGAAAATCACGCCTAATAAGATAATTTGGACAACCGGTTTAGGTTCCTTTTTAATCTTGTTATTAATTCAAGTGATCACAATATTTTAAAATTTTGTGTTGCATTAATATTCAACCAATTCAGCATAATAATAGTTTGGAGAAAATTGAATTTTTGTTTGTATGCCTTTGAGATTGCAGGAATCACTTTTCACTATAAGAATCGAGGAGAGGCCAATACGGATGAATGTGACTCCATGACTCACTTCGTACCATCATCCCCGATCCTCCTTTCGTGGTTCCGAACCATATGGAGTAAGTAATCTCATGGATTATGAATGGGGTGTAACCTTCACGGGTCAATCGTTGTTGCCTATCGTTGTCCCTTTATCGTGGTTGCCTTTTATGACCCGTGAACGATTTACAAGTTCCTTAAAAACTTGTTGGCGGCTCCCTAATTTCCTTATCCCTAATCGTATACGTCAATTCCCACTTCCTAAGAGTTCCAAGCACATTCACCACATGCTTTTAACGTACGCGCACTTCGAACGACGCCTACAATTTGGCGACTTCACTGGGGAGGATTCTTGGTTATTTATCGATTTGAGTGATCGGTATTTAACTAAGATGAGTGGATGAGACATGCAATATTCTTGAATTGTATTCCTGCGATTTAATTGGCATTGTCACATATGCATATGCTTTTTAGGTTACCTATTTTTCCACAATAGTACGTGTTCTACGTATGTGGCTAGCTCTGGGGATTTAAGCTCTATCAACCCGAAAACGCTCATGGCAATAAAGGTTCATCCGAGTTTTTAAATCTACCCAAACCATGGAGTTGAGTTCGATTTTATCACGAACTCGCGGAGCCGCCCATTGGCATACACCCTCAAGGGAGGCTGCCTTGCTAACGCGTCCAAACTCTTAACCATGGTACCCTTTGACACCCAAATAAGCTTGACCAGAGTCGAACATAGAATTTGACTTTAGGTTGCGAACTTCATTGCATCATGCGTGACAATGTGCTTATGTGTGCATTTCTTTTTCTTTTCATTTATTTATTTATATTTTTCTCGTATCAAAACCCTTTTTTTTATTAGAGTCGAGTCATTGATTTTTTTTAAAAAAAATTAAGTCACCCGGATTTTTATTCCCGTATACTGTACAAGAGTCAACTTGTTTTGGTCATATCTGGAGTTGTGGAAAGAATTACGTGTCGTGAAAACTATGGATCTGTAGCCCCGAGTTTTATCTTTCATTTGGAGCTGGTTTAGTCCTAATCAGAGTCACAAATCGAAAGTTATAACCGATATACTACAGCCTATCCAGTTTAGGTGTCTTTTTAGCGTCAACTTTCTTTTTTAAATTTTTTTTTAATTTTTCTTTATATATTTCTTGTCAAGCTAGTCTTAGCCAAGTCCTTTAATCTGTGTCAACTCAAATAACATAGGATTATAGATTTTTATTTATTTTTTTATATCCATGAGTCCTAACTCTTCTAGAATTCTAGTCCTCTTCCTAGTTTCTTGTGATTTTTTGTGCTAACCTTAACATGTGTCCTTTGTCTTTGATTTTGGTTGATATTATTTATGACTAATGATTGCCAATGGACCCTTTTCACCTAGTAAATAGCATAAACATTAAAATTGGACAAAATTAATCAAGTTAGTTTGTCTTTTAGTCTTCCGTGCTATTTGGTCATTGGATCCTTTGTTTTTCACAACGTCCTCATATCTAGCCATGCGATCAAACCATGAGTCTTAATAAACTCACCTAATACACATGTTGAGCCATTGCACACAATTTGTCTTCGAGTAATGCACTATATAGTTTATGATCGTATATTAGGACCATGCATGCATCGCTTTCCGTCGTAATGAGTGGAGTATTTCCCGATCGTTTTCAAAATTGTTTCATACACTCTTCCTTTCCAATTCGAGTATTGAGTGGATGCATTAAGTGATGAGTTCATCCTTACACATTACTTGAGTCTAAAATCACTAGGAAATAGTTGGAATAATAAGGGGAACGTCACTCCTTCCTTATTTCCTTCCAATCAAAGCATCAACAACAAGAAACTTTTTTTCTCACCAGGCGGCAAGAAGTTACTCATAAACAGCCATGAAGACAATGCACGATGCAAGCTTCTCACCAAGATTTCATGTTTTCTTCTTCTTTTGTTTCAAACCCTTCCCCCTAAAAAGTCTAGCATATGTTCTCCTTATCCATGTGTCTATGTGTCACATTTCTTACCTTCTTCATAAATGAGCATCTCTTTCTTACATTTGATCACGTAATTAGAAAAAATAATAAAAAAAAAATTACCGAACTAAATACAAGGTACACCAATGACTTAAGGCACCTTTGCACCCTTGTCATTCCCTATTAACCATTCAATCACATTCCATTTCTTCATCAACCACTTTGAGCCTCGTCTAACGTTTGACCTTCATTTCTTCAACCTACATTCACTTAACCCTGGGATGGGAAGGTGTGTAATTTGTATAACATTCAAAGGCAAGTTTAAAAAAATGTCTAAGGGCAAGTGTTCCAATGTCTTTGATATGAACATGTCTCAAATTACGTCTCTTATCGAGTGCTTGGTACCGTGCTTGAGAAACATGAATGTTAAGTGAGTGATAGACCGCATGATCTGAGATTGCCTACATTGATTCAAAAGAATTAAAAAAAAAGAAGAAGAAAATAAACTTACAAAATTCAAAATTTTCAAATGCACAATTACACATCTTGGGGGCTTCTCTCGGGTCTTGAGCCTTTTTCCCCTTTTTTCCTTAAACCATCAGCTTAACCACATTACAACCCTTGAAAGACCTCTTTGAGGTGTACATACACTTGTGCAAAGTTCGGTTAGAGCTAAGTTCGGCCTGATTCCTAACGGATACGTAGGCAACCTCACATCGAGGTGCAACCACATTCATATTTACATTTATATTCATATCCATGCTTGATCGAGTCAAAGAATATCCAATGCTTACCCCTACCCATTTAGAGCTAGACTTGGGGGCTTGAAACCACATCATTTATCTTACCCAGCCTAAAGAGTCATCATCTTTGTCTCTTCTCACATATATTTCCATCACCATAACCCTTGCAGCCAGCTTTAGTATCACATTCACACACTTCACTCACACATCCATATCCATATCGATCAACCTTCCCTTTAAGAACCCCTTATCATGAAATCTTGTTTCAACACTGTGCATGTTTCATCATCTTTCAAGACAACATTCATTAAAAGAAACATTGTATACTTGCTTAGCTTCCTGACCTGAGCAATGTTCATTGTTTCATGCATCGCATAATGTTCTTAATATCATTTATATATCAATGATTTTTAATCATACAAAGCATTCGTTCTTAGCTCCTTGACCTAAGAAACATTCATTATGCAGTACTCAATAATCACTTCATCTATATACGTGCTTAGCTTCCAAACCTAAGTGACGTTCAAGATCGTTTCTTTACACCATATATGATGCTTAGCTCCACGACCTAAGTTCATCATTCATCTATCGTGTCACATGATGTAATTGTCCTTAGCCTCCTGGCCTAAGAACATGCATCATGCATACGTTATTTTCAAGACAAGTAATTCAATCCATACGATTCATTTCATCTTGCTCAAGGAGGAAGTTCAAAACTTCTTCCCTTTTTCATAAAATATGTTTTCCTTGATTAATCGCCCTTCTTTTCTTGACCAAGTACTGTGGAAAGGGAAATTAGGGATATTCATTGTTAATTATTTGACTCAACTCTATTCAACATGCATAGATGGAAGAAGACAAGAAGAATGAAGGTTGTGATATGAAGGGATCATGTAGAAAATGGAAAGTTGATGTAGGTGGAGAGATGTGAAAAAATTAGGAATAGAATGTACCCCCAACTCAAATGACAGAAAAAACCGACTCATGCATGAACCTAAGACATGGTCATGGTGACATATACTCAAAGTGTGTGCTAAGGCTAGTGAGTGTAGGTGACATGTTAAGACTCGTGTCATGACCATGTGGCTAGACTATGTGACTAGACTCGAACAAAGACTAAGTTAAGACCTCGCGTATATGCATTTAACCGGACATGCTGTGGTATTTTAGTTATAACTTTTGATCTGTGACTTTGATTTGGATGAAACCAACGCCAAATTAAATATTAAACTCTGGGCTACAGATCCATAGGTTGTATGACTCGTACTTCTTCCTAGAACTGTGGATATGACCAAAACAGGTTGACGCTTGTGCAGTATACGGGAATAAAAATCCGGGTTGACTTAAAGGGACTATGACTCGATTTTAGACATATTTATTAGCTCAAATTAATTAACTAATTAATTAAGAAAAGTCCTTTAGTCATTAATTAGTTTATTAAGACTTATTTACAAATACAAGTCAAACCAAACGGTTAGTTTAGTCACATAATAAGTATGCACAAGAAGAGATGCACAAGTAGTCAAGTAGGCACAATTAGGGGTGTACAAAAACTGGACCGGACCTGAAACCGGACCTGAACCGACCTGATCCGGACCGGACCTGACCCGGACCTGTTGATTCAGGTCCGGTCCCGGTCCTTAAAAATCAAGGTTCCCGGTTCCGGTCCGGACCCGGTCTAAACCCGGGGTTTTCAGGTCCGGACCTGAAACCCGGAAAAATTGTATTTTTTTAAAAAAAAAATCAAAAATCAAAATAACGCTGCAAGCTGCTTGAGTGACGCTTCAGTTCTCTTTCATTTCATTCTAACCCTAACAAACAGCTATCTGACTATCTCCATTCTCCAAGACTCCAATCTCCAAACTCCCTGGCTGTCTCCCCCTCTCCCTCACGCTCACTGTCTCCAGTCTCAGCCCAACGCGGCAACGCCCACCGCCGACACCTCCTGCCTTCCTCACTCTCTCAGGCGAAGCCCAGGCGCCCACCGGCCACCGCATGAGACAGCTACTGCGCGATTTTCCATTTCTCCGGTAAGTTATTTTTTTTTTTAATGTAAATCTAAATTATCTAATTATGTTTGGGTATTTTGTATTCGAAATAATGAATTAAGTGTTAGAATTTATATGTTTATTCATGTTTCAATTGCTTATAATGATTATTTGATGTTTGCATGTTGAATTTCTTTTTTTTACTTCAATGTTTTAAAATTTATGTTTTCTTTTTTGGTTTATTTTCGAATTTCTTTCGAATTTATGTTTTTTTTTTTGGTTTTTTTTAGTTTAAAGTTTAGGGTTTTAGGGTTTAATGTTTAGAATTGATAACAAGTATGGTTTATCTTCGAATTTATGTTTTTTTTTTTTGGTTTTTTTTTAGTTTAGGGTTTAGGTTTTAGAATTGATCACACTATCACAGATTCACAGCCTTTGAATCTCTGCTAGGCCAAATTTAAATAAATAAATAAATAAATAAACGTAGTGCATGATTTGTAAGAGACTCAGATGATTAAATAAGTTGGCTAACTTGTATCAAAATTGATAAGACATGGTTGTATGCAGTTCAGAATTCATATTTGAGTTGGCTAACTTGTTTAGAATTGATAAGATCATAAGACATAGTTGTATACTTGTATGCAGTTCAGGGGTTCTTATTCTTGTTCTTATTCTTGCAGACTTGCCTAGGGCTAACAAGGGAGTGGAGGAACCACGGATTCTTATTCTTGCAATGTAAGTTGCTCTTAAATTTTTTTATAAAATGGTATGTGTATATAATTGTTACTTTAAAATTACTTATATTGTCTATAATTATATTGTAGATGGAGAGCTCTCAATCCAAACGGTCTGCTTCTTTTTCTGAACAAACGTCACAGCCACTTTCTGAAAAGGATATGGAAGAATTGCAATCTACTTTGCCTCCTGATAAGAAGCTAAAAGCGGGGCGGGAGTATATATGGAACAGAAAAAGTAAGAGGAAAGCTGAGTATTGGAAATATTACTTAGAGTACGTCGAGAATGGAAAACTACGAGCTGAATGTAAGTTTTGTCCTAAAACTTTTGCTGCTTATGGTAATCTTAATGGTTCCAAAAATGTTAAAAATCATGCAGAATCATGTCTCGGTAATCCTATTAATATAGAAAAAGAAAAGGGCAAAGAAAAGCAAACAAAATTGTATTTTGATCAAGACATGAGAGTGGTGAATTAAAGTGTGGGAGTAGGATTATTAACTTGAATGACGTTAGAGAGATATTGGTTCACATGATTATTGTTGATGAGTTACCATTTAAGCATGTGGAAAAACCCGGTTTTAGGCACTTTGTGCAAGTTGCATGTCCACAATTTCACATTCCATCTCGTGTTACCATTGCTCGTGATTGTTTAAAGTTGTATTATAGTGAAAAAGAGAAATTGAGAGAAATGTTTAAGACATGTCAAAGAATTTTTGTGACCACTGATACTTGGACTTCAATACAAAGAATTAATTATATGTGTCTTACAGCTCATTTCATTGATAATGACTGGAAATTAAATAAAAAGATCATAAATTTTTGTCCAATTTCTAGTCATAAAGGAGAGGCTATTGGAAAAGCAGTTGAGGCATGTTTAGAGTATTGGGGTATTGATGATAAACTTTTTACTGTCACTGTTGATAATGCTTCTTCAAATGATGTTGCTTGTGCACACTTGAGTAGAATGGTTAGAAGAACAGGATGTATTAATGATGGAAAAAATCTTCATGTTAGATGCATTGCTCATATCATTAATTTAATTGTGTGGGATGGTATTAAAGAACATGGTGTGTGCATTGATAGAGTTAGAAATTCTGTGAAATATGTTAAGAACTCCCCTGCAAGAATACTTAGATTCAAAGATCTTGTGCAAAAAGCAAACATAGATTCAAAATCTTCTTTATCC
Organism: Chenopodium quinoa; assembly: GCF_001683475.1. Lineage (NCBI taxonomy): Eukaryota > Viridiplantae > Streptophyta > Magnoliopsida > Caryophyllales > Amaranthaceae > Chenopodium > Chenopodium quinoa. Next base: position 2,781,381 of record NW_018744821.1, on the reverse strand, counting down.
TTTGATGTCCCCACTCGTTGGAACTCCACATACATAATGTTGGAAACGGCTTTGAAGTTTCGACGTGTTTTTAGTGGGTTATCTCTTCCTGATGGAGAGGATTTGAATGACAATGAAAGGCCTCCCGAACCCGAAGATTGGGAAAAGGTGGAGAGGTTAGTTTTGTTTCTAGAGGGGTTTTATCTGTTGACTAAACGAATTTCTGGTTCCCATTATGTGACAGCTAATAAAGGTTTAGGAGAAATTGCTTCTATGTATGATATGTTGAATAATTGGGAACAAAGTGAGGACTTGAATTTTCAAGCTATGGCCATTGCAATGAAAAAAAAGTTTGATAAGTATTGGGGGGATGTGGATAAGATGAATAAATTCATTTATGTTGCTCTTCTTCTCGACCCTCACTCTAAGATGGTCATTGTTGAATTGACACTAACGGACATGCATGGACCGGAAAAGGGTACAAAACTTGCTAATGATGTGAAGGAGTTCGCTTACTCTTTATTTGAGGAATATAGAAAAATGTATGCTACTTCTAATATTCCAGATTGTGGAGATAATATGTCAATGGATATTGATAATAGTAAAGGAGTGGGTTCCGATTATGTGAGGAAACTAAAAGAAAGAGCAAAACGATTGAAGGGAACAAGTGGGTATGCGATAAGTGAGTTGGATAGGTACTTAAATGATCAATTAGGGCCGGAGGAGGAAGAACAAGATGCATTGACATGGTGGGGTAAGAATGGTCAGCGTTATGTGATTCTTAATCGCATGGCACGTGACATACTAGCCATCCCATTATCGACCGTTGCATCGGAATCTGATTTTAGTACGGGAGGTCGAACTCTAGATCCATTTCGGAGTTCTTTAACTCCTAAGGTAATGCATCGTTATCTTTTTATTTTATAAAATCAAGTTTGTTTATATCTTAATATGACTTTGTTTATACATATTTGTGTAATATTTTTGTATTGAAGATGGTTCAAGCGCTACTTTGCACACAAGATTGGCTTAGAGCTAAGGAAGTGCCAATTGTTGATGTGGAAGAAAATTTGAAAGAGCTAGAGGAAATAGAGAAAGGTAGTAATAATTTTATGTACTTGAAATTTTGTTACACCAAATTTATTATTTCATTGTTATCAATCATTAATATATTCTAACATATTCTATATTGTATTTTATTTAGAGGTGCAACGTGGTGAATCTAACGATGTAGACGATGAAGTTGTTTTCGTGGACTCATTAGTGTGAATCACGCGATCAAAGGGAAAACAACTCGTTGGAGAATTTATATATTTCTAGTACTTGAGACTTAAGAGAATTTATGTAATGTTATGAGTTTTCGTGGACTCATTTGTACTTTCGGTGGACTCATTTGTATTTTTGGTGTTTGAGAATTGGGACTTTATACTTTTATAGACTTTATGTAGTTTTGTACTTTTGTGATTAATAATTTTGGTTTGTATGTAATTATTAAATTATGCAACAGGTTTAAAAATCACAAAACAGGTCCATACGCAGGTCCATATGCAGGTCCAACAGGTTTTTTGTTAAAAAAAATAAAAAAAAAACGAAAAAATCACAAAACAGGTCCATTCAGGTCCAAACCTGGACCGGACCTGATTTTTCAGGTCTAGCCCGGAACCGGACCTGTTAATTCACGTCCGGTCCCCGGTCCTCATAATTACCCAATTCAGGTCCCCGGTCCAAACAGGTCCAGTCCAGGTCCGGTCCGGTTTTGGACCGGTGTACACCCCTAGGCACAATAAGATGCAATGAGTTTGAAACCTAACCATAATAATAATAATAATAATAATAATAATAATAATAATAATAATAATAATAATAATAATAATAATAATAATAATAATAATTAAAATAATCATAAAAACAATCATAATAGCAAGATCCTAGGCATGACACTAACAAGATTAATAACAAACCCTAGCATGTCACTAAGCATCAAAGATCAAATATATAGCCCTAACATGATACTAACATGAATATTAGGAAAGAAATAGGAAGCATCGCAGAAATTACAATTGTCATATTTGATATTAGGAATTATAGTTATTACCCTAAACATGATACTAGGAAGATCAAAACGTCCTAACATGATACCAGGAATCATAATAACAACCTAGACATGATTTCTAAATCATAATATCAATAAATCAGTTAAAGCACTTACTTGGATGCCTAGTATCTCTTTCTAATAACAAAATACACACGTTAGTAACTTTAAGAAAAATATAAAATAAAAAAATTAAATTAAATAATTGAAAGAGAGATTAGGGACCAAACCCTCAGAAATTAAAACCTTTCACGTCTAGGGCGAAGGCAACTTCGAACACTGCTAGGTGTTTCTAGATCTTGTGAATGCGGAATTTTGTATGCGAAAAGCTTGTTTAGAAAAGAGAGAGAGAGGAAGAATCTTGAGAATCTTGAAAACTAGTGAGAGTAATAAAATTGATTGTTGTTGATGATTGAAAACGGAGGTTTTAGGAGGCTATTTATAGAGAAAATCAGCCGGATGGATAGAAAAACGAATCACATTTTCGAAGAGAATAAAACGACTTAGCGTCAGACGCCAGACATTAGCGCCAGGCGCTAATCCCGTCGTCAGGCACTACGAACCAGTTTCACGCGTTTTCTTAATTTTGATAAACTTTAGCCGTACAGAAGGGCAAAATCGTATTTTCCTTAAAAACACTTCTTTTATTCTAATTAAAACTCTAAAAAGTCAACTAAAGTCAATTTATCAATGCTAATTAAATTAGGAATGAAAAGAACCTTCTAGACGAATCTAGAAGACTGTAACCAATTGTAATTGCATTAGGAATGATATATCAATATTAGGCCCTCCTCTAGATCATTAGGCCGCACATAAATATCAAACCGGGTCCAGTTTAGTAATTTGGCCATAACTTCCTCATTATTCATCGGAATTGGGCTTATAATATATTGTTGGAAAGCTCTTTTTGAACCCCATCCAACTATACTATTATTGGACCCTTGATATGGACCTAACCAAACTGGATTGGCTATTTTCTTAAAATAGGCTTTCAAAAACAGAGAGAAAGAAAAGAATTAAAAACTAACCGCAACACTAAACTTTCCACACTTTCACTTCATTCTATTATGATTCGACGTGAAAGGTACTCATCACTGGGTTTGGTTTTGGAGAGACACAAATGGGTGTCTACAGCCGCTGACGTTTGTTAATATTCACACCGTGACCTCAAAATACTCCTGACGTTAAAGTTCTGTTAGCAATAAAATTTAATTCACCAAATGCCCTAACTTTGTTAAATAATTACACAAAATACTCTTATTTTTGGACGTACAAGTGTACAATGTCTAGTTTGAAATTTAAGAAAACAAGCCGTTAGTTTTGATTTTCACCCTTTATTTGCATAAATAATCGATACATAGCATCCTCTTATTTGCTTAACCACAATTTTTTAACTCCTTGATAAATCAATCTTAAGAGTTGCAAAAAAAAATTTGTTGTAGTAGAAGAAAATTTGCAATAAGAACTTCTGAGTCCGCTAGCTAGTCCGCGGACAAGCCCAGACTGTTTACTAGGGTGGGTATAGACTAATTGTCAAGCCGCATAAAAGAGACTTGAGTTTGTTATATCAAGTCCGTTGGACAAAATGTGAACTATAGCCCGATCCGTTTTCCGTCCAAGCCCGTAAGTAATCACCTCTATTTTATTTGGCCCTCTTTTTCTCTATTTGCGAGGTCTTCGACACTTCTTTTTATGAATAGAGGATGTTTGCAACTCTTATACAAAAGTACTCATACATTGAGGAGGATTATTTAGATTGATAACTCATGGTGTTAAAAATTTGTGGTTAAGCAAATAAGAGAGATGCTATGTATCGAGTATTTATGCAAAAAAAAGGGTGAAAATCAAAACTAACGGCTAGTTTCTTTAAATTTCAAACTAGACATTGTACTTCAAAAAATAAGGGTATTTTGTGTAATTATTTAACAAAGATAGGGCATTTGGTGAATTAAATTTTATTGCTAACGGAACTTTAACACTATAGGTCACAGTGTGAATATTAACAAACATCAGTGGCATTTGGTGAATTTTGAAAAACTTGAGGGTATTTGGTGAATTTTTGAAAAGTTCAAGGGCATTTGGTGAAAAAACCATATTGATAAATTCGAGTAGTGTATTAAAAAAAATGATAAATCTAGTCCTATATCAAAATCTTAGAGAGCAATAAAATGGAGGACCAATCAACATATGATTTTATCATAAATTTAAAATGTGTATATATACATCCTCCATTTTTATTTACTTGCAACACAACCCTATGACACGTTCTTTAAGGTTGAGATTATAAAATGTAAATAATGGACATATTATTCAAAATAATTTTTACATGTGATACCTAACTCTGCTCTAATCCTCATGTTAAAATGGTTTTGATAAAATCGCTCATTAACCTTCACTAATTATCTCCTAAAGCGTGCTTAGAAGTTGTGCTGCAAGTAAAAAGAAACGGATGAAATATATTTTTCTGACAAAAAATGTATATAATATTAAGAATTAAGAAATGCATTTAATGTTATCTACAACCCTTATAAATGTACTTCATTATTATTGTACTAATATGAAAAATGAAAATTATAAGTAATAAGCCATAATACAATACATCTTACACTAGTCCTCTAGATGGAAATAGAGGATAAAAATAGATTATACCCATAAATTTTGGTTATACTCAAATAAATTTGACCACTTTCAAAAACTTTAGTAAACATTTTTAGTTGTAAGACCAACAACTTTTTCGGACTTTTTTCTTCCTCTATTTTTAAAGCACAAATTAAGGGTAGCTTTAGCCACTAAATTGATTAATTTGTCAAAATTATGTTGATTTCTAACTGAACCAAAACTCACTGACCAAATTTAGTCATCTATTACAATTTATCTGTTTAACATCTAACAAACTTATTACAATTAATAAATATAAAAACTCAAGTCATTTTGCTCCACTCCAACATTAAAAAAGTTGATACATTACATCAAGTAAAAATTTTGTAAGTTTGTTATTATTCTTTAAAAATCTAATTAGCTAACTTAATCTCTTGTAGTAGCCATATCTTTTATTTGATAGTTTATCCATTATGAAGATGCAACTTTAGTTAAAATAATTTAAATTCCACTATCAGTTTATTACAATTTAAAACATTGTGGCATTGAATTGACAATACTTAAAACAGTACAGATTTGAGATTTATTTATTAGTTTTGGAAACTTGATTTTAAAATCCTTAGGATCATATTATAATGTGCTATTGATCAACCTTTACAAAAATGTAACCTTTAATTGTCAGGCTTAATTATTATATACATACAAAGTACTAGTTTATTACATTAATTAACAACAATTAAATATCAATAATTTGGGCATTTGGAACGTCATAAATTTATGTTGTTTATATAATCTTGTACAAAATGATTTTTATTTATTTACATGTTTTGCTAATTAACGATAACAAGCTCTAATAATTTGTTTTACAGATTGTATGATTTATATAAAGGTAATTATGTTATGATGTCATAAGATAAATTAGGACAAATATAAGAGTCAAATTTTGATTGTTTACACGGAGTTCAAAGACAATTTAATGACAAAGGAACATCAAGAATCTCCTAATGCAACAAGGGAAAGTGTTGATCCTCCTTTAAAATTTGCAATATTCATGAAATCACATGAATTCTCTCCTAAGTCCCCCATATCTCCAAAGATTAAAGACATATTATTGGAATCGGCCAAAGAAAGTCCGACAAAAGGTAATAATAATTCTCGATTTCTATTTGTTTATAATGTAGAGAAAGCTACACATGCAATTATGCAAAAGTAAATGATGTAGACGATATTAGGTCCCACATCTTGGTTATCAACCTCGTATTTTAATGTATAAAATTATTTTGTAATAATTTAATGTGTTATATAGGTGTGTTTGATGGAAAAGGAAAATGTGGAGGAATATCAAATACAAAGAATAATTATGACTATGGCTATAATGGATTCAACTACAAAAATTATGAGGTAATAATTTTAGACAATTTCTTCATTATTTTTCATATAATTTCTCAATTATTTTGTGTAGAAATTAAAAACTGAACATGTTTCCCAACCTTTTTAAAAGTATGGGTAAACTCTAATGAATAGTGTTGAGACTATTGTACCCATAAAATGTTGATTTACGTATTAACCCCTTTTAAAAGTATGACCACACTTTTGAATAGTATTAAGACGATTATGTCCCTAAAATGTTTATTTAAATGTTTGTCCTCATTAATGTGGACATTTATACCCCTTAAAATAGTTGTTTACACATTTTTTCTAATTAATGATACTAACAATGCAAAATGAAAGAACTTATGGACATGGCTAGCTACGCACGTTATTAGCTGCTCAAGTTAAAAAAAATCAAGACAAGAAAGAACGATGATTAATTTTGGGGGAAATGAGAAATAGTTATTGCATGGTCAATTTAAATTGTGAAACACTATGTAAAAAAATATATTTTAAGTCTTTTCATTTCATTCAAAGTATGTATTTTACCATGAATTTGTCAAAATTTGTATTTAGTTATGATCACTTTGTTAAAGATGTTAACAACTCGACTCTTCAATTCACCGGCCTCATATACTCAAGTTTGATTCTAACCACTTATACAAGTGTATGGACATTTAAAACTTATTTAATGTGGACCAAAATTTAAACATAATAAAGGTTTACTTACCATAGAAAAATCTAACAATTTTAAACATACATGTGTATGAAGTCATGAAGTACCCAAGTTAAGGAAAATATAGATTATCAAAACAATATTTGTTGGATATTGTACTTCATAATTTAAAGTAAAATGATTATAATAGTGATATAAATTAATTATTAAATTACAGGAATTTGAGTTATTAACTCCAAGAACAAGAAGCATAGAAATGGACGAGTATAGGAAAAAATCAGTTGTAATTGTGGAAGAGTACTTTGCAAATGATGATGTTGTTTCAACAGCAAATGAATTAAGAGAGCTCGGGATGCCAAATTATGATTACTGTTTTGTTAAGAAACTTGTCTCGATGGCCATGGATAGACACAACAAGGAGAAAGAGATGGCTGCAGTGTTACTATCTTCTCTCTACGCCGATGTGATATGCCCTTCACAAGTTTATAAAGGCTTTTCAAAACTGGTTGAATGTGTTGATGATTTAGTTGTGGATATACCAAATGTCGTTGATACATTAGCTCTATTTATTGCAAGAGCTATTATAGATGATATTCTACCCCCTATATTTTTAACTAAGAAAATGATTATTTTACCAAAGGATTCCAAGGGAGTTGAAGTTATAAGGAGGACCCAAAAGGGTTATTTATCGATCCCATATCATACAGAGATAATCGAAAAAAGATGGGGTGGAAGCAAGAATAAGACAGTTGAAGATGTCAAAGCAAATATTACTACTTTGTTGACAGAATTTGTTGTTAGTGGTGATAAGAAAGAGGCTTGTATGTGTATAAAAGAGCTTAATGTTCCATATTTTCATCACGAAATAATGAAGCGTGCATTGATACTTGCAATGGAGAGACAAAAAGCTGAAGGTAAGATCTTAGAGCTATTAAGAATGGTAGCAAAAGAAGGACTGATAAATTCAAGTCAGATAAATAAAGGATTTAATCGAGTGATTGAAACCATAGATGATTTATCACTTGATATACCGAATGCTAGACAGATTCTTCATTCCTTAATTTCAAAATGTGCTTCTGAAGGATGGCTATCAGTTTCTTCCTTAAAGTACTTATCAGTAGAGCCGAAGAAAAGGCCACTTGAGGAGGGTGTAGCGAAATCTTTTAAGATGAAGGCTCAAGCCATCATTCAAGAGTACTTCTTATCACGGGATACAATAGAAGTATACAACTGCCTAGACTCAGAGAATTCTACATCATCTTCTGAGCTGAATGTTGTATTTGTGAAGAGATTGATCAATCTAGCAATGGACCGTAAGAATAAGGAAAAAGAAATGGCGTCTGTTCTTCTATCATCCTTAAGTTTACCAGCTGAAGACGTTGTAAATGGATTTATAATGCTAATAGAATCAGCTGATGACACTGCCTTGGATAATCCTATAATTGTTGATGATCTAGTAAAGTTTCTAGCTAGAGCAGTAATCGATGAAGTAATATCGCCTTCTCATTTAGAGGACATAGGTAACCAATTCATGGAGTGTGACTCAAAAGGCAATCAGATCATCCAAATGACTAAATCACTTTTAAAGGCTCGACTTTCAGGGGAACGTATTCTAAGGTGTTGGGGTGGTGAAGGAAGTAAAGGAAATGGGTGGACAGTTGACGATGTCAAAGACAAGATAGGAAAACTTTTAGAAGAGTATGAGTGTGGAGGCGAGCTAACGGAAGCATTTCGGTGCATAAAGGAGTTGGGGATGCCTTTCTTTCATCATGAAGTTGTGAAGAAAGCATTAGTGATTGTTGTGGAGAAGAAAAATGAAAGATTATGGAAGTTGCTCGAAGAGTGTTTTAATTCAGGGCTTATAACAGTGAATCAAATGACAAAGGGATTTATAAGATTTGAGGAATCACTTGATGATTTGGCTTTAGATGTACCAGAAGCTAAGCAACAATTTTCATGTTGCGTTTACAAGGCCAATAATTTAGATTGGTTGGACTCTTCATCTTTTTCTAATGAACCTAGAGACCTACTTAACGTTGGTAACCAATCTAAAGATTGAGTTTTACTTGCACTTCTTGTTCAATAATTTATACAATTAGTTTTTTTTTTTTTTTTTTTGGGGGGGGGGGGGAAGATATGGCATCAACATCTCATCAATCTTAAGTCATAACTAATCAAATTAAAACCATTAAGCATAAGTTCTATTTTATTTTTCTTTATAAAGGGGGAGGGGAGGAAACATTAGTTTATGATTGTTTTTTTTATATAATACTCAGTTCCTTTCAATATAAGGGGAGAGATTCGGTGTGAATAGATCTTTAAGTGATAACCCTATTATATATGAGAACAAATCTCAATCATTGGATACATCATGATCTAACTGTTGAGATTGCTCACATAGTAATGGTAGAAATGTAATTTATATATTTTTTTGCTCATTTCGAATAATAATTTTTTGTTCATTTATCAAATGAGCAAACACTTATTTGCTCATTATGAAATGAGAAACAATTTTTTGTTCTTTAATCAAATGTTTGCGTAATTTGTTTTGGTTTTTTTTCATTTATCAAATGACCAATTAATATTTGCTCATTTTGTAAATGAGCAATAATATTTGTTCATTTATTAAATGAGAAAATAATATTTCTTTGTTTTGTTTGTTGATTTATCAAATGGCAACTATTCTTCGTTCATTTGTCAAATGAGCAACAATTCTAAAATATCCAAACTAATATGAAACCTTGAACTTACTATATCTAAAAATGTAAACAATTTTTGGACCATAAGAGACCAACTGTATACTAGTTTATATTATGCACTTCATTTTTTGCCTATTTTTGAAGTACATAGTTCACAAGGTTAATTTAATACATGTTGTTCTGCTTATATCCTTCACAAATGAGCAAACTAAATTAATATGAGCAAACTAAATTAAAATGACCAAAATCACATACAATTAAAATGCATAAATGAAGATGAAAAAACTTATATAAGAATCTCAAAAATTGCTCCATACTATCAACATCGCTCGATCTAATCTAGACATTTTGATATCTTGCATTGCCAAGTCGATGATGTACTTCATTGAACTCTTGAACTATTCAAGGTAAAGATTGTTCACATTTGATGAATATAGCCATATTCTTTCAAATTTCTCGTGAAACATTGAAGTAATTGAATCCTATTTAGCTTTCAGAGTCAATTGTCTAAACCAAGAACAATAGCTCTTTACTTTGTCGATTTTTAACAAGTAAGACTTGCTTGTACTGTCTTAAAACGATTCCAAATCGATCAATTACTAAGAGCCTATATAGCCTTGAGTACGTTCTTGTTAATGTGACATTGCTAAAGATGTTCAGAACACAAATCATGCTTATGATTTGAACTTTTGTGAGTTTTCATGTAAGGGAAATGTTTTTTCTAATCAAGCATTTCTTGACTCATGGTTTAGACAACAATGTCATTCAAAGAAATTTGCAACTATTGCTCTTTACTTTGAATGTGAGTCTTTCCGTGTGTTAACAAATTGTTTGTTGATCATGGAACACAATAACCATTTATTTGTTCCGTCCTTAGCTTAAAAGGTCTTTAAACAAAGCATACTATCTTACAACTGATGTAGCACCACTTGCTACATTCTAAGCTTGTAAGTCAATAACTTAGCTTATATTCAATAGTTTGAGGTCACTTTCAAAGTGCAATACTCAAGCAGTATCTGATACTTGTGAAGATAATAACTTGCTAAGTTAATTAGAATAACATGACTCTTCAGCGAAAATGGAATCTTATTCCTTTTCTATGTTCCTCGTTTCTATAATTCTTATCATACTTTATCTTATAATATTTTAGAATTATTTCTTTAAGAGCCTTTGACTTTCATACTTTGTTAGGCATAATTAAGCATTTAATGCACCGTATAACAAAGTTCCATCTTTTCCTTTAATTTATACTTGAATTAATACATCAGTGAATTGTACTCACCAGCATATAAAGCGAAAGTATATGTTGGTTGTCAAGCATTGACAATTTTGAGTTTCCAACTCAATTCTTAATGTTTATAAAAAACAACCTAGTATTTTGAATACATGATGTCCAACCGTCCTTTCGGACTTTTATAAAAGTCATTTGTGAGAATTGTATTCTAGAATTGTCTCTCCTTTCTTTGAGAACCATTCTAAAAGATTTCCTTTACCAAACATGAAAAACAATATAGTTTAATTTGGAATTCTACAAATATGAGTGCAAAGTATAACCATTTATCAAGTAAATAACATAATAAGTTTGAAAATTAAAAGGCATTCATGCAAATTTTCAATCTTATTAAACGTCTTATCCACGCATTAAATTTGTCCCCATTTGGCGAGAATAAGTCGATTCCAAGATCCAAAGAAACAGAAGTGGTTAAGCATGCTTTGGCTTGTCTTAACACTCAATATCCTAAGGCAAGCAACTCTTTGCTAATGGCTCCAAGCCACTCTTGGTTGGATAAATCGTCGCATCTAATGATCTCACAACAACTTATCCACTTTACCACGACATGTTAGGACTCCATCACTCATATCGTTGAGTATAACCAAAACCAACTTGCATACCCGGTATGCCTTATGAATCCTAGGGAGTAATAGTGATGCCTCGCTTTGACGTAGCCCATCACTACTCTCAATAGGTCGATAAATGTTGTTGTGAAATGGCAAGTTTTACTCAATATTTTAGGGACTTAAGGTTTCTATGTTGGTTGATTTAAGTGAAATTAATTAATCATCACAACATTCTAAATCCTAAACATGCATCTAACATATAATTCATATATAAATACTCATAAATATATATCGAAAACATGCATAAATAAAGATGCATTTGACAACTAGCATGACCCCTTGAATCATCAAGTCTTCAAGGGACGGCTTTTGCAACTTCATGGCTTTGTCTTCTAAGAACCCCCGTCTTCAAGACATGACCATAATTATGAAAATACTAGTATCTATGATTAGGATTAATCTAGATATTAAGGTACTAATATACTCAACGGTTTGCAGACCGTATTTAGATTTACAAAAATACATCACGGATCACAGTCCGTATTTTCTATCCACTAGTTATCATTTTATAAAACCTGTGAGAGAATATACATTCCAGTCATCCATTCACTTTTTGTGAATGGCCCATGCATTTTACAACGATAAGACAAGTAACAATGCATAAAACGCGCGTAAACTAGTAACTAATTTAGGTTGATAATATAATTAACATGCCTATTTAAAACAAGTCAAAGTTGTTTAATTGATTATGTAATTTAGCGTAATTAATAATTGAAAATTTAAATGGGAGTTGGAAATATGAACACAAAGTTCAACATAAAAATTCCAACTTTAACACTTGTGAATCCTTGAAAAATTATATCTTCCAATATGAAAATAAATGAAATTTCTATTACAAGATCCAAATTTTATGATTCCAGTCAACTTAATACATGATTAAATCAAAAGTTCAACCAAAAATTCATGGAATTTAGTAACTCAAAGTTTCAATCACTTAACACAATTAAAGATTGAATCTTTAGTACTTGGAAGCAACAAAGAACAAATTTTCACACTTAATAATGCAATTAATTTGCAATTATGTGAAAAATAAAACCAAACTTTCAAGCACCAATTACTACTAAGTAACCATGCTTAAAGAGGTTTAAAATTGCATATAAATTAAGGAATGAACCAAATACATAACCACCATAAATATGCAATGAATTTTCAAGGTTAGAAAAACTTAACAATTTTCGTCCAAACGAAAAATCCCTCGAAAAGTGCATTTCTGGTCATTTTTTTGTCTAAAAACACAGTCCTTAGAGGGTAAAACCATTTCCATAATGCCTTTTTCTAGACACCCATTTGTGTCTCCCCAAAATCAAACCCAGTGATGAGTGTCTTTCACGTCGAATCATAATCGAATGAAGTGAAAGTGTGGAAAGTCTAGTGTTGCGGATAGTTTTAATTTCTTTTCTCTTCTCTCTGTTTTTGAAAACTTGTTTTGAGAAAACAGCCAATCCAGTTTGGTTGGTCCATGATATGGGTCCAATAGTAGTGTAGTTGGATGGGACTTGGCAAGAACTTTCCATCGATATATTATAAGCCCAATTCCGATGAATATTGAGGAAGTTATGGCCAATTTACTAAACTGGGCCCGCTTTGAGCCTTACATGCGGCTCAATGATCTAGGGGAGGGCCTAATATAGATTTATCATTCCTAATGCAATTAGGAATGGTTTTAGTCTTCTAGATTCTTCTAGAAGGTTCTTTTCATTCCTAATTCAATTAGCATTGATAAATTGACTTTTGTTGACTTTTCAGAGTTTTGATTAAAATCAAAGAGCATTTTTGAGGAAAATACGATTTTATCCTCCTGTACAACAATTTTTATCAGATTTTTGCGTGAATTTCCAGGTCAGCGCCAAACGCTAGCTGTAGCGCCTGGCGCTAGGGTTAGCGTCTGGCGCCAATGGCCAGCGTTGGCGCCAACCTTGTTTCACGTGCGCCAGACTCTGTTTTGATAATTTTATCTTTTTGGCTGATTTTCTCTATAAATAACGTCGTAAAAACTCCGTTTTCATTCACCTACAACCAGTTTTCATTCATTCATCAACTCATTCTCATTCTCTTCTAATCATTCGCCAACTCTCATTAATTTTCTTGATTACTCTCTTTCTCTCTTTTTCTAAACTCGCTTTTTACATAAAAAATTTCGCATTCATTAGATCTAGAAACACCTAGCCATATTCGAAGTTGCCTTCGCCCTAGACGTGAAAGGTTTAATTTCTGAGGGTTTGGTCCCAAATCTCTCTTTCAATTTTTAATTTAATTATTTGTTTATATTTTTCTTGAAGTTACTAACGTGTGTATTTTGTTATTAGAAAGAGGTACGAGGCATCAAAGTAAGTGCTTTAATGGTTTAATTGATGTTATGATATAGAGATCATATTTAGATTGTTATTATGATTCCTAGTATCATGTCTAAGGTAAACTTTAATATCAAGTATGATTAAAAGTATGATGCTTCCTATTCTTCCTAATAATTATGATTGTTAGCATCATGTTAGGGTTAAAGATTTGATTTTTATTGTTTAGTGACATGCTAGGGTTTGTCATTAATCTTGTTAGTATCATGCCTAGGATCTTGCTATGCTTTAACATGATTATTATTATTATTAATATGATTGTTATTATGATGATTATTTTTTGTTATAATTGTTTTGATGATTTATTATGTTGCTTGATAATTTTATTGTTATTGCTTGATCACGCCTTTTTATGCATGTTAAAGGGTATTTGTACTTGTAATCACGCTTAATAAGATAATTAATAATCTTGTTAGGGTTAATATGATTATAGTTTCAAGTGATCGAATAATAGATTTTTTTGTGCATTATATTCAACCAACATAGATAAACAGGTTTAGGGTTAAACCTATTGATTACATGTTAGTCAAGAAGCGCACATGAATACGATATGAATAAAGTAGAGGCCTATTATTAGGGCAGGTTCAATCTCTTTTAGGTTGGATTTGTATCTTCATCCCCGAACCCTTATTTGGTTCAAGACCTTATGGAGTTGACGATCTCTTGGATCGTTAAGGGGTGTAACCTTCACCCTGTGAACGGTTTACAAGTTCCTAAAACTTGTTGGCGACTCTTTTGCTCTATCTTCTTCCCTTTTGGACGCCACCGTACTTTAGTATATGATCACAGTGGGGTTCAAGCTAGGGATTAACGCTTGAAAATATTCCCTACACCTTTCCACCCAAAATTCACTATTTTTGGGCGTAAATCTGGGTTCGAGGCTGAAATCAGCTCAAATACGGGTTTAAAATTAATAAAACCGAGCTACTAATCTAATTAGCAACTTAAAACCAGAAAATTAAACCATAAAAACACCTTGAAAAATATGATTATAAAAATGAATGAGCAAGGCTCCGATACCGCTTTTGGGTTTCGGTGAGTCCGACCCACCGCGGAAAAAAACCCGACCCCAAAACCAAACTCATAATAAATATAAACATAATGCATAATTAACATAAACACAAGAATAAGTAAGAGATTATTACCTTTATAGTGCTCTTCGCTCACGTAATTGAGCTCTTACTTCAAAGCCCCGACCCTTAGCCCCGCTCACACGGGGACCTCCTACGAAGTTCACCCGCAACGCGAGCACCAAACTCGGTTTAATTCCTTGGAGTTAGCAAGGTCCGACCTAAACCCGAGTAATTTGTGATCAAAGGTTTTCACACTATGATGCCTTTTTCAACACTTACTCAAGTGAAAAATCTCAACTCCTAAGGTTGGTATTTATAGGCAAAGGCTCTCCAAATTCCCATCATCTTTCCATGTGGGAGAAATAATAGTATGAGAAAAATAAGCAATTAATTTAATTCTAAATTAAATTAAATAGCAACACGAATAATCAAACAACACTTAGCACACACATGGGAGTGGTTAGGTAAGGACCACAAGGAGGACCACATGTTCTCCTTGATCCCCAAGCTACCAAAACCTCTGATCATAAGAGGGCATGACCGGTCAACCTCCTTGGTCACCAAGAAAAAACCGGTCAAGGCCCCTTTAACTTGGTTGGGCCTTGTACCCACACGCAAGCCAATGGACTGCATGCGCTGCTGGGCTTCAGCCAGCCAGCACGCACCGTAAGCCCGCAAAGCTGATGTGCGTTGCTTGGCATCGGCCAGCCATCACGCACCACACTTGGCCAACGCGCCCAGCTTGCCCTTCCTTACGGCTTGTTGGGCTTGCGGCTAGTGCTAGTGATGTCACGTGCTAGCGTAGCTCTCGTATGGTTAGGACGATACGAGTCTACGGCTACGCGTTTTGACTTTATTTGTTGTTTGACTTATTTGTTATGTCTCGTTAATTCCTAGAATTTAACTCGGTTCCGGCGCTCTAAGCTCATAATCCGACGTCTAAATATTATACTCAGGCGACTCATTAATTTCTTCCAAATTAATTCGTCGCTTTGGTTCGTTAGTTGCTTGGGTGTGACCCAAAGGGTTCAGTGAAGATTATGTTGTAATATTATTTATACATTAATATTACTGATCAGAAGCGGCCTCCACCCTACATTCCGATCACTTGACCTCACTGAATAATTAGCATTCTAATAATTCCGAACCCTCTATCGAAATAATACACTTGTTCGAAGGACACCATTCCTTTCACTCAGGTGGCCTAGTTTGCAGCGGAGACTCACATTTCTCTATTATTAGTGTTGCTGCTACTACTGTTGCTGCATTATCTTCAGGAAAATGGAAGAGCGCGCAAGAAGAATAAGTGTATATTGTATAGTGTGGTAGGATTTAGTTTCACTAAAGGAAGTGGAAAGATCGAGGAGAGGGAGAATGAAATGGTTGAGAAAGAAGGAAAGTATATAGAGTGAACACTTTAAATAGCCTTGGAGAAGGAGAGTAAACGAATGGCAGGGAATAAATTGGGGAAAAGCAAACAGCAAAGCAAGGTCAGGCATGATACACAAGAAGAATCCAAAAGATAAAACTAACCCTAGTAATTTTGGAGAGTTTAGGAGGGAAGGGCAGAATCAGAACGTCACTATTGCTAAATGAACAACAAATTTGGTGCTTGTTGGGACTTTTGTATATGTTATAGATTATTTTTGGAAATATCATGTATTAAGTTAAGTAAAATTTCTATTATAAAACTCATGTAAGTTATATTGATCTAGTAAAGTGGCTCACAATTTCATATCATGTTGTATATCATAAACTCATAAAAATTATTTATCGGTCAAATAGTTTATAGATAATCATTTTTTCAATTCTAATTAAACTTCAATGATTTAATAAGGAAAAATGTCCAGAATAATCCCACCTTTATGACGTCTGCTAAAAATAATCCGATCTTTATACCCAATCCGCTCAGAATGATCCCAACCAGTCATGTAACCGGTTATAACAAGTTACTTGACTCGTGGTGGCAAGTGATTGGTCAAAAAAATAAAAATAAATACAAAATAATAAATTAAAATTATAAAATCATCTGCCAGTTGCTTAAGCCACTGCCGATGTCGCCTGAGGCCAATCCCATGTCACGCGGCTCCGGCCACCCAGCCCTCAACCACAACGCTGACGTCACGACTAACCCTTTCCCTTGAAAACCATTTCCTATCTCGATCACAGCTCTCTCCCTGTCCCTTGTCCTTTTTTGGTCGTGACAACCTTCCCTGTCCCCCATTCTAACTGCTTCGTCCTCCCTCGACTTCTATTCATGTCGTTTCATGGGGTTTAGTCTGGTGGGTTTCAATTTTTCAAAGGGGCTATAATCCTACCTTTGGGGTTTTAGGGTTGGGTTGGCTGGGGGACCACTCGGTCGGCAAGGGTGGGCCAGAAGTAGCCTTGTCGCATAACCCTCTCTGTTAGGGACCTGCCGCCTATGTGTGAGGCAAAGAAGCCCGAATGTAAGTCTTCTAGAATCTCTTGCCCCTTTTCTGGGGTGACTTATTTCAAGAATGGTTGTAGGAAACCCTTCTTAAAAAGTTCTCCTTTGTGAATATCAAAGTTTGCCGCACACTTTTTCCGTACGGCTATCTCAACAAATAGCCTAGCAGCGTACCATCTAGCAGATACACCTGGATGCCATCCATCCAGGTAGAGGTTTGGTCAAGAACTCCAATGGGATCCTCTTCAATGCTACGTTTATCCATTACTTCCCAAAAGCCAGATGATGCCAACCTAGAAAGAGCATTTGCCTAATTATTCTCAGACTTGGGCACTTGACTTAGATAAAATTCTTCAAGCGTCCCAGCTTCAGCTTTAATCGCCTGTAGATCTTTGATCATATTCGGATTGGTGGCCTCATAGTCACCATGGTATTGGCTAACAACCAAATGAGAATTAGAGTAGGCGTCAATATTTTTGAACTTGCTGCCTGCACATGCGGATACCTTCTAGCAAGGCTTCATACTTCACCTCATTGTTTGAGCCCTGGAACTTGAACTGTAGTGCATACTCATACTTGTCTCCCTCAGGAGATTAACATGTAATCCCTGCACTACAGCCATTCATAGTGGAAATCCCGTCTATATACACTTCGAAACCTGATCAGTATTATTCAGCTTAGCCGACCTTGTCATTTCGACGATGAAGTCGGTGTACGCCTGACCCTTTACCGCCTTCCTTGGTTCAAAAGTGATTTTGAGACTTTACATTTCAATAGCCCATTTGAGGTCTACCGGATGACTCTAAAGTTGCCATTGGCCGTTTGAGTGGTTGCTCTGTGTAGACCATTACCAGATGTCTAACAACTTTTTTACTTCGACAACTGTCGTCTAACTTCTTTCCTTGCTGTGATTTATTTTATTTTGCCTAACCGGCTTCTTTTTGGGATCCACGGCGAGTTTGTAGACAGCAAGATCTGGACTAATGTCTGACATCTCTTCCACTTCAAAGGCAAAGATGACTTTGAATTTTTTCAGCAGGTTGTGCAGATTTGCACCTAACCTCACAAAAGAAGTCGTCCCCACCTTAACAATTCGCTCTGGATGAGCATCATCTAGGAAAATATCAATGTGTTCACCAGTCGGCTAAGGACGGAGTTCATCTAATCGTTCCTCGGTTAGTGAGTGCCATTACTTTTCCTTTTTGAGAACCACCAACTGATCAGCTTTTCTCTTTCCTCCGGCTACTGGTGGGGCTAGCTTGGGATCCTTGACATCGCCAAGGTCTATTGGTTTCTTTCCCTGGCCAACTACGGCCATTGTGGGCTTGACGTTTGAGAGGTAGCACTCTCTAGTCGTCTTCTGGTTCCCAATTAGGAGCCAACAGAACCATCATCCCTTTCATATTTCAGAAGCATGAGGGATGGGATAATGACTACCTTGGATTCATTCAAGGTCGGACGGCCTAGAATGATACTATAGGCGGTCAGCTGCTCAACAACCAAGAACTTGACGACCAAGTGATATCCTTTCCTTTTCTCTCCCAACCGGATGGGTAGGTCAATCCTATCGACTGGGTGCACAACTTTACCCCTAAATCCTACGAAGCGGTGAGTGACCGGGTGCATTCTGCTGGGTTTTTACTTTAGTTTTTTCAAACACTTAAAGTTGATGGTGTGAGAGGAGCTACCCGTGTCAATAAGGATCTGACCAACTAATTGGATGGAAACCTTGCATTCAATGACCACAGGGTCATCATGCGACCATCGGATTTTGTCCCGATCTCTTTCAGTGATGATGACCTCTTGGAAGGTGCTGGCAGACGTATGCCCCTCATCAACAGCATTAACATCCATCTTCCTCAAATGGTCCTTGGTGCCCTGGATGGTCGGGGCCCCTCCAGCAAACCCGTCTGTTATTGTGTAATATCGGATCTTCGTAAGTGTCCAAGCTACTAGTAGGCTAGGTCGTCGTTTTGGACGACTGCTCGGGGTTCATTTTAAGGGTCACCTTGGACTTGAGGATGTATGATTCAACACCCCTTTATCAGCCAAACGGTCTAACAACTGCTTGAGACTATAGCATTCATTGGTGTCATGGCCAATATCCTCATGAAAATAGCAATACTTGTTTTTATTCCAATTCTGGGTGAAACCTTTTATTGGGTTCGGCTTCTCTATGGTCAACCGATCCTTTATCTCCATGAGGATGGAGTAGAAATCCTTGTTAAACTCGTACTTTTGGACGTACGGTTTAAACTCTTTGAGCTTCTTCTGGGACGGCTGGTCAGAATTTCCAACTACCAAGATCTCTTTTCTTTTCTTGCTTTCTTTAGTCTTTTGAGCCGGCTAAGCATGCCGACTCTCTTTTTGTTTGTCAGACTTCTTAGAGTCTTACTGATTCTGGGCGAACAGAGGTCAGTTGCCTGTATATAGGCTTTCGCCTCCATCAACGCCTCTTGGAGAGTGAAGACTCTCTTTCTGACGAGGTCGAACTTAAAGGTTAACCCGTCCTTTAAACCCTTGAAGAAGTTTGTGTATGCAACCTCGTCAAACAATCCTTGAATCTTGATTCTCACCGGGTTGAACTGCCTGACATATGAGCAAAGCCCATCTTTCTCTTTTGGATGGTACTCAAGTTGAGACTTGTTTTCTTGGCAATGATGTTCATTGAGAAGTTGGAAGTAAATAAGAAGGCAAGCCTCTTAAAGCTGTCAATGCATCCGGCTGTCAAGTTGCCAAACCATTGCTTGGTGATGCCCTTCAATGTAGCCGGGAAGCATCTGCACCAAGTGACATCATCCAACACTTGTAGGTACATGAGAGTGGTATAAGCCATGAGGTGGTCTTCCAGATTGGTGGTACCAACCAAGACATTCTTAACCTTGGCCGGTTGGGCTGCCTCAGTTATCTCCTTGGTGAACGCAGAAGGTTGTTAACCAAGTTTCAGCAGACGAAGTTAGCAGTCCAAAGGCTAGACGTTGAATGTTGCTTGGCCTCCGAAGAGGGTCGGCAACATGTAGGGTTAAGCATATTGCCCGTATGGCATTTGAGGCACATACGGGCCTAAACCAATCATTTGAAGACCTATATGGACGGACTAGTTGCATGTTAAGTTCTCATGTATTGATTGGGAATACCTTGTTGAGGTATTCTTGAAGCTGTCTGGGAAGCTCGACGTCGAAACTGATTCAAACAGCTGTGGTTTCTCTTTTGCTCGATGATATGTCGACCATCAGAGAATAACTTTTTGCTACCATCCGGCTGGACATGCCGGATGACTTTCCTCGTGCCCGTCTGGGGCAGAATAACCTTGGACTAGTTAATTAAGGTCCCAGCCTTCTCTTTAGTATTAGGGTGTGGAGTAGGTTGCCGGTCCTTGATTGACTTTCTCCTCTCAGCATGTGGAGATTTTCTGACCAACTAAACCTTGCTAAAGCTAGCCGTCCTCTTGTTGATCAGGTCCTTGATCTCCCCTTTGAAACTAGTCATGAATTTCATGAGTTCGTCTCTAGCGACGGGAGCTTTCACCCTTGCCCCATGGTTTTCCCCAGCCGATTGTCCAGAGGATTTGCTCGGACCTGCTTGAGTTTTGCCTTGTTCTAATCTATCCTTGAGACAAAGGCGTTTTTTTATGAGTGACCCATTAGGGGCCACATGCATTTTGACTTCAAAGTTGTCTTTATCATGGTCTGAATAGACCTCTGCCTTAGCCCGAGACTGCATCTCATTAAGAGGCAATATAGGTTCTCAAGAAACCATCTTAAAGGTACTTTCCCCACTGCGTCAAATGTTTCAGGGTTTTCTGTGTCCCTCGGGAGATTTACAATACCAAGCCTAGAATCAAGCCGCCTGAACCTGCATGTCCCTTACGTGACCCTCACGTGGCATGGTCAACGCTGGGAAATAAAAGTCAAATGTGTTATTCTGGGTGGGAGGTAGTCAATTACAACATTTTATACTTTATAAGATAGTTAATTACAAAAGTTAGTTTTTCACAATATATATATATATATATATATATATATATATATATATATAGAGAGAGAGAGAGAGAGAGAGAGAGAGAGAGAGAGAGAGAGAGGCTAATGTAAGAACTAACTCTCCTCTATATAAGAACTCAATCTTATATAAGAACCAATTTCAGCCCTTTATTACTTTTGATCTAACCATCTAAAATGATCCTTAATAGCATTTCTGTAATTTTGAGGTGATTATATTTAAACATAGAAAAAAAAAATTATAACATCGAAAAAAAAATTACAACATAGGAAAAATTTTAGAACATAAGAAAAAAAATTAGAAGATAGCAAAAATTTAGAACATCAAAAAAATAATTTAGAACATAAGTTGAAAAAATGATTTATATTACAAGAAATTTTTTACAACATAAGCTAAAAAATAATTTAGAAGATAGGAAAAAATTTAGAACGTAAAATGGAATAATAATTTAGAACATAAGCTAAAAAAAAATTAGAATATAGGAATAACCTTAGAACATAACCAGATTGAAATTTAAAACACGAGGTGTTCTTACATAAGAAAGGGTTCTTATATTAAGAGGGATTTCTTTTATATATATATCCTAATTATCTAATATAAACAATTTTTAATTACAAAATGTGAAAGAAAGTGATTTGTTTGATAAATTGTATGTCATTTGACTTGTTAAAAGTTAATACCCTTAAAATTCAACTTATTCTGAATTAATTGAAAGGTTGGCTTATTTTCAGCTAAATGTGCAAAGGTTGGCTTATTCTTCACAAATTTCCATACTTCAATGGATCTATGGCTGTTTGTGCTAGATACTTAATACGCGAGTATGATCACATAAGGAATATGTAAATATTTCTAGGCTCTATATGCTAGCTAACACCTAAACAATATTAATGTACGTAAATCAGAATACCAAATAGAGGAGATTGAGGAAATTCAAAGATGATCTGATGCTCTGTACAATAAAGATCAAGAAATATTCTCACAGAAGCGGTACAAATTCATGTAGTACATCCAGAGCAGTACGTTAATTGTGGACAAGCAAAATTAATAATCAGCAAGCAGTGAGGTCATTAATTTTTAGATATTTGATTAAAGGGAAACTTTTAACATTCTAATGGCTATATAATCTTTGATAGACTTACACAGTACCCTAAACATGAGTGTGGTTTGCGACAAAGGTCATATACAGACTCTGACTTTGTTCCCATATTTAGCTATATGTACTATATAAAAACCACATACTTGAATAATAACCTACCTTCAAATACTGGAACTATTTTGCATCCTGCAACTTCTCTTGAATCTTAGATTCAACTTTTGTGATTTCTTTTATATAAGCATCATTTTCTTCCAGCAATCTAGCCTCCCTTTGTTTTGCCAAAACAAAATCAATCACAAAATGAAACCATTAAGAAAGCTTCTACCATTAGCCATAATCCCTTCATAAAATTTAGTACAAATTACTAAGAATCACTTTTAATATGGCTAGTTTCTATTAAGCAATGCTCATCAGGCTAACATATGCATTACCTGCAGAACGACAATTAGAAAATTGCAACAAAATCAACTTAACATCAAAAAAAGAAATACATATTGATTTCTTGTACAAGGAATGTGAAACCGTTTGATATTGCACTTGGTGTACCTCAAAACTCTTCCCTAGTCATTCCCTCTAGCACAATTTACACATATCCAATGGATCCAGATCCCCTGATAAACAAAAGACACAAACAAATCAAAATGGGATTACATAAGAATTGAGCGCTACAAAAAAAAAGGGAACTTGATAGTTTTTTTTTCCTCTGAAAGATGGTTGGCCCTACTTTTGCTGCCATGTTGATCATAAGTATAAACCTAGGATTATGCACACACAAGAGAAGCATAATGCGCACAATATTAGAAAATTGAATGTTATTGGAAATGGAACAAGTATATAATCAGCAAAAGAGTTTATTTCATTGTTCTTCATTCCATTTCCAAAAAAACAAAAGCAAGAATACCATAGTATCAAGCAATATCTTCATAAGAAATAAAGTAATATTTACAAGAAACAAAATAGAGTACAAATTGGTCACCTTCTCAAAGGCACATACAAGCAATTTTAGAGTTATAATCAAACGCAATGACATAATAATTTTAGAGTTATTATCAAACTCAATGACACAATGTAATGGGTAAGACCTTATGACAAGTTGACAACTCATGAGTCATAGCAGTAGTAACATGCCAACAATAAGTTCATACGTGTCAACATTACCTTATTCTCTTAACAATGAATCCATCTTAACAATGAATCCTTAAGTCACATGCCAACAAGTAAGATGATATCAGATTATCAGCTATGCAACATCTAAAATGAGCCAAATTAGAAACAAGGAAAATCCATCTTATTAAGCACTTACAAGCTTTTTTTTTTTTTAACAAGCACTTGCAAGCTTCAAGAAACCTTGTATGAGCCGTTTTAATTAGTTAGGGGTGTTCAAAAATACCCGACCCGAATGACCCGTCCCGTTAACCCGCTGACCTGACTGAATTTAGCGGGTATTTTTTAAAAAAAAATTTGAAATTACCGGGTCGGGTACCCGACCCGAGAAAATAGCAGGTCTTCGGGTCGGGACATGGGCCGACTTGTGTGGTTAGCGGGTACCCGCTGACCCGTGAGTGTAATTTTTTTTCTTTTGGGTGAAAAGTCGTTCATGTGAAGTGAAGGGTTAGGGTTTTATACTTTTACTCCCAAATCCCAACTATCATACTCTCCCTCCTCTAACAAGTCGTCATTCCTCTTTTCTCTCTCCTCTACATATTCTCTTTCCCTCTATACAATATACAATTCTACATGCTCTCTTCCCTTCTCTACAACTCTCATCTCTACTCTCTTTCCCTCTCTACATGTCCATCAATATCTTACGGCTCTACGACGATAACAGAGCTACACTTTTAAATAAAATAAGATGATGATCTAATACAGTTAAAATATTGTTGCATAATAAATCACAAACATACTGCAAAATTTCTAACAATCCAAAATTTGTCATCGACTATTAAAAAATAGTTTCATCCCTCATGACAACTTATTTCAAGATAGCCATATTAATTACAAATCCAATCAAATTCAAGTCTCCACAACAAACCAAACAACAAAACAGTAGATCTATCATATTTTATAACAAAATGTACCAGTTTGCCAAAGCATGAAGCAAACTAAGATAATTAGCAAAAAAAATGCTAAATAACTGAAAACCATTGAGATAAGACAAATCTAAAATAAAATCTGGTGACAATTGAAGTAAAAAGAACATCAATTTGCTCCATTTACCCCTATCAAATTAGTTGACTATACATAATTTCTCCCAAAACCAATTTATAAAAAGTTTCAAACCAAAATTATAAACCCTAGAATTTCTAAGATAACAAATAACGAAATTGAAATTAAAATTTAAGGCCTAACCTTTCAGCGATCATCTTTAATAGTGGATGATTAACCTTCAAGTGTATTATCAAGCGGTTCAATTGGTTTACATTTTCTGAAATCGAATTTTTAAACCTGTAGAAATAACATTGAACAAACACAAATTGAAAATTTCATATGGAAGAGAGAGTTGTAGAATACCAAAACAAAACCCTAGCTATTTAATCTGAAGGGGAATGAAAAATCAATACTTATATACTAAAAGAGACACCGGCAACGACATGTGTCATCTCCTAGTGTGTCCTTAATTATTTTTTTAAAAAAATATATATTTTAATTAAGGAAACAAATCATTTATAAAAATCAATTTTTTTTTTTGTGCATATTCCATATTGACAAGTAATACTTATTATATTTAAAATAAAAATTTATTCACAAATATTTCTAAAAAAAAAATTGGGCAATATATAACAAAAATTAATATTTTTAAATAATTAGTGACCTATTTTACAATAAAGATTTTTTTTTTTGCCTACTTTGTTTTAGTTGTGTATTGGAAGCTATAGTTAAAATTGCAAATATCAAATTAACATATCACATAGTTTTTTTATTTCTTGACTAATTTATGATTATAATATTTCTCAATCAATTAAAAAAAAAGATCACCGTGCATGGCACGGGATCTAACCTAGTATTAATGAACTGATTGACATAGAGGGAGGAAGAAACGAAGATGAAACTGGCAGTGTGAGGAGAGAGAGTAAGCGACAAGCTCAAAAGGATTTTCAATAACGGTTTTGAAATTTTAGGAAAAATAGGAGGGGAGGTACGCGCCTATATGTTATGTTTGTATTAATATCCTGACCGTCATATTAAGGTGGTCTGATGCAACAGCTTTCAATATGTCGTTGTATTAGAGTACAGCCGTTGCATTAGATTATTCTGTTGCAACGGCTAAAAAAAAGTCGTTGCATTAGCTTAATTTAAGTCGTTGCATTTGATTAAAAATGTAGTAGTGTATAGAGGTTAGAATCATGTTTCTTGAAAGGATTTTT
Source organism: Chenopodium quinoa (assembly GCF_001683475.1). Lineage (NCBI taxonomy): Eukaryota > Viridiplantae > Streptophyta > Magnoliopsida > Caryophyllales > Amaranthaceae > Chenopodium > Chenopodium quinoa. Next base: position 2,755,755 of record NW_018744821.1, on the reverse strand, counting down.
TTTTTTTTGGAGGGGTTCTTGAAAGGATTTTTTTATTACCTATTAATTGGGAATAAAAGTAGGGATTATTAATTAAGTTTAAGCATGTTTTAAAGGGTTTAAAAGTGATTTAAAGAGTGTATATATATTGCTGGAAATGTGTATTGAATAGGCATTAATGTCTCTTTGTAATTTTGGGTTGTAGTAGACTTCCAAGTGAGTGATTTCATTTAGTCGTGACGTTTTTTGAGATCATATTCAAAGTACGTTCGCGTACTCGGTAATTACTTAAGTGATAGAAGCATGCTAGGCTTTTGTTTAATTAATTCTAGGATAGTAGCATGATAGGTATTAGTTGGAATTGGTGATTGGATTAATGTTGGTGATTGATTTTTGAAGTATGAATAATTTGAGGTGAATTGATGTTTGGAACTAATTGTTGGCATATTGATTATGAACCACACTTTTATTTTTAGCATGATAGAAAGCATATTTATTTATTTATTTTAATTTTTTTTTTTTTTGGTGTTTAGAGAGCCACAAGGACGGGTGATGAGAATCGATCCCATGATTCCCTAGAATCAGGAGGGAAGCTCTAGCCATTTGAGCTATATCCCTCACTCTCTAGAGAGCATATTTAATTAAACTGTATGTTTAATTGAGTTTGAAATATCAAAAGGGAATTTTATTATGGTTTATATAATTTTTATTGATGTTATAAGCATGGGAAATAAGTTATTTAAGTTTCTATGTATACAAGAAATAAATTATATTTTGGTGCCTAATTAAGTGCACTTAAGGTGTTCTAAACACTGAGGGATAGGTTTGATTTAGGGCTTTATGCGTTTAAGGTGTTATTTAACACCGAGGTAGTTTAAAAAGGTTTCAACATTAAATTATATGTGGTTACTAATTATTCAAGAATTTAATTGGTATGTTTGGTTGCTTGGATGATTTAGGGCCTGTTCACATTTACTGAATTGAGTTGAACTGAACTGAACTGATTGGAGCTGAACTGAACTGAACTGATTGGAGCTGAACTAAACTGAACTGAGCTGAAATGATTATTTTGTGAGAGAGGGAAATTAAGAGCTGAACTGAACTGAATTGAGCTAAAATGAATATTTTGTGAGAGAGGAAAATTAAGAGCTGGACTGATCGGAGCTTAACTGAACTGAAATTAAGTAAGTGTGAATAGACCCTTAGTATGATCGATTGTGTTATGGATTGAGAGTCATCGCCAAGTCTAAAGATGTAAATAACGTAAAGTAAAAGAGATTACACACCCAAACTCTTGGAATGTATATACCTTGAGTATGAACATATGGGAAGAGTTATGCGACTTTATATTTAGTAAGATCGGCAGTAATGCCAAACGAGTCCTTAAAAGTTAAAACCCCTTATAAAGCCCACCTTATCCCATAATTAGGACCTATTATTTAGAGATGTTCTGCTTTGCTGAGTCCTACTTTGCTCTGGCCTACTTTGCTTAACAATAATAATAGTAATAGTAATAATAATAATAATAATAATAATAACAATAATAATAATAATAATAATAATAATAATAATAACAATAACAATAACAACAAGAACAACAATAACAACAACAACAATAAAAATAACAATAATAATAACAATAATAATAATAATAACAATAGTAATAATAATAACAATAATAATAACAATAACAATAATAATAGGTTTTTCTCTCGACTTGGGCGATTAGGGCTGGGTAGTCTTAGGATTTCCACGTCATTTTTCCGGCAACACCACGTCAATTTTCCGGCGCCAACGTCAGATCAACCGCATTTCAAGCGAAGGGTTCTCGGGCAACATTTCTTGCGTCACTTTTCAGGCTGTTTCAAGGGGTTTTTTTTGTGCAGTTTCAGGGCGATTTTCAGGCTGTTCTCAGGTTGGTTCTGCGTATGTTCAGGCAGTTTCAGGGCTTGTTTTGCGGCTGCTTCAACGGCGTTGTGTCAGGTCAGGTTTGCCGGCGATTAGGCAGCAGTTTTTGGGTGGAATTCTGTTGAGTTGAAGGGGTTGTTTAACTGTGCAGTTTTGCGGGTAGTTTTATGCGAATTTCGGGGAGTTTATGAGCGAGTTTGGGGCTGCTTTGTACGCGGGTTTTTGGCAGTTTTCTTGGTGATTTTCAGTCAAGTTTTAGGGTCTCGTTCTTTGGTGTTTGGGGCTGCTTGTTGGTGCAGTTTTGCAGGCAGTCTTCTTTGGTGTTCTTTGGTGTTTTACGCACAGCAATTTTGCATTTCTTCTTGCTGCAGTTTCTGGTATGTTTTGGTGCTTTTGGGTCCTTTTTTGAGTGCATTTTGTCTCTAATTTCCTGTTCAGTTTTCTTGGTTATTTTGAGGTGCAAATTTCTAGTCTGTTTGGGTGGTGTTTTTTGTGATTTTTGGGTGCATTTTGCTGGACATTTCGGGTGCAGTTTATTATGCTTTTGGGTGCAGTTTATGGTGGATTTTTTTTGGGTTTTTTAAGTGTTGTTTTTCGAATGGTATTGGTGGTGGCTGTGTGTAGCCATGTCGGTGAAGTTTCATTGTCCCTTCGTGGGTCTTAGTGGGTGTCAAGATGGGAGTGGCAATGGGCTAACAAGGCGTTCTTTAATCAAGCATCTTCATGATCGTCATTGTTGTACTGGTGCGCGGGTTGTTACACGTCAGTCTCTTACTTCTAATTTGGTTGTTTATATTGAGGCAAAAGTTACTTTTACGCGTATGGGGATTTGGTTATGTGGGGTTTGTTACAAAACTCATACGCTTCGTTCTTGGTGTCGTCATGATAGGGGTGAGGATGTATCACCCCCTGATGAAGGAGATGGTATTGTTCGTTTTGTGCTTCATAATTTCTCCAGGCCACAAGCTCCCTCTTCTTCGGCTCATATTGGACTTGTGGATGGTTTGGCGCGAGATCAGTTTTGTGGTTTTGACGTGGCTCTCCTTAATGGGGTTTCGCACAAAGGGGTTTCGCACTGTGAAATCTATCCCTCCCAAGTGTCGTTTGGGGTTTTCTCGGATTTTGAAAGGTGCTCTTGATATGGTGATCTCTAACCCTAATGACATTTCTAGTTGGATATCGTTGTTATTGTTACCTGTTTGCACCCTTAAAACCTTTCGCCCGCGGAGTAGTCGTGAGTCAAGGTCTTCCGTAAAGCGTCGGCATCAAGAAGAAAGTATTTCTCGGGCTATTTGTTCTTGGGGTGCACCAGGTGGTAGGTGCAGCTTGTGAGGAAACTTTGGTCGAGGATCCTTCTACTATGTCGGTGGTTGATGATGAGGACCTTGATTTGGAAGAGCGTAATATATCAAGCAGTGTCGTAGGAAGATTTGTGATGGTCATTACACCGCTGCAGTCCGGGTTCTTTCTTCTTCAGGTGTTGCTCCGTATAATGAGGCCACTCTTGCAGATTTGCTTTCAAAACACCCTTCTTCTTCACCTCCTTCCTTGCCTGATGATATTCCTGTTGATCAACTTCATCTCGTTGCTTCCTCTGCTGTTGTTTTGGATCGGATTAAGAGTTTCCCGTGTGGCACATCGTGTGGTAGGGATGGGTTACGTGCTCAACACCTTATGGATTGCTTGAGTGGTGCTGATGTGGCTGTCTCAGACGAGTTGGTTGACTCTATTACCGGGGTGGTTAATCTGTTTCTAGCTGGTAGATGTCCTATGGAACTAGGAGAGTATATTGCTAGTGCTCCACTCACACCCCTTGTCAAGCCCAGTGGTGGAACTCGTCCTATAGCTATGGGTACCGTTTGGCGGCGTCTGGTTTCGAAGTCGATGCTGTTATGGTTAGACAATCTTTGGGAAGCTACTTTGATGGTCTTCAATTTGGCGTTGGGGTTTCTTCAGGCGGTGAGGCCATTCTTCATGCTGTGAATCGATTACTTGAGGTTCGTGGATTTGATGTTGGTCTTTCAATGTTGTTGTTGGATTTTCGTAATGCCTTCAATCTAGTTGATCGTGCGGTCATGTTACGTGAAGTTTGTCGTCGTTGTCCGGGTATTTCGCGGTTGGTTGAATTATGATACTCTAATCCAGCCAGATTGTATTATGGGGACCACACCTTATGGTCGTCTCAAGGGGTGCAGCAGGGTGATCCCCTTGGTCCTCTGCTTTTTGCATTGCTTTGGTATTACAACCCTTGGTGTGTAAAATCAGAGATACTTTTGATGTATGTCTTCAGGCTTGGTATTTAGATGACGGCACTATTATTGGTGACACATTGGTGGTGGGTAAGATTTTACAGCTGATTATGGAGGAAGGGCCTCGTTTTGGGTTACATCTTAACGTGGAAAAAACTGAAGTTTCTGGCCTACAGAAGACCCCGAAGCAGGCTTCTGGGTGTCTTTCCACCTAACATTGCTCGACCTTCGCGTGGTGTTAAGTTGCTTGGTGGTCCTGCTAGTTCTGATTCTGGTTTTAGTATTGAGCTTGTGATGCATAGGGTGACCAAGACCATTGCGCTTATGGATAAGGTTGCTACGCTGGATGATCCTCAGTGTGAGCTATTGTTACTTAGGGCTTGTACCGGAGTTTCTAAACTCTACCTTGCGTTGCGTACTTGTCCCCTAGTACTTTTGAGGCGGCTCAGCGCACATTTGACGGGACTCTTCGATCTTCTTTGGAGCGTATTGTTACTGCCTCAGGACCTGGGTTTGGCGATTGGCAGTGGCGGCTTGCAACTTTACCATTTGCGTTTGGAGGGCTTGGTGTTTATTCTGCAGGTGATGTTCGGCATTATGCTTTTCTTGCTTCTCGGTTACAGTCTACTGGGTTGCAGACAAAGCTTCTACGATATGCTGACATTGTTAGTCATGGTCGAGCTTTTGAAGACGCTTTGGGTCTGTTTAATGGCGTGGTGGAGTCTGATTTTTTAAGTAATCCTAGTGAGGTCGCTGCCCCGAAACTCATGAAGAAATTGGCAGATATATATTTCACGAAGGTTACCGATTCTGCAGAATCCACCTTTTCATTATCCCCTCGTCTATCAGTATTGTGGAAATCTCAGCAAGGAGATCACACGTCTGCTTGGCTTCGGGCTGTTCCTATTTCAAGATTGGGTCAGACTATGAACGCAAAGACTTACCGATGTGTGTAATGCTACCGATTGGGTGTTCCGTTGTTCTCTGCCTCGACACCGTGCTCTGCTTGTTCGAGGGTTTTTCCAGGGGATATTTTTGGCGATCACACGGTGTCGTGTGCTGGTATCGTGGGTATTAAACATGGACATAATGTTGTTCGGGATACCCTAGTAGATGTTTGCTATCGTTCTGGGATTTCAGCAAGGAAAGAGGTTGACATTGGGTTGTCTGGAGGGTACGACGAGACCCTCAGACCTGCTGATGTGTTACTTTATTCTTGGGATTGTGGTCGCGATGTCTGTGTAGATTTGACAGGATCTTCTCCTTGACACAGTCAGGGCTATCTGACTTTATTCCTGGACGGGTTGTGGCTGATGCAGCTCATCGGAAGCGGGTTAAGTATGAGGCTCGTTGTCAGGCGATTGGATATGGGTTCATTCCCTTCTCCTTTTCTTCGTTTGGTGAATTAGAGAAGCAGGTTGTTGCGTCGCTTAAGCGAATTCAGAGGTTCTCGACGACGCAAGACATTGGACACCTGCTGCAGCTCATATTTTTACTAGGGTAGGCTTTGCTATAGCTAGCAGAGTGGGGGCCCAGATTGTATCTCGGCTTCCCACTAATTTATTGTAGGTTGTATGACTTTTTGTTTTTGAGATAATAATAATAATAATAATAACACAAAAAAATAACAATAATAATTATAACAACAATAATAATAACAACAATAATAATTATAACAACAATAATAATAATAACAATAATAAAAATAACAATAATAACAATAAAAATAATAACAATAACAATAATAACAATAACAATAATAACAATAACAATAATAATAATAATAACAACAACAACAACAACAATAATAATAAGGCAAAAGCAAACGGACGCCCCGAGGGTGTTGGATAAGCTAGCTAAAAGTCGAAAGATTAAATTAAAATGAACATTAATTACACCAATCGACGCGATTTTGTCATGTTTTTCCAAATTAATACCATTTAGGCAATATTTTAAATGCTTATCCAATGTAGGGGTGTCAAACAGATCAGGTCGGGTCGGGTTCGTGTTCGTGTTCGGGTCAGCTGACCCCCAACCCGTACCTGATCCATTTAAGTTTTAGGGTTGAAAAATTGAACCTGAACTTGATATTTTTGGGTTTGGGTCAACCGAAAATGACCTAATTTGACCCAAAACTTTTTTTGGGTACAAAACAGGTTGCTAAATTCGGGTTGGGTCAACCCAGCCAAACTGATTTTGTTCATTCAATTGAATTTTAAATTTTTTAAGCAAAACAACAATTCAAACTCATAGTCTTATAAATTTACTTACCGGATTACAAACAAGTCTAATTAACAAATTACAAATTGGATTCAAAAGCTACGCTGATTTTTAAATACAATCTTTAATACTCTTTGTTTTGCCCATCCCTTATATTGGAATTAATGTTGTCCTCTTTGAATGAAATGGATTTGAGAGGCCGCTACTTGCTGGAATTACACAATAATACAACAATTAATTAAAACCAAAACATAATTAATTTGTTCACAAACATGCAGATAAATTAACAGGTAGAATTTATCAAATAAGTAAACAACTTCTCACAAAAAGAACATTATCAGCAAATAAAACCATGTAATAAAAAATTTTAACAAAATTAAGCATCATAAATTCATATGATACTAGAAATTAGCTTGACAAATTTGTATAAACACATTTACAACAAAAACTAACAACAAAAATCAGCAAAAACAAGGCAAAACCCGTATAACAATACAACAACATAACTTAACAGCAAAAAATAGCATGAAAAATACCTTGGATAGACGAAGGAGAGGCTGGGAAGAGGATTTTAGGGTTTGAACAACAATAGCTAGAGAGGATTTTAGGGGTTGAAGAGAGAGAAAAAATTTAAGAGAGATAAAGAGAATGGTAGAAAACGGTTGAGAGAGTGAATAGAAAGAGAGGAATTTAGGGTTTTTTTTATTTTATAAGGGGATCTATTCAAAGTTAGGCGGGACTAAAGGTTTCTTTAAGGGTTTTTTTTTATTTTTTTTTTAAAAAAACACTTAAATGTGTTCGGGTTATCAGGTCGGGTTCGGGTTGACCCGACATGATAATAAGCTGATTTTTTTTTGGGTTATGTGGGTCATATTTGGGTTGAGATTTTCAACCTTAACCTAACCCATTTAAATTTTGTGTCGAGTTTGTGTTGACCCATTTAAGTTTTCGGGTCGTAAACCACAACCCTAACCCGTTATTTTCAGGTCGGGTTTGTGTCGGGTTTTCTGGTCGAGTCAATTTTTGCCAGCCCTAATCCAACGCCTCGATGGTGTTCGTTATCAAGATCCTAATCTAATCATATAACTAATATATAAAGCTAAAATTTTAGCCAGGTGACGAGACAGCGACACTTGGCGTTCCAACTTTTCGCCAAGTGTTTTTTGCCAAGTGTCGTGCCACGTAGGATAGAGTTATACAGAATTCAATTTGTAGGATAAAAAAGTTCATTTAGAATTCTATTTTCAATCAAATTTGGATATAATTTAAGGATAAAATTGTTAAGGGTTTTTCTATATAGTAACCCTGTTTTTTTCACTTTTCTACGTTGTGCCCCAATATATATCACTTTCTACATTGTAACCCCAATATATTTTTTGTTTTCATACAGTAACCTTGCCGTTATCCTGCCATTAAAAAATTCCGTTAGTGGGGCCCACTCTCCATTATTAATATTTTTTTATCGATTTGCGCGTTGAAAAATATTCCGTCACAGGTTTCGGGGGCTATTTTTGCCCTTAAGGGTCTAAATTGAGCTCAGATTTGACAAAAAAATAACGTAAATGCCTCATTTTGCTTATTAAAAAATGTCTCGATTTACGTGTTCACATTTTAACACACAAAACGAGGCATTTACGTTATTTTTTTTGCCAAATATGAGCTCAATTTGGAGCCTTAAGGGACAGAATAGCCCCCGAAACCTTTGACGGAATATTTTTTCAACGCACAAATCGATAAAAAAATATTAATATTGGAGAGTGGGCCCCACTAACGGAATTTTTTAACGGCAAGATAACGGCAAAGTTACCGTATGGAAACAAAAAACATATTGGGGTTACAGTGTAGAAAGTGATATATGTTGGGGCACAACGTAGAAAAGTGAAAAAAACAGGGTTACTATATAGAAAAACCCAATTTTAATTTAGAGTTTTATTTTCGATAAAGTACGTACCAATATTTACAAATTGAATTATAATTTTATTCAAAAAATAATTACATTATAACTCTCATAAATTATCATATAATTTTATTTTTGGTATTATAATATTTCTTGGAGCGAAGGAATTAGTTCAAAATGTACCACATCTATTATTTATAATATATTCTAATCAGTTAAAATAACAATACTTCAAAATCTAATATAATTTTATTACTATGTGTAAACCTACCTGTCAATCGGGTCGGATCATGAGTCATTTCGGACAGGGTCATTATTTCAGGTTACGGGTCAAGAAATGTTTTCACCAATATTATTATTATTAGTCATTACATGCCTACTACGTAGTTTAAATTGTCACAAAATTAAAACACATAATTTCCTAACTAATTTGTACCAATGATATGTTTTAAAATTTGACATATAGATTAAAAATTAATCTTAAAATTCAATAAACAACTCGGGCATTGCACGGGCACAAAACTAGTATATATATATAAAGGGGAGTTTTTTTCCTGAGTTTTTAGATAGACACGTAGGATTTAATTTTTTCATTGCGCCGCGTAGGAATATAAATTTTAGTGATAGCCAATTAAATAAGAGATTATTAATTTCTTTTAGAATTAATTAATTCAAATGCCATATAAGTAAAATTGACGAATGATATTTTTAAGTTTAAATTAATTAAATATAAATATTATCTTTTGATATTAGAAATTTTATACAAATGTGTAACAAATTAGCACATAAATACAAGAAAAAAAAAAATTAAAAAATTTCAAATAAGACCCGGCCCCATTTATTTATCAGATGGATCTAACCCATATTATAACTATGGCGGGTCATGGCATTAAGAAGACCTCCATTCCTACCTCTCTCAGTTATTTCATTGAAGCGCACTCAACGTTCTCCATTGAAGCACAGTTGACGTTATCCGACGATGAATCAAATATCCCCCATTGAAGCAGCTTCTAAGGTAAGTTGTTTGTTGTTGTTGTTGTTATCATCATATCAATTTCACAATCTAGGGTTTATATTTGAGCTAATCTAATTTAATTATCAGTGCTGTAACTTTAGGGCTCGTAAATTCTTAGATTATGAAACATCATAACCAAAAGAAAAGAAAACTATGAGCATTATTGAATCAAATATCCCTAAAGTTATGTATTTTTCGTGATAATTGAATATGAAATTAAGTCTCGAAGCTGGGAATTTGCAATGATAGTGTGGCAAAGTTGTGACAGTAATTAAGGAGTAGGGAGTAAATGTGTAACATGATAATTTCGATATTCTACTATTTGTAGTATGTTGTTTACACATGATACAAAATTAAATGTAATGCAATACTCAACTTAATATATTGATGAATTGATGGATTGAGAAAAGCAGAAAAACTAATGCAATGGTTATTGCTTAAAATTTGAAAAACTAATGCAATTATGTTTTCTCTATATTTAGGAGTATAAAGAAAACAAAAGTTTGAAAGTGAATCCGGATTTTGTTGATGATGCTAAAAATGAAGCACAAGTAGGAAAAAAGGGCCTGACTAAGCACAAGGGTAAACACGACAAGGACAAGCCATGGGATGACCCCAGTATTGACCATTGGAAAATCGAAAAATTCGACCCTTCTTGGAACGAATCAGGCTTGCTCGATGTCAGTTCTTTCTCTACTATTTTCCCCCAATATCGAGGTTTGAAATTTATTTATTTATTTTGTTGTGCAATTGTATGAATTAGTTACTAAGCTAATTTTTAAATTTAATTGGGTTTTATTCTAAACCTATATTCATGTTAATTTACTACAAGTTGAAGTTACTGAGAAAATTTTGATTCAATGCTTTCATCGATTTATGGAATATGCCCTTTGTGCAAGCTGATAATTTGTGCTGAAGCCAATTTGTTTCAACAAATTTGTGTCTGTAAGCTACTTACATAACACCGCTCACACACTTAATTAGCTATTTTTGTAATTGCTAAACCAAGTTCAAAACAAATTAACTAACTAATCTACAATAAGAACACACAAAGACTTACATAAACATACCCGGCTTCTTCTTGATTCCAACCGCTTATACACAACCCACTAAGCTCAACCCAAAAATAAAAAAGTCAATTAATGAAGCTTACTATAATTGGGCCAGTTTTAGTTTTTTTTTGAAGAAATTGATTGGGCCAGATTAAACTAAGAAAATTTATAATACTTAACCACAATTAAAATCGCAACATAACACTACAAAATCACAATAATTAAATTAATCCAAAACATGAATAACATCTCAACCAAAATTAAAACTGGGTGAATTCAATCTGATGAGATCTAATTGCTATTGTAGATCCATCATAGATGATCAATCGAGTGCTTGTTGTTCCTTGATCAATTGATCTGATGAATACTTCGGATGATTTTGACATTGTTTGATGATCTCTCTCCTCCCCTGTTTCGATTGATTCAATGGGAAGAAGATGGAAGATGAATTGAAAAGAGGGGGAGCGTTGAACCATTGAGATTAAATTACGAGAATTGAGTGTGAAATTTGAGGAGGGAAAACAGAGAAATTAAAAGGAAAAAAAAATTAGGCTTATAGAAATAAATTAAAATCAAATTGAGATGTTAAAAATTCTATAGAATAAATCATATATAGAAAAAACAGAGAAATTAAAAACCAGAAATGAAAAATTCTCATGTCCGAAAACAAAGATGAAATTGTAAGCAAAAATAATCAATGAAAAGGCCAAGAAGAAAGATTAACTCTTGGTTGCTCTTGAAGAACAGCTCGTGCAGCCAGCTTTATTAGCTCCCAAAATATGGAGAAGGAGATGAGAGTGCACAGTGGAAAAGATGGGAGAAGAAGAGTGAGGAGAGAGATTGAATGAGATTCTTCAAAAGCAAAATAAAAGGTTTAGAGGAAAACTGGGAGTGGCAAAATAAACCATCATTTCACTAAAGGCAGGGGCAATAGAATCATTGCACTATTCATTTGAACATAGCTTATAAATACTTTATAGAAGGGTTAAAGATTAGTATGAACTTTAAACAACCAATTATTTTGAGATGACTTTAATTTTTGGTGCATTAATCTTTCTGGCAGGCTGGTGTCATCTTTCTTTCTCCCCCCCCCCCCCCCCCCCTTTTTTTTTTTTTGTTTGTATTACTTATAGTGTTTAGTTATTTAGTTATTCAATGCTGAATTTTCTTTTCATTATCTTTCAGAAAAATACCTGCAAGATGTTTGGCCAACGGTGAAGGCTGCATTGCGCGAGCATGGTATTTCGTGTGAGCTTAATTTGGTAGGGTTTTGCTCTTTGGCCTTCAAAATTGGACAAGCTTACATTTGATTTTTTGACAAACTAATAATATTGAGTATTGACTATATATATGTGGTTGTTGACTATTGATAATACTTTTTTAAGGTGGATTTATATATGTGGTTGTTGACTGTTGATAATAGTGTTTAAAGTGGTAGGTGGATTTATACTCAGTCCCCCCCCCCCTCCAAAAAAAATATCATTAAATGGTTGTAATTGTCAGATGTCATGCTTGTGATGGTAACAGAATTGTCATGGTTGGCTAACCAATGCCGCATGAAGGAACGACACTATTTAGATTAAGGATGTCATTGACAATGTTTACCATTGAGTTGTTGAGAATCAATCTATTGTTGATTACCTGAATTATCTCCTCACAGTCTCGGTGGTATTTTAGTTTGCACCAACCCGTTTTAGATAAGCTCTTTGATAAGGTTGAGGATTGCCAAGTGCTAACGCTTTAAGTTATGTTGTTGAAATTCCCAGGTTGTGGATCCTTTACACAGCTTTCATCTGGTTGGATGATTTGAGTCTAAGAAACCACCCATCTCCACTTTGGGAATTAGGATAGTGTTCGCTTATTGGGCATTCACCTTGGTGGTGTACTAAAGAGAAGAATCTCAGGGGTTTTGTAGAGGCTTACCTTTTGCTTCCAGTGCTGTTTTACTTGGGGTCTTGTGAATACATGTTTGTTATTATATTCAAGTTCATACTTATGAAAGGTTTACCTCAGCTAAATCTCCACTAATCCTCATTTAGGTTATTGAATACAGAAGTTATGGCTCCTGTAATCCATTTATGCAGTGTAATGGAAGTTTTCACTTGGGTATATAGACCAAGGTAGCTTAACATCTGGATTTTTGGAAAAGTGTAAGCCCTAACACATGATGGGATCAAGTCTAATGCCTCTTTTTTTAGGATTCTCATTGAATTCTATAGCATCACTTTTGAAGATATTCTGCTTGTGAAGAATATCCAATAATTCATATTCTGGAGCTTTCTTAGATTGTGAAATTACTAGAGAGTTGACTAAGAGTGTAGATACTATAATGGTCTCATTAAGTGGGCATAGCTTGACTTAGATGATTATATAACTCTATCTATCTGCACTCTCTTGCAGATTTTTCTAGGATCTTGTCTTTTGGTTCTTAATGTCTATTGTTAAAGGAATATTTCAAGAGTATGTTCTAGGGGATAAAGGGGAGTTAATGTGATAAGGGTGTTTGGGGGAATGAAATGTGGAGGTTTTTTTTAACCCACAAAAGATACATGAAAAACAATTGGGCCATCCGTATAAGTGGGAAGGAACATTTAGTGACAAAGGGAGTAACTGTTTATCTATCTCTTTCTTTTTGTTCAGGTTGAAGGTACCATGACTGTTTCAACAACTAGAAAGACCAGAGATCCATACATTATAGTGAAATCAAGGGACCTTATTAAACTTTTGTCAAGAAGTGTTCCGGCACCTCAGGTATGTCTTTAACTCTGTAGTTTATTTTTATTTTGCTAGTATCATCTCCCACAATTAAGATTCTGTTTCAATGCTTATGCAACACTTGTCTGTATCAGGCCATCCTCATTTGTATGAAATCCTCCATTCCTGTTTTTAATTGTAGTTTTGGGTGCACTTTGATATGGTTCTCTTATGTGTTGATTCACAGGCAATCAAGATACTCGATGACGAAATGCAATGTGACATTATCAAGATTGGTAATCTTGTGAGAAATAAGGTGTGGTTCATTCTGATGAAAATTGTTTTACTGTTTTTGCAATATTTGTCATTGGTGGAGTGTTTTTTCTACAAATTGTCAATTTATGTTCCTTACTTTTGATGCATGTATAATTTGTTGCTTTTCATCATTCATAATCTTTTGACAAACAAAATTGAAGATATAACTATGATTTGTCCCTTAAATGTTATACTTGTGTGTTTTCAGTTGGTTTAGGAATTTCAGAGCCTAAGCAAAAAGTTTGAGAGTAGAAAACTCCTGGTAGAAAGCTATGCTCGAAAACTCAAATCTTATAAGACTAACCTTAGGTTGACACTTTTTATGGTGCCACTTTCCTTAGAAAGTAGTAGTCAAACATCCTGTAATGCTTAAGGCAAATGGTCAATTCAACTGATAAAAGCATAAAGCTTGGTATTAATTACAAAGATGAGAACTGTTGAGAGGTTCTCTTTTGATCTTCTCTCCCAATATATTTTTCAAATTTCTTCACACCTCTTGTATACGATTACAATTGTTCATAAGTAATACCAACCTCTTTGTCTTCCTCTACCCATTTCCCATATTGTGCTCCACCTAGTGTTTCCTTCTTTTGTCTCATCCTCTGCTGGCCACTGCCTAGAGTACTTATGAGCACAGGTGGCCTGATTTAGTTTATCACATTGTCGTAGCCTCAAGTCTATATCCTTTATTGGACATACTTTTGTCCAGATGCCTATGAAGTCAGAATTTCCCATGTCTAACTCTTGGATCTCATAACTGAGCCAAACAACTGATAGGCTAACTATCATAGCAGGCTTCTATCTGTAAGTAATGTTACTTTAAAATTTTGGAAGATTTTAGGATATGCAGATTATACCATGAGTATCTTTTTAAGCTTTTCGATTCTTGGTCTTATGGGTGCAATCACTTAATTCAACTGTTAGTGAGAACAAAAAAATTTCCAGGGAACCGAAGAAGACTCAGTATGTTAGACAAAATTTTAAATTCTTAGGCAAATCAAGTTTCTCATCTAGGACTAGTTTCAGCAATTTTACTAGAACTTGCTGAACTGGAGAAAGGAAGGGCAGTTTGAGTTGTGGTGTTTCAGCTGTTTCCTTAAATGTTGAAAGTCCTAACACACATTAGTATCCATCAAAAGCCATGCTCCATTTCGTCCTTTTTTTGCTCTCTCCTTGTACCTTGTTCAAGGTTGCGAGGCTCAGCCTTTTTTTATCCGAACTGGTTGATCTTGATATCCTTCCCTTATTTTGGTTGAAGGTTTATCAAATTCATACTCAGATCATAAAACGTTATTTCAGTTGAAAAGAAAATAGCCTTAGCTACTAGTCATAACTTGAATTATTGAAAGCCATTCTGAATCAGCTTGACTCCCTAGTTCCATATTAACAAAAGGAACTATTAATAAAGATGAGCTCCCACTTGCAAAAGAACCCCATCTAATCAGAGCAACTTAAGTGATGTGTCCTGCAGAACTGCACAAATTAACCATCCCTGAAGCAAAATGATAACAGTACTTTCTGCCAGAATTGTTTGGCTACGGTTGTAGAGCACCTGGGTCAGAAAATCAGTAATAAATTCTTTTAGTACACTTTTTTTATTTTTTTTAAATATGTGTGGATAGAGTTATGTCTTCACCCAGACATTGTTTGTGTGATGTTAAACATGTAAAAGAAAGAGGAAGAGAATAGACGATGGGATGGGGGTGAAGAAAGGAGTATATTGTACATACACTAATACATAATAACATTTCTCCTTTGAGCAAAAAAAAACAAAAATGTTCAAGTAATTTCTCCCTACGGTCATCTCATGAAACTGCTCCTTCTTTAAGTCTTTATTTGCATGTGTTTAAGCTCAGGTTATATTGTTAGTAACTCACAACCAACCCATGTCCTTATGTGCATATTTTGTTTCATGTCCGATTCGCTGTCCAAAAGTGATAGTCTGTGGCTTTATGTGTATGACAGATACATTTCTTTGGAAGGATCTTGATTGGTTTGTTTTGCTAATTGTAGGCACGCTTTGTCAAAAGGAGACAACATCTTCTAGGTCCCAATAATTCTACCTTGAAGGTTTGTAATATTAATCTTATTATGGAGTTCTGCTTTTGAAAAACTGAGAGAAGTGAACTGTGTGGATCTTGTAGGAAGTTTTGTGCTATGCTGGACTGATGGCCAAAAGAATAGCTCAAACTTTATTCCATTCCCCCCCCCCCACACACACACACTTTTTCCCTCCCCTGAGGTTAACAAAGCTTTGTAGGGATTTCAGATATGAAGTTGGTAGGTGGATCGTTGGGAACATGCACTTAGTTCCTTGGCTTATTGTTTTGTACTGTATGCAGGCACTTGAAATCTTAACAGGCTGCTACATCCTTGTCCAGGTATGCATCAAGAACTTCTAGTTAATGTTGGAGATCCTTTCTTTTTGGAGCATTTTTTAGGAGTACCAGTCCTCTTTTAAGTAATACTGACTTGTGTAGCTGTATATCCAAAAGTGAAAGTGTTAATTTACCATCAAAAATAATTTTCTATTATTTTCCCAGAGATTCCATCACTGAAACATTCCTGCAGCCCTTGCCCCAAATTCTTTGTTTTCAGGAGGGTGAGGCTGTGTGCACCAGAGTTCAGATACCCCCAAAATATGATTATATTTTAATGCAAAGTTGGGATTATTAGGACTGGCCTTTTTTTTTTTTTTAAGATCATTCTTATAAATTGTCGATCCCTTTTTGCTCTTCTTGCCATTTATGCAGGGAAACACAGTTGCAGCCATGGGATCTTTTAAAGGATTGAAACAAGTGCGGAGAATTGTAGAAGACTGCATACAGAATAAAATGCATCCAATATATCATATCAAGGTACACAATAATCATCTGCTTCTCTGTTTGCTGTGTGTTGTAGACTTCAGCAGCTCTGCCTCAAACAGGATCTGGGTTTTGAAAAAAAAAAAAAAGAGAGAGGAAGGAGAGGGGGGGGGGGGGGAGGATTTTTGTTGCTTGTTGGTATTTCTCTGTTTCTCAACGACAGAGGTAATATTGCTCACTGGCTGCTGAAAAATTGAAGCCAACATTGTTGAATGAAGGCATTTGCTCTTGGGATATGGGAATATACACTTGTCATTGAAGTTATATACTCAATTAATTACTCACTCTGTTGTCCAATTTCATCGACAGATTCTCATGATGAAGAGGGAACTTGCCAAGGATCCCGCCCTTGCAACTGAGAACTGGGAAAGGTTTCTGCCACAGTTCAAGAAGTATGACTATTTGGATTGAAATTTATGTTAATATTTTAAAAAGCATTATATATCTGTGTCATCTAATTTTTTGTCTTCTTGAACTTCAGGAAGAATGTTCAGAAAAAGAAAGGCAAGGGTAAGGAGAAGAAACCTTATACTCCATTCCCCCCTCCACAGCAGCCTAGTAAGGTGAGAACTATAGTCCGTAAATCTTATCTATCTTGTGTGGAAGTTTCTAGCTTGTAAATAATGTGGTAAACTTATATGGATGGATGGCTGATTTCAGAAACACTTTTGTGGTTGATGTTGAAATTGTTATGTTTGGACACCTTTTTTTGTTCTTGTGAGCAATATTAACAAGTATACCCTGTAGATTGACCAACAACTGGAAACTGGAGAGTACTTCTGGAGTGAGGAAAAGAAGTCAACAAAGATGCGGCAAGAGAAGGAGGAGAAGCAGGCTGAGAAGACAGCTGAAAACAAACGAAAAAGAGAAGCTGCATTTATTCCACCTGAGGTTTGAGATGTTCAACTTTTCACTGGTAATCATTAAAGTTGTTTGCTTGAATTTTGACACCATGTGCTATTACATTACAGGAACTTGTGATGCAAGGGCATAATAGTGCAACAGATGGTAAAGGTGATGTCAGTTCCATGGCACTATCATTGAAGGTAATTGAGCAGAGCGATTTCATCCTTTTTAAACATTGCTTTGCTATACTTGGCTGGTTTGTTAAATTGGGGTTGCATAATTCTGCAGCAAAAATCAAAAGAATTTAAAAAGCAGAAATCTGCCAATCATGTGGATCCTCAAGCATATATCGCTGAAGCACCTGCTAAGAAGAAGATCAAAAGCTCGAAATCTTGACCCCTCAAGCATATATTGCTGAAGCACCGGCAAAGAAGAATAGAAGATCAAAAGCTCCAAATATTGACTGGAGAATCTTGGACTTACCAATTGAGCAAGAACTCACTGTATCATAATTTTCAACAATCCATATTTGCCAATTTTGATGTATTTGCCAATTTTGATGTTAGTGAAACTGATTATATTAGGTTGATATGGATTTCTAATACCATGAAGTTCAACATAATTTTATCTTTTAAGCTAATGTGTCTCAAAGCTTTGGGTTCAATTTTGGTTGATTTTTTGGTCCTAAGGGTATCATTTGTGAAACATAAAAAATTCCTTTGTTGCAAATAATAAGAAATAAGAAATAGTAATGTCGTAATAATAAAAAAATATGCTCCATCTATTATAAGTTCTTGGTATTAAATGGTTAAATTTACCAAATATTTAGAAGCGAAAGAGTAAAACTATTGGTCCCTTAAGATTTGCAGACATATAATATTAGATATCAATATTAGTAGGGTAGTTTCTAACTATACATACTGATTAAAACTATTTATTGCATTAATAATAACTATTTTTGACAAGAGTAATCATAATTAGTTGTTATTTTGATGCCTATGCTTCTTTCTTTGTTTCACATACAAAAAGATCATGTTATATAAAAACCTGCAAAACACAATACCTTAGACAACTGCATATAAAATTGAAAATGAGTCGGCCCAGGTTTATAACAGGGCATTATCGTCAATTCAGCTTCAAAAGTAAGGGTTAAAATGTCCAAGGCGATTTTGATGCCTAACTGCTGTTATGTTGGACGTTACTTTGCCTAGCTTAACCATGGTTACTTGGTGTTACACCAATCCAACACATCCGACTGTAAATACGAAACACGTGTCATTGTCTTTTTTAATTTGACCATGCTTTTTCAGTCCCTCATTGTTTGTTTCTTGTTCTTCTACCTAGCCATCAGATCTTCTTGTGGATTTGGTGTCGGGAACGCTGTTGTGTTCGTCGATCTGGGGAAATTGCGGAGGAGTTCTGTAAATTCATTTACTCGGATATCAGCGATTATCAGGTGCGTGTTTGTGTTGCTTCGTTACTCCAATTTGTTTGCGTTTTCAATGTGTTTGCGATAAAGTAGGTGTAATTTTCGATTTACTCCAATATCTTTGTTGTTTTGAATTTGAATTTTCCAATTTGAATTGGCTTATAATTTGCACAAGTGAGATGAAAATTAGGAGTTCTATTTGTGTTTGCTGGGTATAATCAACAGTGATTCCTGATAAAGGAGGTGTAATTCCTGATTTTACTCCATTTTCTCATTCGAACAAATTGTTTGCATCTTCAATTTCAAATTATTATGAGACGGAAATTAGGGGTTTGCTACTGTAATTGAGTTTAAAGTTGGAGTAATCTATCATTTACTCCAATTTTCTGCGTTTTCTATTTGAATTAGCATTTTGATATCGGTTAGCTGGTTAGTGAAGAGTGTTGTATGTCATGTAAATGTAGGCAAAATATTGGGGAGTAAATGTCGAAGAGGAAATTGGAGCCGAAGGTATGAGTTCACATATATTTTCTGCTTGTATCTTGTAATTTATGTGGTGATGAACAAATGGGTACTGATTAAGCCGCTGTCCAATGTAGGCTGGTTGTGCAAGGTCGAAAAGGAAATTGGTAGAGAAGGTATGATATTTCGCATACAAGTTCAGATACTAATGCTTATAATTGAATGATTCACATTGGTTGAATTGTCTTTGTTACAAAATGGAAACAGGACGTTGTGGGGGGTCAAGTGAATCAAAAAACAGAAGCACTGAATCCCCATGTGTGTTCAGGTAGAACAAAGGTCAGTCAACTCATACAACCTTGTTCAAACATCATGCTGAATCAAAAAAGTGAAGCACTGAAACCCTCTCATGCTTAAGTTCTTCAAACAATTTCAAAATTCACTAAAACCTTAGGAATTCAGGGCCGAAATCCTTTAGGAAAGAGTATATTACTCTGACCATATTCTTGGTGTCGCTTTTGAAATTCTTGTAAGTGTATTTGACGGGGATCCAACAAGACACTATCACCAGTTTGACTCTGGGACCTTGCAACTGATTTGGGAAATTTTATGTAATTCTGTTCCTCATTTTAGTTAAATTATTTATGATTATTTTCCAATGGTATGAGGTTCTGTCAAATACTTAACAACATAGCTTGTATCCTTCTCAATATCTCATTAATTTTCTGTTCACTTTAAATTAGTGACACATATGTAGTTCAATTTGTGTTAGACAGCTTGTCTTTCATAAACATCATGGTGTAGTCTGAAATGTATCCATTGTTGGTTTTGCCAGGCACCAAATTTGACTTGCCGTGTGGAGTCATTTGGAAGAATATGTCAGAAGTTTGACGAGAGACGGAAGAGGTGGGTGTCTGAAATGGGGTTTTCTGGCCTCCTTCATTTAGCTTCTGGGATGCATATGCCTAGGCAGTTGGCATATTGGTTGCTGAGTCGGGTGGATCCCATTTGGAAGATGTTGATTTCTCCCAAGGGGTCTGAGTTTAAGTTGTCAGCTAATCAAGTACATTGGATACTTGGCATCCCGAATGGTGGCAAGTGTGTTCCCTTGAAAAAAAATATGAGGCTAGATGTTAAGGACCAGGTTGAGAAGTTGCTCAGTCGATACAGTTATTCATGGGAAACAAAATGCACGAGATACAAAGGACGTGCGTATGTTGTGAAGGGCATCCATGTCAATTCCACTATAATGGATAGAGTTGAAGGTAATTGGGAAGAGAACGAGGAGGCTGAATTTAAGACCCTATTTCTCATTCTTTCACTTCATATGGTTCTCTTCTCTACACAGTCACCACGGTTATCTTCCGATTTGTTGCCTGCTTTGACTTGTGCAACTGAATGTGCTAAGTATGACTGGTGCAACTTAGTGCTGTCCAAATTTTTGTCTTCTGTCTCTTCATTTGCAAAGCGTTTAGATGCAACAGGAAATGGTGGTGGTAGCGGTGGCTGCTTGTTGTTTATTGTGGTTAGTACTTTAATCAAAATATCCGCGTTTAAATGTGTTGAACATATGATTTTGGTTTGTTGTTTCATGCCATAGTATCATGTGTTGGTTCCTGCCATAGTATCTTGTTTTGTTGTGTTGTCTTGGTTGTGTGCTGTATCCTTATGTAGTATCCTATTTTGCTTTGTTGGTTTTGTGTTGTCAAACCGTAGGTCTTTTACCTGGATCGGCTTATCAGGGATCCCCTTCGCTGGGGGACATTCCCCCGAATAACTGTTTGGGGGTAAACATGATATACGTCTTACAGCCAGAGATGATCGCATTAGCGATGTTGGCGAATTTGGCAAACTTGGGGTATGTTTCTCATCTGTTTGTGAAAATTCATTGATAATTAGTGAACATGTGGTTCGGCATTACTTAGTTAGAGTTTCCGTTCGACAGATGCTAAATGTTGCTTATGGTGAAACCCACCCTTTAGACACGAGGGATACCAGTGGACCTCCTGAATCCTGTTGTAAGGTACAATGTAGCAGTTGGTAGACGAATGTATTCCATGCTATCATATTGAAGGTTTATGTCTGCTGATAGTACTTGCTACACCTGCAGATCGAAGTCCCAGAAACGAACTCATCCCGAAAGCCCAGGCGAAGGAGGCCTTGGAAGGGTGCTGGTGTATCGTGGTTCAATTAAGTACGGCCAGAGGTACCTATTATCATGTAACGAAATGTGTCTTGTATTCTTAATGAGCTGATCGATTTGTTACTGAGTTTGGGCTGAATAATTGGACATTATAGCTTATAATGTGAAACAAAGGCTTGGGCTTAGCCCAAACCAAGTGGATGAACTTATTTTTGATAATCCTCTTAGCCCAAACTCACATATGATGATTTTTCTGAGTTTGGACTTAATAATTGAACATTAAATCTTGTAATGTGAAATAACGGCTTGGGCTTAGCCCAAACCAACTGGATGAACTACTTTTTAATAATTGTTTTCGCCCAAACTTACAAATGATGATTTTACCAGATTTTGTGAGTAATATTGTTCTTTAACATTTGGGCCTGGCCCAACCTACTAGATGGTCAATCCCAAACCCATACCAAAAGTTTTTGAGGGTAAAATAAGATTTGAAATCGCTTGATCCTTAATGATTCATGGTTATATAAATTTAGTTGTCTACCTCCTATACTAATGAAATGAATCAACCTGTAGACACCTAAAAATGTCTCCCCAAAATCAAACCCGATGATAAATAACCTTTCACCGCCTCTATTGGTCGGGTTTAGTATTTAATCCCGAGAGTGCTTAAAAAATCGTATTTTATTAAATTCATACTTTTGAAAGGTCCATGGATTAGTCTTGATGTTTGGTAAAAACATAGTTTTAATTTTAGCCCAAGCTTATTAATTAATTTTAAGCCCAAACCTTTTTATTTTATTATTTTATTATTTATTTTTGGCCCAAACATTTTATTTATTTTTATTTTATTATTTTCTTATTTTAGCCCGAATAATAAAAGTCAGAAAAAGACCGAAATTATCAATCGGCACTTAAAAAGCCGAAAGAAATTAGGGTTAAAAATGAATTTAGACGGAAAAATGGACTGGAAGTGACCGTGTCACGGTACAGTCTGACCGTGTCACAGGAACCCTTCCCGTCTGACGGTGGGACTTCCCGTGACACGGGAGGTCTGCCGTGACACGTGATGTTCCGTGTTCTTTCCGCGTAAACCCTTAACGCGTTTTTCATTCCGTTTTCTGAAAATTTCCCGCGTCACTCCAAAACAGACCGTGTCACGGGAAAGTGTACCGTTTGACGGTACAGTCTAACTGTGTCACGGTACAGTCTAACTGTGTCACGGGATACTTTTTTAGGGTTTTTATCATTTTAGGGTTCCGTGTGCTCCCTCAGCACATTTTCCCTATAAATACCCCCTCATTTCTGATGTACGGGGCAACCAGAATTTTATTATTCTTATTTTCTCTCTTCTATGCTATTAACCTAAACACTAGCCTACCCCTTTTACTTCAAAATTCCTTCTTCAAGCACTCAAAGGAGTCCATATTTTACTCGAGGTTCTGTCCTTAAGCCAAGGCGTGAAAGGTAGAATCGTTTGAGGGTTTGGACCAAATCAACTCTACTTTTTATTTAATTTAATTTTCATTTACTTTGTATTTTCATTGAAGTTACTAACAGTTTATTCATGATGTAGCAATTCAAAGGAACGCGCAGAATGTGAGTAATTAATTAATTTAATTACTCTTATTTTTAATATTGCTAGTATCATGATTAGGGTTGTTATTATTATTATTATTTGATTTGACTCACGTTATTATTGTTAAATTGCTTCCAATATTAATGTTTGTTCTATTATATTTATTGATCACCATATTGCATGTTTAAAGGGAATATGTAATTGAAAATCACGCCTAATAAGATAATTTGGACAACCGGTTTAGGATCCCTTTTAATCTTATTATTAATTGAAGTGATCACCAATATTTTAGAATTATGTGTGCATTAATCTTAAACCAATTTAGTTAAATAATAGTTTGGAGCAAATTGAATTATTGTTTGTATGCCTTTGAGATCACAGGAATGCTTTTCAATATAAGAATCGAGTAGAGGCCAATACAGGCGAATGTGACTCCATGACTCACTTCGTACCATCATCCCCGATCCTCCTTTCGTGGTTCCGAACCATATGGAGTTAATAATCTCATGGATTATGAATGGGGTGTAACCTTCACGGGTCAATCGTTGTCCCTTATCGTGCTTGCCTTTTTATGATCCGTGAACGGTTTACAAGTTCCTTAAAAACTTGTTGCCGGCTCCCTACTTTATTTGTCCCTAATCGTAATGTCAATTCCCACTTCCTATGAGTACCAAGCATATTCACCACATGCTTTTAACGTAGGCGCACTTCGAGCGACGCCTACAATTTGGCGACTCCACTGGGGAGGATTTTTAATTATTTGTCGATTTGAGTGATCGGTATTTAATTAAGATGAGTGGATGAGACTTGAAAGATTCTTGAAAAAATGTTCCTGTGATTAATTTGGCGATTTTGCATCTGCATAGACATTTTAACGTCGCATTCAGGTCGGTCCCGTAGGAAAAATTGGATAACTTGATTGCGCGCAAAAGCAAACAGGGCACCAGTCAGACTTTCTGACTGCCGTGTCACGACAGAGTCTGCCTAAAATCAGTCTGGTGGCCTATTTTCTTTTCTCACAGTCGACTTCCTTCGATTTTTCTGAAAAAACGTATGTGTTCTACATACGTCTTAGCCCCAGGGGATTTAAGCTCTATCGACAAAAAAACACTCATGGCAATAAGGGTTCATCCGAGTTATTAAATCCACCCAAACCATGGAGTCGAGTTCGATTTCATCACGAACTCGCGGAGCCGCCCGTTGGCATACACCCTCAAGGGAGGCTGCCTTGCTAACGCGTCCAAATTCTTAACCATGGTACCCTTTTGACACCCAAAGCTTGACCAATAGTTGAACATAGATCTTGACTCTAGGTTGCGAACTTTTTCCATCATCGTGCCTAAATGCTATGTGGTTGTTTGGTGTTAACCTTCATGTGTTTGCTCTTTTGTTTAACCCATGACCGAGGGTTTTTATTCTCACATAGTAATTAGTACAGACTTAAAATCGATTAAAATCTGAAAAATCACAAAAACTGACCTGGAACTGCGCACCGTGTCACGGCATATTCTGCTGTGTCACGGTGAGCAGTGCCGTGACACGGGAAAGTCTACCGTCTGACGGTAGACTGAACCGTGTCACGCCAGTCTGCACCGTGACACGGTGCCCAGGAAAGTGTTATGTCAGTCTTTTTTTCTCGATTTTTGTGTCCAGTATTGAGTCGTGTCTAGCTATACGATCAAAACACGCGTCCATAACCTCACTTAATCACTCACATGTCGTGTTCACACTTTTTTGCTTTAAGTTGTGCACCACTTTTTTTACCGTATTTTAGGGAAGTCTTGTTTTTGTGTTAAAAAAAAAAAGTCAAATATTCCCGTGACACGGGATGTTATCCCATCTGACGGGAGAAATGTCCCATGCCACGTCACCCCCTGGCAAAAAAAAAAAGCGTCAGTTAAGTCTTCCGTGTTAATTTGGTCCTTGCGTCAGTCATTTTGGTTATTGTTTACATGTCTAGCCATACGATCATACCACGAGTCTTATAACATCACTTAGTCACTCACGAGTCAAGTATAGTCCACACACTTTCTTTATGTTCTGACTCGAGTCGTGCACCAGGTCGTTTACGATCGTATATTAGATTCATGCACCCTTTTTTCGTCATAATAAAAAATGAGTGGAGTTTTCTCACCTGTTTTCAAATGTCTATTTTTTTTCCTTCCTTTCCTATCTTGAGCAATGAGTCAAACAATTAAGTGAATTATTTTATTTCACAGTACTTGTTCAAGGAACAGAGATAGATCAATACGGTTTGAGCCATTACCGCAACAATCTCTCAGATCTAATAGGCGTTCAAAGAGAACTTTGTCATCTCCATTACTCATCACCTTTCAATGGCTACTAAAGAAGACATTGAGAACATCAACAAATCCATTGAGGCACTGTCTTCCATGATGAAAACCCTTACCACTAGGGTCACTACCATGGAACAAAACAAGGTCACTGTTTCCACCCTTGACAAACTGAAGGAACAAATGAGTAAGATTTCTGAGGCTTTCACTTATGTGGAACGGCCTCCCACTCCTTTGAATGTGAAGGACAGACTCCCTGAAAAGTTATCCACTGCTGATATTCCAAAGTTCAATCCTACTGACAATCCAATATTCCATTTGAAGGCATTCTCTGTAACCATGGCTCTTAAGGGATTGGACGTAACACTCTTCCCTACGGTGTTCCTTCTCTCCTTAGAACATGCTTGCCAACAATGGTTCTATTCCCTAGATGTCAAGCGTACTGCGACTTGGCAAGATGTCACCGAAAGTTTCATGAATCGTTACAAGTGTAACATTCAAACTAAAACTTCTGAACGTGAACTCTCCATTCTCAAACAGAAAGAGAATGAAGGCTTCACCGCTTACCTGAACAGGTGGAGGGAAACAACTTCACTCTTGGTAGATCCCCCCAAAGAAAGAGAGATGGTTCGCCTCTTTATTCAAAATCTGACTCATAAATATAGGGAACATCTCAAATTTCTTCCACTGAACACTTTCGAAGCTGTATACGACATCGGCATCAATATCGAGGATGAGCTAATAAAGACTGCTGGTAGTAACAATAATAACACTTGGAAAGACAAGAAGAACGACCATCCTTCTTCTTCGTCTTCTAAGCACGAAAATACTACCAACAATATAAGCCAAGTTGATCTCAATGAAGTGCTAGCTCTTACTCCATTGCCCAAGAAGAAAAGATCTTACACTCCTTTAGGAATGACTTATGATGCGGCCTTTGATCGCCTTTACAGTTAAGGCCTGATCACACCTATTGGGCCATTTCCAGAGCCAAAACCTGAAGAAAGGAGCGCCAAATGTAATCCCAATGCCCATTGCAAGTACCATCAAGGAAGGGGCCACACTACGGAGCAATGTTGGAATTTGAAGGACGTCATTCAAGACTTGATGGATGCAAATAAACTTCCTGTCCCTCCAGGCGGCAAGAAGTAATGAATACAAGGCACACAGATCCTTCGTGCAAGATTTCATGCTTTTTTTATTCTTTTGTTTCAACCCTCTCCCCCAATAAGTCTAGCATAGGTTCCCGTTATCCATGTGTCTATGTGTCACATTTCTTACCTTCTTCATAAATGAGCATCTCTTTCTTACATTCGATCATGTGATTAGCAAAAAATAAAAAAATAAAAAAAAAATTTGCCGAACTAAACACTTGCAACCCTGTCATTCCCCATTAACCACTCAATCACATATCCAGTTCTTCATCAACTACTTTGAGCCTCGTCTAACATTTGGCCTTCATTTCTTCAACCCACATTCACTCAACCCTGGGATTTGAAGATGTGTAATTGTATAACATTCAAAAAGCAAGTAAAAAAAAAAAAAAAGTAGCAAAGCAAAAATAAAACAATGTCTAAAGGCAAGTGTTTCAATGTCTTTGATATGAACACGTCTCAAATTGCGTCTCTCATCGAGTGCTCGGTACCGTGCCTGAAAACATGAATTCTAAGTGAGTGATGGACCGCATGATCTGAGATTGCCTACATTGATTCAAAAGAATAAAAAAAAAAAAAAAGAAATTCAAAACAAAAAAAATATATGAAAAATAAAACTTGCAAAGACTAATACACAATTACATATCTTGGGGGCTTCTCTTGGGTCTTGAGCCTTTTATGCCTATCTTTCTTAAACCTTCAGCTTAACCACCTTACAACCCTTAAAAGACCTCTTTGAGGTGTACATACACTTGTGCAAAGTTCGGTTAAAAAGCTACGTTCGGCCTGATTCCTAACGGATACGTAGGCAACCTCACATCGAGGTGCGGCCACATTCATATTCATGTCCATGCATGATCGAATCAAAGAATATCCAATGCTTATCCCTACCCATTTAGAGCTAGACTTGGGGGCTTGAACCCAAATCACATTAGCTTACCCAGCCTGAAGAGTCGTCATCTTTAACTCTTCTCACATCTCTTTCCATTGCTATAACCCTTACAGCCAGCCTTAGTATCACATTCACACACTTCACTCACACATCCATATCAATCATCCTTCCCTTTAAGAGCCCTTTATCATGAAATCTTGTTTCAACACTGTGCATGCTTCATCATATTTAAAGACAACATTCAGTAGAAGAAACATTGCATACTTGCTTAGCTTCCTGTCCTGAGCAATGTTCATTGTTTCGCATAATGTGCTAAGAAACATCTATATATCAATGATTTTTAATCATACAAAGCATATCGTGCTTAGCTCCTTGACCTAAGCAACGTTCATTATGCAATAATCACTTCATCTGTATACGTGCTTAGCTTCCAGACCTAAGTGACATTCAAGATCGTTTCTTTACACCATATATGATGCTTAGCTCCATGACTTAAGTTCATTCATCTATCGTGTCACATGATGTAATTGTCCTTAGCCTCCTGGCCTAAGAACATGCACCATACATTATTTTCAGGACAAACAATTCAATCCATACGAATCATTTCGTCTTGCTCAAGGAGGAAGTTCAAAACTTCTCTCCCTTTTCATTATTTTATTTTGGGGAAAGTTCAAAAAACTTTTTCCAAGTTTTCATCGAAGGAAGTTCGAAATTAAAAGTTCAGTTTTCACATCTTTCTTTTTCGGGAGAAAGTCTGTACCCTCCACTCATGACAAAAATTGACGAAATTTTTTTGCTTTTGCATCTTCGTTTGCTTGTGTCTGCACACACACATATACACACAAACACACACTCACAAGTCATACACATGTCATGTCACATCAAGTCAAACTTGGTAAAGTTAGTGGTCAAGTCAATCACAGTATGTACGAGTCCATTGGCAAATTTATTTTTGCAGGTCTTATCTACAGCCCACGTCCGGGGACAAGCGGACCATCTACAGCCCACGTCCGGGGACAAGCAGACCCTCTACATCCCACGTCCGGGGACAAGCGGACCACCATCATTTCATGACGCAAGGTTCTCGATACACAGAGACTTGCAATCTCATCATCTTTCGACTTTCCTCAAGCATGGAAAGTATTATCTGGTGGATTTTTCTTCAAGTATAGAAAACCGCCAAATCGGCTTTCCTCAAGCATGGAAGGCATTATCGGTGGAATTCTTCAAGCATAGAATGACATCATATTCATCAGTCGGCTTTCCTCAGGCTTGGAAAGCGTTATAGGTGGATTTTTCTTCAAGTATAGAAAACCGCCAGGGCGTCTTTCCTCAGGCTTGGAAAGCGTTATCGGTGGATTTTTCTTCAAGTATAGAAAACCACCAAATTCCTTTGTCGGCTTTCCTCAAGCATGGAAAGCATTATTGGTAAAATTCTTCAAGCATAGAATGACACCAAATTCGTTCATCGACTTTCCTCAGGCATGAAAATTATTATCCGGTAGCTTTCATCAGGCTTAGAAAGCTACCAAACTCTTCAGTCAGCTTTCCTCAAGCATGGAAAGCATTTCAACAAACGTCATCGGGTGGATTCCTTCAAGCTTAGGAAGCTGCCAAATTCGTTTGTCACCGACACACTGGTGCCAGATACGTATTCTATCCCGTTACTCTTTTATCTGTGGAATTAACATTTTTCTGCAGGTATCGGTGTATACAGGATGATTTAGGATCGCAGAACGTCTTAAATCATTCTCCGTCCCTATCGACTACTTTGACTATCGTTTTCGAAACTAACGTTTCTACAAATTCAGTCAAAGTGGGGGCTTCTGTAGACACCTAAAAATGTCTCCCCAAAACCAAACCCGATGATAAATAACCTTTCACCGCCTCTATTGGTCGGGTTTAGTATTTAATCCCGAGAGTGCTTAAAAAATCGTATTTTATTAAATTCATACTTTTGAAAGGTCCATGGATTAGTCTTGATGTTTGGTAAAAGCATAGTTTTAATTTTAGCCCAAGCTTATTAATTAATTTTAAGCCCAAACTTTTTTATTTTATTATTTTATTATTTATTTTTGGCCCAAACATTTTATTTATTTTTATTTTATTATTTTCTTATTTTAGCCCGAATAATAAAAGTCAGAAAAAGGCCGAAATTATCAATCGGCACTTAAAAAGCCGAAAGAAATTAGGGTTAAAAATGAATTTAGACGGAAAAATGGACTGGAAGTGACCGTGTCACGGTACAGTCTGACCGTGTCACGGGAACCCTTCCCGTCTGACGGTGGGACTTCCCGTGACACGGGAGGTCTGCCGTGACACGTGATGTTCCGTGTTCTTTCCGCGTAAACCCTTAACGCGTTTTTCATTCCGTTTTCTGAAAATTTCCCGCGTCACTCCAAAACTGACCGTGTCACGGGAAAGTGTACCGTTTGACATTACAGTCTGACCGTGTCACGGTACAGTCTAACTGTGTCACGGGATACTTTTTTAGGGTTTTTATCATTTTAGGGTTCCGTGTGCTCCCTCAGCACATTTTCCCTATAAATACCCCCTCATTTTTTATGTACGGGGCAACCAGAATTTTATTATTCTTATTTTCTCTCTTCTATGCTATTAACCTAAACACTAGCCTACCCCTTTTACTTCAAAATTCCTTCTTCAAGCACTCAAAGGAGTCCATATTTTACTCGAGGTTCTGTCCTTAAGCCAAGGCGTGAAAGGTAGAATCGTTTGAGGGTTTGGACCAAATCAACTCTACTTTTTATTTAATTTAATTTTCATTTACTTTGTATTTATAGGGACCTGAGGTAGTATACCGACCATGGGGTGGTTGGACAGTCCCTGGATTAGCCGCACAGTACTCTGCTGAGCGCCGCTACTTTCTGGAGACCTACGGAGCGGTTGTGTACTTAGGAGAGAGAGTTGCTAGACAGCACTCTTCCGATATTTTTGTTGTTCTTGCTCCTCCACCGTGTCACATGTTCGACGAGAGAGAGTTATCGAGCATGACCGAGGAGTCTGGTTCCCTCTGGCGGTCTCATGTGATCCTTGGGCGGAGTTATGCTGAGGAGCTACTTCCTTTGTTAGCTCCAGCCCCTGTACCGGCCGAGGATGTGAGGGTAAGATCCTTAACTTTTTGTTTTTCGCTGCTGAGTAGCCCCCAAGTAATATCTTGCTGATTTCTTTCTGTTTCATCAGGATGGTCGCACTGAGTTTGTGCCACCCCGTATGTCCATCCACTACCAGGGGATGTACGAGCCGATCGAGGAGATGATTTCTCCGGCTCCTGAGGGCGAGCGCTTCGTGGAGCAGTCGATTACTCGTCACCAGACTAGGGTAAGCCTAGTTTTTTAATTCAGAATCTTGTATTCAGTTATCATGCATTTTTACTGACTTAACTTTCCTTGACAGTTCTCACGCGAGGTGGTTTCGGCTATGGCACGATGCATAGATGCCTTCCGGAGCCAACTCGTTCGGATGAGGAATGCGGCTACCTGTCGTCGAGACGACACTGTCCGAGAGGTAACTTTTCTTTACTTATTATTTCTGCACTATGCTTCAGTTTTTACCTTATTTCTGATTTAATTCTTTTTGCAAGGTCATTCGATTGCTTCTCACACCCGTACGAGGCCTGAGGGGCGGAGAGAGCCGGCGAGGTCTAGCTCGAGACGTCGTCGCACTTCGTTAGGAGGTAGAGGTGGTCGTCTGAGGCTGCTCAAGCCGATGTTGCTGAGGGCTCAGGGTCTTCTTCTGAGGGTGCTCCTTCTGCACCGGTAGGAGAGGCTACCTCGGCTTTCAGAGGTGGTGGGATGCACGAGGTTGGCTCGTCATCGCAGCAGCCTCCGCGGTCTCAGCCTCAGGTTGACCTTGGCTGGAGCGGTCCTGTTTTGAGTTTCCCTCCTCCTACGGAGACTGGAGCTGGTGCTAAGGCCAGAGCTGGCGGAGAGGTGACTCCTCGGACGGCGCAGTTTTATGGCATGATGGGCCTACGTCCTCCGGCGCCGTAGTTCATTTCTGTATATGCATTTTATTTTGATTTTTTATAGAACTTTGCCTTTGACTTATTATTTAGACACTTTGTACTTTATGTTATTGTAAATTTATCTATTATTATGTTAGTGTATGTTAGTGTGTGCAAATGTGATAACAATTTTGCGCAAAAATTCCGTCATTTTTATTATTGATGGAGGGTATTATCCGACTCTCTCCCCCAAAAAGAAAATAAAAAGGAGAAAATAAAGCGGAGAAAAAAGCTGATTTTTGAAAATTAATTCAAAAAAAGAAATAAAAATAAAAAATTAACTAAAAATAATTTCTATATTTAATTAATTAATAAAAAAAAGATAGAAAAATATTTAGAAAAATAAAAATGGGGCGATAAAGTCATTAACCGACTCCAATTTAATATCAAAACGCAACTGAGTACGCGCGGCCTTCTTGCTGACTTGGTGCCAGCTGGCGCCAGCCTGTGGCGCGTGGCGCCAGGCGCTACACTTAGCGTGTGGCGCCAAGAGCAGATGGGTGACGCCAATGTCGGATGTGGTGACGCCAATTGACGCTGACTCCGTATTCCAGTCAGATTGAAATTCCTCGTAATTTGTGCATAAATAGCCCCCTGCTCAGCCGATTCTTCTCATAATTCCAGCAAAAAAATTATTCTTCTATTTAGAAAAAATAATAATCATGTCTTTAGCTACTAAAACCTTCACCCAATATTCTCATGAATGGTGTCGATCTCTTAATGCTAGAGAAAGAAAAGAATTGGATTTGTTTCACTTGGGGGGAATATATGGCATCAAAGGGGTAGATTTAGACATAGACTTCATATATACCGCTTTAGAATATTGGAACATTGATACACATTGTTTTAGAATAGGGTATGATGAAATTAGCCCTTTGCCAGAGGAATTTGGTGCTATTTTAGGCTTCCCTGCAATAGACCTGGTAGTAATCCCTAGAGTAGATGCATATTACTATAAGGATTTTGAGCACTTCTTTAACTTAAAGGAAAGGGATTTATCAAAAATAGTAGATGGCAATGTAGTGAACTTAAAAGAATTCGCACGCTATTATTTTGATAAACCGCTTTCTGAATCTTTTCACATATATAGAAGAAGGGCGTTCTTATTCTGCATGCTTAATCAATATTGTCTTAGTAGTGGTAAAATTAACGGTGGTCAATCAATTATAACCACTGTGC
The DNA here is from genome assembly GCF_001683475.1 of Chenopodium quinoa. Classification (NCBI taxonomy): domain Eukaryota; kingdom Viridiplantae; phylum Streptophyta; class Magnoliopsida; order Caryophyllales; family Amaranthaceae; genus Chenopodium; species Chenopodium quinoa. Next base: position 2,723,563 of record NW_018744821.1, on the reverse strand, counting down.
TAGAACAAATTGAATCAGGGAGAAATCCAATGCCAATGATAGTTGGAGAGACTATGATTAGTCTAGATGAATTGAAAAGGGACCCAAAAGCACCTCTTCGCGGTTCTCCAATTTTATTACAGGTAGAAAAATAATATTTTTGATTACAGAAATCAAAAAATATATTTTTGTATTGTAATATTAATTTATTTGCATTGGAATTTTTTTGTTTTTTAGATGTGGCTAGTGGAGAGGCTAGGATTAATTAGCCCTCCGGACGAGATTGAAAATTATACTCCCACTTGCTTTGTGAGGAGAAAGAAGCGCATCCCTAAAATTGGGCGCCATGGGTGGAAGAAAGTCTTTGAATCACGTGATTTTGCTATCAAGTGGGTCGTCCCATGGTGGAAAATAAAAAGGATGGTTGGTGTTAACAAGCAACCTTTCTGCCGTCTTCCAAGCTTGTCTCGCGTGACATATTATTATCCCTGCAGAGTAAAGAGACAATATGGCTTGCTTCAAAATATTCCTTCCGGGGATCTTCGTCCTCCCTATGAGTATCCCATATCTCAAGAAGTAGATAAATTTGACACTTACTGGAGCGCTAGACCTTTATGGGAAGTGATTACCCAAAAGGTTCCCCCTTCTTTACCTAATGATGTAAAGAAGTGGTTGCTGAAGAAGTCTTCAATTGAGCAGGGTAGAACCGATGTGAAGAATCGTCTAGGTGACAGGGTGACACCGGCCAAGGAACGCTTAGGTGCAAGAATTGAGTTCAAAACACCCACAATGCCTAAGAAGAAGAATACTACTAGAGACAAGGGGAAAAGGAAAGCTACAGACAAGAAAGTTTGGGTGGAAAAGAAGCATGGGGTGCTAGCTGAAGGAGAAACAATCTATTTTAAAATTGAATGTAGGTCCTCTAAAGGATGCCTACTAGCTAAAGTAATGGATGAAGAGGAGGAAACGGAAAAGAATTGGAAAAGGGCAAGGAAGGAGAAGAAAGACTAGAACATTGCTTAGCTTTAGATTTATTAGATTGTTATTTTTCTATTTAAAGTTAATTTATTTCAGCCTTAATTAAATTCCATTAACAATGTAATGTTGTTTTATTAATGAAATTTCAGCTTTCAATTAAATTGTCACTTTAAAATTTATTTTATTAAAGCAATGAAAAACCGAAAAAAAAAAATTAATTTTCTGAAAATCTTTCGAGTACGGAAGTCGAAAATTTTCCGAAAATCACCGAAATTCGCCCAGATTTTATGACTGAATTGTCGTCAGTAATTGCAGATTAGCGCCAGCTATTGAGATCTGGCGTCGGGCGCCAATTCCATCGTCTGGCGCTAATGGCTTTTGCTGGCGCCAGACTCTATTCTGTGACGCCAATAATTTTCCGACTTTTGTTGACTTTTTGCTGATTCTGGAATGCGGAGATGTCGAAAAATAAAGTGGCCGCACCCGTAATGGGTTGCCTACGTATCCTTTCCTAAGGAATCAGGCCGAACGTAGCTCTCTTGAGTGTCCTACTCAAGTAATTATGGGTAGTATTTTTTAAGTTGGTCAAGATTGGTCATGTTTGAGAATTCATTGCCATCCATGTCAGTTAATTTTGCTGCACCACCTGACAGGATTGTTTTGACAATGTAGGGGCCAGACCAATTAGGTCTAAACTTTCCCCTTGGATCTAAAACATTTTTCCTTAGTGCTTTTAATACCAAATCACCTACTTTGATATTTCTTGTCTTGACCTTCTTATTAACATGTCTAGCCATACGAGTTTGATAGCACTGAGTGTGATGTAGAGCTTCTAGTCGTTTTTCGTCTAGTAGGATCAATTCTTCATATCGTGCCCTAGTCCATTCGACTTCATCGAGTTTACTCTCTAGCGCAATACGTAGAGATGGTATTTCTAGTTCGATAGGTTGTACGACATCCATTCCATATACCAAAGAAAATGGTGTATTTCCTGTTGACGTACGGATTGACGTGCGATAACCCCACAATGCAAAGTGAAGCTTGTCAGGCCAATCCTTATAATTTTCTGTCATTTTCTCGATGATAGTCTTTAAATTCTTATTAGCTGCCTCGACTGCTCCGTTTGATTGAGGTCTATAAGGGGACGAATGATGATGTTGGATACCATATTTATGTAGCAATTCTTCACATTTGGCTTGAAAGTGAGTTCCATTGTCACTTATCATTTCATGTGGGACTCCATATCGACAAATGATATTCCTCTCGATAAAGAGTGCTACATGTTTTGCGGTGAGTTTAGCATATGATTGCGCTTCAACCCACTTCCTAAAGTAATCAATTGCTACTAGAATAAATTCATGGCCTCCTGTCCCTGGAGGAGTGATCTTACCAATTATGTCGATTCCCCATGTAGAGAATGGCCAAGGTGACGTGTAGGTGTAGAGCAAAGATGGAGGAACGTGTTGTAAATTGGCATAAATTTGACACTTAGGGCATCTTTTCACGTATTGATGGCAGTCCCTATTCATGGTAGTCCAATAATACCCTTCTCGCATTATTTTCTGGACTAACATTTTGCCATTTATATGAGTTCCACAGATTCCTTCGTGGACCATTCTCATTATTCTTCGTGCATCCACCTTCCCTACACATAGGAGAGCTCGACCTTTAGGTACCCTTTTATGTAGCTCGTTGTCTATGAGTACATATTGAGAAGCCAAAATTCTCAAGGCTCGTTTTGCTCTTTTGTCAGCATGAGGAGGGTATTCTCCATTGGTGACGTAGTTGAGAATGTTTGTGTACCATGGTTCTTCTTCTTGTTCTTCATTTTCGTCTTGGACTGGGTCGTCGTCTTCTATAGCCTGTATATATGCTGGTTTGTGTCTTTTTTGGATAGTTAGAGGCATTTTCTCGATATCCGTGGGAATCCTAACCATTGAGGCTAATCTTGCCAAGGCATCAGCAAATTGGTTTTCTTCTCTAGGTAGATATGTGTATTCTACCTTCTCTAACTGATCGGTAAGAGTTTCCAGATAAGTTTGGTAAGGGGCTAGGCTTTCGCTCCTTACTTTCCACCTTTTATATATTTGATTGATAATTAGAGAAGAGTCTCCGAATATCCTTAACTTCTTTACTCCCAAAGCCAGGGCTGTTTCAAGGCCTACCACACATGCTTCATATTCAGCAGCATTGTTGGTAATATCGAAATCAAGCTTTATTGAGATTGGGACATGTTCTTCCTTAGGTGATACTAGTAGCACTCCGACACCACATCCCTTTTGGTTTGAGGCTCCGTCGAAATACAAGGTCCAAGTATCATCTTCGGTGACCATCAAATCTTCATCTGGAAATTCATTGTCCTGTATTGGTGTCGAGTCTTCTATTGGAAAGTCTGCCAGAAAGTCTGACACCACAGATCCTTTAATAGCTTTTTGTGGCATAAACCGCACGTCGAACTGGGCTAAGTTGACTATCCATCTTGAAATACGTCCATTGAGCGTTGATTTCTCGAACAATTATTTGAGTGGATCTAATCGAGATACCACGAAAACGGTATGCACCACCATGTAATGTCTCAACTTAGTCGTGGCCCACACCAAAGCGAGGCACAATTTCTCGAGTGGTGTATAGCGTGTTTCGTATTCGAGCATCTTCTTACTTAAGTAATAGATTGCATTCTCTTTGTTTTCTACCTCTTGTGCTAGCATGGCTCCCATTGTCTCTTTGGTAACCGTCAAATATAACCTAAGAGGTATTCCGGGAAGTGCTGGCGCTAATACGGGAGGATTTGCGAGATAGGCTTTGATCCGGTCAAAGGCTTCTTGACATTCGTCATCCCATATTACTGGTACATTCTTCTTGAGCTTTTTGAAGATTGGTTCACATATCGTTGTTAGTTTTGATACGAACCTACTTATGTATTGCAACCGGCCAATGAATCCTCGAATCTGTTTCTCGGTCTTGGGTGGTGGCATTGACATGATTGCTTTAATCTTGGTTGGATCTATCTCTATTCCTCTAGAGCTTATGACGTACCCCAAGATCTTGCCTGAGGTGACTCCAAAAGCACATTTTGATGGATTCAACCTCATATTGTATTTTCTTAGCCTATCGAAAAATTTCCTTAAGGCTACTTGATGGCCTGGACGGTCCTTTGATTTCACAATCATGTCTTCGACATATACTTCAACTTCTTTGTGCATCATGTCATGAAGCAAGGCAGTTGCTGCACGTTGGTAAGTAGCACCTGCGTTTTTCAACCCAAATGGCATTACCGTGTAACAGTAAGTGCCCCATGGTGTGATGAAAGTTGTCTTCTCCATGTCTTCTTCCGCCATGAGAATCTGATTGTACCCAGCGTATCCGTCCATGAATGAGAGAAGCGCGTGATTTGCCGTGTTATCTACTAGAATATCGATGTGTGGTAGAGGGAAGTTGTCCTTTGGACTTGCCTTATTTAGATCTCGATAGTCGACACACATCCTTACCCTTCCGTCTTTCTTTGGAACTGGGACGACGTTGGCGACCCATTCGGGGTATTTGGATACCTTGATGAAACCTGCAATTATTTGTTTTTGAACTTCTTCTTTTATTTTAAGTGCTACGTCGGGTTTCATTCGACGCAACTTTTGTTTTACAGGTTTCATTCCTGGAATTAATGGTATAGTGTGTTGAGCTATTTCTCTGTTAATGCCTGGCATATCTTCATATGACCAAGCAAATACATCGATAAATTCTTTAAGCAAGTTAATTAAATCGGTTCTTTCTTGTTTATTCAATGTTAGTCCGATTTTAACTTCTCTTTTATGAGTTGAATCATTTGAGATGTCAACTGTTTCAGTCTCTTCAATTATCGGTGTTTTGTTTTCAAGTGTTTCCATTGCTATAATAAATTCTTTTTCATCGTTAGCTAAGCAATGTTCGTCATCTTGGGTTAGGGAAGAACACGAGAAGTAAGAAGAATGAGTGATATTATTATACTCTGAGATCATTACATCAAAGAGTGATATGTCCTCAGAGACTGGATCACTAACTATCCTAGGAGAAGAAATAGGAAGGGGAGGTATTATAGCTAAAGACTTAGAAGGTTCTAAAGGGGAAGACTCTGACTCAGACTATGACTCTGACGATTCTTCAAACATTGGCCCTTGTCCTGTCGTGATTGATATCTTCCTTCCACTCGGAGTAATCACCTTGATAGTCTTGCGCCACCCTTGCAATAATCCTTCGGCTGGAGTAATTAGCTTTGAGGGGTCGAAGTTTTCACTTTGTAGGACCGTTTGAATGAGTGAGGAGTTATCTTCTTCATAAACTGGCTCATTCTTTTCTCGCCCAAACAGTAATCCCATAACGTTAAAGTCAAAGCATGTAGGTACTTTCTCCTTATGGACGGGAGTCGGGATTTCATCAGTGAAGTAGAAATCCAAGAAAATCTTGAATCCTGGTTGTCGTACGCCATTTACAACAAATGGTTCGGGAAATTCATGGCATGGATAGTCCTCTCCTTCTTTTATAAACTGACCATTAAGCGTAAGAGGGTACTCATCCTTTGGAATTGCTTTCTTTTGAATGCGAGCGTCCCTACGTGCTTTCAATTTGTCCTGGGCTCGCTTGAGATCTTTCCAAGTCGGTTCGAAACCAAGTCCGAAAGTATCTAGCTTAGGGAGGCCAGGTGACTCTATCGATTTTGCTATCCCCTTCTTCTTTCCTAAGGTCATCCCAGGGAAGTGTCCTTGTTTCTTTAGCATAGTGTTGATAATAATGTTGGAATGGGGGTTGTGGCAAAGAGATGTCCTTTCATCCTCTTGGATTAAGGAGACTTCTTCGTTAAAGCCCCATAGGTCTTCATCATCTTCGTCGTGCTCCACGTTGATGATTGGATTCTCTATTGATTTGATCCTCATTGGCGAAGAATCAATAGTGATGGGGATTCCTCCAACTATAGCTTTCACTTGTTGGTGGAGAGATGAAGGGACGGCCTTTAGATCATGGAGCCAAGGGCGTCCTAACAACAGATTGAACGAGGCTTTGATGTCTACCACTTAAAAAGTAGTAGCATGTTCTATTGCTCCTGCCGTCACATTTAGAGTTATTTTGCCAAGAGCTTGACGTCGAGTATTATCGTAAGCCCTTATTCCTTGTGTGGATGGAGTTAAATCCTCATCCTTTATGCCAAGCATCCTTGCAGTCCTAAGTGGACATACATTAATAGCCGATCCATTGTCTACAAGAGTCATGGGAACATAGATTCTTTTGCAGACTACTGTAAGGTTTAACGCTTTGTAGTGCTTGTCACCTTCCGGGGGTAAATCTTTATCAGAGAAGGTGATTAGATTAATTGGACTAGGGAGATCACTCGTGAGGAAGTTAGCTAGTCCCTCAGGAGTGGTGTCAGAATCTATCCCGATTTTATCCAAGGCATTCATCACAACCAACCTATGTTCTCGAGATGTTGCCAAAAGCTTCCATACATTCATCTCCAATTTTGTCTTCTTGAATTTTTTAACGATGTCATTGTCTTCGATGATAGGTATGGGAACTTGTTGTACAGTAGGCATAGGTTGTGTTGAACGGGAGGTTGTATTCTCCCGGATCTTGTGAGGACGTCTATTGATGAATCTTCTTCAGCCCAAATGTCGTCCGTGGTGTATGATACAGAAGGTGAAGGTCCTACTATGTCTTTTAGATAGACATCTTCTTCATCACTATCCCATACTCCATTAACATTTACGTCCTCTTCTTGTTGAACTTGGACTAATTCCTTTCTATCAATCATTTTCTGCACCAAATCCTTGAACTTGAAGCAGTTTTCTAGGGTGTGTCCTCCTGACTGATGGTATTGACAGTAATATCTATCTGTCCTTTTTAATGATTCAAATGGTGTCGGTTCGAGAGGTTTGATCTTGCCATTCTAGGAGAGCATTTCAAACATTTGTGTATACGGGATCCCAATTGGAGTATAAACTTTATTGCTCTTCTTGGGTCTTTCGGTGACTTGTAAGGGAAAGTATTTTGCCTCATAAGTCGTTTTTACTGGTGTGAATTTTCTCTTAGGTTCTTCATCATATTCCTTGTGAAGTTCATTCAAAATTTTGAGAGTTTCATGTAACAGTTGCGATGTCTCCCTCAGATACAGTGTGAGTATTCGTATCTCTACCTCATTTGCTGGTTCTAGAAGATTATCTTCGACATCGAAAAAAGGTCTCTTCTTCTTCCTCTTCGACGTTGGTTGCTTTGACAGGTTTAATGAGGGATGAGGGGTCAACTTCGCTTTCTTCATCGGAGATAGCCAATGTGTGAGCTAGAGGTGCATTGTCAATACTCGGTTTCTTACTGGCAGGGGGCAACGGCAGCTTGTTACTGTCAATTAGGTCTTGGATAGCTTCCTTAAGCTTCCAACAGCTTTCAGTAGAATGGCCCCTACCTTGATGATATTTGCAATGTGCATTGGGGTTCCAGTTAGGCGACCTCTTCTCGACTGGTGGATCTCCAAATGGTCCAATGGGAGTTATAAGACCTTTTGCATTTAGCCGATCAAAAGCGGTGTCATAACTCATGCCAATAGGAGTGAAGTTTCTCCTAAACGGTTTCTTTTGTCCTTGATTGTTCATGGCGAGGACTTCTCCTAGATTAAAGGCGCTAACATTATTTGAGTGGGCGGTTTTGGAAGAAGAAGGATTGTCGTTCTTCTTTCCTTTCCAGCCACTGTTGGAGTTATTGTTGGCAGCTTTAGATTTAGCCAAGTCATCTTCGATATTAATCCCAATATCATAAACAACCTTAAAGGTATGAAGGTTATTTTGATATTTAAGATGTTTTGAATATTTTTCTTGGAGGTTTTTAATGAACAGTCTCACGGACTCTTTTTCACTTGGTACCTCAATCATTTTAGCTGAGGTTTCTCTCCACTTGTTAAAGAAAGATGTGAAGCCTTCATTCTCCTTCTGCTTGAGAATTTCAAGTTCTCTATGGTCAATTTCGACTTGAATGTTGCACTTGTACCTATCAACGAAAGCGTTTGCTATGGATTCCCAGGTAGAGGTCTTTTCTTTTTCAAGAGAAAAGAACCATTGTTGGCAAACGGTCTCGAGAGATAGCGAGAACAGAGAAGGGAAGACTTTCTTATCGATACCCTTGATACTCATTATTGTTTCAAATGCCCTTAGATGGAAGTATGGGTTGTCGATTGCCCTAAACTTTGGGATGTCGTTGGCACTGAACTTCTGCAGAAGAAGATCCTTATCCACCGAGACCCCTTGGGATGTGAGTTCTTGAAACTTGTAGTCGCTGGACAACTTGCTTAGGCTTTCTTGCATGAGGTCCATTTGTTGTTGCTTCGCGGGATCCTCGATCTTAAGTGCGAGAAGCTTTAGTGTCTCAGTTATAGTAGCCAGTTGGTTCTTGAGATCGTTAACTTCTTCCTGAGTTGCCATTATGACTCTTGCTTTCCTCTTGCGGGCTATAGGTTTGTCGAAAAGTTGGACTTGTACGAAGAGGTTATCTTTGATTAATCGTCCTTCCTTTCTTGACCACACGCTGTAAATTAAGCCAGTTTTCGTTTTAATTACTTGACTCGAATCAATTTGACTTTATGGTTTTTATTTTAAAAAAGGGTATGCAAAAAGTATGCATATTTTTAGGGAGCAATAATGTACATGTGTTTAGGGAACTTAAGTATTATTATTTATTGGAGGATTAATATCCGACTTACCCCCCTAAAAAAATGACGAAAAATAACGCGCGCACACAAGACTTTCTTAATCATGGTCAAGACATGTGTATTGGTGTGTATATTGAGTGTAAGTGACATGCTTGGACTCTTGTGTAAGACCATGGGACTTAGTGCCTAAACTCGAATATTGGTTCAATTAAGCATTATTGCCAGCAAAATTAACCAAATTAAACAGGAAACTGATTAATTAGACATTAGGTGATGACTCGACAAATAATCCGAACTGTCGGCCAAGCGACAGGACTGGCGTCACAATATGGTGGTTGGCGCCAGACTTTTTAGTAAATATCTGGCGCTACACACCATACAGTGGTGCTACAGCTCAGATTTTGGCACCAATATTGGAGCCTCGATCTGGGACTGTTTTCGGTATTATTAGTCAACTGGGGTATGCCTAAAGTCGTACTAGGTCAATTCCGATTAAAAGAAGAAAAAACTTTATTGACTCAAATTAATTAATTAATTAATTAGGCAAAGTTCTTTAAGTCATTAATTTTAATCTCAACACAAATCAACAAACGGTTAAGAGAACATAGAATATATATGCACAACAAATAATTCACAATTAGTCAAGTAGGCACAACATGATGCAATGAGTTCGCAACCTAACCATGGCTCTAGTTCTCTAAAGTTCGGGATATGGTTTAGTCAAACAGGGTCCATAGTTAATTGTCCAAATGCACCGCGTAGAAGCCTAACTGTGAAGGGTAACGCGTGTGGATAGAACACCGCGAGTTTTTTTAGAAAAAACTCACTTCCATGGTTTGGTGAATTCAACCTCTCAGATGTACCCTTTGTTGCCAGGAGCGTTCAATCGGGTAGATAGAGCATGAATTCCCAGAGGGTTATGTCCATATGTAGAACACATATGGGTTTCAGAAAAGTGAGAAAAAATTCAATCAGGAAGTAGGATCGAGCAAACAATACGAAAAACCGGTCGAAATTAGAACGCATATTTCTGGCTCGGTATTCGGGGAAATTGGCGCCAGCAAACAGAGACTGGCGCCAACTTTTAACTGTAGCGCCTGGCGCCAATACTGGCGTCTGGCGCTACGGCTAAAAGTTTGGTGCCAAGCTCTGGCCCCTGACGCTACTTCCCACATGCCTCAGCAGCTTTCTGTGCTCAATAAAATCATCCAGTTTCGCGCGGTGTTATTTCAGTCCTAGTTGTGAAAGACATTTCTCAAATTTCCTACGTGTAAAAATCCTATGTTTTTGACTCATTATGGATGGTCTTTCCAATGAGAACCTTTTTATGCATATGCCACAATGTTAATCAAAATTACGCACATGAAATACTTAGAACTTTTCGAGTCTCATCCACTTATTCTAAATCATTGCCGAAACAAATTCAGGAATTAAAATAGAAATCCTCCCCAGTGGAGTCGCCAAAAACTGTAGGGAATAATTTCAAGCCTTTAAATAATCCCACTAGCTCGAACCCCACTGTGATCATACACTAAAGTACGGTGGCGTCCAAAAGGGAAGAAGATAGAGCAAAAGAGTCGCCAACAAGTTTTTAAGGAACTTGTAAACCGTTCATAGGATGAAGGTTACACCCCTTAACGATCCAAGAGATCGTCAACTCCTTAAGGTCATGAACCAAATAAGGGTTCGGGGATGATGGTACAAATCCAACCTAAAAGAGATTGAACCTGCCCTAATAATAGGCCTCTACTTTATTATGCTCGTATTCATGTGCGCTTTCTGACTAACATACAATCAATAGGATTAACCCTAAACCTGTTTAAACTATGTTGGTTGAACATTAATGCACAAATAAATCTATTATTGGCGATCACTTGAATTATAATCAAAGTTAACCTAACAAGATTATTAATTATCTTATTAAGCGTGATTGCAAGTACCAAATTCCCTTTAACATGCATAAAAGGTGTGATCAAGCAATAAAAATAAATATAATCAAGCTACATAATAAATAACATCATTAATAATAATAATAATATCAATCATAATTAATGATAATAATAATCATGTTAAAGCATAGCAAGATCCTAGGCATGATACTAACAAGATTAATAACAAATCCTAGCATGTCACTAAGTGATAAAAATCAAATATTTAGCCCTAACATGATACTAACACGAGTAAATATTAGGAAGAGAATAAAAGGCATCATAGCAATCATATTTAATATTAAAATTAACCTAGACATGATACTAGGAATATCATAATAACGATATAAACATGATATCTACATCATAAAATCAATTAATCAATTAAAGTACTTACTTGGATGCCTCGTACCTCTTTCTAATAACAAAATACACACGTTAGTAACTTCAAGGAAAATAATAATCAAAACAATTAAATTAAATAATTGAAAGAGAGATTAGGGACCAAACCCTCAGAAATTAAAACCTTTCACGTCTAGGGCGAAGGCAACTTCGAATATGGCTAGGTGTTTCTAGATCTTGCGAATGCGGAATTTTGTATCAAAAAGCAAGAAAGAAAGAATGCTAAAGAATTAATGTTATTGAAAATTGATGAATGAATGATGTAGATGATGAATTGTAGATGAATTAATGAATGGTAATTGATGAATTATTTGTGAATGAAGAGAGTTGATGATCGATGATGCTTGTTGATGAATGATGAAGATAGTTGGTGAAAACTTAAGAATAAAGAGAATTGGTGAATCAAAACGGAGTTTTTGACACGATATTTATAGAGAAAATCATCCAAAAAAGATAATTTAACAAAACAGAGTCTGAAGACCACAAAACCATCTTGGCGTCAGCCCTGGCTCATTGGCGCCAGGACCAGTGGCTAGCGCCAGGCGCCAATGGCTGGCGTCTGGCGCCAATCCTGGTTCCAGGCGCCAAGGCCTGGGGTTGGACGCCAAATTGGATTTCAACGCGTTTTCGAAAATCTGATAAATTTCCCGTACTGGAAGATAAAATAATATAATTTCAGTCGAAAATGTTATTTGATCTAATTAAAACTCTGAAGAGTCCTAATTGAATTAAGAATGATAAGACCTTTCTAGAATGTTCTAGAAGACCAAAACCATTCCTAATTACATTAGGAATAATAAATTATATTAGGCCCTCCCCTAGGTCATAGGGCCGTACTTAAAACTCAAACCAGGCCCAGTTTACTAAATTGGCCATAACTTCTAATTGTTTATGGCTAGACTCTAGTTTAGCCATTTATCCCTACACCCCCCCTAAACGATGCGTACCACACATTCCAGTAACTTCATTCTAAAACTGCCAGTAACTTCCCACTACCCCACCCATATATATATTTATAATTAAAAAAAAAAACTTTTCAAATAATCACATTTTTCTTTCTCATCCTCTTTCTCCAATTTCTCACTCAACCTCCATTTTCTCTCTCTACTCCATTTTCGTACATGCAATTAGCAAGTAAAATTGTCTAAAATGTCTGACATAAGAGACGAAATTGCACAATCTCGACAAATTTCAACAACAACAAACCAAAAATCTAATGAGTAAGTATGTTTTACATGTTTAGTGTAAAATTAATTGAAAATTGCGAAACAAAACCCTAATTTTTTGGTATTTTTTCTTTTTGATGATGCTTCAGGAAAAAAATTGAAAATACTGGAGTTCCAGAACAATCAAAGTAAGTATTACTATTTTTTTGGAATTATAAGCATAAATTTATTTAAATTTGCTCATATTTAAACAAGTTACTGTTTAATTTCAAAATAAACATAATTTTCCTCTATTTCTGAGACGATAATAAAAATTTAAACAAGTTACTGTTAAAATTGGAATGTATGCGTAATTTTGATTAAATGATCAACCAAAAAAAATATAAAGTATAGTATTGTGAAATATAATGAACAAACACAAAACAGTATATGTTCAAATTGGATTGTGTGCATATATGTGTGCATATATATGTATACATATGTTCAAATTTGTATATTATGTGTACAGCATGCAATTTATGTTTGTTTCTAAATTGTTCATTTCTAAATTTATGTGTATACATTTACTGACATATTAATTGTTCATGTCTAAATTCCATTTTGTACAAATAGAAAACATATACTTTATTCATCTGTGTAGTAAAATGAACATTTACAAAACACTATATTGTCAAAATTCATATTATGTTATATATATCCATATATGTGTATACAAATGTTCATTGCTACAACTATATTGATCATTTATATGAACTATTCTGTACATTTGTCTAACATAGAAACATCATGTCAATTTTTATGATTTACAATATTAATTTACATTGTAGTGATGTACCATTTAAAGTGATACACTTGATGCAATTTGACAATGGAATGTTCAATCCTTATCCTATAATTCATGAGAGAAAAGAATGTTCTGAAATAGACAACAAATTGGATAGAAATGAAGTTATAAAAAAGTGGGAACCCTATTTATTAGGAGACAACCTACATCCCAAGTAAGTTGATATACTTACAAATATTCTTATATGTAATATTTAATGTACAATCATTTACTTCAATACTTAATCTCATAATTGAAATAATTTGTAAAATTTTAGTGAACCAAAAAAGTTGAAAGTGAAATTTATAATGTCAAAATCAAGGCCAGAGAAAAATCAATCAATAAGGTATAAATACTTAATAAAAATTCAATAATTAATTTTTATACAGTTACATAATCATACTTTTATGTATTAACATTCGAAAAATTTCAGTGAACAAGAGAAGGAAACTTCAAAAATAGATGATGCATCAACAAATCAAGGGTATATTCTACCTCAATGTGTTTAATGTTCATTTATTTCTTAGTTGTCATACATAATCTAATGATTTGCATTCTCAGAAAAAAAACAACTGAAGAGGAAGCAAAAACTGATCACCTACAACAAGAAAAGGCTGGATCAGAATTAGTGAATACAGGGTATTTGATTCCCATAATGTTCATTTTCATATTACTTAATAAACATTTTTAATTATTTGAAATTAATTGATTTTCAGAAATCAATCACCTAAGAAAGACACAAGAGAGGTTGAACAACTACAACCAAAAAAGGATGCAGCAGGGTATTTTCAGAAATCAACTAATGTTCATTTTCATATTAGTTGATAAACATTTTTAATCATTTTCAATTTTTAATTTTCAGAAATCAATCAACTGAAGATGAGCCTCCAAAAGAGGCTACAGCAAAGGATCAGCCTACACAACAAGTGAAGGCTATAGCAGAGGATGAGTCTCCAGCAGAGGAAGAGCCTCCAAAAGAGGATGAGCCTCCAGCAGCAGTTGAAGAAACACATTCATACATAATGCAAAAGTATGAACATATATAACTTATTAAATGTTTCTATTCCACATTTACAATATTATTGATCATAAATTATCTGTTGCCAGGAAAAAATTAAAAGTGTCAACTCAAGGAATACTAAAAAAACTGACAAAAAACTGGAAAACTACCCTGTTAGCAAGGTCATTGCTGCTAAAAAGGCCCCTGCTACAACTGTTGATACTGCTGGAAAAGTCACTGCTGCTGAAATGGCCCCAGCTACAACTACTGAAAAGTCCTCTGCTGCAGAAAAATCCCATGCAACAAGTTCTGCAAATGCACAACAGAAGGCCCCTGCTGAAATTAAAAAAAATCCTATTAGGTAATGTACATAATTGTTAAATTAAATATTAAATTTTTTTAATCAATAACACTTATACTGAAAATGTTCATTTACCAATTTGTAAATGATCTAAATGTATAGGTGGTGAAGAAATTGAGATTGAGGATGAAACAGAAGAAGAATTGGAAAGACAAGAAGAATTGCAAAGGGATGAGGAGTTGACAAGAATATTGAGAGGTATAAAACCTGTTGAAGAGTTAAATTTGTCTCAAAAGAGTGAATAATCTTCACAAAATTCAAAGCAACCAAGAAGGAAAATGGTTGCAAGGAAAAATCAAAAGAAAAAAGAATTGGAAGAAAATCAGAAAAAACAGGAATATGAACAATCACCAGCAAGAAGAACAAGAAGTAAATCACGAGGTAAATAAAATGTACAATTTCTAATATAACAATGATCATATTAAATAAAATATTACAACTATATTAATATTTATATAACAATGTTTATTTGCAGATGTTAAGTTGCCTGGCATATCAGCTATAGCAACAGCTGCTGCAGCAATTGCTGAAAACCTACCAGCAGCAACAACACCCAAAAAACCTGGGCGTCCAAGGGCTGCAACTGCAGTTGCAGAGAAACCTGTTGAGAAAACAGGGCGTACAAGGGCTACAGTTATTGGGAAAGCAGGCCAAAAAGGTAAAAGAACATATCTAAAACAATAAATGTTCAATTACAATCTTACACTTTTAAAATGTTTATTTTACTTAATGTAATTGATCAAATAATTAGGTGGTTAGAAAAGACCTGCTGCATCAGCCAAAAGTCCTGCAAAAAAAAAGAAAAGTCATAGATCAAGTGCCTTATAATGAACCATCAGAGGATGAAGAACAAGAAGAAGTCCCTGCAACAAGTTCTGCTCCTGCAGAAAAGAAAATTCTTAAAAAAGTAGAACAAAAAGGTAATGTACATATTAATAAAGTTAAATGTTCAAATACAAACTAGCAATTTACACTTTCATATATATATGTTCATTTTACATATTATAATTGATCAAATGTTTAGGTGGCCAGAAGAGGTCTTCTGCATTAGCTAAAGGCCCTTTGAAGAAAACAAAAATCATTGTAGAACAATCAAAGGAGGAAAATGAAGAAGATGATAAAAGTAATACTGATAGTGGATCAGACAGTGAGGATCCAGCTTTTGATGCTGAAAAAGAAGAAGATGAAGAAAGTGAGGAGGTGGAAGTAGTTCAAGAAAAGAAAACAACATTGAAAAAACCAAAAGCTGAAGAAAAAAGAATGGTTTTGTATGAGAGGGAACCAATAAAAAAGATTGTGAAGAGGAAAACTGAATTTTCAGTGGCTAAAAAAAAGAAGAGAAGGAAGAAAAGAATGAAGAGGAAGTTGGAAGTTCGACAAGAGGAGGCCATGTCAAATTCATGCATTGGGTTAAGAAAATGAGTGATACACAGAAGAAATTAGTGCATGAAATAGGACTGGGGCCGTTGTTGGATATAGAACTTCCTCAGCTTGACAAACAATTCAGCCATTGGGTTTTAGATAGCTTTGAAGTCAGTAGTTGTAGTTTTGAGCTGCCTAAAGGTGAGAAAATTGAAATTGAGGTGGAGGATGTGAGAATTGTATATGGTTTGCCAATGGGAGACATTCCCATTGTTGAAGCCAAATCAGACAGAGCAAGTGAAGATTTTGGTGTATTTATAAAAAATTGGAGGTCAAAATGGCAAAGCAAAACACCATCTGTAAACCAAATTATTGCTCAATATACAAGTGATAAATTCAAAAACCAAAGGCCAGCAGAAGAAGATTTTCTCACCAACTTTTTGGTAGTTGCTGTGAATTGTTTGATGAAGTGTATTTCTAACAACCAATGCCATTTCAAGTTTCTGTTTTCTATGATGGACAAAGAAAAAATAAAAAACTTGAATTGGTGTCAGTACGTGTTTGACTCTCTCATCAGTTGCCATGTGACATGGAGAAAGAGTGGAGGAAAAGGATTCTACAATGGACCACTGCAATTTCTGATGGTAAGTTTACAACACACAATAGTAAATTATAAAATGTTCATTTTAGTAACAATGAATGTTCATTAACAAAATGTTAAATATCGATTTCGTCTAAAATTTTTAATCTTTTATATTAATTGTTCATTTGTATTATATTATATGTTCATTTATAGTAATGGGTTTTGGTGCAGCTGTTCTACTTTGACAGAGTTCAAAGATTGAACAAAAAACAACCAAGAACAATTCCAATAATTTCTTGTTGGAAAAGGGATATGTCACTTGAAAGGATAAAAACAGAAAATGATTTGAACTATGGATATGGAAAAGTCCTTCCAAGAATAGAAGAAAAGCCTGCAGACAATCCTAAGGTACAAAATGATCATTTATAAATTATGAAATGTTCAATATCAAAACACATAATGTCTTATATGATTTTTCTTATATGTTCTATAAATGACAGGTCTTTATGAATGAATTTGCATCAATGGTACAAGAATTTGGTGCATCTTTGGCAAGACTTTCTACCAAATTGGTTAAGGCAAAAAAGCTCTTCCCTGGGAATCAGTTGGTCAAGAAGGTAGATGAAGTGTTGGGAAAGATGGCAAGAGAACCATCAATTCTCAGCCAAGATGAAGAAATATTTGGATCAGAGGATTTTTTGAATGCCATAGCTCAAATTGAGAAGGAACTGATGGAGGCAAGTGAAGCAGAAAAAAAGAAAATAGGAAATGAGAAGGAATATGATATAAGGAAGGCATTCAGTTTGGGTTGCAACTTAACTCCCCCCAACTCCAACAACCGGTAAATATGCTTAATTAAAAACTGTCATTAATTTGAATATCCTTACTTAAAGAGTATAATATAATTAAAGAATTAAAATTTAATTTATTTGAACACAGAAGCACAGATTAATGTTGCAGCCACAACTTCAACAACAACTGATGCAAATGTTTCTTCTAAGCCAGAAGAGGGTAAAGCTTTAATATCTATGTACAATTATGAAAAGTATAATGTTCATTTATAAAATAATAAGTTTGTTTAGTCTAAATATTCAAAAAAGTATATATTCAGAATAACAAATGTTCATTTACATTAACAATTTCATATATTTTAAATCAACAGAAAGAGTTGGAGGTTCAAATTCTGAAGAACCACAAGATGGAGGAAATTCAAAAAAAGGTAAAAAGTTCACTTATATAGTATTAAATGAATATTTGTGATTGTAAGATATTCTTCTTTAATGATACTAAGTATATATATGTGTGAATGCAAATTAATACAAAAAGCATTAAATAAAGGTGAAGGTTCAAAATCTGAAGCATTAGAAGAAAATGTTGAAGGAAATTCAAAGAGTGGTACAATGTTCACATATTACAAATAAATGATCAAATTATTAAGTATAATGTTCATTTCTAGTTATATTAAATTTTTTTCATGTATTTTGTTTGCAGCATCTGATTCAAAAGTTGGTGATCCCAAGACACCAACTGAAAATAGGGAAGCTGCTGGAGATATTTTCTACAATCTTCAAATCTCCAGCATGTTCAAGTATGGAAGATATCCTTGATAAATCAAACAAGAAAGGAGGAAGCATGGGGTAAACATGGAAGACCTATCTTGTTAGAAAATATATAATTTTGAATGGACATGTAGAATAAATTTGGTTATAAAGTGTAATTATTTTGGACAGTTTTTGTTTATGAAGTTAGTAATGGATATGTATTATAAAATCAGAAGGGAATATTTTGCTTTAGGGTAGGAATGCACAATTTAAGATATGTAAATTATGTATTTTAATTTAAATGTTTTAGTAATATTTTAAGTGTTTATTGTTCAAAAAAGGAGAATAATGTTTTTTTTATATTAATTACTCTTCATTACTAACCATGATTAATATTTCAGAGAAGACAAGAAGAAACAGATATATGCTTCAAATGTGAAGGAAAGGTAAATGATTATTCCACATATACATGTTCTTTTACATTAAACTGAATAATCATTTATACTATATTTATATTCAGTGAGACAAAAAAGGATTCAAAAGAAATTGAAACAGAGAAGATTCAAATTTCCAAAAACACAACAGGACAAAGGTAAATGGTCTTTACATGTGTATAGATTTATAATGTTCATTATCAATATACTAAATGATCATTCATAATTCAATATTTATTCAGTGACAGAGAGAAGACTTTGGAAAGAAAAAAATCAAGAGAAGCTGAGAAGGCAAAAACTGAGATTGCAAAGGAAAAAGATATAAGGTATTACTATTTGTTCTTTATATAAATTATTTGTTCATTATTAAAAAAATTCATATTGTATTAATATATGGTCACATTAACTAGGCCACAAAGGGAAATCCCAAATGTTCCTCTTGCTTTCCGATCTCCATACATGGTCAAGTACAAGGATTTGTTCAAAGATGAAGACACAATGAACAAACTTGTAACAGACTATGCTTATAGTGGAAAAGATCAAAGGTATACATCACTTACTTCATTAAAACTTTAACATTATGTTTGTTGTAAACTCATAAAATTTAAAAAATTAATATTTTGCAGTGAGCTACTATACTATGATGGAGTGAATTCGATCAATAGGGAAGAGATGAAAACTCTTGAAGGGGATACATTAGTAGTTAACAATGTGATCGATTCATGGGCAGTACTTCTGAATCAAAAAAGGTCAAAGAACAAGTTATATTTTTCAACATTTCCACATGTAAGTCTTTATTGAAATTACACATGTATACATTGGTGTACTAAAATGATCAATTCACTTATACTAGATGATCATTATGAATATTAAAATGATCCTTGTGCATTATTTGCAGCAAATTATGTATGCAAATACAGTGTGTCCTGAAGGATCATCAATGGAGCTTAGAATTGCATACTTCAAAGAAAGAATAACAAATGAATTGAGGTTATACAAAATCAAGAGTGCAGTTGGATATCAACAGGTATTAATGAACAATATGGAATTATAATATGTTCATTTACATTAATGTGTATATATAATAATATTGTGTACTATGTACAGATTTTTTTTTCCAGTGGCCATATATGCACATTTCTATCTTCTATGCATTGATCATATCAATGAGACAATGCATATAATTGACAACAGGAAACTGCCAAAACATCAAACAATTGCAACAAAGTATGAAAACCAACCCCAATTGGTGGTAAGTATATTGTTTAATAGATATATAAATGATCAATTTGTTTATACAAAATGATCAATATTGAAAATTAAAATGATCAATATTAATATGATCCTTTGAATTTTTTTTTCTGTATATGTTGCAATTAAAAGGATATGCAGAATATTTGAAAGGGTTGGGGTATGAAGATGCAGATTCTATTGAGAAATATAAGGTGGTTTTGCAAAAAATGAAGTGGAGGAGCAACGAAGATTACACCAACTGTGGAGTTTACATTATGAAACATATGGAAACTTTCACTGCTGATCCCAATGAAGAATGGGTTTGTGACCTAAAACCAAACAATGTAAGTAAATTTCAACAAAACAAAAAAATATACTTCATGATCACTTTATAATACATAATGATCATTTATATCCCATTAATGTTCATGTTTATAATAAATTATTTTCTTGGAACAGGTGAACCAAATCAGAAAGCTCAGAGTACAATACACTGCTGAACTAATGCTGAATGAAGGAAACAGGCAGTCACAGAACAATAGAAGAGCAGCAAGAAGATTTGCACAAGCTTAATACAATATGTTCATATATAGACATATATATGATCATACTTGCTTTCAGTATTTGTATGGACATAAGTTTTTGTTGTTGTTCAAGTAAAGACAAAATTTATTATCTTTTTAATATTTACAAATAGTAAAGTGTTACATTATAATTGCCAGTTTTAAATCATCTAATATAATTATTCCAATTTAATAATGGTTCTTACTATTTAAAATAGTATATGATCACTTCCAAAAGCAAAAATAATCATTTATAGAACATTTAAGAATAGTTTGAAAAAAAAAAGATTCAAATTATTTAATAAATCAAAATATAAAAAACTTAAAGCACTTGAATCTCTATAAAGTTGAGACAACTAAAAATGTTGATAGTTAAACACCAAAACATAATTGCATATTGATTTACTCTCTTATTTACCATTTGTAGCCAATCTCTTAGCCACACTAGTATCAACTAATAACCTATCATATTTGGTTGAAATCTGTGGAGAACCTCCTTGAGTACTTCTTGAAACAGTAGGAGATCCTTGAACATTCATTGAAACACTAGGAGAAAGTAGAACATTCCTTGAAACACTAGGAGAAACTTGCACATTCCTTGAATTTCCTTGAGTACTTCTTGGAACATTAGGAACATCATGCACATTTCTTGAAATACTAGAATCAACTTGAAAATTCCGAAAACAGCCTTGAGGACTTCTTGGAACATTAGAAGGAGCTTGAACTTTCTTCGGAACACTAGAATGAACTTGAACATTTCTTGGAGCTTTTGGAGGATTTTGAACAATGCTAGAAACTTTATAAGGAGCTTGAGCATTGATTTGAGCATGCACAACTGTGGGAAATTGTACATTTCTTGGTTTCTTTGGTGGCAATTGAGAACTTGTTGGAAAATTATCAACATCATGAGCAATTGCAGCTGTTTTACCCTAATGATCAAAATTAAAATAATTAATGATCAAATTCAAAATTCATAATGACCTTATACAAAATTAAAAGGTAGATGATTATTATTTCACCTTAACAATAGAAGATATGTCTGGATCAACAGTAACGTTTGATTGCATAGAGCTATATCCATATTCCTATAATAAAATGAAAATTATAAAAACATTATAATCACAACTTAAACTACTAAAATGAACAACTACAATTACATACATAATCATTTACATAATACCTGTTCAAAGTCATTTGAAACACTATCATCTGAAGGGATATCTTCTACAATGGCAGTCTTTTTATTACAAACCTTGAAAAAAAATTAAAAGTAAAAATGTTTAATATTCTAAAGAATTTGATAAAAACAGATTAAAAAAAAGAAAATAAGTTTTTACCTGAGCACTTGGATCTTCAATCACAATTAACTCATTAGGATCAGCCAAAGAATTAGCATAAGATATAGGACACCCATTCTCGTCCAATTCCTAAGGCAAAACAAAAATGTTCAATTCTTGAACATAAATGATCAATAACAAAAACATAAATGTGCATTATTACCTGAACTACTGCTTGACCTTTAGATCTTTTATAAGGAGTGTATACTGACTTTTTCTTCAACCACTGACCCCTGGCTTTGTTATAAGCCTTCTCTAAATTACTCTTAGGCCTATAATTCCTCTCTCCAATAGGTCTTGATTTTGCCGGATTCTTAACTTCATGATCAACAATTTCAATACCTTCAACCGGTTCATTAAAATCAATAGTACCAGTAACACTCTCAATCTTTTCTTTTAAAAGATTGAAATAACATTCAACCTCTTCTCTAGCATTCAAAGAGTGTTGACAACTTGTTACCAACTTAACAAATTTCCTTAGTGTTTGTGTCCTCCAAACACTTGTAGATACTACATTGGTTTTCATTGTAGGTTCATCAAGGCCATGACTACACATAGCAGCCTTAGTCCACCTCTTACATATATAGTCATCTGGAATCTTATGAACACAATTCATATGATAAATTCGAAGAGCATGACAACAAAGCAAACCCATTTCACTAAACAACATGCATGTACAACATATTGCATGTGTTTCTTTATTAAAAACAACCTCGTGCTTGATCATATCTTTCCCAGGTCTCCACAAATGATAATAATATTCAGGAAAATTCACACCAGCATCCTTATGATCACAAGCAGTACCCTTAATGAACTCTTCCTCAAAAAGCACATAAGCTTGAATAGTATACAATGATCTAGCATGAACAAGAATCCCAATGTATGCAAAAGCCAAATGACAATTACCTCTGATTGTATTATAATCTCTCCCTTTTTCTTTGCTTCTCCACTCTTGAACCACATCGAGAAACACTTGATAGAAATCACATAGACCTTGTGTCTTGTTAAGCCTTTGAGAAACTGATTTGTTAGTTGTCTCACTACGTTGAGATGAAAGCACACCTCCTGACCAAAATTTCTTTGAAAAAGCTGGACACCACATCTCTTTGATTTTATACAAATCATTCAACCAATCAACATTTGCACAGTCATATTTCAACAACATTCTGTAAATGAAACATGATCATTAAGCATGACAATTATGATCATTATAAATAAACATTTATAAAAAAACTAAATGTTCATTTCTGTAAAAATTATTTAAGAAGCTAAACAAGTATAAAGCAGAAGTACCTTTTCCAATAATGCTCAAATTCTAGTGGAGTTTCACAATACTTCAGTAAATAACCAAATAAATCAGTGAAACCATCCAAAGCTCTCAACGCCCCAATGTGTTTCTTAGAATTTTGTTCAATATGCCACACACATAATCTATGATGAACACCTTTGGGGAAAATATTTCTTATCCCAGCTGCAATTGCTTGAGCTTGATCAGTCATAATAGTAATAGGACTTCTCCTTCCCATAGAAGTTAGAAAAGTATCAAATAACCACTCAAATGATTCTGTTCTTTCATTAAGTATAAATCCCATGCCAAACATCACATTATTTGCATGATGATTCATACCCACAAATGGAGCACAAATCATACCATATTTGTTAGTCCTATAAGTAGTATCAAAAACTAACAAATCACCAAAGTAATGATAATCTCTCATCATCCTTCCATCTCTCCAAAAGAAATTAACCAATGCACCATTTTCATCTTGTTCAAAATCATAATAGAAATCTGCTTCATCAATTTGTCTCTTAGCAAAAAATTTGATTAGTTGATTGTTGTCACCTCCCCCAAGTTT
Source organism: Chenopodium quinoa (assembly GCF_001683475.1). NCBI lineage: Eukaryota > Viridiplantae > Streptophyta > Magnoliopsida > Caryophyllales > Amaranthaceae > Chenopodium > Chenopodium quinoa. Next base: position 2,700,357 of record NW_018744821.1, on the reverse strand, counting down.
AGCTGTCTTTTCAACAGAAATAGCATTATAAGCATCAGGAGCTGTAAAACAAAGGTTAGGAGACCCTCCAACCTCCTTCTTCAAAGCTCTCAAAGAATCAGAAACTTTAACTCCACTCAATCTAAGTGTAGAAATGAAATTAATATGTTCCTTAGAAATATCCCTTTGAGACCTTATTAAATGTCTCTTGTCAACAGGAATCATTTCATGATTATGAACCATCTCATGTCTTATACATGTATATACACCTGAACGGTCAATACTAAACTGCACAAAAGCTAAGCAACCAGTCCTTATGTTAAGTCTCTCATACAGCCTATTATTCCTGCACTTATCATCTTTAAAACCCTCATTTGTACAAACAAATCTTTTCATAGAGAATGAATCATCTCTTCGCCTCTTACTTTGTCCAATTCTAATTCCAAAGCCCTTTCTAAATGCATATTCATTAAACATTTCATAAGCCACATCTTCAGAAGGAAATTGTTTCCCATAAAATTCAGAACTAGCTGCTTCCTCAAATAAAATAGCATTCTTTTTTTCCACTGCAATATTAAAATGTAACAAATGAACACAAATAATAGCAATAATGTACAATAACCACATGTAAACTGTTAATGATCATTTATCATTACATAAATGAACATACATCAAAATGATAATAAAACATATAAATGAACATTTATGATTACATAGATAAATGTAAATTATAGTAATTACACCTATGTTAACGTAAATGTACATATAATATAACATACATGAGCATTAATTGAATGTCAAATTTTATAAAACTATAGACAATCATTAAAATGTAGAAAACTGGAAAAAACATCAATCGAATAACAACATTACAAAGAAAAACAATAAAATCACAACAATACATCACAAATTATAAATTAAAATAATCATAAATAAAAATGAAATCAAATATTATAATCGACCATAATTTTGATTTTAATTCATACAATTAGCTAAACAATAAAATCAAAAATTATAATTGAGCATTATATAAACTATAGTTCATACAATTAGAAAAACTATGAAATCAAAAATCAAAATCGAACTATTACACGCGAAAAACAGAGCATAATCAAAATCGAATGATTGAGGAAAAAATTACTCACATTGTTTCGAAAACGAGTCGACTAAACCAACTCCACCAGAAAAATAGAATCACAATCACGATCAAAAGCAATTAAGCTAGAATCACTGTCACGATCAAACGCAATTGAGCTAGAAATTTCCATGGAAGAAGAGAGAGAAAAATTGGGGGAAAAATAAAAAATGCAGGAGAGAGAAAATGAAATAAGTAAAATATGAGATAAATAAAATGGAAATTAGGTTAAGAAAATCATTATATAGTTGCTTGAATAGAAAGTTAACAAAAATGAAAAAAGATGAAGAAAAAAAAATGGCAGAATGGTTCAATATAAAACGACGTAGTAGCATGGGGGTGTAGGAGAAGCTGGCTACCCTAGAGTCTAAGCAAAAATTTGTACATAACTTCCTCAATATTCATCGGAATTGGGCTTATAATATATCGTTGGAAAGGTCTTTGCAAGCCCCATCCAACTACACCACTATTGGACCCATATCATGGACCAACCAAACTGGATTGGTTGTTTTCTTAAAATAAAGTTTTCAAAAATAGAGAGAAAAGAAAAGAAATAAAACTTTCCGCAACACTAGACCTTTCCACACTTTCGTTTCATTCGATCATGATTCGACGTGAAAGGCACTCATCACTGGGTTTGGTTTTGGGGAGACACAAATGGGTGTCTACAGTACCGTATTTTATCTTGTACTGTACTGTGACTTATATTAATGTTATGTGTGTGTTGTGTTAACCTTTTTCTGATTCTTACCAATGGTGGTTTCCACATTATTACGGCAAACTAGACTTATTCCCAACCAAATAAAATTAGAATCGGACTAGGCGTCTTCAAATCTCTTTACAATTGTGACTTTTTTTATTAAATTTAATTTATCAAATCCCTAGCACAAAAATTCTCCTTTTTTTTAAATGTATTTGTATTACTATACATAGATCTTAACATCATTATTTTTTTTAACCATCAATGTTATAGTAATTTTTTTTCCTTCTTTTTGGGTTTCAGTACTGTCTCTTTTTAAAAAGGGTTAATAGATTTGTATGAGTCCATTGATTTTCTAAATTATTAATTGATAGAGTCACATGTTGTTTTTAGTACTACTACTTACCCTTTTTAAAAAGGTGAAACAATTTGTCTCACTCTATTGTTTGACATTTTGACTTTACAATTCATACTCATATACTTCCCTTTTTTTTTTTTATTTACAATGACCAACTTATCTAATTGCCTTTGTTAAAAATAAAATTAAATGACAAACTTATCTAGTATGCGAATTTTTTTATTTTGTATTTATTTTAATTTTTAATGTTAATGAAAGTAAAGTCATGGTTATTGTATGTGTCCGTATACAAGCTTAACATGATTAACCATATTAAATAAAAATAAAATTAAAAAAAAAAAACATAATTAATATTAAGTTTAATGTACGTACAATACTAAGTTACCAAAAGGTGGATAAAACCATAATAGCATACCTTCGAACAATACATAACGCAATATTATACATTAATAAGAATGATATTACAATGCTCGGAAGTCTTATACTACATCTCAATGACTCTCCATTTCCTACTGTCACTATCAGCACTTACATTTACCTTGTTGGACAACACCATAAGAGCATACCATCCTACAACACCCTTTGATAAATGTAGGATGATATTTGTGTTTGGTTACTTTCTTCTTCTTTGTTTTTAAGGTCTTTGCATTTCTTGTGAAACAACTCAATGGTACGTTTATTGTGTTTACCATGGTTTCTTATAGTTTACAATTTTGAATTTTTGTACTTTAATTTTGGCATCAAGACTTGCCTATTTATAAAGAAGAACAAGTAAGCTTTGGCGCGAAATAAGCTAATATGTTTGGACTGCTATGGCGCCACAACAAAAAAATTCAACTTGGCGCCATTATTATTTTTATGCATTTCCTTGGCGCCACACGTCTTTGCTAACTGATCAGAATACAAATGAAACTATTAAATTATATGTGTATACAAATACACTTACAAAAAATCTCAAAAATAAAAGGCATCCAACCAAGTTTGTATAAAGGTAACAGACACTTGTTTTAATGATAGTGACTAATTGCTATAAAAGGGGCAACTGTATGTAAGCATGGTAAATTAGTACTATACATAGCCACACCTCACCCAATTTGCCAAGTCATCGATCCTTGACCCCTTTGCAAAATAATCGATCCTAGAAACAAAGCAATCAATACTTTTGATTAAATCCACGTGGCACGATCTTGATTGATGGAATAAAGGGGATGGACTTTCTCAAACTACAGTGACTACGAAATTGATGTTGAGGCCTTGGTGATTTTAAAAAATAAGTTTAATCTGAAATTTGAAAAAATGATTAATATCCTAATCCCCTTGTATTTTCCCTTTTATAATAATCCATATTATTGATTGTTATGGACTAATCCCAACTCATATAATTATCTTGTATTTTCCCTTTTATGATAATCCAAATTTTGTGATTATTATGGAGTAATCACAACTCATATAATTATCTTCTATTTTCCCTTTTAAAATAATCCAAATTATTGATTGGTATGGACTAATCCCAACTCATATAATTATCTTGTATTTTTCTTTTATAATAATCCAAATTTTGTGATTATTATGGAGTAACCACAACTCATATAATTATCTTGTATTTGTCCCTTTGAAAATAATCCAATTTTTTTTATTATAATGGACTAATCCCAACTCATATAATTATCTAGTATTTGTCCCTTTAAAAATAATCCAATTTTTTTATTATTATTATGGACTAATCCCAACTCATATAATTATCTTGTATTTTCCCTTTTATAATAATCCAAATTTTGTGATTATTCTGGAGTAATCCCAACTCATATAATTAACTTGTATTTGTTCCTTTGAAAATAATCCAATATTTTTTATTATTATGGACTAATCCCAACTCATATAATTTTCTTGAATTTTTCCTTTTATAATAATCCAAATTTTTTATTATTCTGGACTAAGGGCCTGTTATCATTGACTGAACTCAGCTGAACTGAACTGAACTCAACTGAATTGAAGTCAGCTGAACTGAACTGAACTGAACTGAATATTTTGTAACTGAAGGAAATTAGGAGCTGAACTGAACTGAACAGAATTTCAACGTAAGAGAACAAGCCCTAATCCCAACCTAATTGTGTGTAAGTGTGTGTAAGTTAAGATTATTCCAGAATAATCAAAAGTTAGGATTATTTACAAAAAATTAGTCCAAGTTGGGATTATTGCACCAATTTTTGTTTTTACTTAATTAACCATTTATTAAAATTTTTAAAACAATCTACACTCGATAAATAAGTAGATGTGAGATATGATTAGAGATACCCTAAACCCTTCCGAAGATAGAGAAATCCAAATCCCCTAACCAATCTACATTGTCCTCATCGCTTGTCAATAGAGGGCCGGAATACCCTAAAAACTTACGAAGAAAGAGAAATCCAACACCCCTAACCAATCTATAATATCCTTAAACACGGGAAGTGGAATACCCTTAAACACGGGAAGTGGAATACCCTAAACCCTTCCGAAGATAGAGAAATCCAACTCACCTAACCAATCCGTAATGGCCTAATCGCTTAACAATAGGGGACCGGATTACACTATACCTTTCCGAAGATAGGGAAATCCAAATCCCCTAAAGAATCTTGCAAATGTCCTGATCGCTTGACAATAGACGACCAGAATACCCTAAACCCTTCCGAGTCAAGAGAAATCCAACACCCCTAACCAATCTATAATGCCCTAATCGCTTGACAGTAGAGGGCCGGAATACCCTAAACCCTTCCGATGAAAGAGAAATCCAACTCCCCTAACCAATGTATAATGCCCTAATCGCTTACCAATAGAGAGCCGAAAGACCCTTATTCATTCCGAAGATAGAGAAATCCAACTCCACTAAACCAATCAAAAATACCCTAATCGCTTACCAATAGAGCGCCGGAATCCCCTTACTAATTAAGAAATAAGGGCAACCCAACTCCCCTAACAAATCTATAATAACATAATCGCTTACTAATAGAGAGTCGGAGTACCCTGATCCATTACAAAGACAGGGATATCGAATGTGTAATACCCTAATCGCTTAACATTGGAGAGCCGACGTAGGCTAATCCCTTACGAAGAAAGGGATACCGAGGCCGAAGTAAGGGTGTTCATTATTCAGACAAAAACCAAAATGCAAATCAATAAAAACCAAAATCTCTATTTGGTCCGGTTCTTAAATGAATATATGATCGGATTGTATTGAATTTTTTTTTTTAAAATACAGATTTTCAGATCGGACCGGATTGATCGACATACCCAAATTACGGAATCGTTATCGTGTTTAAAAAATGTTGTAGATATTGTAAATATTAATCATGTTACGTTATGTTTTTTAATGAAATAGTAGTAACCGTGTAAACCTATGTTCTCAAGACTTGTATAAATCACGTTCTACTATACTTCCAACAATTGAAATTAAATTATTGCAATTTTATTTACGGATTGGATCAAAAGAACCGAACTATAAATCGTATTGGATCGGATTGTAGATTTTTGACTTGATTCGGATTGCGGATTTTTGACAAGATTGGGAGTCCCGTCCGGCCCTAATCGGTGAAATCTAAATTTCGTTTGAAAAAATTAATTGGAGATTTTTAAACAACGATCAAAAAAATAAATTTAATGAAAGATCTCATTCATTTCATTGTTAGTTTAAAAAACATGACATAACAACGTTTTAGCAACAACAATAACAACACAATAGTTCATCCATACCCCACCTGAGTACACATGCGTCCTAATTAATATTTCTAAATACTAACATTAAACATGCACGTGAAGGAAACATAATTCAACATGGATCATGATTAATTTTTGACTAATTCTCCTAGAGCCCTCATTCTCCAACTACCCATTCTTGTCTAGCTCATCACTTGAAGCACATCCCCCGAAAAACATTCTTTGATTTCTTAATGGTTGGTTGAGAATTCTTGGGTCCACTACGAGCACCCTGCACACAGCATATGAATATAAATTGAATAAGAAAATACACTAATACTTTGTCAAACATTGAACTAATTAATTTAATGGTAAACTAACTTGTAATTCCTCTCACATTCCAAGTCACTATGCGGGTGTTGTGGTGGATAGGCATAACATTAGGTAACCAAGGGAGGGTAAGGACAGGATCAAGCCCAACTTGGACACATGGGTAATCTGGTGGATGCACGAATTATTGTTAGGATGAGGACACATGGGTAATCTGGTGGATGCACTACTTGGAAAGCATCGGTAAAATTACCCATGCACATTAAAAAAGCGTCGAACCCAAGCTTGAATGCAGGGTTAGAGAAATCAAGTTTAGGTTCAGGGTCAATGAGGTGTTGTAAGTAGTAGGGTAAGGTGTGATGTTTTTCAAGGAACCATTTGATAATCCTCTTGATCAACACCGGCAAACGATAGCCATCATCAATGCTAGGCAAGTGTGCAGGTCGGAGTTCATCTTGCAAATCAACTTACCTCATTTTCAACGTCGAGAACTCGGTAGTTATCTTAGTAGGGTTTAGTATGAAATTGGCGATTGTTTTTTTTTGAAACATACCACGGCAAAGGAAAATTAGACTATTCATGTCCTTTTCCGGGGTTTGGCCTTGGGGTGGTTCGAAAAACAAAAGAGCCTGGTTTCCATTCGGGGTTCTAGCAGCCCTTGGCATGGTGAATAGGGTGGACGTTGATTGGAGGGAGGCGATGATTAGTGAGGTAGTTTTATATGAGAGTACATACGTATTTAAGTGTAGAATTATGAGAATAGAGGAGAGTATGGGAATATCTTACAAGGAAAATATGTTGACTAAAGTTATAGATTACTTAAGATTAAACTGGTTTTAAATATAATTAACTGACACTTAAGTAATGTTATTAACTACGAAAATATCTTCTAATAAGACCATGATAATATTCCCTTTTTTTTGTAGTTATTTATTTTTATAAAATAAAACTGGAACTATTCAAATTAATACAATGACTTCCGAGAATAAATATTATATTCTACGCAAATATTACTGTGATTCTTCTTTTTGAAATTTTTTTGCTCTAACTTTTTGGAGTTAATATCGTACGAAGACACCCTTTGCAAAGAAGCAAAGAAGTGGAGTATAAAATCCTAGTGATAGTTACATCAATAACGTAAAGGTATGATAAGACAATTCAAGGGAGGATGGAGTTAGAAGTCATGGGGGCAGTGTTGTGTCAAAATGTTGGAAAGGAGCTTCAGCTAGATAAAATCGATTGGCTACAATTCTGCCAAATTGATTCTCCAAAGATACAACATTGGGTAGGTAAATAGGTATGTACTTATAGAAGTGCAAACCGAAAGTATTGAACCAGAATCCCAAAAAAAAAACAAAAGCAACATAATGGGTGTTCCTTCTCACAAAAATATAATTCAAGTTAGATATTTCCTCATTTAAAATAACAAAAAAATCACAAGATTTGCAATATTTGTCAATCATTAGTCATTAAAACTTATAATATAAAAATAGTTTTCCAAAAAATAAATAATTTGAAAAATGGTTTGAAGTAGGTTGACTATTATGTAATCATACTTGGAAAGGATTTTCCGCATTTTTTTAAACATAAAAAACCTAATTTTATGAAGTTTGAAGAATTATTTGTTTCCTAATTCATCTAATTACAAAACAAAAAGTATACTATTTTTTTCCAATAGCTAAGGACTTTATATTAACGATAAGATTGCATAAAATCTTTCAACTATCCTAATCAGTTGAAATTAGCTCTAATCAGTTCAATATACTCCTGCTCAGCCCCAACCTGTTCAGACTTTTAGAGTTGATCTCCAATCAATAAAGTATAGATCGATTAAATTAGGCATCGCTCCAATTACTACGAGTTTAGTACTGATCAAACTTAAGGTTTATATCGATTAAATTAGGCAGGTCCAGGCATAATGTTTACGATTTCAGTATTTAGGGTTTAAGGTCGTCACTGGATTTAGGGTTTAGGATTTATTTTTAGGGTGTATGGTTTAACCTCAAGGGTTCGGGGTTAGGGTTTAGGGTATAGGGATTAGGGTTTGATTCTATCGTTTAGGGTTTAGGGTTTAGGGTTTATCGTTTAGGGTTTAGGGTTTAGGGTTAGGGTTAGGGTTCAGGGTTCAGGGTTCAGGGTTTAGGGTTTTGTTTATCGATTAGGGTTTAGGGTATAGGGATTAGGGTTTGAGTCTATCGTTTAGGGTTTAGGGTTTATCGTTTAGGGTTTAGGGTTTATCGTTTAGGGTTTAGGATTTAGGGATTACAGTTTGAGTCTATCGTTTAGGGTTTATGGATTAGGGTTTAGGGTTTAGGGTTAGGGTTCAGGGTTTAGGGTTTTGTTTATCGATTAGGGTTTAGGGTATAGGGATTAGGGTTTGATTCTATCGTTTAGGGTTTAGGGTTTATCGTTTAGGGTTTAGGGTTTAGGGTTAGGGTTCAGGGTTCAGGGTTTAGGGTTTAGGGTTTTGTTTATCGATTAGGGTTTAGGGTATAGGGATTAGGGTTTGAGTCTATCGTTTAGGGTTTAGGGTTTAGGGTTTATCGTTTAGGGTTTAGGATTTAGGGATTACAGTTTGAGTCTATCGTTTAGGGTTTATGAATTAGGGTTTAGGGTTTAGGGTTAGGGTTCAGGGTTTAGGGTTTAGGGTTTTGTTTATCGATTAGGGTTTAGGGTACAGGGATTAGGGTTTGAGTCTATCGTTTAGGGTATAGGGTTTAGGGTTTATCGTTTAGGGTTTAGGGTTTAGGGTTTAGGGATTACGGTTTGAGTCTATCGTTTAGGGTTTATGGTTTAGGATTTATCGATAGGGTAGGGTTTAGGGTTTAGGGTTAAGGGTTAGTGATGGTTTAGGGTTTATCGTTTACGATTTAGGGGTTAGTTTATCGATTAGGGTTTAGATTTTAGTGTTTAGGGTTAAGGGTTTAGGGTTAGGGGTTAGTGAATAGGGTCGTCAGATTACGATTTAGCTTTGTAATGAGATACCAAAGGGTTTACGAGAAACAATCCTTATTAATCAATTGATAACATGGAATCGTACTTATTAGTAATAAATCCAGTCGTACTTATTACCCGTACTAGAACATTTTTTATGAGATTTGTTTATCCAATCACATTTTGGGGATACATTTTGTAGGTGATGCCATCGTACACTCACCTTTGTTGGCCAACAGTAAGAAGTTACCTCTCGATATAAAAAAAAAAAGTTAAAAGTGAATGTCGACTAGAAATGAGTTAATAGTTAATCTAAAAGGAAAAACTTGTAAATGAGTTCATTCTTTTATTAAACTTCCCACCCTAAAATTAATTTTATAATTATTTTTAAAAATCCTTAAACACTCAAATAATTCACTAAATAACAAGCTCATGAGTGGAGAGTAAAGAAAGTACCAACAACTGAAGAAACAAGTAAAATCTACCCACTAAACCCGAGATCCCAAATTAAGTATAAAATTATAATCAATCAAACAAACAATTAAATTACTATACAAGAGAACCCAAAAATAACAGAAGTGACTGAAAAAATTTGGATATTATGTGATGCTAACACGAGTACATTAATTTTGACGTGTAGAAAGATTTAGCAACTCCAATTAGTTTACACAGTTCTCCAATTTATTTGCAAATTGTATTACTTTATACGACGTTAAAACATAATTAAGTCATTCAACTTGAAAATAATAAAACAATCTGTACTATTACAATTCATATGGACTCGAAATCCATTAAATTGGAATTTGATTTCGATTTGCTTTTACGAATTAGACAACAGGGGCTATTATAGACATGCCTTGCAAAACAGGAATGGATACGTTCAAAAGTTGGTGATCTGATCTGTAGATATCTTTTTATCACAAAATCATGAAAAATAAGATGGGATAGGTCTGCGGATATGTAAGGCCTATTGACGTTCTAATAAGGCCAAAACCTACAAAAGTATGAAGAAAACCCACTGATTTGAGGTGCATGGGTTAGATAAATTAAAAAATAAATTTAAAAGTACCGTTAAGGCCAAAAATTGGGAAAGTAAAATAAAAACCCACTGAAATGAGGGCAAAAGATGAAGGAAATCACATGTATCAATGCTAGCACTAAAAGAGTATGTGTAAAACCGTGAAGCAAAGTTCATAATCAAATATTGACCAGCATTGCAATGTAGATATGGACAGACCTTGTACGATTATTTACCCCTTCTCTACCACAGTAAAAATAAAGGGTGTAAACCCTAATAGGACTCTTGTTATAAAAAGGGCTTTGTTGGAACAGAAAAAAATCACAACTAACACAATCAAAGTACTATTATCTTCACAAAAATGAAGCCTTCCCTTAATCCATCCTTGTTATCCAACAAATCCAAAGTATCCTCATCCAATGGATCATCATCCAACGGCTCGCATGCACCTAACAAAAAAGGGTGGGAAGAAAGCCAACCGTCTCTTAAGGACAACCTTGAGCAACAATGCTTTTGAAGCCCTCCATAACCCATTACCACCAATCCTGTACAAGTACCATGGTGTACAATTGTGAAAGTCAAGAAGCAGATGCATGCTGGCCTAGTTGGCAGTCGTTGTGCTAACCACAACCCCGAAGAAGTCATCGTAGACCATGATGATATTCCTAAGGAGAAAAATCTCCGTCGACCTGCGCGGAGCAATAGTCCCACTCCCATACTGAAGCTTGACGACGGCAACAAGCCTAGAATTGGGCGGTTCAACGTCCATTACCTCGTTGTTTCAAGCAAACCCTTAACACACTTCAGAAAAGGTTCCCACCTAACAAAGTAATAACTAATGGATGTGACAAAAGGAGCTAAACAACAGTTCAATAGTCTTAAGGATAAGGAGCTAAACGATACGACGACATAACAAACATCCCGACGCTATCACAATACAAACAGTTCGGATAATGTCAAAGATTCTATAACACAAATTATCCTGATCATAACATAATCACCATTCAACTGGGTTGTATTCAGAATTACATTAAAACCTCTTCTTCTTCTTCAAAACATGTAGCCAATTTCACAGTAGTATTCCTGCTATGTTTCTTGTATTTCCTCCTTCCCTGCGAACAGCACACAGGGGCAATGTCAAGTACTGGTTCTAAATAATTACAGCAAACTCAAAGTATCATAGCGTACGTCACGAATGAGAATTCAATTACCTTAGCCGGCACAGCGGTAACCTTTGGTATCATAGCACGCATAGCACTCAGAGGTAGGTCCATTTCCATATTCGTATCTGCATCTCCAGGCTGCACATCAGATGTAGGCTGCACATCCTTTCCCTTGAGGCATAGCAGTGTTAGTTTGATAGAGAAATTCAGAAGAGTGGTAAATTGGAGTACTCAATGAAGAAGAAATGAAGAAGAAGTGTGCACTGTACCTGTTTCTTTTTTGTGGATTTGTAGCCTGTCTCTGAGTAGGGTTTGTTGCGAGATCCTTTAGGCCTCCCTCGACGTCTCTTTTTGACATTGGGATCAAGTAAGTGCTGGCTCAATTCAGGTACATGGGTGTGCTGACTTACCACTTGGTCAGGAACTTCATCACAGTCCACAACCTCATGACTATTTGTGATCATTTGTTTTCTGACAGAAGATGGAGTTTGCAAGCTACTCGTGGATCCTTTTCCGGAAGTGGGATATTGTGTGCTAGGGAGAGTCATTACACCATTTGCTTCGATGAACTTCTTCCTCCGATCACTGACATCAATCTTGAGCTTAGACAGAGTAGACGTGACCATCTCAACTGTATCATCATCAACCATCGATGCTTCATTACAAATAGGTTCGAACAGATTCATTATCTTGTTGAACCTTTGAACCTCCTTTGTGTCGGACGAATCGTGATAGGCAACCTTGACCCGAGTGTGCTTTCTTATAACATCCTTGCGCCACTGGTCCAAAATATACTTTTTCGGTATATCAAACACTAGGTTTTGGTCTAGGACACGGATGCAATGCTTGCATAGGATCCCAAAAGTTTCGAATTTACAGCAATCGCAAATCACCTCTTTTGACTCTCAACTAAACTTCACACAGTATATGCGCCTTCTGTCAGTGATAACCTCTTCACTCAGACCTTCCGGAACCACCCACACGCGATCCTCAAGGTAGTAATGGACAGTATTATCATCAACAACCCTTTCCTCCCTCCCATAACAATACATCATCCTCGACAATTCTTTTTGGATCTCTTGGAATTTGGCATCTGTGTAAATTTTTTGATAAAGTCTCTCAACCTTAAACCAACTAACCAACCTTCTAACATACTTTGTTGATCTGCATCAGCTTCAGTTCCATCTTCGACTCGTTTAGTCATCGCTCTGGTGTATTTCTGGGGAAACTCAAAAAGCTTGGTCTTCCGGTTCACAAACCCATCAAAAAAGTTATTGATGCTCTCCACCCTTTGGGTCGTTTTCATACCACCCCAGAAGTGCTCTTTCATAAAGCATGGAACCCACATATGATGCTCATTGAACAAATCCTGAAGCCATTCATTTTCTTCAAGTTCGTATTGCTTAATACAAGCACACCAACGGAGCTCAAACTCATCTACAGTAAAGCTTTCATAAATGAGAGCCTTTAGTGGACTTTTGAAGTCATTGTACCTAGTCAGTACCAGGCACAACAAATCAAACCATAATAAAAGCTTTTAAAACACATATTAGTAAATATGACAGCATCCATTACTACATATTATTACTCATGACAGCTAAAAATTTAATTAAAACATGAAACAAGTTATGAACAAATAGGCAAAATGTTATAAAAAGAGGTTATACATGAAACAAGTTATGAAGAAATATTGTTCTCACTTTTAATTTTTATTGGAAAGGTTTGGTTCTGTTTAAGGTATAAATGTCTAGGTCCTGTATATACCTGTGTAACAGCATCACATTGCAGGCTATGGTTGAAGCATATTTTTCCACTTGGTTGGCCATCAAGTAAAAGAAATTGATTGTGCACTTGGAAAATAGGAAAGCATCAGATTTTGGAGGGAATAGTTGTAGACACCTAAAAATGTCTCCCCAAAACCAAACCCGATGATGAACAACCTTTCACCGCCACTATTGGTCGGGTTTAGTATATAATCCCAAGAGTGCTTAAAAAATTGTATTTTATTAAATTCATATTTTTGAACAGTCCATGGATTAGTCTTGATGTTTGGTAAAAGCATAGTTTTAATTTTAGCCCAAACTTATTAATTAATTCTAGCCCAAAGCTTTTTTATTTTATTGTTTTATTATTTGTTTTTGGCCCAAACCCTTTATTTATTTTTATTTAATTATTTTCTTATTTTAGCCCGAATAATAAAAAGTCAGAAAAGGCCCGAAATTATCAATCGGCACTTAAAATACCGAAAGAAATTAGGGTTAAAATTGTATTTAGACGGAAAAACGGGCTGGAATTTCCCACGCCACGGCAGGTACCTACCGTGTCACGGGAATCCTTCCCGTCTGACGGTGGGATTTCCCGTGACACGGGACATTCCGTGTCTTTTCCGCGTAAACCCTTAACGCGTTTTTCATTCCGTTTTCTGAAAATTTCCCGCGTCACTCCAAAACTGACCGTGTCACGGTACAGTCTGACCGTGTCACGGGATACTTTTTTAGGTTTTTTATCATTTTAGGGTTCCATGTGCTCCCTCAGCACATTTTCCCTATAAATACCCCCTCATTTCTGATGTACGGGACCGAGTAATTCTCTGATTTTATTTTCTCTCTTCTATGCTTTAGCCTAAACACTAGCCTACCCTTTTCACTTCAAAATTCCTTCTTCAAGCACTCAAAGAAGTTCATATTTTACTCGAGGTTCTGTCCTTAAGTCAAGGCGTGAAAGGTAGAACTGTTTGAGGGTTTGGCCCCAAAATCAACTTTATTTAATTTAATTTAATTTAATTATTGTTTATTTATTTCCTTGAAGTTACTAACTCGTTTATTATTTTGTAGTTGCAAACAAACAGAATCAAAGTAAGGATCATGCTCCTTTTATTTTTATTATTTTTCTAACAATTTTATGTTGTTGGAATTGTGATTAATTTGGTTTTAATATTAATGTTATTCTATTGATCACCATGTTGCATGTTAAAGGGAATATGTAATTGAAAATCACGCCTAATAAGATAATTTGGACAACCGGTTTAGGATCCTTTTAATCTTATTATTAATTGAAGTGATCACCAATATTTTAGAATTATGTGTGCATTAATATTAAACCAATTTAGTTAAATAATAGTTTGGAGCGAATTGAATTATTGTTTGTATGCCTTTGAGATCACAGGAATGCTTTTCAATATAAGAATCGAGTAGAGGCCCATACGGGCGAATGTGACTCCATGACTCACTTCGTACCATCATCCCCGATCCTCCTTTCGTGGTTCCGAACCATATGGAGTTAGTAATCTCATGGATTATGAATGGGGTGTAACCTTCAAGGGTCAATCGTTGTTGCCTATCGTTGTCCCTTATCGTGGTTGTCTTTTATGATCCGTGAACGGTTTACAAGTTCCTTACAAACTTGTTGGCGGCTCCCTACTTTCCTTGTCCCTAATCGTATATGTCAATTCCCACTTCCTATGAGTGCCAAGCATATTCACCACATGCTTTAACGTAGGCGCACTTCGAACGACGCCTGCAATAGCGTACCCTCATTAGAGTCACGTGTCAGCTTATGAGCATCACTTGACCTCTTAGTTACAACAATTCTGATTTCCCTTTCAGAATAGGCATGTTGTTAAAAACTTTTTTGGTATAAATGAGGGATTTAATGAGTTAAAAATTAGGCATGTTGTTATTGGGGAAATGTATAATTGAGGGATGTAATGAGTTAAAAAATAGACATGTTGTTATGAACATTTTTAGTATGAATCTGCAATCCCAAGTTAAAAAAAAGGAAAAATACAGGGCCCATGCTGAAAGGGAAATAAGCCTAGCTACAAGCAGTGTACAACAATTAAAGTGAGGAACACTAAATCATAAGACAGTATCCAAGAACAAAATCAATTCATTATACGATGATGCAGGATGCAGGAGGCAGGGATTACATATCAGTAAAATTACCAAACAAAACATGATGTATGAGACACATTTGATAACAATCCACATTAGAACAACAACAACTTTAAGATAATTGCAAAACAAACAACCGCTTCACAACAAATTTTGAATATGATGTCGCAATAAAACAGGGCAGAATTTATGCAATACACTGATGTGGGAGAAATGAAAGTGCAGCAGTACTTCTAAGGTTTCAGATAGAATTAAAGGATCAACAGAATTAAATGATGCAGTACAAAGTCCACTCAGGCATCTAAAACAGCCAGGCCAGTCAAGTGAGGTATCTAGAACAGCTAGGACATGAATTACATAATAAGTAACAGAAAGGTGGTACATACAAATTAATTCTACAAAAACAAGTGCAGGTTTACCAGGATTTGGTTAAAGATAAGAATAGAAAAGAAATCACTTACCACTTGCATTTGCCAAGCTTGTCGCCAAACTTACTCATAATGTGCCATATGCACCACCTATGTCGAGATGAAGGCATAATATCAGCCAGTGGTCTCCTCATTGAAGCTGCTTGGTCAGTAAGAATACCTAATGGTGGACGGTTGCCCATGCACGATAGCCATTGTTTGAAGACCCAAGCGTAGGTCTCACAAGTCTCATGTGACACAAGGGCACACCCCAATAGAATTGACTGTCCATGATGATTGACGCCGACAAAATTTGCAAATGGGAGCTCGTACTCGTTCGTCAAATACGTTGCATCAAAGCATACAACGTGCCCAAAGTGATCATAAGCAGCCCGGCTCCTTGCATCTACCCACAACACATCCTTGAGCCGGCCTTCTTCATCCAAACGATGTGCATGGAAGAAGTTCTGGTTGTCGGCTTGCATCTTTTCAAAATACCTCATCATAGCTACAGCGTCCCCACCCTCCATTTTCAATCTCCTCTCCTTGTACACCTCGTGTTGCAAATCCTTTACGTTAGGCAATTTATCCTTTTCATGGGATAAACCCCCACGTATTCGAGAAACAGGAACACCCTCCTCAACAAAGTTGAAAAGCCTTTTACGAACCGTTGAAGTGTAATTCTTCATTCGATATTCTTTCACCAGATTTGCCTTGCTAGGGGTGGGTTTATGTCCTTTGTGTTCAAGGTGCACAGATCTTATTACCCATTCTCCTTTGCCGTTAATACTAGCATAAACTTCTACTTCACAGTGACACTTTTTTTATTTTCGTTGGCCCTTTTTCAGCTCATCTTGCCCTATCACACCATTGACATTGCCCCCGGTTCCACTAACATCCATGGCCTTCGCCCTCTTCTTTGCCTCCCTTTGCGCCCTCATATCAGGGGCACCCCAGCATTCACACCTCCAAGTAATGGCCCTACGCTCTCTAGTTTTATCTTTGTACGCACTTGAAACCCTACTAACTCCAAAACCATGTTGTTCTGCATACTGTTTAAAGTGGGCCTCAATATCCAGCCAACTTTTGAAGACCATACTCTCTGCTGGTGGATCTACTACATAAGGCACATCATTGTTTGTTGAGACAACTGTCTCCACAGTCTGCACAGTACGGACAGTCTGGATTGGGGAATAATAGACCTGTGCCCCCCTGGGGATTAAACTTGGGGAGATTGGAGGCAGTTGCAGCCCCATACCCTCCCCAACATCTATCCATATAATCAAAGTCAGAACAACCAGACAATGAAACCGTAGCTATGTCTGGGTCATTGATGTCATCAGCCAAGCTAACACAATTTCCATCACTCAAGTTTTCCATGCAATTACCACATCCATCATTTTCTTCATTCAAAGACATCTAAACATAAACCAAGCACAAAAAATAAATAAAAGGGAATTTCTAATATCAAGTAATTACTCAACTGTAACAAAACATAACATATGGCTCCATAGGTTACATAGGATAATGCCAAGGCACTTACACACAACACATTACTGCACTAACAACAATTCTAATATCAAGGGAGAAAAGCAACACATTAAAGCACCAGGATTGCAAGTTCTACACACTGACCATACTGAAACTGTTCAGCCAAGGCACTGAAATTAAATTATGATACAGAACATGCGTCAACACTCAATAAGACTAAATTAAATGAGCAATAATATTATTTCTCTGGACACACACACACACCGGCATTATATAACCCAAAAAAACACAAAAACAGAATTTTACAAATCACCTATACAACACTAAACAATCCATAAAGCAACCGAGCTACCAACACACCATATACAACGACTTTGGCAAATAAGCTACAATTATCCACGAAAAATAGAAGAACCAGGTGAAAAAAGCCATCCAATTTTGTTATTTGGAATTAATAATCAACCAAAAATTGGTAGAAACGAAAACTTACCTTCGTCTCTGCGAGATGTAACAACCACGGATTCACAGATCTTAAACCCGTTCCCAGATCTATCGAGCTTGGAACTACAAGCATCCCCTTCGCATATCTAGCAAGCTTGAAACTTCATCTCTCTCGCACTGGGTTTTCGGATTTGATGGATTTGGTACTTCTCTCTCTACCAGAGACAATTACCAGTAATTTTAGAGGTACTAAATTGTTAACTCAAGTAAAATTACCGTGGTTGGGGTTGATAGTTACTGTGGTTAGGAGTGGGAGTTACCCCGACGGACGTTTGTTACTTGCCGTTAGATTGTTTGTTAGTGCCTGAAGCAAATGTCAGATACTTCACAGTACTTTATTATTGTTTATTGGCCAAGCACGAACTCCAATGCAATTTTATTACGAAAATGCCATGTGCTAAACTTTGTTAGTTTAGCACAGTTATAAACTTGTATTTCCTCATTGAAAATTTATCCTTAGATTAAAAATTGGAACAAATTACATTCATCTATTCATACATAATACTATTTTCCCGAATCCCCCCACCAAAAAAAAAAACCAACACACACACAAGTAAATCATTCTTGACAGAACTTGATCTTGTAAGAAACTTGGGGACAATAACTCTTGCGTACAGACTCCTACAAAATCCCATTGCTACAGCTACAAAATTGTGATTTTGTACACAACAATAAACTATAAATGAAAATATTTCTTGCTGTATCTTTACAATTAGTTCCAGAACAAATAAAAAGCAAATTAGCGGCATTATGCTTGTAATGATACAGCTGAAGACTCTGTTGTAGGTACATTTTTAACCTTCTTGTTAGAAACCTCTGAAGACTTCTTAGATTTTCGTTTTTTTGAGCCCTTTTTCTGATGTGTCTTCACAGCTGGTTCGGTTGCAGAGTCTTTTTTTGCATCCACTGGATCACTGGATATGTCCTCTTTATCTACTTTCTTGTCAGAGTTGTTTTCTATATTTCTTCTTTCACCCTCGGGCTCAATAACTGACATGCCAATGAGTGTATAGTCTAACAAGAATGTACTTCTTTCAAGCCTATCAACCCTGCTAAAGTGCCTCTGAGAATAAGGGATGAGTCCTTCAAGAAGTTCTCCTATTCCTTTCACCTGTACATTGTACATCCAAGACCATTCAATAACAATTTAACAGAAATAGAAATAATATTCCATTTCATTAGTATCTGAATTCAAACACCCCTGTAGAACATATTAATTGTTGGCTATAGTGGATTCAGAACAATAACGTACTATTGACATCTTGCTTTGACACCAATGCATGGTATACTCAAGAATCCCCTAGTACTAAGATAAGCAAAATTAAGGTGAACCAAACAAGGCCTAACAGTGTGTTTTGGATAAAGAAAGGGGAAGGGAAAGAGGGGCAGCAGGGGAGAGGGAGGGAAGGGAAAGGGATGAGAGCGAAGAATGATGAGTTTTTATTCCAAATCTCTTCATTGTTGGAGGGATCAATTTCTTTAAATTTCATCCCTCCATTGTCTCCCCTTCAATTCTCTTCCTTTCTCATTTGTTAACCAATGAAAAATACTCCACCCCTCCATTTATCTTCCCTTCCTTTCCCTCCATCTCCTTCAATCCAAGCAAGCTTTAAGTTTAAGATTTGATGATCCTTTGATACAATGAATTGGCAACACTTTCTAGAGTTTTGTGTACTTTTAGCTCCAATTTGTGCACATTGCATTTTATAACAACAAAACTATTACTCCCTCTGATCCATAATAATTAACAGATGTTGCCCTTTTTCACTATTCATATGTTTAACTTTGATTATAACTTTTACAAAGATATTATAAACAAATGTTATTATGTAAATATGTTGTTAAGTATATATTAGTACGAAGTTTCATAATATCAAGCTTTTTATAAAATTTATTATTTAGGGTTAAGTGTGTCAAATTTTATTGTGTCAATTACTAGGGATCGGAGGGAGTATTGATGATCACAAAGATGATTGAGGGGGGCGAGGGATTACTTGTGCTTGAGATCAATAATGTTTTATTAATAACTAGGAGCTCAAGCATAATTTTCTTTGTTGTACCCAGCCCAGATTCAATTCAATGAAAATGTCTCACAATAAAATTACCCACCTCAACAATATCCGTAGGGGGAAGCATACTGAAAATCTGAAAAAGCACAAACTGAGCATTATGACACAGCTTTGGCTTAGTATTCCACTCTCGAATATATTCAAAAAGTTGTTGCATTTCCTCCTTCCCAAGATGCAAAAGAGCTTTCTTCAAATGATCGACAGCGTCTTTTTTCCTGAGAATATATTGGAGATACAAAGACAATGTAGATAGAATATCAGAATGTGTGCACAAAATACATTATTTAACACCTTAAATAAGCAACGGATTAATGTTGTATGACAGGCATATTAGGGCATACAAGTAACTAACCTGCAAAGTTCTGAAAGAAGTTCATATAGCCTGTGAGGCCTCCTTAGCTCAAAGGCAATCTGGATTGCTTTAGCATAATCAGCATCAGATATTGCATTCTCAAGCTCTTGACCACGCAAAACCCCTTCTTCCTGAATTAAGAACACAATTGACTCATGAGACAGTTATATAGTAGGAAAAGCTATCCAAAAAAAAAGACATGCAATGTCAAAGATGGCTTTTTCATAAGTACACAAACAAGTATCAGAAAAGCAGTCGAAAGGGAAAAAAAAAAAAAAAAAAAAAAAAAAAAAAAAAAGACAGCCAGTGAAAATCTCAAGTTTTATGGATGAAAAAAAGAGTTACAATAGGATGAGGAGGGGGCAGTCATACATCTAATTATAAGATGCAGCACCAGGTCTCAGAAGACACTGAAAAACTCATCTGATAGACACATGAAGTTTGATCAAAGAACATCATTGACAATCAGAACTAAAAGAAAAATATACACTTAGCTGTTCTAGAAACTAGATCAATCCAATGACATCAAACAGACAAGATTAACTAAGAATTAATTTTTACTTTATATGCCACACATGGTAAGTTACAGAAAATACACCTCTTTACGAAAAGCCTCTTCCTTTTCAGCTGCAGTTGAATCATTCCATATATTAATAACTGCATCACCACCTCCTGTAGCCAGCATTTCTGTCTTCTTTCCAATTGCCAGGGCCCATACCTGAAGCTCACAAATAGATTCAATCAGGAGCATTACAAATCTAATTGACAAAGACATGCAAAAACTACAGCTTAGTAGCATTAGGAAAATCCAAAGGAATACCCCACCTCAAACACATTCTACAAAGAGATGGGGAAAGATACCATAAAGTACTGCAACCAAACAGATCACTGTAGCTCACAAGATAAAAGGCAGACAATGTGGTAAGCTACTATGTTCCCATAACATAAAACAATATGGTATGGAATACCAAATATCCAACCCACATGCCAAAAGAGGTAATTCCAAGTTACATGACTATGTAAATAAAGAGACATTCTTCAGGAGAAAGGCCCTTTTTTCTGCCCATCAAATATACTTATATTCATTTGCAAATTGCAAGGTCTTTTGAGTCTTCCCCAACAAGGTGTCTAAGAAAGTGCCTTACACTTCTAGAATGGAGATGAAAATAAACAAACATTAAGAAAGTAGACGCATTTGCAGTGGAAAAAAAAATAAAAAAATTGAAATCTAAGTCACTCTTTTAAAAGGAGAAAATTTGAATTATAACTCTGTTAGAACCCCCAGTAAATTAGCTCGCCATAATTTGCACTCCTAAGGATTGGCTTAAAAAGTGAAACTCATGAAAGAACATCACTCTCTCTCGTTAGAAACTCCTAAATCAGGGCTTCATGTAATGTATAGAGGAAAAAGATGGAAGAAACAGGAAAAAAAAAAGGCTGTTCCACTTCCTCCAAAAGACTCCCTAAAATCTGTGCACATTTCCCATCCCATAAAGCCAACCACAAAGAGAAAAATATATATATAATCAACCAATTTGTATAGAAAGTGTCAGAGTGTCATTTAGAAGAAGCTTGTTAAATTTTACAGGGCAACAAAAATCATTAATAACTCCAATATGCAAAGAAAGATTAAATGTGAAAAGAAACAGAACCTTGTCCTCATGTTCATCATAAGTAGCAATGCATTCGCTACTTGTTACTGCCCAGAGCTTCAGTAATCCATCAGCTCCTGGAAAAGAGGCCCCATATTAGTTATGGAATAAACAAAACAACTTCTCAGGAGACTAAGAAAGATAATGCCTGCATACCACTCGAAACAAATTGAGTCCCACGGGTAATGAAAGATGCTCTCAATACACTAGATGTATGTCCTTCAAATGTTTTTAGACATGAACCATCAAGAGTCCACATTTTTATTGTCTTGTCTCCAGATGCTGTCAACACACATTTATCAACAGGAGAAAACTCTACAGACCAGATTCCTCGTTTATGGCCCTTGAGTTTTGCAACACACACAAGGTCTGGAAGCTTCCATATACAGGCAGTACGATCCTGCATAAAAGAACATTACCTTACTGCTCTGAGTTTGGTCCATAAGCAAAAAAACCAAATAACGAAATGCAACATATTGATTCTGTAAACAGCAAATCACACCCACTTTTTTTTTTTTCTTTTCTGGCTGGCAAAGAAAGTGTTCCATGAACTCCAATAGGAAAGACATGAGGCCTCACAACAGAATCTCATCAAGCAGTGCATCAATTTTACAACCAAAAGGACATGAACAACTGATTGGTATTTAATACCCCCCCCCCCCCCCCCAAACCCCTCAGGACCCCATTTTCCATATTGTCATGAATTATGTCAGAATTGTTTATTTCCACATGATGATTCTGTTTGAATCTAGCTAATAAGGAATGTGGAAAAAAAAATCAAGATTTTAGGGAAAAAATGTAGGGCAAAATACAGAATCATTAGACAGAAAATGGAATGATAAAGGACACTTGAAAGAAAAATTTATAGCCATCAATATCTTGATCAAAGCTGAAATTTTCAACAGGCAGAGCCTTACACATCAAAATACTGCTGCAGCTTTACTCCCATCCAGAACCCCTCTTTGCAATACCATCTCATTTTACCCAGAAACAACTCACTAAGATTCACACTTCCACAATCACTCATCCAAAGAATATGAGAGTATCTCTGTTATATTTTATCTTTGAACCTGAACTAATGTCAAAAATTATAATGAGTTTAGTAATTACATGTACAATTTTGACTGTGTTTCTTATTATAATTAATGTCACAAATTATTATGAGTTTTGACCAATTAATAGTAAATACATGTACAAATTCTGGCTGTTCTTTAACAATTTTAGATATCCTGCATCAAAAGCAGTTAACTAACCTGAGAACCACTACAAACATAGCTGTCAAATGGTGCAATAGCAAGTGAGTTGATATCCTTATCATGGGCTGCTACGACAGCTTTTGCTTTAAGGCTGATCGGCTCTTCAGTAACACTGTCAAGTCCTTCAATGCTCCACACTTTTATTGTACGGTCACTACAAATTCAAAAAACTCATACTGTGAATAGAAGATCATATGAATAGTTCATTGCTCTAATTTTCATACCAATAATTTTCTCTCCAGAGCCTCCATTTATCATACTAAATTCAAGCAAAAGTCTACAATATACACATGAACACATCGACATATATCAGATTCCGACTCATCAAATTTCTCTCCAAAGTTGGATATTAGATATACAAGCATTTACTAAAACCTTCCAAGCATTAGCCATAGTGTTCACCCGTAAAAAATCACAGACCTCCATGCACAACTCTTCATACAACCAAATCGGGTAGGGATAAAGGACACTTCAAAGTGTTCAGTAGTTAATACTTTATATGATACAAAAAATGGTAAGTTCACTAAAAGTTAACAATACCAGACAAAGACAATCACAATCCACAATACTTGGTTCTCATATGCGAGACCATTGAACATCAATGACAGACTAGAGATACAGGTGCGGGGACTGAGGTTGTAAGCAAAGGCAAGTAAGTAGCCACAGTGAACAGCTTATCACATCAAAAACCATAAATTTTTCAGTTTGAGCAAAATTATATCGTTATATCCTCTAAAATACTGTATGCTGACAGTTTATTCTAATTAAACAACAGTAATATGACTCTTTTCAGCATCCATTGCCAGAATATTATTGCATGCCCCATGAAGCTTCAATGGGACATTAAACATATCAGCATTGGTTGGCTGAATCATAATTTTTATTTGCTCTGAGACAACATGACATGAGCAAACCATTACCCAAAAGTTAGGGACAAGTATATGAATCCGGACATAAAGTTCATCTACTTTAGTACAAATAAGCAAAAGTGACAGAAAAATTAAATGGAAAGCAAAATAATATTAATACAAGTAAACACTTACCTACTACCACTAACAAAAAAGTTCCGCAATTTCTTTGAAGAAGCAACAGCTCCAACAGCTCCTGTATGACCATTGCCAACCCCTAAACACCTTTTGCTTTCTGAGTCCCATAATCTGACCTGTACAGTAACCAGTACCAATATTAAATTAAAACAAAAATAGGTCTATGGAAGTGAGTAGAGGACATAAGCTGTTCAGCTAGCCCATAGAAGATCTCTACTTCTAGATAACCATCAAGAAACTTTAGTTAATTTACTTAATTCCTATTTTTCCGCAAAGGGCAACCAATAACAAACTACCGAAATAAACAATGAATGGCCACTTACACTATTGTCCTTGCTGCCAGTTACAATAAGTGTAGTTCCAGAAGTTGTCGTGAAGGTGTCAAGACACAAAACGATGCCGGTATGACCAGCAAGTACATAGGAGCATGACATTGAAGCAAGATCATAAACCCGTACCTGTATTTATAGAGGATCAATAGATTAATATAACATACATCATCTCCTAACTAAAAAATAAGGAAGTACAAGAGAGTCTACTTGTTCCAGGTTGGTGGCAACAGCAAGAAAGTTTTCATCTTCACCTAAGAACTTCATATCTACTATCTCTTCATTGTATCCAATCAGCCTCTTACAGAGACTCAAACACAAATCTTCTTCAGAATGCTTCAAGGGGGAATAAAAAAGAAACTGCTGATCAGCAGTAATACATAGCAATCCTTCATCTGAGGGTAGCATGCAGGCGGCAGTGAAACCTCTTCTTAAATCATTTTCATCAGGACTAAATGCTACATCTGAAGTCTTCTGCTCAAATAAACAAACTGCACTGTAGCAGAAAGAGAATGAGTAGTTTATAAAAAATAATATCAATAAATTGAAAAGTAAAACCTGCCTATATATATAAATAATTAATGCTAAAAAGTAATGCAGGAAATAACTCAACAAAGTTTTCAAATTACCCTTCAGTGTTCCATATTCGGACAATCCCACGTTCACCAGCAGTTAAAAAATAAACTTCTGGCATGATATTTTTGCTCTTCTTAGGCCTTTGTGATGACAAACTGTCATAGAATACAGTTCCGGAATTAATAACACAAACAGCTTCAAGCACCTCATATGTCGGTATGGTTGTCTTGCATCCATAGCTTTTGAGGTCCCACATATTAACAACCTACAGTAATTTCCAAAGTCATTAAACTGCACATATAACATTTAAGATTACAGCCAGATCAATTATAGACTTCATAAGTTGATAAGATAGAACGCAAGCCAGCATATATCATTAAGGGTTACATAGCATTGTAATGTATCACAACTCAATGCTTTATTCATTTCCCTAAAGACTGGGGAGTCATAATGATTATTCAATGCGTAAGTGAGACAAGTAAAAGATTAAAATACTCCTTCACTGCCCAACGATTTGTCAAGCTTCATGTGAGAAAAATATAATGACACCATTATTATTACACCTCCCAAGCTTGTCTTTAAATCTAGTTTAACACATCTTCCTTCTGTATCAATTTCGTAAGAGGATTTTGTTCTGTAGTATAGTCATGGATTTTGCCTTATTCTATCAAGGAGCTTTTATTGAATTCTGGGGTGACTGAGAAAAAGGTCATGCAGCAATCTTTTGGTGTATTTGGTTAAAGAGGAGTTACTTATACATACTTTGTAACAAAAATATTCAACTTTTTGAACCTATAAATTTCCTTAAATTAGTATCAGATACCTGATAACAAAATAAGAACATCGGAAAAAAGAAACTTGACAAAGATTAATGACCAGATAGAATATATAAATAAAGATCAAATATCAAGAGGTGGGAGTTTAAGAGCCACATAGCAGGTCAAAGTTCTTATCAACACAATATATTCTCATTCAAGTGATTATGCTCAGTTGATGAACTTAGCACAACAGTTGCAACTTGGCTTGGAAAAATTCAATCTGAATCTCCAAAACAATTTTCAGTGAACATAGATAAGCAACGACCACACAATCTACTTTCTAAACAGATTTATTTCATAAATAAACATCAAGGTAACTAAATATATGGAGTTGATAGTAAACAATGTTAGGAAATTGCTTTAAACCAGATCACTGAATCTAAATTTAACATCTCATTTTATAGTTGTATGAGAGCACTTGGTTCGGTTCTAGGACGGATGTAATCTCTAAGAACATCCAGGGGTTGGCTAAATATCTTCTAACTTGTTAGGCCCTATTATTTTCCCAAGCTAATTTATCTTCTTGCTACATTAATGGTTAAGCAACTTAAGCTAGTTAATTAATTTTTTTTAAAAAAAAAATTAAAATAATATTAATCTAATTATAATTGCCAAGCTAATTAGCTAGCCAAAGCTAATTAGCAAGATGTGCAACCATGGTGCAGCTAATAGCTTGGAATTTTTAATGATTGCAAACAAGTCCCTTTTTTCAACCATTGGAGTTGCTCTAAGCAATTGTTGGGTCAAGCCAAAAGAGCAATTTTTCAGTTAAAGGCATAAAGTTGAGCGCATCAACTGCAAAGCCTCCCCCCCAGAGACAAGCTTTCTAAGAAGTAGTAATTGTAAGTTACTAGGGTAAGAATAAGTATAATACTGGAGTATATAAATGTCAGGACCAAAACATCAGACTTCAGCAAATTGTGAAGAAATCTGCTTTCTTTATGTCATGAACTTATATTTTCAAATCATAAATCGAATTTTAAGGTATTTGACTTTGTGAGTTTTCAGCAAGACTTTTCTGAACTGTCTTCGATAGGTAAAATAATTCAGATTTCATCTTGCTTCACCATCCTCTAATGCAAACTAAGGACCTATTCTTTTCAACTAATATTAGAACCTTATAAGTAATTCTTGTCAAACACTCAGAACATTAATCTTCATTTACTTCATAATAAAATATATGTAAGACTGTAACTGCATACTCATACAAAGATTATGAAAATTAAATATTCAGAAATGCACCTTGAGATGAATTAAACAAGAATTCATTTGATAATGTTTTTTCCCCTTACACATAAGTGTAAAAATACGGTCAAATAGTCAAACAATCAGATTAAACCTATTTTTTTAGACCAAAACACCTAACTTCAGGTGAAGAGAACATCTCTCTTTATGATTAAGACGTCTGACACATAGTTGAAGTAACCAAAGTCGAAATATTCTTCTACTTGAAGAGTGAAAGGAATACAAATCACAAACAATCAAGTATGAAGTATAACTCCCTAGAAGTCTAGGACATTCAATTGCTACTTAGCAAGACCTCCACATTTTTTAGATTGAAATGAATTTAAGACTAAAACAAGAGTCAGTGAGGATTCCATTTAAAACCAATTTTAGTTTTTTACATGAGAACTCACGAGCGGCCATAAATCTTTTAACAATTGAAAAGGCCTTTTCGAAAACATAACCGGAAATCGGCACAACACGAATACAAAGTTAGTGAGAGAAAACACGATGTCAACACAACACGACACGACACGAAACCAACCCGAACACACCCTGTTTAGATAAAGTGGTCAAATTATGCAATTGTCCACTATTTTACATAGTTTTTGATAGATTTTGTGAACAACACGAAATTGACAAGAGACCAAAACACGAACACGACACGATTCAACTTATTGACAACTTTACTTTCATGCATGAATGACGAATTTAATGCGTTAAGAAAAGCTTGAACAACACGAAAAGCTTTTCTTAACACAACACGACACGACACGAAACCAACCCGAACACACCCTGTTTAGATAAAGTGGTCAAATTATGCAATTGTCCACTATTTTACATAGTTTTTGATAGATTTTGTGAACAACACGAAATTGACAAGAGACCAAAACACGAACACGACACGATTCAACTTATTGACAACTTTACTTTCATGCATGAATGACGAATTTAATGCGTTAAGAAAAGCTTGAAGCGTATACAAAGGCAACCGACCGAGAGACGCCATAAGACTTGCATGCATTTATCATGGATAAATCTACAAGCAAGACAATTATTGATAAATTTCCTTAATAATAAAGGGTTTGTTCTCTTCACATGAAATAAGATGTTGTGGTTTAATTCAATAAGGTCTAATCTAGCGTGATAGTGGTCTAATGTACTCGTTTAACTAAATGTTCACCGTATTTTTAAGACTAATGTATAAAAAAAACAATATTATCAAGTGTGGTCCTGTTGAATTGTCTTAAAGTGAACTTAATAATTTTCATAAATTTATATATATACGCAATCAAAAAAATTTAGCAATAAAAATGAAAATGAAAATTTCTTATTTGAATATTTCTCACGAGAATTACTAACAAGTTTCGAAAATAAATTCAAGATAACAAGTCAAAAGTAGAAACACTATTAACATATTCAATTTGAGTGTTTTTTAAGCCCAATAGGTTCTTTTTTATGGCTCATGGGCTAAAAATTACTTTTCAGAATCTATAAAATCCACCTGTAATTGGAAGAAATGTATTTACATTTGAATAAGGGTATCAATAATTTATTTACTAACCATTAAGCTCAAAGTATATATGGAAAACAAGAGGCACAATAAATTATTAATACTAGTTTTTTAAATAGCGAAGAACTGAAAATCCGCATTACTGGTGGACTTGCAAATAAAAAGACTCAATAACTTTGAATTCCAATTATCAAATAGGAATAGGGGATAGCAAACCTTATCTCTTCCAGCACTAAGTAAGAACCTTCTATCTTCAGACATCGCCAAGGAAACTACAGCAGAGAAATGCTTTTCCATTGTTGCAGCGCACTTCTTAGTGATAAGATCCCAAACCCGAACAGATGCATCATCACTTCCAGAGAAAAGCTGTAAAACAACGCCAAATACTAATTTAAGACATGCAAGATATACATAAAACAAGCACTAAAAAGATATGCCTCGAAACAAAATAATTCCAGCAAATATAATAATATCAGTAGTACAAATGACTGAAAGGATTTACAAGTCAGTTAGACAGTAAAAAAAAAAATCAAAAAGTTTAGCACTATCAAAGGATGAGACATATTGGAACAAGTCTACATCCATGCATACATCTCACACATATTCAAGGCTTCAAGTCCCATCCCGACGTGTCAAAACCATGCCACTAATACTTAGACAAACAAAAGTGTTTATCCCCTGCTCAAAGCACCTAGCTACCTACACACATCTAAAAAGTGAGATACCACCTTTTCATAACTAGTCATTTACACTATTCACATTCTTACACTTAACCTTCTTTACTATAAGAATGTGAATAGTGTAAATTTTCTCCTGTGGGGTTTAGTTAGATTTTGTTTATTATTCAATTTATATTTTCACAATATCTAATTCTTACATATTTTTTTACTTATTTATATTTGAAGGTACAGATAGTTAAAACTATGCATTGGCAAGCGTGAAAAGCAAAGTGTTGCAATTAAAAGTATATGGAGAAAGAACATCAAACAAGTGTAATAACTAATTCTAGACTAAATCTAAAGGGCTAATGGTTCTAAGGCAACTTCAAAAGGTAATGCAACTTAAGCTCAAAATAGAAAATAAAATATAAAAACAATGAACATAAATATATCAGCACACTCTACAAAATGGACCAATGCACACAACAAATATCCTAGATAGCAAAAAAAAAAATCACCCAAAAAACCAAACTCAAGTAATTAATTCACAAAGTCAAAATTGTTAGCACTTACAAGAAGGCAATCAGGATCAGGATGAAACATGATGCAAGTGACAACCCCTTTGTGACCTTTAAAATAATGTGTGCAGAATCCACCATCAACGTCCCATACAAGAACTTTCCTATCAGCTCCAGCAGTTGCTAGCAATCCTCCTGATGCATCACATGCCATAGCCATCACCGGCCCGTCATGTCCCTTCATCAAAATGTAACATCCAATTTTCAGACAAGACAAAGTAACAAACAAAATCCTATTGCCAATTCCAGATCAACACAAACTAACAAACAGATTTTAAATTTAATTACAACCTCAGTTTCATAATACGTGCAACAATTACTAAAAAATTGCTGCTTCACATTATATGCAACAAATGCTTTATTTCCTTTTTGAGTTGTCATTTCCCTCTATCGCTCTCCTCATCGAATGCATCCCTATCTTTTGTTGCACATAATATGAAATGGAGGTAGTACGTAAAACCAATTTTGGTATTCACCAATCACCATATAGATTAATTAAACTACAGGCGCACACACAGCACAACACCAAATGTATAAAAACATAAAACTAAGCAACACGTATATAAGAATATGAATAAAAATCTGAAATAAAAATTATTATTATTGTTATACCTTCCAAGAACGAATACATTTGAGCGTAGAGAGGTCCCAAACCCTGATTTGGCGACTATGACTAGCAGAAAAGAGGAATTTATCATCAGGGCTAAGCGCAAGAGCTGTAATTGGCTCAGAATCACCTTCAATGGTGGATTTAATAGACGCATTCGAAGAATCGACGATTTTGATAGAATCGTCGCAAGTACAAACGAGGAATGTGCCGTCTGAAGAAACAGTAAAGGGGCCACCAGTGTAGAACTGCTGCAATGATTGATTAGTACGGTAACTCTTCTTGTAGCTTAAAGCCGCCATTGTTGCAGTTGAGCTCCAAGGTTTGAAGGTGAGAGAGAGTAGCAGAGGAGAGTTCTAAGAGGTTGGGACTGAAATTTCACAGTTCTGAATAGGGTTTAGGGTTTAACGTTTTGTTTTTTATTTTTTGTGTGTTTTTTTCGTCAGAGGTTACAAATAACTAGTTGTATACTTTCTCGGGTTTTTTGTTTTTTTTTTTTGTGCATGTTATACCAATTTGAATTTTACACTATTTAACTAGTTTTTGGCCCGAGCGATGCCCCGGGTCATTGTTTGTATATAAAATATAATAACAAAATAAATCAAGTGAACTATAATGGGTGGCTTTATAAAATAATATCATTTGTTAAATATTTTAAATATAATTGAACATCAAAATTCATTATTTAATATGCAGCAACTTAAATATATAATGTATCAGTTTGTTTTATTTGTTAATTAAAGGGAATTTTTTTTTATTCAGCTATCATAATAAATTTCTTCTAGTGAACATATTTTGTGGTTAAAAAAAAATCTTTAAAATTATTTTGCATTTTTGGGTTATATATTTTAATTAACTATAACCTATATGAATTATGGTTGAGTAATTGATCAAAGAAATGAAACTAATTTTGCAATCATATTGTTGTTAAAATATACACATATAAGTACACAATCAAAATTTTAGAATTTATGAACATGAATAACACTTTTAAATACAATTTTATCATCATAAGATGTCATTGAAGTGGTGGTTAGTTAAAGTTTAATTTTAATGAATATGAGATTATGGGTTCAAATATTAATGCTAATAAATTATAAATTTTTATGAGAAGACATTAATGTATAATTATTAATAATAGGTGACATAGCAACACGTGGCAAAATTGGCGACACATGGCAAGATTACAATCCTTGTCATTGAGTTTTGACTCTTACTTTTTTTAATTTGACTTTTACGCTATTTAACTTTAACTTTGACTTTTACGTAATTTGATTACTACGACTCTACGAGAGATATATGGGGTGATTGTATACTTTTTCGATTTTTTTGTTACTTTTTTTTTGTGCAAGGTACGAGTAATAGGGTATATTATCATAATTATCTTGTTGATGCACAACTTTAACCATCAATAACTTTAATTTATATAAATAAAATTATAAAAGTTATTTATATTGTGAAAGTGCTTATTTAGATGATTCTAACAAGATCTCACATATACATGAGCATGTTTTTCCTTAAAAAATGCTCAAAGTTGGACCCGATACGACTTGAATTTTCGATTTTTAGCCGGGCCTTGCACAAGGTATATTAAGAATTTTAATTAACTTTTTAGTCGGGTCTTGCACAAGCTATATTAAGAATTTTAATTAACTTTTTTCCAACTCAAAAAGACCGCTTGGTCCAATTTAATTTAGAGCAAACCCAAGTTTATAACCTATATACATAAAAAAAATTATGTTTATCTAATGGCATTGTAAATAAGCTGCATTGAAAATTGTGTTTTTTGATTAAAAATTAGTTATTGACCCGGGCAATGCCCCGGATCATCTTAGATTATAAATTGATTAAATTAATTTAGAAGAGTTAATGTTGAACAATATTAATACCTAAATGAAAATGTAATAAGAGTTCAATATGAAAAGTTTTTCAATTAAATTAAACACTAATGTATTATATAGCATTAAAATTAGACCAATGAAGAGTTTTTGTTAAAGAGACTATGCATTAATGCAATTCAATATGGTGAGAAAAGAGGGATGATACATAGGATGACATGTAGTGCATATGTGGCATATGAGTGACACATGTCGTTAGCATGTTGTCCCCATGAGTTTTAATAATATTATAAATATTTATTTTTTTACTGTTCGTGGGTCACTATGACAAGTTGGACAAATTTTCAAAGTTAACTCTCCGTTTGCTATATTTATCATATTATTCCTCCCACCTTCTTCTTAATGTTCATCTTCTTCCTTTGCTCATATTTTTTCTTCCCACCCACCTTAACCTTCTCCCTCCAATCCCTACACACTTTCACCTTATCTTCAAAGTTTGCCAACTCCATTTCCGCCGGTAAATTAAACAAAAACCCTAATAACAAAAAGAGAAATTAATGGCATGGTTAACCCTATAGGGTAGTTGAGTTTTCCTTCATTAAATTTGATTTCGGACCACCATTTCCGACCAAAATAACAAAGTGAGAATAACGGGCATGATTAACCCCAAAGAGTAGATAAGTTGCGCTTTTCTCCCTCTATTGATTTCGACTTGTTTGACGTCATATAATGAAAAAGTGTACCTTCCACCATTGAAATTGAAGGTTAAAGGAGAGAGAAAACAACAAAAGGTTGAAGAAGGAGAGAGAAAATTAGAAAATATCAAAATACCAAAAAGTTGAAAGAGGAGAGAGAAAACAACGGTCAACCAAAGTTAGATGTACTTTACATATGCATCCCTTGATAAAACAATTCTTGTTTATCAAGGTTATAAACTTGTATTTTCTCTTTAATTTATGTGGTTAACTTTGATTCAATGGAGGAGTGAAAAGCTCACATTAACCTTAAGGATGTAGCACAACCACCGAAAATGATGGTGTCATGGTCGTTAAAAATGTTGGTGTCAATGGATACGAAGAAGTTGAAATTGTCGGGGGCATAGACACCTATTTTGGGGTTATTTTGTTTTTCATCCTCAAATTTAGAGAAACACATTTGAGAGCTAGCAGGGTTCTTGTTTTGTAACCCTTGTGCTTTAGAGAGTGGAAAATAGTGAGAGACTACTCTTGTAAATACCAATTGAAATTAATACAACTATTCTCCTTGTTTTGGATGGGTTTTATATTCTTCCAATAATTGCTAAATTCAAGGATTTTCTCACCTTCCAATATCTTGTCTCTTTACTACCAAATATTTTTAATTATTCTTTGCTAATTACTTCAATTTATCAACCATTTGCTCTAGTAGTAATAATAATTATAGTAACAACAATATTCTTAATCCTAATAATACCTTGTGCTTTAGAGTGGAAAATAATGAATAGTAACAACAACAATAATAATCACTAATTATTATTATTAACAATAATAATCATTAATTAATAATAATACTAATTACTACTACTAAAAAAGTTAGCAAACCAAAATAATAAGGAAATTATGCAAAATAACACCACCAAAAATCTGAAAAATTGATTATAACACCTCAAGAAAAAAACTTTAATTATAACACCACTGTAGGGAATAATTTCAAGCCTTTAAATCCCACTAGCTTGAACCCCACTGTGATCATACACTAAAGTACGGTGGCGTCCAAAAGGGAAGAAGATAGAGCAAAAGAGTCGCCAACAAGTTTTTAAGGAACTTGTAAACCGTTCATAGGATGAAGGTTACACCCCTTAACGATCCAAGAGATCGTCAACTCCATAAGGTCATGAACCAAATAAGGGTTCGGGGATGATGGTACAAATCCAACCTAAAAGAGATTGAACCTGCCCTAATAATAGGCCTCTACTTTATTCTGATCGTATTCATGTGTGCTTTCTGATTAACATGCAATCAATAGGATTAACCCTAAACCTGTTTATCTATGTTGGTTGAATTTTAATGCACAAATAAACTATTATTGGCGATCACTTAAATTATAATCACAATAACCCTAAACAAGATTATTAATTATCTTATTAAGCGTGATTACAAGTACAAATTCCCTTTAAACATGCATAAAAGGTGTGATCAAGCAATAACAATAAATATCAAGCAACAATGATAATAATTATGAATAATAATAATAATAATCATAATAAGTAAAATAATCATCATCAAAATAATAATAATAATAATAATAATAATAATAATAATAATAATAATAACAATTATAAACATGTTCATGTTAATATTAAGCATAATAGTAATAGCAAGATCCTAGGCATGATACTAACAAGATTAATAACAAACCCTAGCATGTCACTAAGCAATAAAAATCAAATCTTTAACCCTAACATGATACTAACAATCATAAATATTAGGAAGAACATAGGAAGCATCGTAACAATCATATTTAATATTAAAAATACCCTAGACATGATACTAGGAATATCATAATAACAATGTAAACATGATTTCTACATCATAACATCAATAAAAACATTAAATTACTTACTTTGATGCCTCGTACCTCTTTCTAATTACAAAATACACGCGTTAGTAACTTCAAGGAAAAATAATAAACAAAGCAATTAAATTAAATAATTGAAAGAGAGATTAAGGACCAAACCCTCTGAAATTAAACCTTTCACGTTTAGGGCGAAGGCAACTTCGAATATGGCTAGGTGTTTCTTGATCTTGTGAATGCGGAATTTTGTATGAAAACAAAGTAAGAAAGAAAGATGAATGTTTTAAAGAATGCTAATTAAACTTGTGAATGAAGAGAATTGGTGAATGATAGATGTAGATGATGAATGATGAATGAAAACGGAGTTTTCGATACGATATTTATAGAGAAAATCAGCCAAAAAAGATAATTTAACAAAACAGAGTCTGACGCTCAAGAAACAGAGCTGGCGCCAACCCTGGCTAGCTGGCGCCAGGCACCAACGGCTAGCGCCTGGCGCCAAGCCTGGTTCCAGGCGCCAAGGCCTGGGGTTGGACGCCAGTCTTGATTTTAACGCGTTTTTGAAAATCCTATAAGTTTACCGTACTGGAGGATAAAATAATATAATTTCTTCGAAAATGCTATTTGATTTCGATTAAAATTCTGAAAAGTCAACAAAGTCAACTTATCAATGCTAATCGATTAGGAATGAAAAGAACTTTCTAGAAGATTCTAGAAGACTAAAACCATTCCTAATTGCATTAGGAATGATAAATCATATTAGGCCCTCCCCTAGATCATTGGGCCGTACATAAAGCTCAAACCGGGTCCAGTTTAGTAAATTGGCCATAACTTCCTCAATATTCATCGGAATTGGGCTTATAATATATCGTTGGAAAGATCTTTGCAAGCCCCATCCAACTACACCACTTTTGGACCCATATCATGGACCAACCAAACTGTATTGGCTGTTTTCTTAAAATAAAGTTTTCAAAAACAGAAAGAAGAGAAAAGAAATAAAAACTTTCCGCAACACTAGACCTTTCCACACTTTCGTTTCATTCGATTATGATTCGACGTGAAAGGTACTCATCACTGGGTTTGGTTTTGGGGAGACACAAATGGGTGTCTACAACCACAAAATAATGCCAAAATTTGATTTCACCACCACTTAACGGATTCTTGGATGGAATCCGTTAGTGGGACCCTAACAGACACGTGTCAATAAGCTATTGGTTTAAAAAAATTAATTATTTTTTTTAAAAAAACCTCAACCGGCTAAACCCAGCCAGCCCCAACACCGACATTGTAGCCCCCGTCTCCGGCATCCCCTGCCCCCACCTTGACCGCTGAAATCAGCCCAACCACCACCTCTTAAACCGGTGACTCCCCCGACCTTCCCCCTCCTCCCCGAAAACCATCCCTACCCATTGAAACCACCCAACTCATTCTCCCCCTCCCCAAAAACAACCCGCCCTTCACCGAGAAATCGAAGTTTCTGGGACTTCGCAGGTCAATTTCATCCCTTCGGTCGTTTTGAGGGCGGAGGGTAAGGCTGAAATCGACCTTTGAACCCCAAAGTGGTGGAATTCATTATGGTTCGTACGTTGGGTGGTTTCCAGGGAGAGGGAATGGGGTTTCGGCGACGTTTCTGGTAGGGGGAGAGGAGTTCGGCGACGGTTCTAGGTAAGGGGAGAAAAGTTCGGCGACAGTTTGGGTAGGGAAAAGGAGGGCGACGATGGTGGTGATGTTTCTGTGGTTAGGCTTACGGCAGTAAGGCTGGTCGGCAGTGGTGCGCAGGAAGCCTGGTGGTGGGAGTGGTGGCTGGGTTGGGTTTGAGGTTTTTTTGTTTTTAAAAAAAACCAATTGAGATGTGACACGTATCAATTAAGGGGTCCCACTAACGGATTCCATCCAAGAATTCGTTAAGTGGCGGTGAAAGCAAATTCCGTTTTTTTTTTTTTTTTTTTTTTGTGGTGTTACAATTATTTTTTTTGGTGGTGTTATAATCAATTTTTCAGCTTTTTTGTGGTGTTATTTTGCAAAATTTCCAAATAATAATAATCACGGCTACTAATAATAAAATTCAAAAAGCCACAAATAGTAACATTAACAATATTAATCATCTCTATTGGAACACAATAATAAATAACAAATTGACTAACATAACATTAAAATTAATAAAACCCAATATTAACTAATATAATAATAATAATCAGCATAATTATTTACAAGCTCAATAAAAAAAAAAAAACCAAGGCAAAATCGAAAAAAAAATCGCTCTTCGACGGTGATTCCCTTAACTTTTCCAATTTCCGACTTTTTTCCTCATCGGCCTCGTGGTTGAATTGTGTGAAGTAGCTTTGCTTCGTGGTTAAATTCTAGTAGTAGTAATGGCAAGGCCAGTGAAGCACCTGTGCAAAGAGACCAATTGCATAGGGCCTCACAATGCAAGGGGCCTCAAATCAACAAAGTTCTTTAATATTATAATCAAAGAAAGAAGCAATTAGTCCAAGTTAATGGCTTCAAGCGTTAAATAAATTAGAACTCTCAAATTTCTAACATTATAATTATTAAACAATAGTGGGTAGGGCCCCTTTTTGTGAGATGTTAAATTTGAACAGGACCTCTGTACTAGCGAGGACGACCTTGAGGAATGGTGTGGTGGTTGAATTGTAATATTAGTAGTGTGGTGGTTTGATGAAGCAAAATCAGACCTAGAGGTAGGTCAAATACTTGAAAGTGTGGGAAAGGGTAAGAGATCCTCATCTTCAAGTACCACAATTGAGAGGATTCGACCTTGTGACCTCAAGGTTACAAGGTAGATTCCTCTCCAACTACACCAAGCCAAACCTTACTTGATTATATAAGCGTTGTAGCGTGGTTAAGTACCTTTAAAAAATAAAGGGATTAGGACAGATACAATAATTTAGGACAAATTCAGATTAACTAAATAGGGCCTAGATGTACTCGTACCTGAAATGTGCAACCGAAAAAAAAAAAATATATATATAGTAGTGCAACCGAACCAGAATTCACACATCTTACTGCCCCAACCACAAGGAAGGCGGGAACTGCATTAGAAGTCACCAAACCAAAGCTAGCAACGTCTAATCATATCCCTTTCATCTAAAAAAAATCCACCAAACTCACCTAAATTACTCTCAATGAACTCTGCTGCTCTTCAATCTGACATTCGATCAATTTTTGTATTGTGAATAGATGTTCTAACTCTGCTGCTCTTCAATCTTTCATTCGAGATGTTCTGGAGGGAAAGAGAGAGAGAAATCAGGGATAACAATGGCGGCCCCCCTATTGGCACGGTCCGTGTCTTAGTTGTGGGAGATTCTGGTAATTTTTTTTGTCATCAAGTAGTTAATTTGATGCTGAAATTTTCTGGGTATTGTTTATTTTTGCTGTTTGATTTATTGATGTTCATTTATCTTTACAATTGATTTTTTTTTTTTTTTTTTTTTTTTTTTTTTTTTTTTTGTGGGGGTTTATGTTGATTTTTTCAAGTTTACACCTTGTTTAGAATAGGAAGAAAGTAGGGTTGAAAGAAGATATGATGATTTATATTATTGTTTCCTCTTATTATTTCATTTGTGGGTTTCATAATTAGTTAGTTATGAACATTGAAGAAACTGCTATAATCTTATTTGTGGGGTTTTGTTGGGCATTTCTGATCATTTTTGTGTTATGAACTTTAACTGTATGTGCTGTAGCAAACATGATACTGTAGTATTGCTGAGTCCCATCTCTGGAGACCCGTGTTTTGGTAAACAGTTGCCGGAGCGGCTTTTAATCTTTTGACCTATCCATATGATGTAAGTGCATGGAAGGTAGACATTGTTGGAGGTTCAAGCAATGTTTATGACATCGAATCGATGTTGAATTGGGAATGTCGGAAAGCTGCTGTTTACTCTATGTAATTTCAGTTTAATCAATAAATCCACCATATTATTGCAATTGTATCTTTCCTTCTTTATTATGAATAGTTTGATTTGAGGTAAGATAAGATATGGACTTTTCATTGTGTCACAGTTTGTTACATAGATGGTTAATCTACTCAGATATGGACTTTTCATTGTGCACCTTATTGCCTTCGCTATACTATTCTCTTCAAATGAGCCGCATTGGTGTAAATTTATGAAACATCAAATTGACTGACTTGGCAGGTGTGGGTAAGACATCACTTGTCCATCTCATTCTAAATGGTTCTGCAGTAGCACGTCCTCCCCAAACAATTGGTTGTGCAGTTTCAGTTAAGGTGCACTTCATGCTCTTTTCCTGAGTTTAAGGTGGTATAGAACAGTGGAATATATATTGCTATC
The DNA here is from genome assembly GCF_001683475.1 of Chenopodium quinoa. Lineage (NCBI taxonomy): Eukaryota > Viridiplantae > Streptophyta > Magnoliopsida > Caryophyllales > Amaranthaceae > Chenopodium > Chenopodium quinoa. Next base: position 2,661,393 of record NW_018744821.1, on the reverse strand, counting down.
TCGGCTTTATGAATTGGAATTAAATTAATTTAACTTTTTGTAGATTCATATAGTAGGTTATGCACTTATTCAACAACTTGTTCCACTTTCTTAAGGACCTATTCTTTCTTTTGGTGGCAGCATATAACTTATAGAAGTTCTGTGAGCTCATCAAATGGCTTGGAGGGAGATGTAGATAGAGATTTCTTTGTGGAACTTTGGGATGTTTGTGGACATGAACGCTACAAAGATTGCAGATCTCTTTTCTATTCACAAGTGAATGGTAAAGGAGCCTTTTGCTTTATGGGTCCAGAGAAAGTACGGCAATTAAGGACTTAACTGCGGTCAACAATCTGTTGACTACTCGTCTACTCATGCTTCATGGGTGCCTCTAGATAAAAATGAAAGAGCAATATATAAATTATGCTTATATCTTATCTACTGAAAAAAAAAAACAAAAAAATCATTAACCATTGTATGGTATGTTTTAACTTGAACTAATATTAATTTTCAAAACTCAATTGATTAAAAAAAAAAAAAAAGTGCAGTTACTTCTTATCACACTAATTCAGTTTCTAAATATTATCATGTGTATACAATTGTATCATTTGGAATGAGGGAAATGTAGACGTGTAGCTTATTGTTCTAACATAGGTGAGTCTTCACATAGTTAGTGATTATTGGATTGTTGTTGCTTCATAATTGCTGGAGAAATTAAATAAGAGTGCTAGTATTCAACCTCTTTTCATCTAAATCCCCAGCTTCCATACCTTAGTACCCATGGACTGATCTTTAGAGGTCAGGACTTCTGCTTCACCAGTTTCATCTCTGAGAGAATAGGTTAGGTGGAACATCCATCTCAGCTATGTTAAATAAAATGTCCAGGAGCCTTCATCATTTATTTCTTCCTTCCTGGTTGTATGAATCTTCTTGTCTCATGTATTGTACTTCGATAACCTAAGATTGCTGCTTCTACTATATCCTTCACTGCAGCTGGCTATGCAAATGAAGCCATGATTCCTTTTATTTACTGGTAAAAGAATACTAAATTCTGTCCTTATATCCGGTTATATTCAACTTTTGGGACCCCCATTGTGTTAGAATGGAGATGTGTTTTGACACATATTATAGATGAAGGTATTTCTATTGAGAAGAATGTCCCTGTAATCCCCAGTCTAATGGCTTAATAGTTCTTTTCTATCCACCAAAGTTGGTAAATAGGCAATTTTGCTTATCTGGGTACTGCATTTTGATTGGCCTCCCTAGTTATTATTCATCTAATTTGAGGTGTGTGCGACTTTGGGATGAACAACCAGTAGGTGGCTGGTTTCAGTATAAGTGTTGCTTTCTTTGGTTCCTGAATATTAACTCTGTGATAAGTGACTTTTTATTAACTTCCTAGTGGGTAATGTTCGAATAGTGGAATCTTGAATATTCAGGACTCCACATATATGTAGGAAACATTTTTAGTTATAACCTTATCTATTCCCATGGAAGGAAAAATAACTTAACTTATTTGGCAGGTTCAAATTTTCTAGTAGTATCATCTAGGGGGAAATGTGTGCATATTATCATGCTGGCTTATGCTCTTATCTTTTGTGGAACTATTGCAGGTGTCATTTTTGTTTATGACATCTCTCAAAAGAGGACAAAATCAAGCCTACAGAAATGGGCTGCTGAGGTCACTGCAAATGGGACTTTCTCAGCACCTCTGGCATCTGGTGGGCCTTATGGGCTTCCTGTTCCCTATATTGTAATCAGTAACAAAGCAGATATCACAGCAAAGGAGAGTGAAAGAGGCAGCAGTGGTAATCTTGTTGATGTTGCTAGGCAATGGGTTGAGAAGCAAGGTCTACTTTCATCTAGTGAAGACCTTCCAATGACTGCAAGTTTTCCTGGAAATTCAGCCCATATTGCTGTAAGTATTCAAAGTCTCAAACTTTGGCCTATATTTGCTCGTACTGGAATTTCCTCTTTATGTAATAAGCTGTTTCTACTTTCACTAAACATGAGGGGAGGGATCCTGGGAAAAAGTGAGATTCTTATTTCACGAACGAATATATAATGCATATGTAGCGAAAGCTATATCAGGGTACATGTAAGATGCCTCCATTATCAAGGGTTTGAAATGTTAACTACCCCAAAAACAGAATTTATAACAACTGCATGCTTCTCTAGTGAAAGCTAAATGCTATAAATTGAATTTTTTTGGAGAAGGGGAAGTTAGGAAGTTGCATAACAAAATTGTCTAGTAGCTTGTAGGAAAAGACAGCTAGTTAGTAAGGGAAAGCTTTATTTATAAAGCTAACTAAAGAGAGATTTTCATGCGGAGAGAGAGTTTCTTGGAAGAAAATTCACCTCTCGAAATTGGAATTATTTTATATAGGCAAAATTGGCCTCAGCTAAGTGCACCCATGCTAATACTTCAGGGTGTTTTGGCTATTTTTCTTAGTTCAGTAGTGCACCCAAGCCAATGTTGAGGCCAATTTTGCCTTTTATATATGGCTGTAACTTCCAGACTTTAATCATCAATCTCCCCCTTCTTGCATTATTCTTACATTTAATTCCAAATTTCAGTCCATTGTTATGATAATATATAACACTATCATAAGAAAACTTTTATGATGAAATGGGCTAAAATTATTAAATAAATACTGTTTGCAGTTGAAAGGCTAAAATCATAATCACCTAATCAAAAATTATTCCTAAGTCCACTAACTATGCAGATAGGGAAGAAGGGTCGAACCATAGGGAAACAAGTCAATTTATTCCTAATTAATCAAAAGTAATCTAAATTATCAAGTAACCAATTTGTTGTTATTTAAGAGAACTAAACTACTAGGAATAAAAGTAAGGAGAAATAAAAGTAGGGGAAAATCAATGAATAAAAGACCTAGGGCATAGGTTCACCGAAAAATAATATTCCAAGGTAAAACATAACAATCAATTATCAATGTATCAATTATTCAGATCATAAAGGGATTTCGCTACGTATTACAATCAGAGAGTTAATTTACCGATATTAAATCTCATCTCTCAAATCTCGACTTTACCATTTATAAATTAGTCCGCCTTTTGAAACTAAGCGTAAACATCAATTCTCATCTCTCGAATTTCGAATCAATATTGCATAACTCATACAATTAAACTAGGCCTAATCTAATTGCATAGCATTAAATCAATCAATAGGAAATTAATCAAGCATTGACAATCAACAATAACAAATTACCCCTTAATATTATTTATGCATCCCCACAAACCCTAGAAAGGGAACTACTTACGTATAATTAAATCTAAACTAATCAATGCAATTAAATAAATCATGATGAAATAAAGAAATAAAATTATTGAAATTAATAGAGAAGAAATCGTTACCAAAATTAACGGAAATAATGAGTTGAATCAAGAACAAAGTGTAGAGTTGTAGAGATAGAAAATAAAGCTAAGTAGAGAGAGAGAGAGAGAGAGAGAGAGTCTAAGAGAAGAGGTCACTACTACTAAAAACACTAAATCGTACTTATACAAAACTCCTAACAAATCCTAATTAGAACCAAGTAAATCGCCGAAAACACCCCATCAGAAACACGTGCCCGATCGGGCCCGCCTTTCTCTTCGCTCTCTGATTCTGAGCAGCCGCCCGATCGAGCCAAAGGTTGCCCGATCGGGCCTGGCTATGCTTGGACTTGGATTGGGCTTCACTTCTTAGCCCACTCCGAATTTCTACTTTGAGGCTTGAATACTCGGTGCCCAATGCTCGGTATTTCACATGTCGAGCCCTTAATAACTGGCTCGATGACTCTCCAATGCTCGTAGTCGTGCACCTCCAATGAAAAGTGGTCGTGCACCTCCAATGCTTGTAGCCGTTCCATGAAATCCCCGGAAAAATGCTCCAAAAGTGCAATTCCCTACAAAACTCAACCAAAAAAACAAAAACACTAGAAAACACCAATTAGTAATAAAAGTGGCTCTAAAGAGCCAAAAACACTACCAATTATGACCAAGGGACGGGGGTAAAATACGATATAAAATGGACATATCAGCAGTATTGTAGAAAACAATAAGAAAAGTGGGTATTGCTCTAGAGAGGGGATTTATAGACATGCACAAAAACACTGGGACTACTCTCTGCGCGCGCGTGTGTGTAGGCAGTACTTTATGTGCATGTGTGCGCTCCCGCACGCGCGTGTGTGTAGGTAGTAGTTATTATGCTTGTGTGTGCGAGCACATGTGTGTGTGGCAAATATTCATTACGGGAATAAAGAGTCTCCAAGTAACTGCCACAAAACCCTTGCATTTGGTTTTAAATTTTCAGCCATCTGTTTTTTTTGGAGTCATTGAAGTATTTCTGACTACATTAGCTCTATTGCCTCATTAGCAAAGAAGTGTTTGTTAGAGAGTTACATTTTATCTTCACTTCTTCTAGATTTGACTAGACTGTGTGAGGATTAGTTTTGTTATGACTGGATGGTTTATGTTACTGGCATTTTTCCAATCATGCATATTTAATGGAATCTGATATCTGTTGTTTTTATTTACATAGGCTGCTAAGGAGGGTAGATTTGATAAGGAGGCTCTGATGAAGTTTTTTCATTTGGTAACCTTGAACATTATCTCCATTTTGGTCTGATCATGCTGTCCCTGGGTTTCTTTTCTCTATTCCCTTCTGCCTTTTCCACTTTATAATCATAATTAATGTAAGTAGTGTGAACTGTGAATGACTGAAGGCTAACATTGACAACTTTCCTTTTTTTCTTTTTTTTTCCCAGTTGATCAGGAGGAGGTATTTTGCCGATGAAATACCTGCACCATCTCCTTGGGGTCTTACATCTCAAAGAACTAGTCAGCATTCAACTGAAATCTCAAGTGATGAAGATATTTTGCCCCCATCTGCAAGGTTTGTTTCATGCTTTCCTTTTTAATCACTGCACTTCTTGTTTTTTCCACCTTGAAAGGAACAAAACTGGTTTGACAGAGATTGCCAATTCATATAACTTTCTATGAAATGTGATCTCTCTTCGAGGGTATAATTTATTTTGCAGTCCAGTATCCCATTATTGCACTACTGAACCCTTCTTGGGGCAATTTTTAACGTGTAAAACCTTATTAAATTTAGTGGAAAAGCAAACCCAAAGCATTTGTAATTTCAGTTTTTCAGAACAATGTAAGAGCTTATTTTAAAAATGAAGAAGAAATGAAGAAAACAACTTCTTCAAGGTCATCGCTTGGTAAAGATTATTGCATTGGCAAAATCAGGTGCGATGAGTTGATGGCTGATTAGTGTAAGATTGCAAACTGCTTGTACTTTGAACTATGCTCTGTAAAATGTCTTGCGGTCTTGCTACAGCATGAGCATTTGCAACCTGACAATAAATTACAAATAACTAACTGGTTCAGTTTTTGAAGTTTTTCTATTGAATTTGATGAGGTTTTATGAGTTCTGGGTTACTGGAAGGGGTGAAAAGGTACACATGTGGCCATGTGGGTTTATATTAGCAAAATACCTTAAAAACAGTCAAGTTCCCCTTTTAAATTACATTTTTGATGTTTTCATCATTTGCTAAATATTTCAGTTGCTGGTTGATACTTGGTTACATACATTGTCTATATCATCATGTAGTTTCACTGGCTTTATATTTGAAGAAAGTTTCTGGCAGGGGGACTTTAATGAAAGGAAGCTAATGTAGTTTCTTATTTATACTCATTGATCTACGAACATGGAGTTCTATTTGCAGTGTGTAAGAGATACTATGTCATTATGTGGCATATGCTTTTTTTTTTTTTTTTTTTTTTTTTTGACATTTAGTACATTAAACGGAAACATTCTCTGTTTGATATTGTTAGTTAAATCCAGACATTTGTATCCTCATGTTCTTTAATTTCGTGATGTATATTGCAGGTTGAGCAGCAATCTGTACAATCATAACGTCCATCCTCCTCTTCCAGCTCAACGTAATCTTCCACCTCCTCCCACTTTGTACCCTCAACAACCTGTATCCAATTCTGAGAACTATAGTTTCCCAAGAATCTATCAAAATATATATTCAGAGTTCAGTTACTCCAAATCTAAGCGAACTGATATTGATGTCTAGTTAGTAGGGAAGCTAACAGCCTGCAGGCTTGGACAGGCTCTTTTTTAATGCTTTGGTTAGAATTGCCAGATTGCCGGCTGGTTATCATGTTTGTTCGAGTGCAGCAACCTCATGTAGTATTTGTTTTCTTTTCCTTCTAAAACTAGCCGATGGGTGTTTTGGCAGGCGAATAGAAGTTAGAGCGACATTGATCCTTTTGTTGCGTGTAAATGTGGGTGTTGTTTGTATATATTCTTCCCACACAATGATATGGCTGATGTACAGGGAGGTCACTATAATGAAAATGAAGGTTATTTGTCAATTGTTTGTGTTAAGGGTTGAAATGACCGACTCTATTTGTATCTAGTTTATCTTTGAAATTGATGGTGGTTCCCATTCTACTGAATTGAAATGACTGACTCTATTTGTATTGTATAAAAGAATTTAACATTGTGGATATCAACTAGCTTAGCTGGTTAAAGTATTGGGGATGGTATACAAAACTTAAAATAAAGTTTTGTCTACATCAATGTCTTTGCAACTCTCTACCCACCAAAAAAAAATTCTAGGAAGTATGGCCATTTAAAAATTGCCCCCATATTGTTTTTTGCAAGAATGGCTTATCAGAACACTTCTAGTAATTGTCATTACCTTTGTGAACATGTGACCTTTTTTTTATAGGCTATTGAATAATGGTAGTTCCCGTTCCTTTATCTTGGATGGTGTCCTATATTGTAGTTAGCTATCTAGTAGGGTTTGGCTTAGGCGTTAAGGATAGTATATAGGTAGTGATTGATGAGATAGTTAAGATTGGATATCAAGTATAGGTAGTGACATACTTGGAAAAGGAGAGAAATATGAAGCAACAATGAACCATAAACTATGTATTTTTTATTTTAAACAATAAATGACAATTGCAACATTGCTAGCTCGAATTTATGGATGGTTGAGTTGCATCCTTCAAATCATTGGTAGCATAGAGTTAACTGTATTTGGAAACACTATAATTTGTAGAGCAAAATCAGCAAATATTACTACACATAAGACTACCTTGGGAAAAATGTACAAGATATAGAGAATCTATATTTCTTGTTTAGTACACGTGAAATTATTGGAGAAATATTGAACAAAAAGGAGGGAGAATGTTAGCTTTCAAAAGGTAACAAGGCCTGTTAACACCAGCCACGATTCTGCAAAAATTCCTTTGTTCTCTTCCTCATGCGAGTGAAAACAATGATTGCACAGGTAAGAACCCAGGGAGGGATTCTCCATCCCTTCATGTTAAATTTTTCAGCCCAGACGGGTGATTCAGTTACCACAACAGCTATCAAGACTGTCATAAGGGCCACACCAACAACAATCCTTGTAACAGGTTTGATCATGGAGTCCTACAGGAAAATCACAACAATAACAGGATTAGTCAAAAGGCTTATAAACCAAGGAGAACAAATAAGTTAATAGCAAGCATTGGTATTGGTAACTAACTAGTAAATATAATCTCTCTTAGTTAAGACACAAGCATAACAACAGGACATAATATAGAGATGGAAGCAGCACAAGGAAAGCCTCCTTGCTTGCGATAAAAGTTACATCAGAGTTTTTACCAAGGAATAAAGGAGCTTGTAATCCTAGTTTGCTAACAGCACAAATGTATCTTTAAGGCTTGTAATCCTAATTTGATAGAGAAGAGAATAGTTGTGTTTCATGTATGGCTAACAACGGCAAGAAGACCAAAAATGCAGACATTTTGAAAACCATGAAACAGATTTAAGCACTTATGGGAAAATGCAGGATGTGCTTTCCTACTGCAGGATGGGGAAATAAAGACTATGTGTGATATGATTGCAGGCTGGAAGGATGTAGATGAAAAGCTGAAGAGGAGGGGTGCAATTTAGCGTGGTATGGTTGGGCAGAGAGAAACAAAAAAATATTTGAAGACAAGAGTACCCCTGATGGAGTTTTGATGGAAAGAGTGGCAAGATTGGAGGAGGAACAATGCAAGTATGTTCAGTGAATATATGCTAGACCAAGCAACAAAAAACAACGGCAGCAGCGTGTATAGAGTGCTCCACCTCAGAATGTGGTCAAGTTAAATTCTGACGCAGCTCTGAATATTGAAGGATGGGTTGGACTCGGAGTTGTGGCAAGGGATGATCGTGGAGAAGTTATTTTTACTGCTGTTCGTAGACAGCAGGCCTGGTGGTCTCCTAGCATCGCTGAGGCAAAAGACATTGTTATGGCTCTGAGGCTGGGCAGAAAGTATGGTTTGAGGGATGTGGTGATTGAATCAGATCGTGATCTGAATGCAAAGAAACTATGCAGGGCTACTATCTACTGCACTGAGCTTGATTCAATCCTTGAAGACATCCTTGTGTTGAGTAGGCACTTTAACTCCATTAGTTTTTCTCACATTAAGAGAGAAGACAATAGTGTAGCACATGCACATCATGTAGCAAGAATTCTCCCTTTTGGTGTTGAGCAGGTTTGGGAATGGCATAGCCCTTTGGAAATCACCCCTATGTATTGATGGATAAAGTTGCTTTGAGTTAATAAAATCTCAGTTTACGTTTTGTCAAAAAAAAAAAAAAAAAAAAAAGAAACGGATTTTTGTAAAATGGTAAGTCTGTGAAAGGGCTCCAAGATTTGTTCAAATTTAAAATAGCAAAGAATATAGCTCTTGATATTGCTTCTGATAATGATCACTGGATGATTAGGGAGCCCGATGACCCAAATACTAGGAAAAAAGTCACTCAAGTCTAATACTCAATATATCAGGTTGTCACTGTTGAAGATTCTGAAGATTAAAAAAATAAAGAATTGTATATCAAGATTTACGATGAACCGAAAGACAAAGTGTCAAACTTCATACCATGAAGTTCCTAGTTTCAAAGATGGAGATTTTTACTAGTGTTCTCTTTATATCATTATTATTGACTTTAAAAGTACTCTTATTGTTGTTGGTAGAGATGATATATTAGTGGGGTCATGTTCATTAGAGTTGTTGCATCCAAAACATCCAATTTATCATTTATGCTAATTTCTATCAGACTAATGACAAAGACATCCCGAACACTAAAGATTAAGTAGAAACACATCTCTCTAAGAATTAATACCTCATAAAATTCTCAAAGTCTCTAAATCAATCCTATCCTCACAAATTACAACTCGTAACAAGTAACCAATAGCAACCAAAATAATATTAAAAATTGGATATCTATTTAATTACCACATAAAACCTCATGATCACCACATTAATCAAACAAAACGAAATTCAAAACAAATGCATCCCATCATATCAAATGAGCTATAAACACAGTAACCTACTTCCAGCATTCATTATTCATCATATTTGCAACACTTCCCTATTACAGCAATTTCAAATTAATTTCAACATCACTTTGTTTGGTAATTGGTTCTCTACTTTTCCCTATCTCTCCTCATCGACCTCATAAATAATGGAGCCTCATGGCTAGCACTTATTTTGGAATGTCGAAAGTATAACTATTCAGCCCCTCATATCATATATCATAAATTCCTTATAAACATAACAATCTATGAATATAAATAAAAGTCAAGGTGTTTATCACTTAAGCTCAGAGGCATAAAGGTAGCAAATTCAAATCTCAAATCCAACATCTTAAAGCAATCAAACCTAATTCAAACTTTCAAACCAAAATAATAAAATTACAATATTAAAAACAATCCACAAATACCCAGAAAATCAATCAAACCAAATCACACTAATATATGATGAGGAGAGGTAGGGAGAACCAAACAAAGTGATGTTGAAATTAAAGCAATCATATTTAAAACAATCCACAAATAACCAGAAAATCTTAAAGCAATCAAATCTGTAAAACTCCCAAAACTAAACTCTAGTGACCACTCAATAATTCCAAAACTATAATCAATCAACTCCAATTTAAATCCAATTAATAACAAAATCCCAAAACCTCAGCAATTTTTTTTGTAATAAAAAATTCAAAACAAAATGATTCAGAATAAAGAAAACCATTAGAATCAATCAAATCCAGTTTAAACCTTACTAATAACAAAACCCCAATGATTTTTTGTAATCACAAATTCAAAACAAAATTAAACAATAAGTTAGGGAATGAAGAAAACCACTAAAATCAATCATATCCAATTTAAACCTTTTTATAACAAAAACCCAATAATTTGTTTGTAATCATAAAATGAAAACAAAAAAGGGAATGAAGAAAACCTTGGGTTCACCATCAATGGAAATAACAGAGCCATCTTTATAAGGAAGCAAAGAGCGGCCATTCTTAGGATGAAATCGAATCGGAACAGTACGACCACCATCATTAGGATTAAAGGCATAAATACATTTGAATCCATATTCCTCCATTATATCTCGAACTTCTAATTGATCTTGATCCCAACCACCAAGAGTTGATTTTGCCACCGCAATCGGACCCTTTCCTTGTCGATAAACATGGAGTTCAATCTCCGGTACTTTTGTTTTCACTGATCTTCGATTTTGTTGGGTTGGTGTTTCTGGTTCTTCGATTGTTGTTGAAGGGGTGATTTCTTCGGATGTGGGTTTTAGAAGAGGGGTTGTTTCGTTGGAATCCATTGCTGATTGACCTTCTCTTTCTCTCTCCTCCGCCATTGCTGTTTTGTGGGAGTAGTATTACCGATTTTTTTTTTTATTTCTTATCAATAACTCTATACTAAAAGACACGTGTCATCTCCTGGTGTGTCCTTAATATATATATTTTTTTTAAAATAAAAAAAAAATAATTCCAAAAATGTTGATCAATCAATCTTTAATTTCAAATACTAATTTCCTAGAAAAGCAGCAAATCAAACGAATATAATTCCAAAAAGCACATCAATCAATCTTTAATTTCAAACACTAATTTCCTAGAAAGCAGCAAATCAAACGAAATAATCGTGCATATATAATAATATATACTTTTGGTAACAAAACATTCTTTCAATTTCGATCTCCAAGATCACTAAGATGCAACTCATGCAAGTAATAATATCAGCTTTTCCAAATTTTGCTCCAAAAAGGAGATATTTTGCATATATATATGTAAATAATAATCAATAATAAATATAATCTTACGGTAATCTGAAAAAAATATACTAAAAAGATACAATATATTTAAATAATCACCATAAATCTTATTATAACTGTCCTAACATATATACTACGGTTGATATTAATCTTCCCTTAAAAAACAAAATCCAAGCTACTCATATATATTAAGGTTGATTTGCAAACTTCCCTTTAAAAAATTCAAATCTTAGCAAATCATATTATTATTGTTAATTGATATGCAATCTTCCCTTAAAAAAAATAAAAACAAAATCCAAGCTACTCATATATATAAGGTTGATTTGCAAACTTCCCTTTAATGAACATTGACAAATGCAATCACCAACGTGAATGTTAACATACATGAAGAATCTCATAATGTGAACTAATAATTCAAGCACATCAATCAATCTTTAATTTCAAACACTAATCTCCTAGAAAAGCAGCAAATCAAACGAAATAATCATGCATATATAATAATATAATATACTTTTGGTAACAAAACATTCTTTCAACAAAACATTGTATGTTGATATGTAATATTCCCTTAAAATCTTAGCTAATCATGACTATATTCTTACTATAATATATACTTCGTATTACATACGGTTGATATTCATTCCTTATATGATTAAATCATGCAATATTCTCTAATTCTTTTTACCTTTTTATTTTTATCCCAGATTTTCCAAAAACATCTTACCTAATCGGCCATTATAAAAAAGCATTAATGTGAATTTTTGAATCACAACCACTAAATAACTTTAAACGTTATTTTTTCTAATGACACAAAGTTTAAAGCTTATACAAAATATCAATCCGTCGAATGAAAATATTACTATACAGGCTAGGGTTATCTACTTATGGACTATTCCATCTTTTAATAATGCAAACGATGTACATTCTCTAGAGATGGTTTTACTAGATGAACAGGTATGTAATCTAATGTTTGTCATCATTTTTTATATATGTGTATAAGTTGTGCTAGCATCTTGCGGAGTTTCAATATTTATGTTTTTTTTTAATTTAATTTTTTTTTATCTAAATTAGGGAGGAAAGATCCAGGCTTCCGCAAAGAAGTCCTTCCTTGTGATATTTCAAACTAAACTAGCAGAGGGACAAGTTTATAACATTTCAAATTTTGGAGTTGGATTTAATAATGGGTCGTATAAACCCACGGGACATGAATACAAAATTCTTTTTAAACACTTAACTACAGTCAATCAAGTGGAAGGAGCAAGCATTCCCATTCGTGGTTTTGATTTGAAACCTTACAATTCAATAGTTTCAAACAAGCTGGACACCAATATTTTAGTTGGTATGATTAATTAAGTTTTTAATATATGTTTGTCTTACTTTATTTTTACACATAATTGATTTATTTATTTTAATCGTGAAAAAATATTACATTGGATATCTTTCCGGAATTTCATTAACCAATACATTTTTAAGAGATGGTAATCAACAAAAGATGATCAACATCCAATTGGAGGATTTGCAGCAAGTAGAATATAATTTTTTTTCCATTAATAAATACATTGTTTTTAGTCATATTTTATCATGCAGTATTAAGATTTTTATTTAATTCATGACACACCTAATTTTTTTATTTTTTATTTTTTTGTTATAGAAAAAATGTCTTGGATTGCACATTGTGGAATACATATGCTGACCAACTAAGAGACTATTTAGCCGAGCATCCAAATCGACAAGTTTTTATTGTCATTCAATTTGCAAAAATCAAGACTTTTCAAGGTATATTTACTTTTTAAATTTTTTATTCATTATAGTGATTTATTTTCACTTTATATGTGTGTGTTTTGAATTCTTTCTATACAATATAGGTGTTGTTAGAATATCAAGTTCACTGTTTGTCACTAAACTTCATATATATTCCAACATTACTGAGATAGAAGATTTCAAACAGAGGTATGTAATTTTTCTACGTCAAAATTAAATAATAATATTCTTATACAATTATAAAATGGCTTACGTGAATAATATGAATAAATTATCATTCAGTTTTGATGGTGGAGGAAAGACTTCTTCAGAAATGGTGGCACAAATAAGTAGTCATATCTCTCATGGACAAGAAAGCGAGTTTTTGAACAAGTCAGAGAGGAAACTTATTGATGAGATACATGAAATACAAGAAGTAAGCAAATACTTCAATTACATGCTTATATATTATATATATCTAATCATATATCGCTTAAATACCTACGGTATTTAATTTTTTTTTAATTTGCTCATAGTTTGTAACTGTGTGACATTGGCTACAATTGACTCTATTGATCTCGAAAATGGTTGGTTCTACCTCGCATGTAAGAAGGACTATAAGAAAGTTCAGAGTTTGGTTATTAATGAACTTACAAAATTTTGGTGTGATAAGTGCAATAATCATGTAGAGCCTGTTCCAAGGTTTAAACTACAAGTAAGAGTTGTTGATGAATCGGGAAGTGCTTCGTTTGTTATGTTTGATCGAGAGGTGGTGCAAGTTTTAGGAAAATCCGCTTTATACATAAGAGAAAGTCAATTAAAGGTATACATAATTCGTACATAATTATTACTATATTTCATATAAAAATAAATGGGTATGAACCTCATAAAACTTACAAAATATAACTTGATCTAATTTTTATCAAATAAAATTTCTGAAAAGTACGAATGAAACATGCATGCATTATCATAACTCTAATAATCTAATTTTTTTTCATGATACAGGATGGAGATAGTGATTCAATACCTAAAGATTTAGAAGAACTCTTGAAAAGAAAGTTTTTGTTTAAGGTTAAAATTACAAATTATAATCTTAAGCAAAATTCTCCTTTATTCACAGTGACTAAATTGTCTGATGATATGAACCTCATAAAACTATTCGAAGATGCAGACAATTTGAATAAGGTACTTATTAATTGCACAAAAACTTTATTCATTTACAATATATATACTATATACGAAGTATGTATTTACCATATTCTATTGAATGACATAGTTTGTGGAGCATGAAGAAATAGATGTGACTTCAAAGTCTATCAATATTTGCAAGGATCCCATCCAAAGTGAAATGGTATTGATATTATAGACTATATACAAAGATTTTCTTATGTTTTTCAACAAAATATCCATTATATATGTTTTTTAAACGTACTTTATTAATTATTATTTCAATTATGTAGGATAATTCTCTCAGTGACAAAGAGAAGACGGATGATAATTGTTCACCTATCTATATTATTCCGAACAAAAAGAGAAGCTTTGAAGAGATTGAGGACAGATGTTCAGAACTATCAGAAGGACATCTCACATCATCTGAGTTTTCAACTAATAAAACTCAACAAAAGATTGTTATCAAGACAGAGAAGGAATAAAGGAATAACTCATGAATTACTTAAAACCCAATTGAATAATGTTATTAAGATAGATGATAATTAAGTGATTTTGTTTTGAAGTAGTTTTTATGTAAGGTTTTTGAATTATTTTTTAATAATACATCAACTGTGATTTTTGCTGGTTTGATGATGTTTTAATTTTCTTATTGGTTAATTTAAGGCTTTGGTTTAGCTATATTTGTTTTATATACTAATTTTATAGAGTTGAGTTGAATTAAGTGTTGTATTTAGAAGATAATTGATTTCGTATCTTTCAAATATTCTAATGTTAATCCATGTCACTATAGCCTCCTTACATATAAGCAAATAAATAAGTCTGAATCCAACCTTTTTTACATCGAAATTTCATAGTTAGCTGCTCTTGTATGCAATCACCATATTCCTAAATGAATAAGTTATTCTATCTCAAAAAGCCACTAAAAACAATCACATTAAAATCAATTATTACAGCTATAAAGCTGTCAGCAATGAGAAGTAATTACTTTTAACCCCTACCCCCAAACACAAATATTACATAGATCAGTCTGAGTCTCCCAAATTCGATTGCATCCTTGACTTCACTGATCAATTTGCTTATATGTCAGATTGTTTCCTTCTCTTTTGTTAAGGGGGAAGGTGGTTCAATAGAGTTGCCCATAGTCTAAAATTGAAATGTACTTTTGATAGTTGATGTGTGTGGCTGGAGGAATATTCTCAAGACGACTTGGAAGCCCTTGAATCTGAATAAAATACTAAATAAAGGTTCAGTATATATCACTACTATATTTTATTATATCAACTATTATATATAATACTTTTATTTACTATAAATTTAATTATATATCATAATTATATTTTATTTTGAAAGAATTATATGTTATAATTGTCTGTAACAAAGAATCCTAATTTATCTTTCAATATATATACAGATCATATATAATGTATGCATAAATATAATTGACTCACTTTTTGGTAATTTGCAGTGCAATTTTAGCATATTGTGGATAGTGCATATATTATTGATTGATTTCGTATCTTTTAAAGTTTAAAAAGTTCATGTGTTACTAATTCAGAATATATATATATATATATATATATATATATATATATATATATATATATATATATATATATATATATATATATATATATATATATATATATATATATATATATATATATATATATAAAGCATTTGAACTGTTCTATAGAGACACCAAAAAAAGGGATCAATTGCTTACAAAAAGTGCAAGAATGAACCGATTAACAATCTTAAGAGAAAAGCGAGCGCGACTATCATATGAAACACAAACACCAAGCCATTCAAGAAGACCACTAAATGCTATATCAAATGGTAGGTCTTATCACTTTTTTTTTTTTTTTTTTGTCAGTAGCCATCATTTGTTTCAGAAAATGATATACTCCATAATAATAATACTATTGTACTGTGTGTCATGTAATCAAACCTCAATTTTGTAGTTTACCAAGATTATGGTGAATCATCTACAAGGAAAACTCAAGTTTGGGCTCCCAACGCAATAACAACATCATTTGGATATAATATCAATGGCCATATGAATATTGATGGTGAAAATAACTCAAATTTTGAATTAGAAGGTATAGGCCAAGCATTAATTCTTATTGACATCATATATATTTTTATAGTTTGTTAATGTACTATTTTCACAATAGGATATGGGATCATTGATGATAATGATGAACTTAATGAGGATGACATAAATAATGACATAGAAGGTGACGATGAACTTGAAGATGTTATTGGGTTTAAAGGTATGTATTTCATAAAACTTAAACTAATTGCATTTTTTTTTTATTAAATACAAGTATATATTTGTGTCCTTATAATTCAACAAATTTGTAGACTATTGGGACATTGGAGATCCAATGTATACTTGTGAATATTGTAATGCAATCATGTGGTTGGAAGAAAGAGCAAGAAAAGATCGAAAAACAAACCCAAAATTTTCTCAGTGTTGCATGCAAGGAAAGGTTCAAATTCCTAAGCTTCAAGATCCACCTCAAATACTTCGAGACCTATATACAAATCACGATGCTAGGAGCAAGAATTTCCAAGATAATACTCGACCATATAATATGATGTATGCTTTTACTTCAATGGGTGGCAAAATTGATTCATCTGTGAACAGAGGACGAGGTCCATTTACCTTTAGATTGTATGGTCAGAATTACCATCGAATAGGGAGTTTATTGCCAATGACGGGGTCGTCTCCAAAGTTTTCACAATTATATATTTATGATACAGAAAATGAAGTATCTAATAGAATGCATGCTTTCAGGTATGTATCTTATGATGATAATCGTGGATTATATTAAACATGCATTTATATGTATAAATTATTGTAAAATATTTTCCTTTAAATTAATATAGTAGTAGCACTTTTTATTACAATATCATAAAGACATGAATCATAAAGTAAATGATGAAAAGTATATACAATAATGTACCACCTAAAATCTATAAGCATAAATAACGCTTATCCTTTTTTTTTTTTTTTATGCAGTTCAAATAGTACTAGAAATAATGCATTGGATGATACAATTGTTGAAGATTTGTGACAAATGTTTGATGAATATAATCCACTAGCTCAAGCATTTAGAGTGGCTAGAAATCGATTTGAGTCGAACAATCAGGAGGCTGTTAAGCTTAGACTCATTGGAGGAAGGGAGACTGATGGAAGGACTTATAATTTGCCTACTGCATCCGAAGTAGCAGCTCTAATTATTGGAGATGTTGGAAGTTCAGTTGGAGAAAGTGATATAATAGTTGAGACAAAAAGCGGTCAATTACAACGTTTAAATGAGCTACATCCATCTTATCTTCCACTACAATATCCCTTACTGTTTCCATATGGAGAGGATGGATATAGACTTGGTATTCAATTAAGGGACTCAACTAGCATCAATCGAAAAAGAAAGAAATTGACCATGAGAGAATTCTTTGCTTTTAGAATACACGAGAGAGAAGATGAGGTTTTCACTATTTTATGGTCTCGGAAATTATTCCAACAACTTTGTGTTGATGGTTTCACGATGATAGAATCTGAAAGGATGTGTTACATTCGAACTCATCAAAAACAGCTCAGAGTAGACAAGTATAAGAATCTCAAAGAAGTGCCACGACAAAACACTAATTCTTCTTCGACAGGAAAACCTATGATATTACCTTCATCTTTTACTGGTTGTGCTAGATATAATGCTGAAACTTACAAAGATGCGATGGCTATTTGCAAATGGTATGGATATCCGATTTGTTCATCACTTCCACTTGCAATCCAAAATGGCCCGAAATCCTAAGATATGTACAAAAGAGAGGTCTTAAACCTGAAGATCGGCCAGACATTCTTTGCAGAATTTTCAAAATCAAACTAGATCAGTTGATTCGTGATTTGAAGGAAGGGAAAATATTTGGAAAAGCACAAGCTTGTGAGTATTAACATCATTGTTTAAACTTTAAAGTCAATTTTTTTTATATATATATTGTTGTCATTATTACAGTATCTTATGCTATTTTTTGCATTATTGTTACCATAAAAATATTATATACGACAAAAAATAGTATTAGACATACATATTCCTACAAGTTGTAAATGCAAAATTGGAAACAAGCAATAAGATTTTTGATTATCTACTATTATGTATTACTACTATATTTTAGTGTAGATAACTATACAATTAGCTTAGAGAAAAGAAAGTGAATTATTATTATATTGAATGAATGGAAACATGCATGAAATCTATCACATATAGTATTAATTGAATCAAAGATTTTTAGTATTAAATTACTATATATAAGTAGATAAAATGATGAATAATATTTTTTATAGTATATATTATAATGATCACGCTTATATGACACCATTATGTATACCAACCCAAACCACTATAAGAGTATATACTTCAATTAATATTATAATTATATAATGCTATACATTTCACTTATCTTAACTTTAAGGTATATTAATTAGTTTAATAATTAAATTGATAATGAAGTTCATTACATGTGCAGTGGTCTACACAATTGAATTTCAGAAACGTGGTCTACCTCATGCTCATATCGTATTGTTTTTGCACCAAGAAGACAAGTTTCCTAATGTCGATGACATTGATAAGGTTATATCTGCAGAAATACCTGATCAGGAAACATACCCAGATTTATATATCTTAGTTAGAGACTCTATGTTTCATGGTCCATGTGGTGCACATAATATCCGCTCACCATGTATGAAAGATGGAAAGTGCTCAAAACATTTTCCCAAAAAATTCATTGATAGAACCACAGTGGATGATCAAGGATATCCTATGTATATAAGAAGGAATAATGGTAGAACAGTTGAAAAGAATTGAGTTTTGTTGGATAATTGGTATGTCGTCCCTTATAATCCTTCACTACTCATGAAATATGGAGCTCATATAAATGTTGAGTGGTGCAATCAATCCCGTGCTATTAAATATTTGTTTAAATATATTAGCAAAGGACATGATCGAGTAACCGCATCTCTAAGTCATACAAGAGGAGACGATGGAAATAATAATGACAAAGATGAGATAAAAGCATACTATGATTGCAGGTAAATTCACTATAATTTATTACAAGGCTTTTGTACTTATAATTCATACTTGATATTTATTTCTTTATTTTTTTTCCAATTTTATATCTATTTTAGTATTTTACTTTCACTATAATTATAATCACTAAATAAATGGGAAAAATAAAAACAGGTACATTTCTCCATGTGAGGCGGTTTGGAGAATTCTAGGTTATGATATTCATTATAGAACTCCATCAGTTGAAAGATTGAGTTTTCATCTCCCTGATGAACAAAGTATTGTATTTGAGGATGACGAGCCACTTGAAGACGTCATGAACAAGTCGGGGATCAATAGTTCAATATTTTTAAAATGGATTGATTGCAATAAAAAGTCTCATAAAGCAAGAAATTTAACTTATTGTGAGTTCCCTACAGAATTTGTGTGGCACAAAAAGGGAAGGAAGGAATGGAGGGAAAGGGATCAAAGATATTCTATTGGAAGAATTTATTATGTTTCTCCTGGGAGTGGAGAGCTATACTACCTCAGTTCTTTGTTGAATATAGTTAAAGGTCCAACATGTTATGAAGATATTAGAACTGTCAATGGTGTATTGTACTCAGCATTCAAAGAAGCTTGCTATGCTCTTGGACTACTAGAGGATGACAAAGAATACATTGATGGTATAACTGAAGCAAGCTTTTGGGGATCAGCACAATATTTAAGAACCCTATTTGTGACTTTATTAATATCAGGAAGTATGTCAAGACCCGAATTTGTGTACGAGCAAATATGGAAATTCCTTGCAGATGATGTACTTTTCAGACAAAGAAGTATTCTTCAAATTACTGGTACGACATTAGTCCAATATATATTTTTAAGTTGTTTGGTTTTGTTAAATAATGTTATTAAATTTTGCTTATTTCAATAGTCTAATAACCATGTTTTAATATATATTCTCTTAACTAGGTTAGATACCGTGCCATGCACGGTTATTTTCATTACTTCATATGTTTCAAACTTATAAGATAATCTATATCAATGTAATATAAAAATATAAACTAATTTATTTGAAACCATAAGATAAGAATTCATTATAGGAAAATATGTAAAATATTAGAATTTATTATGAGAAGATATGTAAAACATGTTTACAATTCATTTCTTAAAAAACCATAGGATTAAAAAAATATAGTGGTTTCTTAAAGAGAAGATAAATCTGTATTAATATCTATTGTCAATCAGTCAATGTGTAATCAAGATTATAATCGTTATAAATATTTCACCAAGATCATGACCATTCTAAAAAAGATATTATAGCATCACTAGGCTACTGTAATAAAAGTTTCGTGTAAGCAAATATGTTTACTTTTTAAAACTTCAATTATATTATGCATGCAAATAAAGTCAACCATTTTTGTACTAATATTATAAATTACTTTTGTTAGACTTGATGTTAAGTGAAGAGCAATTAAAGGACCACACTTTGGCACTTATAGAGAATTTATTGCAAAGTAATGGTCGTAGTCTTTCACAATTTCCTCCGATGCCATTACCAGATCATGATTTGGTTTCTCATGGGCTAAATAAGCTTATTCAAGGAGAACTTTGTTACGATAGAACGTCCATGGATTTAGAGCATAAAAGACTATCTTCATGTCTAACTGATGAGCAAAAAGGGGTATATGATGAAATAATGAATGCTCTTGCTGGAGATGAAGGAGGTGTTTTCTTTCTTTACGGCTATGGTGGCACAGGAAAAACCTTCATGTGGAAAACACTTTCGGCTGCTATACGATCTCAGGGTTAAATTGTACTTAATGTTGCATCAAGTGGAATTGCATCTCTTCTTCTTCCAGGAGGTAGAACTTCTCATTCTAGATTTGCTATTCCAATAAATGTAACTGAAAATACAACTTGTGAAATTAAACAGAGATCCCCGTTGGCCGATCTTTTAATCAAGACAAAACTTATTATTTGGGATGAAGCTCCAATGGTACATCGATTTTGTTTTGAGCTCTAGATAGAAGTCTGAGGGATATTATGAGGTTCTCTAATCCAAAAAGCATGGATCAACCATTTGGTGGCAAGGTAGTTGTTTTTGGTGGAGACTTTCGACAAATTTTACCGGTTATTCCCAAAGGAAGTCGACAAGATATTGTATTTTCATCCATCAACTCTTCATACATATGGGATTATTGTCGTGTACTATCATTAACTCAAAATATGAGACTAAAAGTGGGAAGTTCACATTTGAATTTAAATGAGATCAAAGAATTTTCAGAGTGGATATTGAGAATTGGAGATGGTAAAGAAGGAGAACATAATGATGGGGAGGCAATTATAAAAATTCCTGATGAGTTATTGATTAAAGATGAAGTTAATAGTCCGGTTGCATCTATTGTTGAAAGTGTGTATCCATTCATATCACATAATTTGGATGACGCAAAATACTTTCAAGAGAGAGCTATTCTTGTGCCAACAAATGAGTGTGTAGAGGTGGTTAATGAGCATCTATTGTCTATTATTCCCGGGGAAGAGAAAATTTATCTTAGCTCAGATAATATTTGTGCATCAGATAGAAATGTGAGGGGTAATCAAGAGTTGTATACATCGGATTTCTTAAATACCATCAAATGTTCAGGACTTCCGAATCATACCTTGAAACTAAAGATTGGGGTTCCAGTTATGTTACTTAGAAATATTGACCAACCTAATGGTCTATGTAATGGCACTAGATTAGTGATTACTCAACTGGGTAACCATATAATTGAGGCTAAAATCATATCAGGAAACAACATTGGACATAAGGTATTTATTCCTCGCATGCTTTTAACCCCAACTGACATAAAATTGTCTTTTAAATTTCAACGAAGGCAAATATCCATTAGTTGTCTGTTTTGCAATGACTATTAACAAAAGTCAAGGTCAATCTCTTTCCCATGTTGGCCTATATCTCCCAAGACCAGTATTTAGTCATGGTCAACTATATGTTGCGGTTTCAAGAGTCACAAAGAAGAGTGGACTAAAAGTTTTGATATGTGACAAAGAAGGAAAAATATATCATACTACACACAATGTAGTATACAAAGAGGTGTTTCAAAATTTGCATAATGAGGTACGTAATTTATCTTTGTGTAAATTTAAAGTTTACTTTATTTATTTCTTAAATTTACTTCCTCTTATTTCATGGTCAACTTAAATATGGAAAATTTATTATACAATAATCATATCATGGAGATATTTTTACTATGATTTTATTATATATCATAATTATATTATTTTTTTTGAAAGAATCATATACCATTATTATCTTTAACAAGGAATATTTATTCCCTTAAAAGTGATGCGTGATGCGTGCATATAGATCATGAAATTATTTGGTATCTTTTGAAGTGTAAAAGTATTTATGTCTCACTAATTTAGAATATTTTTATTCACTTGATACATATATGATATAGATGTGTATTTTATTCTAAAGCATTTGAACATTTCTATAGAGACACCCAAAAATTGTTCAATTACTTACAAACAATGCAAGAATAAATATATTCTATATAATCTTGACATATCATTTTTAAATAAATTTCTCAATCATATATTTTATCATTATTTTATTAATTTTACATAAGATATACTGATCCTTACCCTTTTTATGCAGTGATTGTATGTAGAAGGACGACCTCATTCAATTGTTATCTTCCTCGATTAAATAATAATTGATCAAGTTCCTAGAACAACTACCGGAGATGATAGAAATAAAAGGCAACGCAAATGATAACACATGATGTGCAATTCAAACATTAATCTTTATCTGTATTTTTTTGTATTTTAATTTATTTCTTTAATGATTTTTTCTTGACAAATACTTTATTATTAACAATAATAAAATGGTCATTGCAACATTATATTACGTCAATTGTTTGTTTGTTTACGCTTTATATTATGTGTATGTTTTGTCAATTTTTAAATTTTTTTTAATAGACCGTGCATGGCACGGGTCCTAAACTAGTTATTATTATTTTTTAAACGAACGAACCCCAATTGATCTTAGAGATAAACATTTTAATTTATCTCCTCTTACAACTCTATGTGTTAAAATCTGTGCCACTTTATTATTTTATTTCTATCATTTAAAAAATAAAAGAAAATGAGTAAATTGCAAAACATAATCCAAATTTCATGATTTGGTGTTTGGATATTGTTTCGGGGTTTTCTGATGTCCTGCGGGAGAGTTACAATTCCGAGACTGGAACCGGACGCCTGTACCTGCAAAACAACGGAGACTCCTGGTGGTGGGAGCTCCGCCTCCAACGGTCAAGTTAGTACTTGATTAAGGAGTAATTAATGCGGAAATTAAAGTGATTGGGTCTCTCTAGGTGAGAGTGTTTAATGTGTGTAATCTGCGTTGTTCGCGTAATCTCCCTTAATGAGGATTAAGGGAGGTATTTATAACCTCGGGAAACGTGCCAATCTAGGTTTAGGTTAACCTTGGGCTGATTGGGCTTCCCTCGGAAGTTGGGCCTAGGTGACCGGCTTCTCCATTAGGCATGGAGTATGCCACGTGTCATGACATAATAAGTCCAGGGTGGACGAATAAGTGTGTGCCACGTGGCAAGCCCTGAGATGTCCAACTGGGGGACACTTGGCAGGACCTGATTGGCCCACGTGGCGCATTCTGATTGGTGGGAGCAAAATCCCCTAATCATTTGCCCCTTACAGGTGGCACGTGACTGGTCACGTGTTACCTGTGACAGGTATCGCCCTGTAACAGGCGACGACCTGCTACAGGTGTCACTCGGCGAGAGGCCGAGAGATTCTCCCGCCAAAATTTTGAATTCTGGAAGTGACCCTTCGCCTATATAAAGGAGTGTTAACTTCGGTCATTTTCACACTTGAAAACTTTGTGAGAGAACATTCGGACCCCTGAACTTGCTCTGACATTTTGGACCCTTTCTGCCTACCGCCTGCTCTGACAAGCCGATTGCAAAGGATTTTCAGAACTTCATCAATCGTCACTCGTTCAGGTAACCGTCGGTTCTCTTACTCTTAATTTTCTCTTTACTTTATTCTTTTTTGAAATGGCACCACGGAAGCACACGACACGACCTAGGTTAGTGATCAGCCGGTCACCGGGGACGGCTGAATCTAGGACTAGGAGTGCCGCTTGCCCTTTTCTGGACCCATCTTTGCCCTTTATACAAAGTTCGACTGTATCTGTGTCTATGCAGAGCATGATGGCCAGAATAAAAAAGACTGCCAGGATCTCAAACTCAGACGGCTCCTCCCACAGGGTGCCGATTAGTGAAACATCTGACCAGGCGCCAGATGTGGAAGTGAAACAAAGCGGCTTGAAAGCCGGCAGTTCTGAGGGAGGAGTCAAAGTGACCCCTTCCCATTTTACAGTTGACAATTCTACATTCTCTCCTGCTCCTTTTAAAGGAGAGGAGGCGGGCCCCTCCGGGAGAGGGGAGGAGTCGTCCTCTTCGGACTCGTCAGAGGACGATTCCGAGTCTAGCTCTTCTGGCCATGCTTCTCTGGACACAGAAGATAAAAACAGTCGCCTACAAGAGGCGAGGCTTTCTCACGCAGTTGAGAAGGAGGACGATTGGGCGGAGCCATTCGCCTCTCACCGAGAGCAAAATACCCCCTACTACTGCACGGTACCTCGGGGCCGGATCACAGCCATGCAAGAGAAAGTGGAGAGATTTATCGCAAACCACACAATGGGCCCCGGCTTTTTAGTGTTCGTGCCGGATCAAGAAGACACTGTCGTCTGGCCGGCTGGTACCAGTTATGATGGCGCCTGCTTTGGCTGCTACGAGGCGGCCATCAAGGCTGGGCTGCGCTTCCCACTACATCCGGCTGTTCAGCGGATCTTGGATGGGTATGAGTTGGGGTTATGGAAGTTAGCCCCGAACTCCTGGGTCAACGTACTCGGCTATGTGGCCGGGTGCGAACTGCACGGGGTGGAGCCGAACTTCGAGGCTTTCGCCCACATGAACTACCTCAGCCGGACCCCTAAGGCAGGCGGTACCAGCTGGTATCAATTGACGAGCCACAGGGGCTACCTCATGACGAGAGGTAAAGCAAACAAATGGAAGGACTGGCGGAGCACCTTCCTTATCATTGAGAGTTCAAACACAGAGCTGAACAAGCGCTTCAACAGGTGGAACAGGAATCCGCCCCTTCTTGCAGGCGGACGCAGCATGCCGCCTGTTCCCTCCAAGGCTAAGAAAGAGATCCTAGATAAAGGACTCTTCAAAGTAGAGTCGAAGGTGAACTCTACTTCAGGGGTACGAGAGCAAGTACCCCTGCACTGCGTCCCGAGCTTCAAATGGCTCTACGACGAGTACTTTTTGGCCGCCTGTGGCCTCAGCAGTCGGTGCTCAAGAGGTAGCCGGCCTGTCAAATACTCTGTTGTTCCATGCATTTCTTGTTATGACTTTTATTAACTTTGCTATTTGTTTTTGCAGCGGACGCCATGAGCAAAATTACCGCCTCCAAGACTGCGGCGGCCATGTTGCGGGCCTCCATCATGCAACAGTCTTCAACCGACTCCCCCAACAAGGGGGCACTCTTGGTGGGCTTCGAACCTTTCACCCTCTTTTTGGAGTTGTGTTTATGCATATACTGACTCTTTTCTTCTTTTTTAGACGGGCGCTCCAAGAGCTTCTTCTTCCCAACAGCCGGACCCCAAGGCCCGGAGGACGACTGTTGCGAGCTCTCCTGGTTCTGCCAGGAAACATGTGGCGGCTGAGAAATAGCCGACCACTTCTTCTAAAACTCCAGCTGGGCCACCTAGAAGTATGAAATTGTCCTTGTAAATTTTAGACTTGCTCCCTCCTTTACTAGGTCTAATCCGTTTGTTTATGCTTGATGCAGTCGGCCCTCAGGAGCCTGACTTGGTCGAAGTGGCCAAGTCTATGATCAAAGTCGTTCCTCTAGCTGAAAGGGAGGCGGTCAGGGGTGTCGGCACCCTTGACCTAGACGGGATTGCAGGGGTCTTTGCTGAGGTATACTTAGCATATTTTTGAGTATTTGAATTCCAGGACGCCTGTTTTCTTTTTTGTTTGGAAACTGACGCATGTTCCCCTTTTTACTTAGGCCCTGCTCCGAGTGAACGGCCTTCGCAAGCCGCTTGACCGGATGAACAAAGAGGTAAAGGCTGCAAAAGCTATGACCGCCTCTGACTGTGATAAGGCAATGTTTCAAATTGCCCAAAATGAAGTTCTGACCATTGCTATTCTTTATTATCAGGCGCAGGCTACCGCCGCTATCCGGGCTCAGTTAGAGGCGACCCAGAAGAGGAATAGCTAGCTGGAGGCGACCATCAACAACCTCAAGGCCGAGCTGAGACCTCTTCGCCAAAAGATGTCCTCATACGAAACCTTGGAGAAATCCTTGGCGAGCGTAAAGGTACGCCTGGTGACCCAGGAGAAGAGTCTTACTCAGGAGCTCTCGGAAAAGGCCGAGCAAGAAAAGAAAGAGCTGGTCCGGGAGATGATGGAAGACTCTGCTCAAATCCAGCGCATGACTTGGGGCCGCCTCTTCCCTAATGCCGACTTTGCCTCCTGGGAAAAAACGTACCGCCACTGTTCTGATAGATATAATCAAGAGATCCTGGCGGCTGCTGAGGAAGAGGCAGTGGAGGAGGAGGAGCAGCCGGTGGTGGCGCTTGTGCCGCTTGGGGTTAATACATCAAAGAAGGATGCAGCTGAAGCCGAGTCCAGCAAAAAGAGTGCTGACCAGGCGGCAGCTGCTAATATTGAAGATCTGCCCCCTTCATAAGCTTTATGTCTTCTTTCCCCGGCCTGCGTGCCGTTTGTTTGTATTTACCCGGCCAGGGGGCCGGGGCTCTGAATATTTTGCCGGTCTTTAATGACCGACTTCTTTTTAATGAATATTTTTGTTTTGCTTCAAATTTGTTTAAGTATTGAATATTCTGATATCCAATTGTACACTATACCGACTGTTTTACATGGCCGATAGTTGCAGACAGGTACGGATAGTTAGTCACGCCGCCTATGCCCCTGGACGACTGGTTGTCTGTTTCCAGGCTAGACGATCAGTCGGCCATTTATCCAATCGGTATTCGAACCATTTTAAAGACTGGATCCTCTTTAGGCAGGCGGTCCTGTCATTTGTAAAATTAACCAAGTAGGAAAGTGGTTTCCTACTTGTCATGCTTTTAGGCTAGAGACTTTAGGCCGTCTAGGCCGACTGTTCCCCGCCATATTTAATCTAGTGTGAACAGGTGCTGTATGAACACCTTTTTAGTTTCATACTAAATTTTTAAGGAGTGACCAAGTAAACATGATTGTTACCTAGTCGCCAAGTAACTGAGTAGTAGAGGTATCAAGCGGTGGGTACCGGTTGTTCCCCTTTATTCGCCAATGTTTGTTGGCTTTTAACTCATAGGTTGTTAACCTAGCAGGAGTAGTGGTTGAGAGCCCCTGTTTGCTAAAAACAGGCGGACGACTCATACCTTTTAGGCTCCATACTAAGTTTGAGAGAGTGACTATGAGTTAACTTTGGTGTTACTCAGTCGCCGTCACTCCTGCTTGAGTAGTAAAGGTACCAGGCGGCGGAGGCCGGCTGAACCTTTTGATTCGCCAATGTTTGTTGGCTATTAACTCAAGAGGTACCCCCTGCATTTATCCCAAGTAATACAGGCGGTCATCTGACTCAGATGTCAACTGCTACCACTGGTTTGGTTAGTGATAGAGTTATCCTTGTCTCAAAAACGGCTACGTGGTTGCCCTTGGGGACAGTCGTATAGGTGCCGTGTAATTAGTTTATAGAGCAATGTTCCACCCAAAAGGGAGCTGCTCTCTGCGACGAATTTCATCCGGAGGGATGCCGCCGGACGCCTGCTATGATGTTGGGACAAGTTGTATTAGTTTAAAGATTGGATCAGTTGGCTTGGCGCCTGGACTGATCATTTGGCTTGTGGCCTTGGTTAGTTCTTGGTGAACGTAGGTGCTAAGTAAGAGGAGGGTAGCCGCCTGTTTAGGCACAGGGTCGGCCAGGCCCTGATCATTTTTATCTAAGTATAAGGGGGGTGGTTGTGTGCTTTGGAACCAGTCGGCCCTCTTCTATGGAGAGTAGCCGACTATATATCCAGACGGCATGCCCCTATGGTGATAGAGTAAAATATTCAATGGAGAGTAGCCGACTGTAAAGGTACAGGCGGCATGCCCCTCTGAAGATAGAGTAAAATACTCAATGGAGAGTAGCCGACTGTAAAGGTACAGACGACATGCCCCTCTGAAGATAGAGTAAAATACTCAATGGAGAGTAGCCGACTGTAAAGGTACAAACGACATGCCCCTCTGATGATAAAGTGAAATACTCAATGGAGAGTAGGCGACTGTAAATGTATAAGTGGCCTGCCCCTCTTAAGTAAGAATAAAAATTAAACATGGAGAGTAGCCGACTGTTTGTCAATAGGCATGCCCCTCTTAAGTAAAAATGAAAACTGAGTATGGAGAGTAGCCGACTGTTTGTTAGTAGGCGTGCTCCTCTTAGTACAAAATTGAATATTAAGTATGCAAACTTTTATTAAGTAGCCCTTGACTATTTATATCATTCAAAAGAAATATTTCTTAAGATTATCTGCATTCCAAGTTCGAGGCAACGGTTGGCCGTCTGGTGTTTCCAGACGGTAGGTACCGTCCCTGACCTCTTCACCGATTCGGTAGGGTCCTTCCCAGTTGGGAGTTAGTTTGCCAGACTCATTAGCCCTTCCAACTGCTTCCATTTTTCTAAGTACAAAGTCCCCCACTTTGATTGGACGCCTGTGTATTTTTTTGTTGTATGATCTAGTCATTCTCAGGCGGTAAATTTCATGGCGCAAGACAGCATTGCCCCTCCTTTCAGGAAGTGAGTCTAATGCCAGGCGCATGGCTTCCCAGTTTGCCTCTTCGTCATATAGCATTACTCGAAGAGTCGGCTCGCAATGTTCTATTGGAAGAACAGCTTCCGCACCATAAGTTAGGAGGAATGGAGTTTCTCCAGTCGCCCCTTTTTCAGTCGTCCTAATGGCCTAGAGAACATGTGGTAATTCATCCGCCCATAGGCCGCCTGCTCGTTCAATCTTTTTCTTGAGACCGTCTGAGATGATTTTATTAAAGGCTTCTACCTGGCCGTTTGCTTGTGGACGGCCGACAGATGCAAAGTAGTGTGCAATTCCTTGGTCACCCAACCAGCTTTTGAGAACAGGCGTCTCAAATTGGGGACCATTATCAAAAACCATAGACATGGGAACCCCGAACCGAGTGATGACATTTTTCCAAATGAATGAAATTACATCCTTCGTCTTGATTCCCTTTACAGCCTCCGCCTCTACCCATTTAGTGAAGTAGTCAACTGCAACAAGTATGTACCTCCTTCCGCCTGTAGCAGGCGTATATGGACCCAGAATATCCATGCCCCACTTAGCAAACGGTAGTGGGCTATGAATGGTAGTGAGGTCAGTAGCCGGACGGTGAATTAGTTTGCCAAACCTTTGGCACTTGTCACATTTTTTCACCATCCCCATCGCATCTGCTTCTAAAGTAGGCCAAAAGTAGCCTTGCCGCCTTGCCCGTTGAGCAAGCGTCCTACCGCCTATATGGGAAGCACAGTAACCAGAGTGAAGATCATCTAGTATTTCTCGCCCCTTTTCTGGAGTAACACACTTTAAGAAGGGTTGAAGGTACCCCCTTTTGTGAAGTTCTCCCTTTATTATTTCAAAACTGGTTGCTCGTTTTTTCAGTGCTGCCGCCTGTTGATGATCATCCGGCAGGGTACCATTTGTCAGATATGCCCTGATTGGATCCATCCAGGTTGAGCTTCTATCTAGGATTCCAATAGGGTCTTCCTCGATGCTTCTCTTCTCCATTACTTCCCAAAAAACAGTTCGAGGAGTATCACAGGAGGCGGATGATGCTAATTTTGAAAGTGCATCCGCCTGGTTGTTTTCTGATCTCGGCACTTGGGTCAGATGGAAATCCTCAAGAGAGACAACTGCTTGTCGGACCGCCTGTAAATACTTGATCATGGCCGGATGGGTTGCTTCGTATTCGCCATTGTACTGACTCACTATCAATTGTGAATCGGAACAGGCGTCTATTTTTCTTGCCCCTGCCGCCTTGCACATGCGGATTCCGGCTAGTAAAGCTTCATATTCTGCCTCATTGTTTGAGGCCTGAAAACTGAAGCGTAGAGCATACTCGTACTTGTCGCCCTCTAACGACTGACATATGACGCCTGCTCCACAACCATTTGAAGTAGAGCTTCCATCCACATATACCTTCTAGACTTGGTCTGGAACTTGAGAGTCAGGAGGACGAGTCATCTCAACAATAAAGTCTGCAAAGGCTTGCCCCTTCACTGCTTTTCTAGGCTCGAAGGTAACTTCGAGGCTATGTATTTCTATGGCCCATTTGATCATTCGGCCTGACGACTCCATGATGGTGAGTGGCCGCTTGATAGGTTGGTCTGTATACACGACGACTGCATGTGCCAAAAAGTAGGGCTTCAATTTTTTAACAGCCATGAAGAGTGCAAGACCAAATTTCTTCACTAAGGGATACCTCAACTCGGCATTTTTCAGTACGTGACTGGCAAAGTAGACCGGGAGCTGACAGCCGTCTCTTTCAGCAAGGAGAACAGCGCTTAACGCATGATCAGAGTCGGCCAGGTACATGTAGAGTACTTCTTTGGGCAAAGGGCTGACCAGCCTCGGCAAGGAATGCAAGTGAACTTTCAATTTCTGGAAGGCCGCCTCACCATCCGGACCCCATTCAAACCTTGCCTTTTTCTTAATTGCCTGGAAAAAGTATAGGCATTTGTCGCCTGATCGGCTTAGAAATCTTCCCAAGGCCGCCAAACAACCTGTTAACTTCTGAACCTCTCGGATGGTACGAGGTGACTGCATGTCGATGACCGCCTGCACCTTCTCAGGGTTCGCCTTTATTCCTCTCTGATTGATAAGGAATCCGAGAAATTTCCCAGACTCAACTCCAAAGAAACATTTCCTGGGATTGAGCATGACATGGTGCCGCCTGAGTGTGGCGAAAGTTTCTCGGAGGTCCGACAGATGATCTTTTTGAAGTTTAGACTTGACAATCATATCATCAATATATGCCTCGACATTTCTCCCAATCTGATCAAAGAACACAGTGTTTATCATTCGCTGGAAAGTGGCCGGGGCATTCTTAAGACCAAACGGCATGACCGTGTAACAGTATAACCCCTGATCAGTGACGAAGGCCGTCTTCTCCTGATCTTTCTTCCATAAAGGAATTTGTTGGAAACCAGAGTAGGCGTCCATAAAGCTCATCAAAGCATGGTCGGCTGTTGAGTCGACCAGGTTATCAATTTTAGGCAGAGGGTAACTGTCTTTGGGGCACACCTTGTTTAAGTCTGCGTAGTCTACACACATTCGCCAGGTGCCATTCGGCTTTTTAATAAGCACCACATTTGCAACCCAGTCTGGGAAGTAACATTGCCGAATGAACCCTGCATCAAGTAATTTTTTAACTTCGGCGGCTGCCGCCTGACTTCTTTCTTCGCCATGGTTCCGTTTCTTCTGTCGTACCGGCTTCTTTTTTGGATCCACGGCCAGTTTATGTACCGCCAGATCAGGACTAATGCCTGGCATTTCATGGACTTCGAATGCAAAGATGTCCTTGTATTCTTTCAATAGTTTGTGAAAGTCGTCACCAAGGTCTCTCAGAGCAGTCGTCCCAACTTTGACTGTTCGCTCAGGACGTGAGTCGTCTAAGATCAAGTCCGTATGCTCACCAGCCGGCTGAGGGCGGAATTCATCCGACCGCTCCTCTGCCAATGATTGCTAATTTCTGTCTTTTCTTGCGGCCCCTGTCTGGGATGCCTTTCTCTTCTTGCCGCCTGCTTCTTGAACAGGCGCACTCTCCTTGACATTGTCAAGGTCTATTTTTTTACCTCTCGACCCAGTGGCCATAACAGTGGGCTTGACATCCGAGAAATAGCACTCTCGGGCCATCCTCTGATCTCCCCTTAGGGACCCGACTGTTCCATTATCCCTCTCAAACTTGAGCAACATAAGAGATGGGATTATAACAGCCTTGGAATTATTCAGGGTTGGCCGTCCCAGAATCATGTTGTAGGCCGAGAGTTCTTCTACTACCAGGAACCAGACTACCATGTGTCGTCCTTCCCCTTTTTCGCCCAGGCGGATGGGTAAATCCACTCGTCCCACTGGGTGGACGAATCCTCCTCCAAACCCTACTAAAGGGTGGGATGCCGGATGTATGCAATCAGTCTGATATTTTAGCTTCGACAGACATTTGCTACTGATGAGATCTGAGGAGCTTCCGGTATCTATGAGGATTCGGCCAACTCTTTGGTTGGCCACTTTACATTCAATAACGATAGGGTCGTCATGCGGCCCTCTTACCCCTCCTAGATCTTCTTCAGTGATGACAATCTTAGGAAATGAATATTTGGAGGGCCGTTCTTGGTGAACGGAATTTACATCTAACCGTCTGATATTGTCTTTGTTGCCCCTAATAGTGGGGCCGCCTCCTGAGAAGCCGCCTGCAATGGTGTAGACGACTGCATCATCTGTATCGGAGCTGTCGGCCTGTTGATTCTTTTTGGTCGATCGCTTTTTCGAGGAAGTGTTCCCCGTAGATTTCTTGACATAAGTGTCAAGGTCACCTTGCTCAGCCAGGCGGTCCAGATACCGCATGAGAGTGATGCATTCATTGGTGTGATGACCAACATCTTCATGATAATCACAGAATTTTTCTTGGTTCCGATTGTTTGCAGAACCCTTCATGGGGATCGGCTTCTCAATTGAGATTCGTCCCTTGATTTCCTTTAGGATAAATTGGCTATCCTTGTTAAACGCATACTTTGGGGAGTATGGTTTGAATTCTTTTTTCTTCTTCTGGGCCGGCTGTTTAGAGGAATCAGCCGCCCAGACCTCTTTTCTCTTCTCGTCTTTGTTTGACGACTGCTTCTGTCGTCCTTCTCTTTTGTCGGACCTTTTCCCGTCTGACTGTTTTACCGTACTACAAAGATCAGTCGCCTGTATATAGGCTTCCGCTTCAATCAAGGCCTCTTGAAGAGTCGCCACCCTCTTTCGGACCAAATCAAATTTGAAGGTCGACCCGTCTTTGAGACCTCTGAAAAAGTCAGTATAGGCTACTTCATCCGGTAACCCTTGAATCTGTATTCTCATCAGGTTAAACCGCCTGATGTAAGAACGAAGCCCCTCCTTCTCGCCCTGCTGAATTGTTCCTAAATCAAGGGCCGTCTTCTTCGCAGGGATGTTCATGGCGAAGTTGGAGGTGAATAAGTAAGCAAGCGTCTTGAAGTTATTTACACAACCAGTCGGCAGGTTGCCGAACCATTGTTGTGCGATTCCTTTGAGAGTCGCTGGGAAACACTTGCACCAAGTGGGATCATCCAACCCTTGAAGGTACATCAGGTTGGTGAATGCCATCAGATGGTCTTCTGGGTTAGTAGTGCCGTCATAGGCGCCTACTAATACATTTTTCACTTTGGCCGGCTGAGCGGCTTCAGTAATTTCCTTGGAGAAGGCCGACGGCTGTTCACCAAGTCTAAGCAACCGTAGTTGCCAGTCCATAGGTTGGACATTTTTTGCTGCATGTCCACCAAACGGAGGTGGCTGTAAAAAATACTGTTGTTGCGGTACAAACGGTAAGTTTGGTACCGCCTGGTCGCTATGAAAGCCGGACTGACGGGAGGTGCCGCCTGACTGACTCTCATGATACGACTGAGTATGCCTCATCGAGGTATTTCGCAGACTGTCTTGGAAGTATGAAGTAGAGGCCGACTCTGACAATCGGTCACTCTTCTTCTGCTCTAGCAGTAGCCGAGCGTCTGTGTATGTTTTCCTCGACCCGTCCGCCTGAATATGACGAACAGGTTTCCTATTTCCTGGAGTAGGAAAACGGTATTTTGTGAAATCAAGGGTAGGTGGCTCCCACTTCCTAGATTTAGGATGAGGGGTCGCCTCTCGCCCTTGAACTGGCTTCCTCTTGCGTGAAGTGGAGGGTTTCTTAGCCGACTGCTCCTTGTCCAGAGCAGGCGGCTTCTTGTTGATCAACTCTTGAATTTCTCCCTTGAAGTCCCTCATGAAGGTCATGAGTTCGTTCCTTGTGATGGGAGCAGACTCATCAGTCGGCTGCTGCCGAAAAGGCGGTGCGCCTGCTGGCTCGCTTCCAGTTTGAAGATGTTCCCGTTCCCTCCTTTCGGTATGACGGGTACGTCGGGCCCTTAGGGTCCCGTCTGAAGCTGTGTGAGCTTCAACTTCAAATTTATTCTCATTATCGTGGTCCGACTGAACTTGAGGGTCGTCTAGGGGACGCCTCTCTTCAGGAGTCGGTACAGACGTGGATGCCATCTCAGAAGTACTCTCCCCACAGACGGCGCCAAAATGTTTCGGGGTTTTCTGATGTCCTACGGGAGAGTTACAATTCCGAGACTGGAACTGGACGCCTGTACCTGCAAAACAACGGAGACTCCTGGTGGTGGGAGCTCCGCCTCCAACGGTCAAGTTAGTACTTGATTAAGGAGTAATTAATGCGGAAATTAAAGTGATTGAGTCTCTCTAGGTGAGAGTGTTTAATGTGTGTAATCTGCGTTGTTCGCGTAATCTCCCTTAATGAGGATTAAGGGAGGTATTTATAACCTCGGGAAACGTGCCAATCTAGGTTTAGGTTAACCTTGGGCTGATTGGGCTTCCCTCGGAAGTTGGGCCTAGGTGACCGGCTTCTCCATTAGGCATGGAGTATGCCACGTGTCATGACATAATAAGTCCAGGGTGGACGAATAAGTGTGTGCCACGTGGAAAGCCCTGAGATGTCCAACTGGGGGACACTTGGCAGGACCTGATTGGCCCACGTGGCGCATTCCGATTGGTGGGAGCAAAATCCCCTAATCAGATATGGCTAAGTGCCATTCCAGATGTGTCTCCCCACAGACGACATCAAATGTTTCGGACATTTTTTGGATAACCCAAAAGGGGGGTAAGGATTCCCGCGGGAGACAGATCCAGGATGCAACGCTCGTACGGCCTGAACACCTGCAATACAACGGATCTCCAGTGTACCGGAGATCCGCCTCCGACGATCAAGTTAGCGACCGGAAAACGGAATTTTATAGAGAGAAAGTAGAGAGAAGTGAGAGCATATTTTGGGCATTGTGCCTTTGGGAATTGTGTGTTGTTTTTTTCCATCATGAAATGATGGGGTATTTATAGGGAAGTGGGAGATCATGCTCCTAGGGTTTCATAACCTAGGAAGATTGGCTGCCCTATACGTGGTTAACACGTGTATTAGGGTTTCCTTCATGCTAGGCATGTTTCCTTAATGGGCTTTGAGCCCTTCATTTTCTGATACCTCTCTTTAGGCCACGTGTCATGCTCTTATTGATCTTTATTTAGCTGAGCAGGATGTCACGTGTCGGCTTATAATTGGGCCACTTGTTGGCCTCTCATTTGTCTATAAAAGGGGGTAAAAATAACCCAAAACACTATCTATGCACATAAATATATAAATACATATTAGAAATAAAAGCAAAAATTATTTAAAACTACTTTATTATTGTTATTTTATTATTATAATTTAGTGACAATAAAAATAGCAATGCCTGCGTTGAACACTAGTTAAGAGCATCAACACTAATGAAATGGAATAATATGATAATTTTTACTACAATGGTGGTGTAAAAGTATACCATGAAATGGTATATACCATCCCATGGTACCAAAATAGCTTATTTTATTTAATTAACTTTACAAACCTTAGTTATTTCCAATAATAAAATAAAATATAATTATAATTAAATTATTAACTGTATACTTAATACATATATGAGAGAGAAAGTGTGGTGATAAACTTTTTTTATACCATGAGTGAGGTGATTTTTGGAGAAAGTATATTGTATTGTAGTATAAACAATATGGAGGAGTGAGAAAGTGGTAGAGAGAGAGAGCGTTAAGCATAAATACGATTCCTCAACTATTGTATTTGTAGCATTTTGGTCCCTCATCTTTTTAATGAAGCAAATTGGTCCCTCTGCCACCTTTATATGATTTTTTCTGGTGAAAAAATGATGAGTCACCATAGTTTAGGGACTACAGTGCCCATGTGGCAAAAGAAAAAAAAAATCAAAGTTTAAGGACCTTGGTATGAGTTGGCATTATATAATTAATGAAGTGGTAAAATTTAGTGACCTTCTTCCTTGGTTATCTTTGGTCCAGAACCTTGTCTTTGATACTATTAGACCACAATGACACCTTTGACCTCTTCCACTTGATCCATTGCTACATCTAGACATTGCCTGTCATCAATAAACATATTAATATTGCTTAAATCTTCTAATTTTGATCAACTCCTAAATATCCTTAATTACTAATTGTATTGCAGAGTAGATACCTTGGCAGGAGCTTTCTTTTACTGCAACAATTTTTTTTTCTTTTGGAAGAATTTTTGCTTAATAGTCTGATGGTTTTAATGGCTACCAACATCAATATATATATAGCCACTTTTGTGTGTAACGGCTAGTTTTTTGTAACTAATTTGGAATTTGGTTATTTTTGCTATTACAATCCTTTAGAATTAAATGCAGAGCCTCTAATCTTCAAATTACCAATTTTTTCAACTGAAAATATTCTTGTAAGCATACAACTCCTTAATCTTTTGGCAAAAAGAAGTGCAGTCCCTAAACTAATGCTGACTCAACGAGAGAAGTCCCTAAACTTTGGCTTAGTTGGCCGTAAACATCCCTTAACTTTACAGACTCAGATTTTCCTCCACTAGAATTGGTGAGCCAAGGGTGTCAGAGGGACTAATTTGCCTCATTTCAAAGATGAGGGACCAAATGTGCAACTAATGGTATAGTTTAGGGACCGTAATTTAGCTTATTGGTATAAATTTTTATACCATGAGTGATGATACTCTTACATGTTAAATTACTCTTTCTGTTTTTAAATACTTGCTTCATTTCTCCATGCGCGGAGTTTTAGGAGAAATTGGAGAAAGTAATAAAATATGGAGGTAGTGGGGTAGTTGAGAAAATAAAAAATTGTAAAAAGCAAAAGTAGTGGAAAAATAGGAGGAAAGAGAGTATTATGTTGGGTCCATCAAATGTGAAAAATGAGTTAAATATTGTAAAATTTTTCTATAAAAGGAAATGAAACAAATATTTAAAAACGTCCAGAAAAAAAATGTGGAGCAAATTTTTAAA
Organism: Chenopodium quinoa; assembly: GCF_001683475.1. Lineage (NCBI taxonomy): Eukaryota > Viridiplantae > Streptophyta > Magnoliopsida > Caryophyllales > Amaranthaceae > Chenopodium > Chenopodium quinoa. The sequence continues at coordinate 2,624,086 of NW_018744821.1, read as the reverse complement.
AACGGAGAGGGTACAATCAAACTTAATACGGATTACGGAGTAAAGTACTACTTCGTAACACGTTGATATCTCTTTCTCTCTTTTCATCTCTTTCCATTCACTCGAGGTAAATGGAACTGAATAAATAACACGACGACACCAGAAACTTCCTTATTCCGGCGAATTTCCTCTCTCCTCTTCATCAATGGCAGCAGCAGTCTCCATTGCAGCAGAATGGCAGCTCCTCTACAATCGCTTCTACCGGAAACCCGAAATCTATTCCATGAAATGGAAGCACATTGATCTCAATCGTAACAAGGTTGCCTGCGCACCTTTCGGCGGTCCAATCGCCGTAATTCGCGACGATTCTAAGATTGTCCAGCTTTACGCTGAATCAGCTCTTCGGAAACTCCGAATCTTCAATTCCGCCGGCAATCAGATTGCAGAAACTGTCTGGAGAAACCCTGGTGGTCGATTGATTGGTATGTCGTGGACCGAAGATCAAACCCTAATTTGTATTGTTCAAGATGGTACTGTTTATAGGTATAATATTCATGCTGAGTTGATTGAACCTAGTTTTTCGTTAGGGAAGGAGTGTTTTGAGCAGAGTGTGGTGGATTGTGTGTTTTGGGGGAATGGGGTTGTGTGTATGAATGAAGGGTTTCAATTCTTTTGTGTGCCGGATTTTTCGAGTTTCGATTCGGATAAGGGTGTGGTTAAGATGGCTGATCCTGGCCTCGAGGATCCACCGTTGTGTGTGGCCGTGATCGACCCGAAATATACCATGTCTGGGAATGTGGAGGTGTTGCTTGGTGTTGGTGATCATGTGTTGTTGGTTGATGAAGATGGGGTGCAACAGTTGGGTGTTGGAGTTGGCCCGCTTCAGAAGATGGTGGTTTCGAGGGATGGGAAGTATTTGGCTTCCTTTACTCATGATGGGAGGCTCTTGGTTATTACCTCTGACTTTGCTAGCATCATTTTCGAGTATAGTTGCGAGGTTAGTTTTATTGTTTTCGTAAAATTCGAGCTTTCAGTATGTTTATTGTAAGTGTTATCTATCTGCAGACTTTATTATTCCTGATGACTTAGTGTTCTTTTGTTTGACAAAGAATTACTCGATGTAAGTTGTTTGGTTGGCAAAAACGTAGGAAGTTAAGACTTATTTGGAAGTTCTAGAAAAATGGGTGAACTTGCTTGGTTGACAAAAGTGTTGGAAGTTGCACTTCTCTGGAAGTTATAGTAAATATGGTGAGATTGCTTAATTAGTTGAATTGCATGTTTTAAAATACAACAACCTTATCTTTGTTCAACCACCATTTAGATGATTTGTGGAAATGATGCTTTAGGAATGAGGTCTTAGGCTATGCAGAATACCTTTACTTGTGTAGACAATCTTGGCTAACAGGATATATATATATATATATATATATATATATATATATATATATATATATATATATATATATATATATATATATATATATATATATATATATATATATATATATATATATATATATATACGTCTTAAGCTGTTAGTTGATTGTTTCACATTATTTTTTTGGATGTACATCTTGTACACTATCTAAATAATTCTTGGGAAGCGACATGAATTATTAGACTTTTAGCTTTAGGGTGCATACTTTGCATAGGTCCGTTAGTGTGATGTTGTCTCCATTTGTCCACTTCAGTTTCACTACACCCCCCCCCCCCCCCCAAAAAAAAAAAAAAAAAAAAAAAAAAAAGAAACACATACACACACACAAACACACACAGAACTAGAATAGGATGTTTGTTGGAGGTTGGAAAGAGCTTCAAGTTGAGATCACTATAACTGGAGGTCCAAAATAAGAAACTGATAAAACCAAGAACATTGACCTTTTATCTTGTGCACATAGTGCTCCATAAATGATCATTCAACTTATTCTCCCCACACCCCCTTTTTTCTTGGTTTCAGTTCCATTTCATATAGTAGAGTCGATTCAGAGATATTATCTCATTGGTTTGATGAAGTGCATCCCGTCTTGGACCTTGTTATTTAGTCTCTTAATTGATTTAGCTAAGGTGTTAAATGCTTTGTTTTTGCCGTTTCATAAAGATTTAGTTCTCCAGTGTAACTTCACAGAAGAGATACTAGGTGTTACTGAAACATGTACATGCCTTATCCATCATTAAAGTTGTTAATTTGCATAAGCTCCTTTAGTAAAGATCTTATCTAAGGTGTAATAATGAGAATAGCAGAGCTTGAACTTGGCTGATAACATTACTCAAAAGTCAAAACAACTTTGACCAAGCTTAAGTTGAGCTTGAATTTAAATTGGGCTGAATTTGTAACTTATGCTCGACTCTGAATTTATAGTGAAACGGATAGAAAGTTTTGAGATTTCAGTAAATGTTTGCAACTATTTTGTATTGCATGGCTTATGTAGAAATAGAGCTTTAATACTTCTCATAACATTTTGATATTATATGAGAAGTAGATATGATACCGGAACACACTTTTATTTTTATTTTTTTTTCTGTCTTCTGATTTGTATTAAGTCTCTTTGATTGGATTTCCTTGCAATATGTGTTACAATTTGTAATATTTAGGATAAAAGTGAATGATACTTGTGCAACACTTTGCTTTTGCATAAAGTTTTGGGAGAGTTGTTTTGTGAGTCAATTTTTGTGCTATTTTATTTTGGAACTATTGGAAGTTGATGTAAAAGGAGATGGTGGAGGATTAATTTTATCGATGGAAAGAGCAGGTGGAAAATATATGTCATTTTGTACTTTGTTTATTGGAAAACTGGATGAGAAAGGAGATAGTTGGGGATCACCGTGAGGGATAAATGATAACTTACTAAGTGTGTTAGTGAAAGGAAAATTGGAGAGATAGTAAAGGACATAATAAGGAACAGAAATCAATATTAATTTTACACAATATCAAAGATGAAGTTATGTCATAGGGCTTAAAAAGTGACAAGAGTAAAGGGACTGGTTATTCCTGTGTTATGAGGCTGCTAGTTAGTTGAATGTATTCAGTGTTAGTGGAGGGAAATTCGATAGTGTAAAATGTTATATGTTCTGTATTGTTTTGAAGTGAGACATGTTGGATTTAGGGTAGACAAGGAGTTGATATTATTTCCGGATGGATCATGCTTTTCTTGCTGCTAAGCAGTTTCTGATTGGATAGGGATATATGGTTTAAAACCATATTGCTAAGTTATGTAGTTATGTGCACAATACTTCCTCTTCCCTCTATTCTCTGCTGGGACATTGTGTCCTAAATATGTGTACAATTCACTTGATAATCAAGTTAATTGCATAGTTTTTTCTTTATATTGGCGAAGATGGGAAACACTTATATATGCTCCTTGGCCCTCGCTCTTAAGTTTGACTTTCCAAATTTGGCTCTGGGTCCCCACATTGATGTCTTTTTCTATTTTCCCTTCTATGCAGTCTGCTCTTCCTCCAGAACAGTTGGCTTGGTGTGGACTGGACAGTGTATTGTTGTATTGGGATGATGCTCTTGTGATGGTGGGCCCATATGGAGATCCAGTACGCTACTATTATGATGAACCAATAATATTGATATCAGAATGTGATGGTGTAAGGGTTCTTTCCAACACGAATATGGAATTTCTCCAGCGTGTTCCTGATTCTATGGTGTCTATCTTTAAAATAGGAAGCACAACCCCTGCAGCTTTGTTGTATGATGCTTTGGATCATTTTGATAGGCGTAGTGCCAAGGTATCTCACTAAATTTTTGTACCTTCAGAACTGCTTTTAGTGACGTTGGTTTCATTTTTATCTCTGTGGGAAATTTCTGTTAGATGGATCATCTTTTGCTCCGATTAGCTTGTCTATACATATATTTGGCTTGACTTTGCTACTCCCTATTTTACTCTTAAGTATGTTAATTCAAATATAGGTCATATACGAATTCTGCATATCAAAGTTTAATATATAAAGCTCATTTGATGCCTAAGAGACATTTTAATATTCACAACAAATCTATTTTATTGGTTATTTAAGCATGCGCCATATGGATCCAATTTTAAAGCACAATTCAAATAGATTTTACTTATATGAAAATTAAAATAATTTAAATTTGTAATATTAATTGAAATTACAATCACTGATATGTAATTTTAATTTGACTATCGATGATTTACGATCATCATATATTAGTCTTGTGCTATAGTACTCTGATCTAAAAGCTTATGAATACCTGCCATTTAGAAGCAAAGATGAGTGGTAATTATGCGGGCGTCTTGTATGTCAAGTTACCTTAATCTTTTCACCTTATTTTCACCATTTGACAGGCTGATGAAAATTTGAGAATGATAAGATCATCATTACCAGAGGCAATCGAAGCATGCATTGATGCCGCAGGTTATGAATTTGATGTTACACGTCAATGTACGCTGCTGAGAGCTGCTAGTTATGGGCAAGCTTTTTGTTGGTGAGTTTATGAATCTCTGGGTGCATAAAGTTTTATTTAGCTAATACTCTGAATGGTTTGCGAAGAAATTTTCTTCTTCTCAAATTCTAATGTGATGCTTTGGTGAAAGAAAATCTTTAATCCAGTGTAGGATTTGTTTCTCTTGATTTCCTCTGATGTACACTGTAGACCTGTAGGGTCTAGAATCTACTTGCACCTGCCTTCCCCACCTGCCATCCCCTCCATTGTTCTCTCTTATAAATGCTCCCTCTGTCCCACTATGTTAATCACATTACCTTAAATAGATGTCCCAATTAGTTTTCTTCTTCTTTTGATTATGAGATCCTCTCTCTCTCTCTCTCTCTCTCTGGATTAGACTTTAATTAGTTCTCTTTTTGATGGACATATCACAACCTCTTTTTGATTTGAGATGGGAGAAGAACCCTATAAGCATGATTAAAGACCTGAAAATTAAAATTTTATATAAAAGGACGATTGGGCAGCTTTAACTGATTGCCACTTCTCTATGGAGTTCATTTTCAGTCTTTCTGGAGGAACTCATTTATCTCCTTTGGCCGATTATGACTAATTGGGAGATAAGGTCTAAATTTCTCTTTATTCCTGCATGTTGTAACTATGCCTAAATAATTGGAATATCCCTTCTATTTTCCCTGACAAGCTATCCTCTTGTTCTTATCCAGTTCTGTGGTTTAATTCTTTTAAAAATTTTGGTGACTGGGATAATGTCATGTTACTGGTTGACAATGCAGAGAGATTTGTTTTGTGCATGTGCTATCACTTAGAGACAATGTTCTTATCTTTCTGATTGTTTCTCGGTAATGATATCCAGTTGGCTTTGACAGCAATGTTCCTCGTGATCGTTTTCAAGAAATGTGTAAAACCTTGCGTGTATTGAATGCTGTGCGCAGCCCTGAGATTGGAATCCCTCTAAGTATACAACAATACAAGGTAATGCCTTTATTAGTAATACCTGTACTTGTTACTATTCATGAAGTCAGGCACAGTTGTGTTGAAGTCCTGTTGAATATAATTATCGTCTGCAGGATCTAACAGCACCAGTTTTGATTTCTCGCTTGATTAATGCCCACCATCATCTTTTGGCTCTGAAATTGTCCGAGTACCTCAGCCTGAATCAGGTGCCGTATGCAATTTTTTAATGTTTTTTTTTTTTTTTTTTTTTTTTTTTTTGGAATGAATGACAAGCATTGTGACTAAACTATTATGGGTTATTGTGTGGTGAGTATTGCCTTTCCTGTTGTGGATTTAAATGATGGCATGCAACTCCTTTTGGTGTAAGAGCATTCAAACAAATACTTCATACAATATTATTAGAGGTTGATGATTATCTCGAGCTTCAAAATTGAAAGGGAAGTGTGAATTGGGCCTAAGATTATCTGATTAAAAACAGTGAAATTTGGATGTTTGTTTTTTTTTTTTTTTTGATGAATAAAAATTTGGATGTTTGTTGATGAGCCTCCAGCTGTGTATGTTGCTGCCCCTGCAAAGGGTTTTTTTTTTTTTATAAATAAGTTCTTAGGGTGTTATTTATCCTATACCTGACAATAGATGTGAGCAAAAGTAGGCTTTATAGCCAAAATGAATTAGTCCTTTGAGGCACTATCACATTAAACACACTGAGTGATGATTTTCTGATGTCTAATCTTTTGGTCACTGGTGAATCATGCTAAAATTATAGATCATATCCATCGGGTATAAGAAAGCTTTTGTAGGCTAAATCTTAGATTGTACTCATCAAGCACTTGGAAGGTTTGTCTTGCTGATTTGTTCTGATTTCCAATTCTATTAGGAGCTGGTTATAATGCATTGGGCATGTACAAAGATAACAAGTTCATTTGCAATGCCTGATTCAGCTCTCCTCAGTTTATTACTTGACAAGGTTTGTTTCTTCATAGCTTCCTATCTTTAAGTTGAGCTCTTGAGCAACTCCTAATCAGTGCTTGTACAACTTTCAGTTGAAGATATGCAAAGGCATAGACTACGCAAGAGTAGCTGAGCATGCAGATAAAAGTGGCCGCAGAAAGTTGGCTGCTGCTCTTGTTGAGCATGAGCCTTGTTCATCTAAACAGGTTTTTTCTTTTCAAATGTTATTATGGGTTTGCGTTTGTGATGTTCTATATATTTTTCTTATCCAAAAAATAGTTATAAAAATACCTTAATTTATATTTTCCTGTTTAGGTTCCACTGCTATTAAGCATAGGAGAGGAAGACTCAGCTTTGACCAAATCTACTGAAAGTGAGGATACTGATCTTGTTTATTTTGTTCTATTCCACATTTGGTACAAGGTAACTTATAGATGTTGTTAAAGTATGTTATACAGTATTAACTATCAAGTTTATTCTAGGGCCTGTTCTGATGAGGCTTCAGTTGTGTGGCATATTTTGTTGAATTTTATGGTTGGTTTTGCTCATCTTTGTTACAGAGGCCAGCATTGGACTTCTTTGGCACAATACAAGCTAAACCTCTGGCAAGGGATTTATTTATAGTGTACTCAAGGTACTGCATAATGTTATCTATTATTCTCTTTTGATTTTTCTGCAACTATTGGTATAAGACTTTTTTCTGCAACTATCTAATATATGACTTTTGCCTCTCTGCCTTCCTGTCAAGAAACATCTTGCCCAGAATTGTGTATGTTTTTATTAAAATTTGCTTCTCTATGCTTTGCAGGTGTTATAATCATGAATTCTTGAAGGATTTTTTTCTATCAGCTGGACAACTGCAGGTACGTTTTGTTTGTGTACATGTTGATGTTTTAATGTTTGCTGTTGGTTAAAAGAGTAGACGAGATTAATGATAAAATTTGGATTATGGGCCCTGCATATATTACTTGAAACAATTTGTTGTATCATATAGTAATGTTCATTCCCAACAGAGTAAAAGATTCAACGTTCTTTGACTATTTGCTATGGTCTAAATTAGTATGGCTTATTTACGGGAAATAGCAGATAGCTGCTGTATATTTAATTAAAGCCAATTGGAAACTTCTGTTTTTGCATTAGTAAGGCTGCATCATCGATATTCTTATACTTCGTTCAAGGCAGGACTTTCTTTAAAAGCAGCTTGGTGATAGTATTGTTTGTCTTTTTCACTAATAGATTCTGTATCTCTCTCATTATGGTCGTACCTGCCCCACACACACACCCCTGACAAAAAAAAAAAGGAAAAAAAATAATGGAAATGTTAATTCATCACATTTGAACAGAGTTAACCACGCATATCTAGCAATATCTGACAATGTCCTTAAGAATTATAAAAATTATCATGTACATAGTATAATGAGTCCTTTAAGTTGCAGGTTAATAATATCAAGTGGTCATTGAAAAGACTTTGAATGCGGTACTAATGAAAACTTACTGCTTATTCATGCTTGAGAAATTGAATACCTCCTTTTCTCTGTTTCATTGGACTAATATTTTAAATTAAACAACTCATAATTTTATATGCTTTGTAGTTTTGAATGCTTAGAACACTATGGGCAGTTTGGTTGACCAAATTTACAGTTTTTTTTTTTTTTTTTTTTTTTTTTTTTTTTTTTTTTTTTGAGGAAACAAATTTACAGTGTTTGCCAGTCTGACTTTCTTAAAAAAAAGGGAAATAGATTACCTATTTATAATTTTACATTGAGTGGGGAAAGATGTGATGACCCTTTTCACTTTACACGCATGTCTAGATTAGTCTTCTGTTTCTTTTTAAGCTCTTATGATTTTAGGTGTATTACTTAAAACTTTCTCTTTACTTTTAATGCTCTTGTAGGCTTGTAGCACTGGGATAATATATTTTATGGTGTACTTCAAATATTTTAAATGTATTTGGCGGATACTGGTGCTGATGCTTATGTGCACAACATTAAAAATTGGGCTGTTAGTACTCATTTACAATGCAGTGCAGTCCATCCCAACTGTACTATACTGTACTTTAGGCACGCAAAATTCTGACATTATGTATGGGAGTCCATAGGACATTTGTATCATCCATAATTGAAGTTATAAAGCTCTAGAATGTGTCTGTTTTTGCAGGAAGTTGCATTTCTTTTATGGAAGGAATCTTGGGAAGTAAGCAAGAATCCTATGGCGAGCAAGGGCTCTCCACTTCATGGGCCACGCATTAAACTTATTGAGAAGGCCCGTGATCTTTTTGCTGAAACAAAGGAACACAATTTTGAATCAAAAGCTGCTGAAGAACATGCAAAATTATTGAGGTATACCTCAGTTTTTAATTTGCCCTTATTTTACTCATTTATCGTTATTTCTTCTTCAGTTGATGCCTGTAGAAAGGGCTATTAGATTTTAAGCATGTGAGAACAAAAAGGGGGAGTGTTAAGATGTGTTCCTAATCTTGGGGATGAGGGCAAGCATTTTACTTATATCTTTTCTGGCAGCTATCTCTAATATGTGGAAATGAGGGATTAACTAGCCAAATGGATATATAGTTTATCAGTTTCACCCTGTAACTTTTTCTAGCTTCTCTTCGTGAGATAGCTAATGAAAACTGTACTTCCACAAGTGGGAGTATATTAACTGAGTGTGCTAAATCCACTGCCTAAGCAACTGTTTCCTGCTCTTTATGTTCTCAGCTATTTTATATTTTCTCTTTTTGTATCGTAAGAAAGCCATCTACAAACCCACTCAGTTAAAAATTGAGATATCTTTTTAAGCGCTTACCTTGTGTGTGTTTTTTTTTTTTTTAAAAAAAAAAAAAAACTCATTTTATAACTGAATGATAGCTCTTGGTGAATGCATGGTGATTGATTATTTTACATGTTTTGTCCTTTTATTTATGATTTTTTTGCAATTGTAATAGAATACAACATGAGCTTGAGGTATCCACAAAGCAAGCAATATTTGTAGATTCAAGTATCAGTGACACCATTCGGACATGCATTGTGCTTGGAAATCATCGAGCTGCTATGAAGGTGAAAACTGAATTCAAGGTATGTACTATGTAGTCTTATCATCTGTTTCACCCTTTATGTTAACAGGAATAGACATGTGCTCAATCTTTTTCCCTATATTTTGTTGGCTTATAGCTTTAATTTATTTGTTTACTTGTCATGGCTACTTGGTAGGTTTCTGATAAAAAATGGAATTGGCTCAAAGTTTTTGCGTTAGCTACAATAAGAGATTGGGATGCCTTGGAGAAGTTCTCAAAGGAGAAGAAACCACCAATTGGTAGGCATTTTAGCTTTCACTATATGTTTTAATATGTGCTAATGTTCCATTGAGTAACCTGTTTAAAACCCTGGAGACTAAGGGCCTGTTACTCCAGCTTTAGTTCAGTTCAGTTCCTAATTTCCTTCTCTCATAAAATATTCAATTCAGTTCAGCTCCAATCAGTTCTCAGGTCAGGCAGTTCTGTAATTCAGAACATGCCCTAATAGTTGTCAATGGTTCTATTTTACTCTCTTCCTATTAGATTGCTACATGATCCATTTTATTAATATGCTCACTTGATTCTGAAGAAAATCCTTGGGAAGGTGGATAAAAATGTAAATTTATACTTGATATTTGGAATAATTTATAACTATGCCAATAACCAGTTCATTAATGTGCTCAGTTGCAACGATTTTTGTGATGGTCTTCGGCTGCCTCAATGAGCGTCCAGTTTAACGAAAATGTGTCTTCTTTTTGAAATGGGAGTTGGTTATAGGTTGAACCGTTGAACCAAGGTCGTGTTTATTTAGAGTATGTGTAGGTGTAAGGTCTCTGGTAAATTTTTGTGAGGTTTATGTTACCTTTTTTTTGGTTTGTGGCTAAAGTTTTCATTCAAACCTTCTGGCTAGCTGCATTCACAAAACATCCTTTTTCTTTTTTTCTTTTTTTTTTTTTTTGGGCATGCTCTTTCTTCTGCAGTTGTGCCAATTTTATTGCGTTTTTCTTTAGAATTTTGTTCTTCCTGAACTTGTTTCTTAAGTCGTCAGTAAATTATCATTTTATTATTTAAGGGATAAGAATATTGAGACCTGAAGTTATACTTGCACCATTCAAGCTGTAAATTTAACGAATCGCCTAATCTTTCTTGATGTTAAACTTAGCTTTGCATTGTGCTTGCACCTTTCAGGTTATAAACCCTTTGTTGAGGCCTGCATTGATGCAGATGAAAAAGGTGAAGCTTTGAAATATATTCCAAAACTTATTGATCTTCGAGAAAGAGCTGAGGTAAACTGAATTGTGTTCTTGCTATTCTTCCATACAATTTTGTTAAAAGCTTGGACATTCAGCAAATGCTCATTTTTGTGAAGTGATCTGAAACCAGTGTCAACTTTTAAATTATCTTCTGATTCATTTCTATGCTCCTCAGGCTTATGCTCAGATTGGAATGGCAAAAGAAGCTGCAGATGCTGCTTCTCAGTCGAAAGATAGTGAGCTGCTTGGTCGGTTGAGGTTGAGTTTCTCACAAAATACTGCAGCTGCATCAATTTTTGACACTATCCGTGAGAGGTTGGGTGTTTCATAAGGGTCTTTCTTCCTTTTTTATTTTTAATTAATTTGAAGATGCCCTTTTCCTTTCTTTTTTTTTTTTTGGCTGAGGGATCGGTGTTTTGTGTTTGTGTGTGAATTTGCTTGAGAGAAGATGTTTGGGGCTTGGGGGTAACATCTATTCTGAGTGTAAAGTTTTCCTAAATAAAATATTCAGCCATTGGTTTGGTTTTTTTTTTTTTCCTTTTTTGTAAGATATGACAGAAGGAATGTACATTTAAACCAACATTCTGTTTCTTCACAATTTGACAGTTTTATTTGAACCATTTTAATGCCTTTTGGGGTCAAGCTTGCAGTAGGTTATATACCTCGTAAAAAAAAAAAAATTACATAGTGGCTCAAATCTAGGCATTTGAGAAAAAAACACACATAGATCAGGCTAAGCTCCGTGCAATCTGGCCCGCTTAATTAAGTGGTCTTCACTTTGACCACTTGCTCGACTGGGTGGCTAAATTTCTGAAGCTTCCTTGAGGCCTTGTCTTCTTTGGTCTAGGGTTCTCGATTGGGCTTCAACTCTCAAGCCCACATCTTGCGCAACTTTTACAAATTTTTACCTATACCCCGAAGTAGTTACAACTGCATATACCCCAACTATTACCTAATGATGTCATTTTGGTTGTTTTTTCAGTCCTGAATTACATATAAAATGTTCGTTTTTATCACTGTAAATGTTCACTTCTGTATTACTCCCTCCGTTTCACTTTGTTAGTCCCATATAGAATCAATCACAAAAAAAATAAATAAGAGAATGAATAATATTTGGAATCTTACATTTTAGTACAAAAATTGCTTAATTAGTTCTATCTTATTAAATGATGTGATTTTTTTATTTGGAAAACATCAATTACAATGCTTGTTTAATGGGATTGATGACCAATCAGAATATTTAATTACCGTCATGTCATCAATCCACTAATGGGATTAGAAATTATAAGACCAAATTAGGAAAATAAAATAAAGTAGAAAAGGAATAGATTCAATATGGGTACATCATTTTGAAACGCCCAAAATAGTATATGGGACTAACATTATGAAACGGAAGGAGTATTAAATATTCATTTCTGTAAATAATTATTATATGTTCAATTATGATAATATATGACATGAAATATTCAAATTATTATATTTTTGTATTTGTGTTTCTAGATTACTATTTATAGTAGTACTTGGGAAATAGAAAAAGTTTATTTCATTCTTAATAAAATCAAAATGAAATTGTATACCACCAAAAATTGAACAATTGGATATTAAATTATACAATACAATTCCACATGTATTATAAAACACCATGAACTTCTTGATCCAAATTCGAAAAATTCAAGCTTTTGTAAGGGCCTGTTTTAATTTACTGAACTGATTGAAGATGAATTAAACTGAATATTTTATGAGAAAATTAGAAATTCAACTGAATTGAACTGATTGGAGCTAAACTGAACTGAAAATAAGCTGAAGAAAACAGGCTCTTACTGCTTCTTGTTGATCGGTGACTCCATGCCTTATTGGTTTCTTTCTTGTTGTCATCTTCCTTACTTTTTTCCTTGCTATTTTGTGGTATAACTCACTATATGCACGATTGTTGTTTAACTAATAAAATTAAAAAATAAATAAAAAAAAACCGTATTATTAGATTTGAGCAAAAATAAATGTTGAAATAAACTTATTTTCATATGAATTTAAACATGGATGAGTATAAAATTTTAGATGATCGATATGAAAATTAACATCTATTAATTAGAATATAAATGAACATATATTAGCGTGGAAATGATCATCTATTAATATCAAAATAAACAACTAATAATACATAAATGAACATATTTACGAAACTCAATATAGATATGAACATCTATTAATATATTAGTGAACATACATTAGTTTAAAAAGACCATGAAAGATAATGATCGATTAATGTACTCATAAAATACATATATAAATAAACACAAAGCCATCAAAAAGGAAATGAATATGTGTATAACCATGATCCATGAATGAACATTTAATTATATTAATCATCTATTAATATGTGAATGACAGTATACTAACATATAAATGAACATTTATCAAAATAGAAATGAACATTCATTAAAAAAATATCACTACAAACTAAACTTATTAAGAAGTAATACTTACATTTCTCAAAAATCTTTGTTTTTAACATACATCTGAAACTGTTTCCTTCAAAAAAAAAAGAAAAAATAATAATAATAATTTACTAACTTTTGAACAAAAATTACTAGAAGTATTGTATTATACTTATGTTGGTACATTTTCCATGGTTGATGTTTCAATTATGTTCTCGAAATACAATCGCAACAAAAAATTAGTAAAAACCTAGTGTTTATACTCTTTTTCGTTCTAAAATTGAACAAAATAACTTATTCTTTTTGAACTTCACCTTTGTTTTGTTGAATTACAAAGTGATTGAATAATTTCTTGTGATGATTTATGATAATTTTGTATTACATATTCGTCGTGGCAAGGAAGGAGGTACTTCTCTTGTAGCAGTAGCTAGCATTTGAGGCCCAATTATATGGCGGCGGGCTGTTCCTCCGTTCCCGACGAAAGATACCAAGCGCCACTGAGGATACTGTGATCCAAGCCACCAGTTGTTGGACTTTTCCAGGGATGGAGCCATCAAATCTCTTGTTGGTTGGAAAACAAAGCAAGCCAGCTAACAATTTTACCATTAAAGCTTTTCATTAGGAGAGAGAAAATGGTTGAAAAATGGGTTAGGAGAGAGAAAATGGTTGAGAAATAAAGGTTTTGTTTTAGTTTTTTGTTTTTTTTTTTTCCATTTTTTTGTATATATAGTGGGTAAAAGTTGTTGGTATGCTCTCGGTATGGAGGTAGGGGGATTAACGTAGCGTTTTGACGGGGGTGTAGGTAGAGTTCCCTACTCTAGGGTGTAGGGATAGATAATTACGCAACTTTGGCCTTGAATGACAATGGACCCGTGGCTTTCTTCTCAAGGGTGTGATGAGCCCTTGTCTCTAGAATTAAATCCTTGATCACCAAACTCGAAATCTACTCTTTTTCAGTAATGGATTTTAATACTTGGTCATATAACGCGATCCATCTCTAATGCCTCGTAAAAACACACATAGTAACAAAAATAGCTCCAAAAACCCAAATAAGCACAAATATGACTTTGCGATGAGGGACAAAATTATACATAGAATAGACACATTAGAGCTTGGGGAAACAAAGAGCTCGGGAAAACAATATTCTTCTAGGTCTTACTTGAAATTTCATCTTATGAAAGTTGAAAACTTCCGGTTGCCTTATATTAAGGCATAACATGATTCTCTTTCTTTGCATTCACAACTTGTTTCCCTTTCCCTCTCCCCACTGTTATCGTGTGCCCCAAAAGAGAGAAAAAATTGGCAGATTTTTTTAAAGCATCATATTAGTCGAGTGATGTGTGTAAATAGGGCAAAAGTCAAGATGTACACATATAAAAAAAATAATAAAAGGAGTAATATACATATTGTATTCAAAGTCCATTTTTATTCATTGTAAATGGATGAACCAAACAACCCCCTTGAAACATTGATCCAAGAACAAAAGTAACAAGGCCTATCAACACTTGACTCATGTTTAATTTAAAGTAGCGTTATAAGCTAAGCCTAACCAACTCTAAAGCTCCCAACTCGTGATCTCGATTCCAACTCAACTCATTCACACCCCTAATCAGGATGACGACCGAAAAAAAAAAATCATAATCCTTGACTCCAACTCAACTGATGAACACTTTTACATCAATGATCTAAAAGTAATAAAGAAAGCTTCTAACCCTAATTCCAACTTAAATCATTAAGGGTCTATTCTGATTTACTGAACTGATTGGAGCTAAACTGAACTGATAATTGTAGTTGAACGAATTGAATATTTTATGAGAGAAGATTAGTAGATTCTAAATTAAAATAAAAATAAGCTGAATAGATTAGACCCAACATCCAAATCACGTCAATCGGAAAAGCGAAAAAGGGAGGTGGGGGCCATAGGGATATCCGGATATTACAAAAAAGAAAGCACATGACCTCACACACCTACGCTGACCTGTCGTTTAAAGTGGGTGGGGTTAATTTGTCGGCTCTTCTTCCCATTTTTATTATCATTATTAAAATTAAATAAATAAAATTATTCTTCTACACAGCTCAGATCGAAATTGGCGCCCCTTTCTCTCTCTAAAAAATACTTCAATTATTTTCGAAAAAATTGAAATTAATCCCACAACATTCTTTCAAATTCTCTGCTAATTCGTATCAACAATGTCTACTCGTCGTCGTACCCTGCTCAAAGTCATCGTTCTTGGTGATAGTGGGTAATTTTTCTTCTCAATTTTATGCTTTTATTGATTTTCTGCATTTTCAGCGTCAATTATTTGTGATTTTGGTAAATAAAAAAAAATTAGGGTTTTGTTTTGTTGTTATTGATTTTGAATCGATTGCAGGGTTGGGAAGACGTCGTTGATGAATCAGTATCCTTGTTCTTTGTATTATTTGATTTTTATTACGTTTTTTATTTTAATTTATTTTGCCAATATTATTGAATTTTGTGATGTATAATTGGTCAATTTATTGTCAAGAAATTAAAGGATTTGGTCAATTGAGCTTATTTATTAAATTTGTGATTGAAGAAGTTGTGGTCGTTTAACAGCTAATTAGATATGTACATAAGAAATTTAGTCAACAATACAAGGCAACGATTGGGGCGGATTTTGTGACTAAAGAGCTTCAAATTGATGATAGACTTGTTACACTACAAGTGGGTTTTCTTCTAATTTGATGGATTTTTGTTGTGTTTGGAACTTTTTGTTGTTGGTATAATTACTCCCATTAAACTTGAATTAAAGAGATTCGTATGATGTATTATCAGATTTGGGATACAGCTGGGCAGGAAAGGTTCCAGAGCCTCGGCGTTGCGTTTTATAGAGGAGCTGATTGCTGTGTTCTTGTCTATGACGTTAATGTGATGAAATCTTTTGATACCCTCGATAATTGGCACGACGAGTTTCTCAAGCAGGTTAGGGATGCTGATATATATTATGTTGCTTTTGAAACATGAGTGTGCTCCCTTTTCTTGCACAAATTAAACATGTGATTTAACTTTTGTGGAATTAGGAATTATTCTTTGCTGAATGCTATGATTACATGACATGCTTATTATCATTGTTGTAATGCTAGACAGCCTGTTCTATTCACCTTATTTCCACTTATTTCAGAGTTAATAAGTTTAGATAATGGTTAATTAGTTCAGATAAGTTCAGATAAGATAAGTTGTGATAAGGGTACATCAAGACTATCCAAGTTTAATTTATAACTAAAATAAGTTTTAATAAGGGCTAATAAGTTCAGATAAGTAAAAATCAGGTGAATAGAATGCACCCTAAGATTCTCTTTGTCCTGCTTATATGTGACTGTTCTTATGAAAGGAGTTTGTCTTAGCTATTCAATCAAATCGAAACTCTATTGTGAGTATAACTTTAATGGCTCGGCACAACAATTTGACTCAATGTGTTAAGATCCAAAGTCGATTGACATCCAAGGGTGATAGAATAAGCGTTCCTTATTACTTTGAGTTTTTACACTTTCCATTTTAGTATTTCTGTGAGCTGGTCATTCTTACTCGCTTTTCCATTTTAGGTGATGAATTTTCCCTGCCCCCCACAAAAATACCCACGTGCATATAATTATCTAACCTATAAATACTTTATGTTTTTTTTTTTTTTTTTTGTTGTTGTTGTTCTCACTTTGACCCACATGCACCCACAGACCCACTCCTATACCCTATGTACTCCTTCCTTGATATGCGTGCAAATTGCAACTGTAGCTAAACTTAATGAACAGAGGGAGTATAAATATCTGAATTGGTGTTGGAGCTAAGCATCACAGTCTGAAAGAGTAGAGTGTTGTTTTTAGGTTTTTGTAAATTATATCGACCTTCTTATCTGTCTTAAAAAAAAAATTTAATGTCTACTATCAATTATCTATGAAGCTAAGAATATTTTTCTAAAACCAACCAAGGGTGCATAAAATTCTTGGATTTGCATGCCCTGCTTTTTCTTTTTGTGCCGGGGGAGGGGGTGATGAGGGAGTCGTGTGGGAGTAACTACTGAATGGTATGATATGTGGATTAGACATGGCCATGCTATGCTTTAATAAATTGAGAAAACAACATCTTCACATAAATGCACCCACAGCAGTTGGCATGTCAATCCAATTTAATGCAAAATTCTATGCCTTTTTGAATATTTGATGCAGTATGGAATTATTTATAGGAACATTAATATGGTCAAAAAATTGATAATAGGTCCTAAAGCTTTAACCCCATGCTATATTTTCAACACCAGTTAGCTATTATTTGCCTTTTTTACAGTCTCATCTTTGTATTTTGGAAAGTGAGAAATATATCATCAATTATGAGAATTATACTTGTTTCCTTATACCTTAATATTATTCTTGTTATAATTCTTCTAACTAAAAAGAATTCATAGAAATAGGTTGGATGTCTTGAACTCTTGATCATGTTAGATTAGCTTCCTGGCAACCCAGCAGGCCAGCACCCCCTACAAGATTTAGAGAGGGTTGCGCAGCATGAATCTGTCACTTTTAGCATCTATAATTCCGCCTTATATTTTTCCTGTAGTTAATGGCTTCTTTTTGTTGTCTTCTGATTAAGTCTCTCTAAAGTCTAATTACAGTTTTTTGTGCTTGTTTCCGAAGCTTTAGTTGCTGACTGATTGAACAATGTTTTCTAATATGAATAGCTATCTTTTTCAGGCTAATCCTCCAGATCCAAAGGCGTTCCCGTTCATTTTACTGGGAAACAAGATTGACATAGATGGTGGAAACAGTAGAGTGGTAAGCTTTGTCATAAATTGTAAGAGTAAACATAAGGCTCTTTTTGTGGTTCTTACAGAGTATTGCAGGTCTCTGAGAAAAAAGCAAAGGATTGGTGTGCTTCAAAGGGAATACCTTATTATGAGACTTCAGCCAAAGAGGATATTAATGTTGATGCTGCTTTCCTATGTATTGCCAAAGCTGCATTAGCCAATGAGCGTGAGCAGGACATGTAAGCTATCTTAAAACTGATTTTTTTGCTCATGGCACCTGCATCTGACATTGTATTTCCCTTTGAATATAGTAATGTATGCTTAGGAGAAGGCCCATACTTATCTTTAGTATCACTGTTGTTAGAATCTCTGATTTTGGTTACTCTGTCCATCCCAAAACTGTTGGCCCCATATCTATCTTTATTCATCCCGAAATGCTAATCCAGTTTTTAACTTGGTGAAAATTTGAACTTTGTTATATTATTCTTAATGATGCCCGTTTATGAGTTTTAAATTCTGAAGAAAGACTATACTAGTATGGTTTAGATGAGAAAACATGGTCTTGTACTCCTGGAAGAAACATTTTTATAAATCCAAAATTTATTCTTTTTTCTAAATGCTTAGTAATTATTACTAAATTGATTATGCACTGCAGTATGGAATAAAGATTTGTGAAAGGAAACATGAAATGTTGGATCTCTTTATGTAGGATGATTGATTATGATTTCTTGGATATGCAAAAGCCTTCCTTTTCTAATCCTAATGTTTTATATATATAAACTTATCGCATCTTGTATGCTGTGCTGTTGCTCTTTTGCTTCTATCTGATATATCTGTTGCCAAATAATGACCATGATTAATATTAATACAAGTATAATGATGATATTTTCACATTAGGAACATAAATGGTCAATTTTGAAAATAGGCAAAAATAATGATTTTAAAAGCGTGTAGGATTTGGCCGAGTATCTGCACAGTAGCCCATGTCAGGTATCTGTTGTCTAAAGAAAGAGGGAAGGAGGTGGGGGTGTGGGTGGAGTTTTTCTCTAGCTTTCATGAACAATTAGGCTTTCTCGACAGGAATCTAGACAACAAATGTCATTAGCTTTACCATTGAGTTTTATCTGGTAGCTGTGTGTAGAAGTGAATCTTGATAAGCAAACAAGTTGTTAAAAGCCTTAAAATGAGACGTTGACCTTAAGAGCCATAAGAGGTGAAACATGAAGATTTACCAACATTTAGGGATACTGGAAAAAGGAAAAAAAAAAAAACTGTAGGGTTGTGTGTTGTGTCTAAGATGCATAATCAGCTATAAAGTTATTGTCCTGGAATCTGTAAAAACTATTTCCTCCGTTCTTTATTACTTGACCCGCTTTGACTTTTACACTATTCACCACCCCTCTTTTGACCGCCTTTTGTGAATAATATGTAAGAAAAAATATATTCATGTATGATCTTTTTGGATTTGTCTCAATAAGTACTATCATAATATATAACTTTTATAATTTTTAATTATGGAGAATTTAAGTTATTGATCGTTAAAGTTTTGCATTGACAAGCGTGATAAAAGAAACAGATCAAGTAAAAAAGAACAGAGGAAGTATATCATTTTGCACAGTATAAATATCTTCTCCTGTCCCCTTTTAATGATCCATCAACATTTCTGATCCTCGTGTCCATTCTGTCTGCAGATATTTCCAAGGCATTCCTGAAGCAGTTCCCGAAACTGAGCAAAGAGGTGGATGTGCATGCTGAGCTAGTGGGCTGTATTGAGATTTGAGAGGCTATGGTTGTAAAATTCATCATTCTTTATGATAAACCACAACCCTTTTTTGTTGGGTTCTTGTACACTATGCTGTGATTCACCCTGTAAAAGTAAAAGAATTTCCTTCTGTTGGCATTTTGGTTTAGGTTATCTTATTCTAGGGGCAGTTGCAGTTTTTCATGCAATTGTTTTTAGACCCGGAGCCATTGGTAGTTGCGGTTTTGGAGGAACGTAATTCAGTTACCTGTGATATGAACATTGCCTCATCCCCATGTTTTATTGTCAAGTAACTTAAGTTACAGGGGGCACTGAGCTACAAATATGAATATATTTACATATTGCTCTTATTAAATTCAAGCAAAGCATTTTTGTTAGCTTCCTGATAATGTTTTTCTTAGGGTAATGATAAACAAAACCGTTACGGGTAGTTATAATCCAGTCAATCTAATCATTGGTTTAGGATATCTCATTTGATATTTTAAAGCTTGTTCGACATTGTTTTTTATTTTCATTTTTTTAAACAAAAACCAAAATTTGGAATCTAGAAAAAAAAAATAGTTTTATTTTTTGTTGTCATATTTCTTAATGATCATAATTTTAGAGCATTTCCCATGACAAGCTACAATGCCATTGTAGCTTGTTTTTCCACATCAATTTTTAAGCTACAATACTTATTAATAACAAAGTGTTCCAATGGTAAGCTACAAGGCCTACAACATCTTGTAGTTTGGAAAAAAAATTACAAAAAATAAATAATTATACATATGTTATAATATGAGTGAAGTTTATTTGTCTCTTTTTTAAGCAAGCATGTAGCTTGTTTGGGCTATAAGAGCATCTCCAATGGTATACAAATAGGGACTTGCTTGCAAATTAATTAAAGTTACAAGCATGTAGTTTACCATTTGAGTGGAAAATTGATGTAGCTAGATTAAGCAACGTTGCTCAAACAAGCTATGTTGCTTGATTTTTCAATGATAATATCACTCATTAAACATATGACATGTGTATAATAAAAACTATTTTAATTATTTACTACTCCGTTTCTTATTAGTTGCAACTTTGGGTATTATTTGTGAGATATAAAATATTCCAAAGTTGCAACTAATACGAAACGGAGGTAGTATTATTTTTCCAAGCTACAATATGCTACAATTAACCATTGGAGCACCTTGTAGCTACAAAATATATTAGCTCCAATATTTGATGTGGCAAGTTAAGCTACAAAGTATTGTAGCTTACCAATGGGATGCTCTAATAGCTTGAATGTTGCTCAATTTTTTGTTCTCCAATGGTGAGCATGTAGTTAAGAACTATATTGATATTGCAAGCAAGTCCTCACAATTGAATCATTGGAGATGCTCTTAATAAGTTAGTCTAGTATCGGTTCTTTATATACATGTATTATGACCTCAAAAAAAAAAAAAAAAAAAAAAAACAAAACACTTAATATTATTATAGTAATATGGAGCCTTATGTTATGGATTAGATACAGATTGCATTTGATAATTTTTGAATATTAAAATGCCCCTTAGCAAAAGTAAATTCATAGCATTGCAAAAAATGCAAATACTACACTACGAAATACGAGTATTTTGTATAATTTTTTCTCTCAAAAATAAAAAATACGATTATAATTTACTCATTAATTGTAGATTTTTTTTGAAGGAAATATCAATTCAATAATAAGAAGCCACACGACATCTACAAAAGAGATCAGAAATGATAAATACAATGAAAATTGAATCAAATAACAATTCTAATTCTGTCGAACTACAATCGCGAGTGAGAATTGACATTGATGAATACCATCGTCTCTTGAATCGATGTCCTCTACAACCTTCTTCTACAAAGGAGCCTTGGGATTTCTGATAGTTTTTGAATTGAACAAAACCTAATTCAAATAATTGTAGTCATTGATCCGACAACTCATTCAACGCCGCACGAACCACCATAAAAAAATTAGAATTTCTCATGACAAAAGAGAAATCATCTACACCAATCAAGGGTTTTAAGACCATCATATATAAGAGTGGGATCTATAATTATACGTGATTAAAAAGGGATTTTGGGGCTTACCACTGATCAATGAACAGTTGTAGCCCCTACCAATAATCACAATGGAGATCAAGGAGAGAAGGATGAAAGAGGAAAAAAGGAGAAGGGAGAAGATCGAAGGAAAACCCTAAAAAAACTAGGAAAAAACCCTAGCAAAAAGCTAGAAAAAAACACCCTCCCAAAAAGAAACCTAGATGGAAAACCCTAGCAAAAAACTAGGAAGTAATTAGACATTATTAGTCACAATTGAATTAGCGGTTTCTATTATTGTTTTGTTTTGTGCACATGAATTTTAAGTAAGTAAACCGCCAATTAGCGATTTTACTTTTAATAAACCGCTAATTCAGGGTTCGTTTGGAATCACTGTGGTTTTTTTTTTTTTTTTTTTTTTTAAATCAAATGATATATATGATATAGTGTGTAACACCCCAATAATTCCCTCTTTAAACCCGTGAGGACCCTGAACAATATTCAAGAGAATTACTGGCGTGCTACCGCCACGTGTTCAAACGTTAAGACTTTATTAGAAAATAGCAGCGGAAAAACTAACTCGGTTATAAATAAGTTTCAAAACCAAATTAAATGATACAAGATGGAACCATTAAGACCCTTATTCAAAACCCAAAAAAAGTAGTAAATAAATAAAACCAGAGTTTAAATAAATTCAAACTTATGAAAAAAAATAAACTGCGAATAATAACCAACTCTCCACTCAAAATCCCACAACCCTGATGCGAATGCTGCATGTGTAAGAACCTTGGTTAATCTGCTCCCCAATATTAAATGTGTAAAAATTGGATCGTCACAGGGTCATTGAAAGACGAGGCCATGACCAAAGAAAGACGCACACAAAAGCACGCAATCAGCAAAGCTGCGAAATAAATTAAGAAATACCTAACATGCTACTAATAATCAAGCATAAGCATCATTATATTATAGAATCAACACATGACTCAACCATCAAATTTATTAAGACTTCACTAGTTAATATTTACTAACTCATTTATTTACTTCATTGGATTACGCAATAGACAAGGTTGTCCAACCCATGCTCCATTTGGAACATCAAAAAAAGAAAAACCCCATGCCTCCTTTCGGAAACATCAATAAATATTCAACGACCACGGGCGCGACACCGTGACTGTAGTTAGTATGAGATCTCATCTAACTCCTAGTTTTGAAAAGTATTTGAAATAAGAGACTCATAGATCAGACGGCCTCGAGAAAAGTGCATGGCTAAAACCCCGTGTACCCCAATCCTTGATTGTCATTACTCTAGATGTGCACAAATCTAGAGTTTTATTGCTCATCCATCTTGCACTTTACGTGATTTACAAGTTTAGAATTTGTGAAGACTCATATGCAAAACAATATAATCAATCAAATATCACATCATTCTAAGCAATCCAAATTTCCAATTCACTTCTTGATTTATTAGTGGCAAACAATATTTAGTATTGAATCCTTTAACTACCTCGGTGTATAAACACCTTAAGTGCATAGGGCGGCACTTCAAATCCTGAACCTCGTCTTAAAAGACTTTAATGAACTTCCTCTACTCAAATCATAATTAATTCATGAAAGAGTATTAAAAATTAACCTTGTGGAACCATTATCAAAATTAATTCCACTTATAGACAACCAAGAATCCATAACCTTTAATTAATCATAACATATCCAATTGATAAGACAATCACTTATACATCACCCACAACCGTAGTCATACTTATATCTCAGACATGCCTCATACACAATATACGGAAATCACAATGTATAACCAAACAATTTAGCCCAGTCTTCTCTATACATGATACTAAGTTCTCGATACATCCCTAAACATGCATCTAAAGGCAAGGTTTCGTAACTCGTATGTACCTTGAATAAACGAATTAGTATGCCACTTTACTATCTAGAAATCACCTTCAATAAACTCCTCTCCTAAACCAAACAATAACATCTCAATCAATACCCAATCAATGAAATTTACAGCAATACTAACTTACTTTAAAACCTTCAAAATTCAAATCAAACAACACTTTAAAACCTTCCCTTTAGTTAAAATGTAAGGCTTATATATATTTCTTTAAATTTTCTTCATAAAAACATTAAAATACACTCTTACACATGAAATTACAGCAAGTTTAAAGTTTAATAAAAATCTTAAAATTATTTAAAAACCCCTAATAATCTCCCTTTTTAATGGGTGATTAAACCCTCTTTATAAAACATCAAAAGTAGTACCTAGAAACTATTTCCAGCACTTAAAACTTCAACAAAAACATATGTTTATGCTTAATTAACTTTAAACATAATTAATTTTATTAATCAAACTCAAGGATAATATTTTAAGTATAAACAAAACTTTGTTAAAATTAAAAACTGCCCGAAAATCTTAAAACGTTGTTTCTACATGGAAAACTGTACTCTTTTTTTTATCAAAATCGGATGAGTTCAGAACCTGACCGGGATTAAAACGGGATTAAAATTAACGAACAGAAATCTAAAAATTAAAACACGAATTTACATGTTCAAAATAATCTGGAATTAATTTAAACTAATCATTAGTTATAATCACCAAAATTTCAAAACATCATTACTATAAAAGCCCTAAATCAATTGTTCATAAAAACCCTAAAATCATGATTTTCAATAATTAAAAACCCTAGGTTATAAAATTTACAAAATCTGAAAATTATGACATTTATAAAATATGAAATTATCAAATTCAATCATCAAAATACAATTTGATACAAATTAAATTAATTTCAAACAATAAAATCAAAACCCATAAATCAATAATTATAATTATACAAATTAATAAAACAAAGGAGAAAATAAGACTAACCTTTTTGTGTGGGAAAATTTTGGGGATTCATGGGGTATTTATAGGAGAGATAGTTGTAGGGTAAATAGAAAGATTGAGCCTCATAAAATTAATGGGCCAAATGAATGAAATGGACTAAGCTTTAATTGTATTGAAATAAATTATAGAATGAAGGTTCATAAAATAATTTGTACCAAAATAATTTTTGACCCAAATTAATAATTTGAATATTTTGTAATTAATTTACGAAAAAATACAAAACAATATTATAAATAAAATTAAATTTCATTTATAACATATTTAAAGTTCGGGGATTACATAATGAATAAAAAATTAGTCAAAATTTTTAAAATTATGATAATATTGAAAAATGACAACAGAAAAGTGAAAACACCCTTTTCTTATTTCCTATTTTTGGTTTTTTGTTTCTCTAGCTTATAAAAAGTATAAAATTACTCTTATGAATAGTGTGATGTAAAAATTATCCCTCAAAAAGTGTATTTATATATATACCTTCATTAATATGTACAAGTTTTTGTTAATGACAATTATTTGGATAAGTATATCCTCAAAAATATTTATTTACTTATTTTCTATCATAAATGTTAGTAGCCATGGTGTTTTTAAAAAAATATATAGTCACCTTGGACAATATACCCCTAAACATAGTTGTTACATATCAACAACTAAATTTTGATTTAAGGTCAAACCAAAAGAACTTTCGAATATGGCTACCTATGTTAATTGGCTGCCCTAGTTATACAAAAAAAAAAAAAATGGAAACTGAAAACAAAAAAATGCCATATAAGCCCTCAATTAGTCGTTTTACATTTTTAACAAAAATAAAATTTAATTTTTATAGTGACGATATGTAGGGAATCAATAACATAATACTTAAACATTCATCAAGAATGACACGTGTCAATTCTTGGTGTAGTTTTTTTTCCCTCCAAAATGTCCATTTCCTATTTTTACTAAAATCTTCTTTGACAATGTTAATATAATATAACTATCATAATATCATTTCAAATCTTTTATAATAAATATATTCCTTTATAGTATTTACTCCGTTTTTCATATCTTTTAATATATTACTTAATATTTCATATCTTTAATACGCCATTTTTTATTCTTTCAAATAAGGTAATTTTGTAACAATATTTAAAATGATGAATATATTAAAATGATTCTTACTACAAAAATTATTATTATTGTTATTGTTAGACGGGGTTTTTGATTTTTTTAATACTTTAATTTGTTTCTCGCCTAATTCTAATTATGAAGAATATAACAAAATAAAAGAAGATTAGCAATATAGTATAAAATTGTAAACATTTTATCAATGTATGTAATTAGGTAAGAAAATTTGATTAATTAAAATTTCATTCTTTTTATTTGTATATCTCCAACACTTTCATATATTATAATATTTCTGGAAAAAAATTTACCAATTATCATTAAATTGAAATTATTTTTTCTACCTATTATGTGTAATACATAATGCCTGTTTGGTTAATAAAAAGAAAAATGATACTAATTTATCATTGAATTTTTAAAACACCGGTCTAGGACCCTGTTCACTTCACCTTAAAAAAATAATATGAGGTAAAAATTATTTTAGTTTAGTAAAAATAAGTTCAGTTCAGTAAAATTAATTTCAGTTCAGTAAAAATAATTCTAGTAGTAATAATAAGTTAAGTTCAGTAAAATTCAGTTTTCTTAAAGAAATTATAATAGAAAATTAGTAAAAATAATTTCAGTTCAGTAAATTAATTTAAGTTCAGTAAAATAATTTAAGTTTAGGAAATATAATTTTGTTTCAGTAAAAATAATTTAAGTTCAGCAAAAATAAAAATGAAGTGAACGGGGCCTTAATATGTAGTTTTCATAAACTCATTTTGACTCTTTTATTATATTCCATGTTTTATTTCATTATATACAAAATATAAGAAGATAATAAATATGTTATAGTTTTATTTTATTTATTTTATTTTTAATACATTTTTTTTCTTTTATTGATTAATTGTAGTAAAATAACCATGCATGACACGAGACCTAATCTAGTATCAACAAAAACTAACACAATCTTGGAATTTATAACTTTTCTAACCAATCTATCTACTCTATATACTAAAATAATCACCAAAGGGGACACTTGGCACAATTTTGTATAAAAATTTCCCTCCAAAATGCTATTTATTTAATTTCTTATTAAAAAAATTCTGTTAATAAATTATTTTAATAAATTTTATTTATATATATATTATATGCAACAGATAATAATTTAAATGTTATACATTAAATTAATAAATTTAAATTTGAAAATAAAATTGGTACTCATTTAACTTCAATTAACTCTATTTCAATTGACTATTATTATTAATAAATCTTTATAAATCAGTGCATTGCACAGGGCCAAAAACTAGTTTAATATATGGTTGAATTATATCTTTATGCATAATATTAAAAATAATTTTGTTTGATGATTTTTTTAAAGATGTAAGATGATTTAACTAGTCGATCAACAATACAATTGGATTTTATCAAAATTAATACACCTTCTGCTTTTTATTAAGTGAAAAATTGAATATGGGATCTTAAATGTTAAATTGTTAAGACAAGAATTATTAACTTGTTTTCTACCTTGTGAAAAAAAAATTAGGCGGGAAGTTTTTTTATGAGTCGCTGACACGTGTAATCTAGGGATATTTTGGTGATTGCTTTAGTATAGTATACTAGTCAGGAGACTTTGATAGTCTTTAAATATAACAGTCTTGTATTTCCTTAGCCAAGTAGTACTCATTAAAACTGATGCTTATGGACTAATCTTCTTTAATTTCACATTACACACCCGAACAATATCCTCCCAAGTTCCAACCAAAATTTATTGGTGAGATAAGTACTCTATACGTTTAGAATTGCATAACTATTGTCGTCACTACTTTTTTTGAAGACAACTCGTGATTCCATGAGGTTGAGACGATTTGATGAACACAATTTTTAGATTATTTATATTGCCTGATTCACTTGCTATGTACTTGTATTGTCCTATATATGTAAACCATTTTGGTTGCTTAAATTTAGTAAACGTTGGTTTTATTATTGGAAAAACTAAAACGAAGTGGTAATTGAGGTACATTAGTAGGGTAAGCAAACACGTTAATTAGCCTAATGTATAACGCAAAAGGTGGAATAGAAGGACTTTTTTTTTGTACAAATCGTGGTAAAGAATAAAATTTCAACATACAATACATTTATAACGATCAAAAAAAGAAATTGATAAAATTTTGGTGTGTATATTAGAGGTTTAATGTTGTCAGATATTATCCTTCAAAGTTGAGAAAATCCCTTATTTATCAAGTGATAAATTTGTAAATAAATGAGTAATTTTGTACCGTGTACTTGATATGGTGATTTTTTCTTTTACATATGATATTACAGATTTACCCCTTTATTTACTTGATATGGTGTTTTTTCCTTGGGAAATTCTCACTGATAATCACGAACTTCTATTTTTTCTAAGTGGTAAACTCTTAAACTTTTGTTTATCAATGGTAATCACGAAATAGTAATAATAAGTCAATGATAACATTAATGATAATGAAATATCAATAAACAACTAACCAGAGTTAATCTTGGTTAAATAACAATGGATTTACATTAATACCTTTTAAATTATTTTTTAAAAAAGACAAAAAAAAAGAAATTTAAATCCCTCCCCACCTACCCAGCCAACCCGCCTCCCTTGCCGGCGCTTGAGACCCCCACCACCAACACCTCAATCCGGACAAGCACCGAAACTACTTAAGCCAATGCAAACAAGAAAGCTAGCAGTCATCACCAATAAAACACTAGTATTATGCAATGCCAATCAAACACCTAAACTAATGATAAATCAGAGCACCAATGACCAATCCTCCCATGTTTGAATGTACAATTCAGTAATTGATTTATGTTTATAATTGTTTAAATACAATAGTCTCATATAAACTTAAAACTAAGAATATTACGAGATTTTCAATCTTATTGAACCCTAAAATATTCAACAACATTGCCCCCAAATCATCCCGCCAAACCCGACCCAACCCAATCCATCAACCCCATCTGGCGACCCACCCTCCCTATCCTCTCATCACCACCGAAATTACAAAAACCAAATCAACAACAACAACACGTCGATGGCGGCAGAGGAGGTCAATTTGATATGAATAACTTCTTCTAACACCCTGGAATTTGAGTATGAGTGAGGCTGCATTGTGTTTCGAAGGGAGAAATGTATAGATTTAAGTTGTTTTGAGGGAGTTTGTGGGGTTTTTATTTTGTATTTTGACGGAGAATGATAGGGAATGAGGGGAAAGAAGTGAGGCAGGGGCGGGGGATGCGGGGAAAAGAGGTGGGCTGGGGTGGGGGATGCGGAGAAGTGAAGTGGTAGCGACGGCGTGTTAGGAAGGGCGTCGGTAGGGGCTGGAGATGCTACAAAGGGAGGTGCAATAATGGAGGAGGAAAAAGAAAGGAAGTGTAAAGAGAAAGGAAGAAGAAAGAATTGGTTGGGATTGATTCAAACTAGGGGTAGTTATGTCTTTCAGCAGTCAAATAGCTTCATCATGGTTAAGTAATTAACAAATTGTTTAACTTAAGTTACCATTGGCTTGGTATTATTATATCGTGATTACCATTGATAAACAAAAGTTAAGTTTATCAATGAGAAAAAATAAAAGTTCATGATTACCGGGAAAATTTCCCTTTTTCCTTTTACATGTTTTATTAAAAGCTTACCCCTTTATTTGCAAATTTTGTTTATCTTGTTTATAATAAGACTGAAATACACCACCAATTTTGCCTCCTTCATGGGCTACACCCTTAGCAAAATTCCATTGTGATGGTGAAGGCATGAAAATTGTTCAAACAACTATTGGCGTAATTTGGAAAAGAGGTTTGAAATTTACCATGGTTGTAAGCATATAAGCGTTGAAGTGATTAATAAATTTGCATTCCATTGCCATTTATCAAAATCCTCATTTAACAAAACATATAAATCAAATTCTTAGATGAGAATCGAAATCCCATGGAATTAGGAAAAAACCCCCATAAAATTGGGACATTTTTTCAGTTATGGAGAGAACAAAACAAATCAAAACAAACCAAAACGTAAATCAAAGCAAAAGGCTAAATTGAATTAAAGAAAAAGGGTCGAAAATTAGATTATTTCCTATTTTCGGCCTAAATGGCTAAAAAAACTAAAATCCTAGAAGAAAGAAGAGAGAGAAAAGATAAAAAGAAAGAGGGGCAGCTATTAATTGTATGTCTTCATTAGGCTCATTGAATGAAGGCCCCTAGAGGATTGTTGTCTTATTGAAATTGATATTACATTGAGAGTGACAAACTCTAGTACTCTCTCGGTGTTGTCTTTTCTTCACTTAATTGATGTGATCTCATTTTTGTAGACACAAATATATTGTATTACGTTGTATTTTTGTCCAACTTGTAGAAATAATTGCCTTTACATTGAGAGAGTGACATACTCTAGTACTATACAAATGTTAGCTTTATTCTTTGCTTGTAAGTTGTAATAGACTAATAGTAGCGAAGAAAATCGAACATCAGTAGAGTTTGTCAATTCTCAATGTAAGGGCATCATGAACTAACTTGTTCATCATATCATAAGCTCGTAACTCATAAATAACGGATTTTGAAAACAATTCTTTTCGTAAATAGCGGATCTTGAAAATAATTTTTTAGGGGGCTGATCAAAATTAATTGTGTTTCATATAAATACAAGTATACAATTAAAGTAATAAAACAAATTGAGACTATTACCCTTTACCGCCAAATTTATTAAAAATAAAGCTAAATAAACTATTTTATAATTTCAATTATAAGAATCACTAGTTTTAGCCCTGTGCAATGCACAAATTCATAATAATAAGGTTTAATAATTTATTAGTAATGATAATGAATTGAAATTAAATAAATAATGTAACATTTTTTTAAAAAATTGAATTTTATTAAATGTCTAGCATACCCTTAATATTTGAATTTCAAATTTTTTATTACTATTTTTTTTATAATGGGATTTTTACAAAATAATAAAAAAATAAAGAAGTAGCATTTTGGAGGGAATTTTTTTACAAAATTATGACAAGTGTCCTATATGGTGGTCAGTAGCATATCCAAAATTTCCGAACTGGGGTTCAGAATCTTAAAAAAAACGATGATCATATATTAATTAAATATTCAATACTTAAATTCATATTTTTTTATTACAAATGGATGGATTACACAAAAATAAATTTTTTAAAAAAAAACTACAAAAGTATCTTCGAGTTTTCATACTTTGAAAGCGTGCTAATACATCATCATCACTAACTCTAGAAAATAAGTCTTTCTCAAGATAAGTAACTAAACAATCATTCAATAGTTAATTACCCATACTATTCCGCAACTTATTTTTTACACAAGTCATTGATGAAAACACTCGTTCCATGCTTGCTGTCGCCACCGAAAAGATGGTTATTTGTTTCAACAAGCATCATAGAAAGCTCATTAATACCCTTCAAGTAAACTAATTTGTAAGAAGTATGCTTATTTGTTTCAACAAGCATCATAGAATGCTAGTCTTATCAACAAGTAAACTAATTTGTAACAAATAAGCATACTTCTTATCATAGAATGCTAGTCTTATCATAGAATGCTAGTCTTATCATAGAATTCTATGTACGCATGTCATTAATATAGAAACCAAGTTCATGATGAAGAGCAGCCATTGTCATATCATTAGTTGGAAACTCTATCTTCGGGATATAACTCGGCAAGTCTCATCAACTTTTGCTTATCAAATGCCGCAAATGAATTTACCGGATTTAAGCATGACATACAAATAAGCAACTCCATATTTTTCTCATCAAATCTATTATTGAGCTCTTGGAGTAGTAAATCAATGACACTTAAATACATTTATATCTGAAAAAGATGAATATTTGTCACTTTGGCAAAGAAGTTTTTTGATCTTCAACGAGGAACATACATATCATTCATATTATGAGCTTCCACATTATGTTTAACACAAATATAAAGCACAAGATGCAAAGATTCTTCCCACCCATGGTCCCTTATTTGTTGCAATTGTTCCTTAGTCAATGTAACAAATGACATGGCATTAACAATATCTTGGTCTCCTCTTTGCAAAGCTTGACACAATTTATCAGTTTGCCCAAATATTTCAGACATCAAACATATCATGAAAACAAATTCAAAGGATTCAAATGAAGACATAACAGTGATAGCCTTTACACGATCATCCTTATAAAACTTATTTGATCCAACTTTCTCAAGAACTTTAACAAAAGTAGCATATAATGAGGTAACATTTGAAACAATTTTGTAGTGTGACCCCCACCTAGTATCACCAGTCCAAACTAAACTAATTTCTTGGTTTAAACCTTGCCTACTTTGAATTTCCCCTAGATCTAATGCTTCTAGAACATGTTGAGATTGTATTTCTCTTATCATTTCCCTTCGCTTACAAGAAACACCAATAATATTTAATAAACTAGCAAGTTGGTCTAACAACCAAATACAATCATCATTATCCTTAGCATCAGCAACAAGGGTTAATTGAAGTTGGTGAGCAAATTAATGAATAAGGCTTGTCCTTTTGGTAACTCTTAGGGTTGCTAAAAGTGTGCAATAAGATAAGGAAGCAAGATCAGGATTCGTAGCAATATTGTGAAGTTGTGAGGAAATCCCTTGTTGGATTTGGAGGAATAAATGTAAACGGAGAATACTATGTTGTAGGAGAAGAAGCTATTATAGGTTCTGCTTCTTTGCTTGTCGTTAAGGTGCTGGCCCATTAGTTGGTTGTGTATTAGCAGATGATATATGGGTTTGCGGTGCATTGCCCCTCGAAATAAGCTTGTTTTGTTTCATTCATGATCAAAGTCTTCAAACCGTTTATCTCACCCCTCATATTACTAGCACCATCGTAACCTTGTCCACGAGCTCTAGACAAACTCAATGAATACTCCATAAGAAAAGACTTAATTGCACTCTTTAGTGACAAAGCAGTGGTATCCTTAACATGTACAATTCCAAGAAACCTCTCAGTTATCTTCCCTTTATTATTCACATAACGCAAACAAAGGGCCATTTGTTCCTTTTGAGATACATCACTAGATTCATCTGCTAGTATTCCAAAGTAGTCATCCCCAATATCATCAACGAGAAGTCTAGTGGTTTCTTTGGAACAACAATTAAAGAGGTCCTTTTGAATTAAAGGAGAATTCATTTGATTATTTCCTGAGGCATTACTTAGAACAACCTTTGCAACATCACTTTTAAGAGTGCAAGAAAATTACCTCTCTTCCAAGAGTCTTCGCTTTCATCATGCCCACGACAAGCTAAGCCTTGACTTCAAAGAAATTTAATACATTTTAATGTTTAAGTCAATCAAGATTTGTATTGAAGTTTAGCTTCTATGGAGTAAGTGGAAAAAGATCCAGCAACTGATGTTTTTAGGTTAATGAAAAAATTGTAATTTTCATAAGCTTGATTATGCAAACTACAAAGACTTCCCACATGAAGATTAAATCTACCAGTCTTATTCCATCCTCTAAACCCCCCTTTAATGAAGCAATCATTAGCATCCAAAGAAGCAACTTTATCTTTGAACAAGTAGTACACAAAACAAAAAGTCGCATTTTTCTCAACACTATATTCAAGCCAATCATATTTAGCAAACCAAGAAACACTAAATCGACGCATACCTCCTATTTGTATTTGAAAGAAATTATGAGTGCGTGGATCACAACGTTTCATTGTTATATAACCTCTTCTCACGACTTCTCGACTAGTAGAAGGATATTCCAAAATTGGAATTCTTTTTCCAGGGTCATGTGGATGAAGATCAACATCATAAATGTGAGTATCATCAGACTCAACACTAGCATTTGGAATTCTTTGAGTTGTGTTTTCAGGGATTGGAATTGAAGCAGCCACTGGAACCGCATCATTAGTAGGAGACATGACATCCGCATCATCATTAGCAGACTTAATATCCGCATCATCAATAGGATTTACAACTTCTTCTTCCATTGGATAATTCTTTAACTAGGTGAAGAACAAGTAGAGGACTTTTGTGACTTCCCGACACATTTCCAAAAAGCCTCTAAACTCATGGTAAGTTGTAACAAAAGCTCTACAATCTACAATATTACACAAAATAAACAATTTTTTATCAATTAAAAATCCCAAGTCCCCAATAAATACAAATTTGACAATATAGACGTCTTCTAATTATCAATTAAAAGACCAAGTAAAAATTTATAATTCTAGCTTCTAAGTTTCTACAATTCAATTTGTCAACAATTTAAATATTCAACAATATATCAAAACCAATTAAAAAAATAAAACAAACAAATAAAGATTAATAATTAAGAGGAGTAGAGGAACAAGAGGACTTACAAAACGGTAGAACTTGAATTCTTGAAGAACTCAAAACTGTCGTCCGTCAGTGCTCAGTCCCCGGTCACTGGTCGATGTCTCGGTGGCTACAGTGCGGGGCCGTGACGACCAGTGGCTAGGAGTAGGGTGTCAATGTTAGGGTTTGGTTAAAAGGTTAGAGTTTGGAAATTTGGGGAAAATAAGAAATGTCGATGTTTGTTGTTTTTAATTTTTGATATCTGAATGTAAGGTGGAAAAAAATTACAAAAAAGGAGGACAAGAGGAATCGAACCCAAGATCGAAGAGGAGTGCACTGCTCAAACATTCATATCATTACCAATGCGCCAGACTATACATTTGATTATTTACCTCAGAAAAATTTGTCTTAACCCTTTTTTTTTTAAGAAAAATAAAACTTATATTTTTTTTTTTCAAAAAATCTATGGGTTCAATGAACCCCCCTAATTCTGCCCCTGATGGTAATTACTTTAGTATATAGTATAGATTGATTGATTAAATTTGAACAATATCTTATATTAATTCGAATGTTTATACTTTTATATTTCCCAAATCACACAAGAAAAAATTCAGGTATATTACAATACTAATTTTGTAAATTAGTGTTACAATGATAAATGAGTACTTTATATCTTTAGTACTTCTAATTTATTAACTAGAATAACCATTAAAATAGTTAATCTAACAAACTCGAATGGAATAAAGCTCCACATAAACGAGCCTTGTGATGATCATGGGTGTTTACTATGGACATATATCGAATGCACTTGTACAATAGCTTTTTCCACAACAGGGGATGTCAGGGTAGCATAAACCCCCCGACGGCGTGCAATGTTTATCTACAAACAAAGTTTTACGAAGCATAGTACATACGGAGTAAAAGTGTCAAAATCTAACTCGACTCAAAACAATTTAATTTGAACCAAATTATCACAATTTGTTGTCAAAAAACAATCACAATTCAATTACTTATATCATAAGAAAATGATGACATAATTTGCCACTTACCTTCTACACATTTGTGACCAGCACCTTTGCTGCACCTATATCCCGGACAACAATTACTAAAAAATAAGAAAGACGAACATTTTTCTCCGGTAGTAGCACAACTTTCAGATTTATCAACCATGATTTGTGCTGCAAAAGTTTTGCATATAGCATCAATATGTAGGGTTAATAATCTTACGATCTATTTGGTATATGTATGTAGTAATAAATCAAGGTAATGAACATGAATTTGTGTTGTATGTTTATAAAAGATTCAGTTCAGATAGTAAGGTCCATGGTACGTAATGCTAAGCTAATTGACCTTAAATTATGATAAAACCACATTAATTTTGATGGTACTTTATTTATTGTTAAATTACACTCAAATTTATTCGCAATACCGCAATCAATATCAATTACTGTATCGAATAGACCACTAGTACTTAAAACATAAAGTTTATCTAATAATGATCAAAACACCTACGAAAATATAATGGACAAATTAATTGCATCATATGTGATTACAAAGAAAATACATATGTTACCTAAAGCAAGGATGAAAAGAATGACTACTACATTCTTCTTGGATTTGTAGAAAACCATTTTTCCCTCCATTTCGAGTGATAGATTTGGAAGACTATTAGCAAATTTATTAATTAATTAAATCATTTAGAAATGTTCGTTTGTCTTATATAAGGGATTCTCCGCCTATATATTATACAGATTTAATTTGTTTAATTTGATATCATTCTCTTGTGTACCTATATAATTGGTGGTACAACCTAGCAACAAACATCTATGGTCAATATTGTTTAAATTTGAATTATTTAATTTAACCATTCACCAAAATACAAGCATTATTGCATATGTTATTAAACATTTTAATTAGTGGTTTCTTGGAATTTGTTTAGAATTCGTTGGAAGAAGATAAAAATTACCTGTATATCTCTTGCAACAAATTTTCTTAGGAAGCACACCTAATTAAAGAAGTTTAACCCCAATTGCATTTTAATTAATCTCATGCTACATATAAAGCTTATGGTGGATGAGTATCACATGCATCTATAGTTAGTAACTATTTAGCCGTAAAATTCGTAGCTTTACGATTTTTTATTAACTTACAATCTTATTCATTTTCTTATGTACAAATAACAAATTATTATTCAACTAAAAACAAGTTTTTAAGCCCAAATCATCCCGATCCTCAAGTTCATAGTACTAATGCCCATTGCATTGTGACCTATATATGTTGATTCTTCACTACTTAGAGTTTTTATTTTTTTTTTAAAGTTCCTT
This sequence comes from Chenopodium quinoa, assembly GCF_001683475.1. Lineage (NCBI taxonomy): Eukaryota > Viridiplantae > Streptophyta > Magnoliopsida > Caryophyllales > Amaranthaceae > Chenopodium > Chenopodium quinoa. The sequence continues at coordinate 2,587,938 of NW_018744821.1, read as the reverse complement.
CTTTCTAAAATTGTAATTTTATTTAGGGAAATTCTCAACGATACTCTTTAAGTTTTTTAATTTTCTCATTGGTAAACAACAAAATTTTCAATTATCTTTGGTGATCAACTATTACTATTATTAATTCAACATTAACAATAGTTAATCAATTTAATCATTTCATTCACCACGGTTAGTTTTTGGGAAATTCTCAATGGTAGTCTTGAGGGGTTTTTTTTTTTTTTTTTTTTTTTTTTGGTTTTTTTTTTTTTGGGTTTTTTTTTCCTCAATGGTAAACACTAAAATTTTAAATTATCTAGCTATGGTAATCTACAATTATCATAACTAAATCATTGGTAACATGAGTTAAACATTTTTAGCAATACTAAACATGGTTTATTTAATAAGGGAGGAAAAGGGTGAATTGACTTAAATACCCCTATTAATTTCAGCCAACCAATTATGTCTTGTCAAAGTGCCTGAATAAAACCTTAGAATTTCATCATCTTTATTCGGATTATTTACTCGCTCAATTGAATAAAGATGATGAAATTCTAAGGTTTGAGTTGTTTTAGGGGAAATATGGATTGCACTTTGACGAGGAAATTGGGCGAATTTGTTGACGAGTTTGATTCGAAGAGGCTGCGATTGTCAGCAAGCTTCGATCGTTCGAAGAAATATATTATCTGTGATGCGATTCGAAGTCAGGTATGCATTTATTTGGACTTTATTTGTGGTATGCTCTGTTTTTTAATGTGTAGGGTTTTGCTCAACTAATGTTGTTGTTTTTGTTGATTCATTTTGTGAAATTAGTGTTGTGTTGTTGTTTATAAAGTACAGGTAATTTTTGGGTTGTAACGTTAAAATTACTCGAATATTATATATACTTGATGATTTAGGGCATGTTGCTTATACATGCTTCTTATACTTGATGCAGAATGGGTGACAATATTGTGTTAAATTTTAAAAATAGGGGTGTAGATGTGTCTGTCATTGTTGAGGACATTGATAAGGCAAATTTGATAGATCTTATTATAGAGTATTTGGTGAAAGAAAATGAGAACAATTTTTAAACTCCTAAACACCCTTCTTTTGCATATGAGTTTAAAATGAAGCATGTTAGTCTTCAAGTGATGATGACTTAATGAAAATGTTTGGTAATTTGTCTGGGGATAAGGAGATATACATATGGGCTGAAGTAGTGGGTAAGAATAGTAAAGTTGTCCAAGCTTCTAGGTCATTTATGTTAGGGAAGACACCAACAAATAAGGCACCAAAAGTCATTGAACCTCTTAGTATAGACAAGTCCATTGCAATTGAAGCTCAAGTGGTTATCAGGAGATCTAGATTCACTCCTAAGAAAAAAAAGTCTAGTGTGCCTGAGTTTTTGGAAGCCGAGGTAGTTAGTAAAGAAGATTTTGACAGGCATATGCTTGCAAAAGGTAAAAAAACCACTAGCTGAAGTTTATTTGAGCATATTGACCATGCTATTAATCAATTTATAGAAGACAAATGGGCTGACATTGAGAATTCACCTACTAGAGGGACTGAGATAGGTGATATTGATAGGGCACCTGTTACTCCAATAGGGATTGCAATTGGAAAAGGGAGACGGAGAGGGAGAGCCAAAGGTAAAGGCAATGATGGAGGTAGACGGAGTGATAAAGGGATGGGGAGAGGAGGATGCAGAGGGAGAGGGGCTGTCAATGAGAGAGGTAGAGGCAATGGGAGAGAAAGAGGAAAAAGTAGAGGAAGGGGTAATACAATTGACTATTGGTTTAACATTTTCCTAACTCCACGGGATCCAAACTAACCTCTTGAAAATCCTACTGAAGAACATGAATACCAATTACCTTCTGAGTTTTGTACACAACAAACACAACCCTCTCACAAATCAACCCCATCATTGTTACAACCTACTGACAACATTGTAGAGTTTGCTAGGATTAGGGAAAATTCACATGAAAAAGAGGCCGGCGAGTCTTCTAGAGCATCAGTGTTTTATAAGAGGAGAATTCCTAGGACTACTGCTAAGATTTAGGGAATTTTTATTAGCAACAGTGCAAGTAGAAGTGAGAAAAATGCATTTTCTAGGGTAGGTAGTATTAGAAGGAGTTTGTCTATTAGCCTTAGGGATGATGGGGTTCAAATACTGAGTGTGGATGATGATGATGTCGATGATGTAGGGTACAATTTAATCGAGTATGACACTAATGAGAGTGTGGATATAGAAGATGATATGTCAGAAGATGAGTATGGTCCTTTGATTAAGGATGGCTTTGATCCCTTTGAGGAACCTGAATTTGAATGTGAGAATGAGCGGTGTTTTGAGTGTTTTGTCCCTTGGGAGAGTTACAGCTTGAGGACTGATCCGACTGCGCCTGTACCTGCAAAACAACGGAGAATTCGGGTGTTTGGAGCTCCACCTCCGACGGTCAAGTTAGTACTTGAATATGAGTAGGAGAAGGTGCGGAAAAGAAAGTGAGATCTTCATGGATTCCGAGATCAGGTGTTCCTCTGATGTGAGAGAAAGTAGGGTAGGTGTAAAAAATGATTGAATGTGTCCCAAAATTTAGGGAATAACTCCCTATTTATAGGGTCATTGGAGGGTGTGCCTCTATCTAGGTCATTTGACCTAGATTTGGTGGGCTGCACTGTTTTTTCGGCGCTCTTGGAAATTGGGCCCTTGAAGGCCGCAATTTCAGGAGGTATCTGATGGTGACACGTGTCAGATGACAATTGGTCCACTTGGACCAGCCTAGGCTTGACACGTGGCCCTCTCTAATTGGTCCACGTGGACAAGGTAATTTTACCCAAAACATTTGCCACTCACAGGTGACATGTGGCTGGCCATGTGGCGCCAGTAACATGCGGCAGCAAATAGGCGGTGAACAGTAAACCTGTTCAACTTCTAGGGTTTTACAGGGATGCCCTGATTTAACCCTTCTATAAATAGAAGGTTTCACCCCCTCTCCCCTCATTTCACACTCCAAATTTGACTTTTTAGAGAGAGAAAAGGAGAGCGTCTAGAGAGAGAAACTCTGCTTCCGTCTGCTTGTGATATTACGTTTTTCGGCTGCTCATCGAGGAACACACCTGGTCATCGCTTGTAGAAGTTTTCAAAGTTTCAGAGATAAGTTAATGGTAACCGCCTGCACCCCTTTCAAGCTTTTTATAAATATTTCTCTTGTGTAGTTAGGCTTCAAAATAAAATGGACTTTCTATCGACCCACACGACACCGCCTAGGTCATTCAGCTGATCTCCTGGTACGGCTGAATGTAGAGCCGGGGGTGCCATTTCTGGAAATTAGGACCTGCTTTGCTCATCCCCGAACACCTTCGTCTCTGTGTCTATGCAGGACACCATAGCCAGAGTAAAACAAACATCTATTAAGCTTAGCAAGCAACGCGCTAGAAGAGTGCCCGCTGACGAAATTGTTCCTGATGATGAATATGAGGACACGAAGGAAGAACAAGAGCAGAGAGAGGAGGAAGAGCAGGCGGCCTTTTCTCCGAGTGACACCCCTTCAACCCCCAACGATACCATTTTTGATGGGGCAGACGACGAAGATGATGCCTCAGACCTAGGGTCTGATGAAGGGAAGTCAGGCGCTGAGGAAGTCGCCGAAAGGTTTGGATAAGAAACGTCCATCTCTGACCAAGAGGACATTGCGGCTGAGTATCACATCCGAAGAAAGGGTCAAAGCAGCCAAATCTTGTAAAAACCCGGATGCTTATGAGGGATTTGGCTGTAATGCAAAGTAGCTTTAGGGCCTTCGGTGATGCACACCTGGTAGGAGAGGGGTGGAGAATAGAGGTTCCCCCTACTTAGGCAACAATTTCCTAGGAGGACAACATGAAGAATGCCGACAACTTCTTTGGCTGCTATGAGGTGGTGATTAAAGTCGGCCTCCACTTCCCCCTTCATAACGCAATAAAAAGAATATTGAAGGGGTATGATGTTGGCATCTGGCAGCTCATCCTGAACTCGTGGCTAAACATTATGGGTTTCAGTGCCGCCTGTGAGTTCTAGGACATTGAGCCCAGCTTTCCTGCATTTGCTCATATGCACTATATGAGCCAGGCCCCAGGCGGACGTGGTGCGTGGTACACTCTTACCACACACCCGAATTAGTTGGTGACTCTAGATAAACCATCCAAATGGTTCGGCTGGAAGGAGAGATTCTACCTGGTCAGCTGTCCAACTTTGGGGCTGTAGACACCCATTTGTGTCTCCCCAAAACCAAACCTAGTGATGAGTACCTTTCACGTCGAATCATAATCGAATGAAGCGAAAGTGTGGAAAGTCTAGTGTTGCGGAAAGTTTTAATTTCTTTTCTCTTCTCTTTGTATTTGAAAACTTATTTTAAGAAAATAGTCAATCCAGTTCGGTTGGTCCATAATAAAGATCCAATAATGGTGTAGTTGGATGGGGTTTGAAAATACCTTTCCAACGATATATTATAAGCCCAATTCCGATGAATAATGAGGAAGTTATGGCCAAAATACTAAACTGGGCCCGATTTGGTTTTTATATGCGGCCCAATGATCTAGAGGAGGGCCTATTATTAATTATCATTCCTAAATCTATTAGGATTGATTATAGTCTTTTAGAATACTCTAGAAGGTTCTTTTAAATCCTAATGGAGTTAGGATTGATAATTATGTTTTAAAGAGTTTGAAATTGAATAAAACTACTCCTTTTAAGAATCCTTGTTTTGTACGAAGTGGAATATATTCAGATTTTATTTTCGTGCCTCATAATATTTATCCAAATTTTATATGGTTGGATAGATCTTGAAATTATCTTTCCAATGATATATTATAATATTAAATCCGAGTTATAACGAAAAAGATATGAATGAGACATGAAACTTTATCCAAAACTGACACCCTTCCACTATTTTGGCCATATCTTTATATCTACAAAATATTTTTATTTTACTCTAATTGGGCTGGAAAGTAGACTTTAAGAGCTTTCCAAAGACATATTATATTCCTTATTTGGACTTTTGGATCAAAATATATGATAAAAACAAAAACGCGTTAAAAACAGGCTTGGCGCCTGACTCTACGCATTGGCGCCTGGAACCAGCCTGGCGCCTGGCGCCTATTGCTAGCCATTGGCGCTTGGCGCCAATAGCCAATGTCTGGCGCTAACCTCGTTTTGCGTGCGCCAAACTCTGTTTTGTTAATTTTATCTTTTTGGCTGATTTTCTCTATAAATAACGTATTAAAACTCCGTTTTCGAACCAGATTTCATCAATTCTTATTTCAATTCACCAACTCTCATCAAGATTTTCTTGATTATTTCATCTCTCTATCTTTCCTTTTCTAAACTTTGTTTTCACATACAAAATTCCTCATTCGTAAGACTTAGATACACCTAGACATATTCGAAGTTGCCTTCGCTCTAGACGTGAAAGGTTTAATTTATGAGGGTTTGGTCCCAAATCTCTATTTTAATTATTTAATTTAATTGTTTTGATTATTATTTTCCTTGAAGTTACTAACGTGTGTATTTTGTTATTAGAAAGAGGTACGAGGCATCAAAGTAAGTACTTTAATGATTTATTGATTTATGATGTAGAAATCATGTTTATATTGTTATTATGATATTCCTAGTATCATGTCTAGGGTAATTTTAATATTAAATATGATTGTTACGATGCTTCCTATTTTCTTCCTAATATTTATGATTGTTAGTATCATGTTAGGGTTAAAGATTTGATTTTTATTGCTTAGTGACATGCTAGGGTTTGTTATTAATCTTGTTAGTATCATGCCTAGGATCTTGCTATTTTTATTACGCTTTAATATTAACATGACCATGATTATGATTATAATTGTTATAATTTATGATGATTATGAATATTATTATTATTATTATTATTATTATTATTATTATTATTATTATTTTGATTATGATTATTTTATTTATGATTATTATCGTTTTGATTATGATTATAATTTTATGATGATTATTATTATTATCATGATTATTATTATGTTGCTTGATGCTTATTATTTATTTCTTGATCACACCTTTTATTGCATGTTTAAAGGGAATTTGTACTTGTAATCATGCTTAATAAGATAATTAATAATCTTGTTAGGTTAACTTTGATTATAATTCAAGTGATCGCCAATAATAGTTTATTTGTGCATTAATATTCAACCAACATAGATAAACAGGTTTAGGGTTAATCCTATTGATTGCATGTTAATTAAAAAGCGCACATGAATACGATCACAATAAAGTAGAGGCCTATTATTAGGGCAGGTTCAATCTCTTTTAGGTTGGATTTGTACCATCATCCCCGAACCTTTATTTGGTTCTAGACCTTATGGAGTTGACGATCTCTTGGATCATTAAGGGGTGTAACCTTCACCTCGTGAACGATTTACATGTTCCTTAAAAACTTGTTGGCGACTCTTTGCTCTATCTTCTTCCCTTTTGGACGCCACCGTACTTTAGTGTATGATCACAGTGGGGTTCAAGCTAGTGGGATTTCAAAGGCTTGAAATTATTCCCTACAGTTTTTGGCGACTCCATTGGGGAGGATTTCTATTTTAATTCCTGAGTTTGTTTCGGCAATGATTTAGAATGAGTGGATGAGACTCGAAGAGTTCTAAGTATTTCATGTGCATTGTTTTGATTAACATTATTGTCATATGCATAAAAAAGATCTCATTGGAAAGACCATCCGTGATGAGTTAAAAACATAGGATTTTACACGTAGGAAATTTGAGAAACATCTTTCACAACTAGGACCGAAATAACACCGCGCGAAACTGGAAAATTTTATCGAGCACAGAAAGCAGGTGAGGCATGTGGGAAGTAGCGTCAGGAGCCAGAGCTTGGCGCCAACATTTTAGTCGTAGCGCTAGACGCTAGTATTGGCGCTAGGTGCTACAGTTAAAAGCTGGCGCCAGTCTCTGTTTGCTGGCGCCAATTTCCCCCAATACCGAGCCAGAAATATGCGTTCTAATTTCGACCGATTTTTCGTATTGTTTGCTCGATCCTACTTCTTGATTGAATTTTTTCTCACTTTTCTGAATCCCATATGTGTTCTACATATGGTCATAACCCTCTGGGAATTCATGCTCCATCTACCCGATTGAACGCTCCGTGCAACAAAGGGTACATCCGAGATGTTGAATTCACCAAACCATGGAAGCGAGTTTTTCTAAAACTCGCGGTGTCCCATCCACTCGCGCCAACCCTTCACGGTTAGGCTTCTGGGCGGTGCATCCGAACAATTAACCATGGACCCTCTATTGACTAAACCATATCCCGAACTTTAGAGAACTAGAGCCATGGTTAGGTTGCAAACTCATTGCATCATATTGTGCCTACCTGACTAATTGTGCATTATTTGTTGTGCATACTCTATGTGATTTTTCCTAACCGTTTGTTTGACTTGTGTTAAGACTAAATAAACTGATTAATGACTAAAGGACTTTGTTTAATTAATTAATTAATTAATTTGAGCTAATAAATAAACATAAAATCGAGTCATAGTTCCTTTAAGTCAACCCGGATTTTTATTCCCGTATACTGCACAAATGTCAACCGTTTGTTTGACTTGTGTTAAGACTAAATAAACTGATTAATGACTAAAGGACTTTGTTTAATTAATTAATTAATTAATTTGAGCTAATAAATAAACATAAAATCGAGTCATAGTTCCTTTAAGTCAACCCGGATTTTTATTCCCGTATACTGCACAAATGTCAACTTGTTTTGGTCATATCTGGAGTTATAGAAATAACTGCGAGTCGTACAACCTATGGATCTGTAGCCCCGAGTTTGTTCTTTAATTTGGCGTTGGTTTCATCCCAATGAGAGTCGCAGAACAAACGTTATGACTAAAATACCACAGTTTGTCCAGTTTAATGCATATACGTGAAGTCTTAACTTAGTCTTTGCTTGAGTCTAGTTACATAGTCTAGCCACATGGTCATGACACGAGTCTTAACATGTCACCTACAATCACTAGTATTAGCACACACTTTGGGTATACATCACCGTGGCCATGTCTTAGGTTCATGCATGAGTCGGTCTTTTCCGTCATTTGAGTTGGGGGGTACATTCTATTCCTAATTCTTCATATCCCTCCATCTAAATCTTCTTTCACATTCTATTCCAATTTTTCTTCACTTCCTCCATCCATTGCATGTTGAATAAAGTTTGAGTCAAATAATTAACAATAAATATCCCCAATTTCCTTTCCCACAGTACTTGGTCGAGGAGAGAAGGGCGATTAATCAAGGACAACCTCTTTATTCAGGTCTAGCTTTTTGATAAACCGATTCGTCAAAAGAGGAAGGCTAAAAAGATAATGGCAACTCAAGAAGAAGTCAATGAGATTAAGAACCAATTGGTTACCATGACTGAAACACTGAAACTCCTCACACTTAAGGTCGATGATCCCGAAAAGCAACAACAGATGGATCTCATGCAAGAGAGTCTAAGCAAGCTATCTAGAGACTATAAATTTCAGGGCATGAGTTCACAAGGGGTCTCGCTGGACAAGGAACTTATTCCGCATAAGTTCAACTCCACTGACATCCCTAAATTCAAGGCAACAGATAACCCTTACTTCCATCTAAGTGCTTTTGAAACTATAATGAGCATTAAGGGTATCGATAAGAAGGTTTTCCTCTCTCTGTTCCCACTATCTTTTGAAACCATTTTCCAACAATGGTTCTTCTCCCTTGACAAGGAGAAAACCTCTACCTGGGAATCGATAGTGAACACTTTCGTTGATAGGTACAAGTGCAATATCCAAGTTGAAACCGACCATAGACAACTTGAGATGCTAAGACAAAAAGAGAATGTAGGCTTTACTTCTTTCTTTAATAAATGGAGGGAAACTTCCGCCAAGATTATTGAGGTCCCAACCAAAAAGGAGTCTGTGAGGATGTTTATCAAGAATCTCCAAGAAAAGTATTCAAAGCACTTAAAATATCAACACAACTTGAATACTTTCAAGGCCGTTTATGACATCGGAATTGAAATCGAAGACGACCTCGCAAAGCAAAAAGCTACTAACAATAGTAACCACGGTGGCTGGAAAGGAAAGAAGAACGACAATCCTTCTTCTTCCGAAAACGCCCACTCTAGTAATAATGTTAGTACCTTTGACCATAATGGTGTCTTAGCCATGGACAATCAAGGATCTAAAAGGAAACCCAGGCGAGAGTTCACACCCATTGGAATGACCTACGATGCTGCTTTCGATCGTCTCTATGATCGAGGATTAATCAAACCTATTGGCCCTACCGAGGATCCAACACCAGAAAATCAATCTTTGAGATGGAATCCAAACTCCTATTGCAAGTACCATCGAGGGTGCGGTCATACTACTGATGAATGCTATAGGTTTCAAAACCTCATTCAAGATCTCATAGAGGCAAATAAGATCCCATTGGCTCTAGCTAGCGAGAAAACTGAGTGATGATGAAGCGAATGACACAAGACAAGAGGCGAGCTTCAACGACAAGATTTCATGACCTCTTTTTCTATTTCTTTTTCATTTTTTCCTTTCCCAATATGTCTAGCATAGACACCTTTTCTTTTCCTTTAGATTAACTTTGTAGGTTTTTTTTTTTTCCCTTTTTAATAAAATGAGCATTTATTTCCTTATATATGATCATTTCATTATATTGCAAAAAAAAAAAGAAAGAAAAATTGTCGAACTAAGCACAAGGTATACCAATGATTTGAGGCACCCCTTGTAGCCACATTGTATTACCTTTCACCCTTCAAGTATACATCCTTTTTTGGTAAACCACTTTGAGCCTCGTCTAACAATAGACCTTTCTTTTTTCAACCTACATTTACCTAACCTTAGGATGGGATGGTGTGTAACTTATGCAATTCTAAAAAAGAGCTTGAGTAATTTGAAAGATCAAAATAAGAAAAAGAAAAAAAATAAATAAAAGTGTACAAAAGGGCAAGTGTTCCAATGTCTTTGATATGAAAATATCTTCGATAAGAACACGTCTCAGATTGCGTCTCTTATCGAGTGCTCGGTACCATGCCTGAGAAACATGAATTCCAAGTGAGTGATAGACCGCATGATCGAGATTGCTCATACTTATAAAAATGAAATAAATGCTAAAGCAAAAGAAAGAGCTAAAAAAAAGAGTAGAAAACCTCAAGCATGAAAATACAAATATTCAAAAGCAAGGTTGCACACCTTGGGGGCTTATCTAGGGTCTTGAGCCTTTATCCCTTTTTTCTATAACCTTTAGCCTAACCACGTTACAACCCTTAAAAGACCTTTTTGAGGTATACACACACTTGTGCGAGGTTTGGCTAGAGCTACGTTCGGCCTGATTCCCAATGGATACGTAGGCAACCTCACATCGAGGTGCGACCGTAATAAACATGCATTCATATTCACATTCACACACTTACACCATGATCATATCAAGGGATCTCCAATGCTCATCTCTATTCATTTAGAGCTAGACTTGGGGGCTTGATCCCTACATTATTACCTTACCTAGCCTAAGAGTCACCACCATTTGACTCTTTTCAATATATTTTTCCACACACTTAGCTCTTGCGGCCTACCTTTAGTGTCACTTTCACACACTACACAGATTCATGACCAAATATACTTCCCTTAGGAACCCTTTGTCATGAAATCTTAACATAAAGCATGCCTTGTCATATCAAAATCACTCATCAATCATAATCATCATTGCATCACTAAGTATGAAGTGCTTAGCCTCCGTGCCTAAGTTACCCAAATACTTTCATCATGGAGTCAACCATTGAGATAGCCTAGGATGGATTAATCCTTGCACCTTGAGAGATAGTATCAAACAACATTTGACTAAACTCGTTCGACATGCACCTTCAAAACTTCGATTCTTTTTCACGTCTTTCTTTTTCGGGAGAAAGTCGGTACCCTCCACAAAATGACGGAAAATTTTTGCTTTTTTGCATTTTCGAGTCGCATAATCAACACTATGCACACACGGGTCATGAGTCACACGTGTCATCTCACTTTGAGTCGAGTCAACCTCGAGTCAGTCAATCAGCGAGTCAAGTTTATACCTTAAGTCGTGTCAAGTCGATAAGTCAAGCAACATTAAGCCTTAGGTCAACCTTAAGATAATTAAAAAGATTGGCAAAGTTCTATAGTCAAAATAAATACAGGTGCAGCAGAATAGGGAAGACCCTATCACAGCGTTCAGCGACAGAGTCAATTCTTGGCGCCAGAGATATTTCAGCAGCGAAAAAACAGAGCTCGAAGCCTCTCAGAAAGGTGATTTTGACCTCATGCAGCAATTTCGGGTTCCTTGGTACGCCAGTTAGCCCCTATAAGCAATTTGACATGATTAAGTAGTCGGTTTGATTACAGTCTAAGTGATCGACCTGACGAAAGATCGTCTCACTTAGCTTAAGCGCCTAAGTATTGCCTCATCACAAGCGCCAAAGCATCGGTTCAAAAGCAAGCACTTAAACGACAATATTTCCAAATATGGATTGTCGCGCATTCTTATTATACGACAAAGATTTCCAAATATGGATTGTCACCCCCAACTGACAATATTTCCAAAAATGGATTGTCGTGCATCTTCTTCAACGACAATTTTTCCAAGATTTGATTGTCATCTCTGGCAAAGTTTCCAAGTATGGATTGTCGTGCTCCTTCTTTGTTGGCAAGTTTTTCCAAGTTCGGATTGTCATACATTCATCGGCTCGTTGGCAAGTTTTCCGAGATTGGATTGTCATACACCTAGTTCTCTATGGCAAAATTTTCCAAAGGATTGTTGTAGGTCTCTACTCATCATAAATTTCGACAAAAGTTCCTCAACGTGGATTGTCATTCATTCATCCAAGTGGCATATTTTCCCGAAGTGGATTGTCGGTCAACTCTTTTTTGCAAATGTTCCAAGACGCGGATTGTCAGTAGTGGCAATATTTTCCCAAAAGGATTGTCGCATAGCGTTGGCAATTTTCCGAGGTGGATTTCTTTCAAGAGTTATATTCCAAGATGTGGATTGTCGATCGTAGCAAAGTTCTTATGAAAGATTGTTACGAAGCATTGGCAATTTTTCCAAAAATTAGATTTTGGCAAATTTTCCAAGATATGGATTGTCGCTTCATCGTGGCAATATTTCCAAGGATGGATTGTTACGAAGCATTGACAACTTTCCCTAAATAGGATTGTCATACATCATACAAGGGTTGTGTTGGCAACTATTCCCAAATAAAAGAGGATTGTCATCACAGCAAAAGCACCGACATACTGGTTCACAAGCAGCAAGACAACGTTCTCTAGCTTGCGGAGAGTTGTCACAAATAACTGGAGGTAATTTTGGGCGAAGTTGTCTTCGATCATATTCCCTTAGGCATGGAAGATGATCATAATGCGGATGAGGATTATTTCAAGAGAAATAATCTTCGATGGTATTCCCTAGGATGTGGAATATTATCAATGCGGATGAGGATTGTTTCAAGAGAAATAATCTTCGATAGTGTTCCCTTGGATGTGGAATATTATCATAGCGGAGGAGGATCGTTTCGGGCGAAGCAGTCTTCTATATTGGAAGTAGTTACAGGCGTAGAGGTTTTCAAGCGGGATGGCATTCTCTAGCTTGCAGGAGATCATCAAAACAATCGGTTACTTTCAGAGACGTGTGCTCGACGGTGCAAGATACGCGTTTCTTAACTCTTTTATCTGTTTAACTAATGCTAGTTTGCAGGTATCGGCGTTGCAAGAGTGATTTAGGATAGCAGAACGTTCTGAATCATTCTCCGTCCCTATCGCTACTTTGACTTTTGTTTTCGAAACTCGCGTTTCTCCAAACTCAGTCAAAGTGGGGGCTTCTGTAGACACCCATTTGTGTCTCCCCAAAACCAAACCTAGTGATGAGTACCTTTCACGTCGAATCATAATCGAATGAAGCGAAAGTGTGGAAAGTCTAGTGTTGCGGAAAGTTTTAATTTCTTTTCTCTTCTCTTTGTATTTGAAAACTTATTTTAAGAAAATAGTCAATCCAGTTCGGTTGGTCCATAATAAAGATCCAATAATGGTGTAGTTGGATGGGGTTTGAAAATACCTTTCCAACGATATATTATAAGCCCAATTCCGATGAATAATGAGGAAGTTATGGCCAAAATACTAAACTGGGCCCGATTTGGTTTTTATATGCGGCCCAATGATCTAGAGGAGGGCCTATTATTAATTATCATTCCTAAATCTATTAGGATTGATTATAGTCTTTTAGAATACTCTAGAAGGTTCTTTTAAATCCTAATGGAGTTAGGATTGATAATTATGTTTTAAAGAGTTTGAAATTGAATAAAACTACTCCTTTTAAGAATCCTTGTTTTGTACGAAGTGGAATATATTCAGATTTTATTTTCGTGCCTCATAATATTTATCCAAATTTTATATGGTTGGATAGATCTTGAAATTATCTTTCCAATGATATATTATAATATTAAATCCGAGTTATAACGAAAAAGATATGAATGAGACATGAAACTTTATCCAAAACTAACACCCTTCCACTATTTTGGCCATATCTTTTTATATAGATAATATTTTAATTTGATTCTAATTGGGTTGGAAAGTAGACTTTAATATCTTTCCAACCACATATTATATGCCTTATTTGGACTTTTGGATCAAAAGATATGATAAAAACAGGCTTGGCGCCTGACTCCACGCATGGGCGCCCGGTGCTAGCCATTGGCGCCTGTCGCCAATGGCCAATATCTGGCGCCAACCTCGTTTTGTGTGCGCCAAACTCTGTTTTGTTAATTTTATCTTTTTGGCTGATTTTCTCTATAAATAACGTATTAAAACTCCGTTTTCGATAACCAGATTTCATCAATTCTTATTTCAATTCACCAACTCTCATCAAGATTTTCTTGATTATTTCATCTCTCTCTCTTTCCTTTTCTAAACTTTGTTTTTACATACAAAATTCCGCATTCGCAAGACTTAGATACACCTAGACATATTCGAAGTTGCCTTCGCTCTAGACGTGAAAGGTTTAATTTCTGAGGGTTTGGTCCCAAATCTCTATTTTAATTATTTAATTTAATTGTTTTGATTATTATTTTCCTTGAAGTTACTAACGTGTGTATTTTGTTATTAGAAAGAGGTACGAGGCATCAAAGTAAGTACTTTAATGATTTATTGATTTATGATGTAGAAATCATGTTTATATTGTTATTATGATATTCCTAGTATCATGTCTAGGGTAATTTTAATATTAAATATGATTGTTACGATGCTTCCTATTTTCTTCCTAATATTTATGATTGTTAGTATCATGTTAGGGTTAAAGATTTGATTTTTATTGCTTAGTGACATGCTAGGGTTTGTTATTAATCTTGTTAGTATCATGCCTAGGATCTTGCTATTTTTATTACGCTTTAATATTAACATGACCATGATTATGATTATAATTGTTATAATTTATGATGATTATGAATATTATTATTATTATTATTATTTTGATTATGATTATTTTATTTATGATTATTATCGTTTTGATTATGATTATAATTTTATGATGATTATTATTATTATCATGATTATTATTATGTTGCTTGATGCTTATTATTTATTTCTTGATCACACCTTTTATTGCATGTTTAAAGGGAATTTGTACTTGTAATCATGCTTAATAAGATAATTAATAATCTTGTTAGGTTAACTTTGATTATAATTCAAGTGATCGCCAATAATAGTTTATTTGTGCATTAAAATTCAACCAACATAGATAAACAGGTTTAGGGTTAATCCTATTGATTGCATGTTAATTAAAAAGCGCACATGAATACGATCAGAATAAAGTAGAGGCCTATTATTAGGGCAGGTTCAATCTCTTTTAGGTTGGATTTGTACCATCATCCCCGAACCCTTATTTGGTTCTAGACCTTATGGAGTTGACGATCTCTTGGATCGTTAAGGGGTGTAACCTTCACCTCGTGAACGGTTTACAAGTTCCTTAAAAACTTGTTGGCGACTCTTTTGCTTTATCTTCTTCCCTTTTGGACGCCACCGTACTTTAGTGTATGATCATAGTGGGGTTCAAGCTAGTGGGATTTAAAAGGCTTGAAATTATTCCCTACAGGGGCACAACCGGTTCCTTCGTTGGTACAACCAGAACCCGGCGTTTCTTGGGAAGAAATGCGCCCTACCCCGGATGTCTTCCAGGGCTTATGAACAGATAATGGAGCCGGGTTTTTTTAAGACTACCACCATGCCCTTAGAGGACGGGAGTCAAATAATCGTTCCTAAGAACTAGATACCCCATCTGGATATCTTTAAGAACGAGGCCTTCCTCACCGCTTGTGGGCTTAGTCCCATGTTCAAGCGGGGTACACTTAAATAACATCCGACGTCTTGCCGTCTGTATTAAGATTGTTTTTTGTTCATCTTTTGACCAACTGTTTTCTTTTTCGTTTTTGCAGAAGAATGGAAAAACATGGTGCCCCAAAAAATGACGCCCGCTAAATCGGCTGATCTTTTGAGGAAGGAGGTGGTCTTGGAGAGAAAAGCGGCCTTGGAGGCCAAAGAAGCATAAAAGGTAGGGGTAAGCCACTGGCTGTACCCCCTTTGTTCAGCATCTGAATTACCCGGCTGTATATATTATATTCAATTCATAAATTTTTGGTTGTAATTCTGTTGATATTTTTATTTTGTTGTTTACAGGATGGAAGCAAGTATATCCCCCGTTCAATTACCAAGCTGTTTAAGCAGCCGGGTAATAACAAACGGACTGGGGATGAGCTGTCCAATACCTCGTCTAAGACGGGAAGAAAGAACACTCCCACTTCCTCTTCAGCCAACTCGGATCGACCTACAACCGGGGGAAAAACCTCGGCTATGATGAAGGCTCTGAGAAAAGCTCAGGGCGATTTGTTGGGATATAGCCGGATGTCTTAACGGCATCGAAGGGTGGCATGCCATCCACTGCTACAGACGGCTCTGTAGCGGCTAAAGGAGAAGCCCCTCAGCTTCCTGTCCAAGGTATGACAAGGATAGTTTTCCCTTGGCTGGTTGGCTATATGCGAGTCAAGACTCGGGTCAATCCGCCTGAAGGTTCGACGAGAAGCCGACATGAGTCGGGTGCCACCTATCCTGCTTTCTCACCAAGTAATTCTTTTGGTGCAGATGCTCCCTCTGCTCCGCCTTACATGCAGGGGTTTTCTAAGAGGATGGTGTAGGCGTCGTTCAAAGTGCGCCTACGTTAAAGGGTGTCGGTTTTGGGCCGAGTTTAGTGTTTTGCTCATATTATAGCTCGGAATTGGGCTTATGATATATGGTTGGAAAGCTTATTTCAAGGCCTATCCAAAAAAATAATAATTGGATCAAAATTATATAGCCATTAAATTAGTTTCTCTCAATTTTGCGATGTGGACACGAAAAGTGGATAACAAGTTATGGTTTAGGGAAATGACCTAGGAAATGGATTGGTTCATGGATTTTAGTACTCCAAAGATTAAATACTCAACCCGACCAATAATGGTGGTGAAAGGTGTTCATCATTGGGTTTGGTTTTGGGGAGACATTTTTAGGTGTCTACAGATGGTGAGGACTCTCACTCGGTCAGAGAAGCTCTCTGTGCCGGATGTCCTTTTCGTGGATTTTAACTATATCTAGGGCCTGCTGGCGGAGGTCATCCACTACTTTTGACTTAACTTTTTAATCTTTTTAGCTTACTTTGCATACCGCCTGTACCCATCTTTTCATACTATGCTGAGGATAGACGGGCTAAGGGTCCCCTTCAGGCGGAAGGGAGAAGAGGTAAATGACGCTAAACAGAGGGCCGTTCAAGCTCCCAGCTCTGCTGAATACAGTAAAATACAATGTGATGTTGAAATTAAAGTTGTAGTGTTGAAACAGGAGGAGCCGATACAATGCTAATGACGCCACGAATGAGCGGGTGGCCAAGCTCGAGGAGGAACTGAAGACTGCTCAGTCTAACCTCAAGGCCTTGGAGGGAGTTAAAACGGAGAACACCTAGCTGAGGGCAGACGTCATCCGTCTGGGGGTCGACCTTGTCAAACTTATGAACTAGCACCGGGACGAGATTGCCCAAGAATAGAAAAGGCTGGTTGTTGAGAACGAGCGGGACACGGAGGCCCGACTACATATTGCGTGGCACCTGCTCCACCTAAAAATTGAGTTTGATGTGCTTAAGCTTCGATACAACTATGTCACTGAGGTGTATGACGCACAACAGCTTAACGAGCAAGCCTCGCCTCTCTTCAAAGCTTGGGATCTTGTGCAAGGCTATGAGGTCTCTGATGATGAGGAAGAGGAGGAGCCGACTGAAGGCCAGGATGATCATATTCGGACCGACGGAGTTGAAGATAATCAAGTCCAGGTTTCGGCTAACCTCCCAACCGGTCAAGACCAGCCGGAGAAGACCCAACAGCAGTGATTCATTTTCCTCCCTTCAATTCAGCGGTAATATGCCAACACTTTCTACTTACCTGCCCGTGAGCCGAGTATTTGTTGTATCTTTTTACCGACTAATGAGTCGGGTGACAATTTTTCTTTCTTCTTTTTGTCCCGGATGAGTGTCCGGCTAACATTATTATCCGGTTTTTACCGGCTTGAATGAAGTACACCAACTGAATCGGTTGGAATAATGTGCTTACTTTAATTTTCTCATTTAATTTTTGCACTTTCTGTTTAAATTTTTTTGCTTATTTTTGCCTATCTTTTTGAAGCATGCGGTAATTCGAACATTACACCTGCTATTCTTGCTCTGCCCGGCGGCTATGTGATTGGTTTCGGTACTTGTAGGATTGATTGACTTTGGAATGTTTGATACTTTAAAGAGTATGGAATGTTCTTTAGTCAATCAATCACAGTAGTGATTGCCCCAAACCAAGTGCACAACCGTCATTCAGCAGCCGCTTTACCCAATCCGGGTATTCGTATATGACTCTTTGCTAGCTAGACGGGTGAATACCGCCTGGCCATCAATGAAACAGGGGACATATTTTCCGCCTGTCTCATGAATATCAAACGGCTTAAAGGCCTTCTGGTACATCTTTAATCCGTTGCACCTTAATCTCCTGCCCCACTGGGGTAGCCTGTACAACGTCGTTGCTAGCCAGACGAGTGGTTACCGCCTAGCCATCAGTGGAACAAGGGACATATATTCCGCTTGTCTGATGGATCTCAGATGACTTAAAGGTTGTCTGGGACACCTTCAATCCATTTTACCTTAATTGCCTTCCCCACTGGGGTAGCCGGTACAACTTTGTTGAATAGTCTAACAGAGAACTTCGGTAATTTACCGGCTGATGTCTCTTGACATCTGGTTTTAAAGTTGATCATTCTTTTAGACTATTTTGGTCAGACAACTATGAGTTGACCAATTTTGTCCTTCAATTTTTGCCGTCTGCATATGTTGGTAGAGCAAACGATAGAATGCCTTCCGCGACGATAACACCCGGAGGGGCGTCGTCGGACACCATACTTAAATAGGAGTAGACAAATTTATAAAAACAATATTACATTCGGCCATTGGCCTCGGTTTTAATATTAATTTTAGCCACCAAGTCTTTTAACTTAGTTTAATTTCATATTAAAAGGTCCGCCTATGCATTGCGCAAGCGGAGATTTGTTTAATTTTAGCCGCTAAGTTTTAACTTAGCTTTATTCGATTTGTTGCCCATCTTTGTTTTCAACAGACGGTAATCTGGATTGCGCATGTATATATACAAAGCAATTAAATCAATATTGAAAACAAAAATCACCTTTTTCATTGACGGGCTTTTTATTTACAAAAAATTACAGGTCTCAGAAGTAGTACTTTTTCAAGTTATCTACATTCCAAGTTCTAGGTAGCCGCCTACCGTCTGGAGTTTCCAGGCGGTAGGTGCCGTTTCTAACTTCTTTATAAATCCGATAGGGACCTTCCCAATTAGAAGTTAGCTTTCCTTGCTTATTGGCCCTACTGGTCGCCTCCATTTTTCATAACACAAAGTCCCTAACTTTCAAGAGTCGTTTGTGCACTCTCTTGTTGTAAGCATGAGTCATTCTCAGACGGTAAATCTCATGAAGCAAGGCAGCATTGCCCCTGCGCTCCGGGAGTGTGTCCAATGCCAGGCACATGGCCTCCTAGTTTGCCTCTTCGTCATATAGCATGACTCGTAGAGTTGGCTCATAGTGCTCGATGGGAAAGACGGTTTCAGCACCGTAAACCATGAGGAATGGGGTTTCACCGGTTGCCCCTTTTTCAGTTGTCCGGATGGCCCATAAGACGTGAATTAGCTCTTTAGCCCATAGACCACTGGCTCTTTCAATTTTCTTTTTAATACCGTTTGAGATGGGTTTGTTGAAGGTTTCAACTTGGCTGTTAGCTAGGGTCGACCGACAGATGCAAAACAGTGTGAGATCATATCCCTTGATCTCCCAACCAATTTTTGAGCTGAGGCGTCTCAAATTGCGGTCCATCATCAAATACCATAGACATAGGTACCCCAAACCGGGTGATAATGTTCTTCCATATGAAGGAGATGTCATCTTTTGTCTTGATTCCTTTGACCGCCTCCACTTCCACCCACTTGGTGAAATAGTCCATAGCCACAAGAATATAGCGTTTTTCGCCTGGTGCAGGAGTATACTGACCTAGAATGTCCATGCCCCATTTAGCTAACAGGACTGGGCCGTGGATTGCTGTCAAATCAATAGCCAGGTGATGGATGAGCTTACCAAATATTTGGCACTTGTCACATTTTTTAACAAATTCCATTGCCTCCAAATCCTAAGTGGGCCAGAAATTATGCCACCTGGCTCTGACGGCTAGGGATCTGCTGCCTAAGTGGGAGGCGCAGTATCCCGCATGCAGCTCTTTGAGAACTTCTTTACCCTTTTCCAGGGTAACACATTTCAATTAGGGCTTAAAAAAACCCGCCTTGAAGAGCTTTCCTTCTCTAATCTCGAAGTTTGCTGCACGCTTTTTCAGCACGACTGCCTCCTGGGGTGAATCAAGGAGCGTGCTGTTTGTGAGATACGCCCGGATGCCATCCATCCAAGTAGAACTTCGGTCCAGAATTCCAATGGGCTTGTCATCAGATATGCTTTGCTTTTTCATTATTTCCCAAAAGACTGACCGAGGCGTATCACAAGAGGCGAAGGATGCCAGTTTTGACACAACATCTTCTTGATTATTCTTGGACCGGGGCACTTGACTTAGATGAAATTCTTCAAGTGTCCCCGCTTCAACCTTGACCGCCTGCAGATACTTGATCATAGCCAGATGGGTGGCTTCAAACTCACCATGGTATTGGCTAACGACCAACTAAGAGTCGGAGTAGGCGTCAATTTTTGTTGCCCCTTCCGCCTTACACATGCGGATAACGGCTAACAGGGCTTCATATTCCGCCTCATTGTTCAAGGCCTAGAACTTGAATCGTAGTGCATACTCATATTTGTCCCCTTTTGGGGATTCACAGATTATGCCTGCACCACAACCGTTCATAGTAGAGCTCCCGTCTACATGCACCTTCCAAACCTGATCAAGGTTATTCGGAGCAACCAGCCTTGTCATTTTGACAGTGAAGTCGGCAAACGCCTGACCCTTCACTGCCTTTCTTGGGTCGTGGTGATTTCAAGACTTTGCATTTCAATAGCCCATTTGAGAATTCTTCCGGATGAGTCAAGGGTTGTCATTGGTCGCTTGAGGGGTTGATCATTGTAGGTCACCACCGGATGTGCCAAGAAGTATGGTTTCAACTTCATAACAGCCATGTGTAGAGCGAGGCTAAAATTTTCAACCATGGGGTACTGGAGTTTAGCATTTCTAAGCACATGTCTAATGAAATAGACTGGGAGCTGATTGCTTTCTCTCACAGGAAGGAGAACAACACTGAGGGCATGATCTGAGATAGATACATGAAGAGCGTCTCCTTTGGCAGAGGGCTAACAAGCCTTGGCAAGGAGTGTAAATGTTCTTTCAATTTCTAAAAGGCCGCCTCTGCATCATCTCCCCATTCAAATATAGTCTTCTTCCTGATTGCCTGGAAGAAGTAAAGGTATTTGTCACTTGACCGGCCGAGGAATCTCCCAAGCGCATCCAGGCAACTGGTAAGCCTCTGAGCTTCCTTAACAGTGTGGGGTGACTTCATGTCGATCACTGCCTGTATCTTCACGGGTGTAGCCTCTATCCCCCTTTGATCAATCAAGAATCCGAGAAACTTCCCAGACTTAACACCAAAAACACACTTTTTGGGATTTAACATGACCTTATGCCGCCTGAGTGTGGTGAAGGTTTCTCGGAGATCAGCAAGGTGATCTGTCTGTAGCTTAGATTTTACTATCATGTCATCAATATACGCCTCTACATTCCTCCCAATCCGATTAATGAAGACTGCATTAATCATCCGTTGGAAAGTAGCCGGCCCATTCTTCAAACCAAACGACATCACAATATAGCAGAATAACCCCTGATCAATGACGAAGGCCGTCTTCTCTTGATCTTTTTTCCATAGGAGTATCTAGTGGAAACTTGAGTAGGCATCCATAAAACTCATCAAGGCATAACCGGCTGTAAAATCGACCAGGTTGTCAATCTTTGGGAGCGGATATCTGTCCTTTGGACATGCCTTATTGAGGTTTGTGCAATCAACACACATACGCTAGGTTCCATTCGACTTCTTTACAAGCACATCATTCGCAACCCATTTGGGAAAATTACATGGCCGAATGAACCCAGCGTCCAGCATCTTTTTTACTTCGGCAGCTGCCGCCTGACTAATCTCCTCACTGTGGTTTCATTTCATTTGCCGGATGGGCTTCTTTTTTAGATCCACGATGAGTTTGTGCACTGCGAGATCTAGGCTGATGTCTGGCATCTTCTCCACTTCAAAGGCAAAGATGTCTTTGAATTCTTTCAGCAGGTGGTGCAAGTCTGCACCAAGCCTTTCAAAGGCAGCCGTCCCCACCTTAACCGTCCTCTATGGACGATTGTCGTACAGAGGGATATCAATGTGCTCACCAGCTGACTGAGGACGGAGATCATCTGACCGTTCCCCGGTCAGTGATTGCTATTTCTTTTCCTTCTTCACCTTCACCAGCTTTTCAGTTTTTTTTTTCTTTGCGGTTGCAAGAGGGGGTGAATCAGGGTCCTTGACATCGTCAAAGTCTATTGGCTTTTTCATTTGAC
This sequence comes from Chenopodium quinoa, assembly GCF_001683475.1. Classification (NCBI taxonomy): domain Eukaryota; kingdom Viridiplantae; phylum Streptophyta; class Magnoliopsida; order Caryophyllales; family Amaranthaceae; genus Chenopodium; species Chenopodium quinoa. The sequence goes on along the minus strand of NW_018744821.1, from coordinate 2,565,783 downwards.
CAGCTGCAGAAGTAGTCGGCTTGACGTTTGAGAGGTAGAACTCTCTTGTCGTCTTCTGATCCCCGTTGAGGGAGCCAACAGTGCCATGATCCCTTTCATACTTCAGAAGCATGAGAGCTGGGATGATAACGGCCTTGCACTTGTTCAGAGTAGGTTGGCTAAGAATGATGTTTTAGGCGGTCTGCTCTTTAACCACCAGGAACCGGACGACCATGTGCCGCCCTTCTCCCTTCTCCCCCAGCCGGATTGGAATGTCTATTTGTCCGACTTGGTACACGACCCCTCCCCTAACGCCTACAAATAGGTGAGAGACGTTGCACAAACCATCCTGCTTGTAATTAAGCCGAGACAGACACTTGTAGCTAATGAGATCAGAAGAGCAACCCGTGTCTATGAGGATCTAGCCAACCGGCTCGTTGGAGACCTTGCACTCAATGATGACTGGGTTGTCATGCGGTCGGAAAACTTTGCCCCGATCCTTCTCAGTGATGAGGACGTTTGGGAATGTTCTACTTGAGGACGCCTTCCATCATCACATGAATGGATCATCCTCTTCAGATGATCCTTGGTGCCCCGGATTGTCGGGCCACCGCTTGCGAATCCGCCTGATATGGTGTAGACCAGATCCTTGTAAGTATCCAAAATACTAGTAGACTGGACAGTTTTTGACGATTGCCCCGGATTTGTCTTAGAAGCCGCTTTGGAATTCAAGACATAGGACTTCAGTAAGCCCTTGTCACCCAGACGGTCCAACGTCCGCTTGAGATTGTAGCAGTCGTTGGTGTAATGGCCCACCTCCTGATGGAAGTGGCAAAATTTATTCTTGTTCCGCGACTGAATGGAACTCTTCATAGGAATCGGCTTCTTAATGGTCAGTCGGTCCTTCACCTCTATAAAGATGGTGTAACGGTCTTTATTGAATTCATACTACAAGACATACGGTTTGAATTCTTTTTTCTTATTTTTGGACGGCTGATCAGGTTCTTCAACCGCCCAAACTTCTTTTCTCTTTTTGCTCTCTTCAACTTTCTGAGTCGGCTGAGCAGACCTACCCTCCTTTTGTTTATCGGACTTCTATGAGTCCAACTGATGGATGGACGAGCAGAGGTCGGTAGCTTGAATAAAGCTCTTCGCCTCTATTAACGCCTCTTGAAGGGTAAAAACCCTCTTACAGACAAGGTCAAACTTAAAGGTCAACCCGTCCTTCAGACCCTTGAAGAAGTCTGTATAGACTACCCTGTCAGACAGCACCTGGATTTGAATTCTCACCAGGTTGAACCGCCTAACATAGGAGCGGAGCCCTTCTCTATCTCCTTGCTGGATGGTGCTCAAGTCGAGACTTGTCTTTTTGGCAGGGATGTTCATCGAGAAGTAAGAGGCAAACAGGAAAGTAAGCTTTCTAAAGCTATCGATGCACCCGGATGGCAGGTTGCCAAATCATTGTTGGGCAATTCCCTTCAATGTAGTCGGGAAGCACCGGCACCACATAGCGTCCTCCAGCCCCTACATGTGCATGAGGTTGGAGTAGGCCATGAGGTGGTCCTCCGGGTAGGTGGTGCCATCATAAGCACCCACCAATACATTCTTAACCTTGGCCGGCTGTGCAAATTCAGTTATCTCCTTGGTGAATGTAGAAGTTTGTTCACCAAGTTTGAGCAGACAAAGCTGCCAATCCAAAGGTTGGACATTGTATGCCGCCTGACCCCTAAAGAGGGCCGACTGCATGAAATGAGGAGAATACGGACCGTAGACCATAGAGGGTACATACGGTGCATTCCCGATCATCCAAGGGTAAGAGTGGACGATATTACCGCCTGTATGGCTCTCATGCAAGGATTGAGCATTCCCTACTGTAGACACCCATTTGTGTCTCCCCAAAACTGACACCCTTCCACTATTTTGGTCATATCTTTTTATCTACAAAATATTTTAATCTGATTCTAATTGAGTTGGAAAGTAGACTTTAAGATCTTTTCAACGACATATTATATGCGTTATTTGGACTTTCGGATCAAAAGATATGATAAAAACAAAAACGCGTTAAAAACGGGCTTGACGCCTAACTCCAGGCATTGGCGCTTGGAACCAGGCCTGGCGCCAGCCATTGGCGCCTGGTGCTAGCCATTGGCGCCTGGCGCCAATGGCCAATACCTGGCGCCAACCTCGTTTTGCGTGCGCCAGACTCTGTTTTGTTAATTTTATCTTTTTGGCTGATTTTCTCTATAAATAACGTATTAAAACTCCGTTTTCGATAACCATATTTCACCAATTCTTTTCATTCACCAACTCTCATCAAGTTTTCTTGATTATTTCATCTCTCTCTCTTTCCTTTTCTAAACTTTGTTTTCACATACAAAATTTCGCATTCGCAAGATCTAGAAACACCTAGCTATATTCGAAGTTGTCTTCGCCCTAGACGTGAAAGGTTTAATTTCTGAGGGTTTGGTCCCAAATCTCTCTTTCAATTATTTAATTTAATTGTTTTGATTATTATTTTCCTTGAAGTTACTAACGTGTGTATTTTGTTATTAGAAAGAGATACGAGGCATCAAAGTAAGTACTTTAATGGTTTTAATTGATATTATGTTGTAGAAATCATGTTTACATTGTTATTATGATATTCCTAGTATCATGTCTAGGGTATTTTTAATGTTAAATATGATTGTTATGATGCTTCCTATTTTCTTCCTAATATTTATGATTGTTAGTATCATGTTAGGGTTAAAGATTTGATTTTTATTGCTTAGTGACATGCTAGGGCTTGTTATTAATCTTGTTAGTATCATGCCTAGGATCTTGCTATGTCTATTATGTTTTAATATTAACATGAACATGACTATGATTATAATTATTTTATTTATGATAATTATTTCAATTATTATTAATATGATGATTATTTTATTTTATGATTATTATCATGATTATTTCGATTATAATTTATTTTTATGATGATGATATTTATTATTATTATTATGATTATTTATTATGTTGGTTGATACATTATATATTTATTTCTTTATTGCTTGATCACCTTTATGTATGTTTAAAGGGAATTGGTACTTGTAATCACGCTTAATAAGATATTTAATAATCTTGTTAGGGTTAATGTGATTATAATTTAAGTGATCGCCAATAATAGATTTATTTGTGCATTAATATTCAACCAACATAGATTAAACAGTTTTAGGGTTAATCCTATTGATTGCATGTTAATCAGAAAGCGCACATGAATACGATCAGAATAAAGTAGAGGCCTATTATTAGGGCAGCTTCAATCTCTTTTAGGTTGGATTTGTACCTTCATCCCCGAACCCTTATTTGGTTCATGACCTTATGGTGTTGACGATCTCTTGGATCGTTAAGGGGTGTTACCTTCACCTCGTGAATGGTTTACAAGTTCCTTAAAAACTTGCTGGCGACTCTTTTGCTCTATCTTCTTCCCTTTTGGACGCCACCGTACTTTAGTGTATGATCACAGTGGGGTTCAAGCTAGTGGGATTTAAAGGCTTGAATTATTCCCTACACCTACGGATGTATTCTTGAAGCTGTCTGGAAAGCTCGAAGTAGAGGCTGACTTAGACAGCTGTTGACTTCTCCTGCAGGTGATGATTTCCTTAGCATTAGGAGTAGATTTTTGTTTCCTACGACTATTACTCCAGCGGGTGTTTCTTGTGTTCTTCTGGGGTAGAAGAATCTTGGACCAGTCAAGGGTCTCGGCTGCCTTATCCTTCGGATGAGGAGTTGGCTGCCTGTCCCTGACTGGATTCCTCCTATCTAGAGGAGTCTTTCTTGCCGACTAACCCTTGCTTGGGCCAGCCCTGGTCTTGGTGATCAGATCCTTGATTTCACCCTTGAAAATAGTTATGAATTTCATGAGTTCGTCCCGGGTGACTAGGGCGGATCCACCTGCCGTATGGGTTTCCCCTTTCGACTGACCAGGGGGTCGGCTTGTACCCGCCTGGCTATTACCCCGTTCCAGAGTGTCTCTGGGACGGATGCGCTTGGTAATCAGAGAGCCATCCTTGTCTATGTAGGTTTTAACCTTAGAATCATCATCCTCATGGTCAGTAAAGACCTCCGGCTGATTAACCGGGTGATCTGGATGTGGTACATACTCTTGAACCATCCTTGAGGTACTCCCCCCGCAGACGGCGCCAAAAGTTTTGGGTATTTTTGTCCCTCGGGAGAGTTACAGCTCGAGGACTGATCCGACTGCGCCTGTACTTGAAAAACAACGGAGACTCCAGGTATTTGGAGCTCCACCTCCGACGGTCAAGTTAGTACTTGAATATGAGTAGGAGAAGGTGCGGAAAAGAAAGTGAGATCTTCTCGGATTTCGAGATCAGGTGTTCCTCTGATGTGAGAGAAAGTAGGGCAGGTGTAATAAATGATTGAATGTGTCCCAAAATTTGGGAAATAACTCCCTATTTATAGGGTCATTGGAGGGTGTGCCCCTATCTAGGTCATTTGACCTAGATTTGGTGGGCTGCGCCGTTTTTTCGGCGCTCTTGGAAATCGGGCCCTTGAAGGCCGCAATTTTAGGAGGTATCTGAGGGTGACACATGTTAGATGGCAATTGGCCCACTTGGACCAGCCTGGGCTTGATATGTGGCCCTCTCTAATTGGTCCACGTGGACAGGGTAATTTTACCCAAAACAAACGGGACAATTACTCTGCAAAGTTAAACAACAATGGTGAATTATACAAAGATGAGAGCTTTAGAAAATTGTTTTAAAGCCATGGAAGTTATTCATAGAGAAGCAACATTTGAAAAATGTTGTGAGGGGCTATTGCATACAACGTGGATTTTCTATTATTGTTGACTTTGCAAGTAACTTCAGATACTCAGTTACTTGCTCATATATGAGCTACAATTGGAGATTACATGCCTCTCTATTACGAGATGGTATAACATGGGCTATTAAGTCCATTGAGAATTCAAAACACACATACAAAGTTGAGATTAGAAATTCCATGGTGAGCTGCAAATGGGCAAAGAGAGTCTTGTTAAATGATATAACAACAAACAATGACATCCCTGAAATTCCATTGAATGATCTTCTGTTTCAGAGATATACTGTGAATATGATCACTCTTCTTTTTATAGAGCCATAACACAAGCACTGGAGGACATCCATGGCTGGCATGATGTTTCATACAAGGATTTGCTAATGTATTGTGATGTGATCAAGGAGTTAAACCTAGGGAGTTTGGCATATTGTGCATGGAATGATGTAAACCATCCTGAAAGGCTCTAGTATTTAGTAGTATCTTCATTGTCTTTAAAGCTTCATTAGATAGGCTAAGGCTGGTTGCAGGAGTTTCATAGGTGTTGATGGAGCTCATATAAAAGCTAGGTAACTATGGTGGAGTTTTACAGTCATTAGTGTCTATAGATGGTAACACTCAGTGGTGGGCCTACACGTGTGCACACTGAGTCACGTGACTTAGTAGTGCCAAATTTTTTTTAAAAAAAACAAAAAAAGACAAAAAACAAGAGAAAACGGCCAAAAGGCCCAAACGCGTGAAACTAAAACATTGCAAGCCTCACAACCCTAACTCCCTCTCTCACATCAAGCCGCCGAGTCGCCGGCGACGCCAACCACGCCGGAGCAGCCAACGTTCACCCTTTGGTCCTTCAAGCAACAACTCGAGGCCTTCATTTTTTATTTATTTTTACTGAGTTATTCACTTATTCTGCTGTGAGTGCTGTCCTTCAACTCTTCAAGCCTGCCGCCGCGCTTGGAATCTCAGATCTACGCCACCGAGTAGTCATTAGTCGAGCACGGAGCAACGTTTGAAGGATTTGAAGGCCTGAAGCAGTTAGCAGAGCAACTGAGCAAGCAGCAAGGTATTTATACCATTTAGTTTATTTTTTTAAAATTATTATTATGTATAAATTTAGTCATTCGATTAATTAAATTGAACTGAATTGTTGATTTGTTGTTCATTATTGTTTTAATTACTTAATTAATTATAATTTCAGTCATTTATAAATTATAATTTCATAGTCTTGAAAATTTGAAATTGACAGGTTGTTGTAATGTTGGTCATTGTGGATTTGTGGTGTTGAAATGTAGAATTGTTGAATGCATAATTGTTGAATTTAATTGAATTTTTGAATGTGTATTCAAATGAAATGGAATTGTGTATTTATGATTGTATAAATGAATTGATGAATTTTTTGTCATTGCTTATTTGCTTAAATGATTTTTAGAATGAAGCGAAAATGTACTCTAAATAAAATGCAGAATATCGCTAGTTTCTTCGCTAAATGTAATCCTCCTAGTCAACAAAATTCTTCTCCAAATGAATAAATTTCCACTCCACATCATACTAGTGAAAAACATACCTCTCCCACACACAATTCACCTCAAATTTCCCCTCAAAGATCACCTCAAAATTTCACTCACAACTCTCCTCAAAATTTCACTCACAACTCCTCTTAATGCTTCGGGAGATGGCGTTAGAATAAGTGAAAATGATCTTGCCAATCTTCCTCACAACCCGGGTATGAGAAGAAAGATGAGTGGTTTCCATCCCAATAACAGAGACTTAGTGAGGAGAACTTACATTCAAAATGGATCATGCCAACCTAAAAACCATGTATTTCCTCAAAGACTCATTGCCCCTAAAAAACGTTGATTTTGTGTGAAGTGGTTTGAATCTTGGGGTTCTTGGCTTGAATATAGTGTGAAAAAGAATGCTGCCTATTGTTTCATTTGTTACTTATTCAAAAATGAAAATGCATTTGCAGGTGATGCATTTGTTACCGATGGTTTTCGATTTTGGAATAGATTAGACGTACTAAAAGCTCATGTTGGTAAGCACATGAGTGCTCACAACAATGCCGTGTTAGCTATGGATTTTTTTTGAGAAACAAAAGTCAAGCATCACCACTGCATTTTCAAAACAAAGCAAGGAGTCTATGAGTAACTAAAGGAAGCGACTGGAAGCATCAATTATTTTTGTACTATGACTTTTAGTTGGAGCATTGCCTTTTCGTGCTCACGATGTAAAAGATACTTCTTCAAACAAAGGTAATTTTCTTAGACTTTTGACTTCTGTTTCAGAACTACATCCCGATTATTCAAAAAATTGTTTGAAAAATGCTCCTGGTAATTTTGAACTTACTTCTTTGGTTGTTTAAAAAGACATCATAAATGCATGTGCAAAAGAAACTACTAAAGCAATACTTGAAGATCTTAACGGTGGTTTCTTTGCTATTATTGCTAATGAGTCGGCTGATATTTCTGATAAGGAACAAATGCTATTTGTTTGAGATATGTAAATAAAGAAGGAGAAGTGTGTGAGAGTTTACTTGGTATTGTGCATTTTGGGGATACAACTTCTTTAACTCTTAAGGTTGCTGTTGAGTCATTATTAATTCAACATTCTTTGTCTTTTTCTCAAGTAAGGGGTCAGGGTTTTGATGGGGCTAGTAATATGCAAGGTTCATTTAATGGCCTTAGAACCTTAATAGAGAAAGAATGTAAACAAACATACTTTGTTCATTGCTTTGCTCACCAACTTCAGTTGACTCAAGTTGCACTTGCTAGAAAGAATCTTGATTGTGCTTGGATCTTTAGTGACATGCTTGCTCCTCTCTTGAATTTTGTGGGTTTCTCACCAAAGAGGAAAGAATTTCTTCGTGAAAAACAAGCTCAAGCAGTTGTTGATGCATTATCTTTAGGTGAACTTGAAACAAGTTCGGGTTTAAATCAAGAACGGGGGCTAGGAAGACCTTGTGACACCCGTTGGGGTTCCCACTTTAAAACACTTGTAAATGTTCTTGATATATTTCCTTCAATCCATGGCTCACTTGATGAGATTGCTAAATCAGCCGAAGCAAAATCTATGGCAGATGATTTTAACAGAGCACAAAGTATTATTGGTTGGTTAATGACTTCTGATTTTGTGTTTGTGGCTCACTTAATGGTTACTATATTTACAATTACAAATGCGTTGAATGTGGCTTTACAAAAACATGATAAAGATATTGTTAATGCAATGGCCATGGTTAATGTGACCAAGACTAATTTGCAAGAGTTAAGAGATGAGGGATGGGATTCCCTTATGGAGAAGATCTTGTCTTTCACTATCAAATATGAGATTGAGGTTCCAGATATGAATGCAACATATGTTGTTCCCGGGAAAAGGATGTTTAGAGGTAAGCGTCTGGGAGTGTCAAATCTTCATCATTTTTGAGTTGAGGTGTTTATAAGTGTCATTGATCTTTAGTTACAAGAGCTTGAAAATCAATTTCCTGAGATAAGTAAAGAACTTCTTGTGTGTATGTCTTGTTTTAGTCCAGCTAATCAGTTCTCTTCTTTTGACAAAGTTAAATTGACCAAGCTAGCAACATTCTATCCAAATGAATTTTCAAGCTTGGAATTGATTTACTTTGAACACACACTTCAAAATTTCTTTTCCGCCATTAGAGAAGATGAAAGATTTTGGAATTTGAAGAGTCTTAGTGAGTTGTTAAAGAAACTCGTTGAGACGGGATTGTCCGAAACTCATAGTAGAGTATACTTGCTTTTGAAGTTGGTGTTGGTTCTCCTCGTTGCAACACCAAGTGTTGAAAGAGTATTTTCTGGTATGATGAATGTAGGGAATATTTCAAGCATCCTATACTTGAGCCCCAATGTGATCTTACACTTAAGTATGGTGGTGTCCAAAGGGAAGGAAGCTAGAGCAAAAGATTCGCCAACAAGTTTTAGGAACTTGTAAACCGTTCACAGGGTGAAGGTTACACCCTTTCACGATCCATGAGATCACTAACTCAATAGTGGTCTGGAACCATGACTGGATATTCGGGGATGAAGGTACAAAGCCAACCTAAAAGAGATTGAACCTGCCCTAAAAAAGGCCTCTACTTTATTCTTCTCATATTCATGTGCGCTTTCTGACTAACATACAATCAATAGGTTAATCCTAACCTGTTCATCTATGTTGGTTGAATATTAATGCACAAACAAATCTATTATTGGCGATCACTTGAATTATAATCATACTAGCCTAAACAAGATTATTAATTATCTTATTAAGCGTGATTAAAGTACAAATTCCCTTTAAACATGCAAGAGAGGGCGTGATCAAGCAATAACAATAATAATATATCAAGCAACATAACAAATCATCATCATCATCATAATAATAATCTTAATCTCATGAAAGCATAATAATATTAGCAAGATCCTAGGCATGATACTAACAAGATTAATAACAAATTCTAGCATATTACTAAACAATAAAGATTAAAACTTTATCCCTAACATGATACTAACATGATATTAGAAAGAATAGGAAGCAACCTAAACATGATACTAGAAAGCAATAAAAGCATCCTAACATGATAGTAGGAATTAAAATAATTAAAGCATGATTTATATATCAAAAGAATAATTAAGTAATTAATTCACTTACTTCGATGCCTCGTATCTCTTTCTAATAACAAAATACACACGTTAGTAACTTCAATGAAAATTAAATAATTAAATCAAATAATTGAAATTGGGATTTGGGACCAAACCCTCAGAAATTAGCAATCTTTCACGTCTAAGGTGAAGGCAACTTCGAACTTGGCTAGGTGTGTCTAGAACTTGTGAATGCGGAATTTTGTGAAGGGGGAAGGTCTAGGGAGAAGAATAAGCTTCTAGCTTTTAGAGAATTAAGGATGATTATTGAGGATTGTGAATGAATAAAAACGGGAAAATACGACCCCTATTTATAAGAGAATAGTCCGAAATCGATAGAAAATAATAGAATTTGAATCGGAATAAAACTGACCCTTGTCGCTAGCAACAGAGCCAAGCGCGAAACGACAAGCATCACGCATGGCGACATCTTTGTTGTTTGGCGCTAATCAACAGATAAAACACGCTTTTGTACGGAATCCTCTTCTTAATATAATTAAGCAATTTAAACTCCGTTTTAATTAATTTTTAATAAGATTTTATCAAAATAAAACACTCATTTTATTTCAAACCAAATTCATTATTTTTCTAAAGAGAATAATAATCAATCCTAATGCTATTAGAACTCAAAATAACCTTCTAGACTATTCTAGAAGATTAGAATTAATCCTAATAATTTTAGAAATAATAATTAATGGGCCCTCCACTAGATCATTGGGTCATAAAACCATTTCAGACCCAATTTAGTATTTTGGCCATAATTTCCTCATTATTCATCGTAATTAGGCTTATAATATGTCATTGGAAATCTCTTTACGAGCTCAACCTAACTACACTATTGTTGGAACCTTGTCATGGACAAAGATAAATTGGAATAGCTATTTTCATAAAATAGGGAAGATTTTCAAAAACAAAAAGAAAGATTTTATTAAAACGACCGCATCACAAGACTTTTCACACTTTCACGTCATTCGATAATCAAGCGACGTGAAAAGTATTCATCACCGGGTTTGGTTTTTTGGGAGACACATTTGGGTGTCTACAACAATCGTGAAAGATAAATTGTGTAATAGCATGGGTGATCAAATGTTGAATGATTTTTTGATTACTTTTCTAGAAAGTGGTTTGTTTTCGAATGTTAAAATAGATCACATCATTGATCGATATCAAAGTATGAAAACTCGTCGTGAACAATTGTAATAGTTTAATGTACTATGTGCTTGTAATATATTATTTGTAGTACTTTCGGTTTGTAAGATGAATTATTTAAGTACTATTTGGTTGTAGTATGGATTTTTTTTGTTTAATTGAAATCAAGGTGGTTGTCATACATTTTTTTTTTGTTAAAATTTTTGGATTCAATTTTTTTTTTGTACTTTTACAGGTGATCAATAATTCAGAGTGACTCACAAGGTCGTAAATCTTGGATACGCCACTGGTAACTATGAGATCTTTACAATAGCTTAGGCAATTGTGGGAGGAGTGGATGCTGAAGACATGGAAGTTCTTTATATGGAATTTGAAGAATGCCTTAAAAAATTATGGAAGAGGGGATGCGTGGTGTATAATTTTTTACAGGCAAAAGGTATTGATTTTCATGATTAATTTTCAGTTTATGCATTCATTTCACATACACTTCTATAAACTAACAAATACCTTCTCTCTGTAATCGCAAGGGAATTGATGTTACAATTCAAGAATTATGGCCCAAAGTGGGAAGAAGGTACTGCTGCAAATATTTGCTAAAGAATTTTAAACTACAATTTCCTGGTTTGCTAATGTACTCATTATTCTAGATGGATTGTGGGGGCATTTAATCTCTTCACATTTAGAAATGCTATGGAAGGTTTGAAGAAAGCTAATACTACAGCTTTGGTGTGGTTTTCTAACCCGGGACCACAATCAATGTGGTCTAAACATGCATTCAACCCAACCATTTAGTCAGATGTAAACAAATCAAACTTTGTTGAGAGCTTTAATTCCATATTAGGCCTTGACAAGTGAAGACCTGTTATGGAATTGCTAGAAGGTGATCTACGCACACTTGCCTAACATATTATGTCCTAACTTTCATTTCGGTTACATACTAACCCAAATACTTTCTAAAACTGGTTAGAGGAGGTTAACCATTGGTCAAGATGGCTAATAGAAGAGAGGCATGTCAGAAATGGAGGGATAATATATGTCCAAACATAATCAAAAGACTCCAAGTCATTAGCTAAGAATCAAGATCATGCAAGTGCTTGGTAAGTGAAGAAGGTGAATATGAAGTGTTGGATGGGAGATGATTCATGTAATAACCCGTATTTTCAAACGTATTTGGGGGGTGTGAGTGGAGTTTTTTCCTAGCTTTCATGAACAATTAGGCTTTCTGGACATCTGGACAACAAATGTCATTAGCTTTACCATTAAGTTTTATCAGCACTCTGCCATCTGATAAGCTAATTGAGAATAAAAAAATGACAAACAAGTTCTTGAAAGCCTTAAAATGAGACGTTGACCTTAAGAGCCATAAGAGGTGAAACATGAAGATTTAAAAACATATAGGGATACTGGGAAAAGGGAAAAAAATGTAGGGTTGTGTGTTTTGTCTAAGATGCATAATCAGCTATGAAGTTATTGTCCTCAAATCTGTAAAAACTATATAATTTCCCACAGTATAAATACCTTCTCATGTCCCCTTTCAATGAACCATCAACATTTCTGATCCGTGTATCCATTCTGTCTGCAGATATTTCTAAGGCATTCATGAAGTAGTTCCTGAAACTGAGCAAAGAGGTGAATGTGCATGCTGAGATAGTGGGCTGTATTTAGATTTGAGAGACTACGTCTGTAAAATTCATCATTCTTTATAACAAACCACAACCCTTTTTTGTTGGGTTCTTGTACACTACATTTTGATTATTCACCCTATAAAAGTAAAAGAATATTCTTCTGTTTGCATTTTGGTTTAGGTTATCTTATTTAGGGGGTAGTTGCAGTTTTTCATGCAATTAGACCCGGAGCCATTGGTAGTTGCGGTTTTGGAGGAACGTAATTCTATTACCTGTGATATGAACATTGCCTCATCCCCATGTTTTATTGTCAAGTAACTAAAGTAACAGGGGGCACTGAGCTACAAATATGAATATATTTACATAATGCTCTTATTAAATTCAAGCGAAGCATTTTTGTTAGCTTGCATAAACCTACGGAAGATGAAATTATAATCTACTGTTTGTTTGATTCATTAGTTTGTTTGGAATCTGCTGCATGAAAAATATATCGTGACAATGTTTTTTTTTTTTTGGTAACGATAAAGGAAATCCTTAGGGATAGCTATAATCCAGTCAATCTAATCATTGGTTTAGGATATCTCATTCGATATTTTAAAGCTTGATTAGCATTTGTTTTTTATTTCCATTTTTTAAAACAAAAACCAAAAATTAGAATCTTGAAAAAAATAGTTTTATTTTTTGTTGTCAGATTCTTTAATGATCATAATATTAATAAGTTAGTATAGTTTTGGTTCTTTATATACATGTAGTATGACTTCAAAAAAAAAAATTATATTATCATAGTGATATTGAGCCTTATGTTTTGGATTAGATTCAGATTGCATTTGGTAATTTATTAATTTTCAAATATTAGAAATACCCCGTAGCATAAGTAAATTCATAGCCTTGCAAAAACTACTGCTAAATAAGAGTAATCTGTATAATATTTTCTCTCTCCAAAAATAACACGAGTATAATTTAATCATTAATTGTAGATTTTTTTTAAGGGAAGATCAATTCATTAATAAGAATTCGTACGACATCTACAAAAGAGATCAGAAATGATAAATACAATGAAAATTGAATCAACTAACAATTCTAATTCTGTAGAACTACAATCACGATTGAGAATTGACACTGATGAATATCCTCGTCTCTCGAATTGCTGTCCTCTACAACCTTCTTCTACAAAGGAGCCTTGCGATTTTTGATGGTTTTTGAATCAAACAAAATCGAACTCAATTAATTGTAGTCGTTGATCCGATAAATCATTCAACGCCACATGAACCACCACCAAAAAATTAGAATTCTGATGACAAAAGAGAAATCATCTACACCAATCAAGAGTTTCAAGACCATCATAAGGATGAGATCTATTATTATAAGTGATTAACAAGGGATTTTGGGGCTTACCACTTATTAATGAACCAGTGGTAGCCCCTACCAATAATTATAATGGAGATCAAGGAGAGAAGGATGAAAGAGGAAAAAAGGAGAAGGGAGAAAATCTAAGGAAACCCTTCAAAAAAAAAGGAGAAGGACTAGCAAATCCGATGATGGTTATCGAACACAATTCTCACAAAGGATTTAATAAAGAACTCAATGCTCCTAAGCCACGGGCAAAATGGACCATTGAAGAATACACACTAATAGAAATGACTTATGATGAAGCTTTTGACTATCTTCATGATCAAGGTCTCATTCATCCCGTTGACCCCAGTCATGATCCACCATTTGAGAAACGATCTCCCAATTGGGATCCAAAGTCTTATTGCAAATATCATAGAGGCCATGGTCACACCACCGAAAAGTGTTTTACCCTCAAGGATCTCATTGATTCAAATCACCTTCATGTTCCTCTGAGCAACAGGAAGGCCAAGAATAGTAACAATAATAACAGTGGCTGGAAAGAAAAGAAGAACGACAATCCTTCTTCTTCCAAAACTACCCACTTAAACAACGCTAGCACGTTTAACTTGGATGAGGTCCTTGCCATGAACAAACGAGGGCAAAAGAGACTTCACACCTATTGGCATAAGTTATGACACAACATTTGATCGTCTTTATGCTAAAGGTCTCATAACTCCTATTGGACCATGTGAAGATCTACCAGTCAAAAGGAGGATGGCTAGCTGGAACCTCAATGCACACTGCAAATACCATCAAGGTAGGGGTCATACTACTGAGAGTTGTTGGAAGCTAAGGGAGGACATCCAATATTTGATTGATAATAACAAGCTTCCCATACCTCCAGCCGGCAAGAAGACCAAGTGTTAATAAGAGTGCAAGACACGAGGCGAGCTCCAACGACAAGATTTCGTGACCTCTTTTTCTATCTTTTTTTATTCCTTTCCCCAATAAGTCTAGCATAGGCACCTTTTATTTTCCTTAGATCTTATTTTGTAGGGGTTTTCCTTTACTTTTTAATAAAATGAGCATTTCTTTTCTTGCATATGATCATTTCATTACATTGCATTAAAAAAAAATATGTCGAACTAAGCACAAAGTATACCAATGATTTGAGGGACCCCTTGTAGCCACATTATATCACCTTTCACCCTTCAAATATGCAATCCTTTCTTGATAAAAAACTTTGAGTCTCGTCTAACGATAGACCTTTCTTTCTTCGACCCACATCTACCTAACATTGAGATGGGATGGTGTGCAATTTATGCAATTTTCAAAGAATAAAGCTTGAGTAATTTCAAAAAATTAAAATAAGCAAAAATGATAAAAATGTACAAAAGGGTAAGTGTTCCAATGTCTTTGATATTAATATATCTTTGATAAGAACACATCTCAGATTGCATCTCTTATCGAGTGCTAGGTATTGTGTCTGAGAAACACGAATGTCAAGTGAGTGATAAACCGCATGATTGGGATTTCCCACACTTATCCAAATAAAAAATGATAAAGCGAAAAAAAGAGAGCAAAAAATATAAAAGAAAAGAGTTCAATAGTGAGGAAACCTCAAGCATACAAATACAAAGATTCAAAAGCAAGGTTACACACCTTGGGGGCTAATCTAGGGTCTTGAGCCTTTATCCCTTTCTTCTTCCACCTTTAGCCAAACCACGTTACAAACCTTAAAATACTTCTTTGAGGTATACACATACTTGTGCGAGGTTCGGTTAGAGCTACATTCGGACTGTTTCCTAACGGATACGTAGGCAACCTCACATTAGGGTGCGACCGTAATAAAATGCATTCATCTTTACGTTCATAATTGATCATATCAAGGGATCTCCTATGCTCATCCCTATCCATTTAGCTCTAGACTTGGGGGCTTGATCCCTACATCATTAGCTTACCTAGCCTAAGAGTCACCATCATTTGACTCTTCTTAAAATAATATCTTTCCATATATTTAGCCTTTGCGGCCTAACTTTAGTATCACTTTCACACACATCATAGATATATGACCAAATAATCCTACCTTTAGGACCCTTTATCATGAAATCTTAACACAATGTTGAAGCATGCATGCCTTGTCATATCCAAATTACTCATCGGTGTAATCATCATTCCATCCCAAAGTATGAAGTGCTTAGCCTCCGTGCCTAAGTTACCCAAATACTTTCATCATCAAGTCAACAATTCAGATAGCCTAAGATGAATTAGTCCTTGCACTATGAGATACAACGTGGATGCATACATTTGACTAAGCTCATTCAACATACCATCCAAAACTTCACTTATTCCTTTTTGTGTCTTTCTTTTTCGGGAGAAAGTCGATACCTCCACAAAAAATGACGAAAATTTTTTTGCTTGCCTTTTTGCATTTTCGAGTCGCACAATCACATTATAATGCACACACGAGTCATGTACGTTGAGTCATGTCACTTCGAATTGAGTCTAACACATGTTTTAAAACACATTAAGTCACACAAGAGTCACACACGTGTCAAAACACATTGAGTCAACCTCAAGTCAGTCAATCACCTTAGGTCAACCCTAAGAAAAACACCAGCAAAGTCTTTGCAATCTTTTTATTTCTACAGGATACAACCATTCAGCAAAGCTCATGTTCGTAGCCAACCAGATGAACTCAACAAACATTCAAGTATCAAAAATCTCTTTTGTTCAAAGACGCGTGGACATTCCTATCAAGCTCTTTTGCTCAGAGACGTGTGGGCATCCTATTTAAGCTCTTTTGTTCAACAAAGACGCGTGGACATATAAAAAAACTCTTTTTCTCAAAGACGCGTGGACATATCTTTCAAAGCTCTTTGTTCATAGACGCATGGACCTATCTTTTCAAGCTATTTTGCTCAGAGACACGTGGGCATCCTATTAAAGCTCTTTGTTCAGAGACGCGTGGACATTTCTTTTCAAGATTTTTTGCTCAAAGACACGTGGGCATCCTATTAAAGCTCCATTGTTAATAGACGAGTGAACATCCCTCTAAAAGCTCCAATGTTCAGAGATGAGTGAACATCCCTCTAAAAGCTCCATTTGCCAGAAACGAGTTAACATCCCTCTAAAAGCTCCATTGTTCAAAGACGATTGAACATTCCTAAAAAATAAGCTCTTTTGTTCAGAGACGAGTGAACATCAACAACAACAAAGCACGACCACAACATCAAAAACGACAAGATGGTGTTCCCTAGCTTGTGGAAGGATTTCACAACAACAAAAGCAACAACGAAATTGGTCATATCAGAGGCGTGTGCTCGATGGTGCAAGATACGTGTTTCTTAACTCTTTTATCTGTTTAACTAACGCTAGTTTGCAGTATAGACGTTATAAGAATGATTAAGGATTGCAAAACGTTCTGAATCATTCTCCGTCCCTATTGCTACTTTGACTTTTGTTTTCAAAACATGCATTTCTCCAAACTCAGCCAAAGTGGGGGCTTCTGTAAACACCCAAATTTTTCTCCCCAAAACCAAACTCAGTGATGAATACCTTTCACGTCATTTGATTATCGAACGAAGTGACAGTGTGAAAGGTCTAGTGATGAGGATGTTTTTATTAAAATATTTCTCTTTCTGTTTTTAAAAATATTTCTTTTCTAACTCTATTTATGAAAATAGACAAACCAATTTGGTTTGACCCATTACAAGGGTCTAATAATAGTGTAGTTGGATTTTGATCAAAAATACCTTTCCAATGATATATTATAAGCCCAATTCCGATGAATAATGAGGAAGTTATGGCCAAAATACTAAACTGGGCTCAAACCGTATTTTACCTACGGCCCAATGATCATGTGGAGGGTCCAAAGGTTTAATCCCATTCCTAAAATAATTAGGATTAATTATAAGCTTCTATGAGTTTCTAAAAGATCTTAAATATCCATTTTGATAAGATAAAATCAAAGAATTCGAAATTGAATAAAAACTTTCCTTTTTTGTAAGTCCTAATTCTATTCGAATTTAAAAATGTTCAAATACAGGCAAATATTATTTTTTCCTCATAATCTTTATCCAAATCATTTGGTTTGATAGATCTTGAAATTATCTTTCTAATGATATATTATAATATTAATTCCGAGCTATAACGAAAAAGATATGAAAGGAATACGAAACTCTATCCAATTGACACTCTTCCACTATTTTGGCCATATATTTTTATCTAAAAATTATTTTAATCTGAAAATAATTGGGTTGGAAATTATACTTCAAGAGCTTTCTAACGACTTATTATATGACTTATTTGGACTTCTGGATCAAAAGATATGATAAAAACAAAATCCGCAAAAAGATGTCTCAGCGCCAAATGACAGGTCTGTCGCCTGGCGCTGCTCCTGTCGTCTGGCGCTTAATCCTATTGTTGGCGACAGGAGGTATTTTATTCCAAATATGACTTTCTTTGATCTCGTGCTATTTTTTCTATAAGGGTCGTATCTCCCCGTTTTTCATTCACAACCATCATATCTCTCTATTCTCTTTCTAAAGCTAGAAGCTTTCTCTCTCTATTCTTTTTTCTAAATCTTCCCTCTAACAAAATTCCTCACTCATTAGTCCTAGACACACCTAGCCAAGTTTGAGGTTGCCTTCGCCCTAGATGTGAAAGGTTTGATAAATCTGAGGGTTTGGTCCCAAATCCTAATTTCAATTATTTAATTTAATTGTTTGTTTATTATTTTCCTTGAAGTTACTAGCGTGTGTATTTTGTTATTAGAAAAAGGTACGAGGCATCGAAGTAAGTAATTTAGTTACTTTATTGATTTTTTGATATAGAAATCATGGTTAGATTATTTTGTTGATTCCTAGTATCATGTTAGGATGCTTTGTTGCTTCCTAATATCATGTTTAGTGTAATAACTAAAATTTAGAATATCATGTATATTTATATGTTGCTTCCTATTTCTTTCCTAATATCATGTTAGTGTCATGTTAGGGCTAATTGATCTTTAATGTTTAGTGACATGCTAGGTTTTGTTATTAATCATGTTAGTATCATGCCTAGGATTTTGCTAACATTATTATTATGATTTATTAACATGATTATGATGATGATTATTATTATGTTGCTTGATTTAGTATTGTTATTTCTTAATCACGCCTTTTATGGATATTTAAAGGGAATTTGTACTTGTAATCACGCTTAATAAGATAATTAATAATCTTGTTTAGGCTAATATGATTATAATTCAAGTAATCGCCAATAATAGGTTTGTTTGTGCATTAATATTCAAACAACATAGATAAACATGTTTAGGGTTAATATATTGATTGTATGTTAGTTAGAAAGCGCACATGAATACGAGAAAAATAAAGTAGGTATCTATTTTTAGGGCAAGTTTAATCTCTTTTAGGTTGGATTTGTACCTTCATCCTTGAATTTCCAGTAATGGTTCCAGACCTATTGGAGTTAACGATCTCCTGGATCGTTATTAAGGGGTGTAACCTTCACCCTGTGAACGGTTTACAAGTTCCTAAAACTTGTTAGCGACTCTTTTACTCTAGCTTCCTTCCCTTTGGAGGCCACCATGCTTAAGTGTATGATCACAGTGGGGCTCAAGTGTGGGATGCTTGAAATATTCCCTACAATTCTTCGTAATACGCTCGAGATGCTGCCTCGTTACCTTACGTGGAAAACCCAATGTGGGACAAAACCACGGTCAAGGGAAAAAGAGTACAACTCTTATTTTCTCTCCCTAATGAATACATAACTCGAGATCTTCTATTTCCGCAACAATGTATCCAATATGCTTGGATATCTTCTCATATGTAGTAAGTAAAATATCATTCGTTGATCTTCGTAAGCTGAAGTTGCATCTTCAATTCTTCAAGTCTTCACGTGAACATGTGAAGTGTCTTCATTTCACCATACATGTGTTTATCTCTAGTATCATTATTTCAAATCTATGTTTAGTAGTTAATTTAAAAATTAAACTTATGGGATTAGGACTTCTTCTAGAAGTCGTTAATAATAGAAGTTGATGATCATTATTTGATCAAACATTCATTAATAATCATTTTATGACAAAAGTTAACATTATTAATGTCGTTCTTCAATCTCATATGAATTATAATATAACATATGTAATTATATACTACCTCTGTTACAGGTTATGTGCAACGATTTGACATAAAGCAGAGAGGGAAAATGTCTAATCGTTGCACATAACCTGTAACGGAGGTAGTACATTGATCATGGTTCTTCTGGACCATAAGAAACAATCTCACGCATAAGTATCCCGTTTCTTTAAAAGTTTTGTAATAAACTACAAGATAATTTTTCTGCGAATACAAATAGTAAATCTCACTAACTCTTATATACTCATATTTTAGGTTGAGATGTCAATGATGTAGTCACATAAAATTTTCAAGAGTTTGATAAATGTAATATTAAAAAATTTGTAGGCTGAGTATTTAAATACGTCGTATATAAGTTCTTCAGAAACTCTTCTTACATGATTCATAAAATTCTATTATTAAATAAACATCATTAATAACTTCATAATTAGTGTAAAACCATTGAAATATAAATATTTCTTTGTAATTTTCCATCAAAGTTGTAAATATGACTTACTATATATTTTGAACAAGCATTCACATATACCACAATTATTGTATAGAACTAATGCATCAATATGTGAGATAGAAAATAAAATATACAATGAGTAATGCATCTAACAACTTTCAATATATGCAATGAATAATTTATTAACTTATGACTCACACATATATATGTACATGCATAATACACTGTACAGTGTGGATTTAAAATCCATATTTCATTAGATTTCTGGTCCATGATAAACTTATGATTATTATCATTATATCGACATCAAAATAGACATATATTTCAAATCCCTTATTCACTAGTCCACTCTATTATGCATATGCATATTATTCATCAGTTCCATTGTGTATTGGCATTATAAAGTTCCTTTAACGTACATTTCGCATGCTATTTCACTATGATATCTGAATACATTTCTTTTTGGTACCATCATAACTTTCTTACATCATATACCATCTATTATAATAATTCAGATATCAATACCACTTTTAGGGTATTTCATTCACTATGGTATTTATATACTATTACGCTATTAGTGTTAACTGCACTATCTTGCCAAATATCATATCTATTAGACATATCTTTATTTTGGAACCAATCATATACAACCTACACTTCAGGTGTAGTGATTCAAGTACAATTGGCATGATTTTATCTCAATATATAACGTAGTAAATGTATCTTCAACGCTATATAACATGAGTCATAATTGAATACAAATCAAATTATAAATGTGAAACATATCCTAATAATATATATACAAAAGTTGCATATAATTTTTCAAACTACCACTATAGGGATCATAAATTTTCTTTATTTATTTAATTTTTCCAACTTTTGCTAACTCGTTTTTTCTCCCCCTAAGTTGGTAAAATATGTCATTTATAGGGGCGTCTTATTATATACCAACTTAGTAGACAGATTTGCATTAATAAAATTCACTTCATTAGGAGGATCACAATCAAAATTTATTTCCCAAAAGATTTGTATTAAACAAGATTGATCTCTTCTAGAGAACAACTTCAATAAAGAATCATTTCTTCATTAATTTTACATTGCATGTGTATTTAATATTACCCTTTTCATTATATCTTCTGGGAAACAATGTCAATGGGGAGACATGTGTTGTGCAGTTGTACGTTTTTCCCTCCTTTCCAATTTCTTATGTACTAACATATAATAGCCCCAATCAAAAGAATTGTTATACAAGCATAAATCACTTGCTTATAATTCTACTAGGTGGTGATATTCTAGATCTTTAAATAAGACTTAAATAGTGTATTTGGTGAGCTTCCGGCCGCCTAATAGTTGACAATAATATATAAGTTATTTTGGTGAGCTTTTGGTTACCCATTACTCTTTTATATTAGAAATCAAAACCTATTAACTCTTGACATTTTCATCAATATAAATTATTACGAATCACAATTCAAATATAGCTCAATCTCAATGTTATGTATTGCTATTCAATTCATTTCATATATCAAACATTGAGAGAGGTTCAACACATTATCAAATGAAACTTCAGGTTTCCATAACAGGTAATTATTAAACCCGGATGTCTTAATTTAATTATCACATCCAATCATTTCTCTAAATTTGAAGTTTTGTCAGTTTTCCAACACTAGTGATCAGTTTATTAAACTTGATTTATACATGGCCATGAATATGATGTGATATTATAACACCAACATGTGTATCTTTATACAATTGGAAAGACAATCAATTAATATTTTATCCAATAATTACTCATACTCTACTAGAGTTTAAACTATAAACTTGATACATGGTAATCTTGTTGGATTTTTCATACTCTTCAAGAGTCTTTTATATAATCATAAAACTAACATAAGAATTTTACTAAAAGTTATTTCTTCTAGAAATTTAATGTAGTTTATCACTCCCTCAAATTCGTCATTATGAATAGTGGCTCCTTTTCTTTTCGAAGATACTTTATTATCTATAGATTATATTGATCTATCACACTTCAGGCACGCTATAGGTTCATCAGCAATTGGTGTTGTCATTTTAGGACATCAATTTTAATTAGAGCATTTATAATTAGTATATATGATCAATGAAATTTATTTATATCCACCTTCAGGATGGTATCATTTCAAAATATTTATTAACTTGTGG
The DNA here is from genome assembly GCF_001683475.1 of Chenopodium quinoa. NCBI lineage: Eukaryota > Viridiplantae > Streptophyta > Magnoliopsida > Caryophyllales > Amaranthaceae > Chenopodium > Chenopodium quinoa. The sequence continues at coordinate 2,543,492 of NW_018744821.1, read as the reverse complement.
TCACTTCTATTAAATAAATAATTGATTTTTAAGTTAATGTATATATCAAACTGAACATCAATATTTATTATTTATGTGCAAGGATTACATAAAATAATGGAAAGAATACAATCTCCCCCTAATCCTTGCATATGGGGCAAAAACGAATCCAACATTAAATAACATTTTGATTTTAAAGCATAAATTCTAATAGCAATGTATGTATCTAGTATGATAAAATTACTCTTATGAAGTCAACTCATAACTCTTGCCCAACTATAGAATCTTCATATAAAAATGTGGGCATATATGACGATACCTTTTCAATTGAGTTTCTCACAATATAATGATATGCTCAACCTCTTATTAAACTCATAAAATTCTTAATTTATTTATTTATTTATTTTCTAAAATGAATATTAATTACTCATGTTTGCAATCCTTATGAACTTTACATGAATTATCATCATGTAAACATTTTTTTTAATCATATAAATTTTCATTCACTTTTGGCAATAATGAGTAAACAATTTATTTATCAACACTCATCTAGGATTCATTATATTTGATATCCATCCAAATTAAAAATATATTAACTACTGAAAAAAAAAACTTTTTATATTCTTTCCCTTCATATAATTGGTCTTGTAAATGATAGATAAACAAATCAACATACTTTAGAAACTATTAGACATTTATATGTCATTTTGATCCTTCTAAAATATAAGAGACTTCAAGCATACAATTCCTCCAGTACTTCATGTTTAATTTATTATCATAGTATCAAAATATTTATAAAACTAACATAAAATTTATACAAATTAAATATTATATACTCCCTTTGTTCCTAAATGTTCTACTCATTTCAGTTTAGCACACATGCCAATGCACATTTTATTTTGATCATATCTTTAATTATACATTAGAAAAATTATAAAAATTAGATATTTTTGTACCCCACATGACTATATTTTGACTTATATATTCAGAGATATTTAGAAGATTATCTCATTGCATATTTATGGTGAAGGCTATGCTATATCACAATATAAATAATATAAGTTGCATATTCAATAAAAAATCTTCATTCATATGCAACTATAATCACATGGCCACTATTTCACTAATGTCAAACGAACATGTATGTTACTGTTAGCAACTACGTGGAAAAAACAAGTCCTTAATTTCCAAGGAACATCCTACCATGAGAGAGAGTCCCCCCTTCCCTCAAAACAAAAACCTCCTACCACCTCCTTGCTCCCCGGCTCACCATTGCAACCACCTTTCTGCCCCTCCTCCCCACCTCTTCAACCGCCTCCTCTACCTCCCCTATTATCACCCCGTCGACCCCCTCTTATGCTTCCATCACTTCTTCATTTTCCTCTTCCGAATTCCCCTTCTCAATCAATCCTCTCCTACCCCCCCTCCAACCCTCTCCCTCTGCAGTGTTAAACTTCTCCTTCAAGAGTGTGCTCACTGCTTATGCAGATGGCATCCCTTCTCCCTTACTTCCTCTACCCCCCAAAAGCGTTTGATGTTGAAAAAGATAATTTCGTTCCAATTGAGTAAATAGAGTACCTTACCCTTTGCAAAGAATGGCTACTTGCCATCATTTCAAAACGATGTGGAAGATCTTTCTCGACAGACTTCTTTGTTGAAAAGATCGCAAAGATTTGGAAACAAAAACTCCCACTGGAAACATATCCAATAGGGAAAGGTTTTTTCATTATTAAATTAAAATCGCAGGAAGACTTTGATAAAGTCTTAAAGTCATGACCTTGGTTCATGAATGGAACCTATCTGTTGATAAACAGATGGACCCTAGGACTCAAACCATCTACGGCTAATCTACACCAGAAGCTAATGTGGGTGGAACTACTAGAGCTCCCGGCGGAGTTACACTTTGTAAATTTAATCACAAGGCTTGGAAATTCTCTTGGTACTTTCATCAAAGCAGAAACCAACATTAGAAGGAATAGCCTTCGCATGGAAAAAATTCTTGTGCTAATGGATGCGGAAAAAGACCGCAAGGAGAGCATTTGGATTGGAAAGATCAAACAACCACTAATCTATTCTGATTTACAATCTCCAAAACAAAGTCCGAAGGTAAATACTGAGTTTGAAAATATAGGAAAGGAGGGTGGAGAGGATAACATTCTTATAAGTAATAAGCCCGCCGGCGAATTGGTGCCATCGGAAAAGAGAAACAGGAATGATGGTGATTTGGGTTGGAAATTAGTTTCCAAAGGAAGAAAAGGCAAGGTATTATTCGTTGGAGCAATCACGCGCCAAAGGTGGGACCAGTCAAAACAAAATAATAATACACGTAAGCCAATTCAGAAAAATATGTTCTCCAAGCTACAATTGGAAATACTAGAAAATGTGTGCCCTCCGGAAAAATCTCCTCCCCTCAGTAATGATGATTTTCTTCCAAATAAATCCTTCCAAAATACCTTTTTTCGCTTCCCAATATTCTTTCAGAGCTATGCTGCCAAAAATCGACTCGTCTTCTCAAATGTCATCTCACTTTACCCCTTCTTTCCTTCCCAATATCAGGCGATTTCAAAATTACAACCTCTTCACCTCCCCTTTTAAACTCACCCAGCCTCTCTATACAATCCTCTCCCCTCTTCCAATCAAACCTTACCCCCTCTCGAAAAAATCTAGAAAAAAATGGAAAATAGAGCACGACGCTCTCCAAAACCAGCCCAACAAGAATCCTCACAAGAACTCACCCAAATCAGGTAATAGTGAGGCCAACTCAAGCAAGAAACATCATCACCAGAACAAAACCAAAATTCACCAGCCCATCCACAATGATCAACCTTCAATCCTTTTTTGCTCAGGACATACTAGGTACTTGGAACTCTCTAACACCAGGCCTAGTTTGCCAGATCATTCTAGAACCTGAAAAAGTACTACCGATGTTCCAGAAATTTCAGATGGAAGACGAGGTGGACCCAAGAGTCCTGGTTCCTGCACACATCCCGTCTCCGGAGGATGTGAAGCTGATGAATGAACCCCTAAGAGTGTTGATGCGCTGGTGGATCAACGACCTGCAAAAGAACCATTCAGGCCTCGTAATTCCATGGGAACTCCAACTAGTTTCTGATCCGAAACCCGTGCTTCCTCGAGAAAGAAAAGCCATGTCGATTACAAGCGAGTGGCTCTTGGCTCAGTCTGTGGCAAGGACAAACAACGTCAAATGGTTTCATCTAGTCTGAGAGGCCACTCAGCTCCAGCTCCAATGTGCATGGGGTACGGAGAGGTAGGGGAACAACCAACTAGATGTTTGGGGTGAAAGTGAAGGTTAAAACTCTGGAGAAGCTCAGTTAGTACTTGGGGCGCTACATAACAGTAGACAACGATGCATCCTTCGAGTCAAAGAAGGAGCTTGTGAAACTACCATTCATGAAGCATGGGATGTCGATCCTCATGTGGAATGCTAGGGGAATTGCCCGACGAGGGTTCAAACGTAACATCCGTCAACTCTTGCTAGATCATAATTTGGAGATTGTTGTGCTGAATGAAACAAACGTTCAGAAGTCGGGTGTTGAAGAGATAATTGATAACCTGTCTTTCAATTCCTTTGAGGTATTCGACCCAGTGGGCCTTTCGGGGGGCATCCTGGTGCTGTGGAAGTCAGGGGTGACAATGTCGTGGTGGTCTCAAAAGAACCACGGCAATCCACGCAGTTGTTTAGGTGAGAAACATATATAAATTATTTTTATCTATGATTTATGCTAGTACATACTAGTTATAAAGCTCGTTTAGATTTGTGGAGTGATTAGATTCTTCTTGAGCAAAGTATAAATTTGCCTTGGGTGGTCTGTGGGAATTTCAATGAGATCTGTTTTCAACATGAAAAATGGGGGGGGGGGGGTAACCCTCACCTGATTAATCAAATGAATAGTTACAAAGAGACCATGTATGATTGTAACCTTGTATATCTAGGCATCACAGGCCATAAATTCACATGGTTTAATAAAAGAAAAAAGAACCCAATTTTTTAGCATCTTGATCGGTTTTGGGCCTCTCACACCTAGATCCATTTATTTCTGGATGCAGTTGTCAAAAATCTACCAAGACTAAGCTCAGACCATAACCCGGTTTTGCTTGAAATTGACAAACGGGTCAAATTTCCGAGGGAAAAAGTTTTTAGATTTGAATCCATGTGTTTATCAGACCCAAATTTTGATCTATTTGTCAAGAAGGACTGGGCTACAGTCTAGTATGACTTACTAGTTAAACTTAGTTACCTCTCTAATAGTGTTACTAGTTGGGCCATTAATGTTTTTGGATCAATCCAGAAAAAAATTAAAACTCTAAGGGCTAGAATAGATGGTGCCCAAAAAGCCCTTGAAAGAGACCCGAATAATTACTTCCTCTTTGACCTTGATTACTATCTAAATGAGGAGCTTAATCAACTGTTAGAACAGGAGGAAATGTATTAGGTTGCTCGATTAAGGTCGGATTGGTTGATTAATGGGGATAGAAATACTCAATTCTTTCACCTATAAACAACTACCCAAAAAAAGAGAAACAAAATCCTCTCCATCAAAAATGAGGTTGGTGAATGGATTACCAATCCTAACCTCATTCATGATCATATTGTTTCTTTTTTCTCTAATCTTTTTTCTTCTGAGCAAACCTCTCTCCCTCCTCCTCCTTCTTTGGACCAGTCTATAGCTTGCTCCTTTATCTCTCCCCTGTGTGAAATAAAAGAATCAGTTTTCTTTATTGGGCGCCTGAAAGCACCAGGACAGGATGACTTCCATTCTATCTTTTTCCAGCACTTCTGGGAAGAATTAAAACCTGATTGTTACAACCTCCTAGCCTCAATTTTCACTTCAAAATTAGTCCCTCAAGATATAAATAAAACAATCATCTACCTCATCCCAAAGATTGAAAATCCCACAAAAATTTCCAGTGTCCGTCCCATAAGTCTTGTGAATTCTTGTTATAAATTTCTCTCTAAGATTATTGTTAACAGAATTCGCCCAAAGCTCGATTCAATCATATCACCCAACCAAAACAATTTCTTACCAGGCAGAGGTACTGTATTAATTTTATTATAGCTTCTGAAATAATCCAGTCTATGGATAAAAGAAAAAAGTGAAGAAAGGGCTTGTTCGCTCTGAAAATTGACTTGGAAAAGGCGTATAATAGAATGGAGTGGTAATTTATTAGACATTGTGTTCTTTTCTTTAACTTTGATAATGATTCTATTGAGCTCATTATGAGACGTGTCTCATTTGTCTCCTCTTCCATCTTAATTAATAGGAAACTCTCAAAATCTTTCACCCTCTCTCAAGGGCTAAGACAAGGGGACCCCTTATCCCCCTATTTGTTCATTATTTGTCTGGAATTTCTTTCCAGAATGATCCATAAAGAATGTGAAAACAAAAATTAAAGCCCTTTTAGATTTAGAGGGGGGAAAACCTATATTTCTCACCTCCTTTTTGCGGATGATATCATTCTTTTTAGTCAAACTGATACAAAAACCTTAGCCTCCCTCTCTCTTACCTTGTCAAACTTTTTAACATGTCAGGGCAGAAAATGAATGAACAAAAGAGTTGCATTCTGTTCTCTAAAAACACTTCCCAAGCTATGATTGATGAGTTTGAACATGAGTTAAATGTCACTGCTTCCTCTGATCTTGGAAATTACCTAGGTTTCCCCCTCACTTCAAAAAAACATTCAAAGAAAATCCTTCAATTCCTTATTGATAGAGTTGGCAGTAGACCCGCCTCTTGGAAGGCAAAAGTGCTAAACAAAGCTGGAAGATCCACCCTCATCAAATCAACTCTTCAATCTATCCCTAGGTACTATATGCAAGTGCTTCATTTTCCAAAGTATCACTATAAAAAGTTGGATTCAATTTATTCAAGGTTCTTTTGGGGAAAGTCAGGGGAAGGCAAGAAGCTTACCTGGATTTCTTGGGATAACCTCTGCAAAACCTAAGGGAAAAGGGGGGTTAGGGTTCATAAACCATGACCACATAAATGTGATCTCCCTTTCCAAACTCTGTTGGTCTCTCTAAAACAACAAAGGATGGGTTGCAAAGCTCCTTAGAGATAAATATATTGACTGCAAACCTCATCCTACATCCTTCAACAAGGGTTCCCTCATTTGGAAGGGTATTAGAAAGACTTAGAACCACTTTGAATCAAGCCTCATGTGGAATAATGTAGGTAATAGAGATTATATTAACCTTTGGCGGGATAGGTGGCTACTAAATAGATCTCTTAGGGATTTATTAAATGGCCCTATCCATGCAAATAAGCATCATCTCACTGTCTCTCAATGCCTTTCTAGCTCCCATTCTAGAGAGCTATTAGAAAGCCTCCTATCTTTCCAAATACTTGATGAATTGCATGGCATGATAAGTTCTGTCTCCCTCTCTGAATCCCCTGACAACTCTTACTCTAGCTAGACATTTAGAAATAAATTTGACTCTCATAAAGCTAGAATTGCTCTCCTAGATGATAGAAGTGATGAGAATTCTGAGTTTAATTGGATGTGTATTTGGAATCTCATCTCCCACCCAAAGATAAAACTGTTCCTATGGTAGTCAGCTTGGAATAGACTACCCTCCAATAGAAACCTCAACCTCAGAATCCCTCAAATCTCAGCTTGGTGGCCCTTCTGCTCAATTTCAGCTGAAACAATTGATCATTTGTTCAGGTTTTGCTCTAGAGCTAAGGAGTTTTAGAACTTGATTCCCTCTCCCATCCCTCTTAACATCAACATGCCCTGGAAACATTGGCTCACCAAAAATCTAAAACTCTAAAAAACTTTCTCTCACTTAACTCCTTGGAATTGTAGACATCTACTTTTGGCCTCCTGTCCCGACAGTAAGTACAATGACGATAAATAAAGCCATCTTCATGTTGGATCATAGTGAAGAATACTTATGGATAACTAGTTAAGCCATAAAACACAAAAGACTAGCCCAAATTAAGGAAAAGCCAAAACAAAGGTACAATTAACTAAACCCGATCATAATTAGACTTAAGCCCGTGCTTAAACCCTAACAATGAAGGATTTAGGAGCGCCTAGGTTAAAACTTAGTGCTGCCGCAGAAAAAGCCGCTCGCATCTCACAAAGTCGCGCTGGGCTATTTATTACCAAGGTAATTCAAGTTCTATATACATTGGCAAAAAAATACAATCATCTTATTTTCTTTTAATAATAGGGCTATTTATTACCAAGGTAATTCAAGTTCTATATACATTGCCTAAAAGAAAAAGAGTTAATACAATAAATTGATTTGATATATCGACAACCTCGACGTCAGCTTTAGATGCCTTTAACAACTCTTGAGAATTGGTCTTTTCACTTGTCATGAGTAACTAAAATATCTGCCTACGTGGGATATCTCCATCTTCTCTAAGCGAGGAATATTGATTGAACATGATCGCTACATGAAAAAAATGATCGTTATCACTATCACACGTATACCTCACTGCCAAGTCATCACGATGATTCAAATATTAAGTCAATAATCCTTGCTTTTCAAAAACATGTTTAATTTTGTTTCTTTATTCTTCTATGGGAAAGTTGGATTCCCCTTCCTTTTTATACAAATCCGTCTTTTTTGTTCATTTCTTTTTTAAGGGGGTAAGTCGAGATGATACCTCCTATTTGGCATCTAAAATACTCGAAAATAGTAAAAACATTTCGCTCTTTGCCTCAAATTGGGGGCTTAATAAAGCCAGGACATCCCCACTTCTCTCTATTTACAGATTTGAACACGCTATTTATGCTGCAAAATCAATGTCATGCAAAGCTTATTACGAACCATCTTAATAACTTTAAATGACAAAGGGAAAAATACCACTTCCTATTATTTGACCAAGATAATTAATTATGTTACTTGATCAAACAATTTGTGATAAACAAATGCAATAATCCACAAATTAAAAACACAGTATTGAGGCTTTAAATAAACATGAGATCCCCTAGCATATGTATACATGAATTCCAAAAGCCAACTAAAGTCTACGCTTGGGAGCTTCGAATTAAAAATATAGGTCTCACCTTAACTTTCATTTTAAAATGAGACCATATTTTAGAAAGTGATTCGAATGATTTTATAAATTATTCTAACACTTCACCAAAAGTTTGATAAACATTCATTTTCAAACTACGGTACTTATTTAATAGAAAGAACTTCACTTTTAATTAGAAAAATATGACAATGATGACAAGCAGAAAAACATAAACAAAATCAGATATACGAAAGTTTGCTCACATTTTCATATCTTTGTTAAAATAAGTTGCAAATTACAACTTATCTTCATTAATCTTGGACAAAAAAGTCACACTCAATTACGAGCTAGACTTTTCTTTCCATTTTGGGTCCGGTTTTGAAAATAATATAATTATTGGATCCCTTTTCCAATTTTGAATTCTAGTTCGAAACAACATGTTTCTAATAAAAAATAGTATTCAAAATTTCATTTCTGAAATTTTGTTTTCTCAAATAAATAATGTTCATATTATCTATAACCGTTTGGATAATACATGTATTTTTCCAAAAGGAATGAATTAAGATTCGACTTCTTTTTGACTCGAACTTGTTCTCGCTTAGTTCTCCTGCAAATATTGGCTAAGGGATGGTAAACAAACCACCTACTAGACCAAAATCAAAGATTGATAAGAACAAAGAAAATATTTGATGTTCTAAATCAACTTTTAGAATAAAATCACCACAATGATCTTTACAAACGTTTAGACATTAGGTAAGATTACTAAACCTTGAACACGATTGTTTTTGGTCTGTAAACAAGAAAAGAACTAACTTGCTTTCTTGAACATGACTTTAACTAAAATGCAAAAGCCATGTCATTATCCTAAATATATCAAAAAACAAAATAGGATATATACATAGGTCCATCCCAATATCATGATTATATGGATGCCTAAACAATAGCAAGTCGTTAGAACTACCCCAAAATGGGGGCTCAAAGACTTGTGAAATATCAAGAATGCGCATACCCGACACATAGGGGCTCCAATATCAACAAAAAAAAACAAAATGAGATATTCATGCCATTCGAGCTACTTTCGAGGATCGCCTAAACTACAAAGGGTTGACGTAGATCTCGAGCCTTACAATTTTCAAAGGTATCATAATGATTTAATAATCATGTTGTTCCTTTGAAAACTAAGTATGCAACTAAAGTTGGCCATTAAACATGTTACATACTCAAGCCATTTTCAAGTTCAACTTCAGAAACTAGCTTAGTGCATAATTGTTGTTCCAATACTTCAATTTACTCTAGAGATTAGAGAGTATGACTAGTATAGAGCAAAAGAAACAAAATCATGATGCATAAAACGTACTTGCTCATACGAAAGTTTAGTACTCAATCATTCATCATGAAAATTTTATCAAGACACATTATTTCATGAGTTAGAATGTAAACAAAAGACTCCTAAATTCTAAATTAAGGAGTCTTCATTATTATCCATTGTTCCACACATTAGAATTTCGCAAGGGGGATAAAATCTACTTTCTCGAGCTTCAAAACAGTGAAAAAATTCGAACTCAAAAGAAAGAATTCAAAAGTAGCAAGAATAGACGAAAAAAATTTTGAACAACATTTCATTTTTCCTCTTACTTGTTCTAATGAATGACCAATATTACTAGACTTAGCAAATTTCTATGTTAAAACATGAGTGGTCAAAAAAAGATTTAAACACACTAGTTTAATCATTTCCAAGATCCTAGTTGTTATCATAATAAGACAAAACACGGGATTTCAAGACCCATTTCAAGCAACATGAAAGGGTCTAATTATTAAAAAACAAACAAGTCATCAAAGTCACCCAACATTGGGGGCTACAATATTCGATAATATAAAATGGGCGCTCAAAAGCCCGAAGTATAGCCAAACTACTCTAGTTCGATGATGTCTTCAAGAATTCCCTAAACTAACTAGTTTTGTGCAAATCTTGAGATCACAGTTTTATAAGTAAAAAATAATAACAGTCGGTTATTTTTATCATTGATAAAACCTATTTTGAAACTTACGCATGAAAACTGTTTACTTTGATCATCGTCCTTTTTTACCTATTAATCATGAATACCGCAAGCGAAAAAAAGCTTTTAATGGAAAACAAGAATTTAGAAGACGTCCTAAAGTCTTGAGTGGTGAAGAGGTGTTTGAAAAGGTTAAAGACATTCAGGTAACCTTTGGGAAGAAAAATAGATCAAAGCTTCCTAAACAAGGGTACAAGAAATGTTCAAAGTTTTGGCGTTTACCTTATTGGAAATTCGTTTTTGTTCGACACTGTTTGGATGTGATGCATATTGAAAAAAATGTGTGTGATAGCTTAATTAATACATTGTTGAATGTCAAAGGTAAGACAAAAGATGGTGCCAATGCTCGTGATGACTTGAAGGAAATGGGAATTAGAAGTGAATTGCACGCTCTTGATGGAAGTAAAAGATATTTTCCTCCTGCAACTTTTACATTGTCACGAACAGAGAAAAAAGTCTTCTGTGAAAGTTTAGCTGGAGTTAAAGTTCCAGAGGGGTTTTCCTCAAATATTAGCAACCTTGTTTCAATAGAAAATTTGAAACTTGTGGGGCTAAAGTCTCATGATTGTCATATTTTGATGCAACATTTGCTACCAGTAGCTATTCGCTCAATTTTACCTAAAAATGTTTGATATGCGATTATTAGGTTGTGTTCTTTCTTTAATGCGATGTATGATAAAGTCATTGACCCAAAAGACTTGGATCATTGGGAAACTGAAATTGTTGTCATTATTTGTCAATTAGAGATGTTCTTCCCTCCATCTTTTTTTGACATTATGATTCATTTACCCATTCACTTGGTCAGAGAGATTAGATATTGTGGGCCGGTTCATTCGAGGAGTCAATGGCCTTTTGAAAGGCAAATGAAAACTTATAAGGGATATGTTAAGAATGCCTTTCACCCTGAAGGTTGTATTGCTGAACGACTATTTTATGAAGATGTTGCTGGACTAGGTAGTGAATATGTACAAAATGCAAAGGTTATTGGGATTCCTATATCTCGACACACTGGAAGAATGGAAGGTAAAGGGATCATAGGCCATAAACAGCGTGATTTGTCTTATCAAGAGTGGCACTGGGCTCACACGTATATTCTTTTCAATGAGGACGAAGTAGCACCTTATGCTAAGAATAATATTTCCTTCTTGAAACAGAAAAACCGTAAGATGAATCACAAATCACTATTAAGTGAACATCATAGATCATTTAGCACCTGGCTAAAAGATCAAGTAATTAGTGAGCTTCTAGATCCATCAAATTCCATTTCTGAGCGAATTAAGAGTTTAGCTAGAGGACCCAATTTCAGGGCATCCTTTTATTCTGCATGTGTATAATGGTTGTACGTTCTACACTGAGGAGCAAGATAAAATCAGTACTATGCAGAATAGCGGGGTAGTTGTTGAAGCGGAAGCTATGCACTTTGCCAGTGCTAAAGACAATAGTCCTTCCTATGGTAAAATGTGGTATTATGGTATAATTGAACAAATCATTGAAATGCACTACAATGGCTTTACAATACCAATATTTAGATGCAAATGGGTTAATAACAACAGTGGAGTTGAATATGAAGATATAGGGTTTACTTTGGTTAATTTTGATAAGCTTGGTTTTGAGGAAGATCCTTTATCTTAGTTAGCCAAGCGAAACAAGTTTTTTACATGACTGATCCGGCTAATAAGAAAAGATATGCTGTTATAAAACCAAGATCCCGGCATGAAATTAATGACGCTTACGATGATGACATTGAGTTGGAGGAAGATTTTTCCACAAATGTGATTCAAGTTGATGATTTCATTGATGATCATGGGGAGGATTCATTAACATACGTGCGTGATGACCATAGTGAAGGCATGTGGGTTGATAGTAATGATGAGGGTGTATCTTGAAAGCGTCGTCGGAAAAAGAAATAAGGTGAAGTGCATGATTTTACAAAACTACACCCTTAAAATAATATATGTTTCTATGCTCCCTTATAGTGTTATGTTTAATGAATTTTAGTGAAATCTCATTTAAGTTGTGACATGTATGTAATATTTATCTTTATTAGTTTTAATCTTGTAACTCATCAACTCTTTGCATCTTCTAGGCTAATGGCAAGAAATAAAAAGCAGGTACACCAACCTGAAGGTAATGAGGATGAAGATAATTCTGATGTTGAACGACTTAGTCGTGAATATGAAAGGGGTCGTACAGTACTTGCTGCTGTTGGAAAGGCAATTCAAAACGGGACCAAGATCCCTTTAGAGTGGGATCCTATAACTAAGTTGCCATGCGGGGAACATAGACTAACCTTTTCTGGCTATATTGGTGTAATTGTTCGGGAACGAGTATGCATCACTTATGAAACGTGGAAAAAGTTCCAAGAGCTCTGTTAGATGATTTGTATGACAAAATAAAGGTAAGATCCACTTAGTACTTAGTAACAACTATATACGTACTATTGTTTTTTTTATTGTGTTACTAAGAGTATTCAAAATTAATTGAGCAGAAAGGTTTTGTAGTCTTAGAAGAGCGTAAGGAGTATATTTTACAGCAGGCAGATGACAGGTGGAGAGCTTTTAAAACCCGGTTGAGAAGAGATTGGCTATACCATAAAAAAACTGGAAGGTTAAGAGAAAAGCCACCAGATTGGAAATATCCTTGGATCACTAAAGATATTTGGGACAAATTTTTTACAATGAGTATTGATGATAAGTTCAAGGTATGAATTTATTATGATGTTTATACTACTTAGTTTGAGTTTAGCTTATATTTTAGATGGAGATTATCTAAGAAAATTCTGGTTAGCAACTAGTGATTTGTTATTAAGAAATAGTGGTGAAATTTTTTGGGAAGTATAAACATTTTTTGTACTCTGCTAGTCTACTATACTTGATAAGGGTTGTCTACTGTACTTTATAGGGATTTTGATACTTGAGGAGGAATGAGAACTGCCCTGAACCACAAAAACAAAAACTTCCATTCTGCCCGACCCCTTCTGACTCTTCTGCTACTGTAACGCTCACAGCTCTGCTCCACCCCCTGTGATGGGCCTAGTCGTGGATGATAAACTACCATCAACCTCTATCCAGCTTAGGTTAGCTGATGGGACTCTTATGGTCTCACATTTCAATTATCATCACACTTTAAAAGATATCCATGCCTTCATTGATGCATTAAGGCCAGCTAGAACAGGAGTTTATACGCTGCAGATGATGGGATTTCCCCCAAGCAACTAACTGATTTTGAGCAGACAATAGAGCAGGCTGGTCTTGCTAACTTTGTTGTCATCCAGAAATTCTAGCTGAACTTTACTTGATACTGGATTTGTTGCCTTGGCTTCTTTGTTTGCTGCTACATTGGCTAAGAGGCCAGAAGTCTACTCGTTTAGCAAAAATTAACAATATATAAGATTTATAGTTCATGATTATTGCAATGTTATTATTGTTAAAGTAGATACAAGTTTGGATTAAAAGTGTGAAGATGTGAAAGTGGAATATGTCAAAGTACATTTTTTTGAATAAATACTTCTAATTTTTGAATAATGTTATTCAAAGGTGGTGAGCGAATGTAGTCGAGCAAGGTCAAAGCTTAAAAATTCAAGCTATCGTGGAGGCCGACTTGGTTACCAATACTATCGAGATGAGATAGTAAGTTTCGTTATAATTCTCCATGTACAAGTTAAACTGATGCATACTTTTTCCAATAATGTATATTCATGTTAACTAATACTTGTATATAATTTCTTTTATTTCATGTAATTCTAGGCAAAATAATTCTTGAAAAAAGGGATCCATATTGACCATGTGCCTCGACACGAGACTTGGTTGCGAGCTCATTCACTTTTCAAAGATGGAAAGTATACTTTTAAGAATCCAATTGATCAAAAGACAGCTGATGCAATTGTAAGTATTTCCGTAAGTACTATGTTTATATTAATCTGTGAAGTTATTATACTTCCAACATGATATGATTTCTTATCATTTCTAACAGAATGCATTAAAAGGTCAAGCAGAGAGAGGAGAAATTGTTTTCGAGAACCGACGTGATGATATTTTGGCCCGAGCACTGAAAAAGGCGGAGCGTGGAGGTCATGTAAGGGGCGTTGGATCAGGTATAACAAAGAAGCAGTACTTTGGTTTTGCAAAACCAACACCACGTAGCCAATTGCACAATGAACTTAATTGTGTCAGGTCAGAGGTGGCAATGCTGAAAAACCAAAATAATGTCATAATGTCTTACTTGTTGTCGGGCCAAAACATAGAGGAGTTTAAGCAATTGATGGCCAGCGGTGTTAGTAGCCAGTCTAGTGTTCCCACTGGTCAAGGCAATGGCTCTGGCCAACCTAATAGTACTTGTGCTCAGCAAGAAAATGCTACCCAAGTTACTAGTTCATCCGAATTTGGACCAGATACAGGATTTTTTTTACTAAGCTTCTACATGGAGGTGTTAATCAAGGTGGCCAAAGTGCTATATTTTCTCAAGGAAATCTATACACTCGGCCTCAAGAGTTTCAAGAAACGGAATACACTCGGCCTCATCATAATGAAGAACAAGAACATGAGCTTGAGCCTTACCAAGTTTCTTGGCCCGATACTACTAATGCTAACTCACCACAACATGGAAATTGTAGTGTTCCTTGGCCCGATACATATGACACTCAACCTATTAGCAACCTTCCAGAGGTATGAAAAAATAGCAACTTCTATAAACATTTTATTTTATTCAAACTAGTAAGATATATTGATCTAACCTGTGTTGTGATGCATACTTGTATTTCCTTGAAATAAGTTACCAATTATTTGGCCATTTTTTAGAGGTAGTTAATTAATATACATACTAATTGATTAATTATTATGTAAATGACTTAGGGTATGCATGACTGTTGCTTAGCAACTGAAGATGACAAAGAAATCCAGATTGTTGCAATTGGGCAAGTTTACATATCAGGGTCGACATTAGTGGTAAAGAATCACTTTTTTGATTTGGCCCCTGGTACTCATCGAGTCTCTGTAATTGATGACCTGGTGCCAAAAGCATTACTTCCATGTCCTACTGAGCTTTTCACCTTTGTCTGTCAAGCAAAGGATAGTTTTGTTCCCTGGCCGACTCATTTAATTTTCTCAAAGAAAAAGGTACACTTTTTTGTATATATGTATATTCCTTTTTGCATTAAGAATTAAATCTTCTTCCTAAATCTGATACGTATAATAGTTTATTAGCCCCACTCTTTACAACCCTTCACAAAAGCAGACAACATACTAAGTAGAATTAATACATTATCGTGCAAATTCAGGGTTTCCACAGGTGCCAAAATGCCACTGAAAAAATAGTTTTTCAGTTCTCATCTAATTTGTTTTTTCTTTAATTTTATTTATAGTTTACATCTAATTTATTTATTAACTGTGGTGTACAAAATTCTCTAAGGTTAATAATCAACTCAAAGACAAGGAGAATACCCCTATATCGAGATTGCCATCCAAACAAGCTTCATCTAAAAAGCCATACAACATCACTAATAAAGATCGTGCCATGGTAACCTCTGGTTTATTGGAAGCTTTTAAGAAAGAAGCTATAGGATTGAGACAGAGGAATGGGGCCATAATTTTGAACATCCCGTTCAATGTTTTCTACAACGAGATGGTAATTCGGCTTGATTATGAAGATATATTTGATTGGTGTTTTCAAAGAGAGGTAGGGGCATCTCACATGTCGATTTTCATGAGGTACGTTATAAGATAATTGACCTTGTTAGTTTTTCTCACATGTTGATCTTCATGTGGTACATACTTGGATAATTTATATTTCGACATTTGATATGCAAGGTACCTGAGCGAAGAGTGTCAGAAGGAGAGTATATCAGGGCTGTATGGTTTTTGCAATGTCAATTTTGTTTCTCCGCTGACCCCGACAGAAGAAGGAGATCGAACTGACTATTTATGTAATGTTCTTGGGTGCAATGGTGGCAAAAACATTAATCAAATATTCTTTGCTCCATTCCATGATCAGTAAGTTATGTTATGTTATATATATATATATATATATATATATATATATATATATATATATATATATATATATATATATATATATATATATATATATATATATATATATATATATATATATATATATATATATATATATATATTTCTTTGTACATCATTGGATATGCTAATGTATATTTTATGTATTCGGCATTGGAGGTTAGCTGTCATAAGTCCGTGGCGTGGAGCTGTATTCTGGCTTGATCCAGCCGGAGCAGAAAATAAAATTCCTGAATTTGCTCGACAGACCATTAATGCGTATGTGCATGTCATTATTTGATTAAAATACATTTTATAATTATAATCAATAGCCATTTAATTTTTTATGAAAATTTTGTAGCGGAATGGTGAGCTTTAGTGTTATTCATCGAAAGGATATCAAGAAAATGAAAAAAAAACCAGAAGTTTTGTGGCTTAAACCACAAGTATGTGATACACTTCTTTAATTTTTTGTTTCATTATGATTTACATATTTGAACAAATGATCTATATTGAATGATGAAACAGTGTCCACGTCAATATCAAGACACCAAAGATTGTGGATATTATGTATGTCGCTACATGCAAGAGATAATAACAAGGAGACAACAAGTAGTTCCAGAAAAGGTAACTTTAATTTTATAAAATACAATACTTTTACCAATTATACGCAAACATAATTGACGGGTTAAATTTCTCTCTGCATTAAAATGTAGTATGTCTCCCACCCTTTTTTGATATTTTTCCCCTCACTTTTTATTCAGTTTGTTTAGTGTAAGTGTGAATTTTGTTGTTTTGGTTTCCACATTGCTATAATTCTATAAAAATTCCAAATGTGTTGGTTGTTGAAGGATTGAAATTAATATTACTATTAATTCATGTTGTTGATTGTTGAAGCATGGTTTTGTTTGTACGTAGTGTTATTTGAACTTTCGTTTTCTTTTGAGTATGATCGAATGTGGTAGGAAGGTGTAGATGTTAGATGGTTGTTTCTATGAGAATTTATTAATTGATAGTGGCATGATTTTAAAATCGGTTGGTTTTTGTTTTGTTGCATTGTTGTTCTTGATGTATAAACAATGGATCAAGAATCTTCGCATAATTGAATTGTAGCTTGTAGATCATGTGCATTTTATAGTACTCTTGAGCCTTGTCCCCCCTACACTTAAGCATACAAGATGAAACATTTCAGGTTTATAGCCCCCGATTGAACTCTGTTATGCTATACTATGTTCAAGCAATCAAGCTGGAGAAAGCACACTTACACACATAGAATGTTTAATTTTCAGATTGTGACAATGTGAATTATGTGTGCTATTATGCTTATGAATCGTTTGGGTTTTCTTGGGTGATTAAATTCTATATTACATCTCATCTACTTAATAAAATTTACTTTATGTTCTAATATATATATAATTTCTGTTGCAGTACTTTCCCCAAGCTCCCGCTACTTATCATCAAGAAATGATAGACGAGATACGAGACACTTTGGTTACATATGTTTTTAAGCAAAAAGAAGTCAGTGATGATGGTATGGCTGATGATCATGAATGATTATTGCACATTTTTAAACATCGTATATATATTTTGGGATACAAGGATTTTTTCTTATGGAGGCCAATGATTAAAGTTTAGACTTCGGAGAATTTTAGATTTTGTTTTATTTTTATTTTTTTATTAGAAAATGGATAGTGATGCTTAGTGAATTATTGGCTTATAATGTACATAATGTACAGTGTGTAATTAAATATATTTAGTGAAGTATTAAATTATTCAGCCCAATTTGATATTGTTGTGGTTATTTAATATTAAATACTACAGGTATACAGGTACATATATATAGTAGGTTGAAGCAATTTTATTTGTTATCAATTTGGATAGCTTCACCCCAACGAACATATAGTACAGTATTAATACGTAATACATATTTTAATAAAAAAAATATAAATGAAAACTTAATTTGATGTATTAATATTAGGGTTTCTTAGATTATGACGTTAATGAAAACAAAGAACCTAAGAAACCGGATTTTCAACATTGTTGGTTTCTTATATAAATCTAAGAGACCACATTTTATTTATATACGGTGCCTTAACTACATCTAAGAAACCGAATATCTAAAATATATGGTTCCTTTCCCTCAACAATTATCAGATTTCAAATCTAACCAAGAAACCAGTTATATGTGATAAATGGTTTCCTTGATTAATCTAATAAATGGCTAAGAGACCTACTACCTAGGCACCATAACTTCTCTGGTTTCTTTGGCATGTTTTGTACGGTTTCTTATGCTATTTTTGTAGTAGTGCCGACTAGGTGTTTTAGCCGCTCCTTTTGCTCTTGGGTAGCAATGCGGATCGTCGGCCATTATGGGGGTTGTAAATCCAGGTCATACTCCTCCCTTGAGCTAGAACTCCTACCGAAAATAGACCGAGCCCTCTTTGAAGCCATGGTAAAAATGGGTATGTAAATTAATTTGAATGGAATTCGAAAATTTTGATATAGAAATGTAGAGGATGAAGAGGGGATTAATAATATGTAAAAAGTTTTAGATTTGGGTGAGAAATGAAGAGAGAATCTTAGAGAGAAGGTAGAGAGAATTTGAGTTTTAGAGAGAGAAAGTTATGGAGGAAAAAGAATGAAATGAGAAAAACCGAATAAAGAAGAAGAAGAAAGGGGGTCAGGTGCGTCGCGCCCAGTCGGGCGATCTGATTTTCAATATCTTCCATGCTCTCGCCCCCGGTCGGGCGGCATTCGCCCGGTCAGGCGATCTAAATGCTTGTTTTGCTTCAACTCTCGCGCCCGGTCGGGCGCCCTTCGCCCAGTCGGGCGATCTTACGCTCAAATTTTCGCCTCTTCTCACGCCTGGTCGGGCGAGATTCGCCCAATCGGGCGGACAAATATGTCCTTATACAACGAGTTTCGCGCCTAGTCGGGCGCCCATCGCCCGATCGGGCGAAAATACTCGATTTTTAAACCTAGCTCTTGCGCCCGGTCGGGCGAACTTCGCCCGATCGGGCCCGAGGCTAATTGACGATTTTATTTGCTTTCTTCTTTTCTTCAATTTTTTGCTAACTCTTTTCCTTCAAAACTGTACAAAAACTCATAAAACTCATTAAATTCCCTCATCTCTCCTCTCATAAGAAAAAAGAAAGAAAAACTAGTCTAAAAAGCATTAAAAATACGGGTTGCCTCCCGCAAAGCGCTGGTTTATCTAGGTCCCGCACGACCTTCTTACCAAGTACAGGAACTAGGACCCTTGGCCTAACGCTTTGTCGGGTGGTTTCTCACCCGGTCGAGCGTTGTTTAGGCTACGACGCGGCTTCCTGACATAGCGTGTGGGACGCCAATTCGCCTTATCTGGTGGATCCTCCTTGACTTGGATTGGGGGCTCTTCAATGCTACGCACTAAAGATCTTTCTTTGATCGAGGGTTGCTTCAAATTGTCATTGCATTTAACACTTGCAACTCGATCTGGCGGAACACTTACCGTAGGCTCAAATTGCACAACTTGCTTGATTGATTCCACCTTTTTGTCCTCAAAACCAAGACCAACAGTGTAGAGGGCTCTTTCTATTGCATCAACTTTCTTCTGCCATTTGTCTATCTCATCTGAAAGGGATGCAACACAAGATACCGCCTCTAAGGGATCTTTTACAAGAGATTGGGGCTTGTTAGAATAATTATGAACCACATTAACACTAAAACACTTTTCCTCTGTCATGGGGCTTTTAGGGGTATTATTGAGATTAAAATAATTTTATCGTCCACTACTGATAGTGTTAATTTACCACTTCTCACATCTATAATTGCTCCTGCAGTGTTAAGGAATGGTCTACCCAAAATAATCGGGGTTTGCATATCCTCAGCCATATCAAGAACAATAAAATCAACAAGTATATAAAATTTACTTACTCTAATGGGGACATCCTCTAAGATACCTAAGGGGTATTTGAAAGAACGGTCGGCCATTTATAGAGTAATATTAGTAGCTTTTAATTTACCCATATTCAACTTGGAACACACTGATAATGGCATAACACTAAAGCTAGCACCCAAATCACACAATGCATTATCAATCATTAGATTGCCTATATGACAAGGGATAGAAAAGCTACCCGGATCTTTTAATTTAGGTGGAGATTTATTTTGAAGTACGGCACTACACTCTGCAGTGAAAGCTACTGTCTCTACCTCACTAATAGACCTTTTTCTTGTCAATATTTCTTTCATAAATTTTGCATATGAAGGAATTTGTGTGATTAATTCAGTGAAGGGAACTGTTACCTTCAAATCTTTTACCATCTCCAGGAACTTACCAAACTGCTTATCCAAGTTTGTCTTCAAGTGACGATTGGTGAATGGAAGTTTGATAACTTCCTTTGGAGCATTATTTCTCTTATCTAGAGTGGCCACCTTCTCTAGAGTCGTACCATGCAATGTAGAATTAGATATGTTAGTACTATGCTTTAGCCCTGCAGGGCTATTAGCTACATTGTCTGGTTTAATAGAATCAAGACTAGCATTATTTAATAAAACAGGTTCATCAACTCTGGGCATAGGGGGCCCTTCATAGTTTGAACCACTCCTTAGAGTAATTACATAGGCTTGATCCGTAGGCCTGATCGGCTGTGCCAGCAGAGCTCCCTGTTGGCGGGCTTGTAGAGTAGCGGAAAGTTGCGCAATTTGATTATCTACAATTTTATTATATGCTAGAATTGAATCAATTTGCGCATCTCTACTCTCCATGTGCTTCTGCATATTAACCAGCATCGTTCTAATTTCTACCAAAGCGGGGTCGGAAGATGAGGAGGGTTGTTGTGGTTGGTTCTTCTAGCTAGCATTGGGATGGTAATATTTCTGCTGCTGTTGCTGTGACGCCTGCGGTTCTTGTGGTGGTGGATTTTGAACATTAGTACTCCGGTAGGAAAGGTATGGATGGTTACGATACCCAGGATTGTAGGTGTTGGAGTATGGGTTATTCTGCCTACAAGCTTGAAAGGCATTAACTTGCTCCACGGAACTCATGCAATCTTGTTCCCAATGACCTATAATTCCACAATTTTCACAGAAAGCCTCATTAGTATTATTATTAATTGCATAAACATTAGCTACATTAGCAGTGCTAAGATTATCTAATTTTTGGCAGATAGAGGTCAATTAAGCTTGCAAAAAGGATACAGAGTCAACACTATGCTTCCCCTTGTTAGCAAATCCTCTAGGATTCCTATATTGGGAATTATGTATCGCCATATCTTCAATAACCTGACCTGCATCATCAACATTAAGATTCATAAATCTCCCACTAGCTGCAGAATCTAAAATTATTCTAGATGAATTTCCAATGCCATTGTAAAAGGCTTGAATTAACTGCCATTGTGCTAAATTATGATGGGGGCATTCTCTTTGTAAGTCCTTGAACCTCTCCCAAGCCTCATATAAAGTTTCATCGGCTTCTTGGGCAAAGTTCTGAATTGCACTCCGTAGTACGGCTGTTCTCTCTGCAGGATAATAATTTTTATAAAAATTCAAAACCAGAGTTTCCCAGTCAGTTATACCAAGTGCAATTCTATTTAAACCATTAAACCACAATTTATCTTTTCTAGTTAAAGAGAAAGGAAAGAGAATCTCCCTGATTTGGTCTTGTGTGACCCCGGCTTGCCTGATGGTATTACAATATTGACAATGATATGCAATGTGAAGATTTGGGTCTTCACCCTTGGCTCCACTAAATTGCTTCCTCTCTATCATCGTTATAAATTGGGGTTTAATCTCAAATTGTACCCCATCAAGAACCGGAGTGGGAGTGAGATGTGGAAAATCTGTAAGCTTTGGTTGTGAGTAATCACTAAGCTTTTTTGGAGCTGTCATCTCTGATTCCGGATCTAATGATACCTCTGAATCGCTAGAACCAGTTGGAGGATCGCGGTGATTATTATTATCACCAGAGTCCGCCAGAATTTGCTTGTAAAGGTTTTTCTGTCTATGGAAGGATCGTTCGATCTCAAGATCGAATGGGATGTACCTTGATCTGGAACACCTGGGCATAAACAAAAAACTAAAAGCAAATATGAGACTTGCCTCAAAGAACTAACATTCTCTAAGACAAAAGGAAATAACCTAGACTACAAAAATAATGAGAAACAAAAATAAAACTGTTTCCCCGGCAACGGCGCCAAGTTTTGACAGGGTAAAGTCGTATCCCCAAATCAAAAGTAATTCCTAAATTCTCTAACTACTGTAGATAGGGAATTAATAAGGTCGAATCCACAAAGAAACGAGTCTTTCTATTCCTAATTAACTAATATAATATAGATTATGAAGTAACCAATATATAAATTTGAATATGAAACTAAACTACGAAGATTAAGAATAGGGAGAAAACAATGAATAAAAGGATCTAGGGCATAGAATCACAAATAAATAATATTTAAGGTAAAACATAATAATCAATCATCAATGCATACATTAATCAGATCATAAAGGGCTTTCGCTACGTATTACAATCACACAATTAATTTACCGGTAATAAATCTCATCTTTCGAATCTCGACTTAACCATTTATAAATTAACCTGCCTATTGAAACTAGACCTAAACATCAGTTCTCATCTGTCGAATCTCGAATCGATATTGTCAAACTCATGCATAAAAGATCAGGCCTAATCAAGTCATAGAGCATTAAATCAATCAATAGGAAATTAATCTAGCATTGACAATCAACAACAATAAATTACCCCTTCATATTATTTATGGATCCCCACAAACCCTAGAAATAAAACTACTCACACATAATAAAAACTAACCTAATCAAAGCAATAGAATAAGACATGATTAAAGGAATACAATAAACAACTAAGATTAAGAGAAGAGAAATCGTTACCAAAATAAATCTGGAATTTAGAATAGAGTTAAGAACAAAGGTATAAGAGAAAGAAACTAATCTAAAAGCTAAGTAGAGAGAGAAAATCTAAGAAAACGATTAAGAGGGAGTAAAGAAAAGTAAAGAAAGATGTTAAGCTCGTTTTACGGAGAAGTATTTATACTCCGTAAGAATCCTAAACTAAAACAGACTTAAACGTCGAAATTAACTCCTAATAATAACACGCGCCCGATCGGGCGAGGCACCGCCCGATCGGGCGCGCCCTTTTTGCTCATCAGATACGTGTCTCACGCCCGTCCGGGCGCGTCTTCGGGCGCTGACCTTTGCTTCCCTCGCCCGGCCAGGCGCGCCTTCGGGAGCCAGCCTCTTTGGTCGGGCGGCTCTCTTGGGCCACTAATTGGACTACGATTGGGCTCCAATTCTTTGGGCCAATCTGGGTTTCCTCTTCGAGTCTTGAATACTCGGTCCAAATGCCCCGATATCACATATACCGAGCCTTTAATCACTAATTCGATGGCTCTAACCGGTCCTGGACTATAGAAACTAGTCGTGCTTCTCCAGTGCTCGTGATTGCTCCATAATATCTCGGGAAAATGCTCCAAAAGTGCAAATCCCTGCAAAAGTCAACAAAATCTACGAAAGCACTAGAAAACACCAATTATTAATAAAAGTGGCTCTAAAGAGCCAAAAACACTACTAATTGTGACCAAGGGACATGGGTAAAATACTATATAAAATAGACACATCATAACTATTCAAGACTTTCTCCTAATGAGAAAGCCTTGAACTGGTATCTAGGCATATGATGATGCAAGTATTCTATATATTGTTGTATTTATTTCCAATTAAACAATACACAAGTTGCAGTTTCATGAATAAACTTTTATTAAATGGATAAATAAAAAGAAATATAGCTAAGTAAAGTTTATATGTCATACCAATATAGCAACTACCCACTTGATCTCAATATGTAGTCCTCAAGCTAAACTCGTGCTTCAATTCACATATGAATCTATATATAAAAAAAAACAAAAAACAAAAAACAAAAATTAGGTTAAATATTATGTATGTACTATTTCTTTCTCATAACATGTCAATTCACTAATTTATTTCTAAGCTAAAACACATCATTCGTCGAACTAACAATTGCTAAACTATGTAATCACTACTTTGTTCAAAATTCATTTTTTTTTATTCAAAATTGCTAAACTAACAAGGTTACTAATCTCTAAATTTTTAAAAATTACCCATACAAAACAACTTCAAATTAATCATTAAAACATTCCAAAATTCAACTAATTTAGTAACAAGGTTACTAATCTCTAATTTAATCAAAAATACCCATCTAAACAACTTTAAATTAACCATTTAAACATTCCAAAATTCAAGTAATTTAATACCAAGATTTCTAATCTCTAATTTATTTAAAATTACCCGTCAAAACAACTTAAAACTAACCATTATAACAAACCAAATTTCAACTAATTAAGTAACAACGCTAATATTCTCTACTTTATTCAAAATTACACATCAAAACAAATTAAATTAACCATTAAAACATACTAATATCCAACTAAATGAGTAACAAGGTTACTAATTTCTAACATTTTCACAATTTCCCAATAAAAAAACCAATAATTGAAACAAATTGAAGTAAAATTATATTCTAACCAAAATTTTAATTTGCCTAACAACTCTTCAACATGCAAAACAAATTAATATAAGTACATAAATGGAAAATTATTGTGAATAAAGAAAAAAAATTATACCGAAAACACTCAAATTATTGTAGTTTAATGTAGCTTAAAGGGAGGAGAGATTGAGTAGCAGCCGTGGTCGGCGGTGCGGTGGCGCGGCGGCGACCTTCAGGGCGGTGGCGCTCCCATGGAATGAAGAGGGAAAAGAAGAGATGAGGTCGGTGGAGGGGGTTGAGGGGAGAAACAACACGGCAGGGGAGAAAGAGAAGGCTAAGGGAGAAAGAGAAGGGCAGGGGTGGCGGCGGTGATGGTGGCCGGCGACGGTGGCGGAAAGAGTGCAGGTGAAGTGAGGGGTTTCGCAGGTGAGGGCTTGCAGGAATCGAACAATGAAGAGAGAAGAGAATTGAAGCAGCCGAAATGAATGAAAGAGAAAAAGAAAAAAGAAGGAAAAGAGGCTGGGGTTTTTTTTTTTTAAATGACACCGGTTCAGTGGCACCGGTTCAAACCGGTCCCCGTTGCATTTTTGGCACCGGTTTGAGCTGAACCAGTGCAATTGCTCTTGGTCTAATATCCCGCCCATTTTTAGACCGGTTTTGGCCACTGGTTTGGCCTGAACCGGTGCCATTTGGGGGTTGCCTATTTGTATTTTTCTACTAGAGCTACTTTATTTCTCTCTCTCTTCCTTTCATTTTCTCTCTCTTCGCGTCCTCATTTTCTCTCTCTAACATCGACCTCTCCGCCGCGATCTGAGTTCGTCGATTTAGCGAATTTTTTACTCAATTTTTTTTATTTTGATCTTCAATTACATTGTATTGATATGTCCAATTTATATAGTGTTTTACCCCCGTCCCTTTGTAATAATTAGTAGTATTTTTGGCTCTTTAGAGCCAATTTTATTACTAATTAGTGTTTTCTAGTGTTTTTGTAGTTTTTCTTGAGTTTTGTAGGAAATTGCACATTTGGAGCATTTTTTGGGATTTTCATGAAGCAACTACGAGTATTAAAAGGACACATTCGTCTTTAAAGCCCAGGACCGGTTAGAGCCGGTGATTAAGGGCTTAATATGCGATACCGGGGAAATTGGATCGAGTATTCAAGACCCGAAGAGGAAATCCGGATTGGGCCGAAGAATCGAGCCCAATCGAAGTCCAAGCCTCGAAGAAAAAGTCGGGCCCGATCGGGCAAGCTTGCGCCCGATCGGGCGGGCGCGCACAAGAAGCATCAGCATGAAGGCGCGCCCGATCGGGTGAGCGTAAGCTCGATCGGGCGCGGCGCACCAGGAAGAGAGAGGGAAAAAAGGAGGGCCCGATCGGGAGCGTGTTTTTAGAGGACCTGATTGTCGAGATTTTTAGTTTTCAATTAGGATTTGTTTTAGGGATGTTTAAGTACGATTTTTGTACATAATTTTGATTACCTTCTCTTTTAAACTTTCTCTCTCTACATAGAATATTTTCTCTCTTTTAAATTCTCTCAATTTTGTTCTTAACTCCATTCCTTAATCCAGATTTCTTTTGGTAACAATTTCTTCTCTTTTAATTTTAGTTAATTTCTTTAATTCTTTCATCATGTCTTGCTTTATTGTTTTGATTAGTTTAGATTTAATTATGTTTGATTAGTTTTATTTCTAGGGTTTATGGGGATCTAATAAATAATATGAAGGGGTAATTTATGATTGTTGATATTCAATGCTTGATTAATTTCCTATTGATTAATTTAATGCTATGCAATTAGGTTTGGCCAGATTTAATTGTATGAGTTTAGCAATATTAATTCGAGATTCGACAAATGAGAATTGATGTTTAGGCTTAGTTTCAATAGACGGATTAATTTATAAATGGTTAAGTCGAGATTCGAGAGATGAGATTTAATACCGGTAAATTAACTCTGTGATTGTAATACGTAGCGAAAACCCTTTATAATCTGATTAATTGATGCTTGATGATTGCTTATTATGATTTACCCCGAAATATTGTTTACTAGTGAACCTATGCCCTAGGTTTTCCCTTCATTGAATTACATCCCTTTTTATTCCCTTCCTACTCTTACCTTTTAGTATTTAATTACCTTTTTACAACAATTTGGTTACTTGATAATTTAGATTTCATTTAATTAATTAGGAATAAATTGACTTGTTTCCTTGTGGTTTGACCCTTTCCCTATCTACATAGTTAGTGGATTTAGGTTTTATTTTTGATTAGGTGAATAAGACTTGAGCCTGTCAAATTTTGGCGTCGTTGCCGGGGAAACGGTTTTAATTTTATTTTTTGATTATTTTTTGTAGTTTAGATTATCCCCTCTTGTCTCAGAGAACGTTAGTTCTTTGAGGCAATTCTCATGTTTGTCTTCAAGTTCCTTGTTTATGCCCAGGTGTTCCAGATCAGGTTACATTCCATTCTATCCTGAGATCAAGCGCTCGTTCCATAGGCAAAGGAGTCTTTATATACAAATACTGGCGGGTTCTGAGGAAGACAACAATCGAAGAGACCCTCCCTCTTATTCTAGCGACGCAAAAATTCCTTTAGATTCAGAATCAGAGATGACGGCCCAAAAGAAGGTCAGTGACTACTCGCAGCCGAAGCTCACAGACTTTCTGCACCTTACTCCCACTCCGGCTCTTGATGGAGTTCAATTTGAGATCAAGCCCCAATTTATCACTATGATAGAGAGGAAGCAATTTAGTGGAGCTAAGGGTGAAGATCCTAATCTTCACATTGCAGATTTCCGCCAATATTGTAACACCATTAGACAAGTCGGGGTCACGTAGGACCAAATCAAGGAGATTCTTTTTCCCCTTTCATTATGTAGCAAAGCTAAATTATGGTTTAATGGTTTAAATAGAACTGCACTTGGTATTACTGACTGGGAAACTCTTGCCTTGAATTTCTATAATAAATATTACCCTGCAGAGAGAACAGTTGTACTAAAGAGTACTATTCAGATTTTTGCTCAAGAGGCCGATGAAACTTTATATGAGGCTTGGGAGAGGTTCAAGGATCTACAGAGAGAATGCCCCCACCACAATCTAGCACAATGGCAATTGATCCAAGTTTCTACAATAGACTTGGAAATTCATCTAGATCAGTTCAAGATTCTGCAGCTAGTGGGAGATTTATGAATTTAAATGTGGATGATGCCGGACAGGTTATCGAAGATATGGCAATACATAATTCCCAATACGGGAATCCGAGAGGGTTTGCAAATAAAGGAAAGCATAATGTTGATTCCGTATCCTTTTTGCAAGCTCAAATAACATCTATTTGTCAAAAATTAGATAATCTTACTACCACTCCTAACTCTGTAGCTAATGTTTCTGTTGTTTCTAATAATGAAGCTTTTTGTGAAAATTGTGGAATTGTAGGGCATTGGGAGCAAGATTGTAGGAGTTCCATAGAACAAGTTAATGCCTTCCAAACCTATAGGCAGAATAATCCATATTCCAACTCTTATAATCCTGGTTACCGGAACCATCCATATCTTTCGTACCGGAGTACCAATGTACAAAACCCTCCACCTCCACAACAACCACAACGGCAACCCCCACCGTATCAGAAATATTACCATCAAAATTCTGGCCAGAATAGCCAAGCACAATCCTCATCATCTCCTGACCCTGCTATGACAGAAATTAGAGCAATGTTTACTAACATGCAAAAGCATATGGAGAATAGGGATGCGCAAATTGATTCTACTTTAGCCCACAATAAAATCATGGATAATAAAATTGCACAACTTTCATCTACCCTACAATCCCGTCAGCATGGAGCTCTACTATCTCTACCAATCCATCCTACAGATCATGCTAATGCAATCACTCTAAGGAGTGGTTCACATTATGATGGACCTCCTACTCCAAAGGAAGATGGTCCAGTTCCTGATCCAGATTCCTCTATACCAAACGCTAATCCTGCTAACCCTGTAGGGCTACAAACAGATACTAACCCTTATAATGTTTCTTTGCAGGGTAAATCTCAGGATAAGGGAGGAGATGTTCAGAGCCCGGTTATCAAACTACCGTTCCCTAATAGACAATTGAAGAGTAAGTTTGATAAAAAAATTGGTAAGTTCTTAGAGGTTGTGAAAAACTTGCAGGTAACAATTCCTTTCACTGATTTAATCACTCAGGTTCCTGCATATGCTAAATTTATGAAAGACATTATGACTAGGAAAAGGGCCTTTAATGAGGTAGAAAGTGTAGCTTTTACAGAGGATTGTAGTGCCTTATTGCAAAATAAATCCCCTCCTAAATTAAAGGATCCCGGTAGTTTTTTTATCCCTTGTCATATAGGGAATGTTTTTATTGATAAAGCTTTATGTGATTTGGGTGCCAGTGTCAATGTTATGCCATCGTCTGTCTGTGCTAAACTTAATATGGGAGAATTAAAAGTTAAATGGCAGATCGTTCTATAAAATACCCCTAGGTATTTTAGAGGATGTCTCTGTCAGAGTTGGTAAATTTTTTAGCCCTGTTGATTTTGTTGTTTTAGACATGGCAGAGGATACACAAATACCCATTATATTAGGTAGGCCTTTCCTCCATACTGCAGGAGCCATTATTGATGTGAAAAATGGTAAACTAACCCTTTCTATTGGTGATGATAATGTTACTTTTAATTTAGGTAAAGTTTTGAAAGGGTCTATGCTAGAGGAAAATTGTTGTTATGTTGATGTAATTGATATAATGGACGATATTTGTGATGATAGCTTGCCATATGTTCTTGCAAGGGATCCCCTAGAGGAAATTCTTTGTGGGAATTTATCTGCAGATAATGCAAGCGTCTGGGGTAATGAAGTACAGGATATTGAAAGAGCTCTTTCCTTAAAAGAGTTAGACCCCAAGGAGACAATGAAGGTAGTAAATTTAGTTCAGGAATTGAAACCTGCAGAGGTCAAGAAACCTAAACTAAAACCTCTCCCTTCTCACTTAAAATATATTTTTCTAGATGAACAGGAACTACACCCCGTGATCATCAGTACTGCCCTTAATGACCTACAAACTTCCCAACTTCTAGGGGTTCTTCAAACCCATAAGAAAGCAATTGGGTACAATATTGATGATCTCAAGGGTATTAGCCCTGATTTTTGTATGCATAGGATACATTTAGAGGATAACTATAAGCCCTGCATTCAACCCCAAAGAAGATTGAATCCTAACATGCATGAAGTAGTCAAGAAAGAGGTTATGAAATTACTTGATGTAGGTATTATCTATCCTATTTCTGACTCCAAGTGGGTAAGTCCTATGCAGGTAGTGCCTAAAAAAGGTGGGATGACTGTGATCACTAATGAGAAAAATGAGTTAATTCCCAATAGAACTGTAACAGGGTGCCGTATGTGCATTGACTATCGTAGACTAAATATTGCCACTAAAAAGGACCACTTCCCCCTCCCCTTTATAGATAAAATTCTTGAGAGGTTAGCTAACCATAAGTTCTTTTGCTATTTGGATGGGTATTCGGGATTTTTCCAAATTCCGATTCACCCTGAAGATCAGGAAAAGACAAACTTTACATGCCCTTATGGAACTTTTGCATATCGTAGAATGCCCTTTGGTTTATGTAATGCCCCTGCTACCTTTCAACGTTGTATGATGAGCATCTTTTCTGATTTCATAGAGTCTATTATGGAAGTTTTTATGGATGATTTTAGCGTGTATGGTTCTTCATTTGATTCATGTCTAATAAATCTCGCTAAAATTTTAAAACGATGTAAAGAATGCAAATTGGTACTAAACTGGGAGAAATGTCACTTTATGGTGACAGAGGGAGTAGTTCTAGGTCACATTGTATCTGACAAGGGCATACAAGTACATAAAGCTAAGATTTCAGTGATTGAGTAATTAACTCCCCTAGTTAATGTTAAGGGAGTTAGAATTTTCTTGGGTCATGCAGGGTTTTATCGTCGCTTTATCAAAGATTTTTCTAAAATTGCTAAACCACTGACTCGACTTTTACTCAAGGATGCCCCTGTTATTTTTACTGACGAGTGTCTTGAGGCTTTTAACAGTATTAAGCAAGCTTTGATATCAGCACCCATCATATGTGCTCTCGATTGGAATCTCCCTTTCGAGATCATGTGCGATGCAAGTGACTTTGCACTAGGAGCCGTGCTCGGACAAAGAAAGGACAAAGTTTTGCACTCTATTTATTATGCAAGAAAAACTTTGGATGAAGCCCAAGTCAACTATTCCACTACGGAGAAGGAGTTTCTTGCTATTATATATGCTTTAGAAAAATTTAGATCATATCTTGTTGGTTCTAAAGTCATTGTTTTTACTGACCATGCAGCGTTGAAGTACGTGATAGCTAAGGCGGAATCAAAGTCAAGGCTACTTCGTTGGGTTCTTTTGCTCCAAGATTTTAATATCAAGATAAAAGACAAAAAGGGAGCAAAGAACGTAGTGGCAGACCACTTGTCACGTATCAGGTATGATGAGGGTAAGGATTCTCTTCCTATAGATGATTCTTTCCCTGATGACAACCTATAAGCAGTTGTAGAGAAACACCCATGGTATGTTGACTTTGCTAATTATTTAGTGGGTGGTACTCTACCCATTGACTTAACCTACCAACAAAAAAAGAAATTCCTTTCTGATGTTAAACATTATTTTTGGGATGATCCTTTTTTGTTTCGTGGGTGTGCAGATGGATTATTTCGCAGGTGTGTTCCCAAATAGGAAGTTCACGATGTGCTTACTAGTTGCCACACCTCACCAGATGGAGGACATCACAGCCCCACTAAAACAGTGGCCAAGATTAATGAGTCAGGTTTCTATTGGCATACCATGTTTAAGGATGCTAACACTTTTGTGCAGGCTTATGACTCTTGCCAGAGGACTGGCAACATCTTGCGGCGGCATGAGATGCCTCAAACTGGAATTTCGGAAGTTGAAATTTTTAACGTTTGAGGTGTTGATTACATGGGTCCGTTCCCTTCTTCAAAAGGGAACCGCTATATACTTGTCGCCGTCGACTATGTATCCAAGTGGGTTGAGGCCATCGCTGCTCCTACTAATGATGCCAAGGTGGTCCAAAGAATTTTTAAGAAGACTATCTTTCCAATATTTGGAGTGCCTAAAGCGATAATCAGTGACGGAGGATCTCACTTTCATGAGAGGAAGTTAGACACCCTCCTCAAAAAGTATGGTGTCTACCATAGGACAGGTTTAGCTTACTATTCCCAAACTAGTGGCCAAGTTAATGTTTCCAACTGTGAGATCAAGGCCATTCTAGATAAGGTGGTGGAAAAGTCAAGGAAAGATTGAAGCGATAAGTTGGATGACACCCTTTGGGCGTACAGAACTGCGTTTAAGACCCCAATAGGTACTACTCCATATAGACTCGTGTACGGTAAAGCATGTCATCTCCTGGTCGAATTAGAATACAAGGCATATTGGGCTATTAAGGAGCTCAATTTGGATGCCAAATTAGCGTGAGAAAAGAGGTTAATTCAACTTAACCAACTCGATGAGTTTAGGTTGACAGCTTATGATAGTGCTTGTGTCTACAAGGACAAGACAAAGAGATGGCACGACAAAATGATCCTTCCGAGAGAATTCAAAGAGGGTGATAAAGTGTTGTTGTTCAACTCTAGACTTAAACTATTCCCAGAAAGTTGAGGTCAAGGTGGTCGGGTCCTTTTACTGTAAAAAGGGCTAATAAATTCGGTTCTGTGGAGGTTTTCGATAAACATGGTAACGAGTTCAAGGTTAACGGCCAAAGACTCAAGCTATATCATGAGGGGGCTACGATTGGTGCAGTTGAACTACTTCACCTAAGCGGTTCCGATTCATTTTGATTTTCAATATGGTAAGAGGGTCGTGCGGGACATAAATAAAACAGCACTTTGCGGGAGGCAACCCGTATTTCTTGCTTTCCAGACTAGTTTTTCTTATTTTTTATTTTATTTTATTTTTATTTTTTGTAGAGAGGTGAGGAGAGTGAAATTTTACCTTTCATAAGTGTTTTTGTACAGGTTTTAGATCATAAAGTAAGGAATCTTCAAGAGAAAAAGTTTGAAAAAAAAAAAGGAAGCTTCCGATTGGGTACGGGCCGATCGGGCGAGGCTCGCCCGTTCAGGCGCGCACCTAGAGGTCAAAATTCGAGCAAAATATGCCCGATCGGGCATGGAGTCCCGATCGGGCGTGAAATATGGATTTTATCGGAGCATTAATTCGCCCGGTCGGGCGAGGCACGCCCGATCGGGCGCGCAAGAAAGGAAGAAAATCAAGGGAAATTTTGCCCGATTAGGCGAGGCCGCCCGATCGGGCGGAATTTTGGAGAAATCGAGTGACACAAAAAGAAATGTCGGGCGAGCAAAATGGCGAATTTAAGGTTTGAGTTCCCGCCCGATCGGGCGCGCATTTCACAAATCACATGACCATCCTTCGCCCGATCGGACGCGCCTAATTTTAGGTCCGGCCTTATAACTCCTTCTCCTCCTTTCTTTTCTTTTTCTTTCTTACTTCTTTTTCTTCATTCACACTTTCTCTCTTTAAAACCTCCATCTTCAAACCTCCAAACTCATTTTCCTTTCAAGATCTCCTCAAATTCATCCATCAAAACTCAAAAAATTTAACATATTTTTAATCCTCACACCTTCCTCTACATTTTCCACCAAATTTCTACCACTTTCTCTCAAGATTTCTCAAAATCCTTAGAGAGAGAAAGCTTAAATTCCCAACTTTTTCACTACAAATGGCTTCAAAGAGATCTAGACAACAAAGGGGTGAAAGTTTTCGGCAACAACAACAACCGATGGTCGACCCGGAGTTATCACCTCAACGGAACAACGAGCTAGGATGCTCAACCTCATCCAGAGGCAAGTAATCTCTACTCGATTTGTTCATCATCCTACATTGTCTAGGATAGGTCTTGATAAACCCGTAGAGAAATTGTTTAAAGGTATAGGAATGAGTGGATTTTTCCAAATTCATTATGATACCTATGATTATTTGACATTATAATTTATTTCTAGCTTCAATGTTATTAAAACTAATGCTTTAATCACTCATGTCCAATTCCGATTGCTAAACAATGATGTGCGATTAACTTTAAAAGAATTTGGTAAATTGTTTGAGCTTAAATCGGACAAACCTATTTGTAGGGAATAATTTCAAGCTTTAATCCCACTAGCTTGAACCCCACTGTGATCATACACTAAAGTACGGTGGCGTCCAAAAGGGAAGAAGATAGAGCAAAAGAGTCGCCAACAAGTTTTTAAGGAACTTGTAAACCGTTCATAGGATGAAGGTTACACCCCTTAACGATCCAAGAGATCGTCAACTCTATAAGGTCATGAACCAAATAAGGGTTCGGGGATGAAGGTACAAATCCAACCTAAAAAAGATTGAACCTGCCCTAATAATAGGCCTCTACTTTATTCTGATCGTATTCATGTGCGCTTTCTGACTAACATGCAATCAATAGGTTTAACCCTAAACCTGTCTATCTATGTTGGTTGAATATTAATGCACAAATAAATCTATTATTGGCGATCACTTGAATTATAATCACAATTAACCCTAACAAGATTATTAATTATCTTATTAAGCGCGATTACAAGTACCAATTCCCTTTAAACATGCATAAAGGTGATCAAGCAATAAAGAATAAATACAATCGAGCAACATAATAAATAATCAACACCATGAATAATATTTATAAATAAAATAATCATCATCAAAATAATAATAATAATATTCATAACCATCATAAATTATAACAATCATAATCATAATAATGTTCATGTTAATATTAGAGCATAATAGAAATAGCAAGATCCTAGGCATGATACTAACAAGATTAATAACAAACCCTAGCATGTCACTAAGCAATAAAAATCAAATCTTTAACCCTAACATGATACTAACAATCATAAATATTAGGAAGAGCATAGGAAGCATCGTAACAATCATATTTAATATTAAAATTACTCTAGACATGATACTAGGAATATCATAATAACAATGTAAACATGATTTCTACATCATAAATCAATTAAAACCATTTAAGCACTTACTTTGATGCCTCGTATCTCTTTCTAATAACAAAATACACGCGTTGGTAACTTCAAGGAAATAAATAATCAAAACAATTAAATTAAATAATCGAAAGAAAGATTTGGGACCAGAAATTAAAACCTTTCACGTCTAGGGAGAAGGCAACTTCGAATATGGCTAGGTGTTTCTAGATCTTGCGAATGCGGAATTTTGTATTAAAACACAAAGTTTAGAAAAGGAAGAAAGAAAGAGATGAATGAATTAGAGAATGCTAAAGAATCAATGATTTGTGAATGAAAACTGATTGTTGATGAATGAAAACGGAGTTTTTAATTCGATATTTATAGAGAAAATCAGCCAATAAGATAAAATAAACAAAACAGAGTCTGACGCTCAGAAAACAGAGCTGGCGCCAACCCTGGCTAGCTGGCACCAGCACTAGCGCCAGGCGCCAAGGCCTGGGGTTAGGCGCCAAGCCTGATTTTAACGCGTTTTCGAAAATCAGATAAATTTGCCGTACTGGAGGATAAAATCATATAATTTCTTCGAAAATGCTATTTGATTTTGATTAAAACTCTGAAAAGTCAAAAGTCAATTTATCAATGCTAATTGAATTAGGAATGAAAAGAACCTTCTAGAAGATTCTAGAAGAGTAAAACCATTCCTAATTGCATTAGGAATGATAAATCATATTAGGCCCTCCCCTAGATCATTGGGCCGCATATAAAGCTCAAACCGGGCCCAGTTTAGTAAATTGGCCATAACTTCCTCAATATTCATCGGAATTGGACTTATAATATATCGTTGGAAAGGTCTTTGCAAGCCCCATCCAACTACACTACTATTGGACCCATATCATGGACCAACCAAACTAGATTGGCTGTTTTCTTAAAATAAGTTTTCAAAAACAGAAAGAAGAGAAAAGAAATTAAAACTTTCCGCAACACTAGACTTTCCACACTTTCACTTCATTCGATTATGATTCGACGTGAAAGGTACTCATCATTGGGTTTGGTTTTGGGGAGACACAAATGGGTGTCTACACTATTGAACCCTCCCAAGACCACATTGCAGTGGTCAACAAGAGACTCACCGGGGAGGGTTTTCTTAACCTCCAACACGCCAAAGGGACGTGGATTCAACATCCCGTCCTAACGTTTTGGCAAAGGTTTGCCGGCCTCACAATTTTTGGGAGGCATGAACCGGCAAACGTTAGGAGGGATGAACTTGAACTGTTGGCTTCCTATATGATTCCTAACGCTGAGAAACTAAACATACCACATAGGATAGCCCAACATTTTCAAAGGGCGGCCAATGCGGCCGAGGGGGGTAGGTCTAGGGCGCCTATCTACTTTGGGGGTTGGCGACCCATATAGTTGTGAAACACCTAGGATGGAACCCGACCGGGCATAGGAAAGTGGAGGGTTCTACCCTCAGGGACCTAGCATACTTAAGGGGCCTAAACTGGGTGCAACCTATGGGCGGTGAGACTTGGTGGATAGTCCACCGGGAATCGGGTAGGAGAGACCAAGCATTTACACTACCTAACCCCGCCTTGACCAAATTTGAGAAGGGAAAACCTTCTTACACTTTTGAGATAAACGGTCAAGGCGAGGTTCATGAACCTCACCTTTCACCACAACCCCACCATTCCCCCCACCACCATTCACCACACTACTAACCACCACCCCAACCCTACACCTATGGCATGCCCACCTCCTCCATCGATTATAATATCGACCCCCATGCCCCTTATGACTTTTCGGCTTTTCGGAGCCAAATCGACCGCATAGAGCGAGGGCAAGGGAGAGTGGAGGGCATGGTGCAAAACCTAGACTCTAGGTTAGGCACTTTAGATAGGAGGGTAGGTCATGTAGAGAGGAATCTCGGGAGGGGTTTATTGTAATACCCCAAATTTTGGAGTATTAATTTTGGAGTATTTTTAGTCAACGATTTCTTTTCAAAAATAAATAAATAAACTTTAAAACTAATTATTATTTTCAAATTGTAAAAAATTATTATTATAATTATTTTCGGATTTGATAAAAAAAAATTGATTTTGGATAACATACAGAGATTGGTTTGAAAGCTGATAGAAAGGAATTTTGAAAATTTGTTTACTGAGTTTATGTAACAAACTCAAGATAAGTTTGACCCTTATCTTGTGAAATTTCTAGAATGCTAAACAACTCAAATTATATAAAGCCCCCTTAACCTCAAATTTCAATACCGTACTTTCAATCTTTTCTCAGGTAAACTATCTCTTCTATAAAAAAAAATAAAAATAAAAAATAAAAAAAGAATTTCGTTTCAGTGGAATTTGGGATTTGGGTTAGTGGAAATTTGGGGATTTTAGTGATGATGATGGACGAATGATGGTGGTGAATGGTGATGATGATAATGGTGGAGATGATGATGATATAATACGATCCATCTAACTCTATAATTAGTTGTTTATATTTTGTTTTTTGGGTGTCTAGATTATGAATTGTGATAAATTAATCACACCCTCAATTTTTTTTTATATATATAGTCGTATATTTATCTAACTTAGAATCGTTTATTTGTAGACGGAGGCTACTAAGTGAACGTTCCGGAGGTTAATTATCTTGAGTTTTACGCACGATCAAGGTAATTTTCAATGTCCATCATCTTTAGAATCCCGTTAGGAAATTATTTTGAAATATTATGTGTCAAATACGTTCTTATGTAATTATATGTGATGAGTGTGCTATCATATGATATTATGGAATCATATATTATATATGAGTTTTCTATTTTGTGTACTAGTATGTGTAATTTCGAAAAAAATATGATTATTTGTTATCTTACGAGTTTTTTTTTATATAATCTTGGGTATTGGATGATTGATTATACGTGATTGATGGTCTATATGTCATGTAGGATGACTATGGTCTAATAATACTGAAATTGAAGTAATGTTACTTGAAATTAAATTGGTTTGTGCAATACTTGTGTACATTGTAATGGGATGATATAATCTAATAAAATGTACAGTGAAATTTAATTTAAGAAGGGAAATGAAACCCGAAAGGGTGAAGAACAGGTTGCCCACTAGTAGTGATGGTTGCTACTAGTTGGTTTAAATTATTGTATATTGTTGTTAGTCTTCCTCCTAATCACTAGGTATTAGCTAGGGGTGTGCACACTAGGACATTCTGTTTTATTTTATGGCCAATTGGGGTTACGCGCGATCCTTTGTAAAGTAGGTGGTGACAGGGACTAGTCCCGGCTTACTGGCGTTCTCTTTCCCTTTCTTAAATAAAGTAATAATATGTTATGTGACTATTTGAACTTGGTTGAGTATTAAAATATTTATGAGACTATATTATATATAAAATGTTTTGAACTAAAATTATTTATTTTACGGGATGGAGTTGGAATTACTCATTTTATCTGATTTTTGGGAGTTTTCTCTCTTTTCTTGTTTCTGATTTATTTTGCAGGTTGGTAAAAATGATACTCGGTTACGTGTGAGGAGACATTAGAATAATCACGTAGCTAAGACAATTTAGTTTATTCCCGAATTTAATTATTTTCTCTCAATTATTGGTTTCAAATAATTGCAGTTTTGATGTAATGACTATTTTATTTTGCCACAACTTAGACCACTTAGTTTATTTAAATATTATGTTATATTTTCTTTGCATTTATTTTCTACGGAAAATAAGTGTAGCAGTAACACTCCCAAAGTTCGATGGTTGGGTTTTTGAAATTTAAAGGTTACTCTTATTGTTTTAAAGACTCGAATTTTGGGGATGTTACATTTATACCCTATGTACGATGACTATGCACGCCGAGGGGCTATTCCCCCCGAGGCATTAGTTCCCAATTGGTTCCAATACCCC
The DNA here is from genome assembly GCF_001683475.1 of Chenopodium quinoa. Classification (NCBI taxonomy): domain Eukaryota; kingdom Viridiplantae; phylum Streptophyta; class Magnoliopsida; order Caryophyllales; family Amaranthaceae; genus Chenopodium; species Chenopodium quinoa. Next base: position 2,505,012 of record NW_018744821.1, on the reverse strand, counting down.
CAAGGAGGGTATTCGACCCCCGGAGCTTTTGGTACTTATGTGGACTACTCTTCAGTCCATGGATATGGGGGCGATGCTCCTTTTGGGGGTATGGGGGGGAAATGTAGATCCTAACTACTTTGCAGGTGGTTCGGGCTACGGTGGTGTTGGCATGAGCCAGGGTGGTGCCGGCTCGAGTTATGGAGGAGGCTACGAGAGGATGGATGACGACGAGGAGTAGCTTCTCCTAGCTACACTCCCAAGTCAATGAGGGGATTGCTTGATTTGGCTTGCGGGGAGATTTCTTGTACATATGGTACCTCTTTCTCTCTTTTCTCTATTTATTGCTTTTCTAGAATAGATTTATTTCTTTCTAGTGTAGTTTTTATTGCTTTCCTTTATGAAAAAATACAAAAAAATTGAAAAAATAAAAAATTGTAAATCATGCTTCCCTATGTCCCATACTTGGAAAATGTTGTTTTGATTCTTGGTATATGATAATGAGGTTTGTGAATTTGTTGATCATGATTTGAAGTTTAATTGTTTGGATTCCTAAACATACGTCAATTTTGCCAACTATTTGTGAATATAGTGCTTGACTACTTGATTTGGTTAGGAATGTATGATAGTTCCTGGTATGTCAAGGAATTTGAGTATTGGTTTGCAACTATTAGTAATGTTTGTATGGCTCAATATTATGCACATTGAGGAGGACGAAGGCATTTGTTCTCTTTGGAAGCCTTCAGACGATATTAGATACATTTGTTCCCTTCTTATTACCCATGTTGTTGCTTGTGCCCTTTTTATTGTTTATTAAGCCACATTACAAGCCTATATGAGCCCCATTGGTTACTAGTCCCAAGCTTGTCTTGAGGGAGCTATTAGTTGGTGAGGTGAGGGAGTTATAGTGTGCATATTATTTGCACAATGTGGGAATAAAAGAAGAGTGATTGTTCTTTGATATTATGATTGGAAAATATTGATGTTTTGTGTTTCAAAGTTGAAAATTTCCAATATGAGGTAAAAGAAAAAAAAAGAGCAAAGAAAAGAATTGTTTCAATTGTTCAAATGTTCTATTTGAAGGTTGCTCAAGAAAAAAAAAATTCAAAAGAAAAAAAAAGGCTCAAAGTTTGAAAAAAAAAAAAGAAAGAAAAAGAATAAGTAGTTCAAAGTTTATTTTAATTCACTCTATTTCATATTATCATACTTTGTGAGTGAATATGTAAGTGTTGGGATTGTGTTGTGTATATGATTGGTGAATTTTTGTGCAGTTAAGTTGTGATTGGAGATGTTTTGGTCATCACTTGTTTTTGACCTTGGGTTTTATTAGGATATGGTTCCCTTAAGCATGGTTTTACTCTCACATTTTCCTAAATTTATCCTACCCTTTACCATAAACTTACATTATAAGTTTTAAAGACCTTTCGACCTTTGTGCATAAGAGTTGTATGAATGTGAAAGTGTTGTTTATCAATGCAAGTTATGATTTGACATATTTCGAGTCGACTAGTAGGTTGAGCGTACATTGTTTTAAACACACGAGAGTGTGAGTTGGGAGGGCATTGTTCACATATAAAGGGGTTGGTTGGAGAGCGATCGAGTACATCTTTTACTCGCCACATAAATGAGAGTTGAGTGTGTGAGCACTAGTCTTGAATTCTATATACTCATGTGGTTTGCTCTACTTGACAATTGTTGGGGTGGAAGAATGATTAGATGAATGAGATTGATTGACATTGAACATGTTTATTAGATTTGCCTTGAATCGTTTGTGCTTGATTTTGTTTATTTAGATGAAGCATGTTTTATATGTTCATTGATGAGCTCTTTGCTTAGGGACAAGCAAAGGTTTGGCTTAGGGGAGTTTGATATATCCAATTTATATAGTGTTTTACCCCCGTCCCTTGGTCATAATTAGTAGTGTTTTTGTCTCTTCAGAGCCACATTTATTACTAATTAGTGTTTTCTAGTGTTTTTGTAGTTTTGCATGAGTTTTGTAGGAAATTGCACATTTGGAGCGTTTTCCGGGTTTTTCATGAAGCAACTACGAGCATTAGGAGGACACGACCATTTTTGAAGCCCAGGACCGGTTAGAGCCGGTGATTAAGGGCTCGGTATGCAATGCCGGGGAAATTGGATCGAGTATTCAAGACCCGAAGAGGAAATCCGGATTGGGCCAAAGAATCGAGCCCAATCGAAGTCCAAGCCTCGAAGCAAAAGCCGGGCCCGATCGGGCGGGCGCGCACAAGAAGCATCAGCATGAAGTCGCGCCCGATCGGATGAGCGTAAGCTCGATCGGGCGCGGTGCACCAGGAAGACCGAGGGAAAAAGGTGGGCCCGATCGGGCGCGTGTTTTTAGAGCACCTGATTGTCGAGATTTTTAGTTTTCAATTAGGATTTGTTTTAGGGATGTTTAAATACGATTTTTGTACGTAATTTTGATTACCTTCTCTTTTAGACTTTCTCTCTCTACTTATAATATTTTCTCTCTCTTAAATTCTCTCAACTTTGTTCTTAACTTCATTCCTTAATCCAGATTTCTTTTGGTAACAATTTCTTCTCTTTTAATTTTAGTTATTTTATTTAATTCTTTCATCATGTCTTGCTTTATTGTTTTGATTAGTTTAGATTTAATTATGTTTGAGTAGTTTTAGTTCTAGGGTTTATGGGGATCTAATAAATAATATGAAGGGGTAATTTATGATTGTTGATATTCAATGCTTGATTAATTTCCTATTGATTGATTTGATGCTATGCAATTAGGTTTGGCCAGATTTAATTGTATGAGTTTAGCAATATTAATTCGAGATTAGACAGATGAGAATTGATGTTTAGGCTTAGTTTCAATAGGCGGATTAATTTATAAATGGTTAAGTTGAGATTCGAGAGATGAGATTTAATACCGGTAAATTAACTCTGTGATTGTAATACGTAGCGAGAGCCCTTTATAATCTGATTAATTGATGCTTGATGATTGCTTATTATGATTTACCCCGGAATATTGTTTATTAGTGAACCTATGCCCTAGGTTTTCCCTTCATTGAATTACATCCCTTTTTATTCCCTTCCTACTCTTACCTTTTAGTATTTAATTACCTTTTTACAACAATTTGGTTACTTGATAATTTAGATTGCATTTAATTAATTAGGAATAAATTGACTTGTTTCCCTGTGGTTGGACCCTTCTTCCCTATCTACATAGTTAGTGGATTTAAGTTTTATTTTTGTTTAGGTGAATTCGACTTAAGCTTGTCCCGTATTCTTCGATTTTTTTCATTCATTGAGGTAATTTTGTAATTATTTTTGTATTTTGTTTGTTTATTTTGATTTCATTGTTTATTTTGAGTTGAGTTTTTCGATTTAGGGTTTTTTATTGTATTTTTTCTTAATTTTTGCTTATTAATTGTTCTTTGAATTATTCTATATAATTTAGTGTTTGATTTTAGGTTTTATTTTTACGATATTGGTTTTTAATTCCTATTTTATGGTTTTACACTCACGGATTCAATGTATTTGTTTTCTGCATATAGTTGCTATATTGCTTGCTGTTATTAATCTAGTAGTATAATTTGTTGTTGTTTTAAATTTACTTTTTGCATTCAGTCATTAACTTTTCATTATTAGTTTTACTTAATTCTTATAACTTCATGTTTTTTAGTTTCTTCAAGTTTTTTAATTTTTTTTTATTTACTTTATGCTTTGAGTCATCTACTTTTTAGTATATCTCTAATAGTTTTTATTAGTATATTTTTTAAAAATATTGTTTACTTTTACTTATAGTTTATTTACTTTTATTTATTGTTTATTTACTTTTTCCTTCTATTCAATTACTTTTCAGGAACATGTCTGAAAGCGTAGAGCATATTTTAAAAAAATATTGTTTACTTTTAGTTATAGTTTATTTACTTTTATTTATTGTTTATTTACTTTTTCCTTCTATTCATTTAATTTTCAGGAACATGTCTGAAAGCATAGAGCATTGTTCTTCTTCTGTCACTACTGAAGATAACAATGTAAGAATTTTCAAAACACCCACTCAGCCTTTGCTTCCTAAAATATATTATAATTCTGGAGGTGATAAAGAGTATATGTCATGTTGTTCTTCTGAAAACAAACCTTTTGTTGGAATGATATTTGATACCCTTCAAGATGGTATTGCCTTTTATTACAAATATGATAATGAGTGTGGATTTAAAGTCCGTTCTAGTACTACTAAATCACAAAAGAATAAGAATGATGCTACTGGTAGAGGAGTTACTGTAATTAAATATTTATTATGTAGCAAAGAAGGGTATGTGACAAATAACAAGAAATCTGGTAAACAAGTTGAAGGTGCTTGTTTAAAGAGAAAGACTATGAAGAGAGTTGGTTGTCCTGCTAAGATAAAATTTAGGTTTTGTACTAGTGGGAAGTATATGGTGTATTGTTTTTATGAATCTTATTCGCACCCTTTTTCTACACCTATTACTAGGCAGGTTACTAAACATGAAGTTGGTTTAAATTTTGCTCATAAGAAGTTTATTTTTGACAACTCAAAGTTAAATATAGGGGATGTTATGTTTTATAGGATCATGAAAGAACTTTGTGATGGGTTTCTAAATGTCAGGGGCAGTAAAAATGATTTCAAAAAAAGATTTAGGGACTTGAAAGTTTATATCTCTAATGCTGATGGTGCAATGTTTGTTCAGAACCTTGAACAAAAAGTGAAAACCAGTAAAGGGGGTTATTATTTTGATTACTATGTTGATGAAATTAGGCATTTGACCCGTGTCTTTTGGGCTGATGCTATTGGTAGAAGAGATTATCAATTATTTGGGGACTCTTTATCTTTTGATTCTACCTATGATACAAATAAATATTCATTGATTTTCTGTCCTTTTTACTGATGTTGATAATCACAAGAGATATGTTACATTTTGTGCTGCTCTATTATCTAAAGAAGACATAGATTCTTTTGTGTGGCTATTTCAAACTTTTTTGAAGTGCATGGGAAGAGAACCCTCTTGTATTATCACTGATCAAGATCCTGTAATGGGTATTTCCATAGAAAAGGTTTTTACCAAGACTAAACATAGGCTATGTATGTGGCACATAATGAGGAAGGTACTTGAAAAGGTTGGAACTTCTTTTTGTAATGAAAATGATTTCCTAAAAAAGCTAAGTTCAGTAGTTTGGGATAGAGAGATTGATCCTCGTGTATTTGTTGATGGCTGGAATAGTGTAATGGACGAGTTTAATCTTGTTAATCATGAGTGGTTTGCATACATGTTCAAGATTAAACATCTTTGGATTCCTGCATATTTTAGGGACTTATTTATGGGTGGGCTACTACGTTCTACATCTAGGTCGGAAGGTGAAAACAATTTCTTTTGTAATTTTACAAACCCTCATGTGACCTGTGTTAAATTCTTTGTTCGTTATGAAACTGCTCTTGATGCTCAAAGGCATGAACAGGATGAGTTGTACAGGCTTAATAAACTTGAGCCTCAATTGGTTACTAATTTACACTTGGAAAAGCATGTTGCTGTTGTTTACACTCGTGCCATATTTTATGATTTTCAAGAAGAATGCTAGGGATCCTATTTTTCATGTGGTGTTGAAAGTTGTAGTTCTCTGTATGGAGATGGTGTGGATTTTTCTGTTATTGTTGATCATGAGAAAAGGAAAAATTTTGATGTAAATTTTGACTTGGCAACATATGAGTCAAGTTGTACTTGTAGAATGTTTGAGAGTCAAGGTGTTTTATGTAGACACATTTTGTTTGTTATGAAAGGCAAGTGTATACGTGAAATTCCTGATGCTTATATCTTGAATCGTTGGAGAAAAGATGTTCTGAAGAAAGCTTATGCCATAGATGTTGCTCTGGATGATGCTTCTAAGTATGATAAGAAGAAGCAATTGGTCAATGATGTATGGTCCAAGATTTTCAGTTGTGTGAGTTTAACTGACCAATCTGAGGATGATTTATCTGAGCTTATTAGGACATTATCTTCATTTGAGGAGCAATTATATCAAAGAATAATCCTGAAAATGCACCTAGTGCAAAAGAGGTGAAAGATGCTGATATTCAGGTTTTGGTTGGGTCAAATGAAGTTGATGTAAATATTTTGCCTCCAAATTAGTGTCTTAGTAAAGGTTCTGCCAGAAGTTCAAAGAGGTTGAAGAGTGCAAAAGAAATAGCTACTGAAGAAAAATCTAAAAAAGGCAGAACTTGTAGAGCTTGTGGGCAATCTGGTGTTTCCCATGACAGTAGAAACTGTCCAAACAAGTAGTCTTTTAGGTTTTTTACTTTTAAGTGTGTTCCATTTACTTTAAACTTCTAGTTATTTACTTTAACAGTAACTTCATTTACTTTTTATTTTGTGCAGGTGTTATTATACTTGGTATTTTTTTATTTGGTATTTTTCTTCTTTACGTTTTCTATTTACTTTAAGTTGTAATTTTATTTACTTTACATTCTAATTTATTTACTTTAATTTGTGACAAATAACTGATGTTTATTTTTGTGCAATTATTATAATAAACCTGGAAATTAGAAGATGTTTTGGAAGATCAAGATCAAGATTTAATGAACAAATATTTTTTATTATTTTTATTATTGTAATATATTTACTTTTAGTATTAGTAATTGTACTACAGAACTTAGGTTTAGTTTACTTACTTTTAGCTATTATACATTAACTTTATGAAATATTTCATTTACTTTTATCACATTTTATATCATATGAATTATTTGATTTATATAATGTTCTTATTTACAAAATTAAAGATAATTTCTTGTATTATTCCCTTTGTCCTAGAATACTTGTTACCATATCCATTTTTTGTTCTAAAATACTTGTCACATTTTTCATGGAACCCAAGTTGACAAGGGTATTTGATACCGATTTTGAACATGAATTGACGTGTAAATGACCCGACCCAAATGTAACCCATATATTATTGACTTGGTGATTTCAACTTTATTATAACCCGTAAAATTATTGACTTGAACCAAATTTGACTAAAATTCTAGAATGAGTTAATTTTCTAACCATTAATTATTGACTTTACTTAAATGTAATTTGACCGGTCATTAAACTCACCTAAACTTGTACCAAATCTAATAAGATGTAAGGCCGGTTGTAATTCGATCAACATAGGTTATGGTATTAATTCGATTAACCACCTCCACCTATGGATATCAGTGAGGCAAATGAAGTAGGAGACTTGACCCAACCCCAGGCCAGTTTGGTGTATGATCACGTTCGAGTTGGTTAAACACTTCGGGTCAAACACTTCGGATCATATTTGGGTTGGTTAAACACTTCATGTCAAACTCTTCAGGTCAAATTCGAGTTAGTTAACTTCCAGTTGGGTGAGCTTGGGAGTCTGGTCAGGATTAGGTCAACTCCATTTTCGGGTCGGGTATGGATTGGGTTGGGTTAATTTTGGGTTTTGGGTCATTTTTCGGGTCAATGATATTCAGTCAATTTTGGGTCATGCATCGGGTCATTCGGGTCGGGTCAACGATTTTGACTTGAATACTTTTTCCCATTTCACCCTTTACTTTATATCCATTTTCTATTAATTTAACAGTATTTTTTTGTACTTTAAAATTGAACACCTTATTTCATAAAGTTTTTTTTTAAAACATTTTTCCTTTTACTTTAAACATAGTATTATTTACTTAAACATTATTTTCATTTACTTATAATCAAATAACATGTTTTTGAATTTAATACTTTTTCCCATCTCCATCTCTACTTTTGATTCATTTTTTATTACTTTAAAAGTATTTTTCTCTACTTTAAAATCGAACACCACATTTCAGAAAGATTTTTTTTTAAAACTTTTTTCATTTACTTTAAACACATTGTTATTTACTTTAACACCATTTACATTTACTTTTATATCTACCATCATTTTTGAGAAAGAACAATCCTAGTAATTTAACTTAGATATATAATATGTATTCTTTTTTTAACACAAATTGGAAATATTATATTAAGTGGCTAAAGCCATAGATTTAATTACAAATAGCATCACATAATTTTTACATTTATAATTGATGCTAACCAAAATAAGGCCTAATATTATACTAGAACTACCAAATTGCTATACAACAGTCCCTGAAATTCATTTCCCTAAACCTACACTAACCCAAAAGCTATTTTCATCCATCACAAAAAAGCACATAAAACTACATAGACATAGCATTAGCTACTGTAGCATTAGCGGCACTGTTTGAAGTTGCAGTCGCAGAAGTAGAAGCTACAGCAGCAGAACTAGAAGTTGCAGAACTTGAAGCTGCACCAGTAACTTATCTTCAACCACTACTTAACAAAAGTTTTGCATTAATACTACACAACTTCAAGTACTCTAATATCTATGATATATTCAAGTCTACTGATATCATTTACAATTGTTCAGATTCTTTCTTATATTCCCAATCCTCAACATTTGTTAGCAGTTTCTGTTTCATTTTATGTCTTCCATTGAGAAGTAGGTCAAGCACTGTTCTTATATGATGGTGATTCAGTCTTGCAAATTCCTATAAAAATAATAAATTATAAATAAATTATACTCTAAGTATAGATTAGTTCTAGAGTGTAACGACTTCAAAAAAAAAGTATGGTAACTTACCTCTGCTATTGTTCCTAATCCTATGTCGTTTGCACCATCATAAACCTTCATATGCAGCAGTAGATAGCTTGCTGAGAAATTATCTTCTCTTTCTTTTTGGAATGGAAGTTCAATTATTCTCAGCTTGTAGGACAGCATATCATTTGCCTGTGGATGCTTCCTTTTTTTAAACAACTTCTGTACTTGTATCACCTGCAATGCAATGAATATTAGTATAATATAAGATATTGAAAAATGAATTTAAAGATGATTTTTTAATCTATTGATTCTTTACCGGTTCTAAGATAAAACTCTGTATAGGCTCATATTCTTCATTTGTCTCATAGAAAGTGATGTCCAGATGATCAATTGTTTCATCTTTGAAGTTTATCACAGCAAGAAAATAATGATCTTCTAACTTCAGAGATATAAATACCTGCATATAAATTTGTTTTACACATATTTACTTTAAACTTGTTTTTAATTACTTTAAACATATATTGTTCTACTTTAATATTAATTCAGTCTTACACATTCAGCTGCATCCAAGTCTAATGATTGTGAAGTGTTCCAATCAATCCATAGTTTTTGCAGACTTGTTACTCCATTTTTTCCATGAGCATTCAAACACATTGTTAAAGCATCCTTCCAAAAAAAAAAAAAACCAATTATTATTTCTAATATTTATTTAATGCAGAACTTTAAATTATAAAAGTTAATTTGAAAAACTTACCACGAAGTTAAATCCAAAAAAGTATCTGACCAAGTCATTTTCAGACCTGTCTTTTTCCATTTCAATGTTATTCAGGTGGTTTGACCAAGCAGTGATCACATTACTTGATACTTTCCATTCATTGAGCAAAGCGTTACAATCTTGCCTTCCTATTTCAATTGAATCTATAAACCAGCCAACTACTTCGCTGTAATGTAGAATTAAAGTTAAAGTTAAACTTATGCCAAAAAATTTTATATATAATGCAATATGATTATTTGTTTTTTAGGAAGTCTAAAACATACCTCTTGTTTGGAAAGTTTTCACCATCATTGATTGCTAAGTAGTTAATCACTTGGTAGCATTGCAAACTCATGTTATCCATTACTTCCTTGTGTTTCTTCAAGAAATCGGAAACACAAATCATATCTTCTACCCCTTTCTCCTTCTCTAGTTTTCTAACCACCCTAAACCTTGAAATTTTTCTCTCAAGTTGTTTTCTTTTGGTGTTTATGTCTGCCAAAGCAAGAGTAGCACATATTTCTGCATAATACACCTTTCTCCTATTTGCTAAATCAAGGTCAGAATCAAAAGTCTCTCCAGAAAAACACATCATATGGATCATTGCAAAAACACCACAATCAAGAGTATATCTTGGTGTCTTCCACTTGAAGTTAACTTCATCAAACTCATATTCAAGAATTTCATCAGCTTTTTCATGATTAATTCTCTTTAGAAAGTTTGACATTTTCTCCACCTTTAACATTTGTAAAGCAATATATAAGTAAAACAAATTTATAGTATAAATTACTTTAATAAACATATGATTTATTTTAATCAGAACATCTTTTACTTTATATTTTTATAGGTAATATAATGTGTACTTTTAATAGATATTCTTTTACTTTAATAAAAATATTATTTACTTTAATCAGAACATATTTTACTTTATATTTTATCTTATTTTTTAACTGTCATTATAATCTATACTTTTAATACATTTTCATTTACTTTAATAGTACTCTTATTTACTTTAATAATTTACTTTTTATAAACCAAAAAAAAATCTTATCACAATAGATCCAAGAATTCTATAGAAAGGCTTGTGCCTGTCATCATACTCCCTGTTATCCAAATATTGAATGGTCTGATTCATAAAGTTAACCACTATCAAACTATAGTGGTTACTCATACAGATTGAAACAAAAATCTGTCATTAAAATTACAGTTATTAGTCTACAAATTCAAAATCATTATTCCATACAATGTAGTTTAATAAACATGAATAATAAGACATACCAACTGAGCAGTCATAATTTTCTCTTTTGCATCACATAGGCATATCCAATCGTACCATGCCTGATTCAATTCTTGTGAGTGTACTGAAGGAGACTTCACCTCTATTTTTTTTATCTGTTGGCTGGGAAGCATCTTGTGACCTGAGAGACAGCTCTAGAGATCTCTGTGAATTAATGAGAACATACAACATATTACTTTATGAGATCATACATATTTAATTATGATTGAGCTTAATAGTTTTTTTAACCCTCACACTGTGATCAATGCCAAAGAAAAAGCATGAAGGATCTTCTTTCAATCGAGAATCATTCATTAGAAATGACCAACATTGAACTATATTAGATTTTATCATTTGAGCAAGGGTTGTTGGAGCTAGGGATGTTGTGTCATCTCTTGTTATCATGAGAGGACCTTCAAATTTCACAATCACTTCACTGTACAAAATTAAATATTTATAGTAAATAATATATTATTTAAAGTAAACTAAATATAATTTAAAGTAGATATAATATGTTTGAAATTAAATAATATATAACTTACTGTTTGAATGGGTTGTACTTCACAAAGCAGTTTTCAGTCACTACTTGATAAAGCTCTGGCATTTCATTCATTCTTGATTTGTTTCCTTTCAATGTCTTAGAAACAAAAGCATTGTCAACATCTTTCTCTCCCCAATCTAAATTGATTTTAACTTTTGAAACTATCTCCATGTGAATGTCCTTAAACTCAATTGTGGTTGTTTCTGCCTGAAGTTGTTTTTCAGCAACAATTGTAATAAAATAGCAGATATAGTTTCAAAATAATGATACACTATTGACTATGGATTGATTAAATATTTTCTAAAGTTGACAACTTACCTTCAATTGTTTTTTGTGTTGCTTCCTTTGTAAGTGTTGGCTGATTTAGGATACTCTCAGTAACTGAGTGTACTACCTTACTAATATCAGCATCAACACCCTAGTTTTTAGCATCTTTCTCTCCCTGATTATCAGCATCAACATTCTGATTATCAGCATCTTTCTCTCCTTTCTCTTCATTCTTCTCTTCTTTCTTTTTATTATTCTTTTTTTGCTCCACCTCTTAGTTTTTTTGTTCTTTGTTTTCCTTATTTTCTTCCTCCTCCTTTTCATTTTTGTCATCATCTTCTTTTTGTTCCTTTTCTTTTTCTTCCTCCTCCTCATCCTCCTCCTCCTCCTCCTTCTTTTTATCCTTTTCTTCCTCCTCCTCCTTAATTTTCTCCTTTTCTTCCTCCTCCTCCTTGTCTTCTTCCTCCTCATCATGTTCTTTCTCCTCCTGCCTTTTGTTTTCATTCTCTTCTTTTTTGTCATCCTTCTCTTTTTTTCCATCATCCAGATCCTCTATTTCAAAATATTCATCATCAACATCCAAATGGACAATTTTAGGATCAACTGCATCTTCATCAATAGTTATAGGATCTGTTTCAGTTTTATGTTGCTCCTCCCATCTTGACAGAATCACACTAGAAACATTTCTTAGATCATCATAAAGCTTGACTATTTCATCCATAACCCTTTGTACTCTAGGATCTTCCATCAGCCTTTGTGTTTCAGAAACCTATTGAGAATTAGATGTAGACACATTCATTTGTTGCTTTTTCATCTTCTCTCCTTAGGCAGCTATACGCTCAGCATGTATCAATGCAAAGAGTTGTGAATCTCTAGTCAACAAATGCAATTCTTCTTCAATTTCCTTCAAAATAAATAACAACAATTTATTAGTACATTATTTTTTAACACAAATAATATTTACTTTTAAAGTTAATTTGTTTACTTTTAAGTCAACATTATTTACTTTATGTTTATCATTTACTGTATATTATTACTACTAGAAGCAGAGCAATTCAATATAATAAAAGTAAACAAATATGAGATAAAAGTAACTACATTTCATTTTAAAGGATATACAAGAAATCATTGTAACTAAAAAAAAAAATTACTTACATCTTTTGCAGCTTCATGTATTTCACTATCTATCATCACACCTTCTGGTAGGTTGAATGACACCAATCTTCTCTCTCTATCAGTAAAATTTCTATAAGCATTCTCAATTACGTCTCCCAAGAATGCTTGCTTTCCTTTTTTTTCTACAAACTGGATAGTCATCTTTTTAAAGTTCTCCTTGACCAAAAGATGTCTCTGCCTCTTTTGCAATTCTTTCTTTGACTTTCTCATCTAACCAATGTTGGATCAATGGCAGTGTTGTAGGTTCAGGCTGCCCTCTGAATGTTAGATGATGAAAGTAGACAAGTTGAAGAATCAGGACACATCCACTGATTCTTGATCTTGATTCCTTGTTTTTATTGTTCTTGAAGCTCCCCACTGATTTGCACAGGTTATTCATCACATAACCACACCAATCTAGGTTATGTATTTCTTTCGCATTGTCTGCATAATTGATTATCTTGTAATCAATCACTCTGTTTGCAACTGTAATACCCCGTATTTTTATGTATTTTTATAAAGTATTTATGTATTAATAAAATGTATTGTCAAGGGCTCTAGTATTTTAATTAAATATTTTAAAGGGTTAAAGTATTTTAAATATAAAATTTTATAAAAGTAAAATATGTTTTTGGCCAAACGTTTATTAATTATTGGGCAATGTAAATTATTCCTACATACTCTTATTGGAATAACCCATTCCAAAACCCATAACTTAAGCCCTATCCCATAACTCAAGCCCACATATTTATAAGCCCAAATTTAACCCTACACTCTCTACTCTATAAATACCTCATGAATCCCCAAAAATTTCCCACACAAAAAGGTTAGTCTTATTTTCTCTCTCCTTTGTTTTATTAATTTGTGTAATTATAATTATTGATTTATGGGTTTTGATTTTATTGTTTGAAATTAATTTAATTAGTATCAAATTGTATTTTGATGATTAAACTTTATAATTTTCAGATTTTGTAAATTTTATAACCTAGGGTTTTTAATTATTGAAAATCATGATTTTAGGGTTTTTATGAATAATTGATTTAGGGCTTTTATAGTAATGATGTTTTGAAATTTTGGTGATTATAACAACTTATTAGTTTAACTTAATTCCAGATTATTTTGAACACGTAAATTCATGTTTTAATTATTAGATTTTCGTTCGTTAATATTAATCCCGTTTTAATCCCGATCAGGTTCTAAACTCCTCCGATTTTGATAAAAAAAAAAGTAGTGTTTTTCGAGTGAAAACAACGTTTTAAGAAAGAACCACTACCTTTGGTAGTGAGCACCACCCTCTCGTGGCACAAATTCAGCCTCTAAATACGATTTTCGAGCAGTTTTTGATTTTTAACGAAGTTTTTTTTATGATTTAAATTTTATCCTTGAGTTTAAAAAGGGGTAAGAGATAATTTAATGTTTCTATGGATAATTTAAGTATAAATATGTATTTTGATGAAGTTTTAAAGGATTTTTGATTAGTTTAAAATGTTGGAATTTTATTTAAAGTAGTATAATTGTTATTTTTAATAAAAGGGTGTGATTATCCATTAAAAAGGAGTTTAATTAGGGGTTTTTAAATAATTTTCAGATTATTATAAGTTATTTAAAGTGAGTTTTAGTTGTTGGAAATTGTGTATACAAGGGTAATTAATATAGTATTATTGTCCCTTTATGTAGGAGACTTGGTTCGAGAATTATTGTAGAGTACTCGGTTATTTTAAGAGCTTATTTGAGGTACGTACGCGTACTTAGCATATTTTGATGAAGTAGAATCATGTATGGAATTGTGAATTAATGGTGTTGGTGATTGAACTGTGAAGCATAAATTATTTGTGATGGTTATGGATTGGAAAATTATATTTTGGGCATGTTGTGTTTGAACCACATTTTTTATTTATGGCATGTTATAAGGCATGATTAATTAAACTACATGTTTAATTATGTTTGGAATATTGAAAAGGAATTTTATTATGGTTCAAATAACTTTTATTGATGCTTTAAGCATGAGGAAGGAGCTAAATAAGTGTCTATGTACACAAGGAATAAATTGTATGTTGGTGCCTTTGTGCACTTAAGGTGTTTTTAACACCGAGGGATAGGATTTTTGGCGCATTATGCGTTTAAGGTGTCTTTGACACCGAGGTAGAATTAAAAAGGGTTCAATATTAAATAATATGTGGTCACTAGTTATTCAACAATTAATTTGGTATGTTTGGTTGATTGAATAATTATTGGTTGATTGTTTTATGATGCTTTGAGAGTCATCACCAAGTCCAATAAAAGGTAAATAACGTAAAGTGAAAGAGATTACGCACCAAAACTCTTGGAACGTATATACCTTGAGTATGAACAATGGGGGGAGTTATGGGGTTTTATATTTAACCATAACTTCTAATGGAGTATAGGACGCTGTACATTCCTTTTTATTTATTATTATGCACAGGAATTCCGCCACCTTTGAGTGGTTTTGTCGCTGGCACGGTTAGCTCCCGTGTCAATTAACCTCAATTTATTTGGGGGAGGTATAGTTGGAAACCCGTTCGATGCGTAATCAACGCTAAATGAATTATTTAGTGTCTAGTTAATGTGTCTTGTTGATTGTTGTGTGTGCTTGTAAACAAGTGCAATGAGGTAAGTGTGTGTTGATAGGTGAAAGCATGTTAGTGTGTTTAATTACGCTTATGTACTCAGCTTTGCTGATTGTGTGTGTTTGTGTGTTTGACCATGTCTTTACTTTGGCCCTACGACGACCCATTTTCTAATGGCGAGTAGTGAAGACAAGTAGAAAGGAGGTTTTCAGGTGATGAAGCATATTCATGAATGGGCATGAGTGAAGAGCGAATCATGCTAGTTTCTATAAGTTTATGATGTGTTTAATGCTTTAATTATTTATGATATTATTATCATGCATGACTAACGCAAAAGTTTTAAAGTTGGTTTGGTTTTAATAAGGGCCTACAATGGTTCCAAGTTGTAGGATGGTTTTATTTTACTTCGTTTGACTTTGGTTTTGACTTTACTTTCGTTGATTGACTTTTCAAGTTGACTTGTTTTGAATGGTTTTGAAATTAGTCTTTCGCTGTGTGTCTTTGATGGTTGCCTTAGCCGTTTTCACGGTGGCGGTAATATCTTAAATATTCCTATTTAAATTTTTAAAAAGGGCAAAAAACAGGTATTTTAAATGAAAGAAATTTCTAGGGTGTTACAGCAACAGGGGCCAAGAATGTGCTGTTGTAGACACCTAAAAATGTCTCCCCAAAATCAAACCCGATGATAAATAACCTTTCACCGCCACTATTGGTCGGGTTTAGTATCTAATCCCGAGAGTGCTTAAAAAAATCGTATTTTATTAAATTCATACTTTTGAAAGGTCCATGGATTAGTCTTGATGTTTGGTAAAAGCATAGTTTTTATTTTAGCCCAAACTTATTAATTAATTTTTAGCCCAAACCTTTTTTTATTTTATTGTTTTATTATTTATTTTTGGCCCAAATATTTTATTTATTTTTATTTTATTATTTTCTTATTTTAGCCCGAATAATAAAAGTCAGAAAAAAGCCCGAAATTATCAATCGGCACTGAAAAAGCCGAAAGAAATTAGGGTTAAAAATGAATTTAGACGGAAAAATGGACTGGAACTGACCGTGTCACGGTACAGTCTGACCGTGTCACGGGAACCCTTCCCGTCTGACGGTGGGACTTCCCGTGACATGGGAGGTCTGCCGTGCCACGGGATGTTCCGTGTCCTTTCCGCGTAAACCCTTAACGCGTTTTTCATTCCGTTTTCTGAAAATTTCCCGCGTCACTCCAAAACTGACCGTGTCACGGTACAGTCTGACCGTGTCACGGGATACTTTTTTAGGTTTTTTATCATTTTAGGGTTCCATGTGCTCCCTCAGCACATTTCCCTATAAATACCCCCTCATTTCTGATGTACGGGGCAACCAGAATTCTATTATTCTTATTTTCTCTCTTCTATGCTATTAACCTAAACACTAGCCTACCCTTTTCACTTCAAAATTCCTTCTTCAAGCACTCAAAGGAGTCCATATTTTACTCGAGGTTCTGTCCTTAAGCCAAGGTGTGAAAGGTAGAATCGTTTGAGGGTTTGGCCCCAAAATCAACCTTATTTTATTTAATTTAATTTAGTTATTGTTTTATTATTTCCTTGAAGTTACTAACTCGTTTATTATTTTGTAGTTGCAAGCAAACATATTCAAAGTAAGGATCATGCTCTTTTTATTATTATTATTATTATTTCTAACGATTTTTATGTTGTTGGAATTGTGATTAAATTGGTTTTAATATTAATGTTTATTCTATTGTTATTACGATCACCATATTGCATGTTAAAGGGAATATGTAATTGAAAATCACGCCTAATAAGATAATTTGGACAACCGGTTTAGGATCCTTTTTAATCTTATTATTAATTGAAGTGATCACCAAATTTTTAGAATTATGTGTGCATTAATTTTGAACCAATTTAGTTAAATAATAGTTTGGAGCGAATTGAATTATTGTTTGTATGCCTTTGAGATCACAGGAATGCTTTTCAATATAAGAATCGAGTAGAGGCCAATACGGGCGAATGTGACTCCATGACTCACTTCGTACCATCGTCCCCGATCCTCCTTTCCTGGTTCCGAACCATATGGAGTTAATAATCTCATGGATTATGAATAGGGTGTAACCTTCAAGGGTCAATCGTTGTTGCCTTCGTTGACCCTTATCGTGGTTGCCTTTTATGATCCGTGAACGGTTTACAAGTTCCTTAAAAACTTGTTGGCGGCTCCCTACTTTCCTTGTCCCTAATCGTATCATATCAATTCCCACTTCCTATGAGTGCCAAGCATATTCACAACATGCTTTTTATGTTGGCGCACTTCGAGCGACGCCTACAATTTGGCGACTCCACTGGGGAGGATTCTTAATTATTTATCGATTTAAGTGATCGGTATTTAATTAAGATGAGTGGATGAGACTTGAAAGATTCTTGAAAAAATATTCCTGTGATTAATTTGGCATTTTTTTCATCTGCATAGACGTTTTAACGTCGCATTCAGGTCTGTCCCGAAGGAAAATTTGGATAACTCGGTTGCGCGCAAAAGCAAACAGGGCACCAGTCAGATAGTCTGACTGCCGTGTCACGGTACAGTGTACCGTCTGACGGTGACGGTACACTGTACCGTGACACGGGAACTTTTGCCGTGTAACGGCAGTCCTAAAATCTAACCGGTGGCTTATTTTCTTTTCTCATAGTCAACTTCCTTCGATTTTTCTGAAAAAACGTATGTGTTCTACATGCGTCTTAGCCCCGGGGGATTTAAGCTCTATCGACCCAAAAACGCTCATGGCAATAAGGGTTCATCCGATTCATTAAATCCACCCAAACCGTGGAATCGAGTTCGATTTCATCACGAACTCGCGGAGCCGCCCGTTGGCATACACCCTCAAGGGAGGCTGCCTTGCTAACGCGTCCAAACTCTTAACCATGGTACCCTTTTGAAACCCAAAAGCTTGACCAATAGTTGAACATAGATCTTGACTTTAGGTTGCGAACTTTTTTACATCATCGTGCCTAAATACTATGTGGTTATTTGGTGCTAACCCTCATGCGTTTGCTCTTTTTGTTTAACCCATAACCGAGGGTTTTTATTCTCACATAGTAATTAGTACGGACTTAAAATCGATTAAAATTTGAAAAAATACAAAACTGACCTGGAACTGCGCACCGTGTCACGGCATGTTCTGCCCTGTCACGGTGAACAGTGCCGTGACACGGGAAAGTCTACCGTCTGACGGTAGACTGTACCGTGTCACGACAGTCTGCACCGTGACACGGTGCCCAGGAAAGTATCCCGTCAGTCTTTTTTCTCGATTTTTGTGTCCAGTATTGAGTCGTGTCTAGCTATACGGTCAAAACACGTGTCTATAACCTCACCTAATCACTCACATATTATGTCCACACACTTTTTTTTAGTCGTGCACCACTTTTGACTGTATTTTAGGGAAGTCTTGTTTTGTGTCGTTTTTTTTTCGGAGTAAGTCGGATGGTATCCTCCCATGTTTTTCTTTTTAAGTAGAGCTTCAATAAAATAAGTAAAAAAAAAATTCCTTTTGTTTAATCCGGATAGGTTAAGGTCAAGTTTGGTCATTAAAAGTGTTTGTTTCGGTGTCACAGCACTTGGGCAAGAAGCAAGGGTAGATTGTTACGGTTCGAGTCCATACCTCAACAACCTCTTATACCAAAGAGGCGTACAAGGAAACCACCTCAGTCATCTCCACAAGATCCATCTCCAGTCTACTTTCAACCAATGGCCACTAAGGAAGACATCGAGAACCTCAACAGGACAATCGAAAGATTGTCTGACATGATGCAGATACTCACTATTAGAGTCAGCACTGTAGAGCAAGACAAGCAAAACAGTGTCACTACTGCTGCGATGGACAAGATCAAGGAACAAATGAGCAAGATTTCCGAAGAGTTCACTTATGTGGAACAGCCTATCACCTCCTCGTCTATAAGAGAAAAAGCTTCCTGAGAAGTTTTCCATTGCTGATATTCCCAAGTTCAAGCCTACTGATAATCCACTTTTCCATTTGAAGGCTTTTTCTGCAACTATGGATCTTAAGGGAGTAGATGTGACACTCTTCTCTACGGTGTTTCCTCTTTCCTTAGAACATGCCTGTCAACAGTGGTTCTATTCTCTGGAATCCAAGCACGTCGCGACCTGGGAAGATGTTACTGAAAGCTTTATGAATCGGTACAAGTGTAACATCCAGGCCAAGACTTCTGAACGTGAACTCTCCATTCTCAAGCAGAAAGAGAATGAAGGCTTCACCACTTACTTAATCAGGTGGAGAGAAACAGCTGCGCTCTTGGTGGATCCTCCCAAGGAGAAGGAAATGGTTCGCTTGTCCATTGCCAACCTGACTCATAAGTACAAGCAACACCTGAAGTTTCTGCCTCTAAGTACCTTTAATGCTGTATACGATATTGGAATCAATATCAAAGACGAACTGATGAAGTCTGTTGGTAGCAACAATAAAAACAACACTTGGAAAAACAAGAAGAACGACACTCCTTCTTCTTCGTCTTCTAAGCCCAATAATGCTACCAACAATATCAACATCAATGATGTGCTGGCCCTTAATGTTCCTCCTCAAAGATTCCAAAGGCAAAGGAGGGTTTATACGCCTTTGGGAATGACTTATGATGCTGCTTATGACCGTATTCATGGTCAAGGACTGATTATGCCAATCGGACCATTTCCAGAACCTCGACCCGAGAATAGGACCGCTAACTATGACCCCAATGCTTATTGCAAGTATCATCAAGGCAAGGGTCATAACACTGAGAAGTGTTGGAGGTTGAAAGACGCAATCCAAGACCTGATTGATGCTAATCAACTTCCTGTCCCTCCAGGGGGCAAGAAGCCTAACATTCAAACAGGTCCTCTTTCTGATGCTCTGGCTATCATGGGAGATGAAGTCTCCTTTGATCCGTCAATACTCATTCAATCTGTGAATGAACCTCTGCCGGAAGTTGTGTTTATCTCAAGCACTGAAGAAGTGAATGGGATCTGGGATAGCGATAATGAAGACGTCTATCTCAGAGACATAGCCTGTTCATCTCTCAGCACCAGTGAAGATGTTTGGGGGGACCTTGAGGTCAAGGTTCTCACCAAAAGTGGACGGTTGCAACAACCTAACCCACCTCCACCTCCACCACAATCAAATCCAATAGTTGATCCCATCGACCCTGTGAATAGCGATGTGGTCAAACAGCTGCAAAAGACCAAGGTGGAGATGAATGTATGAAAGCTTTTGGCCACTTCTCACGAGCATCGAAAGGCTGTAATGAATGCTCTGGTGAAGATAGGAGTTGATGATGACATGACTCCTCAAAGGTTGGTCAACTTTCTCACTATTGAACTGCCGAGTACTAGCAATCTAATTTCCTTTTCTGATAAGGATCTCCCCCCGAAAGGGGACCAACATAATAAGGCCTTACACCTCACTGTAGTGTGTAGGCAGATGAATGTTCCTATGAGCCTGGTTGATAATGGCTCTGCAATCAATGTGTGCCCACTCCGTACTGCAAAGAGTTGGGTATAAAGAATGAAGAATTGACTCCTTCCACTCAAGGGATTCGAGCTTACAATAATACTCGCCGTCAAGCCGTGGGTACTATCATATTGAATATAACTACTGGGGCCATTGAACGTCGCACCAAATTTCAGGTGGTGGACATTAAGGCCTCTTTCAATCTGTTATTAGGACGCAATTAGCTTCATGAGCTAAAGGCGATTCCGTCATCGCTCCACCAGAAAGTGAAAGCCATAGTTGGAGGGGTTCCGATTACTATCGATGCTTCTCCTATGCGTATTCAAGTTATTGATACTCCTATCGTCCATGTTGAACATGACGAAGAAGATGAAGATCTTTGGGGGTTTTCACTAGATGATGTTCTTGTGATCGAAGAAGAGGAAAAGTGCCATCTCGACTTCGATCCCTACTCAAATACCAGTATCAATGCCATTCTAAAGAAGCAAGGTCACTTCCCTGGAATGACCCTTGGGCTCAAGAAGAAAATGGCTAAATCTTGGGGTCATCCCGGTGCGCTCAAGAAGGATACTTTCGGCTTAGGATTCGAGCCAACAAAGGAATATTTGAAGCAAGCTGCATTGAAAATGAAGGCTTGCAACAACGCTTAAATCACGGAGACGAAAATGGCCACGGATCCATATCCGTTCACCCTCAACGGCCAGTACATCAAAGAAGGGGAAAACTTCCCATGCTATGAATTCCCTGAACCATTTGTCCATAATGGGATCCGTGAACCGGGATTCGAGGTGTTCCACGATTGTGACTTCATCGATGAAGAGCTCTCCACAGCCGACAAGTCAGATAGCCTGAACTCTGATGATTTGGGAATCAATCTTCTTTTTGGAATGGAGAAAAATGAATCCAAGCCGGTTTGCAATGATAACTCCAAGCTCGTTCAAGCCGTCATAGAGAACAAGGATTTCGACCCCTCCGAGTTAATCATCCAAGCTGACAACATTTCAAGGGGATGGCGCAAGACATTGAGGATCACTACGCCGAGTGGAGAGAAGTTGGAAATAACCGCTGGCGAGGGTCCTATGTTTGATGAGTCCGAATCGTCTGGGTCCGAGTCCGAGTCTGAGTCTAAGTCTGTAGATGAGTCCTTAAAGTCTGAGGCCGACCCTCTTTCTGCTATAGAGTTCAACCCTGAGTCTCTTGTTGAGTCCTATCCTTCTAGTCCTAGTAATTCTGGTGAGGTCGCAGCTGACCTTGCCTCTCTTGATGTATTAGCCAGTGAATTCAATAAAATGAGTACCTTTGCTTACGATGTGTGCCATTCCCCTAGCCCTGATCAATATCGCTTTGCTAATGATAAAAATGACAAAGAAATAATAAAAGCAATGGAAGAACACGAAAATAAAATAGCATTATTGAAGATACAGAAACAGTTAACATTTCCAATGATACGACTGTTAAAGAAGTAAAAATTGGATTAACACTAAGTCAAGATGAACGCAAAGAGCTAATTAACTTGCTTAGTGAATTTGTTGATGTATTTGCTTGGTCATACCAAGATATGCCAGGAATTGACAGGGATATAGCTCAGCATACGATACCACTCATTCCAGGTATGAAGCCTGTCAAACAAAAGCTGCGCCGAATGAAACCAGATGTGGCTCTTAAAATCAAGGAAGAAATCAAAAAGCAATGGGCCGCAGGTTTCATCAAAGTATCCAAGTATCCGGAATGGATAGAAAATGTGGTTCCAGTTCCAAAGAAGGATGGAAGGGTCAGAATGTGTATTAATTACAGGGATCTCAATAAAGCAAGCCCAAAAGATGGGTTCCCTCTACCTCACATTGACATTCTGGTCGATAATACAGCAAACCATGCACTCCTGTCATTCATAGATGGTTACGCCGGATATAATCAGGTATTGATGGTCGAAGAAGACATGGAGAAAACCACATTCATCACACAGTGGGGTACATATTGCTATACGGTAATGCCATTCGGGTTGAAAAACGCGGGTGCCACGTACCAAAGAGCAGCTACAGCATTGTTACATGACATGATGCACAAAGAGGTGGAGGTCTATGTCGATGATATGATTGTCAAGTCTAAGGATCGCCCAGGCCATATCGTCGCACTTCGCAAGTTTTTTAAAAGACTCCGTAAGTACAACATGAGATTAAATCCAGCAAAATGTGCATTCGGAGTCACGTCAGGAAAATTACTTGGATATGTGATCAGTTCCTGAGGGATTGAAATAGATCCTTCAAAAGTAAAAGCGATCATGGCCATGCCACCACCCAAAAATGAGAAGGAGATTCGAGGATTCATTGAAAGGTTGCAGTATATAAGTAGGTTCATATCAAAGCTCACAGCAATATGTGAACCTATATTCAAGAATCTTAAGAAGAATGTCCCAGTCACATGGGATGATGATTGCCAAAAGGCTTTCGACAAAATCAAAGAGTATTTGGCAAACCCACCTGTGCTAGCGCCAGCAATACCTGACTTTCCTCTTCGACTCTACCTTATGGTCACAAGAGAAACGATGGGGGCAATGCTAGCACAAGAGATCAAAAGCAAGGAGAATGCAATCTATTACCTGAGCAAGAAACTCCAAGGATATGAGACACGATACACGCCACTCGAGAAGTTATGTCTCGCACTTGTATGGGCCGCACAGAAACTAAGGCATTACATGCTCACTCATACAGTCCATGTCGTGTCTAAGATGGATCCTCTCAAATACCTGTTCGAGAAAGCAACACTCAACAGCAGATTATCAAGGTAGATAGTCAATCTAGCTCAATTTGACTTGAGATTTGTGCCACAAAAGGCCATCAAAGGTTCTGCAGTTTCTGACTTCTTAGCAGACTTTCCGCTAGAAGAAGCTGAAAAAGAAGAAGATGAGTACGATTTCCCTGACGAAGATTTACTCATAACCGAAGACGATAGTTGGACGCTCTATTTCGATGGAGCTTCAAACCAAAAAGGATGTGGTGTGGGAGTCTTGCTCGTATCGCCCAATGAAGAACACATCCCAATTTCAATGAAGCTCGACTTTGATATCACCAACAATGCCGCAGAATATGAAGCATGCATTTTGGGATTAGAAACAGTTGTCGCCTTGGGAATCAAGAAACTCAGAATCTACGGTGACTCTTCACTAATCATTAACCAAATCTCCAAGAGATGGAAAGTGAGAAGTGAAAGTCTCGCTACGTATCAAGCTCATCTGGAAACTCTCACGGAGAAACTAGATGAAGTGGAATATACGTATTTGCCAAGAGAAGAAAACTAGTTCGCCGACGCACTAGCTAAGTTAGCATCAATGGTGCGAATTCCAGCTGACACGATCAGAATGCCACTGACCATAGAGAGAAGATATGAACCAGCTTATGTTCATGCACTTGATGATGAACAAGAACCACAGGAAGAAGATGAAGAACCATGGTATACAGACATCCTTAATTATGTGACAAAAGCATAATACCCTCCTAATACTGATAAAAGGGCACGCCGTGCTTTGAGGCTCCTGGCCTCACAGTATGTGCTCATCAGGGGAGAACTCCACAAGAGAACCGCAATAGGAAGGAATCTCTTATGTATAGCCAAGAAAGAAGCACATAAAACCATGGAAATCCTTCATGCTTATGTATATGGAACTCACATGAATGCAAAGATGCTAGTCCAAATGATCCAACGACAAGGTTACTATTGGACTACTATGGAGAGAGATTGTCACGAGTACGTCAATAAATGTATGAAGTATCAAATCTATGCAAACTTACAGCATGTTCCACCTTCGCTTCTCTACACGTATACTTCTCCATGGCCTTTCTCTACTTGGGGCATTGACATCATTGGAAAAATCACACCACCAGGACAAAGGGGGCACGAATTCATTCTCGTAGCAATCGACTACTTCACCAAATGGGTCGAGGCAGCCTCATATGCCAAGCTGACGGCAAAACATGTAGCTCAATTCATTGATAAAAATATTATATGCCGCTATGGGGTACTTCATGGGATGATCAGTGACAATGGAACACATTTCCAAGCCGAATGCACGGAATTGTTGCAGAAATATCATATCAAACATCATCGATCATCACCTTACAGACCACAAACGAACGAAGCAGTCAAATCGGCCAACAAAAATGTGAAGACCATCATCGAAAAGATGACGGAAAATTATAAGGATTGGCCAAGTAAGCTACATTTCGCCCTTTGGGGTTATCAAACCTCTGTTCGTACATCGACAGGGGCTACCCCTTTCTCTTTAGACTATGGCGTCGAAGTTGTACAACCAATCGAGCTCGAGATACCTTCTCTCCGAATCGCATTGGAAAGCCAACTAGATGAAGTCGACTGGATTAGAGCAAGATACGACGAACTGGTCTTGCTTGATGAAAAACGCTTGGCAGCTTTGCATCATGTCCAAACCTACAAACAGCGTATGGCACGACATTTTAATAAAAAAGTCAAGACCAGGAACATCAAAGAGGGTGACCTAGTGCTTAAGGCACTTCGTAAAAATGTGTTAGATCCAAAAGGAAAATTCAGACCGAACTGGTCAGGCCCGTACATTGTTAAAGCCATCCTGTATGGCGGAGCGGCACAATTGGTAGACATGGACGGTAATGGCTTCCATAATTTAACCAACTTGGATCAACTCAAGAAATTCTACGCCTAGTCGCATGGGTTCATGACCCAATAGAGCTACGTCTGGCCTGATTCCTTTTTAGGATACGTAGGCAACCCCTCAAGGGGGCCCGACCACTTTAAAATAAAAAATCCTCCCTCTGTTGATCTAATATGCGCGTCGGTTCAGCATTGCGTCACGGCCAAAAAAAAAAAAAGGGGGGGGGGGGGAAATGCCGCGACACGGGATTTCTTCCCGTCTGAAGGGAGAAATTCCCGTGTCACGGCAACCTCTGAACGGAAAAAAGGACAGGGTGCCTCCCGTGACACGGGATTTGTTCCCGTCTGACGGGAGAATTGTTCTGTGCCACGTCATCCCTGTCAATCAAAAATAAAAAATAAAAATAAATAAATTAAAAAAATTAAAAGTTTGCCGTGACGCGGGAATGTGTACCGTGTCACGGGACCCTTTCACCGTGACACGGTGGATTTCCAGTTTTCCCGTTTTTATTTTTTTTGCGCATTCGTCGCGAATTAATTGTTCGAGTTTTTATTTTCGTTCTTCCATTGCGTATGACTCCTTGACTCGGATAAATAAATAATAGATAAATGTCATTGTAATTTTTATTTTAAGGCTGAAATAAATATGCTATTATTAAAATAAACGCGACTACAAATATTGGCATCAAATGCCTTATTTTAAATAAAAATTATAAATTATAAAATGCAAAGCACTATTGATCTAATCCCTCTTCTCTTTAGGAACATCCTTTTCTTGCTCAATTAGGTCGGTTTTCACCATTAGTGTGTCTTTTGTAGCCCGAACCGTCACACCCCTAGTCGAACTTTCACCCCTTCCACCTTTCTTGAACTTTTTCGGTTGTTTCTCCCTATACACCATCTTTTCTTTACCCTTTCCTTTCACATAGGTCTTTTTTCTTGGCATCTTAGGAGTCTTAAACTCAATTTCTTGTGTTCTCGGACCTAGACGATCTTTAAGAGGAGCTTTCTTATCTCCAAGACGACTCTTCACATCAGACTTGCATGATCTAAATCGTTCCCTCCTACTTCTAGGGTTCAACCATGCCTTGTATGCACTAGATAAAGGAGGAGGAGCTTGGTCACTTGCAGAAACGGTCCACAAAGGTCTTCCAATCCAATAAGCCTCGTACTTGTGAACGTTACTTTCATGCAACGATACTTCACGAGGACTATCATTATAGCGTGGAATTACTTGTTCAAGTCCATACTGCCGCATCAATTGAGAGGGATAGTAAAAGGTCAATTTGGAGATACTAGGAACGCGACAATATGGAGTTTCATTCGTGCCAACCATCCTAGTAAGCCTCCACCAAGGCACCACCAAACGAATGGAAAATTCCCTCTTTGTAAAGAAATTTTTCCAATCTTCATACGACATATTCGCAGAGTAATTCTTCTTCCTACGGACTAAGTCGTTGGGGCCATATTTTTCAATATCGTCGGGGGCTTCAAATAATTCCAAACGCTCCATCAACCAAATCTGCAAAAAAAAAAAAAAAAAAAAAAAAAAAGAAAAAAAAAACTGCAGATTCCCGTGACACGGCAGTTTTAACCATGTCACGGCAAACCCCAACCGTGACACGGTGCCTGTTTTGTGTCACGGGGGCTATTCGGAGCGTATTTTTACCTGTAATAGTACCAGAGAGCCCTTCCTGATGGCTTTTCGGTCAGCTTTCGCCTCGTCAAGGCCACGAAATGTTTCTCCAAGGCACGTCGGCATAGGAGATCTTCCGGATTCAACATGCTCAAGCACATACGCTAGACAAGCATGTCCTACCCTACCGTTTGCAAATAGTAGCTTGCTAAACATGCAAAAAAATATATGCCCTTCTACGATATACATGATAAGACTTAGAAATAGGGCGATTAAAATATAAATTAGCAAGTTTTTCTAAGTCTACTTCATTACCACAAACAATTCTATTTAAATCTGGATCTGTTAGATTCAGATAGCGTTCAAAGTCTTGGTAATAATATTCACGTAAGGTAGGCATGGCAATAAGATTTCTAGCAGGAAATCCAAAAATTGCACCAAATTCCTCCGGCAGAGGACAGATTTCATCATAATCAAATTTGAAACAGTGCGTTGCTGGACTCCAATAATCTAATGCTGTCCTTAGAAAATCATGTTCAATGGCCACGTGTCGCAGGGCTAGAAAACCCCTGACATGAAATAATTCTAACACTCTTTTATCAGCATTGGTCAAAGAATAAGACCAGTCGCGCAATGTATTATCAAAATTCTGAGACATGATTATTGAAATTCTAAATTATTTTGTGTTTCGTAATTATGCATATCGTGAATAATCTGGTCTTATTTTATAGCAAACGCGCTCGAAACTGCCCAGAATTTATCTTTTCCCACGCGTAAAACAAACCGCTGAATAATACGCGTCCCGTGACACGGGAAATTCCTCCTTGTCACGGGAACCTTTGCCGTGACACGGCAGGTTTTGCCGTGCCACGGCAGGTTTTGTCGTGCCACGGTGAACAGTGCCGTGTCACGGCACTTTACTCACTTTATTTTTTCATCTTTTCCGTATCTGTCCGGATTTTTTATATTTTCTTATCTTTAGCGTTTATTTTTCAGTTTTCTCTGAGAGTTTTATTTCTAATAAAATTCTCACCTTTTTTATTTTTATCTTTTTTTTATTTTAAGATTTTATTTTGGGGAAGATATTTTTTATATTCATCATTTGATTTTTATTTCTTTTCTTTTCTTTTCTTTCGGGGAAAGTAATTTCATTTTGAGTGTCTTTTTTTTTCTTTCTTTTCTTTTGGGGAAGGTCGGTACCCTCCATTACTCCACTTATGTTTTTCGTCGTGTCGTTAATAAATACACAATCACACACAAACAGTCTCAAACACACACTAACACACACAATAGTAGATATATAAATTGTAAGTAATGTACAAAGAGTCTTAATACATAAATGTGTCAAGTGTCATCACAGTATGTACAAAAACCCTCGGACAAAAATCTCTAGAATCAGAATCAGTCTCATCTTGACCCTGTGCATGTGGTTCACCCTGTGTGTATGGGAACGGCGAACCGAAGAGACCCTCGACCATCCGAGTACGGGGAGTAGCGTCCCTACTAGTCCCCGTAGGACTGACAGTAGCTAAGCTCAAGGCAGGACCCGTCCAACCGGAAAATGGAGTAGACTGGCCCAAAGATATTGGAATCGTCGGCGAAGGCATCGTCCCATACATCGGAATCGAGAACAAGCCCGACAGCGGTGGAGGAATCCCGGATAATGGAGCCGAGAATGAACTAGGATCCAAAGGAGACCCAAACTCGGGAACTGGAGGCTGTGAAAATGACGGACGCTGAGAAGACTGACCCTGCTGCCACTGAGCCTCCTGGAATGGCTGAGAAGTCTGAGGCTCTCGCTGAAAACGCCGGTGAGCCTCAGGAGATCGTCTACCACGACCAAGCTCCTCCTCGTCCGAGCCTCTGGGCCTCGAGCGCGAGCGGGACCTCCGTCGCTCCTGAAAAACACAAAATCAAAAGGTGTCAATGATGCAAAATAAAACAAATGGCATAAATGAAAAAATAAGTGATACCTCAAGAACGTCGCTAGAGCTCCGACAACTCGCACCACGCCGAAGCTTGATGATGCAATACTTCAGCGCGTCCACCAGCTTCATAATTCCCATCACCTCGGAGCGGTTAGGCTGAGGATAAAACAAAGAAAAATCAGTAATAAGCAGCATTAAAAGAGTGGATAATGCGTCGAAGAAAACTCACCGGCTCAAAAACCTCGGGCACTGACTCTTGCGCCTGTTTATAACCCTCCGGTGCGTCAGCAATATGGTCCTCCGTGATACCGATCGGCCCAGGGTAGCGGACAGACTGAGGAGGAATCTGAATCCTCCCCAAAGGGTGGATGGTCGTCTGAAAATATGATCGAATAATCAAGTTATTCGACTATTTAAAACAGAGACTAGCAAAGAAGATTCTCGAAAGAAATCATACCTCGGGAAGACGGGGTGGAGGAGCCATAGAGGGAGCAAATACCGCGCATAGTCGCTCTCCATGTGAACGAGCTCCTGCCACGGAAGAGTGTAGCGCTCCCCCCTGTTGATCAACCCTCTGATCAACCGGGAGTCCAGCATAGACTCTGGCGGGGATGAAGGCACCACAAAGCGATCGTCGCTATGCTGACGGACGACTCGCTCCCCCAAATACCAAACGAAGCGCCCAGTACCAACCAAAATGGTACGGTACACTGAAAGACGTAGGGCCTCGGGTAGATCAGTCATCTCGGCCCAAGGACGGTATTGGACATCGATGGGAACCTAGAAACCATAAAAAGTTAGGCGTGAAACAACGGAAGCAACATCAGAAGGAAAAACGCAACAAAACTAATCCTTACGCCAACGGAAGAGGTGCCTCGGCATAGTAGCCCACGAAGCGCCAGAACAGACTCCACCCGCGACTCTCCTCGGTCGCGCCAGCTGGCCCCGACAGGAAAGTCGTGGACCGCTCCCCGACGCCGGCGAGGAGCCAAGCCTGGGAAGTACTCGTAGAACCATAGCTGCAACAAAAATAATATTCAGCACACGAGTCGAACAAGCTAAAATGAAACAAGAAGGGAAAAGATCATCACCTCTACGACTCTCCACAGGCCGTAAACGGTGACAAGGGACTCGTCATTTAGCTGACGGTAGCCATGACGTAGAGATAGAAGAAGATCCGCGTACCCAAGACTGGCCCAGCTGTAGGATCCTATCTCGGGGATCCTGGCCAAAGAGGGGAGGTAGCAGAGGAGCACGCGTGAACTCTTGTCGGGAGAGAGGGTCATAGAGATCAGGATCAAGATGAAGATCCGCACCCGCTGCTCGGCCTTCGTATCCTCCATCTCGAAGCCGTGAGCAAGAACTGAAGCCGACTCCGATCGTCCACTCCTAGGACCACCTCGAGACACCGGTCGGGTCCTGATGTGCTGAACGATCGGACCCAACAAATCAGCTACCTCAGCCGATGTCCAAGATAGATCAGACATCTGGCCTACTGCCCGGTCAGTAAAGCGCAGCCCGCTGATCATGCTGAAGTCCAGGGGGGTCACCGTCATCTCCCCCAAAGCAAAGTGAAACGTGTTGGTAGTATCCCATAAATACTCCAACAATGCGCGAACGACCGTCGCGCCGCAACCCCAGGGGCTGCGAAACCCTACAACCGCCGCGTAGAAATCGACCAAGCTAGACGATTCCCATAGGGCGCTCGTAGCAGGATCCCCCGTAATGACCTGGTAAAGTCGAGGGATCAAATCACCGGCCCCGGAACCATGCTGGCGAAGTGTGCCATCGACTATGCCGGAGAGTGCGCGGTGAGAGACGTGGTTTTCACGGCAGAAAACCAACTGGTCTGGGGTCCACGGAGGTGGAACCCACTTACCCCTACTCGTAGAAGTCCGAGGCTCGGACTCCAAGACGTCGTCGTCCACGCCCTCAGGGACAGTGGGAGTGTCCTCCCGAAAAGCCCGACGCCGGCCGCGGGTAGAAAGGTCGCAATCTCGTCGTCTAGGCATGCTATTATAAAAATCTAAATGTTTAGCATCATTTCCTAAACATTTTTAAGTTGCATATTTATAATAAAAAATAAATATCTAAATACTTAGCATCATTTCCTAAGTTATTTAGTTGTTTATAGAAATATATATTAAAATCTAAGTGTTTAGCATCATTTCCTAAACATTTTATATTGCGTATTTATCATAATAAATATCTAAATACTTAGCATCATTTCCTAAGTTATTTAGTTGTTTATTGAATTATATGCTAAATTTTTACCTCAAGGCTAAAAATCGGCAAAATTATGGTACTTAGTTTCTCCATGACAAACTAATACTACAATTCTCCTACTGCATGATACTATGTTCTCCATGACAATATAGTATATATGCAAAATATGAATCAACACATCATTTCACAAGATTCACCACCATCTTTTCACCATTTCAAGAACAAAACATGAACATTATTTCACAAAGTAGCACCCAAAAATGGTGATTTGCTCAATTCTCCATCAACTCATGCAGTTTTTGTCTCAAATTTCTCACAAACACACATGTATACATATACAAATAAGATCATGGCAAGAATTTCAACATAAAGCTTCAAAATAATAAAAAAAAAACCCCAAATTGATTTTTAGGGTTTGTCATGAAATTGTTTATGTGAAGCAAATTCAAAGCAAAAATTAAAGGAAACTTACATGAATGTTTGGAGAGGGTCGAAAATGAGGAGAAGATCGAGAAATTACAGCAAAATTGATGAAATTCGAACTCCAAAACTCGAAAAAATTTCAAGCCACCAGCGCGACTGCCGCGACACGGTCAGCACTAACCGTGACACGGAGAAGCAGTCCCATGTCACGGCGACCTTCAAGGCTGACGGAGCTCCGACGATTTGGGTGGAAGCTCCGGGAAAGAAACAGAAACAGCAACAGCAACGGCAGACAGCAGCAGCAACAAACCGCAGCAAAACAAAAAAAAAAGAAAGAAGGAAAAAATCAGATCTGTGGACTAACCGTGTCACGGTCGCCGTTACCGTGTCACGGTGAGCTTCGACGACCGGCGGTTAACCTCAAGCGTGGCGCGGCAATTTTTGGTAAGCAAGAAGCAAAAATGGTGAAGTGTGAAAGCAAGTATGAAGAAGAAATGTGAAATGGTGAAGTGTGAAAGCAAGTGTGCGAATTTAAAGACAGAAAAGGACAAAAAGAAAAGTGATCGTTGCTTTGACTGGTTCAAACAGCAAAAAGGAAAAAAAAAAGAAAAAAGAAAAAATAGGAGTCCCGTGACACGGGATACTAGTCCCGTCTGACGGGAATCCCTGACCGTGTCACGGGAACTTGCTGACGTGGCACGGCAAAACTGCATTTGGTCAGGGAATATTCTTGGCTTTTTGACCAGTTTGACTGACTTTCCGAGCTTATTGGGGATTATTTTTCTCTACAGTTACGCGAAAAAACTGATATTTAAGGGGGACTAAAATTACCATTTTACCCCTGGCAAGCGTCAAAGCCTATTTTTCGACATTTAATATGGTCGGATAATCGGCTTAAAATTGTGAATCATCTGCGGCCCGCGCTCGGGGATAATCGAACCACCATACACTTATCAATTTTCAGCAATCGTCGGCTTTCCTCAGGCTTGGAAAGCGTTATCGGTGGATTTTTCTTCAAGTATAGAAAACCGCAAGTCGGCTTTCCTCAGGCTTGGAAAGCGTTATCGGTGGATTTTTCTTCAAGTATAGAAAACCGCCAAGTCGGCTTTCCTCAGGCTTGGAAAGCGTTATCGGTGGATTTTTCTTAAGTTATCGTATTTTTCTTCAAGTATAGAAAACCGCCAAGTCGGCTTTCCTCAGGCTTGGAAAGCATTATCGGTGGATTTTTCTTCAAGTATAGAAAACTTCCAAGTCGGCTTTCCTCAGGCTTGGAAAGCGTTATCGGTGGATTTTTCTTCAAGTATAGAAAACCGCCAAGTCGGCTTTCGTCAAGCATGGAAAGCATCATCAGTGGATTTTTCTTCAAGTGTAGAAAACCACAAAATTCCTTTGTCGGCTTTCCTCAAGTATGGAAGGCATTAGCGGTGGATTTCTTCAAGCATAGAATGACACCAAATTCGTTCGTCGACTTTCCTCAGGCATGGAAAGTATTATCCGGTAGCTTTCTTCAGGCTTAGAAAGGTACCAAACTCTTCAATCGGCTTTCCTCAAGCATGGGAAGCGTTTCAACAAATGTCACTCGGTGGATACCTTCAAGCTAAGGAAGCTGCCAAATTCGTTTGTCACCGACACACTGGTGCCAGATACGTATTCTATCCCTTTACTCTTTTATCTGTAGAACTAACATTTTTCTGCAGGTATCGACGTATACAGAGTGATTTAGGATCGCAGAACGTCTTAAATCATTCTCTGTCCCTATCGACTACTTTGACTATCGTTTTCGAAACTAACGTTTCTACAAACTCAGTCAAAGTGGGGGCTTCTGTAGACACCTAAAAATGTCTCCCCAAAATCAAACCCGATGATAAATAACCTTTCACCGCCACTATTGGTCGGGTTTAGTATCTAATCCCGAGAGTGCTTAAAAAAATCGTATTTTATTAAATTCATACTTTTGAAAGGTCCATGGATTAGTCTTGATGTTTGGTAAAAGCATAGTTTTTATTTTAGCCCAAACTTATTAATTAATTTTTAGCCCAAACCTTTTTTTATTTTATTGTTTTATTATTTATTTTTGGCCCAAATATTTTATTTATTTTTATTTTATTATTTTCTTATTTTAGCCCGAATAATAAAAGTCAGAAAAAAGCCCGAAATTATCAATCGGCAATTAAAAAGCCGAAAGAAATTAGGGTTAAAAATGAATTTAGACGGAAAAATGGACTGGAACTGACCGTGAATCGGGAACCCTTCCCGTCTGACGGTGGGACTTCCCGTGACATGGGAGGTCAGCCGTGACACGGGATGTTCCGTGTCCTTTCCGCGTAAACCCTTAACGCGTTTTTCATACCGTTTTCTGAAAATTTCCCGCGTCACTCCAAAACTGACCGTGTCACGGGAAAGTGTACCGTCTGACGGTACAGTCTGACCGTGTCACGGGATAATTTTTTAGGTTTTTTATCATTTTAGGGTTCCGTGTGCTCCCTCAGCACATTTCCCTGTAAATACCCCCTCATTTCTGATGTACGGGGCAACCAGAATTCTATTATTCTTATTTTCTCTCTTCTATGCTATTAACCTAAACACTAGCCTACCCTTTTCACTTCAAAATTCCTTCTTCAAGCACTCAAAGGAGTCCATATTTTACTCGAGGTTCTGTCCTTAAGCCAAGGTGTGAAAGGTAGAATCGTTTGAGGGTTTGGCCCCAAAATCAACCTTATTTTATTTTATTTAATTTAGTTATTGTTTTATTATTTCCTTGAAGTTACTAACTCGTTTATTATTTTGTAGTTGCAAGCAAACATATTCAAAGTAAGGATCATGCTTTTTTTATTATTATTATTATTTTTTCTAACGATTTTTATGTTGTTGGAATTGTGATTAAATTGGTTTTAATATTAATGTTTATTCTATTGTTATTATGATCACCATATTGCATGTTAAAGGGAATATGTAATTGAAAATCACGCCTAATAAGATAATTTGGACAACCGGTTTAGGATCCTTTTTAATCTTATTATTAATTGAAGTGATCACCAAATTTTTAGAATTATGTGTGCATTAATTTTGAACCAATTTAGTTAAATAATAGTTTGGAGCGAATTGAATTATTGTTTGTATGCCTTTGAGATCACATGAATGCTTTCAATATAAGAATCGAGTAGAGGCCAATACGGGCGAATGTGACTCCATGACTCACTTCGTACCATCGTCCCCGATCCTCCTTTCGTGGTTCCGAACCATATGGAGTTAATAATCTCATGGATTATGAATGGGGTGTAACCTTCACGGGTCAATCGTTGTTGCCTTCGTTGACCCTTATCGTGGTTGCCTTTTATGATCCGTGAACGGTTTACAAGTTCCTTAAAAACTTGTTGGCGGCTCCCTACTTTCCTTGTCCCTAATCGTATCATGTCAATTCCCACTTCCTATGAGTGCCAAGCATATTCACAACATGCTTTTTACGTAGGCGCACTTCGAGCGACGCCTACAGCTGCAAACATACATCACAAAGAATCTTTTAAAATCCTCCCCTCCTTCCTTTAGAGTCTTTAATTTGTTCTCCAAATTATTCACAATTATCTCATCATCTTCTGGAATTCCTAGCTTCTTCTTCCATTCTTTTTGAATCAGCAAGTTTGATAGAGGTTGCTTCCTTAACTGAAAACTCACTTTGTTCTCAGTTACATGTGGAAGCAAGAATATATTTTCAACATCGTAGGAATTCACTGAAAATTCTTTCAACATGTCAATCTTGAACATGCATCTGCTTTCATTGAAATGGTGACAAAGCCATGGAAGCATCTTTTTTGAAATTCTTGTTAATTTTAGTTCAAGCAGTCCTCCAATACTTATGACATCTTTTTTTGCCTCTCACTAAAATCCTTGATTAAATCAACAACTGCATTAGGTCTGCAGTGTGTTTTCTTGATTTCCAGATTACAATAATCATCATCATTAACATCAACAACTTCATGTACATCAAGGTCAGAATTGTCAAGCTTCATTTTTTTCTTTAAATGGGCTTTTCCCTTTTTTCTGTCTTCTTCTGATGAACCATCAGAATCCTCATTTTGATCTTCTTCAGATTTTAGCCTTTTCTTTGTTCCTATAAATTGTTAAAACATGTTAACCAACTTTGAAAACATTTATATTTACTTTATAAGCATTTTTGTTAACTTTATTAAAGTTATCAATAAACATCATAGACATATAATAGTAAATAGTTCACTTCATAACAATTTACTTTATAACAATTTTCATTTACTTTAGAAGAGTTTCTATTTACTTTATAACAATTTGTACTTACTTTATAACAATCTCCATTTACTTTATAAACTTTTATGTAATACCTTGGTGTAATAGATTCCTTACTACATAAATATAATACATAACATATGAATTTAATTTTATATACTTTTATGAACCTTTTGATGCTTCTAGTTCCTTAATCCTTCTCTTTCCAATATTTGCTTTTTTGAAATCCTTTGAAGCTTAGCACATATTACGTTTAGTTTACACAATCAGTTTATAAGTATAGACATATTAAAAAAACTTTTAAAACATATATATTTACTTTATACGCTTTTTTATTTACGTTACTACGCTAACCATTTACTTTTTATATTCAATTATGTAATAGTATGCATCTTTAAATTTGAAACACAGACTTATACAGATAAATGTTTACTTTATAAGTGTTTCTATTTACTTTATAACAATCTCCATTTACTTTATATTATATACCTTTAATTGGAGATTGCTTTGTATGCAAGAACTTTCTTGGCTTTAGGAGTCATTTTGGCCGCATGAGATTTTTTGGTTGCATGAGATTTCTTGACCACGGTAACTTTTTTACTTGCAGCAGCCTTCTTTGCTGCAGCAATATCCTTTGCTGGATCTGGTTTTGTTGCGGGTTTTTTCTTTGTAGTTTTGGCCATTTAAATATGTGAACAATTCAAAACAAATTTGAGATGACCAAGAATAATGTATAGGGTAATGTAATGAGCAAGGATTATCATCATTTTTGATATGTTATACACAAGCCATAATACAAAAGTCACATCAATTTATTGATTTATACACAAGCTACAATAGCTATAGATTTCATAGTAATTCAGTAACAATTAATCAATTTACTTTTAGGCTATTTCTGTCTACTTTTAACAAATTTCTATCTACACTTTTAACAAATTTCTATCTACTTCTAAAAAATTATGCACTCAAAACTATAGAAACTCAAACAACTACTTTTAATTTACTTTTAGTTAATTTCTATCTACTTTTAATAATCTTTTATCTACTTTTAGCAAGTTTCTGACACTCAGTAGAACAGAAGTACTATAGCAACAATAATGCACTCAAAAATTACTCATAAATTAACCAAAATTATTCTAAATTAGTATGAGCTGAAGTAAAATTACTTAAGTTCATAAATATAAAACAGATAGAGTTTTTCAAATATTATTTCAAAAACACTTTATTATAATTTTATACCAAAATTTATGAAAAACCTAATATTAATTTATGTAAAACTTTGAATAATTTTCTCATCCATGTCAAATTTAGCGTAAATTACAACAAATTTGCACAGAAACGATAAGTAAATTAATCATAATTTGAACAAAAATTAACTAATTTGCCATAATATATGATTATGAAGAAATCGAATTGAAAACACTAAAATTGAACTTCGAATTTCTCCAATTCAAGTTCTGCTACTTCAATTCCAAGATAATCAAGCAAAAAAAAAAAAAAAAAACACAAATATAGGTAAAACTTTGAATAATTTTCTCATGCATGTCGATTTTAACCTAAATTACAACAAATTTGCACTGAAACGATAAGTAAATTAATCATAATTTGAACAAAAATGAACTAATTTGCGATAATACCTAATTATGAAGAATTTGAACTGAAAACACTAAAATTGAACTTCGAATTTCTCCGATTCAAGTTCTGCTACTTCAATTCCAACATAATCAAGCAAAAAACACAAATATAAGTAAAAAATTGCAAAAAAAAAAAATAAACAAAATAGTATGAACTTCGAAGTTATGATAAAATACCTTATATTCGTCAATTTTAGCCAATTATCGAAAATTTTTGTTCCGAAATTGAAAAATGTAGACAGTAAAACATGAAATTGTTATTTTATAGTAAAATTGAGCCGTTGGTTTGATGGTTATGACGGTTTTCGAAGGTTTTTGCAGTTGAAAATGGCGAGTAAGAGAGAAAAAATCGCGGAAAGATAGAGAAAATTGCGGAAAGAGAGAGAGAGGAGAGAGAAAAGGCGCCTGAATTGAATTTTTCATTTAATTTGTCTGAACAAATATGGGTCGTCAGATCGCGTGCCTCTTTCTCCTACATCTGACGGTCCAGATTTGTTCCTGGTTCCTATTCTAGAATAGGTTCTCATTATAACCCGGTCTTAAATATATACTTCCTCCGTTCTATTAATATTGCAACAATGGACTTTTTGCACTATTCATCACTCTTGTTTGACCATATAATATGAATTATACATTAAGTAAAATATAGTCAAGTGGGATCTTGTTGGATTCGTCTCATATAATACTTTCACAATATCAACTTTTTATAATTTTTACTCTTACACAATTATAGATATTTAGCATATAAAATGTGTTTTGGGATGCGTAATTTCCTCCTTGTTGCAATATTAACATAACGGAGGAAGTATATATGTGTGTGTGTGTGTAGTGCGTTTCTAGTGCATGCGGCAGAGTACCAAATCAGCAAATGACAAAGTATCCCCCGACAAAGTAACCCCAAGACAAAAGTAACCTCTGACTGACTTAGTAACCCTTGACCAAGTAACCCCTGACTGACCTAGTAACCCCTAACCTACCTAGTAACCCCTAGTAACCCATAACCAACCTAGTAACCCCTGACCGCCGACCTAGTAACCCCTAACAGACCTAGTAACCCCCGACCTAGTAACCCCTAGTAACCCATAACCGAACTAGTAACCCCTGACCGGATCTAGTAACCCCTTACCCACTACCATAAAAAAAAAAAAAAAAAAAAAAAAAAAAAAAAAAAAACTACCACCAACAACAAACCACTACCATCCTAAACCACCAACGAAACCAGATCTAGAACCCAGAACCACCAAACCACCACTACCCACCCACGAAACCACCACTATCCACGAAAACAATTTGTTCTTCGTTCTTCAATTTAACAAAAAATTAAGTAATAAAATTGAACAACTTACAAGTTATATAATCAAATATTCAGCAAATAAGCTTGAATTCAACATAAATTTCGTAGAACATAAATTTCCAATAGTAAACCATTAATGAAGTTTGAGAAATTTGGGCTAAGAAGACGACAGCATTAATGAAGTTTGAAGAAAAAAGAGGAGAGAGAAATAAAATTGAGGGAAAAAAGGAAAATATTGTAGAATATAAATTTCCAATAGTAATTTCCAATAGTAAACCAGATCTGGAAATTATAATGGTGATGGAAGAAGAAAAGAGGAGAGAGAAGAAGAATTAAAAAAAAAAAAAAATTATGGTGGGTCGCACCGTACGACTAGCCGTATATGAAATATATATATATAAGATTTTAAAAGTGACAAGAAAAGTGGAAACATCTTTTTCGTTTCCTATTTTTGGTTTTTTGTTCAAAAAAAAAAAAACAGAAAATTGAAAATAAAAAACAATGTCAAACAAGCGTTTAATTAGCGTTTTTACTTTTTTAACAAAAATAAAATTTAGGGTTTTTCTAAGTTATGCCCCCAAACATCTTCATTTACTAAGCTATGCTCAAGCTTTTTCAAACGTCTAAGCTGTGCCCTCAACCTCACTAATTATTAATAATAACATTTGACTTTAACAATAACTTTTTTTTTATTATTATTGTATTATATGATTTTTTAATTTTTTTTAAAGTGTTAAACTTATAAGAACGGGACACGTGTCAAATTAATAACGCCACAATATCATTATTGATAAAATAACTTAACTTTCGTTAACGGATATGACTATCAAAGAGTATTGTTGATAAAATATCGTGAGGTAGGGGGCACGGCTTATAACTTTGAAAAAGCATGAATACAACTTAGAAATCGAACAACTTGGAGGGCATAGCTTAGAAAAGCCCTAAAATTTAATTTTTATAGTGACGATATGTAGGTAAAATCTAAGAGCACCCACAATGGGGTATATGATCCTCATCTTTTTTATGTTTTTTGTGAAGTTAAAGGATTAGGATTGTTGTATAACCTTTTAAGAGGATCCTCAATTAAAGAGGATGATGGTGGATCCTCTATAAATGGAGGATGAAGGTGCATTGGCTCAAGAGCCAAGTTTTTGGTGGAATTGTGGGGTGGGTGACACGTGAGGAGAGATAAGGGATTTTTTTTTTAAAAAAAAAACATAAACATGCACCTATAATTATTTGACACTTGGCAATGCTATTTTGTAAAAAGTAGGAGAGAGAGAAGAGGAAGATGAGAACCTTAATTGATGTGGGGAAAATAGAGGATGAAAAATAGTTAAAAGGATGAAGTTAGTGGAAAGTGGGATATATAAAACAGAAAATAAAGTGTTAAAATAAGAGTAAAAGATAGAGTATATTAGAGGATGAGGATGTTATTGCCCATGTCTAAAAAACTAACATAATCTTGAAATTTATGACTTTTCTAACCAATTAGTATTATATACGGAGTATGAAGGAAATATAATATTGATGAAAATTACTCCAAAAGTAGGCTCATGCCTCATCGAGTCATGGACTCATGGTGCAAATAAAAAGAAAATGAGGGAATATTTATTTTGAAAGACAATTGGGTTGAAAACTGAAAATTCAATTGTGAGTGGGGAAATCAGTCGGACAGGTCGGCATCTGCGTCAAAATTAGCAAGCGTGGCATCACCGTATCCTCTCATACAAGTCGTAATAAAAATGATGTACAAGACTCATTTCCAACATATCCGTAACATATATAGCACCTTAATCACCAATAATGGCGAAAACTTTCTCGAGCTTCAGCAATGGCGAATTCTACAGTCACGTTGTTGAAAGCAGTCTTCATCGCATTGGGAAGCGTTATGGTTGCTACTCTTATCTATACTATCGCCATTGATGGTCTTCCGTTTCGTAAAGACCTCCTTTTCCCGTAATTTTCTTTTTTTCTTTTTTTTTTTTTTATAACTTTGAATTTGTTATTGCAATTGACACTTTGTTTTTCAGTTGATTTCATGATGATTGTTTTATTTCTGTGTATTTTGTGGTTACTTAGTTTTCCAGCAATTTTGAATTTTGATGACAGTTTTTACTGCATATTTGTGTATTTATGATTGTATTGGAGAATTTAAATGATTGTTATGATGATGTTCGTGTAATTTGAACTAGTAATATGACAACTGAATTGAGACGGCGTAGGCGTGTTGTATTGTGTAGCAATAATGATCAGTAGCATCTTCAATAGGGATGTAATTCAGTAGTTAATTTTTGCAGAATCATTGGCAT
Organism: Chenopodium quinoa; assembly: GCF_001683475.1. Classification (NCBI taxonomy): domain Eukaryota; kingdom Viridiplantae; phylum Streptophyta; class Magnoliopsida; order Caryophyllales; family Amaranthaceae; genus Chenopodium; species Chenopodium quinoa. The sequence goes on along the minus strand of NW_018744821.1, from coordinate 2,464,039 downwards.
TGTTTGGAAAGTGGCTTTTGTTCAATTGGTGTAATCAAATAGCTGAAAAGTATGTCCAGTAAATGGCTTAGGGAGCCAAATTGAATAGGTTGCGGGCGGCTTTGTAATTGGCCTTTTCAGCAAAAAATGGAAGGTTGGGGGTATAGTGTTGAAAGTTCTAGTGTAAGTTTATGAGTTTGTAGTCAGAATTCTTCATTTCATATGCTAAATTGCTAAGGTTCGTTCGTTACAATAGCACTCTCCTAGTTGAGTAATAAATTTTGCTTAAACTTCGTCGTAAAGATCTTTTATGTTGAAATTTGAGGTAAAAGAAAGTTACTTTGGGTGGAAAATTCTAGATCCAACTATTGGGAAAACCAATGTTGATTTGTAATGCATTGTGATTGTCGTAGAGAGTTGCTTTGTAATTATAATGGAATTAGACATCAAATAACGTCTTAATGGAGGCATTTGGAGATGGCCTTCTCTTTTTTCTAATTAGTAAATGATTGGGTTTTAAGAAACTTGATATTACTGGCCAAGAGCTATTGGTTGCTTGTCTATGGAAATGTCAGAAAATGATGTTGATAGGAACCTAGGGGGAACCTAACACTGCCTTCGATGGACCATTCGTTTTAGACATTGAGCTGCATTTCCCATGCCTAGGGTGGGAGCTTTTTTAGCTGTGTTGGGTTAATATTGTTGTTGTTAGCTTTTATGAGATGCAGCAGAACAAATATGTTACAGAAGGTGGGCATTTGCCTCAGATGCTTGATTTCCCTGCCTTTACTTCATTGTTTTTGTTTAAATATCCTGTGCGGTTGTATTCTTTTTTCCCCCTTTATTTTTCCATTGATTAAACTTTGGCTGGTGATGATTGCTAATAATCTTTTTTTGTGATCTTCTGCAGATGGATGGCAGCAACTTTGGTGGACTTCTATATCAATATTTTTGTTTTGGCGGTATGATATGTACATCTCATCATTTACTGTTAAATAGGCTAAAACCCCAAGCTATTCCTCATTAATTATTACAGTTGCACATGAGATCTTCAAGTAAGATTTCTGTTATTTTCATTGTCATGTTTAGCCAACCTTTCACCAGATGGTACCAGTTACTTTCGGTTTGAATGATTTTATGTTGAAAGGGCCAAAGGGGCTTGATTGCTGTAACAAAAAAGTAATAAGATTTCTAAAGGTTCGGGATTTCCATCATCCGTTAATGATTTATTCTAAATAAACGTGAAATTCTAGATTACTGCAAAAAATCTGGTAGTATTCTCAACTAATATGCAAACATTGTATAACAATTTGCATTGGGATTTGAAATGTTTAATAATATTGTACTCTACATAAGCATTAATCTGTGCAGATTGTACACATGCTTTATGAATGGCAACATACACTTTATTAGAAGAACCTTAATACTGTTTTTTCTTGTTCCGGGATTTGGCAGGTAGTTTTGTTTTTTTAATGTGTGTGTGTTGGGGGGGGGGGGGATTATATGACCTTCACTCCTGAAACGCCATCCCATCAAACTTTGTTGTTAGCAAATGCTTAGTTTGGTAAGAAATAAGAAGTGCCCCAAAGGCCCCCAATTGTTTGAAGTTCACCCTCCTGCCTCCAGTAATAGGGTTTTTGGATCAAATTCTGCTACCGGGGTGGCGGTGTGTTAAGGTGGTGTTTTCGTTCTGGTCATCTAGACCATTGTCAACAAGCCTCTACATTATCAACAAAAAGCTTCTTTTTTATGCCCCTTATATTCAACACTTAGAGTGCAACATCAGACTAATTTTGGGCAAGTTTATAATCTGTGTAACTAGATTTTCCTTGTCAATGCACTTCTTTTTTTAATTTTCTCCTTGGTCTAAGAGTGACAACTGTGTAACCTGTTTTTCATTTCTGCTTGATATCTGTGTAAGTGTAACTTTATTTTCCTTTTCATGATTGACAGCTGCTAAAACTCCATGCTCTATTGCTCTTTGTTGAATTAGGTATGGGTTATCTACAAGGAATCAAGTTGGCTCACATCAGTAATCTGGGTCATACTTCTGGTTTGTTTTGGAAGGTATGTCTTGGTTTATCTGTTCTTCTCATATATTGTATGCCCAGGCCCGGCCCTCTGCATGTCCAACGTGGGACATGTAACAGGGCACCTAACAAAATGGGGCTCCAAATTAAAGGCTTTGATGTATCTAATAAGGAATATTTGTGGCAATATTGTATCGTATTTTTGGTAGTAGCCTAGTGGTTTTAAAATGTAAAACCAAAATCTAATGCTTAGGTGGTCAAGGGTTCAATTTTTTATTGCTATCATTTATTTATTTATTTATTTTTAAAAAAAAAAAAAGTTTTTTTCCTTTTTTCACCCTTCTTGTTCTAAAAGAGAACCTATCCCAAATAATCAAGTAAAGAATTTTAGAATTCTACCCTTTTTTTTTTTTTTTTCAAGTTTCAATATTTAACATAAATATGTTAATATTGCTCATTTCATTTTTTAAAATGAGAAATAGATCGAGGGTCTAATTAGTAGCATTGTTCTAATACGTCTATAAAAAAAAGCAAAAACTAAAATAAAATGTAGTTACATTTATTTTTATTATTTATTTATGGACCAATACCTAATTTCTTGCCATAGGACAGGGCCCCCGTTATTATTGGGACGGGCCTGTGTACGCCTTCCATCCAATTTCAAATATCTTACCTTTATTATACCTTGCCACTTCAATTGTTTTGTACAGTTCCCATTTACAAAAGTTATTGTTTTGGTTGGTGAGGTTGTAGGGTTGCAATTATTTTATGGCAAGAGTTGATATATTGAGAATGCTAAAACAAAAAGACCCAAGAATTTACATAGAGAACCTAGTCCCCTTATTTAATGCGGCTGGAAAAATTCATTACTCCCTTCATCCCTTATTTAAAGTCCACTTAAAAATCTGTCAAAAAATATTTGGCTTTTATGTTAACTGTTAAGTTGATATATTAAGTTTGGTTGTAGCGTAGTTGTCTCATACTCGTATTTCTCTTGTAGATCAATTCTCTTCTAGAGAAATAAATAAATAAATAAAAAATAATATGTTGTTGTGTTATTTTTTTCCCTTTTCAGCATTACTACTTGTACATACATTGCCATTCAATTATTCAAGCTTTCAGCTGAAGAATCTGCTCATGATCCTATGTATCATCTTTTATTGCGACAGCAAGACAAGTGAGCTAATTCTTCTTTTCTTATAAAGAAAATAGTATTATTACTTTTTTTTTTTCCCTTTACTTTGCGGGTTTCATTTTCATTTCATTGCCAGAATCCATAGAAATATCAAATATGTCAGATTTTGATCCTGCAGCCACTAAAATTAACCTTGGCTATGGGGAAAATTTCGATAGTTCTTTTAACATATGAATTTTATTCTGTGCTTGGCTGTAGTTATTGCCCCTATTTGATTTGATGTTAAGGGTTATTTTCAGGCAGCTAGTATTAAATTGAATATGGACATCTGATATCAGTGTGGCTTCTTCCTATCTGCACCTCAATTCATTCGTATCTCCTTGTGTTTTCTGTGTTAAATCTGTTCTTATTCTTCACCATCTCCCTTTTCTCTGTTATTATACCCCCCTAAATCTTTCCTTTTCCATCTTCAATAATAAATATCAGTCCCCACTTAAGGTAGCTAACAGCCTAACAGTTTAATCTTTGATAAAATTTCTGTGAAACCATTTAAGGAGAGATTATACGTTATGAAACAGGTGGAGTTGCAATCAATACTCCTATGTGAATTGAAGTTGTGGCTTTTTTTTTTCCCCAGCTATTGTCTGAGAACAAAAAACTAACTCTCTATATACGGGTATCTTCCTCAACAGGAAAGATGCATTTAGTGGAAGCGCACTTCATTTGATCGCTGCAAAAGTTATTTTCAGTGCTCTAGGCTTCCTTATGCTTGGAACCTTGGTTTACACTCTTATAACTAATGGTTCACCTTTCAAGAAGGAGCTTCTTGTACCGTAAGCTTCTCTCATTCTGCCAATATATTCTCTAATTGGATTTTCCTAACTTATATTTAATCTGAATAAGTAATATGAAAATTTTAATAGAAATACTTAACTCTATTATGAGGTGTCTTGACGTACTGTAACTTGCCTCTGTGCTTTCTTCTCAGCTTTTGGGAATAGAGCAGTGACTTATTTCTGCTTACCATTTGACTAAACTCATTTTCTTTACTGTATCTAATATAAACTAATATCAGCTTAATGAGTCATTCGTTTGACCAATTCATTGATCACTTTGGTATGAGAGGCATTGTTTTCTATGGACCCATGTTAAAATAATGCATCAGATGACAAAGGTTAAAGTGAGATATTGGAGTTACTAATTACCAGTGCAAATATTTTTGGCTGAGTTATTTCTTCAGTGGAATAATTTTGGCAATAGAATAGTATGTGTGGTAGAAGTTATTGTTCCTTTTGTTGAATATATATAAGTTTTAAGCAATGTCATTTTTTTCTTGGAGTTCCCGCTTTCCTACGGGTTAGGTGTGGTGTGTGGCTGTGTGATAGAGGTCGCAGGTTGGTCGTGGAGTCAGCTGCCTATCTTTCTCTTGACCATGGGTTGGGTGTGGAGCTTGCAGCCCAACTCACTTGTGAGCTCCCTTTTTGTGCGCTGGAATCCCGTTTTGGTTGATAAATCTATTTTTCTTGAATTGTCTTCATATCTCCCTCTTTATGAACATTCTGATAATCATATTAATTAACATTTCTTTTGATGGAGGTTAGTAGGTTACTTCCTTTTGTATGGTTATTTTCTCTGTCTCATTATGAATAATAGGTTATGTATAATTAATTATTGCAATTACGTTTAGCATGTATTCTTGTGTATGTTGCTTACAAAAGAATTAATCTTTTTATATTCCTCTCAAATTAGTTGGCACATCAGAGTTTTCCAATATATCATCTGATTTTCAGACTAGAAATATGTACACAATTCAATCTCCTTTCTACTATTATTCTCATTCTTCTCCTTTGTAATATTTTGGGCATAAATTTGTGTGACTTAAAACACTCACCCAAAATTGCTTGTGTGAGACTGTGAGAGTGTGTTGTGTGGACCTTAGGAAACAAATCGGTGAAAACTATTTGCACCCCAGTCGCACCGATTATCACTTTCAAGTTAGTGGTTCTTAATTGTCACGCTAAAACATCTTCTCAAGTTTTGTTTCTTATGTAGCTTTGAAACTCTGTCAACACTTTGTCTGTAAAAGGATCTTTGTGTTAGAACTGTTGAAGGAATGTAAGTAAATAGCTCATAGGTTGACTAATTTGTCATTGCCCTGTCTTTAAAGGGATCTTTGTGTTAGAAGTGTTGAAGGAATGGAAGTAAATAGCTCATAGGTTCATTATTTTGGCAATGTCCAAATTGTCAACACCTCATCCTCGAAAGTTTTGCTTATATAGCCTCTTTACTTTGTCCTAAGGATAACTTTAAGGAATACCGTGTAAAACCTGAAAGTTGTGTTGGCTATTTGGTTTTTCATATTTATAATAAAAAATTTATCGAAATATTTTTTTTTTTTTGTAACCAATTGCTATTGTATTCTGAATGTAGAATTTTTATATATATGCAGATGGATGGTAGCAACGCTCATTGATTTCTACATCAATGTTGCAGTTTTATCGGTACTGTTTCTTCATCTCCTTTGTAAATGTCAAACATTTAATTGGTTTTTGTTCTTCTCTTGCTTTATCTTAAATATTTCTTTTAGATATAATATAATTGTCCAATGATCTTGTGCTTAATGATGCTTCCCGTCATTAAGGGACTGATTTTCTCCAACTGTTAGATTGATGCTATAAGTCAGTTGGGTATTTAACTGATGATTGCATATGAATGGAAATTATGCCATTTTTATTATAGCCTAATTGAGTGGCTTGAGTGCTTGACACTTGCATAGGTCTTGAAATGTTTCCAATCATCACTGGCAAAGTGGCAATAGGTCTTGGTACTCCTCCGTAGGAAGACTAGGAACTGAAATTAATAATATACATGTCCTTTTCTTCCAAATGTTCTCTCATATTGTCCCTGGATATAACCAAAGCTGATGCCATTGGTCAATAGCAATTTTTTTTATGCAGAAACATGACTGCCACTTCTGTTTCATGTGATTGCAGATTTGGGTTGGCTACAAGGAATCAAGCTGGTTAAATGCAGTCATCTGGATTACTTTGTTGATATGTTTTGGCAGGTAAATTCTCTTAAGCTTCTTGTTTCCTTACACTTGTAGCTACGGTTTACATTACCTAAACTGCCTCGCTGTTGTATTCTGTGTGGGTTTTTCGTGCAACCTTTAGCATTGCATATTCTTATGGATTAAGCTGATTTTTTCTTTTTTAGCATTTTCTATGATACATGGTGATTCACATCATTACTCACTTCAATTTTAATCAGTAGCATAAATATTAGCAGAAAGGCCTGTTCTGTTTTTTACATAATAAGTGCTGCTGCGAAACTTCTCCCAACAAGAGCTAACAAATTCTTATGTATAAATTGATATACACCATCTGATGTTGGCATAGATAATCAAGAAAAGACAATCGATTGTTCCATATCTTGTATTGCTAAAGCTCCCTAGTTGTTTCTTGTTTTGTATGGTTAATTGCTTGATTTCTCCCTGGTTTAGAAAATGTGTACATTGGTTAGAGTCTGCTATTTTTATTCACCTGGCTCTCACCTTGAATATCTTTCTCCTTATATATGACAAGCCTATTCTTCTTTCTATGTAAATGTACAAGCCTGATAATTGGTTATTATGTTCTGCCCTGTGTTCCATGGACCATGCCCATATACATACTCCTGTTCTATTTTGAGGTGAGGGGGTGTTCAGTGTTGCATAAGATCATTCAATCTTTGTCACGCTAATTTTGTCACAACTAGAGGTACACTATTTTAAGATAAAGCAAGGGAAGAACTCAATCGATTTTTGTAGTTCCCTTGCTTTATCTTAAAACAATCTCCAACTCAAATAATCATAAATAATCTCTAATTCAAGTAAACACCCTCTTGCATTGTACCTCTTGCTTCTTTGTTGTTAAACAAGTTGAGGAACCTTGATAACTTTATACTTAAATGTGAACATGTGCTATATATTTTTTTTTTTTCTAATTTTAAGCAACTTATTACATCTTCCTGCTTTTCAGCATTTCGACCTGTGGATATGTCGTGCGGCAATTTTTTCTGCTCTCTCCATATGATCCCTTGTACCTTGTTCTGTTGAACAACCTTCATAGGCAAGTCTAATGTATATTTTTCATATTTTCTTCCAATATATCTTATTGATGTGCTGGCGAGAACTTTGTAAAATCTGCTGTCTTTATACTATATTCTATTGTTACTGTTGAAATCATCCAAAATGTTTTTGGGTGTGATGGTAGGACAAGCAAGCTGGAAACTTCCTTTGTCATTCTATTTAATCTGATTTACAAAAAGACTATTTAGTATCAAAGGTTGCAATAATATACTAGACAAATAGCAATTAAAGAGGAATGGAACTTTTCTGATTATATCTCTCTATGAATACTTGTCAGAGTTATATATCGAATGTTCTGGACCTTTGCTAATTTGTTTTGTCAAATACTTTTGCCATTGGCATAATATGGAGTAAATCATTTGAATTGAGTGGATAGTGTTAGAACCTGGTTCATGTGCATACTTCGGCCTATTCTTTCAGCCCAATGATGATCGAAAGGATCGTACTCTGGTAATCTGCTCTCCTTTCATAAATTATCCTGAATGAATCAATCAAGCTTCTACCTGAGGCTGGGTTCTAAAAGATTGCCCATCTGTCCCAAAATTTGCTAAATTCATTATACCCCTGTTTGCTTAGCAAATTTTATTGAAAATTTTCACTATTTGCTATCCATATATATTTTTATCACTTGTTTCATTGTTATTTAGAACTCTTTGAATTCTGACATCTACATCTAGTAATGAAGTGTTTCATTTAGCAACCAAGTTTGAAAACAGCTGTTAGCCTTTCTGTTCATGTTCTATATTTACTTTTTCTTGATAGTAGAAAACTTGCTTACATGAAGTCATGAACAAGATGCAAGTTCAACAATGCAATGCATTTGGAAGTGCTACTATACATATCTTACTGGATAAAATGGTTTTATATTTTGGAACTGTTTTCGTCAAAGAAATTCATTCATTTAATAAACATAATGGCCACTAGATATAAGGAATAGCTTGGATACTAGAAGCTACATATATATATATATATATATATATATATATATATATATATATATATATATATATATTTTAAATGTCTATGGTAACGTCTTGAATACATGCTGGTCCTTGTTTATGCTTCTCAAATGTTTGACAAACGGATGGGGTATGCTCTGGGTTTGAGATACCTTTGAGCTTGTATTAGTATTGCCAAATACTGAAAAGAGAAAACTGCAGAACAAAGATAATGTTTTATGTTAAATTGCTGCATTATTGGATTATTTTATCTCTACACCACTGTCTCTACAAACAATCTGGATCACTTATCTGCCAATTCATGTTGGAAAATTTTCAGTTTATATGAGAAACTTATAGAATCGATGGTTTCAGAGGGAAAAAAAAAAAAAAAAAAACACATGTGCAAACACTAGTAAATACTCATTCTTTCAAGTGGTGTATATTATTTATGTTTAATTAAGGTTGGAAAGTGTTTCAATAGGCAGCCTAATATTTATACTACCTTCAATTCTTCTGCTGTGTTTTAGGCTTTTGCGCAAGGAATAAGGGTTCTTGTATTTTTCTGAGGTATATTTTTACTCACGTATTAATCCCAAAAGCAGATACTAGTTTCAAACTCTCCTTTTTACTTTGTTTCTCACTGGTGGGAGATTGAAGTAGTTATGGAAAGCTAAGAGCTATGTCTGTGTAATGCACTCTATAACATCAACTATACAGAACAAATTGAAAAAGGTTAAAGTTCTAGAGAACATGGAAGGGGATGTAAGGTAACAGCATAGGTGGTTAGGTGCATGCCCTGCCTATGATCTTTATCCAATTGGGGATTTCTAAAAAGCAAAAACTACATGAAAACTCAAACAAGCTGTTTTCTGGTGGATAGTATTGAATTAGATAACTATGATCTGAACAAACTGCTTGTTTTCATGCCTGGTAAAATCTGGCTACAGACGTTATTACTGTTTCATTGTATGAACTATGATGTAACTTGGTTAGCTGTAAATTGGTGATTTATGCAAACTTGATCATAAGTAGCCAAGTAGGGAAATACAAGGTAAATTAAGCTCTCTGCATGGTTCAAGGTGAAGAGGGTTGAAGATTGAAAGGAAAATATGTACGCTACTGTCATTAGGTTCTTTCATGAAGATTTGCTGCAAGAAGTCAGAAGGGATTTCAATTCGATGAGAATCAAGAAACAGAAATTTTTTAGGCATCCTTTGATGAAAACTGATCCCTTATGTTGCCTAACAAGTAACAAGACATGAAATACAGGAAATTATTTAAATTACAGCTAAGTATGTGGTCTTGAGCAAATCGCTCCCAGCCTTCTGTTTCCTTTATCCATAAATCAGCTATAACTAGTATTTGAACAATACTATTGATACTCCTCTTGATGTATTGCTCGCGTCTGTGTCTTTCCCATGATTTCTTCCTGTCAAATTTTCAGTAATGTTATTCATCTTCACTTTAACCAACAATAAACAGAACTCCTTACTGTGTTGAAGTTATTTGTGGCAGGGCAGAAAGCAGATATGAGACGACAACAGTATGGTAAATCAAAGTTACAGGCAAGCTTTTCTACCCACCTTAACTGCTACGGAGCACCAATATTCTGAAAGACTTTGAATTCTCTCAGATTTTCATTTGTATTCCAAAGTGTGATACTCAAATTTTAAATATGTATCTCTATTATATTAGTGAAGGGGATGTTGGAGTGAAAAGTTGGTTCCAAAATATAGAGCCAGCCTGTATGACTTAACTCGAGATTTGATTTTCACCCAAAAATGATAACTTGAATTCAATCTAAACCTTGAATTAACCTAACTTAGGTTGAATCCAACTCAGTCAAAAACTTGAAATCAACTCAACACGAAGTTGGCCCGATCTGAATTTGAGTTGATTCTAAATTTGTTCAAATATGTGATGACCTAACACCTAATAACTTGAAATAAAATTGATCAAATATTTAAAATAATAGCTCAAGTGTAAATTAACCTTGTACCATATTATCCCCTACAGTCCTACACAAGAAATAATTTCTTTGGCGGTTTTTTTTATATAAAAAACTTTTTATTTCACGTTGGTTTCTGCAACGCATAATTTCAAGTGTTTATAACTATAACTACCAATTTGTAAAATTGTAAGCATTTGATATTAAGATAGAACAAATCGAGATGGATCTAGCAAAATATATGACTTTTTTTTTTTATAAAATTATCCAATCTGGTCAAAATAAAGTATAAGAATAATGTAAAAAAGAACTCAAATATGCTAAAGACAATTAAGTCATAAAAACTCCCTCGAAAGAAAAGGTTTCCCTCCTCGAAAGAAAACGTATCTCTGCTGCGAGCGGCTTTCCTCCGTTATGGTTGCGTTGACTCTGGTGATGACCGATGACTTGGCTGAGAAGTGCTCGACCCTCCGGATTACTGATGATGAAGGAGGGTTAATCGATTTAGGTGATGTAGAATGTGCAGAATCCAATGAAAACATCGACCTTTTGCTGACTGGGTGTTTGTGTACGTCTAGATCCTATAATGTCGAAGCCTTCAAAAGAACTATGCTGAAGGTGTGGGCCCGACTAATGATTTGATGATTAGGGTGATTAGCCTGAATTTGTACGCATTCCAATTCTTTCATTGGAAGGACAAAGAGAAAGTGTGGAAGGGAAGGCCTTGGTGTTGGGAGAATAACTTTATTGTGCTGAATGAGATTGAGGGGAATGAACAGCCTGACAATGTTGATTTAACCCGATCCCTGTTCTAGATTAGAGTCCTTAATTTGCCTTTTAATTGTAGGACTAATGCCTATGTTAAAGCCCTAACAGCGAACCTTGGCGAATTCTTAGAGATCCTTTTACTTTTGGTGTGGAGGGGAAAAAGAGGGGCAAAAAAGGTTGGAAAAGAGTAGTTAGAGGGGAAGGGGAGGGAGCTATGGAGGTGGATGAGGGGGGGCAGTGTATTAATGGGGGACAGAAAAGGAGTGGGGATGTGATTTATGATAATATTGCAGAAGACAATGCAGGAGTTGAGAAACGAAGGAGGAGTAGTTCCGAAACACCGATGTCATCTGATTTCTTGACGGAGGTTGGCGAGTTCCAACCCTGTCGCTACAGTGAGTCTCCTATGTTGGAATTGTCGGGGTGTGGGCAACCCTTGGACAGTTCGAAGGCTCCGTAAATGGAGTAGAGCGGTGAGCCGGACTTAGTTTTCATTTCGCAAACTAAAATAAGTAAAGATGCTGTAGAAAATATTAAAGAAAGAATTGGCTACTCTAATGCATTTGAAGTGGCTAGTAGAGGCAAAGCTGGAGGTTTATGCGTGTTTTGGAATAAAGAGGATGATGATTTCTCACTTGTATCCTTTTCCCAAAATCATATTTGCGGTGATGTAGTGAAAGGGGATGTGAGATGGAGATTTGTAGGTATGTATGGATGGCCGGAGGCGGGTAACAAGCACCAAACTTGGAAGCTAATTCAACATCTATGTGATTAGACAGATGTTCCGATTGTTTTTGGTGGTCATTTTAACGAAATTTTACCTTACAATGAGATAGAAGGGGTTGTGGACAGAGATAGGAGGGAAATAGGGGGATTTAGAGATGTGTTGGATGTTTGTGACCATCAAGACCTTGGTTTTAAAGTTCAATGGTGGACTCAAGAGCAAGGAAACACGGTGCGAACGAGGGTGCGAGAAAGACTTGACAGATTTACTGCTTCTTCCTCTTGGAGCCGAATCTATCCAAGTGCCTCGGTTGAACATTTGTTGAAAATCTGCTCCGATCACGCTCATATTGTCTTGAGATTATTCCCAAAATCAAGGAAGCGGCGCAAGAGGTCCAAGAGCTTTAAGTTTGAGACAGCATGGCTATTTGACGAGTCATGTGAAATGGTGGTAAGGAATGCTTGGCAGTCAGCTTGTGATCAGGATGTTTTTGGGAAGCTTGGGGCGACAAGCGGTAACTTGAAGACTTGGATTAAGGAGAAGTTTGATAAGTTGGGCCAGCAAATTGAAGAGGTGGAGTGGGCATTAAAGCTGCTACAAGAAGAGAGAATCACAACCGCAACTTGTGAGAAAAATGCACAGCTTGAGCAGACTTTGGATGATTTGCACCGAAAACATGAAGCCTATTGGTACTTAAGATCTCGGGTTCTTGAGGTTCGAGATGGAGATAAGAATACGAGCTACTACCACCATAAAGCTTCTCATCGAAGGAAAAGAAATGCTATCGAAGGGTTATATGACGAAGATGGGGTTTGATCTCTTTGAGCATATTGTGAGTGGATTTTATTCCACCTTATTTTCTACCTCTGACCCACAAAGTGATAGTATTCAGGAGGTTTAAAAGCATGTGAAACCGATTATAGGGAAGGAAAACAATGATGCTCTTCTCCGTCCCTACACAAAACAAGTAGTGTTTATGGCTCTTCAACAAATGCACCCTTGTAAATCCCCCGGGATGGATGGTATGATGCTATCTTTTACCAAAAATATTGGCATATTGTTGGTGATGATGTGTTTAATTTTGTTAGTAATATTTTATGTGGAATCACCCCGCTAAACCACATAAATAATACTAACATCGCTCTTATTCCGAAAGTTAAGTCAACTACTAGTATGTCAGAGTTCCGACCTATTAACCTTTGTAATGTGTTTTGTACAAACTTGTTTCTAAAGTGATTGTGCTCGGATTGAAATCTATTCTGCTGGGAGTTATTACAGAAAATCATAGTGCTTTTGTGCCGGGTCGTTTCATAACTGATAATGCTCTTATTGCTCTAGAAGTGTTTCATACGATGAATAATAGGAGTCGGGGTAAAAAGGGCACAATTGCTTTGAAACTTGACATGAGTAAGGCTTATGACAGAGTTGAATGGGGTTTTTCTGAGAATATTGCTTCTGACGATGAGTTTTGATGGAAGGTGGGTTAATTTGGTGATGCATTGCGTGTCTTCGGTCACATATTCCTTTATCATAAATGGGAATGTATGTGGTAAGGTGGTTCCTTCTAGGGGCTTGAGACAAGGAGACCCACTCTCCCCTTATCTCTTTATTCTGGTGGCTGATGCTTTTTTCAAGCTGGTGAACTTCATGGGGAAAAAGCAAGTAGAAGTGGTCCCGTTATCTCTCATCTCTTATTTGCAGATGACAACTTACTTTTTACTAGAGTGACTCAACAGGATTGTGAAGTCATAGTTGATATACTCAACAAATATGAAGTAACATCCAGATAGAAAATTAATTATGAGAAGTCGGAGGTGTCGTTTAGCAAGGGAGTGAGCATGGAGCAACAAGAGGAGTTGGTGGATTTCCTTCATATGCGCACTGTTGACAATCACTGCAAATATTTGGGAATTCCCACGATAGCGAGGAGATCGAAGAAAGACATTTTTAGAGCTATATTAGACAGGGTATGGAAGAAGTTCCAAGGTTGGAAAGAAAAATTGCTTTCGAGAGCCGGGAAAGAGGTACTTTTAAAAGCGGTGATTCAAGCCATCCCGACTTACTTGATGGGAATGTACAAATTTCCAAGCTCGATGATACGGAGTATTCAATTGGCCATGGAAAAATTCTTTTGGGGTCACACTGGCTCCCAAAGGAAAATTCATTGGAAATCGTGGGAAGCTATGAGTACGCCCAAGTGTCTTGAGGGTATGGGGTTTAAAGATTTGGAGGTTTTCAATGTTGCTTTGTTGGGCAAACAAGCTTGGATATTGGTTTATAAGGAGAATTCTCTCTATAGTCTGAGTCATGAAAGCTAAGTATTTCCCTAATTGTAATTTTCTTGATTCTTCTTTGGGTTTGGCGAGCAGCTATTTGTGGAGGAGTATTTGGAGTGCAAAAACATTGTTGAAAGAAGGATTGATTTGGCGAATTGGCAATGGCACAATGGTGAACATTTGGAGTGACCCTTGGGTGGCGGATGAGGAAGGTAGGTTCATTACGAGTATGGAGGTTGAGGGATTAACCAATGTGAGTGATTTGTTGGATTTCGGGAAAATGGAATGGAAGGAGGAGGTGATAACTCCGATTTTTAATGAGAAAGATAGAAAATGTATCCTTTCTATTCCTCTTAATGAATATGCTTCGAAGGATGTTATTACTTGGGCTTTCTCGAAAGATGGGATGTACTCAACGAAAATCGCCTACATGCTTGGTAAAGGGTGTAATTTCGATCTACTTCATAAAGCTTGGGTCGAATTATGGGGCCTAGATGTCTCACCGAAGGTGAAGCACTTTGTGTGGCGCTGCTGTACAAACACCTTACCTGTGAGGCTGTGAGGGACTTGTTGCTCGGCACTTGATTGTGTGGAGTGAAAGACGGAAATGCTTCTCATGCCCTGTTTGAGTGCACTCGTGTACATGATCTTTGGTTGGATAGTGAGTGTGATGCTGCCAAACCATTGGAGAACGAGGAGATGTGCGACTTGTTGGTGAGGTGGGGGACACTTGGAAGGAAGATCTAGGAACGAGCTTCAATACTTGCTTGGGTAATTTGGGCAAAGAGGAATGACAAAGTTTTCTCTAACAAAATTATCCCAAACGAAATTCTGCTTATGAGAGTATACAAAGTTGTGGAAGAGTTTGGACTTTATAATAAAAAGGTTTATGCGATTGGCGCTAGAAAACCGAAACCCAGTAACAAAACGTGGGTTGCTCCACCTGTAGGAGTAATTAAAATTAACTCCGACACCTCTTTGATGATGAAGGATGGGTGGGTTTGGGTGTGGTTGCTCGCAACCATGAGGGGAAGGTTTTGTTTGCTGCGACACGAAGAGTCCGAGCTTGGTGGTGCCCTGAGATTGCAGAAGGGAAGGCTCTCTTGCTAGCTGTGAAACTTGCGCATAAGTATGGGCTCGACAATGTGAACCTAGAGTCGGATAGCCAAGTCCTTATTAATCACCTCGCAAAGCATGTTGTGTTCCTGTCTGATTTAGATGGAGTTCTTGATAATATTTTAACGTTGTGTAGTAATTTTATGTCTTGCTCTTGGTCTCATGTTAAAAGGGATGGCAATTTTGTTACTCATCACCTTGCTAAGCTAATGCCTTTTGGTGTAGAACAGGTTTGGGTCAACCATTCTCCGGCAACGGTTTCCCCTTATGTACTCTCGAATACTTTGTCCATTAATTAATGCATTAGCTCAGTTTCCTTAAAAAAAAGTATAAGAATAATGTAAAGGTAAAAATGTTGCAAGTTAAAAAAGAATAAAGTACAATACTCTCCTCGATTTTTTAAGTGAACTATTTTAACTTTTTGCATTATTCATCTAATCTACTTGTATTTGACTAATGTAATGTTATGATTTAAAAAATGTTACAGAGTATCGTAAGTACTTGTTGGAATTATCTTAATTAATAGTTTATTAATATTTAATTGTTATAATTTTATTTATTGATAATTAAAGATATTATTGTTCTCAAAGTTTTGCATTGGCATACAAGCACAAAAGAAACATTTTACTTAAAAATAGAAGGAGAATTTTTAATTAATATCATGAATATTTCATCATAAATTCACTTTCTCTATAAGACTTAAATCTCTCACATGTCAATCTGACACTTTGATGGTAGGGATTTTCTTTACCCTTCCCTCCCCCCCCCCCCAAAAAATTTTTTTTAACAGACTCTTCTCCGCTATTTGAGAGTTAGTAAGGGAGAAAGTCAGAAAGATAAGGGAAATCCCTGTCCTCAAAGTGTAGTGGAAATTGAACTCTTAATCTCAAGGTTGGAAAACTTTACACTAGTCATTATGATGGATTAGTGTACCAAATACTTCGCACAAATTCTTCAAAAAGGCGGGTGTACGTAAATTTACAGTTAAATGGGTTAAAATTATGTTAAAAGTATTTATGGATTAAAGTTATGCTAAAAGTATTTAAAGTTACTGTTTATACTGCAAATATTATTATTTTTCAACTAATAAATTTTATCTTACAAAAAACTTATAATGTATTAGATTAATCATATTAGTCTTTATATTATGTAATCAAGTATCTATAAGAAATTAAACATTAAAATATAATTCAAACCAACGATAAATTAAAAGTTGTCCTTTAAGTGGTTAAATTTGGTGTAGAACAATTATGGATGAACCATTGTCCGTAGGAAGTGTCTCCTTATGTACTCTCGGACGCTTTAATTTGTCCATTAATTAATACATTGTCTTTCTTTCAACAAAAAAAAAAACTAAATTTGCCATAAAAATAGTTAAATTTACGCTCAGACTGGCTGTTTCACAATAAAATTAATGTACACCCAATGTACACAAGACTTATTCAATACTTCGTTTCAAAATTTTATTTTTTCTCTTGTCTTATACTCAATCTTACTAGATATTAACTGCATAAGTGTGATTAATTTTATAATGTTGGAGGACCCTAACCATACTTTAACCCTCACGATTTTTTTGATCCGATATTTGCGGGTAAAATAGTTTGAGAGTGGTGGGGAAGGGTAAGAGATCCCCACCCTAAAAGTGTCTCTAATGGAGATTAAACCCCCAATTTCAATGTTGGAAGGTTCAATCAATATCACTAGACCAAACTTAGCTTGGTAATTTCAATACTAGATTAATGCCCATGCAATACACAATTTTTTTTTTTTTTTTTTTTTTTTTTGAATGTTAAAATGTTGGGTTTATATTTTAAAAAGATGTACAGTACTCCATAATTATTATGAGTTTAAAGGTATTATGGTAAAAGAGAGATTACAACTTTCTAATCAAACAATAACTCATGTCAAGATAATACGAAGTATTAGGTGTTCAAATCAAACAAGATCTCATATCAAGATAGTATTAGACTTTATTGTAAATTTGTAAATTGTAAGAAAAAAAGAATTGTAAATTGTAATAGAATCCACAAAGATATCAAAAAAACAAATCATATAAGAACAATAACAAAAATCGTGACCTTTTTTACTAACACCAAAACATGTCAACCTTAACAAATTAAAAAATAATTAAGAAAGAAAGGAAAAAAATCAGAATCAAATTAAAAATAAATTCGTTGATTTGTTACCTCAATTAAATTGAAAAGAGAAAGCAGCAATAAAAAAGGAAACAGATCCAAAATTTCCCAACAAAACGGATTGTAACTGCCATTTCTGTTCGTTACTTGTTGAGTGTACGTCACACTCTCTCTCTCTTTCTCTCTCTCACACACTTTTTAACATTATTTTCAGTCAAGAGACCAAACAAAACGCAAAGATACGCCACGTCATCATTCTTAAAATCTCAAAAAATAATCAAATGATTATTAGAAAAAAAAACAAAAAATTACTTTTTCTTTTTAAAAAAATATATCCCCTAATTCGAAACGCCCACGTTTCGTATGGTAAAGCTCAATACTATAAATTAGACTCAAGTTTTCCTGACTAATTCCACCTTCTGTTTTATTTCTTCCTCCTTTTTTTTCCTTTTTTTTTTTAATAAAAAAAACCAAAAAAATTGATGGAAGAAAAATTCTTTCTTTAATCTTCCATCATTCCTTAATTAACTGATCCAAACCCCAGAAAAATTTTCAGCCATATATCAGAAAACCCTGACTCATAGTTCTAAAATTCTTGTTAAATTTTATTTGATCATTATATTTTTTTTGTATTGTAAGTGATTTTATATAATTTTGATGGAGACGGCAGTAGGAACCCAAAACCAACCCTCATCACCTGTGGTCGTAGCCGGTCAGGGAACAACCCCGGTAGCAAATACCGAGGTTGGGGGAGTGTTTGGGAATCTGTCATTGTATGTAGGTGACTTGGATGCAACTGTGAATGAAAGTCAGTTGTATGAACTGTTTAATCATGTTGCTCCTATTGTGTCTGTAAGGGTTTGTAGGGATCAGAACAAACGATCATCACTTGGTTATGCTTATGTCAATTTCGCTTCGCCTCAAGATGGTTTGTTTATCTTAATCTCTTGTTTACATTGGCCTTAATTTTACCAATTTTTTTTTTTTTTTAAATTGTGTGTTTTTTAATTATCTTGTGGTTGATTGAATTTTGATTTTTATCATGAATTTATGATTTGGATTATATAAATTGTGTTAGTAAGGATTATTGATACAATGTGATAAAATTCTCTGTTTTGATTTTGTTGGATTGATTAAAATTTTATCCTTTTAAGGGTAAGTATAAAAGTTAAATCGAATTCCTTTATTCATTCTGTTAGCTCTAGCTTTAATGTTGTTTCTTTAATTTCACAGTATACTTGTTGAATGTAGATCATGGCATCCGAAAAGTGACAAAAACTAGATTAGATGATAAGGGATCCAAATCAAAAAGACCAAATTTTATAATGTACTATTGTAAACATTTAGTAGAGGAGAAAATTAGATGATTTGTATGATTATCATTCTCATTACTTTTTTTTTTTTAAAGAGAATTATATTGTTTATAAGAAATGTCTATTTCTAAAGTTTTCCAATTCTCCTTATGCCCATCTAACTTTTCCTGTGGTCCTGTCCTGTCCCTGATTTGTCTTTCTCCAACAATGCGGCCGTATCATTGTTTATCATCACTGCCCAAATCAAGCCTGACATTCCTTTACTTTAACTCACTTCCGCGATTCTTATTATAATAAACTATGTGAAACTATATGCTATGTAGAAAGCCAGAAAAGGCAGTAGGAAAGTGTATTGTAGTCTTGTAGATGCTTCAAATCATTGTTATTAAATTGAGCTACTTTATTATGTTATGTACTTATATCCCTCCCTTTCCCCCCTCCTCAAGACAAAAATATAATGTTGATGAACAAAATAAACAAAATGATGTTGCTATTTTTTCTTCTCTGTTGCTTCATTTGGAATTTCTTTTTGCAGCTGCAAGTGCAATGGAGATTTTGAATTTCACGCCTGTAAATGGCAGGCCTATTCGGATTATGTATTCTCATCGAGATCCTAGCCTGCGAAAGAGTGGATTTGCTAATGTTTTTATCAAGAATTTGGATTCTTCTATTGATAACAAAGCACTGCATGACACATTTGCTGCTTTTGGTGCCATACTTTCCTGCAAGGTAGCTATTGATAGCAGTGGTCAATCTAGAGGATATGGATTTGTACAATTTGACCGAGAGGAAGCTGCACAGAAGGCAATCAATAGTTTGAATGGCATGTTGTTGAATGACAAACAAGTGTATGTTGGATCTTTTGTTCGGCGTCAGGAAAGAAACGGAGATGGATCACAAAAATTTACTAATGTTTATGTGAAGAATTTATCTGAAAATTATACTGATGAGGACCTTATGAAAGCTTTCAGCCCATTTGGTTCCATCACAAGTGCTGTTGTGATGAAGGATTCGAGTGGAAAATCCAGATGTTTCGGTTTTGTCAACTTCCAAAGTCCTGAATCTGCAGCAACTGCTGTTGAAAAGTTGAATGGAACAGTTCAGGATGACAAGACTTGGTATGTAGGGAGAGCTCAAAGGAAATCAGAGAGGGAAGCAGACTTGAAAGCTAAATTCGAACAAGAAAGAATCAGTCGCTATGAAAAGCTGCAGGCTGCTAATTTGTATTTGAAAAATCTTGATGATAGCATAAATGAAGAAAACCTGAAGGAATTGTTTTCTGAATTTGGAACTATAACATCATGCAAGGTATCTCTAAGCTATAGTTATATATTGTTAATATTTCTCCTTTTGTTTATGTTTTATAAAGTATGAGTTTGCTAATTTTCAGTTTTATACTGTTATTGCTGTAGATCATGCTTAATCCTCATGGTGTTAGCAAGGGCTCTGGTTTTATTTCGTTCTCAACCCCAGAGGAAGCAACAAAAGCAGTATTCATCTCATCTTTCATTTCACTCAGTTTGATTTTAGGAGTTTGGATATTTAAACTCAGTTCTCTACCCAAGGCTCCGGATATTTAACATGTTTTTTCTAATCTTTTCAGTTAAATGAAATGAATGGTAAGATGATAGGAAAGAAGCCTATATTTGTTGCTATTGCCCAACGCAAAGAAGAACGGAAAGCAAGGTTGCAGGTAAATCTTTTGCATGAATCCTTGCTTGAAATTTTCAATGAACATCTTTGTTTTTGGTCCAAAATCGTTTTAAATTAACATATTATCTCGTTTTTGAGATTCTGTGACTCTAGCCCATACATTATTTGATCTGTGCTCGAGGATGCTGAAATTTCTTTATTCTTAGGAGAGATGGTTTGAGACAAACTGTTTAGAGCTTATAGAAAGGCAATACTTTTTTGTACACAAGTACTGTATTCCCGTTAGCTAGAATTACTGCTAGTGCAGCAGTTGCTTATACTTTAAATGAGCTTAGTAATTATCTTGGATTTGCATATACTTCTCTGGCCGTTCTCCCTATTCTCTGTTTAAGTTAAGCATTTTTAGTTGACCCGCTTATTAAGTTATTATGTTTATACTAAAATTAGTTCAATATATATCCCTTTAAATTGGCATCAGAATTAACTCACCTGTCCTTTTTCAGGCTCACTTTGCTCAAGCTCACCTGCACGGAGGAATGGCACCCCTGCCGACTGGGATGCATGGATTCTATCCTGGGTCACCTAGACTTGCTCCTCAACAGCTTTATTTTGGCCAAGGTGCTCCAGGTATGCTTTCCCCTCACCCTGCAGGATATGGCTTCCAGCAGCAAATCTTGTCAGGGATCCGTCCAGGAGTTCCCCCAAACTTTGTGATGCCTTTCCCCGTCCAGAGACATGGGCAACCTGGACGTGTAGGTGGAAGGAGAGGCGGTAATGCTCATCAGTTGCGGCAAGAGCAACAGGTGCTTTTATCCCTTCTTTCTTTCTCACTTTAATCATGTCATTCTTCAGTCTTTTGGAAGGCATTAGTTTACCCCATTATATCTGGGTGAATGTAGACTGCAAATCGCAATGGTGGTCAGAGTTTCAGATATATGGCTAATGGACGAAATGGCCTTGATTCGCCTGTGGCTCCTCAAGGTCTGGGAAGGCCATTGGTGCCAATGACCTTGGATGTTTCTGGAGTGCCCTTGACTGCTGCTGATGTTGCAAGATCTGGCCCACTGTCAGTGCCAACACTTGCTTCTGCCCTGGCTGCTGCATCTCCTGACAGTCAGCGCATGGTATGCTTCTAAATAACTGCTAATGTTCGAGTTTAATGATATTTTCTATTGGCACATCTTTCCTCCTAAAGTCATTATCACTTTCTTCCATTGAACTTTTACATGAGTTTGCTTCAAACTTTTACATTGTATTCTTTGTTTATAAAGTTGCTTTAACATCGTCACAGATGCTAGGGGAACAACTGTATCCATTGGTGGATCGTCTTGAGCATGATAATGCAGGAAAAGTCACTGGCATGCTGTTAGAGATGGACCAGACAGAAGTACTGCACCTTATTGAGTCTCCTGATGCTCTCAAGAAGAAAGTTTCTGAGGCCATGGATGTTCTCCACTCATCTACCTTAGGTTCTGAAGCCGGTGAACAGCTTGGCTCACTTTCACTTACTGATTGATCCATTCATAATCTTCTCATTGATACTCTTTTGCTGGGAAGGCCCATATTTTTGAGGGCAGGTTCAACTGTCATTCATGGGCTGTACTTTAAGAATATCTTTGAGATGTTAGATTAATTAGGATTTCATTTAGGTTGCTTAAATCATTATAGCGCAGGATTTGCTTCTTTTAAACTGTTATTTTCAGACAACAGTTGACAGAAGGTTATTCTAGTTATTATACTTTGGGATTTTTGGATATTGTTATTTTAGTTTCATGGGCATATCAGTTTAGGTTTCCTCATGGTCATTTTGAATGTTTGATATAAGGATATCATTATTGGGGTTTTGGATTATTTTTATTGATTCATTTTAGTGATGGGATTTCAGGATTTTACTAAATGCTGTTTAAGAGTTGCAATATTTTTTTAATTTTGACGCTTTCGTGTGAAGTTTGCTAATACCCTCTGCTTTATGCATGGTTGTGACTTGAGAGCCTTATAATTTCTCCATGGAGGCATAAGGCCTTTATGATCTGATGATGAGTTTGTATAGGTTGATCAGGCCTATGTGTTTTCTAAGAAGAGGAAGGGGATGGAATTATTTAATCAATTGTCGTTGAATATGCGCTTTCTTCGTTATATGCAATTAGATTATGTTGACAAGGAATGTGCAAAAAACTCGTATTTGTCACAGTCAAAGCATTTTGACAAGACGCTTTCTATGCAAAGCAGCAAAGGTAACATTGATTGGTAAAAGGGCTGCCTAATTCCAAACTCTTAATATATCCTCCGTCTCATTTTCTAGCCATACTTGACACAAAAAAAGTCACATGTATCCATTTTTTTTGTCACTTTTCTGAGTTATTTCAGATATTGGATCAAACAATTGTGCTTAGGGTTCTAATTGGGCAGGCTCATATCATGTTTTTAGGTTATGGAAAAATGTTGCTAGTTTACTCGTAAACAATCCACCTATTTCATGATGCATGATTCTTTGCACTCAAGCACAAATTTGTCAATCAAAATCACATGTTGCTTAGAAGCAATTTTTTTGCCAAAAATGCTGATTATATCTGCAGTCTCTAAATTTTCGAGCAGAAATTAGATCTACCAGGAAGTTTTACAGTTCAAAAACCTCCCAATAACATTTCTTTCTATAAACTTTTCAAAATACCTATCTACAAATACTTGAATCAGGAAATTATCTATCAGCATATAACTGTAACAGCCAAATAAACATATTTCTGAAATCTGGAAAGTTACCTTCACCATCTGAAACAAGCATACTATATACTGCATCTTCATTAATACACCTAAAACCGACTGAAGAACTACATGAAGTCGGGGTGGATGTCTTCTTCAATCAGCTGATCGAAACCATCATTCTCCAGTTTATACCCACACATCAGTCTCATATCATCAGCAAAGCCTGCTCTCACTTCTTTGTCATCACAGCCATCATCATCTTCTGTCATATACTCACTCCATTTGGAAGAATTCGCTTTCATCATTCCCTTGCTCTTGTTTGGTTGCTGCTGCTTCCTTCCGATGCCTTCAGTGAAATCATCTTTTGCTGTGTATCGAGGCCACTTTGAAGAACCTGTCTTCATCTTTCCCAAGACCTTGTTTTGCTCCGGTTCCTCACTGTACCTTCTGACATTGTTGATCAGACCACTACCATCAGAAATGCATTCATCCTGCACTGCTTCAACGACATTTAAAGAGCGTAATTGAGTTTAAAACAGGCATTACAATAAACAATGAAAATATCCTGATCTCAGAATATGCAAGTCTGACAAACAAACAACTAATCAAATCCAAATTTAATTAAATTCTAAATTCCAATACCTCTCTTAGTAAAATTAGGCTTCAAAGATTGATTTTTGTTTAAACCAATCGAAGTATTCGAACCAAATTTACCCTTCAGTTTTGGCTTCTTGAACATCAAATCCTCAGAAAACTCAGTCACAACTATCGCTTCAGTTGCCATTCCTTCCTCTGCATGATCAACCAAACAATTAATTCAAACATTAAATCTAATAACCCAAATAAAAATCCAAATCCAAATTATTCTCACCACTTAATTTTGATCTCAAGTAAGCAGGTTCAACATTCTCTTTATCTTCAATATACTCTGTCCAATCAGTACGACGCTTCCCCTTATTCTGCCCCGCCTCCTGAACACCATCCAACTGTTCGACGAAATGCCCCAAAGAAGGAACTTCTTGTAGTTCATCCTCCAATTTACGAGACATATTGAATGATTGAACAACATTACGAACATCTTTGGCTTGGTGACTTTGAGCATAGATCTTCGTTACCGATTGCTTTTGATTGCAGACCACACAATTCCATTTATTGCTGCTCTTCTTCTGCTGTTTCACCTAATTTCAATCAATCAAAGCCGTAATCCCATAAGTGGGGTCGACTGCATTTGATAATCTAAAAAAAATGTAGAATACAGCAAGAGAGTACCTGCATTGTGGAGCATTGGCAGCATTTGACGGCGATGAATAGCGTCAACTTGAACATCGCGGCAGCGGCAAAGCCAAAGATTGGAGGAGTTTTGAAATTGAAATTTATAATTGAGTTGTTTTTTGAAATTTCTCTGATTATTTGAAGATTTTTTGGCGCCTTTTTTAAAATGGTGTTTGGGGAAAAATGGACTTTATAAGGGGCCTGGCCAGCTTTGATAATTTAACATCTAGAATCTTGTTATGAAAATATTGTGTGGATATCCATTATTCTCTTTGTATGTTTCCACAATATTCTAGATCTAGGGTTTATTCTTATCTAAGCAAACTCTACTTCTAATATTCTATGTATATATATATACCTGTTGCTACTACTGCTGAGTAATTGCTGCTAATACAACTAATGCCACGCTGGATTAGTTTGTTACAGGTTGTTAGAGTTTGTTATAAGCTCTATGCTGACATGTAATAAGTTTGTTAGTTGTTACTAAGAATCTTCTAACAGTAGTATATAAGCTGCTCCTGTATTCATCTTCATTATTCAATCATAATGAAAGCTCTCCTCTCTTCTTTCTAAAATCTCTCTATTTTTCTCTGTTCTGAAAATGGCAGAGTTCAATAATACCCCTATCATATGGAATAATATGAACAGATTAATTCTCTCTCAATCTCTCATCTTTCCCCCTTATTTTATAACACGTTATCAGCACCACATTGTAAGAAATTAATTCATGCAATATGAGTTATATAAAACATAATAACATATTAAACAAATTATACAATGAGTAGGCTTCGGGTCCATGATAAACTTATGATCATTATCATTATGTCGACATCAAAATATACATATATTTCAGATCCCTTACTTATTAGTCCATTCCATTATGCATATGCATATTATTCATCGGTTTCATTATGTACCGGTATCATAAAATTCCTTTAACTTACATTCCGCATGCTATTTTACTATGATATCTGAATACATTTCTCATTGGTACCATCATAATTTTTCTTACATCATAGGCCATTTATTATAATAATTCAGATATCTATACCACTTTTAGGGTATTTCATACACTATGGTATTTATATACTATTACACTATTAGTGTCAACTGCACTATCTTGCCAAATATCATATCTATTAAACATATCTTTATTTTGGAACCGATCATATACAACCTACACTTCAGGTGTAGTGATTCAAGTACAATTGGCAAGATTTTATCTCAATGTATACACATAATTAATCTGACCAAAATGTATCTTCAACGCTATGCAACATGTGTCATACTGAATACAAATCAAATTATAAATGTGCAACATATCTTGATAATGTATATACAAAAGTTGGCATATATATAACTTTTTAAACTACCATTATAGGGATCATATTTATTATTTATTTATTTTAATTAATTTTTTCAACTTTTGCTAATTAGTTCTTCTCCTCCTAAGTTGGTAAAATATCTCATTTATAGGGTCATCTTATTATATACCAACTTAGTAGACAAATTTGCATTAATAAAATTCAGAGGATCACAATCAAAATTTATCTCTTCTGGAGAACAATTTCAATGAAGAATTATTTATTCATTAACTTTATATTTCATATGTATTTATTATTAAATTTTCAATAATATTTTCTCTTCTGGAGATCAATGTCAATGGGGAGACATATGTTGTGCAGTTGTACGTTTTTCTTTCTTCTCCTATTTCATATGTGCTGACATATAATAGCCCTAATCAAAAGAATTGTTATACAAACATAAATCATTTGCTCGTAATTCTAGTAGGTGATGATCTTTTGAATCTTTAAAAACTTAAATAATGTATTTGGTGAGCTTCTGATCACTTAATAGTTGACAATAATATATAAGTTATTTTGGTGAACTTCTAGTCAACCATTACTCCTTTATCAACCATTATTCCTTTATATAAAAAAAATAAAAAAAAATCAAAGCATATTAAATCTTGAAATTTCATCAATTTAAATTATTATAACTCACAATCCAAATATAACTCAATCTCAATGTTACGTCCTGCCATTCAATATATTTAACATTGAGAAAGCGTCAGCACATTATCAAATGAAACTTCAGGTTTCCATACGGGTAATTATTATTAAACTCGGATGGCCTAATTTAATTATCACATCCAATCACTTCTCTAAATTTGAACTCTGGTCAGTTTTCAACACTAGTGATCACTTTATTAAACTTACTATATGCATGGCCATGAATGTCATGTGATTTTAGAACACCAACATGTGTTTCTTTATACAATTGGCAAGACAATCAATTAATATTTTATCCAATAATTACTCATACTCTACTGGAGTTTAAACTATAAACTTGATACATGTTAATCTTGTTGGATATTTCATACTCTTCTGGAGTCTTTTATATAATCATGAAACATATGAACTTTACTAAAAGTGATTTATTCTAGAAATGTAATGTTATATACCACTTCCTCAAATTTGTCATTGTCAATAATGACTCCTTTCCTTTTCAAATATACTTAATTATCTTTAGAACCTGTTGATTTATCACGCTTCAGGCATGTTATAGGTTCGTCTACAATTGATGTTGTACTTTTAGGGCATCAATTTTAAATTAGAGCATTTACAACTAGTATATGATAAATGTCATTTGTTTATATCCATCTTCAGGGTGGTATCATTTGAAAATATTTAATTAACATGTGGCCATTTCTTTTGAATAAATCGTTGATATTTAAGTTATTGTATGTATCAAACTGACCATCAATATATTTTATTATTTATATGCAAGGATTACATACAATCCCCCCCTAATCCTTGCATATGGGGGTATGGAATGAATCAATCCAACAACCTTTAAAATCCTTGCAACTTTTAAGCCATAAATCTTTTTGGCAATGTCATGTATCAAGTAACGTGTTCCTTTTAGTAAAAACATGCTTATATAAAATTATACTTATAGAACACTTATCATGTTCCTCATGCCCCATTACATTCATCTTAAAAAAAACAAAACCTATTATATTTATGGGCATAAGAAAACGTTGATTATGTATAGTTTCTCCCAATGTCATGTTTAATTATTTGAACTCATAACACACTTTTTGCTATATATTTAATTAATTAAGGAACTTCAAGTTCATATGTACGAAAATATATACCAATCCATCTACATTTTTCAGAAAGAGAAGGTAAAAATAAGACATGACATAATCAGTTCGAGCTTTAATCAAAATATACCTTATTCGATCCACTCAGCTATACTAGCCAAATTAAAATTAATAAGTAAACAAAATTAACATTGATTCATAATTCTAAATTCGCTTTCAATGTCAAGTTAATCGAGATTTGACACAATAAAAAATATGTATGTATGCATACCATATACAATACAAATAATGCATTAATACAATAAGGTATAATGAATTGAGAGTTGTACCATTTAGCACTTTAAAGCAATATATGTTATGTACTTGAAACAAAATTGCCCTTGGCTAATCAATAAAACATAAACAACCTCAATCATAAAACCAAATATGATGTATACGAAGGGTAATTGATCAACAAAATATAAAATTGCTTTCACGATTGTAACAAAGTGCCTACTACATACTATACTCACTAAAGCCAAGTGACCAAGTGGGATCTAAAGCCAAACCATTGTCAGATACGATAAACAATCAACTTAATGCTTTGTTTGAAAGAAATTCACATGGTAAATTAATAAAATAAAGTAATAATATGTTATCATTTATCAAACTCAAATTTATTATAAATTATAGGAAATAATTATTTGGCATTACTATTGAATCCGTAATAATATTGGACATACCTTTACTAGTGCAGAAGATATAATTTGTAAATTGATCACTTCAAAAACCAGCTCCATATGTTATGAACGGTAGTACATATAACAAATTCCATAATAAAATACGATGTATCAATGGAACAATAAAATGGAAGAAGTAGGTTGAAGCTAGACATGGTATTACGGTATGCAGTTGTAGATAGTAACAAAATGAGAATACATTTAGAGTACATATTCACAAATTACTATAATTAGTGAGATTTTTTTTTTTTTTTTTTTAAGGTTAAAGTAATATAGAAATGGTCATAAACATATTACCGGTAAGCTAGCTTCAACAAAAATTATGAGGCTCTGACTAGCTGACCTATTCACAATTTACTATAATCATGTTCTCAAGCAATGATCAAACTGAATATAATACATATTAATTCATAATTTCATATAGAACATGACTAATTAATTATTGGACTAGCATATGCATGTTCCAGATTAACTTGCAACTCATGAAAGTCAAACTAACATACTAGTTAACCTCAACAACTACTAACTCAACTTAATACCCACATTGCTGAACAAAACATCAAATTAATAATAAAGCACAATTAACTAGGGGCACACAACTAATTGGATAAACGTATTATGTAAATAAAAAGAAAATTAGCAATGATATAAATTTAAAGGAAAACTTCCCTGATTTCCTCCATTTAATCATTTATTGCATGAACTTGATTACTCCTTTAGAGCCCTCCATCAATAGGAAAACTTCCCTGATTTCCTCCATTTAATCATTCAGCCTCCCACAATTGTTATTTGCATACTAAAACCTAACCCAATAGGTGGGTATTATAGAGGACTTGACGATTTGCATAATAACATTCATTGGCGGTCCCCAAATCCATATATATATATATAAATATATATATATATTTTTTTTTTGTGTGTTTCAACACTTAGCAAAACATCGAAACAGATACATTGGAAATATTCTTTATACTCCAAATCGGCATAATTAATGGAAACAATTGTATATTATATGATACTATTTTCCTTCTGAATCGTTTGGTAAAATCACCTTTGATTTTGATTAAAATTAAATTTTAATCTTAATTGATACGTCGTTTAGAGCTTAAATCAGAGGTATGGTGCTGATAACTTATATACGACGTATTTAAATATCAAGCCCTACAAAGTTTATCTCCTAAATAATGCAATTACTATCAAACTCTTGAAAAGTCTATGTGACCAAATCATTGACATCTCAACCTGAAGTTTGAGCATATAAGTGTTAGTAATGAGAATTACTATTTGTATATGAAAGAGAACTATCGTGTTAATTATAAATATTCTAAAGAATCAACAAGATACTTATGTGTGAGACTGTTTTATCATGGTCTAGAAGAACCATGATCAATGTATATAATTACATGTGCTATATTATTATTTCATACAAGATTGAAAAATCAACATTAATAATATCATGGGTTGCCATATTATTATTAAGGAATGTTTAATCAAATTATAAATATGATCATCAATTTCGATTATTCACGACCTCCAGAAGAAGGCATAAGTATAATAGCTAAGGCAACTTTGTACAAAGATTTTGAATGAAACGTGGACAAACACATGTATTATTGTTATAGGTTTGGTGATATGAACACTCACTTGTTTGAGTAAAAATTTGAAGATTTGGAAGACTCGAAATTAAAATCAAGGAATGATACTATTCTGCGTCATGTGTAAAGACACTCAACTATATTGGATTCATTGCATTAGAAGACCTCAAGCTATGTATTCATCAGGGGGAGAAACTACGCGCTGCACTCTTTTTCCCTTAACCATGGTTTTTGTCCCATATTGGGTTTTCCTGGTAAGGGTTTTAACGAGGCAGCATTTCGAGCGTGTTACGAAGAATGTTGTAATCTTTTTCCTTCATTAGGTTTTTATCCCACAGGGTTTTTCCTAATAAGGTTTTAACGAGGCACAATCTTCGATAATGGACATTCACGGGGGAGTGTTATGAAAATATTATATGGATATCCATTATCCTCTTTGTATGTTTCCAGAATATTCTAGATCTAGGGTTTATTCTTATCTAAGCAAACCCTACTTATAATATTCTATGTATATATATACCCCTATCATATGGAATAATATGAACAGATTAATTCTTTCTCAATCTCTCATCTTTCCCCTTTATTTTATAACAAATCTTGATCAATTAGTATTATGTGCACCACATCTAATACTTTTGAACATTATGTAAAAAAATTGAACATTTTACAAAAAACGAACATTTAGTAAAAAAAAAAAATATGAACACGTCACAAAAATTGAATACAAACATGTAATTTTTATGTTCATATTTTATAGGAAAAATACATTTTAATAATCCCAACTATAGGCGATTAACCTACAATAATCCCAACTAATGTTTATTCTACAATAATCACAACTATTAGGTCAGTTTCCTCCAGTAGTCCCAAACCGGTCAACAAAAGTCAACAACCTATTATTGTAGGTTGTTTGACACGTGTCAGCGTGTGAGTGGTTTCAAAAAAAATTTAAAAATAAAACAAAAAAAAAATCTGGCAGCCAACCCTAACCACCACCTCCACCTCCTACCGCCCAACCCTAAAACACCACCTTCTCCAGCCACCCAAGCCGGAAACGTCTCCCACGACCAGCCACACCCCTGAAACCGGCCAAACCACCCAAATCGCATCGCAGCACCCCTGAAACCCTTGCTCGTGAAACCCTCTACCACCCATCTAACCCACCCCAGCCCCGACCTCCGAAACCACCAACCTAGCTCACACCAACCCCGAAAACCACCAACCTAAGCTACAACAACCCTCGAAACCTGCCCCCTACTTGAATCCGCTGCTATAACTGCCCCTCCTCCCTTCTCTCACCACCGAAACGGGCGAATTTGAGAGTGGGGAAACAGAGAAGGGACATTTTTGGTGGTGGAGGAATGGGCAGTGTTTTGTGTTTTTGTTTGAATCGATTTTCCGACGAAGCGGAGGGAAGGGAGGAGAGTGGTTTAGGGGGTTGGGGTCGATCGGGTGTGTGTGTTTCGAGGGGAGGGAGTGTCGGCCAACCATTTTTGGTAGGTTAGGGAGGTGGTCGGCCGGTGTCGATCAGCTGTGGGTGGCTGGGAACGGCAACGGTTGGCTGGGTTGGTTGAATCTGAGGATCGATTTCTTTTTTTTTTTCTTTTGTTTTTTTTAAATTAAGCCAATCATGTGTTGACATGTGGCATTTAAAAAACAAAAAAAAAGTTTACCTTTTCAGTAGGTAACCGGTTTTTGGGACTGTTGGAGGAAAACTTGCCTAATACGGAGTAGTTAGGATTATTGTAGAATAAACGTTAGTTGGGATTAATGTAGGTAAATCGCCCATAGTTGGGATTATTAAAGTGTATTTTTCCTATTAAACGTTAGTTGGGATTAATGTAGGTAAATCGCCCATAGTTGGGATTATTAAAGTGTATTTTTCCTATTTTATAAGGAAATGTTCATTTTATATACAGTAAATGTTCAGTTTATATTACAAAACAATTGAATTATTACAAGTAAGACAAACTTCTTTCAAAATTTTTCTTACTCATCGTAATAATTCAAAGTTTGCAATTGTTGAGATTTTTTTTATTAAATGTTAAAAAAAATTTATTGTTCATATTTTTGTACTAAATGTTCAAAAGTATAGGCGTGGTGCATTGCGATTGTTCAAATATTTTATACTAAGTGTTCGGAATTTGCAATGTTCATATTTTTTTTTACTAAAATGTTCAAAATTCGCAATTATTCATATTTTTTTACTAAATGTTCAAAAGTATAGGCGTGATGCATTGCGATTGTTCAGATTTTTAAACTAAATGTTCAAAAATTCCGATGTTCGTATGTTTTTACTACTTGTTCAAAATTTGCAATTGTTTAGATTTTTTTACTAAATGTTCAAAAGCATAGGCGTGATGCTAGGTACACCATGGTTCATTTTAAAATTTGCAGAATCCTGATAGTCTAACGACTCTAATCCACACCAAAAAAATTAATAAATTAAAAAAAAAATAAACTAATGTGTAGCCTTAGCAATACCCCAAAATCCAAAATGGCCAAATGTACTCCTTCCATTTTACTCAATAAACTAATGTGTAGCCTTAGCAATACCCCAAAATCCAAAATGACCAAATGTACTCCTTCCATTTTACTCCCTCCGTCTCATAATACTTGACATAGTTTTCATTTTTATACATCCCAACATACTTGGCATGTTATTAAATTTGGAAAGAGACCACTAATAAATAATAAATAAATAAAATCTTATACTCTCTTTTGGGACCACAAACCCCAAAACCTAATTAAATCTCATATTTTCTCTCCTCACTATCCCTACGGTCCCATCGTTCCCACTTTTTGTTTTCTTATAATATTAAAATATAAAAAGAGAATCATTTATAATAAAAACGAGTGTTTTAAATGGACTCATTTGTAATTTTCTTAAACTGCGTGTCCACCCCAACGTCCCAAGTATTATAGGACGGATGGAATAATTGAAAAGGTGATTTGGATTCATATGGGTTTAGGATTCGTCATCAACTCTACGATCAAAACATCAATGTAGACTACGAAGGTCTCTAATTGGAAAGATGCAAAGACATCAAAAATCACTACTCGCGTCAAGTTTAAAGTAGTGGAGTGTGAGCTATGCCCGATATGCAAAATAGTTATGATTTGATTGTAAAAGTTATGTTATTTTCTCTAAATATGTGGTTTACAAATCTTTACTATTATTGTAGATGTCGTATGACTATTTATTAATGATAATATTTTTCTTATTGTAAAAAAATCTGTTAAAACTATAATGTACAGTCACTTTCTATGAACCAAATATCTTTCTATATATGTTAAGCTCTATTCTCTTCAGCTTAATTTTTGTTCATTTCACCTCCAATCAGATCAATTCAGTTCCTAATTTCCTTCTCTTGTAAACAATTCATTTCAGCTCATTTCATTTCAGTTCCCAATTTCCTTCTCTTATAAAAAATTCATTCAGCTCAGTCAGTTCAATTCAGTTCAGCTCCAATCAATTCAGTTCAATTCAGTTTAGTTTAGTTTGGCTCAATTTAGTATATCAGAATAGCCCCTTAGTCATGTATTTTTTATTTGATACCTATTGTTCTATATTACTCTACATTTTTGTAAGGTTTGTTCGTTCATTAATAGTAACACCTATCATTTTTTTTTTGAGCTAACATAAATATTGTAACTAGGGTGTTCATAAATCGGTTTGGACCAAAAAAATGGACCAGACCACCTTGGACCGAACCCATACCGGACAATCGGTCCGGTCTTCGGGTCTTGAAATTCTTTTTCCGGGTCGGTCCAAAACCCTATAAAAATTGGTCTTGGACCGGGCCAATTTTTTTCTAAAAATATGCGTAAAACTTTAAATAATGGTTAAAATATAAGGTTAGAAAACTTTAACTTCATAAGTTTTTTTTTACCAAACATACAAAAAAAAAAGTAAAAATAACGTTAAAATATAGTTTTTTCGTGTTTTCCATAACTTTATTAAAAAAAATTTAGTATTCTTTTTTAAGAAAATCTTAAATCATTCCAAACGGTCCGGTCTGGGTTTTGGACGGATTCTTTCGGTCTGGTCCGGGTTCGATCCTAACTTAATCGATCTGATTTAAAATTCCAATTTCAATCTTTGGTCCAATCTGGGTCGATCCGATTTGGTCTTGGACCGATGAACAACCCTAATTGTAACCAAGCAAATTACACCCCTAAGAGCAAGGTCATTGGATGACAAAAAAATTTTGGTCATCAAATTATTTATTATTATTCTCTATTCTATTTCATCAATGACCAAATTTCCTGACCACACACATTTTAATATCCCAATGATTGCCCAAGAAAGTTTGGTCATGAACTTTCTCTCTCCTACTTTTACCATATCCCACCATACATTCTCTCTCTTCAATCTCATCACAATGGAAATTATTTTACCACGTGGCACTCTTCCATGCTTTGCCCAACAATTCAGTTATGGTCCTGGGGAAGCCTTGGTCATCACCCAAAACCCCCATTTTTTTTAATATTTGTTTTCAATATTTTTATGCTAATCTTTTATTCTCTCTCCTCATGACCAAAGTATTGGTCACAAAGTTTATGGTATTCAGTGCTGGATTAACCCTTAACGCATAGCTCCGAGTAATATATAATTGAAGGTACTAACGTTTGCCAAAAGTTGCAAAGAGAGTACTACATTTCAAAAGTTGCAAAGATGGTAATGAACCCACTATTCCAGGTTAACAATCCGGTTGCAATTGCTTATAACTGGTTACTTCTTATTTCCCTTTTTAAAAAAATAAAAGAAAAGCTTAATTGTCCACTCAACTGTACTTTGGGAAGTGAAAAGCCATCATTACACTGACAATTGCGCGATTTTTGGAAAGGTTAATGCCTTTTTATTCACTCTTTCACCCCATTGGCTTCCTCATCACTTCCTTTTCAGATAAAAACCAGAGCATTTCATTCCAAAAAAAAAACTTGTACTTCCTCTTCAATAAAATCGCCATTAATGTAGGAGTGTGCTTGTCAATCTTCTTGCAAGAAAGCAAAGTTGGCTGAGCTTCAATCTACTCTAGGTATATTCCCTTTTTTTTGTCTTCACCTTCTTAATTTCGCCATTAATGGTGTTGTATGCTTGTTCTGTTGTTTTTTTTTTTTTTTTTTTTTTTTGGCGAATTTTGTTTGAAAGTGATTTTACTTGTTTTAGTTATCATGATCTTGTATTTTGTTTGCGTAATTCTGTTGTTGTGGGTGATTATCAAAATTGAATTGTGTTGTTGTTGGGTAGAATTTTTTGAGAATTATTTCTAGGGTTTTGGCTTACTGAAACAGAGTAGGTTTTTCCATGGAAAATACCTTGTCTAACTCCATTAATTTACCTAGGTATGGACGCTCTTTCCGATGCTCACCCAATTTTCAGCAACCCCGATTTGCTTGTGGTCCATGTCTTCTCCAAGCTGGACTGGGGTAGTCGGGATAATGTGAAGAAGGTTTGCAGGAAATGGCGTCTGTGGTGGAAGACCCGCCACCTAGCCCGACTCCAACCCTTTTTCTGTACCAGGGCCTCTATCAACGAGTGGATCCTTAACGACCTCATCTGCAATGATGGCCGTGACTTTCATGCCTGGATCAACAATGACATGACAGTTTATTTTGATGGCTTCCCTCTGCTCTTCAAGGAGGATGTGTAGGCTGTTGTTGTTAGGTTGGGTGGGGGGTATGTGCAGCTAGATGGTTTTTGGGGTTAGGAGCTGCTATATTTAAGTTTGTTCTTATTTTTATTTTTTTTAAGTTTTAAGATGTGAATTGTAGGAGTGCATTGTCACGGTTAAGTAGGTTTTTGTTGTTAAAGTGACAAATCATTTATAATCTTTTGGGATTTGTCACTACCATGAAAATGCTTAGGTTGAAATGGATGGCTTGGCTTGTATAGCCATTTTGTAATGGAACAAATGTATATGTATGAATGAAGCCACTTCTTTTGTTGTGTTATTATTATTATGCACTTATTTTATCATGAATCAAATGCTATGATATGCTTATTAAGAGAGTGCTTATTGTGGCAGAAAATATGGATGAATTAAAACCATGTTTAGTTGTACATGAATTAAGGAGAAGACATGAATTAAGACCACTTTGTATTTCCTGTAATTTTTGTAATTGCTTCTTCTGATTTTTTTTTTAATAGATGCAAGCCTGCAAGGTGGAGAAGATGGCTATGGAGATGAGTATCTATGGAAGTCAGTTTTTTTGGAGTTGTACCAACTATAATTTAACTGATAGATAGATTTCTTGAACAATGGCAAACTTTAGTCCCCTCTTTATTAATGTCAGAATTTTAATTTTCCTTTTTTTTTTTTTTTTTTTGGTTAACCTGTTGTAGAAGGTCAATTATGTGGTGAGTACTCTATCTGCAACTTTTGAAACGTTAGTACCTTATCTGCAACTTTTGGCAAACGTTAGTACCTTCAATTTGTATTTACTCCATAGCTCCTATGGGTTTAGCAAACATATAGGATGAAAAAAGTACCATTACATGTATAATAGGTGATAGGTTATAATATTTTGGGGGGAAATATTCAACGTGTATGACGGTAAAAAGTACCACTACATGCATAATAGTACACAAAAAGTATTATTCAGACAATTTATATTTTAATAGTACATTATACATGCATAATGGTACATTATAATGTACCACTATAGAGTGAACTTTTTCCAAAAGCTTGTCAAATTTACAATTTTCCCTCCTATATGTTTTGTAAACATATAGGAGCTATGCACCTAGTTGCACTCTGAATGTTGTGGGTGTCGGACAAAAGTTGATGAGAGGTTTTGGTGCTATTCTTTGAATGAGTTTCCGTCACATGTAGAGTTGGGCATGGGCCGTGCCGGCACGAGCCTGCCAGAGGCACGGTGGCCCACTTGTGGGCCGTGCCGTGAACAAATTTTTGAAAAACAGGCATGACCCGTCGACACGGCCCATAGCACGGCACGCAGCCTGTGAGGCACAGCTCAATGCACGGCACGACCCGTGCAAAGTTATTGTACAATTTTTGTATTATCGAACCCCGTATAATAAAATAAGCTATAAAATTAAGGCATTCACCAATTATTGTACGATTTTAAATTATCATTATAAATTATTGTATTATCGATTTATCGTATCGACATATAAAGAAATAAGTTATTCATAATTTTTGAGTTATCGGCTTATCGCACTCGTAATTTTTTTTTAATTATATGCATTGTTACTATACTTTTTGTTAAATAATACGCAGTACGGAGTAATAAAATAATACAAAAAACATAAACATAATTCAATAAAATTATTTAAATATACTCATTTTAAAAGTTATTAAAAAAAACATATATCGATTTTTTAAAATTTTAAAAAAAATGGAAAAATCGAGGCGGGCCGTGCCGTGGGCTAGGATGTGTCAAAAGGTGGCCCGACATGAGCCACCCTAGGCACGGCCCGCGTAGGGGTGGCAATTCAGGTCAGCAGGTCGGGTTCGGGTCAGATTTCGGGTCGATTTCGGGTTATGCTTAGAAACTATTAAAAATAGTGTAAAACTTAATATTATTACGAAATATGAAATTTGGGTCAAATCGGGTCGAATTCGGGTTGTTCGGGTTCGGTTCAGGTCGGGTTCGGGTCTCTCTCAGTAACTTCGGGTCGGGTTCGGGTCGGGTTTTCGTGTCGGGTCAGGGTTTGCCAGCCCTAGGCCCGCGATGACCCGGCACGGCACGATGCCCACCTTTAGTCACCTGGTAAAAAATGTTATTCGTATGCCAATAAAAAGATGCAATAAAGTGGCATTTCAAATTGTATACTGATTGATCGCTCTACATATAGCTTCTTCCCTTACCTTTTTCCATGTATAACTATTAACTAGTATTTTGGCCCGGACAATGTCACGAGTAATTATATTTTTTTTTATAATTAAAGTTGTTATACATAGTATGATAGTAATATTTTGTATCAAAATATGACTTAACATACATAACTTGGTGGTAAGACACTCATTTCTAAATTTAGAGGTTGCAAGTTCAAATCTTGTGAAGAACTTTTTTTTTTATTATAATGAAAGGGTACAATGCATTCTTTGATCTTTCATTGATTAGACCCACTAATTCTTGACCCGACCCGGTAACAAACTTGAGTTATTGAGAGAAACTTAAATCTGACCCACTTTGACCCAATTATCGTATGCTGTAATGACCCAAATAATCTAAACCACTCGAATCAAATGACCCAAAATCTAGCACAAATTGACTTAATGATATTTATGCTTGTATTAATGGGTAATGCTCTTTAGAAAATTGTTTAAATTTAAGAAATTATGACAAAAACACTCTAATTACTTTAATTTTACATAGTTTTCAAGAGTGTATTGCTTATATAGTATTACAGTTCTATGTAATATAGGGATGAGCAAAACTACCCGAAAACCCGAAAACTCGAAAAACCAATTCGTGACCGTTTCGAAAATTAGGGTACTCGATATGATAACCATAACGGTTTGGGTACCCGTTCAGATAATTTGTTATCGGGTATGGTTATTGGGTATTATTTTAAAATTAACGGTTACCCGATCCGTTCCGATAAGCATTATTTTTTTTTTTCTCTACTTAAATCTATTTTTTTAAAATCTAAACTCTTATAATAATTTGGTCAAATCATATGATATTGTTGTTAATTAGTAGTAAATTATATCATAATAACTACATAATTAAGTTTAATTATCATTATGATATCTTATTGGATACTCGATAACCAATCCGAAAATCTAAGTACCTAAAATCCGGGTACCCGAGCTTATCGGTTTGAATTATGGATATCACTTTTAGGGATTTTAATTATCGGGTACCCGAATCGTTAATACTAACAGTACGGACACCCGTCCCATCCCTTATGTATTGTATAGCATTTTCCTTTATTAATTTTTAATTGTTTTTAAAGTACATGTACATAGGAATTTCAATTTGCACTAGAGCTCATCCCTTGTGAGTCTCCTTACTCGCCGGAAAAAGGACCGGCGACCACCCAACCACCCACTACAAGGTAATCTTCCTCCTTCTTCTCTCTTCTCTTTTGTCGTTTTTACCAAACAATTGCTGCTGGCGCCTTCTCTTCCTCTTTCCCCCCCTTTTTTTGATGAATTATGATGCTAGATTATATACCAAACCCTAACTTATATGCTTTTCATTCCTTCTGTTTTTCTCATTTTCAATTATCTGAATTATACTCTGTGAATTGATTCATATGGTTGAATTTTAGTTTTCAATCATCTTATTATTCAAATTAAATCCTCGATACCTGTATATTTTAATAAATACAAGTTTTGATTTCATGAATAAAAAAACTATATTTGTAAAATAAGCTTTTAGTTCATTAAAACATACTTGTATAATATAGTATTTCAATTTATTATTATTAGTATGACTGTATGAGATGATTTTTATCTATGAATACTTGAAACTCTTAAGTTTGGGCATAAGATCAGCTTAGTTACAACTTACAAGTACTATTATAATTCTGTTTTTATGCTTAATACAGAGTGATAAACTGATAATCAAATACTGCAATACAATAATTTTAGCAAATTACTCTGTATTAAAATTTCCAGATTTATTGAAAATAGTACTAAGTAGGGAGGAAAAATGTCTAATAGTTGCAAATAATGTGTAACGGAGGTAGTATATAAAGTATTGAACATATATATGGGGCTTTAAGATACTAGCTTTGAAATGAATGATTTCTATGATATGTTTTATACTTGTATCTCAGAGTCTCTAGAATCTAATTCATATTTTGATTACAAGTATATAACACTCTAATTTGATTCTTGATGTATAGAGGTAATAATTTTAAAAGTAAAATTAACTTGAGAATCTTACTTTAAACTAAGTTTAGCTTATATGGCCTCTTTGTAATTTTTGGTTAAATGCCCGAGGAGGAATCTAATTTTCCATTTTCTTTTTAATTATTTGTGGTTTAGCTTAGGAGTGTTGGAGCAAATCGAAGGGTAGAAGACCCCATATAGACACCTCTTAGGCTCTTTCACTAGAACAGTAGAACTCAAGAGTCAAGGCTATTTGTTTTGTGAACTATAAGCATGGTTTAGACTTTAGATCGTGTTACATGCTGCCGGAGTGTTTTTTTTTTTTTTTTTTTTTTTTCCAAAGGGTCTTTTCTGATATTAAAACATCTCCATTTCATGAAAACAAACTTTATTCTATGTATGTGAGTATACTATCGTAAATGGGAATGATTTATATTTGATTTTTACAACCCAAATTTTAATAATTTTTAGAGACGCTCAACCACAGTTGCTCGTGCCTCACTTCAGGATTTCCAAGGGATATAAATTGCATATCCTATTGTGTTCGACTCTTACAAGTGCACTTCCACAAATCTAACACAATTTTCCAAAAGCCCTTCAATTCAATTCAACGATTTATCAATGAACTTACCGGTTGATATTTCATCTAAATGAAATTCAAACTATAAATCTGTTGATAAATTTTTGGTGTGAAATTTTTAAAAATTATGTCCACCAAGCCTGTTTTGTGTAACCCAGCCTGCCCTTAACTCATCTTAAGTCATTTAAAATACCTTGATTCTATGTTGAGTCTTAGCCATTAGTTGTTTAGGTCCTTTAGGAATGTGCATATTTTAGTTATGAGGGCATTTGGTTTTAGTACTTAATCTGTCAAGCACTTGATACCCATGGAAGATTGGTGATTCAGATAGGGATGAATTTTGTAATAGACTAATAGGTGATGAATTCATGCCAGTAAAACCTATAAGAATTTGATTGATTTTTTTTTTTTCTTGTCATTCTATCAAGTTGCATTTTTTAATTAGTAATTATTTTCAATTCAATGTGGTAAAAGATTCATATTTTGAAGAGAGTGTTCCCCTTTAAGGCATTCCTTTCAGGATAGGGCATGTAGCTCACAATGGAGTGTTTGATTTGCTTTCAAAATTCTCAAAATTTCTCACTCCTATGTCTTATTTGGATTGTAGATATTGTCTTGCTTCTTCTGGTCAAATGTGTGCATAATTTAATTAGTAGCATTTGCAGTTTTTTGCTTAAAAATAGTGGAAAATGCATGTACTGAGCATCCTTTATTTGGTGGGGCTATATCAATGATCTTTCCTGCTAGATTCCAGGTTTAACATGCCAAATTTCCCAATTCCTTGCTTTTTATTTAAGTTACCTTTGTGGGAAATTAACAATATTTTGGATTTTAAATTTTGTGTGCAATTTTGGTTTATATATACAGGATTTGAGCAATGTACGGGAAGTTCCCGATCATCAGGTTGAATTCTATTATTATTATTTTTTTTTATTAGTTTTTAGGAGTTCTAAATTTGTAGTGATAGTTTTTGTGGGTGTTTACAAATTAATGGAAGGTTCAATGTGGATTTTGTTTCTGTGTATAGGAAGCGTTTGCTGATCCTAGTCGAGATGAAAGTCTCATTGTTGAATTGTTAGAGCTGAAGCAAGAGGTTGCCGATGAAGGTAGTGCCGTGTGGTTCCTTCAAGACCTTGCTAGGGAACAGGATGCTGAAGGTGGTATGGTGAGTTTGTTAAGTTTCGTGAAATTTGAAAGTTGACCTGTGATGGACTTGTTGTTTTTAAAAGTGAATTAGGATTAGTAGGTGAGAGAATTTCCTTTGATTATATATATGAATATAGAGTCATGATGAATTTAGTGACATTAGAAGCTATAGTTGCTAATGATGCTAGATACATCACTTGGATTTATGGACTGGAATATGCAAGGAATCCGAAGCTGGCAACTTAGCTGTCCAAAATTTGCCGTAGTATATTGCATTGAAGGTTATGAAAGATGGCTTTAAAATCTGACCTGCAATTAGAAAATCCAAGTAGGAGGGGATATACTTTCCACACTGCAGCACTCTTTAACATTGAAGCCACTTAAAGAATGACAAAGTAGCTCATTAATTTCATTGTTAGGGAGAAACAGGTGTCTAAAATGGATATTTTCATATCACCATTAGTTATCTAATTCCCATCCTTAAATTTTGCTAGTGAAATATGCTGGGCCGTGCAGATGAGTTGCTTATAACACAAAGTCTTATGTGCATGTAACTGATACCGATATGTGCTCTTGAGCTGTATCCATGCAGTCTATGCGCCCTTAAAATATAGTATTTGAATTGAATTGTTTGATCTTTGAGTATAAGGAATTCATGCAAGTTTTAGTTCAATAGTGCCAAAGTTTTCAGTGGTTCTGGTATTATTCGATTCTGCTTGTTAATTCCTCAAAATGGCATTAGTGGCTTGTTCATTTTATGTTTTTTTGGTTTATAATCATTTAATCTTTGTTTTCCTAAAATTTTGAAAGTTATTGTTTAATTTCCATTTTTTTAAACTAACAAAATATGTTGATGATTGATCTTGTGTCAAGTGCAGTTGATTGAGCAATCAGGAGTCTTGGAGGTTCCGGGATTGTGCTACGGAAGCACACCTGCTGTCGTCACCAGTGCTGTTGGTCAAATGGTGTGCAATTAATCTATTACTGTATTCACTTTGCTTCCATTTTTAGTTTTAGAAATGATGTCTTCGTTTGTAGGACAATCTTCAAATATTAAGTAACACTTTATTTTACATTTGGTTCAGGACTTCATTCCATTGGTACTTTTGTATGCTTAGTTTTACATGCTCTTTATAGTGTCTGAAAATATCTGATGGGAAATTTGTATTGATCTCTTGCTTGCCTAGTTTTGATTATAGATCTGAAAAACTTTGCGGGCATAGAACTTTTGAGCTTCATTGCTATTGCATTATCATATTTAACTGGGATGTTTTTAAGATTTAGGATCATGGGCTGCAATATTCAGATTCAAGTTGGTTTGGTGATTGTTAATGTGAAGCCCTTCTTGTGTTGCTGAAAATGAAAGACAGGCTTTGTAATCTCTAAGATCTAGGTTGCTAATTTCTAGTTTTGTCATGATTTTGCAGGCCATTTCTAAGGGGCGTCAAGGAAGAGAGGCACAAAATATATTAAGGGTAAGAGATTCTATCATTATAGTTTTATAGTTTATTTCTTTGTCCAATGTCAGTGCAGATCTACAATTCATAAATTATTGACTATTCATTGTGTGCTACTGTGGCCAAATTCAGGTTTATTTGGCCAATCTGCGTCTTAAGGAAGTTGGCACAGATATCTTGATCACTGCCTATGAGCCTGTTGTTATTAGGTAAGCTTGGCAAACCTTCATTGTATATATATTTTTCTTCCACACTCTGGTAGCAGCACCCAATCTCTTTTACTCTTTTAGCTGCATTTGAGCTTATCTACTTAGCTCAAAAATCAGGCAGACACCATTTTTTGCTGAACACCTGAACAAGATATGCTCTCCGATATATACTGATACTTCTCAATAAACCTCAACAGTCAGCCCGCCTTATATCCAAAATCCAAGCACATAACACTATACTGTGCTGCATATGATCAACAGATCATGTATTCTAGTCCGGTTATGTGCTTTTTTTTTTTTTTTTTTTTTTTTTTTTTTTTTTTTATTTCTTGTTGGATGGAACTTCATATATACTGGTTTCACTGTTTCAGACTTTCAGGGGTTTACAAAAATAGTATCTTGAAGGTACTAGCTACTAGTTATATTGGGGGGTAGTACACCCAAATGGGCCAAATCTCACCTCCTTCACTGCCCTTTACTAAAACTAAGCCAACAATTCTATCTTAACTAGTTATCTGGGGGTCTTGTTGTAACTGACAAGAAATTTTCATTTTCAATATTTCAGTCCTTTAAGTGAGAGTGCTAGTACTGTTGGTGCTGGAGTAGTATCGCCCGCTGAACAATCTGGATGTATGCCAATGGCTGAGGTCTTCAAGCTTTCTGTTTCTAGCTTCAAAGTCAATGATTGGAGCCTTTTCAATGCTTAAAGATGTTATTTTTAGTAAATAGCAGTATAGCAGTGGTGCGCTTTTGTGCGAAGTAATTTGTAGTTAGATTTTTGCTACCAGAAGATAATACTTGGAAATTGTC
Organism: Chenopodium quinoa; assembly: GCF_001683475.1. Taxonomy (NCBI): domain Eukaryota; kingdom Viridiplantae; phylum Streptophyta; class Magnoliopsida; order Caryophyllales; family Amaranthaceae; genus Chenopodium; species Chenopodium quinoa. Next base: position 2,420,477 of record NW_018744821.1, on the reverse strand, counting down.
AATCATTTATCTCAAATCTTGTATGTTAAACTAATTGCGACATGTACATGGATTGTTTTGCTCACTCCTTGCTCGTACAATCTAATATGCTAGCTGTGTGTATGTTTTTTGAAACGGGAAAGTAATTTGTAACTTGTGATCATCCTGTCGAAAACAGGGAAGCTCCTATTTACTGGATTGCTGATTATTGTTAGAAATTGACCAGCTCATTGAACTAGTTTGAGGACTATACTGTTTTGAAAATTGTTCATATATACTTGTAGTTGTATTAGTGTTCATATATCAAAGGAGTGAGAAATGATAAAATAAGAGGAAGTATCAAATTATAAGAAATTCCCAAAAGAGAAAGTATAGCTTTTAAAAAATAAAAATAAAAAAGGGACGAAAATAGGGAAAATTAGCAAGTGTAGCTTAAAAAAAACGGAGAGAGCAGTCAGAGCACTATATAGAATTTTTGGATTTTTCACCATATACCATTGAGTTTAACGTTAATTAACCATATAACACCCAAAATTTTTTAATTCACCATATACCATTCAGTTTTAGAAAAATGCACAACATGCCATAATTGACTAACGGACCTTAAACACCGTTAGTCATAAGCCTAATAATGCCATGTGGCAACATATAACTGGTTCTCTTTTAAATTATTATTTAATTTTATAATAATTATTTAACTAATTATCATAAAATAAAAATAATTATTATAAAATAAAAAAAAAATATATAAAAAAATCCGACCACCCAAAGACGTGGCAGCTCAGCGACCACCTTGTCCCGACAGCCCCCGTCGGCACGTAATCTGACATAAACCCCGACATCGACGCGAAAACCCACCAGATGCCCTGTGCCGACGTGGTATCCGGCCAGAACCCCCGTCGGCGCTCTCCCCCTTCCCTTGAACCATCGTCCCCGAACACTAAAACCCCCTATCTCCCTCGAAAAACCCTCCCCTAACCACCAACCGACGCCCAAACCCCTTTCCCCCGCGTCGGCGAACCTAATTCCCCTCCCTCACGTCGCCGCCGCTCAGTTTACTTGAAAACAATCTCCCAGGCCAAGAACTAGAAAGTAGAGAGAGAAATTCCCAAGAACTAGAGAGAGAAAGTGGAAAATCCGATTGAAACCCACAATTTTGATCTTCGATTTTCAGCCCGATTTTAATGGCAAAAAGGAAGAAGGGTAAGGGAAGCAAGAGTTCAAGCTCCAAATCGAAGAAAAAGCAGAAAGCAAGGCAGAATTCTGGACCCAAAACAAGGAATTATACGAAGAGGAAAGAACAGAGCATTGCCTCTGAGGATGTCTCAGTTGAGAGCTGGCTTGATGAAGTAATGGAGAATACTAGCCCTATGAAGGAGGTAACTGTAGGGGATAATAGGTACTACGCAGCGGAAATAATCATGAATCATATTCATATAGCACCTAACCAAGGATCTCATGCACAACACATAAAGAGTAAGAATAATACCTTTGAAGCGTGATTCCACAAGTGATCGAGCAAGAACAATAAGGAGAACAAGAACCCCACGTGTGATTCCTCTACTTAGTCCACGAGCACGGATTAAACCTCCACTAATGCTAGTTAGTTGTGACTGAACGCTTCAATCAACCTTCAACGGAGATCCGAGTCACGAACACACCACACCACCACCCACGCGCCACCACACGCGCCGCCCACAAGGGAGAGTCGTACGGACAGGGAGGAGAGAGAGTGAGGGCCGAATAGGGAGAGAGAGGATTAGGGTTTTGGGATGCTTGGTTGCTTGTGTGACAATTTACTGTATGTCAATTGTTCTGTGTTGCAACCCTAGGCATGGTTTATATTTATATATCATATCTAGAAATAAAACCATGTCAAGTCCAAAACCCATTAGACTCTTCTAATTATCCAAGCCCAATCATCAACATGGTATGTCATGAACTCATGAGGCCCAATAATGGGCCTCTAACTTGTTTAACCCAATACTCTTATGTGTGACCTTGTAGGATCCATTCTATAAGGCTTTGGGCTATTAAGCTAGCCCAAAGATCAATTGTCATATCTAGCACCAAACATTGACGACCCTATAGAATGAACTTATTATCTCCATAATAGTGATCCTTGATATATCTAGTAATTGCACTTATCGAAGACATAACTCCTTCAATCTCCCACTTGTCTGAGACAAGTGCGCAATATTCAAATTTCTTAAGTTAATGTGTGTCGATTTGATAATATGATTGCATCTCATGTCGTGATCATATTAGTCTACAAATCTTTTCTTGAAAACTGAGTGAGAATTACAAAACAAATGATTACTATGTAATCCATTTGAGCACGGCCATGCATTTTTCTGAATTCTCCCTCTCCAAGAGGCCAAGACACATTCCTAATTAAATAGGTAGACTCAATTCAATCTTGTGTCTACCAAAGCTCCCACTCAATTTCTAAAATAACCGGGAAACACCCTTTATAATCTCCAGTTACGGACAGACGTTTGAGTGTACCACAGCTATAACATCCATTGAATGAAATCAATGTTCCACTCATGTCAAAGGAATCCACTAATATATCGGGAAGTTCTATACTTGGACTTCAAAGTAGGTCTATAGTTCAATCATGCATCATTCATGCATATCTATGTGATTGACCGAGCCTCACTATGCTCCTATAGCCCATGAAACTGCGCTATCCAATAAATCTTACATGCTAGTCCATTATTAGAAATCATTTATGTCCAATTTAATGATTATGAACTATGAACTTTAAATAACATATGGATTTTGTTCACCTGTGGGGTTTCATTCACCAGGTCATCAACCCGATGAGCCCATCAATCTATAATTATTTTGGACATTTTATTTAATATTGAAAACCATCATTAAATAAGAGAAATAATAAAATTTCTAATTAAACATAATTCTGCAAATGAATGTATTACATATGTAACTTATTTTTCTCCAAAAATAAATACAACTTCTAATTACATCATTTGCCTCAATCCAGATTCACTAGCATGTTTCTCATGCTTTGGAAGTGGAAGGGGTTTAGTCAGTGGATCAGCAATGTTCTCATCCGTATGAATTTTGCACATCTTGACATCTCCTCTGTCAACGATCTCTCGAATGAGGTAATATTTCCTCTCTACATGTTTGGATTTGAAGTGTGACCTAAGCTCCTTTGACTGAGCAATGGCGCCATTATTATCACAATACAACTCGATTCCCTTTTGAGCACTTGGTATAATATCCAGCTCAGTTAGGAACTTCTTAATCCAAACTGCTTCCTTAGCTGCTTCAACATCAGCTAAATATTCTGATTCTGTTGTAGAGTCTGCGACAGTTCTTTGCTTCGAACTCTTCCAGCTCACTGCTCCTCCATTCAGACAGAAAATGTATCCATATTGTGATCTGAAATCATCTCTATCTGTTTGGAAACTCGCATCAGTATAACCTTTGACAACCAACTCATTTTTGCCACCATATACTAGAAACATTCCTTTAGTCCTTCTCAAGTACTTAAGGATGTTCTTGGCAGCTGTCCAGTGTGCTTCTCCTGGATTTGCCTGAAACCTGCTACACATACTCAGAGCATATGCAACATCCGGCCTCATACATATCATGGCATACATGATTGACCCTATTGCCGAAGCATAAGGTTTATCAACAATACGTCTCATCTCTTCTGTCGTGTTAGGGCATTGAGATTTACTGAGCGTAATGCCATGAGACATGGGGAGAAATCCTCTCTTAGAGTCTTTCATGGAATACCTATCAAGAACCTTATCAATATAAGTTTCTTTACTTAATCAAATTATCCTTCGAGATCTATCTCGATGTATCTTGATCCCCAATATGTATTCAGCCTCTCCTAAGTCCTTCATGGAAAAACAACTCTTCAACCATTCCTTGACTGACTCAAGCATTGGTATGTCATTTCCCATGAGTAGTATGTCATCTACATACAAGACTAGGAAGACAATGCTGCTCCCACTAGACTTCTTGTATACACAAGGTTCCTCTTCACTTTTGATAAAATCAAACTGTTTGATTGCTTTATCAAAACGAAGATTCCAACTCCTGGATGCTTGCTTCAATCCATAAATGGATTTCTGAAGTTTGCATACCTTTCTAGGATTTTCTGGATCTTCAAAACCCTCAGGTTGTATCATATACACTTCCTCCGTCAAGAACCCATTCAAGAAGGCGGTTTTTGACATCCATCTGCCAAATTTCGTAATCGAAAAATGCAGCAATCGCTAGAAGAATCCGAATGGACTTAAGCATGGCTACTGGGGAAAAGGTTTCATCATAGTCAATACCATGAATCTTTCTGTATCCTTTTGCAACCAGTCTTGCTTTGTGGATGTAGGCATTTCCATCCTTGTCTGTTTTAATTTTGTAAACCCATTTGCAACCAATAGGTTTTACCCCATCAGGCAAGTCAACTAGGGTCCACACTTCATTTTCAGACATTGATTCCATTTCGGACTTCATGGCCTCAAGCCATTTATCTGAGTTGGGGCTCGCCAAAGCTTGCTTGTAGGTAGTAGGTTCTTCATTCTCCAGTAAGAAGATTTCAGAATCCTCAGTTATCAGAACCTCAACAAACTGTTTGTTTCTGATTCTGACAGACTTACGTGGGGTAGGAGCAACAATAGAAATATTCTCTCCAACTCTTTGAAGATTTTCGCAAGAACTAGGTTCAAGTGGGACTATAGGAGTCTTGCTAGTCGAATTAGCTTGCTCCGACGCATGATTAATCGACTCATGCGCCCTCGCCTCTGATGTGGTGTTATCCACATCCATTTGTTGCTCGTCTCGAATTTCTTCGAGAACCACTTTACTCCCACTTGGCTTTCTAGATAGGAATTCCTTTTCTAGAAAGACACCATCGCGAGCAACAAACACTTTGTTATCTTCGCGATTGTAGAAGTAATACCCTTTTGTTTCTTTTGGATAGCCCACGAAGAAACACTTGTCTGATTTAGGTTGTAGTTTATCACCTTGTAAACGTTTTACATAGGCTTCACAACCCCAAATCTTGAGATAAGACAACTTTGGAACTTTTCCAGTCCATATCTCATATGGTGTCTTCTCAACTGCTTTGGACGGGCTTCTGTTTAGTACTCTGGCAGCTGTTTCTAATGCATATCCCCAAAATGATATGTGAAGATCAGTAAAGCTCATCATGGACCTCACCATATCAAGTAAAGTCATGTTCCTCGTTTCTGACACACCATTCAACTGTGGCGTTCCTGGAGGAATTAATTGTGAAATTATTCCACAATTAATCAAATGTTCATCAAATTCTTAGCTTAAATATTCACCACCACGATCTGATCGTAATGCTTTAATCGTCTTCCCAAGTTGGTTTTGTACCTCATTCTGGAATTCTTTGAACTTTTCAAATGATTCCGATTTGTTCTTCATTAAGTAGACATAACCATATCTACTTAAATCATCATAAAAGTAATGAAGTAGTTAAACCCACCCCTTGCTTTTGAACTCATTGGTCCATACACATCCGTATGTATGAGTCCCAAAAGATCACCAGCTCTTTCACCTATACCCGTGAAGGGTGACTTAGTCATTTTCCCAAGCAAGCATGACTCACAATTTTCAAATGATTCATAATCAAATGAAGAAAGAAGTCCATCCTTATGTAATTTCTGGATGCGCTTTTGGTTTATGTGACCAAGCCTACAATGCCATAGGTAAGTAGGGTTTGAACCATCTGTTTTCTGCCTTTTATGATCAATATTGTAGACATGGGTTGTATATTCTAATACATACAAACCATTAATTAATTTGGCGTTGGCATATAACATATTTTCTTTCGAAATAAAACAACACTTGTCTCTTATTTCAAATGAAAATCCTTTAGAATCTAAAACAGGAACTTAAATAATGTTTTTAGTTATTGTTGGTACATAATAACAATTATTAAGCACCAAAATAAGTCCAGAGGGAAGTCTTAAATGATAGCTTCCAATAGCAAGTGCAGCAACTCTTGCTCCATTTCCTACTCGAAGCGTTACTTCCCCTTTTGCCAACTTCTTACTTTCTTTAAAGCCCTGCACGTTATTAACGATGTGAGCACCACATCCGGTATCAAATAATCAAGTGGAAGATGAAGTAAGATTAATTTCTACAACGAAAACATCAAGTAACTCTTTACCTTCAGTTTTCACTGGTGTATAGTGGGGACACCCTGGTGTATGGCATGGCCAACTACCGCAAAAGAAGCATTCGCTTCCTCTCCTCTTTAGGAACTCCTCAGCATGGTTAAGAAACAGATTGATCAATGTCACCGAAGATCCCTCATCATTATGAGTGAGCTTGACAATGTCAAAACCATCATGGAGTGAGAACAAAATAATATCATGAGCAGAGTCATCATCGATCGGTTTCCCAAGGACATCCATTTGATTGAACATTTCAATCAATTCCCTTACATGGGCCCTTACTGACAGACTAGGCATGAGTCTTTTAGCCATTATGGACATTGTAAGCCTCATACCTTACACTGTCAGTCCAGGAATAGTAAATCTGAGGGATCGAATTAACGACCTCTCTTACATTTTGATCATTTATGCCTCCACTTCCTAGTGCTCCTATGCCACCTCGACAGATAGCACGAAGACATTTGTACAATATGGTTAGCTCATAGTGCCTGAATCTTCTTTTCCAACAAGTTGGAATAGATTCTAAAATAAGCTCTCTGATTTTCTCTGCAGCTGAAACAATTTCAGCATGCCTTTCAGCTCCATACTTTTCTGTGTATTTGCTCTCAACAGGAATGTATAAACGAGATTCAAGCCCATGGCTTGTGAGAACATTTCTCAACTCCTTTTCCCATTCCCTGAAGTTTCTGAGATTCAGCCTTAAGTTAAGTTTTATTGGTAAAATTGTGTTGTCGTATAAGTTATTCATCTACAAACAAAAAACAAAACGAGGAAAATTCAATAATTATGTTTAATAAACTTTTAAAGTACCATAAGCGATTATAAAATTGGTAACTTTAAAACATTCATTCAATTTAATTGATCCCTATTGAATAGAATGATTCCAAGATCCTTTATTTGTGCAATAATTGACCGGACTTTGGCCCTACCATCAACTATTACATTTTCAAGGTGAGTAAACTCTTTACTGATTATAACTCTTTGTAATTCTTGGTTGAATAATTAACCATCACATGCTTAATTATTACCCTTAGCTTCAAGGTTCTAAACTCTTTAGGTAACCTTGTTGAGTGTAACCAATCAAAAGTGTAAAATTTGTTTTACCCCCACTCCCCTAAGATATAGTATGACACCCTGCTTTGGCATGACCCATCATAAATATCAAAGGTTTCATCGAGTTTTTGATTGGAAAAGCTACCTCAATATTACTGGGACCTAGATTCATTATGTTGTGATTATTTAGTGAACTCCAGCGCATCATCAAACAACATAAATAAAATATAACATGCATAATCTACTAATGCATAAATAAAACATGACATAGTATGACCCCTTAATCCTAAGAAAACTAATAAAGCAAAAACTCCCACTTGAACCTTCATGGATCTCATCTATCTTGCTCCTTTGGGCCTCCACTCCATGGATTCTTGGATTAACTGCAACCTGTAATTCTATTATATTCTATCTACTACTTAAATAAAATAAAATAAATTACAAAAATACTTAACGGTACGCAGACCGTATTTAGATTACAAAAATACGAAACGATGCGCAGATCGTATTTAGAATCTATGGGCCATACTAGTCTATATAGAAATATATAACATCATATATTATAAAATGCCATATAATAAATCACTCATCATGATTTCCTAAACTACAACATCGAATGTTCACAGTAAAGGAAACATGGCTCCTAAAATATCTCATATCTTAATTAATTACTGTAATTAGATAATATCATATATTATTCATGACCAATTATAAAATATCACATATTTTAATTTAGGTATGAGATAAAATCAAATCTTATTTTAATTATGGAAGATAAATCATATTTATCTTCCATGATTATCCTAACTTTTAGGAGATTCTATCCTAATTACATGCCAATCACATATTTTAAATCAATTAATATCCTAAAATAATTATTAGATAATCATATTATTTAATCAATTATTATCCAAATAGAATCTTTTGCTCCATAATTATCCTATCTTAACAAAATTAACAACTTTAATTTTGTTAATTATCTTTTCAAAATCAAAACTTATCTTTTAATTTTTAATTTTGAAAACTGATTTTATTCAAAATAAAATAAAATAAAATAAAATTTTTTATTTATTTTTTATTTTATTTTTTATTTTGAAAACCCGCGTCAGCCACCGTGGTGTAGCCAGCCGAAGCCGGCCACGGTGGCCGCACACCTTGCGGTGTGCGCTGCCCCTGCAGCGACGCCCGGACAGCAGCAGCAGCAGCACACACATCGGGGTGGTGCACTGCTGCGCTGCCCCCTTTACTGACCCGTGCCTAGCCCGCCCTCCTTCCTGGACCACCACCGGTGCGGCAGTCGCCGTGGCTGCGCCACCCAGCCGCGGCTGCCGCACCTCAATTTTTTTTTTTTTTTTTGATTTTTAATTTAAAAAAAATTTATTAAAATTAAAATTAGTGTGGTCCATCCAATTTTAAAATTAAATCATATTCAATTTTAAAATTAGGGTTCCTCATGAATTTAATCCCAATTCAATTTAACTTTTAAATTAAATAGGTTGATCATGAAAAATTCATAATTTATCATGAAATCAATTAGATTAAATTCTTTAAACATAAAACTTTCGAATTAAATCAAAATCAAAACACAAATTTCATAAATTAGGGTTCTTGATTTCGAAATTTTCGAAATTTTAAGGGGGGGGGGTTCGAATTTTTGAACTTGATAGGGCAATTTTCGGATCTTTTTAGGGCTAATATGGAGCAAATTAAACACCTTTAATGATTCTATATTGTTAAATCACATTTAATATAATAATTGACCCATAATTAAATTATTCTCCCTCCTAATTGAATTAAAATTGTGGATCAACAAAGGTTTAATACTCAATATATGTAATTGCAAGAGGCTAACTGATACCACTGTAGGGGATAATAGGTACTACGCAGCGGAAATAATCATGAATCATATTCATATAGCACCTAACCAAGGATCTCATGCACAACACATAAAGAGTAAGAATAATACCTTTGAAGCGTGATTCCACAAGTGATCGAGCAAGAACAATAAGGAGAACAAGAACCCCACGTGTGATTCCTCTACTTAGTCCACGAGCACGGATTAAACCTCCACTAATGCTAGTTAGTTGTGACTGAACGCTTCAATCAACCTTCAACGGAGATCCGAGTCACGAACACACCACACCACCACCCACGCGCCGCCCACAAGGGAGAGTCATACGGACAGGGAGAAGAGAGAGTGAGGGCCGAATAGGGAGAGAGAGGATTAGGGTTTTGGGATGCTTGGTTGCTTGTGTGACAATTTACTGTATGTCAATTGTTCTGTGTTGCAACCCTAGGCATGGTTTATATTTATATATCATATCTAGAAATAAAACCATGTCAAGTCCAAAACCCATTAGACTCTTCTAATTATCCAAGCCCAATCATCAACATGGTATGTCATGAACTCATGAGGCCCAATAATGGGCCTCTAACTTGTTTAACCCAATACTCTTATGTGTGACCTTGTAGGATCCATTCTATAAGGCTTTGGGCTATTAAGCTAGCCCAAAGATCAATTGTCATATCTAGCACCAAACATTGACGACCCTATAGAATGAACTTATTATCTCCATAATAGTGATCCTTGATATATCTAGTAATTGCACTTATCGAAGACATAACTCCTTCAGTAACTGTAGAAGATCGTGGTGAGCATAAGCAGGAGTTTAACAATTGGCTTCAGGTAATTCGTTCATCTTCATCCGCCATTGATGATGAACTTCGTACTGCTGCTTGTTGTGATAGTGTATTAAATTTTGATAATACAACTCCTATTTTGATGCTTGAGAACTCTAAGTGCAATATGAATGCATTTTCCCCAATTTTTGAGAACCCCGATTTGTAATCCCCTGTTTTTCTATCCCCAAACTCTAATTCTGTTGCTCGATTGAATTGGAGGGAAAGCTTGTTTCAGGGGACTAGGGATGAGGGTGTAGACATTTCTGTGGGGAGGAATGACTCTGTAAGGGATAGTAGTGATAAGGTTCAAATTAATTTTGAGGATGTGCAACCAGAGATTGATTTCTGGAATTTCGCAATCGTATGCCATGTGATTGGAATCAAGACACCCTTGTCTATTATTAATGGGTTTGATAGAAGAATATGGGGTAAATTTGGTATAGACAAGGTCTCTTTAATGGCAAATGGGATTGTCCTGGTTCGATTCAGGATTGTTGATGCAAGGGATAGAGTGCTGGGTTCAGGACCTGTATGGTTTGATAATAAGCCTATAATAATGAAGAAATGGGTGGCGGGAACGGACCTTGTAGATGAACTAGTGGATTTAGTCCCTATTTGGGTGAGAATGCCTAGTTTGAACCTGAAATACTGGGGACAAAAGGCTTTACTGAAGCTGGCTTCATTGGTTGGGAAGCTTATCAAAACTGATAAGGCAACTGCTACCAAGGAAATACTGGAGTATGCTTGGATTATGGTGGAGGTTAAGTTCAATACTGAGTTACCAGAATTCATTGAGTTCCTGGATGAGCTTGGCAACACAGTTAAGTAGGAGGTGAAATATGAATGGAAGCCTAGGGTGTGTAAGGTGTGTAGTGGGATTGGACATGATGATGCTCAGTGTCCTAATCATAAAGTACAAGCTAGGAAAATGGAGGGGCTGCAAGCTGAGAAAAACCAGAAGATGAATAGACAAAAGAAAAAGCCACAAAGAGTATGGAAGCCAATTCAAAAACCTGATACTCAGAATCAGAATGCTGGGAGCAGGACAAATATCTTGAATGAATATTTGCAGGCTGATGATGCTTGTCAGAAACCTCAGTTATTGCAGCCAGGGGTGAATTTAATCAGTAATAGTGGTAACAGATTCAATGTTTTGGAAGAAGGAGAATGTTCTCACTCTTACCATGGATAAGCTTGGATTTTGGAATATAAGAGGTCTAAATAAAGCTAGCAAGCTCTGTGATGTCCTTTGGTTTATTAGACACCATGGAGTGGGTTTATTTGGACTTCTTGAAACAAAGGTGAAGGCTGGGAAGTTTGGTGATGTTTTTAGTAGGCTTGGAAGTGTCTGGTCTGTATGTGCTAACTACCCTTACCATAAAGGGGGTAGAATTTGGGTGGTTTGGTTATCTCAGTTCTTTGATGTGACTGTGGTAAGATGTGAAGTTCAATTGATTCATGTTTATGTAGTTCACAAAGCTACTGGGTTGAGTTTTGATTGTACTATGGTGTATGGTCTGAATACTACTGGAGCTAGAGTACAGCTTTGGGAGCAGATTGTTGAGCTCAGTAATAAGGTGAAAGGTCCTTGGATCTTGCAAGGAGACTTTAATAGTGTGCCGAATCTGAATGACAGAATAGGGAGCACTGTGTCCTTAGCTGAGGTTGAGCCTTTTAGATCTTGTCTAAGGCATGCTGGGCTCACTAATTGGGCTACAAGAGGAATGTTTTATACTTGGAATAATAAACAGGAAGGCAAGGATAGGGTTTGCTCAAAGATTGACAGGGTTATAGTTAATAATGATTGGATGGTGAAATTTGCTGATATGCAAGCTACTTTTTTCCCTGAGGGGTTAATGGATCATAGCCCTTGTGTGATCAATTTGTTTGATTCTGGTAATCATACTAAAAAGCCTTTCAGGTTTGTGAATATCTGGGTAGATTCCCCAGACTTTCTTCCTGGGATTAAGGATGTTTGGTGTAAAATGGTCTCTGGTACTCCTATGTTCCAATGTGTGAGGAAGCTGAAAGAGGTGAAGCACTTCCTGAAAGAATCCAAGATGGGTAGGTTCTCTTGTGTGGAAGTTGATGATGCAATTGCTGAGAAATATCTTGCAGATATCCAGATTAAGCTGCAAAGTGATCCTGGTAATGAAGAGTTAATCAGTTAAGAAAGATTGGCTAGGATACAGTTTCCTAAAACTCACACTGATAGATTTAACTTTCTAAAACAAAAAGCTAAAGTTCATTGGCTCAAGGATGGTGATATGAACACAGCTTTCTTTCATGCTATGATCAGAAAGAGAAGAGTTCAGAATAATATCTACTCTATTGTAACTGATGAGGGGTGGTTATCTCATATCCAGGGCAAGTGTGTGATGCTTTTCTTCAGTATTATCAAGGGCTTCTTGGTACTAAGACTCAAATGAATGGTAATATTCATCATGGAGTTATCTCTGAAGGTAAAGTGCTTTATGAAGATCAGAGCATCAATATTTGCAGGGAGTTTTGTGAGCAGGATGTTAAGAGAGCTTTGTGGAGCATTGAGGATGACAAAGATCCTGGACCTGATGGGTTTTCCAGCAAGTTTTTCAAGGCTACCTGGAGTTTGGTTGGTCCTGACATCACCAAAGTTGTTCTAGATTTCTTTAGTTCAGGTAACCTCCTTAAGCAGATTAATGCTACTACCCTTACTTTGATCCCTAAAGTTGAGCATGCTAATAGGGTCACTCAATTTAGACCAATTGCTTGTTGCAATTTGGTGTACAAGATCATTTCTAAAATGATTTGTGATAGATTGAAGGAAGTGCTTCCTAATCTGATTGATGGTTGTTAAGGTGCTTTTGTGTCTGGGAGATCTATTTTAGATAATATTCTGATTTGTCAGGATATGCTTAAAGCTTATAGTATTAAGAGAAAGCCTCCCAGATGTACTATTAAGGTTGATCTGAGGAAGGCTTATGATTCTGTCAATTGGAGATTTATTCATGAGATGTTGACTGCTCTTAATTTCCCCTCCAAGTTCATCTCTTGGATCATGCAGTGTGTGACCACTCCTTCTTTCTCTCTGCTGCTCAATGGTGGTTCTTATGGCTTTTTCAAAGGGAAAAAGGGTGTGAGGCGGGGTGATCCTATGTCCCCTCTCTTGTTTGTTATTGTGATGGAGTATCTAACCAGACTTCTTAGGAAAATTGGTAAAAAGAAAGAATTTAATTTTCACTAAAGATGTGCTCCTTTAGCTCTTAATCATTTGATTTTTGCTGATGACCTGATGTTATTCTCTTATGGTAACACTAGTTCTGTGAAACTCCTTATTAGAGCTTTGAAAACTTTTGAGGCAAGATCAGGGCTTCAAGCAAACCTTGATAAAACAATAATTTACTTTGGGAATGCTCAGCAGCAGGTTCAGGATAGTATATTGATGAATTCTAGTTTTGTCATTGATGATATGCCTTTTAGGTATCTTGGTATCCCTCTAAATGCCAAATATCTGAAAGTGAGTGATTATGATAGCCTGATTGATAAAATGTTGATGAGACTGCAATGCTGGAGTAGCAGAAACCTGTCCTATACTGCTAGAGTTACCCTTATTAATTCTGTCCTTATGAGTTTGCATACATATTGGGCTCAGTGTGTTCTTTTACCTAAGAAAGTGGTAGATATAATCACTCAGCTATGTAGAGCTTTCCTATGGAGTGGTAATGCTGTTTTGTCTAAGTCCCCCCAATTGTCTGGGATTGGGTTTGCAGACCCAAGAGGTTTGGTGGCTTAGGTATTAGACACTGCAGAAATTGGAACAAAGCTGCTCTGGGAAGCTATGTCTGGAAAATTGCAAAGAAATCTGATTCATTATGGGTTAGATGGGTTCATTCTGTCTATATCAAGGATGAGGATTGGTGGGATTATAAACCAAAGAAAGATGCTGGTTGGGCCTGGAAGCTGTTATGTAAGGTCAAATATGAGCTTAGAGAGGGGTTTGAGACTGAGGACTGGTTAAATAAAAGATACAGAATCAAAGATGGCTACAAATGGCTTCAGGGTAACATGGACAAAGTAAATTGGTATGCCTGGGTTTGGAATCATTTCAACATTCCTAAGCATACCTTTATCAACTGGCTTTCAGCTTTGGATAGGTTCAGAACTAGAGACAGGCTAGTTCAGTTTGGGGTCTGTGACTCTAATGATTGTCTTCTGTGTGGTGAGGATGCTGAAACCAGCAACCACCTTTTCTTTGTTTGCAATTATAATGCAAAGGTACTTGATGAGGTTGCTCATTGGCTTGGATTTCCTAGTTCCCTTCTGCATTCTCTTAATAGCTGGAAGAACTGGAAAAGAAGAGGCCAGGTAAAAACTGTATTCAGCAAAAAGTGATCCTGGCTTGCCTGTCTGCAATTGTATACAATATCTGGATGGCTAGGAACCATGCTTTCTGGTATAAAGCTGTTCTCAGGCCGGATTTACTATCAAAAGGTGTAAAGAGAGAAGTTGTGACTAGATGTCAGCAGATGATCAATCACACATGGAAGATTGAAGATTGTAAATGGTTGCAGCACCTCAAGTCATGCATTTAACTGTTTTGCTGTATTTTGTTGTTTAGTCTGGTTGTATGGGGTGTTGGGTAGGGATGTCAGTGGGGCGGGTCAAGTAGGAGACCCGCCCCATCCCCGCCCCAGTGGGGCGGGGATGGGTCTCGGTTTGGCGGGTGGTGGGGCGGGGATGGGGATGAAAACGATACCCGCCATGGGTGATGGGGCGGGGGTGGATTTTAAGTTGTACCCGCCCCATCCCCGCCCCGCCCCACTTCGTACCCGCCCCATCTCCACCTCATACCCACATCTATATACTTTTATATTATTTTATAAAATAATTACGTGAAGTAAATATTAATTATAATATTTGTACTACACTTATATTATAAACAAAAATGTGTGTAATACTAAGATTTTTTTTTTAATATTATAATCCGTATTAATTTGGTGGGTCTTGGGTGGGGATTAGGCGGGTATTTGGTGGGGATTAGGCAGGGATGGATATCCAAGTGGGGGGGTGGGGCGGGGATGGTTTTGGAGTTGTACTCGCCGGGGCGGGGATGGGGATGAATATTAGACCCGCCGCGGGATGGGGATGGGGATGGGGATGAAAATGTTAGGTGGGGATGGGGATGGGAAGGTCAACATCCGCCCTGCCCCGCCCCATTGACATCCCTAGTGTTGGGTGTAGGTTTTTTGATTCTACAGGTCTGGTTTTCCCTGAGCCCTTCCTAGAAGGTACCAGGGATCTCTTTGACCTGGTTTTGGTTTTTTGTTCATGCTTTAAACCCTTCCTAGAAGGTGGTAAGGCTGAACTTAAAACCATGGTGGTTGTTTGCCTTTGTTGTTAAGGCTTGTGTAGTTTTGGGTTCCTGCTTGTCAGGATTGTACATTATTCTTTTGTACAGTTTTTTTTATCAATATACTTTTCTTACCTTCCAAAAAAAAGAAAACAACCTCCCCAAAACCCTAAGTCCCCAACATCAAAACCCTAAATTTGGTTTAAGGGTTTCGAGGTGGTGATTCAGGGGAGAAAGAGGATGGAGATGACAGAGGGAGGGGCGGATTGGGTTTGCCGGCTTTTGCAAAGGGGTTTGGACGGTCGATGGGTTGGGAGGGAAGCTTTTCGAGGAAGGGAAGGGGTTTTAGATTGAGAAGATGATGGTTTAGGGGAAGAGGAAGACGTCGACGGGAGGTTCGGGGTTAGGGTGGCGCCGCCGCGGGGTTTAGGAGGAAGTGCCGGTGTAGGGTGGCAGGGGGTTGGGGGCATTGTGGGTGGTTGGGTTGCGGTGTGGTGGTTGGTTGAGGTATTTTTTGGATAATTATTAATTTTTGTAAAAAAAATAAAATAATACCCCCTCCGTTTTTAAATACTTGCTCCACTTTCCTTTTTCGGCCGTTTTTAAATACTTGCTCCATTTTCTTATTTGAAAAGCTATTACAATATTTAATTAATTTCTCTCACCAAGTGGACCCAACAATATTAATTCCATATTCTCTCTCTTCCAATTCTCTCACTACTTTTGAATTTTTACAATTTTTTATTCTTCCATCAACCCCACTACCTTCATATTATATTATTTTATACAATTTTCTCCTAAAACTCCGCGCATGGAGAAATGGAGCAAGTATTTAAAAACGGAGGGAGTACTTGTATAAAGTTCGTTAATTAAATAAATAATATTAATAATCACCTAATACAAGCTGATAATTCACTTTAATCACTAACTGAGTTAACGGAAATGGCATGTTGTAACATTTTCATAAAACTGAAGGTTATATGTTGAATTTGAAAATTTTGGGTGGTATATGGTGAATTAACATTAAACTCAATGGTATATGGTGAAAAATCCGTAGAACTTTCAATTATTATTACTTCTTCTGCTCTAGTAATATTACAACAATTGGACTTTTACACTATTTATATGCTTGTTTCATCATATATTATGACTTATGCAAAGTATGTAAACTAAAATATAGTCATGTAGGGTCTTATACTCTTATTAGATTTGTCTCCAAAAATGCATTTGGAATGCATATTTTCATCTTTATTGCAATATTTGTGGAACAGAAGAAATATTAAGGGGTCGTTTGGTTCGCACGAGGGAATCAGAATACAATGAACAAAGGGAAAGGAGAAGAATGGAATGAAAATACCTAAAACTTGTGATGTTTGTTTTAAAACAAAGGGAAACACTCCCTCTATTCCCACCACCACACAACCACCAGTAACATTCACTCTCCAACGTTCCAACCACCAAACCAGTCGCCGCACCTCCCCCACCGTTCGCCGCCCTTCGCCAGACTTCCCTCGTCGACCCAGCGGAGGTCGTCCCTCCTCCGAAAATCTCCTTAGCCTAGAAAAACCCTAACGCCGCTGAAAAACCTCACCACTCCCCGTGAAATCCATCAAACGTCCCTCCCCCACCCTCGAAACCCTAACGCCTAGGGTTTCGATGGTGGGGGAAGGTCGTTCGACGGATTAACAGTGAACTGGGTTGGTTTTTTAGGTTTTTCGATGGTCGTGGAGGCTCGGGGAAAGGGCGGCATCGATCGGGGAAGGGGCGGCGAAGGTCGGTGGAGCCGTGGAGGTGCGACTGGGTGGTGACTGGGTGGTGGCTAGGTGTGGGTGTGATGGTGGAGGGGTGGCTAAGGAAAGGGAATGGAAAAGTCTAGGGGGTGGGGAATGAAGTTAGAAGGATTTGGGGTAATGGGGAGAGTAAAGAGAATGGAAAAATGTGCTTAACAAACCACAACAAAGAAAATCGAGCCAGTTGATTCTCATTCCCTTTGTTGATTACCCCCAACCAAACGACCCCTAAGTTAAAGGAGGCTGGAATCATAAACTACCCCCGCTTCGTATTATATGCAACTTAACTGCAGTGAGACATAAAATATTTCAAAGTTAAGGAGGTAGCATATATTCATCAAATATTCATAATATCACAAACCACAATACACTTTCAGTTTTTGTAAACACAAATTGAAGGCTTTTCAATGGAGGATGACATAGAGAACATACTATGGACTTCAGAAGACATTTCAAACCGAGTCTCCGAACTCGCTGCTCAACTCACCCACGACATCTCCGCCGTTAAGTCCACCGAATTACCGGTGTTTGTCGGCGTTGCTACCGGTTGTTTCGTGTTTTTAGCCGATTTAGTCCGACGAGTATCGTTACCGGTTTCCATTGATTTAGTTCGAGTTAGCTCTTATGGTACCGGTACTCTCTCTAATGGCTCCCCTTCTATCTCCTCTGACTTGAAGCTCGATGTCACCGACAAACACGTTGTTTTGGTACTTTCTAATTTGGTTTTTTTTTTTTTTCTTTTCATTTACGAATTTTATTTCCTGTTTTATGTTTGCAATGTTTAATGTTGTCAATGCGTAATTTCAATCGATGTTTGACTTTAGTTAGTAACAAATTATAAAGTTTTGATGTTGTGAAAGAATAATTTCAATCTCTCATTATTAATAACTGAGAGTTTTGGTATTGTAAAATTGTAAATTGAGACAAACAATGTATAAGTCAAACCGTTGCAACACACGTATGTCAATACATAACTTCAATCCATCAATGTGGTACCAATTTTTTTCTGTTTACATCACGTATTGTTATGATTAGTGTTTGATTAAGGTCTTGTTCACATTTACTGAGCTGAGCTGAGCTAAAATGAATATTTTATGAGAGAAGGAAATTAAAAGCTGAACTGAAAAGAACTGATTGTAGCTGAACTGAAAAGAACTGATTGGAGCTGAAGTGAAATTAACTAAATGTGAATAGGCCCTAAGTCATTTTACAATGTTTTTACACTTTTGGCTCTTTTGCAACTCGTATCTTTTTCTTTGAATGGAGCTGTCAAAGGATTTTCCAACACGTCTATCATAATCTTACACGAACACAAGTTTAACACGACACAACACACTTGTCTCCTATAATAGTATAATACATATGGATAATAGTTTCCGTGTAGGTTAAGATTTTAAGTGTCCCATCTACTCATTAATCACTATATTGAAAAATAAACGAATATTTATGTTTAATGTGAACCCATTTTTAGGATATAATGCATATGTAAAGTGAGAGAAAATTGTATTGGTGATTTTGAGTATGCTACACTAGTACATTTAATTATGTTGTAAATACTGTTGTAATGCTTCTTGATTGTAATATTGCCATTATATTTAATCAACTAAGAATCTGATTAAGCACGGAACGGAATTTATCAAAAGAAACTTATTTTCTGAATTTTTACTATTCTATTCTATTCTATTCTATTTATTATTATTTTTTTTTACTATTCTAAAAAGACAAGAACTGTTATGTTTGTTTGTTTGTTTGTCTATCAGAGCATACAAAATAGTCTGATTACTTTGATAAATTTGTCATTTTGGTTAATGTTTTTCTCCGGAAGAATAAATTTTTTCAGAATAATATTGATTTGGTTTAGTTTGATGTGATTTTATCTCCACTTTGACTCTATTTGTTATCTCAGTCTTGTCAGATTCGTCTTAATGTGCCCTTTTCTCAAATATCTAGTTTAAAACTCTTATTAATATGAAGTTTCGTATTTTTGGAAGTTAGTGTACGCCTATAAGAAAGTCTAGTTAGGTCTCATTTGATTTGATTTGTTTGATTCCAATAAGAATAAGATATAAAGTTCTTGGAATAAGGTGACTTAGAATATTACCTAAGTCAACAAATAGGTGTATTATTAGGATACTTTATGTGACATTGTTAGACTTACCTTGTACTTTGAATGGAATAATTCTGGCAAAATCCTGTTTATGTTGTTAAATGCTGTAATTCTGAATGATTTTCAACCAAATTCATCGGTGTACATAATTTCTTTGCTTATGTTCTCCACATTCTTCCTTTGGATTCAGGTTGAGGACATTGTGGATACAGGAAACACGTTATGTTGGCTCATTAAACATTTGAAATCAAAGGGAGCATCTTCTGTGTCAGTATGCACCTTCCTTGATAAGCCATCAAGACGGAAGGTTAATATAGAGCTCATTGGGAAAGGAAAGTTCTATCGAGGCTTTGAGGTAATTTTGCATTGGGATCTAGTTTTTCTGAAAGATTCCTTGTGGTAAACTACTGAAATTGCATCAAATTTATTAAAGTAGAAGGCTACAACAAACAAAATTATCTTCCTTTTAATATCTTCATTTAGAATACATTGATATGGTCCAGATGATGATTGTTACCTAAACGTAAATGATGTGCAACACCTAACCAGATAAGGAAGGTACTGTAAAACTTCTGACAAGTGAAAACCAAACTGGTTCACTTCAGGCCTCCCCAAGGTTTACGGAGTACCAAATTTATTGCTCTATTCTTGTAGCTGATTTTTGTGGTTTTAGAATCAAATCATGCAGCTGGCACTTGCCTTTACTGCTGTGCGTTTGATGCGTTGTCCAATTATTAGAATTATGAAAGCAACCTGTCAAATAAAGAGAAGCTTATCAGCATTTTCTTTATGTCTTAATCTTTATTTGATTCTTAAACCTTAGTTTATTCAGTATCTATGTGAAAATTCTGGTCACTTAAATACTTAATCTGAGGAAGTAATTAAAATCATTGTTTGATTACGATCTCATTTAACTCGGTTGTATTAGTTTGACTAGGCAAGATAAGCTCATGCTTTGATGAGGACAGTAAAGCTCATTCGGTTCACTCATTTGAAACTTATAGTACTGATAAAAGTCATCACTTTGTATTTTCCTTAGTTTTTCTGGTGCATTGATATCGAAATTTTATTCTCTTTTGTGCTGTGTAAATTTTGAACTGAATTGAATTTGATCACTAATATTAGGACCACAATATTAAATTGCTTGGTTGTATGGGGCTGCTGCCTGCTAGTCTTGTGGTTGTTGCACCAGAATGCTCAATATTAAAAGGATGCGGCCTATTGTTTATGAGAAGATGCTCTTATAATTTATAACCATGCTGGCTATAATTAATATAACCGGTGAATATGTGAATTGACTCTTGAAAATTAAAACGATGAAAGTTATGTTCTTTAAAGATGCTCGAGTGTTGTAATGTTCCTTCAGTAAAAAAGATAAACTATTTTGGATTTACCAAAAATTAGATGATCAACTTTCAATTCACCATATGATTGTATTTGCATTTGTGTCTGCTTAGAATTTAGGATATGATGTCTAACAGTCATAGTTTTGGCAGTGTCCAGATCATTTTGTGGTAGGCTATGGAATGGACTTTGCTGAGCTCTATAGAAATCTTCCATATGTGGGCGTTCTGAAGCCCAGATGCTACCAAGGAGTCAAAGAGGAACTTCCAAAGAACTGAGGCTAGAAAGTTGTATGTCTTCGTCGTTGACAAGAAGATAGTATATACATAATCATGATACGTCTGCAATTCCTTGCTGGATGTTTTGAACATCAGCATTGTGTTCATTCTCTTGCTGTAAGTTGTAAATGCCTTTCTAGTTGAATAAAAGTGCAATTCTTCTTATAATTCATGTGCAAATGATAATCATTGTCTCATTGTCATCGGTTTCACTGTTTGAGTTGACATACATAGGATTCATACTATGTGAATTGGCACATTCTAAATTGTGTTGGAAGATCATACACCCTACGTTACAGAATAACAGACCGTGTTTGATCTATCTAGGTCCGTTTTTGGAAACATAGCTATTTAACTTTAACCATAATTTTCCATCATTATTCAAATTTAAATATCTACCATACATATATGCAGCACTTTTCTTTCAAAATTTTTATTAGCGTATCAGTAAGGATAATACGAGAAAGCAGTAACTATTTGCAATAGGTATCTAATAACCAAGGATTCGAAGAGCGCTGAACTCCAAGATGTGGCAAAGCAATTAGATGCATATCCATCCTCAGGGTTCCAACTTTGGTCGTGCATCAAAGGTTTGGGAGTTTAGGGGTTAAATTATGTCCCATTTTATATCAAATCTTATCTAGGATTAGCTAGGTTGAAAATCTATGGTTAAAGTGTTAATGTGTAGCAGGCTCATTAGCAAGAGGCATATCAGTATTCCAAAGGTAGGCTGGAGATATGATAGGCATAACAAATTCAACTAAGCATTCGCGTGTATAATGATTTCGGGCTTATTAAAAATATTTTAGCTAGCTAAAAGGAGGTGAAAAGACTCTTACCAGTTTGTGTTGGCTCTACATGTTCTGAAGATTTTATTGACGAAATGACTCTTACCAGTTTGTGTTAGCCCTTTATGTTGTGAAGACATTACTAGTCTGGGTTCCTGTATAGTGTATCTCTTGTACAAGGTTGTGATATATTCTGCTGATTTGTAGCTCTCCAAAATGAGTAAATGAGGAATAATGGATTTTGTGCTAATCTTGTGAATTGATGACCAATTTTTTAATTTTATTTTTTTACTTTTTTCCCTTATTGATGAAATTATGGAATTGAATAATGTTATACATAAAATACCTGACCAACGTTTAACAGACTCTCATGCGGGACATTAAAGATCACGCTATGCTCTCTACAAATCTTCCTAAGAAACGCATAAATATAATCAACGGCAATCTTTTTATACAACCTTGAATCTTTTCTTGCTTTCACCACAGTGTTGCCCAATATATGCACCACCCCAGAATCTCTACAACTATTCAAGAACTCCAATTCATCAATTTCATTTTGGCTGCTTGTCTGCCCGGACGACCTTGGCCTTAGTTGTAGTAGTCGCAAAGGAGAATTGGCAGGCATAATGGAATCCCCTGATTCAATTGTGTGCTCGAATTCAGTCATTATCGTTGTGCCATTATCCAACAGGCAGTCTCTAGACTCAGCTGTTTGCTGACCATATATGCTGCTGTATTCTTCAGAATCAGTACACCCTTCCATCATAGACTCAAGGCGAACAAACATGAAGAGATTATGAAAGAGCTTCTTCTCAAAATCATCATCTTTCTTATGAAGGTCCTTGTAACCGTACCTCGCAACACAACGGAACATATGGAAGTTCTTAGGTCCAATCCGCTTCACAAGAAATCTCTCATCTTCTGGGACTGTATACACTGGAAGGTATTTTACACATACAAAAACAACCACTGAATGGATGGCCGGCAAGTTGGTGATGAAGTGAGAAAAAATACTGGGGACACCACTGGCTAGCTCGGTGTACACAAGTCCAATTCCTGGTACCCTTACCAACCCTAAGCTAGGGCCAAGGCCAAGAATCCAAGCCATCGAGACCTTACTATGCATTTCAAACTCATAGCGCTTCACAGTTCCATAGTGCCAAACCACCATGACAATGAGAAAGGCAGCTGCAATGACAAGGGGGACCCATCCACCTTGATCAATTTTGAAGAGAACAGCTGAGAAGTAGGTTAATTCCACCAGTAATGACAAAGCAGTGAAGATCAAGACGAGTATCCAGTGCCACCGCCAAACCAGCAACATGATTAGAATCATGAGGAATGTGGTGGCTAACATGACTATCACAACTGCCGTACCTGTCAACACATGAAGATGCACCAAGTTTAAAGTTACTATGATGAGAGACTGGAAGACTGAAAAGCACTATTCTGTACAGGTGCAGCAATATTGTAAATACAGAACTTTTACAGAAAACGAATGACATATAGCTATCAATGTATCCAGTCTTCTATAAATTCCTGATCACATTTTACAAAACTTTGATTCTCAACAATGAAAAAATGCTGAGATGCTGATACCAAATGCATAGATTTTATATGCTGACACAGATTAATATATAACCCCTTACATTATACGTAGTATAAAAGTTGGAAAGATACAGAAATTTCAGTTGGCTATCAGCCAGAATTATTCTAGCTCAATCATGGTCAAACCGCTGTTAGACATTAGAATAAATGTCTAGCACACCTCCACAGGGTAGGCAATAATCTTGAAGATATTGAAACTTACATTACCACAAAGCCTGACATCAGAATTCAAGACAATTAAATTGTTGATTCTTATTGACAGTTTTAGATAGCACTTTTCCTGAATCGTCAATTAGTTAGTTTTAGAACCAAGGCAATGCAAGAATAATTCCCTACAAGGAAGATCCAATGGAAAAGAGAAGCCACAAGCACACAATAACATCATAACAAATGCAATAAAAGGACAAAAGACAAAAGAAACAAACTCACCATAAGCATTTCCAATCTGATTTTGGTTCCTAAATCCAGCAGTTACAGCTATGCAAAGGACCATAAGAATCCAGTTGATATCTGGAATGTATACTTGCCCGAGAAATTTCTTGGAAGTGTGTACTACTTTAACTCTTGGAAAGCATCCTAAAGCAAGAGCCTGCTTTATAATTGAAAACGTTGCAGATATGGTTGCCTGACTTGCAACGATGGCGGCCAAAGTTGCTATGACGAAGACTGGCCAGTAGATGCTATCTGCAATTAAAAAATAATCTCAAGCATGACAATCAAGAAACACAATTGTATCTTTATTTCTATACCATAGACCTCATGAATAACACAAATTACTTTACTTCCAGTTGATTGCGATTTTACACTTGTCTAGTTGTCTTGATATTTACAACCATAGTCCGAACCCATGGAACTACACCCAGTTACCCAAGAAAAACTAAAGGGTCATTTACTCTTTTATTCTCTCCCCTCGTGCTCTTTTACAGAAGTCAATCCGTCTACAAATTACCAAACTATGTATCCAGATTTGGTAAATTGTTGTTCTTCAGATTTAAGACAATCATTGTCACACCCTGACACTCACAAGTCATATCAACTATTAGCATAAATTCATTAACATATTAGATAGATATAAAAGCATCCTATGTATGGAAACTCTGAATCCTGTTACAAAAGACAATTATTTGTTAAAAGTTATCTTCATATGTCAGCCAAACTACTTTATTAAAACACCATTTTCTTTTATTTCTAAAGTGCACTATCAGCCCATAAATAATAATGTTGCTAATTGGATATGCAAAGTCCCTTGTGAATATCTAAAGGTCATGCACGTCCTATAGAAAAATATTTGTTTTCCATTATCACTCAAACTCACATCTCTAAATGTTAATAGTTAATTATGAAAAGAAAAAAGACAGATAAGTTGTTTAATATTGAAATTCTAACTTTATGCCACTCCCTTTATTTCTAATTTAAACTTAAACCAAATAAATTATCTATGCAAGTATAGTAGTAGTTACTATATCCTGGTCCTTCTTATGACTTGTATTATCTTTAGACCCCACAAACGGGCAACTTCACAAAATTGTGGAACCCGCCCCCTACATCAATCCTCCTCATCCTTACATTTGTTTTTTTTTTTTTTTAATTAAGCTATATTATCTGATAATATTATTGCAAATGTATGTGCACAGGAAAAAAGAAAGGTCGAGCTGAGATAAACCTGGTATTGAGTGATAGAATGCATCTTCCACATGGTCTTGATGATTTACTAGATAAGCAGCTTGTCCTGAATATGCTAGAAGAAGGCAGGGGAATACAATTACTGTGAATGCTATTTGTACGGCCAACACCGGAAAGTGAGCCAAGTCAGCAAACAGTGCTTCTGTCCCTGTCATTTGTACAATTGAGGATTGAACGTGAACCTTTGTATTAAATTCTGAATCTTTGCTATTAATTTTTAAAAGCATGAAAACATGGCAACAGCCTTTTTATGAGATGATTTGTAAAATTGGTTTTTTTTTTTTTTTTTTTTCTTACCGGTTATACTTAACATGATTCCTCCTAAAGAGGTCCATCCATCTTTTCCTCCTCCTTTGAGATAGCGATACAGATAGACTGGAGAAAAAGCTTTCAGTACACTGCTATCATATTTCCATATGTTGAATGCACCAATACCTCCAATCATGAGAAACCAGAGTAGCACAATTGGTGCAAAAAGCCACCCAACTTTATCAGTACCATAATGTTGCAAGCTGAACAAACCCACCAGTATCACAACAGCAACAAGCACAACCACATCTGCACACCAAGAAAAATATGTCAAAATCTGGAAATAATCTGGAAACATTTTTCCATAAAGATCGCATCATAAAATAATACGGAGTAATAAATAAGTCAAAGAGAGAAATATGGGACTACCGTTACTCAAATTGGGGTGGTCGACCTTGATCCCACCAGAAGCTGAAAGAACTGCATAACAGAACAAAATTAAGTGGATAAAGATTTTCGAAGAAAGTTTAATGATGAATATATGCTGTCTTTGACAACATTGATTATTCTTAAAGGAATTGATTTACGGTATTATTTATAGAAAGCTATACAAATCCACATTTAGTAAAATAGGTTGAAAAGATTTAATAATTTATTTATTTAATAAACAAAATAAACACATGCCCAAGACAAAGAACTATCTATG
This sequence comes from Chenopodium quinoa, assembly GCF_001683475.1. Taxonomy (NCBI): domain Eukaryota; kingdom Viridiplantae; phylum Streptophyta; class Magnoliopsida; order Caryophyllales; family Amaranthaceae; genus Chenopodium; species Chenopodium quinoa. The sequence continues at coordinate 2,394,693 of NW_018744821.1, read as the reverse complement.
CTGCGGCACATCCTGCTCCATAAACATCATTATCATCATATCCCAGGAATAATCTCTTTCTTATCCATTAAGATATTTAAAAAGATGGTTGGAGTAAATCTTAGGCTTTTGACAGCTTCATTGTAGTGGTCTCCGGCAAAGGATGGGGAAAAATGAGGCACCAGTGACTTGCATCATTTAGTAGCAATCACTACATACAAAATACAATGGCTGAAGTCACATCTATTTTGGTCAAGGAATAGTTTTTTTTTTTTTTTTTTTTTGACACAAAGGAATAGTTTATTTACAAGGGAAATTCAATCTCAAGATGTCGCGAGAGGTTCTGAAAGTATGTGCCAGGCTGCCAGCAACTCAGCAAGTCCAACAAGTAAAAAAGATAATATACGAGATATCATTTGAACATTCTCTTCAACCTATGAAAACTATAATTTCACAAATTCAACGCTTTTGTCGTTGAATTTAGTCCACTACTACAGTTACATGATTTCATAGGCTCTCAAATCTCAAACACTATCGTGAATTAGCCGTCAGCTCAACAACCGCATCTTTGAAAGTGAAAAGATCGTAATGAGGTAGACTACATAAATCAACCATTTATTCTCCATTACTTGCTTATTTCTCAACATGCATTCGTATACATTCTTGGGGGCATTAGATTCATATCCTTACGCTTAACATGTAATTTAAAACTAACAAAAAAAAGGAAGATCCAGAAAGCAATGGTGTGTTAGGGGCTCGGCATATACCTGATATTGCTGGAGTGAGGATTCCATCTCCAATCACCATGCAAGTACCAACAAGAACAAGGAGAAGTAGAGTATTTTTTCTGGATGCATATTTCTCTAGCCATTGCCTGGTTTTTGAGGCAAATGATTTTTCTTGGAGCCTAAAGCGACTATATGTAGTTAAATCCTCATCTGTTCTATGCCGGTTTGGAATTGTATTTACATCAGCATGTCTACATAGCAATGAATAAAGAGCAAATGTACCCCCTGCACCAGATAAATAAATATTCCTTATCAAAACTAGATAAAAAGAGCAGAAATAATAAATTATATCAAGTAATTAGTCCCTCGATACGATTACTGGCTTACTACCACTATTAAAGAGTACACCTCTGACATGCAGAGTAGTGGACCCCCCAGTTCTCAAGAATAAAATGCACCAGTAACTTCAACAATATCATAGCCTTATACCCAAACTTATAATATATACTGCTTATATGATTTTATCACAAAAACCTTCAATAGGGTAACACTAACACATATTTTTGCACAGTTACACTTGTCCCTACTGCAGGAAATGAACATATCAGGTATTTGCTGCAAATGTTTTAGGCATCTCTATTGGAATTTAGAACCAACATTATCTCATTAGAAATACAAACTATTGGTTCTTATGTCATAAGACTCATAATAATCAACCTTAGCATGTTTTACATAATGAATAGATTTTAAAGTTAAGTACAGATTATGACTGAGAATTCCAATAGTAAATACCAGAGTAAGAGATTTATGCTGCAAGGACCAAGACATTTTGGGCAATGGAGTTGCAAACTGCAATTTAGGTTAAGAACTTAAGATTTATGAATTCAGTAAATAGCATTTGGTTGTCTGTGAGGGCAATCTACATTAGTAGTACCACATATCTAACAAATAGTCTCACGAAATCACACTGATAGTAGAAAATGTACAGAACAAAACACCAGCCTCCACATTATACCAGATAATAAGAGCAGGAGATTAAAGTAGCAGATCGCGAAATTATAACTAAGAACATTTGGCATCTCCCTTTGAGTATTAAATTAAGCAACCACAGATCAAAAACATTACAAGAATTAGAATGCCTTGTCATTGTGCAAAGCATGTCTACGTTTGAAGAATTACAACATGAGAACACAATCAAAGTAGCTTAAAACAAAAGCGTGAGATGAGTGTTATGCATGAATGTCATTACTTCAGAAATTTATGACTTAAATCATAATAAAATGAAAGCCACAGAAAGGTTTGATCAGTACCTTGACCATTATCATTTGCTCTGCAGACAATGAAAACATACTTCAACAATGGGACAAGGGTGAGGGAGTATATTATCAACGAAAGTGCACCGATCACATCATCGTGATGTTTCACTCCATGCGGAAATGTATTGTAGAAAACATACAGCGGGGATGTGCCCAAATCTCCATACACTACCCCAAGACTTTGGAATGCCAAACGCAGAAGCACTAGCGTTGAAAATTTCTGCAGGAATCAACAACACTTCATATGTTACAAGGTCTTGCAGTTAGAAGATACCACACAGTTAATTACTTGAATAGGTAAACTACATCTACCGGTCAAAAAAACATGGATAGCTATATAAAACTTCATATAAATCACGAAAACAAGCATACAAGACCTTAGTGAGGTAACAATCTCATTTAAAAGTACTGCAACATATGCTCTATCATACCTTTTCTCGGTATGCATTCTTAAGCTTTCCTGCCTCTTCATCCATGGGCTGATCGAGGGTCTGATCCAAATCCCACATACTCCCTTTATTCTCGGTATCCTCATTAACCGAAGCCATTGATTTGTACCAGTACCTAACAATCTCAATACCCTTCTTGAATGGTGTATAAGATGATGTTGCTGCACCAACTTCCTCAGCAAGTACTAGTACCTAGCAATCTCAATACCCCTCTTGAATCTGCCGTAGCTGCCCCAACTTTCACAGCACAATCGCGAAAGACCAGAAGTCCGAAATTAATACCAAAGGACAATGGAAAACCAGCAACTATAGTGGCAATGGCCAGCAACTTTCACAAAATGCTTCTATATACAATTATACATGCTTCTCCAATTCTGCAACATTCAAACAACTTTTAAACAAACCTACACACAAACTCATCCTCAAATTCGACTCGAATTACTTGCAAACCACCAAACCAACTATCAATGTTCAAGTTGGCAACAACTATAATTGCATGAATTCAGTTCAACGATGCTCAGAACACTTCAATCCAATCATTGAGATCAACTACAGTAGCAAGTTTGAACATAATTCAAGTATATATAAATTATATTCCAATATCCCAATTTTACTCACATCAATAATTGCATGAATCAGTTCCAAAATTTCGAAAGAGATTTGGTAACAAAGAAATTCCAAAAGCTCAAAAAATAATGCAAAACAAAATAATTTTACTTCCATATCCAAAACAGATAGAATTAATATATATCACAATATTTTTTTTCTTATTGAGTAATAACAATTCTCAACCACAAAACTCAAAAAACCCAGATATTTTTTTCCCCTTTTTTCTACAAATAAATACAACCCAGAATTTTATTTTTATAAAATCAATTTTTTCTCACATACCCATCAATGAAGGCGGCTAAAGAATTCTCCTAGAAGTTGCAAAATTCCATTTTGAGCTCTTCAAATGATCTTGAATCACTAAAAATTTGAGCAAAATTTAGAATATCTAACCCAAAAAAATAAACTATTTAAGCAACTTAAATAGTTAAGATTTGAGAAAAAAAAGATAACAGGTCTAATTTGACAACCAACTTTGTACAGTTCTGCTATACAAGAGGATTTTTTTTTTTTTTTTTTTTTTCCAACTACAGGACAGAGCTAAGCTCTGAGATACTGCCAGCAGACAACTATTGATACCTTTTTTAAGAGAGAGAAATCCAAACGAACGGTTAATTCTCTAAGTGTTTTTTTCACGTGACCTATTTTATTTACTCCCCAAAAGGCCAAAATCCTCTATTTTAGATTTCGTAACACTTTAATTGGCACATGAGTTAATATTGTGCAACTTTAAATTTTTAATCATTAATATTTACGTTAATAACTTAATATAAAAGCTCATAAATTGAAATTTACTTTAAGATTAGTCTAAAATCGTTTTATATACTCAGAAGTAATTTAACATTTTTTTTTTCTTTTTGGTATACAATTTACTTTGAATTAAGTAACTATATCAACAGTGTAAAAAATAAAATTTGTGATTAATCTGAACTAGAGATTATACCATGATTGTATGTCTTTGTATAACTTTAATTACAGAGTATTAATAATACAATTGATAATTAGTAAGCATAACGATTAAAGATGAATTATTTTAATAATGTTTATGGAAATAGTTTACTAGAGTACTAGAGATCTTTCAAAAAAATGATCAATGAAATATAAGTGAATAATACAAAAGTCAATTTAAATTTAGTAAAAATAAAATAAATAGTAGTATAAGAATTTTTTGGAGTTTGAAATTAATACTCACTTAAATTTAAAATCAAATCTCATTTACACCACTTCTCAAACTAATATTTGTAGTTTTATTTTTCAATTTATAAAGTCATTTTTGAGATTTATAGATACTCAGTATTTTTTTATGTGTATAAAGTCGTTTTTAAGATTTTGATTGAATTATGGTTTAAAATAGTCTTTTAAACTGTACATGCAGATTTACAAATAAATAAATCAATATTTAATAGTACAACATGTAGAATTAAGGGGAAGTCATACATGTAGGTAAGAAATTAATATTTAATCAAGGAATGATTGAGATCTAGGATACTCTAATTAATTTTATGGCTGCTTATAATAATAAAGTATAAATATGGTGGACCCTATAACTGATAAGAGTCTGTGTAGTCATCTATATTCTGTGGATCACACATCAGTTATACAACTCTGTTTTTCTTTTTCTTTTTTTTTTTTTTTTAAATTTTAATTTTTTTAAGTGTATGAAAACAATTATTGTTTTTTATTACTTAGATTAGATTTAGGCCATGTGTGCCTAAATCGTGAATGAATCAAACTAATGCTCCGTACTTTCCTCTCTAAAGACATAACCCATTTAGCAAGAATACAAATTCATTATTGATTATAGGATTGGAGGAAGGTGAGTGGTCAATTTGTGTACATCAAGCAAGTCTTAGTGCTCACATGTAGAGCTCTAATATTAATTCCTTCCCAGAGGTATTAAACCGACCCGGGACACATTCCTTGTAAGAGCCCACTTTTATAAGTCTTATGAGGTTTCACTCCAAAATTATATGACGACTTTCCTTAACTTTGTAAAGAGAACATAATTTTTACTTTTTTTTCAATGTATAATACATATTTTAATAGTCTCTCTTATACAACTCAATTCATCCTTAGCTCCGATATCACGATAAACAGGTCAGGGTCACATTCGTTACAAGAGTCCTCTTTATTATTCCAAGATGGTTCCTCTTAGAGTCTTAGCTTTATAATGTGGATAACTTTCTCTTTTATTCGAGTATGTGGGATACTTCCAATACTATATCTTACTTGTACGATCGTTTAGTGTGGGACAACACTTTTCACTTACATACCATTTTGTTCATGGGCTGATCAATAGTCTTGTGTATAAATCTTGGCCAAGTGAGAGATCAATTTTGAGGTAGACCTTTTTTAATTGGACATGGTATTCTATGTATATAGAGTTTGAGTTAAAGGTACTCTGTATGAATCTTATCGATCAGTGTAGTAAGAGGTAAATCTACTTATTAGAAGGATGGTCGAATGTGTACACGATTAGAGTTAAAGTAATAGTTTTAGTTAGACAAGGTCAAAAGGATATAGTAGCTTAATTTGATGAAATAATTTAAATAAAAATTGCATGTATAACTTAGTACCACGTGTATTTACTTTTTTCTCTTAGGCCCTTTTCACTTCGCTTATTTTTGCTGAACTAAAGTTATTTTTACTGAACTGAAATTAATTTTACAAGAATGAAATTATTTTTACTTATTTCCTAATATATTTCTTCTTTACAATGACTGATTTTTACTGAATTGAAATTATTTTTGCTAAATTAAACTTATATTTACAGAATTAAACTTATTTTTACAGAATTGAAATTATTTTTACCGGGTTTTTTTTAAGGAGAAGTGAACACTCTTTAGACTCTCTTCTTCACCTTTTTTTCTTGCTCATTTATTGGTCCACTTGCTATCAAATTAAACCATGACTTGGATTGACTTTGTCCAATATAAAAGTGGCCTTCTTTTTACCCTACCTATTTTCAACGAGGAAGTACTAATGCAGATTTGTTATCGTAGACACCTAAAAATGTCTCCTCGAAACCAAACCCGATCTTTGACATTGTTGAGTATCATCAACCCGATCGAGTGATGCGCCAGTTTGGATATGAGCAGCCTATACCTCTTTCGTGTTGCACGAGTGAATCACTTCACCGTATTGATTGTAGAGGGGTAAATTAAAGAACAAGAGTTATGAGAGGATACATGCTAAATACTTGGAAGAATGGAATAAGCGGGAAGATAGAGTTGTAAATGGCACTTTGCCTAGGGGTCAAACAACATCAGCATCACTACATGCCTATTTATCATGGTATCGGACAATTTCAAGGCTCATTATCACTCCGCCAAACCGAGAGCGTCCTTCAACTCAATATTAACCCGCCTCTAATGAATTTGTTCTGGTATGGTTTACATTTGTGTAGTTATTCTGTCTTGTTTTTTTATTCATAAATTATAAGAATGGACAAGCTAACTACTTTTATTTTCTAGTCTGAAGCGATAGCTGAAGTGGCAAGGAAGTGCACTCGTACTATAGAGACTACTTCTGATCTGCCTGATGAAAAAGCACTGGAGTTGGCATTGCATACCTTAAAAAGCTTAGCAAATTCTTGCATTGAGACCTTACATTTAGTTGACAAAGCATACATGCTCCATGATTTAGGTCTTGCAACTCAGTCAACCTTATCCTAGATCCTAGACGACCACGGGACATCCCTAATTACCCTCGACCTCCAATTTCTACTACTCCCACTCCTCCCCGATCTCTTACTCCTCATCCTCCTTGTCCTCCTCGATCTCTAACTCCTCCTCCTTCTCAATATTATGCTCATGCTTCTCCTCGATCTTATACTACTACTCTTCATCCTCCTTCCTCATCACTTAGTTTCCCGAGCCCATCTTCATTACCTTTAAACGTGTAGTTCTCCGTTAGGATTATCCCCCCTACCACCATTGACCTACCAGAGACGCCCTCGGACATCGACATCTTTTGTTTTAGAGTCCATTACATAGGTGGATGAGTCTGCGTTAGGATCATCAACACATTAGTCGAAGAAAAGGCGTTAGTTGTTAGATAACTAGAGCAACATTATATTGTACCTGATGTGTTGATTTTGCTTTGATTAATATTTTGATGTAAAATTATGAAACCTTATTTTATTTTGAAGAAAATCATTTGGACTTTTGAATAGTTGAATTTGATGTTTTTTTTAGTACGAAATTTGATTTCTTAATTGGTCTACTTTTGAGAATTTTTGTCGAGGTGTATTGCATGGTACAGTTGGCTACTAATGGCATTATGCCTTATTAATCCCAATTCCTTATCTTATTTTTTTTATTGGTTAATAACTTTTCAGGTTTGGAAGATATTATATCAGTGGATAGTGGGAGGTGGGACTGTCATAAAGTGAAAAAAGTTGCAGTAAGAACTGCTAATACTGATGTTTGTTCAATTTTTGTGTATCCATTGCTTCACGGGTTGTTAGTGTTTTTGTTGAGTTTTTAGGTTCAAAGTCGACCATTTGAAGCATATGCATGATAAACCGAGGTTAGAAGCCGAGAAAATGGAGCAAAACCGAAGAAAAGTGAAGATAAGGGTCTTAGAGAGTCTGCACGGACGTGCAAAGTATGGCACGTCCGTGCAGGAGTGCCTCAGTACGACCAGAAACTCCTGCCTGCTGCTTTCAAGACCTGCACATCTGTGCAGATATTCAGCACGTCCGTGCCTGATCCTGCACGTCCGTGCCACATCTGGCACGTCCATGCAGGATTTCTAGGCTAAATCAGTAGCTTCTTCCTCTCTTCTTTCGGATGAGCACGTCCGTGCACATGGTGGCATGTCCGTGCCAAGTCTGGCACCTCCCTGCCAACCTGTACCTGTGCCCGACTCTTGTTTTCTCCGTCCTTTTTATCTGGGGGTCTTTATAACCCCTTGAGCTCATTTGTATGGTATCCAAGTTTTTAGTGCTTCCTCTTAGTTTGTAATTGTATAACACAAATATTCTCAAATCATTAGTTAGATTTTAATTAATAGCTTGAAAATTTCAATCTCAATCATAATAGAAGACAAGTTCCACCATTGTTATTGAAGTTGAAGCTTCTAGTAACTTTTTCTCACTCTTCTCTTCCATTTTAATTGCTTTGATAGTTAATTACCTTGCTTAATCCTTGTATGCTTAGATTGTTATTTAGCTTTATCTTTGGTTAAATCTTGTTCATGAATGTAGGGAATATTTCAAGCATTACCCCAAACACAAACCCCACTGTGATCATACACTAAACTACTTGTTTCGACGTGAAAGGTACTCATCACTGGGTTTGGTTTTGGGAAGACACAAATGGGTGTCTACAATGAGTTACTTGAATTCCTTAATTGGTTTAATCTCCATGGATTGTGAGTAGTCTAATTTTCTAGGGTTTGGGTAAAACCTTCAATGCAGTCACTAACTACTTGTTGCATGTGTTAATTTGGTAATTGTTGGGAGTTAATTAGTTGAGCTTAAGTGGTTTAATTGCTTAGTTCTTGTATATGGCCATTGCTAGAACTGTTATCTAAGATTTCTCAACGAAGGATCGAGAGATGAACTTGAGTTAGCTCCCTTATGCTTAATTGACTTGAAATTCCATGAGAATAGGAATTTCCAGTCAAGGGAATGTTTTTGTCATCGTGATTATGCTTTAATACTTGTTTTATGCTTTGTAACCACGAGAGTAGGTTGTATTCATGATTCAAGTAATCCCTCTAGCTTGAGAGAGTAGTTGGGTGCTTTAAATGACTTCCCCTATTTTATCCCCTTAATTTTTCATTGTTTGCTACATGCTATTTGTGATTTGTGACGAAGTTGAGTGGTATATCCTGAGCCCTAGAATCCTCTAAATATTGTTAATCACCCCTTAGTATTAGTTGATTTGAACTAGTACATGTTACATAAAAACCAAACCAATTTTGACTTCATTTAATTTAGCTTATTTAAACGGTAGTATCTCGGTGGTTGATTCAACGCCTCTCTTGGCCTTTCTTACCCTTGCTATTAGCTAGTGAGACCAAGATAGGACTTTACCTTTGGTAGGCTCGACGACAGCTTATCAAATACAGTCTACAAATGCATTGCAAAATGCTTAGTCAATCGGCCTGAAACGGTATTGCCAGATTTGAAATCTGATTTAACATGTGTTTTATTAGGGGTGAGCAAAAATTCCGGGTACCTTAAATTGGAACCGGAACCGGCGGTTCTGAAATTAGAATTGGACCCGATCATTCCAATTCTGAGCAATAATTTAAGGACCCGATTGCAACCGGTTCCCATTCTAATTCTCAGTTTTTTGGAACAGGGACCGGTTGAGTATCCAGTTGCAACCGATTCCAATTCTAATTCTCAGTTTTTTGAAACAGGGACCGGTTGAATACCCGGTTACCCAACATATATTATTGAACTAAATATAATAAAAAAAATAAAAACAAAACAAAAATTATGTTAAATGTACCTATTTAGTAAAATAAAAAATAATATTAATATTTAACATAAATAAAATAGTTTAATGCATATAAAAATACAAGTGTTAAACGCCAAAAGTGAAATAAACCAAAAACATATTATGATTTGTATTTTTCTAAGTGGGTACCCGGAACCGGCACCCAGTGAACCAATTCTAATTCTTAAATTTTAGGACCCGTTTGTACCGGTTCCAATTCTGGTTCCAAATTTTAGTACCCGATCCCAACCAATTCCGGGTTTGGATCCTAAAATTTTGAGCGGGTACCCGGTTTGCTCACCCCTAGTTTTTATCACTGGAAGGAATATGGAGGACAATGTTTATCTTTCCCAGGAAATCTTGCATTTTATAAATATTGGACGGAAGGTGACTGAGTTGGCGGCTGTTAAAATAGACATGTCAAAGGCTTATGATAGGGAGGACTGACTATTTTTGTTAAAATCATTGAGGGCTTATGGTTTTTCACCGAAACGTATACATTGGATTTCCCAGTGTATGAGTACGGTATCCTTTAAAGCTTTAGTGAATGGCAAGATTTCAGAGGCCTTTACTCCAAGTTGTGGTTTAAGACAAGGGGATCCGCTATCAGTCTATTTGTTTTTGTTTTGTATGGATGGATGTATTATCCCGTATGTGTGCTCTCTTTAGCTGAAGACCTCAAACTGCTTAAAGGAGTTAAAATCTCACGACGAGCCCCCTTGATATCGCACCTTTTCTTTGCAGATGATGCCATGTTCTTTTTTAAAATTGATGAAGATTCTTGTGCGCTAGTAGCAGATATTCTGGATAGGTTTGGTTCTACTTTAGGACAACATATAAATTTTAGTAAATCATGTGTTAAGTTTAGCTCTTGTGTAGGCCCTGAGAATATGCAATTTACAAGGATTCACTAAAATTTTCTTTGGTACAACATTTTGGTAACCATTTAGGGGGTCCCGATTGAGTTACATGGGTGGAAACCGGGAAATTCCAGTACTTTTGGGATAAGATGAGGGGAAGAATACTTTCTTGGAGTAACTGCAATTATCGGAGGCAGCAAAGTTAATTTTGATTAATTCTGTTTTATTAGGTATCTCGGCTCATGCCATGAGATTTTGTAAATTGCTATTATCCATAGTGTATAAGATGGATTCTTTGATATAAAATTTTGGTGGGCCAAGAAAGGGAATTTACAAGGGATACATTGGGTTCAAAAATAGGTGATACAGTTTCCAAAAGGGAGGAGAGGCCTAGGGATCCGTTCGGTGTGTGACATGAATGATGTACTCCTTTTTTATCAGGTGCAAAAGTTACTTGTAAACCCTCAATTACTGGCGACAAAAGTATATAGTGCCAAGATCCAATGTGTTTTGAAGCCTTCTAATGATTTTGGAAGACAGGAACCCTGATATGATTTCCTGGACTAGACGAAATTTTCACAAAGTTTCGTTGAAGTTTAATGATGTCTTTGCTTGGAAAATAGAGTCGGGTGCATCTATACGAGCAACCAGTGAAAGGTGGATGCAGGGAGAAGTTCCGGTTGTTAGATCGAACCAGATGTTGAGGCATAATAGACTTTGGATGGTTAAGGATTTTATTGTTCAACATGCTAGAACTTGGAAGATGAATATGTTCCGAGAAAGGTTTGAGTGGGAAAGTGCGGCGAAAATTCTAGCAATGGAAATTCCGTCGACAGAGGAGGATGATTTCTGTTTTTGGCATGGAACAAAGTCATGTATTTTTACCACAAAGTCTAGTTATGCATATCTCACTAACTTTATTAGGGATGAGGAGCCTTTGCACAGGATGGAAACATATGATTTTTATAAGATGATATGGCAGTTGAAAATTACGTCGAAATTGCGTATTTTTCTATGGAAATTGGTGAAGAACGGGATTGCAGTTAAATCAAATCTTCTAATTCGATCATTGCAGGTGGATGGAAACTGTGACTATTGTGATAATTCAAAGGAAGATGCAAAATATCTTTTTGTTTCTTGTTCATAAGCGAAATATATTTGAGATCGTTTTCCCATAAACATTCGTTATGAAGATAGTGGGTCTACTAACTTTGCTGAGTGGATTCAAACAATGTATCCTACTTTTTTTTAGTCAAGATGGAAATGATAGTACGAATATTCGTACTTTTGTGGCAAACCTATGGGGTTTATGGGTCACTAGGGGCCAACAGGTTTTCAAAGGTACGAATGGATATCTTAGGGAGGTATTCTTGAACATTTCAGAGGCTTTTTATGAAACATGGAAGAATTTAATAAACCTAATGTTCGGGCTTTGGAAACGTTACGGGTTTATGAGGATGCCACAGGAACAAGTTTGGGACCATCCCTTGGTTTCAATAAAGTCTAATTAGGGAAGTTGCAACAACCTTGTGGTTTGGTAACTTTAACACATGATTATATTCTTCGGGTTGACGGTTCTTGGGACAAGCGGAGAGGACATTATGGCATAGGGTGGACAATGACTTTGGGGAATAATGTGGAAGTGGAGGGTGGGGTGATTTTAGTGTAGGTTGTTCGACTATACATGCGGAGGCTTTAGCATTTTTGGAAGAGATTAAGTGGGGTATTCATAAGCAGCTTAAAAAGATATTGATCTTCTCGGATTCTAAAAATCTTATTTCAATTTTGAGACAATCGAGTCAAGAAGACATCAACCTTCATTGGACGTTTATGGATATAAGAAAATATGCAAAACAACCTTGATCTATATTTGCAATATTCTCAAGGTTCCAAGGGAGCAAGTTCAAGGTGCTCATCGGATTGCTAATAATTGTAGGACTGGTTTAGTTAAATTGTCATCTGTTTTATAATTTTGTTTGTAAGTTTTGTTGTTTAAAAAAAACAAAAACCTAGATATTGGAAAGTCAAATAAGTTTTCGTTACCTTCTTTTCCCTTCCCTTCCTTTCCTTTCCTTTACTAATATTGAACCAATTCAACCAAGCAAAGCCTAAGGCCCCGTTCTTTAGAGCTGCTCTGCTGAAATCTGCTCTGCTTAAAAATAATACTTAATATTGAATTATTATGATAATAATTAATATTTGATAATAATAACAATAAATAATTAATATGCAATAATATTATTGCTTTAGATGTTATTAGCTTGTCTAGTAGTTTTGAATTTTTCTCTTTTGCCTTTTGTTCTAGAAAATGTAATGCTACTGCTCACTCCATTGCTAAGTCTTCTCTAGACTATAGTGAGTTGACAATATGGATGGAGGATAGCCCTCCTGCTGTTGGTTCGGTGCTTCGTGCTGATTTGGTTAGCCTTTAATATAATTTCCACCTTGGGTGCTTTGTGTAAAAAAAAATTAATATGCAATAATAATATTATTAAAAATTAATATTTATAATAATAATAAATAAATATTATTTAATAATAATAATAATAATAATAATATTATAAAAAATTAATATTTAATAATAATAAATAAATCAATAATATTTATTAATAAAAAATAATTAATAATTAATAATTAAAATAATAATAATAATAATAATAATAATAATAATAATAAATAATAATAATAATAATAATATTAACAATAATAATAGTAAAAATAATAATGATAATTAAATTTTCTCAAAACAAAAATAACGAAAATAATATAATTATAATTATAATACTTATTAATAATAATAATAATAATAATAATAATTGATTTTTATAATAAAATTAATATTTAAATATAATAAATAATATTTAAATATAATACTAATTATTAATTAATAATAATAATAATAATAATTATTATTATTATTTATTTTTAATAATAATAATAATAAAAATAATAATTTTTAATTTTTAATAATTATAATAATAATTAAATAATTAAATAATATTTAATAATTTTTATTATAATAATAATTATTTTTTAATAATAATATTTAATAATATAATAATAATGCGATTATCAATAATAGTAATAATACTAGTATTAATAATAATAATAATAATAATAATAATAATAATAATAATAATAATAATAATAATAATAATCTGCTCTGCTCTGCTCTACTCTGCTGAAATCTGCTCTGCTTTGCTCTGCCCAAAACCTCAAAAGAACTGGGCCTAAATCTTAATCGATCATTTTTAAGAATTATTTTTGTCATTGTTTCAAACGATAACCATATAATCATCCATAAATAATATTTGGTGGGTTTTAATGGTAATATTAGATTAGTTTTCCTTATAAAATAAGATTTTGCTAGTTGTTTTAATAGTAAGAAAAAATTACTTGATTTACACATTAAGTTAAAGGAGACCCAAAAAACCAAATCTATTAACTATTACTAAAACAAAACATTGCTGACATCATCTCTCCTCAAAACTGCATATGTGTCGCTTTCTTATGAAATTTTTTCCTGCCTAAAACCATTGATGATGTCATTTTTTTGTGATAATTTTTTTTTGTTTTTTTGTGATATAATTCGTAAACCAGCTAAGTGAATTATTTTAACAACTTTAATCTAGAAAATCATTGTATAGTAAATTGATTAGCAATTGTATTCCTTTCTTTTGATTTAGAGGTCTACCATTCCCTCCCCTTAATTTCTTAACACTAATATTCAAATGTCTAGAAATTTTCTTAAATATTCAAATTGTATTCCTTTCAAGAAATCTCCTTCTACTTAAAAAAAATGAAAAAATTCATTGTATATACAAGTATTATTACAGTATAATTTTTTTGTTAAAACGTGCATCTAGTAAATAAATAAATTGGAAAGAAAATTTTTCACCACAACATGACAAGTGCCATGTCAATATTTGCTTTTAGTATAAGCTTATAGATAGACTAGTTTTGTGCCTAGATTTTCAATAAAATTTTAGTATACTTTGTTGCTTGGATGTTAAATATGTTCATATAATATAATATCATATCATATTACTAATACATAAATATGGTCTCGTAGTTAAGCCAGGAGACAGCGATACTTGGCATTCTAGTTTTTTGCCAAGTGTTGCGCCACATAGCAGATAAATAGGTATTATTGTGATACATATATTATGATGCTAAGTAAACGATTTTTGGATAGATTTTTTAAGATAAAATTGTTGTATAGAGTATTATCGATAGAATTCTAATATTTAATATATACAAAATTAATCATAAATTTTAATAAATATCCAATAATTCAATTCTATTTCCATCATTAAATTCGTTTTTAAAAGTTTTTTTAAAATAAGATCCATATATAATATATTTAATCACAAAATTTTATACGTAGTTTGCCAAACCGTGTCACCAACTATTAAAAAAGTTACTTCATTAGTGCTGTTTCGGGGTTTTCTGATGTCTTGCGGGAGAGTTACAATTCCGAGACTGGAACCGGACGCCTGTACCTGCAAAATAACGGAGACTCCTGTGAGCTCCGCCTCCAACGGTCAAGTTAGTACCTGATTAAGGAGGAATTAATGCGGAAATTAAAGTAATAAGGTCTCTCTAGGTGAGAATGTTTAATGTAGGTAATCTGCTTTGTTAGCGAGATCAGCCGGTTATTAGTGTGTTCCGTAATGTTTTTCGCGTGTTGTTTTTGTCCCCCCCTTAATGAGGATTAAGGGAGGTATTTACAACCTTGGGAAACGTGCCCATCCTAGGTTTAGGTAAACCTAGGGCCGATTGGGCTTCCCTCGGAAGTTGGGCCTGAGTGGCCGGTTTCTCCATTAGGCATGGAGTATGCCACATGTCGTGACATAACAGGTCCAAGGTGGACGAATAAGCGCGTGCCACGTGGCAAGCCTTGACAGTTCCAACTAGGGGACACTTGGCAGGTCCTGATTGGCCCACGTGGCGCATTCCGATTGGTAGGAGCAAAATCCCCTAATCATTTGCCCCTCACAGGTGGCACGTGATTGGTCACGTGTTACCTGTGACAGGTGTCGCACTGTAACGGGCGACGGCCTGCTACAGGTGTCAGTCGGCGAATGGACGAGAGATTTTCCCGCCCAAATTTTGAATTCTGGAAGTGACCCTTCGCCTTCTCACTTCGCCTATATAAGGGAGAGTTGCCTTGAGTCATTTTCACACTTTGAGAACTATTTGAGAACATTCGGACCCCTGAACTTGCTCTGACATTTTGGACTTTTTCTGCCTACCGCCTGTTCTGACAAGCCGACTGCACCAGATTTCCAGAACTTCATCAACCGTCACTCGTTCAGGTAACTCAGTTCTCTTACTCTTAATTTTCTTTTTATTTTCTGAAATGGCACCACGGAAGCACACGACACGACCTAGGTTAGTGATTAGCCGGTCACCGGGGACGGCTGAATCTAGGACTAGGAGTGCCGCCTGCCCTTTTCCGGACCCATCTTTGCCCTTTATACAAAGTCCGACTGTATCTGTGTCTATGCAGAGCAGGATGGCCAGAACAAAAAAGACAGCTAGGATCTCAAATTCAGACGGCTCCTCCCACAGGGTGCCGATTAGTGAAACATCTGACCAGGCGCCAGATGTTGAAGTGAGACAAGGCGGCCTGGATGCCGGCAATTCTGTGGGGGGAGTCATAGTGACCCCTTCCAATTTAACAGTTAACAAATCTGCTCCTTTTCAAAGAGAGGAGGCGGGCCCCTCCGGGAGAGGGGAGGAGTCGTCCTCTTCAGACTCGTCCGAGGACGATTCCTCGTCAAGCTCTTCTGGCCATGCTTCTTTGGGTACAGAAGAGAAAAACAGCCGCCTGCAAGAGGCGAGACTTTCTCACACAGTTGAGAAGGGGGACAATTGGGCGGAACCATCCGCCTCTTACCGAGAGCTAAATACCCCCTACTACTGCACGGTACCTCGGGGCCGAATCACAGCCATGCAAGAGAAAATGGAGAGCTTTATTGCAAACCACACCATGGGCCCCGACTTTCTAGTGTTTGTGCCGGATCCAGAAGACACAGTCGTCTGGCCGGCTGGTTCCAGTTATGATAGCGCCTGCTTTGGCTGCTACGAGGCGGCGATCAAGGCAGGGTTGCGCTTCCCATTACATCCGGCTGTTCAGCGGATTTTGGATGGGTATGAGTTGGGGTTATGGCAGTTAGCCCCAAACTCCTGGGTCAACGTACTCGGCTATGTGGCCGGGTGCGAACTGCACGGGGTGGAGCCGAGCTTCGAGGCTTTCGCCCATATGAACTATCTCAGCCGGACCCCTAAGACAGGCGGTACCGGCTGGTATCAATTAACAAGCCACAGGGGCTACCTCATGACGAGAGGTAAAGCAAACAAGTGGAAGGACTGGCGGAGCACCTTCCTCATCATTGAGAGTTCAGACATTGAGCTGAACAAGCGCTTCAATAGGTGGAACAGGAATCCGCCCCTTCTTGCAGGCGGCCGTAGCATGCCGCCTGTTCCCCCCAAGGCTAAGAAAGAGATCCTTGACAAAGGACTCTTTAAAGTAGAGTCGAGGGTCGACTCTACTTCAGGGGTACGAGAGCAAGTACCCCTGCACTGCGTCCCGAGCTTCAAGTGGCTCTATGACGAGTACTTTTTGGCCGCCTGTGGCCTCAGCAGTCGGTGCTCAAGAGGTAGTCGGCCTGTCGAATACTCTGTTGTTTCATACATTTGTTGTTTATCTTTTATTAACTTTGCCGTTTGTTTTTGCAGCTGACGCCATGAGCAAAATCACCGCCTCCAAGACTGCGGCGGCCATGTTGCGGGCCTCTATTATGCAACAAGCTTCAACCGACTCCCCCAAAAAGGGGGCACCCTTGGTGAGCTCCGAACCTTTCACCCTCTTTTTGGAGTGCTTATGCATATACTGACTTTTTTCTTCTGTTTTAGACGGGTGCTCCAAGAGCTTCATCTTCCCAACAGCCGGACCCCAAGGCCTGGAAGACGACTGTTGGGAGCTCTCCTGGTTCTGCCAGGAAACAGGTGGCGGCTGAGAAACAGCCGGCCACTTCTTCTAAAGCTCCAACTGGGCCGCCTAGTGGTATGAAGTTATCCTTGTAAATTTTAGACTTGCTCTCTTTTTTTTTTTTTTTTTTTTTTTTTTTAAGTCTAATCCGTTTGTTTATGCTTGATGCAGCCGGCCCCCAGGGGCCTGACTTGGTAGAGATGGCCAAGTCTATGATCAGGGCAGTTCCTCCGTCTGAAAGGGAGGCGGTCAGGGGTGTCGGCTCCCTTGACCTTGACGGGATTGCAGGGGTCCTTGCTGAGGTATACTTAGCATATTTTTGAGTATTTGAATATTCTGGACGCCTGTTTTCTTTTTTGTTTGGAAACTGACGCCTATTTTTTACTTAGGCCCTGCTCCGAGTTAATGGCCTTCGCAAGCCGCTTGATCGGAAAAACAAAGAGGTAAAGGTTACAAAAGCTATGGCCGCCTCTGACTGTGACAAGGCAATGTTTCAAATTGCCCAAAATGAAGTACTGACCATTGATATTCTTTATTATCAGGCGCAGGCTACCGCCGCTGTTCGGGCTCAGTTAGAGGCGGCCCAGAAGAAGAATGACGAGCTGGAGGCGACCATCACAAATCTCCAGGCCGAGCTGAAACCTCTTCGCCTAAAAATGTACTCTTACGAAGCCATGGAGAAATCCTTGGCCAGCGTAAAAGAACGCCTGGTGAGCCAAGAGAAGAGTCTTACCAAGGAGCTCTCGGAAAAGGCCGAGCAAGAGAAGAAAGAGCTCGTCCGGGAGATGATGGAAGACTCCGCTCAAATCCAGCGCATGACCTGGGGCCGCCTCTTCCCCAGTGCCGACTTTGCCTCTTGGGAAAGAACGTACCGCCAGTGTTCGGAAACATATAATCAAGAGATCCTGGCGGCTGCTGAAGAAGAGGCGTTGGGAGAAGCGTTGGAGAAGGAGGAGGAGCCGGTTGTGGCGCTTGTGCCACTTGGGGGTAAGGCATCAAAAAAGGATGCAGCTGAAGCCGAGTCCAGCAAGAAGAGTGCTGACCAGGCGGCAGCTGCTAATACTGAACTGCCCCCTTCTTAAGCTTAATGTATTCTTTCCACGGCCTGCGTGCCGTTTGCTTTGTATTTACCCGGCCAGGGGGCCGGGGCTTTGAATATTTTGCTGGTCTTTAATGACCGGCTTATTTTTAATGAATTTTTGTTTTGCTTCAAATTTGTCCAAGTATTCCATATCTAATATCCCATTGTTTACTAGACCGACTGTTGTACATGGCCGAACGTTGCAGACAGGTACAGATAGTTAGTACGCCGCCTATGCCCCTGGACGACTGGTTGTCTGTTTCCAGGATAGACGATCAGTCGGCCATTTATAAAATCGGTATTCGAACTATTTTGTCTGGATCCTTTTTAGGCAGGCGGGCCTGTCTTTTTGTAATTTTAACCAAGTAGGAAAGTGGTCTGACCAAGTAAACAACGTATTACCTAGTCGTCAAGGAATTGAGTAGTAGAGAAAACAAGCGGCGGGCACCGATTGTTTCCCTTTATTGCCAATGTTGTTGGCTTTTAACTCATAATTTTTTAACCTAGCAAGAGTAGTGATTGAGGGCCTCTGCTTGTTAAAACAGGCGGACGACTCATACCTTTTAGGCTCCATACTAAGTTTGAGTGACTATTAACATAGGAGTTACTTAGTCTTCGTCACAATCTAGATTGAGTAGTAGAGGTACCAGGCGGCGGAGGCCGGCTAGACCCCTTGATTCGCCAATGTTTGTTGGCTATTAACTCAATAGGTACCCCCTGCATTTATCCCCAGTAATACAGGCGGTCATCTGACTCAGATGTCAACTGCTACCACTGGTTTGGTTAGTGATAGAGTTATCCTTGTCTCAAAAACGGCTACGTGGTTGCCCTTGGGGACAGTCGTATAGGTGCCGTGTAATTAGTTTATAGAACAATGTTCCACCCAAAAGGGAGCTGCTCTCTGCAACGAATTTCATCCGGAGGGATGCCGTCGGACGCCTGCTATGATGTTGGGACAGGTCGTATTAGTTTTGTAGATTTGATCAGTTGGCTTGACGCTTGGTCTGATCATTCGGCCTGTGGCCTTGGTAAGTTCTTGGTGAACGTAGGTGCTAAATAAAAGGAGGGTAGCCGCCTGTTAGGCACAGGGTCGGCCAGGCCCTAATCTTTTTAGCTAAGTATTAGGGGGGTGGCTATGTGTTTGGAACCAGTCGGCCATCTTCTTATGGAGAGTAGCCGACTATATTCCCAGGCGACATGCCCCTATTGTGAGTGAAATACTCAATGGAGAGTAGCCGACGACGGCATGCCCCTCTGAAGATAGAGTGTAAAACTCAATGGAGAGTAGCCGACTGTAAAGGTACAGACGGCATGCCCCTCGTAGTACAAAATTGAATAGTAAGTGCAAACTTTTATTAAGTAGCTCTTTACTTTAAATCATTCAAAAGAAATATTTCTTAAGATTATCTACATTCCAAGTTCGAGGCAACGGTTGTCCGTCTGGTGTTTCCAGACGGTAGGTACCGTCCCTGACTTCCTCATATATTCGGTAGGGTCCTTCCCAGTTGGGAGTTAGTTTTCCAGACTCATTAGCCCTACCAACTGCTTCCACTTTTCTAAGTACAAAGTCCCCTACTTTGAGTGGACGCCTGTGTACTTTTTTGTTGTATGATCTAGTCATTCTCAGGCGATAGATCTCATGGCGTAAGACAGCATTGCCCCTCTTTTCAGGAAGTGAGTCTAATGTCAGGCGCATGGCTTCCCAGTTTGCCTCTTCGTCATATAGCATCACTCGAAGAGTCGGCTCGTAGTGTTCTATTGGAAGAACAGCTTCCGCGCCGTAAGTTAGGAGGAATGGAGTTTCTCCAGTCGCCCCTTTTTCAGTCGTCCTAATGGCCCAGAGAACATGTGGTAGTTCATCCGCCCATAGGCCGCCTGCTCGTTCAATCTTTTTCTTGAGACCGTCTGAGATGATTTTATTAAAGGCTTCTACCTGGCCGTTTGCTTGTGGACGGCCGACAGATGCAAAGTAGTTTGCAATTCCTTGGTCACCCAACCAGCTTTTGAGAACAGGCGTCTCAAATTGGGGACCATTATCAAAAACCATAGACATGGGAACCCCGAACCGAGTGATGACATTTTTCCAAATGAATGAAATTACATCTTTCGTCTTGATTCCCTTTACCGCCTCCGCCTCTACCCATTTAGTGAAGTAGTCAACGGCAACAAGTATGTACCTTCTGCCGCCTGTAGCAGGCGTATATGGACCCAGAATGTCCATGCCCCACTTAGCAAACGGTAGTGGGCTGTGAATGGTAGTGAGGTCAGTAGCCGGACGGTGAATTAGTTTGCCAAACCTTTGGCACTTGTCACATTTTTTCACCATCTCCATTGCATCTGCTTCCAAAGTAGGCTAAAAGTAGCCCTGCCACCTTGCCCTTTGAGCAAGCGTCCTACCGCCTATATGAGAAGCACAGTAACCAGAGTGAAGATCGTCTAGTATCTCTCGTCCTCTTTCTGGAGTAACACACTTTAAGAAGGGTTGAAGGTACCCCCTCTTGTGAAGTTCTCCCTTTATCATTTCAAAACAGGAGGCTCGTTTTTTCAGTGCTGCCGCCTGTGGAGGATCATCCGGCAGTGTACCGTTTGTCAGATATGCCCTGATTGAATCCATCCAGGTTGAGCTTCTGTCTAGGATTCCAATAGGGTTTTCCTCGATGCTTCTCTTCTCCATTACTTCCCAAAAAATAGTTCGAGGAGTATCAAAGGAGGCGGATGATGCTAATTTTGACAGCGCATCCGCCTGGTTGTTTTCTGATCTCGGCACTTGGATCAGATGGAAATCCTCAAGGGAGCCGACTGCTTGTCGGACCGCCTGTAAATACTTGATCATGGTCGGATGGGTTGCTTCGTATTCGCCATTGTACTGACTCACTATCAATTGTGAATCGGAACAGGCGTCTATTTTTCTTGCCCCTGCCGCCTTGCACATGCGGATCCCGGCTAGTAAAGCTTCATATTCTGCCTCATTGTTTGAAGCCTGAAAACTGAAGCGTAGAGCATACTCGAACCTGTCGCCCTCTGGCGACTGACATATGACGCCTGCTCCACAACCATTTGAAGTAGAGCTTCCGTCCACATATACCTTCCATACTTGGTCTGGAACTTGAGAGTCATGAGGACGAGTCATCTCTACAATAAAGTCAGCAAAGGCTTGCCCCTTCACTGCTTTTCTAGGCTCGAAAGTAACTTCGAGGCTCTGTATTTCTATGGCCCATTTGATCATTCGGCCTGACGACTCCATGATGGTCAGCGGCCGCTTGATAGGTTGGTCTGTATACACGACGACTGTATGTGCCAAAAAGTAGGGCTTCAATTTTTTAACAGCCATGAAGAGTGCAAGACCAAATTTCTCCACTAGGGGATACCTCAACTCGGCATTTTTCAGTACGTGACTGACAAAGTAGACCGGGAGCTGACAGCCGTCCCTTTCAGCAAGGAGAACAGCGCTTAACGCATGATCAGAGACGGCCAGGTACATGTAGAGAACCTCTTTGGGCAAAGGGCTGACCAGCCTCGGCAAGGAATGCAAGTGAACTTTTAATTTCTGGAAGGCGGCCTCAGCATCCGGCCCCCATTCAAACCTTGCCTTTTTCTTAATTGCCTGGAAAAAGTATAGGCATTTGTCGCCTGATCGGCTTAGAAATCTTCCCAAGGCCGCCAAACAACCTGTTAACTTCTGAACCTCTCGGATGGTACGAGGCGACTGCATGTCAATGACCGCCTTCACCTTCTCAGGGTTCGCTTCTATTCCTCTCTGATTGATAAGGAATCCGAGAAATTTCCCAGACTCAACTCCAAATACACATTTCTTGGGATTGAGCATGACATGGTGCCGCCTGAGTGTGGCGAAAGTTTCTCGGAGGTCCGACAGATGATCTTTCTGAAGTTTAGTCTTGACAATCATATCATCAATATATGCCTCGACGTTTCTCTCAATCTGATCAAAGAACACAGTGTTTATCATTCGTTGGAAGGTAGCCGGGGCATTCTTAAGACCAAACGGCATGACCGTGTAACAATATAACCCCTGATCAGTGACGAAGGCCGTCTTCTCCTGATCTTTCTTCCATAAGGGAATTTGATGGAAACCAGAATAGGCGTCCATGAAACTCATCAAGGCATGGCCGGCTGTTGAGTCGACCAGGTTATCAATTTTAGGCAGAGGATAACTGTCTTTGGGGCACGCCTTGTTTAAGTCTGTGTAGTCTACACACATTCGCCAGGTGCCATTCGGCTTTTTAACAAGCACCACATTTGCAACCCAGTCTGGGAAGTAACATTGCCGAATGAACCCTGCATCAAGTAATTTTTTAACTTCAGCGGCTGCCGCCTGACTTCTTTCTTCGCCATGGTTCCGCTTCTTTTGCCGTACCGGCTTCTTTTTCGGATCCACGGCGAGTTTATGTACCGCCAGATCAGGACTAATGCCTGGCATTTCATGGACTTCAAATGCAAAGATGTCCTTGTATTCTTTCAATAGGTTGTGAAAGTCGTCACCAAGGTTTCTCAGAGCAGTCGTCCCAACTTTGACTGTTCGGTCAGGACGTGAGTCGTCTAAGATCAGGTCCGCATGCTCACCAGCCGGCTGAGGGCGGAACTCATCCGGCCGCTCCTCTGCCAATGATTGCTATTTTCTTGCTTTTCTTGCGGACTCTGTCTGGGACGCCTTTTTCTTTTTGCCGCCTGCTTCTTGAACAGGCGCACTCTCCTTGACATTGTCAAGGTCTGTTTTTTCACCACTTGACCCAGTGGCCATAACAGTGGGCTTGACATCCGAGAGATAGCACTCTCGGGCCATCCTCTGATCTCCCCTTAGGGAGCCGACTGTTCCATTATCTCTCTCAAACTTGAGCAACATAAGAGACGGGATTATAACAGCCTTGGAATTATTCAGGGTTGGTCGACCCAGAATCATGTTGTAGGCCGAGAGTTCCTCTACTACTAGGAACCAGACTACCATGTGTCGTCCTTCCCCTTTTTCGCCCAAGCAAATGGGTAAATCTACTCGTCCTAGTGGGTGGACGACTCCTCCTCCAAACCCTATTAAAGGGTGGGAGGCCGGATGTATGCAGTCAGTCTGATATTTCAGTTTCGACAGACATTTGCTGCTGATGAGATCTGAGGAGCTCCCGGTATCTATGAGGATTCGGCCAACTCTCTGGTTGGCCACTTTACATTCAATAACGAGAGGGTCGTCATGCGGCCCCCTTACCCCTCCTAGATCCTCTTCAATGATGACAATCTCAGGAAATGTATATTTGGACGGCCGTTCTTGGTGAACAGAATTTACATCTAACCGCCTTATATTATCTTTGTTGCCCCTAATAGTAGGGCCGCCTCCTGAGAAGCCGCCTGCAATGGTGTAGACGACTGCATCATCTGTATCGGAGCTGTCGGCCTGTTGATTCTTTTTGGCCGACAGCTTTTTTGAGGAAGTGTTCCCCGTAGATTTCTTGACATAAGTGTCAAGATCACCTTGCTCAGCCAGGCGTTCTAGGTACCGCATAAGACTGATGCAGTCATTGGTGTGATGACCAACGTCATCATGATAAGCACAGATTTTATCTTGGTTCCGGTTGTTTGCAGAACCCTTCATGGGGACCGGCTTCTCAATTGAGATCCGTCCCTTGATTTCTTTTAGGATAAACTGGTTATCCTTGTTAAACGCATACTTTGGGGAGTATGGTTTGAATTCTTTTTTCTTTTTCTGGGCCGGCTGTTTAGAGGAATCAGCCGCCCAGACCTCTTTTCTTTTCTCATCTTTGTTTGACGACTGTTTCTGTCGTCCTTCTCTTTTGTCGAACCTTTTCCCGTCCGACTATTTTATCGTACACAGATCAGTCGCCTGTATATAGGCTTCTGCTTCAATCAAGGCCTCTTGAAGAGTCGCCACCCTTTTTCGAACTAAATCAAATTTGAAGGTAGACCCGTCTTTGAGACCTCTAAAAAAGTCGGTATAAGCTACCTCATCCGGTAACCCTTGAATCTGTATTCTCATCAGGTTAAACCGCCTAATGTAAGAACGAAGCCCCTCCTTCTCGCCCTGCTGAATTGTTCCCAAATCAAGGGTCGTTTTCTTCGCAGGGATGTTCATGGCGAAGTTGGACGCAAATAAGTAAGCAAGCGTCCTGAAGCTATTTACACAACCAGTCGGCAGGTTTCCGAACCATTGCTGTGCGATTCCTTTGAGAGTCGCTGGGAAACACTTGCACCAAGTGGGATCATCCAACCCTTGAAGGTACATCAGGTTGGTGAATGCCATCAGATGGTCTTCTGGGTTAGTAGTGCCGTCATAGGCGCCTACTAGTACATTTTTCACTTTGGCCGGCTGAGCGGCTTCAGTAATTTCCTTGGAGAAGGCCGACGGCTGTTCACCAAGTCTAAGCAACCGTAGCTGCCAGTCCATAGGTTGGACGTTTTTTGCTGTAGGTCCACCAAATGGAGGTGGCTGCATAAAATACTGTTGTTGCGGCACAAATGGTAAGTTTGGTACCGCCTGGGCACTATGAAAGCCGGACTGACGGGAGGTGCTGCCTGACTGACTCTCATGGTACGACTGAGTATGCCTTATCGAGGCATTTCGCAAACTGTCTTGAAAGTTTGAAGTAGAAGCCGACTCTGACAATCGGTCACTCTTCTTCTGCTCTAGCAGTAGCCGAGCATCTGTGAATGTTTACTTTGACCCGTCCGCCTGAATATGACGAACCGGTTTCCTATTTCCTGTAGGATAACGGAATTTTGTGAAATCAAGGGCAGGTGGCTCCCGCTTCCTAGATTTAGGATGAGGAGTCGCCTCTCGCCCTTAAACTGGCTTCCTCTTCAGTGAAGTGGAGGGTTTCTTGGCCGACTGCTCCTTGACTGAAGTAGGCGGCTTCTTGTTGATCAACTCTTGAATCTCTCCCTTGAAGTCCCTCATGAAGGTCATGAGTTCGTTCCTTGTGATGGGAGTAGACCCATCAGTCGGCTGTTGCCGAACAGGCGGTGCGCCTGCTGGCTCGCTTCCTGTTTGAAGATGCTCCCGTTCCCTCCTTTCGGTATGACGGGTACGTCGGGCCCTTAGGGTCCCGTCTGAAGCTGTATGAGTTTCAACTTCAAATTCACTTTCGGTGTCATGGTCCGACTGAACTTGAGGGTCGTCTACGGGACGCCTCTCTTCAGGAGTCGGTACAGACTTGGATGCCATCTCTGAAGTACTCTCCCCACAGACGGCGCCAAATGTTTCGGGGTTTTCTGATGTCCTGCGGGAGAGTTACAATTCCGAGACTGGAACCGGACGCCTGTACCTGCAAAATAACGGAGACTCCTGTGAGCTCCGCCTCCAACGTTCAAGTTAGTACCTGATTAAGGAGTAATTAATGCGGAAATTAAAGTAATAAGGTCTCTCTAGGTGAGAATGTTTAATGTAGGTAATCTGCTTTGTTAGCGAGATCAGCCGGTTATTAGTGTGTTCCGTAATGTTTTTCGCGTGTTGTTTTTGTCCCCCCCCCCTTAATGAGGATTAAGGGAGGTATTTATAACCTTGGGAAACGTGCCCATCCTAGGTTTAGGTAAACCTAGGGCCGATTGGGCTTCCCTCGGAAGTTGGGCCTGGGTGGCCGGTTTCTCCATTAGGCATGGAGTATGCCACATGTCGTGACATAACAGGTCCAAGGTGGACGAATAAGCGCGTGCCACGTGGCAAGCCCTGACAGTTCCAACTAGGGGACACTTGGCAGGTCCTGATTGGCCCACGTGGCGCATTCCGATTGGTAGGAGCAAAATCCCCTAATCAAGTGCTATAGAGGTTACTTGGTCAATAATATAGTGATTACTCAAACAATGTTATAAATAAGGGTTACTTAGTCAGTCTTAGAAGTTATTTACTCAGTTAGTATTACAAGGGTTTACTCGGTCAATTTTATAAGGGTTACTTTGTCCGGCTAGATGGTGTAGTTAGTGGCATACAAAATACATTTCTATTTAAAAAAATATTAGAGAATAAGTCAAAAATAAGTTTTAATCTTTACATTAAATTTAGTTTGGTAAAGATGCTTTTAGCTCAGCAAAGATAATTTAAGTTCATTAAAAAAAAAATTTAAGTCAATAATAACATAGATATCTATTCACAAACAAAATTTAAAAAAGTATCATCATATATATATAATACATATGATATTATATGTCTAATACGTTATCAAAACGAATTATTTGTCCGTATTTAACATTAAAGTAAAAATAATATCTGTAGACACCCAATTGTGTCTCCCCAAAAACCAAACTCAGTGATGAATACTTTTCACGTTGCTTGATTATCGAATGAAGTAAAAGTGTGAAAAGTCTTGTGATGTGTTTGTTTTAATAAAAATCTCTTTCTTTCTGTTTTTGAAATCTTCTCTATTTATGGAAATAGCCAGTCCAATTTAGTTTGGTCCATGATAAGGGTCCATTAATAGTGAAGTTGGGTCAGGCTCGTAAAGAGCTTTCTAATGTTGTAATATAAGCCCTATTCCGATGAATAATGAGGAAGTTATGGTCCAAATATTAATTTGGGTCTGAAATGGTTTTATTGCCCAATGATCTAGTAGAGGGTCCATTAATTATTATTCCTAAAATTATTAGGATTGATTATGGTCTTCTAGAACTGTCTAGAAGGTTATTTTGAGTTCTAATAGCATTAGGATTGATAATTATTCTCTTAGAAAAAATAATGAATTTGATTTGAAATAAAATAAGTGTTTTATTTTGATAAAATCTAATTTAAACGGAGTTTAAATATAATTGCTTAATTATATTAAGAAGAGGATTATGTACAAAAGCGCGTTTTATCTTTTAACCAGCGCCAAACGACAGAGTTTGTCGCCATGCGTGATTACTATCGTTTCGCGATGGGCTCTGTCGTTGGCGACAGGATCAATTTTATTCCGATTCAAATTCTGGTTTGTTTCTATCGATTCCGGACTATTTTCTTATAAATAGGGGTTGTATTTCCCCATTTTTATTCATTCACAGTCATCAACAATTTTCTATTCTCTTCTTTCTCTAAAATCTAGAAGCTTATTCTTCTCCCTCTTTCTAAACCTTCTTCCCTTTCACAAAATTCTGCATTCACAAGTCCTAGACACACCTAGCCAAGTTCGAAATTGCCTTCCCCTTAGACGTGAAAGGTTGATAATTTCTGAGGGCTTGGTCCTAAATCTTATTTCAATTCTTTGATTAAATTTATTGTTTAAATTTTCCTTGATGTTACTAACGTGTGTATTTTGTTATTAGAAAGAGATACGAGGCATACAGGTTAGTAATTTAATTATTTTGTTATTTTTATGATATAGAAATCATGCTTTAATTATTTTAATTCATAGTATCATGTAAAGATGTCTTTATTGATTTCTAGTATCATGTTTAAGGTGTTTTTTTTTGTTGTTTATTAGATAGCCACAAGGGCAGGTGATGAGTTTCAATCCCAGTATCACCTGGAATCGGGAGGGGAGCTCTAACCACTTGAGCTATCCCTCACACTCACTCATGTGTAGGGTGTTTATTATTATTTATTTCTTCCTAATATTATGTTAGTATCAAGTTAGGATTGAAGATTTGATTTTAAATGTTTAGTGACATGTTAGGGTTTGTTATTAATCTTGTTAGTATCATGCCTAGGATCTTGCTAATATTATTATGCTTTATTGATATTGTTATGGTGATGATTGTTGTTATGTTGCTTGATGTATATTATTGTTATTGCTTGATCACGCCTTTAATGCATGATTAGAGGGAATTTGTACTTGTAATCAGGTTTAATAAGATAATTAATAATCTTGTTTAGGCTAATATGATTATAATTCAAGTGATCGCCAATAATAGATTTGTTTGTGCATTTATATTCAACCAACATAGACCTAAACAGGTTTAGGGTTAACCTAATGATTGAATGTTAATCAGAAAGCGCACATGAATATGAAAAGAATAAAGTAAAGGCCTATTTTTTGGGTAGATTCAATGTATTTTAGGTTGGATTTGTACCTTCATCTCCGAATATCCAGTCATGGTTCCAGACCACAATGGAGTTAGTGATCTTATGGATTGTGAATGGGTGTAACCTTCACCATGTGAATGGTTTACAAGTTCCTAAAACTTGTTGGCGACTCTTTTGTAATACCCTAAATCTTGGAGTATTTTTAGTCAACGATTGCTTTTCAAAAATAAAATTTTAAACTAATTATTATTATTTTAAAAGTGTATAATTATTATTATTTTCGGATTTGAAAAAAAAAAAAAAAAAAAAAAACTGATTTTGGATAATAAACAGAAACTTGTTTGAAAACTGATAAAAAGGAGTTTTAAAAACATGTTTACTGAGATAATGTAACAAACTCAAGATAAGTTTGACCTTTGGGAAATTTCTAGATTCAAAACTAAACAACTCAATTATATAAAGGCCCTTTAATCTCAAAATTTCAATACGTACTTTTACTCCCAAAGAATACTCATCATCTCCTTCAATCTTTTCTCAAAAAAAGAAAAAGTAAAAAGAAAATCAAAGCCGAAGAACCGAATTCAAAACTAATCTGCAACCCGTCACCTTCCTCCTTATTTTGGTTTTGGTTTTGATAACTATATCACTATTTCTGTTATTTTTTTTATTTCTTTACCGATTCCCTTGGCTTGGTGGAGTATAGTTATGTTTGATGTACTGGATTTTAGGGGTGAATGTCGGTGATGGTGGTGATGACGATGATGATGATGGTGATGATGGTTGTAATAGTATCAATCGTTTAACTCCTTAATTAGTTGTTGATAATTATATTTTTGGGCTGATTAGATTATAGGGGATAATAAATAAATTTTACGCTCATTTTTTTCCGTTAGTCGTACAACTATCTAATTTAGGTTATTTCTTTGTTTAATTGTAGACGGAGGCTACTAGGTGAACGTTTCGGAGGTTTATTACCTTGAGTTTTACGCACGATTAAGGTAATTTTCAATGTCCATCATCTTTAGAATCCCGTTAGGAAATAGTTTTGAAATATTGTGTGCCAAATACGTGCTTATGTAATTATAGGTGATGAGTGTGCTATCGTATGATATTATGGAATCATATTATATACGAGTTTTCTATTTTGTGTACTAATATATGTATTTTCGAAAAATTTGATTATTTGTTATCGTATGAGTTTTTAAAATAAATAAAATCTTGGGAATTGGATGATGGATTATATGTGATTGATAGTTTCTATGCCAGGTAGGATGACTATGTTCTGATAATATTGGAATTGAAATGTTGTTACTTGGGATTATATTGATTTTTGCAATACTCGTATGCAATGTGATCGGACAATGTAATCTAATAAAATGTACAGTGAAATTTAATTTAAGAAGGGAAATGAAACCCGAAAGGGTGAAGAATAGGTTGCCCACCTGTAGGGAATAAATTTCAAGCGTTAATCCCCTACCTTGAACCCCACTGTGATCATACACTAAAGTACGGTAACGTCCAAAGGGAAAGAAGATAAAGCAAAAGAGTCGCCAACAAGTTTTAGGAACTTGTAAACCGTTCACGAGGTTAAGGTTACACCCCTTAACGATCCAGGAGATCGTCAACTTCATAAGGTCTTGAACCAAATAAGGGTTCGGGGATGAAGGTACAAATCTAACCTAAAAGAGATTAAATCTGACCTAATAATAGGCCTCTACTTTATTCTAATCGTATTCATGTGCGCTTTTTAATTAACATGCAATCACTAGGATTAACTCTAAACCTGTTTATCTATGTTGGTTGAATTTAATGCGCAAATAAACTTATTATTGGCGATCACTTGAAATTATAATCAAATTAACCCTAAATAAGATTATTAATATCTTATTAAGCATGATTACAAGTACCGAATTCCCTTTAAACATGCATAAAAAGTGTGATCAAGCAATAACAAATAAATATCAAGCAACACAATTAATAATCAATATCATGAATAATAATAATAATAATAATAATAATAATAATAATAATAATAATAATAATAATAATAATAATAATAATAATAATCATATTAATCATAATAATTATATCAATAATAAAATTATGATCATAATCAAAACAATTATAAAATAATCATAAATCATGTTAAAGCATAATAGAAATAGCAAGATCCTAGGCATGATACTAACAAGATTAGTAACAAACCATAGCATGTCACTAAGCAATAAAAATCATATCTTTAACCCTAACATGATACTAACAATCATAAATATTAGGATGAACGTAGGAAGCATCGTAACAATCATATTTAATATTAAAGTTACCCTAGACATGATACTAGGAACATAATAATAACATGATAAACATGATTTCTACATCATAATATCAATTAAAACCATTAAAGCACTTACTTTGATGTCTCGTACCTCTTTCTAAAAACAAAATACACAAGTTAGTAACTTCCAGGAAAATAATAAACAAAACAATTAAATTAAATAATTGAAAGAGAGATTTGGAACCAAACCCTCAGAAATTAAACCTTTCACGTCTAGGGCGAAGGCAACTTCGAATATGGCTTGGTGTTTCTAGATCTTGCGAATGCGGAATTTTGTATGTAAAAAAGCAATTTTTGAAAAGACAGAGATGGATTAATTAATTGATTAAGGAAATTAGTGAATTAACTGAATGAAAACTGATTGTAAGTGAATGCTAATTAAAACTGATTGTTGATGAGAATTGGTGAATTAAAAGAATAAGAGAGAATTGAAAACTGGTTTTAAAATAAGAATCGATGAAATCTGGTGAATGAAAACGGAGTTTTTAATACGTTATTTATAGAGAAAATCAACCAAAAAGATAAATTAACAAAACAGAGTCTAGCGTACGAAAAACAGAGCTAGCCCCAACCCTAGCTAATTGGCGCCAGGCGCCAATGGCTAGCACCAGGCGCCAATGGCTGGCGGCGCTACTGCCTGGAGTCAGGCGCCAAGCATGTTTTTAACGCGTTTTCGAAAATTAGATAAGTTTGCCGTATTGGAGGATAAAATCGTATATTTTCCTCAAAAATGTTTTTTGATTTTAATTAAAACTCTGAAAAGTCAACAAAAGTCAATTTATCAATGCTAATTGAATTAGGAATGAAAAGAACCTTCTAGAAGAATCTAGAAGACTAAAACCATTCCTAATTGCATTAGGAATGATAAATCATATTAGGCCCTCCCCTAGATCATTGGGTCGTATATAAGACTCAAACCAGGTCCAGTTTAGTAAATTGGCCATATCTTCCTCAATATTCATCGGAATTGGGCTTATAATATATCGTTGGAAAAGTCTTTGCAAGACCCATCCAACTACACTACTATTGGACCCATATAATAGACCAATCAAACTGGATTGGCTGTTTTCTTAAAATAAGTTTTCAAAAACAGAGAGAAGAGAAAAGAAATAAAAAAACTATCCGCAACACTAAACTTTCCACACTTTCACTTCATTCGGTTATGATTCGACGTGAAAAGTACTCATCACTGGGTTCGGTTTTTGGGGAGACACAAATGGGTGTCTACAGAAGCCCCCACTTTGACTGAGTTTGGAGAAATGCGAGTTTCGAAAACAAAAGTCAAAGTATCGATAGGGACGGAGAATGATTCAGAACGTTCTGCGATCTTAAATCATTCTTGTAATGCCGATACCTGCAAAACTAGCGTTAGTTAAACAGATAAAAGAGTTAAGAAACGCGTATCTTGCACCTTCAAGCACACGTCTTTGAAAGTAACCGATTGTTTTGATGACCTCCTGCAAGCTAGAGAATGTCATCCCGCTTGAAAACTGCTACGCCTGTAACTGCTTCCAATTTAGAAGTTGCTTCGCCTGAAACGATCCTCCCCCGCTTTGATAATATTCCACGTCTAAGGGAATACCATCGAAGATTATTTCTCTCGAAACAATCCTTAGTTGTTTGTGACAACTCTCCACAATCTAGGGAACGCCACCTTGCTGTTTCGATGTTCACTCGTCTCTGAACAAAGATATTCTTTTTGATATGTTCACGCGTCTCTGAACAAAGAGATTCTTTTTGATATGACACCAATTTTCGCTGTGATAGTCTTCGAAAAGATCACTGCTTTTTAATCCTTAATGCTGCTATGCCAGTATGTCGGCGCTTTGCTGCTTATGAACCAGTATGTCGGTGCTTTTGCTGTGATGACAATCCTCTTTTCTTTGGGAATAGTTGCCAACACAACTCTTGTATGATGTATGACAATCCGATTTAGGGAAAGTTGTCAATGCCGCGTAACAATCCATCCACGATGAAGTGGCAATCCGTATCTCGGGAAATTTGCCAAAATCCAATTTTTGGAAAAGTTGCCAATGCTTCATAACAATCTTTCATAAGAACTTTGCTACGATCGACAATCCACATCTTGGAATATAACTCTTGAAAGCAATCCACCTTGGAAATTTGCCAAAGCTATGCGACAATCCTTTTGGGAAAATATTGCCACAATTGACAATCTGCCTCTTGGAACATTTGCAAAAAAAAAGAGTCGACCGACAATCCACTTCGGGAAAATTTGCCACTTATTGAAATGAATGACAATCCACGTTGAGGAACCTTTGCCGAAATTTATGATGAGTAAAGACCTACAACAATCCTTTGGGAAATTTTTCCACAGGAAACTGGGTGTATGACAATCCAATCTCGGAAAACTTGTCAGCGATCTATGAATGTATGACAATCCGAACTTGGAAAAATTTTCCAAACAAAGAAGGAGCACGACAATCCACGCTTGGAAACTTTGCCAGAGATGACAATCCAATCTTGGAAAAATTGTCGTTGAAGAAGATGCACGACAATCCATTTTTGGAAATATTGTCAGTTGGGGATGACAATCAAATTTTCGGAAAACTTTGTCGTTTAATAAGAATGCGCGACAATCCATATTTGGAAATATTGTCGTTTAAGTGCTTCCTTTTGAACCAATTGTAATGAGCCAGTGTTTTAGGCGCTTAAGCTAAGTGAGACGATTTTTTTGTCAGGTCAATCACTTACTACGATTGTAATTGAGCCGACTACTAATCATGTCAAATTGCTTATAGGGGATAACTGGCGTACCAAGGAACCCGAAATTGTTGTATGAGGTCGAAATCATCTTTCTGAGAGGCTTCGAGCTCTGTCGTTGCTGAGATATCTCTGGCGCCAAGAATTGACTCTGTCGCCGAACGCTGTGATAGGGTCTTCCCTATTCTGCTGCACCTGTATTTATTTTGACTATAGAACTTTTCCAATTTCTTTTAATTATCTTAGGGTTGACCTAAGGCTTAATGTTGATTGACTCAACTCATTGACTTGACACGACTCAAGGCATAAACTTGACTCTCTGTGATTGACTGACTCGAGGTTGACTCGACTCAAAGTAAAATGGCACGTGTGACTCATGACCCGTGTGTGCATTGTGTTGACTCAATGTGACTAAAAAATGCAAAAAGCAAAAATTTTCCGTCATTTTGTGGAGGGTACCGACTTTCTCCCGAAAAAGAAAGACGCGAAAAAGAATCGAAGTTTTGAAGGTACATGTTGAATGAGCTTAGTCAAATGTTGTTTGATACTATCTCTCAAGGTGCAAGGATTAATCCATCCTAGGCTATCTCAACTGTTGACTCCATGATGAAAGTATTTGGGTAACTTAGGCACGGAGGCTAAGCACTTCATACTTCAATGTACAATGACAATTATGATTAATGAGCGATTTTGATATGACAAGGCATGCTTCAGCGTTATGTTAAGATTTCATGACAAAGGGTTCCTAAGGGAAGTATATATGGTCATGTATCTGTGCAGCGTGTGAAAGTGACACTAAAGTTAGGCCGCAAGAGCTAAGTGTGTGGAAAGATATTATTTTAAGAAGAGTCAAATGATGGTGACTGTTAGGCTAGGTAAGCTAATGATATAAGGATCAGGCCCCCAAGTCTAGCTCTAAGTGAATAGGGATGAGCATAGGAGATCCCTTGATATGATCATGGTGAAAGTGTGTGAATGTGAATATGAATGCGTGTTTATTACGGCCGCACCTCGATGTGAGGTTGCCTACGTATCCGTTAGGAATTAGGCCGAACGTAGCTCTAGCCGAACCTCGCACAAGTGTGTGTATACCTCAAAAAGTTCTTTTTAAGGGTTGTAATGTGGTTAGGCTAAAGGTTGAAGAAGAAGGGGATAACAGGCTCAAGACCCTAGATAAGCCCCCAAGGTGTGCAACTTGCTTTTGAATTTTTATATTTTAATGCTTGAGTTTCTACTATTTTTTAGCGCTCTTTTATCTTTTGCTTTAGCATCTATTTTATCTTTATAAGCGTGGGCAATCCCGATCATGCGGTCTATCACTCACTTGGCATTCATGTTTCTCAGGCACGGTACCGAGCACTCGATAAGAGACGCAATCTGAGACGTGTTCTTATCGAAGATATTTTCATATCAAAGACATTGGAACACTTGCCCTTTTGTAAACTTTTATTTATTTTTAGTTTTTTGCTTTTTTAATATTTTGAAATCACTCAAGCCTTGTTCTTTGAAAATTGCATAAGCTGCGCACCATCCCATCCCAAGGTTAAGTAGATGTAGGTTGAAGAAAGAAAGGTCTATCGTTAGACGAGGCTCAAAGTGGTTTATGAAGAAAGGATCGCATATTTGAAGGGTGAAAGGTGATATGATGTGGCTACAAGGGGTGCCTCAAATCATTGGTATACCCTATGCTTAATTCGACATGGATTTTTTTTTTAATACAATATAATGAAATGATCATCTAAGGAAATAAATGCTCATTTTATTAAAGGAAAAGAAATAAAGAACCTACAAAAATAATCTAAGGGAAAAGAAAGGTGCCTATGCTAGACTTATTAGGGAAAGGAAAAAATGAAAAAGAAATAGAAAAATAGGTAATCAAATCTTGCGTTGCAGCTCGCCTCTTGTCTAGTGTTGTTCGCTTCATCATCACCCAGTCTTCTCGCTAGCTAGAGGCAATGGGATCTTGTTTGCTTCTATGAGATCTTGAATGAGATTTTGAAACCTGTAGCATTCATCAGTAGTATGTCCGCGCCCTCGATGATACTTGCAATAGGATTTTGGATTCCATCTCGAAGATCGATTTTCTGGTGTTGGATCCTCGGTAGGACCAATAGGTTTGATTAATCCTCGAGCATAGAGACGATCGAAAGCAGCATCGTAGGTCATTCCAATGGGTGTGAACTCTTGCCTGGGTTTCCTTTTAGATCCTTGATTGTCCATAGCTAAGACACCATTATGGTCAAAGGTACTAACATTATTACTAGAGTGGGAGTTTTCGGAAGAAGAAGGATTGTCGTTTTTCTTTCCTTTCCAGCCACCGTGGTTACTATTGTTAGTAGCTTTTTGCTTTGCGAGGTCATCTTCGATTTCAATTCCGATGTCATAAACGGCCTTGAAAGTATTCAGATTGTGTTGATATTTTAAATGCTTTGAATACTTTTCTTGGAGATTCTTGATAAACATCCTCACAGACTCCTTTTCGGTGGGGACCTCAATCATCTTGGCGGAAGTTTCTCTCCATTTGTTAAAGAAAGAAGTAAAGCCTTCATTCTCTTTTTGTCTTAGCATCTCGAGTTGTCTATGGTCGGTTTCAACTTGGATATTGCACTTGTACCTATCAACGAAAGCGTTTACTATCGATTCCCAGGTAGAGGTTTTCTCCTTGTCAAGGGAGAAGAACCATTGTTGGCAAACGGTTTCAAGAGATAGTGGGAACAGAGAGGGGAAAACCTTCTTATCGATACCCTTAATGCTCATTATAGTTTCAAAAGCTCTTAAATGTAAGTAAGGGTTATCTGTTGCCTTGAATTTAGGGATGTCAGTTGCGTTGAACTTATGCGGAAGAAGTTCCTTATCCAGCGAGACCCCTTGTGAACTCATGCCCTGAAATTTATAGTCACTAGATAGCTTACTTAGACTCTCTTGCATGAGGTTCATTTGTTGTTGCTGCACAGGATCATCGATCTTGAGTGTGAGTAGCTTCAATGTCTCAGTCACGTTATTCAATTGACTTCTAAGTTCATTAACTTCCTCTCGAGTTGCCATTATCTTCTTAGCCTTCCTCTTTTGACAAATCGGTTTATCAAAAAGCGAGACTTGAATAAAGAGGTTGTCCTTGATTAATCGCCCTTCTCTCCTCGACCAAGTACTGTGGAAAAGGAATTTGGGGATATTCATTGTTAATTATTTGACTCAAACTTTATTCAACATGGAATGGATGGAGGAAGTGAAGAAAGATTGGAATGGAATGTGAAGGAGAATGATATAGATGGAGGGATAAGAAGAATTAGGAATAGAATTTACCCCCAACTCAAATGACGGAAAAGACCGACTCATGCATGAACCTAAAACATGGTCATGGTGACATATACTCGAAGTGTGTGCTAAGACTAGTGAGTGTAGGTGATATGTTAAGACTCATGTCATGACCATGTGGCTAGACTATGTGACTAGACTCAATTAATGACTCGACAACGAAAATCAACCGAATTAATTAGCAAACTGGTTAATTATACACTAGGTGATGACTCGACCAATAACCCGAACTGTCGGCCAAACGACAGGACTGGCGTCACACTGTGTAGCTTGGCGCCAGACGACAGAGTTGTCGCCAGGCGCCACACTCCACAGTGTGGCGCTACAGCTCAGACTTTGGCGCCAATATTGGAGCTTCAATCTGGGACTGTTTTCGGTGTTATTAATCAACTGGGGTATGCCTAAAGTCGTACTAGGTCAATTCCGATTAAAATATTAGACTTTATCGACTCAAATTAATTAATTAATTAATTAATTAATTAGGCAAAGTTCTTCAAGTCATTAATTTATTTAATCTCAACACAAGTGAAACAAACGGTTAAGAGAAACATAGAATATATGAACAACAAATAATGTACAATGAGTCAAGTAGGCACAATATGATGCAATGAGTTTGCAACCTAACCATGGCTCTAGTTCTCTAAAGTTCAGGATATGTTTTAGTCAATAGAGGGTCCATGGTTAATTGTCCGGATACACCGCGCGGAAGCCTAACCGTGAAGGGTTGGCGCGAGTGGATGGGACACCGCGAGTTTTAGAAAAAACTCACTTCCATGGTTTGGTGAATTCATCTCGGATGTACCCTTTGTTGCACGGAGCGTTCAATCGGATAGATAGAGCATGAATTCCCATAGGGTTATGTCCATATGTAGAACACATATGGGTTTCAGAAAAGTGAGAAAAAATTCAATCAGGAAGTAGGATCGAGCAAACAATACGAAAAATCGGTCGAAATTAGAACGCATATTTCTGGCTCGGTATTGGGGGAGGTTGGCGCCAGCAATCAGAGACTGGCGCCAGTTTTTAATTGTAGCGCCTGGCGCCAATACTAGCGTCTTGCGCTACGGCTAAAAGTCTGGCGCCAAGCTCTGGCCCCTGGCGCTACTTCCCACATGCCTCAGCAGCTTTCTGTGCTCGATAAAATTTTTCAGTTTCGCGCGGTGTTATTTTGGTCCTAGTTGTGAAAGATATTTCTCAAATTTCCTACGTGTAAAATCCTATGTTTTTAACTCATTACGGATGGTCTTTCCAATGAGATCTTTTTTATGCATATGACAATAATGTTAATCAAAATTACGCACATGAAATACTTAGAACGTTTTGAGTCTGATCCACTCATTCTAAATCATTGCCGAAACAAATTCAGGAATTAAAATAGAAATCCTCCCCAATGGAGTCGCCAAAAACTGTAGGGAATAAATTTCAAGCGTTAATCCCCTAACTTGAACCCCACTGTGATCATACATTAAAGTACGGTGGCGTCCAAAGGGAAAGAAGATAGAGCAAAAGAGTCGCCAACAAGTTGTAGGAACTTGTAAACCGTTCACGAGGTTAAGGTTACACCCCTTAACGATCCAGGAGATCGTCAACTCCATAAGGTCTTGAACCAAATAAGGGTTCGGGGATGAGGGTACAAATCTAACCTAAAAGAGATTGAATCTGCCCTAATAATAAGCCTCTACTTTATTCTGACCGTATTCATGTGCGCTTTTTAATTAACATGCAATCAATAGGATTAAATCTAAACCTGTTTATCTATGTTGGTTGAATTTAATGCGCAAATAAACCTATTATTGGCGATCACTTGAAATTATAATCAAATTAACCCTAAATAAGATTATTAATATCTTATTAAGCATGATTACAAGTACCAAATTCCCTTTAAACATGCATAAAAAGTGTGATCAAGCAATAACAAATAAATATCAAGCAACACAATTAATAATCAATATCATGAATAATAATTATAATAATAAAAATAATAATAATAATAATAATAATAATCATATTAATCATAATAATTATAGCAATAATAAAATTATGATCATAATCAAAACAATTATAAAATAATCATAAATCATGTTAAAGCATAATAGAAATAGCAAGATCCTAGACATGATACTAACAAGATTAGTAACAAACCCTAGCATGTCACTAAGCAATAAAAATCATATCTTTAACCCTAACATGACACTAACAATCATAAATATTAGGAAGAACGTAGGAAGCATCGTAACAATCATATTTAATATTAAAGTTACCCTAGACATGATACTAGGAACATCATAATAACATGATAAACATGATTTCTACATCATAATATCAATTAAAACCATCAAAGCGCTTATTTTGATGCCTCGTACCTCTTTCTAATAACAAAATACACACGTTAGTAACTTCAAGGAAAATAATAAACAAAACAATTAAATTAAATAATTGAAAGAGAGATTTGGAACCAAACCCTCAGAAATTAAACATTTCACGTCTAGGGCGAAGGCAACTTCGAATATGGCTTGGTGTTTCTAGATCTTGCGAATGCGGAATTTTGTATGTAAAAAAGCAATATTTGAAAAGAGAGAGATGAATTAATTAATTGATTAAGGAAATTAGTGAATTAATTGAATGAAAACTGATTGTAAGTGAATGCTAATTAGAACTGATTGTTGATGAGAATTGGTGAATTGAAAGAATAAGAGAGAATGGAAAATTGGTTTTAAAATAAGAATCGATGAAATCTGGTGAATGAAAACGGAGTTTTTAATACGTTATTTATAGAGAAAATCAGCCAAAAAGATAAATTAACAAAACAGAGTCTAGCGTACAAAAAACAGAGCTGGCGCCAACCCTGGCGCCAGGCGCCAATGGCTAGCACCAGGCGCCAATGGCTGGCGCCAGGCTTGGTTCCAGGCGCCACTGCCTGGAGTCAGGAGCCAAGCATGTTTTTAACGCGTTTTCGAAAATCAGATAAGTTTGCCGTACTGGAGGATAAAATCGTATATTTTCCTCAAAAATGCTTTTTGATTTTAATTAAAACTCTGAAAAGTCAACAAAAGTCAATTTATCAATGCTAATTGAATTAGGAATGAAAAGAACGTTCTAGAAGAATCTAGAAGACTAAAACCATTCCTAATTGCATTAGGAATGATAAATCATATTAGGCCCTCCCCTAGATCATTGGGCCGTATATAAGGCTCAAACCAGGTCCAGTTTAGTAAATTGGTCATATCTTCCTCAATATTCATCGGAATTTGGCTTATAATATATCGTTGGAAAGGTCTTTGCAAGCCCCATCCAACTACACTACTATTGGACCCATATCATGGAACAATCAAACTGGATTGGCTGTTTTCTTAAAATAAGTTTTCAAAAACAGAGAGAAGAGAAAAGAAATAAAAAAACTATCCGCAACACTAAACTTTCCACACTTTCACTTCATTCGGTTATGATTCGACGTGAAAAGTACTCATCACTGGGTTCGGTTTTTGGGGAGACACAAATGGGTGTCTACACCACCAGTAGTTATGGTTGCTACTAGTTAGTTTAAATTATTGTATATTGATGTTAGTCTTTCTCCTAATCACTGGGTATTAGTGAGGGGTGTTCATACTAGGGACATTCTGTTTTAATTTATGGTCAATTACGGTTACGAGCGACCCTCTGTAAAGTAGGTGGTGACAGGGACTAGTACTGGCGTTCTCTTTCCCTTTCTTAACTAAGTAAAAAAGTGTTATGTGACAAATTGATTTTGGTTGAGTATTATAATGTTTATGAGACTATATTATGTATAAAATATTTTCGAACTAAAATTATTTATTTTACGGGATGGAGTTGGAATTACTTAGTTTATCTGATTTTGGGTGTTTTCTCTCTTTTCTTGTTTCTGATTTATTTTGCAGATTGGTAAGACGGTACTCGGTTACGTGTAAGGAGATGTTAGAATAATCACGTAGCTAAGACAATTCAGTTTATTTTCGAATTAAATTATTCCCTTTTTAACTATTGTTTTAAAATAATTTGCACTTTTGATGTAATGACTATTTCTTTTTGCCACCACTTAGACCACTTAGTTTATTAAATAGTATTTCGTTTTGCTTTGAATTTATTTTTTACGGAAAATAAGTGTAGCAGTAACACTCCCAGAGTTCGACGGTTGGGTTGTGAAATTTAAAAGGTTACTCTTATTGTTTTAAAAAGACTCGAATTTTGGGGGTGTTACAAATTGGTATGTAGAGCCAAGATTCACTAGTACATAATTAACCTTAAGTAACACCCTAAAAGTGTTATATAAAATGGTATAAGTGTTATTATAGACAATAGGTAACACTTTAGTGGGTGATACATCCGTCCATGTTACCTAAGGTCTTATGTAACACTTTGGGTAACATATGATAAAAGTGTTACTATAAAACATCTTATGTAACACTTTTTATATTATTAGTATCATTTATATAGTGTTACTTTTTAATTCTTATGTAACACTTAATTATCTCTAGTAACATTTTCCAATCATATAGTAACACTTTATCATACTTTATGTATCACTTTTGCAAACTAATATAACACCTTATCGATTATTAGGTAACATTTTACAATCATCTTTTGACATTAAGTATCACTATATTTGACATTATGTATCACTTGTATATTAAAATGTACAACCATGACACAAACGTGTAATTAAAATATACGATAAATAATAATTGGAATTGATAAAATTTCATATATCCTTCCCAAAAAAAAAACCATAAACACCATTTTTTTATCTCGCTAAACAATCTAATAATAAAAAATAAAAATAAAATATCAACTTCGCCACCAAATTCCAAACAGAATAGGCAAAATCACAATCAACGTAGTTGCAAACAAACATCATTAATAATTGAAGACAATAGCATCTTGTAGCTAGCTCGGTAGTAGTAGCAGACATCAATTACAACAGGAGATCACCGTAACAGCAGTAGTCAGCAGTAACAATGACAGCAACAGCAGCATACAGCTCTTTGCTTTAGACAAGGCATCATGAAAAGAAAGACATGATTTCATCTACCAATGTAATCTCATATAAGGAGTTGCACATGTTCTGTCTTTAGCCATGTTGAGTTCCTGCATACACAACCAAAAGAAAATGAACAATCCACTTAGCTAAAAAAAACCAACTTGTTACGACTAACTTATGCTAGAAAATGATACTGCACCAACTGCTTACATTCTTACATGATCCAATGGCGACACTGAACCAACTGCTTACATTCTTACATGATCCATTGGCGACAATGAACCCTGTATAACCTGGTTATTCAGGATAATGATTGTTTACATATAATGTGATAGCCATTAAAGCTTCATTTGCACGAGAGGTTAAGAAACATATACATAAATTAATGAGCTAAGTAATTGAGACTTTAACTAACATATTGATCCTGGACATAAAATAATATAGAGTTATTATACTAGAGAAAACCCAGAACATAAAATTTATGCATCAATTCAAACAAAATATAGAATAGAAAAATTTTCATAATCGCTCTTTTTCTATTCACGACTGTCTAAAAATAACATTCCAATTATAGAATTATTCATGTTAGTATATACTTATCTATCATTAACCAAGCCTTGTAACATTTAAAAATCCAAAATATCCTAACCTATACAACCAGATCAAAATAACCAAATCGATAATAGAGTCTAATAAGTATATGAAATTTTGACTCTAAATTTAATATAAATGAGAGTATATATGAAAAGAAAGCATACCCATAAACACTCAAATTGAGTAGCAGCAACTCACCAACTACCGTTATCAAACAACACCACAATTTCATTTT
This sequence comes from Chenopodium quinoa, assembly GCF_001683475.1. NCBI lineage: Eukaryota > Viridiplantae > Streptophyta > Magnoliopsida > Caryophyllales > Amaranthaceae > Chenopodium > Chenopodium quinoa. The sequence continues at coordinate 2,352,068 of NW_018744821.1, read as the reverse complement.
CTTCTCCCACTTTCTCTTACTCCACTTTAGCAATATCCACACATAAATAAAGAAAGAAAATTTTTATTTATCTAACAAAAACAGACGAGGAGACCCATTATTATTTTACCAGCCAATATTCCTTTCCCTCTTTCTTGCCATAGGAACCCTTGCTGAAACCCAGCTACTTTTCACACTTTACTTTGTCATACCATTCAATCTCCCTAGAACAAGAAATACTTGTTTTAAGAAATTAGTACAAAGAAAATAAATGTTACTACATTAAATTTCTAAATGGCAGGAAAGAGAGTATTAAAAATACTGATATCACAACCCAAATGGTAAAAAATTATACAATGAATATTAGAACTAAGAGTATAAGAGTAGACTTTATATATACTTTCAACAAGTCACATGCATTTAGGAAGTTCTCATGGCAATATGGCATCATAAGAGCCATGATTAATGTCGGAAATAGCCTTGGCATCCGACATAATATCAGGTTGTCAGGCTACAAATAACAAACTATGTGATCCTAATCATCTGTGGGAATTTGAAGAATTAATAAATGGGAAAATTATTTTCAGAAAATATAAGCATCAAAACTACAGCATCAAATTTACAGAATTAAATATAAGCCAAAAGTGGAAATTTTTTTAGAAGATATAAGCATCAAAACTGAAAAAATGGAAAGAAATAAAATGAGAAATTAGTTTCAAAAAATATAATCACTTTCTTTTACTCACCGTATCAAACATTCCCACTAGTCCATAGTCCGTCCAAACCTTGACCAAAAGAAAAAAGGCAAAGAGATAACGGAAAAGTCTAGAATGAAATGCATGATTCATAAAGCTTAAAAATATAAGACAGTTTAGGTTTGAAAGAAAAACAAAAGCTACATAAAGAACAAGTACAATGATTCATGATATGTATGTAGCCACTATACAATCAATTTGGAGTTATAAGGTAAAATATCCCTTACACTAGGACAAGCATTGAACTACAAAAGTGGCTATAAAATTCACAATTTCTAGAAGTACTTACTTGTCAATAGCAAATATATAACAAACAAGAGATGCTCTCTATATTCGTAGAGGGGGGGGGGGGTTTGGAGTAATTTAAGTATAAAGTCATCTTTGTTTTATTTAAATTAAATGCTCTTTTTTTCTTTCCTCATAAAACTCTTTTTTATGAATTCAAATGTGAGAGTTGAATACACAATTAAGGCATGAAGACAAATCAATTATCTACATTGAACTCTTACCTACAATCTCACCAATCCACTGTAGGTAAGGGCAAGATGAATTAACCAAATAGACAAATCACCAAGCTCACCAATCCACTGAAGGTAAGGGCACGATGAATTAACCAAATAGTCAAGGTATTGCATAATTATATTTGCAACCTCGGTCTTGCCCGCTATACTCTTGTATCTAACTAATATGGATTTGTTTGGATTAAGTGTCATTCAATAAGATTTGAACTCAAAATTGGTCATATATATATGTAAACATAAAATTGGTCACATATATATAATTGGTCACCTCATTCTATAATGTTAATTGTCCAAGTCAAAAATATCAATCAACAAATAATTCACAATATAATCACCAGGATTAACAGAAAAACCATCAAGATCTTGTTTGCTTAAAGCTCATCAATTAGTCCATTTATATCAAATAGAGAATTGACATCTTCAATGATAGCTAAAATGTCATAAGTCCATAGTTTATGAAATTATATCGGAAATTTTCTCAAATTTCTAGAATACAAATTCAATAAATCAAGGAATTCCATAAATCAATATAGATATTCAGCCATCACTTAATTCGACTAACATCGTCAAAGCTTGACACAAGTATTGACGCTAGAATGTTAATTAACTCAAACAAATAAAATTAACCCAATTCAATAATTAGAGATTAATATATAAAAAAATAAAAATAAAATAGCAAACCTAAGGAGTGGTGGTTTTGACAGTAGCAGGAATAGTGACATGCATTAGATTGAATATCAAATATTATTCCTCCGATTATAACTAGCATTGCCTTTGATTTTTGCCCACAATTACTTGGATCCTTGACAAACTTAAGAAGATTAAATTCAGAAAAGAAAAATACAAACCTTAAATTGGTTAGATTAGTCAGCAAAGATTAAATTACAAGGTAAATCAAATCAGCAATAAATGAAAAGAAGAAAAAACAAAAATCCCAATTTTATCAAAATAATTCGACCAATTCAGATGCATGTAAAATTGAGTATGAAAATAGTGAAATTAAACATGTTAAATGGAAAATTAAACGTCAATTTAAGAAATCATCAACAAGATTAGAGAGAAGGAATTGAAACCCTAAGGTTAGCTAACTCAACTTCTTGTTAATAATGGAAAGGGAGAGGGAGCGATGATGGAAGCCGAACCTAAACTTTAAGATAGAAGTCGCCGATGATGGAAGCCTAGAGGTGCCAATCGCTATCTTTGCCTCTTTGGAGGTGGCAATCACTGGAGCACGGAGTGTTTTATACATCTTTGGTTTGGAGCACAGGTTGCGATGGAGGTAGGCTGCGGTGAACGGGGGTTATAGTGCAGCACCAGGAGCGAGATGGGGGTAGCGGTGAAAAAGAGGTGTCGAGGTGCAAATTCAAAAAAAAGAGAAAGGTTGATGGAGAAACCGAGAAATACAAGGGAGGAAGATAGATTGTAACTTGTGAGGGTCTTTTTTATTTATATCAAATTAAGTTTTACAACTACGTGTTACAACCAAGTAATACCTAATATTAAAGTGTTAATATAAAGTGTTACCTAATATTAAAGTGTTACAAAAAATGTTACCTACTATCAAAATGTTACAAAAGTGTTACTTAAAAATCAAATAATCATGAAATTTTTAAAATGTTACCAATTGATGTTACTTAAGCCCAACTTTGTAATAGTGATTTTTCAAAATTTAGGGACTAAAATGAATTAAATTTAAAACTTAGGTTTAAAACTTGTTTATAAGTTTGTAAATTGAGTTAAGCTTAGGAAAGCCGTGATTGTGAGAATCACGATAAGGGATTTATGTGTTTTATAGTACTTTTATTTTATACTTATTATGTGGTTATTTATTTTCTTTTATTAGATGGTACGAGTACGTAAAACTGCAAGAAAGTCGAGTGCTAGGAAGAGTACACATGTATTACCTGATTCTCCTTACATGATTTGTATGAATTATAATGAAAACATTCGACATTACGTGCACTGTTTAAATCTCTGCATTGAACACTTCCATTACAATGTACTTGAGGGCCAATCTGATTACCTTACTCCAGAGAGATGATCTCAAATTCTTCTACACACGTTAATTGGGAAGGGACCCTTTGCTCAACTTAAAAAGAAGTATGTTGATTTATACATTAATGGTGAACCAAATGATAAATATTATTATGATGGAAGATGGATCCCTACTGTATGGTGGACTACCTTGAGAAGGCAACGATGGACGCCAAGCGAGACCTTGACTATAACCTAGATGATGATGAGGAGGATGAGCCCCAGGAAAGTGAAGCTCGTGAGACTCAAGGGAAAAATAATGATTGAATATTTTTTTTTAAAAAAAAAGTTGCGTTTAGTTTATTTGGTTAAAATTTTACAAATAAAAGCTAGTTCTTATGACTAGAAACTATAGTTTTGGTTATTTGTAACTAATAGTTTATTGAGCTGTTTAGTACTATTTTTTTTGTTTAAAAAAAAAACGATTTCCATTCTCCTTTGGTTTGCAATAAAATAATTTTGATTAACATATTATACTTTGGTATTTTATGATTATTATTTAACGCAATAAAATTCTTTCAATTTTCTATCTATTTTATTTATGGAGAACAAAGATCTTATTTTCCTGTGATTATTTTAGTCAAGTATAGTAATGACATAGTTGAATGATAGTGAAATCACAAAAACACTGCGCAAATTTATAATCTAATGTTAAATTGATGCATTATTTGGTTTGAAATTTGGCCGACTCTATGAATGTTATTGAGATTTAATAAATCGCTTAATTCTTGTCTATATGTGCTGATATGTTACATGAAAGAATGTGGTTGATAATTTAATTGCAATTCACTATATCTAAATAAGTCATGTTAAAAGGTGTATGGTGGTTACACCAGTGTTGAAATTGTGCAAACTCCATTGCTGCCTGGGCTGTCTGTGCCACCCCGACCACCCTCCCTTCCCCAACCACCGTAACCCGACCCTAAACAGGCCAAACCCGTAACCCAAAGTCCCAACCTCCACCCTTCGAAAACCCCAAAAATTGGCCAAAAAAGTCTGACCGCCCCTCCCCTACACCTTGAAAAGGTCACTGCTAGGGTTTTGTGTGTTTGAGGAGGGGCAGTCGGACTTTTCCAGCTTCTTTTAAGGGTTTTTTATTGGTGAGGGTTGGGGTTACGGGATTAATTAGGGAAGGGGAAGCGAGGGGGTCGGGGTGGCGCAGACGTCGAGGGAGGGGGTTCAGGCCGCGCCGGCACCGTCAGGTAAGGGGGTTAGGCCCGCCGGCGTTGGGGGCAGTGGGTATGACACTTGTGGGCTACCGTGGGTGGCTGGCCGGTGGTTTTCTTTTTTTTTTTTTTTTAATGTTTTTTACTTATGGCCGACCAAAAGCTAAAAAAGTTAGCCAAAAAATAAAAAAATGGGCACTATGCATAATTCTTCAAAACCTTGGGGCCACTTAAGAGAGTTGGAAAAAACTTCGTCTTCCACTTAGAAAAATGGAAACATTGAGGTTACCATGTAGAATTCCCATAAATTTTACGCTCATTTTTTTTCCGTTAGTCGTACAACTATCTAATTTAGGTTATTTCTTTGTTTAATTGTAGACGGAGGCTACTAGGTGAACGTTTCGGAGGTTAATTACCTTGAGTTTTACGCACGATCTAGGTAATAATTTTCAATGTCCATCATCTCTAGAATCCCGTTAGGAAATTGTATTGAAATACTGTGTGTCAAATACGTGCTTATGTAATTATAGGTGATGAGTGTGATATCGTATGATATTATGGAATCATATTATATACGAGTTTTCTATTTTGTGTACTAATTTATGTATTTTCGAAAAATTTGATTATTTGTTATCGTATGAGCTAGTTTTTTAAAAAAAAAAATCTTGGGAATTGGATGATGGATTATATGTGATTGATAGTTTGTTTGCCATGTAGGATGACTATGTTTTGATAATACTGGAATAGAAATGTTGTTACTTGGGATTAAATTGATTTGTGCAATACTCGTATGCAATGTGATCGGACAATATATTAATAAATTGTACAGTGAAATTTAATTTAAGAAGGGAAATGAAACCCGAAAGAGTGAAGAACAGGTTGCCCACCAGTAGTTATGGTTGTTACTAGTTGGTTTAAATTATTGTATATGGTTGTTAGTCTTCCTCCTAATCACTGGGTATTACTGAGGGGTGTATATACTAGGGACATTCTGTTTTAATTTATGGCCAATTGGGGTTACGCGCGACCCTCTATAAAGTAGGTGGTGACAGGGACTAGTATTGGCGTTCTCTTTCCCTTTCTTAACGAAGTAATAAAGTGTTATGTGACCAAAGTTATTAAAATCGGGATTCTACTTTGAATCGGAAGGGGCTATCAGAATCGAATCGTAAAATCGAATCGTAGAATCGTAAGATTCTACCGACATGCATAATCAAGACGTCAAATATAAATTTAACTAAATATATTGAAATTATTAGTTTGAAAACTAATTATTGATAGATAATAGTTATTTAACCATTAAGGAATCAATACTTGACAATATTTATTTATAAAAACCTATATAAACATGTTTTTTACTTGTAAGGATTTCGCTAGATCAGAAAAATATGTAAAATCGGGTAGAATCGCAAATCGAATCGTATGATCTACATGAATCGTAAAACCGTAAGATTCTAAGATTTAAATCAGGATTTTAATAACAATGTATGTGACTGTAGGGAATATTTCAAGCATTACCCCAAATTTGAACCCCACTGTGATCATACACTTAAGCATGGTGGCATCCAAAGGGAAGGAAGCTAGAGCAAAAAAGTCGCCACCAAGTTTGAGGAACTTGTAAACCGTTCACATGGTGAAGGTTACACCCCTTAACGATCCATGAAATCGTCAACTCCAATAGGTATGGAACCATGACTGGTGTTCGGGGATGAAGGTACAAATCCAATCTAAAAGAGATTAAACTTGTCTTAATAATAGGCCTCTACTTTATTCTTCTCGTATTCATGTGCACTTTCTAACTAACATGCAATCAATAGATTAACCCTAAACCTGTTTAATCTATGTTGGTTGAATATTAATGCACAAATAAATCTATTATTGGCGATCACTTGAATTATAATCAAATTACCCTAAACAAGATTATTAATTATATTATTAAGCGTGATTACAAGTACGAATTCCCTTTAAACATGTATAAAAGGTGTGATCCAGCTATCAAGCAACATAATAATAATATTCAAAATAATAATAATCATAAATAATTATAATTATAATAAAAATAAAATAATCATGTTAAAAATAAAGCATAATATTAGCAAGATCCTAGGCATGATACTAACAAGATTAATAAAAAACCCTATCATGTCACTAAACAATAAAAATCAAATCTTTAGCCCTAACATGATACTAACATGCTATTAAGGAAGAAAATAGGATGCATCACAGAAATCGTAATTGATATAAAGAACTTATTCTTTACCTACCCTAAATATCATCAGGCTTAATAAGATAATAATAATCTTGTTTAGGCTAATATGATTTATTAACAATTATAATTCAAGTGATCGCCAATAATAGATTTGTTTGTGCATTAATATTCAACCAACATAGACTAAACAGGTTTAGGGTTAACCTATGATTGAATGTTAATCAGAAAACGCACATGAATATGAAAAGAATAAAGTAAAGTCCTATTTTAGGGCAGATTCAATGTATTTTAGGTTGGATTTGTACATTCATCTCCGAATATCCAGTCATGGTTCCAGATCACTATGGAGTTAGTGATCTTATGGATTGTGAAGGGGTGTAACCTTCACCATGTGAACGGTTTACAAGTTCCTAAAACTTGTTGGAGACTCTTTTTGTAATACCCTAAATCTTGGAGTATTTTTAGTCAACGATTTCTTTTTAAAAATAAAATTTTAAACTAATTATTATTATTTTCAAATTGTATAATTATTATTATTATTTTCGGATTTGAAAAAAAAAAAACTGATTTTGGATAATATACAAAAACTTGTTTGAAAACTGATAAAAAGAAGTTTTGAAAATATGTTTACTGAGATAATGTAACAAACTCAAGATAAGTTTGACCCTTATCTTAGGAAATTTTTAGAGTCAAAGCTAAACAACTCAATTACATAAAGCCCCTTTAACCTTAAAATTTCAATACGTACTTTTAATCCCAAAGAATACTCATCATCTCCTTCAATCTTTTCTCAAAAAAAGAAAAAGAAAAAAAGAAAATCAAAGCCGAAGAACCGAATTCAAAAGTAATCTGCAACCCGTCACCTTCCTCCTTATTTTGGTTTTGGTTTTGATAACTAATCACTATTCCTGTAATTTTTTTAATTTCTTTACCGATTCCCTTGGCTTGGTGGAGTATAGTTATGTTTGATGTAGTGGATTTTAGGGGTGAATGTCGGTGATGATGATGATGATGGTGATGGTTGTAATTAGCACTGTCAAACGGTTTGACAGTTCGGGTTTGGTTCGGTTTGAAATCGGTTCGGTATTAAATCGGGTCGGTATTAAATCGGTTTAAGTGTCTAGCGGGTCGGTTTCAGTTCGGTTTAAATATTTATCGGTTCGATTCGGTTTCGGTTTAATCTTGATCGGTTTTAATTCGGTTCGGGTTGTAAACAGTCCGGGTAGTAAACGGTTCGATGCAAACGGGTTGCGGTTTGTTAATGGTTCTGTGTAAACAGTTTTTATCCCGGTTCAAACAGTTTCGGGTTGGAAGCGGTTTCGGGTTGGAAACAGTTCGGTTCTTTTTTGGTTCGGTTTTTTCGGTTCAGTTTATAACTGATCCGGTTCTTTTTTGGTTCAATTTATAACTAGTTCGGTTCTTCTGCGGTTTAACGTTATTCGGATCGGTTCCATTCCGAGTTTACTAAATTACGATTCGGGTCGGTTTTCGGTTTCAAAAAATCAATTGTTTATCGAGTCGTTTGGATTTGGGCAGTTAAATGGTTTTGGTTTGAAATTTGATAGTATTTGCTGGTTAACAAGTTTTATATAAAGTAAAGACTTCATCATTTCATATTTAGGCATCATATTATAAACAAATTCACATTGATTTTATAAATATATATCATGTTCTGTTTCAAGTTTAGTCATATTGATCTTACTAGTGTATTACGAAGTAGATTATAAAAGTTAGTGAATTAATGTATTATTGTTTTACAACTAGGTTGTTATATGTTTCTTATTTAATCATTTAAATACTAGTGTCATAGTCATGATTTGATGAGTTCTTATTAAATGGAAATTTGCAATTTGGTAATTCGATACTTGATTAATCAACAAGACTGATAATTATGGCTTGTTTATCTTTATATATTTTCATGAAATTATGAAGATATTACAAAGTAGTTTGATTTGTGTAATGAAAGAAAACATTAATGATTTATTAACAAGGTAATATTGATTAGTTCAATCGATCGTATGTACACATTAACGCATAGCATCTAACCATCTCATAGTTAAATACTTTGTATGTATTAGTACAAAGTTATAAATTAGTGAACATTATTTTGATTGGATCAATAACTTGAGCTGTTGTTTTAAATTAAATTAGGATCATTGTTCGTGTAGTTTAAGTATAATGATCTACACCATCTCTAACTATTATTTTAATACTCCATCCGTCCCTTTATTTTGTCCCTTTGTCATTTTTGGGGTCAAACTTTGAAAATATTGACCATAAATTACCACTAATCTATAAAACAGTAAAACTTAATTTTGTCACGAGACTCATGAGTCATGACTCATGACTTCATGAGTGATCTTTTTAAATTTGTATCATTATATATTTTATTAATATAACGTTTTTATAATTTTTACTTGTATGAAAATAAAGATATACTACGTAGATGTTTTAATACGCGTCTTGGAGACTGATCCCGATCAAATGAATACACAACACACAAAACATCATCTAATCAGTCTCAACCATAGATCAAAAACAATCTACGGTTAATTTTTTTCTCCCACAACACACACGGATCACCACTCTCAACCATAGATTAAAAACAATCTACGGTTAGCTTTTTTTCCCCACAACACACACGGATCACCATTCTCAACCATAGATTAAAAAATCAATGGTTAGATTTACATCTCAACTATTTTGATACCCTAATTCCACTTTCACTTTCACGCCTCCTAGTTCTTTCTCTCTCTCATCTCCTCTCAGATCTCACTCATTCATTCACGGCGCCTCTTCGTTTGTCGTCTCTCTCATTCATTTTCAATTCTCCCTAATTCATTCACGGCGCCTTTCGTTCGTTGTTGCTGCTCATCGGTGTTGTTGCTACTCTAATCCTCGCTTATCAGTGTTGTTGCTGCTCTAAACCTCTCTTTTTTTGTCCAGGTATGATATCTCTCTTCCTCGTACTTCTTGCAACTGATTTAATCTGATTTATGAAGTAGAAGAATTAAAGTTGTAGTTGATTTAATGAGTATATAATTGTATAATTGTAATTTAGTGGTTTACTGTATAACTCTGATTAGTGGTCTATCTTAAGTTAGTTAGTATTTGACGGTTGTATTTCTTGATTGCTTTACATTATTGTTTGCATATCAATCAAAATGAATCAAGATTAAAGAATTGAACAGGAAAGAGTGAAAGACCAATAATCAAATTTGACATTAAAATTTAGGTTTTCTAAGCTACCACACTATATAACATAGTTGTCCACTACGTTTTGCATTATTATAGTTATAATTCCCCTTAATGAATATATAATTGTATAATTGTAAGTTAGTGGTAATAGTATATAATATGGGTTCACCTTATTTAATTTTCTAGTAGTTAAAAATTAATGGGTTGCTACTGAAATTTGATTATATGAGTTTATTAGCGTTTATAGAAAAATAATATGGGATTAATGACTTTTCACTCTCTATTCTATTTGTTAGTTTCACTATTAAGTGTACATCTCAATGTAATGGGTTTTCGACTCTTAACTAGAGTGTAAAAAGTACCTAAATGTGTTAGCATTGATAGGGACAATTATTTGTTATAAGGCTGAAATGTGTTGTTTTGATCCTGTTTTTTCAGCAATGGATCAAGGGTATGAAAATTATGATGAGGACAGACAAGATTATTTAGAAACTTCAGATTCTCAAAACACTATTCAGAATCAAGATTCTTCTCAGCAACAAGTCACTACCACTAGTGGTAGTAAGCGTGGACGAACATCAGATGTGTGGAGGCATTACACCTTTTTTGATAAGATTGTTGGTCTTACTCCGATAAGATATGCGCGATGCAATGTTTGCGGTAATGAATATAAAGCACCAGGTAAGGCTGGTACTTCCACTTGTAAAGCTCATACTAAGGCATGCATGGGTAAAAATATACATCATCCTGCAAATCTTGAAAGTGTTGTTGATCCTACGTTTAATCAAACTCGTCATTTACAATTGCTTGCTAAAGCTATAATTTTGCATTCCTATCCTTTAAATATTGTGGAGCATCATGGCCTTAGGGAAGTTTTTACGAATCTGAATCCTAATGTGAAGCATGTGTGTAGAAACACTATGTTGAAATATTGTATTGCTGAGCATGATAAGTTTAAGTCCTTGTTGTTGCAATCTTTTTTCAGGAATTGAAGGTAGAGTTAGCTTCACTTGTGACTTGTGGACAGCATGCACTAATCGAGGTTATCTCACTTTAACTGCACATTATGTTGATAAAAATTGGTGTCTAAGGTCTAAAATTCTGAATTTTAGATATTGTGGTCCTCCTCATACTGGTGTTGAGATAGAAAAATTTGTGTTTAAACTTATTGGGGAGTGGAACCTTCAGGGTAAAGCTTTTGCAATTACTGTTGATAATGCTCGATCTATGGATGTTATGGTTAAACTTTTGAAGAAAGATTTAATGTTGACTTCTCCTCTTCCTTGTAATGGTAATTTTTTTCATATTCGATGTTCAGCTCATGTCTTGAACATTATTGTTCAAAGAGGTTTGAAAGAAGTTGATAGTAGTGTTCAAAAATTGCGTGAGGTTTGTAAATATATTGATTCTTCGGACTCTAGACTTACTCAATTTGAGCAAGCTCTTTCTGAGGTTAACTGTCTATTTAACGGTAAGTTACGTCTTGATGTTGTGACTCGTTGGAATGCCACCTATACGATGCTCCGAAAACCTTTAGAAGCAAAGGAAGCCTTGAAAGTGGTTATCGATAAGTATATGGGTTATGAATTCAAACTTTCGGATGATGAATGGGATACCCTTGCAAAAATATGTCATTTCCTAAAGCCATTTTATGAAATCACTATGTTATTTTCTGGTTCTGAATATCCTACCGCAAATTTGTATTTTGCTAGTGTTTTGAAAATTGAGCACACAATAACTAAAGCCCATATAAACCCTAAACTTGCACCCATGGCAAAAGTTATGCTTGAAAAGTTTGAGGGCTATTGGGATGACTATAGTTTGATCCTTTCAATAGCTATTGTTCTTGATCCTCGCTATAAGCTTTTTCGATTGATGAATATGTTGAAAGTGCTTTATGTTGAGGAGGCATGTGTTGAAAAGGTGAAGGTGATTAAAGATGCTCTTTTGGAGTTGTATAACTTTTATTCTTCTATGTGTTCCAGTTTTTAGTCAAGTACAATTGTTCCACCCTCCATCCCTATTGGGGTTGATAAATCAAATAGTCTCTTGGATGATGATGATATATTCAAGGTAATCATTTTCTGTTTATTGTGGTTTACTAAAATAATAATTATATGTCTTAATTTTTATTATTTAATAAAAGCATATTTTTTGCACTTTTCTAGGATGTTGATGTTGATGATAGCCTAAATCGACCATCGATGGAGATTGATAATTATTTGAATACTCCTCGTCAACCATCAATTGAAGGGCAGAATTATGATGTTCTCAAGTATTGTGAATCTCAAATTAATGTGTACCCCATATTAGCTATTATGGCTAGGGATTTTTTGGCCATTCCTATTACATCGGTAGCCTCTGAGTCTTCTTTTAGCATCGGTGGTCGTATTTTAAACAAGTATAGGAGTGCACTTTTGCCTAAGAATGTTGAGGCGTTGGTTACCACACAAAATTGATTACGTGGTTATGATTGTGATATTGAATAAGACGTCCTTGAAATTGGTAAAGAGGTGATAGATGAAAGTTTTGCATCTAATTAGAAAGGTATGGATGTTGCTATTTTACTGATGCTTAATTTATATTGTGTTGCTTAATTCAAGCTTTCTTGTTTTTTTTTTGTGAGAAAAGTGTAGCTTCATTTCTTACACTAATGATAAGTATAGGGTGCTGCTACTGCTGACTGCTTCTTCTCCTTACTGCTGTTCTACTGACTTGCTGTGCTACTGACTTGTTGTTCTGCTGTTGTTCTTCCATTCTGCTGCTGCTCTTCTTCCATTTTGTTGTTCTACTGCTCTTCTTCCATTCTGTTGTTCTGCTGCTCTTCTTCCATCGCTGTAGTTCTACCATTCTGCTGCTGCAGTCTGCAGTGCTGCTGATGTGCCATTCTGCTGCAGGCCGTGGTGCTGGTGTTAATCTTGTTATGCTAAAAACTTGTACAATTCTGTTGTTAAAACTTGTTTGTATGGATTGGTTGGTTTGATTTTGTTACTTTGTTGTTAAAAATTGTTTAATTATGTGTATGGATTGGATTAGTTTGTTTTGGTTTTGTTAAGTTGAAACTTGTTGAATTAGAAGTTTTATAACTTGTTAATGTTATTAATCCTATTATGCTACTGGAATACTGCTATGTTGATGAATAAGGCCCAAAAGGCCAAAAAATTGTAGGTTATTGCCCAAAAAACCAAAATTGCAGATTATTCCCCAAAAACCAAATTAAAGTCAATACTCACGAATTAACTAACGAAGTGCTATTTCTAAGGGAATTTAGTATTAACTAAGTTACTAAGATATATACAATTAATATGATAAGTATATGGTCTCAAGAAAAATTGATAAGTATGAAATATATGCTAAATATATTCTAAGATTTCTAATACTTAATCCATATAATTACATAAAAAAGTGCACCAAATAAAAAAATTATTATTACATACAAAAAAAGCTTGTAAACGGTTCAATTTATAAGCGGTTTGGTTCATAAACGATTCGGTTTATAAGCAGTTCGGTTCATAAACAGTTCGGTTTATAAGCAGTTCGGTTTACAATCAGTTCGGTTTTTAAATGGTTCGGTGCAAACGAGTAGCAGTTTGCTAACAGTTCGGTGTAAGCGGTTTTTATGCCAGTTCAAACGGTTTCGGGTTGGAATCGGTTTCGGGTTAGATACGGTTCGATTCTTTTTCGGTTCGGTTTTCTTTCAGTTCGGTTTATATTTGGTTCGGTTTGTTAACATGTTCGGTTCTTAGACGGTTTAACATTACTCGGATTGGTTCGGTTTCGGATTTACTAAAATGCGGTTCGGGTTGGTTTTCGGTTTCAAAGAAACGGTTTTTAATCGGTTCGATTCTCATTTGGGTCGGTTGGATTCGGGCAGTTAAACGGTTTCGGTTTGAAATTTGACAGCACTAGTTGTAATAGTATCAATCGTTTAACTCCTTAATTAGTTGTTGATAATTATATTTTTGGGCTGATTAGATTATAGGGGGTGATAAATAAATTTTACGCTCATTTTTCTCTGTTAGTCGTACAACTATCTAATTTAGGTTATTTCTTTAATTAATTGTAGACGGAGGCTACTAGGTGAACGTTTCGGAGGTTTGTTACCTTGAGTTTTACGCACGATTAAGGTAATTTTCAATGTCCATCATCTTTAGAATCCCGTTAGGAAATTGTTTTGAAATATTGTGTGCCAAATACGTGCTTATGTAATTATAGGTGATGAGTGTAATATCGTATGATATTATGGAATCATATTATATACGAGTTTTCTATTTTGTGTACTAATATATGTATTTTCGAAAAATTGATTATTTTTTATCGTATGAGTTTTTAAAATAAATAAAATCTTTGGAATTGGATGATGGATTATATGTGATTGATAGTTTTTATGCCATGTAGGATGACTATTTTATGATAATATTGGAATTGAAATGTTGTTACTTGGGATTAAATTGATTTTTGCAATACTCGTATGCAATGTGATCGGACAATGTAATCTAATAAAATGTACAGTGAAATTTAATTTAAGAAGGGAAATGAAACCCGAAAGGGTGAAGAATAGGTTGTCCACCAGTAGTTATGGTTGCTACAAGTTAGTTTAAATAATTGTATATTGATGTTAGTCTTCCTCCTAATCACTGGGTATTAGTGAGGGGTGTTCACACTAGGGACATTCTGTTTTAATTTATGGTCAATTGAGGTTACGAGCGACCCTCTGTAAAGTAGGTGGTGACAGGGACTAGTACTGGCGTTCTCTTTCCCTTTCTTAACTAAGTAAAAAAGTGTTATGTGACAAATTGATTTTTGGTTGAGTATTATAATGTTTATGAGACTATATTATGCATAAAATGTTTTCGAACTAAAATTATTTATTTTACTGGATGGAGTTGGAATTACTTAGTTTATCTGATTTTGGGTGTTTTCTCTCTTTTATTGTTTCTGATTTGTTTTACAGGTTGGTAAGAGGATACTCGGTTACGTGTAAGGAGATGTTAGAATAATCACGTATCTAAGACAATTCAGTTTATTTTCGAATTAAATTATTCCCTTTTTAACTATTGTTTTAAAATAATTTGCACTTTTGATGTAATGACTATTTCTTTTTGCCACCACTTAGACCACTTAGTTTATTTAATAGTATTTCGTTTTGCTTTGAATTTATTTTCTACGGAAAATAAGTGTAGCAGTAACACTCCCAGAGTTCGACGGTTAGGTTGTGAAAGTTAAAAGGTTACTCTTATTGTTTTAAAAAGACTCGAATTTTGGGGGTGTTACAAATTGGTATGTAGACCCAAGATTTTTCAAAATTTAGGATCTAAAATGAATTAAATTTAAAACTTAGGTTTAAAACTTGTTTATAAGTTTGTAAATTGAATTAAGCTTAGGAAAGTCGTGAGTGTGGGAATCACGATAAGGGATTTATGTGTTTTATAGTACTTTTATTTTATACTTATTATGTGGTTATTTATTTTCTTTTATTAGATGGTACGAGTACGTAAAACTGCAAGAAAGTTGAGTGCTAGGAAGAGTACACATGTATTACCTGATTCTCCTTACATGATTTGTATGAATTATAATGAAAACATTCGACATTACGTGCACTGTTTAAATCTCTACATTGAACACTTCCATTACAATGTACTTGAGGGCCAATCTGATTACCTTACTCCAGAGAGATGATCTCAAATTCTTCTACACACGTTAATTGGGAAGGGACCCTTTGCTCAACTTAAAAAGAAGTATGTTGATTTATACATTAATGGTGAACCAAATGATAAATATTATTATGATGGAAGATGGATCCCTACTGTATGGTGGACTACCTTGAGAAGGCAACGATGGACGCCAAGCGAGACCTTGACTATAACCTAGATGATGATGAGGAGGATGAGCCCCAGGAAAGTGAAGCTCGTGAGACTCAAGGGAAAAATAATGATTGAATATTTTTTTTTTAAAACAAAAAAAGTTGCGTTTAGTTTATTTAGTTAAAATTTTACAAATAAAAGCTAGTTCTTATGACTAGAAACTATAGTTTTGGTTATTTGTAACTAATAGTTTATTGAGCTGTTTAGTACTATTTTTTTTTTTAAAAAAAACAACAACTATTTCCATTCTCCTTTGGTTTGCAATAAAATATATTTGATTAACATATTATACTTTGGTATTTTATGATTATTATTTAACGCAATAAAATTCTTTCAATTTTCTATCTATTTTATTTATGGAGAACAAAGATCTTATTTTCCTGTGATTATTTTAGTCAAGTATAGTAATGACATAGTTGAATGATAGTGAAATCACAAAAGCACTGCGTGAATTTATAATCTAATACTAAATTGATGCATTATTTGGTTTGGAATTTGGCCGACTCTATGAATGCTATTGAGATTTAATAAATCGCTTAATTCTTGTCTATATGTGCTGATATGTTACATGAAAGAATGTGGTTGATAATTTAATTGCAATTCACTAGATCTAAATAAGTCGTGTTAAAAGGTGTATCGTGGTTACACCAGTGTTGAAATTGTGAAAACCCCATTGCCGCCTGTGCCGTCTGCGCCACCCTGACCACCCTCCCTTACCCAACCATCGTAACCCGACCCTAAACAGGCCAAACCCGTAACCCAAAGTACTAACCTCCACCCTTTGAAAACCCCAAAAATTGGCCAGAAAAGTATGACCGCCCCTCCCCTACACCTCGAAAAGGTCACTGCTAGGGTTTCGTGTGTGTGAGGAGGGGCAGCCAGACTTTTTCGGCTTCTTTTAGGGGTTTTTGATTGGTGAGGGTTGGGGTTACAAGATTGATTAGGGAAGGGGAAGCGAGGGAGGTCGGGGTGGCGCAGACATTGAGGGAGGGGGTTCAGGGCGCGCCGGCGCTCTCAGGGAAGGGGGTTAGGCCCGCCGGCGTTGGGGGCAGTGGGTACGACACTTGTGGGCTACCGTGGGTGGCTGGCCGGTGGTTTTCTTTTTTTTTTTTAATTTTTTTTTACTTATGGCCGACCAAAAGCTAAAAAAGTTAGCCAAAAAATAAAAAAATGGGCACTATGCATAATTCTTCAAAACCTTGGGGCCACTTAAGAGAGTTGGAAAAAACTTCGTCTTCCACTTAGAAAAATGGAAACCTTGAGGTTACCATGTAGAATTCCCATAAATTTTACGCTCATTTTTTTTCCGTTAGTCGTACAACTATCTAATTTAGGTTATTTCTTTAATTAATTGTAGACGGAGGCTACTAGGTGAACGTTTCGGAGGTTAATTACCTTGAGTTTTACGCACGATCAAGGTAATAATTTTTAATGTCCATCATCTCTAGAATCCCGTTAGGAAATTGTATTGAAATACTGTGTGTCAAATACGTGCTTATGTAATTATAGGTGATGAGTGTGATATCGTATGATATTATGGAATCATATTATATACGAGTTTTCTATTTTTTGTACTAATTTATGTATTTTCAAAAAATTTGATTATTTGTTATCGTATGAGCTAGTTTTTAAAAAAAAATCTTGGGAATTGGATGATGGATTATATGTGATTGATAGTTTGTTTGCCATGTAGGATGACTATGTTTTGATAATACTGGAATTGAAATGCTGTTACTTGGGATTAAATTGATTTGTGCAATACTCGTACGCAATGTGATCGGACAATATATTAATAAATTGTACAGTGAAATTTAATTTAAGAAGGGAAATGAAACTCGAAAGAGTGAAGAACAGGTTGCCCACCAGTAGTTATGGTTGCTACTAGTTGGTTTAAATTATTGTATATGGCTGTTAGTCTTCCTCCTAATCACTAGGTATTACTGAGGGGTGTGCATACTAGGGACATTCTGTTTTAATTTATGGCCAATTGGGGTTACGCGCGACCCTGTATAAAGTAGGTGGTGACAGGGACTAGTATTGACGTTCTCTTTCCTTTTCTTAACTAAGTAATAAAGTGTTATGTGACTGTAGGGAATATTTCAAGCATTACCCCAAATTTGAACCCCACTGTGATCATACACTTAAGCATGGTGGCATCCAAAGGGAAGGAAGCTAGAGCAAAAGAGTCGCCACCAAGTTTGAGGAACTTGTAAACCGTTCACATGGTGAAGGTTACACCCCTTAACGATCCATGAAATCGTCAACTCCAATAGGTATGGAACCATGACTGGTGTTCGGGGATGAAGGTACAAATCCAATCTAAAAGAGATTAAACCTGTCTTAATAATAGGCCTCTACTTTATTCTTCTCGTATTCATGTGCGCTTTCTAACTAACATGCAATCAATAGATTAACCCTAAACCTGTTTAATCTATGTTGGTTGAATATTAATGCACAAATAAATCTATTATTGGCGATCACTTGAATTATAATCAAATTACCCTAAACAAGATTATTAATTATATTATTAAGCGTGACTACAAGTACGAATTCCCTTTAAACATGCATAAAAGGTGTGATCCAGCTATCAAGCAACATAATAATAATATTCAAAATAATAATAATCATAAATAATTATAACTATAATAAAAATAAAAATTTATCATTTTAAAAATAAAGCATAATATTAGCAAGATCCTAGGCATGATACTAACAAGATTAATAAAAAAAACCCTATCATGTCACTAAACAATAAAAATCAAATCTTTAGCCCTAACATGATACTAACATGCTATAAAGGAAGAAAATAGGATGCATCACAGAAATCATAATTGATATAAAGAACTTATTCTTTACCTACCATAAATATCATACTAAGAAAAGCATCCTAACATGATACTAGGAATCAAAATAACAATTTAAACATGATTTCTATATCAAAATATCAATAAAATAATTAACGCACTTACTTGGATGTCTCGTTCCTCTTTTTAATAACAAAATACACACGTTAGTAACTTCAAGGAAAAAGCAAACTATTAAATTAAATAATTAAAATAGATATTTGGGACCAAACCCTCATAAATATCAAAACTTTCACGTCTAGGATGAAGGCAACTTCGAAATTGGCTAGGTGTGTCTAGTGCTAGTGTATAAGGAATTTTGTTTGTAAAAACTTAGGCTTAGAAAGAGAGAGAGAGAAATAATAAGCTTTAGCTTAGAGAGAGAAGAGAATAAGAGAATTCTGGTTAAGAGTTGATGATTAAAAATGGAGGTCTAAGGACCCTATTTATAATGAAATATTCCGGAATTGATAGAAAAGAATCAGAGTTTGAAAAAGGAATAAAACTCGTCTCTGTCGCCAACAACAGGGTCTGTCGCCAGACAACAAACCTGTCGTCCAGCGCTGCAAGAGAGTTTTTGTTGATTTTGTTTTTATCATATCTTTTGATCCAGAAGTCCAAATAAGTCATATAATATGTAGTTGGAAAACTCTTGAATTCTACATTCTAAAAAAATTAAAATAAGATTAAAATATTTTGTATATAAAAATATATGGCCGAAATAGTGGAAGGGTGTCAGTTTTGGATAAAGTTTCGTATTCCATTCATATCTTTTTATTATAGCTCGGAATTAATATTATAATATATCATTGAAAAGATAATTTCAAGATCTATCAAACCATATAAAATTTGGATAAAGATTATGAGCTTAAAAATAATATCTGAACATATTCCATCTCGTACAAAACAAGGATTCTTAAAAGGAGAAATTTTATTCAATTTCAAACTCTTTGAAACATAATTATCAATCCTAACTCCATTAGGATTCAAATGAACCTTCTAGAATATTCTAAAAGACTATAATCAATCCTAATATCTCTAGGAGTGATAATTAATAATAAGCCCTCCTCTAGATCATTGGGCCTCATATAAGAACCAAACCGGGCCTAGTTTAGTATTTTAGCAATAACTTCCTCATTATTCATCGTAATTGGGCTTATAATATATCGTTGGAAAGGTATTTTCAAGCTCTATCCAGATACACTATTATTGGACCCTTTTCATACACAAAACTAAACTGAATTGGCTATTTTCATAAAATAGAGTAGGTTTTCGAAAACAGAAAGAAAGATTTTTTTATAAAAACTAACCGCAACATTAGACTTTTCACACCTTCACTTTGTTCAATTATGATTCGACGCGAAAGATATTCATCACTGGGTTGATTTTGGGGAGACATGTTTGGGTGCCTACAGTGACAAATTGATTTTGGTCGAGTATTATAATTTCTATGAGACTATATTATGTATAAAATGTTTTTGAACTAAAATTATTTATTTTACGGGATGGAGGTGGAATTACTTAGTTTATCTGATTTTGGTTTTTTCTCTCTTTTCTTGTGTCGGATTTATTTTGCAGGTTGGTAAGAGGGTACTCGGTTACGTGTGAGGAGAATTTCGAATAATCACGTAGCTAAGACAATTCAGTTTATTTTTGAATTAAATTATTCCCTTTTTAGCTATTGTTTTAAAATAATTTGCAGTTTTGATGTAATGACTATTTCTTTTTTCCACCACTTAGACCACTTAGTTTATTGCATAGTATTTCGTTTTGCTTTGAATTTATTTTCTACGGAAAATAAGTGTAGCAGTAACACTCCTAGGGTTCGATGGTTGGGCTTTGAAAGTTAAAAGGTTACTCGACTCGAATTTTGGGGGTGTTACTGTAGACACCCATTTGTGTCTCCCCAAAACCAAACCCAGTGATGAGTACCTTTCGCGTCGAATCATAATCGAATGAAGTGAAAGTGTGGATAGTTTAGTGTTGCGGATAGGTTTAATTTCTTTTTTCCTCTCACTGTTTTTGAAAACTTATTTTAAGAAACATCCAATCCAGTTTGGTTGGTCCATGATATGGGTCCAATAGTAGTGTAGTTGGATGGGGCTTGACAAGAGCTTTCCAACGATATATTATAAGCCCAATTCCGATGAATATTGAGGAAGTTATGGCCAAATTACTGAACTGGGCCCGATTTGAGCCTTATATGCGGCCCAATGATCTAGGGGAGGGCCTAATATAGATTTATCATTCCTAATGCAATTAGGAATGGTTTTAGTCTTCTAGATTCTTCTAGAAGGTTCTTTTCATTCCTAATTTAATTAGCATTGATAAATTAACTTTTGTTGACTTTTTAGAGTTTTAATTAGAATCAAAGAACATATTTTGAGGAAAATACGATTTTATCCTCCTGTACAGCAATTTTTATCTGAGTTTAAGAAAACGCGTGGATTTTGAGTCAGCGCCAAACGCCAGCTGTAGCGCCCAACGCTACGATTGGTGCCTGGCGCTAATGTTGCCGTCTGGCGCCAATAGCCAGCGTTGGCGCTAACATCGTTTTATGTGCGTCAGAACTCTGTTTTTTGATATTTTATCTTTTTGGCTGATTTTCTGTATAAATAACGTTGTAAAAACTCCGTTTTGATCATCAACATTCATCCACAACCACCGATTCTCTCTATTTTCACCAAGTCCCATCAAGATTCTCTTGATTACTCTCTCTCTCTTTTCTAAATTAGCCTTCTCTCATATACAAAATTCCGCATTCATTAGATCTAGATACACCTAGCCATATTCGAAGTTGCCTTCGCCCTAGACGTGAAAGGTTTAATTTCCGAGGGTTTGGTCCCAAATCTCTCTTTCAATTATTTAATTTAATTGTTGTTTTAATTATTATTTTCCTTGAAGTTACTAACGTGTGTATTTTGTTATTAGAAAGAGGTACGAGACATCCAAGTAAGTACTTTAATGGTTTTTATTGATGTTATTATGTAGAAATCATGCTTAGATTGTTATTATGATTCCTAATGTTATGTTATGGAGTTTTGATCTTCCTAGTATCATGTCTAGGGTAACTTTAATATCAAGTATGATGCCTTTTATGTTCTTCCTAATATTTATGATTGTTAGTATCATGTTAGGGGTAAAGCTTTAATCTTTACTGTTTAGTGACATGCTAGGGTTAAAGCTTTGATCTTTATTGTTTAGTGACATGCTAGGGTTTGTTATTAATCTTGTTAGTATCATGCCTAGGATCTTGCTATTATTATGCTTTAACATGATTATTTTAATTATAATTTATTGATGATTATTATTATGTTGCTTGATATTTATTGTTATTTCTTGATCACACCTTTTTATGCATGTTTAAAGGGAATTGGTTCTTGTAATCACGCTTAATAAGATAATTAATAATCTTGTTTGGGGTTTATTTGATTATAATCCAAGTGATCGCCAATAATAGATTTATTTGTGCATTAATACTCAACCAACATAGATAAACAGGTTTAGGGTAAACCTATTGATTGCATGTTAGGCAGAAAGCGCACATGAATACGATCAGAATAAAGTAGAGGCTTATTATTAGGGCAGGTTCAATCTCTTTTAGGTTGGATTTGTACCTTCAACCCCGAACCCTATTTGGTTCAAGACCTTATGGAGTTGACGATCTCTTGGATCGTTAAGGGGTGTAACCTTCACCTCGTGAACGGTTTACAAGTTCCTTAAAAAACTTGTTGGCGACTCTTTTGCTCTATCTTCTTTCCCTTTGGACGCCACCGTACTTTAGTGTATGATCACAGTGGGGTTCAAGCTAGGGATTAACGCTTGAAATATTCCCTACAATTTATGGCGACTCCACTGGGGAGGATTTCTATTTTAATTCTTGAATTTGTTTCGGCAATGATTTAGAATGAGTGGATGAGACTCGAAAAGTTCTAAGTATTTCATGTGCGTAATTTTGATTAACATTATTGTCATATGCATAAAAAAGATCTCATGGGAAAGACCATCCGTAATGAGTTAAAACATAGGATTTTACACGTAGGAAATTTGAGAAATATCTTTCACAACTAGGACTGAAATAACACTGCGCGATACTGGAAAATTTTATCGAGCACAGAAAGCTACTGAGGCATGTAGGAATTAGCGTCAGCGAACAAAAGCTGGCGCCAAACATTTAACCGTAGCGCCAGACGACAGCCATGTCGCCTGGCGCTACAGCTAAATCCTGGCGCCAACATCTGTTTGCTGGCGCCAACTTCCAATACCGAGCCAGAAATATGCGTTCTAATTTCGACCAGTTTTTCGCATTGTTTGCTCGATCCTACTTCCTGATTGAGTTTTTGCTCGCTTTTCTGAAACCCATATGTGTTCTACATATGGACATAACCCTCTGGGAATTCATACTCCATCTACCTGATTGAACGCTCTGAGAAACAAAGAGTACATCCGAGAATGTTGAATTCACCAAACCATGGAAGCGAGTTTTTCTAAAACTCGCGGTGTCCCATCCACTCGTGCCAACCCTTCACGGTTAGGCTTCCGCGCGGTGCATCTGGACAATTAATCATGGACCCTCTATTGACTAAACCATATCCCAAACTTTAGAGAACTAGAGCCATGGTTAGGTTGCAAACTCATTGCATCATATTGTGCCTACTTGACTAATTGTGCATTATTTGTTGTGCATATATATGTTTTCTTAACTGTTTGTTTTGACTTGTGTTGAGATTTAATAAATTAATGACTTAAAGAACTTTGCCTAATTAATTAATTGATTAATTAATTTGAGTAAATAAAGTCTAATATTTTAATCAGAATTGACCTAGTACGACTTTAGCCATACCCCTGTTGATTAATAACACCGAAAACAGTCTCAGATTGAAGTTCCAGCATTGGCGCCAAAGTCTGAACTGTAGCGCCACTTTGTTGAGTATGGCGCCTGGCGACATCTCTGTCGTTTGGCGCTACACTGCAAAGAGAGGCGCCAGTCCTGTCGTTTTGACGACAGCTCGGATTATTGATCGAGTCATCACCTAGTGTCTAATTAACCAGTTTGCTAGTTAATTCGGTTAAATTTACTGTCAATAATACTTTGTAGAGTCATTAATTGAGTTTAGGCACTAAAGTCCCATGGTCTTACACAAGTGTCCAAATATGTCACTTACACTCAACGCATACACCAATATACATACTTTGACCATGTCTAAGAGAGTTTTGTATGCGCGTTTTCTCCGTCATTTTTTAGGGGGGTAAGTCGGATATTAATCCTCCATTTCTTCTAAAAAAAATTACTATACTTAGCTCTTAAAAATATACACATTATTTTTGCTTATTTTTGATATGCACCCATTTTTTTTTTTTTTTCCTCTTTAAAAACCGTAAAGTCAAGTCGATTCGAGTCAAGTAATTAAAACGCAAAATGGTTTAAATTATAGCGCGTGGTCAAGAAAGGAAGGACGGTTAATCAAAAACAACCTTTTCGTACAAGTCCAACTTTTTGACAAACCCATAGCTCGTAAGAGGAAAGCTTGGACACTAATGGCAACACAAGAAGAATTCAATGAGCTTAGGAACCAACTGGTTACCGTGACTGAGGCACTGAAGCTCCTCACACTTAAGATCAATGATCCCGTGAAACAACAACAGATGGACCTCATGGAAGAAAGTCTAAGCAAGCTATCTAGCGACTACAAGTTTCAAGGGCTTACTTCACAAAGGGTCTCGGTGGACAAAGATCTTCTTCCGCAGAAGTTCAATGCCAACGACATCCCGAAATTCAAAGCAATTGATAACCCTTATTTTCATTTAAGAGCCTTCGAAACAATAATGAGTATTAAGGGTATCGATAAGAAGGTTTTCCCCTCTATGTTCTCACTATCTCTCAAGACTGTTTGCCAACAATGGTTCTTTTCTCTTGAAAAAGAAAAGACCTCTACCTGGGAGTCCATAGCAAACGCTTTCGTTGATAGATACAAGTGCAACATTCAAGTTGAGACTGACCATAGAGAACTTGAAATCCTCAAGCAGAAAGAGAAGGAAGGCTTCACCTCTTTCTTTAACAAATGGAGAGAAACCTCAGTTAAGATGATTGAGGTGCCAATGAAAAAGAGTCTGTAAGGTTGTTCATCAAAAACCTTCAAGAAAAATATTCCAAGCATCTCAAGTATCAAAACAATCTCCATACCTTCAAGGTCGTCTATGACATTGGGATCAATATTGAAGACGACCTGGCGAAGTTAAAAGCTGCCAACAATAACTCCAACAGTGGTTGGAAATGAAAGAAGAACGACAATCCTTCTTCTTCCAAAACCACCCACTCAAACAACATTAGCACTTTTTAATTTAGGTGAAGTCCTTACTATGAACAATCAAGGACAAAAGAAACCATTTAGGAGAAACTTTACCCCTATTGGCATGAGTTATGACACCGCATTTGATCGATTAAATGCAAAAGGTCTTACAACTCCTATTGGACCATTTGGGGACCCACCAGTCGAAAACAGGTCGGCTAATTGGAACCCCAATGCACACTGTAAGTATCACCAAGGAAGGGGTCATCTCACCGAAAACTATTGGAAGCTTAAGGAAGATATCCAAGACTTAATCGATAACAACAAGTTACCATTGCCCCCTGCCAGTAAGAAGCCAAGCATTGATAATGCACCTCTCGCTCATGCCTTGGCTATCTCTGATGAGAAAAGCGAGGTTGACCCCTCGTCTCTCATTAAACCCGTCAAAGAAATCCACGCCATTGAAGAAGACGAGGATATATTCTTCGACGCCATGGATAACCTTCCAGAACCGGCAAGTAAAGAAGACATACAATCGCTCACATTGTCTATGATGGAAGGATCGCATTTGCTACGTGAAACTCTCAAGGCTATAAAGGAACTTCAAAAGAAATATGACGAGGTTCCACTCCCAAAAGATGAACCCAAGAGAGAATTCACACCCATGAGAATGACTTATGAGGCAAAGTGTTTTCCTTTACAAGTCACTGAAAAACCCAAGAAGAGTAATAGAATTTACATTCCGATTGGGATCCCATATGCACAAATGTTCGAAATGCTCTCCGAGAGTGGCGAGATCAAACCTCTTGAACCGAGACCATTCGAATCATTGAAAAGGACAGATAGGTATTACTGTCAGTATCATCAATCAGGGGGTCACACTATCGAAAACTGTTTCAAATTCAAGGATTTAGTTCAGAAAATGATTGATGAAAAGAAACTAGTCCAAGCTCCACAAGAAGACGATGCAACCATTAATGGAGTTTGGGATAGTGATGAAGAAGATGTCTACTTAAAAGATATAGTAGGGTCTCCACCGTCTGTGTCATACGCCATGGATGACTTTTGGGCTGAAGAAGACTCATCAATAGACGTCCTCACAAGATCTGGGAGAATGCAACCTCCCGTTTCAACACAACCTATGCCGACCACACAACAAGTTCCCATACCTATCATTGAAGACAATGATATCGTTAAGTAGTTTAAGAAGACAAAAGTTGAGATGAACGTATGGAAACTTTTGGCGACATCTCGAGAACATAGGTTGGCTGTAATGAATGCCTTGGACAAAATAGAGATAGATTCTGACACTACTCCTGAGGGGTTAGCAAACTTCCTCACAAGTGATCTTCCTAGTCCAATCAATTTGATCACCTTTTCTGACAAGGATTTACCTCCAGAAGGTGACAAACATTACAAGGCATTAAACCTCACAGTAGTTTGCAAGAGAATGAATGTCCCTATGACTCTTATAGACAATGGATCGGCCATCAACGTCTGTCCACTTAGAACTTCAAGGATGCTAGGCATAAGGGATGAAGATTTAACTCCGTCTACACAAGGAATAAGGGCCTACGACAACACTCATCGTCAAGCTCTTGGTAAAATTACCATGAACGTAACGGCGGGAGCAATAGAACATGCTACTACTTTCCAAGTAGTAGACATTAAAGCTTCATTCAATTTTCTATTGGGGCGCCCTTGGCTTCATGACCTAAAGGCCGTCCCCTCATCTCTCCACCAACAAGTAAAAGCTATAGTTGGGGAATTTCTATCACCATCGATGCTTCGCCTATGAGGATCAAGTCTATAGAAAATCCAATCATTAATGTGGAGCACGACGAGGATGATGAAGACTTATGGGGCTTTAACGAAGAAGTCTCCTTAATCCAGGAGGATGAAAGGACCCCTCTTTGCCATGACCCCCATTCCAACATGATTGTAAATGTTATTCTGAAAAAACAAGGACATTTTCCTGGGATGACCCTAAGAAAGAAGAAGGGAATAGAAAAATCGCTGGAGTCACCTGGCCTCCCTAAGTTAGACACTTTCGGACTTGGTTTCGAACCGATTCGGAAAGATCTCAAGCGAGCCCAGGAAAAATAAAAGGCACGTAGAGATGCTCGCACTCAAAAGAAAGCAATCCCAATAGATCAGTACCCTCTTACACTTAATGGTCAATTTATAAAAGAAGGAGAGGACTATCCATGCCATGAATTTCCCGATCCATTTGTTGTAAACGGCATAAGGCAACCGGGATTTGAGATTTTCTTGGATTGTTACTTCATAGATGAAATCCCAACTCCTGTCCATAAGGAGAAAGCACCCCCATGCTTTGACTTTAACGTCATGGGATTACTATTTGGGCGAGAAAAGAATGAGCCAACTTACAGAGAAGATAACTCCCAAAGCGAAAGCTTCGATCCCTCGAAGCTAATCACTCCAACTGAAGGATCACTACAAGGGTGGCGCAAGACCGTCAAGGTGACTACTCCAAGTAGAAGAAAAATATCCATCACGACAGGGCAAGGACCAATGTTTGAAGAGTCGTCTGAGTCAGAGTTTGAGTCGGAGTCTCTCCCTATAGAGTCATCTAGGTCTTTAGTAGTAACACCTTCCCCTCTTCCTAGAATAGTTAGTGATCAAGTCTCTGAGGACATATCACTCTTTGATGTAATGATCTCAGAGTATAATAATATTTCTTCTTCTCCTTATTTCTTGTGTTCTTCTCTAACCAAAGATGACGAGCATTGCTTAACTAACAATGAGAAAGACAAAGAAATTTTTAAAGCAATGGAAACACTCGAAAAGAAAACACCGGTAATTGAAGAAACTGAAACGGTTGATATCTCAAATTATTCAACCTATAAAAGAGAAGTTAAAATCGGATTAACACTTAATGAACAAGAAAGAACCGATTTATTAACTTACTTAAAGAATTTATCGATGTATTTGCTTGGTCATACGAAGATATGCCAGACATTAATAGAGAAATAGCTTAATACACTATACCATTAATTCCAGGAATGAAACCTGTAAAACAAAAGTTACAACGAATGAAACCCGACGTAGCTCTTAAAATAAAAGAAGAGGTCCAAAAACAAATAACTGCAAGTTTCATCAAGGTATTTAAATACCCCGAATGGTTCGCCAACGTCGTCCCAGTTCTGAAAAAACATGGAAGGGTAAGAATGTGTGTCGACTATCGAGATCTAAATAAGGCAAGTCCAAAGGATGACTTCCCTTTACCACACATCGACATTCTGGTAGATAACACGACAAATCACGCGCTTCTCTCATTCATGGATGGGTACGTAGGTTGCAACCAGATTCTCATGGCAGAAGAAGACATGGAGAAAACAACTTTCATAACACCGTGGGGCACTTACTGCTACACGGTAATGCCATTCGGGTTGAAAAAAGCGGGTGCTACTTACCAACGTGCAACAACTGCCTTACTCCATGACATGATGCATGAAGAAGTCGAAGTATATGTCGACAACATGATTGTAAAATCAAAAGACCATCCAGGCCATCAAGTAGCCTTAAGAAAATTTTTCAAAAAGCTAAGAAAATATAATATGAGGTTGAACCCATCTAAGTGTACTTTTGGAGTCACCTCAGGCAAGCTTTTGGGTTATTTCATAAGCTCTAGAGGAATAGAGATAGACCCAACCAAGATCAAAGCAATCATGTTGATGCCACCGCCCAAAACCGAGAAACAAATTCAAGGATTTATTGGCCGGTTGCAATACATAAGTAGGTTCATATCAAAATTGACGACAATATGTGAACCAATCTTCAAAAAGCTCAAGAAGAATGTACTAGTGATATGGGATGACGAGTATCAAAAAGCCTTTGTAAAGATCAAAGCCTATCTTGCAAATCCTCCCGTATTAGCACTAGCACTTCCCGGAATACCTCTTAGGTTGTATTTGACGGTTACCAAAGAGACAATGGGAGCTATGCTAGCACAAGAAGTAGAAGGCAAAGAAAACGCAATCTATTATCTAAGCAAAAAATTGCTGGAATACGAAAAACGCTATACAACACTTGAGAAGTTGTGCCTCGACTTGGTGTGGGCCACAACCAAGTTAAGATATTACATGTTAGTGCATACTGTCTTCGTAGTCTCCCGGTTAGATCCACTCAAGTATCTATTCGAGAAATCTACACTCAATGGACGTATATCAAGATGGATAGTCAATTTAGCCCAGTTTGATGTAAGGTTTATGCCGCAAAAAGCTATCAAAGGATCTGTGGTGTCAGACTTTCTAGCAGACTTTCCAATAGAAGACTCGATGCCAATACAAGACAATGAATTTCCAGATGAAGATTTAATGGTCACTGAAGATGATACCTGGACCTTGTACTTTGACGGAGCCTCAAACCACAAGGGATGTGGCGTTGGAGTATTACTAGTATCACCTAAAGAAGAGCATGTCCCAATCTCCATACAACTTGTTATCGACGTTACCAACAACGCTGCTGAATACGAAGCATGCGTGGTAGGCCTTGAAACAGCTTTGGCATTTGGAGTAAAAAAGTTAAGGATATTCGGAGACTCTTCTTTGATTATCAATCAAATATCTAAAAGGTGGAAAGTAAGGAGCAAAAGTCTAGCCCCTTACCAAACCTATCTGGAAACTCTTACCGATCAATTTGCTGATGCCTTGGCAAGACTAGCCTCAATGTTAGGATTCCCATGGAAATCGAGCAAATGCCTGTGACTATAGAGAAAAGGCACAAACCAGTATACATCTAGGCTATAGAAGACGATGAAGTAGTCCAAGACGAAGAAGAAGAAGAAGAAAGAAGAAGAAGAAGAAAAGAAGAAGAAGAAGAAGAAGAAGAAGAAGAAGAAGAAGAAGAAGAAGAAGAAGAAGAAGAAGAAGAAGAAGAAGAAGAAGAAGAAGAAGAAGAAGACGAAGAAGAAGAAAGAAGAAGAAGAAGAAGAAGAAGAAGAAGAAGAAGAACCATGGTACACGGATATACTCAATTATGTCACCAAAGGAAAATACCCTCCCCATGCTGACAAAAGAACAAAACGAGCATTAAGGCTTTTGGCTTCCCAATATGTACTCATAGACAACGAGCTACATAAAAGGGTACCTAAGGGTCGAGCTCTCTTATGTGTAAGAAAAAAGGATGCACAAAGAGCAATGAGAATAGTCCACGAAGGAATATGTGGTACGCACATAAATGGCAAAATGTTAGTCCAAGAAATAATGCGAGAAGGATATTATTGGACTACAATGAATAGGGATTGCCATCAATATGTAAAAAGATGCCCTAAGTGCTAAATCTATGCCAATTAACAACTTGTTCCTCCATCCTTGCTCTACACCTACACATCGCCATGGCCATTCTTTACATGGAGAATTTACATCATCGGCAAAATCACTCCCCCAGGAACAGGAGGCCACGAATATATACTAGTAGCAATTGATTACTTCACAAAGTGGGTCGAAGCGCAATCATACGCTAAACTCACTGCAAAACATGTAGCACTCTTTATCGAGAGAAATATTATTTGTCGATACGGAGTCCCACATGAAATGATAAGTGACAATGGAACTCACTTTTAAGCCGAATGTGAAGAATTGCTACAAAAATACGACATTCAACATCATCATTCTTCCCCTTATAAGCCTCAAGAAAATGGAGCAGTCGAGGCAGCCAACAAAAATCTAAAGACTATCATCGAGAAAATGACAGAAAATTATAAGGATTGGCCTGAGAAACTTCACTTCGCATTGTGGGGTTAGCGCACGTCAATTCGCCATCAACAGGAAATACCCCATTTTCCTTGGTATATGGCATGGATGCCGTACAACCTGTCGAACTAGAAATTCCATCTCTATGCATTGCATTAGAGAGTAAACTCGATGAAGTCGAATGGACTAGGGCAAGATATGAAGAGCTAATTCTACTCGATGAAAAGCGACTAGAAGCTCTACATCACACTAAGTGTTATCAAACTCTTATGGCTAGGCATTTTAATAAGAAGGTCAAGACAAGAAACATAAAAGTAGGAGACTTGGTGTTAAAAGCATTAAGGAAAAATATTTTAGATCCAAGGGGAAAATTTAGACCTAATTGAACTGGACCCTACATTGTCAAAACAATCCTGTCAGGAGGTGCAGCAAAACTAACTGATATGGATGGCAATGAGTTCTCGAACATGACAAATCTTGACCAACTTAAGAAATACTACCCATAATTACTTGAGTAGGATACTCAAGAGAGCTATGTTTGGCCTGATTCCTTAAGAAAGGATACGTAGGCAACCCTTTACAAGTGCGGCCACTTTATTTTCAGAAAATCTCGCATCCCAGAATTAATTAAAAATTCGACAGAAGATCGGCGAAATATCAGCGTCACGAAAAACGTTCCAGCGCCAGCAGTTGAGCATTAGCGCCAGCCGACGACCGTTAGCTCCCGACGACGACACCGTCGCCTGACGCCAGACCGATGTGGCCGGCGCCAGTCGCAGATAGGTGGCACCAATTCACAGTTTAAAATCTGGGAATATTTCGGTGTTTTTCGAAAAAATTTCGACTTCCGTACTCGAAGAATTTTTGGAAAATTAATTTTTTCGGTTTTCATTGCTTTAATAAATAAATTTAAAGTAAATAATTAATTAAAAGCTGAAATTTCATTAATAAAATAAAATTACATTATTGATGGAATTTTAATAAAGCTGAAATAAATTAACTTTAAATAAAAAATATAAACTAAGTCTAATAATTGGAAATTAAGCAATGCTCCTAATCTTTTTTTTCTTTCCTAGCCCTTTTCCAATTTTTGTCTGCCTCCTCCTCCTCATCCATAACCTTAGCTAGTAGGCATCCTTTAGAGGACCTACATTCAATCTTAGAGTATATAGTTTCCCCTTCAGCTACCCAAGCTTTTTTCTTTATGGTGTCAGCTTTCCTTTTTCCCTTATCTTTTGTAGTACTTTTCTTCCTAGGCATTGTAGGTGTCTTGAATTCAATTCTTTCACCTAAGCGTTCCCTAACAGGAACCACCTTGTCATCTAGACGACTCTTCACATCAGTTTTACCCTGATTTTTCTTCGAGTCCTTTGAAGGTTTCTTCAGCAGCCACTTCTTCACATCATTGGGCAAGGAAGGAGGAACCTTTTGGGTAATTACTTCCCATAAAGGTCTAGCACTCCAATAAGCATCAAATATGTCTACTTCCTGGGAGACAGGGAACTCTTAGGGAGGACGAAGATCTTCGGAAGGAATATTCTGAAGTAAGCCGTATTGTCTTTTTACCCTGCAGGGATAGTAATAAGTCATATGAGACAAACTTGGAAGACGGCAGAAAGGTTGCTTGTTGACACAAACCATCCTTTCTATTTTCCACCACGGGACGACCCACTTGATAGCAAAACTGCGAGATTCGAAGACCCTTTTCCATTCGTGGCGCCCCATTTTAGAGAAGCGTTTCTTCCTCCTCACGAAGCAATTCGGAGTGTACTTCTCAATGTTGTCCGGAGGGCTAATTATTTCTAGCCTTTCCATTAGCCACATCTGTAAAACAATTGCAATGCAAATAAATTATTATTACTATACAAAAATATATTTTTTGATTTCCGTAATTAAAAATATTATTTTTCTACCTATAATAAAATTGGAGAACCTCGAAAAGGTGCTTTTGGGTTCCTTTTCAATTCATCAAGACTAATCATAGTCTCTCCAACTATCAATGGCATTGGATTTCTCCCTGATTCAATTTGTTCTAGTACGGTGGTCATAATTGATTGACCCTCATTATTTTTACCACTAGTAAGAAAAAATTGATTAAGCATACAAAATAAGAAAGTTCTTCTTCTATATATATGAAAAGAATCGGAGTAAGGTTTATCAAAATAATGGCGAGCAAATTCTTTCAAATTAACTATGTTGCCATCCACTATTTTTGATAGATCCTTTTCTTTTAAATTAAAGAAGCGTTCAAAATCCTTGTAATAATATGCATCTATTCTAGGGATTACTATGAGGTCTATTGCAGGGAAACCTAGAATAGCACCAAATTCTTCCGGCAAAGGGCTAATCTCATCATACCATATTCTAAAGCAATGAGTATCAACATCCCAATATACTAGAGCGATATGAATAAAATCTAAGTCAAGATCTACCCCTTTGATACCATAAATTCCCCCCAAGTGGAACACATCTAATTATTTTCTTTCTTTGGCATTAAGAGACCGACACCATTCATGGGATTATTGGGTAAAAGTTTTGGTGACTAGAGACATGATATTATTTTTTTAAAGCTAAGAATTATTTTATTTGCTGAGATTATGAAAAGAATCGGTTGGGCGGGGGGCTAATTATGCACAAAATCGGAGCAGTTTTAATCAGGGAAGGATACGGAGTCAGCGCTATTTGGCGCCAAACGCTGCTATTGGCGCCACACGCCAAAGCTTAGCGCCAAACGCTAAGTGTAGCGCCAAACGCTAAGTGTAGCGCCAGGCGCTACACCAATACGCATGGCGCCAGCTGGCGCCAATTTTCCTTGTCGTACACGCTTTCTAAAACCGCGTTTTACCTTAATTCGAGTCTGCTAATGACTTTATGGCTTCCCTATCTTTTTCTAACCATATTTTTATTTCTTTTTTTTTAATTAATATAGCTATTATATTAATTATATTATCTTTTTTTTTGGATTCTATTTAGCTTAATTTCCAAGTTTTTATAAACCCAATATTTTATTTGACTTTTCCTTTTTTCATTTATTCTTTTTGGGGGAGAAAGTCGGATACTGTAGACACCTAAAAATGTCTCCCCAAAACCAAACCCGTTGATGAACAACTTTCACCGCCATTATTGGTCGAGTTGAGTATTTAATCTTTGGAGTGCTTAAATCCATGTTCTATCCAATATATTTTATGAACCAATCCAATTTCTAGCTCATTTCCCTAAACCATAACCTATTTTCCACTTTTCGTGTCCACATCGCAAAACTGAGAGAAACTGATTTTATGGATATAAAATTTTGATCCAATTATTATTTTTTTGATAGGAATTTAAATAAGCTTTCCAACCATATATCATAAGCCCAATTCCAAGCTATGACGAAAAAGATATGAGCAAAACACTAAACTCAGCCTAAAACCGACACCCTTCCACTAAAACGGCTATATCTTAAAATATACATATTATTTTGACTTTATTCCAATTGGGTTGGAAAGTAGACTTGATAATATTTCCAATGATATATTATATGCCTTATTCCAAGCTACGGATCAAAAGTTATGATTATTTTTAAAAACGGGTAAAAAACTGAAATTACCGCGCAACAGCAAAAATGCCGCGACGCGGCAAAAGCTGACGTGTCACGGGGCTTATTCCCGTGACACGGTGCCCATCTTTGTAATTCTGCACGTTTTTCCCCCGTGTCACGGGATTTTGCACTGTGTCACAGTGCAATTTCCCGTGTCACGGTGCAATTTCCCATGTCACGGTGCAATTTCCCGTGTCACGGTGCCCATTCCGTGACACGGGAATATTCTGTGTAATTTCCGCGTACTTTTTACACCGTGACACGTCATACTGCACTGTGCCACGGTGGACAATGCCGTGTCACGGCATTTCTTCCCGTGTCATGGTGCACATCCCGTGCCACGGGATTGCTCCGTGTTTTCTCCGCGTAATCCCTAAACGCGTTTTCACTTCCCGTAACCTAAATATTTCCCGTGTCACGCAAATTTGTACCGTGTCATGGGAAAGTTTCCCGTCTGACGGTGGGATTTCCCGTGTCACGGTACACTTTGCCGTGTCGCAGGATACTTTTTTAGGGTTTTTATCATTTTAGGGTTCCGTGTGCTCCCTCAGCACCTTTTATCTATAAATACCCCCTCATTTCTAATGTACGGGGCACCAAGGATCATTATCTCTCACCTTACACCAAAAAACATTCTTTTCTCCCTATTTAACCTAATTTCTAGCCTCCTTATTCTTCCATAATAATTCCCCTAAGCACTCCAAGGAGTCTATACTTAACCCGATGTTCCGTCCTTAAACCAAGGCGTGAAAGGTACAAATAACTGAGGGTTTGGACCAAATCAATTCTACTTTTTATTTAATTTAATTTTCATTTACTTTATATTTTTTTATTGAAGTTACTAACAGTTTATTCATGATGTAGCAATTTAAAGGAACGCGCGAAATGTGAGTAATTATTAATTAATTTAATTACTCTTATTTTATTTTCTTATTGCTAGTATCATGATTAGGTTATTTTATATTTGATTTGACTAACGCTATTATTGTTGAATTGCTTCCAATATTAATGTTTATTTTATTATATTTATTGATCACCATATTGCATGTTAAAGGGAATATGTAATTGAAAATCACGCCTAATAAGATAATTTGGACAACCGGTTTAGGTTCCTTTTTAATCTTGTTATTAAATCAAGTGATCACCAATATTTTAGAATTATATGTTGCATTAATATTCAACCAATTTAGCTTAATAATAGATTGGAGCAAATTGAATCTTTGTTTGTATGCCTTTGAGATCGCAGGAATCACTTTCACTATAAGAATCGAGTAGAGGCCAATACGGGCGAATGTGACTCCATGACTCACTTCGTACCATCATCCCCAATCCTCCTTTCGTGGTTCCGAACCACATGGAGTTAGTAATCTCATGGATTATGAATGGGGTGTAACCTTCACGGGTCAATCGTTGTTGCCTATCGTTGTCCCTTATCGTGGTTGCCTTTTTATGATCCGTGAACGGTTTAAAAGTTCCTTAAAAACTTGTTGGCGGCTCCCTACTTTATTTGTCCCTAATCATTGTCGCTAATCGTAATGTCAATTCTCACTTCCTATGAGTGCCAAGCATATTCACAACATGCTTTAACGTAGGCGCACTTCAAAGCCTACAATTTGGCGACTCCACTGGGGAGGATTCTTGATTATTTATCGATTTGAGTGATCGGTATTTAATTAAGATGAGTGGATGAGACTTGAAAGATTCTTGAAAAAATATTCCTGTGATTAATTTGGCATTTTTGCATCTGCATAGACGTTTTAATGTCGCATTCAGGTCTGTCCCGTAGGAAAAATTGGATAACTTGGTTGCGCACGAAGGAAAACAGGGAACCAGTCAGATCTTCTGACTGTCGTGCCACGACAAAATCTGTCGTGTCACGGTACAGTGCACCGTCTGATGGTGCACAGTACCGTGGCACGGGAATTTTTGCCGTGTCATGGCAGTCCTAAAATCAATCCGGTGGCTTATTTTCTCTTCTCACAGTCAACTTCCTTTGATTTTTCTGAAAAAACGTATGTGTTCTACATACGTCTTAGCCTCGGGGGATTTAAGCTCTATCAACCCAAAAACGCTCATGCAATAAGGGTTCATCCGAGTTATTAAATCCACCCAAACCATGGAGTCGAGTTCGATTTCATCACGAACTCGCGGAGCCGCCCGTTGGCATACACCCTCAAGGGAGGCTTCCTTGCTAACGCGTCCAAACTCTTAACCATGGTACCCTATTGACACCAAATAAACTTGACCATAGTCGAACATAGAACTTGACCTTAGGTTGCGAACTATTCTTTGCATCATTGTGCCTACATGTTTTATTTTTGGTCGTTTTGATCCTAACCTTAACGATCTTTCTTTGTCTATGGTGGATTATTTTATGACTAACGATTGCCAATGGACCGTACTCACTTAGTAATTAGAAATAAAAAAAAAGTAAAAAAAAAAATTCTCGTGCCACGTCAGCATCCATCGTGGCACGGGAATGGTTGCCGCGACACGGGACTGTCCACCGTGTCACGGCACATTCCACCGTGGCGCGGTGGACTTGCAGCAAAAAAAAATTCTCGTGCCACGTCAGCATCCACCGTGGCACGGGAATAGTTGCCGTGTCACGGCATAGTCCACCGTGGCACGGTGGATCTTCATAAAAAAAAAAGTTTGCCGCGCCACGGGAAACTCTACCGTGTCACGGAAAATTTCTACCGCGACACGGTGGATGTCAAAAAAAAAACGGTAGTATCTCCTCCGCATAGCATCTCCAACATGCTTTCTACAGCAACACGGGAAACTCCACGAAGCGCTCGTCCTCAGGAGCCGCCGGAGGAATCATCTCCTCAATCGGCCCATATGTCCCCTGGTAATGGATAGACATACGGGGTGGCACGAACTCAGCAACATCGTCCTGATAAAGCAAAAACAAAGTCAATGAAGCGTCACTTGGGGGCTACTTAACGAAAGGTAAAAGCTGAAAAATCGTACCGCCACATCCTCAGCCGGTACAGGAACTGGAGCTAAAAACGACAGTATCTCCTCCGCATAGTATCGCCCAAGGATTGTGTAAAATCTCCAAGGGGTACCAGCTCCCTCTAACATGCTTAACAACCTCGCGGCGTTAAACATGTGATGTGGTGGAGGAGCAGGAACGACAAAAATATCGGAGGAATTCTGTCTAGCAACCCTCTCTTCAAGGCATGCAGTCGCTCCATAAGTCCCCTAGAAATAGCGACGCTTAGCAGAATACTGTGCGGATAACCCAGGGACTGCCAGGCCGACCTACGGTCGGTATAGCACCTCGGGCTCCTGCAAAGAGCTTTAGTCAGGCGAGAGTCTCTCTAAAGCATCACAAAATGGCAAATAAGAAAAGAATCATACCGCGATGATCCATTTTCGGACATACGCAGTGGAAATCCCCACACGACGGCTACCCCATGAAGCACTGACTGGAAACCTGCGCGGCGATGGCCTCGCCGGTGCAGCAGAAAGAAAGTACTTGTAGAACCAGATCTACAAGGAGTTAAAATTATCAGCAAGTGCTAGCTAAAATGTAGAGCTAAACTTTATTGGGAATAATGTTTACCTCTGCGACCCTCCAAAAGTTGGACAAAGCAACATTCGTCCCAAAGGACCGGTGTCGACACGAATCCCTCAACGCTCGAATGAAGTCAGCATAGGCCAAGCTGGCCCAGTCGTAAGTCCCGATCCGATGTAGATCCCGGACGGCATGAAGGTAGTAAAGCAGCACCTAACTACCCTTGTCAGGGGAGAACGTCCCAAACAACAAAATAAGCGCAAAGATGCGCACCCGCTGCTCTCGGGTGGTCGCACCATCGTCAAAAGTCGCTGCCAGAGTCGAACGGCGAATCCCCCTAGCGCTGAACTGAGAAGACTCTACCTAAGTTCGAGCCCGAATGGTAATCGGCCCCAACAGCTCCTCGACCTCAGGGGAAAAGACGTCAATCCCGCTGTCGAACGGCAGTGGCACGGAGCTAAACTCCAGTCCTGTGATGAGACTGAAGTCGATAGGAGTGACCATCATCTCACCCCAAGGAAAGTGGAAAGTGTTGGTGGTGTCCCAAAAGAACTCCACCAGAGAACGAACTACATGGTGACCCCCGCTGGAGGCAACCATTGCCTCGGAGGTCTCGTACAGCGCAGCAAGACCGCAAGACTCCCACAAAAGTCTCGTCTCGACATCTCAGGCGATGTACATCTTGTACAGGTCGCCCAAGCCGTCACAGCCGGAGCCATGACAACGCATCCTCCCAACGGTGATACCTCGTCTCACCCTCTCGGAAATGTGGTGGACGGGGGAAAAGAACAAGGTCCTCTCGTCCCACTCAGGTAGTCGACCAAGCGAAGTGGACAGCTCGGCATCGTCCTCCACGGGCTCATGCTCCCGTCGAATGTCTCGAGATCGTGAACCAGAACCTCGCTATCTAGCCATGCTACATTGTGCAGAATTATCATAAATTAAGGTTCTATATTATCTAAGGTTCGCCTAGCCGCATGATACTATGTTCGCAAAAAAAGAAACAGAGTACGTAGTACTAAAACAGAGCACAAATTCAAATTGAGCATAACGACATTTTTTCAAGAAATCAAACAATTTCTTGCAATACTATAGTAATTATTGTGACAAATTGGACAATAATTTCTAGCAAAAACATCAAGAACGGGCCACATTGTACTCCTGACCTCAAGAGGTCCAACAATGGCAATTCGTTCATTTCTTCACGAAATTGAGTCAAACAAGTCTCAAATTACTCCCAAGACAATATATAAACATAATCAAGCAATTTCATGGCATAAAATTCGACAAACAAAGAGAATTAAGCATTCTAAGTTTCGAATTTTCATGAAATTCAAGAATAAGCACATGCAAAATTCATAAAAACCGGTGTGAGTTTGAAGAAAACTTACATAGATCGGGAAAATGGATGAAAATAAGCTTTGATTTGAAACAAATTTGAGCGAATTTGGTTGAGAAACGAGCAAGAACGAAGCAAATGAATTTCTGGAAATTTTCGAGCAAAAACACGACGAGCAGCAGCGAAAATGAAGAAGAAAGGGGTATTTAAGGAATACCCTATTATGGCGCCAAGCGCTAGATCTTGGCGTCAACATATAGGCTTGGCGCCTGGTGCCAATCCCAGCGTCTGGCGCTACAGCCAGTTATGTGGCGCTAATGTGTTTTCAGCGGCGTTAGAATGTTCAGCCACTCAGTGAGGTTGTTCTACTTTTTTGCAATATATTTTAGGTTCCTTGGTACGCCAGTTAGCCCCTCTAAGCAATTTGACATGATTTTCAGTAATCGGCTTGATTACACAAAGTGATCGACCTAATGAAAGATCGTCTCACTTAGCTTAAAGCGCCTAAGCATTGACTCATTAACAAAAGGCACCAACATAGTGGTTCATTCGCAAAAGGCACCGACGTACAGGTTCAAAAGCAACAAAAGCATCGACGTACAGGCATAGCGGAAGCAAAGTTCAAGCGAGCTTTTAAAGATCGACACGCGGAGATCTTCGGTAATTTCCTTGGAAAATCATCGCAACAAATGAGGATAGCTTCAAGCGAGGATATCTTCGACGGCATTCCCTAGATTGTGGAGAGTTGTCACAAAAAACTGAAGGTGATTTCAAGCGAAGTTGTCTTCGACCATGTTCCCTTAGACGTGGAAGATGGTCACAAAGCGGAAGAGGATTGTTTCAAGCGAAGCAATCTTCGATGGTATTCCCTTGGACGTGGAATATTATCAAAGCGGGGGAGGATTGTTTCAAGCGAAGCAATCTTCTATATTGGAAGCAGTTACAAGCGTAGCGGTTTTCAAGCGGGATGGCATTCTCTTGGCAGGAGGTCATCAAAACAACGGCAATGCGGTAGCAAATCGGTTACTTTCAGAGACGTGTGCTCGACGGTGCAAGATACGCGTTTCTTAACTCTTTTATCTGTTTAACTAACGCTAGTTTGCAGGTATTGGTGTTACAAGAGTGACTTAGAATCACAGAACGTTCTGAATCATTCTCCGTCCCTATCAATACTTTGAATTTCGTTTTCGAAACTTGCGTTTCTCCAAACTCAGTCAAAGTGGGGGCTTTTTTAGACACCCATTTGTGTTCCCTAAAACCAAACCCAGTGATGAGTACCTTTCGCGTCGAATCATAATCGAATGAAGTGAAAGTGTGGAAAGTTTAGTGTTGCAGATAGTTTTAATTTCTTTTTTCCTCTCTCTGTTTTTGAAAACTTATTTTAAAAAAACAGTCAATTCAGTTTGGTTGGTCCATGATATGGGTCCAATAGTAGTGTAGTTGGATGGGGCTTGACAAGAGCTTTCCAACGATATATTATAAGCCCAATTCCGATGAATATTGAGGAAGTTATGGCCAAATTAGTGAACTGGGCCCGATTTGAGCCTTATATGCGGCCCAATGATCTAGGGGAGGGCCTAATATAGATTTATCATTCCTAATGCAATTAGGAATGGTTTTAGTCTTCTAGATTCTTCTAGAAGGTTCTTTTCATTCCTAATTTAATTAGCATTGATAAATTGACTTTTGTTGACTTTTTAGAGTTTAAATTAGAATCAAAGAACATATTTTGAGGAAAATACAATTTTATCCTCCTGTACGACAATTTTTATCTAATTTTAAGAAAACACATGGATTTCTGAGTCAGCGCCAAACGCCAGCTGTAGCGCCTAACGCTACGATTGGCGACTAGCGCTAATGTTGGCGTCTGGCGCCAATAGCCAGCGTTGGCGCTTGGAGGGAATAATTTCAAGCCTTTAAAAAACCCACTAGCTTGAACCCCACTGTGATCATACACTAAAGTACGGTGGCGTCCAAAAGGGAAGAAGATAGAGCAAAAGAGTCGCCAACAAGTTTTTAAGGAACTTGTAAACCGTTCACAGGATGAAGGTTACACCCCTTAACGATCCAAGAGATCGTCAACTCCATAAGGTCATGAACCAAATAAGGGTTCGGGGATGAAGGTACAAATCCAACCTAAAAGAGATTGAACCTGCCCTAATAATAGGCCTCTACTTTATTCTGATCGTATTCATGTGCGCTTTCTGACTAACATACAATCAATAGATCAACCCTAAACCTGTTTATCTATGTTGGTTGAATTTAATGCACAACTAAACTATTATTGGCGATCACTTGAATTTATAATCACAATTAACCTAACAAGATTATTAATATCTTATTAAGCGTGGTTACAAATACCAATTCCCTTTAACCTGCAATAAAAGGTGATCAAGCAATAACAATATAAAATAATATGCATATCAAGCAACATAATAAATAATAATAATAATAATCATAAATATTAGGAAGAACATAGGAAGCATCATACTTTTAATCATACTTAATATCAAAGATACCTTAGACATGATACTAGGAATCATAAATAACAATCTAAGCATGATATCTACATCATGAATCAATTAAACCATTAAAGTACTTACTTGGATGCCTCGTACCTCTTTCTAATAACAAAATACACGCGTTAGTAACTTCAAGGAAAATAATAATCAAAGCAATTAAATTAAATAATTGAAATAGAGATTTGGGACCAAACCCTCAGAAATTAAAACCTTTCACGTCTAGGGCAAAGGCAACTTCGAATATGGCTAGGTGTATCAAGATCTTGTGAATGCGGAATTTTGTGTGAAAAAAGTAAAGTTTAGAAAAGAATGCTAAAAGATTAATATTATTGAAAATTGATGAATGAATGATGATGATGAATGAAGAGAGTTGAAGAATAATTAATGAATAAAGAGAGTTGATTATTGGTAATTCATAAAGTGATTGTTGATGATTGATGATTGTAGATGATGAATGAAACCGGAGTTTTTGATACGATATTTATAGAGAAAATCATCCAAAAAAGATAATTTATCAAAACAGAGTCTGAAGATCGAAAAACTAACTTGGCGCCAGCCCTGGCTCATTGGCGCCAGGACCAGTGGCTAGCGCCAGGCGCCAATGGCTGGCGTCTGGCGCCAATCCTGATTCCAGGCGCCAAGGCCTGGGGTTGGACGCCAAACCGGCTTTTAACGCGTTTTCGAAATCTGATAAATTTCTCGTACTGGAAGATAAAATAATATAATTTCAGTCGAAAATGCTATTTGATCTAATTAAAACTCTGAAGAATCCTAACTGAATTAAGAATGATAAGACATTCTAGAATGTTCTAGAAGACCAAAACCATTCCTAATTACATTAGGAATGATAAATCATATTAGACCCTCTCCTAGATCATTGGGCCGTACTTAAAACTCAAACCGGGCCCAGTTTAGTAAATTGGCCATAAATTCCTCAATATTCATCAGAATTGGGCTTATAATATATCGTTGGAAAGGTCTTTGCAAACCCCATCTGACTACACCATTATTGAACCCATATCATGGACCAAACAAACTGGATTGGTTGTTTTCTTAAAATAAAGTTTTCAAAAACAGAGAGAAGAGAAAAGAAATAAAACTTTCCGCAACACTAGACCTTTCCACACTTTCGTTTCATTCGATTATGATTTGATGTGAAAGGTACTCATCACTGGGTTTGGTTTTGGGGAGACACAAATGGGTGTCTACAGCGCTAACATCGTTTTATGTGCGTCAGAACTCTGTTTTTGATATTTTATCTTTTTGGCTGATTTTCTTTATAAATAACGCCGTAAAAACACCGTTTTGATCATCAACATTCATCCACAATCACCTACAATCACC
Source organism: Chenopodium quinoa (assembly GCF_001683475.1). Classification (NCBI taxonomy): domain Eukaryota; kingdom Viridiplantae; phylum Streptophyta; class Magnoliopsida; order Caryophyllales; family Amaranthaceae; genus Chenopodium; species Chenopodium quinoa. The sequence goes on along the minus strand of NW_018744821.1, from coordinate 2,309,181 downwards.
GATTCTCTCTATTTTCACCAACTCTCATTAAGATTCTCTTGATTACTTTTCTCTCTCTTTTCTAAATTAGCCTTCTCTCATATACAAAATTCCGCATTCATTAGATCTAGATACACCTAGCTATATTCGAAGTCGCCTTCGCCCTAGACGTGAAAGGTTTAATTTCTGAGAGTTTGATCCCAAATCTCTCTTTCAATTATTTAATTTAATTATTGTTTTAATTATTATTTTCCTTGAAGTTACTAACGTGTGTATTTTGTTATTAGAAAGAGGTACGAGACATCCAAGTAAGTACTTTAATGGTTTTTATTGATGTTATTATGTAGAAATCATGCTTAGATTGTTATTATGATTCCTAATATTATGTTATGGCGTTTTGATCTTCCTAGTATCATGTTTAGGGTAACTTTAATATCAAGTATGATTAAAAGTATGATGCCTTTTATGTTCTTCCTAATATTTAAGATTGTTAGTATCATGTTAAGGTTAAAGCTTTGATCTTTATTGTTTAGTGACATGCTAGGGTTTGTTATTAATCTTGTTAGTATCATGTCTAGGATCTTGCTATTATTATGCTTTAACATGATTATTTTAATTATAATTTATTGATGATTATTATTATGTTGCTTGATATTTATTGTTATTTCTTGATCACACCTTTTTATGCATGTTTAAAGGGAATTGGTACTTGTAATCACGCTTAATAAGATAATTAATAATCTTTGTTTAGGGTTAATTTGATTATAATCCAAGTGATCGCCAATAATAGATTTATTTGTGCATTAATACTCAACTAACATAGATAAACAGGTTTAGGGTAAACCTATTGATTGCATGTTAGTCAGAAAGCGCACATGAATACGATCAGAATAAAGTAGAGGCCTATTATTAGGGGAAGTTCAATCTCTTTTAGGTTGGATTTGTACCTTCATCCTCGAACCCTATTTGGTTCAAGACCTTATGGAGTTGACGTTCTCTTGGATCGTTAAGGGGTGTAATCTTCACCTCGTGAACGGTTTACAAGTTCCTTAAAAAACTTGTTGGCGACTCTTTTGCTCTATCTTCTTTCCCTTTGGACGCCACCGTATTTTAGTGTATGATCACAGTGGGGTTCAAGCTAGGAATTAACGCTTGAAATATTCCTTACAGTTACACTTTTACTCTAGCTTTGTTCCCTTAGGACACCACCATATTTAAGTGTATGATCACAGTGGGGCTCAAGTGGGGATGCTTGAAATATTCCCTACAGTATCTTAAAATTTTATCAACTATCCGGGCATCGCCTGAACGACCTGACACAAAACTACTATATATATAAAGGGGAATTTTTTTCCCGATTTTTTAGAGAGCTACGTAGGATTTGATTTTGTTAGTGCACCAGGTAGGATTATAAAGTTTAGTCGTAGCCAATTAAATAAGAAATTATTAATTTATTTCAAAATTAAATAATTCAAATGTCATGTAAGCAAAATTGGCGAATGAGATTTGTAAGTTTAAATTAATTTTCTAAAAAAAATATTATCTCTTTATATTAGGAATTTTATCTAAACTTATAACAAATTTTATCATATAAATACAAAAAAAAAAATTATTTAAATTTTATGTTAAATAACCGTGCATCACACGGACATCATCTAGTTGTTATGAAAGTGTATAATTTTTTTATACTCATATGATTGATATAATATATACAAATTTTATATAATATATATACTAAAATTTTCTCTTTTAATAATTTAATGTGAATAAGTTTCCAATTATATAGTCTTGTATTATTTAGGGACAAATTTTATTGCAATCGAATATCGAGCGTTCGTTGAAAATATGACAACTTATTTAACTAAGAACATGTTCCGTGCTTTCACTACTCGTAATTCCAAAATTCAACCGACTGACCGGTAATTTATAATTCGATATATATTGCCAATTGTTCTCGAGTTCGATTCAAATGACACCTACATCGCTAATTCTTAATTGAGTATTCACGTCACAATATTGTAGTTGTGTATCTCCAAAAAAGTAATTATGATTAATACAGATTATTTCTAATAATTTTATATGATATAATATATACTAATTTTATATAATATATACTAAATTTTAGCTGGTGCAATACATCAGTAAGTTAGGGATACATGAAAAGAGAATAATCTATCAGTTTGATATATTTATATGTGTCAAATGTTTATAATATAATATACATGCAATTTTACATGATTTGTTAATTTATTAATAATTTTCACGTAATTTTTCATGTTACATACAGTTTTGAATAATCTTCGAAACCCTTGTGATACGCAAAGGCAATCACTCATATGCAATGTTCCCCTAACCCAACCTGGGAATGGACCGGAGGGAACCACAACCCTCATAATCATTAACCTTCTAACCATTTTTCTCTCTTAACTTTAAGATAAACAAATTTACTTAACACAAAACACAAAACACAAAACACAAAAAATAAAAAAAAAAACAAAAAAAAAACACGTTCTTTCACCGTTCCACGTTCTCCACTTCTAAGGTTGAGTTTCCTTATACCTTTTAGAAACAAAATGAACCAAGATAAGGTTTGTTTCTATTTGTAATCTTTCTATCAATTTCTACTAAATGTTTTAACACATATAACAGGACCAAATACTTCCTCTTTCCATATTTGTATGGATGGGGAGATATCAGTAATAATGGTGGGTTCAATAAAATACCCTTTCTTCAAATGGTGCAACAAATACATCAAAGATACAGGCCTCATTAGGTATTGTAGACACCTACTCTTGGCATCTTGTCTCGAAAGGAAGTGCGATGATGTTACAAAAATCCATTCTTCATGTTAGATCAAAGTTAAAGTGTTTATGAACTACAAAATGCATTATGAAGTAAATTAAAACTCATATTTGAGACCAAGTAATCTTAGATCCTTGTATGATTACTAATTAGGCCTAAAACGTGCTTATACATGTTTAAACTTGATTAATAACGGACCCAAATGCGGCAAATGCAATGATTCGATCTAATGGATCTTACATTGTTGAAAACCGAGCCAAACAGATAAAAAAACCATTAAATTTCCATAAATGGACTTTAAAGATGGATATACCTTTCAAAGATCTTTCCAACGGTATACTATAAGCCCAATTCCGAGCTAAAACGAAGAAGTTATGATCAAAACACTAAACCGGGCCCTAAAACCGACACCCTTGCACTCCAACGGCCATATCTTTTGATCCATAACAGATTTTAACCTAATTCCAACGGCATTGGAATTATACATTCATATATTTCCAATGATATCTCACACTCCTAAATCCAACTTTGCAATAAAAAGTTATTGAAGTTTTAAAAAACGCATTTTCGTATAAGGCAAACCGTATTCCAGCGCAACTCAGTAAGTTGCGCGCGCATGGCGCGCGCGACTCATTGAGATGCGCGCGACTCATAGAGTTGCGCACGCCACCTGACGATGCGGCTCTAAAAACCTAAACCTAGATCCCTACGCCTACAAATAGGGGTCTTCGTTCAGCATTACGAGGATCGAAAAATCAGAATTCAAAACCCTAAATTTTGAAAACCCTAATCTCTCTCAAACCCTCTTACTATCACACTACTTTTTCCTCTTTCTTCCCAACTATTCTTAAAACATGATCCATCCATTGAAGTTCTTGGAGATACGAAAAAGAAAGAAAGTCCATAAACGCATTAAACGGAGATTTAATATATAAGAAGAACGGTTAGTTTCCTGAGCACTTAGATAAATCACTTTTCTTTTATTGTTTAAATAACTTTAATTGAATAAATAGGGTTGTTTTATCACTTTAAATAAAATTTTAATTAATTAATTCACATAGTATTCTTTCGTTAATCGAGACTAGAATTTGATAATTAATGGTTGTTTTATCACTTAAGACAAGGCGAATATTGTTTATTTTGTTCTTTTCACGAATATTGATTAAACAAAGAATAAAGACTTTTGCAATGTAATTCCCACATGATTAATGCTTGTAAATAAAATCAACTAATTTAGTCTTTAGGTATCACGTTGCATATATTATTTGGTAATGAAATTGTGAAAAGAAAGAGCTAGTAGAGGCCGTACTAGGGCTAAGATAGCGATTCCCTTCTAAAGGGAACATTATCTTAGTATCCTCGTTCCCGAACTCATTTCTGGTTTATGTAGACTAATTTTGGCATGGGTAAACTTACAATTCGTGCTAATTATCCCTTGAACTCTATTTGGGAGAAAGACATGAACGAGGTTTATGAGTTTTCCTAAAACTCATTGGCGACTCCTACTTGTTTCTTACAAAAAAGCGTGGTGAGAGTATAATTTCTTATTCAAGGTATCCCAAATAGTCAGAAATTCAAATCCTAATAGACCCTAACAAGTGTAAAGTCCTGGGCTTTTAAAGGGCCATGGACATCTAAAGAAGGATCCCCTACGTTGGGAACACCCTCCTTACAGGTATTAGCATTGCATGGTTAGCTTGAAGCAATAATATTAGTTATTAAATTATCAGTAAATAAGTTAGGTTTGCAAGTTTGACAAGATTATAACATTAACAGATTTATGCATAGGGATTCAGCATGTAAACCATTTTGCTTCTACCCAAAATGAAAAAGGAGGAAAAAAAAGAGTAGCATTCTGAAGATTAGATTATAAGGGGAAATATGGTTATACGAGTGTGTTCCAAACATCATATTAGCATATCAATTTGGTCAAGATGCTTATCAGATTCCAAATAAACGCAATCTAATGTTTATAGTGTTTAGGGTCCGAAAATCTAATTTGGTTATAATTTGCGATAGTATTTCTTGAGAAGAAAATTACAAGCCTAATTTAGTTGTCCATTTTTCTACAATTATTACTATTAATTCATAAAATGTTATAACTTGTTAAAAGACGATGACTTAAATAATTTGTAAAATTTTAAATAAAACTAATAACTTAAGCACAGCCCGTGCGTAGAACGGGTCCAAAAACTAGTCTTTTATTTTTTAATATTTTTTTATAATGCAGGATACTTAAATATACGATCTTATATCGCTTAATTTTATATAATATATATATTTTAAAAAAAAATATATATTAAATTTATCAAAAAGGATTATTCAAGTAGTATAAAATAAGATATTTATGTTATTATTGACTTAAAATTATTTTTTATTGAACTGAATTGAAATTACTTTATCAAACAATTTTTTTTACAGATTAAACTTAATTTTACTATCTTTTTATTTTTTTAAATAAATCAAATATATTATTAATGATCTTATTTTAAAGAACTTTTTAAAACGAATTTTATAGTGGAAATAAAACTGCATTGTAGGATATTTATTAAAAGTTAATGATTAATTTTGTATATATGAAATATTAGAAATATATCGATAATAAAACTCTATATAACAATATTTTATCTTAAAAAAGTTATCCAAAATTCGTTAACGTAGAATCATATGTGTCACAATAAAACCTATTAGTCGCTTACGTGTCTCGACACTTAGCAAAAAACTAGAATGCCACCTGTTGCTAACTCATGGCCTGGCTGCGAGACCAACTTTATTTATTAGTGATGATGTGATAAATTACCCTCAAACTTAATCGGGAACTTTTATATACAAATAGGACCGTCTTAATCAACTTGGATCCCTAATCGAAAGCTTTTGCATATAATTACATGACCGTCTTAATCAATTTGGGGCCCTGTTCTAACCTTAAAAATTGGGTCCTGGTAAAAAAGTAAAAAAAAGGAATTATTTCAATATATATATATATATATATATATTAATATCTCACCATTTTAAATGAAGCCCTAAAAAAACTTTACGTTATTTGAAATTGTAAAGAGGATTGAAACAAGATTTTTTGCAATAATTAATACGGAGTATAATACAGGGATTACTTGCTTGTTGCAACTCGACAACCCCTAATTAATCGATTATCAACATTATTTTGAGTTTCTATCTTAAAAATGGAAAACTGGGAAATAATAAGCTCATAGCAAAACTGAAGAAAGGAAATTCTTTTTTTTTTTAATTAAAAAAAAACAAAGTTGTCGTTAAAAATACAAAAATTAAGAGATTTGAAGTTAATTCCTCCTTTAGAAGCAAGAATATCCTTTGCATATTCGTTGAAATTGATTAAGGAGGGAAAAAAATTTAATTGGAAAATTGGGTAAAATAAATAACAAATAATAATTGAATGAGGGAAGATAGAAGGTTTAGAAATCTTATGGAAATTCAGATTATTTGACCAAAGAGAATAAATTGAGGATTGAATTGGAGTAAATGGGAGGAAGATGGAAAGTTGCCTAAAGCGCGAGAAAAACATACATTTTTTTTTATTTATTTTTATTAATATTTGGCTCTTTGCAAAATTGGGCCCTCAATATTTTGGAGCCCAGTGCTAAGAGTTTGTTTACACAGGCTCTTAGCCAACCCTATATATAAACAATATGAGAGCTTTTTTTCAAATACTATATGAGAGCTTAATTAAGCTTGAATTTGAGTTTTCATATGAAGCACGATTCAAACATACTAATACTCTTTTAATTGATATACCTTTAAGGAAGCATGTGACGAGAATAAAAATTAAAACTAGCGGGTTCAATTAAATATTTCGAGATTGAAATTAGTGGGTTTAATTAAATACTCCGTATAAATGACTAAATGAATTAGTGGATTTTTTTTTAATTTTAAAATATCAATAACTGGCATTGTTTTTGTTTTTGTTTTCAGTTTCTAGATTTTTTTAAAAACAAAAAAATCAAATACAGGAAACTAGAAAAATGTATTTTCACTTATTTTGTTGTCAGTCTTCAAAGTTGGACTAATTTTTTATTTGTTATATGACATATATAATATGATTTTAAAAAATAAAAAACAAAAAACTAGAAAACAAGTGATCCCAAATGAACCCCAAGTTAATGGGTTTCATTTTGTTCAAAAAAAAAAAATGTTAATGGTTTTCATCGGCCTCAATTCTTTTAAAAAAGATGCAGTTCAATAGCTGACAACTTGCGTGATCTTTACTTAAATAATTCTTAATATAAGTTATTTATTTTTTCTTTTCTGTACTGCATATGTTTTAATTAGTGCATCAGTTTGACTTATGTTTGCTTTATAAACTAGTTTTGACTTTTGAGTATGCAATTATTATTGGCTTTAGAGCGAGTCGATCACGAGAAGAATGTTGGTCGACTCGTGCTCGTTAAGTTTCAATTTGAGCCGAGTCGATTACGATGAGCTACTTGTTTAAAGGTTTAGGTCTCTTAAATTCATATTTTCTTCTTTTATATTAATTTTTCTTACTAAAATGTCTTAATGTCTTAATTTAGAATTATTAAGTGTTAAAATAAATTTTTGTTTTAAAGAGAGAATAACAAAAAAATATTGAATTTTTTATACACTTATCGAGTTTCAACCCGAGTTGAGCTTGGACCGAGTCGAAGTCAAGTTGCTCGCTAGTTGGTATGCTCAATTAACAATTTAACACCCTTACTGCCTTACACCTTCCTCCCAACTGTCATCGGGTTAAACTCAATCCTCAACCTTCAAACGAGGAAGAAGCAAACATGGGAGGAACAGGAAGAACAATTTTCACACTTTCTCTCTCCTCCAATCTATTATCTCACTCCCTTTTCTCTTCAACATCCAAGCATTGTTGCTCACTTCGCAAACTCACTTACCCTCACAGGGTTTTACTAGGGTTTAGGCCTCTTTGCTCCTCTTCTTCTTCTTCCATTACCACTGTTGAAGCTGCTTCAGAACTCTCTAACCCCACCAAACAATCAATCCTTCTCGAAAAGTTAAGGGTTAGACACCTCAAGGATGTCCCTAAAAGCCCAGAAATCAAAACCCCATCTCCAAAATCTGCTTCTAATTTGGTTAGTAATGGTGAATTTGAAGAGGGTTTTGGCAAAAATTCAAAGAAGAAAGGGGGTGGTGCTAATAGTTTAGCTTCAAATTTTAGTGAATTGGGGTTGAGTGAAGAGGTAATTGCTGCTTTGGAAGAAATGGGTATTTCTGTTCCTACTGAAATTCAATGTATTGGTATTCCTGCTGTTCTTGAAGGGAATAGTGTGGTTTTAGGGTCTCATACTGGGTCTGGCAAGACTTTGGCTTATATGTTGCCCATTGTTCAGGTGAAGATTTTTTAACCTCATTTTTTTAATTTGTTTGATTGTCTATTGGTAATTTTATGTGGATATAACTCGAAATGATGTATTTGATTACTGTACGATTTACAACGGGTGTATTGCATACGACAGGATTAGCCACACCCCTATTTATATAGAAATCACCCCTTATGTGAGGTTTAGTTTATGTGAATTGGGAATGTTGTATTATAATACACCTGATGTATTACAAGTTTTTGCTATTTGTTTAATGTGCAGTCATAGAGAATTCAGTATGTCATAATTAGTAATTTGTATAGTCCTAATTCTCTTAGTTTTCATACAATGGACGGTTACATCAGATGGTGTCATGGTGCTATTTGTTAAAATCGTGGAACTCACTAATTGGAGTGTATTGTTTGGTATATATTCTATATCGGTAACAATAATAGCTTGTGTCTATCCTATATCACCAATTCCACAAATTTTGGGGTGGGTATGGGGGGTGGGGAGCTGAGAGGAGTTCTCATACTTCGTATTAGTTTCTTTACAATTCTTTCAGTAGGTAGAGTTGTATTTGGGTTTGATGAGACAACAGCAAACACTAAATTGATAAACCCAATATTTGGGGTTTGATGAAACCTTTTCACAAACTTTTTTAAAACAAAATTTTGTTACCTCTCTAAATGGCTTGGTACCAATACCAAGATTTGACTACTTGTTATCTTTGATTATAATTTTTTCTGATCCACAATATATCTGTATCTTTTGTGTTGCTGAGAGTTTTTCTAATTCTGTTACTTGCTGGCCAGAAGTCATATTTGCTTCAATCTGTGAATTATGATGCAAGTTTAGCCATTGAGGCCAAAATATTTTTTTGAGCTAAAGTGCTACATGCTTTATGCTATTATTGGCTAATGATACTAAAACTTATTAGCTATTGAGGCGAGATGAAGAAATCTCAGGCATCCGGATTAAACCCAGGCGTCCACGAGCTGTTGTCCTTAGTCCTACAAGGGAGCTTTCTGAACAGGTACTTCATTCTCTTACATTCAGAATTTATTTGATCACTAAACTAGATTTTGAACGACAGGTCTGTTCTTATGAGTATGGACTTTTATTCTAGACCTTGGGTTGGTTTTACAGGTATTTCGTGTGGCAAAGTCCATCAGTCATCATGCACGTTTCAGGTCTATTATGGTAAGTGGTGGTGGTCGTTTACGACCCCAGGAAGACTCACTTAATGTCCCCATAGATATGGTAGTTGGAACCCCAGGGAGGATTTTACAACATATTGAGGATGGGAATATGGTCTATGGTGATATCAAATATGTGGTGAGTATATATAAATAAATTATTGACTTCCTTGAATTTAGACTAGCTTATAACAATGACTTAACAAATATGTCAGGTTTTGGATGAGGCAGACACCATGTTTGATCATGGCTTCGGTCCTGATATTCGTAAGTTTCTTGCCCCGCTCAAGAATCGTGCATCTAAACCTAATGACCCTGGGTTTCAGACTGTCTTAGTTGCTGCAACAATGACAAAGGTATGTTCTTTATTGATGTTACAGGGCTTGTTAAAAGTTCCACTGTTCACATTTTCCTTTTATTTATTGACGTTTTCCTATCTTAATAATAATAATAAAAAAAAGGAGCTCAAATGATTAAGATGTCATGTAAAAGCAGCCAAGATAGCTGTGTGAAAATTGCTTTGGTATCCCAACGTCATAGTGCTAGTGTACCTTCCTTGACTCTGGATGATTGCCTTGTTAAAGTTTGACTATATTGCTGGTTAAGATTTGTTACAATGTCTACTTTCTGGAATTTCACCAGTTAACAGCAGGTTATGCAACCTTTAGATTCATATTGTTTCACTATTAATAAGTTATGGGATTAAAGGCAGTTCAAACGCTGGTTGATGAGGAATTTCAAGGCGTTACACATTTGCGCACTTCAACGTTACATAAAAAGGTCGCATCTGCTCGTCATGATTTTATAAGACTTGCAGGAGCTGAGAACAAGCTGGAAGCGCTGTTACAGGTTTGTTTTGTCATGTGTTATTACCTCCCTGTTGATGATATTGATTCCGCATATTGCTTTGCATAAGGTTATATAACTTATGTTAGTATTCCTACATTTTTTTAGGGTTTGTGTCTCAAAGTTATGCATTCCACTGGCTTGCTGTAAATACCAAAATATACTATTTTTTTTTAAATTTTTTTTTATCCTTTTGTTTCTGAAGAATAATCTGTTTAAACATTCTTTGGACTTCCCAGCAAAAATGTGATCATGGAAGTCCACCTAGCTTTAAGTGTAACCAACTTTAGTTCCTGAATTTGGAAGACTTAGGTTGCTCTATCTAAAGCAGCGACATCCCTTGAGAGCTCTCAGTGATCACTCAACTTTGTGCAAATTAAAAAACCTAGGGGTATACTGCTTTTTCAGACTTAAACCTCTGTAGGAGGTGCTACTTGGAGTCTCAGATTCTTCACTTGGCAGAGGTCTTGCCCATGGTCCTTATGGGATGTGACGTTTTGGCTGTAATTAGCATGATGGCCTGGATCCTGAAGTCTGGGAGAGAAAAAAAGACAGCGCAAAATGTAGTAACCTGAACTCTAATTATGAGTGAGGCATGTTGTCAGGTGACATAATGCCATAATGGGAAAGCATATAAAGTTTGACCTTCAAGTCTATTTTAGGAAGACTTTAAGACCTAGAAATCCAAAGTTGGGCCCATTATGATGGGTTTTATCCATGTACACCTAAGAGTTACTTCCTTCATTTTTTTAGTTGACACCGTTTGACTTTTACACTGTTCACACATTACACTTTGACTCGCTTTTGTGACTTATAGATGAGATAAAATATAGTCATGTGGGATCTTGTTTAAATCGTCTTGATATGTATTTTATTAATATCTACTTTTTATAATTTTACAATGTTGATATTTAGAGTTGTTAAGCGTTAAAAACATGCGTTGGCAAGCGTGATAATAGAAAGGTGTCAACTAAAAAAACCAGAGGAAGTATTTTTTATTAATTATTTTTTAAGTAATTTTAGGACTAAGACTTTGTTGTTGTAAATATCGTTTTAGGAATTTGATTCTTTCATTCTTTATTGTAGGAACAATGTGTCGTTATTTTATCTAATTCATCTTGGTTTAGGGGAAATTTTATAATAACTAAATCATCTCAATGATTGTGTGAAGGTTATTGTTAGGTAAGAGGTAGCACGATACCACCCAAAAAAAAAAAAAACACTGTGATATGCTAATAGCTAAAATTGTGCGTTATCAAAACAAATTTGAAATTCAGATTTCTTGAGGCTCATGCAGTATATTTCATTGTTTGAAGCTCACTTATCTATTGGCAGTTTTCCATTTGGTCTTACTTTGCTTGTGATTTCACTTCCTTTCTGCTTTTTAGTGCATCAATCTGCTTTATGAGGTCTATAAATGTGAAATCAATTTGAGCTCGTGTAATGCATTTCTTTTGATTGTGTAATCATGAACAATGACCTCAAGTGCCCTTTGGTGGCTGATGATAATGACCATAGTTTGATTTCATTCTATTATTCTTGTTTTGAGCATGATAATTCTTTTCCACGTACTTATGATTGTTTCTGATGTTATTGTTACAAACATGTCCCATATGTCCAAAAACCCACCTGCCCGAAGCCACACAAAAGTATTCAATGCATGTGCAGGCATTGCTTGCTTTCGGTTTTAATTCTAGGTGGATGGAACCTGGAAGCATGTGAATGCTCAAAAGCCAAAGATCATTTCCATCTTGCAAGTTTGAGCGCTAAAAATTTTGGCATGGATTAGATCGTTAGGGTCAGAGTCTTGTACACACTTTTGTTTCTTTGTTAGCTGTGCATTGCAATTTGAGGGTGTCTAGTGGGCACAAGTGAAAGTATGAGAGGGACATTGAAAGGGGCTATTATGTGAGAGTTGAGTTTGAATACATCAAAGTCACAAGCTGATAGGAAGGCATAGGTTCGATCAAAGATCAAATCTTAGTTTATTTGAATGGTGACTGGTAATGAAGCTTAACTTGGATGTGAAGGCTAAGTACAGAGGCTTATTTGATTTTATAAAGCATGGTGCAAGAATTGCTTCAAGGTGCAACAATCATTAGAAAATTGATCTATGTCACTGTTAAAGGTCATCACGCAAACAAGCATGACTAAAACTAAAAGGCTTACGAAACATTAAAAATCATACGAAGTAGATAGGGCTCTAGACTAATAATTTATCACTCGTTTTTCAGCTTACATTTTTTTATTTAGTGAGATTTTTATTTTTGATTTACTTTTTCCTTTGAATAATTTCTAACAGAAGGGAAATTTTCTTTGTTCCTTCTCTTCTGAAAAGGGAGAATTACACGTAGTTCTCATGACTCATGATGACTTCAAGTTTCATCATCTATCAAGTGCTCTTTTGGCTATTATGCTCTTGATCATGCTTCCCCAGAGTAAACTTCATGGCGTTTATGCAATCATTTAAATCCTTTAGTTGTAAGATGTTAGCCTGTAACCTTTTTTTCCAATTCCAAGTGAATGAAATAATAGAATTTCTTTTAATGCTTCTCTACAATTGTGTCACTAAACAGAATTTTATTTATTTATTTTTTCTTTCCGGAAGATAGGCCAGCACAATGATTTTTTTGAATAGCTGAAGAAAGGAGATTTTTCACTAGAGGATAGCCTATCTTCTTGCTTACCAGCTAGCCTGCCTTTATTTTTTCTCTTGGATTTTACTGCTCTTATGCAAAGACCTCAAAGGAATAAAGTATTTGAGAAATTTTTGGGCCTTTTGTGGGAATGGGATCTTAAGTTCTTAGTTGCATATTTGACATGGGCCTTTTATGGGTATGGGATCTTAAGTTTTTAGTTGCATATCTGACATGGGCCTTTGTGGGTATGGGATCTTAAGTTCTTAGTTGCATATCTGACACCACATCTAACTCATCTGAATTCAGAAGTGTTGTTATGTATGACACTCATTTTTTCGTTTTATTGTCAATGCAGGTTCTTGAACCTAGCCTGTCTAAAGGAAATAAAGTCATGGTCTTCTGTAATACTTTGGATTCAAGTCGTGCTGTCGATCACTTCCTCCGTGAAAATCAAATCTTTACAGTTAATTATCATGGAGAAGTCCCTGCAGAACAAAGGTAAGGCAAACTGTTCTAACTTTGGAGTAGATATTTATAATTAATGGAAGTGCATCATCATATAACTAAACATGACAAAGACAAAACGTCACAACCTTAGGTCCAATCTTACTTAATAGCAGTTTTCATAAGTGTCAGTTTCTTTTATTGTAACAAGTGGTTGATTGCATTACTTTGTCATGAGTTTGCTGGAAGCTCCTTTCTGGAGCATCTCTATGATGGCCAACTAGTCCATTTTCCAGCATAATACAGATGGAATTAATTTTCTGAAGCCTATTTTAGTGATAATGCTCTTGTTCCACTTCATTGGGTTTATTGAGTTATTTGATAAGACTCTAAAGCTGAAAACCACCTGCTATATCAATACTTTGGGACAATGCTTACAATCCAGGATATAAACAAGACATGCTGCAACCAGAAAATTTCTTTGCTTGTTCCTTCTATTTATAATTTTTTAGGGAGAGGGGTGGGGTGTGGTTGATTTAGAATGGCAAAGTAACGCATATATATATTTGGGAATCATTTTTGCACACATGTGGAAGACTTGATATTCACTGAAAAATGGTGCTAGTTGTACCCTATTTTCCTGAATATTGTATATTCTTTCCTTGAATGCAGTGTCTAGGTCTCTTGGAGGGAACTGATTATTCTTAGAGGCATTGTGATATTGGCTGCTGAAAAAAATATGCTTTTTATGGAAGAATCTAAAGTCAGATGTTCTTTGGATTCTTATTTTAGGCAACCCAAACTAGATTACCATTGTTCATCACGATACGTGTTTAGGTGTTAGAGTCAGCTATTTCATGAAAAAATGTATGTTTGGGCCCATGATGAAGTGTCCATACTTGTGTCAATTCCCCACCCACAATTATATTTCTTGCTTCCATTTATTGAACTGTCATGTTAAACTCACACATTAATTGGATTATTCACTCATTTCTTTGATGCTTGTTCAAGGGTTGAGAATCTCAAAAAGTTTAAAGATGAAGATGGCGATTGTCCCACTTTGGTCTGTTCTGATCTCGCTGCTAGGGGACTGGACTTGGATGTGGACCATGTTATCATGTTTGACTTTCCTAAGAATTCTGTGAGTATGAGAGCATAGTGTTTGCTTTCTATTTGTTATGTGAAGTCTTCCAAATTATTGAATCTCAAGTAACAATTGTGCAGGTTGATTATCTCCATCGCACTGGAAGAACTGCACGTATGGGTGCTAAAGGTACCTAAAAACTGCAACTGAAATTGATAATTGATTGTCCAATTCGATGAATGTTTTGCCTAAACCTGTAAAGGCCTGTTCTCTTGAATATATCTTAGTATTGATTTTCATTCATGTAGTTACTAGTAATATATGTTTAGTTGGGTGTGTGAAATACATAGGCGAAGGCCTTTAATCATATGGCCTTTCCATATTGTGGATCTGTTGCTAGCGGGTAATGACCAGAGGTCAATTCTTATTTTCTATGACCATGTGGTTGGGGATTGAGGGCTGCTGCTTCTAATTGTTTGGTCTCCGGCTGACCTGACTTGGCCACATGCTTCCCACGAAGCTGTCAAGTACGCATGTTTTCTTGATTAGAAAGAGAAAAAAACAATATCAAAGGACAAACCACCTCTAAGTCCAAATACCATCTTAACAATTACGTAGTATGTAGTGGATTAAGGTTTACTGCTTTTGACTGAATAATTGAATATTGGGTCTTCGGTAAGCTTTAGCCCTTTATTGTTTGGTATAGTTTTAGCCCTTTATTGGAGAAATATGCCTGATTCTCTGCTGTCATTTCAGATTGTTTTGGGTTTAGCTTTTTGTCCAGCACCACAAATATGTAGTAGAATTATAAAGAAATAAATTTGAAACTTGAAAGTTGGAGCTAACTATGGCAATCATGGCCTAGGAACAGGACCTTTTATAGGACTTGGGTTCTTTATATCGTTTTACTTGGTACTCTTGTAGACAGCTTTTCCTCCATGTTCTCTTGTAATCTATAAATTCACTTTTAAAATCTAACAATAGTTATGAACCCAATGCTCTACTTCATCGTTACATACACTAAGCCATGATACTGGTGTTTGTACTGTCCTATTTTGTTTTGGGTTCAGCTTAGTATCGAAATGATCCACATCACATAGTTAAGAATTTGACAAGGGTATCTGAGGTGAAACATGGTGCTCAGAGTATGGTTTTTAAGGCGAGCCTTACTTGAAGGGGCTTAGTTTTAAATGATCATTAGATTAGGCATTTTATTGGATGGTGCGGAAGTACAATCAACGTTTTTTGTCTTTTAACTTGCCCAATATTCGATATATGGCTTGATTTTCCTATAACTGTTGCAAGGACTTGACAGAACCCAAAAATCGTGATCTTGATATGAATTTATAAACTTGCTTTGCTTATGTTTTTATGTGGATACCAAAATATTAACTGTAGTCAATAATCTGATTTCCTAATGAATATTCTTGCGTTCATCCCTTGTTATCACAGTAAGATATTCTCTCTCTAGCTGTGTGTGTTTGGTCTCTGTGTGAGTCTGTTCAATATATCCTTGATGATGATTGATCTCATTCTTATTTTGTACATTTTCTAATTAGGGAAAGTAACCAGTTTGGTTGCCAAGAGGGATGTGCCATTGGCCACGCGAATTGAGGAGGCTATCAAGAAAAACGAGTGCTTGGAATCCCTCAGTGTAGATAGCGTGAGGAGGGATATTGCTAGGACGCGTATAAGTCAACAGCTAGGAAGTAATGTGAAGGTCATTAGGACTTCTGCTTTGAAAAGCAGAGGTAGAACTGCTCCAGAAAAATCCGCAGGTCCTGGCAGAAGTAATAGTAGAGCTGCTCCAGCAAAGTCCACAGCTGTGCCTGGTAAAAGCCGTGGCAGAGCTGCTTCTGCAAAATCCTCCCGTATGGCTGATAAAAGGTTTGCTACTCAGGCATCTGAAAGGAAAAGCTCTGGTGGAAAATTCGGAAAAGTAGCTATTCAGTCTAAAGGAAAATATGAAAAAGCAACAAGTCAGTCGAAACCGAAATCTGGTAAAGTAGTTGGTCAGTTCAAACCTACAAAGAAAGCTGTCAAGGGTTCAAAGTTTACAAGTGCAACTACCTCAAACAGACCCTCTAAGATAAGTGTTGTTGGATTTCGAGGACGAAGTTCATCCTAGGTGACAAAAAGTTGATTGAAATTTTGTTAACTGTACTTTTTTGGTCAACAGAGAGAGAGAGAGAGAGAGAGAGAGAGAGAGGGGGGGGGGGGGGGGAGAATAAGGTAATTATAAAGTTATTTGTAAATTAGAAGAATTCTTGTCAAATTATGGGTAAGAGTTTGCGACATACTACTAGCAATTCACTATATAATACAAAGTATTGGTTCAACACTAATCGATATATAGATTATATCAACGTAAAATGATTTATTGCTGATGCAGCTATTTTTAAAATCAAGAACAGCTTGTAAATAAATACAGAAGAGATTTCAGGGTGAAATGAAATAGAGTTTCAGTGTCAAATGAAATTGATTATCAGTTTACAAAGTTGATAACTAAAGTTTACTTCCAAGTTAGAGCAAGTCGAGCAGGCTTGTTTGGTGTGACGGTATTTCCAGCAGAGTCATATATGATGACGCCAGAATAATCAGGTAACTGGCATTTGCCCCCCATGAGTATGTTCTTCTGCCAAACAGGTCCTGATACATACTGGTTCTCCCCTGCCTCTGTGGGACTATATATCATCCCTTCGTTGTGAAGCTGCTGTATAACAGGCTCATTGCCCCTGTTCGTGTAGCAAGCACTCCACCGTCGCCACCTTCTGGAGTGAGATGCACACATAAAAAGCGTAAAGGCACAGAAGAAAAGCGTGAGAGCAGCAAATCCAGTTTGAGGCATACTCAAGGAAGAACTCGCTGCTGAGAGAAGGCGAGCCATGACTAAAGTCTAAGAAGGTAAAGGTGTATCATGTCAAGTTTACGAGTTTCTTATTTATAATGATAGGTGCACAGAGGTTCCATATGAATATAGTTTTTGTGGCGTAGTTGGTGTTTTTAAAACCAATGAGTGGGTCCCTTCAGAAAAAAAAAAAAAAAACCAATGAGTGGGTTTGTTAAAGTTTAGGAGTTTGGATAAAGCTAACTAATTTAAGATCAAACTTTGTTATTTACTTAGTATTATTTATTTTATATGTGGAATAAGTTCCTATGAAGAGTGGTTTTGGTACAAGATTTTGGATTTGTTAATCACCAAACCACGTTAGATAAAGGGTGTGTACATGGTTTGGATTTGTGGCGAATCGGGCTTCTTTTACAAGTAAGCTTAAATGCTCATTTAATCTTAGAGTAGAAAGAAATGGTAAAGAAAATTAAAAAGTGATTTAAAAAATTTAATTAAGAAAATTTTTTCAGAATTTTTTTTTAAAAATGACTCAAACCTGTTCACTTTTTTTCGGCATTGACTGAATTTCAAGGGTTGACTCCTGATTTTCTCTATTTACACCTAAGTAACTTTTATTGTTTCCTTTTCAACCTTTTTTTTTTTTTTTTTTTTTTTTTTTTTTGGTTTCGATCACTTTCAATTTTTTCTTGTTAAATTAGTTTGAGATTTCAAGGGGAAAATGCATAATGCCTTGTTCAAATTAAGAACTACATCCTAGACAAACCCAAGTAGTGAAAGATGAGCGAATGTTCAGATATCATAACTCTATATACCTGGAGCAAAATTAAATTACTAATGAGCCTGCTGTTAATACCCTCCGAGATTCCAATTGGGTAGGTGGAACCATCCAATTTTCCTTTAAACGGCCAATTTACCGATTTACAACTCTCATCGATTTCATTAATTCAACCCTACAAGTCTACCACAAACATTTATGACAACATATAATGATCATATATGGTTTCAAATGGCATCACATGACCCTGAGAAGTATTCCCTAAAATCTCAAGGCTTTTCGACAACGGGCCCAGAAACCTCAAAAATTTCTCAAAAAGCGTGGATATTAGCCTTTAATTTTGGAATTTTTTTGACTTTTTTTCGCCCGTAAATAAAAATTGCCAAAATTTTTACCATGGTCCCTATTACCCTCCGGGAGTCCCATTGGGTGGGTGGAACCATCCAATTTGCCATTAAACGACAAATTTACCGATTTACAACTTGCACCGATTTCATTAACTCTAGCCTACCACGAACATTTATGATAACATATAATGATCATATATGGTTCCTAATGGCATTATATGACCCCCAAGAAGTATTCCCTAGATTTTCAAGACTTTTTGACACCGAGCCCTGAAACCTTCAAAATTTCACAAAATGCGTGGATATTAGTCTTCAATTTTGCAATTTTGTGACTTTTTTCGCTCGGAAATACAAATTGTCAAAATTTTAACTATGGTCCCTAATACCCTCCGGAAGTCCAATTGGATGGGAGGAACCATCCAATTTGCATATAAACGACCAATTTACTGGTTTACAACTTCTTCGATTTCATTAACTCAAGCCTACCACGAACATTTATGACAACATATAATGATCATATATGGTTCCAAAAAACATTATATGTATCCCCTAAAATCTAAAAACTTTTCGACACTAGGCCCGGAAACCACCAAAATTTCTCAAAAAGCGTGGATATTAGCCTTTAATTTTGGAATTTTTTGAATTTTTTTCCCCCGTAAATAAAAATTGCCAAAATGTTTACCATATTCCCTAATACCCTTTAGGAGTCCAATTGGGTGGGTGAAACCTTCCAATTTGCCTTTAAACAAACAATTTATTGGTTTACAACTTGCACCGATTTCACTAATTCAAGTTTACCACGAACATTTATGACAACATATAATGATCATATGTGGTTTCAAATGGCATTATATGACCCCGAGAAGTATTCCCTGGATTTTCAAGACTTTTCGTCACCGAGCCCCGAAACCTTCAAAATTTCACAAAACGCGTGGATATTATTAGGGAGTCATTTAACACTGCGCTACGACAAGAGTTTATATTATAATTTAGACTAAGACATACCACTTTTATTTGCAATCAACTAATAATATGGCTTAATATCTTCCTGAGGTAAAAAAAGGAGAAAGAAAGTTTCAAAATTTAACAAATCATACAAGCTAAAACATGTAATACAAAGACCATCGCATTCTCCCTCATTCGTTTTTCGTATTAAGTAACGCGATCACGGTGGAAACTTTTGTGTATTCAATGTCCAATTTTTTATCCTTTTATCCTTGTTAAAATCCTCTTCACTTTTTAAATTTGTCGCCACTTCTTGAATGAGTTTCGAAATATTCCCCCATTGGTGAATCAAATATATATGGCGATCACTCAGTATTTTCTGTTCAGACTTACTTAGATTAGTGTAAACATAGTCCTCAATCTCCTTACAACGACAAGCTTCAAAAAAGTGAAAAGGGCTACCGTCGTGAGATGTCTTTAGAATGATTTGATATACTCTTGTTTAACCACATGTTGATACTATCAACTTGATAGTATATTTCTTGCAGTGACATATTTAGCGAGTGGGCGCTAATGATAATAGGACCTCCCTTAAAGTCATATTTCTTATTCGGGAATGGTTTACAGGGCTTTTTCTCTGAAATTCTCGCCGCATCGAAATAACCATTGACTTTATGCACATTCAACATAAACTCCAATATTTTTCTTCCGTTGCATGTTTCACATATTATGTCTTCTTGACCAACATTTTGAGTGAGTGAAGCAATGTCGTTATACTCGGTCGTCCCTCGCAAAGCATTTCTTAATTGTTGCACGAACGTTTGAAATCTATCTTGTATTTTTGGCTTAATCTTCAAATCTAGGTCAGAATTCAGACGTAAGCAACCAACTTTGTTGTTAATCGAAGTATGAACTTTGGGACTAGAGTTTAAAATTCGGCTAGTAATTGAAGTAATTCGGCATTACATTGCCTCTCAAATGCACCCAAACATAGCAGCACATCCCCACGCAACACCCACACCCATAGCTTACATAATCTAACAGGAACTATAAAACAAAGAAATAATTAACAAAATACATGAGATAATTATTGTTGTATGGAAATGTACTAATTTGTAAAACTGAATATCGAAAATAAGGTATGGGACTATGGATTTGTAATATCTATAACGGGTTTTTTAGGTAGTTAGGGGCAGTTGGTCGGTTATCAAATCAAGAAACAAAGGTTTCTTATGTTAGTTAGTAGGTATATATTATGGTTATGTATAACTAATTTTCATCAAGAACTCAATCAATTTCCAAATTTTTGAGGCATCATAAAACAACGTTCTTTAAAAATCGCTCTTTTAAATTCTCTATCAAATAAAACTTAAACCTAATTCTGTTAAATTTCTTAACAGCATGAAGAAGAAACTTCGAGAGGTTCAACATCACCCAAAAAATCATATGTGTGATCTTCGGGTGTGTGAATTTTTGAAAGTGGAAAAACGGACTCATCAAACCACACATGTCTTGCAATAATAATTTTCCAAATGGACGTATCATAACACTTAAAACCGCGATGGTTGAAAGGATAGCCTAGAAAACCACATGGCGTGGATCTAGCTTGAAGTATATGAATTTTAGAAGATGGAAGAAAAGGATAACATAAACATCCAATGTAACACCCCCAAATCTCCCTCTACAGAAATACTAGTATAATACGTATAATTATACCGTAGAGATAGACTTAGGCGTATTACCGCCGCATGATTACGCAAGGCTACTCAACTTACTAAAAATAACAATACTTTGCAGCGGAAACTTCAATACTCTTCTTTATTAATAATAACCATAATAGTAACCAATGTTATGAGTACTCCAAATAGATACAAGACCAAATTCCTAATTTAGTGAAAACCAATCCCGGGACTCTAATGCATCATTTATTGACTCCAACCTAATAATAAGCAACACTGCTTACCATTACGGTAAATAGGGCGAACCAAAACAAATAAGAAGTACGAGTTAGCAAAATATGCTAAGTACGATAAGTGCAAGATAATTAAACTCAATTTATTCGCAAACATGCTTTAAAACCAATTTCCAATAAATAATCTAATAATTCCAAACTTATGGTTTAAGACCAATTCTCAATAATTCCAATATCAATAATCAATAAAACCAAATCCAATTATTTTAAAACCAATTCCTCATATTAAAACCAGTTCCTCTCCCAAGTGTGCACACCCCCCAAGCTAGTCTCCTTATGTTACAAGGCTATTCTTGAGGAAAGACCCGGTCATGCAAAGTCCAAGGCCTTAACAATAAACCAAATCCGCATAGTGGGATTACCAACATGCTTATAAAGCATAAATAATAATACATCCATGATTCAATAAATCCTCTTTTAAATCCAATAATTCAACCTTTAATGAAAACAATCCAAACTCCTTTTCCATAAATCCAACTTGCTTTCAAAATCAATCTTTTTTAAACATGAATAATAAATTAATTAATCAAAACATGTTATAAAAATCAATACTCCAATTTAATTATTAAAACCAATCTTTTAAACATACTTTTATTTCATAAACCATAATTCAATTCAATTTAATTCAATTCATAATAAAATCATTCAAACATGTTATTCAAATCGATCACTTTCTAGGTATCTAGCCACCTAACGTACCTTGATCTTCACTTAGCCAACAACACTTCAAAAGAACTCTCAAGTAGCTTGATCAAAAACACCCTACAAATAAATATAACCTTAATCAATATAAGGTTAACAAATAATCACAAATAATTAAATTAAACCCTCCCAACTAAATGTACATGAACCTCTTAAATTAATTCAACATGAACATTATTAAAATCTGATTTTATATTATTAAAACTACTCATAATAATTTTATAGTAATCTCCCATAATAATAATAATTGAATAAAAGAAAAGGAGAAGAAAAGAATTGGATTTGCATAGGAAATAAAAGGCAGAACTTTCAGAGGCTATAACTCCTTCGATATAGATCCAAATTGGGTGATTATTGATCCTAACCTCAAGGATGTTTTGAGAGGAACAACTTTTTGTGAAACGTCGCTACCCCAAAAACTGACCAGAAGTACCCTAAAATTGGCTTCAAAGATGAACGGGATGATTTGTGTAAAATTGAGGAGAAGAAAAAGAAGAGAATTGGTGTGAAGAATGTGAGAGGTATGAAGGGGTATTTATAGGCTAGTATGAGCATGAATTATGGTAGGAAAACGTAGGAAGAATTATGGTAATTAGGGTTTAAGAGATTACTTGGAGAAGTGAGCAAAGATTTAAGGAAAGTTTTGATATTTGAAGGGATTGTGTATACTTGAATATGGAAGGTATGTATGTCATGAAAAATGTTAAGGAAATTGGAATTGCTTGGGGAATAATTAAGAAGAATTAATCGCAAGAAAATATAATAATTGGATATCAAAAAGATGGAGAATTAGAATTATGGAAAATAGGAGATTTAAGGGAGATAATTAAAAATATAAATTACCAAAATATTTTCCTAAAATCTTTATGGGATGACCGAAATTATTGAGCTTTCCTAAGCTCATAATTTTGACCTTCCTATTTAGTATTCAGGATTATATTTTGCTAGTTTAAAGGAATTAAAAATAATTGTGTAAATAACATTTATTGTAATAAATAATTAAATAATAAAATACCAAATATTCACCAAATAATTTAACTAAATAAAAATCAGATTTTCACATAGGAAAATCCGAAATTATTAGCTAATTAATTGGGATTTTCGGACCTATTAAAATAATAATAAAATATAGCTTTTGCCTTAATTAAAATATCTGAAATATAAATAATCTGGTTTTTAAAATAGGATAAATGGATAATAAATCTTATCCAAAATAATGATTAGTTTTCAAAATAATTTTGGCGCCAAAATTCAAATATCATTTTTGCTCCAAGATTTAAATACTAAATTGAATTATTAAAATACCCTTTTCAAAAAATAATAATTAATTAGGAAAATACGTATGAAAATACGGGGTATTACATCCAAAGACTCGAAGATGAGAATAATCGTGATTTTTTTGAAAAAGAATTTGTGTCGGAGAATTGTAACCAAGAATTTTGGTAGGCAAGATATTATGTAGGTAGGTAGCCATTTCCAATGCATAATGCCAAAAAGATGGGGGCATAGATGCATGACATAGAATGGTGCGAATGATATTGTTGATCGTCTTAATTTTTCTTTCGGCTTTTGCCATATGGAGGAGATGTATATGGACATGAGAGACAGAAAGTCATTCCATTTTGATGACAAAATTTAGTAAAAGAATCATTATCAAACTCACGACCATTATCACATTGAAATGCTTTTATTTCTCTCTCAAATTGGGTTTTGATATATGCTCTAACACGATTGAACAAATTATAGACTTGAGATTTAGATGATATCGGAAAAGTCCATAAAAAATTTGTATCATCATCAAGGAAAAGAACATAATACTTGTGACCGAGAGTACTAAGAACGAGAGATGTTCATAAGTCACTATGAACAATATCAAACGGCATAGTAGTATGAGTCAAAGAATCATAAAAAGGTATTTTCATTAATTTTCCCAAAGGACAAGAATAGAATACATGCTTATTAGCCTCATTACTACTTATAAGATTACTACTACGCAAAGAACTTAAGATTGCATTTCCTGGATGACCTAAATGGGAATGCCACACACTAGGAGAGATGACCGCAAAAGTTGATGGAATAGAGGCTGAAAAGAGTTGATGATCGGTGAAGAAAGGATAGAGATCACCACTGCTATTACATCTCACTATTTTGCTCCCCGTCTGCAAATCCTTCACATAAAACCCAAAAAGATCAAATTCAATTGAAACATTATTATCAGAAGTGAATTTTCTAACTAAGATAATATTTTTGACAAGTTTGGGAACATGAAGAATATTGTTGAGTTTAAGGGTGTTTTGGCTCAAGAATTTATGACCATAACCGTGAATTGGAATTTTGCTACCATCACCAACAGTAATAAAATTATTATTATTTTTGCTCAAATGAAAATATGATGACAAATCACCTTGAGAGTTTGTCATATGTGATGTAGCACCGGTGTCCATATATTATTTTGGGTCGGCAAGAGACATGGTGTGCATCGCTTGCTCAATGTTGGTCAGCATATAATCCGAAGCTTGAGACGGATCGTTCACAAAGTATGCTTGAAGAGGTGGTCTCGGCCCTAGAACTCCAGGCTGAGAGGTCATGGGCCTAGCTGCTACCCATTTTTGTGGGCCTGGGCCCTGAGAGGGATAAGGGCAGGGAGGCAATGCCCAATTCCTTGACTGCCAGTATGCCCAACCCTGTTGCTGTGGTGTTGGTGCTCCACGGGGTGGCAGCTGCTGCTGTGTGGTGCCACCACGGTGCTACTGCTGCCCGGCGCCACCCTTCCCCTTGGTGGTGCCACCCTTTGCCTTATTTTTCCGGCCACCAGATCTTTGATTACCCCCACAAGATTGAGAAGAATTGTGAGAATTTTCAGAATTGTGTGGTGAAGCCGATTGGGAGGTGTGCGTGATGTGAGCCTCATCATGAGATTCGTGAGACAAATCAACGGCGTTCCCCTGTTCCTCGAGTATAAACATTGATGGAAGAACATCAAATGAAGTCTGCGGGTTTTGGTGTCGAACGAAAGTGCGAAAAGGTTTATACTCCTCCGAGAGACCTTTAAGCAATTGAAGAGCCATTCGATTGTCAGAGATCTTGTCCCCAACATTCTTCAAACTATCAGCGAGAGTCTTGAGATGAGTTCAATAGGATTTGACACCATCAAAATGCTCGAGCTTGGTGTTTGTGAATTGAGCATCAAGTTGCAATGCCCTAGCCGTCTTGTTGTTGTGAAAGAAGTTTTCCTATCGTTTCCATGCATCCACCGCTTTGTCACCCAGGTCGATGATGGAATTGGGAAGGTCAGTGGAGATAGATTGTATATCCATTGACGCACAATGTCGTCAAGACGCTGCTAGAGAGCTTTGTCAATAGGCGCCTCCTTCGTCGTGGCCGGGTCATCTGGTTTTTCAACAGGTTTAATATGATCGAGAACCATATTAGTGCGGCAATGAAGTTGAAAAAGCATAGACCAATTGTTGTATTGCTTGCCATTGTATTCAAGGGTTATAGGGATACAAGCCTTGATATTTGGAACGACAGTAGCAGGGTGAACTTTGGAGAGATCGACCATGATGAAGGAGGGCAGGAAGAATAACAGAGAAGAAGAAATTGCGGAAGAGAATTAGCACGGATTGTAGCCTAGACTAGGATGCTATTCCTGTTAGATTATGTAAATAATCTATTTATGTATATTGTTTATTTGTAATTATCTTTGATAATTATCTCTTGTATTTTTGGTAATTATCTTGTATAGCTTCCTAGTTTAGCTTAGCATACTTTTGTATATATTAGTTAAACGTTTAATGAGAAAGCACGACAAATATTCTCTCATCTCTCATATTCTTTCAGTTCCAATCAACTAACTTCTTTTAGCAATTGCCTTTGAATCCAATCTTCTTTTTTAGGATAAAATTTACTTTACAATTTTATAAAAAAATTACCCATAAATTATCAAAAATTACTCATACTGTCACAAAAGTTATTTATATTTCTTAATCGAATACAACAGTCTAGTAATTGGATTAAATTAAATACAAAAGTCCAGTGATTTGATTTGGTTAAATTAGTGAGAATGTTAAAATAATCGAATTGTAAAGTGTGCAACATTGAATTAATCGAGTGTTGAATTTTTGTTGTGGAAATGGCGAGAATGTTAAATTAATCGAATGTTGAATTCTTGTCGTGGAATTAGCAAAATGTTAAATCAATCGAATGTTGAATTCTTGTTGTGGAATTAGGGCGCTTTTATCAGGTTGTAATATTTGCACATGCAAACAAAAATACTTCATTAGAGTAAAAGTGTTTATACTTCATTAGAGTAAAAGTGTTGAATATTTTCTAAATGTAGATAGTACTGTTGTGCCCTATTCATTCTCCTTTTTTATGTTTTGTTTTGTTTGTACAATCATAGTAATAGCTAGCCTCAAAAAGAGATGGAGGATGGAGGGATAAGAGGGGGAAAGGGATCAGAGAAGGGGGAGAGAGAGTAAGAGGAAGAAAAAAAAGGGAGGGGGAAGGGATCAGAGAAGGGGGAGAGAAAAAGGGAAAGAAAAAGTTTTGGGAAAGATAGATTGATCGAGAGATATAGTGCGTGTGAGAGAGAAGGAGCCAGGAAAAAGAAGGGTCAAGACTCTCGTGAGAGAGAAGGCGAGCTGAAGAAGAGTATGCAAGGAAAGTCTTCTTTCATGTCAATAAGCATACACAAATTCAGCTTTGCTATGGTCCCATCGCATGTGGGACGCTCAGGTTGTAATAACACAGTATTTCGACTATGGAAATGTTTATAGCAGAATAAAAAAATGAATTCCTACAACTAACTACTTGCGAATGCAAGATAAGTTGGAAAAATTGGTATCATATTTCTTAAGAGTGAAAGTTCTATATCTTATAACTAGCCTTACATCCATCCTAAGTTGTCTTATATGTACTATTTAGGTCAAACTAGGGGTGAAAGTTCGGTTTTCGATTTGGTTTTTTGCCCAAACCAAAACCGAACCACCATATTTCGGTTTCTTGATTTTGGAAACCACACCGCACCACTTTAGCTTTAAAATCGAACCAAACCAAACCACATAAATTTCGGTTTTCTAAAAAAACAAACTGCACCGAATTTTCCTATCAAGCAACATAAACATCAAATTTAGCAAAAAAAAAACCGAACCAAACCACACCAATCAAAACCGAACCAAACAAAACCACACCTCTAACCTAGATCTTTAGTTCCGCACCCACCACAACCCACCTTATTTCACCACCCTTCATCCCTAGATCGACCCAAAAGGCCAAAACTACCTATCACCACCACAATTCAATCACAAACCACCATTAAAATAAAGTAGACAAAACAAAACTTAAACTAAATTAAACAAAATAAAAAGAGAACATACCTCACGTCCTCACATTCCACCAAAAACGTCGATTTTGGGTTTTAAAGGTCATATTCGACCATGAAAACTCTAGATCTAGAGTTTTTATGGCCGAATTTGACATGAAAAACTTTTAGTTGATGGTGTTCAAAATGAAAAACCTTAGTTGATGCCCTTATGGAGTTCGAAAAACCTTGAAACCTTAGTTGATGGTGATGCAGGCTGGTGGAGAAAAGAGGAGCTAGATGAGAGTGAATGTGGAGAAAGGGCAGAAGAAAGAAGAGATGAAGACGAAAGGAGATCGATTGAGACTAAGAAGAGGAGAGAGAGGGCGAAGAAAGAGGAGAGAGAGGAACTCAGAGAAGAGGATAGGGAGGATTAGAGTTTTTTCCTATATATACTAAGGGTAAAAATATGTTGGGCTAGGGTATTTGTTGAGTTTGGGCCTAAATTTCAGTTTTGGTTCGGTTTTTCACTTTCTCAAACTGAAATCGAATTTTTTTTTTTCAAAACCGAAACCAAACCACTTTAAAAAAACCGAACCATATTTTTTATTCGGTTTGGTTTTTGGTTTGGTTCGGTTTTAAAACCGAGTTTCTTTCACCCCTAGGTCAAACTCTAAGTTAGATTTTCATTAAGCTTTTATTGAACTTCAATATTGTGTAATATAATGTAATCTCGTATCTCAAGATATAGCTACATGAATGGAAAAGATAAATAAAATCAATATTGTACATATTTATTTACCTTTGCACCAATAATGATGTTCATAAATGTAACATTGTTTAATTTTTTATGTTCATCTCACACTATGATTCTTTTTTTTCTTTTTTTTTTTACGGGCACACTTTGGTTCATTTGCTACAAGATTGTTTATAAATCAATGATTTTTTTTTAACTCACATATGCGTCACTTAATAACTTGCCTTGATACAAAAACCAATATACCTCACTAATCAACATTATATACATACTCCTACATAATTAAGGTATACAATATATTTATTATGTAATTCATCTACATCTTAACGACTCTCAAGTTATCAGCACGCAAAAACACGCACCAATATACATATCATAGCGTTAGTTGAGGCGCGCGCGCATTGCACACTGTAGACACCCATTTGTGTCTCCTCAAAACCAAACTCGGTGATGAATACCTTTCATGTCGAATCATAATCGAATGAAGTGAGAGTGTGGAAAGTCTAGTATAGTGTTGCGGTTAGTTTTTATTAAAATTCTCTCTTTCTATTTTCGAAAACCTATGAAAATAGTCAATCCAGTTTAGTTTGGTTCATGACAAGGGTCTAATAATAGTTTAGTTGGATAGGGCTCGAAAAGAGCTTTCCAACGATATATTATAAGCCCAATTCCGATGAATTATGAGGAAGTTATTATGACCAAATTACTAAACTGGGTCCGGTTTGATCTTTATATACGGCCCAATGATCTAGAGGAGGGCCTATTATGAATTATCATTCCTAATGCAATTAGGATTGATTATAGTCTGATAGAATCTTCTAGGTGGTTCTTTTGAATCCTATTGTGATTAGGATTGATAATTAAGTTTTATGAGTTTTATTTGGAATAAAAGAATTGTCTTGAATGAAATTACAATTTTACCCCTCGTACGGACTTTTACGCTTGATTTTATCAAATATAGAAAACGTGTGGAAAATCGCCTGGAGCGCCGAACGCCAGGCTGTCGCCTAGCGACAGACCCTGTCGCGCGGCGACAGGGGCAGTTGCGGCAACAGAGGCGTGTTTTATTCCTCTTCGAACTCTAATTCTTTTTTATCAAATCCGTACTATTTTCATTATAAATAGTGTCATTAGACCTCCAATTTTTAATAAACTCTAATCAATTCATAACCTGAATTCTCTAATTCTTCTCTCTTTAAGCTAAAACTTATTCTCTCTCTTTTTCTAAACTAACTTTTTACAAACACAAAATTTCGCATTCACAAGATCTAGACACACCTAACATAATTCGAAGTTGTCTTCGCCATAGACGTGAAAGGTTTGGTATTTATGTGGGTTTGGTCCCAAATCTAGTCTAAACTTTATTTCAATTATTTAATTTAATTGTTTGTTTATTATTTTCCTTGAAGTTATTAATGCGTGTATATTGTTATTAGAAAGAGATATGAGGCATCCAAGTAAGTGCTTTAATTGCTTTATTGATATTATGATATAGAAATTATGTTAGGATGCTTTTCCTATATCATGTTAGGATGCTTTTCTTAGTATGATGTTTAGGGTAATAACTAAAAATTCCTAATATCAAGTATGATTAAAAGAATGCTTCCTATTGTCTTTTCTAATATCTTGTTAGTATCATGTTAGGGTTAAAGCTTTGATCTTTATTGTTTAGTGACATGTTAGGGTTTGTTATTAATCTTGTTAGTACCATGCCTATGATCTTGCTATTATTATGCTTTATTTTAACATGATTGTCATAATTATTTCGATTATGATTATTATTGTTAATTTTTTAATTATGTTTCTTGATGCTTATTATTTTTATTGCTTGATCACGCCTTTTATGCCTGTTTAAAGGGAATTGGTACTTGTAATCACGCTTAATAATATAATTAATAATCTTGTTTAGGGTTAATATAATTATAATTCAAGTGATCGCCAATAATGGATTGTTTGTGCATTAATATTCAACCAACATAGATAAGCATGTTTAGGGTAAACCTATTGATTGCATGTTAGTCAGAAAGCGCACATGAATACGAGATGAATAAAGTAGAGGCCTATTATTAGGGCATGTTCTTTGTCTTTTAGATTGGATTTGTACCTTCATCCCCGAACTTCCAATCTTGGTTCCAGACCTATTGGAGTTAACGATCTCCTGGATCGTTAAGGGGTTCAACCTTCACCTTGTGAACGGTTTACAAGTTCCTAAAACTTGTTGGCGACTCTTTTGCTCTAGCTTCCTTCCCTTTGGACGCCACCTTGCTTAACTATATGATTACATTGGGGCTCAAGTTTGGGGTAATTCTTGAAATATTCCCTACACGCACGCACCAACAACTAGTTACCAAAAAAGTATAAACCCTACAAGATGTATGTATTTGTAAATCTATGCTTATACACAATGAAATTGTACTTGCTTCGCATATGTCAGAGGCCACTTACACCCAATTTGAAGTGCAACTTTGTAACAAAATTATTGTCTCTTTATGTGATGCTATCTGGTAAAATCAAAGTACACTAATTTTTGTTAATGTGTGTGCGTTGAATTAGTCTGCACACGGTGAAGTGTACATATATGTCATTTCTCGAAAAAAATAAAAACTACCTTCACTGTTGAAGAGCTTTAGACTGAAAATCAGTAAGAGACTGATCTAAGGACCCTAAACGGCCTCTGATTAGCTTAAATTTCAAGTTGTTGTTGCTTCTCCATCGAAGTCGGGCCCTATTACCAATATCATCAGTTTTCCCTTGAAGTCAATGCCTCTCCAAGATTAGTAACCTCCTTTTCAACTTAAGATGCGATGTCCTGCTAAGATGATTCTTCTACTCTTGCAATACTTTCTTCCGTTTGCTCCTTCATTAGCCCTTGTCCTTCTAGTAACTCTACTTGAGACAAGGCATTACACGAAGGAAAAGGATCCCTCCCGGAATCTCTTCGGAAACAATCGCTAAGAAGCCAGGAAAGCCTACTTCTCTTTTCCTCTACAGCAAAAATCTCTGGGCACGAAAACAAACAAGGATCATCCAAGGCTTCCAAAGAAAACTCAGCAACCATAACGTATGTACCATTAAATTTGTGTTCTTTAAATCCTGCACAAGTAAAACAACGATTCCCCATCTCCGACTTGATGGATCAAGGTCACTAACATCAATCCTTATGAATAAAACAATTAATCCTACATCTATGTTATATATATAAATTATAGCGTAGTCGTCGACTACAGACGGCTACGGACGACTATGGTCGCCTGCGATAATAAATTAAATATAAACCGTTGATATATTATTTGTTTAATTACAGCCGTCCAATTCAACTCATATGTTACACAGTCATCAAGGGATTGTGTTGTTATTATTATTATTTTTTACACATAATTTGTTTAATTTTAGTTAAAATTGATTTTTTTTTTCCCAAATTTAACATTATTAATTTGTATCGTGATTCATCTCTATTATTAACTTCCATTGTCGACATTAACATTGAACCTCCATTTTTTATTTCATTATTTACCTTCATCCTTCAACAATAAATCTGGTAAATTACCAAAATCTATGAAAAACTTGTAAAAGCAACGTCAAAAATTATCACAACTATGCATGTCTACCTTTTTAAATCATTGAAAATCAAATTAGTTAGTTCATATAGATCAATTCTCATAGGATAATTAATTTGAATGTAACTTATAAAAGGAAAATTAAAAACTCTTGTATTTGTTCATGTACAATAATCATTAGTCCAAAACTGTACTTAATGGGTTTTTTTTAATCATAATCACCATTGGTGAAGGACATTAAAGCTCTAAAATAAAAAATAAAAAAATAAAAAACGGAAATGAGATAGAAAAGGAAAAAAATGTAGTTAGTTAGGCGTAAATTGAGGAAATTTTCTTTTTCTATTTTAATTTTTATTTATTTATTTATTTATTTTGAGGAATGTTAGGCGTGATTAAGGTTTTTTTTTTTTTTTTTTTTTTTTTTTTTTTTTTTTTGTGATAAATTTATCTTCATTTTTTTGACGCAAATTTTTATATTCATTTATCTACACTTAAAACTAGTTTTTTTCCCAAGCAACGCTCGAATATTCAAACGAAATTTTTTTTTTTCTTTTTTATAAATTATAAGAAGTATCTATTTATATTATCAAATTTATATAGATTAAATACATTAATGTAGAATACTTATCTCTAATTTTAGTTAACTATCATGTCATGAATTTGAAATTGAGTGAAAATCCTTGTTTTAAGTAAAAAAAGAACAATACATAGATTAAAGGGAATATATATAATACATTTTATAGATTAACGATTAAATTATTTATTTATTTATTTATTTAAGTTTCTATTATTGTTCTATTTTTTAGGTTGTTTATTACTTTATTAGGTTGTATATTCTCTTTTTATTTATTTATTAGCTATCTTATTATTTTGAAAAAAAAAGAAAAAAGGGATTTTTGGCGGGAAATTTTATTAAGTGAGTATGACACGTGTACTTTGGAAATAATACTGGTGATTACTTTAGTATATAATATTGATATTTTCACAAAAAATATATCAATCCCTACAAAATTTTGTTAAAATCTTATAATTATGTTAATTGGATATTTTTACCACGTATTTAGAGTATAAATTGAAATATACTTGTACTGTTATAAATAATTATATGTCATACTTTATAAGCATGTATAATTGTATTTTATTTACAAATATAAATAATGTATTTGAATATTCATAGAATCATTTATTTATATTATTTTAATCAGTTTTTTATTTCACTATAATTTTGACAATTATCACCTTCTGTTATGTCCATTAGCAATTACCACCTTCTATTTTTCTTTTTGAAAATTACCACTTTCTATTTTCAAAAACATCAAAAGTTACCACCTTCTTGCCTCCCAACTACCACGTGACATCATTTTGGGCTCATTCTTTCCCTTTCCTCCCTATTTCTCTCTCATTTCTCTTCCATAACCCGATTCTTACCTTCTCATTCACTTATTTTCCCCCAAAAATTCGAAAACTCTTCAATTCACTCCTCCAAATCAAAATTGACGGAAAATTATTGGTGGTTTGGGGGAAAAAAAGTGAAAGGGGAGATGAGAATCCAAATAGGAATGAGAAATGTGAGGGAATGGAAAGAATTGACCCAAAATGACGTCACGTGCTAATTAGGGGGCAAGAAGGTGGTAACTTTTGATGTTTTTGAAAATAGAAGGTGGTAATTTTCAGAAAAAAAAAAATAGAAGGTAATAATTGCTAAAATGGACATAACAGAAGGTGGTAATTGTCAAAATTTCCTTTTTTTTTATTTAGAAACGTTGTTGTTGTTTTTTTTGTCAATTCTACATTTATTTTAAATCCTTTTTTTTAGTTGGGTAGTTTTTAAAAAAATAAGGTAGTTTTTCACTTTAAAAAAATGCAAGTAGTTGGATAGTTATTTTGAAAATATTTTCTTATTTATAATTTTTACTAGCCAAAAATATAATTTGCATATTCAGTTGAGTACATTTGCATATTTGGTCAATAAAAAATGTACTATGTGTATCTCAACTTTCTCAATATGACTGATCTTATTATAGTGGTTGCATAATTATTGCAATGTATAATTAGTGTAATTTTGAGCTTATAAAATTATAGCTTGCCTTTTAGTTTCAATTTTAAAATATTGATGAAATATTTTTAAAAATAAAAGAAATAATTCAAAAAGCAATATAATTGAAATCACTTTTTTTTTTTGACGGAATAATCGAGATCACTTTACAGTAAACAAATTTTAAGTTGCAAAATTACATAAATGTCTTCAATGACAAAGGAATACATGTTTAGTATCCGATAATGCTAAAAGATATTTATCCCAAGGTCAATCGAATAGTCTAATACATTCAATAAATAATAGGAAAATTTGCCAAAAATAAGCCAACCTTTGCCCGGTTAGCTTAAAATAAGTCAACCTTTTAATTAACTCATAATAAGTCAAGCTTTACTATACGACTACGTACTTTTATTAAGCCACTTGACTTTGTTACCTACAACAACAAGTAAAATGCTGACGTGGTTGTAACCGTTGTAGGTTTTCTGATTTTTTTTAAAAAAATATTTATCTCTTTCCCCTTTATATTCTCCTTCCCCTGTATTGTTTTGCGATTAAATCCCAAAAAATTCTCCCTCCCCTACTCCTTATTTTTTTGCGATTCATCCCTGAATTAGAGCATGTGTGAATGAGTATAGATTTAAAAAATTATGAAGCCACCCATCCGGCTATGATCAAATATTTGTAGTGTAATTTGTTTAATCAGTTGAAAGGGGCTGGAATATTTTCCAAGATAGATTTGAGTTCAGGGTACAATCAATTGAGAATTGCAGAGCAAGGCATTCCCAAGAGTGCTTTCAGGACGCGTTATGGTCATTATGAGTTCACAATTATGCCATTTGGGTTAACTAATGCACCTACAGTGTTCATGAATTTGATGAACCATATATTTAGGCCATATTTTGATAAGTTTGTGGTGGTTTTCATTGATGATATTTTGATCCACTCCAAGAATAAGGAGGAGCATGAGGACCATTTAAGGAAATTGTTGTCAACCTTGAGGGAGCACCAGCTGTATGCTAAGCTATCGAAGTGCGAGTTTTGGTTAGAAAATGTAGTCTTTTTGGGTCATGTGATTTCTAAGGAAGGAGTTTTAGTAGATCCCTCGAAGATCAATGCAGTGAGTGAATGACCAACACCCAAGAGTGTGTTAGATGTTTGAAGTTTCTTGAGATTGGCAGGCTATTATCGGAGATTTGTGAAGGATTTTTTGAGGATTACGAGGCCCATGATGAATTTGATGAAGAAGGAATGTAAGTTTGTTTGGACCCAAGAGTGTGAACAAGAGTTCCAGACCTTGAAAGACAAGTTAACCTCGGCACCAGTGTTGGCTTTTCCAGATGAAAGTAGGCAATATGAGGTGTATAGTGATGCATCGAAGTTCGGATTGGGTTATGTTTTAATGCAAAATCAGAGGGTCATTGCATATGATTTGAGACAGTTGAAAGACTTGAAACTGCATGAGGTGAATTATCCAACCCATGACCTAGAGTTAGCTGCGATTGTGTTTGCCTTGAAAATTTGGAGACATTATCTATATGGTGCAACTTGTAAAATCTTCACAGATCATCAGAGTCTAAAGTAAATTTACACTCAGTAGTATTTGATGAACTCGAGACAGAGATGATGGTTGGAATTTATGATGGATTATATTGTATCCAATATCTTAAGGGGAAAGCTAATGTGGTAACTAATGCTTTAAGTAGAAAAACCAGTCATTTAATGAATATGATGATTTTACCAGACTAGTTGTGTGTGGAATTTCAGAAGATAAATTTGGAAGTGGTGGAGCACGGAGAGGTCAGTAAGATGTTGAATTCCTTGGCAGTGCAACCTTTTATTTATGATGAAATTAGGGAAAGTCAGTTAGGAGACTCAAAGTTGAAGGCAATAAAAGAGAAGATTGAGAAAAGGCAGGTTTTAGACTTTACTATTGCTGCTGAGGGAAGTATTCGATTTAAAGGGAGATGGTGTATTCCACAACATTGTGGGGAAATCAAGCAGAGACCCATAACTCTCACTATTCAATGCATCTTGGAGGGGATAAGTTGTACAAGGATACGAAGAAGGTCTTTTGGTGGCCAAACATGAAGAAAGAAGTAGTAGAGTTTGTGGAAAAATGCTTATTATGCCAGAAGGTGAAGATTTGGGGGCATTTAGTTTTCTCAAGTCAATAATACTTATCTAGTATCGTCAATTGTTATCATATTGTTAGCCTTTATCTTTTTCTAAGAGATTTTGTTAGCTAATTGCTTAGCTTCCCACGTAGGGTTGTCAAACGTGTCGTTTCATGTCGAGTCCGAGCTCGTGCTGATATTAAATGGGTTGAAAAACCTTTAACCCAAACCTAACCCATTTATTAAATGGGCTAAAAACCCTTGACCTAAACCTAACCCACTTATTAAACGGGCTACGCAGGTAACCTTTTACCCACATAGTTTGTAATAAACTAATTAATATTTAATTCAAAAATAAAAAAGACAAACATCATTAATTCATTAAAGATACTACAATAGTTTAAAGTTAATTAGTAGTTTTAGCAAAAGATACCACAAGGATTTAGGTCCTGTTACCATTAGATTATTTTCATTTCAGTTCTAATAAGTTTAATTCAATTCGATTCAGCTCTAATAAGTTTAATTCAAATCAGTTCCTAATTTCCTTCTCTTATAAAATATTCAGTTTAGTTTAGTCAATGAGAACAGGCTCTTAAAACTAGTAGGTTTAATAATACAACCATACATAACAATAATACAACCATAAATAAGAATTATCTCAAATTAACCGCCAAATTTAATTTTAATTTAAAAAAGATGAAAATTATAATTTTGTAGCTAAATTAACCGTTAAAAAATTACCATAATGTATAAATGGTGTCAAGGTAATTAGAAAATTACAAGTTTTTAATAAAAATTCTGTTTTTTTTTTTCTACTTAATTAGTAGATTAAGCGTGTCGAGTTTTGTTTGACGGGTTGTCGTTCAACCCATTTATATAATCGGATTATGCGTGTCGGTTTTTGTTTGACAATTTCAACCCAAACATAGCCCGTTTAATTTCGTGTCGATCCAATTATGTAAGTGGGTCAAGAATTGTTGACGCAAACACGCTTATTTCGTGTCGGGTTCGTGTCGGGTTATCATGTCGTGTCAGTTTTTGATAATCCTATTCCCACGGATAGTCGGCTATTACAACCTAAGAATTGAATGTTGCATTGCAAGCCTATTATTTGTTTGGCGCTTAGGGAGCCACAAGGGCAGGGGTGAGAATCGATCCCATGATCTCCTGGAACCGGGAGGAAAGCTCTAACCACTTGAGCTATTCCTCACTCTCATTGCTAGCCTATTATTCAATACTACTATTTGGCCTAATTTCTGAAACTATTTCTCAATCTAATAATATAAACTGGCCAAACAAGGGAATTTTAAGAAATAAAAACACTTTTTCAAGAAGCCAAAAACAGAGTTTAAGAAGGGTAAAACTGTAAAATGAGAAGCACCAAATAATCGGCTATTACAAACACTTCCTCTCATCTCTCATTTAGTCTTATCAATTGAAATTGATCGAAAATACAAGCTTTATTTTATAACCCTAGATTTTATTATTATTATTATTTTTTTTAATTAATTATCTTTCTTTTTCCATTCTGATTATTTTACATTGTCCTCACGTATCCACTACTAGAATATAGCCTAATATCGATGGCCAAAATCCATCGGTAAACATATAAAAAACCATCGGAATCACGTTTACCGATGGCTGCCATTGGTATTTTGGCCATCGGATAACAATTCATCGAGAAATCAGAAAATACCGATGGAAAAGCCATCGGTAAAAATAATACCGATGGTTTTACCGATAGCTAAACTCCGTCGGTAATTTTTTAAATAACGATGGCTTAAACCATCGGTTTTTTTACCGATGGCAGAAGGCCATCGGTATATTCATATTACCGATGGTGTTTAGACATCGATAATCATTTTTAAAAAAATTAAAAAAATTAAACCCGCCTACCCACCCTATTACCCCCATACCCCTACACCCCCTTACTGCCCCCTACCCCCACCACCAATCCCCTACTGCCCACCTACCCACACAGCCAAACACCCAAACCACCTAAGTCCCCAGCCACCGCAACCACCACCACCACCATTAAAACAAAAAAAAACCAATAATCCATGAAAATCAACCACATAAACTAACGAAAATCAACCAAAAAAACAGCCACATAAACTAAAGAAAATCAACCAAAAAAACCAACCAAAAATCAACAAACAAAAAATTACAATGAATCCATGAAAATCAATCACATAAACTAACGAAAATCAACCAAAAAAACAACAAAAATCAAACAAAAATCAACCAAAAATCCAACGAAAATCAACCACAATAATCCAAC
The DNA here is from genome assembly GCF_001683475.1 of Chenopodium quinoa. NCBI lineage: Eukaryota > Viridiplantae > Streptophyta > Magnoliopsida > Caryophyllales > Amaranthaceae > Chenopodium > Chenopodium quinoa. Next base: position 2,271,223 of record NW_018744821.1, on the reverse strand, counting down.
GAAAATCAACCAAAATTTAAGGAAAATCAACCACAACTCCCTCGAAAATCTACCAAATAATTCAGCCATATAACCCACGAAAATCAACCACAAAAATAAGACATTCAACCACAAAACCCATGAAATTAACCATAAAATCCACGAAAATCAACGACAAAACCCACAAAAAACAAAAAAAAACCCAACAAATATTCAACCACAAATAACATACCTTTAGATATTGTTTTCATTTCTCAAGGTTTAAATGGTCTAATTCGACCATAAAAACTCCAGATCTGAAGTTTTTATTGTCGAATTAGACCAAAAACACCACAATGCCGCCGGAATTCCCACAAATAGCCCACGAACACCGTCGAACAAAGCCACAAACACCATGAGAAAGAACAAAACTGAGAGGGAGGGAGAAACCGAGATGAGGAAGAGATGAGAGATGAGGAAGAGAAAAAAAAACATGGGAATGGAAGTGAGAGGAGAAAAGAGCAAAAGGGGGAAGGAGAGAGGAGAGAGAAAAAGAGAGGAGGGAGAAGGAGGAGGCGTGGGATAAGAAGATAGAAGACAGTGAAAAGGGGAAGGGGGTGCTTTTAGGGTTTACTCGAATTTTTTTAATTTTTTTTTTAAAATTACCGATGGCTTATAGCCATCGGTAAAATACCGATAGCCAAAAGCCATCGGTAAAAAATTCAAATTTTATTTTAAAATTTAATATTTTACCGATGGAAGAAAGCCATCGGAAAAAATATACCGATAGCCAGGCCATCGGTATTATGAGAAATACCGATGGCTAAGTTAAACCATCGGTAAATTATTTTTTTACCGATGGAATTTTCTAGCCATCGGTAAATGAGCATTTTTTTTTGTAGTGATCAAATCAGACAGTTTAATTAGATTTGGATCGAAATAGATAAGGAAAAAAAAATGAATTGAACTAAAGAAACAAATTAGTTTTTTTAGTCAATAAACCAATAATACTTATCTAGTAAAGTCAATTGTTATCTTATTGTTAGCTTTTATCTTTTTCTTAAGAGATTTTGTTAGCTAATTGCTTTTTTTTTCCCACAGCTAGTCGGCTATTATTACAAACCTAGAAATGTTGCATTTTTTTATTTTTATTTTTGATGCAAAGCTAGGGGCAGAAATTATACATGTTGCATTGCTTGCCTATTAATTGTTTCAATACTCATATATAAATCATCAAGAATTATTACTCTTTATTTCTTTAGAGTGTCCGTAGAAATTAATTGTTGTTGCCGTAATATTCAGTTTTTATCCTCTTAGTTTCCCTCTTTCAGTGCTATCTTTCTCATACCTTTCTTTACTTTCTCACATCTCTGATCAATTGAAATTGATCGAAAATACAAGTTATTCTAAAAATCCTAGATTTTATCTTTATTTCTTTAATTTTCTCTCTTTTGCCATTTTTATTTTGATTTCTTTTCTTTAATCAGTATTTAATTTTATTCTGTTTCATCCTCTCTTCTCCAATTCACCATGTCAAATTTCGTGGTTCTCATTGCAAAATATCTCTTAATAAGCATTTTTGTATGGAATGTAATCGTTACATTGTTTGTGGCAATCACCGTTGATAAATGGGAAGAGGTTTACGTCGCTCCATTTTATGTACGCATTATAACCAAGTCGACGACCCGCTTCGAACACATTAATCGTGTAAACAATTATCTCGATGGTAAGACAGGAAGTGAAGATTATGGTTTGGCGTCGTTTTTTAAACAGAAATTTGGCACACCAAAGATTCATCAACAAGAAGATTATATTAAGTTGGTTGACATTTACTCTTTTCGAAAGTGCATATTCGAGATGGTATACGGTGAACCTTCATACAGCCAATGCAGTCCAAAAGTGGCCCGAGTTTTTAGCATCGATCAAGGCCGGAGTTGAGCCGAGGCGAGCAGAGTAGTGACACAAGCCTAATACCAAGACTGCTGAGGCTGCTATGCTTCGAAAATAGAGTATATTGTGATTTGTTGCTCTATTATTAGCCACTTCTGTAATTTTTGTGTATATGATTTTAGTCTTTCTAATTGATTGTATTGTCATGCATTTTAAAAGTTTATCAGAATACGAATTTTATACAATGTTATTAAGCTACTCTTGGCTTAAACTTGAGCGATACTCTTGGCTTGTATTGTTGTGGCCTTGTACTACATTCGTTTCCAAATGTTCTTTACACGTCCTTACTCAATATTGCTTGGATCAACAATATATCTCTTTATCTGCAATATTTTCAGTCGAATACATTCAATTTTCAATTATTTTTTTTTTATTTTTTTCTTGAAAGTAGAAAAGCAGGGTAGGAAAGTCATTAAGCTACCCATTCAACCCTGATACTAATTGAGCACCAAGAAATTATATCAGCCATATACTTCATTACTTATCAAGTTATTATATCAGCATAACCCACTTTTATGTTATAAATAATAATGCTTTAATTTATTAAATAATAATCTGTAATTGACATCACAATCTAACAAATCAGAGCTAATAATTTAGAGCACATACCATTTTAAGCATTATATATCAATAGAGTGGGGGTCAATAATAGCATCTCTAGCTAGCTGGTGGTAGCAGCACCTTTATCAAGGCATGTCTCCAATCAAAGGGTCGAGAATGGTCTTGAGCTCATTCAACTTTTCCTCGTATTCAGAGACTCGAGTGAGATTGAGATTCCAGTCGAGCCACTGGATCGTCTTGTCAATTGCATCCTTCATCTTCTTAGCATTCTCCTCTCGAAACTTATTCCAGCAAACTTCCACCATGTCCCACTTACTTTCAGCATAATTCTGCAATGCAAGCTTGGCTGCAACAGCTTTTTTGTGTTCCTCGTCCTCTACCTTGTACTTGTTGGCCTCCTCCACCATTCGATCAATCTCTTCTTTGGATAACCTACAACTGTGATTTGCAATACTTAATTGTTTTTTGTTGTTAGTGCCTATGTGATGCGCTGACACAGTAAGGATACCATCATTGTTGATTTCAAAGCAGACTTCAAATTTTTCTTTACCTTTCCGCCCTGGAGGGATATTGTGCAGTTCAAACATACCTAAGAAGTTGTTGTCGAAGGCGATGGGTCTCTCACCTTCGAATACACGAAAATGAACGGTTGTATCGTTATCTGCATTGTAAACAATACCTGACTTTTTCACTGGAAAGGTAGTATTTCTTGGAATGAAAATGGCCATTTTACCACTATAATACCTGAGTCCAAGGGACAGAGGAGTTACATCTACTAGAGTAAAGTCCCTATTGTTACGTACACCGCTCAACATTGCAGCTTGAACCGCAGCACCATATGCAACAGCCTCATCTGGGTTAATGCTTTGGCAAAACTCCTTCCCATGGAAGAAATCTTTCAACAATTCTTGAACCTTCGGAATCCTAGTTGACCCACCAACAAGAACAACATCATCAACTTTAGTCTTTTTCATCTTGGCGTCTTCCAAACATTTCTTAACAGGATTTATACAATTGGTAAACAAATCCAGGTTCAACCTTTCAAACTTGGCTCGGGAGATGGTCGAATATAAATCAATACCCTCGTAGAGACAATCTACATCAACACTAGTCTCGGTAGCTGATGATAGCATCCTTTTTGCCCTCTCACAAGCAGATCTCAACCTCCCAATAGCCCTGCGATCTCCACTAATGTCCTTGTTATGTTTCCTCTTAAACTCGGCCACAAAGTAATCAACCATTCTACTGTCAAAATCCTCACCACCTAAATGGGTGTCTCCGTTAACTGCTTTCACTTCACAAGCCTGTTTACCAATTCTAACCAAAGATACATCAAATGTCCCACCACCAAGATCAAAAACTAACACATTCTTAGATGTCTGTTTCATATTAGTGGCCATCTTGTCAAGACCATAGGCAATGGCAGCAGCTGTTGGTTCATTGATAATGCGCATGACATTGAGTCCAGCAATGGTACCCGCATCTTTTGTTGCCTGACGTTGGGAATCATTGAAATAAGCAGGGACAGTGATAACAGCATTTTTCACTTCTGAGCCAAGGTAGGTCTCTGCAGTCTGTTTCATCTTCATCAAGACCATTGAAGAGATCTCCTCTGCAGCAAACTGTTTTTCTTCGCCTTTATAGGTGACTACGATAGCAGGTTTATTTTCTTCAGACGCGGAAATAACCTTAAAAGGCCAGAGTTTCATGTCATTCTGTACTACTTCATCGGTGAATCTTCTGCCAATAAGCCTCTTTGCATCTGTAAATTATTTCAATGAATAAGAAACTAAATATAAGGGATTGACAAATATAAAAATAGCAACTTCGTCAAATTTTGAAATCCAAAGTATAAACTTTTACAAGAATAGTGTCACATAAAAGTTAATGTTTTGATCAGTTCTGGGTGGTTAAGTTCCAGTCCCCTCCTAATTGTTGGTGCGGGGATCGAACACGGATTCTCCCTACTAAGTGTAGTCCCAATTACCACTACACCAACGACCAACCAATTGTTACAATTAATGTTCTTTACGAGACAAATACATACTCTAAGACTTATGGTGTAATGTGTATATCTCGTTCATTACAGATCGATCATCTTATTATTTAGCCACCCTTTATTACATCAATAATGCGTATTCAAGTATTTACCACTTTCGTACATTATACAAAACTTTACTAGATTATTACAAGTAAAATGCTATCTTCTCATGGGAGTCCAACATTAACTTTTCCACATATAGATATGTTGTGATTTGTGTATCAAACCTATTTGTCTATGTTATCTTTACCGAAAAGGGCACATATTGATAATTTTAATCTACAGAAAAATTTAATCTATAATCTATAAATATTTGTTCACAGAGTAAAAATTAAAAGTTGTGTTGTTTATATCAATCAGTAATTATTAACTTATAATAAAACATAATTGTGGATTGTAAGGTACGGTAATGTTAGACAGTCAGTGTACCACAAATACAAGTACTAGAATTAATAACAACAAAGAGTTTTAATTATAATTCTAGGAAAATTTTAAAAAACCTCCATGTAAAGTAACGAAGCAAAATTAAATTTACAGAAAACGAACCAAAAACACTATTAACAGGATTAGAAGTAGCCTGATTTTTAGCAGCCTCGCCAATAAGACGTTGAGCTTGATTGAAAGCAACACAAGACGGTGTTGTTCTGTTTCCTTGATCATTGATTATTATTTCAACACGGTTGTGCTGCCATACTCCAACACAAGAGTATGTCGTCCCGAGATCGATTCCTATTGCCGGCCATTCTTTACTACCTTCCCCCACCATTTTTTTTTTTCTTTATTAGTTCGATTGGCAGAATGAATTATGGGAAATTTCGAGTGGAACGTAAAGCAATCACACGGAGGTCCGACGGAGTATGTAAGACTACTAAGGGTATTTTTTTAGGAAATAAGAAGTGTAGAGTTGAAGACTACTTAGAATTTTCTATTTTAATAAGAAGTGCCAAATTCTTCAACAAAACCTAAGCTTATAAAGATAGAATAATAATCTTTCTAAAAGATATATATATCACAAATTCAAAATCATATATCCTAAACATATATCAAACTTTTTTTTTTAATTATATGAAAAAATATCTTAACATAAATAATTCTAAGTGCTCCGTATATTATTCTCATAATAATATAATAAGGGTCTGTTCATATTTACTGAACTGAGCTGAACTGAACTGATTGGAGCAGAACTGAACTGAATTGATTGGAGCTGAACTGAACTGAACTGAACTGAACAGAACTAAGCTGAAATGAATATTTTATGAGAGAGGGAAATTAAGAGCTGAACTGAACTGAATTGAACTGAACTGATTAGAGCTGAACTGAACTGAACTGAACTGAAAAATAAGTAAATATGAACAGGCCCTAAATCAATCAATCTAATATAATATCATATCATATCATATAACTAATATATAAAGCTAAACTTTTAGCCAGGTCACGATTTTGCGACACTTGGCGTTTCAACTTTTCGCTAAGTGTCGTGCCACGTTGGAGCGATTTAAATAAAATTCCTAAGATAAAAAAAAAAACAAAAAAAAAAATAGAATTTTAGGATAAAATTTTAAGTTTAGAATTTTATTTTCGATAAAAGACCAATATTTTAGAGATACAAATTAAATTGTAATTTTATTCAAAAAAATTATTAGATTATAATTCTTAAAAATTATCATATAAATTTAATTTTTTATGTCATAATATTTTTTTTTTGGAGCGAAGGAATTAGTTTAAAGTGTAAAACATCTATTTATAATATAGAATAATCGGTTAAAATAATATATACTTCACAACTAATTGAATTTTATTACTATATAGACCTGTCAATTAGGGTTGAGTCATGAGTCATCTCGAATTGGGTCATTTTAGGTTACGAGTCAAGAAATATTTAAACTTTGCCCAAAGTTTTTGTTCGGGTCAACCCAACGGGCTTTGAACATTTATCTTATTTAATTTATTATTTGTTTATTTTTTTAATGTATTAAATCGAACATTTCCACCAATATTACTGGCAAATATACTATTTTGGGTGTCCTAAAAAGTTCCTACTATTACTAAAAATAATACCTCATCATTACTTACTTTTTAGCTCTTCCATACAAATTACACACATACCTAAAAAATCATTACTTACTTTTTTTTTCATACAAAGTACACACATACTTAAACACTCATTACTTTTTAACTTTTCTATACAATATTCTCTACAGTTTATTATCCTCATACAACATTCTTCACTTTTTATTTTTATTCATACAACATTCCTCTACTTTTTCCATCCTCCATAAAAATCGTACTTTTTGGAGATATTTGCCTGTAATTATGGGACGGGGGCAGTAGATAGCAAATCGTTACAAAAGCACATCAATAAACTAATTTTGTATCAATGGTATATTTTAAAATTTGACATATAGATTAAAAAATTTATCTTTAAATTCAATAAACAACTCGTGCATCGCACGGGCACAAAACTAGTATCTAATATATAAAGCTAAACTTTTAGTCAGACGACGAGATAGCGACACTTGGCGTTCCAACTTTTCGCCAAGTGTCGCGCCACGTAGGATAGAGTTATATAGGATTCAATTTGTATCATAAAAAATTAATTTAGAATTCTATTTTCAATCAAATTTGGATAGAATTTTAGGATAAAATTGTTAATTTAGAGTTTTAGTTTCGATAAAGTACCAATATTTCATATGTACAAATTAAATTATCATTTTTTAAAAAAAAAATTATTACACTCTTAAATTATCATATAAATTTATTTTTTATATCATAGTATTTTTTTTGGAGCGAAGGAATTAGCTCAAAAAGCACCACATCCATTATTTATAATATATTCTAATCAATTAAAACAATATACTTTACAATCTTGAGTCATTTCCGACAGGGTCATTATTTTAGGTTAAGAGTCAAGAAATATTTTTCACCAATGTTATTATTATTAGTCATTACATGCCTACTATATAGTTTAAATCATCACAAAAACACACCAATTCCTAATTAATTCTGTATCAATGATATGTTTTAAAATTTGACATATAGATTAAAAATTTATCTTAAAGTTCAATAAACAACCCGAGTATCACACGGGTACAAAACTAGATTTAAATAGATTAAATCATACACTTGACATTCTAACTTTTCGCCAAGTGTCGCGTCACCTTGGATAGATTTAAATAGATTCATAAGATAAAAAAGTTAGTTAAAGATTCTTTTTTCAATCAAATTAGGATAGAATTTAGAATAAGATGGTTAGCTTAGAGTTTTATTTTCGATAAAATACCAAATATTAAAATTATAATTAGGCTATAAGACAACATCGTATAACATTTTAACTTTTCGCCAAGTGCCGTACCACGTTGGATAAATATAGATAGACTTTGTAGGAAAAAAAAGTTAATTTAGAATTCTATTTTCAATCAATTAAATTGAATTATAATATAAATTTATCTTAAAATTCCATAAACAACCCGAGCATCGCACGAGGAACAAAACTAGTAACTAATATATAAAGCTAATTTTTTAGCCAGGTTACGAGACAACAACACTTAGCGTTACAACTTTTCGCCAAGTGTCGCGCCATGTTGGTTAGATTTAAATAGAATTCATAAGATAAAAAAAAGTTATTTTAGAATTATATTTGGATAAAATTTTAAAATAAAATTGTTAGTTTAAAGTTTTATTTTTAATAAAATATCAATATTTCAGATGTACAAATTGAATTATAATTTTATTTTTTTAAGAAAATATTAGATTATAATTCTAAAAAATTATCATATAAATTTATTTTTTATATCATAATTTTTTAAGAGGGAAGGATTTAGTTCAAAGCATAAATCATCAATTTATAATATATATTACTCGATTAAAATAATATATACTTTACAATCTAATAGAGTTTTATAACTATGTACACCTGTCAATTAGGGTCGCGTCATGAGTCATCTCAGATCGGGTCACTTTAGGTTACGAGTCGAAATATGTTCAACCATTTCCCAAAGTTTTGGGTTTGGGTCAATCCAACGGGTTTTGAACATTTATTTTATTTAGTTTTTTTGCTAATTTTTTAAATGGATTTTTCTAAGCTATACCCCTAAGGTATTCGAGTTTCTAAGGTGTACCCATGCTTTTTTCAAGTTTCTAAGTTTTGCCCCTCAACTCACTACCATTAATGAATGGTACCCTCCTTGGGACTTCCACGTCACCTAAAGTTAACTATAAATTTAATAGAAAGATGATAAAAGGTAAGGAAATGGTAGGAGAAAGAAATCTTAGCCACCGCAACCCTAATAATGAAAACTGAAGCCACAAAATCACACTCTGAATTAACTTTTAAATAACTAATAAGGGTACATTTTAGTATTGATAAGGAGTTGAAGGGCACTACTTAGAAACTTGAAAAAGCATGGGTACACCTTAGAAACTCGAATACCTTAAGGGTATATCTTAGAAAAACCCAATTTTTTTTAATGTATTAATTCAAATATTTCCATTAACATTATTATTATTAGTCATTAAATGCCTTTTACAAAAACACATCAATTCCTAACTAATTATGTATCAATGATACATTTTAAATTTTGACATATAGATTAAAAATTTATCTTAAAATACAATAAGTAACCCGGACATTGCACAAGGCACAAAACTAGTATATGTTTAAAGGGGAGTTTTTTCCCGATTTTTTAGAGAGCCACGTAGGATCTAATTTTCTCAGCGCGCCATGTAGGATTATAAATCTTAGTAGTAGCCAATTAAATAAGAGATTATTAAATTTTTTTAGAATTAAATAATTCAAATGCCACGTAAGCAAAATTGGCGAATGAGATTTTTAAGTTTTAATTAATTCAATATTAAATACTATCTTCTAATATTAGGTATTTTATCTAAATATATAACAAATTTTAGCTCATAAATACAAAAAAAAAAAGAATAATAATAAAAAAAAAAATCAAACAAACTGTGTATCGCACAGGCTTTATCTAGTCTAATATATATATATATATATATATATATATATATATATATATATAAAGTAGACATTTTCCGAGAGCATTTGACGCGCCACATAAGAAAAGGTATTATTTTGTCTAATGAAAAATTAGATTAATAATTATTTTAGAATTAAAAAATTTACTCGCCACCTAAGCAAAAGTGACGAATAAGATTTAAGAATTTTGACACATAGGTAAAAACAATGAATAGTGAATAATTAAAATTTAAATTACTTTTAAAACCAATAGTTATCTTCTCTAAAAAAAAACAATAAAAAAAACTAAGTAATAATCATCTTTTTTACATATATGGATGCAAATTTTTAATCTTAAATATCTTTAATCTCTCCCTAGAAAATGTTGTAAAAGTCTGATTTTAATAATGTACTCATCAAGATGAATAGAACTAAATCTCATATTACTAATTTCCCATAATATTTTATAGTTAAACGATTATAAATGAGACTAACATTTTAAACAGAGCGAGTATATAAAATAAACGCATAGGCAAAAGACATATTTTGATCAATTAAAAAACGAGATTTGTCATTTCTTTTTTGAATTAAAAATTTAAATTGTCACATAAGCAAAATTAGTGAAAAAGGTTTGGGATTTTAAATTCAAGCGTCAGTGCGTCACATAAAATAAATAAAACAACAAAAGATAATTTTAGTGTTAAAATTAAAAAGTATCTTATGATATTAGGAATTTTACCCATATAACTAATAAATGATCTTCATAAATATACACAATTTTAAATTAAATAAAATAGTTACTAGAATCGTGCATCGCACGGGCTTACATCTAGTAACTATATATAAAAGACACACCACCAATGACATGTGTCAAATTCTGGTGTGGCTTTAGTTTTTTTTAAATAATTTTTTTTAAGGAAGTTATTTTGAAAAAGTTTGTACTTGTCAACAATTTATATGAGCAAAAATATTTACCTTTCTTATGCTGATATGCAATTACTAACTACAGAGTAATAAGGAAATAAATAATCATTCATAAAACAATGTAATTCTAATGGAATATTTTTAAGAATATAATCTTAATTGAATATACATTAACTCATTTACAAATTTTTTTATTTATATTTTTCTATATAGAAATAACTATACTATAAAAATTAATTGAGAAATTTTTAAAGATTACAAATTAATTCAATATATAAATGGACTGCACTCTTCTTATTTATTTATTTTTTATTAAAAGTCCAATAGTTTTTGACGCATTAAATAGTCCAACATAATATGCTATTTTCATTTTATTAAACCGTAGAAAAAAAAATATTTGTGACTCTCTTAATTAAAAATGTCATTGAATACGGAGAAATTAATCTATTAAAAAACATATAGAGTAATTAAAATAACCGTGCATGACACGAGACCTAACCTAGTATGAAAAATATATCACACATATAATTTCCAATATGATTGATCTCATATATCTAACCTTTGCACTAAAACAATCTAGCTGTATATAGTCAAAGCCGTTCAATTATAGGATTACTTTAAAATAAAAAAATAAATAAAACCCTAGATTGGTTTGTCTAGATAGCTAATTGTATAAGTTGTTTATATAGATGTGTTTGGTAAATACTTTTATAAAATAGAAAAGTACTCTATCGTTTTGTAGTTATCGCAACACTAGTATAATGACTTGCACAAAATTTTAGAAAACTCTCCTTCAAAAAAAAAAAAAATAAAAAGAAAATTATAGGATGGATAATAGGGTGAATTTATATCATATCATATCATATCACTAATAGTTAAAGTCGATCTCTCAGCCAGCAGCGAGATAGAGACACTTGGCATTCCAATTTTCGCCAAGTGTAGCAACACGTAGACGACAAATAGATATTATTGTGACACATATGATGCTAAGTAAGTTTTTTTGGATAAATTTTTATGATAAAAATATTGTATAGAGTTTTACAAAAACTTTTGCATGTTTACAAAAACTGAAAAGGGTGGTATAAAATTATTTAAGTGAAGGAAAACTCAATAAACATAGAAAAACTACAAATGAGGCAGCACAACCTCAAATCCAATTGTCCCAAAACAAATGGTATAAAGATAACATAGGGAAGTCTATAAAATTGTTAAGAAACAAACTAAACACTCTGCTCTCAGCCCAGCTCAACAAAAACTACTCTTCACCTGCAAATAACATTTAGGTTCCACAATTAGTGGGGAGTAACTAACAGTTCTCCCAAAGACAAAGATCACATAGCAAGAATCAAGACAAAGTAAGAGCAAAGAAAAAAGGCATATGAAAACAAAGTCACAAGACATGAACCGGAAGAAAATAAAGATATTAGGAAGAAAATATTCAATGGAAAATAGGGTTATTTAGTAAATTAAAACATGAAAACGGAAAAAAAATAATTGTTAAAGTTCATATAATAATTCAAACAAGCAAGACATGTTAAACAATTTAGTAATAATATTTATATCATAGATAAACAATTTGACTAAAGTAGGATCGAACGCTAGTGGAAGCCCGCAATCCACTTCCTAAGGTTTGTCAGGAGACTATGTCTAAGAATGGCCAAACTCCCGGTGTCGGATAGAAGCCAAATATGGTCTTACACCTCCGAACCTCCCGGACGACAACAATTAACCCAGGTTATACTACTTGAATCCCGCAGCCAAGTAGTTGGCATGTTCTAACCATTAGAATCCCGCAGTCCAATGGCTCCTAACTTAAAATCAATATAAAAATCAATAAAATAATATAATGTTAAATAAAAAAATTATCAATGATCAGTAGAGTTGCCCCATATGGTCTTATACTCAAGAATTATCTTATCAAACACCACAACATGCGTAGCTTAAATAGTGTGTTACCTACCAACACCATGAAAAGACTTTTAATTAAAAATATGCACATTATAAACACACATATACATGCTGTCCATTTTTTTACAAATTGCAAATACATACTTTAAAAAAAAAACAGAATAATTAGATTATTGCTCTAAAAATTACCAAACTTGCACACCTTGGCCGTCACATTAACACAAGTATTATATTGTATAATTTGAGCCAAAACAAGTTTTAATCATGATTATATACCCTAAACTAATCCCAACCAACAACTTACATAAAAGTTCAGACACCCCATAATTATCTAGCCAAAGTTCACCTACTTAGATTACTAGTCATTGTACCAATTAATAACTTGAAAATACATTACATAATACAATTACATGAACTCCTAGCATGATTTATAAAGTGATAGTCAGAGTACTATACTGACACTATTTTCACACAAATTGCAAGCAACAACTCCCTCCATATTACTTTTCGAAACTGCACTATACTCTACAAACACCACTTATACCAGTTAAAACCATGACCCAATTAAACTAAGATTCAAGCAACTAATTTAATCATTATTAGCTATGAAAGTCAACTCCATGTTTCACAGTACAACCATCTGAAACTTGCTAGTCCAGTTTGTTTAGGCAAATCTCAACAAGGTCATATGAGAATCTGCTAGGTTTGAGGGGTAATAACAATTATACTACCAAAAGCATATAAATCTACTATAAACGATTGACAAAGCAATAGATGAACAACAAATAAGCAATAAGTAGGCAACAAGAATTCAGCTATGTGAAGAGAGTGAGTTCAGAAACACAATACTGAGCAAGGACAAGCTTTCTTCTTAGTAGGGATGTGGTTCCGTAGATAAAAGTAGAGTAATTCTATTATATTTAGAGTATGTGTGTGTACATGAATGCTGAAAATGTCTAATTACACTTATTTATACCTAGGGATCTCTAGGGTTTACAAATATCTTCGGAATATATTCAAAATGAAGAAGATCTTCTTGATTTATCTTCTTCCCTGTTCTGTAGGTGTATCTTTGGCAAGTATCTCCTTGATTGATATGTATGATGTTGCTTTCCTTGTTTATTTCAATCAAGCTGTTTTGTATATTTTGCTGACTTATTGGTCTTGGATTGATGCCCTAGATGTAATGGGCCGTATGGTGATACGGGCCCAACACAGTTACAAAAATCTCCAACGAAATATACTTAGCATGGATATGGTCAAGCATGAATAATTATTTATTCTCTAACGGTAATTATGAATTATCTCAAGAAATTAATCCTTGATAATTGACATACAAAACTGGTATATGGCAGTCCCATTAAACACGCATGTCGCAAAAAATTTAGTTCGTAAATAGTTCACAAATTGTCCAAATAAAATCAGTTTCTATATAACGATCGTACTAGTTTTCGTCATACGACTTTCTCAATCGTTCTAAGCGTAAGTCATGCATTATAAACTAAGTGAAACCTAGTATAGGGGATAGTACTAGTTACCTTCAAAGTAGAGTGCAAGAATGAGTACAAACGAGCCCCAACGAACAAGGATCGAAACTCCAAACGCCCTCGAATGGAACCGTTACTTTGTGGACTTTTTTTGTGAGAAATTTTGTGAGTTTAGAGACTATAATGCAGCAAGAATGATATAACATGGCTGGGCAGCGTGAGGTTAAAATAGAGGGGAAGGAGAGAAGTTTGAGGGTTAGGCAAAATTAAAGGGATTGGGGGTTACAATCATCAATATAGAGGTAATTAGAATGGGGGTTACACAAGAAGCATTAGCAGCCAGCAAACCCTTGAATTTCTCCCCTTTTACGTGACATAGCACAATGGGTCAACATTAGTGAGTAATATAGTTTGGTCGGTCCAACACTCTATTAAACTAATTCGCACGCTTAACTTAAAATTACTACTACGACAAACTAGTACTAAGGCGATCATTACTTAAAATAATATATTATTTTTCTTACTTAAATAAGAAAATAAAATTCGTATTAATTTAAAGAAAAAATTATTATAAATATACATTTTAAAAATACTCACGTCACAAACAATATGGGGTATAACAGTCACCCCTACTCACAAAAAGTTTCGTCCTCAAAACTTGAAAATAAGCATAAACCAACTCAACACTCAAAATAATAGAGGTAAAAGAAAGCAGACAAAATTAATAAAGTACCTGCTTCGAACAACTCAGGGTATTTTAGTCGCGTTGACTCTTCGGTTTCCCATGTGGCTTCTTCATACTTTTGACTTCTCCACAAGACTTTCACTAAAGGAACCACTTTCCTTCGAAGAATTCGATCCTGACGGTCAAGAATTTGAACTAGTCGCTCCTCAAAAGTTAAGTTTGGTTCAACCTCAACTGTCTCAACCGGGATCAAATGAGATGGATCCTACGATACCTTCGTAGTTGTGACACATGAAATACGTCATGAACCTTTGACAACTCTGACGACAATGCCAACCGGTAAGCAACTTCTCCGACCCTTTCAAGGATCTCATAGGGACCTACGTACTTTGGAATGAGCCTCCCTTTCATACTGAAGCGCATTACCGCCTTCATCGGAGACACTTTCAACAAAACCTTGTCCCTTACCTCATAGGCAACAGGTCTTCGCCGAAGATCAGTATAAGATTTCTGCCTATCTTGTGCAGCTTTCAATCTAGCACGGATCGCCTTTACCTTTTCAACAGTATCTTGAATCAACTTTGGCCCTAGAACCAAAGAGTCGCTAATGTCGCTCAAGCAAGTAGGACTACGACACTTCCTCCCATAAAGAGCCTCATAAGGAGCCATTTGGATACTAGCCTGATAACTATTGTTGTAGGAGAACTCTACAAGAATTAGAGATTTCACCCATGACTGCTGCAACTCTAAAGCACAAGCACGGAGCATATCCTCTAGATTATGGATGGTCCTCTCAATCTGACCATCAATGGCAGCATGAAAAGCAGTACTCAATTTTAGCTTCGTGCCAAACGCTTCTTGTAAAGCAACCCAGAAATGAGACAAGAGCCTCGGGTCTCGATCCGACACAATATCCTTCGGAACACCATGAAGATGGATGATCTCATTAGCATAAGCCTCGGCTAACTTCTCCATTGACCATGTGTTCTTCAAAGGAATGAACCTAGCAACCTTGGGAAATCGGTCCACTATCACCCAAACAGCTTTCAATCCCCCTGAGGTTACTGGGAGACCCATAACAAAATCCATGGAGATAGAATCAAACTTCCATGCTGGAATAGGCAAAGGTTGAAGCAACCCTCCAGGCCTTTGATGTTCAATCTTCACCTTTTGACAAACCAAGCATCGAGCAACAAACTCGGCTATCTCCTTCTTCATACCCGACCACCAAAAATTCACCTTCAAGTCCTTATATATCTTATCACCCCCAGGATGAACAGAATAGGGAGTGTTATGAGCTTCCTCGAGAATCTTCCCTTTCAACTCAGCATCATTTGGGACAACAAACGACCCTAGAACTTCAGACTACCATCAGCGTAGATCTCAAAATTTTCAGCTCGACCCTGTGCTTTGGCTTCACGGATCTTCTCGAGTCTCGAATCCCCCTTTGCTTTTCTCGCAACTCTCGGTATAACACAGGTTCAACACTTATGGCATTCAAACAGGAATCAACATATCCTTGAGGCACCGTTTCAATGTCGAACTTACGAAACTCTTCGCACAAACCTTTAGGCAAAACCCTAACTGCATTCAAAGACTAATTGCTCTTACGGCTCAGAGCATTTTGTACCTTATTTGTTTTCCCTCACGATAATCCAAAGACAAATCATAATCCTTGAACAGTTCCAACCACCTCCTTCGCCTCATATTCAAGTCCTTCTGAGTGAAAATATATTTCAGACTTTTGTGATCTGTGTACATCTTGCATTGAATACCATAAAGATAGTGTCGCCATATTCTGAGCGCGAAAACCACAACCGCCAATTCAAGATCATGAGTAGGGTAGTTCCTTTTGTGAACCTTTAACTGCCTTGAAGCATAAGCAATGACCTTTCCCCGATGCATCAGAACACAACCCAGACCATTCTTTGAGGCATCACTATACACTTCAAATTCCACCCCTTCACTAGGCAAGGTAAGAATTGAGGCAGAAGTCAAACTCCTCTTCAATGATCGAAAAGCCTCCTCATATTCATCGGACCATCTAAACTTGCAATCCTTGCGCATCAACATGGTTAGAGGTTGGGCTATCTTGGAGAAGTCCTTCACAAAATGCTGGTAATATCCAGCAAGACCAAGGAAACTCCAAACCTCAGACACATTCTTAGGACTTTCCCATTTTACCACGGATTTAACCTTTGTAGGATCCACCTTCACACCTTCCCTACTAATGATATGCCCTAGAAAAGCAACTTCCTTCAACCAGAATTCAGATTTAGACAACTTAGCATACCATTTTTGCTTCTGTAAGACATCTAAGATCATTTTTAAATGTTTCTTATGTTCTTCTTCATCCTTAGAATATATCAGGATATCATCAATGAAAACCACAACACAGGTATCAAGGTACTCATGGAAAGTACGGTTCATCTAGTCCATGAAAATGGCAGGTGCATTAGTGAGACCAAAGGGCATCACTTCAAACTCATAATGCCCATATCTGGTGCGAAATGTAGTTTTTGGGATGTCTTCCTTTTTTACAGGGATTTGATGGTACCCGGGTCAGAAATCAATTTTGGAAAACACACCAGCAGCCTTCAACTGATCAAACAAGTCTTCAATCCGTAGCAAGGGATACTTGTTCTTGATTATTACCTTATTTAGTTCTCGGTAATGAATACACAAGCACATGCTCCCGTCTTTCTTCTTCACAAACAACACCGCAGCACCCCACGGAGACACACTAGGTCTTATGAAACCCTTATCGATCAACTCCTGCAGCTGAGTCTTCAACTCTTGCAATTCAAGAGGAGCCATCCTATACGGAGCCTTGGGTATCGGAGCAGTACCAAGAACCAGATCGATACTGAACATTACATCCCTTTCAAGTGGATACCAGGTAACTCCTCGGGGAAAACATCATGATATTCCCAAACAACAGGAATGCTCTTGAGTTGATCTTCGAGAGACAAGTCCTTAACTCTACAGAGGAACACGATATCACCTTTATGTCGAAGCTTCTTCCTTCTCATTGCAGACATGATCTTCACATTTTTCTTCAACACAATACCAGAGTAGGAGATTCGGTTACCTTTGGGACCACGCAAAATAACCTTCTGATCGCGATAGTGAATGGCTTCATGTTACTTTGATAACCAATCCATACCAAGGATCACATCAAACTCAATCATAGGAAACTCCTTAAGGTCAGCATATAATTCAAACCCAGAGATAACCACAGGGACTCCTTTAAACTCCCGATGGCAGGAAAAATCCTCTCCCGAAGGAAGAGTTATAATGGATTTCACAGGAGAACTAAAAGACAAGTTGGATTTTAAAATGAAAGTGCTATCAATAACATACACAGTAGCACCAGAATCAAATAAAACATAAGCGGGAACATTATTGATAAGAAATGTACCCGTCACAACATCGGGCTAAACATTGGCCTCTTCTTGGGTCATGCAATAGATCCTATTCCTTGGAGGAGCAGATGAGGAAGTAGGCTTTGAGCCACTAGAACCAGAAGAATTCACTCTCTTGGGATACTGATAAGACTTGTGCCATCTTCCTTGCAAAGGTAACAGACAAACGTAGTGCCATCATAGTTCTTCCCTGGATGATGGTCTTTGCCACACCTATAGCACTTCTTCGAGACAGAACTCTGACGAGGACCAGAACTTTTCCGATCACCACTTATTCCAGCATTATCGACCCTCGGCTTCTTAGTTGGAACTTGAGAATAAGGCACTGAAGGTCTCCTTGCAGATGCAACCTTCGCAGCTTCTTCGTCAATTATGGATGCATGGATACTAAGAGCAATCTCATAAGCCCCTTGGAAAGAAGCAACGCCTGAGCTCAGCACATGGATTCTCACTCTAGGATCCATCTTCTTGATGTACCTCTTTACCCTTTCAACTTCAGTAGGGATGATAGAGGTAGCGAAACGGGACAATTCAGTAAACCTGTCCGTGTACTCCTGGATGGATAGGGAACCTTGAGACAGATAGAGAAACTCTTCCTGCTTTTTCCAACAAAGTTCATCAGGGTAGAATCTCTCTTTCAGTTTAGTTGCAAATAAGGCACTACAAGAAAATAACCTTTTCGTAGCGATTATTTTAACCTTTAGTATCGATTATAATTGCAACAAAAAGCTTTCCCAACGAATGGTCATTCGATACAATATCCCCCGTTGCCTTAGCCTTTAGTAGTGGTTTTCAATATCGTTGGGGATGGCCTCAATAATCGATACGAAAAACTACATCCAATCGTGATGATTATTGTAGCGATTACAATCGCTATAAATGTTCAACTCATTTTCTTAAAAAAAAACATGCGTATGATCTTTACAAGATTCGAACATGCAACCTCAAACTCTTAAATTAAATGTTTCACCAATAAGTTATGACATATTTTATGTATTCTTTGTCAAACAATATTTATATATCTAGTGTAGAAAAGGCTTTTCGTATCGATTTTTAGGATTTAGTGGCGATTGTAAATGATAAGATTTCTCAAAATTATATAAATGTGTAAAAATAGTGTGTATATGTATTGTTATGCTTTCCGTATCGATTTTATATGGGAAAACCATGGCGATTGTAAAAATGATACGACATCCTTAATTATTTCACAAACATACTTGCATATTGTAGCGAATGAACAATCGCTACGAAATAATCGCTACGAAAAGTGATTTTTCTTGTAGTGAGGGCTAGCTGAATCCCGGCATAGCCACGCATTCATCCCTGGCTGTACTCCACCAATTGTCAGCTTCGAGCTTCAGATAATAAGTACCAATAGCTACTCTATCCTCGGGTGGGCAGCCCGTGGCATTGAACAACTTTTCCATTTCTCTTAACCACCCTTCAAGTACCACTGGATCAGCAGTTCCATCATAGGTGGGTGGACAATGTCGATCGAATCTATCGAAAGTGGATTGGCCACCACTTGGAGCAGCACTGCGGTTTGCCAAGGAAATGATGACATTTTCAAGGGCACGACGTCTACGACACACAACCTCTTTCTGAGCACTTACATTTCGTGGAGGCATGCTACAAAAAGGACAAAGTTAGTTTGCATGGCACAAGATAAAAGCACATATAAATTTACTATAAAGAAAATTCCCAAGATAACTTCCTACCCAAGTAACTCTCACTAAGGTCTTTAAGCTTTAACGTTTACCTAGGCAACTAAACTACAATTTTCTTTAGAACTACAGCAACTCAATGAGAGTTTTTAAAATGTTTTCTCTAATACCAACTGTAACACCCTGTCTAAAACAGAAGGCGATACGTTAGCGAAAATAACGTCGAGATGGTAATGTCACTCTAAAGGTTACTTTAAAAAAAAGGAAACAACTAAAAAGGGTGGTATAAAATTATTTAAGTGATAGAAAACTCAATAAACATAGAAAAACTACAAATGAGGCAAAACAACCTCAAATCCAATTGTCCAAAAAAAATGGTCTATAGATAACGTAGGGAAGTCTATAAAACTGTTAAGAAACAAACTAAACACTCTGCTCTCAGCCCAGCTCAACAAAAACTACTCTTCACCTGAAAATAACATTTAGGTTCCACAATCATGGGGGAGTAACTAACAGTTCTCCCAAAGACAAAGAGATCACATAGCAGGAATCAAGACAAAGTAACAACAAAGAAAAAAAGGCATATGAAAACAAAGACACAAGACATGAACCAGAAGAAAATAAAGATATTAGGAAGAAAATATTCAATGTATGGAAAATAGGGTTATTTAGTAAATTAAAACATGAAAACAGAATAAAATAATTGTTAAAGTTCATATAATAATTCAAACAATCAAGACAGGTTAAACAAGTTAGTGATAATATTTATATCATAGATAAACAATTTGACTAAAGTAGGATCGAACGCTAGTGATGGAAGCCCGCAGTCCACTTCCTAAGGTTTGTTAGGTGAACCTCCAGTCAACTCATAGGAGAATGTGTCTAAGAATGGCCAAACTCCTGGTGCCGGATAGAAGCCAAATATGGTCTTACACCTTCGAACCTCCCGGGCAACAACAATTAACTCAGGTTATACTACTTGATTCCTGCAACCAAGTAGTTGACATGTTCTAACCATTAGAATCCCGCAGTCCAATGGCTCCTAACTTAAAGTCAATATAAAAATCGATAAAATAATATAATTTTAAATCAAAATTTATCAATGATCAATAGAGATGCCACATATGGTCTTATACTCAAGAATTATCAAATCAAACACTACAACATGTGTAGCTTAAATAGTGTGTTACCAACACCATGAGAAGACTTTTAATTAGAAATATGCACATTATAAACACACATATACATGCTGTCCATTTTTTACAAATTTCAAATACATTTCCCGTGACACGAGAAACCTGCTGTCACACGGGAATTTCCGTGTCCTTTCCGCGTAAACCCTTAACGCATTTTCTCCCCCATTTACTAAAAATTTCCCGCGTCACACAAAATTTGCACCGTGTCACGGGAATGTTTCCCTCTGACGGTGGGATTTCCCGTGTCACGGTACAGTTTGCCGTGTTGCGGGATAATTTTTTAGGGTATTTATCATTTTAGGGTTCCGCGTGTTCTTTCAGCACATTTTTTCTATAAATACCCCCTCATTTTTAATGTACGTGGCATCAATTAATTCTCTATTTTTCTCTATTCTATACTCTAGCCTAAACACTAGCCTACCATTCTTCTTTCAAAATTCCTTCTTCAAGCAATCCCAAGAGTCCATACTTTACTCGTGGTTCTGTCCTTAAGTTAAGGCGTGAAAGGTAGAACTGTTTGAGGGTTTAGCCCCAAATCAATTCTATTTAATTTAATTTAATTATTGTTTTATTATTATTTCCTTGAAGTTACTAACTCGTTAATTATTTTGTAGTTCCAAACAAACAGAATCAAAGTAAGAATTATGTTCCTTTTATTTCTATTATTTTTCTAACGATTTTGTATTGTTAGAATTATTGTTAAATTGCTTCCAATATTGATGTTATTCTATTATTTTTATGATCACCATATTGCATGTCTAAAGGAAATATGTAATTGAAAATCACGCCTATTAAGATAATTTGGACAACCGGTTTAGGTTCCTTTTTAATCTTGTTAATTAATTCAAGTGATCACAAATATTTTAGAATTATATGTTGCATTATTATTAAACCAATTTAGCTTAATAATAGTTTGGAGCAAATTGAATATTCTGTTTATATGCCTTTGAGATCGCAGGAATCATTTTTCACTATAAGAATCGAGTAGAGGCCCATACGGGCGAATGTGACTCCATGACTCACTTCGTACCATCATCCCCGATCCTCCTTTCGTGGTTCCGAACCATATGGAGTTAGTAATCTCATGGATTATGAATGGGGTGTAACCTTCACGGGTCAATCGTTGTTTCCTTCGTTATCCCTTTATCGTGGTTGCCTTTTATGATCTGTGAACGATTTACAAGTCCTTAAAAACTTGATCGCGTCTCCCTACTTTCCTTGTCCCAAATCGTATTATGTCAATTCCACTTTCTATGAGTGCCAAGCATATTCACCACATGCTTTTAACGTAGGCGCACTTCGAACGACGCCTACAATTTGGCGACTCCACTTGGGAGGATTCTTGGTTATTTATCGATTTGAGTGATCGATATTTAATTAAGATGAGTGGATGAGATTTGAAAGATTCTTGAAAAATATTCCTGTGATTAATTAGGCATTTTTGCATAAGCATAGACGTTTTAACGTCGCATTTAGGTCCGTCTCGTAGGAGAAATTAAATAACTTGATTGTGTACGAAGGAAAACTGGGCACCAGTGAGATTTTCTAACTGCCGTGCCACGGCATAATCTGCCGTGTCACGGTACAGTGCACCGTCTGACGGTGTGCAGTACCGTGGCACGGGAATCTCTGCCGTGTCACGACAGTCTTAAAATTTGTCTGGTGGCTTGTTTTATCTTCTCACAATCAACTTCCTTCGATTTTCTGAAAAAACGTGTGTGTTCTACATGCGTCTTAGCCCCGGGGGATTTAAGCTCTATCAAACCAAAAACACTCATGGCAATAAGGGTTCATCCGAGTTATTAAATCCACCCAAACCATGGAGTCGAGTTCGATTTTATCACGAATTCGCGGAGCCGCCCGTTGGCATACACTCTTAAGGGAGGCTGCCTTGCTAACGCGTCCAAACTCTTAACCATGGTACCCTATTGACACCAAATAAACCTGACCATTGTAGAACATAGAACTTGACCTTAGGTTGCGAACTATTCTTTGCATCATTGTGCCAACGTGTTTATGTTTGGTCGTTTTGATCTTAACGATCTTTCTTTGTCTATGGTGGATTATTTTATGACTGACGATTGCCAATGGACCGTACTCATTTAGTAATTAGTGCAAAAAAAAAACGTTTGCCGCGCCACGGGAAGGTCTACCGTGTCACGACAAATTTCCACCGTGGCACGGTGGACCTGCAAAAAAAAATAAAAAATTACCGTGCCACGTCAGCATCTGCCGTGGCATGGGAAAGTTTACCATGGCACGGGAAAGTTCACCGTGTCACGGCAATTTCCACCGTGCCACGGTGGATTTCCAAAAAAAAAATCTTGTGCCACGTCATCATCCACCGTGGCACAGGAAAGTTCACCGTTTCACGGCAACTTCCACCGTGGCACGGTGGATTTCCAGTAAAAAAAAAAAACCACCGCGTCACGGCAGCTTGTACAGTGACACGATACATTTTTCCGTGTCACGGTGCCCTTGAAATAAGTCCAGTCAGCTTTTTTTAATTCTTCCGTGTTAATTTGGTCCTCGTGTAAGTCACTTTTGTTATTGTTCACATGTCTAGCCATACGATCATACAACGAGTCTTATAACATCACTTAGTCACTCATGAGTCAAGTATAGTCCACACACTTTCTTTATGTTCCGACTCGAGTCGTGCACCAGGTCGTTTATGATCGTATATTAGGTTCATGCTCCCTTTTTCGTCATAATAAAAAAATGAGTGGAGTTTTCTCACCTGTTTTCAAATGTCTATTTTTTCCTTCCTTTCCTATCTTGAGCAATGAGTCAAACAATTAAGTGAATTATTTTATTTCACAGTATTTGGTCAAGGAACAGGGATAGATTAATATGGTTCGAGTCATTACCGCAACAATCTCTCAGATCTAATAGGCGTTCAAAGAGAACTTTGCCATCTCCACATTACTCATCACCTTTCAATGGCCACTAAAGAATATATTGAGAACATTAACAAATCCATCGAGGCACTGTCTGCCATGATGCAAACCCATACCACTAGGGTCACTACCATGGAACAAAACAAGGTCACTGCTTCCACCCTTGACAAACTGAAGGAACAAATGAGTAAGATTTCTGAGGATTTCACTTATGTGGAACGGCCTCCCACTCCTTTGGATGTGAAGGACATACTTCCTGAAAAGTTCTCCACTGCTGATATTCCAAAGTTCAATCCTACTGACAATCCAATATTCCATTTGAAGGTGTTTTCTGCAATTATGGCTCTTAGAGGATTGGACGTAACACTTTTCCCTACGTTGTTCCCTCTCTCCATAGAACATGCTTGCCAACAATGGTTTTATTCCTTAGATGCCAAGCATATTGCGACTTGGCAAGATGTCACCGACAATTTCATGAATCGTTACAAGTGTAACATTCAAACTAAAACTTATGAACGTGAACTCTCCATTCTCAAACAGAAAGAGAATGAAGGCTTCACCACTTACCTGAATAGGTGGAGGGAAACAGCTTCACTCTTGGTAGATCCTCCCAAAGAAAGAGAGATGGTTCGCCTCTTTATTCAAAATCTGACTCATAAATATAGGGAACACCCCAAATTTCTTCCACTGAACACTTTCAAAGCTGTATACGACATCAGAATCAATATCGAGGATGAGCTAATAAAGATTCCTGGTAGTAACAATAATAACACTTGGAAAAACAAGAAGAAAGACCATCCTTCTTCTTCATCTTCTAAGCACGAAAGTAATACCAACAATATAAGCCAAGTTGATCTCAATGAAGTGTTAGCTCTTGATGCTCCATTGCCCAAGAAGAAAAGAACTTACACTCCTTTAGGAATGACTTATGATGCGGCCTTTGATCGACTTTACGGTCAAGGCTTGATCACACCTATTGGGCCATTTCCAGAGCCAAAACCTGAAGAAAGGAGTACCAAATGGAATCCCAATGCCCATTGCAAGTACCATCAAGGAAGGGGCTACACTACGGAGCAATGTTGGAATTTGAAGGACGTCATTCAAGACTTGATGGATGCAAACAAACTTCTTGTCCCTCCAGGCGGAAAAAAGTAATGAATACAAGGCGCACTGCAGACCCTTCGTGAAAGATTTCATGATATCTTTCTTTGTCATTCATCTTTATTCCCCCATTCATGTCTAGCATAGGTTTTCCACTTTGAATTTTTATATGTTTCATGTGTTTCGTTCACCTTTTCCATTGAGCAAATTTCCTTTACATCTCGATCATAGAATTCATTCATTCTAAAAAAAAAAATAAAAAAATTACCGAACTAAACCCAGGGTACACCAATGACTTGAGGCACCTTTGCAACCCTGTCACTCTCTGTTAACCATTCAATCACATTCCATTTCTTCATCAACCATTTTGAGCCTCGTCTAACGTTTGGCCTTCATTTCTTCAACCCACATTTACTTAACCCTAGGATTGGAAGATGTGTAATTGTATAACATTCAAAAAGCAAGTAAAAAAAAAAGCAGCAAAGCAACAATAAAACAATGTCTAAAGGCAAGTGTTCCAATGTCTTTGATATGAACACGTCTTAAATTGCGTCTCTCATCGAGTGCTCAGTACCGTGCCTGAGAAACATGAATGCTAAGTGAGTGATGGACCGCATGATCTGAGATTGCCTACATTGATTCAAAAGAATGAAAAAAAAAATCAAAGCAAAAAAAATTGTTGAAAATAAACTTGAAAAATTCAAAATTTTCAAATTCACAATTACACATCTTGGGGGCTTCTCTCGGGTCTTGAGCCTTTTACCCCTTTCTTCCTTAAACCACCAACTTAACCACATTACAACCCTTGAAAGACCTCTTTGAGGTGTACATACACTTGTGCAAAGTTCGGTTAGAGCTACGTTGGCCTGATTCCTAACGGATACGTAGGCAACCTCACTTCGAGGTGCGGCCACATTCACATTCATATCCACATTCATATTCATATCTATGCATGATCGAGTCAAAGAATATCCAATGCTTATATCTATATCCATACCCATTTAGAGCTAGACTTGGGGGCTTAAACCCACATCACATTAGCTTACCAAGCCTAAAGAGTCATCATCTTTGACTCTTTACACATATATTTCCATCACCATAGCCTTTGCAGCCTCACCTTAGTATCACTTTCACACACTTCTTTCACACACACATCCATATTCATATCATCTCCCTTTAAGAACCCTTTATCATGGAATCTTGTTTCAACACTGTGCATGTTTCATCATCTTTCAGGACAACTTCATTATGCAATACTCAATAATCACTTCATCTATATACGGGCTTAGCTTCCAGACCTAAGTGACGTTCAAGATCGTTTCTTTACACCATATATGATGCTTAGCTCCATGACCTAAGTTCATTTATCTATCGTGTCACATGATGTAATTTTCCTTAGCCTCCCAGCCTAAGAACTTGCATCATGCATACAATCCATGCGATTCATTTCATCTTCCTCAAGGAGGAAGTTCAAAACTTCTTCCCTTTTTCATCTTTTTCTTTTGGGAAATTTCAAAAACTTTTTCAAAATTTTTTCTCATCAAAGGAAGTTCAAAAATAAAAGTTCAGTTTTCACGTCTTTCTTTTTCGGGAGAAAGTCGGTACCCTCCACTCGTTTCATGACCAAAATTTTGGTTGCTTGTGTCTGCACACACTCAAATCATACTTATACACACACAATCACAAGTCATACTCATCTCATGTCATGTCGTGTCAAGTCAAACTTGGTCAAGTCAGTTGGTCAAGTCAATCATAGTCTATACGAGTCCCTTGGCAAATTTTATTTTCAGGTCTCAATTACAGCCCACGTCCGGGGACAAGCAGACCATCTACAGCCCACGTCCGGGGACAAGCGGACCATCAACAGCCCATGTCCGGGGACAAGCGGACCATTTACAACAAGCCCACGCCCGGGGACAAGCGGAACATCTACATCCCACGTCCCGGCACAAGCGGACCATCTACAGCCCACGTCCGGGGACAAGCGAACCATTTACAGCCCACTTCCGGGGACAAGCGGACCATCTACATCCCACGTTCGGGGACAAGCGAACCAACTATAACCAACGTTCGGGGACAATCGAACCAACTACAACCAACGTTCGGGGACAATCGAACCACCATCATTTCACGGCACAAGGTTCTCGATACACAGAGACTTGCAATCTCATCATCTGTCAACTTTCCTCAAGCATGGAAAGTATTATCCGGTGGATTTCTTCAAGCATAGAAAACCGTCAAATTCATACGTCGGCTTTCCTGAAGCATGGAAAGTATCATATGGTAGATTTCTTCAGGCTTAGAAAGTTACCAAATTCATCAGTCGGCTTTCCTCAGGCTTGGAAAGCGTTTCAAGAAACGTCATCCGGTGGATTCCTTCAAGCATAGGAAGCTGCCAAACTCATTTGTCACCGATACACTGGTGCCAGATACGTATTCTATCCTTTTACTATTTTATCTGTAGAATTAACATCTTTCTGCAGGTATCGGCGTATAAAGAATGATTTAGGATCGCAGAACGTTTTAAATCATTCTCCGTCCTTATCGACTTCTTTGACTATCGTTTTCGAAACTGACGTTTCTACAAACTCAGTCAAAGTGGGGGCTTCTGTAGACACCTAAAAATGTCTCCCTAAAACAAAACCCGATGATGAACAATCTTTCGCCGCCACTATTTGTCAGGTTCAGTATTTAATCCCGAGAGTGCTTAAAAAATCGTATTTGATTAAATTCGTATTTTTTAATACTCCATGGATTAGTCTTGATGTTTGGTAAAAGCATAGTTTTAATTTCAGCACAAACTTATTAGCCCTAACCTTTTTTTATTTTATTATTTTATTATTTATTTTTGGCCCAAACCTTTTATTTATTTTATTTACTTATTTTAGCCTAAATAACAATAAATCAGAAAAAGGCCCGAAATTATCAATCGGCACTTAAAATGCTGAACGAAATAAGGGTTAAAAATGAAATTAGGGTTCCGCGTGTTCTTTCAGCACATTTTTTCTATAAATACCCCCTCATTTTTTATGTACGAGGCATCAATTAATTCTCTATTTTTCTCTTTTCTATTCTCTAGCCTAAACACTAGCCTACCCTTCTTATTTCAAAATTCCTTCTTCAAGCAATCCCAGGAGTCCATACTTTACTCGTGGTTCTGTCCTTAAGTTAGGGCGTGAAAGGTAGAACTGTTTGAGGGTTTGGCCCTAAATCAATTCTATTTAATTTAATTTAATTTAATTTAATTTAATTATTGTTTTGTTATTATTTCCTTGAAGTTACTAACTCGTTTATTATTTTTTAGTTGCAAACAAACAGAATCAAAGTAAGAATTATGTTCCTTTTATTTCTATTATTTTTCTAAGGATTTTGTATTGTTAGAATTATTGTTAAATTGCTTCCAATATTGATGTTATTCTATTATTTTTATGATCACCATATTGCATGTCTAAAGGAAATATGTAATTGAAAATCACGCCTATTAAGATAATTTGGACAACCGGTTTAGGTTCCTTTTAATCTTGTTAATTAATTCAAGTGATCGCAAATATTTTAGAATTATATGTTGCATTATTATTAAACCAATTTAGCTTAATAATAGTTTGGAGCAAATTGAATATTCTGTTTGTATGCCTTTGAGATCGCAGGAATCATTTTTCACTATAAAAATCGAGTAGAGGCCCATACGGGCGAATGTGACTCCATGACTCACTTCGTACCATCATCCCCGATCCTCCTTTCGTGGTTCCGAACCATATGGAGTTAGTAATCTCATGGATTATGAATGGGGTGTAACCTTCACGGGTCAATCGTTGTTGCCTTCGTTGTCCCTTTATCGTGGTTGCCTTCTATGATCCGTAAACGGTTTACAAGTTCCTTAAAAACTTGTTCGCGGCTCCCTACTTTCCTTGTCCCTAATCCTATTATGTCAATTCCCACTTTCTATGAGTGTCAAGCATATTCACCCCATGCTTTTAGCGTAGGCGCACTTCAAAGGACGCCTACAGTTAGGCAACATTAAAGGGATTGGGGGTTACAATCATCAATATAGAGGTAATTAGAAATGGGGGTTACACAAGAAGCATTAGCAACCAGCAAACCCTTGAATTTTTCCCTTTTACGTGACATAGCACAATGGGTCAACATTAGTGAGTAATATAGTTTGGTCGGTCCAACACTATTAAACTAATTCGCACGCTTAACTTAAAATTACTACTACGAAAAACTTTCACTAAGGCGAACATTACTCAAAATAATATATTATTTTCATTACTTAAATAAGAAAATAAAATTGGTATTGATTTAAATAAAATATTATTATAAATATACATTTCAAAAATATTCACGTCACAAACAATATGGGGTATTACAATACGTCCTACTCGTATCAAAATAATGATAACTAGCTTAGTTTTGTACCCGTGCGATGCCCCGGTTGTTTATTGAATTTTAAGAAATATATGTCAATTTTTAAAATATATCTATGATACAAATTTAGTTAGAAACTAGGTTAAGTCCCGTGCCATGCACGGTCATAATTATATTTTACAATATATAAAAAATAAATATGGTGTTAATTCAAAAATAATTTCTCCAAAAAAATTACTTGTAACAAAATAACTTAAATTAAATGTAAAGATTATTGAATTGGATTGTATAAAAAAAAAATATAGTAATAGAAACTTAGATGATATAAGGTTTTATTTGCTTAGGTAATTAGGTTAGTACCCATATACGAACTCATATACATTTTTTCTTAAATTTTTGACACAATTTGATCGACATTATATGAAAATTTATTTGAGTTCATTTTACTTTAGGATAATTAGTATTCCGTAATCAACTTTTTAAATATATTTTTAGTGAGTAGTAGGATTTTTTTTAAAAATAATTAAGTTTTAATTTTCCAATATATGTTATGTACGAAGTATACTATAACAAAATTTATTTTGTTCTTATAAACATTATGTATAGTTTTAAGATTAATACTCCGTACAAAGTATGCTACCAAAATGATTTTTTTTTTTTTAAAAAAAAATTGATATTGATAATATTATAATTATCTTTGAAAACAATATATTCCAATACCTTATTTTTTTAATCTATGTTAGTATTGTTGTAATTAAAAGTTTCCTAATATATATAGAATATATGTAAAAAATTTAATTGTGTAATATTGGATTAAATATGTTGTCAAAATGAAAATAACTATTATTATAGGTTATAAAAATATATAGATGTCATTAAAAAATGCAAAAAAATTAAAAAGGAAAGGGAAAAAAAGGCGGGAAATTTTTTAACCAATAAATGACAAGTGTCATTCCTGGTTTCGCTTTTAGTATTATGTAATTGATTAAGTGTTGTTATGAAGATTTGCTATCTAGTAGGAATTGGTGGAAATGTCCGATTTAATACATCAAAACTTTTTTAAAAAAAAATTAGCAATAAATAAATAAACTAAAATAAATGTTCAAAACCCGTTGGGTTGACCCGACCCGCACCCAAAACTTTGGGCAAGGATTAAACATTTCGTGACTCATAACCTGAAATGATTCAATTCGAGATGACTCATGACCCGACTCTAATTGACAGAGCTACATGGTAATAAAATTCATTTAGATTGTGAACTATATTATTTTAACCGATATGGATGTTTTACGCTTTGAACTACTTCCTTCGCTGTAAAAAATATTATGATATAAAAAATAAGTTTATATGATAACTTTTGTGAATTATAATCTAATAATTTTTTCGAATAAAATAATAATTCATATTGTACATCTGATAAAATTATAATTCAAAATAAAACTCTAAACTAACAATTTTATCCAAAATTTCTATCCAAATATAAATCTAACTAATTTTTTTATCTTATGAAATCTATTTAAATCTATCCAACGTGATACGACACTTGGCGAAAAGTTAGAATGCTAAGTGTCGGTGTCTCGTGACCTGGCTAAAAGTTTAGCTTTATATATTAGTTACATGATATGAAATATTGAACTTTTTTTTTATTATAAAAGTACAAAGAGGAATGAAAGAATAGAGGGAAGAGAGAGAGAATGTTGAGAGAATATGAATATTATTAAAGGATTTTTCGTCAAAAACTACTCAATAAACCCATATTTTATGAGAGACTACCTAACAAAAAAAATGTTGTAAAAAACTACCTAACGAAAGGTAAAATGTTGTAAGAAACTACCTAATAAAATGTTAATTGTTGTAAAATACTACCTCCACCGGAAATCCACCATTATATTGACCCACCCCAAAACACCCCCAAAACCACCGCTTTCACCCCAAAACAACACAACTTACTTAAAATTTCCTTCACCAAGCCGACCCAACCCTTCAATCCCAAAAACACCACCTCTAACCCCAAAAATGAACATCCGAATCACGTAATTAAACAACTCTCATCAACTCAGAATATATCTTCTAACCAACCAAAAAATAACCTTACCACCTTGAAAAGCAGCCTCTGTGGTGGTTTCAGGGGTGTTTTGAGGTAGGTCAACGCCTTAAAGTTAGATTAACAGTGGAAATTTGGCTAAAGGTAGTACCTTACAATATTTTACCTTTTATCAGGTAATTTCTTACAACATTATTTTTATTAGGTATTTTCTCACAAATTTTTGGTTGTATTAGGTAGTTTCTGACAAAAAAACTCATTATAAAACTATCTTCTACTTGATCATCCAATGAAATAATAAATAAGTTAATTTTTAAATTACCAACAAAAAATGTAACCATTTTCGAAATAACCATCCGTTTAATTTTTTATTTTAAATTATCACCCCTTAAATTAAATAAATGTTCAGATTACCACCCATTCTAAAAAATCCGGTGGATTTTCAGTCTGTAGGCCCTACCAAATACTTGTTTTGACCGTTTTTTCCCTGATTTTTCTATTCAAAAACGCTCTCTATATTTTAATTCACATTTCCTTAACCAAATCCTACCAAATTTCAAATAGAAAAATGTGAATTGAAGTTAGGTTAGCATATTTAAAGAGAAAATTAGGGGAAAAAATCAGTCAAAAGGGTCAAAATAAGCGTTTGGTGGGTCCTACAGACGGAAAATCCACCGAATTTTTGAAATGGATGGTAATCTGAACATTTATTTAATTTAAGGGGTAATAATTTAAAATACAAAATTAAATGGGTGGTTAGTTAAAAAATGGTTACATTTTTGGATGGTAATTTAAAAAATTTCCTAATATATATGTTTCGGGTAAAAACAATGGGACCTTGCCAAAGGTCCTGTAAAGTGGCTGAAGACTGGCTCGGTCCAAGAAAAGCTGGGCCGAGTGTTTCTTGCATCGCAAACACACGTAAACTGGCCTCGGGGGTTGCGCCGAGGAAGGCCCCTCCGATGCCAAAGTCAAACACTGTTTTGAGAGAGAGAAAACTATGCAAGAGAATTAATTTCTTGAGGCTATATGTGAATGAATGTACAATGGTGCAATTGATGGCTTTTATACCTTAGCATAATGAGGAGAAGTGGGCCTAAAGCCAAATGGGCTTGCCATGTTGACTTGGACCTTGACTTGGCAGGGATGGAGAGTTGAACCTTTGACCTTGGGCATTTAATTTAATCATTTATGAACTAGGCCCAATTAGGCTAAATTGGACCCAAACAACTTGCCCCCAAAACCCGATTTGGAAGGATGACAGGTCGGGTTTGGACTTAATAAAAAATGGAGAGAAGTAAATGATTTAATCAAATCAAAAGATTTAAATTTTTAAAAAGTCATTAATGAAATAACTGCCATTTGGATAATAATGGAGGAAGTTGGACGGATAATGGGCGGTGAATTTGAAGGAAGTGTGTTTAACGGTTACTTAATGAGTAATTAAAGAAAGATTAAGAGCGCGGACGCCCAGAATTCCCAATTCTGGAAATACAACTGGATTTGCGCACTCTCTCTCCTCATTTCTTCAACAATTCGCATTTCCCATTCGCGCAAAACCCTTGATTCCGACCCAAAACTCCATTAAATCCCCGAGATTAAGACTTTGCACCAAAATTCGTTGCCACAACCTTGCAGATCGGCAAATTTCGACACGAACTAAGGTAATTTCCTCAAATTTATCTTTGATTTTTCTCGAGTTTCGGAGTTCTCCTCTTTTTCTTCGAGTTTCCTCCGAATTTCCACCATGGTAAGAGGTAGAGCTCGTCAGCCCCGTCTACCCCAGCCACCCCGTCAAGCTCGACATGCGAGGGACCGAGTTAACAGTTGGAATGGAGAGAATGTTAGGGCCGACCCAGAAAAAGGAATTTCGGCGACGCCCCTCAATTCGGCGCCTTCTTGCGGAGCAGAGGAGACAGGCGCTTCAAGGCAGGAAGAACATCCTACCGTCGTCCTTTGGGAGTTGCCCCCTGGAGCTGTCGAATGGCAGAATGCTAAAGCCATTGCGGTAATGATAAAGAATGCCCCATATTCTTTATGGGTCGAAAATGCTTAGACCTACTGATTCGCCGAACAGATCGACCTATTTTGCGGCATTCTAGAACAGGTAAGGTATTGGTGTCGAATGCCTTCGGCAACGGATATAATTCACTGTCCACCCCCAGGATATTTGGGGGTGTATACTCGGCAGTTGCAGTATATGCTTCAGTTCCCTCTGCATCCCTTCATCAGGGACATATTAATAAAGTACAGGATTTCCCTGTGTCAGGTTACACCTATCAGCATCCGAAGGGTGATGACGTATCTCTAGGTGTGCTTGTTTTACAGCCTTCAGCTGAATTTGCATTGTTTTAATAGGTTGCATCGGCTGGTGCAAAATTCCCAAAGTGGGTATGGCTAACACGGGCCTAGGTGGTGGCGGATTGACAGCCACCCACAATATTTGACTATGTGGCCGAACGATTCTTCAGACAAGGACTGGCGAGGCCAGTGAATCTAGGTTAGGGTCCCTCTAGATCCTAATCACCCCTATTATTTTGGGGCCCCTAGATATCTGTCTTAACCGAACCAAGATATGCAAGATCTTGGTCCCGAAGAGCCTGGTGCTGAGAGGCATCCAAATTACAAACAGCTGAAGCTCTTCAGGAAGAAGGAAAATCTTTGGGTAACGGGCCGGCTAAAGTTCGTGCCGGTGAACTGGCTGCCGGACTCTTTTTACGTGTTCCAAGAGTCACTTCTCGCTGCTGTCGGCCTTAGCCGAAAATATCAAGACGGTAAGCTCCTTCGGCTGGGGCCGGGGGCTTTAATTTTTTCACTCTTTTATGTTTTCAGCATTTCTAGTATCTTTTCCAACATACTGACCGTTGTTTGCACTTCTTTTTTCAGTATTGCATGAGGCTGACGTCAAAATTGATTATGAACGCTTAGGGATCAGCGCTGTTTTGAACAACGCCTCTTCAATAACTGACCCTAAGGATTGCCCTTTGCACCTTCACTCCAATAAGTTTCAAATTGATCCCGCTGCTGACTATCTGAAACAGAAACCTAAGAGGAATAAGCGGGACCCTTTTTCCTAGCTTACTTCTGAATATTAAGAGGCTGCTAGGACTACCAAGGAAGTAGCCCAGGCAGCTGAGGCCTTTGAGAGCGGCGAAGAGCCTTCTGGAGCTATAGCGGCGAAGGGCCTTCAAGAACTACTGCCCGCAGGGGGATGGATCAGCTGAAGACGAGGCTTTACTGAGGACCTCGGTGAGTTCCTCGATTTTGACTTAGCGTTTTTTTTCTTATTTATACTTCCTACCCCCCTTCTCTTTTGAGTAGTTTGACGAAACAAGAGGTGCTCAGAGAAGAGAAGGAAAAGGTTCTGCTCGTCCCGAAGACCTGTTTGAAAGTTCTTCTAACTCTGACAGTTACATGGATGGGTCGCCGAAAAAGAAAAGGGCGGTGATCCGACCTGGGGGTTTCAATCCAGCACGGCCAAGTGCTGGGATTTCTATCAGGGAGCTTGAGGATAGGCCCCAGGCTAGGGTTCCCACTCCTCCACCGAAGACTCCCCCTCCTCCGCCTCCAGAATCTCATGACGTGGAGGTAAATTAAAAGACTCCTGATCAGACGGAGGAGGGTCAGGCTGAAAGAGGGTGCCCCCAAGGGTCCCCACATCATCGGCGAGACGGGGGCATTTGATTATGCCATTGAAAGAGAAGTCGATGCTCTGCTGGGACACCAGCCCAAGGTCACCATTGAAGACCTCGAGGAGCACACTAAGGGGGATGAAGCTGAACTCGAAGAGAATGTCAACATTGAGGCTCCATCGTCTTCAATCCCCTCCTTCCGAACTTTTCAGTCCCGGGAAATGAGTTTTGCTTCCTCCGTCCCTGTTCCCTCAACAGTGAGGAACGTGATATGTGGAAGGTTCAGGGAGGAGGCTCTTGCTTTTTTCGGAGACCACTCCAACCTATCTAAGGTGGAGAGGGCTAGAGAGTGGTCAATCCGTGCCACAACTAGAATCGGGGAGGCTAGCAAGAGGGTTCCTGACCCCGCTGTTGAGAACCAAAGGTTGCTGATGCAGGTAACCTCCACCTTTTGACTTAAATCAGTTTCAGCTTCAGTTTTTCAATTCAATTTTTTTTTTTACTAACTTACGTCCTGGGCTTCCTCAGGTTGTGCAAAATCATACTCTCAATGTAGAGATGATAGACACCTTGCAGACCAAGGTTGAGATTGCTGAAGCTAAGGCCAAATTGGCCAAGCTGAAGCAAGAGAAGGCTGAAGACCGGGCTAATCAGGTTGTGGCCTTCTTCAACGTTTTCTGCAATGATATGGAGAAGGAGGTTCTCCCGATTATGGATGAGGGTGTTGCCTTAATTAATGAGTTTTGTGCTGTTGATGTTGCAAGCCTCAAGGCTCGGGTCGAATAGAAGATTGCCGATG
Source organism: Chenopodium quinoa (assembly GCF_001683475.1). Lineage (NCBI taxonomy): Eukaryota > Viridiplantae > Streptophyta > Magnoliopsida > Caryophyllales > Amaranthaceae > Chenopodium > Chenopodium quinoa. The sequence continues at coordinate 2,235,614 of NW_018744821.1, read as the reverse complement.
AAGTCAACACCTGAATGCTGGCTCGGGAGGAGGGCATCCGGCTGAAGGTTGAAAGCTTAGAGGATGACATTGATCGCCTCTAGAAGGCTGTTTAGAACAAAGACCTTCAGCTGATCGAAGCCAATACTCAGGCCGAGGCCCAAAGCCAGAGGCTAATCAACCTAGAGACTCAGCTGAACGCCAAGGAAATCGAGCTGACCTAGGTTCAGAATAAGGTGGGGCTGGCTCGAAATCAGCTTCAGGCTCAAGGTGAAGAAGCTGGCAGGGTCGCGCTTCAGCTTGATGAGGCCTGAAAGAAGCTAGCTGATGCCGAGGAACAAATGAAGGTCAAGGTTTACTCTAAAGAGGAGTACGACCTGAGCTGTAATTACGGCTTCAACGTAGCTAGGAGGCTGGCTCACCATGCCGATCACACCATCAGCTGGGACCCGTTATTTTTGAGTACTCATGACTAGGGCTGTACACCGGTCCAAAACCGGACCACACTTGACTCAGACCTGAATGGACCGGGACCTGAATCCTTGATTTTAAAGGACCGGAGATTGGACCTGAATCAACAGGTCCGGTTTCGGCTGGTGCGATCCGGGTTTGAACCTGAATAGACCCGATTATTGATTGTTTTTCCTTTTTTAAAAATAATATAAAATTGCTAACCTATTTGGACCTGTTTAGACCTGTTATAGACCTGTTTGGACCTGTTATGGACTTATTTTGACCTTTTTAGACTTGTTTGGACCTGTTATGAACCTGTTTGGACATATTTATGGACTTGTTCAGACTTTTAAAATAAAAAAAAAGTAGCTTTACCGGTTTCAGATTCGGACATGAAAATTTGGGGTTTTACCTGGACCAGACCTGAAACCCGAAATCCTTGAATTTCAAGGACCGCGACCGGACCTGAATCTACAGGCCCGGATCAAGTCCGGTCCCAACAGGTCCGGTTCAGGTTGGTTTTCATGTCCGGGCAGCTTTTGTACACCCCTACTCATGACAATGGTTACTATTTTTAGTCTATTAGCTAGTAAATAAAGAAGAGTTTTGAAGTTTTTGTTGTAAAGTATTGGTTATTTTAGTAATTTTGAGTAGCCTTGCGTAATAACGCGACGGTTTGGGGGTGTTACAGGTTTTGGTGGTTGGGTATATCTACGGTATAATTACACATATTATGCTACTTTTTCCGTAGTGGGAGATTTGGGGGTGTTAAAGGTTTTGGTGGTTGGGTTGTGAATAGTGGTGTAGGTTGTTGGTACGAGTTTGGGGGCTGGTGTGGGCTGGTTGTGGGGGGGGGGGGGTGGAAGGCATTCTTTTTAATGTTTTATTAAAAGCATTTTATGATGGAATTTCCGTGAAAAATTTCCAATGGAATATAGTCCGTCGGAAATTTTCAACGGACTATCCCGAGCCTAAAATTCATTTCCGGCGGCGGACTGAATTATGTTGAAATTTCCGCCAAAAAACAGGTTTCCGTCAAAAAAGGCCCTTTTTGACAAAAGGTTTTGTGACAACCAATTCCGATGGAATATCTGTCGTAAACGTGTTTTCCGATGGAATTTTTCTGTTGTTATTTGACTGTTTTCTAGTTGTGTTGCTTTGTTTGAGGATCAAGATGAATAAATGATAACTCATTCCAGCTAATTTCTTTTTCCATATGTTTGTTTTCTCCCCCTAATTTTGGAAAAACCGACTCATTAAAATGACAATCAGCAAATCGAGCAGTTAATAAATCTCATGTGGTAGGCTCAAGATAATTTAATAATTGTTGGAGATTCAAATCTAACATATACTCCTAACCTTCTTTGAGGACCCATCTTAGAGCGATGAGGTGGAGCTATTGGAACATAAACTACACATCCAAAAGTTCTCTGGTGGGAGATATTTGGATCATGACCAAAAACCAATTGCGATGGGGAGAATTTATGATAACATGTTGGCCTGATGGGAATTAGTGATGCATCATGTAATATAGTATGTCCCCAAATAAAAATCAGGAGTTTAGGTTTCATGAGTAATGGTCTAGAAAATAACTAGAGACGTTTAATCAATGATTCTGCCAAACTATTTTGTGTATGAACATGTACTACAAGATGTTCAACATTATTTATCCCAATGGACATGCAATGATCTTAAAAGCCTGAGAAGTGAATTCACCAGCATTATCAAGACGAATAGTCTTGATAAGAGAATCTGAAAAATGTTCTCTTAATTTCATCAACTGAGCTATTAATCTCTCAAACGCCAAGTAACGAGTTGATAATTGTAGGCGTCGTTCAAAGCGCACCTACGTAAGCATGTGTGAATATGCTTGGAACTCTTAGGAAGTGGGAATTGACATATACGATTAGGGACAAGGAAAGTAGGGAGTCGCCAACAAGTTTTTAAGGAACTTGTAAACCGTTCACGGATCATAAAAGTCAACCACGAAGACTCCATGACTCACTTCGTACCATCTTCTCCGATCCTCCTTTTGTGGTCCGAACCATATGGAGTTAGTAATCTCATGGATTATGAATGGGGTGTAACCTTCACGGGTCAATCATTTTTGCCTATCGTTGTTCCTCATTCATGGTTTCTTTTATGATCCGTGGACGGTTTACAAGTTCCTTAAAAACTTGTTGGCGACTCCCTACTCTCCTTGTCCCTAATCGTATGTCAATTCCCACTTCCTATGAGTGCCAAGCATATTCACCACATGCTTCACGTAGGCGTGCTTCGAACGACGCCTATAATTTGGCGAGTCCACCGGGGAGGATTCTTGGTTATATTGAATTGAGTGATCGGTATATAATTGAGAAGAGTGGATGAGACTTGAAAGATACATGAATTGTATTCTTGCGATTTAATTAGCATTGTCACATATGCATATGCATTTTAGCTTACCTAATTTGTCACAATGGTATGTGTTCTACGTATGTGGCTAGCCAGGGAGAGTTAAGCTCTATCAACCTGAAAACGTTAATGACAATAAGGGTTCATGCGAGTTTTATAAATCCATCCAAACCATGGAGTCGACTTTAATTTCATCACAAACTCACGGAGCCGCTCATTTGCATACACCCTTGAGGGAGGATACCTTGCTAACGTGTCCAAACTCTTAACCATGATACCCTTTTGACACCCAAATGTGCTTGAACATAGTTGAACATAGAAACAAGACTCTAGGGTGCGAACTTAAGAGACATGACTGATATAGAGCCTGGTTGGTGGCTTTGTGTTAGGGGTAATTTGGACAAAGTTTAGTCGTGGATACTAACTGAATACGTAAGTGACAATGCTGTTAAAGTGTCTGATTTTGGGTTCTTGGGCTGCTTTAGTGGAGTTTATGATGTCTTTTTTAATGTACATTGTGGATTATACCGGGGAAAAGACATGATTTTATATCCTTTTACGTTTTCATTTTTAAAATTATGTTGTAAATCTGAGACAAGTTCAAGAAGATTGTCGCTGGTGGTGGAGATGAAGGTTGATGTTGGCCGAAGAAAGAAAGGAAAAAAATGGTGGATTTCTTGTTTCTTGAAATCAGGGGCGAATCTATGTTCAAATAATAGGGTTAGTTGACCCCACTTAATTATTGTAAAACCTTTTAACCCCATTTTAAATGTATTATATCATGCGAGGTCCACTTTTCTTAAATACTGTGATAAAGTGTGTGTTGCAACTATAAAGAAATGGAGGAAGTACTTGTTAGTTGTTACAAATATTTGAAAGATCAGATGAATAAATAATAATTACTTATTTAATTTACATTGAAAAATTTAATATGAGATAAATAATATATGATTACTTTATCAATATCAATAAGAAATTTTGAGTTTTTCTATCACTAAAACACCATGTTTCTACTTTTGCTACCTATCTAAAATTTTATTTTATTTAACTACCTCTAAAAGTTACAAATTATAGCTTTTGCTACTATATAACATAATTTGTTAGGGTTTCTTAAGTGGAGTTCATTATCTCATTAAATAATAATGATTTAATTTCTTTAAAAATCCCAGCTACTCCCTTTCCCTGTCAGCCACCCCTCCTCCTTCCCCGTGCAAGCTGCCGTCATCGGCGACCCTACCCCTTTCCTTTCCCTTACCCACGTTGTCAGCTGCCCACCTCCCACCCCGCCATATGCTAGCAACGATTTGCCTCCATGCATGGGAGCAGCGGTCCAAGCATAGGCATACCTTAGTGGCGCTAACATTGTTGTGTTCTGAGCAAGCTCCTTAAGCATTTTGAGTAAGATCAACTTTTTTTCCCAAAATCCTCTAGAAATATGGAATCGGAGGAATCCCTAGAGGAACCGTTCTTTAATCCTTCATTTACAAAACGGTTCTTGAACAACCGTTCTATAATATTTCGTTTACAAATCGCCCCCAAGAGGAAAGCGTTTTATTTATATATATATAGAGCGTCTAACTTATTAAACCATTATATATATTGCGCTCTATAATCCTGTTTTTGTAGTAGTGGTCGCAATATTGCTACCATTTTCTAAGCGGTAGCAGATTTGCGACTAATTTTGGATATTAAACCGTCGCAAAGGTATTTTACCTTTTTTTAAAAATAAAATACGTGTGTAAAATGGTTGAGACCGATAAAAGCGGTCGTAAATTGCACTCATTGCGATCGTTTTAGAATTGGTTGCAAATAACGGTCGCAATTTTGCGACAGTTATTAGCGGTCCCAAATTGGTTAACTTTTTTTATAAAAAAAATCGGGTATAAAAGGTTTGGCCAACGTACCCTAACCCTTATTTCTTCATATCTCATGCCGCTCCTTGCCTCCTTCTTTCTCTCTTTCTCTCTCCTCTTTCCTTTCTCTCTCATCTCACACCCCTTTCTCCCTCTTCTCTCTTTCTTCTTCTCTCTTCTATTTCCTTTCTTTTCTACTACTCCTCCCTTTGTTCGTTCTCTCTTTCTTCTTCATTGTTTCAGATCTAGAGTTCGGTTGTTCGAATTTTCATCAACAAACCAATTATAGTGTTCCAATTATTTCAACAAGCGAACTATGGTTTTCATGGTCAAATTCGACCATAAAAGTTCCCGATCTGGAGTTTTTATGGTCGAATTTGACCATACATACCCAAAGAGGAAGGAATATTGGGAAAGGTATGTTGATTTTTCTGAAAATTTTGTTTGTTATGTGTATTTTCGATTATTGTGGTTTTATTTTGTTTTTTTTTTCGATTTTTTGGTCGGATTAAAGATTGATATTTGTTCGAATTTGTGGTTAAATTCTATTCCGATTAGTTTTTTTTTTGTTCATTTTTTATTTTTTGAATTGTTGGTCTTATTTTCAGTTGATTTTTTGGGTTTAATTCTAAGTGTTTAATTTTTATTTTGTTCACTATTGTGGTTTCGTTGAATTTTGAGGGTATAGTTTTTGTGGGTTTAATTTGTGTGTGTAATTTTTGGCCTAATTTTTTGGTGTAATTCTGTGGGGATAAATTTTTAGGTTGAAGGTTTGATGATATTTGGTTTAATTTTGTGGGGTTTTTTTAGGTTTAATTATGTAGATAAATAGATATGGGGTTATTGGTAGTTTGGTGGCGTTTTCTGGTGGGCGGTGGCAGTAGGTGGAGGTGGGTTAAGGTGGGAATTAGTGGTGATGCTGGATAGGCAGTGGGGTGCATTTAGGGTACTTTTTTTTAAAAAAAACATTGCGACTGTCTTTGGCGGTCGCAAATTGTCAGAATTTCCCCCGACACAAAAACGGTGGCAATTAAAATCATTTGCGACCGTTTTCATATACGGTCGTTGAAAATAAGAAAACAACCACAATAAAATTTACGACCATCAACTAGTCGCAATTTTTTTTTTTTGCGACCAAGTAAATTACGATCACCTTGTTACGATTGTTGACGGTCGCAATAATTTTTAACGACAATTTTATATATTTTCAGCGACCGTTTGCGACTGTCGCAAAAATTGATATTTTTAGTAATGCTATATGATCACTGGATTTTTTCCTTCAAGGAATTGGTATAGTATCTTAGCCAATATAACTCTGAAGGCAAGGCTGTACTGCAATCAAGATTTTGAGTAGAATGCTTATGGATAGGCTAAAATTTGTTCATGGCATCGTGTTGATTGTTTACAGTGACATTAATGGTGATAACATTTTATTCTATGGGAAAACATCAAGGGTCATTATTGGAAACTTTGGGTTCTCGTTATCTGAAACAAGAGAGTTGTATAAAAAGTTATGGCTCATCCTCTTTTGGAATGTGCATGCTAGAGTTCCGTAACTAGGGATCCTATGTACAGTGAATAATGCAATACTAAACGTGAATTTTTGGCACGCTTAAGTCCCGTGTAGAGCCTCTCATATTACATAAAGTGACAATGACATAAATTCTCCTAATCTTAGCTTGAGCAAATGCTTGGCTACTACATCCTAAAGATCTAGTATTTGACTTTGGAATATTGTTCAATTTTTTTAAAAAAATTTCAAGTCAAACATCCTACCGTCGTCCTTTGGGAGTTGCCCCCTGGAGCTGTCGAATGGCAGAATGCTAAAGCCATTGCGGTAATGATAAAGAATGCCCCATATTCTTTATGGGTCGAAAATGCTTAGACCTACTTATTCGCCGAACAGATCGACCTATTTTGCGGCATTCTAGAACAGGTTAGGTATTGGTGTCGAATGCCTTCGGCAACGGATATAATTCACTGTCCACCCCCAGGATATTTGGGGGTGTATACTCGGCAGTTGCAGTATATGCTTCAGTTCCCTCTGCATCCCTTCATCAGGGACATATTAATAAAGTACAGGATTTCCCTGTGTCAGGTTACACCTATCAGCATCCGAAGGGTGATGACGTATCTCTAGGTGTGCTTGTTTTACAGCCTTCAGCTGAATTTGCATTGTTTTAATAGGTTGCATCGGCTGGTGCAAAATTCCCAAAGTGGGTATGGCTAACACGGGCCTAGGTGGTGGCGGATTGACAGCCACCCACAATATTTGACTATGTGGCCGAACGATTCTTCAGACAAGGACTGGCGAGGCCAGTGAATCTAGGTTAGGGTCCCTCTAGATCCTAATCACCCCTATTATTTTGGGGCCCCTAGATATCTGTCTTAACCGAACCAAGATATGCAAGATCTTGGTCCCGAAGAGCCTGGTGCTGAGAGGCATCCAAATTACAAACAGCTGAAGCTCTTCAGGAAGAAGGAAAATCTTTGGGTAACGGGCCGGCTAAAGTTCGTGCCGGTGAACTGGCTGTCGGACTCTTTTTACGTGTTCCAAGAGTCACTTCTCGCTGCTGTCGGCCTTAGCCGAAAATATCAAGACGGTAAGCTCCTTCGGCTGGGGCCGGGGGCTTTAATTTTTTCACTCTTTTATGTTTTCAGCATTTCTAGTATCTTTTCCAACATACTGACCGTTGTTTGCACTTCTTTTTTCAGTATTGCATGAGGCTGACGTCAAAATTGATTATGAACGCTTAGGGATCAGCGCTGTTTTGAACAACGCCTCTTCAATAACTGACCCTAAGGATTGCCCTTTGCACCTTCACTCCAATAAGTTTCAAATTGATCCCGTTGCTGACTATCTGAAACAAAAACCTAAGAGGAATAAGCGGGACCCTTTTTCCTAGCTTACTTCAAAATATTAAGAGGCTGCTAGGACTACCAAGGAAGTAGCCCAGGCAGCTAAGGCCTTTGAGAGCGGCGAAGAGCCTTCTGGAGCTATAGCGGCGAAGGGCCTTCAAGAACTACTGCCCACAGGGGGAGGGATCAGCTGAAGACGAGGCTTTAATGAGGACCTCGGTGAGTTCCTCGATTTTGACTTAGCGTTTTTTTTTCTTATTTATACTTCCTACCCCCCTTCTCTTTTGAGTAGTTTGACGAAACAAGAGGTGCTCAGAGAAGAGAAGGAAAAGGTTCTGCTCGTCCCGAAGACCTGTTTGAAAGTTCTTCTAACTCTGACAGTTACATGGATGGGTCGCCGAAAAAGAAAAGGGCGGTGATCCGACCTGGGGGTTTCAATCCAGCACGGCCAAGTGCTAGGATTTCTATCAGGGAGCTTGAGGATAGGCCCCAGGCTAGGGTTCCCACTCCTCCACCGAAGACTCCCCCTCCTCCGCCTCCAGAATCTCATGACGTGGAGGTAAATCAAAAGACTCCTGATCAGACGGAGGAGGGTCAGGCTGAAAGAGGGTGCCCCCAAGGGTCCCCACATCATCGGCGAGACGGGGGCATTTGATTATGCCATTGAAAGAGAAGTCGATGCTCTGCTGGGACACCAGCCCAAGGTCACCATTGAAGACCTCGAGGAGCACACTAAGGGGGATGAAGCTGAACTCGAAGAGAATGTCAACATTGAGGCTCCATCGTCTTCAATCCCCTCCTTCCGAACTTTTCAGTCCCGGGAAATGAGTTTTTCTTCCTCCGTCCCTGTTCCCTCAACAGTGAGGAACGTGATATGTGGAAGGTTCAGGGAGGAGGCTCTTGCTTTTTTCGGAGACCACTCCAACCTATCTAAGGTGGAGAGGGCTAGAGAGTGGTCACTCCGTGCCACAACTAGAATCGGGGAGGCTAGCAAGAGGGTTCCTGACCCCGCTGTTGAGAACCAAAGGTTGCTGATGCAGGTAACCTCCACCTTTTGACTTAAATCAGTTTCAGCTTCAGTTTTTCAATTCAATTTTTTTTTTACTAACTTACGTCCTGGGCTTCCTCAGGTGGTGCAAAATCATACTCTCAATGTAGAGATGATAGACACCTTGCAGACCAAGGTTGAGATTGCTGAAGCTAAGGCCAAATTGGCCAAGCTGAAGCAAGAGAAGGCTGAAGACCGGGCTAATCAGGTTGTGGCCTTCTTCAACGTTTTCTGCAATGATATGGAGAAGGAGGTTCTCCCGATTATGGATGAGGGTGTTGCCTTAATTAATGAGTTTTGTGCTGTTGATGTTGCAAGCCTCAAGGCTCGGGTCGAATAGAAGATTGCCGATGAAGTCAACACCTGAATGCTGGCTCGGGAGGAGGGCATCCGGCTGAAGGTTGAAAGCTTAGAGGATGACATTGATCGCCTCTAGAAGGCTGTTTAGAACAAAGACCTTCAGCTGATCGAAGCCAATACTCAGGCCGAGGCCCAAAGCCAGAGGCTAATCAACCTAGAGACTCAGCTGAACGCCAAGGAAATCGAGCTGACCTAGGTTCAGAATAAGGTGGGGCTGGCTCGAAATCAGCTTCAGGCTCAAGGTGAAGAAGCTGGCAGGGTCGCGCTTCAGCTTGATGAGGCCTGAAAGAAGCTAGCTGATGCCGAGGAACAAATGAAGGTCAAGGTTTACTCTAAAGAGGAGTACGACCTGAGCTGTAATTACGGCTTCAACGTAGCTAGGAGGCTGGCTCACCATGCCGATCACACCATCAGCTGGGACCCGTTATTTTTGAGTACTCATGACTAGGGCTGTACACCGGTCCAAAACCGGACCACACTTGACTCAGACCTGAATGGACCGGGACCTGAATCCTTGATTTTAAAGGACCGGAGATTGGACCTGAATCAACAGGTCCGGTTTCGGCTGGTGCGATCCGGGTTTGAACCTGAATAGACCCGATTATTGATTGTTTTTCCTTTTTTAAAAATAATATAAAATTGCTAACCTATTTGGACCTGTTTAGACCTGTTATAGACCTGTTTGGACCTGTTATGGACTTATTTTGACCTTTTTAGACTTGTTTGGACCTGTTATGAACCTGTTTGGACATATTTATGGACTTGTTCAGACTTTTAAAATAAAAAAAAAGTAGCTTTACCGGTTTCAGATTCGGACATGAAAATTTGGGGTTTTACCTGGACCAGACCTGAAACCCGAAATCCTTGAATTTCAAGGACCGCGACCGGACCTGAATCTACAGGCCCGGATCAAGTCCGGTCCCAACAGGTCCGGTTCAGGTTGGTTTTCATGTCCGGGCAGCTTTTGTACACCCCTACTCATGACAATGGTTACTATTTTTAGTCTATTAGCTAGTAAATAAAGAAGAGTTTTGAAGTTTTTGTTGTAAAGTATTGGTTATTTTAGTAATTTTGAGTAGCCTTGCGTAATAACGCGACGGTTTGGGGGTGTTACAGGTTTTGGTGGTTGGGTATATCTACGGTATAATTACACATATTATGCTACTTTTTCCGTAGTGGGAGATTTGGGGGTGTTAAAGGTTTTGGTGGTTGGGTTGTGAATAGTGGTGTAGGTTGTTGGTACGAGTTTGGGGGCTGGTGTGGGCTGGTTGTGGGGGGGGGGGGGTGGAAGGCATTCTTTTTAATGTTTTATTAAAAGCATTTTATGATGGAATTTCCGTGAAAAATTTCCAATGGAATATAGTCCGTCGGAAATTTTCAACGGACTATCCCGAGCCTAAAATTCATTTCCGGCGGCGGACTGAATTATGTTGAAATTTCCGCCAAAAAACAGGTTTCCGTCAAAAAAGGCCCTTTTTGACAAAAGGTTTTGTGACAACCAATTCCGATGGAATATCTGTCGTAAACGTGTTTTCCGATGGAATTTTTCTGTTGTTATTTGACTGTTTTCTAGTTGTGTTGCTTTGTTTGAGGATCAAGATGAATAAATGATAACTCATTCCAGCTAATTTCTTTTTCCATATGTTTGTTTTCTCCCCCTAATTTTGGAAAAACCGACTCATTAAAATGACAATCAGCAAATCGAGCAGTTAATAAATCTCATGTGGTAGGCTCAAGATAATTTAATAATTGTTGGAGATTCAAATCTAACATATACTCCTAACCTTCTTTGAGGACCCATCTTAGAGCGATGAGGTGGAGCTATTGGAACATAAACTACACATCCAAAAGTTCTCTGGTGGGAGATATTTGGATCATGACCAAAAACCAATTGCGATGGGGAGAATTTATGATAACATGTTGGCCTGATGGGAATTAGTGATGCATCATGTAATATAGTATGTCCCCAAATAAAAATCAGGAGTTTAGGTTTCATGAGTAATGGTCTAGAAAATAACTAGAGACGTTTAATCAATGATTCTGCCAAACTATTTTGTGTATGAACATGTACTACAAGATGTTCAACATTATTTATCCCAATGGACATGCAATGATCTTAAAAGCCTGAGAAGTGAATTCACCAGCATTATCAAGACGAATAGTCTTGATAAGAGAATCTGAAAAATGTTCTCTTAATTTCATCAACTGAGCTATTAATCTCTCAAACGCCAAGTAACGAGTTGATAATTGTAGGCGTCGTTCAAAGCGCACCTACGTAAGCATGTGTGAATATGCTTGGAACTCTTAGGAAGTGGGAATTGACATATACGATTAGGGACAAGGAAAGTAGGGAGTCGCCAACAAGTTTTTAAGGAACTTGTAAACCGTTCACGGATCATAAAAGTCAACCACGAAGACTCCATGACTCACTTCGTACCATCTTCTCCGATCCTCCTTTTGTGGTCCGAACCATATGGAGTTAGTAATCTCATGGATTATGAATGGGGTGTAACCTTCACGGGTCAATCATTTTTGCCTATCGTTGTTCCTCATTCATGGTTTCTTTTATGATCCGTGGACGGTTTACAAGTTCCTTAAAAACTTGTTGGCGACTCCCTACTCTCCTTGTCCCTAATCGTATGTCAATTCCCACTTCCTATGAGTGCCAAGCATATTCACCACATGCTTCACGTAGGCGTGCTTCGAACGACGCCTATAATTTGGCGAGTCCACCGGGGAGGATTCTTGGTTATATTGAATTGAGTGATCGGTATATAATTGAGAAGAGTGGATGAGACTTGAAAGATACATGAATTGTATTCTTGCGATTTAATTAGCATTGTCACATATGCATATGCATTTTAGCTTACCTAATTTGTCACAATGGTATGTGTTCTACGTATGTGGCTAGCCAGGGAGAGTTAAGCTCTATCAACCTGAAAACGTTAATGACAATAAGGGTTCATGCGAGTTTTATAAATCCATCCAAACCATGGAGTCGACTTTAATTTCATCACAAACTCACGGAGCCGCTCGTTTGCATACACCCTTGAGGGAGGATACCTTGCTAACGTGTCCAAACTCTTAACCATGATACCCTTTTGACACCCAAATGTGCTTGAACATAGTTGAACATAGAAACAAGACTCTAGGGTGCGAACTTAAGAGACATGACTGATATAGAGCCTGGTTGGTGGCTTTGTGTTAGGGGTAATTTGGACAAAGTTTAGTCGTGGATACTAACTGAATACGTAAGTGACAATGCTGCTAAAGTGTCTGATTTTGGGTTCTTGGGCTGCTTTAGTGGAGTTTATGATGTCTTTTTTAATGTACATTGTGGATTATACCGGGGAAAAGACATGATTTTATATCCTTTTACGTTTTCATTTTTAAAATTATGTTGTAAATCTGAGACAAGTTCAAGAAGATTGTCGCTGGTGGTGGAGATGAAGGTTGATGTTGGCCGAAGAAAGAAAGGAAAAAAATGGTGGATTTCTTGTTTCTTGAAATCAGGAGCGAATCTATGTTCAAATAATAGGGTTAGTTGACCCCACTTAATTATTGTAAAACCTTTTAACCCCATTTTAAATGTATTATATCATGCGAGGTCCACTTTTCTTAAATACTGTGATAAAATGTGTGTTGCAACTATAAAGAAATGGAGGAAGTACTTGTTAGTTGTTACAAATATTTGAAAGATCAGATGAATAAATAATAATTACTTATTTAATTTACATTGAAAAATTTAATATGAGATAAATAATATATGATTACTTTATCAATATCAATAAGAAATTTTGAGTTTTTCTATCACTAAAACACCATGTTTCTACTTTTGCTACCTATCTAAAATTTTATTTTATTTAACTACCTCTAAAAGTTACAAATTATAGCTTTTGCTACTATATAACATAATTTGTTAGGGTTTCTTAAGTGGAGTTCATTATCTCATTAAATAATAATGATTTAATTTCTTTAAAAATCCCAGCTACTCCCTTTCCCTGTCAGCCACCCCTCCTCCTTCCCCGTGCAAGCTGCCGTCATCGGCGACCCTACCCCTTTCCTTTCCCTTACCCACGTTGTCAGCTGCCCACCTCCCACCCCGCCATATGCTAGCAACGATTTGCCTCCATGCATGGGAGCAGCGGTCCAAGCATAGGCATACCTTAGTGGCGCTAACATTGTTGTGTTCTGAGCAAGCTCCTTAAGCATTTTGAGTAAGATCAACTTTTTTTCCCAAAATCCTCTAGAAATATGGAATCGGAGGAATCCCTAGAGGAACCGTTCTTTAATCCTTCATTTACAAAACGGTTCTTGAACAACCGTTCTATAATATTTCGTTTACAAATCGCCCCCAAGAGGAAAGCGTTTTATTTATATATATATAGAGCGTCTAACTTATTAAACCATTATATATATTGCGCTCTATAATCCTGTTTTTGTAGTAGTGGTCGCAATATTGCTACCATTTTCTAAGCGGTAGCAGATTTGCGACTAATTTTGGATATTAAACCGTCGCAAAGGTATTTTACCTTTTTTTAAAAATAAAATACGTGTGTAAAATGGTTGAGACCGATAAAAGCGGTCGTAAATTGCACTCATTGCGATCGTTTTAGAATTGGTTGCAAATAACGGTCGCAATTTTGCGACAGTTATTAGCGGTCCCAAATTGGTTAACTTTTTTTATAAAAAAAATCGGGTATAAAAGGTTTGGCCAACGTACCCTAACCCTTATTTCTTCATATCTCATGCCGCTCCTTGCCTCCTTCTTTCTCTCTTTCTCTCTCCTCTTTCCTTTCTCTCTCATCTCACACCCCTTTCTCCCTCTTCTCTCTTTCTTCTTCTCTCTTCTATTTCCTTTCTTTTCTACTACTCCTCCCTTTGTTCGTTCTCTCTTTCTTCTTCATTGTTTCAGATCTAGAGTTCGGTTGTTCGAATTTTCATCAACAAACCAATTATAGTGTTCCAATTATTTCAACAAGCGAACTATGGTTTTCATGGTCAAATTCGACCATAAAAGTTCCCGATCTGGAGTTTTTATGGTCGAATTTGACCATACATACCCAAAGAGGAAGGAATATTGGGAAAGGTATGTTGATTTTTCTGAAAATTTTGTTTGTTATGTGTATTTTCGATTATTGTGGTTTTATTTTGTTTTTTTTTTCGATTTTTTGGTCGGATTAAAGATTGATATTTGTTCGAATTTGTGGTTAAATTCTATTCCGATTAGTTTTTTTTTTTGTTCATTTTTTATTTTTTGAATTGTTGGTCTTATTTTCAGTTGATTTTTTGGGTTTAATTCTAAGTGTTTAATTTTTATTTTGTTCACTATTGTGGTTTCGTTGAATTTTGAGGGTATAGTTTTTGTGGGTTTAATTTGTGTGTGTAATTTTTGGCCTAATTTTTTGGTGTAATTCTGTGGGGATAAATTTTTAGGTTGAAGGTTTGATGATATTTGGTTTAATTTTGTGGGGTTTTTTTAGGTTTAATTATGTAGATAAATAGATATGGGGTTATTGGTAGTTTGGTGGCGTTTTCTGGTGGGCGGTGGCAGTAGGTGGAGGTGGGTTAAGGTGGGAATTAGTGGTGATGCTGGATAGGCAGTGGGGTGCATTTAGGGTACTTTTTTTTAAAAAAAACATTGCGACTGTCTTTGGCGGTCGCAAATTGTCAGAATTTCCCCCGACACAAAAACGGTGGCAATTAAAATCATTTGCGACCGTTTTCATATACGGTCGTTGAAAATAAGAAAACAACCACAATAAAATTTACGACCATCAACTAGTCGCAATTTTTTTTTTGCGACCAAGTAAATTACGATCACCTTGTTACGATTGTTGACGGTCGCAATAATTTTTAACGACAATTTTATATATTTTCAGCGACCGTTTGCGACTGTCGCAAAAATTGATATTTTTAGTAATGCTATATGATCACTGGATTTTTTCCTTCAAGGAATTGGTATAGTATCTTAGCCAATATAACTCTGAAGGCAAGGCTGTACTGCAATCAAGATTTTGAGTAGAATGCTTATGGATAGGCTAAAATTTGTTCATGGCATCGTGTTGATTGTTTACAGTGACATTAATGGTGATAACATTTTATTCTATGGGAAAACATCAAGGGTCATTATTGGAAACTTTGGGTTCTCGTTATCAGAAACAAGAGAGTTGTATAAAAAGTTATGGCTCATCCTCTTTTGGAATGTGCATGCTAGAGTTCCGTAACTAGGGATCCTATGTACAGTGAATAATGCAATACTAAACGTGAATTTTTGGCACGCTTAAGTCCCGTGTAGAGCCTCTCATATTACATAAAGTGACAATGACATAAATTCTCCTAATCTTAGCTTGAGCAAATGCTTGGCTACTACATCCTAAAGATCTAGTATTTGACTTTGGAATATTGTTCAATTTTTTTAAAAAAATTTCAAGTCAAAATTCTGTATTGACAACACAAATAATAAAGTGTGTAAATAATCAGACTTAGTTTGAAAATTTGAAAGACCCTCAACAATATACTACTACTAGTACATGTAGTTCCATCTACCATGATGTTACTAGGTTTTGGTTTTTTTTTTTTTTGGGTTGATTTTACTTTTTAATGGGTTTTTATTTGATTTTGGAACTGAATTTTATGTCGTAGTATCCTTTGGAAATGTTTGTTTGATTTATTTTTGTAGTACTTCCTCTGTTACATACTATTTGCAACTAACCTTGTTGCATTATCTACAACAAACTTTGTTGCACGTTCCCCAAGATATAATTTGTTAATGTTGATTAACTACGTGAAAGGTATGTGATTAAGGGTAGGAGAGAAAATTGATATCCACCACTACAAACTGCCATGCATGCAATGGCCTCATCGACACTACCTACCAACAGCAACATCCACCACCACCCATGCCCCACACGCACTCGTCGTTACCACATAACCATCACCACCCTAGGCCTACCTCGTAACCACCACTACCACCATGATCCGAAACCCCGCCAGGGAAATTGTGAAACCCCACCACCTGAGTGAAATTGTGAAACCCCACCACTTGAGCGAAATTGCAAAACCCCACCACTTAAAGCGATATCGTGGAACCCCACCTCCTGAGCGGAATCATGGAACCTCACCACCACCCTCACCTATCTTACCCACAATAAAGACGTACACCCCACACTCACTCGGTCACTCCGTAGCCACGATATCGATCGATCCATCTTTCACCAAATTTGCTTTAGATATGAGATTTCAAGCTTACTCTATTTCTCCTTTTTCCTAATCAATTACTAATTTAAGGAGGAGCGACGACTTTGAGAAGGGTAGAAAAGGTGGCTACTATTATGACGAGGTGAGGATAAAACGACGGTTCTGATGAGGGGAGGAGAAAGCAGCGACAACATCACGAGGAAAAGGGGCAGCGATTAAAAAGAGTGATGTGTGGTTGCGGTGTGGTGGGTTTGAGATCTAAAAGAAGAGAAAGAAAAGTGGTGGCGGTGGTTAATTGAGAGGGAGGATAAAGAAAACGTGGTGGTGGTGTTGGTGGTGGTCTGGTAGATTTGGTTGTGAGAGTGGAGAGAGAATGTGGGTTAAGTATAAATAATGGATGAACTAATTTAGGTTAATGGTTAATAACATGTGATTTGATGTATTTATTGAAGTTAAGTAATGGTAAATTGATAATTATGCACAACAAAATTTACTAAAAAGAGGAAAGTTTTAGTTTGTTGCACATAATGTGTAACATCCATTTTTGGAATTTGTTGCAGATTAACGGAGGAAGTATAATTATGGCAGATATGTGTTTTTGAAGAAAGGAGAGAAATAAGGGTTTATATAGTGGGAATCTAAAAAAGTAAAAAGAGCATGAGAAAGAGAAAAATTAAAAGAAAAAGGGTGGGTTTTGGAAAAAAATTAGGCATTTGACCTACACAAGGGGGTCAACGCCTGAAAAGACCAAGTCAATTAATGACGAAAACTTAAACTAGCAAACCACTAAATAATTATTAGTAAGCGACAAATAATTAGTGATATAAGGCTTACTTTTATTTTTTTGAGGAAAATATAAGGCTTACTTATTAGTAAGTGTTATAATGGTTGCATTGTGAGCTACTCAGTAAGTATAATAAGGGGCTACTCTAATATGTTAGTAAACTAGAGGTTACCTTGTCGGTATCATAAGCGTTACTATTTCCTTTTACAAGCGGCCACACGGTGTGCCAGACTGCCAGTCGCATAGAAAATGTGTTGTAGATTTTGTATATGTCGTCAAGTTAGATATGTAAGATTAATATGCATTTTTTTTTTACTTCTCTTATATCTGGGTACATATAATTTTTTTTCACTATTATATACTTGTATGTGCAATAAAAATATCAAATGATTACATATAATAATAATAATAATACAATTAATCAAATAATTAAGGACAAGCCTACGCATCTTTCTAAAGTCATATATAGCTAAAGGTTACAAATTTTGAAAAACAAAGATTGTACTAAGCAGTAGCTTTTCAGATTTTAGACCTGCAAATTTTTGGATGTGAAAGATGTAATATGCAATGTGAGTGGTGATGAGGTTGATTCATGATTTGATAAAATTTAGTAGGTGATGAAAGAAGATAATTTCATATTTTTTATTCTCCACGAGGGAAAGAAAAATACATATGAGAAATAATATTTACATATATAATAACATTACAACAACTTTTTGGTGCAGCACGCCACACCGTGTGGCAGGGGTTACCCGAATTATTTTGTTAGAGTTACCCGAGTTATTCAGTCAGGGGTTACTCGAGTAACTCGGTCAGGAATTACTTGAGGAGTTTGGACATGGGTTACTTGAGGGGTTCACTCAGTTCTAATAAGGTTACTTGAGGGGTTACTCAGTCAAGGGTTACGTACTCGAGTTACTAGGTCACGATTATTTAAGGGGTTCGGTAAGAGGTTACATACTCGAATAATTTGGTTAAGGTTTATTTAAGGAGTTAGGGGTAACTTGAAAGGTTACTCAATCAGGGGGGTTACTTGAGGGGTTCGGTCATTGATTACTCGAGGGATTACTCGATCGGGGGTAAGTTGAGGAATTACTCGATCAGGGGTTACTTGAAGAGTTACTCGGCTAGGAGTAACTCGAGTAACCCCTGACCGAGTAACTTGAGTAACCCTGACAATTCGAGTAACCCTTGTCACACGGTACAGCAGGCCACATACAAAAAATTGTGACAAAAATATCATATGTCTATAAAAAGATGTGACTATATTAATGCTATATGTGAATATAAAAATTCCTATTTTTAGAATTTACATGTTAAATTTCAAGTGTTTTAGAGGTCTTAGAGAAAAAAGATATGGGTGGGGGAGACGCGATGCGTGCCCTCGACCTAAAGGCTTTGGGCTAACGATTATACATGTTAAATTTCAACCACTACTTTTGCCAAACACTCATACTATCAACCGCTACTTTTGCCAAACACTCCTACTATCAACCGCTACTCTTAAATTTCAAGTATGAGTGTTTGGCAAAAGTAACGGTTGCAATATTAAAATATACTTCCTCCGTTTTCTTCTATTTGCAACACTTCCCTAAAAAGTAAATGTCACAATAGTTGCAACACACTAAGGAAAGTTACTTTAGGGAAAACGTATACTATATCCCTTATTTAAAGCACATGGTCCACTAAATTACACTCCTAACAACCACTCATCCTATTTTAAAGTTTATTATATCATATAAACCCCACCTACCTTTCTTAATTGTTGCGCTAAAGGGTGTGTTGCATCTAATGGAAAACGGAGTATCAAATTCCACTCTTTGCTAGTTTAGTACTAAGTCGGATCGATTAATTATTTGGAAAAAAGGACATTATATAAGTAACATAGTTGTTAAGCACTAAATAATTCGATTTTAATTCTTCATAAACATCTTTTATGTAACAAAACCATGGCCTTTCCTTTACTGATTTTCTTATCTTTCTATTTGATTACATTTAAACTGTATTAATTTCAAAAGTAATTATCAAACAAAATTTGAACTTTTTTATTTAAGTAAGACAAATTAAAGAAATGAAGTATATTTTATTAAAATACAGAAAATTTTATAAAAAATCAAGAAACCCCATTTTAAGTTTCTTGATCTTGATAACCGACTTAATAAATTTCCCTACAAAACTAACAACTTAATAACTAATTACAACTATAAATATCTCATCCATCCATTTCTATTATTTTGTTTCTACTTCAAATTATCCCTTCATTTTTATCCATAAAATTAATCAAAACTATTCTTTCGGTTGTTCTGTGTACTGTTCTGTTGCTTCTAATTAATTACTACTCGATTAGTAATGGCGGCTTCGAGTTCACAAGCCAACGATTATACGGTTATGGAGACAGATCTCACAAGACAATTCGCAAGGTACGAAATATTCATAGGAGAAGGCTCGTCAAAAAAAGTTTACATGGGGTTCGATAGGCGTTATGGTACTGAAATAGCTTGGAGTAAGGTGAAATTACCACCAGGAACAGAAGAGTCTAGGGAAAATCTTGAGGAATTATGTGCAGAAGCTAGACTACTGCAGTCGTTAGACCATGAAAACATTACGAAGTGCTATCATTATTGGATTGATGATGACCAGAAAGTCGTCAACATGATTACTGAGTTTTGTTCTTCCGGAAATCTGACAGACTACAGCAGAGAACATGTGAATAATCTTGTAGGAAATACGGCGATCAAGAATTGGTGTAGACAGATTTTAAGCGCGTTACATTATCTTCATACTCATAATCTGCCTATTACACACCGTGATGTTAAGTGTACTAATGTATTTGTTAAAGGCAACACGAGCACGATTTTACTAGGGGACTTGGGAATGGCAAAGATTTTTGAATCAGGGAGTACACCAGCGTTTAGCACTGATATATTTTCGTTTGGGAGTAGTTTAACGGAGATGGTGAATAAAGAAGTACAAATCACTGAACTCGGCAGCTACAACGATCTACTTAACATCGGTTTCAAGCCTATTGGTTTACTCGGTGTGACTGACCCTCAGATGAAGCAGTTGATTGATAAGTGTATTGACTTTGCACCTGGTGGACCGACGGCATTGGACCTTCTGAATGACCCATTGCTTGCAGTCGATGTTGCTGACATATCGACTGCAAGTACTAGATCTGGTAATCTGTCACTGAAAGAAACTGTGCAAGATCAGGTGGCTGGACTACTACTGCAGCCTACAGAAGTAGTGAGGGAATTTGACAGCGGAAATAAGAAAATCAGGTTACAGGGGAAAATGTCAGAGGATGTATCAATATCTATTACTTTGAGGATTATTATCGATGGCTTTGATATGGTTAGAACGATTAATTTTGATTTCTTACTCAGAGTTGATACAATTCCTGATATCATGGAGAAAATTCAAGGAGAAATTGACTCGTCTGCTGAAGTAATTGCGCTGGTTTCTGAAAATATGGAACAACTCATAACAGAATTCGAGAATATGTTAGTGTACTAAATGTGACTTTGAGACACTTTGAGTTTTAGTTAAGTATGTATGTTTTAGGTTGTCTGCCTAGATTTTATTCTCGTTATGTCAATTAATTGTTAGTAGTAAGTGTTTATTTTCGTTATGTCAATTAATTGTTAGTTGTAAATGTTTGATTTGGACAAAGAAACATTATATTAGTAAGATTGTAGTTCAGTACTACATAATTCAATTTTAATTCTTCATAAGCATCTTTTATGTAACAAAACCTTTCCTCTACTGATTTGATTATTGTGATATAACTAAATGATTAATAAATTCAAATTATTAGAGTTAACCTAAATAACCATTTAATAAAGAGAGCAAGACAAGTCAAACTTAAACTAGCAAACTAGTAAATAAAGCAATTTAGAAACACAATGTGATCGATCATAAATGTTACTGGTAATTTATTAATAACAGCAATTGATATAACTCTGATTCAATCCTTCAAAGTTAATCACCAGTCCACAAGGTTAATGTTTTCCTATTTACCTTTGTTTGGATTGTATAGGGTTAGAAAACAATTTTCCCATTAATGGAAAATGACATCCTGTATAATGAAACAATCAACTTAACAATTGCCACAAACCATTATAAATCATATACAAGTAAAAAGATATAAACATATGTCCAAGAACTCTCTTAAACTCTTAGTTATTCTACGCAATCATCCCTTCATTATTAAATTCGATAAATAAGTCATACAAAATTAAGTACACAAATCAGACAAGATGAAATATCTTAATGAATATAGAGCTCTTATCAAGAGAATATATATACCAGCTCACAGCTAGCGTGTAATCAATCCTTATTAGCTCATAGCTACAAAATTGGATGGCATGGAAAGACAAACCATACAGTACGTTGAAAAGATCCATAACCCTGCTACAGAAACCAAAATTTTAGGATTGAAAAGCATCGGTCAATATGACAACATTCCTCACAAAAGCAACAATTATGTCTTTACTGCACAACAGAAGATGTCATTTACCGCGTAAAGTCCTTTGAATCCCTCTCCAGAAACAATCATATGCATTGCATTAGGAGCTGTGGCAAATTGACCCTTATGCATCCTTTGTTTCACAACCTGTATTATTGTATATTTTAAACCACATACACTTGTTAACCACATGTCAGAAATAATAAATAAGTACACTTCCTCTGTATGACTTCGATAGTGTAATTTGGGAATGAAGTACAACCCTACAAGTATTATAATAATTATGTCACCAAAATTAGTCCTGTCTTACACGGTAGGTTCAAATTGCATCGTCAAGATCTTTTCAGTTAGTTTACCCCTTTTGCTTATTTATTATGCAACTTTCAAGATGAGCCAGAGCACTTAAGTTCTTGGGAAGGACCTTTAACAATTTCTGCTTCATACACGCCCAAAAATATCACTGAAGCCCTGTAAGAATTTAATGAGTTTCACCTTCATATAACTTTGCAAAGTCACTTTACAAGCAAAAGGAAACAGCGAAAGATATAAAAATGCATGTGCAATGTATGGAATAAAAAAAAAAAAAAAAAAAAAGGCAACTATAGCATGTTCTTTCGGCCTAAACCATTGTAAAACAATTGAATAAGCAATGTATGGAATGTTGTGAGACCCTAAAAGTTGTCATTAATCAAGTTCAAAATCATAAAGTTGCGTATACAATGTCGTGTACATAGCTAAGTATGGCTAAGCATAGACTCATAAGGTGTGCAAACTCACACATACATAACCTAGATAGACCGAAACAGAATGGATCAAATTTGCATACACTACTACTAGTCTTAAAATTGATTTCAAGTTCAACCAAATATTCATCATCTGCCTCTTATGAAAAGACTGCACATATTTTACTTTCAACTTTCTTTAGAAAAGTTGCTAATATTTCTTGGCAAAATGTTCAGCATCCAGTATTTATAGCCAAACTGAATTTATGACCTTCAATTATGCCATAAAGTTCATGAAAAAAAATTAAACAATAACAGGATTATGTTTCCCATTCTAATGACAAATATCAGTCTTAACTTAGTACTAGTAAGCACTCGTAAATAACATTAACAATAATAATAATAAAATATAATCACATAAATAGAAAACCTGCAAATTTAGAAATTGACTAAAAAAATATTAAATAATCAAGACTTGTCAAAAAATAAAAAATGAAAAATAAAAAAATAAAAAATCAAGAAAGGGTATTTTTCTTGATAACCGACTTTATAACTGCCACAAACTAACAAGATAAATCTGTTTGGATTACAACTAACCCCATTATACATATAATACTATTATAAATAGCTATCAATCCGTTATAAATCATTTGTTCCAAGAATTCTCTGTTTATCCTATAAAATCATCCCTTCATTTCATTATTAAATCATTTGCTCCAAGAATTCTGAAAGAGCAATCATCCTTTCAAGTGTTTTGTTTTTACAAAACTACTTTCATCAACATTTAATCGTAAGAGATCTTTCTTGGGTTCTTCAATTCTTTGTTGCTGTTAATACTAATGGCTTCGAGTTCACGAATAGTAGAAACTGAAGGTCCGATTTCACTGGGAAAGAATCCTGATATTATTGAAGTGGGTTCGAGTTCACGAGCCAATTCTCGTATAGTTCAGGAGAGAAGTCCGTCAAGGCAATTCATAAGGTACAATAAAATCATAGGAAAAGGGACCTCGAAGGTAATTTTCGAGGGATTGGATACATTGAATGGTATACTAGTTGCTTGGAACAAGATTATGGTGACAAATGTAGACTTAAAGAAAAAGGGAAGCGTTGAAAATTGTTGTGGAGAACCTAAATTGTTGCAAACGTTAGACCACGAGAATATAATCAAGTGTTATTGTTTTTGGATCAGTAAAGATCGTACTTTCATTAACATGATTACTGATCTTGCTTCTTCTAAGAGTTTGAGTAATTACAGAAGGTCACATGAACTTGTTGGTAATGTTACTGCAATGAGTGCAATCAAGGGTTGGTGCAGGCAGATTCTAAGCGCGTCAGAGTATCTTCACAACCGTACTCCCGTGATTATACACCGCGATGTTAAGGGTGAAAACATCTTAATCGATGGGGTGTCGGGCAAGATTAAGCTAGCAGATTTTGGTGTCGCGGTACCTTTTGCAGGCGAAACTGATGATGTTGCTGGTACACTATCGTACATGTCAGCAGAGGATTTGAACGGTGAACAGAGTGAGAAGAGTGATATATACGCTTTCGGAATGTGCCTGCTACAGATGATGACTAAGGACCCTGTGTAT
Source organism: Chenopodium quinoa (assembly GCF_001683475.1). Taxonomy (NCBI): domain Eukaryota; kingdom Viridiplantae; phylum Streptophyta; class Magnoliopsida; order Caryophyllales; family Amaranthaceae; genus Chenopodium; species Chenopodium quinoa. The sequence goes on along the minus strand of NW_018744821.1, from coordinate 2,211,902 downwards.
AGCGAATGCAGATCAGAATATGAACTTTTAGGAAAGATTAAGTCGGGTGTTAAGCCGGCTGATCTGTACTTAGTGCAAGACAAAATGGTTAAGAAGTTCATTGAAAAGTGTCTGGCTAAGGCGTCTAAGAGGCCCTCGGCAACTGATCTCTTGAAGCACCCTTTTCTTGCAGAGACGACGAAACCAGCATGGTTGAGGTCCTTACGGAAGCTGTCATTGACTCGAAGGAGCAGTTCCTAGGCTTGATGATTCGATACTTTACATCAGTATGAAATTAAGAATTTAGTCTTGATTTTCTTTTGTTTATGTCAAGATTACAAATTGTGTCTTTAATTCAGGGTATGTTGGACTTTAATTTAGGGTATGTTAAGACTTTAATTCAGGGTATGTCAAGATTACAAATTAGTGTTAAGTGCAAGACTTTAATTCAGGGTATTTCAAGATTACAAATTAGTGTTAAGACTTTAATTCAGGGTATGTTAGACTTTAATTTAGGGTATGTTAAGACTTTGATTTTCAAAGTTACTTAGCCTGTTATAAGTGTGTGTAAGTGCGTTCCAAAAAAAAAAAAAGTGTAAGTGATTGCTGTTCTAAGCATTTATTGCTTAGTTAGCTAGTTATATGTGTTTTATATGTTAGCCTTAGTTGATTTAAATATGGAGTAGTTGGTTTTCTTACTTGTTTCACAATATTTGTTTTTCTTGTGTTATAATCGCATTTTAAACAAGATGTTTTCCCTAGATTAATACAATTGAAACAAATTAATGGCATTAAAACAAATTGATGGGAGACATAAAGAGTTTAGTATTATAGGTCACTCAAACTTGTACAACCGATGAGCAAATACAATTTGAATAGTAAACGCCAAAAATTCCAAGTGTAACTGCTAGTTTTCCAAAAAAATAAAAATTAATTAATAAATAAATATATACTAGTACAAATTAGACCTGGCAATCCTGACCCAGACCCGATGACCCGACCCATGACCCGAAATCGACCCGAAACTAGTGACCCGAAACCCGAATTAACCCTACCCGACCCGACCCATACCCGACTCGAAGTGGAACTAACCCGACCTTGACCCGAAACCGGAAATGACCCGTCTTGAGATTAGGGGTATCCGTTCGGTTTTCGGTTTGGATTTAGTCCAAATCCGATCCAATCCGAAATATAATTTGGTTTTTAATTTTCCAATCCGATCCGATCCGATCCGAATTTCTCTCTTGATCCAATCCAATCCAATCCGAATTAAAATTCGGTTATTTGGATCCGATCCGAAAATCCGAATTATAATACATTTTTTTTAGCGCCTAATACAATTATAAAAATAAAGCTTTACTATAAATAAAAGTCTTCAAAATCATGATTAAAATAAATAGTTCAACGTCAAGTGATTAATTAATTAATACAAAGTCTCTCTAACTTATTTTATGTAGTAGTAAGTATTTAAGCTAAACTTCAAAATATACAAAAATCCATATTTATACAAGCTTAATTTTATAATTCGGTTTTCGGTTTGGATTGGATCCAATTAGGATCAATCCGATCCAATCCGAAAATCCGAATTTCCAAAAAATCTCAATCCGATCCGATCCGATTTAAAGTTTGGATCCGATCCGAATTGATAATTCGGTTTGGATTGGATTGGATTTCGGTTTTTATCCAAATTATGGACACCCCTACCTGAGATGACCCGACCCAAAGTTGACCCGAGACCCAAAACGACCCGACCCGAAGTTGACCCGAGACCTGAAGTTGACCCGACCCGAAAATGACCCGACCTTTAACTTCTTTTTGTAAATAATTATATAAGTTATAAAAAGTTTATATTAGGAAATTATACATTAATATAGAGTAATTGGGGACGGAGGGAGTATAAGAATAATGTAAAATGTGTGAATAGTGTAAAATGTTAAATCGTTAAGAGTAATTTGGGACGGAGGGAGTATAAGAATAATTCAAAGAAATTATTACAACAATGACAATGATAATAAGAGTACGTATTAAAACTAAGATCAATAAGAGAGTGAGGTATAACTTAATTAGTTAGAGCATCCCTCTTAGTTTCAGGAGATCCTAAAAGCGATTCTCAGTCTAAACACAAAAAAAGAAAAAAAAAAGTTAATAAAAGTCAAACAATTACTATAATCCATGAAAAAAATTCTTAATAAATATAGTGAGTTTTTTGTAAAAATAAATAAATAAATATATATATATATAAAGAGTAGAATTTAACCCAATGAATCACCCGAATATGACTTGACTCGAAGTTGACCCGAATGTGAAACCCATATGTGTTCTACATATGGACATAACCCTCTGAGAATTCATGCTCTATCTACCGGATTGAACGCTCCTGGTAACAAAGGGTACATCTGTGAGGTTGAATTAACCAAACCATGGAAGCGAGTTTTTTCTAAAAAACTCGCGGTGTTCTATCCACACGCGTTAACCCTTCACGGTTAGGCTTCTACGCGGTGCATCTGGACAATTAACCATAGACCCTGTTTGACTAAACCATATCCCGAATTTTAGAGAACTAGAGCCATGGTTAGGTTGCAAACTCATTGCATCATATTGTGCCTACTTGACTAATTGTGCATTATTTGTTGTGCATACTCTATGTGATTTTTCCTAACCGTTTGTTTGACTTGTGCTAAGAATAAATAAACTGATTAATGACTAAAGGACTTTGTTTAATTAATTAATTAATTAATTTGAGCTAAAAAAATAAACATAAAATCGAGTCATAGTTCCTTTAAGTCAACCCGGATTTTTATTCCCGTATACTGCACAAACGTCAACTTGTTTTGGTCATATATGGAGTTCTAGAAAGAACTACGAGTCGTACATCCTATGGATCTGTAGCCCCGAGTTTTATCTTTAATTTAGAGTTGGTTTCATCCCAATCAGAGTCGCAGATCAAATGTTATGACTAAAATACCACAGTCTGTCCAGTTTAATACATATACGTGAAGTCTTAACTTAGTCTTTGCTTGAGTCTAGTCACATAGTCTAGCCACATGGTCATGACACGAGTCTTAAAGTACTATCTACACTCACTAGTCTTAGCACACACTTTGAGCACATGTCACCATGGCCATGTCTTAGGTTCATGCATGAGTCGGTATTTTCCGTCATTTGAGTTGGGGGTACATTCTATCCCTAATTCTTCATATCCCTCCACCTCCATCATTTTTTTCTTTTTCACTTTCTATTCCATCTTTCTTCACTCCTTCCATCCATGTGTGTTGAATCGAGTTTGAGTCATATGATTGACAAAAAAAAAATGAGGGTAATGATGAAACAACACAAGACAAGAGGCGAGATTCAACGAAAAGATTTCATGACCTCTTTTTCTATTTCTTTTTCATTTTTTCCTTTCCCCAATAAGTCTAGCATAGGCACCTTTTCTTTTCCTTTAGATTAATTTTGTAATTTTTCTTTTCTTTTCCCTTTTTAATAAAATGAGCATTTATTTCCTTATATATGATCATTTCATTACATTGCATTAAAAAAAAAAAAAAAAAAAAAAAAAAAAAACATGTCGAATTAAGCACAAGGTATACTAATAATTTGAGGCACCCCTTGTAGCCACATCATATCTCCTTTCGCCCTTTAATTATACAATTCTTTCTTCATAAACCACTTTGAGTCTCGTCTAACGATAGACCCTTCTTTTTTCAACCTACATCTATCTAACCTTGGGATGGGATGGTGTGCAACTTATGCAATTTTCAATTTCATAAAAATCTTGAGTAATTCAAAAAATAGCAAAAATAAGCAAAAACAAAAATAAATAAAAGTGTACAAAAGGGCAAGTGTTCCAATGTCTATGATGTGAAAATATCTTTGATAAGAACACGTCTCAGATTGCGTCTCTTATCGAGTGCTCGGTATCGTGCCTGAGAAACATGAATGCCAAGTGAGTGATAGACCGCATGATCGAGATTGCTCACACTTATTAAAATAAAATAAATGCTAAAGCAAAAGAAAGAGCTAAAAAAAAAAGAGTAGAAAACCTCAAGCATGAAAATACAAAGATTCATAAGCAAGGTTGCACACCTTGGGGGCTTGTCTAGGGTCTTGAGCCTTTATCCCCTTCTCCTTTAAACCTTTAGCCTAACCACGTTACAACCCTTAAAAAGACCTTTTTGAGGTATACACACTTGTGCGAGGTTTCGCTAGAGTTACGTTCGGCCTGATTCCTAACGGATACGTAGGCAACCTCACATCGAGGTGCGGCCGTAATAAACATGCATTCATATTCACATTCACACACTTACACCATGATCATATCAAGGGATTTCCAATGCTCATCCCTATTCACTTAGAGCTAGACTTGGGGGCTTGATCCCTACATCATTAGTTTACCTAGCCTAAGAGTCACCACCATTTGACTCTTTTCAATAATATATTTTTCCACACTCTTAGCTCTTGCGGCCTAACTTTAGTGTCACTATCACACACATCACACATACATGACCAAATATACTTCCCTTAGGAACCCTTTGTCATGAAATCTTAACACAACGCTGAAGAATGCCTTGTCATATCAACATCACTCATCACTCATAATTGTCATTGCATCACGAAGTATGAAGTGCTTAGCCTCCGTGCCTAAGTTACCCAAATGCTTTCATCATGGAGTCAACAGTTGAGATAGCCTAGGTTGAATTAATCCTTGAACCTTGAGAGATAGTATCAAACAACATTTGACTAAGCTCATTCAACATGCATCTTCAAACTTTTGATTTTCTTTTTCACGTCTTTCTTTTCCGGGAGAAAGTCGGTACCCTCCACAAAATTGACGGAAATTTTTTGCTTTTTTGCATTTTTTCGAGTCGCACGATCACATTACAATGCACACACGAGTCATGTACACATTGAGTCATGTCGTGCCATATCACTTTGATTTGAGTCTAACACACGTGTCATTTTACTTTGAGTCGAGTCAACCTCGAGTCAGTCAATCACAGCGAGTCTAGTTTATACCTTGAGTCGTGTCAAGTTATTGAGTCAAGCAATGCTAAACCTTAGGTCAACCCTAAGATAATTAAAAAAGATTGGCAAAGTTCTATAGTCAAAAATAAATATAGGTGTAGCAGAATAGGGAAGACCCTACTCCAAATCTTGGCGCCGGAGATATTTCAGCAACGACAGAACTCGAAGCCTCTCAAAAAGGTGATTTGAACCTCATGCAGCAATTTCGGGTTCCTTGGTACGCCAGTTACCCCCTATAAGCAATTTTACATGATTAGTAGTCGGCTCGATTACCATCGTAGTAAGTGATTGACCTGACAAAAGATCGTCTCACTTAGCTTAAGCGCCTAAAAAACTGGTTCATTACAATCGGTTCAAAAGCAAGCACTCAAATGACAATATTTCCAAATATGGATTGTCGCGCATTCTTATTAAACGACAAGGTTTTCCAAAAATTGGATTGTCATCCCCAACTGACAATATTTCCAAAAATGGATTGTTGTGCATCTTCTTCAACGACAATTTTTCCAAGATTGGATTGTCATCTCTGGCAAAGTTTCCAAGCGTGGATTGTCGTGCTCCTTCTTTGTTTGGCAATTTTTTCAAAGATTGGATTGTCATCGCTGGCAAGTTTTCCGAAATTGGATTGGCATACACCCAGTTCCCTATAGCAAAATTTCCCAAAGGATTGTCGTAGGTCTCTATTCATTATAAATTTCGGCAAAGTTCCTCAACATGGATTGTCATTCATTTCAGTAAGTGGCAAATTTTCTCGAAGTGGATTGTCGGTCGACTCTTTTTTGCAAATGTTCCAAGACGCGGATTGTCAATTGTGGCAATATTTTCCCGAAAGGATTGTCGCATAGCGTTGGCAAATTTCCAAGGTGGATTGCTTTCAAGAGTTATATTCCAAGATGTGGATTGTCGATCGTAGCAAAGTTCTTATGAAAGATTGTTACGAAGCATTGGCAACTTTTCCAAAAATTGGATTTTGGCAAATTTTCCGAGGTACGGATTGTCGCTTCATCGTGACAACATTTCCAAGGATGGATTGTTACGTGACATTGACAACTTTCCCTAAATCGGATTGTCATACATCATACAAGATTTGTGTTGGCAACTATTCCCAAAGAAAAGAGGATTGTCATCACAACAAAAGCACCGACATACTGGTTCACAAGCAGCAAAGCGCAGACGTACTGGCATGACAGTATTAAGGATTAAAAAGCAGTGATCTTTTCGAAGACTATCACAGCGGAAATTGAACATATCAAAAAGGAGCTCTTTGTTCAGAATGTCAAAGCAGCAAGGTGGCATTCCCTAGATTGTGGAGAGTTGTCACAAACAACTAAAGGTAATTTCGGGCGAAGTTGTCTTCGATCATATTCCCTAGGATGTGGAATATTATCAATGCGGATGGAGATTGTTTCAAGAGAAGCAATCTTCGATAGTATTCCCTTGGATGTGGAATATTATCAAAGCGGAGAGGATAGTTTCAGGCGAAACAATCTTCTAATTTGGAAGCAGTTACAAGGCGTAGCGGTTTTCAAGCGGGGTGGCATTCTCTAGCTTGCAGGAGGTCGTCAAAACAACAACAACAAAGCAAATCGGTTACTTTCAGAGACGTGTGCTCGACGGTGCAAGATACGCGTTTCTTAACTCTTCTATCTGTTTAACTAATGCTAGTTTTGCAGGTATCGGCATTACAAGAGTGATTTAGGATCGCAGAACGTTCTGAATCATTCTCCGTCCCTATCGATACTTTGACTTTCGTTTTCGAAACTTGTGTTTCTCCAAACTCAGTCAAAGTGGGGGCTTCTGTAGACACCCATTTGTGTCTCCCCAAAACCAAACCCGGTGATGAGTACCTTTCACGTCGAATCATAATCGAATGAAACGAAAGTGTGGAAAAGTCTAGTGTTGCGGAAAGCTTTTATTTTCTTTTCTCTTCTTTCTGTTTTCGAAAACCCGCTCTATTTTATGAAAACGTCCATTCCAGTTTAGTTTGGACCATGATAAGGGTCCAATAATGGTATATTTGGATGGGGCTTGCAAAGAACTTTCCAACGATATATTATAAGCCCAATTCCGATGAATAATGAGGAAGTTATGGCCAAAATACTAAACTGGGCCCAAACTGGATTTTACCTACGACCCAATGATCATGAGGAGGGTTCAAAGGTTTAATCCTATTCCTAAACTAATTAGGATTGATTAGAATCTTCAATAAGTTTCAAAAATATCTTAATTATCCTTTTCTGAAAAGATAATATTGGAATTTGATTTAAATATAAACTTTCCTTTTTTTTATAAAACTTTCCTTTTTTAAAGTCCTAATTCTATTCGGATTTAAACATGTTCAAAGACAGTCAGATATTATTTTCGTGCCTCATATTTTATATCCAAATTTTATATGGTTGGATAGATCTTGAAATTATCTTTCCAATGATATATTATAATAATAATTCCGAGCTATAACGAAAAAGATATGAATAAGATATCAAACTCTATCCAAAACTGACACCGTCTTACTATTTCGTTTATATTTTTTATTCTACAATATATTTTAATCTGATTCTAATTGGGTTAGAAAGTAGAATTCAAGATCTTTCCAACGACATCTTATTCATCTTATTCCGATTTCTGGATCAAAAGATATGATAAAAACAAAATCCGCAAAAACTGATGTCTACGAGTTTTATTTCGATTCGAATTTGGATTCTTTTCTTAATTCTTCGACTCTCTTTTTTCCTATAAATAGAGGTCATATTTCCTCTTAATCAATCACCAACTCTCATCAAGATTTTCTTGATTATTCTCTCTCTCTCCCTTTTTCTAAACTAGCCTTTTCTCAAATAAATAATTCCGCATTCATTAGATCTTGATACACTTAGCCATATTCGAAGTTGCCTTCGCCCTAGACATGAAAGGTTTTAATTTCTGAGGGTTTGGTCCCAAATTTCTCTTTCAATTATTTAAATTTAATTGTTTTGTTTATTATTTTCCTTTAATTTACTAACGTGTGTATTTTGTTATTAGAAAGAGGTACGAGGCATCCAAGTAAGTACTTTAATGGTTTAATTGATATTATGATGTAGAAATCATGCTTAGATTGTTATTATGATATTCCTAATATCATGTCTAGGGTAATTTTAATATCAAGTATGATTAAAAGTATGATGCTTCCTATATTCTTCCTAATATTTATGATTGTTAGTATCATGTTATGGCTAAAGATTTGATTTTTATTGTTTAGTGACATGCTAGGGTTTGTTATTAATCTTGTTAGTATCATGCCTAGAATCTTGCTATGTTTATTATGCCTTAATATTAACATGAACATGATTATGATTATAATTGTTATAATAATTTATGAATATTATTATTATTATTTTGATAATGATTATTTTTATTCATGATTACTATTATTATTATGATGATTATTATTATTATTCATAATTATTATTGATTATGTTGCTTGATACATTATTTATTCTTTATTGCTTGATCACACCTTTTATTGCATGTTAAAGGGAATTGGTATTTGCAATCAAGCTTAATAAGATAATTAATAATCTTGTTAGGTTAATTGTGATTATAATTCAAGTGATCACCAATAATAGTTTATTTGTGCATTAAATTCAACCAACATAGATTAAACAGGTTTAGGGTTAAATCTATTGATTGTATGTTAGTCGGAAAGCGCACATGAATACGAGCAGAATAAAGTAGAGACCTATTATTAGGGCAGGTTCAATCTCTTTTAGGTTGGATTTGTACCATCATCCCCGAACCCTATTTTGGTTCATGACCTTATGGAGTTGACGATCTCTTGGATCGTTAAGGGGTGTAACCTTCACCTCGTGAACGGTTTACAAGTTGCTTAAAAACTTGTTGGCGACTCTTTTGCTCTATCTTCTTCCCTTTTGGACGCCACCGTACTTTAGTGTATACTTGAGTATTAGCAAGATTACTTTACCTCAGATTAATAGCACTTTTAATAAAGCCGAGTCTAAGGTAAATAAATCTTGCTAATAGTTTGAATTCTTATGGTGGTTAGTTGGCCTGTTTGTCCTAGTTCTTATGTGAAGTCAGTGCTCAGTTGCTCTTTCTGTGCTCATTTTCTCAGGTGCTCGAATCTGTAGTCAGGTGGGATCATTATTATCTGCTTAACAAAGGTAATAAGCTGTTAAACCCGTATCCTAATTAGTGAAAGTGACCAGCTTAGGTCCTATGACATGCATGCATAATTCTGCCGAACAAAAGTCAATGCATAGATTTGTGACTTAATGTCTGCATCTGATCCATGTATGGAGAAAACCTTTATTTTGAACTTAATGCATGCAATATCAGTTAGCTAGTTATACATGAACTTTCCCTCGTAGCTAATCAGATCAAGCAAAGTAAAAATTCAGCTCATATCAGTTTGGGTTTAGAGCATAAGACTATCAGCCCTGACTTTATATTCACCTGGATGACCCAAAACTGAGTCAAAGGTAATACAAATAAAACAATTAAATACAATTATTAATAAAAAGCACTTCAGCACATAAAGAGCATGCATATCACCTGAGCACAGAAAAAGCACCTGAGCACCTAATTGTATAAAATCATATTATTTGCCAGAAAGAGCAATGCAATGCAAATTTCAGTATACATAATACTATGATCACCTTATACTCAACTCTGATCAGCTAATAGTCTGAGGTACATATTAATCTTGCTAATACTCAGACATAGGCCATGTTTGGTAATTGGTTTTTTAATGGCTTTTAGGTTAGCTTTTGGCTTTTGGCTTTTTTAGGTGGTCAAATAGCCAAAAAATGTGTTTGGTAATTGGCTTTTTAGTCAGCAAAAAAACTGGCTTTTAAGTTAAAATGAAAAAGCTGCTTTGAGTAGATTTTTTGTTGGCTTTTGGCTTGTTGGCCCACAAATTATCTAATAAACAACCAACAATTAATTTACCAAACACTTTTATAAACAGCCAGCTTAAACAGCCAATTTCAAAAGCCATTATGAACAGCCAAACATTCTAGCTAGTCAAACAAGCTAAGTGAACCAGCCAACAGTCAACCGCCAACAGTCATTTGCTAAACAAGGCCATATACTGCTAGCAAGATTAAATTTACCTCACACGCCAGGTTTATAAATATTGCAAAAAGTCTGAGGCAAATTAATCTTTTATCATGGAGTGCAAAGATAAAAGTTAATTGAAATTATGTCAATAGTAGAAACTACCTCAGTGAAGCTGACACAACTCGCCTGCTGCCCGAGCACCAAGATAGCACACAGCTCAGAACTGCCAAATGTAAACACTATCACTATAATATCAAACCTCAAATAAATTTAACAATTAAAATAAAGGTTAGAGTAAATTCTATAGCACAACACCAAATTTAACCACTAACTTGTAAATTTCATAAGAAAACAAGTTGAGTGATTGGTACTATGTTAAATCATGGTTTTGACTACTAAGACATGCTAGGACCAAGATCAAGTTCATAGAGTGACAAATGTTTCTGAGCCTTGAATTGGCTGCAACCTGCCCTGTATAATCCTTATCAACCTCACTATAATACATTTAAATCACAGCAAAAACTAGGTAATAAGCCAAGAATACATACTGTAGTAGCTCAAGGCATGTAGCTAAAGACCACTTGGTCCAATAAAAGTATAATAACTGTGATATGTAGCTGATATACATAAACAAAAAAATATGAAAGCCAATATGCACATACATAACCTGAAAAAAGCACTTGAGCACAGAAACAACAACATAGAATGAGCACAGAAAGAGTAGGTCATATCACCCGAGCACTTGAGCACAGAAAAAGCACCTAAAAGCACTGGAGCACTAAGATACCACACAGCTCAAAACTGTCAAATGTCACTACTACATTTTTTATCAAATGCCACGGCCTAATAAAGCCTATTGCAACGGTATTTTAATTGTCGTTGCAATAGAGTAGGCTAATGCTTATTAATGTTGTGAGAAGTAGAGCTATTACCACGGCTCTAATGAACTGTTGCATCAGCCTAGATATTTCAACAAAAAGGAAAGCTATTGCAACGGTTGATTATAGTAATGGAAATAGTATAGGAGGCGCGCTGAAAATTTCATCTTCCCTCTACTTTTTTTCCCAAATATTTTGAACCCTTATTTTCTCTCTACTGTACTATCCGTATACTTTCCCCATTTTTCTGATTTCTCCATTTTTCTCTTCGAATTCTCCATTTCCCCCATTTTTCCATTTCCCCCAATCCTCCATTTCCCCCAATTCTATTAAGCTATTTTAATTAGCAATTCCAAAAACTTTAAATTCTCAATTTTCCCCAAATCTCCGATTTTAAGGCCATAAAATACTCAAAAATTACTTACAATTTCTTGAAAATTCTGAGAGGAAAACTTAGTGAAGTAGAGGAAGGCAGAACTCAAGAGGTGGTGTAATTTAAGTGACATTTGGTTGCTCAAGAGGCGGCGTAATTCAAGTGGAGAAATTCCATTTTCGTTTTGCATGTCCCTGTTGCTGATATCTCGACTTTGAGTTCAAGGTATACAACGATTCTTCATTTCAGAAATTTGATTCTACATTTCAGAAATTTCTTAATTGTAATTTTTGTTGTTGCGTTTAAATAAAATATATTTTAAATTTTTATTGCTGTCTTTGGGAATTTGTATTTGAGTTTGAATTTCAGGTTTATTTTTTCTCAAATTTTACTGTGAAAATGCTATACATTTTTGGGGTATGTTTGGTTGAATTTGTTGTTGTTTTTGCTCGAATTATATGGGGAAAAATTGTTGTGATTTTCTCGTGTATATTGTGCTCGAAATTTGGGGGTGTGCTGCTTGATTTTGATAAATTAAATTTTAAATTTTTAATTCACATATTACTGTCTTTGGGAATTTGTATTTGAGGCCATGGAATATGGAATGTTCTTTATCTTTGAGTTTGAATTTCAGGTTTATTTTTTCTAAAATTTTACTGTGAAAATGCTATACATTTTTGGGTTATGTTTGGTTGAATTTGTAGTTGTTTTTGCTCGAATTATATGGGGAAAAAATGCTGTGATTTTCTGGTGTATATTGTGCTCGAAATTTGGGGTGTGCTGCTTGATTTTGATAAATTAAATATTAAATTTTTAATTCACAAATAGATGCAATTCTATGTAAGCAAGAATAGAGTTAACTAATTTAAGAGTTCAGAACAATTACCCATGTTTTCCATTAGTTTGGGCATCACGAAAACAACTAACAACATGAAGCCAACCATAAGACCAATTGTGTGAGATTCACTGTTGATCCACTGTTGGATAGAATGATACTCTGTGATAAACAAGACTAGTTCATGGCTTACCTCATAGAGTCATCTCTGACAACCCTCTTCTGGTTTCCGTCAAAGCAGCCTGGACTTTTTCAGGGTTACCAGCACTAACATCAACACGAACCTACACAAACAACATGAAAAAATTACTTCATCTATGATCAATAATGACCAATAACTTTCAACATTCTTAGAAAATATGCAAGCTCAATTAGTACAACTTGCACCAAGTGTAACAACTGCAATTTTGTCTCAACTTCAGGATGCTAACCCCGGGATTAATCTTGTCATTCCTGATTTTTCGATTCCATCGGCTCCAAAGGATGCATGTAGTGCGCCACATCTTCTCATTGACCAAAATAGGCAATCTTCTAAATCTGGGGCTACAATTAATCAGGTAACATAAATTATTTTCTGTTGCTTCTGTCTAAATTTAGTTTATGCTATTGACCTGATTCTGCCGTAGCTACTGCTGAAATATTGTTGTTGTTCATGTATTATTCTGATGCACACTTTTGCTTTATTCCTTTACTGCTTTTGGTTGGTTTTGTCTGCCTTACTTTTGCCCCCTTTTTTCACTTATATGGTTGTACACTTTACTGCTGAAATATGGTTGTTGTTCATGTATGTTGTTGTTCATGTATGTTTCTGTTTCTGTTGCTGAATTTTTTTTTTTTTTTACAACTAGAAAAAGAAGGTTTATCCCTAAACTTAGTTCAGTTATGCAAAAACCTCATATTTTGCTGATTTTGAGTTATGAAAGCTCATTATTAATGATAGTACCAAGAAAATTAAAACAGAGGATTTTTGCATAGTTTCAGATTTTGCTCTTGATTCATTACACCACTTTCTTATAATAATATGTCAAAAGCTAGAGTTGTATTATTTTTATTGTTGTGCTTTATGAATACTACAATTTTGTTGTGCTTTACGAGTTTCCTTAATTCGGTTCTATTATACTATCTAGTTAAATTATTTAGTCACATTATTTTCTATTGTTTAGTTATATTATTTTATTCTTTTTTACATGTAGGTGCATAATGAGCAAAATGGAGATGAAGTATAGTGACTACATGACTAGCTAGTCGTCTAAAAAATGGTGCAAATATTTTGGCGACTCCGATCCTATCTATTAGTTCAAGTTGTGAAGATTTGAAAAAACCGGCTTATATATATGTTGGAATTTGTATTTTTGACTATTAAATTAATTATATAAATTTAGTTTATTAGTAGGGTGTCATACCGAAAACAAGTAAGTAATATTTTGTAATGTACGTATTTAGCATTATAATTATTATTGTATATAAATTTAATGAATTTTTGTTTCTCTTAGCTTGTTAGTATATTTAGATTTGTAGTGACTAATATATATAATTAGTGATTTAATTTACAACTAATTTAACTAACTCATATAATATTATTTTACTGTTCCATTAATAATAATAATAATAATAATAATAATAATAATAATAATAATAATAATGTCGTTGCAATAGATACACTCTCCATATATATATCGTTGTATACAACAACCGTTGCATTAGGTGCCAATTTCATCATAATTATTAGTCGGTAATCTATTGCCACGGATAATTTATGTCGTTGCATTAGGTATTGAGCTAATGCAACGGAACATAGATACCATGGCATTAGGTGTCATATACCGTGGCATTAGACCTACTACAACGCCAGCAGATGCCACGGTACATGGTCGTTGCAATAGGCCTAATGCCACGGATTTTGACACCTAATGCAACGAAATTAGGGGTTGCAACAGGTCAAAAATGTAGTAGTGTGTAAACCTGGAAAGTCGTTGGTTGTTGATTGTAAAGCTGCATGCATCTTAAATGTTTGACGTTTCTCCGCATCATAGGTGTCCAACCCATACTCCCAGAAATCATTGAGTTCTTGAACCAATGGTTGAAGATAGACATCAATGTCATTTCCAGGAGAGGTGGCGCCCGGGAATAAGGATAGATAGCATTAAGAATTTTAGCTTCATGCACAACCATGGTGGTAAGTTATAATTAATTAGAACAACGGGCCATGTACTATGTTGTATGCTCATAGTTCGAAATGGATTGAATCCGTCACTTGCGAGGCCCAAACGAACATTACGTGCCTCATTAGCAAAATCTGGGTACTTTTGGTCAAACTCTTTCCATGCCTCACCATCTGCAGGATGCCTTAATAACTCATCCTTATTTCTTTCTTCATCGTGCCACCTCATTAGCTTTGCTGTTTCTAAACACATATACAACCTTTGAAGCCTTGGTTTAAGAGGGAAATGCCAAAGAACTTTTCAGGGGCTTGATGCACTTTCTTAGATGGTTGATTGCTAATATCTTATTGGGATTCAGTTTGTGTTTCTTTCCACCTTGGAGCATGACAAACATAGCAAGACGTGGCAGCTTCATGCTCCTTCCAATATAGCATACAATCATTACGACATGCATCAATCTTGTCATAATGAAGACCCAGATCTTTTATCAATTTCTTTGCCTCATTAAAAGAGTTAGGCAAATAGGATGCATCTGGTAACACTTATCTAAAAAGCTCTAAAAAATCTGAAATTGCTATATTAGTTAACCCATGAGTACACTTCAAAAGGTAAAAACGAATAAGAAATGATAGCTTTGAAAATTTTTTACACCCAAGATATAACTCTTGTTAACCATCTTCAACTAACTTATAAAACTTCTTAGCCTCATCATTAGGCTCATCTCCAACACCTTCATACCTTTCTGCCACATCTCTATGAACATCATATATCAGACGTTCAATATCGTCATGCATGTCTTCAACATCGTTTTTAGTATTTGATGTTGTTCACATGCCCTTTTCATAGCAATGCCATCCTTCGGTGCTAGGTTCGATCCCGTTTGCAATCAAATGATTGAACATTGTCTCTTTACGATGCCAAAAGCGGTGATAGCACGCCTTACACGGGCAAGTAATTTGATCTCCAATTGCTCGTGTAGAGAACGCTTTATCTAAATAATCCTCTACACCTTTCTCATACTCATGACTAGATTGTAAGAAGTTGGTCCAACTACTCATTTTGTCTCCTTTATCAAAATTTAAACATAGTGAATTTAAAGATTTAAAATAAATATTGGCATATAATTTTAACATTTCTAAAAGGAATGAGAATATCCATGGAAATAAACGCCCATAAATTCAACCTTGTATATATGATGATAATAATAAAAATCAAACAAGTAGGTCCAAATGTATGCTTAGATTAGAAGACTACTATACTTCAGAGAAGAAAACAGCTTAATTAAGGAAGCATTATCCCTGTCTTTAGGTTACTATCATCTAAAAAGTGCAAATCGCTTTTTTTTTTTTTTTTTTACACAAGGCAGAGGTATACACTTCTGCTCATAGTTCTAGGTAGGCTTATACAATCTGTCAGATCTTCACCAAAGTTTCAGGGATGAATGGGTTTGGACTATGGAGTGAGAATGGAAGATGAAAAGTAGAGAAGATGGGTAGAGGATAAAGAGGTAAAGGGCAAGTTCCACATTGGGGAGGGGTAATAAAACGGAGGGGAATGGGAACTCTAAGAATTTAATAGCGATATTCAATGGTAAAAACCACCCACCTAATAGCGACAAAGGGGAAAGAGCATTTTAAACCACCTTCCCCTTTATTGATATCCACAAAACACAGGACCAGGAGAATATGCCAACTTTCTGAAGTATTGTTCTGCTTGGGGAGTAGGCATCTTGAGGAGTAGTTATTTCTATCCTCTTGGTGATAATTCTCTTTGAAATAGAAAAATAAAACACTTTAATAATAGTTCGTCAAATCCAAATAATGAGTTTCTTACCCATTATCACATTACCACATACTATGATGTATACAATGAAAGATTTAGGGAAAAAAATGACGTAAAGAGGTTCAAAAGTTCTGCACACTATCTACGTGAAAAAAATAAAAACTCAGTTCATACTTAAGAAAACTGCAATATACTCTAGTTCAATGCTTGCTCTTCTTCTTGCAATTATCAATCTGCTTAATTTTACAATGAAACCTCTACTTTTATCTCTAGTTTTCTTTATAAGATATGATTTCATTTTTTATTTTAATTGTTGGGTGCCTAGATTTCTTTTTATTCTGGTATATGGTGGTGGCAATTATGTTTATGGATCATAAACTATGTTAATTTAACTGATCAATTCAAAACATGCCATGTTTTTCCAGTTTAATTTCATCATGTCTCAACTTCTTTTTACTCCAGGTAGCACGCTTACATATATACCAAGTATATGAACCAAATTTTGAGATTTTTTATCTGTTTTTAGAACATACTGTATCAAGTTATCAGACATAATACTCTGCCTTTCAGATTAGTTTTTACACTTTCTTTATTCATTTCAATGTTGACAATAATAATACAATCTAGCTAATCAATAACCACCTTGGTGAAACAGGAAGATGTAGGGGTGATGGCTGATCTTATACTCAACAGTACAATAGCCATTAGACTAAAAAAATATAATATTATTCATTGAGTTCATTTGGTTTTTACTCTATACATAAATCAGCTAACAACAATTCTAAAACTTCTCACACAATGCAAACAAGGTTTAAAAATAGCAACTACAATGTCCTCTACGACATGCATGAACTAAACAAAAAAAAAAGCCAATAGCACACAATTAAAATTCAGAATCACAAACAAAACTTGAAATACCCAAATCAAAAAATTCAATTAAAAAATAGAACCATATCAAACACAAAGCCAATAACCATTCACAATTCTATTGAAAAATAAACGCTTTCATTCATACATTATTGAAAATTAAAGGTTAAATAACCAAAAAATTAAAAAACCATCCATAACAAATCATTAAGTACCTGAAATTAGAAGCACGAATACAATGAAACCCAATATCACGATGAAATTGCTCGAGATGACTTGATTTCAAATGAAATTGCGAGAGACGAACTGATTATCTAACGAAACTTCAAATGAAATTGCGCGAGATTCTAATGAAATTATGGAGATGGAATTGTAGATTTTTTCTTAAACCTAATTGATTATCTATCGTTGCTAGGGCGCTGTTGAACTGGGAATGAAGATGAAATAAAATTTTGAGAGATTGCAATATTCTTTTCTTCTTGTTTTTTTTAATAATCTGGCGTTTTTGGCCCAAATTTTCTATTAACTTTGGCGGTTAATTGGCTATTTTAATGAATTGGTATAAATTTTGGGATTAACACTTGTATTTTTTTTATTTAAATGTTTTATTTATTTTGGTTTTCCAAAAAATAAGGTAACATCTATATTTGTGTTACTATAAAATGGTACCTATTTTAAAAGTGATACGTTAAAATGTTACCTATGCTAAAAGTGCTACATTAAGTGATACTATTTAATAAAGTGTTACCAAAGTGTTACTTATAAATCTAATATTTTGCATTTTAAGAAGTATTACCAATCATGTGTTACATAAACTCAATTATGCACTAGTGTTGACTTATAACCTGAAGTGAACCAATCCGAGATGACTCAAGACCCGACCCTAATTGACAGGTCTACCTGTATAGTAATAAAATTCTATTGGATTGTGAGGTATATTTTACGCTTTAAACTACTTCCTTCGGTCAAAAAAATATTATGACATAAAAAATGAATTTTTTTGATATCCTTCGGTCAAAAAAAATTATAATATAAAAAATGAATTTTTTGAGTTTTTTTTTTAGAATTATAATCTAATAATTTTTTTAGAAGCTTTTGCGTAGAACGGACTTACGTGAGTCCATTTTATACCCTTCAAACACACCATCTCCATTTTCTCTCCCCTCTATTTTTACAATCCTTCATTCATCACCATTTTTTTCACATTTTCTCTCTCCTCCACATTCGGATCCTTACCTCATCGTAGGAGCTTCCTTCTTCTTCAATGGCGGACTCTGTTGAACGCAAACCTCGACGACCGTTGCCGCTGCCGCCGCCACTGATGAAGAGGAGGAGACGAACACTACACTCAATCTAACGAGCTACTATCAAGAAGGTTGGAGTTGTTGGAACTAGTATATATGTATCTTTAATGCTGTTTGATTAGCTGTAAATTGCAGCAGATTCTTCGTTTCTTCAAGTTTATTAGCATGTTGTTAGATACTATCTAATTTCTTGTTGAGCTGTAAACAAGTTCCTTCAAATATGGTGAATATAGTGTTTCGCTAAGATAATATTCGTTTCTTCAGATAATTTGGTCAGATACTTCTTGTGAGCAATTCAAGTTTATCAGCGTTCAATGACGAATATTTCTTTTCAATTGTTCGTAATGGAAATAACAGAAAGCTCCAAAAATATATATACCTAACCAATATTATTTAATTCCTAACCAATATTATCTAATTTCTGATATTTATTATCTATTGTTATGATAATATCTAAATATGGATGACTATTATCCCATGTGCTATCTTGAATACTCTAGAGTTGGGTATTTGGTCTTATCCGTTGATGGAACCCTAAGCAATGTACATGTATATATATCCCGTACTAGATGGAATATGAAATACAATGTAACAATCTTCCCTCATCTCTCTATATTTTCTCTTCCATATTTAACACGTTATCAACACAATTGCTTTAGTTATCGGGAATCAGAAGAAACATTATTGCTAGCCGCCTTGTTGCACCAACCTCAATTTGCCGAATTGCAAAATATACGTACACTTCATCCAATTGAGGTGAGTGTAATTTCCTCCACCTCCACTTTGTGTAGATTAAAATTATATTCCAATAGATTGTTTTGAACTGGATAAGATTTGGTTGATTACAATCATGAAAGTTTTGGTCTTTTGTTTGTTAATGCCGAATTACTGAATTGCATATTTTTGTTGTTTTATTTTCTTAAGTCCATATATATGCAAGTGTAATCATGTCTCATATTCGTATGGATCTATAAGCATCTCTATTCATATTCTCTGTGTTTATAATTAAGAAATTTGTAAATTATAATGTTTTGTTTTCCTTTATGTATATATTTATGATTAGCTTTTGTTTTGATTAGTGGAGTATGTGATAATATATCATCATTATCATAATATGAATAATATACTAGGAGAATGTTAAGATTTTATAATACTATGTTTGTATTGTAATTAATAATTTGATTACCAACTGTGAGTAGTACCCTAAATATATATCTTGATTGTTATTAAATTAAATTATTATTATGGCTTATTTTAGTTCTGCAACATTAATTTTATTTTGCCAATACATTTGGTATGTATATGTTTGATATTTTATGAGATCTAATTTTGAACAATATTTTGTATAGTGAAAATGTTGAATCTTGCCAAGCTTGAATTTGTTGCCCTTGATATTACTGGAAAGAATTATTTATCATGGGTGTTAGATGCTGAAATACACCTAGATGCTAAAGGGCTTGGTGAAACAATCAAAGAGGCTAATGAGGCAACACCTCAAGATAAGGCTAAGGCCATGATATTCCTTCGCAATCACCTCCATGAAGGACTTAAAAATGAATATTTAACTGTGAAAGACTCACAAATCCTTTGGAGTATTCTAAAGGAAAGGTATGACCACCAAAAAACAGTAATACTCCCTAGAGCTCGTTATGAATGGTTGAATTTGAGATTGCAAGATTTTAAATTTGTTAGTGAATATAACTCGACTATGTTTAAAATAACTTCTCAATTGAAATTATGTGGAGAAAATATTGCTGATGCAGAAATGCTTGAAAAGACATACTTCACTTTCCATGCTGATAATATTGTCCTGCAAACACAATATAGGGAAAAAGGTTTTGAAAAATATTCTGAATTAATATCCTGTTTTCTTGTGGCTGAGCAAAATAACTAGCTGTTAATGAAAAATCATGAATCACGTCCTACTGGCTCTACTCCATTCCTTGAAATGAATGTGAAAACCCATAACGGGAAAGAAACTAAAAACAGAGAGCATTCCAGCAGTAGTGATTGAGGTAGAGATCGCGGTCGTGGCCAATGGCGCGGTCGGGGTCGTGGACGTGGATATGGTAGAGGTCGTGGAGGTCATTTCACAAACTCACATTCCCACCAGAAGCGGGAACGTAGGGATGATAAAGAGAAAAGTGATACCAATATATGTTACCGTTGTGGAGAAAAAGGTCATTGGTCTCGGGTTTGTAGAACTCCAAAGCATCTTGTTGAACTTTACCAAGAATCATTGAATAAAGGAAAGAAAGTTCAGGCAAACCTTTTTCTTGAAGATGGTGAAGGTGATTTTGATTTTGGCAATGTCAATCAATTCGATGTTGCTGATTTCCTTACTTCCCCGGAAGGGAATAATTTTGATTTTGGCAGTGCAACTCATTTAGAAGTTGCTGATTTCTTCACTGCCCCAGAAGAAAATAATTAAAATTATATTGTTTTGTGTCAGTTTTAAGTATTAAACTTATGTTTGCTTACTCTAGTGATTTACTTAAGTTTATTTCTTTCGTTGTAATAAGGATTTTTGCTTTATAAATTTATGAACTATTTGAGTGTTTTTATTGATTTATTTGTTTTATCATCTTTATTTTTATGCTTAATATTTTGACATGTATTTTACTTCATGAAGAACATGGATATTACTCATGTTCAATTTGCTATGAAAGAATTATGTCTCGTTGACAGTGCAACTATTCATACAATACTTAAAAATAAAAAATATTTCTTTCATTTGATGATGAAAAGGATTAATGTAAGTACCATATCGGGTAGTACAAATATCATTGAGGGGTCCGGAAGAGCCACTATAAAATTTCCTTGGGGAACTGAAATTAAAATAATTGATGCTTTATACTCCCCATTGTCTCAAAGAAATTTATTAAGTTTTAAGGATATTCGCAACAATGGTTATCATATTCAGACAACCAATGAAGAAAATAACGAATTCCTTCAAATCACAAATATAACTTACGGCTCAAAACATGTTTTGGAGAAACTACCTGCATTCTCTAGTGGTTTGTACTACACAAAAATCAATGCTATTGAAGCTCATGCTATAGTAAACCAGAAGTTTACTGATAATTTTGTTGTTTGGCATGACCGGTTAGGCCATCCTGGTTCAATAATGATGTGAAAAATAATTACGAATTCATGTGGACATTCTTTGAAGAGCCAGCAGATTCTTCATAATAATTTTTCATGTACTGCTTGCTCAGAAGGCAAGTTGATTATTCGTCCATCACCCGCTAAAATTAATTTTGAATCAATTAGTTTTCTGGAACGTATACAAGGAGATATTTGTGGGCCCATACATCCCCCATGTGGATCATTTAGATATATTATGGTTTTAATTGATGCATCAACTAGATGGTCACATGTGTATTTGTTATCAACTAGTAACCTGGCGTTTGCGAGATTACTTGCCGAATTGATTAAGTTACGGGCACATTTTCCAGATACTCTCATTAAGACTATTCGGCTTGATAATGCTGGTGAATTTACATCTCAAGCTTTTAATGATTATTGCATGTCCATTGGGATAAATGTTGAACATCCTGTAGCACATGTTCATACACAGAACGGTCTGGCAGAGTCATTAATAAAACGTATTCGGTTAATTGCTAGACCATTGCTTATGAAATCCAATCTCCCAATTTCTGCTTGGGGACATGCTATATTACATGCAGCAACACTAATTCGCATTAGGCCAACAATTTATCACAAGTTCTCCCCATTACAATTGGTTTATGGTCAGGAACCAAATATTTCCCATCTAAGAATTTTTGGATGTGCGGTTTATGTTCCAATAGCTCCACCACAACGCTCTAAAATGGGTCCTCAAAGGAGGTTGGGGATATATGTTGGGTTTGAATTCCCGTCAATAATTAAATATCTTGAGCCTATAACAGGGGATTTATTTACGGCTCGTTTTGCAGATTGTCATTTTAACGAGTCACTTTTCCCAACATTAAGGGGAAAAAAGAGAGAGATGGAAAAGGAAATTAAATGGAATGAATTATCATTATCCTATCTTGATCCTCAAACTATGTGAACTAGAAGTTCAAAAGATAATTTATTTACAAAGTTTAGTGAATCAATTACCAAACTCGTTTGCTGACCCAAAAAGAGTGACCAAGTCACATATTCCAGCAGTAAATGCTCCATTTAAAATAGATTAGATGTCCCGGAAGGAAAAAATAAATTTGCTAATGAGTCTAAACCACGTCAGAAACGTGGAAGACCAATAGGTTCCAACGATAAGAATCCTCGGAAAAGAAAAGGAGCATTGATTGATGATGGTCAAATTGAAGAAATAATTTCCGAAGGATCTCCAGAAGAGACTTTAGACATGATACAAGAAGAAATTCAGGTACCTAATTGTAGGGAATATTTCAAGCATTAACCCATAGATTGAACCCCACTGTGATCATACACTAAAGTATGGTGGCGTCCAAAGGGAAAGAAGATAGAGGAAAAGAGTCGTCAACAAGTTTTAGGAACTTGTAAACCGTTCATGAGGTGAAGGTTACACCCCTTAACGATCCAGGAGATCGTCAACTCCAATAGGTCTGGAACCATGACTGGTAGTTCGGGGATATCCAACCTAAAAGAGATTGAATCTTCCCTAATAATAGGCCTCTACTTTATTCTGATCGTATTCATGTGCGCTTTCTGACTAACATGCATTCAATAGAATTAACCCTAAACCTGTTTATCTATGTTGGTTGAATATTAATGCACAAATAAAACTATTATTGGCAATCACTTGAATTATAATTAAATTAACCCTAAACAAGATTATTAATTATCTTATTAAGCGTGATTACAAGTACCAAAATTTTCTTAAAACATGCATAAAAGGTGTGATCAAACAATAACAATAAATATAATCAAGTAACATAATAATAACCATAATAACAATTATAATTATAATCATCAAAACAATAACCACAATTAAAATAATCATGTCAAAGCATAATAATAACAACAATATCCTAGGCATGATGCTAACAAGATTAATAACTAACCCTAGCATGTCACTAAGCAATAAAAATCAAAGCTTTAACTCTAACATGATACTAACATGAATATTAAGAAAGACAATCAAAAGCATCATAGAAATCACAATTGTCATTATATTCTTTACCCTAAACATGATACTAGGAAGATCAAAACGCCCTAACATGATACTAGGAATCATAATAATAACCTAGACATGATTTCTATATCATGATATCAATTAAACCAATTAAAGCACTTACTTGGATGCCTCGTATCTCTTTCTAATAACAAAATACACACGTTAGTAACTTCAACGAAAATAATAAACAAAAATTAAATTAAGTAATAATTGAAAAAGAGATTTGGGACCAAACCCTCAAAAATTAAAACCTTTCACGTCTAGGGCGAAGGCAACTTCGAACTTGGATAGGTGTTTCTTGGTCTTGTGAATGCGAAATTTTGTATGCAAAAGGGTTGGTTTAGAAAAGAGAGAGAAATAAGGTTTAGCTTAGAGAGAGGAGAGAATTAGAAAACTAGAAAGTTGATGATTAATTGATAGGAACTGATGATTGAAAACGAAGGTTTTAGGAGGCTATTTATAGAGAAAATCAGCCAAACGGATAGAAAAACAAATCAGAGTTTCGACGAGGATAAAATAGGTTAGTGTTGGACGCTGAACATTAGCGCCAGGTGCTAAGGCTAGCGCAAGGCGCCAGGCATTAGCGCTAGGCGCTAATCCCTATCGTCAGGCGCTAGAAATTATTTTCACGCGTTTTCTTAATTCTAATATAATTTAGCCGTACAGAAGGGCAAAATCGTATTTTCCTTAAAAACACTCTTTTATTCTGATTAAAACTCTGAAAAGTCAACCAAAGTCTATTTATCAATGCTAATTGAATTAGGAATGAAAAGAACCTTCTAAAAGAATCTAGAACACTAAAATCAATTCTAATTGTATTAGGAATGATAAATCCATATAAGGCCCTCCCCTAGATCATTGGGTCGCATATAAGTATCAAATCGAGCCCAGTTTAGTAATATTGGCCATAACTTCCTCATTATTCATCGGAATTGGGCTTATAATATATCGTTGGAAAGCTCTCTTCAAGCCCCATCCAACTACACCATTATTGGACCCTTTATATGGACCAAACCAAACTGGATTGGCTGTTTTCTTAAAATAGGTTTTCAAAAACAGAGAGAAGAGAACAGAAATTAAAACTATCCGCAACACTAGACTTTCCACACTTTCACTTCATTCGATTATGATTCTACGCGAAAAGTACTAATCACCGGGTTTGGTTTTGGGGATCGGAGACATAAATGGGTGTTTACACTAATAATGATGAAATTTCAATAAATTATGTCATGTCTGGAATTACATGGAACCAAAATCAAATCGACGTCGATGATGTTTTTACATGCAATGTAGCATTAGATGTTATGGATAATAATGAGGATCATGAACCAAAATCCATTGAAGAATGTAAACAAAGAAATGATTGGCCAAAATGGAAAGAAGCAATTGAAGCAGAATTAAAATCTCTTGGAAAAAGAGAAGTATTCAGACTTGTAGTCCGTACACCTGAAGGTATAAAGTCAATGGGATATAAATGGGTCTTTGTGCGAAAGAGAAATTAAAAGGGTGAAGTTGTAAAATATAAGGCACACTAAGTTGCACAAGGAATCTCACAAAGACCTGGTATTGATTATGAGGAGACATATTCTCCTGTGGTGGATACAACTACTTTTAGATTTTTGATTAGTCTAGCAATAAGAGAAGGACTTGACTTACGTTTGATGGATGTAGTCACAGCTTATTTATATGGCCCACTGGATAATGACATTTACATGAAGCTCCCAGAAGGATTCAAGCTGCCAGAAGCAGCAAAATCTAGTTCTCGAGAACAATTCTGTATTAAATTGAACAAATCTCTTTATGGATTGAAATAATCTGGGCGTATGTGGTATAATCGTCTAAGTAGTATTTGTTGAAAGAAGGTTATAAGAATGATCCTATCAGCCCATGTATTTTTATAAAGAAATTTGGATCGGGATTTGTTATAATTGCAGTGTATGTTGATGATTTGAATATCATTGGAACTCCTGAAGAGATTTCAGTGACTGTAAATTATTTAAAGAAAGAGTTAGAAACAAAAGATCTTGGAAAGACAAAATTCTTCTTGGGGTTACAAATAGAGCACCTAGAGAATGAAATCCTTGTACATCAATCAACATACATAGAAAAGGTTCTTAAAATATTTTCTTTGGATACAGCACATCCATTGAGCAACCCTATGGTTGTAAGATCACTTGAAGTAGAGAAAGATCCATTACGACCTCGGGAAAATGATGAAGAAATTCTTGGTCCTAAAGTACCGTATCTTAGTGCAATTGGAGCACTAATGTACCTTGCAAGTCATACACGACCCGACATATCATTTTCAGTTAATTTATTAGCAAGGTTTAAATCATGTCCAACCTAAAGGCATTGGAATGGAATTAAACATTTACTTCGTTACATTTGAGGTATGAAGGATATGGGTTTATTTTTCCCAAAGTTGTCCAAAGAAAATTTGATTGGTTTTGCAGATGCAGGTTATTTATCTGATCCTCATAATGGTCAGTCAAAAACTGGATATGTGTTCACATATGGTGGTACTTCCATTTCTTGGCGTTCCATGAAACAAACCATTGCAGCTACTTCTTCCAATCATTCTGAGATTTTAGAAATTCATGAGGCTAGTCGTGAATGTGTATGGTTAAGGTCGGTAGTTCAACATATAAAAGAAGTTTGTGGTTTATCATCTGCGAAAGAGGCACCAACAACTTTATATGAGGATAATGCAGCTTGTATTGCTCAACTTAAGGAAGGATACATCAAAGGCGACAGAACAAAGCAAATCTTACCCAAATTTTTCTTCACTCATGATCTTCAGAAGAATGGAGACATAAATGTATTGCAGATTCGTTCAAGTGAGAATTTAGCAGACTTATTTACTAAAGCTCTTCAGAGAGCAACATTCAAAAAGTTAGCTTACGGCATTGGATTACGTCGTCTTAAAGATCTTAAGTGATGTAGTCATGAGAGGGAGTTAATGCGCGCTGCACTCTTTTTTCCTTGACCATGGTTTTTCCCACTGGGCTTTCCTGGTAAGGTTTTTAACGAGGCAGCATCTTATGCGCATTATAGTGTATTATTTTGTACGGATTTTATAGTAAATGTTAGTTATTGTTTTATTCAATATATAGTCATCCAAGGGGGAGTGTTATGATAATGTCTAAATATGGATGACTATTATCCCATGTACTATCTAGAATACTCTAGAGTTGGGTATTTGGTCTTATCCGTTGATGGAACCCTAGGCAATGTACCTATATATATATCCCGTACTAGATGGAATAAGAAATACAACGTAATAATCTTCCCCATCTCTCTATATTTTCTCTTCCATATTTAACATCTATTATTCGACCAATTTTATCTAATTTTTAATATTTATTATCTAATACCTGACCAATATTATTTAAATTCTGATACATACTGTCTAATATCAGACCATTATTATATAATTTCTAACAACTATTTTTTTTTTTTGTATGATTGGACTCACATGAGTCCGTTATACACAATACTTTTCCTGTAATATAAGGTCAGACGTCCCAAATTGTAATCAGAGATCCACAGTTTATGTATGTACAATTTGTACCAAAACACATTTTACGTACGTACAATTTGTACAAAAATATAAAAGTGTACGTACAAAAAGTCAATAAGACAAATAAATAATGTAACCAATTAAAAATGTGATTTTATTCTTCCCTCCGTTTTTAAATACTTGCTCCATTTCTCCATGCGCGGAATTTTAGGAGAAATTGTAGAAAGTAATAAAATATGGATGTAGTGGGGACATGGGGTAGTTGAGAAAATAAACAATTGTAAAAGGCAAAAGTAGTGGAAGAATATGAAGAGAGAGAGTATTATGTTGGGTCCACTAAGTGTGAGAAATGAATTAAATATTGTAATAGCTTTCCTAAAAAAGGAAATGGAGCAAGTATATAAAAACGGATGGAAAAGGAAAGTGGAGCAAGTATTTAAAAACGGAGGAAGTATATGTTCAAACAAATATTTTTCGGCTATGTAATTAAATTACTAAAATGTTTAGGCCACCATTACCAATAATCCACTATCATAAATACCTGATTAATAAAACAAGAAAGAAAACTCAACTACATACAAAAAAGGAATAACAAGCCACAAATCAAGCTGATTCACCACTACAAGCTATTCATGACACTAATTTTTTTAATTTTGGGAAATTCTCTTTGGTAACACTGTAGTTTTAAGTTTTCTAAGTGGTAAATTGCAAAAAAAAAACTTATTATCATTGGTAAACTTGAATTTTTGATACCAAAGAGAATAACTATTTTTAACCAATTTCCCTTAACCATGGTTAGTTTAATTAATTTTCTAACAATTAATTAAATTTAGAAATATATTTAAAAAAAACAATCTCCCCTCCCACCACCAGTCAGCTACTGCCACAACCAGCAACCACCGTCGACATCCCAACCCCCCTCTCCCCTGGCCGGCGCACATCCCCTCTTAGCCGGCGACCCTATCCCCCTCCCTTTCCTCAACCACCACCAACCCAAAACCTCACACCACCGCTCACGATCCTCCTCCCACCGCAACTACGTTACAACCATCCTTTCTTTCTATCTCCTCCTTTCACGCAACCTCCCTTTCCTACGCTAGACCGAACCTAAACCCACGACCCAAACCACCGGCGAAAATTAGCAGCGCAAATAAGGATGAAATCAATCAATTTCAACGGCGAAAATCAGCGGTGGTGATTCAGCTTGAAGGCCATGGTTCTAAAAATCGATCGGTTTTGAAGGTGGGGGATTTCGAAGCCAATTAGGGATTTTGATGGTGGGGTATTGAGCGGCTAAGGAGTTTCAGATTTTCGGGGGTGGATTCTGGTATTTTCGTGGGGAAGGGAGGTGGGTTTTGGGGAAGGGGGAAAGGTGCGGCGTGGTGGATGCTGGTCGGGGAAGGAGGGCTGGATTTTCGTGGGGAAGGGAGGTGATTTTCGGGGCTTGAGATGCCGATACTGCGCCGGCGAGGAAGGTGGCTAGGCGGCGTCGACGTGGCTTGGGGAAGGGGAGTGGGCGCCGGCGCCGGTGCCGGCGTGGTGGATGCTGGTCGGGGAAGGAGGTGATTTTTTTGTGATTTTTTTTTTAAAAAATAAATTTGTTTTAAAATTATTGTTTAAATCATTTAAATGTTAATAAAAAAAAAACCTAACTATAGTTAAATATTTAGTTAAAATTAGTCATTAATGTTACCGTTAGCTGAATATAAGAAATTCGAGTTTACCAAAGATAATATTTTTTTTGCAATTCACCACTGAGAAAACTTAAAACTATAGTATTACCAAAGAGAATTTCCCTTTTTTTAATATAAACGATATTGAATAGTGTAAGATCACCTAACTATTCATCCTACACATAGGTCCAAGTGAGACCGCTTTTAATTTTATTAAGGTGCTTTTAAAATTCTAGCTATATAGATTTTTTTTTTAATTAAAACCTATAGTTTGAAAAGTACACCTATATAGATTTTAAAGTTTTATACTAAGTAACTGTGGATATATTTTGTATATATTTTGTAATTATCTTTTTAGATTTCCTAACGAGATTATGACTCATACTTGTAACCCTATATATTGAGATCAATGGAATCGATTCCAATTTGAAAAGTTTCACAGTATCTAACATGGTATCACGACCAAGGTTACAATCCTAGCTTCCGCAATATTGGAATTATGAAACGAAAAGCGAGTATGTTTTCCTAATTGACAACCTATGCAAAGAGTGGAGTCAAGCTCCTTATTACAATCAATCAAATTTCTATTCCTAATAAAATTAAAAGAAGGTGCCCCGGGATGTCCTAAGCGGTTGTGCCATGTGGATGGAGACAAGGCTATGAGAGAGGTGGCTAATCAAGCTGACGGTGTTGTGGTCACTGGATAAAGGTCTCCGATACTATTGCATCTGGTTATTAGATTCCCCGTTCGTAGATCCTTCACAAAAAAATCACTGGGATCAAACTCTATAGACACAGAATTATCATAAGTAAATTTTCTAACAGAAATTAAATTTTGGATAATTTGGGGAGCTAAACAAACATCACGTAAAGTACGAGATTTATTTGCAATAGTAGAGTAACCATAACCCATTATTGGAATGATTTGACCGTTACCCACCTTAATATAATTAGATGTGCATAAATTAAATAGGGGTAAGAGATTATTGGCATTGTTTGTCATATGAGAAGTGGCTCCGGAGTCCATGTACCAAGATGGATCGTAGTTTTGGAACCCCATCGTTGCAAACGCATTGTCGATCTCTGTCAGTGCCATGGTTGAATCATACTCCGAGCTTGAATTGGAAAAACCGGGTTGAGCTTGTTGAGGTGGCCCAAAATAATAGGCCTGTGGAGGTCGTTGTTGTTGGAATGGGTTAGCTAGACATGGCCTAGCCCACTGTTGAGGGAACGGATAGGGAGCCTGACCC
Organism: Chenopodium quinoa; assembly: GCF_001683475.1. Taxonomy (NCBI): domain Eukaryota; kingdom Viridiplantae; phylum Streptophyta; class Magnoliopsida; order Caryophyllales; family Amaranthaceae; genus Chenopodium; species Chenopodium quinoa. Next base: position 2,182,056 of record NW_018744821.1, on the reverse strand, counting down.
CATTGTGGGGCTGCATTCTGGGCCTGATAAAATAGGTCGTTTCAGGTTTGAGGGGCGCCTCATTGTGGAGCAGTTTGTTGTTGTTGATGTTGTTGCTGCTGATGTGGTGTGCCTCAACCACGACCCTTGCCACGACCTCGACCGCGACCACGACCTTGACCATTATAACTGCCACCTTGTCCGGTCGGCGTCGCCTGCTGCTGTTGAGGGGTGGTAGAATCGGCTATGTTGCCGGATTGGGCCACAAAGGACGATGCTTGTGACGAAGAGTCATTAGCACGCCTTGATTCCTCGAGGAGTAAACGCGACCTTGCTATCTCGAATGAAGACAATGGCGTCGTTTGTTGTATCATTGCACCAACTGTATCAAAGTCTGTATTCACTAGTTCTGATACTAAGCGAATAACAAGAATTTATTCCGACACAGGTTGATCAACATTACCAAGTTGATCCTTCAAGTTCAATCTTCAATTCTCGACAATAAGCAGAGATGTCAGAGAATTTGGACAGGTGCAATTAATTAAACTGATTTTCAAGATATACCGCCCTCGTAATTTTATTATCTTGAAATATCTCCTTTAAGTTTATCCCAAAGCTGTTGCGCTGTATCCCCCGGTTTCGAGTAAATTAAATCCTTAGAGATTGTGCCATAGATCCAGTTTTTAACAACCGAATCAAGCCTCTTCCACATATCATCAGATAAATCTGTTGGCTTTGTGGTTTTGGGGTCAATATTATCGAGGACATTGTAAGCATGAGCATGACACTCAAACTATTCAACCCAATTTGAGTATTGGACTTTCTTTGATCAAGAGTTAAAGGAATTATATTTTTTGATATTATTGACACCAAAAGCTGGATGAAAGTCAGAGGACGAAGAAGACTCACCATCTTTAGTCATGGTGGCCAACTAGATAATACTAAGGAAGAAGATGAGTAGATGACGACTATGGTTTGGGAAAAGAACGTAAAAAAAATTAAAAAGGAAGAAAAATTACGGAAGCTAGGATTGTAACTTTGGTTGTGATATCATGTTAGATACTGTGAAACTCCTCAGATTGAAGTCGATTCTATATATTGATCTCAGTATATAGGGTTACAAGTATGAGTCCTAATCTCTGTTAGAAAATATCAAAAGATAATTACAAAATATATTCAACAATAACAGAATATCTAGAATATTAATCTTATATTCTATCAGTAACTTTATTCTATACCAATTCATAGTTGAATAATCTCACTCTTACTCCATCTTATGTATTTTGACGTTTGCACCATGTTTAAGGGTGATAGATTGGATGACCCTATTTTCAGAAACAATGATATTGTGCTTTTGGCTAAATTGTTAATTGGTGGTAATTTTAGATAAATAAAAATAGTTATAGTACGTTGGATGGTATGTAAAATTTTTATAACTATTGGTGAGAACAATATTATTAACTTGTTTAGTTTCTTCAAACTAACATACTCCGTACTTTGTATTCTGGTTGTATAAAATTCCTTAAACTAAAATCGGTCATAATAATTTTAACTTTTTTTTTCAGTTGTGTTACTGTTTTAATAGCCTCCGAAGGCTAGTTTTTTCATTTAAAAAAAAACTAAGTACCTGTTCATTTAAGTTTTTTTTTTGTTTTTGATTAAATTTAATTAATATTTAACTACTTGTGGTTAATGATGAGTTAGTAGCTAGTTAATTGGCCGGAATTTGGGTTAGAGTACCCAAAAAGTGAAAAAAAAAACAAAAAATGAGTACCCAAGGGGTGAAAATGTAAGAATTGAGGGCTTACTTGTGTGGTTAACTCTATAAGATGTTATTGGCGGTAAGGTCAAAGTAAAATGTAGAGATGTTATTTATTTATATATTTATTTTAACAATGAGATGTTATTATGAGTTTATGACTAACCATGATGATAATCGCTAATTCCATTATACCAGTAAAATATGTACTCAAATTTCAATTAGTATAACAAGTTAAGATTTACAAGTAACAATTCAATAAAAATATCTTCTAATTAAATATCGTGAAATGGGGTACTAAACCCTTTTAATAACCAAGAAATTGCATTTATTTTTTTGTTTCTTGATCTTGATAACCGACTTAACTAACTGAAGTAACAAACCAGCTAATGCAACCATATATAGTAATATAACCATTCATTTCAAGAATAATTCTCTGATTATTCTACAAAATCATCCCTTTATTATAATTAAATAATTCCTTCATTGTTAAATTCATACTCATCCCATCATTATTAAATAGCTGCAACCACACATTCTCCATTAATTCCAAGATTTCTCTGTTTTTCCTACAAGATCATCCATTCATTAATAAATCATTACAAAACAACCTTCCTAAGTAATATCTTCAATCCCAAATCTTCTATTTGCTCAATTAATCAGTAATGTCTACTTGGAGCGCTTCGAGTTCAACGAGTTCGATAGATACATCAGACACAGACGATTACAGGGTTATGGTGGAGCAGAGTCCGAGAAGGCGATACGTAAGGTACGATACTACCATAGCCAAAGGTGCAACAGAAACAGTTTATAAGGGGTTCGATAAGATTTCTGGTAAGGAAATCGCTTGGTGTAAGATGACGGAGTTGGCAGACGACGAATTGATTCAAAAATTACATACATGTAGTCTGCTAAAGCAGTCATTAGACCATCAGAATGTAATTAAATGCTACAGATTTTTTCGAGATCGTTCCAAACCTAAAATCCTTAACAACATTACTGAGTCTTTTACTTCCGATTTGAAGGACTACATCAACAAACACACTCTTGTGCATATCAATACCGCGATCAAGATTTGGTGTCGACAGATTTTAAATGCGTTGCATTATCTTCACAATCGTACTATTCCGTTAATTCATCATGATGTCAAGATTGATAACATCTTTGTTATTGGAGAGTTAGGCATGGTTAAGCTTGGATATTTTGGTCACGCATTTCCATTTGCACGTGTGAGAAGGACTACTAGCTTTGCTGGTATGTCAGAAACTACGGCGCCTGATGTTTTCGAGCAAGATTATAATGAGAAGATTGATATATACTCGCTTGGGATGACTGTATTACAGATGGTGACTCAGGAAAAGCTGTTCAGCGAATGCAACGGCAACACGGAAATGGTTTGTGAAATGATTAAGAATGGTGAACTGCCTGCTGCGCTGAACAATGTCAGAGACTTACATATTAGAAGATTCATTGATAAGTGTATAAGTCCTGTTTCTGAGAGACCTACGGCAATTGATCTTCTGAAGGACGGATTTCTTGCAGACGATGATGTTCCTGAAAGATTGACAGCAGGTGGTAGTGATAGTATTCAGAGTCTGAGAGAGTCTGTGCGTGCTCAGGTGGTAAGATTATTACAGCAGCGTCCGCCTGTTGAATCACAAGATACGGAACAGGAGAAGGCAGATTTTGACAATGAGGGTGAGGCATTTGGGTCACAAGGGGGAACGTCTGAGACTGATTCTGAAACATCCAGATCGCGTACTGCTTCTCCATCTAGACCTTCTACGGAGCCAGAGACAGGAGATCCTGAAACGTCGACTGGTGCATCTAAGGAACAAGAGGAAGAGGATGAGACACCTCTGTTACGAAGGAAAACAACACGCAATGTTGAGCGTGGGGGTGAGACATTTGGGTCAGAAGGGAGAACGTCCGAGACTGATTCGCCATCTAGGACACACGAGACATCGTCTGATGAGCAAGATCAGGCAAGCTACATGGATTGATACCGAATTGGTTTGGGAAGCTATCATGCTTTTGCTGCAACAGATGAAGAAATTTAAGATCAATATGATTTTGTAGTATTAAAGTACACTTTTCACAATATTTTGCTTCATTTTAGATACTTATAAGTCTGAATTAGAATAATTGCTCGAATTTAGGCATTGTACTTGTTATTTGTTGTACTTGCTGGGGGTCCTAATTAGTGTCGGGACTTGGCAGGGGAGGTGAAGATACTCTTTCAGTTTTTCGTTAATTTGTTTGATTGGTTGTCATTTGTAAATGTTTGTTTTGGATTTAAAAACATTAATGAGATAGCTATTATCTTTTGTACATGTAACAAAGGCTTCATTTTTATATAAATACAATTATGTAAGCAATTGCTATGAATAGTAGTCAATTAAATGTTGAGCTTGTGTTAAAATGGAGTAGTGCTTTAGCAGTAGCAATTGAGTAAGGGTAAAAAGGTGAATTGGACCTAAACATTTCTGAAGTTCATAAAATTGGACCTCTTCAGGATTTCAGCTAGTACTTGTCTTGTTATCATCCCTTGATGATTTTGTGGATTTGGGCTACCCGAGCTATTAAAAGTTGGAGGCATTTGATTTCGATACTTCAGACTTTTCAGTTCATCAATATTATGCACACTAAACCAGTGGAAAAAACATAAACTTAATTAATTAATTCAACATTGCGAACAAGCCCAATCAATAATCTACCTTTACGTATGTCATACGGTCTTAATGAAAGACATGATCATAGCTGGTCAGCTGGTACAATTATCGCCGTTAGGAAAAGAGTTTGTTGTTTATGAGGAAACCTCTATAACCTCTGCCAAACAAAAAGTCACTTTTATGAATAAATCATGAACAAACATGTAAGGGTGTGTAGCTAATGTTAACTTGAAGATATGCATATTGCATCTACAAGCTTTAATTTGCATAGTAACTATGAGGTGCTTCCATCAGGAGGCTTGCAACTACAAGTTTATTGACAAAATTGTGCTCGTTAGTTAGAGCAAATTATACTCAACTGATTGACAAAATTGTGCTCATTAGTTAGAGCCAACTTTTGATGAATTGGCCTGTGCATTCAGAATTCGGAATGTTTTCTTTTGTTTAGCCTTTAAGAGTGAAACAAGCCACTCAAAAGCTTGTGTCTACTATTGCAGGTAGTGCTCCTGCAGGATCAAGCAACATCAGCATTAGTGCTTAGGCAGCATACTACTTATCCGACTTATCCGAGTCAGCAGAGGATAAGAAGCTGGAAGCTCAAGAGAAATTTCTGGAAACAAGTCATAACTACCTACTGGTCTAAAGTGGCAAGAGTTTGTTACAACTTTGATGATGTGGCTAGAGTTTGTTTGAAGGAATCTTTGTAATGACAGAATATAAATGTATTTTCTCTTAGATTTAATCATAATCTGTAATCACATGTTTAGTGTGACAAACACATTTACTCTCTTTATTTTCTTCTCCAATTTTCCTTTCACATATTCTCTGTATTTTCTTCATGTAATTAAAACGTTTGATGAAATATTTGAAGTTTTCTTTGGTTGATTACTGTTTCATTGAAGCATTTTCTTCGGTTAAATCATGGTATCATGGTTTTTTATCGATTTGTTGAAGTTCTTTTGTTGAAGAATCGATTACATTTTCTGGTAATTTTCTCTCGATTGTTGACGAAATTCTTCTTGTTCTTCTACTATTGCTTTATTCTTGCTGCAATTAGATCAATTTTGAGGCATTTTCTTTTGATTTTTTAAAACAGTGGCTGGTAATTCTAGTAGTTTAAGTAGCTCCAACTAATGATCCTAGAAAGTGTATATTTTATACATCCTTCTGAAAATCGTGCTAATTCATTGGTAACTGAGAAATTTAATGGTGAGAGTTACAATGAATGGAAGAGAAGCATGATGATAGCATTATCTGCTAAGAATAAACTATGTTTCATTGATGGAAGTTTACTTAGACCTAACTCTGGTATTGAGGTTCAAGCATGGGATAGATGTAATGCTATGATCACTAGCTATATTCTGCATTATGTGGATAATAATATAGCTTGAAGTGTTCAGTATTTCACTTTAGCCATAGAAACCTGGAACGATTTGGAAGACAGGTATTCTCAAAGTTTTGGTCCTTAGCTTTATACATTGCAATAATCTTTGAGTGATATAACTCAAGGTTCTTTTTCAGTGGCTGGATTTTTCACTAAAATTAAGGCAATCTGGGATGAAATCAATGGAATAAATCCAATTCTAGCTTATACTTGTTATGGATGTACATGTCAGATCTCTTAGAAGATTCTTAATCAACAGCATGAAGAAAGGCTAATTCAGCTATTAATAAAGATAAATGGCAAGTATGCTACAGTTTGAACCAATATTTTGATGATGCAACCTCTGCCAAATGTGTCCTTAGCCTACAGATTGTTAATGCAAGAAGAGAAGCAAAGACAGGCAAGCATGATGGATGCTAGAAATAGCAACACCATGGCTTTTGCAGCATTTGATGATAGAAAACCACCTCATTTTCAGCCATCATCTAATTGTTTCCAATCTAACCAGCCTTATATGAGGAACAACTATGCACCAAGACTGTGAAGAAACTCAAATTTGTTCTGTGATCCCTGTAAGTAGACAGGTGACACTATTGACAAGTGTTTCAAGCTCCATGGACATCCACCAGATTTTGGACAAAATAAGTTCTAAGGCAAGAGAATTGTTGCTATTGTATACGGAGATGACATATCAGCTGAAGAAGAAATTAGTGAGGCTGCACACATTTCTTTGGGACTGTACAATCAGTTTGTCCAGCATATGAGTCAAGAAGGATCGCAGAGCATCAATGTTTCTCAATCTGATGCACCTACAACTGCATCAATTGGTTAGAATACTCAGGCTACTACACCTTCAGCATATGTCGCGGGTACTTGTCTTCTGACATGTTATAATACAAAGTGGGTTATTGACACTTGAGCTACAGACCATATGTGTTCATCTCTTGAATTGTTTGACATATTTCACAAGTATACAAAGTTTCCTAATTAACACTATAACTGTTGCTGATGGGAAGCAAGTTACACTGGAGCATATTGGCACAGTAAAATTCCAAAATGGAATTCAATTGAAAAATGTGTTACATGTCCCTGGATTTCAATTCAATCTTATTTCTACACATATATAAGTTGTGTAGATACCCAGGGTGTGATATCAAGTTCATTCATGATACCTGTGTAATTCAGGATCCTACACATAATTTTTCCCTAGTTCTTGGTAAGCTAGATTCAAGCCTATATGCAGTGGATAATGCAGAAGGTTCAAATGGGCTGGTAACATTTGTTTAGCAAGTTCTGATGAAGCTAAGATTTGGCATTTAAGGTTAGGACACATGCCATTCAATATATTACATCTTGTTAATGGTGTTTTTTCTTCTAAGAGTAGTTTTGATAGCATTTATCAAGTTTATCCTGAAGCTACACAAACTAGAGTTCCCTTTCCTAGTAGTGCTATTAAAACAACTAGCTAAACTGTTTTGATTTGCTAAATATTGATACTTGGGGACCATATAAGATAGCTACTCATGATGGTTACAGTTGGCTCTTGACTATTATTGATGATTTTTCAAGAAACACTTGGATTTTTCTTATGAAGAATAAATCTGATGCTGTGAAGACTGTTGAAAATTCTTATGCATTTGTTCTAAATAAGTTTTATGTTAGTATTAAATGCATACGATCAGATAATGCTAAAGAACTCTATGAAAGAGATATGTTAGTATTTTATCAATCACATTTCATTAAACATTAGAGAAGTTGTGCTAATACACCACAGCAGAATGGCCTGGTGTTGTGGAAAGGAAGCTCATGCATCTTTTAGAGACTGCCAGAGCTTTGTATTTTCAGTCTAAAGTGCCAGTATATCTTTGGGGAGAGTGTCTATAATGTGCTACACATTTAATCAATTGAATGCCTTTGAGTACTATTGGTTGTATGTCTCCTTTTGAGATATTGATAGGTGTCAAACCAAGTATTTACCATCTCAGAGTTTTTGGATGCATTTGTTATGTTTCTACTCTCATGAATAATAGAAGAAAGTTTGATCCCAGGGTACTGTCCTGCATTCTAATTTGGTATTCTACTGAACAGAAAGCCTGTAAGCTCTTTGATCTTGAAAATAAGAAGATTATTATCTCAAGAGATGTTGTCTTTCATGAAAAACATCTTCCCTTTCATCACTCTCAGCCTAACACATCTCCCCAACCTATTTTCTACCATCTCATCAGCTTTTTCATTGACAATACCTTTGAAATACCAGAACCTTTCATCCTTGAAGATGATCAAACTTTTGTTCCTATTTCTTCACAAACTCCTCAAACACAAATACCTAAGCCTCAAACACACATACCTGGACCTCAAACACATATCCCACCTCCCTAAATACAAATACCTAAGCCCCAAACACTAACCCACCTCCACCTAATTCTGATCCTCAACCTATCAGACAGTCTGACAGACCAACTAGAGCTCCATTTTGGATGACATATTGTGTTGGGAAAGTAGTTAATTCTCATCATTGGTGCAACATTTTTACATACAATGATGTTCCAGCTCCTCTTAGAGCTCTTATTTCACATGTGATTCAAGTTATAGATCCATCTAGTTACCTAGAAGCTTCATAGAATCCAGTCTGGTTGAAGCTATGAAGTTGATGCTTTAGTTTTTAATGGAACTTGGGAGCATGTGAAATTGCCTAGAGATAAGAAACCTATAGACTGCAAATGGGTGTTCAAAGTCAAATTAAAATTATATGGTTCGGTAGAAAGATTCAGGCCCAGACTGGTTGCTAAAGGTTATACATAGAGATATGGGATTGATTTTGAAGAAATATTCTCTCCAATTGTTAAAATGGCAATTGTACTTGCAGCAAGTAAACATAGGGTTTTGCACCAAATTAACATTAACAATGTTTTCCTTCATGGAACACTGACTGAAGAAGTTTATAAGAGGGTTTCAAAAGGCATCCCTAACCCAGACAATCTAGTTCACATGCTGAAAAGATCCCTATATGGTTTAAAGAAGGCCTCTAGACAGTGGTTTGCTAGGCTCAATGCTAAGTAGATGGTCAAAGGATTCTCACTATTAAAGAATGATTATTCACTCTTCATGAACAAATCTGCAAGTGACATCTCCATTTCTGCAGTTTATGTTGATGATATCATTCTAACTCGAGATAATGTGGCTGTAATTCAGGATCTTAAGGCTCATTTGCACAATGTTTTCAATATCAAGGACTTGGGTGAACTCCATTTCTTCCTTGGAATAGAAGTTTGTCATGTTTCTCAGGGCATTATTTTGTCCCAGAAGAAGTTTACTAAGGAACTGTTACAAGAATGTCTCATGGATGTGTATAAACAAGCTCAAACAGCACTTCCTGCACATATTAAGCTGGTTAATGATGCAGGTGATTTCTACTCAGATCCTACTCATTACAGGTGCCTTGTTGGGAAATTGGATTTCCTCACTCACACAAGGCCTTATCTTTCCTTTGCTATTCAGACCTTGAGTCAATTCTTACAACAACCAAGGCTGCATCATTATCATGCTCTTCAGCAAGTTATGAGATACATTATTGATATAGTTTGTCAAGGTGGTCATTTGCAGGCTTTAGACAGCTGACTCTACAGGCTTATCTAAATTCTAATTTGGGTGCCTGCCCTAACACTAGAAGATCAATTACTGGTTACATCACGCTGTTAGGAAAGTAATTTATTTCTTAGATGTCCAAGAAGCAAGGGATTATTTCTAAGTCTTCCTTTGTGGCTGAATACAGGGCTGCAGCATCTTCTGAAATAACTTGGTTGGTCAGATTATCGCAGGAACTTGGTGTCACCAATCTCAAGCCCGTGAGACTTAATTGTGATAATCAGGCTGCTGCAATACATATTGGCAAAAACCCTGTGTTTCATGAAAAGACCAAACATATTGAGCTTGATTATCATTTCACCAGGGAAAAAGTCATGGAAGGCTTGTTAGAGCATCATTTTGTTCCTAGTTCAGAGCAGTTAGCAGACCTGTTCACTAAGCCTTTATGCTTTCCTCAGCATGGTGATCTCAGTTCCAAGCTAGGAATGATTAATTCTCAATCAATGTCTAGCTTGAGGGGGAGGCATTGTAGGTAGTACTCTTGCAAGACCCAACAACATCAGCATTAGTGCATTGGCAGCATACGACCTATCTGTGTTAGTAGAGGATGATAAGCTGGAAGCTCAAGAGAACTTTAATTTCTGGAAACAAGTCATAACTACCTGGTCTGACGTGGCAAGAGTTTGTTACATCTTTGATGGTGTGGCTAGAGTTTGTTAGAAGGAATCTTTGTAATGATAGAATACAAATTCTGTATTTTCTCTTAGGTTTAATTATAATCTGTAATCACAAGTTTAGTGCGATAAACACATTTTCTCTCTTTATTTTCTTTAATTTTCCTTTCATATATTCTTTGTATTTTCTTCATGTAATTGAAACATTTGATGAAGTACATGAAGTTTTCATTAGTTCATTACTGTTTCATTGAAGCATTTTCTTTAGTTTTATCATCTACCAAGTTATTATTCTGTTTTTCCATAATTACATTGTTTTTTTTCATAAGACTAGTTTTTATTTTGGCAAGGGCAGAATTTGGTGATACATTTCACATGTAAAGAATTCTCATTAATGAAATGTCATAGCTTAGAAAATCTAGAGAAAAAAGTCCAAGGTGAAAAAAAGTAAACAAAATCACACAAACATGAAATTAGACATGACTCCTAAGAGCAACCACACGTCAACACATAGGCAAACATTTCAAATCCAAGCCAAGACTTAAATAGAGGCGAAACAAAATTCTAGCTGAACTCGAAAGTAGCTAACAAAGTAAGGAGTACATTCATTCATTAATGTTTCACGTTTTAATGAATATAGCTAGTTGGTGAGTTATTTGCACAAGATGTTCATCAATCAAACATTATTAGGCTCTACTAGAATTGTTCGTGAACACTTTTTAGATTGAAAGCTAACTACTACTCCGTAATTAATAGCTAGGACCGTTCGAACTCCACGACTAATGAACACCACCCATTCCACAAGTTAACTAGTACTCCCTATTTAGATGCACGGTTCTAATTGCCTATTTCGGTTGTTTTTTTTGGGTAAAGAGACTTTAAAATAGATTCAAAATGGGTCTAATATCAATATATAATAATTAAATAAATAATTTTTATACTACGTATCACTTACTAACTTGAGGCAAAAAAAAAAATTTTGCACTTGTGTTACGGTCTGAGTGATTCACCACCGAATCGTGCGGTGCGCTCTCGTCTATTGGCGACAAGGGCGCAAGCCTAAAACAAAGGAGGTTCGTGAGCACACAGCAACACGGACCTAAGGTGTCTCAACAGGGCACGCGATGACAACGAGTGCGGAGTCGGGCTTGTGACGGCCGATACTTCGAAGCGGGCACAAGCGAAACCGACGAAATGAGGACGTCTCTGGGGTCTCTTGGTTTGGTGGGGGATGCTTTAAAACAAGGAAAGCACAATATCTATAAAGGCTTAAACAACACACAAATCTTAAAGCAATAGCAACGGGGTAGAGAGCTTTGATTGAATAACCATTCGCTCCCTAAAGAGCTTTATATTGCATTAGTAGAGAATTACAAGTGAACGTTGACATGACAGTAACACAATAATTCTCCCTAGAGCCTAGAAAGTAAAAAGAAAGACTAAAGAGACATTACATAAGGGAAAATACAAGGAAAATAAAGTAGAATACACAGTAAAGAGGTTGGTTTCTAACATCCTTCCCCACTTAAGCCGTCGACATACTCGTCGACTTACAAAATATACACTAAGATCCTAGCAGCTTCAGTCTTTTGTTGTAGGGGTGGCTCTTGTCCTGGTTCTGATGTTGGCGCGGTTGCTGTCATCGGGATCTGGATGGTAGGGTTTGAGACGACTAACGTGGAAGACGGGGTGAATCCTCATCCACGCAGGCGGTTCTACCTTGTATGCGTTCTTCCCAATCCGTTTGGTGATGCGGATAGGGCCTTCGTATTTCCGAATTAGACGACGATCTCTTCCTCTGAGAAATTTCAGCTGTTCTGGTTAGACCTTCACCATCACCATGTCCCCAATTGCAAAATCTACTGGCCTTCTGTTTTGATCAGCCCATCTTTTCATCCGGCGCGATGCTCGCTCTAGGTAGGCTTTTGAAATGTCAGTATTTTGCTTCCACTCTCTTGTAAAATCTCGAGCCTAAGCACTCCTACCGCCCTCCCAGTCAGCCACTATGTGCGGGAGGAGAGGTTGTTGACCCGTGACCAGCTCAAAGGGGCTTTTGTTGGAAGAAGAACTCCTTTGAGCATTGAAGCAAAGTTGTGCTACGTCCAAAAGTCTCACCCAATCTTTCTGGTTAGCGCTCACAAAGTGACGCAAGTATTCTTCAAGAAGCCCATTGGATCTCTATGTCTGCCCATCAGATTGAGGGTGGTGGCTTGACGACATGTTGAGATCAGACCCCATCATTTGGAATAGCTCAGACTAGAATATGCTCGTGAATCTGGTATCCCTGTCTCTCACTATGCTCTTTCGCAATGCCCAGTACTTCACAATATGTTTAAAGAAGAGCGATGTCGTTTCTTCCGTTCCACAAGCCTTTTGCATGGGTACGAACGTTACATATTTGGAGAACCTGTCTATCACCACCATGATAGAAGAGAACCGGTCCACCTTTGGGAGGCCACTAATGAAGTCCATCGACACACTCTCCCAAGGTCGAGTGGGTACAGGGAGTGGTTCAAGGAGGCCCCCGAGCTTCTGTATGTCAACCTTGTCTTGCTGGCACACAAGGCAAGTTTTGGTGTAGCTCATCACGTCTTCCTTCATTCCTGGCCAGTAGTACCCCATCGCGAGTAGACTGAGGGTTCTCTGCCAACATGGGTGTCTCGCCCACAGCGTATCATGGCATTCCTTCAACAACATTTTCCTCAATCCTCCTGCTTTAGGGATGAAAAGCTTTGTACCTTTGGTGAAAATGAGGCCATCGTCTAACCAAAAGTGTCTAGTCTTCCCTTCTTTAACATCCTTGTTATGGTTTTTGTCATCGGATCATCTGAGAGATAAGCACGAACTTGATCTCTAACAGAAGTGGCAATGCTGCTTGCAGTCATTGGCGCTAACTTGTACATCGCAGCAAGATCGGCCTGCCTACTCAGGGCATCGACTACTCTATTGCTGGATCCCGTTCTATAGGTCAACTCCACGTCAAAGTCGGCTAAGTCCTCTTGCCACCGAGCTTGTTTTCCTGTCAGCTTAGGTTGGGTGAGAAAGTGACTCGCCGCGGTGTTGTCCGTGCGGACGGTGAACTTTGATCCCAACAAGTAGTGCCTCCATCCTCTTAGGCAGTGCACAATGGCTAGTAGTTCCTTTTCTTGTGCCGCATACCTCCTCTCAGCATTATTCAGCTTCCTGCTTTTGAAAACAATGGGATGCCCTTCTTGGAGGAGCACTCCTCCTAAAGCAAAATCTAAAGCATCCGTCTGGACCACAAATGGTTTGGTGATGTCTTGAAGGGCAAGGACCGGCTCCTTCACCACTGCTTCTTTCAACTTCTGGAAAGCTTCCTTCTGGGGCCCTAACCATTCCCAACGACTCTCTTTCCTCAATAGGTCGGTGAGGGGACTTGCGATCTCCGAGTATCCCTTAATAAATCTTCTATAATAGTACGCCAGTCCTAGAAAGGATCGCAACTCAGAGGGGTTCTTAGGATCCTGCCAATAGCGAACAACACATATCTTTTTTGGGTCCATCCTCAATCGACCCTTCCCCACAAAGTGTCCAAGAAATCCAACTTCTTCCTGCGCAAAGGCACACTTTTCTCGTTTCACAAACAGGTGATGTTCTCTCAACTTCTCGAAGACTAATCTTAGGTGCTCAAGGTGCTCTTCCAAAGTCTTGATGTAGACAACAATGTCATCGAGGTACACGACCACAAATTTGTTTAAGTATTATCGGATACTTGGTTCATCAGAGTACAGAATGTAGCAGGTGCATTCGTCAAGCCGAAGGGCATGACTAACCATTTGTATGCCCCGTATCTTGTCACACAAGCAGTTTTTGGTTCATCTCCTTCGGCAATGCGAACTTGGTGGTAGACAAACTTCAAGTCTAGCTTTGTAAAGTACACTGCATCCTCTAACTAATCGAACAAATCCGCCACCAAAGGGATAGGGTAGTGATTGCGCACCGTAACCTTATTCAATGCTCGGTAGTCAATGCACAATCGAAGACTTCCATCTTGTTTCTTCTGAAAAAGCATAAGGGCCCCATAAGGAGCCTTTGATGGGAGGATGAAGCCAGCCTCAAGCAAATCCTCCAATTGTCTCCGGAGTTCGGCCAATTCCGGGGGAGCCATGTGATAAGGGCTTCGTGCTGAGGGTTTCGCCCCTGGAACCAGCTCGATCTCATGGTCCACTATCCTTCTAGATGGGAGAAATTTTGGTAGATCTTTTGGGAGGAGATCTTGGAACTCTGTTAGTAGCTCGGTAACTGCAGGCGGAAGGTCTCCACTTGTTTCATCTTCCTTAGTGGAAAGTGTTGCTAGGAACGTGGGCTCGTTCCTCTTCAACCCCTTCTCCAATCGCATTGCTGAAAGGAGGGGCCCCTTCGGCCCTTTTCCAGGATCGCAGGTTCTGAGGAGACATGGTTGCTGCCTGGGCACAAGAATAGATCTAACGTGTGGCATCGGGACTGCCTTACTAGAGTGTAAGAAGTCTATGCCGAGCACCAAGCTGAAGTCGTCCATTGGCGCAACGGTAAAGTCCACCTGCCCGCTCCAATCTCCTAGCTTTATTGTTACTTTCTTGGCAACGTCGTGGATCGGTTTGGAAACTGAATTCAGCGCTTTAATACTGCCTCCTTCTGGTAGCAGCTTCAACCCCAGTCTTTTTGCCTCCTTCTCTGAAATGAAGTTGTGGGTAGCACCTGTATCCACCATGGCTCGAGTTTCCTTTTCGTTTACCAACACATTCACATACATCAACTCAGAGTTTTTGGGTTGGATCTCAGAGACTTCTCTTCCCATAGCACACATCATGCGAAAGGCCCCCAGTCTTGAATGTTCTCCTTCACTAGGTTCTATCTCATCGGCTTCTTCACCCTCGGGGTTTTCTAAGGACATTGAGGACAGTTTCTTTTGGAGATTGTCAATTTCTCCCTTGTTTCGACATTCAAACCACTTGTGCGGTCCTCGGCAAAGGATACACGTTAATGGCCTGGTTGCCGAAGATGAACTAGGGGTGCTTTCTCTACTAGAGAAGGAAGAAGCTCCACTCTTCCGAGAGTATTTTCCCCCACTCCTGTTGTATCTATTGTTCGAGTTGTTGGAGCTCACTTGCGAATCATGTCCCGAGTTCCTAGGAGGATTCAGTGTCGGCCCACTATTCCCTTTCTTCAAATTTTTCCCTTTCTCTGAGGAGTAGTCCATCAGCCTTTCAGCTGTGGCGATGGCTCCCAATAAAGTATTAATCTTCTGGTGCCAAATTTCTCTTTGGGCCTACTTTTTCAGACCACACACAAAGTTGAATATGCGATCTTCCTCGGGCATATTGTGGATCTCCAACATGCACGCTGAAAACTCTTTGGCATACTCCCGGATGGAACCCTTATGCTGCAAAGCAGCGAGCTTGGTGCGAGCAACAAACTCGGTATTCTCGGGATGAAATTAGGCCATCAGTTCTTTCTTTAGATCCTCCCAAGTATCTACCGACGTCCTCTTAGCTTGGATGTCGGCGTACTTGGTGCGCCACCAAAGCTTTGCATCATCCACCAAATACATAGTGGCGGTATCAACTTTTAACTCATTCTCCAACTAACAGACCCGAAAGTATTGCTCCATGTCGAAAATGAAGTTATCAACTTATTTTGATTCTCTCGTGCCATTAAAGGTCCGGGGCTTTGGAGGTTTTATCTTGGCACATCCACTTCCCCCGAGCCCTCTTTGGGCACGCATTAAAGTTGCACATTTATCTTGTGCTTCATCAGCAACGCCTTGCACAAAGTTAAGTTGCTCCGTTAGCCCATCCACGGTTGCTGCAAGCCTCTCCATTTCTTCGGCTTGTTTTATCACAATATCCTCGAGTTTGGGCAACCTTTCTTCAAGCATAGCCCAATGTTCGGACTTGCCTTCAAGCCAAGAAAGTCTTTCCTCGAATGTGTATTCATGCATCTCTCCTTCGTCTGCCATCTCTACGGCAAACTTGGCTCTGATACCAAACTGTCACGGTCCGAGTGCTTCACCACCGGATCGTACGGCGTGCTCTCGTCTATTGGCGACAAGGGCGCAAGCCTAAAGCAAAGGAGGTTCGTGAGCACAGCAATACAGACCTAAGGTGTCTCAAGAGGGCACGCGATGACAATGAGTGCGGAGTTGGGGCTTGTGACGGCCGATACTTCGAAGCGGGCACAAGCGGAACAGACGAAATGAGGACGTCTCTAGGGTCTCTTGGTTTGGTGGGGGATGTTTTAAAACAAGGAAAGCACAATATCTATAAAGGCTTAAACAACACACAAGTCTTAAAGCAATAGCAACAGGGTAGAGAGCTTTGATTGAATAACCATTTGCTCCCTAAAGAGCTTTATATTGCATTAGTAGAGAATTACAAGTGAACGTTGACATGACAGTAACACAATAATTCTCCCTAGAGCCTAGAAAGTAAAAAGAAAGACTAAAGAGACATTACATAAGGGAAAATACAAGGAAAATAAACTAGAATACATAGTAAAGAGGTTGGATTCTAACAACTTGCCTGTATGCATTTTACCTCTATGACAAATAACTCATCTTTTGAACTACCACCCATGAAAAAAATAATAATAATAAAAAAAATCTCTTAGTCATCACCACCTTCTTCCAAATTCCCGTAAAGCACTTTAGTTCTTGCAAAGTTGGATTTGGAATATAATCTTGCTAACGTCTTCCTTCCAAAATAAAAAATTGCCTTATTATGGTGAAAAATCCGGCTTGTGGACCCACTTTTTTAATTTCCCTCTTCCACGATTTCCCTATGTTCTACTTCCACTAATTTCTTTATCTTCAACATTAAATCACATTTAATTTCTTCAATCTCCCAACGCTTAATGAAAAAAAATCCTAAGTTTTTTCCTTCCTTGTCTACATCTTCATAACTAAGCTAGTTACGTCTCTTTCCTTGCAAAGTACTCCGTGTTTCCCACCTTTTTGAATAAAAGTGGAAGTAGAACGACAAGTCGCCATCTTTGAAGTTGATGGATCCAGATGGTGGGTGTGGTGATGATATTAAGGTGGACACCAAAGGAAAAATATGTAAGCAATTTTAGTATTATTGAAACTTTAAATGTGTGGATTGATGGTGTTTTTGCAATTTTGGTAATTAAGTTCATTGTTGAATTGCGCTTTACCCTAGAAAAATCAACCTTGATTATTATATAATTCTTTTATTAAAACTTAATTCCAGTTTATTATAGTTTAATTAACAATGAGAATGTACTATTTGAGTAGTTAATTGGGGAAAATAGTGTAATTGGGGTATGGTAGCATACAATTGGGGATTCTTTATTCCAGGATTTAGTGTTTAAATATTGTGCTATGCTTTGGAATTACGGTCTCGTTACTTTATTATTGTTGTGTTATGCACATGTGAATATCAAAATTTAACCTTGACTAAATAAACTTAACCGGTATTACAAATAGATGAATATGACTTGCCCTTCTCTTGTAAATTGAACAGATTGGTGATGATGTTGAATATATGGATATTAAGGTTAGGACATGTGGTGGGTTTGTTCGGGAAAAAAGAAATTGGGGGGAGGGGAAGGGTTTACAGATTTCGGTATATAAGGCTAGATGGGAATTGAATATTGGAAGTATGATTGTAAGATTGATGACTTTTGAATCCGCTTTCTTAGAGAATCATGTATTTGGGGATTTGTGAACTTAGATTTGCATGTTCCGAGGTTGAGGAATTTGGTTTATTTATGTATAAAAATAATAATAAGGGAAAGCTTTCGTCAACTAGTAAAAAGAAAATTGTAAATGATTATAAAGTGAAAATCTTTTTAGAGACAAAGAATAGGTATGGGTATGTAGAACTCTTTTCTACTAGTCATGAAAGGTTTAGAAAAGTTAGTGAAGAATCCTTATTGTACAACCAACACAAGTAGTCAAAACAATGTTAAAAAGGCCACAAAAGTAAGAACAAATTCTAGGCCTGATCTTAACACTTATTATTAAACACCAGGAAGAGACAAACAATAAGCAAGGTGGAAATAAGGTTGGAGAGAGTCCTAATGCAAAGAGTGTACAAGAAAAGGAGAATAGCTTGTTGATAGAGAGTGTGAAAGAAAAAAAGAAGCAAGATGGGGAGGAAGGGCCATCTTCAAAGGTTGTAAAGGTAAACAAGCAAGAAAAATAAAAGGAAAAGAGAAAGAGAAAGAGAGACAAATCAAAAAGAAAGCTTGTGTTAGAAACAGACATTGGATCTAGTTCATTAATTTTTGATTCTGTTGACACAGATATTAATAACATTGTTACTAACACTGGCAAAATCATACATATTAGGGGAGGTGATGAATGCTTATCTTAAGGATGCACACAGTGATGATAGGGATGAGTATCATGAGGATGGGGTTGAGAGAAATGTGGTGAAGAAGCCAATGCTTAACAATGAACTTGTAAGCTGAGTAATAAATGATATAAGAGAATGAGTTCAGTTTTTATTTTGAAGATTTGCACTGCCTTAATTTAAAGGATTTATATGAGCAAGATAAAATTCATGGTTTCATGCTATAATTTCAACAAGTCTATCCAATTGTTGAAATAATACAATAAATTCACCCCCTTTATTTGTTTGTTTGTTTCAAGGGGCAATATATTAACTATGCATAATAAAGTTTATGGCAAAGGAACAATCCAAAGCCAACTTACAAAAGGCTCCTTTAATACTCAGGGTTGCTGGTGGGTGGGTGGATTACCACCCCCGTTGTGCATAGTAGTCAGATTAGTAGTAGCAGTATTAAACCTACAGTTAGAGTTATTATAGACTGAAGTTGGAGCCAAGTGCGGCTGCAAAATATTAACAAAAGTACTTAAATAGTTCCTACTGAAGACGTTGCTAGAATTGTGAGGTGAATCCAACATATCTCTTCTTGCTGCTTAAATTCACCTTCATTATCAACATTATGGAAAAATTCTGATCAATACATCATTAATATTGCTTTGTAAGTTCTCTTGCTTCTCAATTTCGCTCCCTAGCTTAGAAATTTGTCTCTATATAAACACGCTCTCTGTAAATTTTTCTCTAAACTAAATCAAAATTAGTAAATTGCAAACATGGAGACATTTAATTTTGGAAGATACTATAATGGAAAAGATCACACTCAACCCTTTTTAATTGAGTGAGTGAATTGTTTGATTTTTTTTTTTTAAAGAAAGCTAACTCTCTGTTTTCACACCGAGTGCTCCATGAGATGGGCATGGGCCACGCTGTCCCGCGGACGGCAAGGATCCGGCACGAAAAAAGACACGACACGGCAATAGCACGCCAGCGGCACGACACGGCACGATGACCGAGGAGTGGGTCGTGGACCGTGTCATGAACACGATTTTGAAATTCGGCACGGGCATGACATGAACCCGCGGCGCGGCACAGTACTTTAGCCCGCCAGCACGACACATGGCACGACCAAGCACGACATGTGGCATGACAGGCACGGCCCGGCCCGTGCAAAACGACTACTCATTCGCTGCTTGATATAAATTAATAATAAAAATAACATAAATAATAAAGAACTAAAATAATAAAAAGAATAATAATAATATAATAATAAAATAACATACACATAAATTAATAAAATAATTTAAATACAGTATCCATTTTTAAAGTTGTTCAACAATATTATATTGATATTTTTTAAATAAAAAAAATGGGCGACACGGTGACCGGCTTGACATGGCATGGCAGGCTCGTGAGTCTTGTCGTGCTGTGGGCTCGGGTGTGCAAAATGGTGGCCCATCACGGCACGGCCCACCAAAATGCAAGCACGACACGACATGATACGAGCCACCACTAGGCAAGGCGACACACGGCATGCAGTGGCCCAGCACGTCACGATGCCTACCACTAAGCATAGTGCACACAGCTATACCGTGTAGACCAAGGTCATAGCTAATTAGCTATTGTTTATTTTCCTAGGTTCCAATAATTTACAGGCTCTTTCATCAGCTCTTTGGCTATTTGCTTGCGATAGAGAAAGAGTGAACTGACCCGAGCCAGGTAGTTCGGCTAAGACGGGATGAAATGTTGTACTGTCCTATCAAACCAGGCGCGAGGTCAATGATTTAGCTCAAGAAGGGAATAATCGCCTTTATTCCTTGAGCCTTTTACCTGCTTTTGCTTCATCTGCAGATTGAATTTTCAGTATCAAATCAATAAGTCAGCTTTGGCTTTCTGCTAGGTGCATTTTATTCACTTAACTTTTCTAACTTAGCTTATTAGCACTAGTAAGACATAGTTAATTTTGATATGTGTACACATGATTGAATCTGATTAGCCTAACACTTATTTATTGAAAAGATGGATAATAGAAAATTACGTGAAGCTTAACTCCAGGCCTGAACCTGGGCGTAGGCGAGGAGTGCAGTGGCTTAGGGCCATGGCAATTAGGGGCTTAATATTTGTAAAATCACCAACAGTTTAACATGATATAAAACCTTTTTTACGCTAATATTTGTAATACTCAACTTTGTGGATAAACGTTTGAAAGCTATAGGAGAATTCTTGTTTGGATATAAGATCTTGGGTTCGATTGTGTCATTTGGTTGAATTCTTGTTTGTTTTTTTTTTTTTTTTTTAAATGTATCTTTAAATGCTTATGGTAATGTAATAATTTGTACAAATACTCTTAATGAATTTAGTTATTTTACAAAAAAATATATAAATATATAAATTTTTTCTTAAAATATTAAACATTACCATTAGTCTAGGTAATGTTTAATATTTTAAAGGGCAATTCGTATTATTTGTGTGAAGCAATAACTCATAAAAAAAATAAAAAATAAAGAAGAAGAGTGTATGAAACAATTCGTATCTATATATATGTCAAAGTGACGACAAAATTAAAAATTATAAAGGGCCATTATGTCTTGTTGGCCCTAAGGCCCAAAAAATGTCAGGAACGTGTCTGCTTAATACTTACTACGTATTATAAAAGCTTATGTCCTACTATATAATTTTTTTTTTTTTTTGAAAAACTGTATAATATAGTGGTAGCTTAAATCTTATTTCATACGAAAACTTTTAAATAATTTGTTGTAAGTTTCTGATAATATGTTACCTCCGTTAATTATTATTGGAACCCAATGTGTATCACTTGTGAGTGTCCCACATTGGAGAAAGAGGAGAGGTGGTTCCACTTTATAAAGTAGAGGAGTAACTTCTACTATTGCCAATTGGTTTTAGTATGGAAGTTCCAAAGCCTTGTTTGTGGACCAAACTCTCCTCCTCCTTATTCGGGTTGCCCAGGCCCATTTCACATTGTTTCGAAATTTAACATGGTATCAGAGCCCAGGTTTGTTGGGCCGTTTATAACTGGGTATTTGTCAAGCCACTGGTTAAGGGGTCTCTATTGGATGTTCATTCCCAAAGAGGATTTATATTGTACCACAAGTGAGGGGGAGTGTTGGAACCCAACGTGTATCACTTGTGGGTGTCCCACATTGGAGAAAGATGAGAGGTGGTTCCACTTTATAAGGTAGAGGAGTAACTCCTACTATTGCCAATTGGTTTTAGTATGGAAGCTCCAAAGCCTTGTTTGTGGACCAAACTCTCCTCCTCCTTATTCGGGTTGCCTAGACCCAAGTCACATTGTTTCGAAATTTAACAATTATTATGTGCAACTTTAGGATATTATTTGTGAGATATTAAAATTTTCAAAATTGCACGTAATAATTAACAATGGTTATATATGAAAATAGTTGTGGGATTTATATTGGATTCGTAAAAATGTGCAATTTGATAATAAAAAAAATAAAAATATAAAAAAAATAATAATAATAAAAAAACAATTTTCATAATAACTTTTGTTATTTATAGTCAATTATACATGTTGACGACGACTACAATACACTTGGTCATTGGGTAGGGTAATAATAAAAGGGTTGTGGTAAGATTTAGGGCCTGTTCATTTCAGCTTCATTTCTATTCAGTATAGTATATTTCAGTTCAGCTCCAATACCTCTTCAGATAAGTTCAATTCAGCTTATTTTAGTAAAAGTGAACAGGCCCTTATAGGGTTTTTATTGGACAAGGCCTTTATTGGGTAAGAAGGATATAGGCTCAAAATGTTTGTTCAATTTTATAGATAAAGAAAATAGATAATGTAAAAAAAAAAAATAATAATAATAATAATAATAATAATAATAATAATAATAATAATAAATACATAAATATTTTTGTAGTTATATATACTTAATAATAACTTTGTCAATTGTTATTTTAATTGATAGTTTGTTAACCCGCCCATTATCAGCTTACTAATGACCCAACCCGCTATTGTCCCTAAAAAATGAGACCCTCTTTAACCCGACTTGCACCAACCCTACTCGGCCAGCCTAATAACCAGGTCTAATAAACACCATACAAATACAAAAAATTACTAAATCGTTGGATGGCCGAAAGAGTCATAAATAGATGAAAATGTCTTTACTTCTTTGTATTGCGAAATGGGGGTCGGTAGATAACTTTATTTGTTGTTAATTACTTTGTAGATTACAAATTATTTAGTTATGTTTGTGAACAAAAGTGAAGAAATAGAGGGAATTTGGGAGAAAATTAAGAGATTTTATTTCATAATGAAGTCTTAATTTACAGAGAAGGAAAACAAGTATATATTCATGTAATAACAGAAGAAGATACTGGAAGAAGTTTGTTATGATTATAACTGTTAGAGGACCAATTCAACCAAAAGTTTAAGCTGATGGTTGAGGCCCAAGAATATGTTTTATACTCTATCACTCCCCCTCACATGAAAGGCCCTTTGGGCTTGAAATGTGGATGCAACACAGGCCCACCCATACCTGGTGCGAATTAATTCCACTTTGAAGGAGGGGCGGATGAGATTCGAACCCGTGACCTTTGTGTCACGCTGACTCCGATACCATGTTAGATTTCGGGAAAACTCCTCAAATTGGAGTGTGTACCATTGATCACTTTATATAATGTTACCAGGCGATTCCTAATCACGTTAGGAATCTAATAAGATAATTATACAAAATATATACAAATATATCCGACAAATATTATCTAGAAAATAATATCTATCACACCCCCACAGTCGAAGCGGTAGGAGGACGAACGCAGAGACTGGATCTGAAGTCTAAAAATAGCTCCCTTGATAAGCCCTTAGTGAAGATGTCCGCAAACTGAAATCGTGAAGGCACATGTAGAACCCGAACTTCACCCAACGCTACCTTTTCCCGAACAAAGTGGATGTCCAATTCCACATGCTTGGTGCGTTGGTGATGAACCGGGTTACTAGAGAGATAGATTGCACTGACATTATCACAATAAACGATAGTAGCCTGTCGAAGGGGACAATGAAGCTCCAATAATAAATTACGAAGCCAATAAGCTTCAGAAACCACATTTGCAACGCCTCGATACTCCGCCTCTGCACTTGATTTAGACAAAGTAGGTTGACGCTTTGCTGACCAAGAAACGAGGTTGTCCCCAAGAAAACAACAATAACCCGATGTGGAACGACGGGTGTCTGGACAACCTCCCCAGTCAGCGTCAGTATAAGTAATCAAGCGAGTAGGAGCAGAAGGATATAAATGTAAACCATGATCAATAGTACCCTGAATACAACGCAGAATGCGTTTTAACGCATCAAAATGCTGCTCCCTGGGATCGTGCATGAATAAGCACACCTGTTGTACCGCATAAGCAATATCTGGACGAGTAAAAGTAAGATACTGAAGTGCACCTGCAAGACTGCGATACAGAGTAGGATCCCGGAATGGAGAACCCGAATTGGCACTAAGTTTAGACTTAGTGTCGACTGGAGTGGCGGCAGGTTTACAGGAACTCATACCTGCACGCTCTAAAATTTCCTGTGCATATTTCTGTTGAGACAATAACATATAAGAGGGTGTGCGTGTAACTGCAATCCCCATAAAGTAACTCAGTGGCCCTAAGTCTGACATAGGAAACTCTGTCTGTAAGCTAGAAATAATTTCCATGCGCAACCTGTCAGAAGAAGTGACTAGAATAATATCATCAACATAAAGCAGTAAATATGCCAAATCGTTCCCTTGCCTAAAAGTGAAAAGAGAAGTGTCACTCTTAGCAATGACGAACCCCAACTTGATCAAATAATTCGCAAAACGTTGATACCAAGCCCTTGGAGCTTGTTTCAAACCATACAGAGCCTTGCGAAGACGACAAACATAGTCGGGTTTACTCCGATCATAGAAGCCCGGAGGTTGATGCATATAAACTGTTTCCTGTAAGTCACCATGTAGAAAAGCATTTTTAACATCTAACTGATGTATGGACCACTTTTAGCCATAGCTAAACTGAGTACTGTGCGAATAGTAGCCGGTTTTACGACCGGACTAAATGTCTCATCACAATCAACTCCAATTTCCTGCGACCTGCCATCACACACAAGACGAGCTTTATGCCTTTCAAGGTCACCATTAGCCTTGTATTTATGCTTAAAAAGCCACATACAATTAACAACATTCACCCCCATAGGTTTAGGCACCAAATCCCAAGTTCCCGTTTTAATTAAAGCACTATATTCATCTAGCATCGCGGCATTCCAATTATGGTCTTGGAGAGCTTGTTTGTGATGTTTTGGTAAAGGGGATTTATGCTCAATGGTCAAGTGAGCATATTTGGGTTTTGGTTTAATAATGCCATGACGGGATCTCGTCTGCATTTGAGGGGAAAAGAGAATGTTGGGTCGAGAAAGAATGGCAGATTGGCGGGCTAGGGGTGTAAAATGGGGTGGACTGTGAGCTGAAAGTTGGGAAATGGGTCGTATAAGAGGCGAGCCCATTTGCGGAGAGCTGGGTGATCCAGCGCCCAAAGGAGGGGACGTTGGACCTGGGCTTGCTCGGTCTGCCTGGGCCGCTGGGTTTCCAGCGCCCAATGGGGTGGGAGACCCAGCGCCTGTTGGCTGGGCTGCTGGTCCAGGTCCGACACCCAGTGGTTGGGCCGCTGGGCTTCCAGCGTCCAATGGGTTGGGATGTTGGACTTGGGCTTGATTATGGGAAGTGGGCTGCTACAATAACACATGGGTTAGCAAAGGTGATCTGTCATCAATGCCCAAAAAATCATAATCTTTTAAAGTGAACTTGTCAATGTCTTTAAAAGGGAAAAAAGACTCATTGAAGGTTACGTGTCGAGAAATAATAATTTTGCGGGTTGCAAGGTCTAGACATTTGTAACCTCGATGATTAGAGGGGTACCCTAAGAAGACACAAGGAGTGGACCTAGGAGCAAGTTTATGAGGAGCAATAGCCGAAAGATTAGGAAAACATAGACATCCAAAAATCCGTAGATGATCATATGAAGGGTTTTACGAAACAAAGCTTGAGCCGGGGTCATGTGCTTAAGAGATTTGGTTGGCAAAATATTAAGGAGATAAGTGGCCGTCTCTAGAGCATGGGACCAATATGAAGGTGGCAAAGAAGCATGGAATAATAGAGTTCGGTTGATATTATTGATGGTTCTAATCATTCGTTCGGCTTTTCCATTTTGAGATGAATTGTGAGGACAAGAAAATCTAAAAACCAATCCATTGTCAAGGCAGAACTTTTTGAAGGGGTCATTGTCAAATTCGCGACCATGGTCATTTTGAAAGCATTTAACAGGACGTTCAAATTGTGTTTGCACATATTGCCGAAAATGTAAGAATGATTGGAAAGCTTGAGATTTATAAGCAAGAGGGATAGCCCAAACATAATGTGTAAAATCATCAAGTAGAACCAAATAATATTTATGACCATTAATACTCCGAATAGGAGAGGTCCACAAATCAGCATGAATAATATCAAAAGCAGAAACAGTATTATTATTTGAATCATGAAACGGAAGTCTAACATGTTTTCCTATTTGACAAGAACTGCAAAGAGAGGGGTTGTGCTCCTTATTAAAAGAAATAAAATTATTGCTCCTAAGAAACTGTAAAGATGAAGGCCCGGGATGTCCTAGACGATCATGCCACGGGTTGACTGCAGTGAGAGAAGTGGCTAGACATGTGCTTGGAATATGGGTTGTGACTGGATAAAGCTCCCCGGCACTATTGCATCTCGTTATTACCCTCCCCGTACGAAGATCCTTCACAGAAAAACCATTAGGGTCAAATTCAATAGACACCGAATTATCAGAAGTAAATTTTCGCACAGAAATTAAATTTTTGATATTTTGAGGTGCAAGTAAAACATCATTAAGCCTAAGGTTATTATTCGGAAGGGATGTATGACCATAACCAGTAATTGGAATGCGATGCCCATTGCCGACTAAAATATGATTATTAGTGCTTAAATTAAAAAGGGGAAGAAGAGTACCGGGATTGTTTGTCATATGAGACGTTGCACCCGAATCCATGTACCATCCATTCTCCGGAGTTGATAAACTCATTGATGAATACGCATTGCCTAGCTCGGTTGGAGTCATCGGTGGGCCATAAGTGGACGGCCCCATAGAGTAGGCCTGCTGAGGTGGCCTATTTAGAATCGGCCTAGGTTGATATTGAGGTGCTGTGGGGAACGGTGCAGGAGGAGCAGCCCATGTTTGCTGTTGTGGCCAGGCCTGTTGCTGATTGGGCCATTGCTGCTGTTGGGCCCAATTAGGCTGCCCAATAGGACTGGGCTGAGGTTGCCAATGTTGCAATTGTTGTTGATTGTTCTGCTGCTGTTGCGAGTTGGCTGGAGCACCACGACCACCAGCTTTACCTCGGCCTTTCCCACAGCCTTTACTGCCACCGCCGCGTCCCTTCCCGGAGACACCACTCCACCGCCCCTGGCGGCGGTTGTTTGCTGCGGCTGCTGCTGTGTGGAGTCGGTCTGCTGTCCCAATTGGTGCTGGGCAACAAATGAGGTTTGTGGTGGTGAGGAATCGTAATTCCGGCGGGTTTCTTCCAATAAGAGCCGAGAACGAGCTGTGTTGAACGATGGCAGGGGTTCGGATTGTGCAATCATGGTGGCCACCGTGTCAAAATTAGTTTTGTTCAAACCCGCGACCAAGCGAAGAACCAATTTCTGATCGGAAACGGGTTGGTCGACGTTGGCTAATTGATCAGCAATGCTTTTCAATTGTTGACAGAACGAGGTAACATTGGCAAAATTATCAAGATGAAGAGTATTAAATTGATTCTCGAGGTATACAGCCCTTGTACTCTTGTTATCTTGAAAAATATCCTTGATGCGATCCCAAATTTGCTGAGCCGTGGCTTTCCTAGACAACACAGTGTTGAGAAGATCAACAGAAATCGTTCCATAAATCCAGTGCTTTACAATAGCATCCAATCGAGTCCAAAACGCATCGGAGATGTCAGTGGGTTTCGGAGTCTTGGGATCGATATGATCAAGAACGTTATATGCACAAGCATGGTTCTCAAACAATTCAACCCATGTGAAATAGTGGACGTTCGCGTAGTCAAGGGTAATCGGGGTTGCTGTCTTGATATTATTGACCGCGAGGGCCGGGTGAAATTCATTCACTGGTGGTTTTGGCGGTGGAGGAGGTGGTGAGTCGCCATCTTTTGACATAGTTGCAAGCTAGGTGAAAAGATCAGTGAAGAAAGGTTGGGCGGCAGTAAGTGAAGCAGAAGCAAGAAAAAAATAAAACTAGGATCGTAACCTAAAGCTGTGATACCATGTTAGAGGACCAATTCAACCAAAAGTTTAAGCTGATGGTTGAGGCCCAAGAATATGGTCCTCTAACAATAACTAACTTTGCCACATCAGCAGCATGAGTTAACAATTTGTTTTAAACAAATCTTTGTAATAATCAAGATATGACAACTTCTGTTTCTTGATCTTGATAACCGACTTAACTAACTAAAGTAACAAATCAACCATCACAGCCATATATATTTCCATTCCAAGTATTCTGTTTTTGTCCTACATGATTATTAAATCATTAGAAAACAACCTTACTCATTTCTTCAATCTCAAATCTTCTGTTTTGTTAACAAATCAGTAATGGCTGGTTCGAGTTTATCACAAAGACGCGAATACAGAGCTATGGAGGAGTGTCCGAGAAAGCGATACGTAAGGTACAACAAATCCATAGGACAAGGTACAACAAAAAAAGTTTATATGGGGTTTGATAAAGTCGATGGGATAGAAATTGCTTGGTCTAAGACGCAATTGACAAATTCATCAAATCAAATATACAAGAATTTGCTTGCTGAAGCTTCTCTGTTAGAGTCATTAGACCATGAAAATGTAATCAAATGCTACCATTCTTGGTACGATGATTCCACTAAAATCTTTCACATGATTACCGAGCTTTGTACTTCCGGAGATTTGAGAAAGTACACCAACAAACACAATCTTGTAGGTAACACCGCGATCAAGAATTGGTCTAGACAGATTCTAAGTGCGTTGAACTATTTTCATGATCGTAGTATACCGATAGTTCATCGAGATGTGAAGATTGAAAACATCTTCATTGATGGAAATTTGGGCACGGTTAAGCTAGGAGATTATGGTTTCGCACGTAAAATTAAACCTGGAAGAAGTCTAACTAGGTGTGTTGGTACGCCAGAAACTATGGCACCGGAAATTCTAGAAGCAGAATATAATGAAAAGGCTGATATATTTTCGTTTGGGATGACTTTAGTGCAGATAGTGACTAAGGAAAAGATGTACAGCGAATGCAACAACGACAAAGAACTAGTTTTCGGAATGATTAGGAGGGGTGAAATGCCTGCCGCGCTAAACAATGCGGTAGATTCTGAGATAAGGCAATTCATTGATAAGTGTCTGCGTCCTAAATCAGAGAGACCTGCTGCAATTGACCTTCTGAATGACCCTTTTCTTGTAAACGATGTTCCTGAAATATCGACAGCAGGTATTAGTGCTGCTAGTATTCAGACTCTGAGAGAGTCTGTGCGTCATCAGGTGGCTAGATTACTGCGTAAAGAACCTGACAAGGAAGAGTTTGACAGCACGACAGACAATTTTCCGGCTTCTAGACCATCTTTAGAACGACAAAGAGAAATGGAGCGTGAGGGTGAGACCTTTGGGTCACAAAAGGGAACATCTGAGACTGGTTCGCCGTCTAGGACACACGAGACATCGACTGATACCTAGTTGATTCTTAAATGGTTTTGGGAATATTGGGATGCTGTCATCATCAGTTTGCTGCAACAGATGGAAGTATAAGGTCAATACACAATTCTTTGGTATTACAAGACTTTTCGACAATATTCATGTATGTTTTAGAGTGATAATTTTGAGTATAATTCTAGGGGTTTTATATACTTTGAGTCTCAATCAGTATAATTGCTTGAAATTAGGCATGTTACTTGTTATTTGTTACTCCTAGTGTTGGCACTTGGCAGGGAGGAAGATGTACTCGTATTATTTTTGATCTTATTTTGTCTTGGCTTCTGTAACCGATAAATTGGCTTACTTCTCAGTTCATACTAAATTATTCTGGATTTTCTCATATTTTTTTATTGAATTTTCATTACTTAGTTGGAAAATGAAAGTTCTGTATTTCGTCCTCTGTAGTATGTACAGAAAATATAATGAAGGCTTGCTTATGCAACAATTTGCATTTAGCCGTATCACAAGCATGCGAAGACATGTTTTGGGTATACAGTTTAACAAATATTTAGAACTAGTGTTTCAGAGTCAAATATATGGATTAAATTGATACTAGTGGCAAAAATTTATTTGCATAATGTTTAACTTAATGAGTGTCCAATTCGATTTTCACAAGATGTTAATCAATTGTGCACAATTAAGATTTACCTAGAGGTTCTTTACAAAAAAAAAAAATTTACCTAGAGGTGATGGTAAATATGTTATAATTATTTTTAAACAACACATCATGAAATTTAACTACTCCGAGTATGTACTAGCTAGATATAACCCAAACCACTTATTACTTTCAACTATACCAATGAACATTGCAAGTACCATACCATAACTAGGGGGATTAAGTTTATACAATAACCATTTTTATACGCCAAATAACGTGACATGAGGATATTGTATATTTCTTATGGGCTAGATGGTTCTAATTGGGTTGAATTTGGTTAACGAGACATTTAGATACAGTCAGTTAGGGTCTAATATAGAGTAACATTGAAAACCGTAAAATTTAGTTATATTACTGTCCAAGAGTAATGCAGAAACTTACTGATTAAAATCGATTTACCCAATCTATCTAACTTTGGGTAAACCATGAATATTATACGAGCTATCGAGTGATGAAGAGCAAGATGATGAGTCAGGACCTCGTCGATTATTATCTGTTTGGTTTCCTGTACTATCCAATTGATTTTGCTGCAACGTATGAATTCTGAGATCGATCAACTTCATTCATTAGTATGTTTGACAATATTCTTTAGTGTGTATAAGTACGGTTGCTAGATTTTGGGCTATGGATTCCTAGTTTACAGAAGGGAGGGGGAGTTATTCTTTAGGTTTTTTTTGGTTGAAGGGGAGTTATTCTTTAGTTAATTTGTTTGATTAACTGTAAAAAACATTGATGTTGATAAGATTGTAGATTCTTGAAGATTTTATCATCCAGTAGCGTTTATTGAGATAATCAACCTACGTGCAGTTGAGCATTGTGATTTAAGCCCAGTACTCATCCTACTTAACCATGCTACAAAGAGAGCCATTCACAGGTTATAAAGACTAGACATCACAAGGGAATATCGTTTGATACTCCAAAAACAACCAGAATTTAAAATAGTCTATGGCTCCCACATGGAATATCAAGAGCAATACTATTGCACTTCAGAGAGCTTAAGAGTAACACAGCAGATCAACAGTTTGATACCCAATGTCCCAATCCCATCCATATTCAAACCTAATGCACTCAATTAAATTGGAATTAAGAAGCTTCCATCAATCAGTCTCAAGCCTAAGCACATGGAAAAATTCTCATTCTATTAAGTGAAAAAGAAAAATTACAAACTGGAATGTCTGGAACAGCAGTTTGATCAATGTTTGGGTTTTTCCAATAATGATATGAGGATAAATTAATGAAAAATCAGGGAAGTACCACAACACCGCCCTACCCTAGAAATATACATGCTCTCAAGATATCACGTATACCTTTATCTACCAATAGCAGAAACAAGTACAGCTACGACTCCAACTGCACGGGCAATCTCAAGATATTATCGACCAAAAGGTACTAAGAAAACCCCTGAACTTCGATATTAGCACTATTTACAGTAATATCATTTTTCTTTATAATTTAAGCCATTTAATTCCTCTCTTGATAAGTTAAAGGGAAAACAAAAGGAGGGCTATAAGCCAAACCAGATAAATAGACCACCAAATATATTATATAAATAGAGCACCCAAAATATTATGTACAAAAACAAAGAAGCTCAAAACGGAATCACTGAACCCAGATGAACATCAATCTGATACTCGAACCCTTTAATCATCTTATTTACGAGTACACATTCAAAACAGAGAAATTGTGTGACTTGCACCGAAAATTCAGCACATATATCATCAACAAAAAAACACCTAATCACATGCAACACAAAGGCAATAAGATATGCTCTAAGAGATTGTTAATTACCTATTGCATCAAAGTAGTCCCTCTCATCATATCCATGTGGTCAAATACATCTCAACTGAAGCATGAGCCTATCTCATTGATACCTCATGACATGGCACAAGAAATCAGGGTTTCAATAATATTTTCTATTTCGAACCTCTACCTTGAAGCTTCTTCCTTGCCTCTTCACTGCAAAAAAAATTATTGATCTTCCCCTGCAAAAACAAAAGACTTAACATAAGCCTTGGAAAACAGAACAGTATTTTTGGCTTAATAGTTCTGATATTTTAAACCATGCTTAACCCAAACTATTTTCTGGGGCTGAGAGGAAATAGACACTGACCTGCAAGTCTGTAACTCTTCTAAACACATAGCTTTTGGTGGTGGGCGTAGAAATTTTTGTAATGGGTCAGAACATATTCCATCTTCCCCAAACATAGCTTCTGATTCTTCCGTCACAAGATGAAAAAGTTGTAAACCATCTACTTGTTAAGACAACTGAGGAGAGTCGACCAGATTATTACAGTTGTCCTCCGTTGAATATCTGCACCAAAGCACAAAACATATAGAGTTACTTATTTGGATACATCATACATGATTTTATATCAAACAAACCATACACACTCCATCCTTTTTTCACATTTCAATAACCAAAAGTACCATGATTATACTATTTGTAAAGAGAGAAAAAAGAAAATCTGTAAAATTTCTAGTCCTTCAATAAGACTACTTCTGCATTCTAGTTTCTTTCTGACATATTTAAAGCAGGAAACAACATACTACTTTGATGGAAGGATTACAAATATTATGGATACTAACCATATTTTAAGCAAATGAAAATCTGTGAAATTCTAGTTCCTTATAGAAACATATTTTAAGTTGTGTTACTAAAACTTGGCAAATTAACTTTGATGGAACGATTACAAACGTTAACCAATGACTCTATGAGTACCATTGAGCTCTTCCACGTAAGCGACTCGGCCAGCATCCGTACCCAGTATTTCTCCATCCTGAACAAACCACAACAGCTCATTCATTAACCATAACAACATAAGGATGAAAACTTCATAATAATTAAAATTTTATGCACCAATTTATCCTCAAACTCTTACTTCTTTAGAACTATTTAACCCTCAGCAAGCAAAACGCAAGAATTTGAACAATTACAACCCCAAATAAATTCAACCATACAAAAAATAGAGCTATACTCAGGAGACATAGCAACCTTATCATCGAAATCCAAATAATCAAATGGTTCTGCAACACATTAGCAACCAAATATGATTCAATTATCAAATTAAGGCTCTTAAATTTACAGAGAAAGGGTCCAATTTTATAGTTAAATCCTAACATTAAAGGCAAACAACATTCAAATATCAAATCACGCTCAAAATTTTCCTATTATATCGAATTTAGAAAAACCCAAAATTGAGCATACTGAGAATTAATTTAACGGTAAACCCTAGATTGTGAAATTAATATTCCATGTTTACAAAAAGAAACAAAATCTTACCTTAAAAGCTGCTCAATCGCCTCAATTGATCGAAATTAGAAAGTAAATGAATGACAAAGTTTGAGTCTTTGAGAATCAACGGCTCAAAGTTTAGGGTTTGTGAGTTTTAGTGAAGAGATTTGGAGGGATTTTTTTTGTTATTTTTTTTATTTAAATGAGAATTTGGAGGGAATATTTTTTACGCCTTTTTTTTTTTTTTTTTTTTAATACTAGTTGAAGGAAATTTTTATACTCCGTAGACCGTAGGCAATTAAAAGTAGTAAAAATTTTATTTTTTGGAAGATTAAAATTAGTAATTTTAAAATTAAAATTAGTAATTTTTATTTTATTTTTTGATACAAAACCAAGAATATCTTAAAAAAAAAAAAACAATAATTTCCTAACTAATCTAATTTAAAAGGTTGCTAATAAATTTTAAAAAAATAATAATAAATAAAGGTTGCTAAGAAAAACAACTAATCACAAATTTTAAGATAAACTTGCGTATTGCATTTGTAATTGATGTAGAATTTCGTAGCCGTGGCTTTGATCTTGTAAATGTTTCCGGTGCGAGCAACGGGTCATTGAGGAGTTCAACTGCCGAAGGTCTTTCGCAAGCCGTCGGAACCAAACACTTTTCAATCAAGTGTCGAACTTGTAAATCTGTGACTTTGCTTAGAGATTCTGGCATAACACCCGACTTTATCCTTTGGGAACGTTCATTCACATCACCACAACATTCGTTGTATGGAGATTCACCCGTAAGCATTTGAAGAAAGCACATCCCAAAACCGTAAATATCAACTAGCTGAACGGGATAATATTGTTTTTCAAGAAACATCGCGACACCAAAATTTGCTATCATTATCCGGCCTGTACTCCCATCAACATAGATGTTACTACAATTCAAAGCGCGGTGCACGATTGGAGGATTTCGAGAGTGAATATATCAAAATGAACGTGTGTTTCAACCCTTCAAGGATCTGTCTAGCAAAATCCTTAATTGCCTCGATATCAAAATGAACGTGTGTTTCGAAGTAGTCTTTCAAACTCCCTGATGTATAAAGCTCAGTAATCATGTTAATTGATTCCGTATTAATCCAATAATCATAGCACTTGATAATATTTTCATGATCTAATGACTTCAAAAGACTTGGTTCAGCCTTCACACTTTTAAGATAGCTTATGTTATCGAATATATCGTCTGTTAACACAGTCTTATGCCAAGCAATTTCTATTCCTTCAATTTCATCAAAACCTTTGTATATTGTTTTTGAGTCCACTTTGCCTATGATCTCGCCGCACCTTGTGTATCGTCCAGTTGAATCGGTTTCGACAACCTCGAGACCGTTGACACCAATTGATCCAATGATGGCCATCACTAAATCAGCCAGTCAACAAAGAAACAGAAAAAAGAATTTATTTGATTTAATGGCTAGGAATTTTTGTGATGAAAATTTTGTACAATGCAGCAAATATATAAAGGTGAGATGCAATTATAGGCTAGTTAAGTTGTTTTAGGGTTCTAAGTGGTTACGAAATTTCAGGGTGTACTTTTGAATTATTTTTTTTTAATAGTTTAAGTGTTGACTATAAAATTCCTTAATGATAACATCGGAGATAAGATAGGAAAACTTTTTGTGTAAAAAAAAAAATAGGAAATTTTTTTTTAAAATCAAATTTCTTTATTTGACTTCCGTTAGATTATTAAAAATCTAAATAGATTCTGCCCTTTGATTTGTTAAAACAAGTTTAATTTATAAGATAAATATTTTAGCATCAAATCAAATAAATAATGCTTAACCAATACCACTTGAAATTTATTCACAAATGGCGTTGAATCATTCTAAATAGACTTTGCACCAAGCTTAACCAACAACTTGAATGTTAATTAAGTTTAGTATGTAATTTGGTTGTACTCTGAGAAAAGGATGACAAATTAATCCGTTCTTATTTTTAAAAAAATCTCGTAATTTATTACTTCCCAAATTAAATAAGGAATTTATTTTTGTTAAATATCAAAGAAAGAGGATTTCTGTTTCTTGAATCTTAATAATCTACTTAAGATCAACTAACTATGCCATGTAACAACTTAAGATTGCAATTATATTTACCAGACTTTGCACCAAAAAAAAAATTAAAAATAAAAATATATACTTCCTCTGTTCTTTTTTACTTAACATGTTTCTTTTATCACGCTTGCTAATGCAAAACTTTAACGATCAATAACTTAAATTCTCCATAAGTAAAAATTTCAAAAGTTATATATTATGATAGTACTTATTGAGACGAATCCAAAAAGATCACATATGAATATATTTTTCCTTACATATTATTCACAAAAGACGGTCAAAGGAGGAGTGGTGAATATTGTAAAAGTCAAAGCGGGTCAAGTAATAAAGAACGGAGGAAGTATCAACTAGAGTTAAACTTTTATACCAATTCTTTCTTTAGTTTCTTTTCTGTTGGTAATTTAATTAGTCACTCATGGCAGATTTGAGTTCATGATCCAAACGCGTGGCTATGGAGACAGACCTGATTAGGCAATACATAAATCTACAATAGTGGCATAGGAAGTGTTTACAAGGGCATTGATAAACATCTAAGGTATAGAAATAAATCATTAAGCTCTAAGGAAAGTTGTGAAAAATAATCTATAGAAGCTAGAATGCAGCCCTTAACATAACTCGAATCAAAAACATAATTCGTATTCTTGACAAAAGAATTAAATCAAAAAGAGTCTTAATTTCGTATCATTATCTGTCTCAAACATCTTATTTGATATATTTAGAGATGATGTATAGTTTATGCTCCAATTCAATCATATTATGGTAGTCATATTAGATACAGAATTGAAAACCAAAGTAAGGCTAGGAAGAAAAACAATTTGTGTATACCAAGTATTATATGCAATCAACTAACTCAATAATGTTCATTTATTCAAATCAAACACTTATTACAACTGATGAAAATCAATCAACAAACGAAAGAATCAACCCCTCCCCTACACCCTACACACACACCATACATGATTACACCCTCAGCAGTTACTCTAACAACTGAGAAATCATACATTTTATTATTCCAACACTAAGTTTTATTGAAGAAAAATGATAAAAGAACAAACTAAGTAGCAAATTTCAAACAGTAAGTTGAGGCCGGCATTTGAAGAGCACTTTCAATTCAGAAGATGCAGGAACATACCCTGTGCAATCTTGCTCTGAGGGTAATTGGCTCAGTCAAATAACTCGGTAATGGTGCAACAAACGGGTCCTTCAAGAGATCATGTGCCGAGGGTCTATGATAAGCCAATAAACACCTTTGAGTAAACTGATGAACTTCAGCATTGTCTTCTGCCACTTTCTGTATTTCAACAAAATCAAGGCCGCCTAAACGCACATGTCTATGTAATTCCATCGTTTCCTTCGCACTACATTTGTTTGCCCAGACCATCTCTAGCACGCACGTTCCGAATGAGTAAATGTCCACCAGCTCGTTGTAACGTCCTTGGGTAAACTCAGTAGACTTGTAACGTGACCCAACCAATGTCTGATTACACAACCCCTCTTCAAGAAAACACGCAAACCCGAAACCTCCGATTTTTACATCTCCTGTCTCTCCATTCACATAAATGTTCTCGCAGATAATGTCACGGTGCACAATTTGCGGTGTTTGGTTGTGCAGATAACCAATTCCACGCAGAATCTGATCCGACCAATTCTGAATTGCATTATGACCTGATATCTTATGATTTCTGAGATACTGTAACAAGTTTCCTGAAGGAAAATACTCAGTAATCATGTTTATGGTTTTTGCCTCGTAATCAATCCAAGAATCGTAGCATTTCACCACATTTTTATGATCTAATAACTTCATCAGACCAGCTTCTGCACATAACATCTCAAGAATTTCCTTATTCTGTAGCAAATTCTCTGTTAGCTCTGTCTTAGTCCAAGCAATTTCGATACCAGCAACGTTGTCGAATCCCTTGTAAACTTTCTGCGTACTACATTTCGATTTTCTATCATACCATATGTGTTTCCGATTCGAGCCATAAGTCTCATACGTCGAATCACCTCCTGGAATTATCTCATTGACCCTTATGTAATCTCCATCATAATAGATAATCGATTTACCTTCTCCAATCATCCCATCGTACCTAACATACCGCCTACTCAAATCACTCTCGACGATCCTACTGTCACTGCTGTTACCTCCCTGCGACCCAGATGTCGTAACATCAGATTTTTCCCCTTGTAATCTTGCCACCTGATCGCGCACAGTCTCTCTGAGAGTCTGAACTGTAGCAGCACTAATACCTACTGCTGTCGATGTTTCTGAAACATCGTCGTCTGCAAGAAACGAGTCCATCAGAAGGTCATTTGCCTTAGGTCTGTCAGATTTATGACGCAGACACTTATCAATGAACCGCCTAATCTCAGAGTCTTTCACACTGTATAGCACAGCAGGTGGTTCACGTTTCTTAATCTTGTCGAAAACGAGTTTTCTGCTCTCGCATTCGCTGTACAGCACTTCCTTAGACAGTATCTGTAATATGGTCAGCCCAAAAGAGAATATATCAGCAGCCTCGAGATAATCTGACTTGCTTAAGATATCCGGCGACAGTGTTTCTGGAATACCATCATAGCCAGTGTACCTTTTTTCATCATCAAGATGCAACGCGAATCCGAAATACCCGAGCTTAACTCTTCCAACATTTCCATTAACATAGATGTTTTCAATCTTCAAATCACGATGAACAACCGGTACATTATGCTTCGTGTGAAGATGATGCAACGCGGTTAGAATCTGTCGACACCAGTTCTTGATCGCGGTATTACTGTCATCGAGAGTATGTTTGCTGATGTACTCTTTCAGATTTCCTGAACTAAAATGCTCAGTAATCGTGTTAGTAACCGTGTTACGAGCTCCAGGGGTATTACCAGGTGTCCAAGAATGGTACAATGTCAACATATTATCTTCTGGGAAAGTCGGATAAGACATTATTCGATTGAATTCGTCTGACAACTTGGTTGTCTTACACCAAGCAATTTCTTTACCATCGAACCTATCGAACCCATTGTAAACTGTTCTGGTGCCACTTCTTGCTATGATTTTGTCGTACCTTACATATCGGCCATCCGGACTCACCTCCTCAACTCTGTATTCGTCTTTCGGTGATGATCCTGACGAGCTCGAAGCAGCCATTACTGAATTTGTTAAACAAACATATGGTTTGGGATTGAAATGATGACTAAGGAAGGTTGTTTTCTGTTTTTTGAGGAAAAATAGAGAAAGTTTGCTTATAATTTGTGTTGCTGATGAAACAGAGAAATTTTGGATCAAAAGGAGAATGTAAAAACAGAACTCTAATGATGATTTATACAAGGGTTTGTTTAAGAGAAAGGACGGATTATATTGATGAATATAATTTTGTAGAACAGAATAATTGGAAATTTGGAATGGGTTACTGAATATCTATAACGGCTTGAGGTAAATATCTAGTTAGTTATGGCAGTTTAGTCGGTTATCAAGAAACAAAATCACCCTTTCTTGATTTTTGGAATGGGTAGGCACTTAGTAGATATTTATAGCTGTTTAATCTTTAATGTAACTAACTAGTCTGTTGTGGCAGTTAAAACGGTTATCAAGGAATAGAAATAACATTTCTTAATATTCTATTTTTTCTTTCCTTCAACTTTTATTCAAGAGGTTTTTTTTTTGGAAAATTTCTTAAATTTTAATTCAAGATATTTTTATTCTAAAAATAGGAATTGAGTTGTCTCACGCCATA
This sequence comes from Chenopodium quinoa, assembly GCF_001683475.1. NCBI lineage: Eukaryota > Viridiplantae > Streptophyta > Magnoliopsida > Caryophyllales > Amaranthaceae > Chenopodium > Chenopodium quinoa. The sequence continues at coordinate 2,143,193 of NW_018744821.1, read as the reverse complement.
TGTCATGTTATTGAAACATCAATTAACTAAACCTAAGGTAATACATGTAATGCACTTTTTAATCAGAATTACTCAACCTCCTCTGATCTATAATTTTTTCAGTGAGTAAATTAGTCTTTAATATTTTATTTTATTTTATTTTATTTTTTTGGGGAGGAAATGTGCAAATTTGATCTCCAAATCTCGACTTTCAAATTTTCAGTCTTTTGTCCAGTCTGGTTTAATTTGATGATATAGGAACAATTCTTGCACTACTTTTAATTTGATTAGTATGCCTCTAGTCGATATGTGACTAACAATTATATGTATTCCATATAAGGCTTGTATAAATACTTGACATTACTCATTTTGATCCTCACCATAATAACATTACAATTATTTTGAAATGAGAGGAATATATAAATATTTCGCTCTAGATGACAAGATGCAAGTAAATAACTTAAGTTGTTATCCAACATTAAAATAATGTCAATGTAGCAGCTATACTAATATCAAATTTTTTGAAGGAAGGCTTATCAGATTTAGTAGCATCTTCATTAAAAATCTATTTATATTCTATGTCACATTAAAGTTTTTGAAATTTACAATTTAATTTTTGTTCCTGGCTACTATCTTTGCTCATTTATCTAAACGGCCTAATATTCTAAACCCTTATGTCAACAATTTATTCAACGGCCTCAAGTTGTTTCAATCGGGTTATTCCAGGGTTATATAATCTTGTTTAATTTGTGCTGACAATATGAACAAAGTTGTGAATTCAATAGTTATGTAGAATAAGAATTACTCCAATTAAGCAATCGTATTTACAATTAAGCAATAATGTTATATGATTCAAATCAAACCATTATAACAAAATAAGTGATGAAAATTAAACGGAAGTGAACCCCAACCTCTCCAACACGGCAACACACACGCATACATGCTTAACAGCAATATTCATACATTTATATATTGACACACAAAGTAAAATTAGTAACATAACTTGAATCAAATACGTAATTTGCATTGTACTCTTAGACAAAAATTAAAATTAAGAAAGTCTTACAATTAACTAACTTTCATATACTTTCTTATGATTTTTTTTATGCTGAAACTAGTTTTGTAGAAAAATGAGAATACTTTGATGAAAGTAGATTTGTAATTTGTAGAATGTTCTTAAGAGAAAACAGAATGCTTTGGAAATTGTTGATGAATGATTTATTTGATGGAAGATCGATTTTTATAACTGTAATTATAAGTTGTCAGTTATATTCCAAGAAACAAATTTATCTTCTGGATTGGCTTAGCTTTAGTTTGTTGCGGCAATTATGTAAGTCAGTTATTATGAAACAAAATCCCCTTTTTCTTGATATTTTTAGTGATTTTTTTTTTTTTTTTTGAAAGCACAAATACGGGAATTCATTACGGAGTAATAGAGATCAATTTCCACCAAACTTGTGAGCCTCTAGGAAACGGACCAAAAGTTACATACTCAACATTACCCCCCCCCCCCTATCCCACCTCGCTATGAGGTGAGCTAAGGTGTTCCCCTCCCGCTTAACAAATTTCGACATTTCCAAATCTATCCATAATCAAGCACATTATAAGCAACAACATTAAGCTTAATGAGAAAATCAATAAACATATTCACCTAAGCCAATTATGCAATATTATTTTATAAAAAAGGACTTTTTATAAGGAACTACCTTATACATGTCACATTTTGTAAAAAAAAAGTACCTTATTAACAAAATGTTGTATAAAAATACCTTTTAAACAATAGATGTTGTAAGAAACTACATTATAAAACAATTAATGTTCTAAAAAGCTGCCTTTTGTCAAATTATTGCATTGAATAAAAGACGTTTAATGACCCAATTTCTATCATATTTTCTTCTTTTTTTCACCCAATTTCTTCATAGCTCCCTTATAACCCTTAACTAGTGAGTAGCTCGGGCGTTGCCCCGAGTTGCTACTGTTGTAGACATACAATCGATAAATTTTTTTAAAGACTTTTCAAAATTTTAATTGTCATTGTCAAACCCAAATTGAGTTTTTTTTTTTGAGAATTTTTTTTAAACAAAAATAAAAATTAAACCTTATGGTTTACACTTATATAAAATTTTTGTACATATTAATAACATACTTATTATTTTGCTTAGATTGTGAAATAATTATTTTTCTTATAAGAGGCTGAGGGATCGATACTCCTTATCTTAACGTTTTTATATGGAATAAAGTTGGTTGTTTGAGTGGTGACGTGGCATCATGAATTGATGGAAAGATGACGTGAACACAAAAGAGAGTACGTGGTACAACGACATTCTTAAACACGTTTTTTAAGATATAGTATAGATAGATTCCTCTTATCTTTCATTATTAAATTAAGCACATGGTAGCAACTTACAACATTGATATTTTTTACATTCCTAAGAAATCTATTAACATAATTCCCTCCATTTTTTTTTCCCTGTTACACATTGATTGCAATTGAATTCATTTATTTTAATTGAGCATGGTATTTTATACTGTAGGAATTTGCAATTGGACTACCTAATCTAGGCATTGTACAATATCATTAGTTTGATCAATTAAATTGCGATTGAATTTCACTAATTTATCAAAGGCAAAAATATTGTTTGAACACATTTATAAATTGAAAATATAATACATTGGGTAGTACTTCAGCTCTACAACCATTACAGTAAACTAATTCAGCAATTAATGCTCATTCATACAACTATACAAATCAAACAAACACTTAAATCTAATAACAAACTAAACAATGCACATACCATGTGTGACTAGAACCTCAACATTAATCTAAAGTTGAGTGTGTAATCATACACTTGATTATTCAAACACTACGCGCTATAAACTCCTTGACATACCTTGAATTAACGATACATTTTATCTAAAAAAAATTTGAAATTCGTACCAAAGAATTGAATCAAATCGAGCCTATGGTCTTGCGAGTTAATGACAGCTTCCTTAAGGACACCAACCGGCTTGGAATTGGTATGCCTTGTCTTAGCTTCGCTCACCAACCTTATATTTCAGGATGAGGTTAAAACAAAATGGGGTGATTTCAACATTATCCCAATCCGACCCATTAAAATCAAGTAAAACAAATATCATCAAAACCCACAAAAAATACAAAAACAGAAATAGTATGACCACTTTTTCGATCAGTCAAAAATGGGTCCTTCAATAGCTCACTTGCCACGGGTCTTTGAGATGAAGGCACCAAACACCTTTCAATGAACCTCTTGAGTTGAGGGTCATACACTTGTTCCAGTGCAACAGGCATAACACCGGACTTAACAGCATCATCAATGTCAGCCAAATTCTTGTATTCGCTGTATATATTTTCGCAACTCACCATCTGTAGTACAGTCATCCCAAAAGAGTGTATATCAGCGAAATGATTAAACTTACAGCTAAAAACCTCAGGTGCCCTGTACTCTGGTGCACCAGCAGTAGTATTGTAAAATTACTCGGTTCTTTATACACCGCGACACCAAAATCTGCTAGCTTAACCATGCCTGAGTCCTCGTCAACAAAAATATTATCAACATTAACATCAAGGTGTATAATGTTCTGACTGTGAAGATGATGTAACGCGCTTAGAATCTGTCAGACACCATTCCTTGACTACAGCAGTACTATGAACAAGATCATGTTCAAGAATGTAATCCCTCAGATTTCCCGAAGTAAAAAGATCAGTAATACCATTGATGGTGTTTATTCCATCATACCAGTAAGTGTAACACTTATGTTCTGATGATTTAACGACTTCCACAATTCAGCTTCTTGACAGCATTTCTTTAGCCCTGCTTCACCAATTTGTCCGACCTCGATTTTACTCCAAGCAATTTTAACATCATTGTATGTGTCTAACCCTTCGTATACTTTCTTCGAGGTCTCGATTCCGATCACATTATTGAACCTTATGAATTGCCCTGTCGGATCCCTCTCCAAATCATCAGGATTGTTTAGGATCTCCTCAATCTCATTATCGTTTCGAGAACTCAAAGCCATTACTAATCAACAGAGAACTCTGGAAATAGAAGAGAAGTTGGAGAAGAAGAATCAGAGAAAGTTTTATTATGAGAATTGTATTATTACAACAAGAGAAATGAGCATTTATACTAGAGTTTGTTACAAGTTGTTCTAACAAACTTTTCTAATCATAACAGAATTGCTGACTAGGACAATCTGAGTTGGCAGAGAGCATGGCTAGGCTTGACTGCTACGTTGCTGCTTTGGTATGCTGTGAACTTAGGCTAGTTTTGCAGGGGAAAAAAAACAGAGAGATTTCTTGAGATTTGTGTTTGTGTTGATGAAAGTAGTTTTGTAGAATGCTCTTAAGATGAAAAAAAAAACAGAATACTTGAAAGATTGTTGATAAATGAGATTTATCTTCTTAGATCTTAATATATTTATAGTTGTAAGTTGTAACTGTAATTGTAAGTTGTTAGTTGTAATCTAAGTAACAGATTTATCTTCTTCGTGGGTTAGCTTTTAGTTAGTTAGGCCGTTTTTAAATCGGTTATCAAGTAACTGAAATACCCTTTTCTCAATCCTTATTTAAAAAAGTTTCTTGAAATTCATTCATTAATTTTTTGGAAAATTTGCAAATAGCAGCCATTAAATTTTTTTTTTTTGCAAATTGCAGCCCAAAAGTTCGTATAAATTGTAAATTGCACCCCAATTCAACTTTTATATCGATTAACTTGTCGAAAAATCTTCAGTTAAGGTTTTAAGGGCCATTTTAGCCCTTAAGAATTCGAATTGAGCTCGAAATTAGCAAAAATATAATGTAAGTGCCTCGTTTTGCGTAACAAAAATATATCAATTTGTGGAAAACTGTAAAAAAAAAAAGAGACACCTACGTTATTTTTTTGCTAATTCCGAGCTTAATTCGAATCCTTAAGACTAAAATGGCCCCTAAAACCTTAAACGAAGATTTTTCGACATGTAAATCGATGAAAAAGTTGAATTTGACTGCAATTTACAATTTATATGAACTTTTGGGCTGTAATTTGCAAAAAAAAAAAAAAAAAAAAAAAAAAAATCTTAAATGGTTGCAATTTGCAAAGTACGAACTTTAAATGGCTGCAATTTATAAATTTTCCTAAATTTTTAATTACAAGTAAGATTTTTTTTTTTTTTAATTGACTAGATATTCATTCTAATCTCTAAAGAAAAAATTAAACGAAAAAAAAATCCATCATTACTTTGCACTTATTTAAACTACATTTCCCTCAAAAAAATAATAAATAAATTACATCAGTAACAGTTTCTTTTGGCACTAATCATTTGCAAAATTTTCCATCTATGCATCAAGGATTATGTATGTCTACCTGAAAAGTTTGATTTTTACATTATGCTGCTATGTTAATTACATTATCAATATGACTACTCCGTGGTAACTCTTACTAAATGGGACTTATGGGAGTTCGTAATTTTTAACAATGCTTACCTACACATGAGTAGTAATAATAATACCTTCTTCTTCACTAATAAGAATAGTATGCAAAATCTATTTATTAATCTTTTAAAGTTTTAATAATTTGTCACAATGTCATCTTCTAAATTAGTAAGTTTGCTTCAATTTCACTATCTAGTTTTAGTTTGGGAAATTTTGATTTTTAACACCTCCAAAAAATCACTTATTTGCTTTTACCACCTCCATAAAAAAACTGCAGCTCATATCATTAATAGGATGCCCTATAATTCTTATAGTTTGTCTCTCCCTATCAGAAATTCTTAGGTGTAAAACCCTCAACTGATCACCTAAGAATCTTTGGTTGCCTTTTCTATATGTCAACTGTCAAACAAGGCAGAACAAAGTTTGATCCCAGGGCAAATCCGATCCTTGTGTCTTTATTGGCTATCCTGCTGCTCCGAAAGGATATAGAGTTCCTGGTCTCACTAATAACAAAATATAGTTTTCTATGAAAAGAATTTCCCATACACCTTACCTTCCCATGAACCAAATTCTGTCCCAGACCTACCTTTCAAAAATTTTCTACCTGTTTCTACTCCTATATCAGACTTTATATTTGATGATTTACCGGATATTTTACAACCTTAACCTTGTAATCCTACTCTAATCTCACAAATCCAGCCAATTTCACATTCCCAAACACAACCTGTATTTCCTGTTCCCCTTTGTGATGAGAATACAGATTATGTTTAACTCAGAAGATCATCAAGACCTAAACACCACAAAGATTATATACCTACCATTTCTACCAGAAACAAACCTAATGTTAATTATTAGCAGCAGCATTGGTGTAACATGGTGTTTTTTAAAGAGTTGGCTTCTAAGCATAGAGCTTTTGTGGGTTCTTTGCATCACATTATTGAGCCTAGTACTTACAAGGAAGCTACTAAAGATCCTAATTGGGTACAAGCTATGGAAAAGGAAATCTCAGACTTGTAGTCAAACAAAACTTGGGTTCTAGTTAACTTTCCCAAGGATAAGAAAGCCAATGGTCTATGTGGGTTTTTAAGGTCAAATTAAAAGCTGATGGTACTATATAAAGGTATAAGGCTAGTTTGGTGGGAAAATATGTAACACCCCCAAATCTCCCTCTACGTGAATACTATATTTATACGTATACAAATACCATAGAGATAGAGTTGGGCGTATTACCGCCACGTGAAAACGTAAGGCTTAATTAATTACTCAAATTGCAGCGGAAAAATAAATAACTTTTATTAATAATATGAATAACCATAATAACTGTTTCAAAATAAACCAATAAAAACTTGTCCATACATAAATAAAATTAACTCCTATCTATGTGATCCCAATCCCGACTCTAGTATGCGTACGAACAACTTCACACCTGAAATCAAGACTGCTTACCAAAATGGTAAATAGGGCGATCCAAAACAAAAAGGAAAACAGATTAGCAAAAACGCTAAGTACGTATAAGTGCAAGGCATGTAAATACTTTTATTAGGCAAACATGCTTTCGAAATAACCATTTAAATTTAAACCTGTCACGAGTCACTTTCCAAAATTAAACTTTCCAAAAATAATTAAACCTTCCAAGGGTAGTAATATCCATCAATAAAAGCTTTCCAAACCAATAGATTTCCAATTTATAAACTTCTCAATTTTTGATATATTTCCAAATCAATTTTCCTCACCTAAGTGTGCACATCCCCCAAGAAAGTTATATTATACTCGAGGAAAGACCAGATCATACAAAGCTCATGGTCTTACTTAACCAGTCCCGGGTAGAGGGACAATTAAAATATCAAATACTCAGGCTCACAATGAGCTACAAATTAATTAAACCAAGCGATTTATAACTCAAACAACTTTTATTAAATCGATCAACATTTAGAGATCAAACCTTCAAATCATAAAATTATATACTTTAACTTGTCATGAAAATTGTTAACTTAAATATTCATACGCAACATTTATTCAAACAATCATTAAAACACGCATTCAAAAATTGTATCAAGGACCTAGCCACCTATACATACCTCGATCACGAGAACAAAAAGGTACGACTACTAAACTTGACCACGATCGGGAGACTCTTCCTACACAAATAAAATAACCTTAATTAATATAAGGTTAACAAAATAACACAAAACCAAAAACACCATTCTATTGTGCATGAACTACCTGAATATTAACCTTTATCAAAATAGTGCTATTAGTATAGTTGGGTGGTCGTTGGTGGCGGAAGAGGTAGTTGTTCGGTGGCAACAACTTGGTTATGGGTTGCAGAGTTTATTTAAGCTAGATAGAGTAAGAAGAAGGGGTGATGGGATAGAGAGTAGAGAAGAGGATTTCTGATTTTTGGTGTGAGGAATTGTGAAGTGTTGAGGGTCTATTTATAGTGTTTAAGGGGTAGTAAGATAGAGTTAAAGGAGGATTGAGATTAACATGGGAACATGATGAATGTAAGTTTGTTAAATGAATATGAGTGAAATTTAGTCTAGGTTAATTTATGTGGAAAAGAAACTAATGAAAGATATTAGAGAAAAAAAAATAAGATAGGTGTTAATTGGTTAGGGAGATAAGTAGGAAGTAATATAGATTAAGATACTTAGCTTAACAAAGGTTGTTGGAGATAAGCATCACCCAATTCTCACGGCCAAATTTTTTTTTTTTTTTTTTTAAATAAATGAAAATAATACTTAAATAAGTAATTAACAAAAATATATTTTAGATAATATTAAACTAAATTAGTTGTAAATCATTTTAGATATTAGCTTAAAAAAAACTCTTGAAATTGCTAGTATAAAATATAAACCGACCTTTAAAAGATAAATAAGCCTATATTATTAATTTAGAAATCCAAAAATAATTAATTATTCAAATGATTAAATACTTATATTTGGCGCCAAAATTTAAAATTCATTTTGGCTCCAAATTAAATAATTTAATAACTTTCCAAAATATTTTCTAAAAGTCAGGTTATTACAAAATATTACAATCAGAAACTTGGGATTGACTATCAGGAAACATTTTCACCTGTTGTACGAAGATGGCTACAGTCAGAACTTTGATTTCTATTGCAGCTGATAAATCTTGGGATTTGTTTTAGCTTGATGTCAATAATGCTTTTCTGCATGGGGATTTAGATGAAGTGGTATATATGAAAGTTCCTGAAGGCATGCCAAATCCTGAGAATAAAGTCTGCTTACTTTAGAAATCCTTGTATAGCCTTAGCTTAAGCAGACTTCCAGGATATGTTTTGCCAAATTATTGATTGAACTTAGGGTGCTTGGTTTTGTTAGTCTCACTATGATAGCAGCCAGTTCATCTTGAGGAAAAATGTTTAATCACCTTGGTTGTAGTGTATGTAGATGATATAATCATCACTGGTGATGATTAACTTCAATCAGTTCCCTCAAAGCTCATCTGCATCACACCTTCACTATTAAGGATTTGGGAAAACTTTCCTATTTTCTTGGCACTGAAGTTAGGTATATTCCTTTAGGGATTTCTCTATCTCAGAAGAAATACACTATTGAGCTATTAAGGGATTCAGGTATTATATATTTCAGGTCTGTAGTGACACCGTACCATTACCAATTAATCTAAAGTTGAATGCTGATGATGGAGCCTTGATTAGTGATCCCGAGTACTCAGGAAAATAGTTGGGAAGCTGAATTTTTTATGTAACACTAGATATGATCTGTCTTATACAATTCAAACTCTCAGCCAGTTTTTGCAGTCTCCAAGAGAACTTCATTTGCAAGCTCTAAGACATGTTCTGAGGTATATTTCTAGTAGCTTAAGAAAGGGTATCTACTCAATAGTTCTATTCCTTCAGTTTTACAAGCATATTCAGATTCAGATTGGGGTGCTTGCCTTGATAGCAGGAGGTCTATAACTAGATGGGTTCTGATGCTAGGAACTTCACCTATTAGCTGGAAATCCAAGAAACAAAATAATGTGTCTAAATCTTCAAGTGAGTCAGAATACAGAGCACTTGCTTTTGCTGCAAGTGAGGTTACTTGGATGGTTCGTTTGCTTGAAGAGCTTGACATGGATAATCAAAGGCCAGTGACTCTCCACTCACTACAAAAAATAAGGAATTTAGCTACCACAATAATTCGTTGCTAAACCACAATTATTGGTTGCTAAATAGTTAGCAACCAATTTGCCTACCAATCACATTGGTCATAAAATAGCTGGTCGTTAGCCTTAAATAGAGACTAACTATTTCATTTTTTTGTTGCTAATTTAGAGCCGGTTTTAAAATTCGTCACTATATTTTAGCGACCAAAAAACTAATTTTCGTTGGTAAAATAAAAACCATAAAATTATATTTCGTTGCTACACAAAAAGATGATTATATAATTAATTTAGTGGTATAGTGACCAAAATTAATATTTTGTTGGTAAAATTAGCTACCAAAAATGAAATTTTGTTGTTAACATTAGCGACCAAAATTAATTTTTTGTATCTAAAGTTATCTAGCTACCAAAAATGAAATTTTGTTGCTCCACTTAAATTAGAAATAGTACTATTAATAATACTTCAATTGGATTATGGTTTGTGTATCATTACACTCCAACCTACTAACTAATAATACAATTGTAAAAATGTACAAACATTTGCAAAATATACTTCATTACTTAACAAAATGTAGCGTTAGTGGCACATTACAATTGTAAAAACTTCATAGCATAATTATATGCTCACTATAAAAAGCATACCCACAAACTTCAATTCTAAAGTACCTGCCTATAATGAACATGTTCAAACTAAAGATCATGTATCATGTGCAAAAAAAAGCCCCAACTACATCATATATGTGCATATTCAGCACTACAATTGTATGCCAAAATGACCCCTTTGAAATAATGTTCCCATGATTCCACCAAAATTAGCCCTCAAGTCAGATACCAATGTTTATAGTTTAGATGGAGCAAATATTAAGACTGACAGGGTTGTGATGAGGACGAACCAAGATCATTTAAAGTATAACGGCCACTTATAATAAGCTGGAACTGTTCCTGTAGAGTCTTTACATTCTGGTTTGTTGCATCAAGCTTCTCGGTTGTAACATCTAGCTTTTAAGTTGTTGCATCAAGCTTCTCATTAGCAGCATCGAGCTCTTTTCTTAGTTGCACATTCTCCGAGTTTAGTTGCTCAACGTGGCTTTCCAATTGATTAACATGATCAATTCGTGCTTTCTTTGCATTGTTATCTTTTTGAGACTTATCAAAAAATATAGTTGCTGCCAAACCAAGACTATATATCCTCCCTTGCTTCCACCCTCCTAAAGCCTCCAACAACAACTCATCTTCTGATCGTTTATCCTCACTTTCAAAGTTAGCAGCTTTTTTGTTCTCAAAATCAGCCTAATAAAACAGATATAACATACATACATAGTTTTAGAAATAATCATAATATTTACCAAGTTTGATAGGTAAGCAACACACGGGAACAACTTTAATTAAAATAAGTTTTGTAGAAAAAAATTATGTATAGACAAACCAAAATCATTACTTCATATATATATATATATATATATATATATATATATATGCCCATCAATGCTTGAGAAAATCTCAGGTAGGTCTAAGTGTTCTTGAACATATGGATCAACTAATTCTTGAGTGTTAGCCTTTGTGTCAACATCTTTCTCAAAATACAGAGAGCAAAAGTTTGAAATTTTTTCAGTTAGGTAGGCATTACAAATGAACCTTCAACCCGAGATTTATTTCCTACCTTTTTCTTCAAATGATATAAAAACCTAACAAACAAAAATAAGATTTTTTTTACTTGATTTTTTTAACATATATTGAAGTAGAAGGAAAATATGTCGGCATAAAAAATATAAGGGAAGTAAAGATGAATGTATATTTACCTTTCAAAAGGGTACATCCATCTAAACTGTACTGGTCCTCCAACTTTTGCCTCATAAGGTAAATGGACAGGAAGATGCTCCATGGAATTGGAGAAACTAGGTGGAAGTACTCTCTCTAACTTACAAAGAATCTCAGCAATATTGTTCTCCAATCGTACCATCTCATCAACTTTCAAAGTGGCTGAGCATAAATCTCTAAAGAATTGACTTAATTCAGTCACAACATTCCATACATTGATAGGCAGAAGATCCTTAAAGGAAATCGGCAATAAACGCTGCATAAAGACATGACAATCATGACTTTTCATTCCTGATAACTTGCATTCCTTGGTATCAACACATCTACTTAAATTAGATGCATAACCATCAGGAAACTTCAACTTCTTCACCCATTCACATACAAGTTTTCTCTTCTCCTTAGGCAAGACATATGAAGCATTTGGCATCACATGCTTCTTTGACTTTCCATCACGAGAAATCACATCTTGAACTTCTAACTTCCGCCGCTTACAAAACTTTTTTAGATCTTTTCTTGATTCCATGTTATCTTTACTCTTCCCCTTAACATCCATGATAGTGTGGAACAAGCTATCAAAAACATTCTTTTCAATATGCATGACATCAAGATTGTGACGTATCAAGAGCTTGCTCCAATATGGGAGCTTCCAAAAAATACTTTCCTTTGTCCAATGATGCTCTTTGCCATATCTTTGAAAAACTTCTTCTTGGGTCTCTTTCATCAAGCTCACTCCATTTGCTTGAATCTTAACATTTCCACATGAATAACCTTCAACTTTTGGAAAAGATGACAATCTCTCCTTAATTTGCTCTCCACTCAATCTTGGTGGAGGGGAAGAACACTCAATTCTATTTTTGTAGAACCCACTTTTATTTTTTCTGAAAACGTGATCATAGGTTAAGAATTGTTGATGACAATCAAACCATCTTTGCTTATTGCCATGAGTAAGAGTGTATGTTTTTGTCTTCTCCATGCAATATGGGCATGCTAGTCGACCGGCCGCACTCCATCCGGACAACATACCATAAGCGGGGAAATCTAATTGTCCACAGCAATGCAACTTTCATTTGAAAATTTTGTTTTTTAGAGATGTCATAAGTTGGCACCCCTACATTCCAGAGCATCTTTAGCTCATCAATTAGAGGTTGCAAGAGGAGATCGAGATTTCCCTTAGGGCTTTTTGGGCCAGGAATGAGCAAACTTAAAAACATGAAAGGATTTTTCAAGCACAACCATGGTGGCAAATTATAAGGAGTTACAATCACAGGTCAACAAGAATATTGTTTTTCTGACTTACCAAAAGGTTAAAACCCATCAGTACAAAGGCCAAGTCGAACATTTCTTGATTCTTTTGCAAAATATTGAAATGTTTTGTCAAAATCAATCCATGCCTCTCCATCACACGGATGAGCCATTACACCTTCTGGTCGCTTAAACTCTGCATGCCACCTCATTTGCTTTGCCATAGATTTGGTAGCGTACAACCTTTGCAATCTTGGAGCAATTGGTAAATAATGAAGCACACTTTTAGGACTTTTCTTACCATTTGCCCTTGAAGGCTTGAAACGACCTTCTTTGCAAACAACACATTCTACAAGATCTTTGTGTTCCTTCCAAAATAACATACATCCATTGGGACATACATCTATCTTGTGATGGGGTAGTTCAAATCCATCAAGTAGTCTCCGAGTCTTATAAAAATTATCAGTCATCTTGTTCTCCTCTGGACACATATCTTTCATTAAAGATGTAACACTATCAACAGCTCTATGGGGGATGTTATATTCACATTTGATATTTGTGATTCTTGCCGCAACAGAAAGCAAAGACATGTTAGATCCATTGTATAGAGGTTTCTCAGCAGCTGCCAACATGTCAAAGAACTTTCTTTACTCTAGAGGTGGGTCCTCATCTACAACATCTTCTACCACATATTTATGTCCAAATGCATCCATTACCATGTCCTTGTAGGGGTTAGACTCTTCTGGTGTAGTGGTGAAACGACTACTAAAAGTTATATTTTGAAAGTAGTCTTCCCCATGACATGTCCAACGATAGTAATCAGGTTGAAAGCCATTCTTGTAAAGATGTAACTTGATGGTGTCTACACTTTGATATGGGATATTTTCACATTTTGAACAAGGGCATTTCATTAAGCCATCTATCAATACATTTTCTTGGATACTAGCAAAATCAATGAATTCATCAACTTTGTTAACAAAAATTGAACTAAGAAATTTTCCATCATCAAGTCTCTTATACATCCAACCTCAATCTGAACTCATACTGCTGCAAATTAATTTTGTTAGTTTGTTCTTTTTTATTTTAAGTGTTATAATTGTTTACTCATGTTTATTGAAGTAAACTAGAAACTAAAACTATACTTCTACTAACAAAGTATATCATTGACTTATATAATAGGTACTGTAGTATATAAATGTTTACTCGTTATCCAACATAAAGTGGTGAAAAGATTAAACTTGTTGCAAAGTTATGATTTGTATATTGAAATAGATAGGATTATTATAAAGAACTTGCAAATTAGTGCCTTGTGAGTTCTGACATAGTAGTCTTACGCATTATGTCAATGATTGGATCATTCTAATGGTGTATAATAAAGTAAGCTCACTAAACACATCTAGAATCATGTGGAAACCACCTCATTATAGAAATCAAACTTTGACTTGCTATATTCCAATTATATATTAAGAAATAAATAACATTTTGACTTATGGTGTATAAATAGCAAGCTAAATATCTGAAACACCCAATTGAAAAGTAAGATATTTTCTTATAACTAAGCAGGTTCATGTATGATCAGAACAAAGCAGAGACTATCTATAAGCCATTTATCTTTGTAAATTAACAAAATACAATCGCATAAAATCTGTAGCAATTAAATTAATAGCAACACTTGAATAGCAAATTTAAAGATAGATTGTGACCAAAAGTATTTCACTCAGTATTGTAAATTAACAAGCAAAACTACTTTCATATGATATATCACAACAAAAATTACGCACAATCAACCAATAAAGCACAATTGTTGTGTACAACTAAATAAGATTAGCCCAGAATAATTAAGATACTATATCACAAACAATTGCTAAATTGTTTAATTTTATCAAAATTCAAATAAATAGAGAGGCTGGAATACCTGAAATTTCTACTAATGGACGGTGAAATTAAGACGACGACGTTAACCCTAATTCTCCATCTTAAGCATAAATCCTTTCGTCAAAGCAACTGTAATGCTGATCAAATTGTAAGTCTTTTGCTGAATTGGGATGGTCTGACCACGAATTTTGCAAAAAAAAAAAAAAAAAAAAAAAAAAAAAAAATTAGGGAGAAATTGAGATAGAAAGAGGTAGCAACTAGCAACTATGCACAATAGAATGTAAAGGGTTTGTAATGTTGGAGGGAGAAGCTACTCAGTACTCATAAAATGCTTTTGGTCCTTTTGTTATTTCAAAAAGTAAAATTTTCATTCTAAAAATAAATTTTGGGCTCCGCCAAAATTTTTATTTTTGCGCCATAATAAAAATTTAGTTACCAATTTTTTTAAAATTTTCTTTTTTTTTCCTTTTCTTTTTAACAATGTGTTCAATGAATAGATTTTAGTTGTCTAACTTTAGCAACCAATATGATAAATTTTTGTCTCTATATATGTTAGCAACCAAAATTTGAATGGACAAATTGGGATTTGTAGAATAGCAACCAATGTATTATAGTTGTAGCTATTTTAGCTACCAATTATATAAACGAAGCTATTTTTGGTAGCTAAATTTCCCTATTTTTGTAGTGACTATGATAATCAAAGTTCAATTTACATTGCAAAGAACCCTATGTTCCATGAAAGGACTAAGCACATCGAGATTGATTGTCACTTTACTAGAGAAAAGGTTTTGGAAGGTCTGATTCAGTTAGCCTATGTTCCTACTGGTGAGCAGTTGGCTGATGTGTTCACTAAAATTTTGCCTTCAGCTCAACATGAAAAGCTGCTTACCAAACTTGGCATGATTGATATCATGCCTAGTTTGAGGGGAATGCTAAATATACAAGATGCATTGAAGAGTGTTCATCAAGTCACAGCAACGTAACTAGCCTACAACATAAGTTTTTATAACCGAATTGCCAAGTCAGCAAAATTTGTTACAACAAACTTCCAGCTCAGCTAAGTTCCAGAAGCTTCTGAAGATTGTTTTCAGCTTATTTCTATTGCAATAGAATCTAGTATAAATAGCTGTAATTAGATATTCTTACATATCATTCACTCATAATATCAAACACAAGTTTAGCATGATGTATTTCTCTCTAGAATTTTCTTTCTTCCTCTTCAAACAATTGAATACAAAGTCTGATTTCTTTCCAATAATTTCTTCAAATCTGCCTTTGTAAAAAAAAATGTAGTGAAACATCATGGAGTTCTGAAAAATATTGTTTCTGATCATGATACGAATATTATTTCAAACTTTTAGAACATAATGCAAACAAATTTGGGAACCAAGTTGTTCATGAGTAATCGTTTCATCATGCGACTAACTATCTAACAGAGAGTATTATACAAACTTTGGAGGACATGTTGAGGTCTTGTGCGTTGGAATTTCAAGGATCATGGGAAGATAACCTTGATTTGATTAAGTTTTCATACAACAATAAATACCATAGTATTAGCATGGCACCATTGGAGGCTTTGTACGGACGACGCAAATGTCGTATCCCTTTGTGTTGGTCTAACATAAGTGAAATTGTTGTTCTTGGTCTTGAAATGATTCGATAAACGGTTGACAAAGTTTGGATTATTCAAGGGAAGATTAAAATTAGGGTTGGTAAAAAGAGGACACGGCCCGAAAACCCGACTCGAACCCAACCTGGAAATAACGGGTTTGGGTTGAGGTTTTTGACCCGAAAACTTAAATGGGTTGACACGAACCCTACCTGGCTTAATAATTAAATGGGTTAGGTTAAGGTTGAAAATTTCAACCTGAAAACGACCCATAAAACCCGAAAAAAATCATGGGACAAAATCAAGTGTAAAGCTAATCCAACCTGCCAATAAATTCAGGCCAAAATAAACTCTCGACGTTACCCTAAGTATATATAACCTTTCCCTTTTTCCAGTGTTCTCACTTCCTCAAACTTCAAATGTTGTGGCTGCCTCAAATCCCATCTCCTTTTTACATTTCATCACTTTACTGTTTGCTCCATACTCCACAAAAAAAACACTGGCCACCACAAATTTACCTCCACTTCCGTCTGCTGGTAAAAATTAAGTCAATTCCAAGTCTCAACCTGGTCGCCGTCTATCAATCTAACAAAATATTAATTCTTTTTTTATTTTATTAATTGGTTGTGTGTTGTTATTTGCCAATGATTCTTGAATCAATGATTATATATACACATCGCTAACTTCATATTCTAATTAATATGTTTGGGTTGACCCACTTTACACCCAAAGTAACAAAATATATTGGGTTACACATATCATTTGAAAGAAAAAAGTTAAATGGGTCATTTCACACTACTAGAAAACCGCTTAATACCGACGGAATTTTTACGACGGACCTATTTTCGTCGCAAACTTTAAATTCAACGACGGAATTTAGTTTGTCGCTAAAATGCGTTGGAATTTATGTTTTGCAACGGAAATTCCCTCGCTAATTTTGCGACGAAATTTATTTATGTCGGAAAATTATATTTCCGACAGAAAATTCCGTAGCAAATTTATTTCCGACGGAATTTTCCGTCGGAAAAAAATTTACCGACAAAATTAAATTCCGTCGCAAAAATTAGAACTAGAAATTAGGTATTCTAACCCAGAAAGAACCAGGAAAAAAACGGGGCTAGAGAGAGAAAGAAATAAAGGGAGAAAGAGAGAGAAAGAAAGAGAAAGAGGAAGAAGAGAGGAGAACGTCGCCGCCGCCTGAGCGCGCCTCCGCCACCGCGACAACCGGATCCCGCTGCCGCTGTTATCCCCGACGGTAAGCCGCTGTTAGCTTTTTTTTATATTTTTAAAATTCGCAAAAGGCCACCACTAACCACCGGGGCTTGTGAATAGCCACCACCGGCTTGTAGCAGCCGCCGTCACACCTGTATCCCGTCGGCGGCATTCCAAGAATTCCGGCTGCAGCGCCGATGAGGTTTTTTTTTATTTTTTTTATTTTTATGTTTTAATTTTTATTTTTTTGATTTAACCCTGACCACCACCACCCCCCCCCCCCTTTTTTCAGGTTCCTCCACCGTCCTTGCTCCTACCAGAACCACCACCACCTTCATCCTCCCACCGGTAAATTATTAAACATTATTTTACCTTTGTTTTTTCATTTTTTTAAATAAAAATTGACATTTTACACCTTAAATAATGTTTAATTGTTATTATTTGTAGGATTTGTATATTTTCCTTGCTTTGAATCTCAATAAAAAGTGCAGATCTATAGGTTCGTGACATTCTAATTTCTAAAATTGTTATTTTAGTTTATACATGGCATGTTAGTGACTTAGATAAATGTTAGTTTAGTTTGCTTTGATTTTATTATGATAAATAATAATGGTTGATATGTTAGTTAATTTTAATTTGGTTTGGTTTTTTATAATAATGTAAGACATGACATGTTAATTTTGTTTGGTTTAGTACAATAATATATGACATGATATGTTAGTTTAGGTTGATATTTTATTATAATAATGTACCGCATGATATGTTAGTTTACATTGATTTAGTTTATTATAATAATGTATGTTAGTTTAGTTTAATTTATTATTATTTAATAATGTATGTTAGTTTTTTTTGTTTAGTTTAATATATTGTATGTTAGTTTAATTTAATGTATGTTAGTTAATTTAGTAAAAAATATTTGTTTTATATAATGTTAAATGTAATGATTACTATATAATTGTTTATATCAATTTAATTATGAATACTAGTTGTTTATATATGATTGTTTATATCAATTTAATTATGATTATGATATATTTGGTTTACTTATAATGATTATTATAATTTAATGATGAGTGTTCTTTACTTTATAATGGTTGTGTTATGTAATTTTCTTGGCATATTTTTAAATGAGTGTGTTATAATTACTTGATATATTTTTTAATGAATCATTTGCATAATCATTTGCCTAGTGTAGGGAATATTTCAAGCATTACCCCAAACTTGAACTCCACTGTGATCATACACTAAAGTACGGTGGCGTCCAAAGGTAAAGAAGATAGAGCAAAAGAGTCGCCAACAAGTTTTAGGAACTTGTAAACCGTTCACAGGGTGAAGGTTACACCCCTTAACGATCCAAGAGATCGTTAACTCCATAAGGTCTTGAACCAAATAGGGTTCGGGGATGAAGGTACAAATCCAACCTAAAAGAGATTAAACCTGCCCTAATAATAGGCCTCTACTTTATTCTGATTGTATTCATGTGCGCTTTCTGATTAACATGCAATCAATAGGTTTACCCTAAACCTGTTTATCTATGTTGGTTGAATATTAATGCACAAATAAATCTATTATTAGCGATCTCTTGAATTATAATTAAATTAACCCTAACAAGATTATTAATTATCTTATTAAGCGTGATTACAAGTACCAATTCCCTTTAAACATGCATAAAAGGCATGATCAAGCAATAACAATAAATCAAGCAACATGATAATAATAATAATAATAATAATAATAATAAAATTATAATCATAAATCATGTTAAAGCATAATAATAGCAAGATCCTAGGCATGATACTAACAAGATTAATAACAAACTCTAGCATGTCACTAAACAATAAAGATCAAAGCTTTAGCCCTAAAATGATACTAACATGAATATTAGGAAGAGAATAGGAAGCATCGCAGGAATCATAATAAGCATATTTAATATTATAACCATTTCCCTAAACATAATACTAGGAATCATTATTGTCATTCAAAACATCAAGCATCCTAACATGATACTAGGAATCAAAATAACAACCTAGACATGATTTCTATATCATAATATCAATAAATCAATTAAAGCACTTACTTGGATGCCTCGTACCTCTTTCTAATAACAAAATACACACGTTAGTAACTTCAAGGGAACACTAGTAGAAAAATGTACATTTGCGTCGCCATATTTGTGTCACTCATTCTAAAGAACAAAGCAAATGTTTATTTTTACCTTCCTTTTAAGTTATTTGCGTCGCATGTTATTCAAGAAGCGACGCAAAACTCAAGTGCATTTCAGCTTTCTATCATTTGCGTCGCTCTTATTTATTAAGGCGACGCAATTAATAATCTTATTAAAACTCAAGTGCATTTCAGCTTTCTATCATTTGCCTAGGAGCGACGCAAATGACTTTTAAATCATTTGCGTCGCGAGCAGTTGTGTCGACGCAAATACACTATAAATGAGCGACGCAAATGAGCCTTTTTCTACTAGTGGAAATATAAAATTAAACAATTAAATTAAATAATAATTGAAAGAGAGATTTGGGACCAAACCCTCAGAAATTAAAACCTTTCATGTCTAGGGCGAAGGCAACTTCGAACTATGCTAGGTATGTCTAGTGCTAATGTATGAGGAATTGTGTTTGTAAAAGGGTTGGATTAGAAAAGAGAGAGAGAGAATCAAGAAATTCTTGGTGAGAGTTGATGAGAATTAGATAAGAAGGATTGATGAGAATTGATGATTGAAAACAGAATTTTAAGTGGCTATTTATAGAGAAAATCAGTCGGATGGATAAAAAAATGAATCAGAGTTTCGACGAGAATAAAACTCGATTAGCGCCAGACGCTGGACATAAGCACCAGGCGCTGAAGGTTAGCGCCAGGCGCCAAAACTTAGCGCCAGGCGCTAATACTTAACGTCACGCGCTAATAATCAGTTTCACGCATTTTTTTTTTATCATATCTTTTGATCCGGAAGTCCAAATAAGGAATATAATATGTCGTTGGAAAGATCTTGAAGTCTACTTTCCAACCCAATTAGAATCAGATTAAAATATTTTGTAGATAAAAAAATATGGATAAAATAGTGGAAGGGTGTCAGTTTTGGATAGAGTTTCATATCTCATTCATATCTTTTTCGTTATAGCTGGGATTAAATATTATAATATATCATTGGAAATATAATTTCAAGATCTATCCAACCATATAAAATTTGGATAAAGATTATGAGGCACGAAAATAAAATCTAAATATATTCCACTTCGTACAAAACAAGGATTCTAAAAAGGAGTAGTTTTATTCAATTCAAACTCTTTAAAACATAATTATCAATCCTAACTCCATTATGATTTAAAAGAACCTTCTAGAGTATTCTAGAACACTATAATCAATCCTAATAGTTTTAGAAATGATAATTAATAATAGGCCCTCCTCTAGATCATTGGGCCGCAGGTAAAATCCGGTTTGGGCCCAGTTTAGTATTTTGGCCATAACTTCCTCATTATTCATCGGAATTGGGCTTATAATATATCGTTGGAAAGGTCTTTTCAAACCCTATCCAACTACACCATTATTGGACCCTTATCATGGACCAAACTGAACTGGAATTCACGTTTTTCATAAATAAGGTAAGAAAAGAAATATTTTCAAAAACAGAAAGAAGAGATATTTTAATAAAAACATCCTCATCACTAGACTTTTCGCACTTTCACTTTGTTCAATAATCAAATGATGTGAAAGGTACTCATCACTGGGTTTGGTTTTGGGGAGACACAAATGAGTGTCTACACCTAGATACCCGTTCAAGGCATACTCATTAGGAGTATGTAGTCTTGGATAGTCCCCGGTTGGGACTGTCCTTGGACGTTTATTCTCACTTAGGTGGTGAATGTATGTCTTGTTATTGATTCTAGGGAATATCCTGGCTTATCATTTCTCTACAATGTTCTCTGGGTACATATGACGGGTTATCTAATAGCCTACATCGTGTACTTGGAGAACATAAGGGAAATGCTGTCGGGTTTTCCATAGAATTGATAACCTGGTATACATTCGCTAGTGAGATTAAATGTCCAATGATGGGTTAGGTTGGAGTGATAAGGACCTTTGGACATCATGTACAATCTTATTGGCATATTTTTCACATTTTGATGGTTAATGAATATTCAATACGCATTGTGACTAATGTGATTATACATATTCGTGAGTTTGTGTAGAAGTTGTAATCATGAAATGAACAGAACATAGCTGGATGTATGAAAGGAAGGTTGGGCATTCTATTAATCCGGAATTTGTGAAAGAGGTAGATGAATTCCTTAAATACGTGGAAGATCATCCCGAGAGTAGCAACCCGAATGAAGTTAGGTGTCCATGTTTTAAATGTAAGAACAAACGGCTTTGGGATGCGGAAACTATTAAAATTCATTTGTACCGCAAGGGTTTCATACCTAATTACTATGAGTGGAGGTGTCATGAGGAAGGCTTTCCGGGAGCTCCTGAAGGACCGTCAAATGAATATCGTGAAATGGTTTTCGATGCTTTTGGTCATAATGAAGATCAAGGGCATTCAGAAGAGGCAGAGGAGGAGCCTAATGCACAAGCTAAGCATTTCCTAGATTTGTTAAAGGCTTCTGAAAGACCATTATACGAAGGAAGTTTATTGTCTGTGTTAGAGATGGCTGCCCGAATTACTAGTCTTAAGTGTGAGTATAATTTGCCCCATAGATGTGTTGATGGGTTTTCTTCTTTGGTCAATGAGGCGATTCCTAACAATAATAATATGGCCGACACATTCTATGAGGTGAAGAAGATTGTGAAGGGGTTGGAGTTGCCTCATGAAAAGATTCATGCATGCCCGAAAGGATGTATGTTGTTTTGGAAGGATGATGTTCAGCTATCTACATGTAGGGTGTGTGGTAGCGACCGATACATAAATACTTCTAAAGGTAGCTTAGTGCCTTTGAATGTTTTAATTTATTTTCCGATCACACCGAGATTGCAAAGGCTCTATGCAACCAAGAACATATCGGAAGAAATGACATGGCATTCGAAAAATCCTCGAGTTCATGGCACAATGGCGCACCCTAGTGATAGTGAAGCTTGGAAACACGTCAATAGATGCTTTCCAGAATTTTCCAATAAGCCTCGTAATGTTCGACTTGGCTTGTGTACAGATGGTTTTGCTCCTCATGGTAAGTTTGGGGGACAATATTCCTGTTGGCCTGTCATTTTGACCCCTTATAACTTGCCTCCCTCAATGTGTATGAAAAGACAATTCATGTTCCTTCCGTTTCTCGTTCCTGGTCCTAAGAACCCTAAGGGCAATTTGGATATGTATATGCAACCGTTGGTACAAGAGTTGAAACAATTATGGGAAGTAGGCGCAAATACTTATGACATTTCGAGGAAACAAAATTTCAATCTTCGAGCAGCCATCCTTTGGACTGTTAGTGACTTCCCAGCTTACATTATGTTGTCTGGTTGGACCACAGCGGGTAAGAAGGCTTGTCCTTATTGTATGGATAAAAGCAAAGCATTTTGGCTTGAACACGGTGGCAAAGTTTCTTGGTTTGATTGCCATCGCCAATTCCTTCCAACAGATCACCCTTTTCGAAATAGTAAAACTGCATTTTGTAAAAACAAAGTCGAAAAAGGTTCACCGCCACACATCATGTCAGGTGAGGAATTGTGGGAATGTGTGAGACACCTTCCAAAGGCAACGATGGGCCAGAGGCATTGAAACACCTCAAAAGAGCAAAAAAAGGTGGTTCAAGCAAACCTCGTTGTAGGAGCTTCCTTATTGGAAGCATCTGCTCATCCGTCACAACTTGGATGTCATGCACATTGAAAAGAACTTCTTTGATCAGTTAATCCACACCATTATGGATGTGAAAAAACAGACATGTGACACGCCATCGGCTCGAAATGACATAGCTAAATATTGTAAAAGGCCACAACTTCATCTGCAGGAGGACGGTAGTGGAAAAGGGTACATGCCAAAAGCCCCATTTGCTCTTGATAAGGCTCAAAGAAAAGTGTTGTGTGAATGGGTTAAACAGTTGCGTTTTCCTGATGGATATGCCTCTAATTTGAGCAGATGCGTAGAATTACAAGGTTGTAAGCTTCATGGTATGAAAAGCCACGACTGTCATGTGTTCATGGAGAGGTTGTTGCCTACTGCTTTGAGGGAATTGCTCCCTACCCATATTTGGAATGCGGTTACAGAGATCAGTCAATTCTTCCGTGATTTGTGTTATTACACAATCACCGTTAGTGACATGGAGCGATTAGAGAAAAACATAGCTGAAATCCTTTGCAAGCTTGAGAAGGTGATCCCTCCGGCATTCTTCAACTCCATGGAGCATTTACCTATTCATTTTCCATATGAGGGCAAGTTATGTGGTCCTGTTCAATATAGATGGATGTATCCCTTTGAAAGGTAAATCAAAGTCCCCTTCACTTCCTCTTTCATACAAAACCTTCATAGTCATGACCTATTTACACAATTATTTATACTAATTTAATTGTAAGTTCCTTAATCACTTGAAACGTAAAATTGGGAACAAGGCTCGAGTTAAAGGTTCCATATGTAATGCTTATCTCACCGAAGAGATAGCAAACTTTTGCTCAAATTACTTTCAGGCGTCAGTTGACACAAAAACTCGGGATCTCGGTCGAAATGTAAATGTAGACGTGGAATCCACAGTGGACAACGCTGACTTACCAGAGTTGTTCTTGGTGGATACCGGTCGTGTCTCAACTGAGAGTAAAACTCGGTATTTAGATGAAAAAGAACTCGAGTGTGCTCATTTGTTCGTTTTACGAAATTGCGACATTCTTGGTGAATACAAAAGGTATATGTGTTAAGGAATGAATTTTATTCATAGTTCTGAAGAATTAAAATGGTTGAATTACTAATTTCTCTTGTATCATTGACCTAATAGGAAGTTTGAGGATTACGTTCTTAGTTCCCGACCGTTTTTGCGTAGAGAAGAAGTTATGGAGAAATGTAACACCGAATTCTCTGATTAGTTTCACCATAAGGTGATAGAAATGTTCTAGGTCTTTAAATATGCTTTTTAGATCTTGCAATTCACTTTAATTAATTATTTAATTGTGACGTAAATAGGTGGTTGAAGAGAAACCAAATTCAGATGTCCTCCAAGCATTGTGCATGCGTCCTTTCAAGCGTGTTCGAACTTGGAGGCAGATTTTTGTTGGTGGATTTAATTTCCATACACATTCCCATGGCAAACACAAGTCTACGATGAATTATGGTGTGTGTGTGTCTAGTGAGGACGGTGGAGAGTACTTTGGCATTCTAGACGATATAATTGAACTTGTCTACACTGGTCCAAAAAAAGAGTACAAGACTATTTTGTTTAAGTGTAGTTGGATGGATTGTGGTAGGGGTATGAAAATACATGAACAATACAAGCTAGTCGAAGTGAATCACACTAAGAAATACCCTAAGTATGATCCCTTTGTATTATCTTATCAAGTGAGCCAAGTGTACTACACATCCTACCCAAGCCTAAAAAGGGATCGAGTTCAATGGTGGGCTGTGTTTAAAACACAAGCAAGGTCAATGGTTGATGCTCCATTGGACCTTGATTTTATGCATGCACCGTCGCCACAAGTCCATGCAACGCTTTGTCCACCGAATGACATTCCTGACTATGACCTAGTTGAGGATGACGACGAAGATGATGATGGCGGCTTAATAATCTCAAGCGATGAAGATGATGAATCAAGCGTCGACTCTAGTGATAGTGACGAGGATGATGAGATCGATGTGGTTTTAGATGATAGTAGTGACGATACCAGTAGTGATAGTAGCGATGAAAGTCATGACTAGGAGATCGAATTCGCTTGTTACTGTAAAATGAATAGTTAAATTTGCTTGTAGTTGTGTAATTGTTGGTTGAATTTGATTGTCACTGTAAAATCAATTAAAGAGTTTGTCGTTTTATTGTTAATCTTGTTACATCTCATTATACTTGTAATTTTTATAATGTTAATAATATCATGGCATGTGACTAACATCTTTTTCAGGTGGAAATGGTGGGAGGGAAAAAAGGAGAAACATCAAAGAAAAATAAGGGAAAGGAGAAAAGGCAAGTTCTCATTTTTGAGGACGGCGAGGAAATGGTGGACGCAGAGGACGCAGCAGATTTGGGTGACAATGAGGATCCTCAAACACAGATGCAGATACATCATCATGAGCAACGGCTTCAGGGGCAACAAGCCTCACAGTCTTCTAAGTTGGTGGTATTAGACTCTGCCACTGAAATGATGGACGTTTTGGTCAATGATGATACGTATAAGAAGAGGTCCGAACAAAACAAGAAGAACAGAAGAGGCGGATCGATGGACAATGTGTTTGAGCCAACCCATTATCAGGGTTCAATTTCATATGTACATCATGCTAAAAGGATGGTGAGTTTGTTTTTTAGGAAATTGAAAAAGACAACAATTATGGTTACATTGAAATGATAAGCCTAATTTGGTTTGGTGCATGTACGTTCAAAGGCGGCGAAAAATAATGGCCAGTTACCAACTGCACATGATCTTTTCATGAAGACACACTTCAAGGAGATCCCTGGGAAAGGAAAGGTGCCAGCAAATGCCAAAGTCAAGAGCATTGCGGTAACGTACAACTTTAATATAATTTTGTATTTAAACTTATTACTTCGGCTTGAAATGGCTTCATTTTAAGGATATGGACCATTAAACTTAGTAAATTTGCTTGTTTTATGTGATTTCAAGTCAAATATTCTTATAACTATGTAAATATGGGATGGTTTGAGAAAGAATGAGTCCAAAAATTAAGAAATATAGAAAATAGGCATGTAAGAACCCATTTTTGCTTGAAATGTCTTCATTTTGAGAATATGGACCCTTAAACTTAGAAATTTGCTTATTTTATGTCATTTCAAGTCATAAACTCTTATAACTATGTAAATATGGGATGGTTTGAGAAAGAATGAGTCCAAAAACTAAGAAATATAGAAAATAGGCATGTAAGAACCCATTTTGGCTTGAAATGGCTTCATTTTGAGAATATGGACCCATAAACTTAGTAAATTTGTTTCTTTTATGTGATTTCAAGTCATAAACTCTTATAACTATGCAAATATGGGATGTTTTGAGAAAGAATGAGTTCATAAGTTAAGAAATAAAGAAAATAGGCATGGAAGAACCCATTTTGGCTTGAAATGGCTTCATTTTGAGAATATGGACCCTTAAACTTAGAAATTTACTTCTTTTATGTCATTTCAAGTCATAAACTCTTATAACTATGTAAATATAGGATGGTTTGAGAAAGAATGAGTCCAAAAATTAAGAAATATAGAAAATAGGCATGTAAGAACCCATTTTGGCTTGAAATGGCTTCATTTTGAGGATTTGGACCCTTAATCTTCGAAATTTGCTTCTTTTACGTGATTTCAAGTCATAAACTCTTATAACTATGTAAATATGTGATGGTTTGAGAAAGAATGAGTCCAAAAGTTAAGATTTAAAGAAAATAGGCAATTAAAAACCCATTTTGGCTTGAAATGGCTTCATTTTGAGGATATGGACCCATAAACTTAGAAATTTGCTTCTTTTACGTGATTTCAAGTCATCACTTATATGTTTATTTGCTTTACTTGTAACTTATGTTTTTGGTTAATTGTTTAAACTATATATTATTGTATAATGTCTTTCTTGTAGGAGAACTACCAGAAGAATGTTGAAGAAGCCACCACTCAAGGGATTAAAAAGAGTCCGAACGAGTTGTATTGGGAGAGTGTGGGTGGTCGCAACAAGAAGGGTCGAGTGAGGAGACTTGGCCAAAGTGCAGAGCTGTACTTTGGCAACCGGACGGGTCGAGGTTCTAGGCCTTCACAACAGTACACACCGTCCGTTGTTTCTCAGATGCAGGACCAGATGGACCATAGGGTGGAGGCTCTTCGTAGTGAGATCCGCAATGAACTCCGGAGTGAAATACGGAGTGAACTTCGGAGTGAAATGGAAGTTGAGATGCAAGCTCAAATTCAAGCTGAAGTGGCCCAAATGGAAAGGAGAGCCGAGGAGAGGTGGAATGACTTCATGAGACGATTTGGCAACATCGACACATGTTCCACCATTCAGCCTTAGCGTCGAGACCCTAGGGATGACCCGGGTAGTGGAGGAGCAAGCCAGGGTACCCCTGCAGTTTTTTAGCCTAGCTTAGGTTTATGTAGTAATACGGACAAGTAGTTAATTAGAATTTATGTAGCGTTTGATTATTTTCCCGCTTTTGTAGAATTACTATATATTATGTAGCTTTTGGATATGTTTAACTTAAGCATAGCTTTTGTGGAAATATATATATTTATATTTCCGAAATTGGTTTATGATTTTAATTTTCACAGGTATTAGGTGCAGGAATATAGGTTATTAATGCTGGACAACTAGAATTTTGGCTTTGTGAATTATATTCTGCGACGGAAATAATTAATATTAAGTTTGTCGGAATTGTTTTGCGACGGAAAAATGAAGAACAATCCGTCGATGGAAGAATCCTTAACGATGGAAACTGCCCTCGCAAAAGTTGAAAGTTTGCGAGGGAATTTAATTCCGTTGGAATATTGCGAGGGATTTTTCCGTCACAAATAATCTTTTTGCAAGGGATTTATCCGTCGCAAACCTCCGACGAAATACAATTCCGTCGCAAATTTTGAACTTTTGCGAGGGAATTTTCCGTCGTTAGTGATTCTTCAGCGACGGAATTTCCCGTCGTAAAACTGCGACGGATTATACTTGAAAGTCAGATTTTGTATCGACAGAAGATATTCCGTTGGTATTTCCGTCGTAAAAGGTGTTTCCGACGGAATTTTCCTCGGAAATTCTATTTTTTCCTACGAAAGGTTTTACGACGGAATTCCGTCGGAAATGTTGTTTGCGACGGAAATTGGCCTTTTTGCAAGGGAAATTTTCCGTCGGTATTTGACCTTTTTCTTGTAGTGTCAGGTTGACCCGAAAACTAAGCAAATCAGGTTGGGTCATACTTTTCAACCCGAAAAACTAAATGGATCACGTTAGGGTTGGGGGTTTTTGACCCGGAACCGAAATGACCCAAACACGAAAGTGATCCGACCTGATTTGTTTGCCATCCCTAATTAAAATTGCCCAACATTTATAAAAGCGCCATTCGATTTGAAGAGGGGAGATGAGGAACACAAATTTAGTGGCAAGCAATTATAAGTTTTAAGGTCATATTAAAAGCTTTTTTTTTTTTTTTTTTTTTTTTTTGAGGGAGGTCACATTATAAGTTGCATAAAGATAATAAAAATAAAATAAAATAAATTATTCCAACAAGCAAATTATTCAAAATATTATATAGTTATTTAAGAAAACTATAATTTTATATTCTAATGTTTTAAGCCTTGCATAAGTAGTTATTTTATATGTTTTTCGCATCCTTTTAAATAGAGACCTTTATATTCCATTCCACTTATTTATTTGATGAGAAAATAATGCTCTTATAGAATTTCTCAAAATTTAAAAATATAATAAATTGTTGATATTTTTTTTTAACAAATCAAAGGGTAGAATATATTTAGATATTTAAAAATTGTAAGTCAAAAGGAATTTAGAGTCTGTTCACATTTACTTAATTTCAGTTCAGTTCAATCAGCTCCAATCAGTTCAGTTGAGTTCAGTTCAGCTCCAATCAGTTCAGTTCAATTCATCTTCTAATTTCCCTCTCTCATAAAATATTCATTTCAGCTCACTTCAATTCTGTTCAACTCAGCACCAATCAGTTCAGTTCAGTTCATCTCCAATCAGTTCAGTTCAGTTCAGTTTGAACAGACCCTTCATTTTGAACAAATCCAAGGGCAGAATTATTTAAATACTAGATGAAGCCCGTGCGATGCACGGTTTGTTGATTTTTTTTTTAAATAATGTTTTTTTTTTTTTGTATTTATGAGCCTAAAATTTGTTATATATTTAGATAAAATTCCTAATATTAAAAGATAATATATAATATTTAATTAATTTAAACTTTAAAATCTCATTCGCCAATTTTGCTTACATGGCATTTGAATTATTTAATTCTAAAAGAAATTAATAATCTCTTATTTAATTGGCTACTATTAAGATTTATAATCCTACATGGCGCGCTGAGAAGATTAGATCCTACGTGGCTCTCTAAAAACTCGGGAAAAAACTCCCCTTTATATATATATATATATATATATATATATATATATATATATATATATATATATATTAGATTTAGGGAAATTCTCACCGGTAACACCCAACTTTTGATTTTTCTCAATGGTAGAATGCAAAATTTTGGATTATCATTGGTAATCACCAATTACTAATACTAATTTACTTGTAACAATTTTCATTTTACAAGATTGTAATTGCTAAATTTGGTACTAACAAGCACGACCTGCATTGTACTTAAAAAGCTAAATTTGGTACCAACAAGCTTCACCTGCATTGTATAAACAAGCTAAACCAACTATCATGCATTGTACATTTGTACTAACTAGCACGACCTGCACAAGTTGCAGCAGCACAACGCCAATAAGTACTTTTTACTACGACCTCAACAGCCAACATAGTTGTGTTTTTCGGTAACTGGCTGTTTCCGAATCCAAGTACTAAACCTGAGGATATTGCATCTGGCCTATAGGCTAGTTGGAACTTGGAAGTTGGAACTAATGCTGATGCTACATGTAAATTTTGCATCATTCTAGGAAACCTCTTCTACAAAACAGACTCCATGAAGACTCGGTTTAGCTGATGAATTGTACTGCCCTATTCTTAGCTTGCTCTGACCTGGTTAACCGGTCAGCCACAATATGATGCTTGAACCAGCACCATCCTCACACCTTGGAAGCCTAGGACTCTTTCTAGCATATTCACCTTCGCACACTCAAAACTCTGAAATCATTGGCATCTTTACATATTATAATTGAGATTATCTTTGTTCTACTGGTGATAGACTGATAGTTTGGAGTAGTTAGGTTCAAATTTTCGTATAACCAAACAAGGAAAAAACAGAAACAAGAAAAACATATGAATGAGTAATTTATACTATAAAAATAAAAAAAAAAATTAAAAAAAAAATGTTGTAATTTGAACCTCATAGGTATTGTGAGCAAAAATGCAGAATCCAAGTACATAAATACAGGTGATAGCAACAAACAGTTGAATTAAATGGTCACAACACACAAAAGAAGGGGAAATTTCTGGATTTTGATGAGAGAAATCACAAAGGGGTGTATAAACTGTAAAAAGTAGAAAATGAAATTAAAGATATGGTGTTATTTAGCTCATTCTAAATCTACAATCCCCAAATTGGAGAGAATGAGTTTTACTTGATCCACGAAGTCAGATCCGGTTGCATACTCAGTCAGCATCCCAACAGCAAATCCAAACATAGCCCATCTGTTGATATTAGCACGTCAGAAAGGCGAACTTTATGGTTTACTTATCATATCACAAACATCATAGCATTACCACATACTTACCAAATTTAACACATCAGATAAGCTTATTTTATAACTGAAATGAAGTTTATATAACATAGAACAGGCATCAAGAATAAAAAAAACCATATATGAGACCATCTATTCCGTAGTTGATGTCTTTTATATACAAAACATCATGTCAAAACACACAGAAAATCGAAATTTTGTATCAAAATGCTAATATTTAGTCCTTGTAATCTTAAAGCATAGTCACATTGACAAACTAAACATGCATCAAATTCTACACGTTCTTTTTCATTGACAAACAAGGAGAATCTGTTATTAGGTGTTTGGAAAAAAATTGTTCAATTCATATAACCCACGCCAATATGAGTTACAAAGACTGAAGTGAACAAACAGTATCGAAAAGTGGAAGTATGAGTTATAAAGTAAATGTTACACATGTGTTTCTTCAAGCGCCACCATAGCATACTATAAACATGTTTTTCTTCAACCGCCACCAAAGCATACTATAAACTAGTGTAATTGTAATCTTAAACAATGATTGAATCATGATCCTCGTGATCAAAGCCCTTCTATATGGTCCTCCACAATATCCTCAAGCTTATCTAATCAAAGAGATAGAGTGATGGGAAGCACAATGTCGATTACTGTCTCTAGCACTGT
Organism: Chenopodium quinoa; assembly: GCF_001683475.1. Lineage (NCBI taxonomy): Eukaryota > Viridiplantae > Streptophyta > Magnoliopsida > Caryophyllales > Amaranthaceae > Chenopodium > Chenopodium quinoa. The sequence goes on along the minus strand of NW_018744821.1, from coordinate 2,111,765 downwards.
CAAAACGGTTTGACAGTTCGGTTTCGGTTCGGTTTGAAATCGGTTCGGTAGTTAATCGGGTCGGTTTGGAATCGGTTTAATTGTCTCGCGGGTCGGTTTTGGTTCAGTTTAAATAGTTATCGGTTCGATTCGGTTTCGGTTTATTTTTAAGCGGTTTTAATTCGGTTCGGGTTGTAAACAGTCCGGGTAGTAAACGGTTCGGTGCAGGCGGGTTGCGGTTTGTTAACGGTGCGGTGTAAACGGTTTTTTTCCCGGTTCAAACAGTTTCGGGTTGGAAACGGTTTCGGGTTAGAAACAGTTCAGTTCTTTTTTGGTTCAGTTTATAACTGGTTCGGATCTTTTTCGGTTCGGTTTTTAACTGGTTCGGTTCTTTTTCGGTTCAGTTTATAACTGGTTCGGTTCTTCGATCGTTTAAACACTTTAACGTTATTCATATCGGTTCCATTTCAAGTTTACTAAATTACGGTTCGGGTCGGTTTTCGGTTTCAAAAAATAAATTGTTTATCGAGTTGTTTGGATTCGGGCAGTTAAATGGCTTTGGTTTGAAATTTGATAGTACTTGCTAACCTTTTGCGTTCACAAGTTTTATATAAAGTTGGCAAGTCGCGAATCATTTCATATTTAGGCATCATATTATAAACAAATTCTCATTGATTTTATAAATACATATTATGTTCTGTTTCAAGTTTAGTCATACTGATTTTACTAGTTTATTACGAAGTAGATTATAAGAGTTAGTGTATTAATGTATTATTGTTATACAATTAGGTTATTATATGCTTCTTATTTAATCATTTATATACTACGCATACTATCATATATAATCATGATTTGATGAGTTCTTGACTTCTTGTGAAATGGAAATTTGCAATTTGGTAATTCGATACTTGATTAGTCAACAAGACTGATAATTATGACTCGTTTATCATTATATATTTTCATGAAATTATGAAGATATTACAAAGTGCTTTGATTTGTATAATGAAAGAAAACACTAATGACTAATTAACAAGGTAATATTGATTAGTTCAATCGATCATATGTACATATTATTAACACATGGCATCTAACTATCTCATAGATAAATATTCGTATCATCGTTATTCGTATGTATTAGTACAAAGTTATAGACTCATTAGTGATCTTTTTAAATTTATCTATTTATACATTTTATTAATATAACGTTTTTATAATTTTTACGTGTATGAAAATAAAGATATACTAGTAGATGTTTTAATATGTGTCTTGGGCACTGATCCCGATCAAATGGGGCAAAAAAATACTAAAGAATTGAGGGAATAATATTTTTGTAGATGAATGTACAACACACAAACACACACGGATCACCACTCTCAACCATAGATTAAAAAATCAATGGTTAGATTCTTTCTCCCACAACACACACGGATCACCACTCTCAACCATAGATTAAAAAAATCAATGGTTAGATTCTTTCTCCCACAACACACACGGATCACCAATCTGAACCATAGATTAAAAAATCAATGGTTAGATTTACATGAAACCACTCCCACCCTTTTGAAACCCTTTCACTCTCACTCTCACTTTACCACTCATTCTCACGGCGCCTCTCCTTCTCACGGCTAAGCGCCTCTCCGTCTCACGGCGCCTCTCATTCTCACATACATTCATTCACGGTGTTTGCTGATTCTGAAGCTGTCCTGATTCTGCCTCTCTCTCATTGAGTCATTGGTGTTTGCTGCCCTAAATGCTCCAAATTCAGGTAACCACTCTCTCTTTCTAGATTTTAATTGATATGTTTTGTTGGTATCATGGTATGAATTGGTTTTTTTTTTTTTTTTATTTATTATTATTTATATTTTGTATATGTATTTCTTGTAATGCATGGCAATTGAAAATGTAAATTTGGGGATGAATGGATGAATTGACTGAAAGTGTTGAAGAATGGGGTTTTGTTTATAAGGAATTAAGGATATATTGGTTTTGTTTACTGATTCTGCAGTAATGTAATTGTAAATTTATCTAGTCTCTTTTAAAGCTTAATACCTAATGAAAGAAGGAAATATTATATTTAGAGGAAAATTAGAAGCTTCAGGGTAAATCCATTTTCATCAACTTTTTGTTAATATTTTGACTTCTTTGTTTCCACTGCTCGAGCAATATCGATTTGTCTACTGGAGAGCAAAATGTATTCCTTGCATGGATAAGAGGGTAGCCAAAGATAGCTTCTATATATATGTATTTTATGTTAATAATAAAACGAAAATTGAATTTGGAAAATGAAATCATGAAAGAATGATTTCCTGAATCTGATTGAGGCAATGCCTGTACCATTATGCTTTTAATTTTGCTATCAATAACTTATGAGCTTGATCATGTGAAACTAGCATAATCTTGGATGATTATTACCTATCTGATTTTGTTACATTTCTTGATTCTAACTCCCAATTACAGAATTGGACTAGTATATACTATATAGTCTTATTTTGCTGTTTCAAGGACAATTTGTCTTCTCTGATTTTGTTACATTTCTTGATTCCTGAAAGTGTTGAATATGTGGCCTAGTATTGATTTTGTTTCAAATATGGTTTGCTCAACTACATCCACTTATGATGAAATTTGTTGTTTTGTTTCTATTTTTTTAGTAATGGAGCAAGGGTTTGGAAATTATGATGAGCACACTATAGATTCTCAAGACACTGTTCAGAATCAAGATTCTTCTCAACAACAAGTCACTAACACTAGTGGTAGTAAGCGTCAACGAACATAAGATGTGTGGAGGCATGAATTGCTAAAGCCTTATTATGCCAACTCTATCTTATTTTGGTACGAAGTATGCTAACAGTTTGAGACACTTGAATTTGTCCTATCCAAGTTCCAAAATTTCCATCTTTGACTGTTCTTGAGAAACCGGTAGTCTGCAGGTTTAATGATAAGTTTGGAATATTGTGTGTGGCTCTTTAGAAAAATTGATAAGTTTGGAATATATGCTAAATATATTCTAAGATTTCTAATATTTAATCCATTTAATTATATAAAAAAGTTTGTACTATTCAAAATAAAAAAAATAAAACAGTTTGTAAACGATTCGATTTAGAAGCGGTTTGGTTCATAAATGGTTCGGTTTATAACCAGTTCGGTTTACAATCAGTTCGGTTTTTAAATGGTTCGGTGCAAACGGGTAGTAGTTTGCTAATGGTTCGGTGTAAGCGGTTTTTTTGCCAGTTTAAACGGTTTCGGGTTAGATACAGTTCGGTTCTTTTTCGGTTCGGTTTTCTTTCAGTTCGGTTTATATTCGGTTTGGTTTGTTAACGGGTTCGGTTCTTAAACGGTTTACCATTACTCGGGTCGATTCGGTTTTGGGTTTACTAAAATACGGTTCGGGTCAGTTTTCGGTTTCAAAAAAATCGGTTTTTAATCGGTTCGGTTCTCATTTGGGTCGGTCGGTTTCGGGCAGTTAAACGGTTTCGGTTTGAAATTTGACAGCACTAATTGTCTCTCATACCTAAGTGTGAGTCGAATAGTTTTAACAATTCTAAAGGTCCAAGTAAAACACATTATAAAAACATGTTACATTTTCACATCTTAACTTTCAATTGAATAAGCCTACCTAGCAAATTAACAAAAATCACTTTCAAATTAGCAACTTTCCTATTAGAACATCAACATTTGAGCCATTAAGTAATTCACCGATACAATAGTCACATTGCGACACATTTAATAATAATCATCAGCTTATAGATCTTACATTTATTTTTTGGTACAAGGTCACCATTGGATAATTGACAATAACTTCATGTGAAAATTTTCATTTGCTCCTATATTGAACTACTATGTTCCTGATTAACTGTTTTTCAAGGCTATGCACTAGTAAGTGTTACGAAAGTACTAGTCAATACATTGGTATTCAAAACTGACAAGTAATAGTGAATTGAAATAAAGCGAGTACATCAATGTCTAAAATTACATGTGATTGATGTAAATGTTCATGAATCATGATGGCAGAGAAATTGCAAATAAAATTTACGAAGAAAAACACATATTCCAATTAATTAATTTAACAATAAAAATGTGTTACCAAACATACCTGCCATTGCCAATCTCATTTTTAGGAACAAAACCAAAAGCAGGGCCTTGATCAGCTTCTTCAAGCTTCTTCTGCTTAAAATAATCCTGCAGCTCTTTAGCCTTAGCCCTCTGAAACTCCAATGTGATCGCACTCTTATCCTCAACCACTTTAGAGGCCGAGGCCGGCTTCGGAGGCGATGGAGGAGGAGATGAAGAAGGTGGCGAAGGCGGCTGCAGAGGAGGAGCAGGAGAAGGAGCAGTAGGTCTTCTGATAGGACCTTCAGTCTGTGAACTCCTGACAGTAAATGACATACAGGGCTTAGTTTGTGATAGCCTTAAGCTCAAGGTAGTTGATGAAGAAGAAGAGCATGATGATGATGAAGAAGAAGATGTTGTTGTTGGTAGTCTGATACTTGGGATTGAAGCTGCTACTGACATATTTCTCTGAATCCAAGTGTTTTTGTCTGAATTGGGGAGGAGAGAGAAAGAGAGGAGAAGGCAGAGGATGGAATTTGAAGTGTTATCAGAATCAGAGGAAATTTGTTAATGGGTAGATGAAATGTGGCTATGGTTTATTGGGTGTTGAGGATTTTGATTGTTTATGTGCAAGTGGATAATGCCTACTTGCAGGGAGAGGCGCGTGTGAGTCGCACCGCTTTCGAGTCTGAGGCTGAGTCTTACTCCACTTGGCTGTTTGGAACCCAGAATAATAAGTACTTTTCTGAGAACAGGAATTTGAAACTATAGATAAGAGTCATTAGGGGGACGTATTAAGAGTAAAATTAAATGGCTAACTGTTAACAAAGACGCTAATAAGTAACGATTATTTGGAAGTAAGATATCTATGGTTCCTTAAAATGAAGTAAAATGGATTCCAACTGCGTGAAATTAAGACTTGTTCGTGATCATTCTCTGTTCACAGATAATTAAGAAAACTGAACAGTAAAGGTTTCAATTTTTTTATTTTTCTACCTAATTAAGCAATCAGAATCAACATGATTAGTAAAGATTTGTCTAGTTTTAAGTTCACTATACAACCTCTTCCATTGCTACAGATATCAGATTGAATACATCAATCAAACCGGAACTAAATCAAACGACTCATCTGCTCGGATCTGCATATGAATTGTGACTGAATATAACTAGGGGCCAGGGTGACTTGATTGCTAAATACAAAGGCTTGTAAGCAGCATAAATATGATTGAATGCAAGAACACTTTAATTACGGCAACAAATACACACTCAGTTATGAAAAAGAAAAAGGACATGATCTAGTAACCCAAACAAAAAAAGAATGGGTAATGGGGGGAGAAGCAGTAGAGGTGAAGAGGGAAGAAAAAATGATTGAAAGAGATGACTAAAAATTCAATCTGACGGTCCACTCAATGAAACAAAATTGACAAGATATTAACAAAGTGAATCAGCCAGTAGAGGCATCCGAATGCCGGATCTTAGCAGATGGCTGTACTCCTATCAAAACACACTCGAAACCTCAAGCACCTCGCTCTAGTTTTCCACTCACTCAGCTGGCGAAAAATGGGCAACAGCACTCAGTAAATCCAAATATGCTTGATTCACAGCAGCTAAGCACACAAAAATAGCCCAATCTAATGCCCTTCCACAATGCTTGATTTTGATTCAATCAAGTGTGGCTTTTACAAGCCCAAATTACATTATCCTGCAAGAACAAGTCTTCCCATTTCCATTGACAAACTCGTCATCTGATTCGCCATGTTCACTGCAATTTAATTTGGTAGATGTAAGTAGAAAGTAATGGGATAGGACATTATTGTGCACACAACAGAAGTTAGTAACATCGATGAAGATATGTTTCCATTGTCGGTCTATAAAACAGATGCATTACAAGATAAATGGAAACTCCACAAAAGTATACTCATTATAAAATAAATAACTTTAATTGGAATAAAAAAAAATGTAATATCAACAGGGTGCAAGAAAAGATAAAAGTTTGAACAAGAGAGACAAATATATTGCTGCTGTCAGTAAGACATACATGATCAAAAGCAAAATCAAGCCAATCAAATCTATCCAGTATCCACACATCACCTTCATAAGGCACTACCACTGGTGCTAAATGTTACAATGAAAGCCATCTAGACTGCCGAAACTAATACTTCTAGGAAAGGCAGATGCAATTCTTGGTGAGTACCATATACTAGTATGGCAAGTGATAGCCTTAAAGGGCTTAGACAATGGTTATGCAAGTTAATGGGGCATAGAAGTGCTCAAGCTCCAGCACAGCAAGCATGTAGCAGTTATAATTGAAAGAAATGACCATCAGCAGATTGTGTAACCCTTATATTCAAAGCTCTCAGGGAAGCTCTGCATCAACAGCTTCATGAGTCTCTTTTTATAAAGTGAATTAGGTAATAATATCAATGAAAGAAGTGGACAAATCATATTAATTTGAGACTTCTGAATTAAATCTAGAAATGGTGTGCATTGTTTGGGCTTGATTCTTTTTTGCACAAAATGCTTAGACAAACGCAACAACCCTAACCCCATGGCCCCAAAGAGAGAAAGAGAGAGAATGCACAGGGAGAAAAAAAAAATGGAAGAAGAAGAAGAAGGAAAAGAACTAAAAAAGATAGATTAATTAAAAGAGTCAAAGGGAATCAGCTCATATATTTCACTAAACTCTGCCTCGACAAAAATTGTAAGTACTTCACACAAACTACAAGTAAGCGATTCTTGCATGAATCTCTATCCAATAAATGTTAGTTATTCTTTTCTCCTTTTCAATTAGTAGGCTTGTACAGGTGAATGTGATAAGCTAATGGTTATCGAATTCTTTACAACTGTTCTGTAACAGAGATACCACAAGCACAGTAATTTCAGTTTTAGAAATATAGATGGCCACTTTTGAACACACATGAACAATCTGTGAGATTTTCAAGGTGGGAAAAATACTGTTCAACTACTTCAAAGAGTCAATTGGGATCCAAACCAAGGGGTTGTGGGTTTGATTATCGTCTCCCAACCTCATGGTTTGGTGCCAGTGTTGTGGTTTCCTTTTGATAAATTCTCAGTTTCTTTGTAGATTGGGATATCTATGGTTCCCCTATCAGAATATCACTGTTCTTCCAGAGACAGTTTCCAGTGACAGTTGAGATATCTTACACGGTGCATAAATGTAAAAGCTGACTGTCTAAGTGATCCCATACTCCCATGCCTTATGGTCTTTTATCTAAATAAGAAAGGCTGTCTTATTAAGTAGAGTCGTGAGATGAAATACTTCAAAGATAGGTTTCACCTGTTTCCTAATAAAAAATCTCCATGAAGAATATGGCACAGAACAGGCACACTGATGATACAATCTATATGACCACTTTGTATAGGGTATTGCCAGAAAGGTAAAGTAAGGAAGATACAATCTATACTTAAAGCATATTTCAAATCAGCTGCATTAGCATGAAAACCAAAGCAAGTATTGAGGAGGTCTTTGAGATTAGCTGGAAAGAGACATTCTTATTGATGATGGCTGCGAATTCTGACCAGCTTTACAAATCTAAAACTTTGCAAGGATGTGTGTGACATTTTTATCCACCCATGCTTGTCTTTATAAAGTGGTAGAACCCATTTTTATATCATAAATCATATTTAGAATCAAATTGGGCCATGCAAATTCCCAGAATGAAATCATAGATTCTCCTTATCAGAAAGTAATCAAACGTAGTGCATAATCAATACCATGCCAACTTATTCCTTAAACATTACAAAGGATATCTACAGAGAAATCAGACACTAGTCATCACTGTTTTGCCCACAATCCTCCCAAGTCCATAGCCAGTATGAACACTAGCAACTTATTACAATTTTGTCAAATTACTAATGCTAAAATAGCATTTGCACTTTTGCAGTATTATGTTAAAAATTATTTTCCACGGATAATCAAACTTGTTCACATGCACTTATAAGGCATCCCTGAATCAAGACAAAGAGTTTCCTAAGCATCACAGATGACAAGTTTATATCCTGTCTGAAATATCAGATGTTAAACAGAAAACATTCAATGTAATAATAGGTTTTACTATATCAATTAAGCATAAATTTTCTAAGCTCTGCTTAAATTTACATAAATGTGTTACTTAACAATGCTTATCTTCCTACAAGACTGTAAGCCAGTTGGTCTTTGTGATCAAGAGGAACAACTCTTTTGCTATAGTACTAGGCTAAAAGAGCCTCAAACTCATACAGGTTAGACTCCCAGCATCCAAACACCAACCCTCCCTTACAATAAATCAATAAACACAAATACAATAAGAATTGTTTAATAATGAATACTACTACGTCCTACGAAGGTTGGCAGCAAGTAAATGCAGATATAACTTTGGCTACCACATTTACAGCTCATATATACATTACTTGCTATAGGATTAATGCCAATGCAACTTTTACCAGATACTGAGACAGTATATGATATATAATTTCACTAACTGGATGGGATAGAGGGAGCACACATTGAGCTTAATAGCACTTCTGTTGACTTCATGCAGAGAGAGAACCAAGCATAGGATTAAATATGTTCAATGCCAAATGTTGGTCCGTACATGTCACCAGAAGTTTCATCAATCAACCAATACCATCCTAAGAAATTCTATCAAACACATTGCAGGACACAAAACATCAGTTATTGTGAACATTTATGATTTTAGCGGGAACATTTAAGGGGGGGTGGTATTAGCTAGGTAACAACCAATGTAAAGCTAAGAACTATCAAACATACATTCAGCTCTAAAATATTTTGGAGATGAGACAGAGTCCATGAACCTGATTCCCTCCAATCAAACTAAGCTAAAATTACTCCATTTTGACTATGATACAATGATAACTCATTAAGTTGAAAAAACCTATCTGGATCAGGATTTGAAGGAATAAAATAGTTGAAGCTCATTCTAAAATACAAAAAGAATGTCTTTTGTTAATAAAACTATAAACTAAAGTCCTTATGCTGCATTGCCAGAGGATCATAAGGACTCTGTTCAAGTTTAACTTGAGTACAATTTCCAACTTGGTCAAAGAAGTATGTTAGCTTAAGTTAATATCAAATCCAGTTTCATAATTTCCAAATCTTTGATGAAGTAGGACTAGTAGGTAATATAGTACTATCTTTCAGTACGTGCAGCAAAAATCACCACATAGACACAAGTAACAGTGCCTAGCATTGTCTCTGCGTGAAGTCAGTATAATACCGAAGTGTGATAAGAGTGATTAAAAACAAAACTTATGACATGTGGTCCTTATAAAATTACATCATATTATAATCACTTAAGGCACCAACAAATGTAGACCAGGACAAATACCAAACCAAAAATTTCTTGTTGCAGGATACTCTTAAATATTGTAAGTACATAGAAGACAGTGATAGCAAGAAAGTAACATTCTATATCCAGCATTTCTACACAACACAAAATTAGTAAGAGACATCAAATTTAATAGCCTTTACAGTTATATACCTGAGCTCAAATTCCCTGATCTCTGCAAGCTCTTTCCCACATGCATCTGTCCACTGCACTTTTCTCGTTTCTGTGTGTCCAGAGAGATCACTATCCTCTTCAGCCAGGGGCTTCTGCTCATCATCATTTTTAGTAGTTTGTGAAGTATTATGCAATGGTTTCTTCAGGCTACTCTTGAGGGTGATATTTCTAGCATTGTTATCATCGTCAACAACAGTGCTCTGTTGAGTCTGTTCCTTTTCCCTATCGTTTGCCAGACCACTCGGCAAAATATCCTGTGGCTGGGTAGGACCTACTTTAAGAGGCGACTGCCCATCAAGTCCTGCGGAAGCGCGACCAAAACAGACAAAGGTAGCGCACCCGCGGGAAAGTCTATTCTTTCCAGAAGCCAGCTGGAGGTTACTTTCAGTTTCCTGGTCCACCAACTGGTATTGATTCCAAGGTGCAACTTTCATGTGCTTATCATCACTCTTCTGACCCAAGAGTAAAAGGGTCAGACCCTTGCTATACCCAGTAGCTGAAGAAGAGAAAAACCCCCCTCCTTCGACTGCTAATAACATCAGTTCTTCTCATCTGGGCACCAGAACTATTTACAGTTTTAGTTCCAGACCCATCAAAGTCTGATTCTGCAAATTTCCGATCCAAATTGTCACCCAATCAACTGAAAAGTGTAGTAAAAAGGTATCAGGGAAAAAGAACTACAGTTTGTAAATTCACAAAATTGAAAAAGTCAATATAGCTATTGAAGCACTAACTACAAGCTTAAATGTCCAGCTTGTGACTATTATAAGCTTGACTAATTATCTGCCTAGTTATCAGCATGAAGTCGTATACTTTATAATTCTAAGCCTTTATATCTCTTTGGTAGATTTTGTCTAGCTCCCTAGTGGCCTAGTCCACACAAACAAAATTTCAGCAACAAGCAACAGCCCCTTCCTATAATTTTAGGATTGCTTTAAACCCACTACAATTGACAAAAACAGATCATTCCCGCCTCCCCACAATCGTTTAGCTTCTATGCCAATAAGTGTATGATCATACATATACCTTTAAGTGTAAAATACAACATCAAATGTAAAGTGCTCCTTTAATTTTTTTTCCAAAGTCTAATACTCAGCAAAAATTGGCATAAATCACTATACAAACTCATTGTACGCCACCCGATAAGCATGTTCTTATCCAAAATTATAGCAACCCATCAATGCAACTAACCCTAAACTGAAAATTAAAGTCTCAGTCCAGTAAACTTATATCAGAACACTCTTCACTAAATAAAAAATCAAAAAAAGCACAAAAGCTTACTCTAAACAAATCATAAGTATAAAAGAAAAAGAACCCCCCAAAAAAAAGTGATATTCTCATTTTGGGAAACAAATATAAGAGATCGTACACTTAATTTTAATTGCAGAAAAAGTAATCCAACACAAAAATCATGAACCTTTTTGGGTTGATCACTGAAAAAATTACAATCAACTATAAAATGAGAAATTTAGCAAACAAACTAAACAATAAATAAGTTCAAAAATTTTAAAAATAATAATCAGAAATAAATCAAAAAAATTGAGAACATGCAGCGATTCAAGTTAAAGTAAAATAACATTAAAAACCCAAAAATGGGTTTAGTACCCATTACCGATGATTAAAATCCCAAGTTGATTAAATTGTCAAAAGTTCAAAAGAAATGCAGATGAATACTAATTAAAAAAAAAATCAAATAAAAAACCCAGAAATAGCAAATAGAAATTGAAAGTGTAATGAGTCAAAATGGAGTAGAGAAATTAACTATACCTGAGGAGAGAGAAGAAAGTAGATCTGAAGCAGAGAGATCTCCGGCGAGTAAATTGATGGTGGGATTTGCGAAGAGATTTGAGTTGAAAGAGAAAAGGGGAAAAAAGAAAGAGAGAGATGAAGAAAAAGAGGAGAGAGAAAGATGGAGATTGATGAACACTCTAAAAAACGAGACACAGCTATACGATTGATTATAATCAAAGTGGAGTGTGGGGGAGACTCGGTGTGCCTGTGGGGGCTGCTGCCTTTTTTTTTTTTTTTTTTTTTTTATATAATCTTTTTCGGGTTTCATTTCTGAACGTTACTATTTAAAAAAAAAAAAAAAAAAAAATTGATATTTACTATCATTGAAAAAACTTTGTGTCACATTTCCCACAAGCAAACGAAATTTGTGTCATAGTATTTGTTACCTATTTAATATTTTACTAGATATAAGCCCGTTCTAGTAATTATTTTATTTAATTTAAAATTAAGTATATTTATGAAGATCATTCATTAAATATATGGATAAAATTCCGGATGATTTACGAAAGTATGGTTATTTTAAAACTTATTTACACTTTTGCGTCGGAATGAAACTTAATTACGAAATTACTATCCACGTAGGCTCGGATAAGTTTTTATTTTATTTTTTTATTTTTCAAAGTAAAACCGCTACCTCAAGTAGCGGTTTATGTACTAAAACCGCTACTTGAGGTAGCGGTTTTACCCTTCATAGATTGATTAAATGTCTCTTTACTTAGAGTACTAATGACAAACTGCTACCTCAAGTAGCGGTTTTAGACTATAACCGCTACTTAAGGTAGCGGTTTGTCTCTAAAGAAAAAAATTACCCCAAATGTATCTCCAAGCCTATGTGGAATATATTTTCGTAAATAAGTTTCATTCCAATGCAACGTAAATAAGTTTCTTAAAAGCTATATTTTTGTAAATCATCCTAAAATTCCTAATATCATAAGATAATTTTTTAATTTTAACACTAAAGTTATCTTTTGTTGTTTTATTTATTTATTTTATATGACGCTTGAATTTAAAATCTCAAACCTTATTCACTAATTTTGCTAATGTGACAATTTATATTTTTAATTCAAAAAAGAAATAACAAATCTCATTTTTTTTATTGATCAAAATAAGTCTTTTGCCTATGCGTTTATTTAATATACTCGTTCTATTTAAAATTTAGTCTCATTTATAATCGTTTAACTATAAAATATCATGGGAAATTAGTCATATGAGATTTAGTTTTATTCGTCTCGATGAGTACATTATTAAAATCAAACTTTTACAATATTGTCTAGGGAGAGATTAAAGATATTTGCGATTAAAAATTTGCATCCATAAATGTAAAAAAAATAATTATTTATATATATATATATTAGATTTTACTTTACTACTCCTTCTGTCCCTAAATTATATTTCTCTTTATATTTTGGGTATTTCAAAATTACATTCCACCATTCTATTTTTAGTAAGTTTTTTCTAAATATCCCAAATACACTCTCTTTTTCAGTTGTACTTTTAATGTACGGAGTATAATTAATGTATTTACATTCCATTTTTAATGTTTGGTTGGCTGATGTACTTTTTCAGCCTTTAATTTTTCAGAATCCTTGTGCCAAATTACAATGAATATAATTGGTTAAAAATTTTCAATTGGGAGCATGTGATTGGTCCTTTTTTTTTGCAAAGGATTGATGACATGTCATGAGTAATCACTAATCTATCTTTGTTTTACTCAAAAACATTATTAAATGTTTTGTACTTCCCATTTCATTATCTAATTATTGTTATTTGTCTTATTCTTTCCTCCTTAATTCCCGTGTAAATTTCCAAACAGGAATGTAATTTAGGGACGGATGGAGTACCACCTAAATCCTAAAAATATATATCTCACTATCAGATGACTTATGTCGTTACTATTTCCGTTAGTGGGGCCTAACCACCTCTTCATCCCCAGACACCTCACTGCCACCTTCTAGCCACCTGTCTTTCCCTATCAACACTGCCCCCGAAGGCCGAAACCTCGACGCCACCCCCTCCCCTCACCGGCCAACCCATTCTCCTCGTCGGCGACTAGCTCTCCTTGCCCTTGGAACACAATCCCCTACCCGAAGCCCCTTTCCTTCCCACGAAACCCTAGAAAAACCCATCTTCTACCCTTGAAACCCCCAAATCGTTCCTCCTCCACCCTCGAAAACCCTAGTCACTAGGGTTTCGGGGCTGGGCGAGGAGCGATTGAGAGGTTTAATTTAAGCTTAGGGGAGGGTTTTTTCTAGGGTTTTCATAGGAGGGAAAGGGGTTTCGGTCCAGGGGATCGTGGTTAGGGGCTAGGGGAGAAGGGTGGTGCCGCGGGGGCTAGAGGAGAAGGGCGGTATCCATGGCCGACCATTAGGGTGTGCAGCATGAGCTGCCGCACAGGGCCCAACTTTAGTTGGAGCCTCAGATCATTAAAAATGTATAACTGATATATGTTGTAAAATTATTCATGTATATTAATAATGGCTTAATGGTTTCATGAGCTCTACCATCTTCACTTGCAAGCGGTCCTTGGTTCAATTCTCGCTAAAGTCTTTTTTTTACAAAATGTATTTTTTTTTCTTTTTTACAAAATGTATTTAATGCCTATGCTTATTTAATGTTTACTATTTCCAAAACCATTGATGCATTTCTTTTTCTGCAATATATAATAAATGACTAAACTCTATTTACAAAGTATTTCATTTTTTATACTCCCTCCGTTTCATATTACTCGCAACAATTACTAAATATGGGTGTTTCACATTACCCGCAACAAGTTTTTTTTTTCCTTTTTTAGTAAGTTTCTAGGGGGGAAATGTCTATATTGCCCTTACTTATTTTGTTTAATTTGTTTTAACAGAAATTAAACACATTCAGTTAATCCTAAATCTAATCAATTAAGTGTAACCATTCCCACCAAAATTAATCCCCCCTCTACTTATTTCATCAGAGATCATTCATCTCCCCAACTAACTCATTCATTACTTCTCATTCAATTCGTCTTGATTATGCTGCCCAGTTTGAACAAATTGGATGGAATTCTCCAGAATTCCTTTATAAACCCTAGATCTACCTTCACAGTTTGTCTTCTCTCTCCTCTACACTCTTTCATCTCTACGTCGTTCTCTCTCTGAAACCCTAAAAAATTCCTAAATGAGTTCCCCTCCAAATGAGAACGATTCTCCTGCCCAGAAGAAGGAGGATACTGACCCTCCCTTCTCACTGTACACAGCGCGGCGAGGAACTGGAGAAATTAAACCAGTTCGTCGCTGCTCTCTGGTGTTCACCAGGTATCTTCGACGGCATTTTGGGGCTAAAATCCCTAAAACTAGGGTCACCTTCACTAGGCAGGGGGTTCACATGGTTAAGGACCCATTTCAGCCTTGCCACTTTGTGGTTATCACTGAGTGCAGGGTGATTTGTTGCTGTCACAGCCCTGAGTCTTCCCTTTTTTTTAACCGGCATTTAGTTACAGTTAGTAAACGAAGGGAAGGGGGAAGACATTCAATTCACGTATGAGAACATGTGGAACCTTCAATGCTGCAGCATAACTCTTATTTGTGGTTCTCTTGTACATTGGGACAGACATCAGCCACTCATCTGAGTATTGTTTAGGCTTGGGTCCTGTCTTCCCTAACTTCTTACTCCTTACATCCACTAAGTTGCCTAATTGAATCTGTTTTTTGATTTCTTTGAACCACCTGCTTGTGGTTGATCTGTGTACTTGGTGCTTGATTGCCAATGATGTAAGCATGCCTCTTGGAAGTGAGTCCCCTTCCATATTCAGCAATATGTCATCTACTATTTGCCTTTTTTCTTCTATGTTGAGTTCTCTGCTCTGCCTGCCATTCATTGCATGCTCCTGTTCATCTTCTGATTCTGACTGTGATTCCTCAACATCACTGCCTTCATTGTTGTGTTGATGATTTGATTCGTTTGAATCTGACCCTGATACTGTGTTGCTGTACTGTGATGCCATATCTCTGTCTTCCATTAACAGTTGGTTGATATCGAAAAAATCATCAAAGATTTCTTCCATGAGTCCCCTATTTTTTTTTTTCAGATCTGGTGGTAGGTGATGAAGTGGAGGTGCCTAGTTTTTTTTTTTGGAAGCTTTCAGTGGAGCCCAATTCTGTACAAAGATCAACTGCTGCAACTAACTCAACATTTAGGAATTAGGATTAATTTAGGTCGATGAAGGATTTTGTAATTTTGGAAACAGTTTGGCTTGGATTTATGTAATTAATGGTGGATTTCAATTTCCCTCCCCCCCCCTAATTCCCAAACATTTGCTATGAATGAATAGGGGGGAATGAATCAGATTTGTGCCTTTTATATGGGGCTTTTGGTTGAAAATTGGCATGTTTCAAAAATTGTTAAAGTTCAAAACTTTTTTAAAATTTTCATGAAAAGTTTGGAGGGAAAATTTTTTAATCCCTTAAGTGGCTGTCCAATTTTATTCAGCCACCAAAGTTAGGAAAAAAAAAGGGAGGGAACATTAATCCCTTTTTTCAAATAATCACATGTTCCCACTTCTTTTTTGGGGACCACTAACTTTCCCTCCACTTTCTCTCTCTTTAATTACAAAGCCCTTCCTTTAATTAATCCTCCTCCAATCTTTTGCCTAGGAGTCCGCACTCCCTCCGTTTGTTGCGAGTAATATGAAACGGAGGGAGTAATTACAAATTTTATATATTCCATATTTGTGAAGAACAACGATTTTGTTTCTTGTATTAAAAAAATATCGCGAGTAGAGAAAATTTATAAGCCAAATTTTATATTCTATTTTTGCACAGGACCTCCAAAAAGGTTGGGACGGCCCTAGCGGTGTCACGAGAAGGGGTTAGGTGGTGCGCCGGCAACGGGAAGAGATCTGGGGCGTCGCCGGGGTTAGGGGTGGTTGGCCGGGGGGGATGGAGGTTAGAGTTTTAGTACTTGACCCCCTCCCCCCGGTGAGCAACTAACGTCCATTGCTGCCACTCTCCATCTTCTTTCCCTCCAATTCCTCCATACCAATGACGGCTCCCCTACTAGCAAAGCAGTAGTGGAGGTTAGAGTCTTCACAACCACAAGGTTACCTTAAATTTTGGTTTTTTAATTTATGTACGATTGTATATATAAAATTGCTAATTGAATCTATTTAGAAATTTCGATTGATCAAAATTAATATTATACATCCTGAATGTTATGATATTATACTTATGGTTTCTTTATTGATTCAAGTCAAGTCCTTAATTAAGTTAGGGATATCACTTTTCATAAAAATTTCAGTTCAATTAACGGATCGGTGTTGATCCATTAATAAAAGTTATTGCGTAAGTCACCTGCTAATATGGACAAAATGCAAGAAACTTATTGCTAAAGGAGTATAATTCGAGATATTCTTGAGTTGGAATTTTTTGTAAAAAAAAAAATAAATTGAATTTTTTTTGGATGGGTGAGAAATTAAGAAACACGAATTGATGTAAAGAGAATTGGGTAAAGATGTTGCTACAGATGTACAAAAATAAACATGGATAAAAACTAAACTTGATTTAAATTAGAATGGACCAAATAAGTCCATTCCAATCCATAAAAAGTGCAATTCTAAAGGTTTTTTTCAACTCGAGTATGAACTTGATTTCTCCCGTCTTGACCAAATTGTGTATGTGAGTGTGTGGTGTGGAGTGTGGGGGGGGGGGGGGAGGTGTTTGTGTGAATTGTGTCACCTTATTTTTTGGCTAATTCCGAGCTCAATTCAGAACCTTAAGGACTAAAATGGCTCCTAAAACCTTAACCGAATATTTTTTGACACATAAATCGATGAAAAAGTTAAATCAGACTATAATTTACAATTTAGATGAACTTTTGGGATGCGATTTACAATTTTTTTTTTAAATGTCTGCAATTTGCAAAATACTAACTTTAAATTGTTGCAATTTGCAAATTTTCCCTAATAATCAACTGAAAATTTGAACTAAATTTAATAGAAAGCAGCAGGATTGACAAAACTGAACATAAATATAAATAACATTATGAGCTCAAGTGAAACCAATATAAGTAAAACTTCATTTGAATATAAGTAGAGGTATTTTTAATAACCTCAAACGAGGATCAGAAATTTCAAATGCTATTCTTAAATACCTATATCAGGCAATCATCTATCAGCCAAATACAATGTTATCAGGCAATCATCTATCAGCCAAATACAATGTTGTGAAAATCCAAAAGCAAAAAAGCCACTCAGAATTATGAATGTGGCTCTGCAGTGAAAAACACACACTATAGTACTATACCCCCTAGTTAACATGAATGATGTACAGATAAACAAACTAAAAGAGAGCAGTAAATACATTCACCCTTGATTAATCAACAGTAAACATTACCAAATTAGACAATTCGACATCAATAAACTACTTGAGCAAAAAAAGGAAAAAAAAAACAAAAAAAAAAAAACTGTATACTACTTTAACACCTCCATTTCATAGACAAAACACTAAATTCATTGGACTGCACTGACAACCTCAGTCATGCGTCCGACATACAAACACACAACCCTTCCATCCTATTCACACACCTCAAGCCAGTGAATAGCACAAATGTTTATTTTTTGTCCCGAAACCATATTCACCCAATCTGTTGCTCTCTTCACCAGGGAAACTATGTTGCATCAGAACAACAAACAACGACCCCAAACTATCCCACAAGGAATAAAATATTCAGCCATGACAAGCATCTTATGGGACAGATAAAGAACAATCAGTAGTTAGATTCTGGACCTGGGCTATCTTGATGCATGTCCATTGACGAATCATTTGAATTTGAATCCCTGACCTGGTTATTTGCATAATTGTTTTCATTACTTCTTGCACCATTACCAGATGGGGGTCCACCACTGGGGCAATATCCTCCTTGGGCAAGATGATAGTGCTGTAGAGTCCTGCGGACAGGACTTGCCAAAGCATTGGAGAAGACTGAATTCTTAGTCTGATTATCAAATTGCTCAGATCTAGTTGACTGAGCAGGTGTTTGAGCTGATGGCCCAGAAACAAGGAATCCTGTATTTGCAAAATTTGCCGGAGCTTGGGAATTGTGATGCGGGACCGGAGCTCGTGGGGACATAGACGATTCATCTCCACAATAATCAAGCTCGTTCTACATGATACCAGTGACTAGTGAGTAAGTAATAAGAAAGTCATGATAGCAAACAATTTAAAATTTAAAAATAATCAAATTCCTGAAACACAGTTCTTTTTCTTTCTTCTCTTCATTGTTGTGGGATCAAGGGAATAACATTTACACTAGAGCAACTGGGATAGACATCAGTTTACCAAAGAAACTGCATGCCAAGTTAGAAAACAGCATATTCACACAAAACTAAGCATAATCTATGATCATTGTAAATTTAAGCCATTAATAACAACTGCACACACCCTAATCCATATGTTTAACATAAAGCAGCAGGAAATATTTATAAGATGCATGAAGACAGGTAAACACATCAAGAAAGACAAAAGAAAAGAAAAGTAAGAAGCACAAGAAGTCCCATAAGGCAAGCACAGCATTTGGCAGTACCGTTGCTTTTCAAAGCAGTCAAGCTGAGAGTGTGAGACAAGGATTAGAAATTCAACTTCACAGTTTTTGTTTTGTTTTTTTTTTTTTTTTTTTTTTTTTTTTTTTTTTTGAACGGATACAGCTAGAAGATAGTGTTACAGGAATTGGTGTTATATCATAGCCACAAGCCCACGATGTAACTTTCTAACTAATATCACCAGTAACAAATGGCGTACAGGAAATCCTACAAACTTTACGGTCATACAAACTTTTCAGTTTTGCATAATCTGTCGGCTAATAACGTAAAAATTAAAAAAGAAAAAACCCTACACACTGCAACAGTTTGGCCACACATTCTATAAACATCATACTTTTTTAGAAGGAATAATTTTATTGAAACTTCACAAGAAAAAATACATTAAGTGGACAATATGTTCTAACAGAGAAAGCATATAAATTTTTTTTAAATTTTTTTTAAAAAAACAACCCAACACTGTAGCCCATGAGGAAGCCAATTAAGTTATTTATCCCACAGTTAATTAGAATCATCAGATCTTTAACTGCATGCATAAGCTTCCTCAAATATTACTTCCACATTTGATCAAGCAAAAAAAATGCCAATACAATCAACTTCACGTATCACAAGGAAAAGTTAAAGTGACACACAGACGGACAAATAAAATAAATAAAATAAAACTAGAAACAGATGCTAAAACAATGCAATAGAACGAAACAATTTATGCTTCTCATTCCAAAATCCCAGCAAGATAAGCACAACTATTTGGGTAAACAGAGCATTGATTGTCATCCAAACAACCAATAACTCTCTTCTCTCTTCACAAAATATTAGACCTCTTGGTTGGCTACCCTACCGCACCGTTATGGGAATCATCTCCTACATTCTCTCTGCTTGAGGTGTATCTCATAGGATTTAAAAAGGTTGGTTGAGGTGGAAGTGTGTGACAGAGTTTTATGTCTTCTAGGATAAATTCTACCGAAAGGCAATTAGGCCTGCATTGTTATATGGTACAGAATGTTGGGTTATGAAGCATTGTCACGCACATAAGCTGAATGTGACGCAGATGCATATGTTGCAATGGATTTGTGGCTATACAGGAAAGGATCAGTCACAAAATAAGATAATTAAGAAGAACATAAGGGTTACATCTATTGAATACAAAATGAGGGAGAGTCACCTAAAAAAATTTGGCCATGTAAAAAGGCGACCAAGTAAGGCTTCGGTAAGGAGACTTGAAAAGTTATTTTAGTTATTACCTTTGCTAAAGCTTTTTCAAACATTTAATTATTTATTTATTTTTACACGTCTTTCCTCTCCTTTTTATCCCCTTACCTCTTTTTTAAACTCTCTTAAATACTATTAGGATGCTCTTTTTGTTTCTTTCTTTACACACCTTTTTTTTTGTTATTTATTTTTTTATTCAATCGAGTGTCTTGCTATGCCCCTTATCCTTTTCGGGCGGTTCCTTAAGATGATTCATGTTAGCCAACCCCAAATCACTTTGGGACTAACGTTTTACTATTCCCATCAACACTCACAAACCCCAAGACAATGAATCCCAACTAGTGTCATTTAGATCTACATGATCCAATCCAAAAACATGATACTTATATATCTAAATCAACCATGACTTTTAATAGGTAAGCAGTAAAATATTATCAAGCACAAAAATTATGTTGTTATAAAATAAACGGAAATTTCACCAAATGGCCCTAAGTTATTTTTTTATCCGCCATATACCCATGAAAATTTTCAAATTCAACGTATACACTTGAGTTTCACAAAAATGTCACCAAATTCCCTTAATGACTTACGGCGGTTAACTCCGTTAGTCATTAAGCTTAATTGTGTCACGTGGCATGCTGCAATTGGTTCTCTTAAATTAATTACTTAATTAATTTAATTAATATAAAAAAAATTAAACTCACCCCTTCCCCTACCAAACCAACCCCTTTCCCGCGACGGTGGTCCCCCATCCCAAGTCGGAACCGGCGCCGGTGGTCCCTATCTGCCGGCGAGGCTAGCCCCCACCCTCAACACCCCTCCTCAATTCCCTAACCCCCCGCACCCTTTCTCCTCCCTTAAAACCACCCCTATCCACCGACGTCTTCTCGAAAACAACCCTCGTCCCATACCCCCACCCTAAATCGATCCACCTCCCTTCCCCCACCCTTAATCAGCCACCTAGAAACCCTAAATACCCCAAATCGAAAATTTAGGGTTTTGATTTGGGGGTTAGATTTTCCGAAATGTGTTTCCAGGGTTAAGGGCGCATCAGGTAGGCCAATTAAGGGTGGGGGAAAGGGAGAGGGGTCGATTTAGGGTGGGGGATAGGGAACGAGGGTTGTTTCGAGGAAGAAGTAGGCGGATGGGGGTGGTTTTAGGGGAGGAGAAAGGTTGTTGTGGGGTTTGGGAATTGAGGCCAGGGTGTCGAGGGTGGAGGGGGGGCCGGCGGCGCCGGCAATCGGTGGACCCTAGCAGGTGGTTGGTTTGGTGGGGGAGGGGGGGCTAGGGTGGGTTTTTTTTTAAGTTTGTTAAATTAATTAAGTAATTTAATCTATTAAAAAAAACAACCAACCAAATGCTGCCATGTGGCATAATTAACTTAATGACTAACGGAATTAACTGTTGCTAGTCATTAAGGGCATTTGGTGACATTTTTGTGAAACTCAAGTGTATACGGTGAATTTGAAAATTTTCATGGGTATATGATGAATAAAAAAATAACTCAGGGACATTTGGTGAAATTTTTGGTGAAATTTCCATAACATAAACTCTCGCAAAGGCTTTACCACTTTTTAGAAAAAATAAAAAACCCTAACATTTGAGTTTGTCATGCCAAGACACCCTTAGCAAACAATATAATTATTATGTAAGACAAAGATATTGCAGCCTGCGATCATAAATGAAACTTCAGAAACTTAAAGTGGCAAAGCAACAAAAAGTCTAACAAACATTTTAAAATTAATGGATCATGTGGAAATAAGCATGAAAAGCTAGCATAAATTTCAAAGATCACTGCAGGTTGCAGCCATTCAAGAAAGCTTGCACAGTTGCACAGTGAGAGCGACAAAGTAATCGAGTTATAGAAGAAAACTCAGGCAATTTCAAAGTGTCTATATTTCTACTAACAATGATGGTCGCTTCCATTACAAAACAAAGATAAAGAGATTATGGAAAGCAAAATAGAGTGAAAAAGAAAAATAGATTCATATATAAACCTGGATGTAAGTTAGAATGTCAACTGTTCCTGCTCTCCCTCCTGCCTCTTGCTGTCTCAAAATCCACTGGTAAAGCTTTTCCTAAAGAAGTGAAAGCAATACTATGATGATTGTATCTTATGTAGACTTGCAAAGAAAAGAATATCAACAAACCAACAAAGTAAATCAGATAAAAATTACTATCTATGCACTAGGAAATAATATCTGACCAACTTGTAAAGTTACTGTAAAATGAGTAAAAGTTACCCCGATATAAAATATATGTAACCTTGTGTTTATCGATAAACTTGCTCTCTTTAAAAGAGTAAAAATCAAATCCCAGTGTGTGAATGTAAACTTATTATTTGTATAGAACTTATCCCATGGCCTATTGACATTAAAATCATTTCAAATCATCAGGTTAGGTTTTACCCCCAAAGTTGCACAAAAGTGTTCAATGTAAACCCGGTGTACACAATTTTTTTATACCAAAATTGACAGAAATGAAGGGGCTTCTCGTGCAAATGAGTGTTCATACATCAATAGACGATTAATGCACTTGCAGATACACATCATTGCTATCTGAACATGAAAACAGCGACTGTAACCCACTATCACACGGTTCATTTTAAACAATTACTGACCAATAGATCAAAGTACTAAAACTACTATTGTGTCACAAAATAACACAATTGCCTTTTTGAAGCCCTAAGTCATCAAGCTCTCATCATTACTGACTACATAATACATAGCATCCTCTCAAATCACGTTCATGCATCATTTAATGCTGTGAATTAACTCGTGACCTAGAACAAAAAACGACAACTTTACGGTTCCATCCTAATAATTGAAGCAGACAAATTCCCCAAATAAGTTGAGAAGTGTTGCTAAACTTTCCTCAAAACAAATGAAAATATGAATAAATCATCGTCAACTTCCAATTTTCCAACATTGAAATTGCCAATCAACAATGCCCTCAATTTACTCTCCTCAACAAAATCCTCAAATAACATGTTTCCATAAACCGAATGCCCACCGTAGCACATAATCATTCACCATCATCCATTACGACACATGACACCTATACGCCATCACTAACAATTAACCATATAACCTCAACAAGAAGATATTCTTTGCTCCAACATCAAGTAAACAATATCCCAAAAAATTGTTCACCACCTTCAAAACATGGACAACAAAAGCTATCCCAGTATATCCAATTCAATACATTTCTCCAATACTAAAGTTCATAAAACAATCAGATTACAATCCTAAACCAAATTACAGCCCCAGAAAGTACAACAAGAAAGTAAATTTTTAAAAGGCAAAATTTGGATGAAACAAATACTACATTCCAAACAAGAATCTTATATTTGAAATTTAAAAACATGTTAAAAAAAAAAAAAAAAAAAAAAAAAAAAAAAAAACATTTTAACAAATTGAAAAAACACCGTTGTCACACACTCAAACTAAAAATTAAAAAACCTACACAAAATAAAAAAACCCTCATCATTAAAATTCACAAATTTAAAAATTAATTTAAAAAATCATACCGACAAAATAAATCCATAAAACATTACAAATTAAAAAAAACCCAAATCAGAAAACCCTCATATCCAACAAAATAATTAATTAATCAATCAAATTAAATAAAGAAAAAACCCTAATCAATTCAACCAAAATACAAAAAACCCAATTCAAAAAAATTGAGAGAGAAATTCATACAAGTCCATGACGTTCACCGGCTTGAAAGGAGAGCTTCTGATGGTTCATGGCTTGGGTATAAAGCTGTGAAAGAGAATTAGCCGCACTACAAAACGATGTATACATGGTTCGATCCACCTCATCAAGGCTTGTTGCTATCGACTTCCTCTTTTTCGCCATCGTTTTTATCTCGCACGACCGATTCCTATATATTAACAATCGCACGGGCGGTGCACGGTGGCCGGAGTTTTATATAATTAGTTTTGCGGCGTCGGCAAATTATGAAAAAATAAGAAGGAAAATTATATAAGGGTGTGTGTGAGAGTATATATATAAGGGATGAAAATAATTATAATTATAATTTAATTAGAATTATAATTGTATTGTAATTATAATTATAATTATAATTATTTTTATTGGATTTAGGTTCAAGGTTGGGGAGATGTGATTGGAAGAGGTAAAGGTAAAGTGTTTGGATGTATATATGAGAGAAAAGAGGAAAGGGGAAGAAAGATAGCAAACCTATGAGAGGGGTGTAGATACTTTTTGCTCTTTTGGAAATTTAATTTTGGAAGTAATCAAAATTAAGTTATTGGTAATACATGAGAAAACAAAATTGTGTTTGAATATTTATTGAAAATATCTTTTCCCATTTAGGAAAAAAAAATATATCAAATGGTGTATTATTGTGCATATCGAAATATATACTCTCTTTCGTCCCCTTTTGTTTGTCACTTCAAAGGAAAATCAAGGGAATTATGGAGAAAAATGAGAAGTAATGAAATTATAGAAAAAATTAACAAGAATAATCTCAACTTTGCCTCATTCGCCCAAAATAATCTCAACTTTAATCCGAACTCTAATGTTAATTTGCTTTTAATGGTCTCAATAAGTGACCTGTAACTTGGTTAATAGGAAAAAAATAGTTTAATTTACACGTATCACCATGTGATTTATCAAAAAATATATTTTAATTTTAATTTTTTTTAAAAAAAATGATTATTAATTACTAGTTAGCATTTAACTAATAATTTTTAAACTATTTCCACAACAACAACAAAAAAAAAAAACACCACCTCCACCATTCCTCCACCACCACTAGTCCCAATCATCCCTGCCCCCCGCTCTCGCCCCACCCCTAGGCCTCCTATCGGCGTCGGCGTGCCCAGCTTCACCAGGTCTATCATTAGCCGACCTACCTCCTCCCTTCCCCCTTACCCCGACCCCCCCTCTTCCCTATCGAGTGACCGCCCATCCAAACCAAATCACAGTGATTAATTTTTAATTTTTTTGAAATCATAGTGATCCAAATCACAGTGGTTGAGACCATTATTACTACCATGACTTCTAAAATAAATTTATTTATACTAACTTCATTATTAAAAAAATACACACTACATGCCACATTCGTTCAATGATTAAAAACACCAATGTATAAAATGAACCAACTCCCGGAGCAAGGTTTTGGCTAGGTGGTCAAGCAGCGGGGGAAGGAGGAGGGTTGGGGTAAGGAGAGAGGAAGGGGATTGGTCAGCCGGCGTTAGAGGTTAATTGGGAGGTTGGGCGCCGGCGTGGCCGGTCACTTTCAGGGGTGGGGACGGGGAGGGTGGTTTGGCTGGTGAGAAAGGGTGGTGAGATTTTTTTAGTTAATTAATTAAATACTCTTTCAATTTTTTTAATTTTATTTTAATTTTATTTTTTTGAACCAGTCATATATTGACACGTGTCAGGTAACTTGTGATAACAAGTCAGAAGACCGGTTGAGACTATTGGAAGCAAACTCACATCAAAGTTCGGATTATTAAACAATAATCCAAAGTTGGGATTATTTTGGGCGAATGAGGCAAAGTTGGGATTATTCTTGTCAATTTTTCCGAAATTATATAGGAAAGTGAAATTTTCAACCAATAAAGTAATAAAAGTGCATAGGAAAAAGACATTTTCAATTAAAGTACATCTGCTATAGAAATTGTTAGATTCAAGAATGTAAAACATTAAATTAGTCAAAAGTTAGCACAAATTTTATACCATATGTTAGGGTAAAATAGGAACAAGACTTGGACAAAAAAAAATGAGGGTATAAAAATATTTTTATGTATGATAATAATTATGAAAATGTGACAAACATTTAGGGGCGTTCAAAAGGAAAATCTGATAAAAATAATCTCAACTTTGTCTCATTCGCCCAAAATAATCCCAACTTTGGATTATTTTTAAATAATCCGAACTTTGATATGAATTTGCTTAAATTGATCTCAACCAGTCATTTAACTTGTTATAACAAGTTAGATGGCACGTGTCAACACCTGGTTGGTGAAAAAAATAGAAATAAAAAAAATCATAAAAAGTTAATTTTTTAAAAATTATTAATTAAAAACTAAAAAAAAAAATTCTTAAAAAAAATTACCCCACCAGCCCCGACCACCCCTTATGCCGCCTACTCCGCCTAGACTCCCTGCACCCCAACTTTGGCCTTGCACAAATTACCTCCCCACGAGCCGACACCACGTCGCCCCCCTTTATCTGAACCACCAACCTTCCTCCTCCACGAAACCCTTTAAAATCCCGTCGTCCACCATTGACGCACACTCCTTCGTTTCCCTCCCACACGCCGCCCAACGTCGGCTTTGTCCATGGCATGGCAGCTTGATCCGTGCTCGGTGGGCTAATTGACCGCACCGTTGAGTTTGTTATAGTCGCCTTGTCCACGTCAATAATGTTTCTTGATTCGAGGAGATCGCTAATATTATTATGACTTGTTCTTGGGCTTTTGCGACGCACACATGTTACGTTGGTTGTGGTAGGGCCGGGGTGGATGTTGGGTTGGGGAGGTGGCTGAGGGGAGGTACGGTGGTGGAGGTGGCTGGATCGTTGGTGACGGTGAATGGTTAATTTGCTTTATTGTTAGTAAATTTTGGAATTTGATACCTTAAAAATGGGGGTCGTTGACTGTTGGTACCCATCTAAAATTTTATTTTATTTTGGTACTCATTAAAATTTCAAAATATAGGTTTTGGTACTTCCGTCCAACTTCCGTTAAATTTTCCGTTAATGGGGCCCATTATCTAATAATTAATAATTTATTTTTTTTGAAAAAACTTTTTTTTTTTTAAAAAAAAAAAATCCCAGCCACTGCCACTGCCACCCCTCCCCCCTCCCCGTTGTAGACACCCATTTGTGTCTCCCCAAAACCAAACCCAGTGATGAGTACCTTTCACGTCGAATCATAATCGAATGAAGTAAAAGTGTGGAAAGTCTAGTGTTGCGGTTAGTTTTATTTCTTTTCTTTCTCTCTATTTTTGAAAACCTATTTTATGAAAACAACCAATCAAGTTTGGTTTGGTCCATGGCAAGGGTCCAATAATGATATAGTTGGGTAGGGTTCGAAAAGAGATTTCCAACGATATATTTTAAGCCCAATTTCGATGAATAATGAGGAAGTTATGGCTAAATTACTAATCTGGGTCCGGTTTGATCTTTATATGCGGCCCAATGATCTAGAGGAGGGCCTATTATGATTTATCATTCCTAATGCAATTAGGATTGATTATAGTTTTCTAGAGTCTTCTAGAATGTTCTTTTGAATCCTAATTTAATTAGCATTGATATATTGACTTTCATTGACTTTTTAGAGTTTTAATCAGAATAAAAGAAGTGTTTTTAAGGAAAATACGATTTTGCCCTCTCGTACGACTAAATTTTATCGAAATAAGAAAACGCGTGGAAAATTATTTCCAGCGCCATACGACAGCTCTATCGCCTGGCGACAGAGTGCAGCGCCTGGCGACAGGGGCGTGTTTGGCGCTGCGGTCATGTTTTATTCTTTTTGAAACTCTGATTCATTTTTTTATCATATCAGGCTGATTTTTATTATAAATAGCGTCGTTAGACCTCCGTTTTTAATCACGAACAAATATCAATTCTCATCAAGAAATTCTTGATATCTTCTCTCTCTCTTTTCTAAACTACCTTTTCTCATACAAAATTCCGCATTCACAAGATCTAGACACGCCAAATTCGAAGTTGTCTTCGCCCTAGACGTGAAAGGTTTTAATTTCTGAGGGTTGGTCCCAAATCATTTCAATTAATTAATTTAATTGTTTTGTTTTATTATTTTCCTTGAAGTTACTAACGCCTGTATTTTGTTATTAGAAAGAGGTACGAGGCATCCAAGTAAGTGCTTTAATTTATTTATTGATATTATGATTGTTGAGGGTAAAAATACCCCGTACACGTGGACCAGTCCCGTAGCGACATGTGGCCCAGTTAGTGGGCGACACGTGTCACTATGGGAAGATGCCACACGTCCAGCTTAAAAGCGCTCAAAGGGATCAGGCCAATCCTGTAGCGACACGTGGCCCAATGAGAGGGTGACACACGTCGTTACAGGAAGATGCCACGTGTTTAGGGCATACATGACCCCTCAGATCAGCCCGCAAAAGAGGCTTAATTGCATCAAGGCCCAAATCCCGAGAGATATCATTGAAGGCCGCAAAGCGGCGCCCCCAAAACGACACGTGGCGTTCTTCGATTGCGCAGCCAATCACGTTACGCAATTTTAGGGAACAAACCCTAAAAAGGACATAAGCTCCACCCCTATAAATGCCCCAATCATTTATGATGGGAGGGGTGAATTAAGACATTACAAGAAAAAGAGCATTAATAGCTCCAACTTCTCTCTACTTTCTCACTCTAGTTTCTGATCACTGACTTGATCGTCGGAGGCGAATATTCTGACAAACGGAATATTCGTTGTTTTGCATGTGTGTCCGTCTCGTTGCTAGAAGAGCGTGAGCAGTATATGAGGAAATCCAAAAAACACCCGAAACATTTGGCGTCGTCTATGGGGATACTCGTCCGTTATGGCAATAGATGATCAGACACCTAATCCAGGCGAGGACGGACATGTATAGGATATAATCCCTACAATCCGTACCAACGATCCGCTGATTGCCACATTTCAAGAAGCTGATGACCCTCCTGTTACCACAGCCTCTCTGAAGGCCGCACTCAACAAGCTACGGAAGGAGTTTGAGAGCAACGGGGCCTCTACCTCTAGGCAGCCACCGAGGAGAGAGGGGGAGAGGGCTCCGAAGAAAGCACAAAGCAAAGCGGCTAATGCAACGGACGCTGGGAACACCCCTTTTCATAGGCCGACTGGAAGGTCCCCAAGGGTACCGCGGACAAATTTCTCTGATCTGTTGGGGAAAACACAGTCGGCTGGGGGGAGGAGTAGGCAGCCTCGAAGAGAGGATCCTGAGTCGTCTAGACGATGGAAGGACGCAAGGGATTACCTTCGGCATAAGCAGCGGGAACGCGCCGCTTACTCGGACACGGCCTCAACCCCAACTATGCCGGATGATTTTTCAAATCATTCTCTCTCCGAGCATACCAACACGGCCATCTCAAGCCGAAGTCAAGTTGTCCGCACTCCAACTCCTATTTCAGTCGTCCGCACTCCAACTCCTATTCCAGTCCAATCACTTCAATATCAACCTCCCCAGGGATTCAATGGCTTGATGCAGTCGAATCCTCAAGTCTTTGGACAATATGGGCAATGCGGGCAGACGTACGGTCAGGCTCCCTACCTGGCTGGACCGTCCGTGCAGCCACAACCAATTGATTGGCAGATGCACCTGCTGACTCTGGGAGATAAGCTGCCTCCATTTTTGCAAGATATTTTAATTGCCCCTCAGCTGCCGAAGGTGAAGAGTGTACTTGTGGGAGCTTATGATGGTACGGGCAACCTAGAAGAACACATCACCTCGTACAGAAACCTGATGTACTTGCAAAGTGTAGATGATGCTACCTGGTGCAAATGCTTTCCGACCACTTTGAAAGGTGTGGCACAGGATTGGTTCAATAGCCTCGCGGCCGGATGTATCAATTGTTTTACTAATCTTAGTTTGCTATTTGTGGGAAATTTTTCATACAACATACCACCTCGAAAGACTAGCCTTAATTTGGGAACAATCGTTCAAGGGAAGAATGAGGGCCTACGGTCGTATGTCCAACGATTTAACCAAGAAAAGCCCAAATTCATAATCTGCCAGATGAAATGGCTTACTCTGAATTTCTCCGGGGATTAAGACATAATGGTTTTAAATTTGACCTGGTAAGGAAAAAGATTCGGACATACACAGGTGTTTTGCGAGAAGCCGAAGCTTATATTGAAGCGGCGGAATTTTGTTCGCTCACAAAATCAGAAGCACCGGCCAAGGGGGCTGAGAAGAAACAATCTTCTCAGCAAGACTCGGCCGGCCAAAAGAAAGAAGGAAAAAAGAGAAAAGAAGTTTGGGTGGCCGATGGCCAG
The DNA here is from genome assembly GCF_001683475.1 of Chenopodium quinoa. Taxonomy (NCBI): domain Eukaryota; kingdom Viridiplantae; phylum Streptophyta; class Magnoliopsida; order Caryophyllales; family Amaranthaceae; genus Chenopodium; species Chenopodium quinoa. Next base: position 2,081,663 of record NW_018744821.1, on the reverse strand, counting down.
CCGCAGAAGTCCAAGAAGGTCAAGACGTACGAGCCCCAGTATAAGTTTAACAAGGACTGTTATTCTATCTTGATGGAAATCAAGGATAAGTTTAAGTTCAAAAAGACACAGCCGCTGAGAGGCCCGGCTCAATACAGGAACAAGAACAAGTACTGTCATTACCACAAGGACGTGGGACATGACACAAACGATTGTATCAATTTGAAGAGACTGTTAGACAAGCTAGCCGAGAAGGGCATGCTGAACTCTTATGTGATGAAGTCCAAATTCACTTACACACGGACAAACAACACGTCCGAGAAAAGACAGAAAAATGATAAGAACAAAGACAAGGAAGATGATGGGAATATCACTGATTCAGGCTTTGTGGCCTTGATATCAGGAGGATTCGCCTCAGGCGGCCTAACTATGAAAGGGATCAAGCAGGACGCCTGGAACTTGGGAAAGGTGATGCAAGTGGGTACAGTAAAGCCCGAACCCTTTCCCGAAGTAATCATCAGTGAGGCCGACCGGGGGGAGGTCAAAGCCCTGCACAATGATCCCATGGTATTCATTATGAAGATAGCCAATTTGAAGGTCGGACGAATATTGATTGGTACGGGTAGTTCGGCTGACATCATCAGCCTGGCCGCCTTGAAGAATTTAAGCTTCCCAGAGGATGCTCTTCAGGACATCACTCACCCGTTGGTAGGATTTGGGGGGAATGTTATCCACCCGGTGGGACGGATAGACCTACCCGTCCGCTTTGGGCAGAAAGGGGAAGGAAGAGATATGGTTGTCCGCTTCCTGGTCGTAAAAGAGCTGATTGGATATAATTTCATACTCGGCCGTCCTACGCTGAATACAGCCAAAGTAGTCATTGTACCTCATCTAATGATGCTAAAGTTCGAGAGGACGGACGGAAAAATTAGGACAATCCAAGGGAGTAAGAAGATGGCTAAGGAATGTAATTAATTGGCCGTTAAGCCTACAGCACGCGGACCAAAAGCGTCCGAGCCAAAAGAAGAAGGAACCTCACTCCCAGCATACCAGGTCGACCAGAAGCGTAAGGCGGCCAAGAAAGAGCAAGCATAGAAGCTAATGACTGTCGGCCGGCCAGAAGAGTTACGGCCCCAGCCGGCCAGTAGTCACCAAGATATAGTGCTTGACCCCGATCAACCAGATCGGACGGTTAGTGTGGGCACTATAGTTTTGGGTATGCTTGGGGATGAGTTAGTTCAACTGCTGAGAGAATTCAAGGATGTATTTGCATTTGACGTTGGTGAGATGCCAGAAATAAGCCCTGACCTGGCCGTGCATAAGTTGGCTGTAAACCCAGCCGTTAAGCCTGTCCGCCAGAAGAAAAGAAATCATGGAGAAGAGAGGAATCAGGCGGCCGCAGCTGAGGTAAAAAATCTGCTGGACGCCGGTTTCATTTGGCAATGTTATTACCCAGACTGGGTAGCTAATGTAGTTCTCGTGAAGAAGCCGAATGGAACTTAGAGAATGTGTGTGGATTACACTGATCTGAACAAGGCATGCCCTAAGGATAGCTTTCCTTTGCCCAAAATCGACCGCCTGGTTGATTCAACGGTTGGACATTGCCTGATGAGTTTTATGGACGCATACTCCGGATTCCATCAAATTCCCTTATGGGAAGAAGATCAAGAAAAAACAGCGTTCGTAACGGAGCAGGGGTTGTACTGTTACAAAGTTATGTCGTTCGGTCTCAAGACTGCCCCAGCTACCTTTCAATGACTTGTTAATACAGTCTTCAGAGATTAGCTCGGCCAGAATATGGAGGCGTACATTGATGACATGATTGTCAAGTAAAAAAAGCCGGCCGACCACCTGAAGGATCTGTGAGAAACTTTTACCGAACTCAGGCGGCATAAGATGATGTTAAATCCAAAGAAATGTGTCTTTGGTGTTGAGTCCGGTAAGTTTCTCAGATTTTTTATTGATCAACGTGGAATTGAGGCCAACCCTGAAAAGATTCAAGCTGTCCTGGACATGAAGTCACTAAGGACGATTAAGGAAGTACAAAGACTGACCGGCTGTTTAGCAACACTTGGTAGATTTCTGTCAAGGTTAGGGGATAAGTGCCGTTATTTCTTTCAAACCATCAAGAAGAAAGCCATGTTTGAGTGGACAGAAGAGGCCGAGGAAGTGTTCGTATAGCTAAAGAGCCATCTTCATACATTGCCTCGGCTTGTTAGTCTACTCAAGAATGAGAAGCTATTTATCTATCTCGCCATCTCTGAACACTCTCTAAGTGTCGTCCTGCTTACTGAACGGGACGGCCACCAGATCCCAGTCTATTTTATCATCCATGTACTTCACAACGCCGAGCAGAGGTATCCCCCTATTGAAAAATTTGGCCTGGCATTGTACATGGCATCAAAAAATCTGCGGCCGTACTGCTTGGCACATTCAATGGTGGTCTACACATACCAACCTCTAAAGAAGCCATCCTCAACCTTAGAGGCAAGTGGCCGTATGCTCAAGTAGGCCTTGGAAATGAGAGGTTTTGACATTACGTTTGAGCCAAGAAAAGCAATCAAGGGACAAACCTTTGCAGATTTTTTAGCTGAGATGACTCGGCCTGATCTTCAGCCGGTCGGAGACTAGGACTGGAAAGTGTTCGTGGACGGTAGTGCAACAACTACCGGGTGTGGCGCATGTATCATATGTCAGTCTCCCGAGGGAGATAAGTTTAAGTATGCTCTGAGATTTCATTTCCAAGCCTCTAATAATGAAGCCGAGTATGAAGCTCTCTTGGCCGGCCTTAGAATGTGTAAGGTGATATGTCTATTTTATATAGTATTTTACCCCCGTCCCTTGGTCATATTTAGTAATGTTTTTGGCTCTTTAGAGCCACTTTTATTACTAATTGGTGTTTTCTAGTGTTTTCATAGATTTGGTTGACTTTTGCAGGGATTTACACTTTTGGAGTATTTTCCCGAGATATTTTGGAGCAATCACGAACATTGGAGAAGCATGATAAGATTTTATAGCCCAGGGCCGGTTAGAGCCATCGAACCGGTGATTAAGGGCTCGGTATAGGTGATACCGGGGCAGTTGGACCGAGTATTCAAGACCCGAAGAGGAAACCCAGATTGGCCCGAAGGATTGAAGCCCAATTGTAGTCCAATTAGTGGCCCAGGAGAGCCGCCCGGCCAAAGAGGCTGGCGCCCGGAGGCGCGCCCGGCCGGGCAGGAGAAGCTAAGGTCGGCGCCCGGTGACGCGCCCGGCCGGGCGCGAGAGTCTACATGAAGAGCAAAAAGGCGCGCCCGATCGGGCGATGCCTCGCCCGATCGGGCGCGTGTAATTGTTAGGAGACAATTAGCGTCGTTTTAGTTTGTTTTATGTTAGGATTTTTACGGAGTATAAATACTCCTCCGTAATACGATTTTAGGATCTCTCTCTCTCTATCTCTCTCTTTAATCTCTTAATTGTTTTCTTAGATTTTCTCTCTCTTAAACCTTTGTTATTAATCCATTCTTAATTCCAGATTCGTTTGGTCACTATTTCTCTTCTCTTAATCTTAGTTGTTTATTTTATTCCCTTAATTATGTCTTGTTTTATTGCTTTGATTTGTTTAGTTCTTATTATGTGTGAGTAGTTCTATTTCTAGGGTTTATGGGGATCCATAAATAATATGAAGGGGTAATTTATTGTTGTTAATTATCAATGCTAGATTAATTTCCTATTGATTGATTTAATGCTCTGTGACTAGATTAGGCCTGATCTTTTATGCATGAGTTTGACAATATTGATTCGAGATTCGACAGATGAGAATTGATGTTTAGGTCTTGTTTCAATAGGCAGGTTTATTTATAAATGGTTAGGTCGAGATTCGAAAGATGAGATTTAATACCGGTAAATTAATTGTGTGATTATAATACGTAGCAAAATCCCTTTATAATCTGATTAATATATGCATTGATGAATGATTATTATATTCTACCCTGGAATATTATTTATTGGTGAACCTATGCCCTAGATCCTTTTATATATTGTTTTCTCCCTATTCTTAATCTTCGTAGTTTAGTTTCACATTCAACTCATATATTGGTTACCTAATAATCTAGATTATATTAATTAATTAGGAATAGAAAGACTTGTTTCCCTGTGGATTCGACCCTACTTCCCTATCTGCATTAGTTAGAGGATTTAGGTATTACTTTTGATTTGGGGATACGACTTTACCCTGTCAAAATTTCGGCGCCGTAGCTGGGGAAACAGTCTTATTTTTATTTCTAATTATTTTTGTAGTCTAGGTTATTTTCTTTTTTTGTCTCAGAGAACGTTAGTTCTTTGAGGCAAATCTCATATTTGCTTTTAGTTTTTTTGTTTATGCCCACGTGTTCCAGATCAGGGTACATCCCATTCGATCCTGAGATCGAACGTTCCTTCCATAGGCAGAAAAATCTCTATAAGCAAATCCTAGCGGATTCTGGTGATAATAATAATAATCACCGCGATCCTCCAACTGGTTCTAGCGATTCAGAGGTATCATCAGACGCAGAATCAGAGATGGCAGTTCCAAAGAAGCTTAGTGATTACTCACAACCAAAGCTTACAGATTTTCCACATCTCACCCCCACTCCGGCTCTTGATGGGGTACAATTCGAAATTAAACCTCAATTTATAACGATGATAGAGAGGAAGCAATTTAGTGGAGCTAAGGGTGAAGACCCGAATCTTCACATTGCCGACTATTGTCAATACTGTAATACCATCAGGCAAGCCGGAGTCACTCAAGACCAAATCAGGGAGATTCTCTTTCCCTTCTCTTTAACTGGAAAAGCTAAATTGTGGTTTAATGGCTTAAATAGAACTGCGCTTGGTTTAACTGACTGGGAAACTCTTGTTTTGAATTTTTATAATAAGTATTATCCTGCAGAGAGAACAACCGTACTATAGAGTGCGATTCAGAACTTTGCCAAAGAAGCCGATGAATCCTTATATGAGGCTTGGGAGAGGTTCAAGGACTTACAAAGAGAATGCCCCCACCACAATTTAGCACAATGGCAGTTAATCCAAGCCTTTTACAATGGCATTGGAAATTCTTCTAGAATAATTTTAGATTCTGCAGCTAGTGGGAGATTTATGAATCTTAATGTTGATGATGCAGGTCAGGTTATTGAAGATATGACGATACACAATTCCCAATATGGGAATCCTAGAGGCTTTTCTAACAAGGGGAAGCATAGTGTTGACTCTGTATCATTTTTGGAAGCTCAATTGACCTCTATCTGCCAAAAATTAGATAATCTGAGCACTGCTAATGTAGCTAATGTTTCTGCAATTAATAATTCTAATGAGGCTTTCTGTGAAAATTATGGTATTATAGGTCATTGGGAACAAGATTGTAGGAGTTGCGTGGAGCAAGTTAATGCCTTTCAAGCTTATAGGCAGAATAACCCATACTCCAACACCTACAATCCTGGGTATCGGAATCATCCGTACCTTTCCTACCGGAGTACTAATGTTCAGAATCCATCACCACAAGAACCACAGGCGCCACAGCGACAACAGTAGAAATATTACCATCCCAATGCTGGCCAGAAAAACCAACCACAACAACCTTCCTCATCTTCCGACCCTTCCTTGGTGGAAATTAGAGCGATGTTGGTTAATATGAAGAAGCACATGGAGACTAGAGATGCAACAATTGATTCAATTCTAGCGCATAACAAAATTGTAGATAATCAGATTGCGCAACTCTCCGCTACTCTACAAGCCCGCCAACAGGGAGCTCTGCCAGCACAGCCGACCAGGCCTACGGATCAAGCATATGCAATTACTCTAAGGAATGGTTCAAACTATGAAAGGCCCCCTATGCCCAGAGTTGATGAACCTATTTTATTAAATAATGCTAATCTTGATTCCGTTAAACCTGACAATGTAGTTAATAGCCCTGCAGGGCTAAAGCATAGTACTAATACATCTAATTCTACATTGCAGGGTACGACTCCGGAGAAGGTGGCCACTCCAGATAAGAGCAATAATGCTCCAAAGCTAATTATCAAACTTCCATTCTCCAATCGTCACTTGAAGACAAATTTGGATAAGTAGTTTGGTAAGTTCTTGGAGATGGTGAAAGATTTGAAGGTAACAGTTCCGTTCACTGAATTAATCACACAAATTCCTTCATATGAAAAATTTATGAAAGAAATATTGACAAGAAAAAGGTCTATTAGTGAGGTAGAGACAGTAGCTTTCACTGCAGAGTGTAGTGCCGTACTTCAGAATAAATCTCCACCTAAATTAAAAGATCCGGGTAGCTTTTCTATCCCTTGTCATATAGGCAACCTAATGATTGATAATGCATTGTGTGATTTGGGTGCTAGCGTTAGTGTCATGCCATTATCTATGTGTTCCAAATTGAATATGGGTAAATTAAAAGCTACTAATATTACTCTACAAATGGCCGACCGTTCTTTCAAATACCCTTTAGGCATTTTAGAGGATGTTCCCGTTAGAGTAGGTAAAATTTATATACCTGTGGATTTTGTTGTTCTTGATATGGCTGAGGATATGCAAACCCCAATTATTTTGGGTAGACCATTCCTTAACACTACAAGAGCTATAACAGATGTGAGAAGTGGTAATTTAACACTATCAGAAGGGGATGATAAAGTTATTTTTAATCTTAATAATACCCCTAAAAGCTCCATGACTGAGGAGAAATGTTTTAGTGTCAATGTGGTTGAGAATTATTCTAACAAGCCCCAAGCTCTTGAAAAAGATCCCTTGGAGGCGGTATCTTGTGTTGCATCCCTTTCAGATGAGATAGACAAATGGCATAAGGAAGTTGATGCAATAGAAAGAGCACTCTACACTGTTGGTCTTGGTTTTGAGGACGAAAAGGTGGAATCAATCAAGCAAGTTGTGCAACTTGAGCCCACGGTAAGTGTTCCGCCAGATTGAGTTGCAAGTGTTGAATGCAATGACAATTTGAAGCAACCCTCGATAAAAGAAGGATCTTTGGTGCGTAGCATTGAAAAACCCCCAATCCAAGTCAAGGAGGATCCACTAGACAAAGTGAATTGGCGCCCCACAGGGCATGTCAGGAAGCTGCGTCGTAGCCAAAACACCACTAGACTGGGTGAGAAACCGCCCGATCAAGCGTTAGGCCAAGGGTCCTAGTTCTTGTACTTGGTAATAAGGTCGTGCGGGACCGAGATAAACCAGCGCTTTGCGGGAGGCAACCCGTATTTTTAATGCTTTTTAGTCTAGTTTTCCTTTATTTTTCTTTTGAGGGGAGAGATGAGGGAATTTAATGAGTTTTATGAGTGCTTATATAGGTTTGAAGGAAAAGAGTTAGTCAAAATATGAAGAAAGGAAGAAAGTACAGGTTTTGTCAATAAGCCTCGGGCCCGATCGGGCGAAGCTCGCCCGACCGGGCGCGAGAGCTAGGCTTTTATTTCGAATATTTTCGCCCGACCGGGCGATGGGCGCCCGACCAGGCGCAAAACTCGTCGTATACGGACATATTTTTCCGCCCGATCAGGCGGTGCCTCGTCCGATCGGGCGCGAGAAGGGGCGAAATTTCGAGTGTTAGATCGCCCAATCGGGCAAAGGGCGCCTGACCGGGCGCGAGAGTTGAGGAAAATCGGGCTATTAGATCGCCCAATCAGGCGACTGGCGCCCGACCGGGCGCGAGAACTTCCAAATATCAAAATTCCAGATCGCCCGACCGGGAGACAGACCGCCCGACCGGGCGCGAGGTCGTCCGACTCTTCTTCTTCTTCTTTCTTCCTTCATTTCTTCTTTCCTCCATTAATTTCTCTATCTAAAACTCAAATTCTCTCCACCTTCTCTCTAAGTTTCCTCCTTCATTTCTCACCCAAATCCAAAACTTTTTACATATTTTTGATCCCCTCTTCATCCTCTACATTTCTACACCAAAATCTTCAAGTTCCAATCAAATAATTTTTAGATCCGTTTCATAAAAATCTCAACAATGGCGGCAAAGAGGGCAAGAACACTCTTAGGGGGAAGCTCAAGCTCAAGTCAGCAATACGATCCGGCGTTACAACTACCGCATTGGCCGACGATCAAAATAGCAACCCCAGATTAGAAGGAAAAGCTAGAGCAACTCTACGGGCGTGAGGTAATTCCTTCACGGTGGTTACACCGCCCTACTCTAGAAGCATTAAGTTTATATGATTATATTAGGAGATTTTTGAACGATATTGGTATAAGGAAATACTTTGATATGCACTATGCCACTTATCGTGAATTAACCTGTGAATTTCTTTCCTCTTTGCATGTTCTTAGCCATAAAAATGGGCCAAAATTGATTTTTAGGTTAAATAATAGAAATATTACTTTAACTTTTGTTGATTTTTGTAAATTGTTTGATTTGGAACCTGACTTGCCTCACCAATGGCATGCTGAATACAAAATGGATGATATTTATACTTCTTTGACTAGTTTGCCGGCGCCTAACGCCCAACATGCAAGTGCTAAACCAATCCATCACCCCGTTCCTAAAGTATGGCAAAGATTTGTTGGTGTTGGGTTGTTAGGTAGGAACGAGCCCCATAACTGTCAGACCAATGAACTTGCTGTTATTGGCCATTATGTGTTCGGATTTGGGAAGCTTAACATAGCTAGGTATATCATCCATCACTTAGCTAGGCATGCTATGGCTAGTAACACCGCTACTACCCCCATCCGTCTAGGTGGCCTCATCACTAGGATAACTATTAAGAAGGTCGGTTTTGTAGAGACTAGACCCTACCAGATGACCAACTGTGGACCTGATACCTACATAACCATTAGGTACCCAGAGGAGTTGGGTTGGGTACGATCGGATGGTGAGCAGACACCCCACTGGTGTATTAGGACTGGGAGCGAGCAGCCTTTGCCCATCTTTCCCCTACCTAGTCCTGAATTGACCGCCTTTCCCCCAAGGCAACCGTCCTACACATATGATCTTTTAGTTGCCAACTCTAGGGGGCAAGCACCACCACCACCAGTTCCACCACCCCAGCCTCAGCCTCAGCCCGAGGTGGCATTTTCTCCACCTCGCATGTCTCATTCCGTCCCTCATGTTGACTCTGACATAGTTTGGGACCTTTAGAGTATAGGTCAGCCCTAGGATGTATCAAGCATTCTCATACTGACCTTAAGAGGATGGTAGGCTCCATAGACCAGAGGTTAGGGGTACCTAGAGAGGAACCAGGGTAGAGCTCTCTACCCTATGTACGATGATTATGCTCGTCGGGGCAACATTCCCGACGACGCTATTCACCCTGACTGGTTTCAGCCTCCACCCCAGGGATACGATAGGGATCCTACTGCCCATGGTATTTACACTGACTATTCTGCCTTCCATGGGTACGGCTAGGACATTCCTTTTGGGGGACCGGCGGGGGGGAGTTTTCATGCTGATTATTTTGGTGGTAGCTATTCTGGTGTAGGTGGTGCAGGTGGCAGTGGAGGTGCAGGTTTCGGCTCGATGGATGAGGATGATCAGGACTAGCTATGCTAGGCTAGTTCCCAAGCCAATGAGGACATTGTCTGATTCTGGCTTTGGGGAGATTTTGGATTTGGTATCTTTCTTTTCCTCTTTTCTTTTATTTTTGGTGTGTTTTCTTAGGTTATATTTATTGCTTTCTAGGTTAGTTTTATTGCTTTCTTATATATGAAAAATAAAAAAAAAAAAATAAAAAAATAAAAAAAATCCAAAAATACGTTCCAATGAATTGTAAATCATGCTTCCCTGTGCCCCTTACTTGAGAAATTTGTTTTAATTCTTGGTATATGATGATAAGCATTGTGGATTAGTTGATCATGATTTGATGTTTGATTGCCTTGGAACCTTAACATGCGTCAATTTTGTCCAACTACTTGTGAATATAGTGCTTGACTAGTTGATTTAATTAGGAATGTGTGTTAGTTCCTGGTATGTCGATGAATTTGAGTATTGGTTTGCAACTATTAGTAATGTTTGTATGATTCATTATTATGCACATTGAGGAGGACGAAGGCGTTCATTCTTTTAGGTAGCCTCCAGATGATTGTAGATACATTTGTTCCCTTCTTGCTACCCATGTTGTTGCCTTGACTTTTTGTTGTTTATTAGCCACATTACAAGCCTATTTTGCCCCATTGGTTACTAGTCCCAAGCTTGGCTTGGGGGAGCTATTAGTTAGTGAGGTGAGGGAGTTTGTAGTGTGCTTATTATTTGCACAATTTGGGTGGGTCTTGAGAAGTTGCTTTGTTTTTTATCATGTTTATTTTTGATGAGTTTGAGAGTTATATTTTCTTTGAAAAAAATAAAATATGATGTTATGAAAAAAAGAGAGAAGTTCAAGAAAAAAAAAAGTGAAAAAAGTGAACTTCAAAAGAAAAAAAAACAAAGAGAAAAAAAATGTTCAATGTTCAAATGTTCTAGTTGGAGGTTGATTCAAAAGAAAAAAAAAGAGCTTCAATGAAAAATTCAAGTTTGGAAATAAAGTTTGTTTATTCACTCCACTTCTTCATTATTATATTTTTATGAGTGAAATTGTAAGTGTTGGGATTGTTTATTATGATTGGAGTATATTTCGTTGATATTAGAGTTGGTTATGTAGGAGATGTTGATCATTATTTATTTTGATCATGGGCTTTATGAGGATTTGCTCCCTTAAGCATAGCTTTTCTCTCACTTATTCCAAAATTTATCCTACCCTTTACCCTAGCCTTACATTACAAGTTTTAAACACCTTCCGACCTTTGTGCATAGAATTGTATGAATGTGAAAGTGTTGTTTATCAATGCAAGTTATGATTTGACATATTTTAAGTCGACTAGTAGGATTGAGCATTCATTGTTTTATACACACGAGAGTGTGAGTTGGGAAGGCATTGTTCACATAAAGGGGTTGGATGGAGAGCGATCGAGTACATCTTTTACACGCCACAAAAATGAGAGTTGAGTGCGTGAGCACTAGTCTTGAATTCTATATGCTCTTGTGGTTTGCTCTGTTTGACAATTGTTAGGGAGGAAAGGTAATTGGATGGATTTATTGGTTGATTTTGAAACATGTTTATTTGATTTACCCTGAATCGGTTGTGCTTGATTTTTACTTTTTGGGGTGAAGCATATTTATTGATTCATTGATGAGATCTTTGCTTAGGGACAAGCAAAGGTTTGGCTTGGGGGAGTTTGATGTGTCTATTTTATATAGTATTTTACTCCCGTCCCTTGGTCATATTTAGTAATGTTTTTGGCTCTTTAGAGCCACTTTTATTACTAATTGGTGTTTTCTAGTGTTTTCGTAGATTTGGTTGACTTTTGCAAGGATTTACACTTTTGGAGTATTTTCCCGAGATATTTTAGAGCAATCACGAACATTGGAGAAGCACGACCAGATTTTATAGCCCAGGGCCGGTTAGAGCCATCGAACCGGTGATTAAGGGCTCGGTATAGGTGATACCGGGGCAGTTGGACCTAGTATTCAAGACCCGAAGAGGAAACCCAAATTGGCCCGAAGAATTGAAGCCCAATCGTAGTCCAATTAGTGGCCCAGGAGAGCCGCCCGGCCAAAGAGGATGGCGCTCGGAGGCGCGCCCGGCTGGGTGGGAGAAGCTAAGGTCGGCGCCCGGTGACGCGCCCGGCCGGGCGCGAGAGTCTACCTGAAGAGCAAAAAGGCGCGCCCGATCGGGCGATGCCTCGCCCGATCGGGCGCGTGTAATTGTTAGGAGACAATTAGCGTCGTTTTAGTTTGTTTTAGTTTAGGATTTGTACGGAGTATAAATACTCCTCCGTAATACGATTTTAGGATCTCTCTCTCTCTATCTCTCTTTCTCTCTCTCTCTCTCTCTCTATCTCTCTCTCTTTACTCTTTCTTTACTCTCTTAATTGTTTTCTTAGATTTTCTCTCTCTTAAACCTTTGTTATTAATCCATTCTTAATTCCAGATTCGTTTGGTAACTATTTCTCTTCTCTTAATCTTAATTGTTTATTTTATTCCCTTAATTATGTCTTGTTTTATTGCTTTGATTTGTTTAGTTCTTATTATGTGTGAGTAGTTCTATTTCTAGGGTTTATGGGGATCCATAAATAATGTGAAGGGGTAATTTATTGTTGTTAATTATCAATGCTAGATTAATTTCCTATTGATTGATTTAATGCTCTGTGACTAGATTAGGCCTGATCTTTTATGCATGAGTTTGACAATATTGATTTGAGATTCGACAGATAGAATTGATGTTTAGGTCTAGTTTCAATAGGCAGGTTAATTTATAAATGGTTAGGTCGAGATTCGAAAGATGAGATTTAATACCGGTAAATTAATTGTGTGATTATAATACGTAGCGAAAGCCCTTTATAATCTGATTAATATATGCATTGATGAATGATTATTATATTCTACCCTGGAATATTATTTATTGGTGAACCTATGCCCTAGATCCTTTTATATATTGTTTTCTCCCTATTCTTAATCTTTGTAGTTTAGTTTCACATTAAACTCATATATTGGTTACCTAATAATCTAGATTATATTAATTAATTAGGAATAGAAAGACTTGTTTCCCTGTGGATTCGACCCTACTTCCCTATCTGCATTAGTTAGAGGATATAGGTATTACTTTTGATTTGGGGATACGACTTTACCCTGTCATAAGGCGGCAAGAGCAATAAAAGTGGATGTAAGCTCAGACTCCCTAATCGTAGTCGGCCAGGTGAACGGAGACTTTGAGGCAAAGGAGCCGGCTAGGATGAAATACTTGAAGATTGTAAAGGAGGAGGCCAAGGGCCTAGATCATTTTAATCTGCAACAAGTTCCTTGTTCATCTAATCATCAGGCGGACGTCCTCTCTAAATTAGCATCCTCAGCATCATGTGATACCCCCAGATCAGTATTTTGGGAGGTAAAGGAAAGAAGGAGTATTGATGCCGAGCCAGTACAAGTCATAGATAGAAGCTCCACTTGGATGGACGGGATCATTTCTTATTTAAGGGATGGGTTACTTCCGGCCGATCCTAAAGAGAGTTAGACGATGAAGAAGAGAGCGGTCTGGTTCGAAATGAAGCAGGGGGAGTTGTTAAAAAGGCATTTGTGAAGCCGTACCTGAAGTGTATTACTCCTGAGAAGGGGCATGATGTCCTGGACGACCTTCATCAGGGGTAGTGCGGCTCCCATATTGGAGGGCGAGCCTTGGCTGAAAAGGCTGCCCATCTGGGCTACTACTGGCCAAGCTTAAAGTTGGATGCAATGAAAATGGTGAAAAAAATGTGACAAGTGCTAGAGATTTGCAACCTTGATCCATCGCCCTACTATCAGTCTGTCGGCCATAAGTAGTTCGCTCCCCTTTTCCAAATGGGGGATGGATATCTTAGGACCGTACACGCCAGCATCTGGTCAAAGGCGTTATGTGTTTGTAGCAGTAGACTACTTCACAAAGTGGGTGGAGGCCGAGGCTGTACGGGGCATCAAGTGGACGGATGTCTCAGCCTTCATATGGAAAGAGTATCATTACATGTTTTGGCGTTTCTCAGTCTATGGTGTTTTTGACAATGGGCCCCAGTTTGAAACGCCTCAACTCAAGGAATGGTTGGAAGACCAGGGCATAGCTCATTACTTTGCTTCGGTCGGCCGACTACAAGCCAACGGCCAAGTAGAAGCATACAACAAGTTGATCTCCAATGGTATCAAGCGCAAGCTTGAAAAAGCAGGCGGCCTATGGGCTGATGAGTTGGTCAATGTATTATGGTCCATACGAACAACGACCAAGAGCTCCACAGGGGAAACCCCATTCGTTTTGGTATATGGCGCCGAGGTTGTCCTCCCAATTGAGATGTATGAGCTCACTCTTAGAGTGATGCTATATGATGAAGCGGCCAATTGGGAAGCCATGAAGACTGCCCTAGACTTCCTTCCTGAAGCTAGGGGCAATGCGGCGCTTAGAATCGAAATTTATCGCCTAAGGATGACAAGGGCATACAATCGCCGAGTGTCAAAGCGTCCGCTGAAAATGGGAGATCTGGTCCTAAGGAAAATGGAGGCTGTGGGTCGGGCAAATGAAGATGGAAAGCTGACCCCAAACTGGGAAGGGCCGTATCGAATCAGGGAAGAAGTCCGAGATGGAACTTACCGTCTCGAAGCCATGAACGGCCGACCTATTCCGCGTACTTGGAACACTGACAATTTGAAGAAATATTATGTTTAAGTCTTTTCTTAGTACTTAGCCAAAAAGCTGTATATACAGCTAGGTCTGTTGACCGAGCAATGTTATTAAAGCTGTATGGCCACAACAATGTAATTTTGACAAATTAATGAAAAGTAAAACATTGTTATATTATTTTCCATTCTACTTATGCTTATTTGCACTTTCATAGTCTACGCAGATACGCCGCGTGAAACTTGTAACTAAGTTGCTTGCAACACAGCAACCCGGCCATAAAAGAAAAAATAAGTGACTTGACCTTAAGCCACATATATACGTCCGCTCCTCATTTAGACGGACGGAAAAGGTAAGGTATCCTATGTAATCGCTCTAATGGGGCAAGGGCATACCTAAGCATTCTAGCCCAACCAAACTTGGAAATTTTAAGTTGAGATAATGCTTGAAGTTTTTGGAGCATGTCCGAGCGGTAGTTTCAACGGACAGCTCGCATAAAGCCAATTAAACGGCCGAATAATATGTTGATTCAGAGTATCACCTAGTCCATGGGCAATCATTGCTATGATTTGATTAACTTGCTAGTAGTCATACCCCTCAAGATATAAACTCTACCAAGTTAATTAAAATATTCAAAATATGGACTAGGCAAACGCCGAATAAAGGGGCATACCCCCCCCCCCCATTGTATGAAAACGCAAAAACGTGCAAAAAGTACGCGTACGAAAATGCAAAAAACATGCTAAAAGTATGTAAAATATGCTATGTATGAAATAAATGAAAAGAATACCTTTAATTAATTAAAGACCGCTCGAAGGGTGGCAAAATATCTTACACAAACCGCTCAAAAAGGCGGCAAATAAAGAAAATAAAAATTGGCCAAAAAAGGCAGAACAAAGAGTAGATATCAAGGGGCGGCTGGGGCAGAAGCTGGATCCTGGCCTTGGACGGCCTCTTGAGAGGCGGGGAGGGACGCGTCCTCAACAGACGTCTCCTTGATCTCCACTTCGCTGTCATTTTCGGCCGCCACTTCTTCATTTTCCTCATCCTCTGAGGTTGTTGGTGTGACATCCAGCTCAGGAGAAGGCTGCTCGACCTTCTTAGCCTCTTCCCTGAGGCAGACAAAGTTGAGGCGTTTAGTGAAACGCTCTTGATAAAAGGCCGCCTCGCCCTCGTCCACCACGAGCTCGAACGCCTCGAAGAAGTGGCTCTTCAGCCTATCCTCAGCATTCTGTTCAATGCGGACGACCTCGTATGCGCTTGGGGCCCGAGGCGTCTTCAGTTGTAGAGTTAAGTCCTCAACGGACTTCTTTAAAGTTTCCACCTCTGCCTTAAGAGCGTCTGCCTTGTCCAAGGCCTCCTTCAAGTGTTTTTGGGCTAAGGCCACCTCACTTTTGAGCTTTTTAGAGGCCTCGAACCCTTCTTTCCAACGCTGGCCGTCCAGGAGGGCTTGATCCCTCTCCTGCCTCATGGTGTCCCTGGCCAAGGTCTCTTGTTCGAGGGCCTTACCCAGCTTCACCAGATCTTCCGCTTGCCGCGTTGCCTTGTCGAACAACGCTTTGATCTGGGTCTCAAAATATCGGCGTTGGACGGCCGTCTCCCCAGTAGCAGCATCTTGGGCCTTCTGAACCTTGTCCCAGGCGCGCTTCAGCTTTTCGTTTTCTTTGTCCTTCCATTCAAGGAAGGCGGTCAGCCGCAAGAAAAGCTGCTGTAGACACCTAAAAATGTCTCCCCAAAACCAAACCCGATGATGAACAACCTTTCACCGCCACTATTGTTCGGGTTCAGTATTTAATCCCGAGAGTGCTTACAAAATCGTATTTTATTAAATTCATATTTTTGAACAGTCCATGGATTAGTCTTGATGTTTGGTAAAAGCATAGTTTTAATTTCAGCCTAAATTTATTAATTAATTTTAGCCCAAACCTTTTTTATTTTTTGTTTTATTATTTATTTTTGGCCCAAACCTTGTATTTATTTTTATTTAATTATTTTCTTATTTTAGCCCAAATAATAATAAGTTAGAAAAAGCCCGAAATTATCAATCGGCACTTAAAATGCCGAAAGAAATTAGCGTTAAAAATGTATTTAGACGGAAAAACGGGCTGGAATTTCCCGCGCCACGGCAGGTACTTACCGTGTGACGGGAATCCTTCCCGTCTGACGGTGGGATTTCCCGTGACACGGGAAGTCTTCCGTGACACGGGACATTCCGTGTCTTTTCCGCGTAAACTCCATCAACCATATTTTTATCCCGTTTTCTGAAAATTTCCCGCGTCACACCAAAAATGTACCGTGTTACGGGATTGTGTACCGTCTGACGGTGGAGCTTCCCGTGTCACGGTACAGTTTGACCGTGTCACGGGATACTTTTTTAGGGTTTTTATCATTTTAGGGTTCCGTGTGCTCCCTCAGCACATATTCCCTATAAATACCCCCTCATTTCTGATGAACGGGGCACCGAGTAATTCTCTAATTTTATTCTCCTCTCTTCTATGCTTTAGCCTAAACACTAGCCTACCCTTTTTATTTCAAAATTACTTCTTCAAGTACTCAAAGGAGTCCATACTTTACTCGTGGTTCTATCCTTGAGCCAAGGCGTGAAAGGTAGAATTGTTTGAGGGTTTGGCCCCAAAATCAACTTTACTTTATTTAATTTAATTTAATCATCGTTTTATTATTTCCTTGAAGTTACTAACTCGTTTATTATTTTGTAGTTGCAAACAAACAGAATCAAAGTAAGGATCATACTCCTTTTATTTTTATTATTTTTCTAACGATTTTATGTTGTTGGAATTGTGATTAATTTGGTTTTAATATTAATGTTGTTCTACTATTTTTATTTATGATCACCATATTTCATGTTTAAAGGGAATATGTAATTGAAAATCACGCCTAATAAGATAATTTGGACGACCGGTTTAGGTTCCTTTTTAATCTTGTTATTAATTCAAGTGATCACAAATATTTTAGAATTATGTGTGCATTAATATTCAACCAATTTAGTTAAATAATAGTTTGGAGCGAATTGAATTATTGTTTGTATGCCTTTGAGATCACAGGAATGCTTTTCAATATAAGAATCGAGTAGAGGCCAATACGGGCGAATGTGACTCCATGACTCACTTCGTACCATCATCCCCGATCCTCCTTTCGTGGTTCTGAACCATATGGAGTTAGTAATCTCATGGATTATGAATGGGGTGTAACCTTCACGGGTCAATCGTTGTTGCCTATCGTTGTCCCTTATTCGTGGTTGCCTCTTATGATCCGTGAACGGTTTACAAGTTCCTTAAAAAACTTGTTGGCGGCTCCCTACTTTATTTGTCCCTAATTGTTGTCCCTAATCGTAATGTCAATTCCCACTTCCTATGAGTGCCGAGCATATTCACAACATGCTTTAACGTAGGCGCACTTCGAGCGACGCCTACAATTTGGCGACTCCACTGGGGAGGATTCTTAATTATTTATCGATTTGAGTAATCGATATTTAATTAAGATGAGTGGATGAGACTTGAAAGATTCTTGAAAAAATATTCCTGTGATTAATTTGGCATTTTTGCATTTGCATAGACGTTTTAACGTCGCATTCAGGTCTGTCCCGTAGGAGAAATTGGATAACTTGGTTGCGCGCGAAGGAAAACAGGGCACCAGTCAGATCTTCTAACTGCCGTGCCACGACAGAATCTGCCGTGTCACGGTACTGTGCACCGTCGGTACAGTGCACCGTCTGACGGTGCACAGTACCGTGACACGGGAATTTTTGCCGTGTCACGGCAGTCCTAAAATCAGTCCGGTGGCTTATTTTCTTTCCTCACAGTCGACTTCCTTCGATTTTTCTGAAAAAACGTATGTGTTCTACATGCGTCTTAGCCCCGGGGAATTTAAGCTCTATCGACCCAAAAACGCTCATGGCAATAAGGGTTCATCCGAGCTATTAAATTCACCCAAACCATGGAGTTGAGTTCGATTTCATCACGAACTCGCGGAGCCGCCCGTTGGCATACACCCTCAAAGGAGGCTGCTTTGCTAACGCGTCCAAACTCTTAACCATGGTACCCTTTTGACATCCAAAGCTTGACCAATAGTTGAACATAGATCTTGACTCTATGTTGCGAACTTTTTTACATCATCGTGCCTAAATGCTATGTGGTTGTTTGGTGCTAACCTTCATGTGTTTGCTCTTTTGTTTAACCCATGACCGAGGGTTTTTATTCTCACATAGTAATTAGTACGGATCTAAAATCGGTTAAAATATGGAAAAGTCACAAAGCTGACCTGGAACTGCGCACCGTGTCACGGCATGTTCTGCCGCGCCACGGTGAACAGTGCCGTGACACGGGGCTGTCTACCGTCTGACGGTAGACTGCACCGTCTGACGGTAGACTGCACCGTGTCACGACAGTCTGCACCGTGACACGGTGTCCAGGAAAGTGTCCTGTCAGTTTTTTTTCGATTTTTGTGCGAATGCTGTGTCCAGTTTGGTGTCATGTCTAGCTATACGGTCAAAACACGCGTCTATAACCTCACTTAATCAGTCACATGTCGTGTTCACACACTTTTTTGCTTTAAGTCGTGCACCACTTTTTTGACCGTATTTTAGGGAAGTCTTGTTTTTGTGTCGTTTTTTTTTCGGAGTAAGTCGGATGGTATCCTCCCATATATTTTTTTTTAAAAAAAAAAAAAAATTTCAAAATTATAGCTTTTTATTAAAATTTTTTTTTCTTCCGGATGGGTTAAGGTTAAGTTTGGTCATTAAAGGTGTGTTTGTTTCGGTGTCACAGCACTTGGTCAAGAAGCAGGGGTAGATTGTTACGGTTCGAGTCCATACCTCAACAACCTCTTATACCAAAAAGGCGTACAAGGAAACCACCTCAATCATCTCCACAAGATTCATCTCCAGTCTACTTTCAACCAATGGCCACTAAGGAAGACATCGAGAACCTCAACAGGACAATTGAAAGATTGTCTGACATGATGCAGACACTCACCACTAGAGTCAGCACTGTAGAACAAGACAATCAAAACAATGTCACTACTGCTACAATGGACAAGATTAAGGAACAGATGAGCAAGATTTATGAAGAGTTCACTTATGTGGAACAGCCTGTCACCTCTTCGTCCATAAGAGACAAGCTTCCTGAGAAGTTTTCCACTGCTGACATTCCCAAATTCAAGCCTACTGATAATCCGCTGTTCCATTTGAAGGCTTTTTCTGCAACTATGGCTCTTAAGGGAGTAGATGTGACAATCTTCCCTACAGTGTTCCCTCTTTCCTTAGAGCATGCCTGTCAACAGTGGTTCTATTCTTTGGAATCCAAACATGTCGCGACCTGGGAGGATGTTGTTGAAAGCTTTATGAATCGTTACAAGTGTAATATCCAAGCCAAGACTTCTGAACGTGAACTCTCCATTCTCAAACAGAAAGAGAATGAAGGCTTCACCACTTACTTAAGCAGGTGGAGGGAAACAGCTGCGCTCCTGGTGGATCCTCCCAAGGAGAAAGAAATGGTTCGCTTGTTCATTGCCAATCTGACTCATAAGTACAAGCAACACTTGAAGTTTCTGCCTATGAGTACCTTTTAAGCTGTATACGATATTGGAATCAATATCGAGGATAAGCTAATGAAGTCTGTTGGTAGCAACAATAACAACAACACTTGGAAAAACAAGAAGAACGACACTCCTTCTTCTTCGTCTTCTAAGCCCAATAATGCTACCAACAATATCAACATCAATGATGTGCTGGCCCTTAATGCTCCTCCTCAAAGATTCCAAAGGCAAAGGAGGGTTTACACGCCTTTGGGAATGACTTATGATGTTGCTTATGACCGTTTGCATGGTCAAGGACTGATTATGCCAATCTGACCATTTCCAGAACCTCGGCCAGAGAATAGGACCGCTAGCTATGACCCCAATGCTTATTGCAAGTTTCATCAAGGCAAGGGTCATAATACTGAGAAGTGTTGGAGGCTGAAGGATGCAATCCAAGACCTGATCGATGCTAATCAACTTCCTGTCCCTCCAAGGGGAAAGAAGCCTAACATTTAAACAGGTCCTCTTTCTGATGCTTTGGCTATCATGGGAGATGAAGTCTCCTTTGATCCGTCGATACTCATTCAACCTGTGAATGAACCTCTGCCGGAAGTTGTATTTATCTCAAGTACTGAAGAAGTAAATGGAATTTGGGATAGTGATGATGAAGATGTCTATCTCAAGGATATAACCTGTTCACCTCTTGGCACCAGTGAAGATGTTTGGGGGGACTTTGAGGTCAAGGTTCTCACCAGAAGTGGACGGTTGCAACAACCTAATCCACCTCCACCACAATCACATCCGATAGTTGATCCCATCGACCCTGTGAACAGCGATGTGGTCAAACAACTGCAAAAGACCAAGGTGGAGATGAACGTATGGAAGCTTTAGGCCACTTCCCACGAGCATCGAAAGGCTGTGATGAATGCTCTGGTGAAGATAGGAGTAGATGATGACATGACTCCTCAAGGACTGGTCAACTTTCTCACTACTGAGTTTCCAAGTACTAGCAATCCGATTTCGTTTTCTGATAAGGATCTGCCCCCGGAAGGGGACCAACATAATAAGGCCTTACACCTCACTGTGGTGTGTAGGAAGATGAATGTTCCTATGAGCCTGTTTGATAATGGCTCCGCAATCAATGTGTGCCCACTCCGTACTGCAAAGAAGTTGGGCATAAAGAATGAAGAATTGACTCCCTCCACTCAAGGGATTCGCGCTTATGATAATACTCGCCGTCAAGCCGTGGGTACTATCATACTGAATATAACTACTGGGGCCATTGAAAGTCACACCAAATTTCAGGTGGTGGACATTAAGGCCTCTTTCAATTTGTTGTTAGGACGCCCTTAGCTTCATGAGCTAAAGGCGATTCCATCATCGCTGCACCAGAAAGTGAAAGCCATAGTTGGAGGGGTTCCGATCACTATTGATGCTTCTCCTATGCGCATTCAAGTTATTGATACTCCTATCGTCCATGTTGAACATGACGAAGAAGATGAAGATCTTTGGGGGTTTTCACTTGATGATGTTCTTGTGATTGAAGAGGAGGAAAAGTGCCATCTCGACTTCGATCTCTATTCAAACACCAATATCAATGCCATTATGAAGAAGCAAGGTCATTTCCCTGGAATGACCCTTGGACTCAAGAAGAAAATGGCTGAATCTTGGGGCCATCCTGGTGTACTCAAGAAGGATACTTTTGGCTTGGGATTCAAACCAACAGAAGAAGATCTGAAACAAGCTTTACTGAAGATGAAGGCTCGCAATAATGCTCGAATCACAAAGACGGAAATGGCCATGGATCCATATCCGTTCACCCTCAATGGCTAGTACATCAAAGAAGGGGAAGACTTCCCATGCTATGAATTCCCTGAGCCATTCGTCCACAATGGGATCTTGAACCAGGATTCGAGGTGTTCCTCGATTGTGACTTCGTTGATGAAGACGAAGGGCTCTTCACAACCGAGAAGCCAGCTAGCCCGAACTCTGATGATCTAGGAATCAACCTCCTTTTTGGAATGGAGAAAAATGAGTCCAAGCCGGTCCGCAATGATAACTCCGAGCTAGTTCAAGCTGTCATAGCAAACAAGGATTTTGACCCCTCTGAGTTAATCATCCAAGCTGACAACATTTCAAGGGGATGGCGCAAGACATTGAGGATCACTACGCCAAGTGGAGAGAAGTTGGAAATAACCGCTAGCGAGGGTCCTATGTTTGATGAGTCTGAGTCGTCTGGGTCCGAGTCCGAGTCTGAGTCTAAGTCTGTAGACGAGTCCTTAGAGTCTGAGGCCGACCCTCTTTCTGCTATAGAGTTCAATCCTGAGTCCCTTGTTGAGTCCTCTCTTTCTAGTCCTAATAATTCCGGTGAGGTCGTAACTGACCTTGCCCCTCTTGATGTATTAGCCAATGAATTCAATAAAATGAGTACCTTTGCTTACGATGCGTGTCATTCCCCTAGCCCTGATCAATATTGCTTTGCTAATGATAAAAATGACAAAGAAATAATAAAAGCAATGGAAGAACACGAAAATAAAACAGCGGTTATCGAAGATACAAAAATAGTTAACATTTCCAATGATACGACTGTTAAAGAAGTAAAAATTGGATTAACACTAAGTCAAGATGAACGCAAAGAGCTAATTAACTTGCTTAGTGAATTTGTTGATGTATTTGCTTGGTCATACCAAGATATGCCAGGAATTGACAGGGATATAGCTCAGCATACGATACCACTCATTCTAGGTATGAAGCCTGTCAAACAAAAGCTGCGCCGTATGAAACCCGATGTGGCTCTCAAAATCAAAGAAGAAATCAGGAAGCAGTTGGCCGCAGGTTTCATCAGAGTATCCAATTATCCAGAATGGATAGCAAATGTGGTTCCGGTTCCAAAGAAGGATGGAAGGGTCAGAATGTGTGTTGATTACAGGGATCTCAATAAAGCAAGCCCAAAGGATGGGTTCCCTCTACCTCACATTGACATTCTGGTCGATAACACAGCAAACCATGCACTCCTATCATTCATGGATGGTTACGCCGGATATAATCAGGTATTGATGGCCGAAGAAGACATGGAGAAAACCACATTCATCACGCAATGGGGTACATATTGCTATACGGTAATGCCATTCGGGTTGAAAAACGCGGGTGCCACCTACCAAAGAGCAGCTACAGCATTGTTACATGACATGATGCACAAAGAGGTGGAGGTCTATGTCGATGATATGATCGTTAAGTCTAAAGATCGCCCAGGCCATATTATTGCACTTCGCAAGTTCTTTGAAAGACTCCGCAAGTACAACATGAGGTTAAATCCAGCAAAATGTGCATTCGGAGTCACGTCAAGCAAATTACTTGGATACGTGATCAGTTCTCGAGGGATTGAAATAGATCCTACAAAAGTAAAGGCGATCATGGCCATGCCACCACCCAAAAATGAGAAGGAGATTCGAGGTTTCATTGGAAGGTTGCAATATATAAGTAGGTTCATATCAAAGCTCACAGCGATATGTGAACCTATATTCAAGAAGCTCAAGAAAAATGTTCCAGTCACATGGGATGACGATTGCCAAAAGGCTTTCGACAAAATCAAAGAGTATTTGGCAAACCCACCCGTGCTAGCGCCAGCAATACCTGACTTTCCTCTTCGACTCTACCTTACGGTCACAAGAGAAACAATGGGGGCAATGCTAGCACAAGAGATCGAAAGCAAGGAGAATGAAATCTATTACTTGAGCAAGAAACTTCAAGGATATGAGACGCGATACACACCTCTTGAGAAGTTGTGTCTTGCACTTGTATGGGCCGCACAGAAACTAAGACATTACATACTCACTCATACAGTACATGTCGTGTCCAAGATGGATCCTCTCAAATACTTGTTCGAAAAAGCAACACTCAATGGCAGATTATCAAGGTGGATAGTCAATCTTGCTCAGTTTGACTTGAGATTTGTGCCACAAAAAGCCATCAAAGGTTCTGCGGTTTCTGACTTCTTAGCAGACTTTCCGCTAGAAGAAGCTGAAAAAGAAGAAGATGAGTACGATTTCCCTGACGAAGATTTACTCATGACTGAAGATGATAGCTGGACACTCTATTTCGATGGAGCTTCAAACCAAAAGGGATGTGGTGTAGGAGTCTTGCTCGTATCACCCAATGAAGAGCACATCCCAATTTCCATGAAGCTCGACTTTGATGTCACCAACAATGCCGCAGAATATGAAGCATGTATTTTGGGGTTAGAAACAGCTGTCGCCTTGGGAATTAAGAAACTCAGAATCTACGGTGATTCTTCACTAATCATTAACCAAATCTCCAACAGATGGAAAGTGAGAAGTGAAAGTCTCGCTACGTATCAAGCTCATTTAGAAACTCTCACGGAGCAACTAGATGAAGTGGAATATACGTATTTTCCAAGAGAAGAAAACCAATTCGCCGACGCACTAGCTAAATTAGCATCAATGGTGCAAATTCCAACTGATACAATCAGGATGCCATTGACCATAGAAAGAAGATATGAGCCGGATTATGTTCACGCACTCGACGATGAACAAGAACCACAAGAAGAAGATGAAGAGCCATGGTATACAAATATCTTTAATTATGTGACAAGAGGAGAATACCCTCCTAATACTGATAAAAGGGCACTCCGTGCTTTGAGGCTCCTGGCCTCAAAGTATGTGCTCATCAGGGGAGAACTCCACAAGAGAACTACAATGGGAAGAAATCTCTTATGCATAGCCAAGAGAGAAGCACATAAAACCATGGAAAACCTTCATGCCGGTATATGTGGAACACACATGAATGCAAAATTGTTAGTCCAAAAGATTCAACGACAAGGTTACTATTGGACTACTATGGAGAGAGATTGTCATGAATACGTCAAGAAATGTATGAAGTGTCAAGTCTACGCAAATTTACAGCATGTTCCACCTTCGCTTCTCTACACATATACTTCTTCATAGCCTTTCTCCACTTGGGGCATTGCCATCATTGGAAAAATAACACCACCAGGACAAGGGGGGCATGAATTCATTCTCGTAGCAATCGACTATTTCACCAAATGGGTCGAAGCTGCCTCATATGCTAAGCTGACAGCGAAACATGTAGCTCAATTCATTGAGAAAATATCATATGCCGCTATGGGGTACCACATGAGATGATCAGTGATAATGGAACACATTTCCAAGCCGAATGCGCGGAATTATTATAGAAATATCATATCAAGCATCACAGATCATCACCTTACAGACCACAAACAAATGGTGCAGTCGAATCGGCCAACAAAAATGTGAAGACTATCATCGAAAATATGACAGAAAATTACAAAGATTGGCCAAGTAAGCTAAATTTCGCCCTTTGGGGTTATCGAACCTCTGTTCGTACATCAACGGGGGCTACCCCTTTCTCTTTGGTCTATGGAGTTGAAGCTGTACAACCAATCGAACTCAAAATCCCTTCTCTTCGAATCGCATTGGAAAGCCAACTAGATGAAGTCGACTGGATTAGAGCAAGATACGACGAACTGGTCTTACTTGATGAAAAACGCTTGGCAGCTTTGCATCATGTCCAAACCTACCAACAACGTATGGCGCGACATTTTAATAAGAAATTCAAGACCATGAACATCAAAGAGGGTGACCTAGTGCTCAAGGCACTTCGTAAAAATGTGTTAGATCCAAGAGGAAAATTCAGACCGAATTGGTCAGGTCCGTACATTGTTAAAGCCATCCTGTCTGGCGGAGCGGCACAATTAGTAGACATGGATGGTAACGGCTTCCACCATTTAACCAACTTGGATCAACTCAAGAAATTCTATGCCTAGTCGCATGGGTTCATGACCCAATAGAGCTACGTTTGGCCTGATTCCTTTTAGGATACGTAGGAAACCCCTCAAGGGGGCCCGACCACTTTAAAAAATAAAAAATCCTCCCTCTGTTGATCAAGTATGCGCGTCAGTTCAGCATTGCGTCACGACAAAAAAAAGGGGGGGGGGGGGAATTGCCGCGACACGGGACATTCCACCGTGTCACGGTACTATTCACCGTGCACGGTGGCACTGAGCGACAAAAAAAAAGGGAAATTGCCGTGACGCGGGAATCTGTAACGTGTCACGGGATTTTTCACTGTGACACGGTGGAATTTCAGTTTTTCGTTTTTTTTAATGACGCATTCGTTGCGAATTCATTGTTTGTTCGAGTTTTTTTTTTTTCGTTCTTCCATTGCGTCCGACTCCTTGACTCGGATAAATAAATAATAAATAGAAGTCATTGTAATTTTTATTTTTAAGGCTGAAATAAATGTGCTATTATTATTAAAATAAATGCGACTACAAGTATTGGCATCATATGCCTTATAAAAATTATAAATCATAAAAAGCAAAGCACTATTGATCTAATCTCTCTTCTCTTTAGGAAGATCCTTCTCTTGGTCAATTAGGTCGGCCTTCACCATTAATGTGTTTTTCGTAGCCCGAACCGTCACACCCCTAGTCGAACTTTCACCCCTTTCACCCTTGAATTTTTTCGGTTGTTTCTCCCTGTACACCATCTTTTCTTTACCCTTTCCTTTCACATAATTCTTCTTTCTTGGCATTATAGGAGTCTTAAACTCAATCCCTTGTGTTCTCGGACCTAGACTATCTTTAGGAGGAGCTTTCTTATTTCCAAGACGACTCTTCACATCAGACTTGCGTGATCCAAATCGTTCCCTCCTACTCCTAGGGTTCAACCATGCCTTGTATGCACTAGATAAAGGAGGAGGAGCTTGGTCACTTCCAGAAACGGTCCACAAAGGTCTTCCAATCCAATAAGTCTCATACTTGTGAACGTTACTTTCATGCAACGATACTTCACGAGGACTATCGTTATAGCGTGGAATTACTTGTTCAAGTCCATACTGCCGCATCAGTCGAGAAGGGAAATAAAAGGTCAGTTTTGAGATACTAGGAACACGACAATATGGAGTATCATTCGTGCCAACCATCCTAGTAAGCCTCCACCAAGGCACCACCCAGCGAATGGAAAATTCCCTCTTTGCAAAGAAATTATTCCAATCTTCATACGACATGTTCGCAGAGTAATTCTTTTTCCTGCGGACTAGGTCGTTAGGGCCATATTTTTCAACATCGTCGGGGGCTTCAAATAATTCTAAACGCTCCATCAACCAAATCTGCAAAAAAAAAAAAAAAAAAATCAGGCGAAAAAAAAAAAAATTGCAGATTCCTGTGACACGGCAGGTTACACCGTGTCACGGCAGACTCCCACCGTGACACGGTGCCTGTTTTGTGTCACGGGGGCTACTCGGAGCGTATTTTTACCTGCAGCAGTACCAGAGAGCCCTTCCTGATGGCTTTGCGGTCAGCTTTTGCTTCGTCAAGGCCACGAAATGTTTCTCCAAGGCACGTCGGCATAGGAGATCTTCCAGATTCGACATGTTCAAGCACAGACGCTAGACAAGCATGTCCTACCCTACCGTTTGCAAATAAAAGCTTGCTAAACATGAAAAAAATATATGCCCTTCTACAATATACATGATACGACTCAGAGATAGGGCGATTAAAATATAAATTAGCTAGTTTTTCTAAGTCTACCTCATTACCACAAACAATTCTATTTAAATCTGGATCTGTTAGATTCAGATGGCGTTCAAAATCTTGGTAATAATATTCACGTAGGGTAGGCATGTCAATAAGATTTCTAGCAGGAAATCCAAAGATTGCACCGAATTCCTCCGGCAGGGGACAGATTTCATCATAATCAAATTTAAAGCAGTGTGTTTCTGGACTCCAATAATCTAATGCTGCCCTAAGAAAATCATGTTCAATAGCTACATGTCGCAGGGCTAGAAAACCCCTGACATGAAATAATTCTAACTCCCTTTTTTCAGCATTGGTCAAAGAATAAGACTAGTCACGCAATGTATTATCAAAATTATGAGACATGATTATTGAAATATGAAATTCTAAATTATTTTGTGTTTCGTAATTATGCATATCATGAATAAACTGGTCTTATTTTATAGCAACAGCGCTCGAAACTGTCCAGAATTTATCTTTTCATACGCGTAAAACACACCGCTGAGTAATACGCGTACCGTGACACGACAAGTCCTACCGTGTCACGGGAACTTTTGCCGCGACACGGCAAGTTCTGCCGTGACACGGTGAACAGTGCCGTTTCACGGCACCTCACGCGTTTTCTTTTTTATCTTTTCCCCCTATCTATCCGGATTTTTTATAGTATTTTATCTTCTCCGTTTATTTTTTCAGTTTTCTGAGAGTTTTATTTCTAATAAAATTCTCAGCTTTTTTTTTATCTCTATTATTTTATTTTATTTCATTATTATTATTATCTTTATTTATTCATCACTTTAATATTCTATTTCTTTATCATTTTATTTTTTCTTGTGTTTTTATTTTTTTTCTCACTTTAATATTCTCTTTTTATTTATTTTTGTTTGTCTTTTTATTTCTTTTTCTTTTGGGGAAGGTTGGTACCCTCCATTACTCCACTTATATTTTTTTGTCGCGTCATTAATAAATACACGATCACACACAATGAGTTTCAAGCACACACTAACACACAATAATAAATACATAAGCTATGAATAGTGTACAAAAGAGTCATAATAAATAAACATGTCAAGTGTCATCATAGTATATACAAATGATAACCCTCGGTCAAAAGTCTCTAGAGCCAGAATCAGTATCATCTCCACCCTGCGAATATGAGAACGGTGAGCCAAAGAGTCCCTCCATCATCCGAGTACGGGGAATAGTGTCCCTACTAGTCCCTGTGACCCCAGCAGTAGTCAAACTCAAGGCAGGACCCATCCAGCCGGAAAACGGTGTAGACTGGCTCAAAGACACAGGAATCGTCGGTGAAGGCGTCGTCCCATATATCGGAACTGAGAACAAGCCCGACACCGGTGTAGGAATCCCGGACAATGGAGCGGAAAATGAACCAGGATCCAAGGGAGTCAAAACAGACCCAAGCTTAGGCCGTGGAGGCTGTGAAAACGACTGACGTTGCCCCTGACTCTGGCCCGAAAAGCGCTGGGAAGACTGAGACTGCTGCCACTGAGCCTCCTGAAATGGCTGAGTAGTTTGAGGCTCTCGCTGAGAATGAGAACGTCGGTGAATCTCAAAGAGATCGTCTACCACGACCAAGCTCCTCCTCGTCCGAGTCTCTGTGCCTCGAGCGCGAGCGGGACCTCCGTTGCTCCTGAAAGATACAAAATCAAAAGGTGTCAACAATGCAATATAAAACAAATGGTAGAAGTAAAAATGAATGATACCTCAAGAACGTCGCTAGAGCTCCGACAACTCGCACCACGCCGAAGCTTGATGATGCAATACTTCAGGGCGTCAACCAGCTTCATGAGTCCCATCATCTCCGGGCGGTTAGGCTAAGGATAAAACAAAGAAAAGTTAGTAACAAACAGTGTTAAAAGGATGAATAATGCATCAAAGAAAACTCACCGGCTCAAAGACCTCGGGCAGAGACTCCTGTGCATGTCTGTAACCCTCTGGCGCGTCAGCAATATGGTCCTCTGTGATACCAATCGGCCCCGGATAGCGGACAGACTGAGGAGGAATCTCGATCCTTCCCACAGGGCGAATAGTCGTCTAAAAATATGATCGAATAATCAAGTTATTCGACTATTTAAAACAGAGACTAATAAAGAAGATCCTCAAAAGAAATCATACCTCAGGAAGACGGGGTGGAGGAGCCAGAGAGGGAAGCAAATCCCGCGCATAGTCACTCTCCATGTGTACAAGCTCCTGCCATGGAAAGGTATAGCGCTCTCCCCTGTTGATCAACTCTCTGATCAAGCGTGAGTCCAGCATCGACTCTGGTGGAGATGAGGGCACCACAAAACGATCGCCGCTATGTTGACGAACGACTCGCTCCCCCAAATACCAGACAAAGCGTCCGGTACCAACCAAAATGGTGCGGTGCGCGGAAAGAAGAAAGGCCTCAGGTAGATCAGTCATCCCGGCCCAAGGACGATACTGGACATCAATGGCAACCTGAAAACCATAAAAAGTTGGCGTGAAACGACGGAAACAACGTCAGAAGGTAAATAACAGGCAACAAAACTAATCCTTACGCCAACAGAAGAGGTGCCTCGGCGTAGTAGCCCACGCAGTGCAGGGACGGACTCCACCCGCGACTCTCCTCGATCACGCCAGCTGGCCCCGACAGGGAAATCATGGACAACTCCACGACGCCGGCGAGGAGCCAAGCCTGGGAAGTACTCGTAGAACCATAGCTGCGATGAAAAGTAATCTTTAGCACATGAGTCGAACAAGTTAAAGTGAAACAAAAAGGGAAAAGATCATTACCTCTACGACTCTCCACAGACCATAGACGGTGATGGGAGACTCGTCGTTTAGCTGCCGACAGCCATGACGTAGCGATAAGAGAAGATCGGCGTATCCGAGGCTGGACCAGCTATAGGATCCTATCTCATGGATCCTGACCAAAGCGGGGAGGTAGCAAAGGAGTACGCGTGAACTCCTATCAGGAGAAAGGGTCATAGAGATAAGGATCAGGATAAAGATCCGCACTCGCTGCTCAGCCGACGTATCCTCCATGTCGAAGCCACGAGCTAAAACTGAAGCCAGCTCCGATCGTCTGCTCCTAGGACCACCTCGAGACACTGGTCGGGTCCTGATATGCTGAACGATCGGACCCAATAAATCAGCTGTCTCAGCCAATCCCCAAGATAGATCAGACATCTGAGCTACAACCCGGTCCGTGAAGCGCAGCTTGTTGATCATACTGAAGTCTAGAGGGGTCACCGTCATCTCCCCCCAAGAAAAATGAAAAGTGTTGGTAGTATCCCAGAAATACTCTAAAAATGCGCGAACGACCGTCGCACCGCAACCCCGGGGGCTGCGAAACCCTACAACCGCCGTATAGAAATCTACTAAACCAGCCGATTCCCATAGGGTGTTCGTAGCAGGATCCCTCGTAATGATCTGGTGAAGTCGAGGGATCAAATCGCCGGCTCCAGAACCGTGGTAGCGAAGTGTGCCATCGACTATGCCGGAGAGTGGGCGATGAGAGACATGATTTTCACGGCAGAAAACCAACTGGTCTGGAGTCCACATTAAACTCATATATTGGTTACCTAATAATCTAGATTATATTAATTAATTAGGAATAGAAAGACTTGTTTCCCTGTGGATTCGACCCTACTTCCCTATCTGCATTAGTTAGAGGATATAGGTATTACTTTTGATTTGGGGATACGACTTTACCCTGTCATAAGGCGGCAAGAGCAATAAAAGTGGATGTAAGCTCAGACTCCCTAATCGTAGTCGGCCAGGTGAACGGAGACTTTGAGGCAAAGGAGCCGGCTAGGATGAAATACTTGAAGATTGTAAAGGAGGAGGCCAAGGGCCTAGATCATTTTAATCTGCAACAAGTTCCTAGTTCATCTAATCATCAGGCGGACGTCCTCTCTAAATTAGCATCCTCAGCATCATGTGATACCCCCAGATCAGTATTTTGGGAGGTAAAGGAAAGAAGGAGTATTGATGCCGAGCCAGTACAAGTCATAGATAGAAGCTCCACTTGGATGGACGGGATCATTTCTTATTTAAGGGATGGGTTACCTCCGGCCGATCCTAAAGAGAGTTAGACGATGAAGAAGAGAGCGGCCTGGTTCGAAATGAAGCAGGGGGAGTTGTTAAAAAGGCATTTGTGAAGCCGTACCTGAAGTGTATTACTCCTGAGAAGGGGCATGATGTCCTGGACGACCTTCATCAGGGGTAGTGCGGCTCCCATATTGGAGGGCGAGCCTTGGCTGAAAAGGCTGCCCATCTGGGCTACTACTGGCCAAGCTTAAAGTTGGACGCAATGAAAATGGTGAAAAAAATGTGACAAGTGCTAGAGATTTGCAACCTTGATCCATCGCCCTACTATCAGTCTGTCGGCCATAAGTAGTTCGCTCCCCTTTTCCAAATGGGGGATGGATATCTTAGGACCGTACACGCCAGCATCTGGTCAAAGGCGTTATGTGTTTGTAGCAGTAGACTACTTCACAAAGTGGGTGGAGGCCGAGGCTGTACGGGGCATCAAGTGGACGGATGTCTCAGCCTTCATATGGAAAGAGTATCATTACATGTTTTGGCGTTTCTCAGTCTATGGTGTTTTTGACAATGGGCCCCAGTTTGAAACGCCTCAACTCAAGGAATGGTTGGAAGACCAGGGCATAGCTCATTACTTTGCTTCGGTCGGCCGACCACAAGCCAACAGCCAAGTAGAAGCATACAACAAGTTGATCTCCAATGGTATCAAGCGCAAGCTTGAAAAAGAAGGCGGCCTATGGGCTGATGAGTTGGTCAATGTATTATGGTCCATACGAACAACGGCCAAGAGCTCCACAGGGGAAACCCCATTCGTTTTGGTATATGGCGCCGAGGTTGTCCTCCCAATTGAGATGTATGAGCTCACTCTTAGAGTGATGCTATATGATGAAGCGGCCAATTGGGAAGCCATGAAGACTGCCCTAGACTTCCTTCCTGAAGCTAGGGGCAATGCGGCGCTTAGAATCGAAATTTATCGCCTAAGGATGACAAGGGCATACAATCGCCGAGTGTCAAAGCGTCCGCTGAAAATGGGAGATCTGGTCCTAAGGAAAATGGAGGCTGTGGGTCGGGCAAATGAAGATGGAAAGCTGACCCCAAACTGGGAAGGGTCGTATCGAATCAGGGAAGAAGTCCGAGATGGAACTTACCGTCTCGAAGCCATGAACGGCCGACCTATTCCGCGTACTTGGAACACTGACAATTTGAAGAAATATTATGTTTAAGTCTTTTCTTAGTACTTAGCCAAAAAGCTGTATATACAGCTAGGTCTGTTGACCGAGCAATGTAATTAAAGCTGTATGGCCACAACAATGTAATTTTGACAAATTAATGAAAAGTAAAACATTGTTATATTATTTTCCATTCTACTTATGCTTATTTGCACTTTCATAGTCTACGCAGATACGCCGCGTGAAACTTGTAACTAGGTTGCTTGCAACACAACAACCCGGCCATAAAAGAAAAAATAAGTGACTTGACCTTAAGCCACATATATACGTCCGCTCCTCATTTAGACGGACGGAAAAGGTAAGGTATCCTATGTAATCGCTCTAATGGGGCAAGGGCATACCTAGGCATTCTAGCCCAGCCAAACTTGGAAATTTTAAGTTGAGATAATGCTTGAAGTTTTTGGAGCATGTCCGAGCGGTAGTTTCAACGGACAGCTCGCATAAAGCCAATTAAACGGCCGAATAATATGTTGATTCAGAGTATCACCTAGTCCATGGGCAATCATTGCTATGATTTGATTAACTTGCTAGTAGTCATACCCCTCAAGATATAAACTCTACCAAGTTAATTAAAATATTCAAAATATGGACTAGGCAAACGCCGAATAAAGGGGCATACCCCCCCCCCCATTGTATGAAAACGCAAAAACGTGCAAAAAGTACGCGTACGAAAATGCAAAAAAACATGCTAAAAGTATGTAAAATATGCTATGTATGAAATAAATGAAAAGAATACCTTTAATTAATTAAAGACCGCTCGAAGGGTGGCAAAATATCTTACACAAACCGCTCAAAAAGGCGGCAAATAAAGAAAATAAAAATTGGCCAAAAAAGGCAGAACAAAGAGTAGATATCAAGGGGCGGCTGGGGCAGAAGCTGGATCCTGGCCTTGGACGGCCTCTTGAGAGGCGGGGAGGGACGCGTCCTCAGCAGACGTCTCCTTGATCTCCACTTCGCTGTCATTTCCGGCCGCCACTTCTTCATTTTCCTCATCCGCTGAGGTTGTTGGTGTGACATCCAGCTCAGGAGAAGGCTGCTCGACCTTCTTAGCCTCTTCCCTGAGGCAGACAAAGTTGAGGCGTTTAGTGAAACGCTCTTGATAAAAGGCTGCCTCGCCCTCGTCCACCACGAGCTCGAACGCCTCGAAGAAGTGGCTCTTCAGCCTATCCTCAGCATTCTATTCAATGCGGACGACCTCGTCTGCGCTTGGGGCCCGAGGCGTCTTCAGTTGTAGAGTTAAGTCCTCAACGGACTTCTTTAAAGTTTCCACCTCTGCCTTAAGAGCGTCTGCCTTGTCCAAGGCCTCCTTCAAGTGTTTTTGGGCTAAGGCCACCTCACTTTTCAGCTTTTCAGAGGCCTCGAACCCTTCTTTCCAACGCTGGCCGTCCAGGAGGGCTTGATCCCTCTCCTGCCTCATGGTGTCCCTGACCAAGGTCTCTTGTTCGAGGGCCTTACCCAGCTTCACCAGATCTTCCGCTTGCCGCGTTGCCTTGTCGAACAGCGCTTTGATCTGGGTCTCAAAATATCGGCGTTGGACGGCCGTCTCCCCAGTAGCAGCATCTTGGGCCTTCTGAACCTTGTCCCAGGCGCGCTTCAGCTTTTCGTTTTCTTTGTCCTTCCATTCAAGGAAGGCGGTCAGCCGCAAGAAAAGCTGCTGTAGACACCTAAAAATGTCTCCCCAAAACCAAACCCGATGATGAACAACCTTTCACCGCCACTATTGTTCGGGTTCAGTATTTAATCCCGAGAGTGCTTACAAAATCGTATTTTATTAAATTCATATTTTTGAACAGTCCATGGATTAGTCTTGATGTTTGGTAAAAGCATAGTTTTAATTTCAGCCTTAATTTATTAATTAATTTTAGCCCAAACCTTTTTTATTTTTTGTTTTATTATTTATTTTTGGCCCAAACCTTGTATTTATTTTTATTTAATTATTTTCTTATTTTAGCCCAAATAATAATAAGTTAGAAAAAGCCCGAAATTATCAATCGGCACTTAAAATGCCGAAAGAAATTAGCGTTAAAAATGTATTTAGACGGAAAAACGGGCTGGAATTTCCCGCGCCACGGCAGGTACTTACCGTGTGACGGGAATCCTTCCCGTTTGACGGTGGGATTTCCCGTGACACGGGAAGTCTGCCGTGACACGGGACATTCCGTGTCTTTTCCGCGTAAACTCCATCAACCATATTTTTATCCCGTTTTCTAAAAATTTCCCGCGTCACACCAAAAATGTACCGTGTTACGGGATTGTGTACCGTCTGACGGTGGAGCTTCCCGTGTCACGGTACAGTTTGACCGTGTCACGGGATACTTTTTTAGGGTTTTTATCATTTTAGGGTTCCGTGTGCTCCCTCAGCACATATTCCCTATAAATACCCCCTCATTTCTGATGAACGGGGCACCGAGTAATTCTCTAATTTTATTCTCCTCTCTTCTATGCTTTAGCCTAAACACTAGCCTACCCTTTTTATTTCAAAATTACTTCTTCAAGTGTTCAAAGGAGTCCATACTTTACTCGTGGTTCTATCCTTGAGCCAAGGCGTGAAAGGTAGAATTGTTTGAGGGTTTGGCCCCAAAATCAACTTTACTTTATTTAATTTAATTTAATCATCGTTTTATTATTTCCTTGAAGTTACTAACTCGTTTATTATTTTGTAGTTGCAAACAAACAGAATCAAAGTAAGGATCATACTCCTTTTATTTTTATTATTTTTCTAACGATTTTATGTTGTTGGAATTGTGATTAATTTGGTTTTAATATTAATGTTGTTCTACTATTTTTATTTATGATCACCATATTTCATGTTTAAAGGGAATATGTAATTGAAAATCACGCCTAATAAGATAATTTGGACGACCGGTTAAGGTCCTTTTTTAATCTTGTTATTAATTCAAGTGATCACAAATATTTTAGAATTATGTGTGCATTAATATTCAACCAATTTAGTTAAATAATAGTTTGGAGCGAATTGAATTATTGTTTGTATGCCTTTGAGATCACAGGAATGCTTTTCAATATAAGAATCGAGTAGAGGCCAATACGGGCGAATGTGACTCCATGACTCACTTCGTACCATCATCCCCGATCCTCCTTTCGTGGTTCTGAACCATATGGAGTTAGTAATCTCATGGATTATGAATGGGGTGTAACCTTCACGGGTCAATCGTTGTTGCCTATCGTTGTCCCTTATTCGTGGTTGCCTCTTATGATCCGTGAACGGTTTACAAGTTCCTTAAAAAACTTGTTGGCGGCTCCCTACTTTATTTGTCCCTAATTGTTGTCCCTAATCGTAATGTCAATTCCCACTTCCTATGAGTGCCGAACATATTCACAACATGCTTTAACGTAGGCGCACTTCGAGCGACGCCTACAATTTGGCGACTCCACTGGGGAGGATTCTTAATTATTTATCGATTTGAGTAATCGATATTTAATTAAGATGAGTGGATGAGACTTGAAAGATTCTTGAAAAAATATTCCTGTGATTAATTTGGCATTTTTGCATTTGCATAGACGTTTTAACGTCGCATTCAGGTCTGTCCCGTAGGAGAAATTGGATAACTTGGTTGCGTGCGAAGGAAAACAGGGCACCAGTCAGATCTTCTAACTGCCGTGCCACGGCAGAATCTGCCGTGTCACGGTACTGTGCACCGTCGGTACAGTGTACCGTCTGACGGTGCACAGTACCGTGACACGGGAATTTTTGCCGTGTCACGGCAGTCCTAAAATCAGTCCGGTGGCTTATTTTCTTTCCTCACAGTCGACTTCCTTCGATTTTTTCTGAAAAAACGTATGTGTTCTACATGCGTCTTAGCCCCGGGGAATTTAAGCTCTATCGACCCAAAAACGCTCATGGCAATAAGGGTTCATCCGAGCTATTAAATTCACCCAAACCATGGAGTCGAGTTCGATTTCATCACGAACTCGCGGAGCCGCCCGTTGGCATACACCCTCAAAGGAGGCTGCCTTGCTAACGCGTCCAAACTCTTAACCATGGTACCCTTTTGACATCCAAAGCTTGACCAATAGTTGAACCTAGATCTTGACTCTATGTTGCGAACTTTTTTACATCATCGTGCCTAAATGCTATGTGGTTGTTTGGTGCTAACCTTCATGTGTTTGCTCTTTTGTTTAACCCATGACCGAGGGTTTTTATTCTCACATAGTAATTAGTACGGATCTAAAATCGGTTAAAATATGGAAAAGTCACAAAGCTGACCTGGAACTGCGCACCGTGTCACGGCATGTTCTGCCGCGCCACGGTGAACAGTGCTGTGACACGGGGTTGTCTACCGTCTGACGGTAGACTGCACCGTCTGACGGTAGAACTGCACCGTGTCATGACAGTCTGCACCGTGACACGGTGTCCAGGAAAGTGTCCTGTCTGTTTTTTTTTTCGATTTTTGTGCGAATGCTGTGTCCAGTTTGGTGTCATGTCTAGCTATACGGTCAAAACACGCGTCTATAACCTCACTTAATCACTCACATGTCGTGTTCACACACTTTTTTGCTTTAAGTCGTGCACCACTTTTTTGACCGTATTTTAGGGAAGTCTTGTTTTTGTGTCGTTTTTTTTTTCGGAGTAAGTCGGATGGTATCCTCCCATATATTTTTTTTTTAAAAAAAAAAAATTTCAAAATTATAGCTTTTTATTAAATTTTTTTTTTTCTTCCGGATGGGTTAAGGTTAAGTTTGGTCATTAAAGGTGTGTTTGTTTCGGTGTCACAGCACTTGGTCAAGAAGCAGGGGTAGATTGTTACGGTTCGAGTCCATACCTCAACAACCTCTTATACCAAAAAGGCGTACAAGGAAACCACCTCAATCATCTCCACAAGATTCATCTCCAGTCTACTTTCAACCAATGGCCACTAAGGAAGACATCGAGAACCTCAACAGGACAATTGAAAGATTGTCTGACATGATGCAGACACTCACCACTAGAGTCAGCACTGTAGAACAAGACAATCAAAACAATGTCACTACTACTACAATGGACAAGATTAAGGAACAGATGAGCAAGATTTATGAAGAGTTCACTTATGTGGAACAGCCTGTCACCTCTTCGTCCATAAGAGACAAGCTTCCTGAGAAGTTTTCCACTGCTGACATTCCCAAATTCAAGCCTACTGATAATCCGCTGTTCCATTTGAAGGCTTTTTCTGCAACTATGGCTCTTAAGGGAGTAGATGTGACACTCTTCCCTACAGTGTTCCCTCTTTCCTTAGAGCATGCCTGTCAACAGTGGTTCTATTCTTTGGAATCCAAACATGTCGCGACCTGGGAGGATGTTGTTGAAAGCTTTATGAATCGTTACGAGTGTAATATCCAAGCCAAGACTTCTTAACGTGAACTCTCCATTCTCAAACAGAAAGAGAATGAAGGCTTCACCACTTACTTAAGCAGGTGGAGGGAAACAGCTGCGCTCCTGGTGGATCCTCCCAAGGAGAAAGAAATGGTTCGCTTGTTCATTGCCAATCTGACTCATAAGTACAAGCAACACTTGAAGTTTCTGCCTATGAGTACCTTTTAAGCTGTATACGATATTGGAATCAATATCGAGGATAAGCTAATGAAGTCTGTTGGTAGCAACAATAACAACAGCACTTGGAAAAACAAGAAGAACGACACTCCTTCTTCTTCGTCTTCTAAGCCCAATAATGCTACCAACAATATCAACATCAATGATGTGCTGGCCCTTAATGCTCCTCCTCAAAGATTCCAAAGGCAAAGGAGGGTTTACACGCCTTTGGGAATGACTTATGATGTTGCTTATGACCGTTTGCATGGTCAAGGACTGATTATGCCAATCTGACCATTTCCAGAACCTCGGCCAGAGAATAGGACCGCTAGCTATGACCCCAATGCTTATTGCAAGTTTCATCAAGGCAAGGGTCATAATACTGAGAAGTGTTGGAGGCTGAAGGATGCAATCCAAGACCTGATCGATGCTAATCAACTTCCTGTCCCTCCAGGGGGCAAGAAGCCTAACATTTAAACAGGTCCTCTTTCTGATGCTTTGGCTATCATGGGAGATGAAGTCTCCTTTGATCCGTCGATACTCATTCAACCTGTGAATGAACCTCTGCCGGAAGTCGTATTTATCTCAAGTACTGAAGAAGTAAATGGAATTTGGGATAGTGATGATGAAGATGTCTATCTCAAGGATATAGCCTGTTCACCTCTTGGCACCAGTGAAGATGTTTGGGGGGACTTTGAGGTCAAGGTTCTCACCAGAAGTGGACGGTTGCAACAACCTAATCCACCTCCACCACAATCACATCCGATAGTTGATCCCATCGACCCTGTGAACAGCGATGTGGTCAAACAACTGCAAAAGACCAAGGTGGAGATGAACGTATGGAAGCTTTTGGCCACTTCCCACGAGCATCGAAAGGCTGTGATGAATGCTCTGGTGAAGATAGGAGTAGATGATGACATGACTCCTCAAGGACTGGTCAACTTTCTCACTACTGAGTTGCCAAGTACTAGCAATCCGATTTCGTTTTCTGATAAGGATCTGCCCCCGGAAGGGGACCAACATAATAAGGCCTTACACCTCACTGTGGTGTGTAGGAAGATGAATGTTCCTATGAGCCTGTTTGATAATGGCTCCGCAATCAATGTGTGCCCACTCCGTACTGCAAAGAAGTTGGGCATAAAGAATGAAGAATTGACTCCCTCCACTCAAGGGATTCGCGCTTATGATAATACTCGCCGTCAAGCCGTGGGTACTATCATACTGAATATAACTACTGGGGCCATTGAAAGTCACACCAAATTTCAGGTGGTGGACATTAAGGCCTCTTTCAATCTGTTGTTAGGACGCCCTTAGGTTCATGAGCTAAAGGCGATTCCATCATCGCTGCACCAGAAAGTGAAAGCCATAGTTGGAGGGGTTCCGATCACTATTGATGCTTCTCCTATGCGCATTCAAGTTATTGATACTCCTATCGTCCATGTTGAACATGACGAAGAAGATGAAGATCTTTGGGGGTTTTCACTTGATGATGTTCTTGTGATTGAAGAGGAGGAAAAGTGTCATCTCGACTTCGATCTCTATTCAAACACCAATATCAATGCCATTCTGAAGAAGCAAGGTCATTTTCCTGGAATGACCCTTGGACTCAAGAAGAAAATGGCTGAATCTTGGGGCCATCCTGGTGTACTCAAGAAGGATACTTTTGGCTTGGGATTCAAACCAACAGAAGAAGATCTGAAACAAGCTTTACTGAAGATGAAGGCTCGCAATAATGCTCGAATCACAAAGACGGAAATGGCCATGGATCCATATCCGTTCACCCTCAATGGCCAGTACATCAAAGAAGGGGAAGACTTCCCATGCTATGAATTCCCTGAGCCATTCGTCCATAATGGGATCTTGAACCAGGATTCGAGGTGTTCCTCGATTGTGACTTCGTTGATGAAGACGAAGGGCTCTTCACAACCGAGAAGCCAGCTAGCCCGAACTCTGATGATCTAGGAATCAACCTCCTTTTTGGAATGGAGAAAAATGAGCCCAAGCCGGTCCGCAATGATAACTCCGAGCTAGTTCAAGCTGTCATAGCAAACAAGGATTTTGACCCCTCTGAGTTAATCATCCAAGCTGACAACATTTCAAGGGGATGGCGCAAGACATTGAGGATCACTACGCCAAGTGGAGAGAAGTTGGAAATAACCGCTGGCGAGGGTCCTATGTTTGATGAGTCTGAGTCGTCTGGGTCCGAGTCCGAGTCTGAGTCTAAGTCTGTAGACGAGTCCTTAGAGTCTGAGGCCGACCCTCTTTCTGCTATAGAGTTCAATCCTGAGTCCCTTGTTGAGTCCTCTCTTTCTAGTCCTAATAATTCCGGTGAGGTCGTAACCGACCTTGCCCCTCTTGATGTATTAGCCAATGAATTCAATAAAATGAGTACCTTTGCTTACGATGCGTGTCATTCCCCTAGCCCTGATCAATATTGCTTTGCTAATGATAAAAATGACAAAGAAATAATAAAAGCAATGGAAGAACACGAAAATAAAACAGCGGTTATCGAAGATACAAAAATAGTTAACATTTCCAATGATACGACTGTTAAAGAAGTAAAAATTGGATTAACACTAAGTCAAGATGAACGCAAAGAGCTAATTAACTTGCTTAGTGAATTTGTTGATGTATTTGCTTGGTCATACCAAGATATGCCAGGAATTGACAGGGATATAGCTCAGCATACGATACCACTCATTCTAGGTATGAAGCCTGTCAAACAAAAGCTGCGCCGTATGAAACCCGATGTGGCTCTCAAAATCAAAGAAGAAATCAGGAAGCAGTTGGCCGCAGGTTTCATCAGAGTATCCAAATATCCAGAATGGATAGCAAATGTGGTTCCGGTTCCAAAGAAGGATGGAAGGGTCAGAATGTGTGTTGATTACAGAGATCTCAATAAAGCAAGGCCAAAGGATGGGTTCCCTCTACCTCACATTGACATTCTGGTCGATAACACAGCAAACCATGCACTCCTATCATTCATGGATGGTTACGCCGGATATAATCAGGTATTGATGGCCGAAGAAGACATGGAGAAAACCACATTCATCACGCAATGGGGTACATATTGCTATACGGTAATGCCATTCGGGTTGAAAAACGCGGGTGCCACCTACCAAAGAGCAGCTACAACATTGTTACATGACATGATGCACAAAGAGGTGGAGGTCTATGTCGATGATATGATCGTTAAGTCTAAAGATCGCCCAGGCCATATTATTGCACTTCGCAAGTTCTTTGAAAGACTCCGCAAGTACAACATGAGGTTAAATCCAGCAAAATGTGCATTCGGAGTCACGTCAGGCAAATTACTTGGATACGTGATCAGTTCTCGAGGGATTGAAATAGATCCTACAAAAGTAAAGGCGATCATGGCCATGCCACCACCCAAAAATGAGAAGGAGATTCGAGGTTTCATTGGAAGGTTGCAATATATAAGTAGGTTCATATCAAAGCTCACAGCGATATGTGAACCTATATTCAAGAAGCTCAAGAAAAATGTTCCAGTCACATGGGATGACGATTGCCAAAAGGCTTTCGACAAAATCAAAGAGTATTTGGCAAACCCACCCGTGCTAGCGCCAGCAATACCTGACTTTCCTCTTCGACTCTACCTTACGGTCACAAGAGAAACAATAGGGGCAATGCTAGCACAAGAGATCGAAAGCAAGGAGAATGCAATCTATTACTTGAGCAAGAAACTTCAAGGATATGAGACGCGATACACACCTCTTGAGAAGTTGTGTCTTGCACTTGTATGGGCCGCACAGAAACTAAGACATTACATACTCACTCATACAGTACATGTCGTGTCCAAGATGGATCCTCTCAAATACTTGTTCGAAAAAGCAACACTCAATGGCAGATTATCAAGGTGGATAGTCAATCTTGCTCAGTTTGACTTGAGATTTGTGCCATAAAAATCCATCAAAGGTTCTGCGGTTTCTGACTTCTTAGCAGACTTTCCGCTAGAAGAAGCTGAAAAAGAAGAAGATGAGTACGATTTCCCTGACGAAGATTTACTCATGACTGAAGATGATAGCTGGACACTCTATTTCAATGGAGCTTCAAACCAAAAGGGATGTGGTGTAGGAGTCTTGCTCGTATCACCCAATGAAGAGCACATCCCAATTTCCATGAAGCTCGACTTTGATGTCACCAACAATGCCGCAGAATATGAAGCATGTATTTTGGGGTTAGAAACAGCTGTCGCCTTGGGAATTAAAAAACTCAGAATCTACGGTGATTCTTCACTAATCATTAACCAAATCTCCAACAGATGGAAAGTGAGAAGTGAAAGTCTCGCTACGTATCAAGCTCATTTAGAAACTCTCACGGAGCAACTAGATGAAGTGGAATATACGTATTTGCCAAGAGAAGAAAACCAATTCGCCGACGCACTAGCTAAATTAGCATCAATGGTGCGAATTCCAACTGATACAATCAGGATGCCATTGACCATAGAAAGAAGATATGAGCCGGATTATGTTCACGCACTCGACGATGAACAAGAACCACAAGAAGAAGATGAAGAGCCATGGTATACAAATATCCTTAATTATGTGACAAGAGGAGAATACCCTCCTAATACTGATAAAAGGGCACTCCGTGCTTTGAGGCTCCTGGCCTCAAAGTATGTGCTCATCAGGGGAGAACTCCACAAGAGAACTACAATGGGAAGAAATCTCTTATGCATAGCCAAGAGAGAAGCACATAAAACCATGGAAAACCTTCATGCCGGTATATGTGGAACACACATGAATGCAAAATTGTTAGTCCAAAAGATTCAACGACAAGGTTACTATTGGACTACTATGGAGAGAGATTGTCACGAATACGTCAAGAAATGTATGAAGTGTCAAGTCTACGCAAATTTACAGCATGTTCCACCTTCGCTTCTCTACACATATACTTCTTCATAGCCTTTCTCCACTTGGGGCATTGACATCATTGGAAAAATAACACCACCAGGACAAGGGGGGCATGAATTCATTCTCGTAGCAATCGACTTTTTCACCAAATGGGTCGAAGCTGCCTCATATGCTAAGCTGACAGCGAAACATGTAGCTCAATTCATTGAGAAAATATCATATGCTGCTATGGGGTACCACATGAGATGATCAGTGATAATGGAACACATTTCCAAGCCGAATGCGCGGAATTATTATAGAAATATCATATCAAGCATCACAGATCATCACCTTATAGACCACAAACAAATGGTGCAGTCGAATCGGCCAATAAAAATGTGAAGACTATCATCGAAAAGATGACAGAAAATTACAAAGATTGGCCAAGTAAGCTAAATTTCGCCCTTTGGGGTTATCGAACCTCTGTTCGTACATCAACGGGGGCTACCCCTTTCTCTTTGGTCTATGGAGTTGAAGCTGTACAACCAATCGAACTCAAAATCCCTTCTCTTCGAATCGCATTGGAAAGCCAACTAGATGAAGTCGACTGGATTAGAGCAAGATACGACGAACTGGTCTTACTTGATGAAAAACGCTTGGCAGCTTTGCATCATGTCCAAACCTACCAACAACGTATGGCGCGACATTTTAATAAGAAAGTCAAGACCAGGAACATCAAAGAGGGTGACCTAGTGCTCAAGGCACT
Source organism: Chenopodium quinoa (assembly GCF_001683475.1). Lineage (NCBI taxonomy): Eukaryota > Viridiplantae > Streptophyta > Magnoliopsida > Caryophyllales > Amaranthaceae > Chenopodium > Chenopodium quinoa. Next base: position 2,038,046 of record NW_018744821.1, on the reverse strand, counting down.
TCGTAAAAATGTGTTAGATCCAAGAGGAAAATTCAGACCGAATTGGTCAGGTCCGTACATTGTTAAAGCCATCCTGTCTGGCGGAGCGGCACAATTAGTAGACATGGATGGTAACGGCTTCCACCATTTAACCAACTTGGATCAACTCAAGAAATTCTATGCCTAGTCGCATGGGTTCATGACCCAATAGAGCTACGTTTGGCCTGATTCCTTTTAGGATACGTAGGCAACCCCTCAAGGGGGCCCGACCACTTTAAAAAATAAAAAATTCCTCCCTCTGTTGATCAAGTATGCGCGTCAGTTCAGCATTGCGTCACGACAAAAAAAAAGGGGGGGGGGGGAATTGCCGCGACACGGGACATTCCACCGTGTCACGGTACTATTCACCGTGCACGGTGGCACTGAGCGACAAAAAAAAAGGGAAATTGCCGTGACGCGGGAATCTGTAACGTGTCACGGGATTTTTCACCGTGACACGGTGGAATTTCAGTTTTTTCGTTTTTTTTAATGACGCATTCGTTGCGAATTCATTGTTTGTTCGAGTTTTTTTTTTTTTCGTTCTTCCATTGCGTCCGACTCCTTGACTCGGATAAATAAATAATAAATAGAAGTCATTGTAATTTTTATTTTTAAGGCTGAAATAAATGTGCTATTATTATTAAAATAAATGCGACTACAAGTATTGGCATCATATGCCTTATAAAAATTATAAATCATAAAAAGCAAAGCACTATTGATCTAATCTCTCTTCTCTTTAGGAAGATCCTTCTCTTGGTCAATTAGGTCGGCCTTCACCATTAATGTGTTTTTCGTAGCCCGAACCGTCACACCCCTAGTCGAACTTTCACCCCTTTCACCCTTGAATTTTTTCGGTTGTTTCTCCCTGTACACCATCTTTTCTTTACCCTTTCCTTTCACATAATTCTTCTTTCTTGGCATTATAGGAGTCTTAAACTCAATCCCTTGTGTTCTCGGACCTAGACTATCTTTAGGAGGAGCTTTCTTATTTCCAAGACGACTCTTCACATCAGACTTGCGTGATCCAAATCGTTCCCTCCTACTCCTAGGGTTCAACCATGCCTTGTATGCACTAGATAAAGGAGGAGGAGCTTGGTCACTTCCAGAAACGGTCCACAAAGGTCTTCCAATCCAATAAGTCTCATACTTGTGAACGTTACATTCATGCAACGATACTTCACGAGGACTATCGTTATAGCGTGGAATTACTTGTTCAAGTCCATACTGCCGCATCAGTCGAGAAGGGAAATAAAAGGTCAGTTTTGAGATACTAGGAACACGACAATATGGAGTATCATTCGTGCCAACCATCCTAGTAAGCCTCCACCAAGGCACCACCCAGCGAATGGAAAATTCCCTCTTTGCAAAGAAATTATTCCAATCTTCATACGACATGTTCGCAGAGTAATTCTTTTTCCTGCGGACTAGGTCGTTAGGGCCATATTTTTCAACATCGTCGGGGGCTTCAAATAATTCTAAACGCTCCATCAACCAAATCTGCAAAAAAAAAAAAAAAAAAATCAGGTGAAAAAAAAAAATTGCAGATTCCTGTGACACGGCAGGTTACACCGTGTCACGGCAGACTCCCACCGTGACACGGTGCCTGTTTTGTGTCACGGGGGCTACTCGGAGCGTATTTTTACCTGCAGCAGTACCAGAGAGCCCTTCCTGATGGCTTTCCGGTCAGCTTTTGCTTCGTCAAGGCCACGAAATGTTTCTCCAAGGCACGTCGGCATAGGAGATCTTCCAGATTCGACATGTTCAAGCACAGACGCTAGACAAGCATGTCCTACCCTACCGTTTGCAAATAAAAGCTTGCTAAACATGAAAAAAATATATGCCCTTCTACAATATACATGATACGACTCAGAGATAGGGCGATTAAAATATAAATTAGCAAGTTTTTCTAAGTCTACCTCATTACCACAAACAATTCTATTTAAATCTGGATCTGTTAGATTCAGATGGCGTTCAAAATCTTGGTAATAATATTCACGTAGGGTAGGCATGTCAATAAGATTTCTAGCAGGAAATCCAAAGATTGCACCGAATTCCTCCGGCAGGGGACAGATTTCATCATAATCAAATTTAAAGCAGTGTGTTTCTGGACTCCAATAATCTAATGCTGCCCTAAGAAAATCATGTTCAATAGCTACATGTCGCAGGGCTAGAAAACCCCTGACATGAAATAATTCTAACTCCCTTTTTTCAGCATTGGTCAAAGAATAAGACTAGTCACGCAATGTATTATCAAAATTATGAGACATGATTATTGAAATATGAAATTCTAAATTATTTTGTGTTTCGTAATTATGCATATCATGAATAAACTGGTCTTATTTTATAGCAACAGCGCTCGAAACTGTCCAGAATTTATCTTTTCATACGCGTAAAACACACCGCTGAGTAATACGCGTACCGTGACACGACAAGTCCTACCGTGTCACGGGAACTTTTGCCGCGACACGGCAAGTTCTGCCGTGACACGGTGAACAGTGCCGTTTCACGGCACCTCACGCGTTTTCTTTTTTATCTTTTCCCCCTATCTATCCGGATTTTTTATAGTATTTTATCTTCTCCGTTTATTTTTTCAGTTTTCTGAGAGTTTTATTTCTAATAAAATTCTCAGCTTTTTTTTATCTCTATTATTTTATTTTATTTCATTATTATTATTATCTTTATTTATTCATCACTTTAATATTCTATTTCTTTATCATTTTTTTTTCTTGTGTTTTTATTTTTTTTCTCACTTTAATATTCTCTTTTTATTTATTTTTGTTTGTCTTTTTATTTCTTTTTCTTTTGGGGAAGGTTGGTACCCTCCATTACTCCACTTATATTTTTTTGTCGCGTCATTAATAAATACACGATCACACACAATGAGTTTCAAGCACACACTAACACACAATAATAAATACATAAGCTATGAATAGTGTACAAAAGAGTCATAATAAATAAACATGTCAAGTGTCATCATAGTATATACAAATGATAACCCTCGGTCAAAAGTCTCTAGAGCCAGAATCAGTATCATCTCCACCCTGCGAATATGAGAACGGTGAGCCAAAGAGTCCCTCCATCATCCGAGTATGGGGAATAGTGTCCCTACTAGTCCCTGTGACCCCAGCAGTAGTCAAACTCAAGGCAGGACCCGTCCAGCCGGAAAACAGTGTAGACTGGCTCAAAGACACAGGAATCGTCGGTGAAGGCATCGTCCCATATATCGGAACTGAGAACAAGCCCGACACCGGTGTAGGAATCCCGGACAATGGAGCGGAAAATGAACCAGGATCCAAGGGAGTCAAAACAGACCCAAGCTTAGGCCGTGGAGGCTGTGAAAACGACTGACGTTGCCCCTGACTCTGGCTCGAAAAGCGCTGGGAAGACTGAGACTGCTGCCACTGAGCCTCCTGAAATGGCTGAGTAGTTTGAGGCTCTCGCTGAGAATGAGAACGTCGGTGAATCTCAAGAGATCGTCTACCACGACCAAGCTCCTCCTCGTCCGAGCCTCTGTGCCTCGAGCGCGAGCGGGACCTCCGTTGCTCCTGAAAGATACAAAATCAAAAGGTGTCAACAATGCAAAATAAAACAAATGGTAGAAGTAAAAATGAATGATACCTCAAGAACGTCGCTAGAGCTCCGACAACTCGCACCACGCCGAAGCTTGATGATGCAATACTTCAGGGCGTCAACCAGCTTCATGAGTCCCATCATCTCCGGGCGGTTAGGCTAAGGATAAAACAAAGAAAAGTTAGTAACAAACAGTGTTAAAAGGATGAATAATGCATCAAAGAAAACTCACCGGCTCAAAGACCTCGGGCAGAGACTCCTGTGCATGTCTGTAACCCTCTGGCGCGTCAGCAATATGGTCCTCTGTGATACCAATCGGCCCCGGATAGCGGACAGACTGAGGAGGAATCTCGATCCTTCCCACAGGGCGAATAGTCGTCTAAAAATGTGATCGAATAATCAAGTTATTCGACTATTTAAAACAGAGACTAATAAAGAAGATCCTCAAAAGAAATCATACCTCAGGAAGACGGGGTGGAGGAGCCAGAGAGGGAAGCAAATCCCGCGCATAGTCACTCTCCATGTGTACAAGCTCCTGCCATGGAAAGGTATAACGCTCTCCCCTGTTGATCAACTCTCTGATCAAGCGTGAGTCCAGCATCGACTCTGGTGGAGATGAGGGCACCACAAAACGATCGCCGCTATGTTGACGAACGACTCGCTCCCCCAAATACCAGACAAAGCGTCCGGTACCAACCAAAATGGTGCGGTGCGCGGAAAGAAGCAAGGCCTCAGGTAGATCAGTCATCCCGGCCCAAGGACGATACTGGACATCAATGGCAACCTGAAAACCATAAAAAGTTGGCGTGAAACGACGGAAACAACGTCAGAAGGTAAATAACAGGCAACAAAACTAATCCTTACGCCAACAGAAGAGGTGCCTCGGCGTAGTAGCCCACGCAGTGCAGGGACGGACTCCACCCGCGACTCTCCTCGATCACGCCAGCTGGCCCCGACAGGGAAATCATGGACAGCTCCACGACGCCGGCGAGGAGCCAAGCCTGGGAAGTACTCGTAGAACCATAGCTGCGATGAAAAGTAATCTTTAGCACATGAGTCGAACAAGTTAAAGTGAAGCAAAAAGGGAAAAGATCATCACCTCTACGACTCTCCACAGACCATAGACGGTGATGGGAGACTCGTCGTTTAGCTGCCGACAGCCATGACGTAGCGATAAGAGAAGATCGGCGTATCCGAGGCTGGCCCAGCTATAGGATCCTATCTCATGGATCCTGACCAAAGCGGGGAGGTAGCAAAGGAGTACGCGTGAACTCCTATCAGGAGAAAGGGTCATAGAGATAAGGATCAGGATAAAGATCCGCACTCGCTGCTCAGCCGACGTATCCTCCATGTCGAAGCCACGAGCTAAAACTGAAGCCAGCTCCGATCGTCTGCTCCTAGGACCACCTCGAGACACTGGCCGGGTCCTGATATGCTGAACGATCGGACCCAATAAATCAGCTGTCTCAGCCAATCCCCAAGATAGATCAGACATCTGAGCTACAACCCGGTCCGTGAAGCGCAGCTCGTTGATCATACTGAAGTCTAGAGGGGTCACCGTCATCTCCCCCCAAGAAAAATGAAAAGTGTTGGTAGTATCCCAGAAATACTCTAAAAATGCGCGAACGACCGTCGCACCGCAACCCCGGGGGCTGCGAAACCCTACAACCGCCGTATAGAAATCTACTAAACCAGCCGATTCCCATAGGGTGTTCGTAGCAGGATCCCTCATAATGAATTGGTGAAGTCGAGGGATCAAATCGCCGGCTCCAGAACCGTGGTAGCGAAGTGTGCCATCGACTATGCCGGAGAGTGGGCGATGAGAGACATGATTTTCACGGCAGAAAACCAACTGGTCTGGAGTCCACATTAAACTCATATATTGGTTACCTAATAATCTAGATTATATTAATTAATTAGGAATAGAAAGACTTGTTTCCCTGTGGATTCGACCCTACTTCCCTATCTGCATTAGTTAGAGGATATAGGTATTACTTTTGATTTGGGGATACGACTTTACCCTGTCATAAGGCGGCAAGAGCAATAAAAGTGGATGTAAGCTCAGACTCCCTAATCGTAGTCGGCCAGGTGAATGGAGACTTTGAGGCAAAGGAGCCGGCTAGGATGAAATACTTGAAGATTGTAAAGGAGGAGGCCAAGGGCCTAGATCATTTTAATCTGCAACAAGTTCCTTGTTCATCTAATCATCAGGCGGACGTCCTCTCTAAATTAGCATCCTCAGCATCATGTGATACCCCCAGATCAGTATTTTGGGAGGTAAAGGAAAGAAGGAGTATTGATGCCGAGCCAGTACAAGTCATAGATAGAAGCTCCACTTGGATGGACGGGATCATTTCTTATTTAAGGGATGGGTTACCTCCGGCCGATCCTAAAGAGAGTTAGACGATGAAGAAGAGAGCGGCCTGGTTCGAAATGAAGCAGGGGGAGTTGTTAAAAAGGCATTTGTGAAGCCGTACCTGAAGTGTATTACTCCTGAGAAGGGGCATGATGTCCTGGACGACCTTCATCAGGGGTAGTGCGGCTCCCATATTGGAGGGCGAGCCTTGGCTGAAAAGGCTGCCCATCTGGGCTACTACTGGCCAAGGTTAAAGTTGGACGCAATGAAAATGGTGAAAAAAATGTGACAAGTGCTAGAGATTTGCAACCTTGATCCATCGCCCTACTATCAGTCTGTCGGCCATAAGTAGTTCGCTCCCCTTTTCCAAATGGGGGATGGATATCTTAGGACCGTACACGCCAGCATCTGGTCAAAGGCGTTATGTGTTTGTAGCAGTAGACTACTTCACAAAGTGGGTGGAGGCCGAGGCTGTACGGGGCATCAAGTGGACGGATGTCTCAGCCTTCATATGGAAAGAGTATCATTACATGTTTTGGCGTTTCTCAGTCTATGGTGTTTTTGACAATGGGCCCCAGTTTGAAACGCCTCAACTCAAGGAATGGTTGGAAGACCAGGGCATAGCTCATTACTTTGCTTCGGTCGGCCGACCACAAGCCAACAGCCAAGTAGAAGCATACAACAAGTTGATCTCCAATGGTATCAAGCGCAAGCTTGAAAAAGAAGGCGGCCTATGGGCTGATGAGTTGGTCAATGTATTATGGTCCATACGAACAACGGCCAAGAGCTCCACAGGGGAAACCCCATTCGTTTTGGTATATGGCGCCGAGGTTGTCCTCCCAATTGAGATGTATGAGCTCACTCTTAGAGTGATGCTATATGATGAAGCGGCCAATTGGGAAGCCATGAAGACTGCCCTAGACTTCCTTCCTGAAGCTAGGGGCAATGCGGCGCTTAGAATCGAAATTTATCGCCTAAGGATGACAAGGGCATACAATCGCCGAGTGTCAAAGCGTCCGCTGAAAATGGGAGATCTGGTCCTAAGGAAAATGGAGGCTGTGGGTCGGGAAAATGAAGATGGAAAGCTGACCCCAAACTGGGAAGGGTCGTATCGAATCAGGGAAGAAGTCCGAGATGGAACTTACCGTCTCGAAGCCATGAACGGCCGACCTATTCCGCGTACTTGGAACACTGACAATTTGAAGAAATATTATGTTTAAGTCTTTTCTTAGTACTTAGCCAAAAAGCTGTATATACAGCTAGGTCTGTTGACCGAGCAATGTAATTAAAGCTGTATGGCCACAACAATGTAATTTTGACAAATTAATGAAAAGTAAAACATTGTTATATTATTTTCCATTCTACTTATGCTTATTTGCACTTTCATAGTCTACGCAGATACGCCGCGTGAAACTTGTAACTAGGTTGCTTGCAACACAGCAACCCGGCCATAAAAGAAAAAATAAGTGACTTGACCTTAAGCCACATATATACGTCCGCTCCTCATTTAGACGGACGGAAAAGGTAAGGTATCCTATGTAATCGCTCTAATGGGGCAAGGGCATACCTAGGCATTCTAGCCCAGCCAAACTTGGAAATTTTAAGTTGAGATAATGCTTGAAGTTTTTGGAGCATGTCCGAGCGGTAGTTTCAACGGACAGCTCGCATAAAGCCAATTAAACGGCCGAATAATATGTTGATTCAGAGTATCACCTAGTCCATGGGCAATCATTGCTATGATTTGATTAACTTGCTAGTAGTCATACCCCTCAAGATATAAACTCTACCAAGTTAATTAAAATATTCAAAATATGGACTAGGCAAACGCCGAATAAAGGGGCATACCCCCCCCCCCCATTGTATGAAAACGCAAAAAACGTGCAAAAAGTACGCGTACGAAAATGCAAAAAAACATGCTAAAAGTATGTAAAATATGCTATGTATGAAATAAATGAAAAGAATACCTTTAATTAATTAAAGACCGCTCGAAGGGTGGCAAAATATCTTACACAAACCGCTCAAAAAGGCGGCAAATAAAGAAAATAAAAATTGGCCAAAAAAGGCAGAACAAAGAGTAGATATCAAGGGGCGGCTGGGGCAGAAGCTGGATCCTGGCCTTGGACGGCCTCTTGAGAGGCGGGGAGGGACGCGTCCTCAGCAGACGTCTCCTTGATCTCCACTTCGCTGTCATTTCCGGCCGCCACTTCTTCATTTTCCTCATCCTCTGAGGTTGTTGGTGTGACATCCAGCTCAGGAGAAGGCTGCTCGACCTTCTTAGCCTCTTCCCTGAGGCAGACAAAGTTGAGGCGTTTAGTGAAACGCTCTTGATAAAAGGCCGCCTCGCCCTCGTCCACCACGAGCTCGAACGCCTCGAAGAAGTGGCTCTTCAGCCTATCCTCAGCATTCTGTTCAATGCGGACGACCTCGTCTGCGCTTGGGGCCCAAGGCGTCTTCAGTTGTAGAGTTAAGTCCTCAACGGACTTCTTTAAAGTTTCCACCTCTGCCTTAAGAGCGTCTGCCTTGTCCAAGGCCTCCTTCAAGTGTTTTTGGGCTAAGGCCACCTCACTTTTGAGCTTTTCAGAGGCCTCGAACCCTTCTTTCCAACGCTGGCCGTCCAGGAGGGCTTGATCCCTCTCCTGCCTCATGGTGTCCCTGACCAAGGTCTCTTGTTCGAGGGCCTTACCCAGCTTCACCAGATCTTCCGCTTGCCGCGTTGCCTTGTCGAACAGCGCTTTGATCTGGGTCTCAAAATATCGGCGTTGGACGGCCGTCTCCCCAGTAGCAGCATCTTGGGCCTTCTGAACCTTGTCCCAGGCGCGCTTCAGCTTTTCGTTTTCTTTGTCCTTCCATTCAAGGAAGGCGGTCAGCCTCAAGAAAAGCTGCTGTAGACACCTAAAAATGTCTCCCCAAAACCAAACCCGATGATGAACAACCTTTCACCGCCACTATTGTTCGGGTTCAGTATTTAATCCCGAGAGTGCTTACAAAATCGTATTTTATTAAATTCATATTTTTGAACAGTCCATGGATTAGTCTTGATGTTTGGTAAAAAGCATAGTTTTAATTTCAGCCTAAATTTATTAATTAATTTTAGCCCAAACCTTTTTTATTTTTTGTTTTATTATTTATTTTTGGCCCAAACCTTGTATTTATTTTTATTTAATTATTTTCTTATTTTAGCCCAAATAATAATAAGTTAGAAAAAGCCCGAAATTATCAATCGGCACTTAAAATGCCGAAAGAAATTAGCGTTAAAAATGTATTTAGACGGAAAAACGGGCTGGAATTTCCCGCGCCACGGCAGGTACTTACCGTGTGACGGGAATCCTTCCCGTCTGACGGTGGGATTTCCCGTGACACGGGAAGTCTGCCGTGACACAGGACATTCCGTGTCTTTTCCGCGTAAACTCCATCAACCATATTTTTATCCCGTTTTCTGAAAATTTCCCGCGTCACACCAAAAATGTACCGTGTTACGGGATTGTGTACCGTCTGACGGTGGAGCTTCCCGTGTCACGGTACAGTTTGACCGTGTCACGGGATACTTTTTTAGGGTTTTTATCATTTTAGGGTTCCGTGTGCTCCCTCAGCACATATTCCCTATAAATACCCCCTCATTTCTGATGAACGGGGCACCGAGTAATTCTCTAATTTATTCTCCTCTCTTCTATGCTTTAGCCTAAACACTAGCCTACCCTTTTTATTTCAAAATTACTTCTTCAAGTACTCAAAGGAGTCCATACTTTACTCGTGGTTCTATCCTTGAGCCAAGGCGTGAAAGGTAGAATTGTTTGAGGGTTTGGCCCCAAAATCAACTTTACTTTATTTAATTTAATTTAATCATCGTTTTATTATTTCCTTGAAGTTACTAACTCGTTTATTATTTTGTAGTTGCAAACAAACAGAATCAAAGTAAGGATCATACTCCTTTTATTTTTATTATTTTTCTAACGATTTTATGTTGTTGGAATTGTGATTAATTTGGTTTTAATATTAATGTTGTTCTACTATTTTTATTTATGATCACCATATTTCATGTTTAAAGGGAATATGTAATTGAAAATCACGCCTAATAAGATAATTTGGACGACCGGTTTAGGTTCCTTTTTAATCTTGTTATTAATTCAAGTGATCACAAATATTTTAGAATTATGTGTGCATTAATATTCAACCAATTTAGTTAAATAATAGTTTGGAGCGAATTGAATTATTGTTTGTATGCCTTTGAGATCACAGGAATGCTTTTCAATATAAGAATCGAGTAGAGGCCAATACGGGCGAATGTGACTCCATGACTCACTTCGTACCATCATCCCCGATCCTCCTTTCGTGGTTCTGAACCATATGGAGTTAGTAATCTCATGGATTATGAATGGGGTGTAACCTTCACGGTTCAATCGTTGTTGCCTATCGTTGTCCCTTATTCGTGGTTGCCTCTTATGATCCGTGAACGGTTTACAAGTTCCTTAAAAAACTTGTTGGCGGCTCCCTACTTTATTTGTCCCTAATTGTTGTCCCTAATCGTAATGTCAATTCCCACTTCCTATGAGTGCCGAGCATATTCACAACATGCTTTAACGTAGGCGCACTTCGAGCGACGCCTACAATTTGGCGACTCCACTGGGGAGGATTCTTAATTATTTATCGATTTGAGTAATCGATATTTAATTAAGATGAGTGGATGAGACTTGAAAGATTCTTGAAAAAATATTCCTGTGATTAATTTGGCATTTTTGCATTTGCATAGACGTTTTAACGTCGCATTCAGGTCTGTCCCGTAGGAGAAATTGGATAACTTGGTTGCGCGCGAAGGAAAACAGGGCACCAGTCAGATCTTCTAACTGCCGTGCCACGGCAGAATCTGCCGTGTCACGGTACTGTGCACCGTCGGTAAAGTGCACCGTCTGACGGTGCACAGTACCGTGACACGGGAATTTTTGCCGTGTCACGGCAGTCCTAAAATCAGTCCGGTGGCTTATTTTCTTTCCTCACAGTCGACTTCCTTCGATTTTTTCTGAAAAAACGTATGTGTTCTACATGCGTCTTAGCCCCGGGGAATTTAAGCTCTATCGACCCAAAATCGCTCATGGCAATAAGGGTTCATCCGAGCTATTAAATTCACCCAAACCATGGAGTCGAGTTCGATTTCATCACGAACTCGCGGAGCCGCCCGTTGGCATACACCCTCAAAGGAGGCTGCCTTGCTAACGCGTCCAAACTCTTAACCATGGTACCCTTTTGACATCCAAAGCTTGACCAATAGTTGAACATAGATCTTGACTCTATGTTGCGAACTTTTTTACATCATCGTGCCTAAATGCTATGTGGTTGTTTGGTGCTAACCTTCATGTGTTTGCTCTTTTTTTTAACCCATGACCGAGGGTTTTTATTCTCACATAGTAATTAGTACGGATCTAAAATCGGTTAAAATATGGAAAAGTCACAAAGCTGACCTGGAACTGCGCACCGTGTCACGGCATGTTCTGCCGCGCCACGGTGAACAGTGCCGTGACACGGGGCTGTCTACCGTCTGACGGTAGACTGCACCGTCTGACGGTAGAATGCACCGTGTCACGACAGTCTGCACCGTGACACGGTGTCCAGGAAAGTGTCCTGTCAGTTTTTTTTTTTCGATTTTTTGTGCGAATGCTGTGTCCAGTTTGGTGTCATGTCTAGCTATACGGTCAAAACACGCGTCTATAACCTCACTTAATCACTCACATGTCGTGTTCACACACTTTTTTGCTTTAAGTCGTGCACCACTTTTTTGACCGTATTTTAGGGAAGTCTTGTTTTTGTGTCGTTTTTTTTTTTCGGAGTAAGTCGGATGGTATCCTCCCATATATTTTTTTTTAAAAAAAAAAATTTCAAAATTATAGCTTTTTATTAAATTGTTTTTTTTTCTTCCGGATGGGTTAAGGTTAAGTTTGGTCATTTAAGGTGTGTTTGTTTCGGTGTCACAGCACTTGGTCAAGAAGCAGGGGTAGATTGTTACGGTTCGAGTCCATACCTCAACAACCTCTTATACCAAAAAGGCGTACAAGGAAACCACCTCAATCATCTCCACAAGATTCATCTCCAGTCTACTTTCAACCAATGGCCACTAAGGAAGACATCGAGAACCTCAACAGGACAATTGAAAGATTGTGTGACATGATGCAGACACTCACCACTAGAGTCAGCACTGTAGAACAAGACAATCAAAACAATGTCACTACTGCTGCAATGGACAAGATTAAGGAACAGATGAGCAAGATTTATGAAGAGTTCACTTATGTGGAACAGCCTGTCACCTCTTCGTCCATAAGAGACAAGCTTCCTGAGAAGTTTTCCACTGCTGACATTCCCAAATTCAAGCCTACTGATAATCCGCTGTTCCATTTGAAGGCTTTTTCTGCAACTATGGCTCTTAAGGGAGTAGATGTGACACTCTTCCCTACAGTGTTCCCTCTTTCCTTAGAGCATGCCTGTCAACAGTGGTTCTATTCTTTGGAATCCAAACATGTCGCGACCTGGGAGGATGTTGTTGAAAGCTTTATGAATCGTTACAAGTGTAATATCCAAGCCAAGACTTCTGAACGTGAACTCTCCATTCTCAAACAGAAAGAGAATGAAGGCTTCACCACTTACTTAAGCAGGTGGAGGGAAACAGCTGCGCTCCTGGTGGATCCTCCCAAGGAGAAAGAAATGGTTCGCTTGTTCATTGCCAATCTGACTCATAAGTACAAGCAACACTTGAAGTTTCTGCCTATGAGTACCTTTTAAGCTGTATACGATATTGGAATCAATATCGAGGATAAGCTAATGAAGTCTGTTGGTAGCAACAATAACAACAGCACTTGGAAAAACAAGAAGAACGACACTCCTTCTTCTTCGTCTTCTAAGCCCAATAATGCTACCAACAATATCAACATCAATGATGTGCTGGCCCTTAATGCTCCTCCTCAAAGATTCCAAAGGCAAAGGAGGGTTTACACGCCTTTGGGAATGACTTATGATGTTGCTTATGACCGTTTGCATGGTCAAGGACTGATTATGCCAATCTGACCATTTCCAGAACCTCGGCCAGAGAATAGGACCGCTAGCTATGACCCCAATGCTTATTACAAGTTTCATCAAGGCAAGGGTCATAATACTGAGAAGTGTTGGAGGCTGAAGGATGCAATCCAAGACCTGATCGATGCTAATCAACTTCCTGTCCCTCCAGGGGGCAAGAAGCCTAACATTTAAACAGGTCCTCTTTCTGATGCTTTGGCTATCATGGGAGATGAAGTCTCCTTTGATCCGTCGATACTCATTCAACCTGTGAATGAACCTCTGCCGGAAGTCGTATTTATCTCAAGTACTGAAGAAGTAAATGGAATTTGGGATAGTGATGATGAAGATGTCTATCTCAAGGATATAGCCTGTTCACCTCTTGGCACCAGTGAAGATGTTTGGGGGGACTTTGAGGTCAAGGTTCTCACCAGAAGTGGACGGTTGCAACAACCTAATCCACCTCCACCACAATCACATCCGATAGTTGATCCCATCGACCCTGTGAACAGCGATGTGGTCAAACAACTGCAAAAGACCAAGGTGGAGATGAACGTATGGAAGCTTTTGGCCACTTCCCACGAGCATCGAAAGGCTGTGATGAATGCTCTGGTGAAGATAGGAGTAGATGATGACATGACTCCTCAAGGACTGGTCAACTTTCTCACTACTGAGTTGCCAAGTACTAGCAATCCGATTTCGTTTTCTGATAAGGATCTGCCCCCGGAAGGGGACCAACATAATAAGGCCTTACACCTCACTGTGGTGTGTAGGAAGATGAATGTTCCTATGAGCCTGTTTGATAATGGCTCCGCAATCAATGTGTGCCCACTCCGTACTGCAAAGAAGTTGGGCATAAAGAATGAAGAATTGACTCCCTCCACTCAAGGGATTCGCGCTTATGATAATACTCGCCGTCAAGCCGTGGGTACTATCATACTGAATATAACTACTGGGGCCATTGAAAGTCACACCAAATTTCAGGTGGTGGACATTAAGGCCTCTTTCAATCTGTTGTTAGGACGCCCTTAGGTTCATGAGCTAAAGGCGATTCCATCATCGCTGCACCAGAAAGTGAAAGCCATAGTTGGAGGGGTTCCGATCACTATTGATACTTCTCCTATGCGCATTCAAGTTATTGATACTCCTATCGTCCATGTTGAACATGACGAAGAAGATGAAGATCTTTGGGGGTTTTCACTTGATGATGTTCTTGTGATTGAAGAGGAGGAAAAGTGTCATCTCGACTTCGATCTCTATTCAAACACCAATATCAATGCCATTCTGAAGAAGCAAGGTCATTTCCCTGGAATGACCCTTGGACTCAAGAAGAAAATGGCTGAATCTTGGGGCCATCCTGGTGTACTCAAGAAGGATACTTTTGGCTTGGGATTCAAACCAACAGAAGAAGATCTGAAACAAGCTTTACTGAAGATGAAGGCTCGCAATAATGCTCGAATCACAAAGACGGAAATGGCCATGGATCCATATCCGTTCACCCTCAATGGCCAGTACATCAAAGAAGGGGAAGACTTCCCATGCTATGAATTCCCTGAGCCATTCGTCCATAATGGGATCTTGAACCAGGATTCGAGGTGTTCCTCGATTGTGACTTCGTTGATGAAGACGAAGGGCAATTCACAACCGAGAAGCCAGCTAGCCTGAACTCTGATGATCTAGGAATCAACCTCCTTTTTGGAATGGAGAAAAATGAGCCCAAGCCGGTCCGTAATGATAACTCCGAGCTAGTTCAAGCTGTCATAGCAAACAAGGATTTTGACCCCTCTGAGTTAATCATCCAAGCTGACAACATTTCAAGGGGATGGCGCAAGACATTGAGGATCACTACGCCAAGTGGAGAGAAGTTGGAAATAACCGCTGGCGAGGGTCCTATGTTTGATGAGTTTGAGTCGTCAGGGTCCGAGTCCGAGTCTGAGTCTAAGTTTGTAGACGAGTCCTTAGAGTCTGAGGCCGACCCTCTTTCTGCTATAGAGTTCAATCCTGAGTCCCTTGTTGAGTCCTCTCTTTCTAGTCCTAATAATTCCGGTGAGGTCGTAACCGACCTTGCCCCTCTTGATGTATTAGCCAATGAATTCAATAAAATGAGTACCTTTGCTTACGATGCGTGTCATTCCCCTAGCCCTGATCAATATTGCTTTGCTAATGATAAAAATGACAAAGAAATAATAAAAGCAATGGAAGAACACGAAAATAAAACAGCGGTTATCGAAGATACAAAAATAGTTAACATTTCCAATGATACGA
The DNA here is from genome assembly GCF_001683475.1 of Chenopodium quinoa. NCBI lineage: Eukaryota > Viridiplantae > Streptophyta > Magnoliopsida > Caryophyllales > Amaranthaceae > Chenopodium > Chenopodium quinoa. Next base: position 2,022,802 of record NW_018744821.1, on the reverse strand, counting down.
CTGTTAAAGAAGTAAAAATTGGATTAACACTAAGTCAAGATGAACGCAAAGAGCTAATTAACTTGCTTAGTGAATTTGTTGATGTATTTGCTTGGTCATACCAAAGATATGCCAGGAATTGACAGGGATATAGCTCAGCATACGATACCACTCATTCTAGGTATGAAGCCTGTCAAACAAAAGCTGCGCCGTATGAAACCCAATGTGGCTCTCAAAATCAAAGAAGAAATCAGGAAGCAGTTGGCCGCAGATTTCATCAGAGTATCCAAATATCCAGAATGGATAGCAAATGTGGTTCCGGTTCCAAAGAAGGATGGAAGGGTCAGAATGTGTGTTGATTACAGGGATCTCAATAAAGCAAGCCCAAAGTATGGGTTCCCTCTACCTCACATTGACATTCTGGTCGATAACACAGCAAACCATGCACTTCTATCATTCATGGATGGTTACGCCGGATATAATCAGGTATTGATGGCCGAAGAAGACATGGAGAAAACCACATTCATCACGCAATGGGGTACATATTGCTATACGGTAATGCCATTCGGGTTGAAAAACGCGGGTGCCACCTACCAAAGAGCAGCTACAGCATTGTTACATGACATGATGCACAAAGAGGTGGAGGTCTATGTCGATGATATGATCGTTAAGTCTAAAGATCGCCCAGGCCATATTATTGCACTTCGCAAGTTCTTTGAAAGACTCCGCAAGTACAACATGAGGTTAAATCCAGCAAAATGTGCATTCGGAGTCACGTCAGGCAAATTACTTGGATACGTGATCAGTTCTCGAGGGATTGAAATAGATCCTACAAAAGTAAAGGCGATCATGGCCATGCCACCACCCAAAAATGAGAAGGAGATTCGAGGTTTCGTTGGAAGGTTGCAATATATAAGTAGGTTCATATCAAAGCTCACAGCGATATGTGAACCTATATTCAAGAAGCTCAAGAAAAATGTTCCAGTCACATGGGATGACGATTGCCAAAAGGCTTTCGATAAAATCAAAGAGTATTTGGAAAACCCACCCGTGCTAGCGCCAGCAATACCTGACTTTCCTCTTCGACTCTACCTTACGGTCACAAGAGAAACAATGGGGGCAATGCTAGCACAAGAGATCGAAAGCAAGGAGAATGCAATCTATTACTTGAGCAAGAAACTTCAAGGATATGAGACGCGATACACACCTCTTGAGAAGTTATGTCTTGCACTTGTATGGGCCGCACAGAAACTAAGACATTACATACTCACTCATACAGTACATGTCGTGTCCAAGATGGATCCTCTCAAAATACCTTGTTCGAAAAAGCAACACTCAATGGCAGATTATCAAGGTGGATAGTCAATCTTGCTCAGTTTGACTTGAGATTTGTGCCACAAAAAGCCATCAAAGGTTCTGCGGTTTTCTGACTTCTTAGCAGACTTTCCGCTAGAAGAAGCTGAAAAAGAAGAAGATGAGTACGATTTCCCTGACGAAGATTTACTCATGACTGAAGATGATAGCTGGACACTCTATTTCAATGGAGCTTCAAACCAAAAGGGATGTGGTGTAGGAGTCTTGCTCGTATCACCCAATGAAGAGCACATCCCAATTTCCATGAAGCTCGACTTTGATGTCACCAACAATGCCGCAGAATATGAAGCATGTATTTTGGGGTTAGAAACAGCTGTCGCCTTGGGAATTAAGAAACTCAGAATCTACGGTGATTCTTCACTAATCATTAACCAAATCTCCAACAGATGGAAAGTGAGAAGTGAAAGTCTCGCTACGTATCAAGATCATTTAGAAACTCTCACGGAGCAACTAGATGAAGTGGAATATACGTATTTGCCAAGAGAAGAAAACCAATTCGCCGACGCACTAGCTAAATTAGCATCAAATGGTGCGAATTCCAACTGATACAATCAGGATGCCATTGACCATAGAAAGAAGATATGAGCCGGATTATGTTCACGCACTCGACGATGAACAAGAACCACAAGAAGAAGATGAAGAGCCATGGTATACAAATATCCTTAATTATGTGACAAGAGGAGAATACCCTCTTAATACTGATAAAAGGGCACTCCGTGCTTTGAGGCTCATGGCCTCACAGTATGTGCTCATCAGGGGAGAACTCCACAAGAGAACTACAATGGGAAGAAAATCTCTTATGCATAGCCAAGAGAGAAGCACATAAAACCATGGAAAACCTTCATGCCGGTATATTGTGGAAACACACATGAATGCAAAATTGTTAGTCCAAAAGATTCAACGACAACGTTACTATTGGACTACTATGGAGAGAGATTGTCACGAATACGTCAAGAAATGTATGAAGTGTCAAGTCTACGCAAATTTACAGCATGTTCCACCTTCGCTTCTCTACACATATACTTCTTCATAGCCTTTCTCCACTTGGGGCATTGACATCATTGGAAAAATAACACCACCAGGACAAGGGGGGCATGAATTCATTCTCGTAGCAATCGACTATTTCACCAAATGGGTCGAAGCTGCCTCATATGCTAAGCTGACAGCGAAACATGTAGCTCAATTCATTGAGAAAAATATCATATGCCGCTATGGGGTACCACATGAGATGATCAGTGATAATGAAACACATTTCCAAGCCGAATGCGCGGAATTATTACAGAAATATCATATCAAGCATCACAGATCATCACCTTACAGACCACAAACAAATGGTGCAGTTGAATCGGCCAACAAAAATGTGAAGACTATCATCGAAAAGATGACAGAAAATTACAAAGATTGGCCAAGTAAGCTAAATTTCGCCCTTTGGGGTTATCAAACCTCTGTTCGTACATCAACGTGGGCTACCCCTTTCTCTTTGGTCTATGGAGTTGAAGCTGTACAACCAATCGAACTCAAAATCCCTTCTCTTCGAATCGCATTGGAAAGCCAACTAGATGAAGTCGACTGGATTAGAGCAAGATACGACGAACTGGTCTTACTTGATGAAAAACGCTTGGCAGCTTTGCATCATGTCCAAACCTACCAACAACGTATGGCGCGACATTTTAATAAGAAAGTCAAGACCAGGAACATCAAAGAGGGTGACCTAGTGCTCAAGGCACTTCGTAAAAATGTGTTAGATCCAAGAGGAAAATTCAGACCGAATTGGTCAGGTCCGTACATTGTTAAAGCCATCCTGTCTGGCGGAGCGGCACAATTAGTAGACATGGATGGTAACGACTTCCACCATTTAACCAACTTGGATCAACTCAAGAAATTCTATGCCTAGTCGCATGGGTTCATGACCCAATAGAGCTACGTTTGGCCTGATTCCTTTTAGGATACGTAGGCAACCCCTCAAGGGGGCCCGACCACTTTAAAAAATAAAAAAACCTCCCTCTGTTGATCAAGTATGCGCGTCAGTTCAGCATTGCGTCACGACAAAAAAAAGGGGGGGGGGGGAATTGCCGCGACACGGGACATTCCACCGTGTCACGGTACTATTCACCGTGCACGGTGGCACTGAGCGACAAAAAAAAAAGGGAAATTGCCGTGACGCGGGAATCTGTAACGTGTCACGGGATTTTTCACCGTGACACGGTGGAATTTCAGTTTTTTTCGTTTTTTTTTAATGACGCATTCGTTGCGAATTCATTGTTTGTTCGAGTTTTTTTTTTTTCGTTCTTCCATTGCGTCCGACTCCTTCACTCGGATAAATAAATAATAAATAAAAGTCATTGTAATTTTTATTTTTAAGGCTGAAATAAATGTGCTATTATTATTAAAATAAATGCGACTACAAGTATTGGCATCATATGCCTTATAAAAATTATAAATCATAAAAAGCAAAGCACTATTGATCTAATCTCTCTTCTCTTTAGGAAGATCCTTCTCTTGGTCAATTAGGTCGGCCTTCACCATTAATGTGTTTTTCGTAGCCCGAACCGTCACACCCCTAGTCAAACTTTCACCCCTTTCACCCTTGAATTTTTTCGGTTGTTTCTCCCTGTACACCATCTTTTCTTTACCCTTTCCTTTCACATAATTCTTCTTTCTTGGCATTATAGGAGTCTTAAACTCAATCCCTTGTGTTCTCGGACCTAGACTATCTTTAGGAGGAGCTTTCTTATTTCCAAGACGACTCTTCACATCAGACTTGCGTGATCCAAATCGTTCCCTCCTACTCCTAGGGTTCAACCATGCCTTGTATGCACTAGATAAAGGAGGAGGAGCTTGGTCACTTGCAGAAACGGTCCACAAAGGTCTTCCAATCCAATAAGTCTCATACTTGTGAACGTTACTTTCATGCAACGATACTTCACGAGGACTATCGTTATAGCGTGGAATTACTTGTTCAAGTCCATACTGCCGCATCAGTCGAGAAGGGAAATAAAAGGTCAGTTTTGAGATACTAGGAACACGGCAATATGGAGTATCATTCGTGCCAACCATCCTAGTAAGCCTCCACCAAGGCACCACCCAGCGAATGGAAAATTCCCTCTTTGCAAAGAAATTATTCCAATCTTCATACGACATGTTCGCAGAGTAATTCTTTTTCCTGCGGACTAGGTCGTTAGGGCCATATTTTTCAACATCGTCGGGGGCTTCAAATAATTCTAAACGCTCCATCAACCAAATCTGCAAAAAAAAAAAAAAAAAAAAATCAGGCGAAAAAAAAAAAAATTGCAGATTCCTGTGACACGGCAGGTTACACCGTGTCACGGCAGACTCCCACCGTGACACGGTGCCTGTTTTGTGTCACGGGGGCTACTCGGAGCGTATTTTTACCTGCAGCAGTACCAGAGAGCCCTTCCTGATGGCTTTCCGGTCAGCTTTTGCTTCGTCAAGGCCACGATATGTTTCTCCAAGGCACGTCGGCATAGGAGATCTTCCAGATTCGACATGTTCAAGCACAGACGCTAGACAAGCATGTCCTACCCTACCGTTTGCAAATAAAAGCTTGCTAAACATGCAAAAAATATATGCCCTTCTACAATATACATGATACGACTCAGAGATAGGGCGATTAAAATATAAATTAGCAAGTTTTTCTAAGTCTACCTCATTACCACAAACAATTCTATTTAAATCTGGATCTGTTAGATTCAGATGGCGTTCAAAATCTTGGTAATAATATTCACGTAGGGTAGGCATGTCAATAAGATTTCTAGCAGGAAATCCAAAGATTGCACCGAATTCCTCCGGCAGGGGACAGATTTCATCATAATCAAATTTAAAGCAGTGTGTTTCTGGACTCCAATAATCTAATGCTGCCCTAAGAAAATCATGTTCAATAGCTACATGTCGCAGGGCTAGAAAACCCCTGACATGAAATAATTCTAACTCCCTTTTTTCAGCATTGGTCAAAGAATAAGACTAGTCACGCAATGTATTATCAAAATTATGAGACATGATTATTGAAATATGAAATTCTAAATTATTTTGTGTTTCGTAATTATGCATATCATGAATAAACTGGTCTTATTTTATAGCAACAGCGCTCGAAACTGTCCAGAATTTATCTTTTCATACGCGTAAAACACACCGCTGAGTAATACGCGTACCGTGACACGGCAAGTCCTACCGTGTCACGGGAACTTTTGCCGCGACACGGCAAGTTCTGCCGTGACACGGTGAACAGTGCCGTGTCACGGCACCTCACGCGTTTTCTTTTTTATCTTTTCCCCCTATCTATCCGGATTTTTTATAGTATTTTATCTTCTCCGTTTATTTTTTCAGTTTTCTGAGAGTTTTATTTCTAATAAAATTCTCAGCTTTTTTTTTTTATCTCTATTATTTTATTTTATTTCATTATTATTATTATCTTTATTTATTCATCACTTTAATATTCTATTTCTTTATCATTTTATTTTTTCTTGTGTTTTTATTTTTTTTCTCACTTTAATATTCTCTTTTTATTTATTTTTGTTTGTCTTTTTATTTCTTTTTCTTTTGGGGAAGGTTGGTACCCTCCATTACTCCACTTATATTTTTTTGTCGCGTCATTAATAAATACACGATCACACACAATGAGTTTCAAGCACACACTAACACACAATAATAAATACATAAGCTATGAATAGTGTACAAAAGAGTCATAATAAATAAACATGTCAAGTGTTATCATAGTATATACAAATGATAACCCTCGGTCAAAAGTCTCTAGAGCCAGAATCAGTATCATCTCCACCCTGCGAATATGAGAACGGTGAGCCAAAGAGTCCCTCCATCATCCGAGTACGGGGAATAGTGTCCCTACTAGTCCCCGTGACCCCAGCAGTAGTCAAACTCAAGGCAGGACCCGTCCAGCCGGAAAACAGTGTAGACTGGCTCAAAGACACAGGAATCGTCGGTGAAGGCATCGTCCCATATATCGGAACTGAGAACAAGCCCGACACCGGTGTAGGAATCCCGGACAATGGAGCGGAAAATGAACCAGGATCCAAGGGAGTCAAAACAGACCCAAGCTTAGGCCGTGGAGGCTGTGAAAACGACTGACGTTGCCCCTGACTCTGGCCCGGAAAGCGCTGGGAAGACTGAGACTGCTGCCACTGAGCCTCCTGAAATGGCTGAGTAGTTTGAGGCTCTCGCTGAGAATGAGAACGTCGGTGAATCTCAAGAGATCGTCTACCACGACCAAGCTCCTCCTCGTCCGAGCCTCAGTGCCTCGAGCGCGAGCGGGACCTCCGTTGCTCCTGAAAGATACAAAATCAAAAGGTGTCAACAATGCAAAATAAAACAAATGGTAGAAGTAAAAATGAATGATACCTCAAGAACGTCGCTAGAGCTCCGACAACTCGCACCACGCCGAAGCTTGATGATGCAATACTTCAGGGCGTCAACCAGCTTCATGAGTCCCATCATCTCCGGGCGGTTAGGCTAAGGATAAAACAAAGAAAAGTTAGTAACAAACAGTGTTAAAAGGATGAATAATGCATCAAAGAAAACTCACCGGCTCAAAGACCTCGGGCAGAGACTCCTGTGCATGTCTGTAACCCTCTGGCGCGTCAGCAATATGGTCCTTTGTGATACCAATCGGCCCCGGATAGCGAACAGACTGAGGAGGAATCTCGATCCTTCCCACAGGGCGAATAGTCGTCTAAAAATATGATCGAATAATCAAGTTATTCGACTATTTAAAATAGAGACTAATAAAGAAGATCCTCAAAAGAAATCATACCTCAGGAAGACGGGGTGGAGGAGCCATAGAGGGAAGCAAATCCCGCGCATAGTCACTCTCCATGTGTACAAGCTCCTGCCATGGAAAGGTATAGCGCTCTCCCCTGTTGATCAACTCTTTGATCAAGCGTAAGTCCAGCATCGACTCTGGTGGAGATGAGGGCACCACAAAACGATCGCCGCTATGTTGACGAACGACTCGCTCCCCCAAATACCAGACAAAGCGTCCGGTACCAACCAAAATGGTGCGGTGCGCGGAAAGAAGCAAGGCCTCAGGTAGATCAGTCATCCCGGCCCAAGGACGATACTGGACATCAATGGCAACCTGAAAACCATAAAAAGTTGGCGTGAAACGACGGAAACAACGTCAGAAGGTAAATAACAGGCAACAAAACTAATCCTTACGCCAACAGAAGAGGTGCCTCGGCGTAGTAGCCCACGCAGTGCAGGGACGGACTCCACCCGCGACTCTCCTCGATCACGCCAGCTGGCCCCGACAGGGAAATCATGGACAGCTCCACGACGCCGGCGAGGAGCCAAGCCTGGGAAGTACTCGTAGAACCATAGCTGCGATGAAAAGTAATCTTTAGCACATGAGTCAAACAAGTTAAAGTGAAACAAAAAGGGAAAAGATCATCACCTCTACGACTCTCCACAGACCATAGACGGTGATGGGAGACTCGTCGTTTAGCTGCCGACAGCCATGACGTAGCGATAAGAGAAGATCGGCGTATCCGAGGCTGGCCCAGCTATAGGATCCTATCTCATGGATCCTGACCAAAGCGGGGAGGTAGCAAAGGAGTACGCGTGAACTCCTATCAGGAGAAAGGGTCATAGAGATAAGGATCAGGATAAAGATCCGCACTCGCTGCTCAGCCGACGTATCCTCCATGTCGAAGCCACGAGCTAAAACTGAAGCCAGCTCCGATCGTCAGCTCCTAGGACCACCTCGAGACACTGGTCGGGTCCTGATATGCTGAACGATCGGACCCAATAAATCAGCTGTCTCAGCCAATCCCCAAGATAGATCAGACATCTGAGCTACAACCCGGTCCGTGAAGCGCAGCTCGTTGATCATACTGAAGTCTAGAGGGGTCACCGTCATCTCCCCCCATGAAAAATGGAAAGTGTTGGTAGTATCCCAGAAATACTCCAAAAATGCGCGAACGACCGTCGCACCGCAACCCCGGGGGCTGCGAAACCCTACAACCGCCGTATAGAAATCTACTAAACCAGCCGATTCCCATAGGGTGTTCGTAGCAGGATCCCTCGTAATGATCTGGTGAAGTCGAGGGATCAAATCGCCGGCTCTAGAACCGTGGTAGCGAAGTGTGCCATCGACTATGCCGGAGAGTGGGCGATGAGAGACATGGTTTTCACGGCAGAAAACCAACTGGTCTGGAGTCCACGGAGGTGGAACCCACCTACCTCTACTCGCGGATGCTCGAGGCTCGGTCTCTAAAGCATCGTCGTCCATACCCTCAGGAATGGTGGGAGTGTCCTCCCGAAAAGCCCGACGCCGGCCAAGGGTAGAAAGATCGCAATCTCGTCGCCTAGGCATGCTATTATAAAAATCTAAATGCTTAGCATCATTTCCTAAGACATTTAATTCAAGTTGCATTTTCATAAAAATAAAGATCTTAATACTTAGCATCATTTCCTAAGTTATTTAGTTATTTATCGAATTATACGCTAAATTTTTACCTCTAGGCTAAAAATTGGCAAAATTATGGTATTTAGCTTCTCCATGACAAACTAATACTACGGTTCTCCTAGCCGCATGATACTATGTTCTCCATGACAATATAGTACATACGCAAAATATGTTTTGAGGTTGCACAAAAACAATGAATCAACACATCATGAAATATTTCACAAGGTTTACCACCATTTTTTTCACCATTTCAAGAACAAAGAAGTAACATGAACATCATTTCACAAAGTAGTACCCAAAAATGGTGATTTGCTCAATTCTCCATCAAATCATGCAATTTCTGTCTCAAATTTCTCACAAATACACATACATACATATACAAGTAAAATCATGGCAAGAATTTCAACATAAAACCTCAAAATCAAAAATCCCCAAATTGATTTTTAAGGGGTTTTCATGAAATTACTTGTTTGAAGAAAATTCGAGACAAAAATCAAAGGAAACTTACATGGATGCTTGTAGAGAGTCGAAAATGAGGAAAATAGCAAGAAATTAGAGCAAAATTGGTGGAAATTTGAGCTCCAAAAGCTCGAAAAACTTCGAAGATCTGCGCAGCCGTCGTAACACGGTTGAGCTTGGCCGCGGCTCGGTGGAAGATCGACGTGTCACGGGGACCAAATCTTGTGTCACGGGAAGAATAGAGGTCGTTGGAGCCCTGTTGTGCAGCAGCAGCACCGACAAACAACAGCAACAACAACAGTAGTAAGCAGCAGCGAATAACAGTAACAGCAGCTCGCAGCAGAAGCAAAAAAAAAAAAAAAAACAGAACCGCCGTGTCACGGTTGCCGTTACCGTGTCACGGTGAGGCCGGACGACCGTCGGTTTTCTTAAACGTGGCGCGGCAATTTGTGTGAGCAAGAAGATGAAAATGGAGAAGATAGAGAGATGAGATGAATAAGGAAATGGCTAAATGGTGAAAGAAATGAAGCAGAAGTGTGAATTTAAAGCCAAAAAGTAACCTTTACGAACCCCGTTCACCGTGCCACGGTTACCGTTATCGTGTAACGGTACACTGATGACGTGGCGCGCTGGGATTCGTCGATAAAAAGCATAATGATTCACGCGTTGACCAATTCAAACAGGAAAAAAAATATATGTAAAATATTCCCGTGACACGGGATTTCATCCCGTCTAACGGGAGAAGTTACCGTGTCACGGCAAAAAGGTGACGTGGCACGACAGCTCTGCGCATTGTTAGCGAATATTCCTGGCGTTTTTTACCAGTTTGAATGATTTTTAGAGGTTATTGGACGGTTATTTTTCGCTGGAATTACGCGGAAAATTGTAACTGATACTTAAAGGGGACTAAAATTACCATTTTACCCCTAGCAAGCATCAAAGTCTATTTTTCGGCATTTTAAGCACTTAATATGGTCGGATAATCGACTTAAAGGTGTGAATCATCTGCGGCCCACGTTCAGGGATAATCGAACCATCATACACTTATAAATTTCAGCAATCGTCGGCTTTCCTCAAGCATGGAAAGCGTTATCGGTGGATTTTTCTTCAAGTATAGAAAACTGTCAAGTCGGCTTTCCTCAGGCTTGGAAAGCGTTATCGGTGGATTTTTCTTCAAGCATAGAAAACCGCCAAGTCGGCTTTCCTCAGGCTTGGAAAGCGTTATCGGTGGATTTTTCTTCAAGTATAGAAAACCGCCAAGTTGGCTTTCCTCAGGCTTGGAAAGCATTATCGGTGGATTTTTCTTCAAGTATAGAAAACCGCCAAGTCGGCTTTCCTCAGGCATGGAAAGCGTTACCGGTGGATTTTTTCTTCAAGTATAGAAAACCGCCAAATTCCTTTGTCGGCTTTCCTCAAGCACGGAAGGCATTATCGGTGGATTTCTTCAAGCATAGAATGACACCAAATTCGTTCGTCGACTTTCCTCAGGCATGGAAAGTATTATCCGGTAGCTTTCTTCAGGCTTAGAAAACTACTAAACTCTTCAGTCGGCTTTCCTCAAGCATGGAAAGCGTTTCAACAAATGTCACTCGGTGGATTCCTTCAAGCTTAGGAAGCTGCCAAATTCGTTTGTCACCAATACACTGGTGTCAGATACGTATTCTATCCCTTTACTCTTTTAACCGTGGAATTAACATTTTTCTGCAGGTATCGGCGTATACAGAATGATTTAGGATCGCAGAACGTCTTAAATCATTCTCCGTCCCTATCGATTACTTTGACTATCGTTTTTGAAACTGACGTTTCTACAAACTCAGTCAAAGTGGGGGCTTCTGTAGACACCTAAAAATGTCTTCCCAAAACCAAACCCGATGATGAACAACCTTTCACCGCCACTATTGGTCGGGTTCAATATTTAATCCCGAGAGTGCTTAAAAAATCGTATTTTATTAAATTCATATTTTTGAACAGTCCATGGATTAGTCTTGATGTTTGGTAAAAGCATAGTTTTAATTTTAGCCTAAATTTATTAATTAATTTTAGCCTAAACCTTTTTTATTTTTTGTTTTATTATTTATATTTGGCCCAAACCTTTTATTTATTTTTATTTAATTATTTTCTTATTTTAGACCAAATAATAATAAGTCAGAAAAAGCCCGAAATTATCAATCGACACTTAAAATGCCGAAATAAATTAGGGTTAAAAATGTATTTAGACGGAAAAACGGGCTGGAATTTCCTACTCCACGGCAGGTACTTACCGTGTCACGGGAATCCTTCCCTTCTGACGGTGGGATTTCCCCTGACACGGGAAGTCTGCCGTGACACTGGACATTCCGTGTCTTTTCCGCGTAAACCCTTAACGCGTTTTTTATCCCGTTTTCTGAAAATTTCCCGCGTCACATCAAAAATGTACCGTGTCACGGGAAAGTGTACCGTCTGACGGTGGAGCTTCCCGTGTCACGGTATAGTTTGACCGTGTCACGGGATACTTTTTTAGGGTTTTTATCATTTTAGGGTTCCGTGTGCTCCCTCAGCACATTTTCCCTATAAATACCCCCTCATTTCTGATGAACGGGGCACCGAGTAATTCTGTAATTTAATTCTCCTCTCTTCTATGCTTTAGCTTAAACACTAGCCTACCCTTTTTATTTCAAAATTCCTTCTTCAAGTACTCAAAGGAGTCCATACTTTACTCGTGGTTCTATCCTTAAGCCAAGGCGTGAAAGGTAGAATTGTTTGAGGGTTTGGCCCCAAAATCAACTTTACTTTATTTAATTTAATTTAATCATTGTTTTATTATTTCCTTGAAGTTACTAACTCGTTTATTATTTTGTAGTTGCAAACAAACAGAATCAAAGTAAGGATCATACTCCTTTTATTTTTATTATTTTTCTAACGATTTTATGTTGTTGGAATTGTGATTAATTTGGTTTTAATATTAATGTTGTTCTACTATTTTTATTTATGATCACCATATTGCATGTTTAAAGGGAATATGTAATTGAAAATCACGCCTAATAAGATAATTTGGACGACCGGTTTAGGTTCCTTTTTAATCTTGTTATTAATTCAAGTGATCACAAATATTTTAGAATTATGTGTTCATTAATATTCTACCAATTTAGTTAAATAATAGTTTGGAGCGAATTGAATTATTGTTTGTATGCCTTTGAGATCACAGGAATGCTTTTCAATATAAGAATCGAGTAGAGGCCAATACGGGCGAATGTGACTCCATGACTCACTTCGTACCATCATCCCCGATCCTCCTTTCGTGGTTCCGAACCATATGGAGTTAGTAATCTCATGGATTATGAATGGGGCGTAACCTTCACGGGTCAATCGTTGTTGCCTATCGTTGTCCCTTATTCGTGATTGCCTCTTATGATCCGTGAACGGTTTACAAGTTCCTTAAAAAACTTGTTGGCGGCTCCCTACTTTATTTGTCCCTAATCGTTGTCCCTAATCGTAATGTCAATTCCCACTTCCTATGAGTGCCAAGCATATTCACAACATGCTTTAACGTAGGCGCACTTCGAGCGACGCCTACAGCTGCGTACAAGAAAAAATGGGTTAGTGGATCAGAGAATGAAAAATTGGCTAGTTATGAGGGTCGAAAAAGTTACCTCAGCGCTGCAGTTGATCATTGGGCCGAGGAAGCCCTCATGAATTCCCCGCAGCTTATCTCGCTGCTCAGCGGGGACGGCCCGGGCTATGGCTTCCCGCATGGCCTTCATGTCCGCCCCAGTGAGGGACTGGCCAGGCAGCTTCATTGTCAGCTCCTTCGTAATATCTACACGCGGGCGCAAAGATTTGAACTTAAGCTCAACCGGGCTTATAAAAAACAAAATAAAATATGCAAAGTTACTCGGACTGACCGTTAGAGAAGCTCAGAGCGTTAAAGGGATTGAAGGTGAATGACGGAGGCGGCGCAGGCTCGTCACCCTCCTCACCCGTCCGGCCAGGCTGGTCGCCGGCCGACTGAAAGGCTTCAAGCCAATCAGATTCTTGGACTCTTTGTACGGGCAGAGTCACTTCTGGCCCGGTCGGTTTAGCCGGGATCGACTTACCCCTACTGTCCGATTTCTCGGACTTATCATGAACCAGCATGGAGGCCGGATCCATGGACTTAAAGGCCCCGATGTCGCCCAGCCGGGGTTGTTCTCCTTTGTACTTCTTGGAGACAGTCCGCGACGTAGTCTTCGCCGCAGTGGTGGAAGTGGTCTTAGGAGCGAGCGTCTTCCTTTGCTTGGACGCCTTCCCGTCCTTGTCCGTCTTGGAAGCAGGGGACGACTGCTTTTGCTTGGACCTAGGGGTCGGAGTTGACAGCTGAAGAAAGGCAAAAGTTAGCGAAAAATGAGCAGGACACTACATTAGTGTCCGTGTCTAGCTAGGAAGGAGATCCCTCCCATCATGCTAACACAGACGCAATGATACGTCCGTGAGAACCCAGAAAGAAGGACCTTCCCAGAATCCCAACACGGATAAAAAGAAGAAATGGAGGTAGAAAGGATGTTCTTATCCTATTAGATTGTTCGTACAGCTTCTGACGAGCCTTGTAGCGGGCCAAGTCAATTTCAGCCATGCTCACCTCCCCCTTCTGTTCTGAGTCCAGCATCTTGTACGCCTCAGCTGTAAAAGAAAAAGAAGAAAGTGTTAGAAAAATTTTCGATTTCAAATAACGTATGTACATGCAAAAACTATATATGACCAAGCGTCTACCTTGGGGCAAGTTCTTGTACAGGCCGTAGGCCGACATGAACGTAGGGTCCCGAAGCCAACTGGATAAATGGACCTAGTTACTCAGAATGCGCTCAGTTTTGTCGTTCCTCTTCACCCTCTTGACCTTGAAGTATTCAAGCTGATGCTCTTGGCTGGGGTGGACGGGTGGCTTATCATGCTTGAGGTCCCCGCGTCCAAGCTGAAATGGTTCAGCATTAAACCGATTCATCCGCAAGTTAAATTCAACATCTTTGGTCTTAATGCGATAAAATCGGTGCTTCCAATCACGCCATTTGGAGACGCGATCAACCACCACCATGTAGTCCCTGTTGGAACTCAGAATGAGCCAGCCGTCCGTGTCTGCGTCCAGCTTGGTTAGTGAGTGCATCTCACAGAAGACTGCAAAGTCCGGCTTGAAGCCTCTGCATATGCATGTCACTAGATACCCAAAAATGTTCAACCAGTTGTTCGGCATCAGTTGGAATTGAGCGATGTCATATTCGTCCAAAATGGTGCGGACGAAGGGGTGGAGAGGGAAGCGCAGTCCAACGTCTAAGGCCGCCTTATAAACGCTGAAGGACCTTTGACGCGGACTCTCTTCCTCCCAAGCAGCCAAAGCGTGTGACTTCCTTGGAAGATGAATCTCAAATCCCTCCCCAAGGTGGAGGAATGCCTTGTATGTCTCAAACTTGTAATTTAGGTAGCCCAAGGCCGTGCTACCCACCGTACAGGCGAATGGATCTTTAAAGTTGTCAATGTTGGCGACGTCCTCCTCGGTCGCCGCCTCGCCCTCAGCCGCTTTCACGATCTTTTCCTTTTCCTCTTGTTGAGGAGCAACTCCCAAACTCAGAAGACAACACTCTATCCAGATCGGCTGCCTCTGCTGAGCTGCGGCCTCTAGAGCTACGGCCGCCCTTGGGTTAGGGATTGTCTTCAAGAATTAGGGGCCTTTTGCCCTTGTCTTTGGCATCGGCCGCCTGACTCCCTGTAGGAGGAGTACTGCGAGGAGGCAGGTCGGATGGTTTATTAATCAAGATCCCAGTCCTTGGTCTGTCCGACCTGCCATATCGGAGATAGAGTTCAGAAGGGGTTGGGACGGACGGATCAGCGTCCGCCCGGAAAGAAGAAGGAGGTCCTTCACAAAGTAGCAACTCGGCCCCATCCATGACCGAGTTGGCATAATGGGGGGACCTTAATCCCGGAGTTTGCCCGGACGTTCCCACTGCAGCAGAAGCGCCCTGAGCTCTTTGGCGCTCCTCAAAGGAAGAAGTTACTTCCACGACCGAGCAGTGAGTTCCCGTGGAAGCGGTTGTTCGGGTGGTGGATCCGATTTCTAAATAAGTGTTGTTAGGGTCATAAGGAGATCTAGGGTGCACCAGACTACCGTCTGGATTTCTAGCCGCATGGCGATCATGCGTCTGCATTGTTCTTGCCATGTTCGACTGCAGAGACAGAGAAGAATAGGTGGAAGTGAGTTGGTATGCACTAGAAATGGACCCACTCCATGAAGGAGACAACTCGTCTTTGTCCACTCTAGACTCCTCAGTCCAAGGCGAACGACCGACCTCATGAGGAGAAACGGACGAAGCCGAGTGTTGAGCCAGATTTAAAAAATGAAAAGTAAAGAAATAAAAATGCAAGAAAAGGGAAAGAAAACAAGCGGCCTACCTCAAAACTTGAGAAGTCTTGAAGGTTGACCGGAAAACTCAAAAAATGTGCCCAGAAAATTCAAAGGCACGGCGGAGCATTCGAAGATTCAAAGAAAATGGCACTTTCTCTCTCTAAAAGCTCTGACTTCTCTCTAGAATTCTCAAGAATGTAAAGTGCCAAAATGAGGTCAAACCCCTTATATTTATAGGCAAAATCTATGGGGTAGGATGGTAAATTAACTTTTCCCGCCTAAAAAAGTTGAACGGTTATAATTTGAAAATTTAACCTAGAATTTGAAGGGGCGAAGGACAACGATGTTAGAATAGGCGGAAAAGAAGACGACCTAATAACGGCATGTCAAAAAATAAACGGATAAGAAGACGGAGCTAAAGCTCCCTCCGCAATGGCTAGACGACCAATTTTACCAAAAACGAGATGGCCTACTGTTGTCCGCGCCCTCCGCAAAGATGGACGTTCGCTTGAAATTTTTAGGTGGACAAAAGCCGCCTGTCAAAACCCTAATGTACCCGTACGCACCAAGGCTAGTTAAGGTTAGAGGAAGCGGCCTGTAAGCGTACGAGCCACCCCCTCTGAGGGGCAAATGTCGAGGGTAAAAATACCCCATACACGTGGACCTGTCCCGTAGCGACATGTGGTCTTGTTAGAGGGCGACACGTGTCACTATGGGAAGATGCCACGCGTCCAGCTTAAAAGCGCTCAAAGGGATCAGGCCAATCCTGTAGCGACACGTGGCCCAATGAGAAGGTGACACGTGTCGTTACAGGAAGATGCCACGTGTTTAGGTCATACATGACCCCTCAGATCAGCGCGCAAAAGATGCCTAATTACATCAGGGCCCAAATCCCGAGAGATATCATTGAAGGCTGCAAAGCGGCGCCCCCAAAACGACACGTGGCGTTCTCCGATTGCGGAGCCAATCACGTCATGCAATTTTAGGGAACAAACCCTAAAAAGGACACAAGCTCCACCCCTATAAATACCCCAATCATTTATGATGGGAGGGGTGGATTAAGACATTACAAGAAAAAGAGCATTAATAGCTCCAACTTCTTTCTTCTTTCTCTCTCTAGCCTTTTTTGTTTCCGATCACTGACTTGATTGTCGGAGGCGAATATTCCGACAAATGGAATATTAGTTGTTTTGCAGGTGTATCCGTCTCGTTGCCAGAAGAGTGTGACCACTATCCGAGGAAATCCAAAAAACACCCGAAACAATGATCATGTCTAGATTGTTATTATGATTCCTAATGTCATATTAGGGCGTTTTGATCTTCCTAGTATCATTTTTAGGGAAATTTCTAATATCAAATATGACAATTGTGATTCCTATTTTCTTTCCTAATAGCATGTTAGTATCATGTTAGGGTTAAAGCTTTGATTTTTATTGTTTAGTGACATGCTAGGGTTTGTTATTAATCTTGTTAGTATCATGCCTAGGATCTTGCTATTATTATGCGTTAACATGATTATTTTGATTATTATTATTATTATGATGATTATTATTATGTTGCTTGATATTTATTTTTATTGCTTGATCACGCCTTTTATGCATGTTTAAAGGGAATTGGTACTTGTAATCACGCTTAATAAGATAATTAATAATCTTATTTAGGGAAATTTGATTATAATTCAAGTGATCGCCAATAATAGATTTATTTGTGCATCGATATTTAACCAACATAGATAAAACAGGTTTGCGGTAAACCTATCGATTGCATGTTAGTCAGGAAGCGCACATGAATACGATCAGAATAAAGTAGAGGCCTATTATTAAGGCAGGTTTAATCTCTTTTAGCTTGGATTTGTACCTTCATCCCCTGACACCAGTCATGGTTCAAGACCTATTGGAGTTAATGATCTCCTGGATCGTTAAGGGGTGTAACCTTCACCGTTCACCCTGTGAACGGTTTACAAGTTCCTAAAACTTGTTGGCGACTCTTTTGCTCTAGCTTCCTTCCCTTTGGACGCTGTAGACACCCTTTGTGTCTCCCCAAAACCAAACCCAGTGATGAGTACCTTTCACGTCGAATCATAATCGAATGAAACGAAAGTGTGGAAAGTCTAGTGTTGCGGAAAGTTTTTATTTCTTTTCTCTTCTCTCTGTTTTTGAAAACTGATTTTAAGGAAAGAGCCAATCCAGTTTGTTTGGTCCATGATATGGGTCCAATAATAGTGTACTTGGATGGGGCTTGCAAAGATCTTTCCAACGATATATTATAAGCCCAATTCCGATGAATATTGAGGAAGTTATGGCCAATTTACCAAACTGGGCCCGGTTTGAGCTTTATGTACGGCCCAATGATCTAGGGGAGGGCCTAATATGATTTATCATTCCTAATTCAATTAGGAATGGTTTTAGTCTTCTAGATTCTTCTAGAAGGTTCTTTTCATTCTTAATTCAATTAGCATTGATAAATTGACTTTTGTTGACTTTTCAGAGTTTTAATCAAAATCAAATAGCATTTTCGAGGAAATTATATTATTTTATCCTCCAGTACGGTAAACTTATCGGATTTTTGAAAACTCTTTGGTATCAGGCTTGGCGCCTAACCCCAGGCCTTGGCGCCTAGAACCAGGCCTGGCGCTGGTGTTGGTGTCTGGCGCCAGCTAGCCAGGGTTGGCGCCAGCTCTGTTTTTTGAGCGTCAGACTCTGTTTTGTTTAATTTATCTTTTTGGCTGATTTTCTCTATAAATATCGTATTAAAAACTCCGTTTTCATTCACCAATTGATTTCATTCATCACCTATTCTCTCTACTCATTCACCAATTCTCATCATTCACAAGTTCTACAATAAGTTTTAATTAGCATTCTTCATTCATCTTTCTTTAAACGTTGTTTTCCCATACAAAATTCCGCATTCACAAGATCTAGAAGCACCTAGCCATATTCGAAGTTGCCTTCGCCTTAAACGTGAAAGGTTTTGATTTCTGAGGGTTTGGTCCCAAATCTCTCTTTCAATTATTTAATTTAATTGTTCTGTTTATTATTTTCCTTGAAGTTACTAACGTGTGTATTTTGTTATTAGAAAGAGGTACGAAGCATCAAAGTAAGTACTTTAATGGTTTTAATTGATGTTATGATGTAGAAATCATATTTATATTGTTATTATGATATTCCTAGTATCATGTCTAGGGTAATATCAAATATATTAAGTATGATTGTTACGATGCCTTTTATTCTCTTCCTAATATTTATGATTGTTAGTATCATGTTAGGGATAAAGATTTGATTTTTATTGCTTAGTGACATGCTAGGGTTTGTTATTAATCTTGTTAGTATCATGCCTAGGATCTTGCTATTATTATTATGCTTTAATATTAACATGAACATGGTTATGATTATAATTGTTATAATTTATGAGGATTATTATTATTTTGATGATGATTATTTATTATGATTATTATTAATATGATGATATTGATTATTTATTATGTTGCTTGATTATATTTATTATTATTGCTTGATCACGCCTTTTATGCATGTTTAAAGGGAATTTGTACTTGTAATCACGCTTAATAAGATATTTAATAATCTTGTTAGGGTTACTTTGATTATAATTCAAGTGATCGCCAATAATAGATTTGTTTGTGCATTAATATTCAACCAACATAGATAAACAGGTTTAGGGTTAATCCTATTGGTTGCATGTTAGTCAGAAAGCGCACATGAATACGATCAGAATAAAGTAGAGGCCTATTATTAGGCCAAGTTCAATCTCTTTTAGGTTGGATTTGTACCTTCATCCCCGAACCCTTATTTGGTTCAAGACCTTATGGATTTGACGATCTCTTGGATCGTTAAGGGGTGTAACCTTCACCTCGTGAACGGTTTACAAGTTCCTTAAAAACTTGTTGGCGACTCTTTTGCTCTATCTTCTTCCCTTTTGGACGCCACCGTACTTTAGTGTATGATCACAGTGGGGTTCAAGCTAGTGGGATTTTAAAGGCTTGAAAATATTCCCTACAGTTTTTGGCGACTCCACTGGGGAGGATTTCTATTTTAATTCCTGAATTTGTTTCGGCAATGATTTAGAATGAGTGGATGAGACTCGAAAAGTTCTAAGTATTTCATGTGCGTAATTTTGATTAACATTATTGTCATATGCATAAAAAAGATCTCATTGGAAATACCATCCGTAATGAGTTAAAAACATAGGATTTTACACGTAGGAAATTTGAGAAATATCTTTCACAACTAGGACTAAAATAACACCGCGCAAAACTGGAAAATTTTATCGAGCGCAGAAAGCTACTGAGGCATGTGGGAAGTAGCATCAGGGGCCAGAGCTTGGCGCCAGACTTTTAGCCGTAGTGCCAGACGCCAGTATTGGCGCCAGGCGCTACAGTTAAAAACTGGCGCTAGTCTCTGTTTGCTGGCGCCAATTTCCTCCAATTCCGAGCCAGAAATATGCGTTCTAATTTCGACCGGTTTTTTGTATTGTTTGCTCGATCTTACTTCCTGATTGAATTTTTTCCCACTTTTTTGAAACCCGTATGTGTTCTACATATGGACATAACCCTCTGGGAATTCATGCTCCATCTACCCGATTGAACGCTCCGTGCAACAAAGGGTACATCCGAGATGTTGAATTCACCAAACCATGGAAGCGGCTTTTTTCTAAAACTCGCGGTGTCCCATCCACTCGCGCCAACCCTTCACGGTTAAGCTTCCGCGCGGTGCATCCGGACAATTAACCATGGACCCTCTTTGACTAAACCATATCCCGAACTTTAGAGAACTAGAGCCATGGTTAGGTTGCAAACGCATTGCATCATATTGTGCCTACTTGACTAATTGTGCATTATTTGTTGTGCATATATATTCTATGTTTCTCTTAACCGTTTGTTGACTTGTGTTGAGACTAAATAAATTAATGACTTAAAGAACTTTGCCTAATTAATTAATTAATTTGAGTCAATAAAGTCTAATATTTTAATCAGAATTGACCTAGTACGACTTTAGGCATACCCCAGTTGACTAATAACACCGAAAACAGTCCTAGACCGAAGCTCCAATATTGGCGCCAAGGTCTGATCTGTAGCACCACACTATGGAGTGTAGCGCCTGACGACAGCTCTGTCGCCTGGCGCCAAGCTCCACAGTGTGACGCCAGTCCTGTCGCTTGGCCGACAGTTCGGATTATTGGTCGAGTCATCACCTAGGGTCTAATTAATCAGTTTTCTGTTTAATTCGGTTAATTTTTGCTGTCAATAATGTTTAATTGAATCAGTGGTCGAGTTTAGGCACTAAGTCCCATGGTCTTACACAAGAGTCCAAGCATGTCAACTTACACTCAACGCACACACCAATACACATACTTTGACCATGATTAAGTGAGTCTTGTGTGCGCGTTTTTCCGTCATTTTTTTAGGGGGGTAAGTCAGATATTGATCCTCCAATAAAAAATAATAATACTTAGTTCCCTAAAATAAATTATGTACATTATTTTTGCCAAAAATATGCACCCTTTTCTTTTTTCTCTTTCCCTTAAAATAAACCATAAAGTCAAGATGATTCGAGTCAAGTAATTAAAAACGCAAAATGGTTTAATTTACAGCGCGTGGTCAAGAAAGGAAGGACGATTAGTCAAAGATAACCTCTTCGTACAAGTCCAACTTTTCGACAAACCTATAGCTCTCAAGAGGAAAGCTAGGGTTATAATGGCAACTCAAGAAGAAGTCAATGATCTTAAGAACCAACTGGCTACTGTGACTGAGACACTGAAACTTCTCGCACTTAGGATCGATGATCCCGTGAAGCAACAACAAATGGACCTCATGCAAGAGAGTTTAAGCAAGTTGTCTAGCGACTACAAATTTCAAGATCTTACATCACAAGGGGTCTCGGTGGAAAAAGATCTTCTTCCGCAGAAGTTCAACGCCAACGACATCCCAAAATTCAGAGCAATTGACAACCCTTACTTCCATTTAAGAGCATTTGAAACCATAATGAGTATCAAGGGTATCGATAAGAAGGTCTTTCCTTCTCTTTTCTCACTATCTCTCGAGACCGTTTGCCAACAATGGTTCTTTTCTCTTGAGAAAGAAAAGACCTCTACCTTGGAGTCTATAGCAAACACTTTCGTAGATAGGTACAAGTGCAACATTCAAGTCGAGACTGACTATAGAGAACTTGAAATCCTTAAACAAAAAGAGAATGAAGGCTTCACTTCTTTCTTTAATAAGTGGAGAGAAACCTCAGCAAAGATGATTGAGGTACCAAGTGAAAAAGAGTCTGTGAGACTGTTTATCAAAAATCTCCAAGAAAAATATTCCAAGCATCTCAAATATCAAAATAATCTCTATACCTTTAAGGCCGTTTATGACATTGGGATCAATATTGAAGATGACTTGGCTAAGTCAAAAGCTGCCAACAATAACTCCAATAGTGGCTGGAAAGGAAAGAAGAACGATAATCCTTCTTCTTCCAAAACCGCCCACTCAAATAACGTTAGCACCTTTAATTTAGGAGAAGTTCTTGCCATGAACAACCAAGGACAGAAGAAACCATTTAGGAGGAACTTCACTCCTATCGGCATGAGTTATGACACCACATTTGATCGATTAAATGAAAAAGGTCTTATAACTCCCATTGGACCATTTGGGGACCCACCAGTTGAGAAGAGGTCGGTTAACTGGAACCCCAATGCACATTGCAAGTATCACCAAGGAAGGGGCCATCCCACTGAAAGCTGTTTGAAGCTTAAGGAAGCTATCCAAGACCTAATTGACAATAACAAACTGCCGTTGCCCCCTGCCAGTAAGAAGCCAAGCATCGACAATGCACCTCTAGCTCATACCCTAGCTATCTCCGATGAGGAAAACAAGGTTGACCCCTCCTCTCTCATTAGACTTGTCAAAGAAATCAGTGCCATAGAAAAAGAAGGGGAGATCTTTTTCGATGTCAAGGATAGTCTTCCAGAACCGGCGAATAAGGAAGATATACAATTGCTCACACTGTCTATGAAGGAGGCATCGCAATTACTATGTGAAGCTCTCAAAGTTATGAACGAACTCCATAAGAAATATGAAGAGCTTCCACTTCCAAAAGAAGAATCTAAAAGAGAATTCACACCAGTGAGAACGACTTATGAGGCAAAGAACTTTCCCTTACAAGTCACTGAAAAACCCAAGAAGAGCAATAGAATCTACACTCCAATTGGGATCCCATATGCGCAAATGTTCGAAATGCTCTCCGAGAGTGGCGAGGTCAAACCTCTCGAACCGAGACCATTCGAGTCATTGAAAAGGACAGATAAATATTACTGTTAGTATCATTAATTAGGGGGTCACACTATAGAAAACTGTTTCAAATTCAAGGATTTGGTACAGAAAATGATTGATGAAAAGAAACTAGTCCAAGTTCAACAAGAAGAGGATACAACCATTAATGGAGTTTGGGACAGTGATGAAGAAGATGTCTATCTAAAGGACATAGTAGGACCTTCGCCTTCTGTGTCATACACCGCAGATGACATTTGGGCTGAAGAAGATTCATCAATAGTGTCCTTACAAGATCTGGGAGAATGCAACCTCCCGTTTCAACACAACCTACGCCAACCATACATCAAGTTCCCATACCTATCATCGAAGACAATGACATTGTTAAACAGTTTAAGAAGACAAAAGTTGAGATGAATGTATGGAAACTTCGGGCAACATCTCTAGAGCATAGGTTGGCTGTAATGAATGCCTTGGATAAAATCGGGATAGATTCTGACACTACTCCTGAGGGACTAGCCAACTTCCTCACAAGTGACCTTCCTAACCCGATTAATTTGATCACCTTTTCTGACAAAGATTTACCCCCAGAAGGTGACAAACATTACAAGGCATTAAACCTCACGGTAGTCTGCAAAAGAATGAATGTTCCTATGACTCTTGTAGACAATGGATCGGCTATCAATGTCTGTCCACTTAGAACCGCGAGGATGCTCGGCATAAGGGATGAAGACTTAAATCCGTCCACACAAGGAATAAGAGCCTATGATAATATTCGTCGTCAAGCTCTTGGCAAGATTACCCTAAATGTAACGGCAGGAGCAATAGAACATGCTACTACTTTCCAAGTAGTTGACATCAAAGCTTCATTCAATTTATTGTTGGGACGCCCTTGGCTTCATGATCTAAAGGCCGTCCCTTCATCCCTCCACCAACAAGTGAAGGCTATAGTTGGAGGAATTCCAATCACCATCGATGCTTCGCCAATGAGAATCAAATCCATAGAAAATCCAATTATTAATGTGGAGCACCACGAGGACGATGAAGACTTATGGGGCTTTAACGAAGAAGTCTCCTGAATCTAGGAGGATGAAAGGACATCTCTCTGCCATGACCCCCATTCCAACATGACCGTCAACGCCATGCTGAAGAAAAAAGGACACTTTCCTGGGATGACTTTAGGAAAGAAGAAAGGAATGGCAAAACCGCTGGAGTCACCTGGCCTCCCTAAGTTAGATACTTTCGAACTTGGTTTTGAACCAACTCAGAAAGATCTCAAGCGAGCCTAGGACAAGTTGAAAGCACGTAGGGACGCTCGCATTCAAAAGAAAGCAATTCCAATGGATCAGTACCCTCTTACGCTTAATGGTCAGTTTATAAAAGAAGGAGAGGACTATCCATGCCATGAATTTCCCGAGCCATTTGTTGTAAACGGCATAAGACAACCGGGATTCAAAATTTTCTTGGATTGCTACTTCACTGATGAAATCCCAACTCCCGTCCATAAGGAGAAAGCACCCCCATGCTTTGACTTTAACGTCATGGGATTACTGTTTGGGCGAGAAAAGAATGAGCCAACTTATGAAGAAGATAACTCCTCGCTCATTCAAACGGTCCTACAAAGTGAAAGCTTCGACCCCTCGAAGCTAATTACTCCAGCCGATGGCTCACTACAAGGGTGGCGCAAGACTATCAAAGTGACTACTCTAAGCGGAAGGAAGATATCATTCACGACAGGACATGGACCGATGTTTGAGGAGTCGTCTGAGTCAGAGTCTGAGTTAGAGTCTTTCCCTTTAGAGTCTTCTAAGTCTTTAGTAGTAACACCTCCCCCTCCTATTTCTTCTCCTAGGATAGTTATTGATCCAGTCCCTGAGGACATATCACTCTTTGATGTAATGATCTCAGAGTATAATAATATTTCTCATTCTCCTTACTTCTTGTGTTCCTCCCTAACCCAAGATGACGAGCATTGCTTAGCTAACGATGAAAAAGACAAAGAAATTATTAAAGCAATGGAAACACTTGAAAAGAAAACACCGGTAATTGAAGAAACTGAAACAGTTGACATCTCGAATGATTCAACTCATAAAAGAGAAGTTAAAATCGGATTAACATTGAATTAACAAGAAAGAACCAATTTAATTAACTTACTTAAAGAATTTATCGATGTATTTGCTTGGTCATATGAAGATATGCCAGGCATTAATAGAGAAATAGCTCAACACACTATACCACTAATTCCAGGAATGAAACCTGTAAAAAAATCGTTGCGCCAAATGAAACCCGACGTAGCACTTAAAATAAAAGAAGAAGTTCAAAAACAAATAACTGCAGGTTTCATCAAGGTATCCAAATACCCCGATTGGGTCGCCAACGTCGTCCCAGTTCCAAAGAAAGACGGAAGGGTAAGGATGTGTGTCGACTATCGAGATCTAAATAAGGCAAGTCCAAAGGACGACTTCCCTTTGCCACACATCAATATTCTGGTAGATAACACGGCAAACCACGCGCTTCTTTCGTTTATGGATGGATACGCAAGGTACAACCAAGTTCTCATGGCAGAAGAAGACATGGAGAAAACAACCTTTATAACACCATGGGGCACTTACTGCTACACGGTAATGCCATTCGGGTTGAAAAACGCGGGTGCTACTTACCAACGTGCAGCAACTGCCTTACTCCATGACTTGATGCACAAAGAAGTCGAGGTATATATCGACGACATGATTGTAAAATCAAAAGACCGTCCAGGCCATCAAGAAGCCTTAAGGAAATTTTTCGAAAGGCTAAGAAAGTATAACATGAGGTTGAACCCATCAAAATGTGCTTTTGGAGTCACCTCAGGAAAGCTCTTGGGATACGTCATAAGCTCTAGAGGAATAGAGGTGAATCCAATCAAGATTAAAGCAATCATGTCAATGCCACCGCCCAAGACTGAGAAACAAATTCGAGGATTTATTAGCCGGTTGCAATACAAAAGTAGGTTCATATCAAAACTTACGACGATATGTGAACCAATCTTCAAGAAGCTCAAGAAGAATGTACCAGTAATATGGGATGACGAGTGTCAAAAAGCCTTTGAAAAGATCAAAGCCTATCTCGCAAATCCTCCCGTATTAGCACCAGCACTTCCCGGAATACCTCTTAGATTATATTTGACGGTTACCAAAGAGACAATGGGAGCCATGCTAGCACAAGAAGTAGAAGGCAAAGAGAACGCAATCTATTACCTAAGTAAAAAGATGCTCGAATACGAAACAGGCTACACACCGCTCGAGAAATTGTGCCTCGCCTTGGTGTGGGCCACAACTAAGTTAAGACATTACATGTTGGTGCATACTGTTTTCGTAGTCTCCCGATTAGATCCCCTCAAGTATCTATTCGAGAAATCTACACTCAATGGATGCATTTCAAGATGGATAGTCAATCTAGCTCAGTTCGATGTAAGGTTTATGCCACAAAAAGCTATTAAAGGATCCGTGGTGTTAGACTTTCTAGCAGATTTTCCAATAGAAGACTCAACGCCAATACAAGACAATGAATTTCCAGATGAAGACTTAATGGTCACTGAAGATGATACTTGGACCTTGTATTTCGACGGAGCCTCAAACCAAAAGGGATGTGGCGTTGGAGTACTACTAGTATCACCTAAAGAGGAGCATGTTCCAATCTCCATAAAGCTTGATTTCGACGTTACCAACAACGCTGCTGAATATGAAGCATGCGTGGTAGGCCTTGAAATAACTTTGGCATTGGGAGTAAAGAAGTTAAGAATATTCGGAGACTCTTCTTTGATCATCAATCAGATATCTAAAAGGTGGAAAGTGAGGAGCGAAAGCCTAGCCCCTTACCAAACCTATCTGGAAACTCTTACCGATCAGCTAGAGAAGGTAGAATACACATATCTACCTAGAGAAGAAAACCAATTTGCCGATGCCTTGGCAAGATTAGCCTCAATGGTTAGGATTCCCACAGAAATCGAGCAAATGCCTCTGACTATCGAAAAAAGGCACAAACCAGCATATATCTAGGCTATAGAAGACGAGGACTTAGTCCAAGAAGAGGAAGAAGAAGAAAAAGAACCGTGGTACACGGACATACTCAATTATGTTACCAATGGAGAATACCCTCCTCATGCTGACAAAAGAGCAAAGCGAGCATTGAGACTTTTGGCTTCTCAATATGTACTCATAGACAACGAGCTACATAAAAGGGTACCTAAAGGTCGAGCTCTCTTATGTGTAGGAAAGATGAATGCACAAAGAGTAATGAGAATAGTTCACGAAGGAATCTGTGGCACTCATGTAAACGGCAAAATGTTAGTCCAGAAAATAATGCGAGAAGGATATTATTGGACTACAATGAATAGGGATTGCCATCAATACGTAAAAAGATGCCCTAAGTGCCAAATTTATGCCAATTTACAACATGTCCCTCCATCTTTGCTCTACACCTACACATCACCATGGCCATTCTCTACATGGGGAATTGACATCATTGGCAAAATCACTCCCCCAGGAACAGGAGGCCACGAATTTATTCTAGTAGCAATTGATTACTTTACATAGTGGGTCGAAGCGCAATCGTACGCTAAACTCACTGCAAAACATGTAGCACTCTTTATTGAAAGACATATTATTTGTCGATATGGAGTCCCACATGAAATGATAAGTGACAATGGAACTCACTTTCAAGCCGAATGTGAAGAATTGCTACAAAAATACGGCATTCAACATCATCATTCTTCCCCTTATAGACCTCAAGCAAACGGAGCAGTTGAGGCAGCTAATAAAAATCTAAAGACTATCATTGAAAATGACAGAAAATTATAAGGATTGGCCTGACAAGCTTCACTTCGCATTGTGGGGTTATCGCACGTCAATCCGTACATCAACAGGAAATACGCCATTTTCCTTGGTATATGGAATGGATGCCGTACAACCTGTCGAACTAGAAATACCATCTTTACGCATCGCGCTAGAGAGTAAACTTGATGAAGTTGAATGGACTAGGGCAAGATACGAAGAATTGATTCTACTCGATGAGAAACGACTAGAAGCTCTACATCACACTCAGTGTTACCAAACTCGTATGGCTAGGCATTTTAATAAGAAGGTCAAGACAAGAAATATCAAAGTAGGAGATTTGGCATTAAAAGCACTAAGGAAAAATGTTTTAGACCCAAGGGGAAAATTTAGACCTAATTGGTCTGGACCCTACATTGTCAAGACAATCCTATCAGGAGGTGCAGCAAAACTAACTAATATGGATGGCAATGAATTCTCAAACATGACCAATCTTGACCGACTTAAGAAATACTACCCATAATTACTTGAGTAGGATACTCAAGAGAGCTACGTTCGGCCTGATTCCTTAAGAAAGGATACGTAGGCAACCCTTTACAGGTGCGACCACTTTATTTTTCGACATCTCCGCGTTCCAGAATTAATTAAACTTTCAACAGAAAATCGGCGAATTATTGGCGTCGTAGAACAGAACCTGGCGCAAGCCAAAAGTCATCAGCGCCTGCCGATGGAATTGGCGCCTGGCGCTAGACTTCAATGGCAGGCGCCAAATGCCAATAACTGGCGCCAATCAGGAAATAAGCTCTGGGCGAATTTTGGTGTTTTTCGGAAAATTTTCGACTTCCGTACTTGAAGAATTTCTGGAAAATTAATTTTTTCGATTTTCATTGCTTTAATAAAATAAATTTAACTGAATAATTTAATTGAAAGCTGAAATTTCATTAATAAAATAAAATTACATTATTGATGGAATTTAAATAAAAGCTGAAATAAATTAACTTTAAATAAAAATAACAATTTAAGTCTAATAAATCTAAAGCTAAGCAATGCTCTTAATCTTTCTTTTCCTTTCTAGCTCTTTTCCAATTCTTGTCTGCTTCCTCCTCTTCATCCATGACTTTAGCCAGTAGGCATCCTTTAGAGGACCTACATTCGATTTTGGAGTAGATGGTCTCCCCTTCAGCTAGCACTCCATGCTTCTTTTCCACCCAAGCTTTTTTGTCTGTGGTGTTAGCTTTCCTTTTTCCTTTGTCTTTGGTAGTATTTTTCTTCCTAGGCATTGCAGGTGTTTTGAATTCAATTCTTTCACCTAAGCATTCCTTGGCAGGAGTCACCCTGTCACCTAGACGATTCTTCACATTGGTTCTACCCTGATCAATCGAATATTTCTTCAGCAACCACTTCTTTACATCATTGGGCAAAGAAGGAGGAACCTTTTGGGTAATCACTTCCCATAAAGGTCTAGCGCTCCAGTAAGCATCGAATCTATCTACTTCTTGAAATAAAGGGTACTCAAAGGGAGGACGAAGATCCCCGGAAGGAATATTCTGAAGCAAGCCGTATTGTCTTTTTACCCTGCAGGGGTAATAATAAGTTACACGAGACAAGCTTGGAAGACGGCATAAAGGTTGCTTGTTAACACCAACCATCCTTTCTATTTTCCACCATGGGACGACCCACTTGATAGTGAAATCACGTGATTAAAGACTTTTCTCCACCCATGGCGCCCAATTTTAGGGATGCGCTTCTTCCTTCTCACGAAGCAGTTGGGAGTATACTTTTCAATGTCGTCCGGAGGGCTAATTAATCCTAGCCTCTCCATTAGCCACATCTGTAAAAAAATTGCAATGCAAATAAATTATTATTACAGTACAAAAATATATTTTTTGATTTCTGTAATTAAAAATATTATTTTTCTACCTGTAATAAAATTGGAGAGCCGCGAAGAGGCGCTTTTGGGTCCCTTTTCAATTCATCTAGACTAATCATAGTCTCTCCAACTATTAATGGCATTGGATTTCTCCCTGATTCAATTTGTTCTAGTACAGTGGTTATAATTGATTGTCCCTCATTATTTTTACCACTACTAAGAAAAAATTGGTTAAGCAGGCAAAACAGGAACGCCCTTCTTCTATATATATGAAAAGATTCAGAAAGAGGTTTATCAAAATAATGGCATGCGAATTCTTTCAAATTAACTATGTTGCCGTCCACTTTTCTTGATAAATCCCTTTCTTTCAAATTAAATAAGGGCTTAATCCTTATAATAGTATGCATCTACCCTAGGGATTGCTATAAGGTCTATCACAGGGAAGCCTAAGATAGCACCAAATTCCTCCGGCAAAGGGCTAATCTCATCATACCCTATTCTGAAACAATGAGTATCAACATTCCAAAACTCTAAAGCGGTATGTATGAAGTCTAGGTCAAGATCTACCCCTTTGATGCCATAAATTCCCCCAGGTGAAATAAATCTAATTCTTTTTTGTCTCTAGCATTAAGAGATCGACACCATTCATGAGTGTATTGGGTGAAGTTTTGGTGACTAATGACATGATTATTGTTTTTCTAAAGCAAAGAATTATTTTATTCGCTGGAATTATGAGAAGAATCGACTGGGCAGCGGGATTTTTATACACAAATGGCGAGGAATTTCAATCAGACTGAAACAGGGTATCAGCGTCAATTGGCGTCACAATCCTGTGATTGGCGCCAACCGCCAGCGCTTGGCGCCACACGCTAAGTGTAGCGCCTGGCGCCACGCGCCATAGTGTGGCGCCAGCTGGCGCCAAGTTGCCAGATCAGCCGTGCATGCTCAACTTTGCGTTTTTAATATTAAACTCGAGTCGGTTAATGACTTTATGGCTCTGTTTAATCCTTTTCTACCCTTTTTCCTAAATTAATTAAATATAGCTATTATTTTTTTAATTTATATTATTCTTTTTGGACTTTATTTTAAATTCCAAACACCCGACATTCTATTCAATTTTTTCCTTTTTTATTTTTTCTTTTTGGGGGAGAAAGTCGGATACCCTCCATCAATAATAAAAATGACAGAATTTTTGCGCAAAACTGTTGTCACACATTTCTTGCACACACAAACATACTAACAACAGTAAATAAATTCATAATAGCATAAATATACAAAATGTGTCTATAAATAATGAGTCTAAGGCAAAGTTCTATACAAAAGTCAAAATAAAATATACACAGGAACAAACTATGGCGCCGGAGGACGTAGGCCCATCATGTCATAAATTGCGCCGTACGAGGAGTCACCTCTCCACCAGCTCCAGCTCCGGCTCCAGTCTTCGTAGGAGGAGGAAGACTCAATATAGGGCCACTCCAGTAAGGATCAACCTGAGGCTGAGGACGCGGAGGCTGCTGCGATGACGAGCCAACCTCGTACATCCCACCACCTCTGAAAGCCGAGGTAGCCTCTCCTACCGGTGTAGCGCGAGCACCCTCAGAAGAAGATCCCGAGCCCTCTGCAACGTCAACTCGAGCAGCCTCAGAGCGACCGCCTCTACCCCCTGACGAAGTGCGACGACGTCTCGAGCTAGACCTCGCTGGATCCCTCCGCCCCTCAGGTCTCGTGCGGGTGTGAGAAGCGATAGGCTGGCCCTGTAAAAAGAATTAAATCAGAAACAAAGTAAAATTGAAATAGCAATGCAAAAATAATGAGTAAAGAAAGGCTACCTCTCGGACGACGTCATCCCGACGGCAAGTGGCAGCGTTCCTCATCCGGACGAGCTGGCTCCGGAAGGCATCTATGCATCGTGCCATCGCCGAAACCACCTTGCGTGAAAACTGTCAGAAAAATAAGTCAGTAAATATACATGATATATGAGCACAAGATTCTGAAAAAAACTAGGCTTACTCTAGTCTGGTGGCGAGGAATCGACCGCTCTACGAAGCGCTCGCCCTTGGGAGCCGAAGAAATCATCTCCTCGATCGGCCCGTACATTTCCTGGTAGTGGATGGACATACGGGGTGGCATGAACTCAGCAGCACCGTCCTGATAAAACGAAAAAATCAGTAAAGCATTACTTGGGGGCTACTTAGTGGAAAGTAAAGCTAAGAAAATCTTACCCTCACATCCTCAGCCGGTACGGGGGCTGGAGCTAACAAAGGTAGTAGCTCCTCAGCATAACACCGCCCAAGGATCACATGGGACCGCCAAGGGGTGCCAGCTCCCTCTGACATGCTCGACAACCGCGCCTCGTCGAACATATGACGTGGTGGAGCAGCAGGAATGACGAAGACATCAGAAGAATGCTGTCTAGCGACCCTCTCTCCTAAGTACGCGACCGCTCCATAAGTCCCCAGAAAATAGCGACGCTCAGTAGAGTACTGTGCGGCTAACCCAGGGACTGTCCAACCGACCCACGGCCGGTATACCACCTCAGGTCCCTATAAAGAGCATCAATCAGACAAGAATATATCTAAGCACCGCGAAAAATGCAAGATAAACAATGAAAGTCGTACCGAGATGATCCGGTTCCGGACATGTGTAGTGGACATGTACACATGGTGACCGCCCCAAGAGGCGCTCACTGGAAATCCCCGCGGCGATGGTCTCGCCGGCGCAGCAGAAGGAAAATACTCGTAGAACCAAATCTACAAGGAGTTAAAAGTGTGAGAAAATGCTAACTAATATGCAGAGCTAAACTTTATAGGGAATAAATGTTTACCTCTACGACCTTACAAAAGGCAGACAAAGCAACGTTCGTCCCAAAGGACCGGTGTCGACACGAGTCCCTCAGCGCACGAACAAAGTCAGCATAGGCCAAGCTGGCCCAGTCATAAGTCCCGATCCGGTGAAGATCACGGACAGCAGGAAGATAGTAAAGCAACGCTCTACTACCTTTTTCAGGGGAGAATGTCCCTGACAACAACATCAGCAAAAGATGCGCACCCGCTGCTCTCGGGTGGTCGCATCGTCATCAAGAGCTGCTGCCAGCGTCGAGCGGCGAATTCATCTAGCACTGAACTGAGTCGTCTCGACCTCAGCTCGGGCCCGAATAACGATCGGCCCCAACAACTACTCGACCTCCGAAGAGAAGACGTCGATTCCACTATCAAACGGCAGTGGCACAGAAGTGAACTCCAGTCCTGTGATGAGATTGAAGTCCGTAGGGGTAACCATCATCTCACCCCAGGGGAAATGGAAGGTGTTGGTGGTTTCCCAAAAGAACTCTACCAAAGCGCGCACTACATGATGACCCCCGCTGGAGGCGACCATAGCCTCAGAGGTCTCGAACAGAGTAGCTAATCCACAAGACTCCCATAGGAGTCTCGTCTCAAGATCCGTGGCGATGTACATCCTGTACAAATCGCCTAAACCATCACAGCCAGAGCCGTGATGCCGTGTCCTCCCGGGCGCGATGCCCTGTCTCACCCTCTCAGAAATGTGGTGGACACGGGCGAAGAACAAGGTCCGCTCATCCCACTCCGGAAGTCGACCAAGTGAAGTGGAAGGCGTGATGTCATCCTCTACGGGCTCATGCTCCCTTCTAGTGTTTCGGGACCGTGAACTCGAGCCTCGTTGTCTAGCCATGCTACATTGTGCAAAATTATCATGAATTAAGGTTCTATAGTATCTAAGGTTCGCCTAGCTGCATGATACTATGTTCGCAAAAACAGAGTACGTAGTACTAAAACAGAGCACAAATTCAAATTGAGCATGACAGCATTTTTTCAAGCAATTAAACAATTTCTTGCAACTCTATAGTGATTATGGTGACAAATTGGACAAGAATTGCTAGCAAAAACATCAAGAACAAGTCACATTGTTCTTCAAGACCTTAAGAGGTCCAACAATGGCAAATTGCTCATTTCTTCACCAAATTGAGTCAAACAAGTCTCAAATTAATCCCAAGGCAATATACAAACATAATCAAGCAATTTCATGGCATAAAAACTTGACAAACAAAGCAAATTGAGCATTATAAATTTTGAATTTTCATGAAATTCGTGAATAAACATGCTAAGAATTTATAAAAACTGATGTGAGTTTGAAGAAAACTTACATAGATCAGGAAAATAGATGAAAAGAGCTTTGATTTGCAACAAATTTGAGCAAATTCGGTTGAGAAACGAGTAAGCAATGAGCAATTGAAGCTTTCGGGTTTCTTCGAGCAATTTCGCGATGAACAAAGCAGCGAAATGAAGAGGAAAGGGGTATTTAAGGAAATCCCCGTGCTGGCGCCAAGCCCTATGCATTGGCGTCACAAATTTGGCTTGGCGCCTGGCGCTGATGGTTTTTCAGCGACGCCAAAGCACCCAGCCACCTGATGAGGTTGTGATAGCCTTCTACAACATATGTTTGGGTTCCTTGGTACGCCAGTTAGCCCCTCTAAGGAATTCGACATGATTTAGTAATCGGCTTGATTACATAAAGTGATCGACCTGATAAGAGATCGTCTCACTTAGCTTAAAGCGCCTAAGCATTGGCTCATTAGCAAAAAAGCACCGACATATAGGTTCAAAAGCGTAAAAAGGCACCGACATATAGGTTCAAGAGCAAAAGAGCACCGACATACAGGTTCAAAGCAACGGAAGCGCCGACATACAGGCGTAGCGGAAGCAAAGTTCAGGCGAACTTTTAAAGATCGACAGGCGTGGATCTTTGGTAATTTCCTTTGGAAAATTATCGCATCAAATGAAGGTGACTTCAAGAGAAGATATCTTCGACGGCATTCCCTAGCTTGCGGAAAGTTGTCACGAACAACTGGAGGTAATTTCGGGCAAAGTTATCTTCGATGGTATTCCCTAGGATGTGGAATATTATCAATGCGGATGAGGATTGTTTCAAGAGGAATAATTTTCGATGGTATTCCCTAGGATGTGGAATATTATCAATGCGGATGAGGATTGTTCCAAGAGAAATAATCTTCGATGGTATTCCCTAGGATGTGGAATATTATCATTGCGGAGGAGGATCGTTTCAGGCGAAGAAATCTTCTAATTTGGAAGCAGTTACAGGCGTAGCGGTTTTCAAGCGGGATAGCATTCTCTAGCTTGTAGGAGGTCATCAAACAGTCGGTTACTTTCAGAGACGTGTGCTCGATGGTGCAAGATACGCGTTTCTTAACTCTTTTATCTATTTAACTAATGCTAGTTTTGCAGGTATCGGCGTTACAAGATTGATTTAGAATCGCAGAACGTTCTGAATCATTCTCCGTCCCTATCGATACTTTGACTTTTGTTTTCGAAACTTGCGTTTCTCCAAACTCAGTCAAAGTGGGGGCTTCTGTAGACACCCATTTGCATCTCCCCAAAACCAAACCCAGTGATGAGTACCTTTCACGTCGAATCATAATCGAATGAAACGAAAGTGTGGAAAGTCTAGTGTTGCGGAAAGTTTTTATTTCTTTTCTCTTCTCTCTGTTTTTGAAAACTTATTTTAAGGAAACAGCCAATCTAGTTTGGTTGGTCCATGATATGGGTCCAATAGTAGTGTAGTTGGATGAGGCTTGCAAAGACCTTTCCAACGATATATTATAAGCCCAATTCCAATGAATATTGAGGAAGTTATGGCCAATTTACCAAACTGGGCCCGGTTTGAGCTTTATGTACGGCCCAATGATCTAGGGGAGGGACTAATATGATTTATCATTCCTAATGCAATTAGGAATGGTTTTGTCTTCTAGATTCTTCTAGAAGGTTCTTTTCATTCCTAATTCAATTAGCATTGATAAATTGACTTTTGTTGACTTTTCAGAGTTCTAATCAAAATCAAATAGCATTTTTGAGGAAATTATATTATTTTATCCTCCCGTACGGTAAACTTATCGGATTTTCGAAAACGCGTTGGTATCAGGCTTGGCGCCTAACCCCAGGCCTGGCGCCTGGCGCTAGCCATTAGCGCATGGCGCTGGTGTTGGTGCCTGGCGCCAACTAGCCAGGGTTGGCGCCAGCTCTGTTTTCTGAGCGTCAGACTCTGTTTTGTTTAATTTATCTTTTTGGCTGATTTTCTCTATAAATATTGTATTAAAAACTCCGTTTTCATTCACCAATTGATTTCATTCATCACCTATTCTCTCTAATCATTCACCAATTCTCATCATTCACAAGTTCTACAATCAGTTTTAATTAGCATTCTTCATTCATCTTTCTTTAAACTTTGTTTTCTCATACAAAATTCCGCATTCACAAGATCTAGAGGCACCTAGCCATATTCGAAGTTGCCTTCACCCTAGATGTGAAAGGTTTTGATTTCTGAGGGTTTGGTCCCAAATCTCTCTTTCAATTATTTAATTTAATTGTTTTGTTTATTATTTTCCTTGAAGTTACTAACGTGTGTATTTTGTAATTAGAAAGAGATACGAAGCATCAAAGTAAGTACTTTAATGGTTTTAATTGATGTTATGATGTAGAAATCATGTTTATATTGTTATTATGATATTCCTAGTATCATGTCTAGGGTAATATCAAATATATTAAATATGATTGTTACGATGCCTTTTATTCTCTTCCTAATATTTATGATTGTTAGTATCATGTTAGGGCTAAAGATTTGATTTTTATTGCTTAGTGACATGTTAGGGTTTGTTATTAATCTTGTTAGTATCATGCCTAGGATCTTGCTATTATTATTATGTTTTAATATTAACATGAACATGGTTATGATTATAATTGTTATAATTTATGATGGTTATTATTATTATTTTGATGATGATTATTTATTATGATTATTATTAATATGATGATATTGATTATTTATTATGTTGCTTGATTATATTTATTATTATTGCTTGATCACGCCTTTTATGCATGTTTTAAGGGAATTTGTACTTGTAATCACGCTTAATAAGATATTTAATAATCTTGTTAGGGTTAATTTGATTATAATTCAAGTGATCGCCAATAATAGATTTGTTTGTGCATTAATATTCAACCAACATAGATAAACAGGTTTAGGGTTAATCCTATTGATAGCATGTTAGTCAGAAAGCGCACATGAATACGATCAGAATAAAGTAGAGGCCTATTATTAGGGCAGGTTCAATCTCTTTTAGGTTGGATTTGTACCTTCATCCCCGAACCCTTATTTGGTTCAAGACCTTATGGAGTTGACGATCTCTTGGATCGTTAAGGGGTGTAACCTTCACCTCGTGAACGGTTTACAAGTTCCTTAAAAACTTGTTGGCGACTCTTTTGCTCTATCTTCTTCCTTTTTGGACACCACCGTACTTTAGTGTATGATCACATTGGGGTTCAAGCTAGTGGGATTTTAAAGGCTTGAAAATATTCCCTACAGACGCCACCATGCTTTAGTGTATGATCACAGTGGGGTTCAAGTTTGGGGTAATGCTTGAAATATTCCCTACAGTTTTGGCGACTCCACTGGGGAGGATTTCTATTTTAATTCCTGAAATTTATTTCGGCAATGATTTAGAATGAGGGGATGAGACTCGAAAAGTTCTAAGTATTTCATGTGCGTAATTTTGATTAACATTATTGTCATATGCATAAAAAAGATCTTATTGGAAAGACCATCCGTAATGAGTTAAAAACATAGGATTTTTACACGTAGGAAATTTGAGGAATATCTTTCACAACTAGGATCGAAATAATACTGCGCGAAACTAGAAAATTTTGTCGAGAACAGAAAGCTGCTGAGGCATGTAGGAACTGGCGGCCAGAAAACAGAGTCTGTCGCCAGGCAACACTCCTGTCGCCAGGTGTAGACACCTAATAATCTCTCCCCAAAACCAAACCCGATGGTGAACAACATTTCACCGCCATTATTGGTCGGGTTGAGTATTTAATCTTTGGAGTGCTTAAATCCATATTTCTATTTCATAAACCAACCCAATTCCTATCCTATTTCCCCAAACCATAACTTGTTTTCCTCTTTTCGTGCCTTTAAACCCAAAATAATTCATTTCGTGTCCTTAAAAATCATCCATTTCGTGTCCTCTTTATAAAAGTCCAGTTTATTTTGGTCCGTAAACTGGGTCCAATGATTTAATAATTAGATGGGGTTTGAAAAGAGCTTTCCAACGATATATTATAAGCCCAAATCCGAGTTATAACGAATAAGTTATGGTCAAAATATTAAACTGAGCCCAAACCGAACCTAAGCCCACCTTACCAACGACCCAATGATCACGTGGAGGGTCCAAATTATTTTAATCCCATTCCTAAACCAATTAGGATTAATTGGAAGCTTCTATATGTTTCAAAAATATCTTAATTATTCTTTTTGAAAAAGATAAGATTAAAGAGTTTGAAATTGAATAAAACTTTTCTTTTTGAAAGGTCTAATTCTATTCGAATTAAAAGATGTTCAAAATTAGACAGATATTATTTCCGTGCGTCATATTTTTATCCAAATATTAAATGGTTGGATAGCCCTTGAAATTATCTTTCCAATTATATATTATAATATCAATTCCGAGCTATAACGAAAAAGATATGATAAAATATCAAACTCTATTCAAATCTGACACCGTCCCACTATTTCGGCCATATAATTTATTTTATAAAATATTTTAATATGATTTTTATTGGGTTAGAAAGTAGACTTCAACAGCTTTCCAACGACATATTATTTATCTTATTCTGATTTCCGGATCAAAAGATAAGATAAAAACAAAAACAGCTAAAACTCCTGTCAATCGCAAGAGTATTATTCCAATTCGAATTCTTATCTTTTCTTAATTCTTCGACCCTTCTTTTTCCTTATAAATAGAGGTCATATCACCCCTTTTTCAATGATCAACAAGCTTGATCATAAAATAATTCTCTTCTCCCTCTTTAGCCTAAATACTAGCCATCTTGTTCCCTCAAAATACTTCCCCTAAGCACTTCAAGGAGTCCATACAATACCCAAAGTTCTATACTTAAACCAAGGCGTGAAAGGTAGAATTAACTGAGGGTTTGGACTAAATCAACTCTAATTTTTATTTAATTTAATTGTTTCAATTTGATTTATATTTTTATTGAAGTTACTAACAGTTTATTCATGATGTAGCAATTCAAGGAAATGCGGAAAGTGAGTAATTAATCACTTAATTACTCTTATTTTTATTCTTGTTGCTGGTATCATGATTAGGTTTATTATTTGATTTGACTAACGTTATTATTTTTAAATTGCTTCCAATTTTGATGTTTATTTTATTATATTTATTGATCACCATATTACATGTTTAAAGGGAATATGTAATTGAAAATCACGCCTAATACAATAATTTGGACGACCGGTTTAGGTTTCTTTTTAATTTTGTTATTAATTCAAGTGATCACAAATATTTTAGAATTATGTGTTGCATTAATATTCAACCAGTTTAGCCTAATTATAGTTTGGAGCAAATTGAATTTTTGTTTGTATGCCTTTGAGATTACAGGAATCACTTTTCACTATAAGAATCGAGTAGAGGCCAATACGGGCGAATGTGACTCCATGACTCACTTCGTACCATCATCCCCGATCCTCCTTTCGTGGTTTCGAACCATATGGAGTTAGTAATCTCATAGATTATGAATGGGGTGTAACCTTCACGGGTCAATCGTTGTTGCCGATCATTTTCCCTTAATCGTGGTTGCCTTTTGTGATCCGTGAACGCTTTACAAGTTCCTTAAAACTTGTTGGCGGCTCCCTACTTTCCTTGTCCCTAATCGTATATGTCAATTCTCACTTCCTATGAGTTCCAAGCATATTCACACATGCTTTAACGTAGGCGCAATTTGAACGACGCCTACACCAGGTGACAGAACCAAATCGCGGCGCCAGTCTCTGTTCGCTAACGCCAAGTTCTTCCAATACCGAACTAGAAATATGCGTTATAATTTGACCATTTTTTAGCACTGTTTGCTCGATCCTAATTCCTGATTGAGTTTTTCTCACTTTTTTGAAACCCATATGTGTTCTACATATGGACATAACCCTCTGGGAATTCATACTCGATCTACCTGATTGAACGCTCTGTGCAAAAAAGGGTACATCCGAGAATGTTGAATTCACCAAACCATGGAAGTGAGTTTTTTTTAACTCGCGGTGTCCCATCCACTCGCGCCAACCCTTTAAAAGGTAAGTCTTTCGCGCGGTGCATCCGGACAATTTACCAAGGACCCTCTTTGACTAACCCATCTCCCGAACTTTAGAGAACTGGAGCCATGATTAGGTTGCAAACTCATTGCATCATATTGTGCCTACTTGCCTAATTGTGCATTATTTGTTGCGCATACTCTATGTGTTTTTCCTAACCGTTTGTTTGACTTGTGTTTAAGACTAAATAAATTAATTAATGACTAAAAGGACTTTGCCTAATTAATTAATTAATTAATTTGAGTAATTAAAGTCTAATAATTTAATCGGAATTGACTTAGTACAACGTTAGGCATGTCCCGTAGAGTTAGAATACTGAAAGTAGTCCCAGATCAACGTTCCAGCAATGGCGCCACGATTTTGGTTGCAGCGCCTGGCGACAGCTCTGTCGTCTGGCGCTACACTGCAAAGTATGGCGACAGTTCAGAATTTTTCTCGAGTCATCACTATGAGTCTAATTAAACAGTTTGCTAATCACTTCGATTATTTTATTAGTATCAGTGTCTTCGTTAAGTCCTTAATTGAGTCTAGTCCCATAGTCTAGCCACATGGTCTTACACAAGAGTCTTAACATGTCACCTACACTCACTACACTTGCTAGTCTTAGCACACACTTTGAGTACATGTCACCATGACCATGTCTTAGGTTCATGCATGAGTCGGGTTCTTCCGTCATTTGAGTTGGGGGTACATTCCTAATTTTTTTCATATCTCTCCATCTACATCATCTTTCCATTCTCTACAATGCTTTCTCCATATCACAACCTTCATTCTTCTTACCTTCTTCAATCCATTGCATGTTGAATAGAGTTTGAGTCACATGATTAACAGTCGATATCCCTAATTTCCCTTTCCACAGTACCTGGTCGAGGAGAGAAGGGCGATTAATCAAGGACAACACATTTGTTCAAATTCAAATTTTTGATAAACCAATGAGTCGGAAACAGAAAGCTAAGAAAATAATGGCAAGTCAAGAAGAAGTCAATGAACTTAGGAATCAATTGACTGACGTGACTGAGGTGTTGAAGGCTTTAACCCTTCAAATTAATGACCCTGTGAAGCAACAACAAATGGACCTTATGCAAGAAAGCTTGAGCAAGCTATCTAATGACTATAAATTCCAGGGCATTAGCTCACAAGGGGTCTCGGTGGACAAGGATCTTCTTGCGCAGAAATTCAATGCCACTGACATCCTAAAATTCAAGGCAACAGATAATCCTTATCTTCACTTAAGAGCCTTTGAAACTATAATGAAAATTAAGGGGATTGATAGGAAAGTCTTTCATTCCTTATTTTCCTTATCTCTTGAAACTGTTTGTCAACAATGGTTCTTTTCTCTTGATAAAGAGAAAACGTCTACTTGGGATGCTATTGTAAACGCTTTCATTGATAGATATAAGTGTAACATTCAAGTTGAAACCGATTATAGACAACTTGAGATGCTAAGACAAAAGGAAAATGAAGGCTTTACTTCTTTCTTTAATAAGTGGAGGGAAACTTCCGCTAAGATGATTGAGGTGCCCTCCGAAAAAGAATCTGTGAGGATGTTCATCAAAAATTTAAAAGAAAAGTATTCAAAGCACTTAAAGTATTAACAAAATTTGAATACTTTCAAGGCCGTCTATGATATCGGAATTAGAATCGAAGATGACCTCGCAAAGAAAAAAGCTACTAACAATAGTAGCCACAGTGGCTGGAAAGGAAAGAAGAACGACAATCCTTCTTCTTTCGAAAACGCCCACTCTAGCAACAATATTAGTACCTTTGATCTTAGTGAAGTTTTAGCCATGGATAACCAAGGACCTAAGAAGAAACTAAGGAAAGACTTCACCCCCATTCGGATCAGCTACGATACTGCCTTCAATCGACTCCATGCCAAGGGACTCAGTACTCCCATTGGACCTATTCAAGATCCCGCACCTGAAAAGAGATTGCCTAGTTGGAATCCAGATACACATTGCAAATATCATCAAGGAAGGGGTCATACTACTGAGAGTTGTTGGACGCTAAAGGAGGCTATCCAACATTTGATCGACAATAATAAGCTTCCCATGCCTCTAGCTAACAAGAAGAGTGAGTGATGATAAAGCAAACGACACAAGCAAGAGGCGAGCTTCAACGATGAGATTTCGTGACCTCTTCTT
Organism: Chenopodium quinoa; assembly: GCF_001683475.1. Taxonomy (NCBI): domain Eukaryota; kingdom Viridiplantae; phylum Streptophyta; class Magnoliopsida; order Caryophyllales; family Amaranthaceae; genus Chenopodium; species Chenopodium quinoa. The sequence continues at coordinate 1,980,926 of NW_018744821.1, read as the reverse complement.
TTCTATGTCTTTTATTCACCCTTTCCCCAATAAGTCTAGCATAGGCATCTTTCTTTTCCCTTAGATTAATTTTGTAGATTCTTTCTTTTTCCCTTTTTAATAAAATGAGCATTTATTTTCTTGCATATGATCATTGCATTAAAAAAAATCCATGTCGAACTAAGCACAAGGTATACCAATGATTTGAGGCACCCCTTGTAGCCACATCATATCACCTTTTACTCTTCCAATATACAATCTTTTCTTGATAAACCACTTTGAGCCTCGTCTAACGATAGACCTTTCTTTATTCAACCTACATCTACCTAACTTTGGGATGGGATGGTGTGCAACTTATGAAAAGCTTGAGTGACTTCAAAAGATTAAAATAGCAAAAAGAAAAAAATAAATAAAAGTGTACAAAAGGGTAAGTGTTCCAATGTCTTTGACATGAACATGTCTTTGATAAGAACACGTCTCAGATTGCGTCTTATCGAGTGCTCGGTACCGTGCCTGAGAAACATGAATGCCAAGTGAGTGATAGACCGCAGTAGGGAATATTTCAAGCATTACCCCAAACTTGAACCCCACTATGATCATACACTAAATCATGGTGGCGTCCAAAGGGAAAGAAGATAGAGCAAAAGAGTCGCCAACAAGTTTTAGGAACTTGTAAACCGTTCACGAGGTGAAGGTTACGCCGATACCTGCAAAACTAGCATTAGTTAAACAGATAAAAGAGTTAAGAAAAGCGTATCTTGCACCGTCGAGCACACGTCTCTGAAGGTAACTGATTTGTGTTGCATTTGCTGTTGTTTATGACAACCTTCCGCAAGCTAGGGAATGCCATCTTGCTGTTTTGACGATCTTCCGCAACCTAGAGAATACCGCCTGAAGACTGCTATGCTTGTAACTGCCTCCAATTTCCGCTGTGATAGTCTTCGAAAAGATCACTGCTTGTTGATCCTTAATGCTGCTATGCCAGTACGTCGGCGCTTTGTTGCTGGTGAACCAGTATGTCGGTGCTTTTGTGACATATACGATTAGGGAAATGAGCTAGGAAATGGGTTGGTTTATGAAATGTATTGGATAGAACATGGATTTAAGAACTCCAAAGATTAAATACTCAACCCGACCAATAATGGAGGTGAAAGGTGTTCATCACTGGGTTTGGTTTTGGGGAGACATTTTTAGGTGTATACAGAAGCCCCCACTTTGACTGAGTTTGTAGAAACGTCAGTTTCGAAAACGATAGTCAAAGTAGTCGATTGGGACGGAGAATGATTTAAGACGTTCTACAATCCTAAATCACTCTTTATACGCCGATACCTTTAGAAAAATGTTAGTTCTTCAGATAAAAGAGTGAAGGAATAGAATGCTAATCTGACACCAGTGTATTGGTGACAAATGAGTTCGGTAGATTCCTATGCTTGAAGGAATCCACTGGAAAACGTTTGTTAAAATGCTTTCCATGCTTGAGGAAAGCCGATAAAGGAGTTTGGTAGCTTTCTATGCTTGAAGAAATCTACCGGATGATACTTTCCATACTTAAGCAAAGTCGACATATAAATTTGGCGGTTTTCTATGCTTAAAGAAATCCACCGGATAATACTTTCCATGCTTGAGGGTGTATGCCAACAGGCGGCTCCGCAAGTTCGTGATGAAATCAAACTCGACTTCATGGTTTGGGTGGATTTAATAACTCGGATGAACCCTTATTGCCATGAGCGTTTTTGGGTTGATAGAGCTTAAATCCCCCGGGGCTAAGACGCATGTAGAACACATACGTTTTTTTTTTCAGAAAAATCGAAGGAAGTTGACTGTGAGAAGAGAAAATAGGCCACCGGACTGATTTAAGGACCGTCGTGACACGACTTGTAAACCGTTCACGGATCATAAAAGGAAACCACGATAAAGGGACAACGAAGGAAACAACGATTGACCCGTGAAGGTTACACCCCATTCATAATCCATGAGATTATTAACTCCATATGGTTCGGAACCAAGAAAGGAGGATCGGGGATGATGGTACGAAGTGAGTCATGGAGTCACATTCGCCCGTATTGGCCTCTACTCGATTCTTATAGTGAAAAATAATTCTTGCGATCTCAAAGGCATACAAACAAAAATTAATTTGCTCCAAAATATTATTAAGCTAAATTGGTTTAATATTAATGCAACACGTTACTCTAAAATATTGTGATCACTTGATTAAATAACAAGATTAAAAAGGGTCCTAAACCGGTTGTCCAAATTATCTTATTAGGCGTGATTTTCAATTACATATTCCCTTTAAACATGCAATATGGTGATCAATAAATATAATAAAATAAACATTAATATTGGAAGCAATTTAACCATAATTCCAACAATATAAAATCGTTAGAAAAATAATAGAAATAAAAGGAACATAATCCTTACTTTGATTCTGTTTGTTTGCAACTACAAAATAATAAACGAGTTAGTAACTTCAAGGAAATAATAATAAAACAATAATTAAATTAAATTAAAATAAAGTAGAGTTGATTTGGGGCCAAACCCTCAAACAGTTCTACCTTTCACGCCTTGGCTTAAGGACAGAACCATGAGTAAAGTATGGACTCCTTGGAGTACTTGAAGAAGGAATTTTGAAATAAGAAGGGTAGGCTAGTGTTTAGGCTAAAGCATAGAAGAGAGAAAAATCAACTAGAGAATTAATTGATGCCCCGTACATCAGAAATGAGGGGGTATTTATAGAGAAAATGTGCTGAGGGAGCACACGGAACCCTAAAATGATAAAAACCCTAAAAAAGTATCCCGTGACACGGCAAACTTTACCGTGACACGGGAAACCTCACCGTCAGACGAGAAACATTCCCGTGACACGGTGCATTTTTAGTGTGACGCGGGAAATTTTTAGTAAACGGGGAAGAAAACGCGTTACGGGTTTACGCGGAAAAGACACGGAAATTCCCGTGTCACGGCAGATTTCCCGTGTCATGGGAAATCCCACCGTCAGATGGGAATGATTCCCGTGACACGGTGGGTACCTGCCGTGGCGCAGGAATTCCCAGCCCGCTTTTCCGTCTAAATATATTTTTAACCCTAATTTCATTCAGCATTTTAAGTGCCGATTGATAATTTCGGGAATTTTTCTGATTTATTATTATTTGGGCTAAAATAAGAAAATAAATAAATAAATAAAAGGTTTGGGCCAAAAAAAAAATTAATAAATTTGGGCTGAAATTAAAACTGTGCTTTTACCAAACATCAAGACTAGTCCATGGACTGTTAAAAAATATGAATTTAATCAAATACGATTTTTTAAGCACTCTCGGGATTAAATACTGAACCTGACCAATAGTGGCGGTGAAAGGTTGTTCATCATCGGGTTTGGTTTTGGGGAGACATTTTTAGGTGTCTACAGAAGTCCCCACTTTGACTGAGTTTGTAGAAACGTCAGTTTCGAAAACGATAGTCAAAGTAGTCGATAGGGACGGAGAATGATTTAAGACGTTCTTCGATCCTAAATCACTCTGTATACGCCGATACCTGCAGAAAAATGTTAATTCCTTAGATAAAAGAGTAAAAGGATAGAATACGTATCTGGCACCAGTGTATCGGTGACAAATGAGTTTGGCAGCTTCCTATGCTTGAAGCAATCCACCGGATGACATTTATTGAAACTCTTTCCATGCCTGAGGAAAGCCGACTGAGGAGTTTGGTAGTTTTCTAAGCTTGAAGAAACCTACCGGATAATACTTTCCATGCTTGAGGAAAGTCGGCGTATGAATTTGGTGTCATTCTATGGTTGAAGAAATCCACCGATGATGCTTTCCATGCTTGAGGAAAGCCGACAAAGGAATTTGGCGGTTTTCTATACTTGAAGAAAAATCCACCGATAACGCTTTCCATGCTTGAGGAAAGCCGACTTGGCGGTTTTCTATACTTGAAGAAAAATCCACCGATAACGCTTTCCATGCTTGAGGAAAGCCGACTTGGCGGTTTTCTATACTTGAAGAAAAATCCACCGATAACTCTTTCCATGCTTGAGGAAAGCCGACTTGGCGGTTTTCTATACTTGAAGAAAAATCCACCGATAACGCTTTTCAAGCTTGAGGAAAGCCGACGACTACTGTAATCGCTGAAATTTGCAAGTGTATGATGGTTCGATTATCCCCGAACGTGGGCCATAGATGATTCACACCTTCAAGTCAATTATCCGACCATAATAGGTGCTTAAAATATCGACAAAATGACTTTAATGCTTCTAGGGGAAAAATAGTAATTTTGGTACCCTCCAACCGTCAGTTAGAATTTTCCGCGTAATTTTACCGAAAAACTAACTGTCCAATGTGCACGGAAAATCGTGCAATTTTGGTCAAAATGCCATGAATATTCGCAAATAGCTATGCAGGGCAGGCGCAAAAACCACCGTGTCACGAAAAGAATTCCCGTGACACGGCACGGGTCCCCGTCACGCGGAGCAGATTCTAGTGACGCGGGAAGTGGGTCAGCTGAAAACAATTCAATTGGCATCTTTGACCAGTCAAACCATGTGTGCCACGCTAATTTATTACCGTTACATGGTAACGGGATCCGTTGCACGGGAAACGGGATGTAACGGGATGCTTTTTTTGGCTTTAAATTCAAGCTGCTTCTGCCATTTTTTGCCATTTCCGCACTCCCTATCTCCATTTTCTCTTTTTCTTCAGCTCAAACTACCGAGCCACGGCCATATCTACCGGCGCTCGGAGTTTGTTCCCGTCAGACGGAGTGTTCCTCCGTGGCGCGGCGTTGCTGCTGGTTCCCATTTCTTTTTTTTTTTTTTTCTTTTTTTCTTTGTTGAGATTTGCTGCTGCTTGCTGCTATTACTGCCGTGTTGCTGTTGCTGTTTATCGGAGCTCCGGCGTCCTTCGAAATTATCGTGACACTTAATTCATTCCCGTGACACGTCAGTTGCTCACCGTGTCGCGGCGTTGCCTGACCGTGTCGTGGCGGCTGTTCTGATCTTCGCGGTTTTTTGAGCTTTTGGAGCTCAAATCTTCATCAATTTTGCTCTAATTTTTTGCTACTTTCCTCATTTTCTATTCTCTACAAGGATCTATGTAAGTTTCCCTTGATTTTGCCTCGAATTTGCTTCAAATTAGTAATATCATGAAAAACCCTTAAAAATCAATTTGGGGATTTTTTTTATTTTGTGGTTTATGTTGAAATTCTTGCTATGAATTTTCTTGCATATGTATGTATGCGTGTTTGTGAGTGATTTGAGACAAAAAATGCATGATTTGGTGAAGAATTGAGCAAAATCACCATTTTTGGTACTATTTGCGGTAAATGGAGTTCCTTGTTGTTCATGTTGTTCTTTTGCACTTGATGCGTTGATCTATTGTTTTTGTGCAACTTTGAGACATGTTTTGTATTGTGTATGTACTACATTGTCATGGAGAACATAGTATCATGCAATTAGGAGAACATAGTATTAGTTCGTCATGGAGAAACTAAATACTATAAATAATTCCATTATTTTGCCAATTTTTAGCCTTGAGGTAAAAAATTCAGCGTATAATGCAATAAACAAATAAATAACTTAGGAAATGATGCTAAGCATTTAGATTTTTTATTAAAATGCAACTCGAACTAAATGATGCTAAGCATTTAGATTTTTATTTTTATAATAGCATGCCAAGGCAACGGGATCGTGATCTTTCCACCCATGGCCGGCGTCAGGCTTTTCGGGAGGACACTCCCATGATTCCCGAGGGTATGGACGACGACGTCTTAGAGTCTGAGCCTCGGGCTTCTACGAGTAGAGGTAGGTGGGTTCCACCTCTGTAGACTCCAGACCAGTTAGTTTTCTATCGTGAGAACCACGTTTCACATCGCCCGCTTGCCGGCATAGTCGACGGCACGCTTCGCCACCACGGTTCTGGAGCCAGAGATTTGATTCCTCGACTTTACCAGATTATCACGAGGGATCCTGCTACGAATGCCTTGTGGGAATCCGCTGGTTTAGTGGACTTTTATTCGGCGGTCGTAGGGTTTCGCAGCCCCCGGGGTTGTGGTGCGACATTTGTTTGCCATTGTTGGAGTATTTTTGGGATACTACCAACACCTTTCACTTTGCTTGGGGGGAGATGACGGTGACCCCTCTGGACTTTAGCATGATTAGCGGTCTGCGCTTTACTGACTGGGCTGTAGCGCAGATGTCTGATCTTTCTTGGGGAGCGGCTGAGGCAGCCGATTTGTTAGGTCCGATCGTTCAGCATATCAGGACTCAGCCAGTGTCTCGAGGTGGTCCTAGGAGCGGGCGATCGAAGATGGCTTCGGTTCTAGCCCGTGGTTTTGACATAAAGGAGACGTCAGCTGAGCAGCGAGTGCGGATCTTCATTCTGATTCTCATCTCCATGACTCTTTCTCCTGATAGGAGTTCACGTGCACTCCTTTTCTACCTCCCTTCTTTAGTCAGGATCAGTGAGATAGGATCCTTTAGCTGGGCCAGCCTCGGATACGCCGACCTTCTCTTGTCGTTACGTCATGGCTGTAAGCAGCTGAACGACGGGTCTCCCGTCACTGTCTACGGTCTATGGAGAGTCGTAGAGGTGATGATCTTTTCCTTTTCTTGTTTTATTTTAATTTGTTCGACTCATGTGCTCAAAGATTACTTTTCATTGCAGCCATGGTTCTACGAGTACTTCCCAGGATTGGCTCCTTGACGGCGTCGTGGAGCGGTTCATGACTTCCCTGTCGGGGCCAGCTGGCGTGATCGAGGAGAGTCACGGGTGGAGTCTGTCTCTGCGCTGCGCGGGCTGCTACGCCGAGGCACCTCTTCTGTTGGCGTAAGAATTAGTTTTGTTGCCTGTTATTTTCTCTCTGACGTTATTTCTGGTGTTTCATGCCAACTTTTTATGGTCTTCAGGTTGCCATTGATGTCCAGTATCGTCCTTGGGCCGGGATGACTAATCTTCCCGAGGCCTTGCATCTTTCAGCGCACCGCACCATTTTGGTTGGTACCGGACGCTTTGTCTGGTATTTGGGGGAGCGTGTCGTTCGTCAGCATAGCGGTGATCGCTTTGTGGTGCCCTCATCTCCACCGGAGTCGATGTTGGACTGCGTTTTCTTAGGGAGTTGATAAACAGAGGAGAACACTACACTTTTCCTTGGCAGGAGCTTGTGCACATGGAGGGTGATTACGCGCAGGACTTGCTTCCCTCTCTGGCTCCTCCACCCCGCCTTCTTGAGGTATGATTTCTTTTGAGGAATTTTGTTACTAGTCTCTGTTTAAATAGTCGAATAACTTGACTATTCAATCGTATTTTCAGACGACTGTTCGCCCTGTGGGGAGGATCGAGATTCCGCCTCAGTCTGTCCGCTACCCAGGGCCGATTGGTATTACCGAGGACCATATTGCTGACGCGCCAGAGGGTTACAGACAGGCGCAGGAGTCTCTGCCCGAGGTTTTTGAGCCGGTAAGTTTTTGATGCATTATTCATCCTTTTAACACCGCTTGTTACTGATTTTTCTTTGTTTTGTTCTCATCCTAACCTCTCGGAGATGGTGGGATTCATGAGCTGGTTGACGCTCTGAAGTACTGCATCGTCAAGCTTCGGCGTGGTGCGAGTTGTCGGAGCAGTTCTTGCGATGTTCTTGAGGTATGCTCATTTTTTCCACTTTTACCATTTGTTTTATTTTGCATTGTTGACGCCTTTTGATTTTGTATATTTCAGGAGCAACGGAGGTCCCGCTCGCGCTCGAGGCAAAGAGGCTCGGACGAGGAGGATCTTGGTCGTGGTAGACGATCTCCTGTGGTTTATCGGCATTCTCAGTCTCAGCGAGAGCCTCTGATTACTCAGCCGTTTCAGGAGGTTTAGTGGCAGCAGCCTCAGTCTTCAGGGTTAGGGGTAGCGGCAGTCGTTTTCACAGCCTGAGTTTAGGCCTGTTTTGACTCCCGTGGATCCTGGTTTATTTTCAGCTCCATCTTCTGGGATTCCTCCATCGGTGTCGGGCTTGTTCTCAGTTCCAATGTATGGGACGATGCCTCAGCCGACGATTCCCGTGTCTTTGAGTCAGTCTACACCGTTTGCCAGTTGGACGGGTCCTGCTTTGAGTTTGACTATTGCTGGATTCACAGGGACTAGTAGGGACACTACTCCCCGTACTCGGATGATGGCGGGACTCTTTGGCTCATCGTTCCCGTATTCACAGGCTGGAGATGATACTGACCCTAACTCTTCTAGTTTTGCAGACTTTTGACCGAGGGTCTTTATTTGTACATACTGTGATGACACTTGACGCTGTTTATTTATTATGACTCATTTTGTATATCATTCATAGTTTATGCATTTATTAGTGTGTGTTAGTGTGTTCTTGAGACTCATTGTGTGTGATCGTGTATTTATTAACGACGCGACAAAAAACGTAAGTGGAGTAAGTGGAGGGTACCGACCTTCCCCAAAAGAAAAAGAAATAAAAAGACAAGAAAATAACATATAGAATAAATATAAGTAAATATATAAATGATAAAGTAAAAAATAGAAATAAAATACTAAAGTAATGAATAAATAAATAATAAAAGTGAAATGATAAAAATAAAAATAATAATAAAAAAGAAAAAAAAATAAAAATAAAAAGTTGTGAATTTTATTAGGAATGAAACTCTTAGAAAACTGAAAAATAAACGGTGAAGATGAAATACTAAAAAAAATCCGGATAGATACAGGAAAAGATAAAAAAAGAAAACGCGTGGGGTGCCGCGACACGGCACTGTACACCGTGTCACGGCAAAATCTGTCGTGTCGCGGCGAAAAATCACGTGACACGGTGGGATTCCCCGTGTCACGGTGCGCGTATTCTACAACGGTATGGTTTACGCGTACGAAAAGATAAATTCTGAGTAGTTTCGAGCGCTTTTGGTATAAAATAGGACCATTATATTCGTGATATGCATAATTACGAAACACAAAATAATTAGAATTTCATATTTCAATAATAATGTCTCAGAATTTTGATAATACATTGCACGACTGGTCTTATTCTTTGACCAATGCTGACAAAAGAGAGTTAGAATTGTTTCATGTCAGGGGTTTACTAGCCCTGAGGCATGTGGCGATTGAACATGATTTTCTTAGGGCAGCATTAGACTATTGGAGTCGAGAAACACATTGTTTCAAATTTGATTACGATGAAATCTGTCCCCTGCCGGAGGAATTTGGTGCAATCTTTGGATTTCCTGCTAGAAATATTATTTCCATACCTACCCTACGTGAATATTATTACCAAGATTTTGAACGCCATCTGAATCTAACATATCCAGATTTAAATAGAATTGTGTGTGGTAATGAGGTAGACTTAGAAAAACTTGCAAATTTATATTTTAATGGCCCTATCTCTAAGTCTTATCATGTATATCGTAGAAGGGCATATATTTTTTGCATGTTTAGCAAGCTTTTACTTGCAAACGGTAGGGTAGGACATGCTTGTCTAGCGTCTGTGCTTGAACATGTTGAATTTGGGAGATCTCCCATGCCTACGTGCCTTGGAGAAACATTTCGTGGCCTTGACGAAGCAAAAGCTGACCGGAAAGCCATAAGGAAGGGCTCTCTGGTATTGCTGCAGGTAAAAATATGCTCCGAGTAGCCCCCGTGACACAAAACAGGCACCATGTCACGGTGGCTCTCTGCCGTGACACGGTGAAGCCTGCCGTGTCACGGGAATCTGCATCATTTTTTTTATTTTTTTTTATTTTTGCAGATTTGGTTGATGGAGCGTTTAGAACTATTTGAAGCCCCCGACGATGTTGAAAAATATGGCCCTAAAAATCTAGTCTGCAGGAAGAAGAATTACTCTGTGAACATGTCGTATGAAGACTGGAAAAATTTCTTTGCAAAGAGAGAATTTTATATTCGTTGGGTGGTGCCTTGGTGGAGGCTTACTAGGATGGTTGGTACGAATGATATTCCGTATTACCGTGTTCTTAGTATCTCAAAACTGACTTTTTACTGTCCTTCTCGACTGATGCGGCAGTATGGACTTGAACGAGTAGTTCCACGCTATAACGATAGTCCTCGTGAAGTATTGTTGCATGAAAGTAACGTTCACAAATACGAGACTTATTGGATTGGAAGACCTTTGTGGACCGTTTCTGCAAGTGACCAAGCTCCTCCTCCTTTATCTAGTGCATACAAGGCATGTTTGAACCCTAGAAGTAGGAGGGAACGATTTGGATCACGCAAATCTGATGTGAAGAGTCGTCTTGGAAAAAAGAGAGCACCTCCTAAAGATCGTCTAGGTCCAAGAACACAAGGGATTGAGTTTAAGACTCCTATAATGCCGAAAAGGAAGAATTATGTGAAAGGGAAGGGTAAAGAGAAGATGATCTATAGAGAGAAACAACCGAAGAATTTTAAGAAAGGTTAAAGGGGTGAAAGTTCGACTAGGGGTGTGACGGTTCGGGCTACAAAAGACACATTAATGGTAAAGGCCGACCTGGTTGAAAAAGAGAATGAGGTTCCTAAGGTGAGGAGGGATTAGATCAGTATCGCTTTGCTTTTATGATTTATAATTTTTTATTTAAAATAAGGCGTATGATGCCAATAATTGTAGTCACATTTATTTCAATAATAGTAGCATATTTATTTTAGCCTTAAATAAAAAATTACAATGACTTTTTTTTTTTATTTATTTATCCGAGTCAAGGAGTCGGACGCAATGGAAGAATGAAAATTAAAAAACATCGAACAAATAATGAATTCGCAAAGACTAAAATTGGGAATCTAAAATTCCACCGTGCCACGGTGAAAATTTCCGTGACACGTTGGAAATTCCCGTGTCACAGCGTTTATTTTTTTTTTTTTTTTGCCAGGTCCACCGTGCCACGGTTGACTCTACCGTGACACGGTGGAATGTCCCGTGTCGCGGCAGAAATCTTTTTTTTTTTTTTTGTCGTGACGCAATGCTGAACTGGCGTGTATACTTGATCGACGGAGGGAGGATTTTTATTTTTTAAAGTGGCCGGGCACCCTTGAGAGGTTGCCTACGTATCCTTAAAAAGGAATCAGGCCAAATGTAGCTCTATTGGGTCATGAACCCATGTGACTAGGCATAGAATTTCTTGAGTTGATCCAAGTTGGTTAAATTGTGGAAACCGTTACCGTCCATGTCTACCAATTGTGTCGCTCCGCCAGACAAGATGGCTTTAACAATGTACAGGTCCGACCAATTCGGTCTGAAATTTGCTCTTGGATCTAACACATTTTTACGAAGTGCCTTAAGCACCAGGTCACCCTCTTTGATGTTCCTAGTCTTGACTTTTTTATTAAAATGTCGCGACATACGCTGTTGGTAGGTTTGGACATGATGCAAAGCTGCCAAGCGTTTTTCATCGAGTAAGACTAGTTCATCATATCTTGCTCTAATCCAGTCGACTTCATCTAGTTGACTTTCCAACGCAATTCGTAGAGAAGGGATTTCAAGCTCTATTGGTTGTACAGGTTCAACTCCATAGACCAAAGAGAGAAGGGTATCCCCCGTTGATGTACGAACAGAGGTTCGATAACCCCAAAGGGCGAAATGTAGCTTACTTGGCCAATCCTTGTAATTTTCTGTCATCTTTTCGATGATAGTTTTCACATTTTTGTTGGCCGATTCGACTGCACCATTTATTTGTGGTCTGTAAGGTGACGATCTGTGATGTTTGATATGATATTTCTGTAATAATTCCGCGCATTCGGCTTGGAAATGTGTTCCATTATCACTGATCATCTCATGAGGTACCCCATAGAGGCATATGTTATTTTTCTCGATGAATTGAGCTACGTGTTTCGCCGTTAGCTTAGCATATGAGGCTACTTCGACCCATTTGGTGAAATAGTCGATCGCTACGAGGATGAATTCAGGCCCTCCTCCTTGTCCTGGTGGCGTTATTTTTCCAATGATGTCGATGCCCCAAGTGGAGAAAGGCCATGGAGAAGTATATGTGTAGAGAAGCGAAGGTGGAACATGCTGTAAATTTGCGTAGACTTGACACTTCATACATTTCTTGACGTATTTGTGACAATCTCTCTCCATAGTAGTCCAATAATAACCTTGTCGTTGAATCTTTTGGACTAAAATCTTTGCATTCATGTGCGTTCCACATATACCGGCATGGAGGTTTTTCATGGTTCTGTGTGCTTCTTTCTTCGCTATGCATAAGAGATTTCTCCCCATTGCGGTTCTCTTGTGGAGTTCTCCCCTGATGAGCACATACTGTGAGGCCAGAAGCCTCAAAGCACGGCGTGCCTTTTTATCAGTATTAGGAGGGTATTCTCCTCTTGTCACATAATTAAGGATATCTGTATACCATAGCTCTTCATCTTCTTCTTGTGGTTCTTGTTCATCGTCGAGTGCGTGAACATAAGCCGGTTCATATCTTCTTTCTATAGTCAACGACATTCTGATTGTATCCGTTGGAATTCGCACCATTGATGCTAATTTAGCTAGTGCGTCGGCGAATTGGTTTTCTTCTCACGGCAAATACGTATATTCCACTTCATCTAGTTGCTCCGTGAGAGTTTCTAAATGAGCTTGATACGTAGCGAGACTTTCACTTCTCACTTTCCATCTCTTGGAGATTTGGTTAATGATTAGTGAAGAATCACCGTAGATTTTGAGCTTCTTAATTCCCAAGGCAACAGCTGTTTCTAACCCCAAAATACATGCTTTATATTCTGCGGCATTGTTGGTGACATCAAAGTCGAGCTTCATGGAATTGGGATGTGCTCTTCATTGGGTGATACAAGCAAGACTCCTACACCACATCCTTTTTGGTTTGAAGCTCCATCGAAATAGAGCGTCCAGCTATCATCTTCGGTCATGAGCAAATCTTCGTCAGGGAAATCGTACTCATCTTCTTCTTTCTCAACTTCTTCTAGCGGAAAGTCTGCTAGGAAGTCAGAAACCGCAGAACCTTTGATGGCTTTTTGTGGTACAAATTTCAAGTCAAACTGAGCAAGATTGACTATCCACCTTGATAATCTGCCATTGAGTGTTTCTTTTTCGAACAAGTATTTGAGAGGATCCATCTTGGACACGACATGCACTGTATGAGTGAGCATGTAATGTCTTAGTTTTTGTGAGGCCCACACAAGTGCGAGACATAATTTTTCAAGTGGTGTGTACCGTATCTCATATCCTTGAAGCTTATTACTCAAGTAGTAGATTGCATTCTCCTTGCTTTCAATCTCTTATGCTAGCATTGCCCCCATTGTTTCTCTTGTGACCGTAAGGTAGAGTCGAAGAGGAAAGTCATGTATTGCTGGCGCTAGCACGGGTGGGTTTGCCAGGTACTCTTTGATTTTGTCAAAAGATTTTTGGCAATCATCATCCCATGTGACTGGGACATTTTTCTTAAGCTTCTTGAATATAGGTTCACATATCGCCGTGAGTTTTGATATGAACCTACTTATATATTGCAACCTTCCAATGAAACCTCGAATCTCCTTCTCATTCTTGGGCGGTGGCATGGCCATGGTCGCTTTTACTTTTGTGGGATCTATTTCGATCCCTTGAGAACTGATCACATATCCAAGTAATTTTCCTGACGTGACTCCGAATGCACACTTTGCTGGATTTCATCTCATGTTGTACTTGCAGAGTCTTTCAAAGAACTTGCGAAGTGCAACGATGTGGCCTGGGCGATCTTTAAACTTAACGATAATATCATCGACATAGACCTCCACCTCTTTGTGCATCATGTCATGTAACAATGTCGTAGCTTCTCTTTGGTAGGTGGCACCCGCGTTTTTCAACCCGAATAGCATTACAGTATAGCAATATGTACCCCATTGTGTGATGAATGTGGTTTTCTCCATATCTTCTTCAGCCATCAATACTTGATTATATCCGGCGTAGCCGTCCATGAATGATAGGAGTGCATGGTTTGTTGTGTTATCGACCAGAATGTCAATGTGAGGTAGAGGGAACCCATCTTTCGGGCTTGCTTTATTGAGGTCCCTGTAATCAACACACATTCTGACCCTTCCATCCTTCTTTGGAACTGGAACCACATTTGCTATCCATTCTGGATACTTAGATTCTTTGATGAAACCTGCGGCCAACTGCTTTCTGATTTCTTCTTTGATTTTGAGAGCCACATCCGGTTTCATACGGCGCAACTTTTGCTTGACAGGCTTCATACTTGGAATGAGTGGTATCGTATGTTGAGCTATATCCCTGTCAATTCCTGGCATATCTTGGTATGACCAAGAAAATACATAAACAAATTCACTAAGCAAGTTAATTAGCTCTTTGCGTTCATCTTGACTTAGAGTTAATCCAATTTTTACTTCTTTAACAACCGTATCATTGGAAATGACACGCATTGTAAGCAAAGGTACTCATTTTATTGAATTCATTGGCTAATACATCAAGAGGGGCAAGGTCAGCTGCGACCTCACTAGAAAGAGAAGGCTCAACAAGAGATTCAGGATTGAGCTCTATAACAGAAAGAGGGTCGGCCTTAGACTCTAAGGACTCTTCTACAAACTTAGACTCAGACTCGGACTTGGACCCAGACGACTCAGACTCATCAAACATAGGACCTTCGCCAGCGGTTATTTCCAACTTCTCTTCGCTTGGTGTAGTAATCCTTAATGTCTTGCTCCACCCCTTTGAAATATTATCAGCTCGGACGATTAACTCGGAGGGGTCAAAATCCTTGTTTTCTATGATAGCTTGAACGAGCTCGGAGTTATCATTGCAGACGGGCTTAGACTCATTCTTTAATGTTCATAGCATGGGAAATCTTCCCCTTCTTTAATGTTTTGGCCATTGAGGGTGAATGGATATGGATCCATGGCCATCTCCGTCTTCGTGATTCGAGCATTATTGAGAGCCTTCATCTTCAATAGAGCTTGTTTCACATCTTCTTTTGTTGGCTTGAATCCCAAGCCAAAAGTATCCTTCTTGAGTGCACCAGGATGGCCCCAAAGTTCGGCCATTTTCTTTTTGAGTCCGAGGGTCATTCCAGGGAAATGCCCTTGCTTCTTCAGAATGGCATTAATATTGGTGTTTGAATAGGGATCGAAGTCGAGATGGCACTTTTCCTCTTCTTCAAACACGAGAACATCATCGAGTGAAAACCCCCAAAGATCTTCGTCTTCTTCGTCGTGTTCGACATGGACGATAGGAGTGTCGATAACTTGAATGGGCATAGGAGAGGCATCAATGGTAATTGGAACCCCTCCAACTATGGCTTTCACCTTCTGGTGCAACGATAATGGAATCGCCTTTAGCTCGTGAAGCCAAGGGCATCCTAATAACAGATTGAAAGAGGCCTTAATGTCCACCACCTGAAATTTGGTGCGACGTTCAATGGCCCCAGTAGCTATGTTGAGTATGATAGTACCCACGGCTTGACGGCGAGTATTATCATAAGCTCGAATCCCTTGAGTAGAGGGAATCAGTTCTTCATTCTTTATGCCCAACTTCTTTGCAGTGCGGAGTGGGCATACATTGATTGCAGAGCCGTTATCAACCAGGCTCATAGGAACATTCATCTGCCTACACACCACAGTGAGGTGTAAGGCCTTATTATGTTGATCCCCTTCCGGGGGCAGATCCTTGTCAGAAAACGAAATCAGATTGCTAGTACTTGACAATTCAGTAGTGAGAAAGTTGACCAGTCCTTGAGGAGTCATCTCATCATCAACTCCTATTTTCACCAGAGCATTCATCACAGCCTTTCGATGCTCGTGGGAGGTGGCCAAAAGCTTCCATACATTCATCTCCACCTTTGTCTTTTGCAATTGTCTGACCACATCGCTATTCACAGGGTCGATGGGATAAACTATCAGATGTGATTGTGGTGGAGGTGGAGGTGGACTAGGTTGTTGTAACCGTCCACTTATGGTGAGAACCTTGACCTCAAAGTCTCCCCAAACATCTTCACTTGTGCCAAGAGATGAACAGGCTATATCCTTGAGATAGACGTCTTCATCGTCACTATCCCAAATTCCATTCACTTCTTCAGAACTCGAGATAAATACAACTTCCGACAGAGGTTCATTCACATGTTGAATGAGTATTGACAGATCAAAGGAGACTTCATCTCCCATGATAGCCAAAGCATCAGAAAGAGGACCTTTTTGAATGTTAGGCTTCTTGCCCCCTGGAGGGACAGGAAGTTGATTAGCATCAATTAGGTCTTGGATTGCATCTTTCAACCTCCAACACTTCTCAGTATTATGACCCTTTCCTTGATGAAACTTGCAATAAGCATTGGGGTCATAGCTAGCGGTCCTATTCTCTGGTCGAGGTTCTAGAAATGGCCCGATTGGCATAATCAGTCCTTGACCATGCAAACGGTCATAAGCAGCATCATAAGTCATTCCCAAAGGCGTGTAAACCCTCCTTTGCCTTTGAAATCTTTGAGGAGGAGCATTAAGGGCCAGCACATCATTGATATTGATATTGTTGGTAGCATTATTGGGCTTGGAAGACGAAGAAGAAGGAGTGTCGTTCTTCTTGTTTTTCCAAGTGCTGTTATTATTATTGCTACCAACAGTCTTCATTAGTTCATCCTCGATATTGATTCCAATATCGTATACAGCTTCAAAGGTACTCATAGGCAGAAACTTCAAGTGTTGCTTGTACTTATGAGTCAGATTGGCAATGAACAAGCGAACCATCTCCTTTTCCTTGGGGGGATCCACCAAGAGCGCGGCTGTTTCCCTCCACCTACTTAAGTAAAAAGTGAAGCCTTCATTCTCTTTCTGTTTGAGAATGGAGAGTTCACGTTCAGAAGTCTTGGCCTGAATGTTACACTTGTAACGATTCATAAAGCTTTCAGCAACATCCTCCCAAGTCGCGACATGTTTAGATTTCAAAGAGTAGAACCATTGTTGACAGGAATGCTCCAAGGAAAGAGGGAACACTGTAGGGAAGAGTGTCACATCTACTCCCTTAAGAGCCATAGTTGTAGAAAAAGCCTTTAAATGGAAAAGCGGATTATCAGTAGGCTTGAATTTGGGAATGTCAGCAGTGGAAAACTTCTGAGGAAGCTTATCCCTTATGGACGAAGAGGTGACAGGCTGTTCCACATAAGTGAATTCTTCAGAAATCTTGCTCATCTGTTCCTTAATCTTGTCCATTGCAGCGGTAGTGACGTTGTTTTGATTGTCTTGCTCTACCGTGTTGACTCTAGTGGTGAGAGTTTGCATCATGTTAGACAACATTTCAATTGTCTTGTTGATGTTCTCGTTGTCTTCCTTAGAAGCCATTGGTTGAAATTAGACTGGAGATGGATCTTGTGGAGATGATTGTGGTGGTTTCCTTGTACGCCTCTTTGGTATAAGAGGTTGTTGAGGTATTGACTCGAACTGTAACAATCTACCCCTGCTTCTTGACCAAGTGTTGTGACACCGAAACAAACACACCTTTAATGACCAAACTTAACCTTAACCTATCCGGATAAAAAAATGAATTTTAAAAAAAAAACTATAATTTTGAAATTCTATTTGTTTATTATTTTTTTTTATTTTTTTTAAAAAAAATGGGAGGATACTATACGACTTACTCCGAAAAAAATACTACACAAAAAAAAGACTACCCTAAAATACGGTCAAAAAGTGGTGCGCGACTAAGGAAAAAAAAGTGTGTGAACACGATATGTGAGTGATTAAGTGAGGTTATGGACGCGTGTTTTGACCGTACAGCTAGACATGACACCAAACTGGACACATAAACCGCACAAAACTGAAAAAAGACTGACGGGACACTGTTCCTGGGCACCGTGTCACGGTGCTGACTGTCGTGACACGGTACAGTCTACCGTCAGACGGTAGGAAGCCCCGTGTCACGGCACTGTTCACCGTGGCGCGACAGAACATGCCGTGACACCGTGCACAGTTCCAGGTCAGTTTTGTGACTTTCCCAGATTTTAATCGATTTTAGGTCCGTACTAGTTACTATGTGAAAATAAAAACCCTCGGTCATGGTTAAACAAATGAGTAAACACATGAAGGTTAGCATCAAACAACCACATAGCATTTAGGCACGATGATGTAAAAAAAGTTCGCAACCTAGAGTCAAGATCTATGTTCAACTATTGGTCAAGCTTTGGGTGTCAAAGGGTACCATGGTTAAGAGTTTGGATGCGTTAGCAAGGCAGCCTCCCTTGAGGGTGTATGCTAACGGGCGGCTCCGCGAGTTCGTGATGAAATGGAACTCGACTCCGTGGTTTGGGTGGATTTAATAACTCGGATGAACCCTTATTGCCATGAGCGTTTTTGGGTTGATAGAGCTTAAATCCCCCGGGGCTAAGACGCATGTAGAACACATACGTTTTTTCAGAAAAATCGAAGGAAGTTGACTTTGAGAAGAGAAAATAGGCCACCGGACTGATTTTAGGACCGTCGTGACACGACAAAAATTCTCGTGCCACGGTACTGTGCACCGTCAGACGGTGCACTGTACCGTGACATGGCAGATTTTGCCGTGGCACGGCAGTCAAAATATGTGACTGGTGCCCTGTTTTCCTTCGTGCGCAACCAAGTTATTCAATTTTTCCTACGGGACAGACCTAAATGCGACGTTAAAACGTCTATGCATATGCAAAAATGCCAAATTAATCACAGGAATATTTTTTCAAGAATCTTTCAAGTCTCATCCACTCATCTTAATTAAATACCGATCACTCAAATCGATAAATAACCAAGAATCCTCCCTAGTGAAGCCGCCAAATTGTAGGCGTCGTTTGAAGTGCGCCTACGTAAAAAGCATGTGTGAATATGCTTGGCACTCATAGGAAGTGGGAATTGACATAATACGATTAGGGACAAATAAAGTAGGGAGCCGCCAACAAGTTTTTAAGGAACTTGTAAACCGTTCACAGATCATAAAAGGCAACCACAATAAAGGGACAACGAAGGCAACAACGATTGACCTGTGAAGGTTACACCCCATTCATAATCCATGAGATTATTAACTCCATATGGTTCGGAACCACGAAAGGAGGATCGGGGATGATGGTACGAAGTGAGTCATGGAGTCACATTCGCCCGTATTGGCCTCTACTCGATTCTTATAGTGAAAAATAATTCTTGCGATCTCAAAGGCATACAAACAAAAATTAATTTGCTCCAAAATATTATTAAGCTAAATTGGTTTAATATTAATGCAACACGTTACTCTAAAATATTGTGATCACTTGATTAAATAACAAGATTAAAAAGGGTCCTAAACCGGTTGTCCAAATTATCTTATTAGGCGTGATTTTCAATTACATATTCCCTTTAAACATGCAATATGGTGATCAATAAATATAATAAAATAAACATTAATATTGGAAGCAATTTAACCATAATTCCAACAATATAAAATCGTTAGAAAAATAATAGAAATAAAAGGAACATAATCCTTACTTTGATTCTGTTTGTTTGCAACTACAAAATAATAAACGAGTTAATAACTTCAAGGAAATAATAATAAAACAATAATTAAATTAAATTAAAATAAAGTAGATTTGATTTGGGGCCAAACCCTCAAACAGTTCTACCTTTCACGCCTTGGCTTAAGGACAGAACCACGAGTAAAGTATGGACTCCTTGGAGTACTTGAAGAAGGAATTTTGAAATAAGAAGGGTAGGCTAGTGTTTAGACTAAAGAATAGAAGAGAGAAAAATCAACTAGAGAATTAATTGATGCCCCGTACATCAGAAATGAGGGGGTATTTATAGAGAAAATGTGCTGAGGGAGCACACGAAACCCTAAAATGATAAAAACCCTAAAAAAGTATCCCGCGACATGGAAAACTGTACCGTGACACGGGAAACGACCCCATCGTCAGACGCGAAACATTCCCGTGAAACGGTGCATTTTTAATGTGACGCGGGAAATTTTTAGTAAACGGGGAAGAAAACGCGTTAAGGGTTTACGCGGAAAAGACACGAAAATTCCCGTGTCACGGGAAATCCCACCGTCAGACGAGTATGATTCCCGTGACACGGTGGGTACCTGCCGTGGCGCGGGAATTCCCAACCCGCTTTTCCGTCTTAATACATTTTTAACCCTAATTTCGTTCAGCATTTTAAGTGTCGATTGATAATTTCGGGTCTTTTTCTGATTTATTATTATTTGGGCTAAAATAAGAAAATAATTAAATTAATAAAAGGTTTGGGCCAAAATATAAATAAAAAATTTGGGCTGAAATTAAAACTTTGCTTTTACCAAACATCAAGAGTAATCCATGGACTGTTCAAAAATATGAATTTAATAAAATACGATTTTTTAAGCACTCTCGGGATTAAATACTGAACCCGACCAATAGTGGCGGCGAAGCCAGAGGCTCCCTTGCTTGCTTACCGGACAAGAAAGATTAGCCTTAGACCCACTAATGGACTATAACGAGCTGAATAAAGCCCTGAGTGACTCTTGGCTGCCTTCAATGATAGACGCAATTACTTTGACTACTTTATTCTTACGAAACGAGCCAATAAAGAGTGGAAATAGAGACGGATTTGAGACTACCGACGTCTTTAGTGCTAATACATAGAGCAGCCGGGTAGTGGAAAGAGTGTTTCCTCCTTTTCTCCGTGTGTATTGAATGATGGAAATCCTAGAGATTGAAGACGGAAGCTTGCTCATGCGGCACTCTTATAGGAAGTTCAGGATAAAATCTTATAGGTCAATGAAATCTTCATTCTTATCTTTCTTGTCTAAAGTCAGTGACAACGAAAATTCCCGAGAAAACGCAAAAAGGCCGAATTGGCATTATCTTATTGAAAAAATTCTTTTCAGCTATCGGCAGTGGCATTATCTCTTGTTGTCCATCCGTGGGGAAGGACAACTTGTTGTTCGGCCAACAAGGGGTCTAACCTTGTTACAACTTGCTCTTCCAGGGTCTCCTTAAGACATTCCAAGACTTCCTCCCGGTAGTTTTCCTCACTAATCCCAAATGGATAGGTGCCAGTCATATGCCGAAGCCTAGCAACGCGCCAAACCATGAGAGTTAAAATCTGGCGGTGAAAAGTTGTTCATCATCGGGTTTGGTTTTGGGGAGACATTTTTAGGTGTCTACAACTTGTCCCCAAACGTGGGCTGTAGTTGGTTCGCTTGTCCCCGAACGTGGGCTGTAGATGGTCTGCTTGTCCCCGGATAAATTTTATCAAAATAAGAAAACGCATGGAAAATTATTTCTAGCGCCATACGTCAGCTCTGTCGCCAGGCGACAGAGTGCAGCGTCTGGCGACAGGGGCGTGTTTGGCGTTGCGGTCGTGTTTTATTCTTTTCGAAACTCTGATTCGTTTTTTATCATATCCGGCTGATTTTCATTATAAATAGCGTCCTTAGACCTCCGTTTTTAATCACGAACAAATATCAATTCTTATCAAGAAATTCTTGATATCTTCTCTCTCTCTTTTCTAAACTACCTTTTCTCATACAAAATTCCGCATTCACAAGATCTAGACACACCTAGCCGAATTCGAAGTTGCCTTCGCCCTAGACGTGAAAGGTTTTAAATTCTGAGGGTTTGGTCCCAAATCTCTATTTCAATAAATTAATTAATTTAATTGTTTTGTTTTATTATTTTCCTTGAAGTTACTAACGCGTGTATTTTGTTATCATAAAGAGGTACGAGGCATCCAAGTAAGTGCTTTAATTTATTTATTGATATTATGATCATGTCTAGATTGTTATTATGATTCCTAATGTCATGTTAGGACGTTTTGATCTTCCTAGTATCATGTTTAGGGAAATTTTTAATATCAAATATGGCAATTGTGATTCCTGTGATGCTTCCTATTTTCTTTCCTAATAGCATGTTAGTATCATGTTAGGGTTAAAGCTTTGATTTTTATTGTTTAGTGACATGCTAGGGTTTGTGATTAATCTTGTTAGTATCATGCCTAGGATCTTGCTATTATTATGCGTTAACATGATTATTTTGATTATTATTATTATGATGATTATTATATTATGTTGTTTGATATTTATTTTTATTGTTTGATCACGCCTTTTATGCATGTTTAAAGGGAACTGGTACTTGTAATCACGCTTAATAAGATAATTAATAATCTTGTTTAGGGCAATTTGATTATAATTCAAGTGATCGCCAATAATAGATTTATTTGTGCATCGATATTCAACCAACATAGATAAAAACAGGTTTAGGGTAAACCAATTGATTGCATGATAGTCAAGAAGCGCACATGAATACGATCAGAATAAAGTAGAGGTTTATTATTAGGGCAGGTTCAATCTCTTTTAGGTTGGATTTGTACCTTCATCCCCGGACACCAGTCATGGTTCCAGACCTATGTGAGTTAACGATCTCCTGGATCATTAAGGGGTGTAACCTTCATCTTGTGAACGGTTTACAAGTTCCTAAAACTTGTTGGCGACTCTTTTGCTCTAGCTTCCTTACCTTTGGACGCCACCATGCTTTATTGTATGATCACAGTGGGGTTCAAGTTTGGAGTAATGCTTGAAATATTCCCTACACCCGTCAGCCACCTTTTTTCCCTCCCCGTGGCGGCTGCCAATGCCCAAACAATCCCTCGACGACCTCACCCCTTCAACAACGACGATAGCTTCAAGGGTGCTCATGGGGCGGTGTTTGAGGCGAACGCGGTGGTCGTGGCGGCTTTGGCGTTCGCGATGGTGGTTTCGGTTTTTTGCAGGTTGTGCGTTGCGGGGCTGCTGCGAATTGTGTGTTGTTGCTCGCCGGTGGTCATGTGGAGATGGAGGGTGGTTTTGGTTGTTGCTGCAGTCTGCGGGAAGGTTGATTGTGATGCAGTTTGTGGCGAGGTGGAATGTGCTGCATTTATGTGTGTTGGAGTGTACGGCTACTGTGTGATGTGGTGTGTTGGAGTGTGTTGTAGTTTGTGGCGAGGTGGTTGTTGATGTGGCTACTATTGTGGAGTTGGTGGTGCGTTTGGAGGTGAAGGGGTGGTTTTCGGTGTCGCCGGCAACTGGTATGGGGAAGGGGGATAGCACTGTTGTGGTTAAGGAGGAAGAGGAAGGGTGGCTGGGATCAGAGGCGACAAGAATATGGTTGGGCCCCACTAACGGCAAACTTAACAGAAGATAGTCGGAAGTACCAAAAGGTATATTTTTAAAGTTTGATGGGTACAAAAATAAAATAAAGTTTTAAACGGGTACCAAAATTCAACAACCCCTATTTTAGAGGTACCAAATTTCAAAATTTCATCATTATTATTATTATTATTATTATTATTATTATTATTATTATTATTATTATTATTATTATTATTATTATTATTATTATTATTATTATTATTATTATTATTATTATTATTATTATTATTATTATTATTATTATTATTATTATTATTATAGGAACTGCCCGAAGCAGCAGAAGTGTGATCTCGCTGCTACGATTTCCACAATGCTGATTGTCGAGGAGATAAAGAAAAGGCAGATGATAACCTTTGTGAAATATATATCAGCCAATTTCTTCATGAGTTTAGGGGCAGCGACCTCACTAGGATTACTCAAAATGTCAGACTCCACCGTTCTATTAAACAGACTCAACGCATCCTCAAAGGCTCGACCAAGACAAAAAATGCTAGCATGTCCTAGAAGCTTTGTCTGTAATCCAACAGATTGTAATCGTGAAGCAAGAAACGCATATATAATGACGAACATCACCTGCGAAATACACACCAAGCCATCCAAACACAAATGGTATGGTGGCAAGCCGACACTGCCAATCACCAAACCCAAGCCCCGAAGTAGTTACAATACGCTCTAAGCTAGGAAGATCGAAGAGCCTCTTCGAATATGCGTTAAGCCACCTCAAAAGTACTAGGAGGACAAGTACGCAAAGCAAAATAGAGTTTAGAAACTCTGGTACATGCACTAAGCAATAACAGCTCGCATTGAGGATCATCGAGCTTAGTAACCCTGTCCATAAGCGTAATGGTCTTG
Organism: Chenopodium quinoa; assembly: GCF_001683475.1. Taxonomy (NCBI): domain Eukaryota; kingdom Viridiplantae; phylum Streptophyta; class Magnoliopsida; order Caryophyllales; family Amaranthaceae; genus Chenopodium; species Chenopodium quinoa. The sequence continues at coordinate 1,957,040 of NW_018744821.1, read as the reverse complement.
GTCACTAGGGGTGTTAAAAAAACCCGATCCGATTGTCCCGACCCGATTTCCCGATGACCCAGTAAATAGCCGATGGGAAATTTAGGAGAAAAACTTTTTTTTCGGTCGGGTACCCGACCCGGGAAAATTGCCTTCTATCCGGATTGGAACATGGGGCGCATTTTTTCAGAATCGGGTACCCGAATACCAAATTAAAATTTAAAAAAAAAATCGCTACTAAGCCCATCCCAGTTTGGATATTAGGGTTATCAATCTTCATCTCTTTCTTCGTCGTTTCTCTTGTTGTTCCTCTATCTCTCTCTTCCTTCCTTCTTCTTTGAGTTCCTTATCTGTTCTTCCTACGTCTCTATTCTCAAACTCTCAAAACCTATTCTCAATCGCCTTCTCATTTAATTCCCTCACTCTCGAATCTCGATATGAAATCTCCTACTCCTACCGCTGCTTTGCCCACCTCCATCTGAGGCTCGCTGCTCCTTCGCCTAACTCCGCCATAAGTGGTCGCTGCTACTTTTCCCAACAATGTCGCGGTGGTCGCTAGAATCAACCGTTTCCATGTTTCAACAGTTGCAGTAGCAAATATGTTCTTTTTTTTTGTTTATAAATTTATTTATTTATTTATTCGCATATGTAAGATCCAGTTGTTTAATGCTAATGCAATTTCTAATTATATTTTTTTTCCTTCTAATTCTTTGTATATTTCAAATTTTATTATTATTATTTAAACAAAGCTTTGTGTAATTGGTTATTTTGTATCTTGGTTGTTCGATTGTGTGGAGTTTGGGTAGTAGATCTAAATTGTTTTTCAATTTTTTACGTTTTAGGTGCAAATTAATTACAATCATTCAAAAATCCGGGTACCCTATGTCCCGACCCGAATAATTCGGGTACCCAGAACCCGAGTACCCGAGATATTCGGGTCGGGACATGGGAAAAATTAACAAGTACCCGGATTTGAACACCCCTATTGGTCACCCTCTGCATCTCAAGTTCATCTCCAACGCCGGGATCAGAACTAGCAGGACCACTAAGCAACTTAACAAAATGCGAAGGTCGAGCAATATTAGGCGGAAAGACACCCACAAGCCTGCTTCGATGGTCTTCTGAAGGCCAGAAAACTTCAGTTTTTTCCACGTTGAGATATAACCCAAAAAGAGGCCTGTAGACACCAAATTGTGTCTCCCCAAATCAAACCCAGTGATGAGTATCTTTCAAGTCATTGAATATCGAGCAAGGTGAAATGTTGAAGAGTCTCATGAATTCCTTTGTTTTCTAAAATATTTTAGTAAAAATAACTCATTTTTGTTTTCGAAAATCATTCATTTCGTATCCCATATATGAAAACGGTCCAATACAATTTATTTGGTCCATAATATGGGTCCAATAATTTTTTAGTTGGATGAGGCTTGAAAAATGAAAAGACCTTTCCAACGATATCTTATAATCCCGATTCCGAGTTATAACGAGGAAGTTATGGCCAAAATACTAAACTGGATCTTAAAAGAGTTTTATGGGCGACCCAATGATCATGTGGAGGGTCCATTAATATTAATTATATTCCTAAACCAATTAGGATTAAATAGAAGCTTCTATAAGTTTCTAAAAGATCTTAATTATCCTTTTTGAAAAGATAAGATAAAAGAGTTTGCAAATTGAATAAAACTTCTATTTTCGAAAGTCCTAATTCTATTCGAATTGAATGACGTTCAAAGAGAGTCAGATATTATTTACGTGCCTCATAAGTTTTATCCAAATCTTAGATGGTTGGATAACTCTTGAAAATTTAACAGATGGTTATTATTAAACACATATTAATTATAAATCATATCATAAAAGTCTCTTCTATTTTTACTTCTAGTATTCCAATGATATATTCATTAGTAGAAAAATACAAAAAGGCAACTCCCTAATGGCACCGGTTAAGGCCAAACCGGTGGCAAAAATCGGCCCAAAATTGGGCGGGTTTTTATACAAAGAGAAAAGGCACCGGTTCAGCTCAAACTGGTGCATTAAAAAAAAAACGCGCCCTAAGTCTTTCTTTCTTCTTCCTTAGCTTGTCTCTTTCATTCGCTCACTGTTTCATTCGAGAGCCGAAACCCTCAAGGATCCATTTTCATAGCGACGTCGGCCACCAACCCCACCACCACCTTCTCTTTCTTCCCTGCCCCGCCACTACCAGCCGACCACCAGCCTCGCCCTTCTCTTTCTCCCCTGCCCTGCACTCACTGTGAAGGTGTTGAAGCTCAAGGACCGTGCCCCGCCACCACCAGGCGCGCCACCACCTTAAGCTCGCCGTGCCATAGCCCTAAGGTCGCCGCGCCACCGTGCTTCTGCTGCCCTAAGGTCGCCGCGCCACCTGCTTTTGCTGCCCTCCTCCACCACCGAACTAATTTCCTCACTAATTTCAAGGTTTTTCCTTTTTTTTTTATTTCACAATTATTTTCTAATTATGTACTTATATTAATGTGTTTTGCATGTTGAATCATTGTTTGCAAAATAAAATTTAGGTTTGAATATAATTATACTCCAATTTTTCTCAATTTTAAGTTGTTTTATTAGGAATTTGTGAAAATATTAGTGATTTTTCTCAATTAGTTGGATTTTATTATGTTTAAATGGTTAATTTAAATTGTTTTGGTTGATAATTTTGAATTAATTATAGAATATATATTAACCTTGGTACTTAAATAGTTGAAATTTAGTATGTTACTTTTAATGGTTAATTTGAAGTTGTTTTGATGGATTATTTTGAATAAGGTAGAGATTAGAAACTTTGTTATTAAATTAGTTTAATTTTGGAATGTTTAAATGGTTAATATTAAATTGTTTTGATGGGTATATTTGAATAAATTAGAGATTAGTAACCTTGTTACTAAAGTAGATGGATTTTGGAATGGGTGAATGGTTACTTTTAAGTTGTTTTGATGGGTAATTTTGAAAAAATTAGAGATTAGTAACCTTGTTAGTTTAGCAATTTTGAATAAATTAGATGAATTAAAATAGTGAATACATAGTTTAGCAATTGTTAGTTCGATTAATGATGTGTTTTAGCTTATATATAAATTAGTGAATTGACATGTTATGAGAAAGAAATAGTACATATATAATATTTAACCTAATTTTTGTTTATTGTTTTTTTTAATAGATTTGTGAATTGAAGCACGAGTTTAGCTTGAGGACTACATATTGAGCTCAAGTGGGTAGTTGCTATATTGGTATGACTTATAAACTTTACTTAGCTATATTTCTTTCTATTTATCCATTTAATAAAAGTTTATTTATGAAATTGCAACTTGTGTATTGTCTAATTGCAAATAAATACAACAATATATAGAATACTTGCATCATCATATGCCTAGATACCCGTTCAAGGATTTCTCATTAGGAGAAAGTCTTTAATGTTCCCCGGTTGGGACTGTTCTTGAATGTGTACTCTCACTTAGGTGGTGAACGTATGTTTTCTTTTCGATTTTAAGGAACATCTTGGCTTACCATTTTCTCACTATGTTGTCTAGGTACATATGTGGGTAATTAATTATCTACATCGTGTACTTGGAGAACTAGGGGGAAATGCTGCCAGATTTTCCTTAAAATTGGAATGTTGACATACATTCAATAGTGAGAGGAGACATTCAAGGATGGGTTAGGTTGGAGTGATAAGGACCCTTTGGAAACATGCATTTTTTTTCACTATATGAATGGTATATTCACGTTTTGTACTTGAATTTGATTTACATAAAATATGTAGCAATTACACATTATTCATTATATGTTGCTATATATGTTTAGAGAAAATTTACTAAATGGAGAAGGATCGTGGTTGGATGTATGGTAGACGCGATACATTGGAATTTTGGAATGGGGTTCAAGAGTTTTGCGAGAGGGATTTAGCTTATCAACGCAAGTTGGGTGGCAAAGGCCTTTATTGTCCTTGTGTTGATTGTAATAATGTGCATGTGTTCGATAATGTTGAAATCATTAGAGATCATGTATTATGTCGTGGGTTTAGGAATTTATACCATGTGTGGATTTGACTAGGGGTGAGCAAAGACCCAGGGTACCCGGTACCGGATCCGGAACCGGTTAGGATCCGCCGGGTCCGGACCCAGAACTGGTCTCACCGGTTCCGGGACTGGGTATAAAATTTCGGACCCGGTTGTAACCGGTTCCGGTTCCAAATCCTAAAATTTTGGACCCGGTACCCACTGGGTACCCGGTTGTATATGATATAGTATGTGGATTGTTTGTGTTTTTAATAAATTAAAGAGTTATCTACAATCCATTTTAATTTCTAAGCCCAATTGCTTATAAAACTCTAAACCCACTATCAAACAACACCCTAAAACTTCTAGATTTTTCTCTCTGCTCTAGTATACCGGTTACCCAACATATATTGTACAAAATATATTTTAAAAAACAAAAATATGTTGAACGTAACTAATTAGTAAAATTAAAAAAAAATATTAATATTTAATATAATTAAAATAGCTTAATGTATATAAAAATATAAGTATTAAATGCTAAAAGTACAAATAAACCAAAAAAAATATTATGATTTGTATTATATTTCAACACTTATATATATAAGTGGGTACCCGGAATCGGAACCGGTACCCGGTGGAACCAATTCCAATTCCTAACTTTTAGGACCCGGTTATACCGGTTCCAATTCCGGTTCCAAATTTTAGGACCCGGTCCCAACCAATTCCGGGTCCGGATCCTAAAATTTTGGCCTGGTACCCGGTTTGCTCACCCCTAGATTTGACACGAAGAAAGTGGAGATTACAGTGAGGATCTTGATCGGAATGATGTGCGTGTTAGAAGCAATGAGATTCATATGGACGAGGAATACGAGTATGATGACTATATTGTTGATAATGGTGAGGATGGAGCCGATGATGATCAGGCAGATGAGGTCGAGGATGAACAAGTGGATGAGATGTTGCATGTTGTTGAAGGTGGAGTGTTTGAGTTATTATCGGAGGCTTCCAAAAAGCCTTTGTATCCTGGGTGCAAAAAATACTCCAAACTATCGGTCGTGCTAGCACTTTTCAACATTAAGTCGAAGCATGGGTGGACGGACATTAGTTTTACTTCTTTGTTGAACGCATTAAGTGATATGTTGCCCGATCGGAATGAAATTCCTAAGTAAGCTCATGTGTCCCTTTGGTTTGGAGTATAAGAAGATACATGCATGCCCCAATGACTGTATTTTGTATCGAAATGGGTATGAACAATTGCAGGAGCGTTCACGATGCAAGTGGTCGCGCTACAAGCACATGAGTTGCAATCCTGGTACGAAGGGACCTCCTGCTAAGGTGTTGTGGTATCTTCCCATTATTCCAAGGTTTAAGCGTCTATTCTCAATACCAAAAGACGCTAAAAACTTGAGGTGCCATGCAGAGGGAAGAAAGAAAAATAAAATGCTGAAGCATCCAGCTGACTCTCCACAGTGGAAGATTATTGATTTGAAGTTTGAGAAATTTGGTGATGAAGTTAGAAATTTAAGGCTTGGGTTGTGCACGGACGAGATGAATCCATTTGGCACTCTTAGTACCCAACACAACACATGGCCGGTACTTTTAGTGATTTATAATTTGCCTCCTTGGCTGTGCATGAAACGTAAGTATGTAATACTTTCATTGCTAATAACGGGGCCTAGGCAACTTGGAAACGACATAGATGTTTACCTTGTGCCGCTTATTGACGACTTGAGAAAGATGTGGGACGAAGGGGTTTCTGTTTTTGATGCTCATCAGAACGAGATGTTCATATTGCGTGCAGCCCTTATGTGGACCATGAATGACTTCCCTGCAAATGGCAACTTGTTTGGGTACAAGGTCAAAGGAAAAAAAGCATGCCCCATATGTATTGATGACACAGCAAGCGTATACCTTACTCATTCTCACAAAGATGTCTACTTGCGGACTCGAAGGTTCCTTAGGCGTGATCATCCGTACCGTGGTCAGAAAAAGGCTTTCGATGGAACAGTGGAAGAGGATACTGCGCCTAGACCATTGACTGGTGCTGAGATTTATGCTCGTGTGAAAGGGATACGAACGGTGTTTGGAAAATCAGAAAAAACCGTGGTCTCAACTGCTCTATTTAAGAAAGAATCAATCTTTTGGAAGCTTCCGTACTGGAGAGAATAGGACGTTAGGCACTGTCTTGATATGATTCATATAGAGAAGAATGTGTGTGATGCTCTTTTGGGAACGCTTATGAATATCCAAGGCAAAACAAAGGACAAAAAGGGTGCACAATTAGATTTGAAAGAGATGGGGATTCGTCCAGAATTGTGGCCTCAAGAAAAGGTTAGAAAGGGGAAGGAACCGAGAAAAGAATGAAGATGAAAATGTTTCGAAAAAAGGGAAGGAGAAGAGCAAGGGAAAGGGAAAGGCCAAAGATGCGTCAAAGAAGAAAGTTGAGGGTAAAGGGAAGGATGAAAAGAATTATTTAACCCCAGCTTGCTATACATTGTCAAGGGTAGAGAAACGTATGTTTTGTGCATGTCTGTACGACATTAAGGTTCCATCAGGGTACTCATCTAACATGAAAAGATTTGTAACCTTGAATAGAGAATTGAAGCTGACAAGTATGAAATCCCATGATTGTCACATTATGATGCAAGTATTCCTACCGATTGCAATCCATGGTATTCTACCAAAGCACGTGAGGGAAGCGATTACAAGCCTTTGTTCGTTTTTCAGTGCAATTTGTAGCAAAGTGCTTGATCCTTGTACACTAGATTCTTTGCAAGCAGATGTGGTTGTGACTTTGTGAAAATTTGAGATGTATTTTCCACCCTCATTTTTTGAAATAATGGTTCATCTGGTTCTTCATTTGGTGCGTGAGATTAAGTTGTGCGGTCAAATGTACATGAGGTGGTGCTACCCTTTTGAAAGACACATGGGTACATTACAAGATAAAGTACGAAACCGGGCTCACCCTGAAGGAAGTATGATGCAAGGGACCGTGGGTGAGGAGATAGGTAACTTTGTGGCGGACTACATAGCCCTTTCTCAACCTATTGGTCTTCCTACTTCTGGACATGAAGGTAGACTTGATGGTCATGGCACAATTGGGTCGAAACGAATGTCACCTGACCGAGATCAGTTCTTACAAGCACACCTTTATATGTTGCACCATGTTTCAGATGTGCACATGGCTAGTTTGCATGACAAATTTCCATCAAAAGGTGAAAGGGCACTAATGTAGTTGCATAATAAGAGGTTTGTTAATTGGTTTCGTGATCGAGTAATGAGTCGATTGGATGATACTAATGTGACCGATACAGTGCGGTGGCTTGCGTACGGTCCTTGGGATGATGTTCGTTCATTTGAGGGATATGACATCAACGAGTACACTTTTTGGACCGAGGGTTGTGATTTGAAATCTTCCTCCACCCAAAATAGTGGTGTAACGCTTGTGGCATCGTCAAGGGAGTTTGCAAGTGCTAAGGATAAATCACCTGTCGATGCAGAATTGTCATACTATGGTCGAATTCAAGAAATATGGGAGCTTGATTATTGTAACTTTACGGTTGCTCTTTTCAAGTGTAAGTGGGTTGATAATATCAGGCGTAACGTCAAATATGAGGACTTTACTCTTTTAGATCTTGGCCACTTGAATGATAGTGCGAAACCATTTATCCTTGCATCTCAAGCTAAGCAAGTGTTCTATGTAACTCACCCAGTCGATTCAAAATGGTCTATAGTGCTAGCTGGCAATAGAAGAATCCTAGGCATTGGAGATGTTGAGGATGAGGAAGAATATGATGCGTTTGATGATTCTGCACCTTTCACTGTTCCTAGACCTGTTGTACTAAATGACATAGAAAACGAAGCAGGTTATATGCGAACAGACCACGACGAAGGAATTTCAGATCGAGGTAGTATGATTAAAAGTTAGTAATGGTTTCATTGCAAATATAGTTTAGTTATCATGTATATATGAGCATAAGTAGGCGAAAATAACCATAAATGACATAAATGAGCTTGTATTTGACCCAAATCCTTTGTTTTGTATATAAACTAACATACTTCTAATTTGAAATTGCCTAAGTGTACTCATTTTCATGCATATACAAGGTTATAGGACCATAAGTAGGTGAAAATGGCTTAAATGATCTTCTACTTAACCCGATTCCTTTTTTTTGTGTATGAACTAACATTTAATCATTCTATGACCTCATATTAATTATATTTAACATGTTTGCAGTTTGAAATTGCCTAAGTGTACTCATTATCATGCATATACAAGGTTATAGGACCATAAGTAGGTGAAAATGGCTTAAATGAGCTTCTACTTAACCCAAGTCCTTTGTTTTGTGTATGAACTAACATTTATTCATTCTAACAACCCATATTCATTATATTTAACATGTTTGTAGTTTGAAATTGCCTAAGTGTACTCATTTGCACTCATACTTTACTATACACTAATATTGTTTTATGATTGCTTTGACAGGTGCTTATATCTCATGGAGGACGATCATGACCCTCATTGTGTAGAGGACATTGATGATGATGAGTATGAGGATGAGTACTAGGATGAGGACGAGGATGAGCCTTATGATGTGAACAAGGAGGATGACTTGGGTGAGCCAGAGGATCAGGCTCAAGATGAGTTTGAGCGTAGGCTTGAAGAATTTGAAATTTCAGTTGAACGTGAACCGCTATTGAAAATACAGCATGTGAGATTGTTGGTGAGAACCCGACTCCTGAAACTCATGGCCAAGGACAAGATCAAAACAACACAGGTGGTGGAGGGGGGGGTAAAGGCACCGGCTCAAAGAAAGGGAAGGGGTCCGACGAGAAGTTTTAAGAAACCGGACGGTCCCATGGTCATGGAGTATGACAACAACGGCCAACCCGGGGCCAAATGGCGTCGACAATATGCTAATCAGGTTAGCATGTGTGCGCAGAAAATCTCCATTACACTTGTAATGCGGCAAGTACCTTCGGGTTTGATTCAAACCTTTTGGGATGATACAAGGGTAAGTGTGTTTTTGGCACATTTAAACAATTTAAGAAACCTTAACCTTATGGTTTTTAGTAAATAGAAACTAATAATTGGTTTTTATTTGTGCTTGCAGAGGCTGTTTTCTATTCCTAATGATCCCGAGAAGAGAAGGGTGTTTGAATCTTTATTAGCGGAAAGATTCAGAGCTTTAAGACCAACTTGACTAATGGATGGATCTACAAGAAGAAGAAGAAATCAAAGAAGAATAAAGCTGATAAGGATGACCTTCTCCCATGGTAAAAATGGGCGACCATGTCAAAAGAAGACTGGGAAGAGTTCGTTAGAATGAAGACTCAAAAGAAAGCCATTGTAAGTTTGTGTAAATCTGATCTCAATTGAATAATAGCTTGACTCTTTTTTTAGCAATGATACTAACATTTGTTTTTATGTAGGAACTTCAAGAGAAAAATAAAAAGAATGCAGAGATGAAGGAGTACGTCCATCGTATGGGGCCTAAGACATTTGCTGAAAAGAGACCTGAGTGGGTCGATAAGGGTTTATACCCTAAATCGCTTCTAGTGGCATCGAAGGAACCCTCTAGTTCCACGATCACTACTTTGGTGAGTCGTGCTGGTGATTTCTTTTGTTCTCTTCATACGTTTGATAAGGAAACTGGAAAATGGGTCATCAAGGGTCCGGAAACCAAAACAATGGCAGATAAGCTTGTAAGTTACCTATGAATTGTTGAATTTTAAGTCACTTTTGCATCAAAATCACTATACAACCCATTAATTGTCTTACTGACATCCTTTTTCCTTTTGCTACAGCTTGAGCACACTCAAGAGCTGGTGGAGGGCAAATTTGAACCAAGTGTGGAGAATGACCCTTTCATCATGGCTTTAGGAAGGTCATACCATCCAGGATGAGTAGTAGGTTTGGGAGGGTCACTGTTTGGATGGCAAAAGGTGATGGATCCAGAATACACGAAATCGGGTAGATCTCGAGCCAGTGTTAACTCACCGGGGGAGTTGGATGTTGTAGACACCCATTTGTGTCTCCCCAAAACAAAATCCAGTGATGAGTACCTTTCGCGTCGAATCATAATCGAATGAAGTGAAAGTGTGGAAGGTTTAGTGTTGCGGATAGTTTTAATTTCTTTTCTGCTCTTTCTGTTTTTGAAAACCTATTTTAAGAAAACAGCCGATCCAGTTTGGTTGGTCCATGATATGGGCCCAATAGTAGTGTAGTTGGATGGGGCTTGAAAAGAGTTTTCCAACGATATATTATAAGCCCAATTCCGATGAATATTGAGGAAGTTATGGCCAAATTACTAAACTGGGCCTGGTTTGAGCCTTATATGAGGCCCAATGATCTAGAGGAGGGCCTAATATGGATTTATCATTCCTAATGCAATTAGGAATGGTTTTAGTCTTCTAGATTCTTCTAGAAGGTTCTTTTCATTCCTAATTCAATAAGCATTGATAAATTGACTTTTGTTGACTTTTTAGAGTTTTAATCAGAATAAAAGAATGTTTTGAGGAAAATACAATTTTATCCTCCTGTACGACAATTTCTATCTAATTTTAAGAAAACGCGTCGATTTCTTAGTCAGTGCCAAACGCCAGCTGTAGCGCCTGGCGCTAGCCTTATCGCCTGGCGCTAACGTCAGCGTTTGGCGCTAATCCTGGTTTTACGCGTAGAACTCTGTTTTTGACGTTTTATCTTTTTGGTTGATTTTCTTTATAAATAGCGTTCTAAAAACTCCGTTTTCATTCACCAATTCTCTCTCTCTCTCATCAAAATTTTCTTGATTACTCTCTCTCTGTTTTTCTAAACTAGCTTTTTCTCAAATATAAAAATTCCGCACTCATTAGATTTAGAAACACCTAGCCATATTCGAAGTTGCCTTCGCCCTAGACGTGAAAGAAAGAGGTACGAGGCATCCAAGTAAGTACTTTAATTGTTTTATTGATGTTATTATATAGAAATCATACTTAGATTGTTATTATAAATTCCTAGTATCATGTCTAGGGTAACTTTAATATTCATTATGATTTCTATGATGCCTTTTATGCTATTTTTAATATTTATTCATGTTAGTATCATGTTAGGGATAAAGCTTTGATTTTTATTGCTTAGTGACATACTAGGGTTTGTTATTAATCTTGTTAGTATCATGCCTAGGATCTTTCTATTATTATGCTTTAACATGATTATAATTGTTATAGTTATGATATTTATGATTATTATTATGTTGCTTGATGTTTATTGTTATTGCTTGATCACACCTTTTATACATGTTTAAAGGGAATTTGTACTTGTAATCACGCTTATATAAGATAATTAATAATCTTGTTTAGGGTTAATTATGATTATAATTCAAGTGATCGCCAATAGTAGTTTTATTTGTGCATTAAATTCAACCAACATAGATAAACAGGTTTAGGGTTAATCCTATTAATTGCTTGTAAGTCAGAAAGCGCACATGAATACGAGAAGAATAAAGTAGAGGTCTATTATTAGGGCAGGTTCAATCTCTTTTAGGTTGGATTTGTACCTTCATCCCCGAACCCTATTTGGTTCAAGACCTTATGGAGTTTACGATCTCTTGGATGTTAAACTTGTTGGCGACTCTTTTTCTCTATCTTCTTTCCCTTTGGACGCCACCATGCTTTAGTGTATGATCACAGTGGGGTTCAAGTTAGGGGTAACGCTTGAAATATTCCCTACAGTTTTGGCGACTCCACTAAGGAGGATTTCTATATCAATTCCTAAAATTTATTTTGGAAATTATTTAGAATGAGTGGATGAGACTCAAAATGTTCTAAGTATTTCATGCGAGTAATTTTGATTAACATTATTGTCATATGCATAAAAAAGATCTCATTGGAAAGACCATCCGTAATGAGTTAAAATATAGGATTTTACACGTAGGAAATTTGAGGAATATCTTTCATAACTAGGACCGAAATAACACTGCGCGAAACTGGAAAATTTTATCGAGCACAGAAAGCTGCTGAGGCATGTAGGAATTAGCGTCAGCGAACAGACGATTAGCGCCAGGAATTGGACTATAGCGCCAGACGACAGTTCTGTCGCCAGGCGCTACAGCCAAAATCCGGCGCCAATCTTTGTTTGCTGGCGCCAAATTCTTCCAATACCGAGCCAGAAATATGCATTCTAATTTCGACCAGTTTTTCGCATTGTTTGCTCGATCCTACTTCCTGATTGAGTTTTTCTCACTTTTCTGAAACCCATATGTGTTTTACATATGGACATAACCCCATGGGAATTCATGCTCCATCTACCTGATTGAACGCTCTGAGCAACAAAGGGTACATCCCAGATTGTTGAATTCACCAAACCGTGGAAGCGAGTTTTTTCTAAAAACTCGCGGTGTCCCATCCACTCGCGCCAACCCTTCACGGTTAGGCTTCCGCGCGGTGCATCCGGACAATTAACCATGGACCCTCTATTGACTAACCCATATCCCGAACTTTAGAGAACTAGACCCATGGTTAGGCTGCGAACTCATTGCATCATATCGTGCCTATTTGACTAATTGTGCATTATTTGTTGTGCATATGATATATGTTTTCTTAACCGTTTGTTGACTTGTGCTGAGATTAAATAAATTAATGACTAAAAGAACTTTTCCTAATTAATTAATTAATTTGAGTAAATAAAGTCTAATATTTTAACCAGAATTAACCTAGTACGACTTTAGGCATACCCCTGTTGATTAATAACACAGAAAACAGTCTCAGATCGAAGCTCCAACAATGGCGCCAAAATTTGAACTGTAGCGCCACTTTGTGGAGTGTGGCGCCTGGTGACAGCTCTGTTGTCTGGCGCTACACTGCAAAGAGAGGCGCCAGTCCTGTCGTTTTGACGACAGTTCGGATTATTGATTGAGTCATCACTGTGTGTCTAATTACCCAGTTTACTTTGACCATGGTCATTAATTGAGTCTAGGGACAGCTCCAACAATGACAAGTCATTAATTGAGTCTAGGGACTAAGTCCCATTGTCTTACACAAGAGTCTAAACATGTCACTTACACTCAACGCACACACCAATACATATACTTTGACCATGTCTAAGAGAGTCTTTTATGCGCGTTTTTTCCGTCATTTTTTTAGGGGGGTAAGTCGGATATTAATCCTCCAATGTAAATACCATAGTTGGTTCCTAAAAAATATATACATTATTTTTGCCGAAATATGCACCAATTTTTTAAAACGCAAAATGGTTTAAATCACAGTGCGTGGTCAAGAAAGGAAGGACGGTTAATCAAAGACAACCTTTTCGTACAAGTCCAACTTTTCGACAAACCCATAGCTCGTAAGAGGAAAGCTAGGACAGTAATGGCAACACAAGAAGAAGTCAATGAGCTCAGGAACCAACTGGTTACCGTGACTGAAGCACTAAAGCTCCTAACTCTTAAGATCGATGATCCCGTGAAACAACAATAGATGGACCTCATGCAAGAGAGTCTAAGAAAGATATCTAGCGACTACAAGTTTCAAGGGATTACTTCACAAGGGGTCTCGGTGGACAAAGATCTTCTTCCGCAGAAGTTCAATGCCAACGACATCCCGAAATTCAAAGCAACCGATAACCCTTATTTTCATTTAAGAGCCTTCAAAACAATAATGAGTATTAAGGGTATCGAAAAAAAGGTGTTCCCCTCTCTGTTCTCACTATCTCTCGAGACCGTTTGCCAACAATGGTTCTTTTCTCTCGAGAAAGAAAAGACCTCCACCTGGGAGTCCATAGCAAACGCTTTCGTTGATAGATACAAGTGCAACATTCAAGCTGAGACTGACCATAGGGAACTTGAAATCCTCAAACAGAAGGAGAACGAAGGCTTCACCTCCTTCTTTAACAAATGGAGAGAAACCTCAGCTGAGATTATTAAGGTGCCGAGCGAAAAAGAGTCTGTAAGGTTATTCATCAAAAACCTTCAAGAAAAATACTCCAAGCATCACAAGTATCAAAATAATCTCCATACCTTCAAGTCCGTTTACGACATTGGAATTAATATCGAAGACGACTTGGCTAAGTTAAAAGCTGCCAACAATAACTCTAACAGTGGCTGGAAAGGAAAGAAGAACGAAAATCCTTCTTCTTCCAAAACCACCCACTCAAACAATGTTAGCACTTTTAACCTAAGTGAGGTCCTTGCTATGAATAATCAAGGACAAAAGAAACCATTCAAAAGGAAATTTACTCCTATTGGCATGAGTTATGACACCGCATTTGACCGACTAAATGCAAAAGGTCTTATAACTCCCATTGGACCATTTGGGGACCTACCAGTCGAAAAGAGGTCGGCTAATTGGAACCCCAATGCATACTGCAAGTATCACCAAGGTAGGGGCCATCTTACCAAGAACTCTTGGAAGCTTAAAGAATCTATCCAAGACTTAATCGATAACAACAAGCTATCGTTGCCCCCTGCCAGTAAGAAGCCAAGTATTGATAATGCGCCTCTCGCACATTCTTTGGCTATCTCTGATGAGGAAAACGAGGTCGACCCCTCGTCTCTCATCAAACCGGTTAAAGAAATCCATGCCATCGAAGAAGAGGAGAATATCTTTTTTCGACGCCATGGATAACCTTCCAGAACCAGAAAGTAAAGAGGACATACAATCGCTCACACTGTCTATGATGGAAGGATCGTATTTGCTACGTGAAACTCTCAGGACTATAAAGGAACTTCAGAAGAAATATGACGAGGTTCCACTCCCGAAAGATGAACCCAAGAGAGAATTCGCACCAATGGAAACGACTTATGAGGCAAAGCGTTTTCCTTTACAAGTCACCGAAAAACCCAAGAAGAGTAATAGACTCTACACTCCAATTGGGATCCCATATATACAAATGTTCGAAATGCTCTCCGAGAGTAGCGAGATCAAACCTCTCGAACCAAGACCATTCGAATCATTGAAAAGGACAGATAGATATTAATGTCAATATCATCAATCAGGGGGTCACACTATCGAAAAATGTTTTAAATTTAAGGATTTAATTCAGAAAATGATTGATGAAAAGAAACTAGACCAAGTTCCACAAGTAGAGGATACAAGTATTAATGGAGTTTGGGACAGTGATGAAGAAGACGTCTATTTAAAAGACGTGGTAGGACCTCCACCTTCAGTGTCATACGCCATGGATGACTTTTGGGCTAAAGAAGACTCATTGATAGACGTCCTCACAAGATCCGTGAGAATGCAACCTCCCGTCTCAACACAACCCATGCCAACCGCACAGCAAGTTCCCATACCTATCATTGAAGATAATGATATCATCAAGCAGTTCAAGAAGACAAAAGTTGAAATGAACGTATGGAAACTTCTGGCGACATCTCGAGAACATAGATTGGCTATAATGAACGCCTTGGACTAAATAGGGATAGATTCCGAAACCACTCCTGAGGGGTTAGCTAACTTCCTCACGAGTGATCTACCTAGTCCCATCAATTTGATCACCTTTTCTGACAAGGATTTACCCCCAGAAGGTGACACTAGTGGAAAAATCCTCATCCGTAACGGGCAAAAAGGGGCCATCCGTAACGGGCAGCATCCGTTACGTATGCGGCCGTTACGGATGGCCATTGTTATTCGTAACGGGCACCTGAAAATCCCGTTACGAATAACCCATTATTCGTAACGGACATTTATGTTGCCCGTTACGAATAACCCATTATTCGTAACGGGCTTTTCAGGTGCCCGTTACGAATAATGGGTTATTCGTAACGGACTTTTCAGGTGCCCGTTACGAATAACCCCGTTATTCGTAACGGACAGGTTCTGCCCGTTACGAATACTATGAGATCCAATTAAAAAAAAAATCCAGCACATGGCTGGACAGCTAGCTTGAAAAATTATTTTATCAAATCAAATATATATATATATATATAATACAAGTACATTATACACTTAATAATTACCGAATAATATACAATCAAGAAAAGCTGCTTTAATAATTTCCTAATAACTAAAACTAAAACAAAGCAAAAGCAAATCATTGTAATAATAATTAAACAAGTTTACATAAGACTACCTAAAATATTAAATCGTCTAGTCTAGCCATAATGTAAATGCTAAGCTCTCCAAAACTCTTGAGTAGCTTTGCCGCATTGCTTGCCCAACATCCTGCACGACAAGATAAATGACTAAGTTGTTTGACTAGTGAAATAGGTTGTTAATCAATCCTACACAATTGATCTAGCTGATTCTCATAATCTCTTAACCACAAATAATGAACCAAATGCATAAAAAGCTAATATATTCACATCTGCTGAATGATTTCTGGAATATCTGGGGACGCAGCCTGTTATAATACCAACCTTTAAAACTACAATATTATAGCAATTCAGCAAAAATGTACATGTCTAGACCAATTATCCAACTGACTACTAGTAAATTAGTAATGCAGTCACATGTATTTGAGAGTTAGATACACAACCTCAGTTGCCTGATTTGAATCAGATTACAGATTACAGTTGTATTACTTTGTGATGCATAGTTCTGCAGGGAATAGTGGATAATCTTCAAGTAATGCAAAGTTTTGCTGACAAAAGTGGCTTCATCATATCTGAACAATGGGACTAAGGAGTACGGACATGGCAAGTATCTAAACAGAAGGTTGTTGAAGGGAAGCAATAAACTACTTGAGGACAACAGCAGCATTTCTAAGAGCCAGATACCGCTGCACGTAATCATTGGGAAGTGACCTGATTTGCTTAAAAACTTCAGCATTGGCATAACGCATATTGGTCCTTGGATCAGAATAAGGTGCCTGCATGAAATTAACAAATTTCACACACTAGGGGGAAAAAAAATCTAACTATATATGAGCAACCACCTTTTTTGTTATTTACTTATTAGGTGGAAGACTTAAAGATAAATTATCTACTCATATAAAAAGGATGCTCATTTTCATGCAAGCAGGTGAAGGATACTCATCTATTAATCTACGGAGTAATACAAAGTATATCACAACGATTAGCTAAAAAATTGCTTAGTAGTAAGTAGCACCTAGCACTGAAAGACAATCAATGAAACATCAGAGGAGTACTATATGCATCAGTCTAAAATCTTCAATGAATAGTTTCCCACCACCTCCATTTGGACTAAAGAATTTTTACTACCTATTCTAGTCTCCAACTGAGTTCCACATTATATCAAACTCAAGGCATAGTGTGTGTGTCTGCATATGGAGTTACACTATTCAAAATTCTGAGTAACAATCAACAATAAAGGATGCAATAAAAAGAGTGGTCTTGAAATTCAATAATTTTGAACCTACTACAACCTTAGCATTCAGTAAGCATAGAATTTCCTTAATTCGTCATGGTTGCATGAACTTAAATGAGATGCACAAATCTTCATGGTATCAAAATAAAAAATGATTAGTTAAAATAGTCATTGTAATAAACAATCCAAAATCACAAATCCTTAAATCAACACTAAGAATCAAACATCTAGACGAGAAATTCTCATATCTTACCAATGATGAGAATGCATGATTTCACAAATTCACTAACAACACGTATTGAAAATCAGATCAAATGCAGAATCAATAATCACATTAAAAATCTATTAAATCACTCAAAAACCTAAATAATTCTCGAACAATAACCAATTACAAATCCTATAAAATTTAATGTGAAGAACAAAACAAAAAATGAACCTGCACATCAAATCGAAGAACGAAAAGAATGCAAAAGAGAATGAAATCGAAATGAACCTGTGAGCGAAACAAAAAATCCTACTTAGAAATTAAACTAAAGATGAAAAATCATAAACCACTCAAATTAGAGAGCTAAAAATAATTGAGGAGATTAAAATACAAAATAAAGATAGAATTGGAATAAAATCAAAAACTTTAGATCTAAAAAAGACAATAATAATTCCTTAATCTGCAAAAATTTAGCACAAAATATCCCAAAAATCCAGTATCCAGAAACTAAAATCAATTAAAAACAACATAAATTTCAAAAAATAAAGTTGAATCAACTAACTTAATATTCGATGATTACAAAGAGAATAATCTTACCTAGCATCGGTTCGTTCAACGACTTAGATCTAAAGAGGAAGAAGCCTACGGGCTTGGTTGTTCGTCATCGCCGGTTACACCTCCGCCCAAAACCGACGCCGCTTGGGAGTTAATGTATGAAGCCGCCAGTCTCAAGATGAACGCAATCGCTGCTCAAGTTCTTCTCGTTGCTCCTCGAAATGAGAGGGCCTAAGTTTGAAAAGAAAGAGAAGAGGTGAATGACGGAGAGGGGAGGAGAGGAAAGGAGAGAGAGAGGGAGTGAGGGACTGATGAGAGAGAAAGAGGTGTGACGGCTGTTAAGTGAAAACCTAAAAAGCCGAGTATTGGGCTCTCCTCTCATTAGTTGGGCCATGTTTGGTCATCTATGTGTAATATAGTATTCGTAACGGGCAAAATAGTGTCCGTTACGAATACGTATGTATTCGTAACGGACACTATTTTGCCTGTTACGAATAAATAAGTATTCGTAACGGACACTAGTTTGCCCGTTACGAATATCTTAATTGTAACGGGCAAATCTTTGCCCGTTACGAAAAGCCTGTTACGAATGAGATTTTTTCCACTAGTGTGACAAACACTATAAGGCATTAAACCTCACAGTAGTTTGCAAGAGAATGAACGTCCCTACGACTCTTGTAGACAATGGATCAGCCATTAACGTCTGTCCACTTAGAACTGCGAGGATGCTAGGCTTAAGGGATGAAGACTTAACTCCGTCGACACAAGGAATAAGGGCCTACGACAACACTCGTCGTCAAGCTCTTGGTAAAATTACCATGAATGTAACGACGGGAGCAATAGAACACGCTACTACTTTCCAAGTGGTAGATATCAAGGCTTCATTCAATTTACTGTTGGGACGCCCTTGGCTTCATGACCTAAAGGTCGTCCCCTCATCTCTCTACCAACAAGTAAAAGCCATAGTTGGGGGAATTCTTATCACTATCGATGCTTCACCTATGAGAATCAAGTCTATAGAAAATTTAATAATTAATGTGGAGCACGATGAGGATGATGAAGATTTGTGGGGCTTTAACGAAGAGGTCTCCTTAATCCAGGACGATGAAAGGACCCCTCTTTGCCATGACCCCCATTCCAACACGATTGTAAATACTATTCTAAAGAAGCAAGGACATTTTCCTGGGATGACCCTAGGAAAGAAGAAAGGAATATCAAAACCGCTAGAGTCACCTGGCCTCCCTAAATTAGATACTTTCGGACTTGGTTTCGAACTGACTCGGAAAGATCTTAAGCGAGCCCAAGAAAAATCAAAGGCACGTAGGGACACTCACATTCAAAAGAAAGCAATCCCAATGGATCAATACCCTCTTACACTTAATGGTCAATTCGTAAAAGAAGCAGAGGACTATCCATGCCACGAATTTCCCGAACCATTTGTCGTAAACGGCATAAGGCAACCGGGATTTGAAATTTTCTTGGATTGTTATTTCACAGATGAAATCCCAACTCTTGTCCATAAGGAGAAAGCACCCCCATGCTTTGACTTTAATGTCATAGGATTATTATTTGTGCGAGAAAAGAATTAGCCAACATACAAAGAGGATAACTCCTCGCTCATTCAAACAGTCCTACAAAGTTAAAGCTTCGATCCTTCGAAGCTAATCATTCCAGCGGAAGGATCATTACAAGGTTGGTGCAAGACCGTCAAAGTGACTAATCCAAGTGGAATAAAGATATCCATCACGACAGGGCAAGGACCGATGTTCGAAGAGTCAGAGTCAGAGTCTTTTCCAATAGAGTCATCTAGGTCTTTAGTAGTAGCACATTCTCCTTCTATCTGTTTTCCTAGAATAGTTAGTGATCAAGTCCCTGAGGACATATCACTCTTTGATGTAATGATCTCAGAGTACAATAATACATCTTCTCCTTATTTCTTGTGTTCTTCTCTAACCCAAGATGACGAGCATTGCTTAACTAACAATGAAAAAGACAAAGAATTTATTAAAGCATTGGAAACACTCGAAAAGAAAACACCAGTAATTGAAGAAACTGAGACGGTTGATATCTCAAATGATTCAACCAATAAAAGAGAAGTTAAAATCGGACTAACGCTTAATGAACAAGAAAGAACCGATTTAATTAACTTACTTAAAGAATTTATCTATGTATTTTCTTGGTCATACAAAGATATGCCAGGCATTAATAAAGAAATAGCTCAACACACTATACCACTAATTCCAAGAATGAAACCTTTAAAACAAAATTTACGTCGAATGAAACCCGACGTAGCTCTTAAAATAAAAGAAGAAGTTCAAAAACAGATAACTGCAAGTTTCATCAAGGTATCAAAATACCCCGAATGGGTCGCCAACGTCGTCCCAGTTCCGAAAAAGGACGGAAGGGTAAGAATGTGTGTCAAATATCGAGATCTAAATAAGGAAAGTGCAAAGGACGACTTCCCTTTACCAGATAACGATATTCTGGTGGATAACACAGCAAATCACGCACTTCTCTCGTTCATGGATGGGTACGCAGGTTATAATTAGATTCTCATGGCAGAAGAAGACATGGAGAAAACAACCTTCATAACACCATGGGGCACTTACTGCTACACAATAATGCCATTCGGGTTGAAAAATGCGGGTGCTACTTACCAACGTGCAGCGACTGCCTTACTCCATGACATGATGCACAAAGAAGTCGAAGTATATGTGGACGACATGTTTGTAAAATCTAAAGACCGTCCAGGCCATCAAGTAACCTTAAGAAAAATTTTCGAAAGGCTAAGAAAATACAATATGAGGTTGAACCCATCTAAGTGTGCTTTTGGAGTCACCTCAGGCAAGCTTTTAGGTTATGTCATAAGCTCTAGAGGAATAGAGATAGACCCAACCAAGATCAAAGCAATCATGTCAATGCCACCGTGTAGACACCCATTTGTGTCTCCCCAAAACCAAACCCAGTGATGAGTTTCTTTCATGTCGAATCATAATCGAATGAAGTGAAAGTGTGGAAAGTTTAGTATTGCGGAAAGTTTTAATTTCTTTTCTCCTCTCTGTTTTTGAAAACCTATTTTAAGAAAATAGCCAATCCAGTTTGGTTGGTCCATGATATGGGTCCAATAGTAGTGTAGTTGGATGGGGCTTAAAAAAGGCTTTCCAACGATATATTATAAGCTTAATTCCG
Organism: Chenopodium quinoa; assembly: GCF_001683475.1. NCBI lineage: Eukaryota > Viridiplantae > Streptophyta > Magnoliopsida > Caryophyllales > Amaranthaceae > Chenopodium > Chenopodium quinoa. The sequence continues at coordinate 1,935,866 of NW_018744821.1, read as the reverse complement.
ATGAATAATGAGGAAGTTATGGCCAAATTAATGAACTGGCCCGGTTTAAGCCTTATGTGCGGCCCAATGATCTAGAGGAGGGCCTAATATGGATTTATCATTCCTAATGCAATTAGGAATGGTTTTAGTCTACTAGATTCTTCTAGAAGGTTCTTTTCATTCCTAATTCAATTAGCATTGATAAATTGACTTTTGTTGACTTTTCAGAGTTTTAATTAAAATCAAAGAACATTTTTGAGGAAAAATACAATTTTATCCTCCTGTACGGCAATTTCTATCTGATTTTAAGAAAACGCGTGAATTTCTGATTCAGCGCCAAACGCCAACTGTAGCGCCTGGCGCTAGCCTTAGCGTCTGGCGCCAAGGTCAGTGTTTGCCGCCAACTTAGTTTTTTACGTCAGAATTCTGTTTTTGATGTTTTATCTTTTTGGTTGATTTTTCTATAAATAACGTCGTAAAAACTCCGTTTTCATCAATCAATTTTCATCAGTTTTCACCTTCTCTCATCAAGATTTTCTTGATTATTCCCTCTCTCTCTTTTCTAAAATAGCTTTTCTCAAATATAAAAATTCCGCATTCATTAGATTTAGAAACACCTAGCCATATTCGAAGTTGCCTTCGCCCTAGACGTGAAAGGTTTTAATTTCTGAGGTTTGGTCCCTAATCTTTTCTTCAATTATTATTTAATTTAATTGTTTGTTTATTATTTTCCTTGAAGTTACTAACGTGTGTATTTTGTTATTAGAAAGAGGTACGTGCATCCAAGTAAGTGCTTTAATGGTTTTTATTGATGTTATTATATAGAAATCATTCTTAGATTGTTATTTTGATTCCAAGTATCATGTCTAGGGTAACTTTAATATTAAGTATGATTGTTATGATGCTTCCTATGTTCTTCCTAATATTTATGATCGTTAGTATCATGTTAGGGTTAAATATTTGATCTTTAATGTTTAGTGACATGTTAGGGTTTGTTATTAATCTTGTTAGTATCATGCCTAGGATCTTGCTATTAATATTATGCTTTAACATGTTTATGATGATTATTATAATTGTTATAATTATTATTTATGAATATTATGTTGCTTGATATTTATTATTATTGCTTGATCACGCCTTTTATGCATGTTTAAAGGGAATCTATACTTGTAATCACGCTTAATAAAATAATTAATAATCTTATTTAGGGTTAATATGATTATAATTCAAGTGATCACCAATAATAGTTTTATTTGTGCATTAATATTCAACCAACATAGATAAAAAGGTTTAGGGCTAAACCTATTGATTGCGTGTTAGTCAGAAAGCGCACATGAATACGATCAGAATAAAGTAGAGGCCTATTATTAGGGCAGGTTCAATCTCTTTTAGGTTGTATTTGTACCTTCATCCCCGAACCCTATTTGGTTCAAGACCTTATGGAGTTAATTATGTGTCTATTTTATATAGCATTTTACCCCCGTCCCTTGGTCTTAATTAGTAGTGTTTTTTGTCTCTTTATAGCCATTTTTATTACTAATTGGTGTTTTCTAGTTTTTTCGTAGGTTTGGTTGACTTTTGCAGGGATTTATGCTTTTGGAGTATTTTCCCGAGTTATTTTGGAGCAATCACGAGCATTGGAGAAATACGACCATCTTTGAAGCCCAAGGCCGTTTAGAGTCATCGAGCCGGTGATTAAGGGCTCGGTAATTGGGATTCCGAGGTATTTGGACCGAGTATTCAAGACCCGAAGAGGCAATTCGGATAGGGCCGAGAAATCAAGCCCAATCGAAGTTTGAGCCTCAAAGTGGAGCAAGGGCCCGATCGGGCAAGAGGTCGCACGATCGGGCGCGGCGCGGTGTTGGTGTTGCGCGTACTTATAGCGCGCCCGATCGTGCGAGCGTCTAGCACGATCGGGCGATGTTGCGGAGAAGGAACGCGAAGAAAAAGGCGGGCCCGATCGGGCGGCCCTTCACCTGATCGGGCGCGTGTTTTTATATAGCCTGAGTAGTTTAGTTTTAATTTTGTTTTAGGAAACGTTTATATACGAGTTTTGTACGGAATTTTGATTATCTTCTTTCTTAGACTTTCTCTCTCTACTTAGGATTTTTCTCTCTCTTAACTTTTCTCTCAACTCTTGTTCTTAATTATTTTCCATTAATACAGATTAGTTTGGTAACGATTTCTCTTCTCTTAATCTTAGTTATTTATTTTATTCCTTTAATCATGTCTTGCTTTTTTGCTTTGATTAGTTTAGTTTCTATTATGTGTGAGTAGTTTTATATTTAGGGTTTATGGGGATCCATAAATAATATGAAGGGGTAATTTGTTGTTGTTAATTATCAATGCTAGATTAATTTCCTATTGATTGATTTAATGCTCTGTGACTAGATTAGGCCTATCTTTTATGCATAAGTATGACAACATTGATTCGAGATTCGACAGATGAGAATTAATGTTTAGGTCTAGTTTCAATAGACAGGTTAATTTATAAATGGTTAAGTCGAGATTCGAGAGATGAGATTTAATACCGGTAGATTAATTCTGTGATTGTAATACATAGCGAAAGCCCTTTACAATCTGGTTAATTGATGCATTGATGATTGACTATTATTGATTTTTGATATTGCATGATAATTTCTTATTGAATTGTTTTAACGCTTTACAATTGCGGGTTGTAAAAGTATAGCAATATTGAATTGATGAATCGAGCAGATGTTAATTTGATATTAAAGGCTATTTTCAATAAGAACTTAGATCTAGTAAATTGCGAGAGCCTGTTAGATCTATGTTGATTAATAAATTGCGAGAGCCTTTTAATCATGTTATTTATGCAATGTCAATGATTGATTATTATGTTTTACCCTGGAGTATTATTTATTGGTGAACCTATACCCTAGATCCTTTTATATATTGTTTCTTCCTATTCTCAATCTTAGTAGTTTAGTTTCTTATTCGAATATAAATATTGGTTACTTAGATAATTTAGATTATAATAATTAATTAGGAGTAAAAAGACTTGTTTCCCTGTGGAGATCGACCCTACTTCCCTATCTAAATTAGTTAGAGGATTTAGGTAATACTTTTGATTTGGGGATACGACTTTACCCTGTCAGTTAACGATCTCTTGGATCGTTAAGGGGTGTAACCTTCACCCTGTGAACGGTTTACAAGTTCCTAAAACTTATTGGTGACTCTTTTGCTCTATCTTCTTTCCCTTTGGACGCCACCGTACTTTAGTGTATGATCACAGTGGGGTTCAAGCTAGGGATTAATGCTTGAAATATTCCCTACAGTTTTTGGCGACTCCACTGGGGAGGATTTCTATTTTAATTCCTGAATTTGTTTCGGCAATGATTTTGAATGAGTGGATGAGACTCGAAACGTTCTAAGTATTTCATGTGCGTAATTTAGATTAACATTATTGTCATATGCATAAAAAAGATCTCATTGGAAAGATCATCCGTCATGAGTTAAAACATAGGATTTTAAACGTAGGAAATTTGAGAAATATCTTTCACAACTAGGACCGAAATAACACTGCGCGAAACTGGAAAATTTGATCGAACACAGAAAGCTGCTGAGGCATGTAGGAATTAGCGTCAGGGACCAGAGCATTAGCGCCAGACTTTTAACTGTAGCTCTAGACGACAGTTCTGTCGCCAGGCGCTACAGCTAAAACCTGGTGCCAATCTCTGTTTGCTGGCGCCAAATTCTTCCAATACCGAGCCAGAAATATGCATTCTAATTTCGATCAGTTTTTCGTATTGTTTGCTCGATCCTACTTCCTGATTGAGTTTTTCTCACTTTTCTGAAACTCATATTTGTTCTACATATGGACCTAACCCTATGGGAATTCATGCTCCATCTACCTGAATGAACGCTCTGAGCAACAAAGGGTACATCCGAGAATGTTGAATTCACCAAACCATGGAAGCGAGTTTTTCTAAACTCGCAGTGTCCCATCCACTCGCGCCAACCCTCACGGTTAGGCTTCCGCGCGGTGCATCTGGACAATTAACCATGGACCCTCTATTGACTAACCCATATCCCGAACTTTAGAGAACTAGAGCCATGGTTAAATTAGGTTGCAAACTCATTGCATCATATTGTGCCTACTTGACTAATTGTGCATTATTTGTTGTGCATACACTATGTTTTCTTAACCGTTTGTTTGACTTGTGTTGAGATTAATTAAATTAATGACTTAAAGAACTTTGCCTAATTAATTAATTAATTAATTTAAATAAATAAAGTCTAATATTTTAATCAAAATTGACCTAGTACGACTTAAGGCATGCCCCTGTTGATTAATAACACCGAAAACAATCCTAGATTGAAGATCCAGCATTGGCGCCAAAGTCTGAACTGTAGCGCCACTCTGTGGAGTGTGGCGCCTAGCGACAGCTCTGTCGTCTGGCGCTAAACTGCAAAGAGGCGCCAGTCCTGTCGTTTTGACGACAGTTCGGATTATTGATCGAGTCATCATCTGGCGTCTAATTAACCAGTTTGCTAATTAATCTGGTTAAATTTACCGTCAATAACACTTGGTTGAGTCATTAATTGAGTTTAGGCACTAAATCCCATGGTCTTACACAAGAGTCCAAACATATCACTTACACTCAACGCACACACCAATACACACACTTTGACCGTCTAAGAGAGTCTTGTATGCGCGTTTTTTCCGTCATTTTTTTTAGGGGGGTAAGTCGGATATTAATCCTCCAATTTAAAAACTATATTTATTTCCCTAAAAATATACACATTATTTTTGCCTACAAAATATGCACCCATTTTTTATTTTTATTTTTTTTTCCTTTTTAAAAAACCGTAAAGTCAAGTCGATTCGAGTCAAGTAATTAAAATGCAAATTGGTTTAAATTACAGCGCGTGGTCAAGAAAGGAAGGACAGTTAATCAAAGACAACCTTTTCGTACAAGTCCAACTTTTCGACAAACCCATAGCTCGTAAGGGGAAAGCTAGAACAGTAATGGCAACACAAGAAGTCAATGAGCTTAGGAACCAACTGGTTACCGTGACTGAGGCACTGAAGCTCCTCACACTTAAGATTGATGATCCCGTGAAGCAACAACAGATGGACCTCATGCAAGAGAATCTAAGCAAGCTATCTAGCGACTACAAGTTTCAAGGGATTACTTCACAAGGGGTCTCAGTGGACAAAGATCTTCTTCCACAAAAGTTCAATGCCAACGACATCCCAAAATTCAAAGCAACCGATAACCCTTATTTTCATTTGAGAGCCTTCGAAACAATAATGAGTATTAAGGGTATCGATAAGAAGGTGTTCCCTTCTCTGTTCTCACTATCTCTCGAGACCGTTTGCCAACAATGGTTCTTTTCTCTTGAAAAAGAAAAGACCTCCACCTGGGAGTCCATAGCAAACGCTTTCATTGATAGATACAAATACAACATTCAAGTTGAGACTGACCATAGGGAGGTTAAAATCCTCAAGCAGAAAGAGAACGAAGGCTTCACCTCTTTCTTTAATAAATGGAGAGAAACCTCCGCTAAGATGATCGAGGTACCGAGTGAAAAAGAGTGTGTAAGGTTGTTCATCAAAAACCTTCAAGAAAAATATTCCAAGCATCTCAAATATCAAAACAATCTACATACCTTCAAGGCCTGAACCGGTGCCTTTATGGGGGTGCCTTATTGTATTTTTCTACTAGTGAATATTGAAGACGACCTGGCTAAGTTGAAAGTTGCCAACAATAACTCCAACAGTGGCTGGAAAGGAAAGAAGAACGACAACCCTTCTTCTTCAAAAACCACCCACTCAAACAATGTTAGCACTTTTAACCTAGGTGAAGTCCTTACTATGAACAATCAAGGACAAAAGAAACCATTTATGAGGAACTTTACTCCTATTGGCATGAGTTATGACACCGCATTTGATTGATTAAATGCAAAAGGTCTTATAACTCCTATTGGACCATTTGGGGACCCAGCAGTCCAAAAGAGGTCGGCTAATTGGAACCCCAATGCACATTGCAAGTACCATTAAGGTTGGGGCCATCTCACCGAAAACTGTTGGAAGCTTAAGGAAGCTATCTAATACTTAATCGATAACAACAAGCTACCACTGCCCCCTGCCAGTAAGAAGCCAAGTATTGATAATGCACCTCTCGCTCATGCCTTGGCTATCTCTGATGAGGAAAACGAGGTTGACCCCTCGTCTATCATTAAACCTGTCAGAGAAATCCATGCCATCGAAGAAGAGGAGGAGATCTTTTTTGACGCCATGGATAACCTTCCAGAACCAGCAAGTAAAGAAGACATACGATCGCTCACACTGTCTATGATGGAAGGATCGCATTTGCTACGTGAAACACTCAAAGTTATAAAGGAACTTCAAAAGAAATATGACGAGGTTCCACTCCCGAAAGATGAACCCAAGTGAGAATTCACACCCATGGGAACAACTTATGAGGCAAAGTGTTTTCCTTTACAAGTCACTGAAAAACCCAAGAAGAGTAATAGAATTTACACTCCAATTGGGATCCCATATGAACAAATGTTCGAAATGCTCTCCGAGAGTGGCGAGATCAAACCTCTTGAACCGAGACCGTTCGAATCGCTGAAAAGGACAGATAGATATTACTGTTAGTATCATCAATCTGGGGGTCACTGTAACACCCCCGATTTACTAGCTAATAATAAACAATAAATAAAGGAAAAAATAGACAACCTTTAAATAAAAGTGCGGAAGCATACACCTAAAAATCGGAGGTATTACCGCCACACTCAACAACCTGTCAAGTGTTAAGGCTTACAAAAATCCCAATAATTACAACCCAATTAACTAGGTGAGCTATTTATACAACTTTACAAACTTGTTATAAACAAACTAATCGATCACTTGAGCTCCTTAGCTACGATCACTTGATTAACATGTTTAAACAATCTTGACTGCTCACCATTAAGGACAAATTCCAAAATAGATCGTCGCAGGGCCACCATGAGAAAAAGGCATGGCCGCAAACACAAGTAGCACAACAAAACAACACACACGTCAGCAAAAGCTGAGTAATCACCACATATCAGAATATAGAATATAATATAACAATTAATATAATTAACTCACTTAAATAATGTAGTTCGAAACTACATTACACATTGTACTCTGGAAAATAACCTTTATCAACTCAACCTCGAATAATAATACGAACTTTTACTCAATTAACTCATATAACCCATAAGTGTGCCATGCTCGTTGTTTTATACCTAGCCTTGGACATGGGTAATTCGAATAAAACCAACAAGTATAAAAACTTGTATACTCCCAATAACTAGAAAACACCTTAAAACATACCACATACGGGCAAATTCCCACTGTAGGGGACCATAGAAAAATAGATAAAGATTGTACCTCATTCCTAACTCATGATCATTATCTCATTACCAACATACCAAGGACTAGGTCTATAACGCCGAGCCTCAAACCAATAACAAAATAAATAATTCTCAACCTTTTGATCTCATACTTGATCAAATAATCATAAACTTGATAATAAATAGTATCTCAATATTGGCACATGTTCCCAAATCACATAACAAGATCAACTCAATTCAATTCAAAAACATCTCAACTCTTAGGGAAATAAAACTAGTTCCCAAAATTAATCAAATCTTAACCCAAAAATAATACTCTGCATTAGTAACCCTAAACCTCGATAAAAAATACTCCCTATAGCAACAACATTAAAACCCTAGTAATAATAAATTATAACCAATAAAAGTAATACGATACTCAAATCCAATCAAATCATATAACACAAATAATCAATCATATAAATATACAAACTTGATCACACGAACTATATATAATTATAAAATTTACACATAAAAATAATATAGATTACAAATAATAAATCATATCACACATAAAAATACGAAATATAATACTTGCGGAACATCTCCAAAGTTTCGTGTGATGATTACCTTTCGGAAATAATTGACCAAGTATTAAAGGAAGTTCTTGACTGCTTGATCACAGTTAATGCGCACGACTCCAAACACTTTTCAATAAAAATTAATTGGTTTGATCAAATGATGATCATGGATTGCCGCATGATATATATATATATTGAGAAGGGAATTGATGAAGTTTGAGCATAAGACAATTATTAAACTAGTGAAAACAAGTTTGCAAAGGTCAAAGATTAGAGTTTTTGAGAAGGTAAAACACGACTGCACATACGGCATATATATATTATATATATATATATATATATATATATATATATATATATATATATAGGGTTTAAGATAATTTATAATGTATAGGATAACAAAAATAGAGTATAAAATAAAATTCATAAAATAATGTAAAATATATTATTTAAGTCATAAAATATATCCTAATAAAATCTTAAAATATTCGGGTATTACAATCTACCCTCCTTAAAACAAGTTTCGTCCCGAAACTTGCAATAAAAAAAAACTTATATTACTTGTAAATTTGAAAGAAAGTAAAACCTAATCAAACTTTTCTGTATAAAATATATAGTAGATTACTAAAATAATAGGGGTATTACAGTCACACTATCAAAATCTGTTTTAAATTCAAGGATATAATTCAGAAAATGATTGATGAAAAGAAACTAGTCCAAGTTCCACAAGAAGACGATGCAAGCATTAATGGAGTTTGGGACAGTGATGAAGAAGACGTCTACTTAAAAGACATAGTAGGATCTCCACCTTCCGTGTCATACGCCATGGATGGCTTTTGGGCTGAAGAAGACTCATCGATAGACGTCCTCACAAGATCCGGGAGAATGCAACCTCCCGTTTCAACACAACCCATGCTAACCACACAACAAGTTCCCATACCTATCATTGAAGACAACGATATCGTCAAGCATTTTAAGAAAACAAAAGTTGAGATGAACGTATGAAAACTTTTGGCGACATCTCGAGAACATAGGTTGGCTGTAATGAATGCCTTGGATAAAATAAGGATAGATTCTGACACCACTCCTTAGGGGTTGGCTAACTTCCTCACAAGCGATCTTCCTAGTCCAATCAATTTCATCACCTTTTCTGACAAGGATTTACCTCCAGAAGGTGACAAACATTACAAGGCATTAAACCTCACGGTAGTCTGCTAGAGAATGAACGTCCCTATGAATCTTGTAGACAATGGATCGGCCATCAACGTCTGTCCACTTAGAACTGCAAGGATGCTAGGCATAAGGGATGAAGATTTAACTCCGTCTACACAAGGAATAAGGGCCTACGACAACACTCGTCGTCAAGCTCTTAGTAAAATTACCATGAATGTAACGGCGGGAGCGATAGAACATGCTACTACTTTCCAAGTAGTAGACATTAAAGCTTCGTTCAATTTGTTGTTGGGGCGCCCTTGGCTTCATGACCTAAAGGCCGTCCCCTCATCTCTCCACCAAAAAGTAAAAGCTATAGTTGGGGGAATTCCTATCACCATTGATGCTTCACCCATGAGAATCAAGTCTATAGAAAATCCCATAATTAACGTGGAGCACGACGAGGATGATGAAGATTTATGGGGCTTTAACAAAGAGGTGTCCTTAATCTAGGAGGATGAAAGGACCCCTCTTTGCCATGACCCCCATTCCAACATGATTGTAAATGCTATTCTAAAGAAACAAGGACATTTTCCTGGGATGACCCTAGGAAAGAAGAAGGAAATAGAAAAATCGCTGGAGTCACCTGGCCTCCCTAAGTTAGACACTTTCGGACTTGGTTTTGAACCGACTCGGAAAGATCTCAAGCGAGCCCAGGAAAAATCAAAGGCACGTAGGGACGCTCGCACTCAAAATAAAGCAAACTCAATGGATCAGTATCCTCTCACACTTAATGGTCAATTCATAAAAGAAGGAGAGGACTATCCATGCCATGAATTTCCCGAGCCATTTGTCGTAAACGGCATAAGGCAACCGGGATTTGAGATTTTCTTGGATTGTTACTTCATAGATGAAATCCCAACTCCTTTCCATAAGGAGAAAGCACCCCCATGCTTTGACTTTAACATCATGGGATTATTGTTTGGGCGAGAAAAGAGTGAGCCAACCTACAAAGAGGATAACTCCTCGCTCATTCAAACAATCCCACCAAGAGAAAGCTTCGATTCCTCGAAGCTAATTACTCCAGCTGAAGGATCACTACAAGGGTGGCGCAAGACTGTCAAGGTGACAACTCCAAGTGGAAGAAAGATATCCATCACGACAAGGTAAGGACCAATGTTTGAAGAGTCGTCTAAGTCAGAGTCTCTCCCTATAGAGTCATCCAGATCTTTAGTAGTAGCACCTTCCCCCTCTATTTCTTCTTCTAGAATAGTTAGTGATCAAGTCCCTGAGGACATATCACTCTTTGATGTAATGATCTCAGAGTACAATAATATTTCTTCTTCTCCTTATTTCTTGTGTTCTTCTCTAACCGAAGATGACAAGCATTGCTTAACTAACAATGAAAAAGACAAAGAACTTATTAAAGCAATGGAAACACTCGAAAAGAAAACACCGATAATTGAAGAAACTGAGACAGTTGATATCTCAAATAATTCAACCAATAAAAGAGAAGTTAAAATCGGACTTACACTTAACGAACAAGAAAGAACCGATTTAATTAACTTACTTAAAGAATTTATCGATGTATTTGCTTGGTCATACGAAGATATGCCAGGCATTAATAGAGAAATCGCTCAACACACTATACCACTAATTACAGGAATGAAACCTGTAAAACAAAAGTTACGTCGATGAAACCCGACGTAGCTCTGAAAATAAAAGAAGAGGTCCAAAAACAAATAACTGCAGGTTTCATCAAGGTATCCAAATACCCTGAATGGGTCGCCAACGTCGTCCCAGTTCCCAAAAAAGGTGGAAGGGTAAGAATGTGTGTCGACTATCGAGATCTAAATAAGGCAAGTCCAAAGGACGACTTCCCTTTACCACACATTGATATTCAGGTAGATAACACGGCGAATCACGCACTTCTCTCGTTCATGGACGGATACGCAGGTTACAATCAGATTCTTATGGCAGAAGAAGACATGGAGAAAACAACCTTCATAACACCATGGGGCACTTACTGCTACACGGTAATGCCATTCGGGTTGAAAAACGCAGGTGCTACTTACCAACGTGCAGCAACTGCCTTACTCCATGACATGATGCATAAAGAAGTCGAAGTATATGTCGACAACATGATTGTGAAATTAAAAGACCGTCAAGGGCATCAAGTAGCCTTAAGGAAATTCTTCGAAAGGCTAAGAAAATATAATATGAGGCTGAACCCATCTAAGTGTGCTTTTGGAGTCACCTCAGGCAAGCTTTTGGGTTATGTCATAAGCTCTAGAGGAATAGAGATAGACCCAACCAAGATTAAAGTAATCATGTCAATGCCACCGCCAAAAACTGAGAAACAGATTCGAGGATTTATTGGCCGGTTGCAATACATAAGTAGGTTCATATCGAAATTGACGACGATATGTGAACCAATCTTTAAGAAGCTTAAGAAGAATGTACCAATAATAAGGGATGATGAGTGTCAAAAAGCCTTTGAAAAGATCAAAGCCTATTGTAGGGAATAATTTCAAGCTTTTAAAATCCCACTAGCTTGAACCCCACTGTGATCATACACTAAAGTACGGTGGCGTCCAAAAGGGAAGAAGATAGAGAAAAAGAGTCGCCAACAAATTTTTATAGGAACTTGTAAACCATTCACAGGATGAAGGTTACACCCCTTAACGATCCAAGAGATCGTCAACTCCATAAGGTCTAGAACCAAATAAGGGTTCGGGGATGAAGGTACAAATCCAACCTTAAAGAGATTGAACCTGCCCTAATAATAGGCCTCTACTTTATTCTGATCGTATTCATGTGCGCTTTCTAATTAACATGCAATCAATAGGATTAACCCTAAACCTGTTTAATATATGTTCGTTGAATTTAATGCACAAATAAATTTATTATTGGCGATCACTTAATTATAATCACAATTAACCCTAAACAAGATTATTAATTATCTTATTAAGCGTGATTACAAGTACCAATTCCCTTTAACATGCATAAAAGGTGTGATCAAGCAATAAATAATAAATATCAAGCAACATAATAAATAATCAATAATAATAATAATCATAAATAAAATAATCATCATCAAAATAATAAATAATAATATTCACAATCATCATAAATTATAACAATTATAATCATAATCATGTTCATGTTAATATTAAAGCATAATGAACATAGCAAGATCTTAGGCATGATACTAACAAGATTAATAACAAACCCTAGCATGTCACTAAGCAATAAAAATCAAATCTTTAGCCCTAACATGATACTAACAATCATAAATATTAGGAAGAACATAGGAAGCATCGTAACAATCATATTTAATATTAAAATTACCCTAGACATGATACTAGGAATATCATAATAACAATGCAAACATGATTTCTACATCATAACATCAATAAATCAATTAAAGTACTTACTTTGATGCCTCGTACCTCTTTCTAATAACAAAATACACACGTTAGTAACTTCAAGGAAAATAATAAACAAAACAATTAAATTAAAAAATTGAAATAGAGATTTGGGACCAAACCCTCAGAAATTAAAACCTTTCACGTCTAGGGCGAAGGCAACTTCGAATATGGCTAGGTGTTTCTAGATCTTGTGAATGCGGAATTTTGTATTTGAAAAGCAAAGTAAGAAAGAATTGAATGTTTAAGAGAGATGAATGATTTAGAGAATGCTAAAGAATTAATGATTGTTGATGAAAACTTGCGAATGAGGAGAATTGGTGAATGAATGTAGATGATGATAATTGGTGAATGAAAACGGAGTTTTAATACGATATTTATAGAGAAAATCAACCAAAAAAGATAATTTAACAAAACAGAGTCTGACGCTCAGAAAACAGAGCTGGCTCCAACCCTGGCTAGCTGGCGCCAAGCACCAGCACTAGCGCCAGGCGCCAATGGCTAGCGCCAGGCCTGGTTCCAGGCGCCAAGGCCTAGGGTCAAACGCCAAGCTTGATTCCAACGCGTTTTTGAAAATCCGATAAGTTTACCGTACTGGAGGATAAAATAATGTAATTTCCTCGAAAATGCTATTTGATTTTGATTAAAACTCTGAAAAGTCAACAAAAGTCAATTTATCAATGCTAATTGAATTAGGAATGAAAAGAACCTTCTAGAAGAATCTAGAAGACTAAAACCATTCTTAATTGCATTAGGAATGATAAATCATATTAGGCCCTCCCCTAGATCATTGGGCCGCACATAAAGCTCAAACCGGGCCCAGTTTAGTAAAATGGCCATAACTTCCTCAATATTCATCGGAATTGGGCTTATAATATATCGTTGGAAAGGTCTTTGCAAGCCCCATCCAACTACACTACTATTGGACCCATATCATGGACCAACCAAACTGGATTGGCTGTTTTCTTAAAATAAGTTTTCAAAAACAGAGAAAAGAGAAAAGAAATTAAAAACTATCCGCAACACTAGACCTTTCCACACTTTCGCTTCATTTGATTATGATTCGACGTGAAAGGTACTCATCATTGGGTTTGGTTTTGGGGAGACACAAATGGGTGTCTACACCTATCTCGCAAATCCTCCCGTATTAGCACTAGCACTTCCGGGAATACCTCTTAGGTTGTACTTAACAGTTACCAAAGAGACAATGGGAGCCATGTTGGCACAAGAAGTAGAAGGCAAAGAAAATGCAATCTACTATCTAAGCAAGAAAATGCTCGAATATGAAGCACGTTACACACCAGTTGAGAAGTTGTGCCTTGCCTTGGTTTGGGCCACAACCAAGTTAAGACATTACATGTTAGTGCATACTGTCTTCGTAGTCTCCCGATTAGATACACTAAAGTATCTATTCGAGAAATCTAGACTCAATGGACGCATATCGAGATGGATAGTCAATTTAGCCCAGTTTGATGTAAGGTTTATGCCACAAAAAGCTATCAAAGGATCTGTGGTGTCAGACTTTCTAGCGGACTTTCCAATAGAAGACTCGACGCCGATACAAGACAATGAATTTCCAGATGAAGACTTAATGGTCACTGAAGATGATACTTGGAACTTGTACATTGACGGAGCCTCAAACCAAAAGGGATGTGGCGTTGGAGTATTACTAGTATCACCTAAAGAAGAGCATGTTCCAATCTCCATAAAGCTTGATTTCAACGTTACCAACAACGCTGCTGAATACGAAGCATGCGTGGTAGGCCTCGAAACAGCTTTGGCATTAGAAGTGAAAAAGTTAAGGATATTCGGAGACTCTTCATTAATCATCAATCAAATATCCAAAAGGTGGAAAGTAAGGAGTGAAAGTCTAGCCCCTTACCAAGCCTACTTGGAAACTCTTAGTGATCAGTTAGAGAAGGTAGAGTACACATATCTACCTAGGGAAGAAAATCAATTTGATGATGCCTTGGCAAGACTCGCCTCAATGGTTAGGATTCCCACGGAAATCGAGCAAATGCCTCTAATTATAGAGAAAAGGCACAAACCAGCATACATCCAGGCTATAGAAGATGACGAAGTAGTCCAAGACGAAGAAGAAGAAGAAGAAGAAGAAGAAGAAGAAGAAGAAGAAGAAGAAGAAGAAGAACCGTGGTACACGGACATACTCAATTATATCACCAAAGGAGAATACCCTCCCCACGCTGACAAAAGAGCAAAACGAGCATTAAGACTCTTGGCTTCCCAATATGTACTCATAGACAACGAGCTACATAAAAGAGTACCTAAGGGTCGAGCTCTCTTATGTGTAAGAAAAAAGGATGCACAAAGAGCAATGAGGATAGTCCACGAAGGAATATGTGGCACTCATATAAATGGCAAAATGTTAGTCCAAAAGATAATGCGAGAAGGATATTATTGGACTACAATGAATAGGGATTACCATCAATACGTAAAAAGATTCCCTAAGTGCCAAATTTATGCCAATTTACAACATGTTCCTCCATCCTTACTCTACACCTACACGTCGCCATGGCCATTCTCTACATGGGGAATTGACATCATCGACAAGATCACTCCCCTAGGAACAGGAGGCCATGAATATATCTTAGTGGCAATTGATTACTTCACAAAGTGGGTCGAAGCGCAATCATACGCTAAACTCACTGCAAAACATGTAGCACTCTTTATCAAGAGAAATATTATTTGTCGATATGGAGTCCCACATGAAATGATAAGTGACAATGGAACTCACTTTCAAGCCAAATGTGAAGAATTGTTACAAAATATGGAATTCAACATCATTATTCTTCCCCGTATAGGCCTCAAGAAAATGGAGCAGTCGAGGCAGCCAATAAAAATCTAAAGACTATCATCGAGAAAATGACGGAAAATTATAAGGATTGTCCTGACAAACTTCACTTCGCATTGTGGGGTTACCGCACGTCAATTCGCACATCAACAGGAAATACGTCATTTTCCTTGGTATATGGAATGGATGCCATATAACCTGTCGAACTAGAGATTCCATCTCTACGCATCGCGTTAGAGAGCAAACTCGATGAAGTTGAATGGACTAGGGCAAGATATGAAGAATTAATTCTACTAGATGAAAAACGACTTGAAGCTCTACATCACACTCAGTATTATCAAACTCGTATGGCTAGACATTTTAATAAGAAGGTCAAGACAAGAAACATCAAAGTAGGAGACTTGGTGTTAAAAGCGTTAAGGAAAAATGTTCTAGATCCAAGGGGAAAATTTAGACCTAATTGGTCTGGACCCTAAATTGTCAAAACAATCCTATCAGGAGGTGCAGAAAAATTAACTGATATGGATGGCAATTAGTTCTCGAACATGACAAATCTTGACCAACTTAAGAAATACTACCCATAATTACTTGAGTAGGATACTCAAGAGAGCTACGTTTGGCCTGATTCCTTAAGAAAGGATACGTAGGAAACCCTTTACGGGTGCGGCCACTTTATTTTTCAAAAATCTCGCATCCCAGAATTAATAAAAAAAAATTCGACATAACATCGGCTTCACGGAAAACGTTCCAGCGCCAGCAGTTGAGCGTTAACGCTAGCCGATGGATATCAGCGCTAGCCGACGACACCGTCGCCTGACGCCAGACTGCCGCATCCGATGCCAGTCGCAAAAGCATGGCGCCAATTCACAATTTAAATTCTGGAAATATTTCGTTGTTTTTCGGAAAATTTTCGACTTCCGTACTCGAAAATATATCTGGAAAATTAATTTTTTTCGTTTTCATTGCTTTAATAAAATAAATTTAAAGTAAATAATTTAATTAAAAGCTAGAATTTCATTAATAAAATAAAATTACATTATTGATGGAATTCAAATAAAGCTTAAATAAATTAACTTTAAATAATAAACTAAGTCTAATAATTGAAAATTAAGCAATGCTCTTAATCTTGTTTTTCTTTCCTAGCCCTTTTCCAATTTTTGTCTGCTTCTTCCTCCTCATCCATAACCTTAGCTAGTAGGCATCCTTTAGAGGACCTACATTCATTCAATCTTGGATTAGATAGTTTCCCCTCAGCTAGGACTCCATGCTTCTTTTCTACCCAAGCTTTTTTCTCTGTGGTGTCAGCTTTCCTTTTTCCCTTATCTTTCGTAGTACTTTTCTTCCTAGGCATTGCAGGTGTTATGAATTCAACTCTTTCACCTAAGCGTTCCTTGGCAGGAATCACCCTGTCACCTAGACGACTCTTCACATCAGTTTTACCCTGATTTTTCTTCAAGTCCTTTGAAGGTTTCTTCAACAACCACCTTTCCACATCATTAGGCAAGGAAGGAGGAACCTTTTGGGTAATCACTTCCTATAGAGGTCTAGCACTCCAATAAGCGTCAAATTTGTCTACTTCCTAGGAGATAGGGAACTCGTAGGGAGGACAAAGATCTTTGGAAGGAATAGTCTGAAGTAGGCCGTATTGTCTTTTTACCCTGCAGGGATAATAATAAGTCATACGGGACAAGCTTGGAAGACGGCAGAATGGTTGCTTGTTGACACCAACCATCCTTTCTATTTTCCACCAAGGGATGACCCACTTGAAGGCAAAATTGCAGGAGTCGAATACTTTCTTCCATTCATGGCGCCCCATCTTAGAGAAGCGCTTCTTCCTCCTCACGAAAAAATTCGGAGTGTACTTCTCAATGTTGTCTGGAGGGCTGATTTATTCCAACCTTTCCATTAGCCACATTTGTAAAAAAAAAAAAAAAAAAAAAAAAAATTGCAATACAAATAAATTATTATTACTATACAAAAATATATTTTTGATTTCTGTAATTAAAAATATTATTTTTCTACCTGTAATAAAATTAGAGAGCCCCGAAAAGGTGCTTTTGGATTCCTCTTCAATTCATCAAGACCAATCATAGTCTCTCCAACTATTAATGGCATTGGATTTCTCCCTAATTCAATTTGTTCTAATACGGTGGTTATAATTGATTGACCCTCATTATTTTTACCACTAGTAAGAAAAAATTGATTCAGCATACAAAATAAGAAAGCCCTTCTTCTATAAATATGAAAAGATTCAGAGTAAGGTTTATCAAAATAATGGCGAGCAAATTCTTTCAAGTTAACTATGTTGCCATCTACTATTTTTGATAAATCCCTTTCTTTTAAATTGAAGAAGCGTTCAAAGTCTTTATAATAATATGCATCTATCCTTGGGATTACTACAAGTTCTATTGCAGGGAAACCTAAAATAGCACCAAATTCTTCCGGCAAAGGGCTAATTTCATCATACCCAATTCTAAAGCAATGGGTATCTACATCCCAATATTCTAAAGCGGTATGAATAAAATCTAAGTCAAGATCTACCCCTTTGATGCCATAAATACCCCTTCAGCAACGCAACAACCTCCTTCTCTAATTCCCCAAGAGAAAAAAAGGAGAAGGGAATGAAACCATATCCATTCGCCTAACAACGAGCTTCGTACTTAACCCGCTTTCGATGAGCTACGTCAGCCACATCTCGTCCAGAAACAAAGTCAGCTAGCCCTGTTTGTGTCAAAGGAGAAGACCCTTTGAAGTCGACATATACATCACGACCACGATCCCATGAATAAAGTAACACATCGGCAGGTTTGAGGGCCCCGTTATTCCCTCCAGACAATCCTATGTCAACCTCCTTTCTTGCTAAAATCCCATATTTGTAGCAATTATGTATGATGATGATGATAGCTTAAGGTATAATGAGAATGAAATCCATGTAGAGGAGAGGAATGATGAAAATTGTGAGAATTTAAAGGAAATTAGGATGAAATTTGTGAATTTAATAATGAGGAGGTGAATTTTAAGGATAATAAGGTTGAGAGAGTTGAGATTAGTGCGTCTTTATCCAAGACGGTGTCTGTTGAGTCTCATATTCCTTTCTCTAGAAAGCTTGGTCTTTACCCTTGTCCCCCCCCCCCTTTACATCTCCCTTCTTTCGTCTTTTCACCTCCATCAATCCATGATAATTTTGTGAACAAGGATTCTCATTTGGATGTAATTAATGTATATCTTTATTTATTTTTTTATTTTTCCAAGTGAGTCTAATAAGGTAGTAAATAATTTTCCTTTGTCTATTGAATCTTTTTTTTTTTTGTATTTTTAGTGGAGTCTTCAGTATTTTATACATTCTTTCTCTAATGTTTTTCTATTTAATATTTTCTGAGATGTTTGCAGGAACATATGATAAGCTTCTCAGAGCACTAAATTGTTCTACATTGGTCTATAATATTTACTAGAACTTTAAAACTTAAGGTTTTCTTAATTTTTTTATTCCCCTGTTTGACTTTTGTGTAGCAAGTAGTTAAGTAGTACTTTGGGGTTTTATTTATCTTGTTTTTATTAAGTTAGGTAGTTTTGTTTTGTTTCTTTCTTCTTTTTAAATTATAGCTTTTCCTTAAATTTCCCCCTCTTTTTATTTGCTTCTGTGTTTCTATGTGATTGCAGGTGGTTGAAGTTGCCATCCACGATCATCAACTCACCAAGAAAGCATCACAAGCAACATAGGCAAATTGGTCCGCAAGCACCCCGCGGAGAGCAGTAGTCAGCCACAACTAGCCTACGGTTGGGTACCTGATGCATGCTTAATAAAGAAAAAATGGTAAAACACACACACACACACACACAGAGAAGAGTACTGCTGCGAGGACAAAATAGTCCGCAATCAGGTCGCGGCCCATGACGCTTCACCGCAACCATAACGCGATACAGAGTTCGCAAGGTATTAAAAAAAATTAAGGGGAGGAATTATAGAACAGAAAACTTATAGAAGACTCAAGAACTATTCATCACTTGGAAATCTTACATCTAATTCTTTTTTTTCTTTGGCATTAAGAGACCGACACCATTCATGGGTGTAGTTTCGACAGGTAGCCACGTTCCTCATCCGGACAAGTTGGCTCCGGAAGGCATCTATACATCGTGCCATCGCCGAAACCACCTCGCGTGAGAACTGTCACAGAAATAAGTCGGTAAACATGCATAATGTATATGGACAAAAGTTGTAAATAAACAAGCTTACCCGAGTCTGGTGGCGAGGAATCGACTGCTCCACGAAGCGCTCGTCCTCAGGAGCCGGAGGAATCATCTCCTCAATCAGCCCATATGTCCCCTGGTAATGGATAGACATACGGGGTGGCACAATCTCAGCAGCATCGTCCTAATAAAGCAG
This sequence comes from Chenopodium quinoa, assembly GCF_001683475.1. Classification (NCBI taxonomy): domain Eukaryota; kingdom Viridiplantae; phylum Streptophyta; class Magnoliopsida; order Caryophyllales; family Amaranthaceae; genus Chenopodium; species Chenopodium quinoa. Next base: position 1,916,198 of record NW_018744821.1, on the reverse strand, counting down.
AACAAAGTCAATGAACGTCACTTGGGGCTACTTAACGAAAGATAAAAGCTGAAAAATCGTACCGTCATATCCTCAGCCGGTACAGGAACTGGAGCTAACAACGGCAGTAGCTCCTCCGCATAGCATCGTCCAGGGATCGTGTAAGATCGCCAAGGGGTACCAGCTCACTCTGACATGATCAACAACCTCGCGGCGTTAAACATGTGACCTGGTAGAGGAGCAGGAACGATAAAGGTATCGGAGGAATGTTGTCTAGCAACCCTCTCTCCAAGATATGCAATCGCTCCATAGGTCCCCAAGAAATAGCGACGCTCAGCAGAATACTGCGCGGCTAACCCAAGGACTGCCAGGCCGACCCACGGCCGGTACAACACCTCAAGCTCCTGCAAAGAGCGTCAATCAGGCGAGAATCTATCTAAAGCATCACAAAATGGCAAATAAGAAAAGAATCATACCGCGATGATCCAATCTCAGACATACGCAGTGGTCATCCCCACACGGCGGCTGCCCCATGAAGCACTAACTAGAAACCCGCGCGGCGACGGTCTCGCTGGCGCAGCAGAAGGGAAGTACTCGTAGAACCAGATCTACAAGAAGCTAAAATTATCAATAAATGTCGGCTAAAATGTAAAGCTAAACTTTATGGGGAATAGGGTTTACCTCTACGACCCTCCAAAAGATGGACAAAGCAACATTCGTCCCAAAGGACCGATGTCGACACGAGTCCCTCAGCGCTCGAATGAAATCAGCATAGGCCAAGCTGGCCCAGTCATAAGTCTCGATCAGGTGTAGATCGCGGACGGCAGGAAGGTAGTAATGTAGCGCCCTACTACCCTTGTCAGGGGAGAACGTCCCTGACAGCAAGATGAGTGCAAAGATGCGCACCCGCTGCTCTCGGGGGGTCGCACCATCGTCCAATTCCGCTGCTAGAGTCGAACGGCGAATTCCCCTAGCACTGAACTGAGACGACTCTACCTCAGCTCGAGCCCGGACAGCAATCGGACCCAAAAGCTCCTCGACCTCAGGGGAAAAGACGTCGATCCCACTATCAAACGGCAGTGGCACAAAACTAAACTCCGGTCCTGTGATGAGACTGAAGTCGATAGGAGTGACCATCATCTCACCCCGAGGAAAGTGGAAAGTGTTGGTAGTGTCCCAAAAGAACTCCACCAGAGCTCGAACTACATGGTGACCCCCTCTGGAGGCAACCATTGCCTCGGAGGCCTCGTACAACGCAGTAAGACCGCAAGACTCCCATAGAAGTCTCGTCTTATCATCTCTGGCGATGTACATCTTGTACAGATCGCCCAAGCCGTCACAGTCGGAGCCATGACAGCGCGTCCTCCCAACAGTGATGCCCCGTCTCACCCTCTTAGAAATGTGGTGGACAGGAGAAAAGTACAGGGTCCGCTCATCCCACTCGGGGAGTCGACCAAGCGAAGTGGACGGCTCGGCATCGTCCTCCATGGGCTCATGCTCCCGTCGAATGTCTCGGGACCGTGAACCGGAACCTCGCTGTCTTGCCATGCTACATTGTGCAGAATATCATAAATTAAGGTTCTATAGTATCTAAGGTTTGCCTAGCTGCATGATACTATGTTCGCAAAAAACAGAGTACGTAGTACTAAAACAGAGCACAAATTCAAATTGACCATAACGGCATTTTTCAAACAATCAAACAATTTCTTGCAATACTATAGTAATTATTATGACAAATTGGACGAGAATTGCTAGCAAAAACATCAAGAACGAGCCACATTGTATTCCCGACCTTAAGAGGTCCAACAATGGCAATTCATTCATTTCTTCACCAAATTGAGTCAAACAAGTCTCAAATTACTCCTAAGCAATTTATAAACATAATCAAGCAATTTCATTGCATAAAATTTGACAAACAAAAAGAATTAAGCATTCTAAGTTTCAAATTTTAATGAAATTCAAGAATAAACACATGCAAAATTCCTTAAAACCGGTGTGAGTTCGAAGAAAACTTACATAGATCGGGAGAATGGATGAAAAAGCTTTGATTTGCAACAAATTTGAGCGAATTTGGTTGAGAAACGAGCAAGAACGAAGCAAATGAATTTCTGGAAATTTTCGAGCAAAAACGCGACGAGCAGCAGCGAAAATGAAGAAGAAAAGGGTATTTGAGGAATACCCTATTCTGGTGCCAAACGCTAGACCTTGGCGTCAACAGATAGGCTTGGCGCCTGGCGCTAATCCCAGCGTCTGGCGCTACGGCCAGTTTTGTGGCGCTGACGTTATTTCAGCGGCGCAAGAATGTTCAGCCACTCTGTGCGGTTGTTCTAATTTTTTGCAATATGTTTTGGGTTCCTTGGTATGCCAGGTAGCCCCTCTAAGAAATTTGACACGATTTTTAGTAATCGGCTTGGTTGCACAAAGTGATCGACCTGATGAAAGATCGTCTCACTTAGCATAAAGCGCCTAAGCATTGGCTCATTAACAAAAGGCACCGACATACTGGTTCATTCGCAAAGGCACCAACATAATGGTTCATTCGCAAAAGGCACCGACGTACAGGTTCTAAAGCAACAAAAGCGCCGACGTACAGGCATAGCGGAAGCAAAGTTCAAGCGAGCTTTTAAAGATCGACAAGCGGAGATCTTCGGTAATTTCCTTGGAAAATTATCGCAACAAATGAGGATAGCTTCAAGCGAGGATATCTTCGACGACATTCCCTAATTGTGTGTTCGACGATGCAAGATACGCGTTTCTTAACTCTCTTATCTGTTTGACTAACGCTAGTTTGCAGGTATCGGCGTTACAAGAGTGATTTAGGATCGCAGAACATTCTGAATCATTCTCCGTCCCTATCGATACTTTAACTTTTGTTTTCGAAACTTGCGTTTCTCCAAACTCAGTCAAAGTGGGGGCTTCTGTAGACACCCATTTGTGTCTCCCCAAAACCAAACCCAGTGATGAGTGTCTTTCATGTCGAATCATAATCTAATGAAGTGAAAGTGTGGAAAGTTTAGTGTTGCGGAAAGTTTTAATTTCTTTTCTCTTCACTCTGTTTTTGAAAACCTATTTTAAGAAAACAGCCAATCCAGTTTGGTTGGTCCATGATATGGGTCCAATAGTAGTGTAGTTGGATGGGGCTTGAAAAGAGCTTTCCAACGATATATTATAAGCCCAATTCCGATGAATAATGAGGAAGTTATGGCCAAATTACTGAACTGGGCCCGGTTTAAGCCTTATGTGCGGCCCAATGATCTAGAGGAGGGCCTAATATGGATTTATCATTCCTAATGCAATTAGGAATGGTTTTAGTCTTCTAGATTCTTCTAGAAGGTTCTTTTCATTCCTAATTCAATTAGCATTGATAAATTGACTTTTGTTGACTTTTCAGAGTTTTAATTAAAATCAAAGCACATTTTTGAGGAAAAATACGATTTTATCCTCCTGTACGGCAATTTCTATCTGATTTTAAGAAAACGCGTGAATTTATGAGTCAGCGCCAAATGCCAGTTGTAGCGCCTGACGCTACGCTTGGCGCCTGACGCTAGCCTTAGCGTCTGGCGCCAAGGTCAGCGTTTGGCGCCAACTTAGTTTTTTGCGTCAGAACTCTGTTTTTGATGTTTTATCTTTTTGGTTGATTTTTCTATAAATAACGTCGTAAAAACTCCGTTTTCATCAATCTATTTTCATCAGTTTCCACCAACTCTCATCAAGATTTTCTTGATTATTCTCTCTCTCTCTTTTCTAAACTAGCTTTTCTCAAATATAAAAATTCCTCATTCATTAGATTTAGAAACACCTAGCCATATTCGAAGTTGTCTTCACCCTAGACGTGAAAGGTTTTAATTTCTGAGGGTTTGGTCCCTAACCTTAACTTCAATTATTATTTAATTTAATTGCTTGTTTATTATTTTCCTTGAAGTTACTAACGTGTGTATTTTGTTATTAGAAAGAGGTATGAGGCATCCAAGTAAGTGCTTTAATGATTTTTATTGATGTTACTATATAGAAATCATGCTTAGATTGTTATTTTGATTCCTAGTATCATGTATAGGGTAACTTTAATATTAAGTATGATTGTTATGATGCTTCCTATGTTCTTCCTAATATTTATGATCGTTAGTATCATGTTAGGGTTAAATATTTGATCTTTAATGTTTAGTGACATGCTTGGGTTTGTTATTAATCTTGTTAGTATCATGCCTAGGATCTTGCTATTAATATTATGCTTTAACATGTTTATAATGATTATTATAATTGTTATAATTATTATTTATGAATATTATGTTGCTTGATATTTATTATTATTGCTTGATCACGCCTTTTATGCATGTTTAAAGGGAATTTGTACTTGTAATCACGCTTAATAAGATAATTAATAATCTTATTTAGGGTTAATATGATTATAATTCAAGTGATCGCCAATAATAGTTTTATTTGTGCATTAATATTCAACCAACATAGATAAACAGGTTTAGGGCTAAACCTATTGATTGCATGTTAGTCAGAAAGCGCACATGAATACGATCAGAATAAAGTAGAGGCCTATTATTAGGGCAGGTTCAATCTCTTTTAGATTGGATTTGTACCTTCATCCCCGAACCCTATTTGGTTCAAGACCTTATGGAGTTAACGATCACTTGGATCGTTAAAGGGTGTAACCTTCACCTTGTGAACAGTTTACAAGTTCCTAAAACTTGTTGGCGACTCTTTTGCTCTATCTTCTTTCCCTTTGGACGCCACCGTACTTTAGTGTATGATCACAGTGGGGTTCAAGCTAGGGATTAATGCTTGAAATATTCCCTACAGTTTTTGGCGACTCCACTGGGGAGGATTTCTATTTTAATTCCTGAATTTGTTTCGGCAATGATTTTGAATGAGTGGATGAGACTCGAAACGTTCTAAGTATTTCATGTGCGTAATTTTGATTAACATTATTGTCATATGCATAAAAAAGATCTCATTGGAAAGATCATCCGTAATGAGTTAAAACATAGGATTTTAAACGTAGGAAATTTAAGAAATATCTTTCACAACTAGGACCGAAATAACACTGCGCGAAACTGGAAAATTTTATCGAACACAGAAAGCTGCTGAGGCATGTAGGAATTAGCGTCAGGGACCAGAGCAGCGCCAGACTTTTAACTGTAGCGCCAGACAACAGTTCTACCGCCAGGCGCTACAGCTAAAACCTGGCGCCAATCTCTGTTTGCTGGCGCCAAATTCTTCCAATACCAAGCCAGAAATATGCGTTCTAATTTCGACCAGTTTTTCGTATTGTTTGCTCGATCCTACTTCCTGATTGAGTTTTTCTCACTTTTCTGAAACCCATATGTGTTCTACATATGGACATAACCCTCTGGGAATTCATGCTCCATCTACCTGATTGAACGTTCTGAGCAACAAAGGGTACATCCGATAATGTTGAATTCACCAAACCATGGAAGCGAGTTGTTCTAAACTCGCGGTGTCCCATCCACTCGCGCCAACCCTCACGGTTAGGCTTCCGCGCGGTGCATCCGGACATTAACCATGGACCCTCTATTGACTAACCCATATCCCGAACTTTAGAGAACTAGAGCCATGGTTAGGTTGCAAACTCATTGCATCATATTGTGCCTACTTGACTAATTGTGCATTATTTGTTGTGCATACACTATGTTTTCTTAACCGTTTGTTTGACTTGGGTTGAGATTAAATAAATTAATGATTAACCGTTTGTTTGACTTGTGTTGAGATTAAATAAATTAATGACTTAAAGAACTTTGCCTAATTAATTAATTAATTTGTTTGAATAAATAAAGTCTAATATTTTAATCAGAATTGACCTAGTACGACTTTAGGCATGCCCCTGTTGATTAATAACACCGAAAATAGTCTCAGATTGAAGCTTCAACATTGGCGCCAAAGTCTGAACTGTAGCGCCACTCTGTGGAGTGTGGCGCCTGGCAACAGTTCTGTCGTCTGGCGCTACACTACAAAGAGAGGCGCCAGTCCTGTCGTTTTAACGACAGTTCGGATTATTTATCGAGTCATCATCTGGCGTCTAATTAACCAGTTTGCTAATTAATCCAGTTAAATTTACTGTCAATAACACTTGGTTGAGTCATTAATTGAGTTTAGGCACTAAATCCCATGGTCTTACACAAGAGTCCAAACATATCACTTACACTCAACGCACACACCAATACACACACTTTGACCATGTCAAAGAGAGTCTTGTATGCGCGTTTTTTACGTCATTTTTTTTAGGGGGGGCATGTCGGATATTAATCCTCCAATTTAAAAACTATACTTAGTTCCCTAAAAATATACACATTATTTTTGCCTAAAAAATATGCACCCATTTTTTATTTTTATTTTTTTTTCCTCTTTAAAAAACCGTAAAGTCAAGTCGATTCGAGTCAAGTAATTAAAATGCAAATTGGTTTAAATTACAGCGCGTGGTCAAGAAAGGAAGGACGGTTAATCACAGACAACCTTTTCATACAATTCCAACTTTTCGACAAACCCATAGCTCGTAAGAGGAAAGCTAGGACAGTAATGGCAAGATATGAAGAGCTAATTCTACTCGATGAAAAACGACTAGAAGCTCTACATCACACTCAGTGTTATCAAACTCGTATGGCTAGGCATTTTAATAAGAAGGTTAAGACAAGAAACATCAAAGTAGGAGACTTGGTGTTAAAAGCATTAAGGAAAAATGTTTTAGATCCAAGGGGAAAGTTTAGACCTAATTGGTCGGGACCCTACATTGTCAAAACAATCCTATCAGGAGGTGCATCAAAATTAACTGATATGGATGGCAATGAGTTCTCGAGTATGACAAATCTTGACCAACTTAAGAAATACTACCCATAATTACTTGAGTTGGATACTCAAGAGAGCTACGTTTAGCCTGATTCCTTAAGAAAGGATACGTAGGCAACCCTTTACGGGTGCGGCCACTTTACTTTTCAAAAATCTCGCATCCCAGAATTAATAAAAAATTCGACAGAAGATCGACGAAATATCAGCGTCACAGAAAACGTTCCGGCGCCAGCCGTTGAACGTTGGCGCCAGCTGACGGTACCGTCGCCTGACGCTAGACTGCCGTAGCCGGCGCCAGTCGCAAATATGTGGCGCCAATTAACAGTTATAAGTCTGGGAATATTTCAGTGTTTTTCGGAAAATTTTCGACTTCCGTACTCGAAAAAAATTCCTGGAAAATTAATTTTTCGGTTTTCATTGCTTTAATAAAAATAAATATAAAGTAAATAATTTAATTAAAAAGCTGGAATTTCATTAATAAAATAAATTACATTATTGATGGAATTTAAATAAAGCTTAGATAAATTAACTTTAAATAAAAATAAACTAAGTCTAATAATTGGAAACTAAGCAATGCTCTTAATCTTCTTTCTCTTTCTTAGCCCTTTTCCAATTTTTATCTGCTTCTTCCTCCTCATCCATAACCTTAGCTAGTAGGCATCCTTTAGAGGACCTACATTCAATCTTGGAGTAAATAGTTTTCCCCTCAGCTAGGACTCCATGCTTCTTTTCTACCCAGGTTTTCTTTTCTGTGGTGTCAGCTTTCCTTTTTCCCTTGTCTTTTGCAGTACTCTTCTTCCTAGGAATTGTAGGTGTCTTAAATTCAATCCTTTCACCCAAGCGTTCCTTAGCAGGAATTACCTTGTCACCTAGACGACTCTTCACATCAGTTTTACCCTGATTTTTCTTCGCGTCCTTTGAAGGCTTCTTCAGGAGCCACTTTTTCACATCATTGGGCAAGGAAGGAGGAACCTTTTGGGTAATTACTTCCCATAAAGGTCTAGCGCTCCAATAAGCATCAAATTTGTCTACATCCTGGGAGATAGGGAACTCGTAGGGACGACGAAGATCTCCGGAAGGAATAGTCTGAAGTAGGTCGTATTGTCTTTTTACCCTGTAGGGATAATAAAAAGTCATACGGGGCAAGCTTGGAAGACGGCATAAAGGTTGCTTGTTGACACCAACCATCCTTTATATTTTCCACCAAGGGATGATCCACTTGATGGAAAAATTACTAGACTCGAAAACCCTCTTCCATTCATGGCGCCCCATCTTAGAGAAGCGTTTCTTCCTCCTCACGAAACAATTTGGAGTGTACTTCTCAATATTGTCTGGAGGGCTAATTAATTCCAGTCTTTCCATTAGCCACATCTGTAAAAATTACAATGAAAATAAATTATTATTACTATAAAAAAATATATTTTTGATTTCTGTAATTAAAAATATTATTTTTCTACCTGTAATAAAATTGGAGAGCCTCGAAAAGGTGCTTTTGGATTCCTTTTTAATTCATCAAGAATAAGCATAGTCTCTCCAACTATTAATGGCATTGGATTTCTCCCTGATTCAATTTGTTCTAATACAGTGGTTATAATTGATTGACCCTCGTTATTGTTACAACTAGTAAGAAAAAATTGATTAAGCATACAAAACAAGAAAGCCCTTCTTCTATAAACATGAAAAGATTCGCAGTAAGGTTTTAAAATAATAGCGAGCAAATTCTTTCAAGTTAACTATATTACCATCTACTATTTTTGATAGATCCCTGTCTTTTAAATTGAAGAAGCGTTCAAAATCCTTATAATAATATGCATCTACTCTAGGGATTACTACAAGATCTATTGCAGGGAAACCTAAAATAGCACCAAATTCTTCCGGCAAAGGGCTAATTTCATCATACCCTATTCTAAAGCAATGAATATCTGCATCCCAATATTCTAGTGCGGTATGATTAAAATCTGAATCAAGATCTACCCCTTTGATACCATAAATACCCCCCAAGTGAAACACATCTAATTCTTTTCTTTCTTTGACATTAAGAGACCGACACCATTCAAGGGTGTAATTGGTAAAAGTTTTGGTGACTAGAGACATGATATTATTCTTCTACAAGCTAAGGAATATTTTATCTGCTGAAATTATGAAAAGAATCGGCTGGGCAGGGGGCTATTTATGCACAAAATCATAGCAGTTTTAATCTACGAAGGATTCGGGGTCAACGCTTATTAGCGCCAGACGCCAATATTGGCGCCAGACGCCAGAGCCTGGCGCCAAACGCTAAGTGTAGCGCCTTGTGCTACACCAAAACGCGTGGCGCCAGCTGGAGCCAATATACCTCATCGTACGCGCTTTCTGCAAAACCGTGTTTTCGACTTAATTCGAGTCTGCTAACGACTTTACGGTTTCCTTACCTTTTTCTAAATATTCTTTTATTCCTCTCTTTTAATTAATATAACTATTTTATTAATTATACTTTTTTTTGGATTCTATTTAAACTAATTTCCAAGTTTTTATACATCCATTATTTTATTTGACTTTTCCTTTTTTCATTTTTTCTTTTTGGGGGAGAAAGTCAGATACCCTCCATCAATAATAAAAATGGCAGAATTTTTTGCGCGAAATTATTTTTTCACATTGCACACACAAACATGCACATAATAATAATAATAATAATAATAATAATAAATGAAAAAACATAATAAATAAATTAACTCATAACAGTATGTATGTACAAAAGATGTCTAAATAATGAGTCTAACTAAAAGGCAAAGTTCTATACAAAGTCAAAATAAATAATAAAAAAAGCAAAGGAATAAACTACGGCGCCGGGGGACGTAAACCCATCATCGCATAAAACTCCGTTGTACGAGGAGTAACCTCTCCACCAGCTCCGGCTCCAGTTCCAGCATCAGCTCCAGTCTCCGCGGGAGGAGGAAAGCTCAACGTAGGACCTGTCCACCCGAGATCAACCTAAGGCTGAGGCTGTGGAGGCTGCTGCGATGACGAGCCAACCGTACATCCCACCACCTCTAAGAGCCGAGGTAGCCTCTCCCTGGCCTACCGACGCAGCATGTGCACCCTCAGAGGAAGAGCATGAGCCCTCTGCCGCCTCCGTATGAGCAGCCTCAGAACGACCGCCCCGACCTCCCGAAGTAGTGCGGCGACGTCTCGAGCTAGACCTTGCCGGATCCCTCCGTACCTCAGGTCTCGTGCGGGTACGAGAAGGAATGGGTTGATCCTGCAAAGCAAATTAAAATCAGAAACAGGCAAAATATAAGCGGTAATACAAAAGCATACGAAGGGAAGACTACCTCTTGAACGGCGTCATCTCGACGGCAGGTAGCCACGTTCCTCATCCGGACAAGCTGGCTTCGGAAGGCATCTATGCATCGTGCCATCGCTGAAACCACCTCGCGTGAGAACTGTCAAAGAAATAAGGTCAGTAAATATACATAACATATATGCACAAAAGTTGCAAATAAACAAGCTTACCCGAGTCTGGTGGCGAGGATTCGACCGCTCCACAAAGCGCTCGTCCTCAGGAGCCGGAGGAATCATCTCCTCAATCGGCCCATATGTCCCCTTATAATGGATAGACATACGGGGTGGCACGAACTCAGCAGCATTGTCCTGACAAGGCAAAACAAAATCAGTAAAGCATTACTTGGGGGCTACTCGACTCAAGGTAAAAGTTGAAAATCGTACCGCCACATCCTCAGCCGGTACAGGAACTGGATCTAACAACGGCAGTAGCTCCTCCGCATAGCATCGCCCAGGGATCGTGTAAGATCGCCAAGGGGTACCAGCTCCCTCTAACATGCTCACCAACCTCGTGGCGTTGAACATGTGACGTGGTGGAGAAGCAGGAACGACAAAGGTGTCAGAGGAATGCTGAATAGCAACCCTCTCTCCAAGATATGCAGCTGCTCCATAGGTCCCTAAGAAATAGCGACGCTCCGCAAAGTACTGCGCGGCTAGCCCAGGGACTACCAGGTTGACCCACGGTCGGTAAAGCACCTCATGCTTCTGCAAAGAGCATCAATCAGGCAAGAGTCTATCTAAGGCTTAACACAAATATCAATTAAGAAAAGAATCATACCGAGATGATCCAATCTCGAACATAGGCGGTGGACATCCCCACACGACGGCTGCCCCAGGAAGCGCTAACTGGAAGCCTGCGCGGCGACAGTCTCACCGGCGCAGCTAAAGGGAAGTACTCGTAGAACCAGATCTACAAGAAACTAAAGTTATCAGCAAGTGCTAACTAAAATGTAGAGCTAAACTTTATAGGGAATAAAGTATACCTCTATGACCCTCCAAAAGCCGGATAGAGCAACATTCGTCCCAAAGGATCGATGTCGACACGAGTCCCGCAGCGCTCGAATGAAATCAGCATAGGCCAGGCTGGCCCAGTCATAAGTCCCGATCCGGTGAAGATCGCGAACGGCAGGAAGGTAGTAAAGCAGCGCCCTACTACCCTTGTCAGGGGAGAACGTCCCTGACAGCAAGATGAGTGCAAAGATGCGTACCCGCTGTTCTCGGGTAGTCGCACCGTTGTCAAAAGCCGCTGCTAAATTCGAGCGGTGAATTCCCCTAGCACTGAACTGAGACGACTCTACCTCAGCTCGAGCCCAAATAGCAATCAGACCCAACAACTCCTCGACCTCAAAGGAGAAGACGTCTATCCCGCTGTCGAACGGCAGTGGCACGAAGCTGAACTCCAGTTCTGTGATGAGACTGAAGTCGATAGGAGTGACCATCATCTCACCCCAAGGGAAGTGGAAAGTGTTGGTGGTGTCCCAAAAGAACTCCACCAGAGCACGGACTACGTGGTGACCCCCACTAGAGGCGACCATAGCCTTGGAGGTCTCGTACAGCGCAGTAAGACCGCAAGACTCCCATAGAAGTCTCGTCTGATCATCTCTGGCGATGTACATCTTGTATATATCGCCCAAGCCGTCATAGCCGAAACCATGACAGCGCGTCCTCCCAACAGTGATGCCCCGTCTCCGTCTCACCCTCTCAGAGATATGGTGGACGGGGGAAAAGTACAAGGTCCGCTCATCCCACTCGGGGAGTCGACCAAGCAAAGTAGACGGCTCGGCATCGTCCTCTATGGGCTCGTGCTCCCGTCGAACGTCTCGGGACCGTGAACCGGAACCTCGTTTTCTAGCCATGATACATTGTGCAGAATTTTCATAAATTAAGGTTCTATAGTATCTAAGGTTCGCCTAGCCGCATGATACTATGTTCGCAAAAAAAAAAAAAAAAACAGAGTACGTAGTACTAAAACAGAGCACAAATTCAAATTGAGCATAACGGCATTTTTCAAGCAATCAAACAATTTCTTGCAATACTATAGTAATTATTGTGACAAATTGGACAAGAATTGCTAGCAAAAACATCAAGAACGAGCCACATTGTATTCCCGACCTTATGTGGTTCAACAATGGCAATTCGTTCATTTCTTCACCAAATTGAGTCAAACAAGTCTCAAATTACTCCCAAGGCAATATATAAACATAATCAAGCAATTACATGGCATAAAATGTGACAAACAAAGAGAATTAAGCATTCTAAATTTCGAATTTTCATGAAATTCGAGAATAAACACATGCAAAATTCATTAAAACCGATGTGAGTTTGAAGAAAACTTACATAGATCGGGAAAATGGATGGAATGAGATTTGATTTGCAACAAATTTGAGCGAATTTGGTTGAGAAACGAGCAAGAACGAAGCAAATGAATTTCTGAAAATTTTCGAGCAAAAAACGCGACGAGCAGCAGCGAAAATGAAGAAGAGAAGGGTATTTAAGTAATACCCGACTCTAGCGCTAAACGCCAGACCTTGGCGTCAATCGATGGCTTTAGCGCCTGGCGCTACAGTCAGATTATTGGCGCTGATGTTATTTCAGCGGTGCCAGAACAGTCAGCCCCTCAGAACGGTTGTTCCAACCTTTTGCAATATATTTTGGGTTCCTTGGTACGCCAGTTAGCCCCTCTAAGCAATTTGATTAGGTTTTTAGTAATCAGCTTGATTACACAAAGTGATTGACCTGATGAAATATCGTCTCACTTGGCTTAAAGCGCCTAATCATTGGCTCATCGTAAAAAGCACCGACGTACTGGTTCATTCAGCGAAAGGCACCGACATACAGGTTCACAAGCAGCAAAAGCGCCGACGTACAGGCATAGCGGAAGCAAAGTTCAAGCGAACTTTTAAAATATCGACAAGCGGAGATCTTCGGTAATTTCCTTTGGAAAATTATCGCAATAAATGAGGATAGCTTCAAGCGAGGATATCTTCGGCAGCATTCCCTAGATTATGGAGAGTTGTCACAAAAAACTGCAGCTGATTTCAAGCGAAGTTGTCTTCGATCGTGTTCCCTTACGTGGAAGATGGTCACAAAGCGGAAGAGGATTGTTTCAAGCGAAGCAATCTTCTATATTGGAATAAGTTACAAGCGTAGTGGTTTTCAAGCGGGATGGCATTCTCTTGGCAAAAGGTCATCAAAACAAGGAAGCAGCAACAAATCGGTTAGCTTCAGAGACGTGTGCTCGACGGTGCAAGATACGCATTTCTTAACTCTTTTATCTGTTTAACTAACGCTAGTTTGCAGGTATCGGCATTAAAAGAGTGATTTAGGATCGCAGAACGTTCTGAATCATTCTCCGTCCCTATCGATACTTTGACTTTTGTTTTCCAACTTGCGTTTCTCCAAACTCAGTCAAAGTGGGGGCTTCTGTAGACACCCATTTGTGTCTCCCCAAAACCAAACCCAGTGATGAGTACCTTTTGCGTCGAATCATAATCGAATGAAGTGAAAGTGTTGAAGGTTTAGTGTTTCAGATAGTTTTAATTTCTTTTCTCCTCTCTCTGTTTTTGAAAACCTATTTTAAGAAAACAGCCAATCCAGTTTGGTTGGTCCATGATATGGGTCCAATAGTAGTGTAGTTGGATGGGGCATGAAAAGAGCTTTCCAAAGATGTATTATAAGCCCAATTCCGATTAATATTGAGAAAGTTATGGCCAAATTACTGAACTGGGCCTGGTTTGAGCCTTATATGCGGCCCAATGATCTAGAGGAGGGCCTAATATGGATTTATCATTCCTAATGCAATTAGGAATGGTTTTAGTCTTCTAGATTCTTCTAGAAGGTTCTTTTCATTCCTAATTCAATTAGCATTGATAAATTGACTTTTGTTGACTTTTTAGAGTTTTAATCAGAATAAAAGAACGTTTTGAGGAAAATACGATTTTATCCTCCTGTACGGCAATTTCAATCTTATTTTAAGAAAACGCGTCAATTTCTTAGTCAGCGCCAAACGCCAGCTGTAGTGCCTGGCGCTACGCTGGCGCCTGGCGCTAACGTCAGCGTTTGGCGCTAATCTTGGTTTTACGCGTCAGAACTCTGTTTTTGATGTTTTATCTTTTTGGTTGATTTTCTTTATAAATAGTGTTCTAAAAACTCCGTTTTCATTCACCAATTCTCACCAACTCTCTCTCTCTCTCTCTCATCAAGTTTTTCTTGATTACTCTCTCTCTCTTTTTCTAAACTAGCTTTTTCTCAAATATAAAAATTCCGCACTCATTAGATTTAGAAACACCTAGCCATATTCGAAGTTGCCTTCGCCGTAGACGTGAAAGAAAGAGGTACGAGGCATCCAAGTAAGTACTTTAATTGTTTTATTGATGTTATTATATAGAAATCATGCTTAGATTGTTATTATAAATTCCTAGTATCATGTCTAGGGTAACTTTAATATTCATTATGATTTCTATGATGCCTTTTATGTTCTTTCTAATATTTATTCATGCTAGTATCATGTTAGGGATAAAGCTTTGATTTTTATTGCTTAGTGACATACTAGGGTTTGTTATTAATCTTGTTAGTATCATGCCTAGGATCTTTCTATTATTATGCTTTAACATGATTATTTTTATGATTATAATTGTTATAGTTATGATTTTTATGATTATTATTATGTTGCTTGATGTTTATTGTTATTGCTTGATCACACCTTTTATGCATGTTTAAAGGGAATTTGTACTTGTAATCACGCTTATATAAGATAATTAATAATCTTGTTTAGGGTTAATTATGATTATAATTCAAGTGATCGCCAATAGTAGTTTTATCTGTGCATTAAATTTAACCAACATATATAAACAGGTTTAGGGTTAATCTTATTGATTGCATGTTAGTCAGAAAGCGCACATGAATACGAGAAGAATAAAGTAAAGGCCTATTATTAGTGCAGGTTCAATCTCTTTTAGATTGGATTTGTACCTTCATCCCCGAACCCTATTTGGTTCAAGACCTTATGGAGTTAACGATCTCTTGGATCGTTAAGGGGTGTAACCTTCACCTCGTGAACGGTTTACAAGTTCCTAAAAAAACTTGTTGGCGACTCTTTTGCTCTATCTTCTTTCCTTTGGACGCCACCATGATTTAGTGTATGATCACAGTGGGGTTCAAGTTAGGGGTAACACTTGAAATATTCCCTACAGATGCCAAGGTGGCATTAATTAAGGAACAAGTACGCAACGAGTTAGTAGCTGAATTCAATGCTTGGGCGAAGCAGGTGAACTTACCGACTTTGTCGTTCCTCGCGAGTACACTAGTCGACTCATGTTCTCAACTAAAAGGACAAGGAGAAGGTGATAGACATGGAGGAGATGAGATACGTACGTGGTGAAGATGTGCCACCTGAGGTAATTTCAATTGGGTTATTAAATGTTTTAAAATGTTGAGTTAATTGAGATCTGAGGTGGCATGATTGATGTACTATTACATGTTCCTACTCCTACACATGCGGGCTCGAGGGAGCTTGATAATCCAACACCGCATGAATATCCAGAGTTACAAGTGATTTGTAACCCTCTACCTTAATGAATTTCGTTATATTATCTATGATGTAGTAAAAGACCTATTTAACTATCTTCTTTTTGTACTTGTGTATGAAGACACCCGGTGTGCACTTCTAGCCCTGGGGCATTCAAATAGTATGGAGTTGAGTTTCGTGGCGTATGGTAGTGCCCAAGCGATGACCGGTGCTACGGCGGGGCCACATCATTACTCGGTTGGGATCGCTTCGGTGGTTGAGGGGTTTGAAGACATCCCACTACCCGTACCGATAGAGGAGGTTGAGATAACAAAGATTTGGAAAGCTATAGGTAGCTTCGTTGATTGGCCATGTGCGTGGGTCAGGTTGATTAAGGAGGTAAATTATTTATTTCTCAATTTTTTTAGTGTTAAATTACCGTTAGGCACTCTCTAACTGCACCTCTGAAAATAAAACCGCCGAAATAGCACGACTCCCCGGACCCCATCTCCGAAGCCAAGGCAGCGGCAGCCTCGACTACTGCTCCCTGCGCTGCTCCGGACTCCGGAGCGGCTGCCCGGGCAACTGCGGACTCGGCAGCCTCTGTCGGGGCTGCAACAGCCCCGGCAGCGGCTGCAACCTTAGCTGCAGCAGCCTCGGCTGCGGCTGCAATGGATGCAGTAGCCCCGGCAGCTTGCTGCCTGGGCTACTGCACCCCAGGCAGTCGATGCCAGGGCTGCTGTAGCCAAGGCAGCGGTTTTCGGGGCTTCTCGGCCGCTGGCAGGGCTGCTGCAGCCTCGGCAGCCCCTGCCTGGGCTGCTGTTGCCTCGGCGCGGGCTGCCTTCGTTGTTCCGGCAGTGGGGGTGGCTCCCTCGGGTGTTCCGGCCTCGGCGAAAGTTGCGTATTTTTTTAAAAAAAATATTTTTGAGCCATATTTCTTTTTCTCAACTCACTCGGCGGAATGGCTTTTCGCATGCCTATTTTCTTCATTTCTCAACTTATGAACTTATTCTTTCTCAAACCATATCATAATTACATAATTATAAGTGAATGTCACTTGAAATAACATAAAAGAAGCTAATTTCTAAGTTTTTTGCTCCATTTCATCAAAATAAAGCAATTTCTTTCCAAAACGGCTTCTCACTTGCCTATTTTCTTCAATTCTTAACTTATGAACTTATTCATTCTCAAAACATCTCATAATTACATATTTATAAGTGATTGTGACTTAAAATGTCATAAAATAAGCAAAGTCCTAAGTTTTTGGGTCCATTTCATCAAAATAAACCCATTTAGAGCCGAAATGGCTTCTCACATGCCTATTTTCTTCATTTCTCAACTTATGAACTTATTATTTCTCAAACCATCGCATAATTACATATTTATAAGTTAATGTGAGTTGAAATGACGTAAAAGAAGCTAATTTCTAAGTTTTTGGGTCCATTTCATCAAAATAAAGCCATTTTGAGCCAAAATGGCTACTCACTTGCCAATTTTCTTCATTTCTCAACTTATAAACTTATTCATTCTCAAACCATCTCATAACTACCTATTTATAAGTGATTGTGACTTAAAATTACATAAAAGAAGCAAAGTTCTAAGTTTTTTGGCCCATTAATCAAAATAAAGCCATTTTGAGCCGAAATGGCTACTCACTTGCCTATTTTCTTCATTTCTCAACTTATAAACTTATTCATTCTCAAACCATCTCATAATTACATATTTATAAGTGATTGTGAGTTGAAATTACATAAAAGAAGCAAAGTTCTAAGTTTTTGGGCCCATTTCATCAAAATAAAACCATTTTCACCCAAATTGGCTTCTTACATGCCTCTATTCTTCATTTCTCAACTTATAAACTTATTATTTCTAAAACCATCTCATAATTACATGTTTATAAGTAATTGTGACTTGAAATGGTATAAAAGAAGCTAAGTTCTAAGTTTTTGGGTCCATTTCATCAAAATAAAGCCATTTTGAGCCGAAATGGCTTCTCACTTGCCTATTTTCTTCATTTCACTACTTATAAACTTATTCTTTCTCAAACCATATCATAATTACATATTTATAAGTTATTGTGAGTTGAAATTACATAAAAGAAGCTAAATCTAAGTTAATGGGTTCATTTCATCAAAATAAAACCATTTTAAGCCAAAATAACTTATACTATGCCTATTTTCTTCATTTCTCAACTTATAAACTTATTCTTTCTCAAACTATTTCAGATTTCGCATGGAAGCAAAACTTCAAAGAGAAATAGGGTGTAGAAGCCTAAAAGCATTGATTAACCTAAGAAGAAGCTAAGTGAACAAAGGTCCAAGAGTGAACAAGCGTCGAAGTTGCACTTTTCAAAAGGTTCACCCATGCAACCTACTCCACTAGTTGAAGACATTGTTCTTCAATCGCTCTCTGCTGACATGACCTTTCTTCACAATCGTGCTTGTCATTTGATCGATCCCATGGAAGTTGCACTTCCTAAGGCAATGTTCCACTATGATGAGGATGCGGTTGCATGGATCAGCAAAGAAGATGTGAAGGAATTTCCATGTGGTGCAAAGCTTAATATTTCCCTCATTCAAACATTCATGAGGTACTTCAATGCCCACATAATCTACACTTTTTTCAAGTTATTCAAATTTATGGTGATTATCCTACATGTGATTAATTATTCAATGTTCATGCACGCAGAGCACTACAGGAGCACTTAACTTAAACTGATTCTCCTTGTAAAGTTGGGTGGTTATTCCCCGAGCAGTTATCCACTACTAGAATCATAGGAAACCCTCATGACGTGTTATACTATGTTGAGCAAAGTATCAGGGAATCAGCGCGTGCGGGAGACAAGTTCATATTCGCCCCATGTTATAAAGAGTAAGTCTAACCATGTCAAATTCAATCGATTTGGCCTCATTATATGTTGACTCCTAAATATTAATTTAGTTGTCTATTGTGAACTTATGTAGGGAGCATTGGAGCCTCATGGTGATTTGTAATACCAATAACACAATTTATCACCTTGATTCAGCTCGATCATCGGAGAAGTGGCTCATGAAGTCTATATTGCAAAAGTAAATATATATAGCTACCTAGTGATGATTATTGCTAATAATAACTAATTTAGTAGTCAAACGACTAATCAAATTTGAATGTAATTTATTTACTACAGTGTTATGAAGAAG
Organism: Chenopodium quinoa; assembly: GCF_001683475.1. NCBI lineage: Eukaryota > Viridiplantae > Streptophyta > Magnoliopsida > Caryophyllales > Amaranthaceae > Chenopodium > Chenopodium quinoa. The sequence continues at coordinate 1,897,403 of NW_018744821.1, read as the reverse complement.
CTACATTGTCGTGCTCCACAGGGTCCAACATGGAAGTCACCATTGGTAATTTACATGATATTGTGATTATCTTCAAAATCTATGTTAGTAAATATTTGCAAATTCCTTTGCATGTTTCACTGATGTGATTTTTTTGTCATATGCTAGTGCGCACAACAAGAAAATGGACTTGATTGTGCTTTGTATGTGATGAGATTCATGCTTGACATAGTGACTCATTGTACAGACAGTCAACAGCTTGATGAGGTAAGTCCTAAAACTTAATCAAATACTATATTGATGTGATTTCTAGCCTTAGACACCTAATATTACCCAACATTGACATGTTATGAGAAATAAAAAGGTCATTTGACAAGACACAAACTTTTAAAAAAATCGGGTGTACAATAATTATTGTACATCCATTTTAAATCTCTCTTAAAGTGATCAAAAGTTACCCCTAAAATGAATAAAAGTTACCCTAATATGTATAAAAGTAACCCAATAAAATAAAAATAATCTACGTTTTATTGGTAAAGAATCACATTTTAAATGACTAAAATTCAATTATTAGTGATAGAAAGTAATTTTATCACCCTTATAAAACTTTCTTGTTCGATTTAAAAAAAATCATATTATGTTCAAAGTTACCCAAAAAAAGGCAAAAAGTTACCCTAAATTGGCTTAAAGTTACCCCTATACTGCTCGATGTACACTAATATTAGTGTAAACCGGATATATACAAAAGTTTTTGTTGACAAGAAAGGTAGAAAATGGGCTGAATAGAAGTCATATGGGCCATATTTGAGCCATTTTGTGTAAATATGCTATTTTGATGTGATTTCATTCCTTATACATATATAACTAGATAATATTGACATATTATGAGATAAATAAAGTTCATTTGATAAGAATTGTAGGAAATGGAAAAAGTAAAGTCATATAGGCCATATTCGGACCATTTTGAGTAAAAAGCTTCTTAAACCTTAATAAAATGCTCTTTTGATTCAATTTTAGGGCTTAGACACATAAAACTAGGTGACATTGACATGTTATGAGAAATAAATAGTTCATTTGATAAGTAATGTAGGAAATGGGCTACATAGAAGTCATATAGGCCATATTTGGGCCATTTTGAGTAAAATGCGTTGTTAAACTTAATGAAATGTTATATTGATGTGATTTCTAGCCTTAGACACCTAATATTACCTAACATTGACATGTTATGATAAATAAAAAGGTCATTTGACAAGAAAGGTAGAAAATGGGCTGAATAGAAGTCATATGGGCCATATTTGGGCCATTTTGTGTTAATATGCTCTTTTGATGTGATTTCTTTCCTTATACACCTATAACTAGATAATATTGACATTTTATGAGATAAATAAAGTTCATTTAATAAGAAATGTAGGAAATGGGCAAAGTAAAGTCATATAGGCCATATTTGGGCCATTTTGAGTAAAAAGCATCTTAAACCTTAATAAAATGTTTTTTTATTCAATTTTAGGGCTAAGACACATAAAACTAGATGACATAGACATGTTATGAGAAAGAAATAGTTCATTTTATAAGAAATGTAAGAAATGGGCTAAATAGAAGTCATATAGGTCATATTTGATAAAATACATATTATTTTGCCTAATTAATTAATTCTAACATAATTTTTTTGTATTTCAAGTTTTGCAAGGTCCAAAAGGATGGTCGGTTGACCATCAAGGAACTTAATGAAGTTCGTGACATGTTGGCGTCTTTTATCACCTTCAACATGTAAATGGCATTTTAATTGTAAATTTATGTTAACTTTTGAACTATATTATTATTCATTATTTACTTACTATCATTTGTATATATATATAACACTTTATTTTATTGTATTGTGTTTGGGGATATTTATATCTATATATATGAATTCTTGTTTTTAATAATATTTGTATCTTATTATAATATTTAATAATATTATTATTATTAGTAATTATAATAATATTATTATTAATTATTTTATTTAATATTATTGCTGAAGTTACATGTTATTATTATTGCTGGAAACAGGGTTTTTTTTTAATATTATTTCACGAAAAATGGAAAATATTTACATATATATATATATATATATATAGTGAAAAGGTACTGGTTAAGCTGCCACCAAAAAAAAATAAGCGGGAGTTTATTTTAGGCACCGGTTAACCGGTGGCCAAAATAGTTAAAGGCACTGGTTAACCGGTGGCAAAAATAGTTAAAGGCCCCGGTTAACCGGTGCCAAAACCGGTTTAGGGCACCAGTTTTGAACCGGTGCCAAAAAGGGGGGTAATTGGCACACCCCACATAGAAACTGGTTCAAACCGGTGCCTTAGACCGGGTTTGAACCGCTGCCTATTACTATTTTTCTACTAGTGATTATAATATTAATTCTGAGCTATAACAAAAAGATATAAAAAAAATACAAAACTGACACCGTCCTACTATTTTGTCCATATCTTTTATTCTACAAAATATTTTAATCTGGTTCCAATTGGGTTAAAAAGTAGACTTCAAGAACTTTCCAATGAAATGATATTTGTCTTATTTTGATTTCTGGATAAAAAGATATGATAAAAACAAAAATCATAAAAACTGTTGTCAATCGAAAGAGTTTTATTCCGATTCAAATTCAAATTCTTTTCTATTCTTTTGACCCTTTTTTTCCCTATAAATAGAGGTCATATCACCCCTTTTTCAATCATCAACAAGCTTTATCACCCACAATCATCATCTCTTCTCCCTCTCTAAGCTAAATCTTATTCTTTCTTTTTCTCTCTTAATTTTCTAAGTCTAGTCTAAACACATTAAACACATCCCTTTGATTTTTCTTGATTTGATCACCATATACCTCAATAACGAGACTTAGACACATCTAGCCAAGCTCGAAGTTGTCTTCGCCCTAAACGTGAAAGATTGATATTTCTGAGGGTTTGGTCTCAAATCTCTATTTCAATTATTTAAAGTAATTGTTTGATTTAAGATTTTCATTGAAGTTACTAACATGTGTATTGTTTTGATAGAAAGAGATACAAGGCAACAAAGTGAGTAATTCAATTGCTCTATTTCTTTAGGAATCATGCTTAGATTATTTTATTAATTCTCAATATCATGTTAGGATGCTTTTATTACTTTCTAGTATCATGTTTAGGGATTAACTAATATTTCTAATATCATGTATGTTCCCATGCAATATCATGTTAGGGCTAAAGCTTGATTTTTAGTGACATGCTAGGATTTGTTATTAATCTTGTTAGTATCATGCCTAGGATCTTGCTAATATTATTATGTTTTGATGAGAATATCGTTATGATGATAATTTTTGTGTCAATATTATTATGTTGCTTGATATTATTGTTATTGCTTGATCATGCCTTCTTTTGCAGGTTTAAAGGAAATTTGTACTTGAAATCACACTTAATAAGATAATTAATAATTTGATTTTAGGCTAATATGATTTTAATTCAATTCAAGTGATCGCCAATAATAGATTTGTTTGTGCATTAATAATCAACCAACATAGATTAAACAGGTTTAGGGTTAATATATTGATTACATGTTAATTGGAAAGCGCACATGAATATGAGAAGAACAAAATAGAGGCCTACAGGTTCAATCTCTTTTATGTTGGATTTGTACCTTCATCCCCGATTATCCAGTCATGGTTCAGGACCACTATGGAGTTAGCGATCTCTATAATCGTGAATGGTTTACAAGTTCCTAAAACTTGTTGGAGACTCTTTTGCTCTAGCTTCCTTCCCTTTGGACGCCACCATGCTTAAGTGTGTGATCACAATGAGGCTCAAGTGTGGGATGCTTGAAATATTCTCTACAAGGCCCTTCCTCCATAATCAACAACAAAACATTCCGTACCACCAAAGTGTCACCAATGATAGTACCGTAAATCTAAATACCACACCCAAAGACATACCTCAAAAGTATCTCTGATTTTACACACCAGGCATTGTTAAACCAAAGCAAAAAGAAGAGGACCAAGAGGGTCACCTTGTTGCACCCCTGAGACGACGATAAGGTGTGGTCCTCATATATAATACAATCTGGTTGGATTAGAGTAGTAGAACTCCACCCACCACGAAATACTCGGACAACGACGTCGAACTTTACATAACATGACCACACGATCAACTAGATTGAAGGAATTTTGAAAATCCACCAACAACATGGAAAGACCAACATCAAGACCAGGCCACGATCCTCAATCAACCGATTCATAGCATGAAGAATTGCCTCACCACCTGAAGAAACCCCAACGCCAAATTGAAGACCATCAAAGTAACCTCCCAAAGACTGGTCAACTATAATAGCACCCACCTTCGATACTAGACGCCGCCAAATAGTACCCACAACTATAGAACGAATACCACGACTAGGCTTGACAAGTGGTGTGAGAAGAACACTAGAAACATACGCTCCAAGCTCCATAAGACATCTTCCAGCTAAAAATAGATTAACCACCTCAGAAATAGAGTCAACTAACTCATCTGAGACAGCCACAACAACACCACTCAAGCAATCGATAAGGTGTTGAGCACGTAAACCGTCCCTACCACATGATGTGTCACTAGGAAAACTCTTGATCCAATCCAAAACAATAGTAGAAGTAGTAACGAGATGAAAGTGATCAACAAATATATCAGGCAAGGATGGAGCTGGAGAAGAAGTGTGTTTTGATTGTAAATCTGCAAGAGTTGCCTCATCATTAAGAGCAACACCTGAAGAAGAAAGAACCCGAACTGTAGTGGTATAATGGCCATCACAAATCTTCCTACGACATTGTTTGATATTACGCTCTTCCAAATCAAGGTACTCATCATCAACCACCGACAAAGGAGGAGAATCCTCAGCCAAAGTTTCCCTCACAAGTTGTAAATTATTATTATTATTATTATTATTATTATTATTATTATTATTATTATTATTATTATTATTTATTTATTTATTTATTTTTAAATTAGTTAATTAAGTACTCCCTCCGTCCCTAAAAATAACGACCCTTTTAGGCATTTTTCATGGGGTAATAAGAAACTTAAGTGGGAGATACAAAGTGCATGAAGAAGCTAATAAAAGTACATTGAAAAGGTAAATTTATAATCTTTATCATTTTATAGAGAGAGAAATGGAGGACACAAACAAGTACAAGAAAATGCTCTTTTCAGCCATGGCCGAAAAATCTGGTGCTCATGATCAATCCACTGAAGAGAGAGATCAAATCTCTCGCTCAAACAAGAAACCTAAGAGAAAAATCACTCATTTGATCTTTAATAAAGATCACGAAAAGGAGGTGAATGCTTCCAATGTGTCCTTCCCCCCTCTGAACCAAGGGGATGTGAACATTAGAAACATTCAGTCGAATCTATCTTTCAGAGACATGGTTCGTAACTCTGATTTAAATGGGAGTTCTCCTAATTTTCTGGATAATGAAGAGGAAGAGGAGGTCTCGGATGATGATGAACCACCTCCGGACATGGAAGAGGATCCCAAATGCCCTGTTATTCTTCTTTCAAAAGAGGAAAAACAACGAATTCGTAAACCCTGGCAGCATACATTGATCATTAAGATGTATGATAGCAAAATTGGATACATGTCGCTGATGAAGAGGTTAAAGAAAAATGGGAGTTAACAGGGGGATTAATTCTCACAGATATTGGCCACGATTTTTTCATCGCTCGTTTTCCAATTTAGGAGACTATAATCATGTTCTCACCCAAGGTCCGTGGATGCTGGATGACAACTACTTAACGATTTGAAAGTGGATGCCGAATTTTATTCCTGATGACTCTCCAATCAGGTTCTTGACTGCATGGGTAAGAATACCTCATTTTGCTATAGATTATTTTGACAAGGAATTTCTTCACAAGATAGGCAGCAAGATTGGGAAAGTTGTTCGTATAGATAATAACACGGCTCTAGCCCAAAGAGGTCAATTTACGAGACTAAGTATTGAACTTGACTTGAGTAAGCCTTTGTTATCCAAATTCTGGCTCAAAGGTAAAATCTGGAGAATTCAATATGAAGGTCTGAAGATGATCTGTTTTGATTGTGGGAAGATTGGTCATCAAGGTAACAATTGTCCTAAGAAATCAAATGATTCAAGCACTGAGGTTCAAAGCAGGGAGCAGGAACTTGATCATCAATCTCCTGTTGTCAAACCCTCAGTTGAAGTCAATGATTATGGGGCATGGATGTTAGTGAAAAAACCTCCACCAAGGAAGAGAACTCTAAGGCAGGAGAAACAACCTACAGTGAAGGAAAAAGCACCACCAGGGAAAATTCAAAACGAGGAGCAGAGTCAACGGGTTGACCATGGGGGGTCAAGATTTTTAATTCTAAACGAGCAAAATCAGGAAATTGAAGAACCAAATAAGGGGAATGAGGTTAATTTGGGGAAGGATGATTCAAATTTGACTGAGTCATATGTGGAAACAGTAGATTTGAGCAAATTTTCTCAACCAATTAATATTGTCTCCAAAGATAACTCTGTTAAGATTGGCAAGAATAATTTGAGTTCCTCATCTCAAGGGTTTGCTCAACAGCTTTCTAGGCAAGAGAAGGATTTCAGGAAACAAGATAATTTTTTTTCCCAAAAAATATCTTACAAGATAAAACTAATGAAATGTCAAGCCAATCGCAAGCACCGAAATTTCCTCTAAGTAATTTTGGAAAGGAAAATAACACAAAGATATCTCAAGCCAGTGATCAAGCCAACCCTACTGCCTCTGTCGTGCACACAAATAAGCCCCCACAAGCAAGCTAAATTCCCAACAGTATTACCCATGTCTCTGCCACTCCCGAACACAGTGACTCTTTCTATTCCACCGAAGAAAATAATATGCTTGACCATGCCCACAGATCCTTACATGGGCATAGCAAGCCCCTGACTCACAAATTGGAGATGGAGATACACTCATGGAGGGTGTCGAGCTCGGAGAATCTAGAGCTAATGGTGACATTGCAGTTACCATTGGAAATTAGACATGCTATGAAGCATATCCAAGATTCTTTCAAGTCAAAATTCCCCAATAAAGTGTTTCCCATGAATAGTTCAAACATTGGAGGTATTGAGTCCTTTCCAATCACGTGCTTGGTTTGGAATGTCCAAGGAGCCGGTAGTAGAGATTTTTTAGCAGCTTTGCGTGAAGTTATTCGGATTAATAAACCTATTGTTTTTGCTCTAGTAGAAACTCATATGGGTGGAGAACAAGCTTTGAAGATTGCTTCAATGCTTGATTACAATGGTCATACTCGAGTGGATGCCCAAGGGTTCAGTGGGGGAATTTGGGTTTACTGGAAGCCGGAACTAGTAACCATTGACCCCATTACAAAGTCGAATCAATACATCACTATGACTATTTCTCGTAGAGGGGAGGAACCTTGGTATTTCACTTCTGTTTATGCAAGTCCCGACCCTTCCAAGCGTCAAGATTTATGGCAAGAACTCTCTAATTTTGCAAGGACCAATAATAAACCTTGGTTACTTGCCGGCGATTTTAATGACACTCGATTTGGATGGGAAAGAAACTCTAGTAGTGTTGATACTTCAAGGAGGAGTGAACGTTTTAATCATTGGGTGGAACAATCACAACTAATTGAAGTTGAGTTTTCGGGTTCACCTCATACTTGGGCTAGAGGTAATTCTATGGCTACCAGGAAGAGTGCGAGACTCGACAGAACTCTTTGTAATTCAGAGTGGGGACTGCGCTTTGATAAGGCTTGGGTGAAAAACTTGCCAGCCATTCAAACGGACCATTGCCCTTTACTTATTTCTTCGAATGGCTTTTCCCCTCTAGAAGTCATGAACCGTCCATTTCGCTTCCAGGCAGCATGCCTTTCTCATGAAAAGTTCTCTGACTTTCTCACTGAAAAATGGAGAACTGATATCCCTCTTATGAACTTATTAAAGTCCTTCTCTACTGATCTTCAAGAGTGGAATAAGGAAGTATTCCACAATATTTTTAGAGAAAAAAGGACTCTTTTGGCTCGGATTCAGGGAGTTCAAATCGCTCTAGCTTCGGGAAGAGATTCGGGTTTGTTGAAGCAAGAGGCTGAAATGCGAAGGGAGTTAGACTTGGTTTTGAACCAAGAAGAAATGTTGTGGTACCAGAAAGCTCGTGCAGATTGGCTACAACATGGAGACCGCAACACTACATTTTTCCAGCTTAGCACAGTGGTGCGACGTTGGAGAAATAAAATAGTCGCAATCAAAGATGCTGATGGACAATTGATCCTTGATCAAGAGCGTGTGAAAAATTAGGTGGTGTCCTATTTTTCAGAATTATACACAGATGATGGATTCGAGGGTACTCATGATATTCCTACTGGTGTTTTCTCGGCTTTAAACAACTCTGACTGGGAAAGCTTAAACAGACCGTACACTAATTGTGATATTGAGTATGTTGTCAAGAATATGGGCTCCCTTAAAGCCCTGGGGCCAGAGAGGTTTCAGGCTTTGTTTAACAAAAGAACTAGGAGATTGTTTCTCCGAATGTGTATGAGTTGGTAAGGGATGTGCTAGAGGGAAAGGGACTTCCAGAATTCTTGAATGAAACTTATCTGGTTCTCCTACCGAAAGTAGATAATCCAGAAGCTGCTTCTCAATTCCGCCCTATCGGCCTTGTAATGTTGCATACAAAATCATTATCAAGGCCATAGTAAATCGTATCAAGCCCCTACTACCTAAAATGATTGCCAACACTCAATCGAGTTTTGTTCCCGGGCGCCAAATTACAGACAACATAGTCATCGTTCAGGAGATTTTGCACACTATGAAGAAGAAACAGGGAGGAAAAGGATACATGACAATAAAAATAGACTTTGAAAAAGCCTATGATCGGCTTAAGTGGGCTTTCATTCGTGATACTTTGATGGAGATGAACTTCCCTATTCGCATGATCGAGGTGATTATGGAATGCATTTCTTCCCCTTCTATGAGTATTTTGTGGAATGGTGAGAAGACAGAGGCCTTTTATCCAACCCGGGGTATCAGGCAAGGCGATCCACTCTCTCCGTACTTATTTGTTATTTGCATGGAGCGGTTGAATCAAGTGATAGAAGAAGCAATAATTGTAAAAAAAATGGAAACCAGTGTATGCTAGCAGGGGAGGGCCTCTTTTGTCGAACCTATTCCTCACCGATGATCTGATTTTGTTTGCAGAGGCATCCATCGAACAAGCTGAGGTAGTGCGGGATTGCCTGGACAGATTCTGTGCAACATCAGGTCAAAAAGTGAGCCTGCCTAAATCGAGAATTTATTTCTCAAAGAATGTTGGCTCAGAGACACAGCAGGGCATAAGTGAAGCGTTAGACATGGAGATAACAGAAGATCTAGGCTTGTATCTTGGTATGCCTACATTAACTAGTAGAGTAACCAAACAAACCTATGCTCATTTATGTGAAAAGAATGACCGTCATTTATCTGGGTGGAAATCAAAGTACTTATCTCTTGCGGGACGCATTACGCTGGCCAAATCAACCATCACTACTATGGCCAACTACTCTATGCAATCTGCAAAGATTCCTCGTTCAGTATGTGATAACATTGATCGGGAGACTAGAAGATTTATTTGGGGTGGTGATGAAGAAAAATCCCGAATTCACTTGATTTCGTGGAATACCCTTTAATTACCCAAAGAAAAAGGGGGGTTGGGTATCCGGTCTGCCAGACAAGCTAATTCTGCCTTTCTTACAAAGCTAGGGTGGAGCGTGCTTAACGAACCTACGGCTTTATGGTCTAGAGTTCTCAGACACAAGAATTGCAGAGGTCAATGCGATATCGACATGTTTATTCCCACCTCAAGCATGTCCAATGTGTGGCGTGGAATAACAGATAATGCAGGTTGGATTAAGAAGGGTTCTGTAGTAGCTATCGGGAATGGGGGCTCAACTCTTTTTTGGGATCACATATGGGCCACGGAAGTGCCTCTTCGTGAGCTTGTTGTAGGTAAAATTACGGAAGATATTGAGGGAGCTATAGTAGGTGAATTATGGGATGAGGAGCAGGGCTGGAAGTGGGATAGCATTGCTGATCTGCTCCCTTCTGATGCTTTGAAGAGAATAGCTGCTCATAAAGTAATTAATGACCCTGAGCTGGAGGATGTTCGTTACTGGAAAGGTGCCAAAGCATGGGGGTTCTCTGTAAAGTATGCTATGCAACTGATCAATGATGATGACTTGGTTACAAAAGATCCAAAATGGGAACTAGCCTGGAAAACTCCTTTGCATCAGAGAATTAGAGTATTTCTTTGGCTGCTTTTCCATAATAGGATGTTATGCAATGCCAACAAAAAATTTAGACACCTCACAAATGACCCTAGGTGCAAGAGATGCGAGCTTAATTCTGATGAAACTTTGCTCCACCTGTTAAGAGATTGTCCAGCTACGAAGTCTATTTGGGCAAGCATTGGAAGTACAACACTTTACTCATCTTTTTTCACAGGCAATTTCAGTGCTTGGTTAATTCGAAATTTGAAGGGAGGGGAACTAATTCATTCTGAAAAATGGCAAACCTGTTTCGCCACGGCTTTGTGGTGTATTTGGAGGTGGAGGAACTCTATTATGTTTGGCAACTCGAAAGATATTCCAAGCGACATGGGTTCTTTCATTAGAATTCAATCAGATACTACTTGGAATGCAATGTCAGGGAGTGCTAATGTTGTTGGACTGTCTGGTAATGCGACTGCAAGTAGAAAGAAAGTGCTGATAAGATGGAATGCTCCGCCTTTGGATTATTTTTTCCTAAACACTGATGGGGCAGCAAAGGGCAGCCCTGGATTTGCAGGTGGGGGAGGCATAATTCGTGACTGTTGCGGTAATTTCATCAAATGCTTCACAGCCAACTTTGGAGTTTGTGGTGCTTACAGAGCTGAACTCCTTGCTGCTGAAATAGGCTTACAAATGGCATTAAATATGGGAATTTCGAAGCTATCTTAGTATTGCAAATGGACACAAGGCCTGTGTAGAAGCCCTCAGCAATGGTGGTGATCAAGGAGGAGAATACATTCACGTGCTCGCTTCTTGCCGTAGATTAATTAGTTCTTTCAATTGTTCCGTTAATTTTGTTTTCTGTTTCAGAGAGGGTAATAGGGTAGCGGACCGGCTTGCCAATTTGGGAGCCATCTAAGAAGAGAAGATTATTTATTTCGATACTCCTCCGATCGAAATAAAAAATCTTCTAAGGGAGGATGTTGTTGGGGTGGCCTGGCCACGGTTTGTTGCCTGATTATATTTGTTTTCAATTCAATAAGAGGGCTTGACCCACATTTGCATAAAAAAAAAGGTAAATTTATACTTCCTCTGTTCTTTTTTACTTTACCTGTTTCTTTTATCACGCTTGTCAATGCAAAACTTTAACGGTCAATAACTTTAATTCTCCATAATTAAAAAATATAAAAGTTAAATATTATGATAGTACTTATTGAGACGAATTCAAAATGATCCAACATATGTTTTTCCTTACATATTATTCACAAAACACGATTAAAAGAGGGGTGGTGAATAGTGTAAAAATCAAAACGGGTCAAGTAAAAAAGAACCGAAGAAGTATGAGATTTGTAAACAAGTTGAGAGAGAAAGTATTAAAACTACATAGAAAAGGTAAGTGTTTATTTTTTTGAAAGTAAGTGTTAATTTTTTTAATACTCCGTATTAATTAGTAACAAATCTGGTGAATAGTGCACGGACCTTTTTGCCCTTCAAAATGTTTATTTACATTCTTACCCCTTTATAATCCCTACCCATTAATGAGTAATAATTGACCATCCCTGAAGAAAACCCAAAGAAGATGAAGCACAACCCAAAAGTAATAATTGACCAGCAATAAAGATGATGAATGTGAAAAAGCTTTTCATTAGCTCAATGGAGGCTATATTTTTAATTTATTGCACAACATTTTACGTTATCAATCTGTCATAGGAAGATTAAAATAGTACTCCGTACTTAAAAATAATTTGCAATAATTATTCCCATAAACAATAATTGTAACTCTTTTCAAATTCCGTGCATTCATTTCCTATTATCAATTCAATTCTAATTAAATTCTAATTAAAACCAAGCTCAAGAATTGCTAGAGTTTGTAACTATTTTTTTTAGGAAACTGATAGTTCTTTTATAATTCCAACAATTTATATACTTGGCTTTCCTATTTCTCCTTCATCTTAATATCTCCTTCACCTTTAAAAAAAAGGTTAGTATTGTTCAATGCATTATTTCACAGGGCGACTAACAAGAATTTGAAGTAATAACTACCACCTTGGCAACCAAGCTACTGTACGTTTAGATTACATCAACAACATCCCTAACTAGACTTCGGGTTCTAAAGTGGACTATCAAAGCCATTTCCTTTTCCTAGACTCTACTAGAACAACTTAGCTACAACATGAATAAGTACACAGTGTTTCTTCATACAAGAACATTACCACATACAACATATTGTGCTCAATGTTTGGTTGTAATTGTTGCTTTTGAACCTTTTGTTTGTAACATTTTCAAGGTTATGGTTGAAGAATATTATGCGTTAGGTTAGATGCTTTAGTTATTCCAATAAACCTTAAAACTATGGTCTAAATTCGTAAGGCTTTATTAAAAAAAACACTTATTTTAAACACATAATGTAAAACAGTAATCGTCCACAACTAAAGTAATCGTTGTTCCACCCAAACACTGCCAAGTTTTAGCTACACTTGTGATAATTACGTATACATGTGATAAATGGATATTGCCATTCCTAAACACAAGCTGAAAAAAGCTAACTCGAAATGGTTAGCCATTCCGCGCGCAACGCGCGCGTTAGCCGCCCTACTTTAAATAAAGGATTTTTTTGAAAATAACACCACATATTTTGAAAAAAATGGATTATAACACCACCTTTTCTCGAATTTGTATTATAACACCACATAAAAATCAAAAAAGTAGATTTCACCACCTACTAACGGATTCCATCCAAGAATCCGTTAGTGGGGCTCACTTTTGACACAAGTCACTCATTTATTGGATAAAAAAAAAAATTTAAAAAAAGAAAAATCCTATAATGCTAAACCAGCCACCACCGCCGGTGGGTTCCCACCACCGTCACCCAAACCTAACCCCTGAAGCTCCGAGACCGTCGCTGAACCACCGTCGTCACCATACCCTGCCCCGAAACCTCCGATATCGTCGCCACACCATCGAAACCCCAACCTAAACTAGCCGAAACCCCAGCCCACATCGTCGCCAAACCACCGTCAGCCGAAACCTAACCTAACCCAGCCGAAACCTCCCAGCCACTTCGATTCCTCCTCGAAAAACCACCCCTGTACTTCCGCTTCACCTTCAAACCGGTCGAAAACCACTTTTGAATCCCTAGCTAGGTCGATTTTGCTGTGAGGCGACGACATGGGTGGTTTTCGGTGGTTCGTGGTAAGGGTTTGCATGGACTGATTGGTGGGATTTGCGCGGGGGGGAGGGGGGCTGTGGTGGGTGGGGATGATGGGCGGTGATTTCAACGGTGAAGGAAGGGTTGTCGGCGTCAGTATGAGTCTCCGGCTGTGGAGTCGCGGCCGCCGGTGGTGGGCTAGTGGCTGGGTTATAGGGTGTTTTTCTTTTTTTTTTTAATTTTTTTTTACCTTTATTTTTTAAACCAATGTCTTATTGCCACGTGTCTATCTTGGGTCCCACTAACGGATTTCATCCAAAATTCAGTTAGAAGGTGGTGAAATCCAATTTTTGGATTTTTTTGTGGTGTTATAATCAAAGTTTGAGATTATGTGGTGTTATAATCCATTTTTTGTAAAATTTGTGGTGTTATTTTCAAAAAAATCCTTAAATAAAACAAGTTTGAATCCATTTATTTACAGTAAGATAGGCAGACTGTTCTTTTGTCGGTAAAGTTAATGCTAATTGTAATGGCAGTTGAGATGTAGCTACTAGCAACTAGCAACTCATCAATCATATCATTAGAATAAAATGGCAACTTATAAGTATGTCACAAGAGCAGAATATTCACACTGCAATGAATTCTCTATTGCCTTCATCATAATCGTCGTACCTTTTTCTTTCTCAATAATTCAAGTAGCCGGAGCATCTCCCGATCTTTAAGGTTGCTAACTCTCCTCCCAATTCCTACTGTGAATGGTTCCTCTCAACCTCACTCTCATTCTTTGTTTTCCTCTACTAATAATTACTCGTACGTAAGATTTTCTAATCAGTGATATCCCACAAACTCTACAACTTTAAGCTCACCCACCTATTTCCATTTGAGCCACCAAACCATCTTTTCATCCTAACCAAAAAGTTGTATTTCTCCTAATTTGTACTTCCTTCCACCCTTATTGTTTACACCCATTTGTTTTACGATATCTAAAACAAACATTTTTTATTGTGAACTTTTTTTTTTTTTTTTGAAAATTGTGCATTAATTTTATATATATATATATATATATATATATATATATATATATATATATATATTGAAAATATACAAAGTGTCTTTTAATGAACCTATTTATCAAAATATCACATGAATATGCTTTTCTTATCAATAAATGGAATCCACTGAACTTTGACTCTTTAAGGCAAAAGCAAAATTATGACCTAACAAACTGAGAAGAGCTAGGATAGTAAAAGACCCGTACTTCTATTTTAGCCCCGAATCCATATTTGAAAAACTATCGTATGAGTTTTCCTTAAATTTATTGGCGGCTTTTAATAGCTCTTCCTTGTAGTTGTAGTCAATTCTCAGCAAACCCAGAACCTTTTGGCAAGGACCTCATCATTCACTAAATTCATTGTCGTCTGAATGAGAATGTAGATTAAGCTGGATGGAACACAAGAAGAATACATACCAACAGGGATGTGGCGTGCTTCATTGTAAATCACACTATTATACAAGTACTTTAATTAGGCATAGAAATTAAATTTGAGAAGACATCAAATTACTTGGTACTCTCGTATCAACTCCATACAGAATTGTTCATGTGCTACTAACAGTGGGAAAAAATGAAAAAAAGAAAGTCAGACACCATATTAACTGTATTTATACAACTACTTGCCATTTTTACCCTGCCACAAATGGTTCTTGAACTCTCTTTTCATGGCCATATTTTACAACGGAGTGAGACACGACTGAGGAAATAACAATGTAATTGGCTCGTGGCTGTTGAAGGAAATGTTCCCTTCTGACTCCTAGTTTTTCTCCTTGATAACAAGTCACCTAGAGACAAATCTAACCTGCAGCGAAGCAGGTATTGGTTGAGACTATGATTACCTCGTTGCTGTGTCACCCCGTCTCACAATACATGTAGCATTTTACTTGGATATACTAGCACATTGGACTACAAATGAAACGAGTTTTACATCATTGTGCTAGAAGACCTATCCACCTACGAATCAATTGCCTGAATGGCTGTCAGGATTAAATTTTCCTCTGTTTTCTCAAACAAATAACAGAGTAGGAACTGAGAAGATAGTAAAAAGGATGTCAGATGGTTATTGTACACCCTAGTTCCTTGGCTGCCGTGTCAAGATACTCAATAGTCTTTCCTCGTGCTAGTCGACTATGAGCCTCCCACGTCAAACACTTTTCAATATCTGTGTGCCAGTCAATGATCCCTAAATGCAAGTATTGAAAGGGAGACTCATGGATACCATTTCTATTTTCTTGTTGAAAACCAAATTTTACAGATCCGTTCTGCTGTATATCTCGGAGAACAGAAGTGCTTAAAGCACGGACATGTGCACTTGGATGAGAGAGGCATGTTATAGTAGCTGGTAGGCGGCACTGCAAAGAGGAGCAAACATAATCGGTCAAAAACTCAAAATAGATCCTCCAACAAGGCACAATGTCTTTCTCCTGGGGGCAAGGGTACGATCCCATTCATAAGCTATCAATAAAAATTGAAATCATGTAACTTTTCCTTGAGTGCATCATATCCGTTTGAAGTAAATAATCTAGGTAAACTTATACCTTTAAAAGATTGGAGAGGCCATCTGCAACAGCTAATCCAGACTCTCCCCATTTCAGCACTGATTGAACTGCCCTGGCAGTTGCTTCTAGCAGCTGTCAAAAAGTCAGCATAATACAATAAAGTTCATCAGACATTACAGTTTAATATTATAATCATCTTACTAATTCTTGCATCTCTTAGATGTAACAGCAAAAACCACCCAATTTTTACTATGTCACATAAGTCTTTGTTTGTATGCACTTCCTAGATATCACTACACTTTGAAAGTTTTAATAGTATTCATAATTACAGCACAAGACGATTTCTGAAACATAATAACATAGTAACGAGTAAAATGAAACATAAGTTTATTGAAACATAGGTTTAATGAAGATAATGGGAAAAAAGGAAATAAAAGCAAGTGAAAGCAGGCTTTTTAATCTTCAGAACTTTCCGATTTTTTACCTCCAACTGAGGAAGAGTGCAAGCTTCTCCATCAACAAGCATCCCATCCGTCGCACGCAAAAGAAGATCTGAAGCACTTGCCAGTATGACAAGTGATTCGGGGGTATCATAATTTCTCATCAATTCCACCATTAGCTTTACAATTCGCTGGTTAATCTTCCACATTTTCTGTCCTTGATCATCATCCTTGGCAATCCAGGGCTGTAACTCCCTTTCAGCCTGACCAAAATAAAAAAATAAAAATAAAAAAAGGTTACTAAATAAAATGTATTTGTATCGAACAAGATCATAATTTGAGGCATGTTCAACACCCATAAATTTAATATTTTTGATAGGAATCTTAGGATATTAAAAATGCCTAATTAAATATCAGGCAACAGAATATTGGTGAGTTTGGCCCCACTCTTCTATTGTCCAAATCAATTTTATTTTATTTTTTTAAAATGCATAGCAATGGAGTAGATATTGAACCTGAAGAACAATCCCTGCTGCTGCTTTAGCGGGTGATGCAGATACAACATTGCATAGTGCATCAACAACCTGTATCAACAAAATGTAAGATGGAAGGGCAATCCATATAGAAAAGTTATCACTATGTTGATATAATTTTAATATCGCATACTAATTTCGAAAATTTTATTTTGCATTGTACTGCTAAATAAGGTAACGCATGCTTACTCAAAAAAAAAAAAAAAAAAAAAAAAAAAAAAAAAAAAAAGGTAACGCAGGCTAACAAGTGAAAATTCACATCACGGAAACAAACTTGATGAGGTAAATGGTAGTTATAAGGTGACATGGGAGATAATGATGCAGAATAGGGAAGTAATAATATAGAGTCGGTAGGGAACTGAGAAGATAAATTTCTGACAAATAGTATCCAAGTTCTTCTACTTAAAACAGAGACTTATTATTGTAGAATTTGGACATGCATACCTGTCTCCATCCTTGCTGTGCAGAGGTACTTTCTGCACTAGGTTGAGTTTCAGGTGATGCAATCAACTTGTGCCAAAGGAGTGAAACAACTGAGAAGCAAAGTTCTTGTTTCTCTTCAAGTACTGATTGCAGAAAAATTTGTACACTGCAATTTAAACCTATATGCCTGTCCATAGTAAGGAAATGAGCCAAATCTGAGGCATCAAATTGGAAGTTCGCAACCCTTTTACCCGCTATATTTCCAGCATCATTGTCTGTGTATATAGCCTTCCCACAATTTAGTAAATTCTTTGAATGGGAAGAATCTTCACATATTAGTGATGATGGCACTTCTGATTGAAAAGAGACAGTCCCTCCACAATCATTTTGTTTTCTTCGATTGGCAACAATTGGTGGACCCCTCCACACTGGTGTTTGGGATAGATGAGCTTCTAGTGGTTCTGCCTTGTTGGCAATAGATGCAACTGCTTTTCTGTGGATATCAATTAGATTATAAAGTGAAGATGCCCTGGTGTGAATTTCATTATCCCATTTACAACGCATTAAGATAGATAGGGCATTCATGCAAGCCTTTGATTGCCTGAATAATTCAGAAATGTGGGCAGCAACCATAGCAGCAGCAACTATTTCATTTGAACTGTAACCCCATGATGTGCCAATAGTTGATGGTTTCAGTGAAAATAAAGCTTCCAGAATTGCCAAAATTCTACGAGTATGACGGACCGCAGAGTCAACACCTTCCTTGAATTCATGAGATGTACCATTTAATTTGACAGGCTTGGCAATATTAGCCGAATCTTTAGAAATTGAAGGATCAGACATACTTGCAATCAAAGGAAACAGCTGAAGTTCACAGGATAGAGCACAAACAGCAGCCAGCACATAAGAATCAAATGCCACAACAGGACCTTGTTTTTTGGATTTCTTACTTCTGGGTTCTCTCTGTCTCTTAGAATTCCTTGATCTTGAAGGGCTGGATTGACTTGATTCTGAGTGTTTGGTAGTGTGTTCAGCATAGTTATCCTCACCCCTCGAACTTTTCCCATTTCTGTGAGCTTCGTGACTAACACAGACAGTTAGCACCACAAATAGCAATCGAGAAGCAAGCTCTGCGGAAGCACATGATTCCAAGAACAATGAATGAACCATGGTGCGGAGCTCGGCCACAGCTAGGTTTTTGGATGCTGGGCCTGCTTCAGAACTGTATCTTGATCTTCGATTTTCTTCCGGAGATGACTCAAACGGAAATGTTCTCCGTAGAACTGCTTCAACAGTAGCCACAAATATTTTCATAAGACATGCTTCGGATGGGCTTCCTCGAGGCAGATACTCCAATACTTTAAGGAGAGGTATGTACAAGTTCCATGACAATAGGGGGGGCTGCAATGGTGTAGCAACTATTATTTCAGGAAGATCAACAGCTGAAGAGCTTAACGGTATCAAACCATAAGCAGCTTCCCATATGGTACAAATTCTCCATTCCACCTCTGGACCATGGGCACAAAGCATTGATGCAATGCCCTGTGCAGTGGCTTCAATAGTAGCTTCAGCAGCAGGCATTTCTATCTGGTAACAAAAAAAAAAAAAAAAAAAAAGAGCCCCAGTCAAGACAATCAGACGGTATCTTCAAGGAAGACGAGGTTCTATGATACATTATGGGATGTTTGGAAGAATACAATAATTACCAATGTAGACACTATTTTAGAAAACTATTCACCAGATGTTCTTCCTCTTTTACTCTCCCCCCCCCCACCCCCCCCCCCCCCCCCCCCCCCCCCCCCACCAAAAAAAAAAAAAACCAACACCACCCTGGGTCATCCAAATTAAGATAAATATATTACCTGCTTTCTGTAGCATGAGATATAACCACCCAAAGGTTCATGCTGGACATCAACCCCTTCAACTTGTCTCAATGGTGGAAAAAGCAAGGCAGGCTGAGAAAGTATACGAAACAACAATGCTGCTGCAGCATCAGCGGCAATACCTTCTCTCATAGACATTGCTATGCCAATAGCTCTCAGAAAATGTAGATGCATCCAGTTTCTTGGTAACTGCACAAAAGTAAGGCATACATAGATAAGAAGTAGCATTGACAGCTAAAGAAGCCCACATACATCGAATTGACATGTCTCGATTGCAGCACATACCAGTTAAAGCATTACATACCCAAAGAAAAAATAAAGAGGCTGAAGAAACCATATAATACCAAGGGAAATTTTGCACAATTTTTTAAAAAGGGCATTAGTATCACTCCAAGAAACTTCCTTATAGAGTTATAGAAACTTTGTTGACGTGCACAACTGCACATACAACTTATATACCTTTGTTCAGAACTTCCAAGTGATTCAACGTGCTCACTATAAGTGATTTTATTGAAGCACTGCGCTTATGCCATCATACTTTACTTTCATCCTCCAAAATTCAAGTTAGCAGGTATATGTAGTATACAGGTCCTTTATGACAGGATACTAGGATATTTAGGACAACAATTATGAGCGAATGTATGATACAAACACAAAGACTAACAAAGAGGGTGATGACCGGATGCAGGATATTTAGGACAACAATTATGTATGATACAAACACAAAGACTAACATAAGAGGTTAATGACTGGATTCAGAATATATGAGACAACAATTATGTATGACACAAACACAAAGACTAACATAGAGGGTAATGTCTGGATGCTGCGCGTTACAGACACATTTAAACAATCTATAGCACAAAGTGGTATTGTATAACAGGTTGGATTTGGGCAAGATGAGAGAACCTGAATTCAATAAGTTAAAAGGAATTTATGCATCAATAGAGGAGTCCTTTATTGATACAACTGGATTACTATTTAGCCCCCTTTTCACCCAAATCTCACAAATTGCGTATACAAATAATAAATTAAATGGAGATGACCCTCACAATACTCACTACCGTAATCAGCCTACTCCAAATGCATTTAGCTAACTCAAGCAGCAGTAAAAGATGACTCTCCATTTGGAGAAAATGCACTTTCTAACATTACCAAGTTTACAGAATTATCATAAATTTTAAGCCTATCAAAAGACACAGAACTCACACAAAGTTTGTAACCCCAACATTTGAGTAAATTATAGGGCTTTCTGGGGAGATCTAATGACAAAGGTGTCGGAGCCTTATGCTTTCTCCAACTATTAGAGTAGTAGGCTGCGGATGAGGGGAATTTCCAAGTCTATGCACAATTCTTTCTAAAAAGTACATAATTCTATTCTGATCAGATAATTCAGAAGACCAAAATATATAAGTCGTGTCATTGGGAGGGGGGGGGGGGATTAAGTAGAACTTTATCTTTACGAACCAAATTTTATTTAGGTGCCTAGCATAATACTCAGCCTTGTGCACTACAGTTGATTTTACCATCAGCAAAATGGTGTGAAAACAATTCGAAGGGGAAATAACTTAAGAAATTCAAGCCACAGCTTAATCAACAAATGAAGAAGAATTGTCGATCTCACTGTTACAACTATGATTATAACAAAGAAAATAATGAGCACTTCATCCTCTTATCTAGAGGTCAAAATTAATCTAACTCGCATGGTCATGAAAAAAGCTAAATCATCAAATACAAGACAAAATGATTTCTACTTTGGACTTTCGTCCTCAACAGCAATTTAAGTCATCCACTGCTGTGTGTAGCAATGATTGAAACAACTAAAGTAAGGTATAAATGTGCATACACCCCATATTGACAATCACAATGAGATCACAGATATATATAACCGCAATCACAATATTGGTCAGGGAGCCATTGCTTATAAGTTTACGGCATAGCAAGTGCATTATGTACCAACCCCTTGACAAGATTTCTTATCTACTTAGATCATGTTTCGTAAGAGCTTTTTTTGCTTGGAAACGGAATCAATCAAACCATTACCATTACCAACGGTTAGAAGGTTAGAGAAACAATTGCCATTACTTTAGGGTAATGGTTTCCACCTATTTATTACCTCTCCAAAATCTAAGGTAACAATTACCCTTACCCTCCTCAAACATAAACAAAGAAAGTTAGGTTAAGTGATTCCTTTCCATGGTTAAACCAAACAAATGAAAAGGTAATGGTTAAATGATTCCTTTCCCTTCTTTTATTTGTTACCTTTCCATTCCGTTTCTAATATTCATACCAAACGCCTCTTAAAGAGTACATCCTCATAAACTATTAGTAATATATTTTTATTTGTTTAAGAAAACTCTAATATCTAATTCCATATTTATGAAAAAATATATATTTATTCTATAAAATTCCAGCATGGCAGCGTTTATCATTTTGGATAAGAATAATTAAAAGTCACCAACAACCAAGTTTAGGAAAACAGTAATGGAGTCCATCGCATCACCAGAACAATGGAAGACAAATAAGATCATGTGTAGTAGGTACAGTCATATGGAACGTGATCTTACTCTCATTCCAGTTGCATAATCTTCAGCTGCCCGAAGAAGTTCCACAAGTTGTACTGCAGCATCAAGTGCATCTGGAGCCCATGATGGTGGTGCTTCAAGAAGTCCAAGCAACAATCTCTGAGTGGCACTTGGTGTAGCGATTGCATAATACCTTTTGCAATTAAAGGAAAAAAAGAAAACCAGATAAATATTAAAAGAAAATTGTACTAAAAAGGAATCAATCAGTGAGTTCTTAGGTCAATAATTTACCGATGAAACAAACGTGCATATGGTTCAAGTGCAGGTAAACCAGCAACTAGATGCTCATCCAAAGCTGTTGTTGGAGGAGGAAGCAGAAGGGCAGGAACTGCAACAGCTGTTAAACTAGCAGTCTCATATCGCGTGACTTCTTCGTCACAGACACTTAATATAACACCAGCACCATTTGCAACAGCCCAACGAGGAGTTGACGGCATTAACTGAGGATGCTTCCCATTTTCACGAGAAGAAGCTGCAGGAAGGAAAGGTAGCCAGAACTTACTCCATGTTTTGCTAAGGTACTTCTCACAGCAATAGAAGAGATAAAGATTACAATAGAAGACACTCCTATCCCTCAATTATTAGGTGAAGATTTTAACCTAGCTGATATACAGTTAAAACTTAATCACATTTCATTGCAAGGACTCTCCTACTAGCCAAAGGAAAATCCATGCAACAAACATTAGAGTACGTCAACTTTAGCCATTATTTGGCTGCTGTTAAAACTCAAAATAGGACAGATGGAAAATATAATAAATTTATTTTTGTTCCATTCTAGGTAGGTAATGGTATCAAATACTCTTTCATCGCCCTAGTGATGGAGCTATGAGTGAGAGAGGAAGGTAGGCTGATGCATTAGAAGGGAGAAAAGGATATGCATGAGACAGGAGAATGAATGATGTTGAATGTAAATTTTGTATATAACTAGGGCGGCCAACGCACGCACCATAGCTAGCCATATCCAGAAGTTCTTTTGATTTGGCATTGTTATTAGCGTTAACTAGGGGAAAAAATGTAAACGGATATTTTTAGGGGTATAAATGTCCACATGTTATTTTTAAGAGTTAAAAAAAACAATTAACATTAATGAGGGCAAATATGTAAATAAATATTTTAGGGACATAATCGTCTCAACACTATTCACAAAGTGTGGTCATACTTTTAAAAGGGGTAAATATGTAAATAAACATATTTAGGGGCATAATAGTCTCAACACTATTCATAAGAGATTACTCATAGTTTTAAAAGGCAGGGAACACAGCATTTGACAACCTGAATAATTATCATGTTCAATAAGCTTAACCTGGTAAATTTTTAGGCTAGTAAATTATGCTTGTTCTTGGTGTTATGTCTCACAATTTACTATGAAACTGTTTGTAAAGACTGTAATGACAAATTTTATAGATAAAAAAAATGTACAACTGTAATGACAAATGTATATTCGATTGGAAAACATTCATTATTTGGTGAACAAGAAAATCACTTAGATGAATTAAAATTGTCCGCAAACAAGATTTTCTTGTTACTCTATGAAATGTATAAAGGTCATGCAAAAATCCAGTCAAACATGTTTTGGGCTTTAGTTTTAATAGTTGGTTAGCTAGAATTGTAACTTTGTGCGGGACACATAAGAACTGTAACATGTTTTGTTTTGCTATCATCTTTTTGCAGTAACAATTATTTTTTAGTTTGTGCCCTAGATGCATGGTTTTAGCAAATGAGTATTTTATTTCATGAATCAAGTTTAAGAATTTTATTCAACTTGGCCAAAAGAAAGAAGCTGTAAAATACGCCCCGTAAACATATAATCTTTAGAAAACTAGAGTTGGCGTATCATGCAATAGGTTTTGCTTTAATTCCATGATCTCAAGCAAAATTTTGTTAAACTCTGTTTGGAGTTGGACAAAAAATACTTGGCATTCAAAAGTATCAAAAAAATTTAAAGTAATTTTCATCAGCTTTTTTTTTTTTCCTTATTCTCAACATTGCTCTGCATATACCAGCAAACAAAGCGAAGTGGGATCAATTTTTGAAAAAAAATCATATAAAATTCTTATAAGTACTTTTATCATTTTATGTATGGCTTCTTCAGCACCAGCAAACTAAGCAAAGGACTGAAGATTAGATAGTGAAAGAATGTGTATACATGTAGTTTTGCTTGATAAATCATTCAGCATGGATTAATGAGCTTGGAAGAGAGACCTTAATTTTTAACTTTTACATTTTCAGAAACAAACAGAAAGGGGCACAAATGCTGCTATAGTTATTAATTATTAATTGACCCAACTTCCACACAGCCCCATCACTATTTCAAGCTAAAAGGTAATTGTATAATTATATTGCATGCTTCAGGATCATCTACTTGTATTATTTAATTATATCAAATTATCAGTAGGTACATAAGCCATACATGTGTTCAGTAGCATAATCATGGCCAGTTCAAGAGTCACAATAATGCACTTACTGAAGATGGAAAGAAAAACAGGAAAATCTCAAAAGAGATCTCCTTCTAAAAAACTTTGAGACTTACCAATCATAGGCGGTTTGAGTTCTCCAGCAGCATACCTTCCCATAACACCACCACACCTATAATTATTCCAAAAGATTCAGGAGGGAAACATAATTTAATTTACATGTACATCCATGCAAATAAACTTCCAGCGAATTCAAATTAAAGCACTTACAACATTCATACAAATCATGTATGCCCATTACAAATTTGACAAACATTCAGCCATTCAAATGGAAGAGCACAGCAGATAACAAAAATTATCAGGTTGAGGTAGCATGCTAGTCACTCAATAATCTCCTCCATCTCCCCCCCCCCCCCCACAAACCACACTCTTACCCAAAGCCGGTTTGTCAACCTCCCCAACCCCCACACACACACACAAATCCAGTTTGTAAAAATGAGTGGGAATGTTCATGACTCAGCTGCAAAACCCTCACACAGCCGCACCCCCCCCCCCCCCAAAAAAAAAAAAAAAAAAAAAAAAAAAAAGGAAAAATGGAAAAAAGCCAATAATTAACTTGATATCTAATATTAGATCAGATCTTAACTCCAACCCTGAAAGTGATGGTTATCTGATATCATCATATCTAAGTTTTCAAATTAATAGCTATCAATTTTCTATCATTTCCGAAAGAAAATTATTTTTCATATAGATATTCTACAAAGAAAGGCCGAAATTTTTAAAATAATTTCTTGAGCTATTATCTGTTAACATATAAACATGATAAGAATTATAACTCATACTTTCACTTTAAAGTTAGTATTTTACGTAAAGCTCAAATCTAGAGATCAATCTGCTACATGCATCAAATCTAGGCATCCAAATCAAATGTACAAATTCACAAAAACTACACATTAATTCAAAAACTGAGTAACTGAATCGTTCAAGAACTCAACTGAAGTACATACCATCTAAAGTAATCACTTTTAATACCAAGAGGGGCTGCAAGTAATATGTCAGTAATCCAAGGGGACAAAGGCCTTGAAGGTCTCTTTTCACTATGAGCAGAAGAAGAACAAGACGGTTTGGCAACAGAAGCTTTGCTGCAAGTAGCACTATTTATACTGGTGGTACAATCTTTTGAACTTTGCTTTCGCTCAACTTTGTATATTGGACGATTATAGTGAGTTAAAATTCGCAGTATCTCTCCGCATGCTAGTGCCCACTGCTCAGAATATTCATTCTGCAAAATCGATGATAATTAACAATTTTCTTCAACTAGGAGATTACATTACTAATTTGACAAATGAAAAACTATTGATGCATGCCCTCAGTTCTACACTTCTAGTCATGGAACTGAAAGGCTCCTTAGTTAGTGTCAAGAAGAAATATACAGCACCATGGAAACGAAATCATGCAAGAAAAGCTCATAAAAAAGTTTGGCGCATGTACCTCGTCATTTGGGCAGAACAGAGAAATGAAAGAGGCAAATGGAGGTCGATCCTTATCATATACTAGAGTCCCATCAATAATAATATAAATGATAGGAAGAACAACAGCATGCCCATGCTCTGGATGGTGGAGGACAAAAGTAGCTGGCATCATCATAAGCACAAGTTAATGCCTTTCCTCAACAAAAAAAAATAAAGATTAATCATTCTAAATACAATCACATCATCCAAAAGGTATAAAAAGGTATAGAAAGGTAAACTATTACCAAGGACATCATCAAATAGACGTTTTTCATGAGCTGGGTAACGAATACGAATCAACTGAATAGATAGAGAAAGGCATATAAAATGGTTAGCAAGCTCTGAAAGAAAAAGTCATATAAAAGGAGTAGAATCATTTTATTGAATATAAAAATAGGGTTTAGTGATCATTTTGTATCTGCAAAAGCTGCAGGAAAATACCTCAGCAATGTCTTCTGGAAACTGTTCTGATATGAATTGTCCAAAATACTCAACGTAAGCTGTGATTTGAGCCTAAGAGGGGGGGAAAGGGAAACGAAAAAAATCAGATAAGCATTTGAAAGAGCTGAAATGAAACAAGGAATTCAGTCAAGTTGGAAGGGACAAAATCAATTTGGTAAGAATATAAATATTAAAAACATCAACAATGTTATAATTCATAATAATCAAGCAATAGCACCAAAAATAATTAGGAAATATTTTGTTGATGCTCTATATGACATGCCAAGTAAGTTTTTTACGTCCACTGGAGAAAGCATAAAAAACAAAATGATAAAGCTCAAAAAAATATTTTTATCACATGGTTAGCCATCTAGAATAGGTTTCTCACTGCTAATTGGGTCACTGGCTGGGGTTAGATCATTAGAGTTTGACTGTAAGTGCTATGCAATTCTGACCAGGAATATTTATTCCAAGTACCAGATATCTGCACAGATCTAGTGGTCTATGATGCCGCTGCCTGGAATCTACAGGCCTGCCTATGCATTATACCAGGAATATGTTAAAGCATAAATGTATGACAAGAGATTGAGGTTCTATAGAATGATGCTGGGTAAGTCTTGTGTGCCCCGGCTATATATCAGATAGATACCAGCAAAGCTTTTCTTCATGAGCCATGGGTTTATAGATGAAGTCAAGATGCAACCTCATATCAATCCTATGGGACGCTCAGAAGCTCAACGAATAAGCTTGCAAATTAAAAAGGACCAGGCTTGATCTTAATTGGTCTCCAGCAAGTTGACAGTATAGTAATCTAAGTTTCTTTTAAGCCTTGGCTTTTCCTAATCAGACCAAGATTGCATTGTCCACACATTAGCATCATGGGCTTCAACAGTACCGCTAGTCTGGAATTACTGAGACAAACACTTGAATTTTCAATCAAGCTCTAGGCAGATCTTATATCATTAATGACCTGAGATTAAGGGGGTATTATCTTGATAGGTTGAGGCTGAAATGCTCAAGAAACTGCACTAAGTCAAAGACATATATTCTTGATATCTTGCAAGATATTAGGAACCTAGCTTGGAAGAGAATATACTGAAATGTTCGCTTATCATCAAGGCTTGGCTGAACGGTTGAAGTTATCTGCTCTTACAGGGGAATGCCAATTATCCTGACATTTGCTAAAGCCTTGTTGGGAGATTTGTAGATCACATATACAAACCTAAACATTTCATATGCAGACCAGCATCACCATGACACAGACCAGGGAACTATGAATACAAAAGTTTAGCAAGAGATCACGAACAGGTTACTGTGCCATCCTATAAGATTTCACAGTGTCCTGAAATCCGATGGAGCAAGACACAATATTCCAAATCCTGAGTTGGTAAATAGTAGAGAAGCATTTCCAAGACTGAATAATTCTGGACAATAGTTGCCTTATTCATTTCCGTACCACCAACATGCTGCAAATAATTTCTGTATTTCATGATAAATAAGATGTCTTGAACTCTTGAAGCTGATTGTCATTGTTCCAGGGAATAGACAAAAGAATTTCTAGAGAACTCATGTGAGATTGAATCTGTAGTAAGATGTCATCATAAAGCCCCTATAGGAACAATAATTTCTACTTGACTCTCAAAGTTACAGCAAATTCCAACTGAGAGAAGAAAAAGGGGGAAGCATGAAGAATATATTCTAACTATGATGGTAGCAATAGTAGCTTCATCTGCTTACTGATAGCTTCCACTCAGCTTGACCAACTCAACAATAGTTTATGCATAGTACTTTCTTGTTATTTCAATAATTCAGCCAGATGCCATAACAATACATATTTAACCTCAACATAAACAACTAATCACTTCATGACCCCTTTACTCTTAGGAGCTCGAACAATTACCTCGATCTCTACTTTTCCACAAAGTCCAACTGACAATATGTTTAAAACTGATCAGATAAAAAATCAGCAGGATGGTGTTGATCGTAGCAAACTAATAAGCCTAGCCAACCTAAGTTTGCTTTAAGATCATTGTCCACATCCACATATTATCCAAGCTGAACTAGTCAAACCATTGGATGAGAAGTCCCATAATCAACTCCAAGTATCGAAATTAACATACCAACACCCTTACACTTACACGAAATACAAATCAAACACAAATTACATAACATGACATTTAAAGCACTAAAATACAAATTAGAGCAAAGTGACACTACCTTCCTCTGTTGTGTATCTTGTGGTGGTGGCCAAAACAAAGAGGAGAACTGAAGGCCATCAATCCACCTTTCCGATGGACGCGCCATATAATCAACCGTCCCCATTTCTCTTATTCTGTGAAAAATAATGTTATTGTTTCAACCCAACTACAAACTTCAATCCGAAGGCCGTTACCAATCAAGGATTAGAATCTCATAAATTCAGCATCCCGAACCGAGCATCGAACAATCGAACAATGAAGTAAGTTCTTCCCAATTTACTTAATCAGTTTCTTCATAAATAAATTTATACTTACAGTTGGGAGCTACTTCTCTTTCTCGATTACAATTTCAACAGAAAAGGTACTATTATACCTTCTTCTTCAGCAAATACTTATTCACAAATCACAACAATTACCCCAATTTTTAGCTTCAAACCTTCTGATTTCTTCAATTATCAATCAATTTCTCTATGTTCAACGTTTGATTCCTATATTTTACAAATCACACCCAAAAATTCTGCATAATATCACAAAAATAATTAATCAAAAATAGTAATAATCATACTTCAATCATCTATGTAATACTCAATTTAACAGCCAAAAATGAATAACTCGAACTTATAAATTAATAATTAATCAGAGCAATAATTTGATATTATTATTCAGTATAAAAATGAAGAAAACAGCAAAATATCTAGCCGAAAAAAATTAAATTAGATAAAAAAAAATCAAAAAAAAATCTGAAAAATAAAATTCATACCTGTTCAAGATGAAAAAAAAATATCTGAAGCAGAAGATTGAGAGATTCTTGATTTTTGTTACTGGAAAAAAAAAAAAAGTGAGTTGCAGAAGAAGTGGGGGATTTTTTTGGTTGTGAGATTTTGGGATTTGGAGAGAGAGAGAGGAGGAGGAAGAAGAGGAGATCTTTTTCGGGTCTGTGCGCTACTTGTGTTGCATACGTGGCGATGATATTTTCCTCTCGCCTTAGAGGCCGCATGTAGTTTCATGTTAGATTCGTTCAATCACACACTCATGTATGAATACATGCTTTGTTACATCCATACATACATACGATGTGCTTCTTCTATACATGGAAGGCTACATCGCCTTCACACGACGGTTCGACTCGAGATGTTAATGAGTTGCGTTCAAAAAGACCCGAACCATTGGTTGAGTTTATTAGAGGCCGGCTAGGATTTTATTATTTTTTGGTAGAGCTCGAGTTAATTTATTTTTCAGGTTAAGAGTCGAACAGAGTTGAAATCGTGCTTAACTTATCTAATTAGCACTTTTAATGATTACATGTCATATTAATACTTATGATGATGTTATTTTGACATTTTGTGTTTGGAATGTTACAATTGTTGGCATAACCTCACAAAAAGTCATTTTTAGGTTTAATCACACAATCTTAAATGAAATGACTAAGGGTCTGTTCTCTTACGTTGAAATTCGATTCAGTTCAGTTCAGTTCAGTCAATGAGAACATGCCCTTAGAAATGAGTAAGAGTTACAAGGTTGGGAGCAAACTTTACTTGTAAACACAATACCAACATGGAATATACATATACTGTCTCCATCCCTAATTTTTTTGCCTTATTCCAAAATTTTGGGTCAAATTTTAAAATCTTTTACCATAAAAATCATTATTATTAATTTAAAAGAGATGATATAGTTATACGGGATTTTGTTGGATTCATCTCATTGTATATTTGATTATTATTTAGTTTAATAATTTTACATGTATGAAAATGGAGATAAAATCATCTTAACACGTGTCTTGGTAAACCGCAAATAGTCAAATGGGGTAAAATATTAGGGACGGTGAGAGACAAAGTATATATAAAATTTCTAGGGTTTGAGATTGTATTTGCTTACATTATCCTTTCTAAATCTTTGTAGTCAACATAAAATTACAAATATATAAGAGGCTAATAGAGGGACATTGTTCACTGTTTACTATCCTTCATGATAGAGAGGAAACGTAGAGAAAATCACAAAAGCCGCTTTTATAAGTTCATACGTCCAATACCCAATATTAACCAAATTTGCTATAGTAATAAAAATTTCATTGTTAGAATGATTTTTTTCATTTATGTTTTTTTTTTTCTTTTTGTTCTTTTGCTCCCATATTAATGGTAAACTAATACTACGTAAATATTGCAATGCAAACACCTTTGAGCTTCAAATTTCTGTTGGTAGTTTGGAATGGTTTTTCTAATGGTTTTGATTTTATTTAGAATCTTATTCTTTGTTATTAAACACATTATTATTAATTAAAGATTTAGTCTATGCATCCAAGATAACTTTTTAGAAGAATCTAAAATAAGGCTAACAAACTTATCATTGAGATGTTTACCTCTTTTGATGTGATACTCGTTTGACTTAATTACGAGATCTTGTAGCCTTGCAGGCTCTTTTTTTTTTTGTTTAGGCAAATCACACCTTATACGTATGGTTGTTCTAACTTTACAAAGATATTGGCTTAAAGGGCCTTACACATCTTCACCCATTCATCAAGAATATAATGTTTGTCACTACGGTTTTTTTTTTTTAATTTTTTTTTTTTTTTTTTTGTTTTTTTTTTTGTTTTGAGAAACACTATGGTTTTTTCTAATCTTATATCATAATCATGTTCTAAATTAGCCCGCCTCTAATGAAGCAGTCTCTTTGGCTAATCAGACGGGTCTCTTTAGCCAATTTTATAGTAGTGCCTTTAGGCTGTTTAAAAAGCATTTTAACATGTTAAGTGATGGTCCTTAATTGTATTATCATTGTTATATACCTACTTGTGTACTTTCTTTACTTCTTCATAGCCTAATTTAAGAAACAAAAAGAGTTTGGTACAGTCTTTTGCAACAATCACTGTCTTTGAAGATGACAACATTTTCCATTAATTGATTATTCAAAGAAAATCAAAATATTTCATTTAAATGATTCAAATTTAAGAGCTCATATAGTTTTTTTTTTTGTTAAGAAAGGAAGCTATATATTCTTAATGTGCTGTTTTTTGAATTGTTGTAATAGAGAAAATAATACAATTGACTATGAAATACCAAACAACTTGTTTCAGGAGAGGGGGAAGAGAAAGAAAATATGTTGCTGTTTTTTTTGTCCAATTGGAATCATGTTCTAATCAAATCATAGTAAAGGTTGATAGGATTTAACCCTATTCCAATGCAATTTTAATTGCATTGATAGATTTGTTTGGTTAATAGATAGAGTTATGACAAAAAGGTCGGATGATTTGATTAATTTAGAGAATTGAGTTTAGGGATGGCAGTGGGTCGGGTTAAATGGGAGACCAGCCCCATTCCCGTTCAAGTGGACGGGGATGGAGGGAGGTTTGGCAGGTAATGGGGCGGGGATGGGTATAAAATGTGTACCCGCCATGGGTGATGGGGTGGGTATGGATTTTAGAGTAGACCCGCCCCATATACGCCCCGCCCCGTACCCACCTTATATCCGCACCATATTTCTTTTAGAAGAATTTAGAATTTATGAAACTTGATACCCCCTAAGACTCAATAAGCTTGAATAGTGAAAGTCCTAATTTTCTTAACCTAATTTGATATAATTGTCATTAATGTGATACAATAGAGTATTATGGCAATGGGTTTGGGATGATTTTGGGGCAGGTATGAGGTGAGTATGAATATCCAAGTGGATGATGGGGCGGAGATGGATCCTATATTGTACCTGGTGGGACGGGTATGGATGTAGATATTGTACCCGCCACGGGTGATGGGGCGGGAATGGGTATAAGATTTTTAGGCGGGTATGGGTATGGAGGTGCCATAATCCGCATTCAACCTGCCCCATTGCCATCCCTAATTGAGTTCATAAATCCATTGATTTGGTCATTTCATATAGAGCTAGGGTGGAGTATTTATAATATGTTTAAGTAACAATAAAACAACTACAAGCTACAAGTATAAGCCAATTTTACCAACACATTTTCATAAGATTCTTTAATGTAGTCAACATTCTAATGTAACTAGTTAATTAAATCAGCACTTAGCAACTAGATACCCACTAATTACCATACATAGCCAAATAGAGTAAAATTAGATTCCATTTATTCCTTTAACTCCCTAACTGTTAAATTGAATAAACTATTTTTTTGTAAAAATAAAATAAAATTAAATAAAAATAAAAATAACATAATAAGATAGTTTATTACATCCATATAAATAAGACATTCTTTGTGTAAAGAGAATCAAACTTTAGTCCCTTTAGTCATTCAAACTAGTTAGAATGCATGCAAAAAAATAAATACATACTCCTTTAGGCCCATATTATAGTTCTTGTTTTTCTATGGAGATTTAAAATGTTGTTTCTATTTCGATTTTGGATAGTACGTAAAAACCTTTATACCCTTATTTTTTTAAAACTTTATTTATCGATTTCCTACACTACCTTGAATTTTCCACTTACCTTGTACTTTTTTTTTTCACGTTCTCCCTCTAACTTTTGTCTATAATTGTACTTTTCACCTTTTTTTTTGCTTTTTTTAATGTACTCCAGAATTGTTCTCTTCACCTGAAACAAGTAGATCTCGTCTGAATTTTTTAAGGTTTGTGGTCTGATCCGAATTTTTCTGATTTGGTCTCGTTTGATCTGATTTAATAATTTGACTAAATTTTGATCGCATTTTAATACTAATCTATAAAGAAAAATATCATCAAAATGGAACTTGTTAGATTCGTCCCATCATGAACTTTTTAAATATGCAATTAACGATATTTAACAATAAGTAAATGATAGTCCAAAGTTTTAATCTGGTTTGATCTGATCTGAATTGAATTTATAAAGGAATAAGTCATAGGTATCCGAAATAAGTTGAAGAAAACAAGTCCTCCATCTACTTTTTCCTTCTATTTCTTAAATATCGTGAAAAAACAGAAACAAAAATTATAAGCTAGAACAGGGAGAGTACCAAAGTTACTGTATACTAGTAGTTAAATTGAGGGTTTATGTACGATACATTACATGATCAAATCCTCTTACCTTTGTTTATATAGGATAATAGGAATACTAGTACTTTGTAATTTGTATTGTAATTGTGGTTGATTGAAAAAAAAAAATGAAAAAGAGATGGCATATAAACCGTTCATGTATGTATCATGAAACAAACACATTGACTTTATACTACTATAGAAGAAATGATTAAAGATTATAAAGTAATTATTCCATTAGTTAGTAAAATTAACACCTCATGCCGGCCCAAAAAGAAAGTTAAACAATAAACAATGCAAAAACCTCTAAACACGCGACACGTGAATGCGTAAACGAAAGGTTGTTAAAAATGGGGAGTGGGACATAATTGAACACTTGTCCAAAATATCTGGCTCTAAATTTCTAATTTAAGTTTTGCAAAGTTTCTTCCACTCAGATATTTATCAGCTTCTCCACGTACTACATGTCTCCCTCAGTCCCTCCTACTTAAGTTAAGTTCTATTCATTCGAACTTATTTTCCGTTTAATTTAGTTTATTGATCTAATTTTTTTTAATCTTAAATAATTTTAATTTAATTCAGTTCAGTTCAGTTTTAAAAAAAAAAACACTAAGGTTTTTTTCTGACTGAAAAAAAAAAGTTTAAGAATGATTTATACTCTGTATTTTATTACTCCCTCCGTCCCACAATACATGACACGTTGAACTTTTTTCACTATTCATTCATTAGGTTTGACCATAATTTTTTTTATCACAAAATATGTTATTAGATAGGTTTTGATATAAAGTTTCATAATATAATTTTAAAAATAATTTTCATTAATATTCAATTATATAAAATAAAGTGTATTAATATATATATATATATATATATATATATATATATATATATATATATATATATAGCTAACGAGTGCTCCGGGGCGTTAGATAAGGTTAAATTATATTGGTTGAAATGGTATTAAGTTAGGAATTCATGACAAAATCACGCGTCGTTCGGTGTAATTAATGTTAATTTTACTCTAATATTTGCAATTTAATTCTCTTATCTAACGCCCCGGGGGCGCTCATTAGTTTTTGCCATATATATATATATATATATATATATATATATATATATATATATATAAAGTCAAACGGACAAAGGGAGTACTTGCTTAATTTTCCTAGACACGTATGTTCGTTGTTGTAAATTATTTATCAATAACATCTTTAATTACTACTCCCTCCGTCCCCAAAACTTCGACTTTTTTGGGTTGATTTCGCGGTTATTAAGAAACTTAAATAAAAAGAAATAAAAACATATTAGAAATATAAATTTACATGGGGTTTGTAAAAAAGTAGAGAGATAAAGTATTAAAAATACATGAAAAAACAAAATTTTATATGGGAAAGCTAATTTTGCACAAATATTATTGTAAATTAGTGGGTATTTTAATGCAAATGAGTCAATCATTTCAGGACTAAAATTAGGCCAAATTAAGAGTCGAAGTTTTGGGGACAGAGAGAGTAGTCAGTAAAAATTACTATAACAATTGAAAATTAAGAATCTATTCATTAAAACGATTTCAACATGTAACTACAAGACTATATATTTTTATAACATATAAATCATAAACATTAGTCAAAGAATGTCAACTAATGTTTGTGGTTTTTTTTTAAAAAAAAAAAAAACTAAATTGTGCAAATGAAGCAAGTAATAAAATATGAAAGAATTAATATTTTATTTTTTTTAAAATGTATAAATCACAAACATTAGTCAAAATATGTATAAATCACAAATATTAGTCAAATTACTCCAAATTATAGACTTGTTCACTTCACCGATAATAAGGTGATCTTGTCTAAATTTATTAAGAGTTGATCTTGCTTGGCCTAACTTTGCTAGTTTGTTTAATCCAATCCTTCTTCTTTTAATTGAGTAGCACACTTTTCTTACAAAATTATTTTAGTAGCTACAATTATATCTCTCATGTACCTTTTGCCACATCATTTACTTCCTCTGTTCTACTCTGTAATATTATTGCAACAACTAGACTTTTACACTAATCATCACGCTTGTTTGACCACATATTATGATTTATACGTAAAGTAAAATATAGTCATGTGGGGTCTTGTTAGATTCATCTCGTAAAATACTTTCACATTAATTATCAACTTTTTATTATTTTTAATCTTATATAATTATACATATATATTATAACATATAAAATGTATTTTGAGATGCATAATTTCATCCTTCTTGCAATATTTGTGGAATAGAGGAAATATTATTTTTTTCAATGGACTACTCCCTCCATATTACCCCCTCCATCCCTTAATACAATGTCTCTTTCGAGCATTTATTACTCACATAATAAAGAGAAAGAGACATTGTATTATTTTATGTGAATTAATTGCAACCCTACAGGGGAGGGATCATAGTGTATAATGTTCGCTAAAGTAGATATATTTTGTACAAGAAAATAAAACGTAAATAAAGCTTTAAATATGTAGTATAAGAGTTTCTTATACGGAGTAATATTTAAAAAAAAAAAAACAAAAGTAAATAGTGGCTTGAAAATTTAGGGAAATGTTTAGGTTTCTTTATGTAGGAAAGGTAATGCATCAACATTTTTGGACACCTAAAATAAAATACAAGCATTATAGTATGGGATGGAGAGAACATACTATTCTAATTATCCAATATGCTTCTCCTAATTAATATTTTGTGCAAAAGGTTAAGTATCTCCAAACAAATAAAGGAAACGTAGGAGACACTACATTATTCCCATATATACTTCTCTAATTCCACCAATGTTTGGGCCTTATAAGGGTGTGTTATGTTCACCTTAATTTTTTTTTTAGGATTAATCAGATCTAATTAGTTTTACAAATAATAGTAATAAAAAAAAAAAGCTTGTTTCTTCAGATCTAATTAGTTTTACAAATAATAAAAAAAAACAAAATTTTAATCATACCTAATATATTTTAAAGTCAAATCAAAGAAGAAATCAAAGAAGTTCACATGAAGAAAACGTAAGGCAATAATTTTACTCATACTTAGGGTGTGTTTGGATTGAAGGAAATGAAGGGAAAGGAATGTAAGGAAAATGGAAAGATGGAATATTTTTCATTTGGATAACAAATGAGGAAGGAAGGGAATTGGAGGGGAGAGAAATGAAGGGATTAAATTGTAGGAAATTGATCCCTCCAACAATGGAGAGATTTGAAAGGAAAATTCAACATTCTTCCCTCCCCTCCTTTTCTCCTCCCTCCCATTCTTTTCTTTCCTAATTTTTTAATATCCAAATACAGTGTTAGTGCTTGTTTGGTTGCGCAAAGAAAACGATGGAAGTGGAAAATTATGAGAATTTGAAAATGAATGAGTTATTTGGTTGACAATTAAAAGTATAAGTGCGGGAATTACAAATTTATTGGAATTGTGATTTCCCACGAAACATGGGAAATTAATTACCCAACCCTTAGGTAAGTCTAAAATTCCCATAATTTACAACTTCCTTTATGCTAGAAGTGCCGCTCATTAATGTTATTAAGTGATTAAATATCTAAGACATATACACTTGATTATGCTTCCTCATTTATCAAATTCAGACAACTTGCAATTTCTAAGTTTTTGATGTACTCCTAAGTATTTAATTCTTATAAAATACAAACTTCTTATGAAAAGTAAATTCCTATATCAAAGAAACACCTTAAAGTTTAAAGAAAAACAACATTCTCTAATAATCATGCAATTATATTGAAACAAACGTTATTACTCCTTAAACTTAAAAATAATTAAGTTGACGGGACACGTAATGATAAACCGACTTTGTGAAATTGTAGCCAATAGAAAGTTGTTAATAGATCCCACTACTAAACTAGAATACGACAGTAATAGGGTGCAATGGGTCCCATCACATATAGTTTTCCACCACTTCGACAAATTCAACAGCTACCTCTATTATTTTAATATCAAACTCTAATCATACATGATGGTGATGCTTCACGGTTTGTTCCATACTTCCATGGTTTTCAATCACCATCATGTTTTCATGTGTTACATGTACCATGTACTTCTTTCATTCTCATGTATTAGTCATGTACAACAAGCAGCTTTCTTTGTGTTTATTATTTTCTTCTTCGTTTTTGGTACGAGTTGAGTTTGTAAGATGAGGCTTTGGTTTTTGGCTAATCACAAACGTGTGTATCAATGTTCTCCTATTGTATATCATACGCATACGACGAATATGATATATTTTCTCTATTTTTTAATTGACACATTAACATTATTCATACACTTTAAGTTTAATGTCTTTTGTGATTTATACTTTGTATATATTACTTTTACACACGGTATATGAACATACTACCTTTGTTCTTATTATTTGCAATGAAGAGGTTTTATTTGTGAGACATAAAATAATTAAATACGGTTAAATGTGAACTATCGGAATACATAAACACTAATTTTTCAATGTCTGATTTTATACCCAAAAGTTAAGAAAACAAAGATCAAATTTAACTCCTAATGCAAAATGCTTGGTTTGGACGTATGCCACAAGAGCTATTATATGTTTAAACAAGATTAATGACTATGTTTTGATAAGATATCATATACTTGTGTAAATGAAATGATATTGACATGCACAAAATTAAATTTTTGAGTCTTGAGAAAAAAAAAAAACTTTGTTATTGCTTTTTATTATTATTATTATTATTATTATTATTATTATTATTATTATTATTATTATTACTCCCTTCGTGTTTTTTTTTAAGTGTTACAGTTTGACTGACACATAGTTTTTAGGCAATTTAATTGACTTAAATAAAATAAGAGGTAAGTGAGGTAGTTAGAGTATTAAAAAATTGTAAAAAAAAGATAGTGGGGTTAATAGTTTATTGAAAAGTAATGAATGTGAGAGGAAATATATAATAAAAAAAGTAGTAGTGGGTTTGGGTGGGGACCATGAGAGGAGAGAAATATAGTATTTTAATATAGTTTTTTTTGCCAAAAAAGAAAGGAAACACTTAAAAAAACACGGGCGAAAATGAAAAGTGTAACACTTAAAAAAACACATTATTATTATTATTATTATTATTATTATTATTATTATTATTATTATTATTATTATTATTATTATTACAAAAACCTACAAAGTCAACTAAATTACAAGAAATTAGTTGCGAACCGAAATACAATACAGGTCCCCACCCCTCTAGCTACAGCGAACCTCATTCTGCCGAAAATGTGAGCAGCTGCACGAGTTACAATATCCTAAGTCCTAGCGAACGCCTGAACCCGCTTCAACTACGCAACAACATCCTTCTCTAATTCCCCCTAATGAAGAAAAGGAAAAAAACCATAGCCAATAGCCCCACAACGTGCTCCATACTTGTCCCGCTTCCGCTAAGCTGCAATTGACACAACACGACCATGAAAGAAGTTAGACAACCTAGATTGTGTTAGTGGAAAAGATGTAATACCCCGTATTTTTATACATATTTTATTTTAAATAAGTGTTTTGTGAAGTATTGTAGGGAATAATTTCAAGCCTTTAAAATCCCACTAGCTTGAACCCCACTGTGATCATACACTAAAGTACGGTGGCGTCCAAAAGGGAAGAAGATAGAGCAAAAGAGTCGCCAACAATTTTTTAAGGAATTTGTAAACCATTCATAGGATGAAGGTTACACCCCTAAACGATCCAAGAGTTCGTCAACTCCATAAGTTCATAAACCAAATAAGGGTTCGGGGATGAAGGTACAAATCCAACCTAAAAGAGATTGAACCTGCCCTAATAATAGGCCTCTACTTTATTCTGATCGTATTCATGTGCGCTTTCTGATTAACATGCAATCAATAGGATTAACCCTAAACCTGTTTAATCTATGTTGGTTGAGTTTAATGCACAAATAAATCTATTATTGGCGATCACTTGAATTATAATCATAATTAACCCTAACAAGATTATTAATTATCTTATTAAGCATGATTACAAGCACCAAATTCCCTTTAAACATGCATAAAAGGTGATCAAGCAATAAATAAAAATCATCAAGCAACATAAAAAATAATAATCATAACCATCATAAATTATAACAATTATAATAATAATCATGATCATATTAATATTAAAGCATAATAATAACAAGATCCTAGGCATGATACTAACAAGATTAATAACAAACCCTAGCATGTCACTAAGCAATAAAAATCAAAGTTTTAACCCTAACATGATACTAACAATCATAAATATTAGGAAGAGAATAAAAGGCATCATATCAATCATATTTAATATTAAAATTACCCTAGACATGATACTAGGAATATCATAATAACAATATAAACATGATTTCTACATCATAATATCAATAAATCAATTAAAGTACTTACTTTGATGTCTCGTACCTCTTTCTAATAACAAAATACACACGTTAGTAACTTCAAGGAAAATAATAAACAAACAATCAAATTAAATAATTGAAAGAGAGATTTGGGACCAAACCCTCAGAAATTAAAACCTTTCACGTCTAGGGCGAAGGCAACTTCGAATATGGCTAGGTGTTTCTAGATCTTGTGAATGCGGAATTTTGTATGAAAAAGCAAAGTAAGAAAGAGTTGAATGTTTTAAGAGAGATGAAAGATTTAGAGAATGCTAAAGAATTAATGATTGTCGATGATGATCGTGAGAATTGGTGAATGAAAACGGAATTTTTAATACGATATTTATAGAGAAAATTAGCCAAAAAAGATAAATTAACAAAACAGAGTCTGACGCATTAAAAACGGAACTGGCGCCAACCCTTGCTAGCTGGCGCCAGACACCAACACTAGCGTCAGGCGCCAGTGGCTAGCGCCAGGCGCCAAGACCTGGGGTTAGGCGCCAAGCCTGATACCAACGCGTTTTCGAAAATCCGATAAGTTTACCGCACTGGAGGATAAAATAATATAATTTCTTCGAAAATGCTATTTGATTTTGATTAAAACTCTGAAAAGTCAACAAAAGTCAATTTATCAATGTTAATCGAATTAGGAATGAAAAGAACCTTCTAGAAGAATCTAGAAGACTAAAACCATTCCTAATTGCATTAAGAATGATAAATCATATTAGGCCCTCCCCTAGATCATTGGGCCGTACATAAATCTCAAACCGGGCCCAGTTTAGTAAATTGGCCATAACTTCCTCAATATTCATCGGAATTGGGCTTATAATATATCGTTGGAAAGGTCTTTGCAAGCCCCATCCAACTACACTACTATTGGACCCATATCATGGACCAACCAAACTGGATTGGCTGTTTTCTGAAAATAAGTTTTCAAAAACAGAGATAAGAGAAAAGAAATAAAAACTTTCCGCAACACTAGACTTTCCACACTTTCGTTTCATTCGATTATGATTCGACGTGAAAGGTACTCATTACTGGGTTTGGTTTTGGGGAGACAAAAATGGGTGTCTACAGA
This sequence comes from Chenopodium quinoa, assembly GCF_001683475.1. NCBI lineage: Eukaryota > Viridiplantae > Streptophyta > Magnoliopsida > Caryophyllales > Amaranthaceae > Chenopodium > Chenopodium quinoa. The sequence continues at coordinate 1,856,661 of NW_018744821.1, read as the reverse complement.
AGCCCCCACTTTGACTGAGTTTGGAGAAACACAAGTTTCGAAAACAAAAGTCAAAGTAGCGATAGGGACGGAGAATGATTCAGAACGTTCTGCGATCCTAAATCAATCTTGCAACCCTGATACCTGCAAAACTAACGTTAGTTAAACATATAAAAAAGTTAAGAAACGCGTATCTTGCACCGTCGAGCACACGTCTCTGAAAGTAACCGATTTGCTGCTTCTTTACTGTTGTTTTGATGACCTCCTGCAAGCTAGAGAATGCCATCCCGCTTGAAAACCGCTACGCCTGTAACTAATTCCAATTTGGAAGATTGCTTTGCCTGAAACGATCCTCCTCCGCATGATAATATTCCACATCCTAGGGAATACCACCGAAGATTATTTCTCTTGAAACAATCCCCATCCGCATTGATAATATTCCACATCCTAGGGAATACTATCGAAGATTATTTCTCTTAAAACAATCTCCATCCGCATTGATAATATTCCACATCCTAGGGAACACCATCGAAGATTATTTCTCTTGAAACAATCTCCATCTGCATTGATAGTATTCCACATCCTAGGAAATACCATCGAAGATAAATTCGCCCGAAATTACCTCCAGTTGTTCGTGACAACTCTCCGCAAGCTAGGGAATGTCGTCGAAGATATCTTCTCTTGAAGTCACCTTCATTTGATACGATAATTTTCCAAAGGAAATCACCGAAGATCCACGCCTGTCGATCTTTAAAAGTTCGCTTGAACTTTGCTCTCGCTATGCCTGCACGTCGGCGCTTCCATTGCTTTGAACCTGTACATCGGTGCTCTTTTGCTCTTGAACCTATATGTCGGTGCCTTTTGCTAATGAACCTATATGTCGGTGTTTTTTTGCTAATGAGCCAATTCTTAGGAGCTTTAAGCTAAGTGAGACGATCTCTTATCAGGTCGATCACTTTATGTAATCAAGCCGATTACTAAATCATGTCAAATTTCTTAGAGGGACTAACTGGCGTACCAAGGAACCCAAAAATATGTTGCAGAAGGCTAGCACAACCTCATCAGATGGCTGAGTGCTTTGGCGTCGTTGAAAAATCATCAGCGCTACACAACTGGCCTTAGCGCCAGGCGCCAAGCCAAATTTGTGACGCCAATGCATAGGGCCTGGCGCCAGCACAGGGATTTCCTTAAATACCCCCTTCCTCTTCATTTTGCTGCTTTGTTCATCGCAAAACTGCTCGAAGAAACCCGAAAGCTTCAATTGCTCATTGCTTGCTCGTTTCTCAACCGAATTCGCTCAAATTTGTTGCAAATCAAAGCTTTCTTCATCTATTTTCCTGATCTATGTAAGTTTTCTTCAAACTCACATCAGTTTTTATGAATTCTTGGCATGTTTACTCACGAATTTCATGAAAATTCGAAACTTATAATGCTCAATTTGCTTTGTTTGTCAAGTTTTATGCCATGAAATTGCTTGATTATGTTTGTATATTGCCTTGGGAGTAATTTGAGACTTGTTTGACTCAATTTGGTGAAGAAATGAGCAATTTGCCATTTTTGGACCTCTTAAGGTCGTGAAGAACAATGTGACTTGTTCTTGATATTTTTGCTAGCAATTCTTGTCCAATTTGTCACAATAATCACTATAGTGTTGCAAGAAATTGTTTGATTGCTTGAAAAATGCTATCATGCTCAATTTGAATTTGTGCTCTGTTTTAGTACTACGTACTCTGTTTTTTTTTTGCGAACATAGTATCATGCGGCTAGGCGCACCTTAGATACTATAGAACCTTAATTTATGATAATTTTGCACAATGTAGCATGGCTAGACAGCGAGGCTCGGGTTCACGGTCCCAAAACACTAGACGGGAGCATGAGCCCGTAAAGGACGACATCACGCCTTCCACTTCGCTTGGTCGGCTTCCGGAGTGGGATGAGCGGACCTTGTTCTTTGCCCTGTCCGCCACATTTATGAGAGGGTGAGATAAGGCACCGAGCCCGGGAGGACACGACATCACGGATCTGGCTATGATGGTTTAGGCGATTTGTACAGGATGTACATCGCCAGGGATCTTGAGACGAGACTCCTATGGGAGTCTTGTGGACTAGTTACTCTGTTCAAGACCTCTGAGGCTATGGTCGCCTCTAGCGGGGGTCATCACGTAGTGCGCGCTTTGGTGGAGTTCTTCTGGGACACCACCAACACCTTTCATTTGCCCTGGGGCGAGATGATGGTCACCCCTACAGACTTCAGTCTCATCACAGGACTGGAGTTCACTTCTGTGCCACTGCCGTTTGACAGTGGAATCGACGTCTTCTCTTCGGAGGTCGAGGAGCTGTTGGGGCCGATCGCTATTCGGGCCCGAGCTGAGGTCGAGACTACTCAGTTTAGTGCTAGAGGAATTCGCCGCTCGACGCTGGCAGCAGCTTTAGATGATGATGCGACCACCCGAGAGCAGCGGGTGCACAGCTTTGTGCTGATGTTGTTGTCAGGGACATTCTCCCCTGACAAAGGTAGTAGAGCGTTGCTTTACTATCTTCCTGCTATCCGCGATCTTCACCGGATCGGGACTTATGACTGGGCCAGCTTGGCCTATGCTGACTTCGTTCGTGCGCTGAGGGACTTGTGTCGCCACTGGTCCTTTAGGACGAACGTTGCTTTGTCTGCCTTTTGGAAGGTCGTAGAGGTAAACATTTATTCCCTATAAAGTTTAGCTCTGCATATTAGTTAGCATTTACTCACTCTTTTAGCTCTTTGTAGATCTGGTTCTACGAGTATTTTCCTTCTGCTGTGCTGGCGAGATCATCGCCGCGGGGATTTCCTGTGAGCGCCTCTTGGGGAGGTCACCATGTGGACATGTCCACTACACATGTCCGGAACCGGATCATCTCGGTACAACTTTTATTGTTTATCTTGCTCTTCCGCGGTGCTTTAGATGTATTCTTGCCTGATTGATGCTCTTTATAGGGACCTGAGGTGATATACCGGCCGTGCGGCGGTTGGACAGTCCCTGGGTTAGCCGCACAATATTCAACTGAGCGTCGCTATTTTCTAGGGACTTATGGAGCGGTCGCGTACTTAGGAGAGAGGGTCGCTAAACAGCATTTTTCTGATGTCTTCGTCGTTCCTGCTGCTCCCCCACGTCATATGTTCAACGAGGCGCGGTTGTCGAGCATGTCTGAGGGAGCTTGCACCCCTTGGCGGTCCCATGTGATCCTCGGGCGGTGTTATGCTGAGGAGCTAATACCTTTGTTAGCCCCAGCCCCCGTACCGACTGAGAATGTGAGGGTAAGATTTTCTTAGCTTTACTTTCCACTAAGTAGCCCCCAAGTAATGTTTTACTGATTTTTTTTTTGTTTTATCAGGACGGTGTTGCTGAGTTCGTGCCACCCCGTATGTCCATCCACTACCAGGGGATGTACGGGCCGATCGAGGTGATAATTTCTCCGGCTCCCGAGGGCGAGCGCTTCGTAGAGCGGTTGATTCCTCGCCACCAGACTAGAGTAAGCCTAGTTTTTTTTTTTTTTTAGAATCTTGTGTTCATATATCATGTATACTTACTGACTTATTTTTCTGACAGTTTTCACGCGAGGTGGTTTCGGCGATGGCATGATGCATAAATGCCTTTCGGAGCCAGCTCGTCCGGATGAGGAACGCGGCCACTTGCCGTTGGGATGACGTCATTCGAGAGGTAGCCTTTCTTTACTCATTATTTTTGCATTGCTGCTTCAATTTTATTTTGTTTCTGATTTAACTCTTTTTGCAGGGCCAGCCTATCGCTTCTCACACTCGCGCGAGACCTGAGGGGTGGAGGGATCCAGCGAGGTCTAGCTCGAGACGTCGTCACACTTCGTCAGGGGGTAGAGGCGGTCGCTCTAAGGCTGCTCGAGCTGACGTTGCAGAGGGCTCGGGATTTTCTTCTGAGGGTGCTCATGTTGCACCGGTAGGAGAGGCTACCTCGGCTTTCAGAGGTGGTGGGATGTACGAGGTTGGCTCGTCATCGCAGCAGCCTCCGCGTCCTCAGCCTCAGGTTGATCCTGGCTGGAGTGGTCCTATATTGAGTCTTCCTCCTCCTACGGAGACTGGAGCTGGGACTGGAGCTGGAGCTGGTGGAGAGGTGACTCCTCGTACGGCGCAATTTTATGACATGATGGGCCTACGTCCTCCAGCGCCGTAGTTTGTTCCTGTGTATATTTTATTTTGAATTTTTTTATAGAACTTTGCCTTAGACTCATTATTTATAGACACATTTTGTATATTTATGCTATTATGAATTTATTTACTGTTGTGTGTATGTTTGTGTGTGCAAGAAAAGTGTGACAACAATTTTGCGCAAAAATTTCGTCATTTTTATTATTGATGGAGGGTATCCGACTTTCTCCCCCAAAAAGAAAAAATAAAAAAGGAAAAAATCGAATGAAATGTCGAGTGTTTGGAATTTAAAATAAAGTCCAACAGGAATGATATCAAAAAAAAAAATAATAGCTATATTTAATTAATTAAGAAAAAGGATAAAAAAAGATGTTTAGGAAAATTAAACGGATCCATAAAGTCATTAACCGACTCGAGTCTAATATTAAAAACGCAAGTTGAGCACGCTCGACTGATCTGGAAACTTGGCGCCAGCTGGCGCCACACTATGGCGCGTGGCGCCAATCATGGGGTTTTGACGCCAATTGACGCTGATACCGTATTTCAGTCTGATTGAAATTCCTCGCAATTTGTGTATAAAAATCCCCCTGCCCAGTCGATTCTTCTCCTGATTCCAGCGAAAAAATAATTCTCGTCTTTAGAAAAACAATAATCATGTCTTTAGTCACCAAGACCTTCACCCAATACACTCATGAATGGTGTCGATCTCTTAATGCGAGAGAGAGAAAAGAATTAGATTTATTTCACCTGGGGGGAATTTATGGCATCAAAGGGGTAGATCTTGACCTAGACTTCATACATACCGCTTTAGAGTTTTGGAATGTTGATACTCATTGTTTCAGAATAGGGTATGATGAGATTAGCCCTTTGCCGGAGGAATTTGGTGCTATCTTAGGCTTCCCTGCGATAGACCTTATAGCAATCCCTAGGGTAGATGCATACTATTATAAGGATTTTGAGCGCTTCTTTAATTTGAAGGAAAGGGATTTATCAAAAATAGTAGATGGCAACATAATTAATTTGAAAGAATTTGCACGCCATTATTTTGATAAACCTCTTTCTGAATCTTTTCATATATATAGAAGAAGGGCGTTCCTATTTTGCATGCTTAACCAATTTTTTCTTAGTAGTAGTAAAAATAATGATAGTCAATCAATTATAACCACTGTACTAGAACAAATTGAATTAGGGAGAAATCTAATGCCATTAATAGTTGGAGAGACTATGATTAGTCTAGATGGATTGAAAAGGGACCCAAAAGCGCCTCTTCGCGGCTCTCCAACTTTATTACAGGTAGAAAAATAATATTTTTAATTACAGAAATCAAAAAATATATTTTTGTATTGTAATAATAATTTATTTGCATTGCAATTTTTTTCACAGATGTGGCTAATGGAGAGGCTAGGATTAATTAGCCTTCCGGACGACATTGAAAAGTATACTCCCAATTGTTTCGTGAGAAGGAAGAAGCGCATCCCTAAAATTGGGCGCCATGGGTGGAGAAAAGTCTTTGAATCACGTGATTTCACTATCAAGTGGCTCGTCCCATGGTGGAAAATGGAAAGGATGGTTGGTGTTAACAAGCAACCTTTCTGCCATCTTCCAAGCTTGTCTCGTGTAACTTATTATTATCCCTGCAGGGTAAAAAGACAATACGACTCGCTTTAGAATATTCCTTCCGGAGATCTTCGTCCTCCCTTTGAGCACCCTATTTCTCAAGAAGTAGACAGATTTGATGCTTACTGGAGTGCTAGACCTTTATGGGAAGTGGTTACCCAAAAGGTTCCTCCTTCTTTGCCCAATGATGTAAAGAAGTGGTTGCTGAAGAAATCTTCGACTGATCAGGGTAGAACCGATGTGAAGAATCGTCTAGGTGACAGGGTGACTCCTGCCAAGGAACGCTTAGGTGCAAGAATTGAATTCAAAACACCTGAAATGCCTAGGAAGAAAAATACTACCCAAGACAAAGGAAAAAGGAAAGCTAACACCACAGACAAAAAAGCTTGGGTGGAAAAGAAGCATGGAGTGCTAGCTGAAGGGGAGACCATCTACTCCAAAATTAAATGTAGGTCCTCTAAAGGATGCCTACTAGCTAAAGTTATGGATGAAGAGGAGGAAGCAGACAAGAATTGGAAAAGAGCTAGAAAGGAAAAGAAAGATTAAAAGCATTGCTTAGCTTTAGATTTATTAGACTTAGATTGTTATTTTTATTTAAAGTTAATTTATTTCAGCTTTATTTAAATTCCATCAATAATGTAATTTTATTTCATTGATGAAATTTCAGCTTTATTAAATTGTTTACTTTAAATTTATTTTATTAAAGCAATGAAAATAAAAAAAAATTAATTTTCCAGAAATTCTTCGAGTACGGAAGTCGAAAATTTTCCAAAAAACACTGAAATTCGCCCAGAGCTTATTTCCAGATTGGCTCTAGTTATTGGCATTTGGCGCCTGCCATTGAGGTCTGGCGCCAGGCGCCAATTCCATCGGCTGGCGCTGATGACTTCTGGCTGGCGCCAGGTTCTGTTCTGCGACGCCAATGATTCGCCGATTTTCTGTTGAAATTTTAATTAATTCCGGAACGCGGAGATGTCAAAAAATAAAGTGGCCGCACCCGTACAGGGTTGCCTATGTATCCTTTCTTAAGGAGTCAGGCCGAACGTAGCTCTTTTGAGTATCCTACTCAAGTAATTATGGGTAGTATTTCTTAAGTTGGTCAAGATTTGTCATGTTTGAAAATTCATTGCCATCCATGTCAGTTAGTTTCGCTGCACCTCTTGATAGGATTGTCTTGATAATGTAGGGTCCAGACCAATTAGATCTAAATTTTTCCCCTTGGGTCTAAAACATTTTTCCTTAGTGCTTTTAATACCAAATCTCCTACTTTGATATTTCTTGTCTTGACCTTCTTATTAAAATGCCTAGCCATACGAGTTTGGTAACACTGAGTGTGATGTAGAGCTTCTAGTCGTTTTTCGTCGAGTAGAATCAATTCTTCATATCTTGCCCTAGTCCATTCAACTTCATCGAGTTTACTCTCTAGCGCAATGCGTAGAGATGGTATTTCTAGTTCGACAAGTTGTACGGCATCCATTCCATATACCAAGGAAAATGGCGTATTTCCTGTTGATGTACGGATTGACGTGCGCTAACCCCACAATGTGAAGTGAAGCTTGTCAGGCCAATCCTTATAATTTTCCGTCATTTTCTCGATGATAGTCTTTAGATTTTTATTAGCTGCCTCGACTGCTCTGTTTGCTTGAGGTCTATAAGGGGAAGAATGATGATGTTGAATGCCGTATTTTTGTAGCAATTCTTCACATTCGGCTTGAAAGTGAGTTCCATTGTCACTTATCATTTCATGTGGGACTCCATATCGACAAATGATATTTCTTTCGATAAAGAGTGCTACATGTTTTGCAGTGAGTTTAGCGTATGATTGCGCTTCGACTCACTTTGTAAAGTAATCGATTGCTACTAGGATAAATTCGTGGCCTCCTGTTCCTGGGGGAGTGATTTTGCCAATTATGTCAATTCCCCATGTAGAGAATGGCCATGGCGATGTGTAGGTGTAAAGAAAAGATGGAGGGACATGTTGCAAATTGGCATTAATTTGGCACTTAGGGCATCTTTTACGTATTGATGGCAATCCCTATTCATTGTAGTCCAATAATATCCTTCTCGCATTATTTTCTGGACTAACATTTTGCCGTTTACATGAGTGCCACAGATTCCTTCGTGAACTATTCTCATTACTCTTTGTGCATCCATCTTTCCTACACATAAGAGAGCTCGACCTTTAGGTACCCTTTTATGTAGCTCGTTGTCTATGAGTACATATTGAGAAGCCAAAAGTCTCAATGCTCGCTTTGCTCTTTTGTCAGCATGAGGAGGGTATTCTCCATTGTTGACATAATTGAGTATGTCCGTGTACCAAGGTTCTTCTTCTTCTTCTTCTTCTTCTTCTTCTTCTTCTTCTTCTTCTTCTTGGACTAAGTCGTCGTCTTCTATAGCCTGGATATATGTTGGTTTGTGCCTTTTTTCGATAGTTAGAGGCATTTGCTCGATTTTCGTGGGAATCCTAACCATTGAGGCTAATCTTTCCAAGGCATCGGCAAATTGGTTTTCTTCTCTAGGTAGATATGTGTATTCTACCTTCTCTAACTGATCGGTAAGAGTTTCCAAATATGTTTGGTAAGGGGCTAAGCTTTCGCTCCTTACTTTCCACCTTTTAGATATCTGATTGATGATCAAAGAAGAGTCCCCAAATATCCTTAACTTCTTTACTCCCAATGCTAAAGCTATTTCAAGGCTTACCATGCATGCTTCGTATTCAGCGGCATTGTTGGTAACGTCGAAATCAAGCTTTATGGATATTGGAACATGCTCCTCTTTTGGTGATACTAGTAGTACTCCAACGCCATATCCCTTTTGGTTTGAGGCTCCGTCGAAATACAAGGTCCAAGTATCATCTTTGGTGACCATTAAGTCTTCATCTGGAAATTCATTGTCTTGTATTGGCGTCGAGTCTTCAATTGGAAAGTCTGCTAGAAAGTCTGACACCACGGATCCTTTAATAGCTTTTTGTGGCATAAACCTTACACTGAACCGAGCTAGATTGACTATCCATCTTGAAATGCATCCATTGAGTGTAGATTTCTCGAACAGATACTTGAGTGGATCTAATCGGGAGACTACGAAAACGGTATGAACCAACATGTAATGTCTTAACTTAGTTGTGGACCACACCAAGGCGAGGCACAATTTCTCGAGCGGTGTATAGCGTGTTTCGTATTCGAGCATCTTTTTACTTAGGTAATAGATTGCGTTCTCTTTGCCTTCTACTTCTTGTGCTAGCATGGCTCCCATTATCTCTTTGGTGACCGTCAAATATAACCTAAGAGGTATTCCGGGAAGTGCTGGTGCTAATACGGGAGGATTTGCGAGATATGCTTTGATCTTTTCAAAGGCTTTTTGACACTCGTCATCCCATATTACTGGTACATTCTTCTTGAGCTTCTTGAAAATCGGTTCGCATATTGTCGTCAGTTTTGATATGAACCTACTTATGTATTGCAATCGGCCAATAAATCCTCGAATCTGTTTCTCAGTATTGGGCGGTGGCATTGACATGATTGCTTTAATCTTGGTTGGGTCTACCTCTATTCCTCTAGAGCTTATGACGTATCCCAAGAGCTTGCCTGAGGTGACTCCGAAAGCACATTTTGATGGATTCAACCTCATGTTATACTTTCTTAGCCTTTCGAAAAATTTCCATAAGGCTACTTGATGGCCTGGACGGTCTTTTGATTTTACAATCATGTCGTTGACAATATTGTTCGACTTCTTTGTGCATCATGTCATGGAGTAAGGCAGTTGCTGCACGTTGGTAAGTGGCACCCGCGTTTTTCAACCCGAATGGCATTACCGTGTAGCAATAATTGCCCCATGGTGTTATAAAGGTTTTTTTCTCCATGTCTTCTTCTGCCATGAGAATCTGGTTGTAACCTGCGTACCCATCCATGAATGAGAGAAGCGCGTGATTTTCCGTGTTATCTACCAGAATATCGATGTGTGGCAAAGGGAAGTCGTCCTTTGGACTTGCCTTATTTAGATCTCGATATTCGACACACATCCTTACCCTTCCGTCTTTCTTTGGAACTGGGACGACGTTGGCGACTCATTCGGGGTATTTGGATACCTTGATGAAACCTGCAGTTATTTGTTTTTGAACTTCTTCTTTTATTTTAAGTGCTACATCAGGTTTCATTCGACGCAACTTTTGTTTTACAGGTTTCATTCCTGGAATTAGTGGTATAGTGTGTTGAGCTATTTCTCTATTAATGCTTGGCATATCTTCATATGACCAAGCAAATACATCGATAAATTCTTTAAGTAAGTTAATTAAATCGGTTCTTTCTTGTTTATTCAATGTTAATCCGATTTTAACTTCTCTTTTATTAGTTGAATCATTCGTGATGTCAACTGTTTCAGTTTCTTCAATTACCGGTGTTTTCTTTTCGAGTGTTTCCATTTCTTTAATAATTTCTTTGTCATTTTCATCGTTAGCTAAGCAATTCTCGTCATCTTGGGTTAGGGAGGAACACAAGAAGGAAGGAGAATGAGAAATATTATTATACTCTGAGATCATTACATCAAAGAGTGATATGTCCTCAGGGACTGGATCACTAACTATCCTAGGAGAAGAAATAAGAGGGGGAGGTGCTACTACTAAAGACTTAGAAGACTCTAAAGGGAAAGACTCAGACTCAGACTCAGACTCAGACTTAGACGACTCTTCAAACATCGGTCCCTGTCCTGTCGTGATTGATATCCTCCTTCCGCTTGGAGTAGTCGCTTTGATAGTTTTGCGCCACCCTTGTAGTGATCTTTCAGCTGGAGTAATTAGCTTCTAGGGGTCGAAGCTTTCACTTTGTAGGACTGTTTGAATGAGCGAGGAGTTATCTTCTTCATAAGTTGGCTCATTCTTTTCTCGCCCAAACAATAATCCCATGACGTTAAAGTCAAAGCATGGGGGTGCTTTTTCCTTATGGACGGGAGTTGGGATTTCATCAGTGAAGTAGCAATCCAAGAAAATCTCGAATCCCGGTTGTCTTATGCCGTTTACAACAAATGGCTCGGGAAATTCATGGCATGGATAGTCCTCTCCTTCTTTTACGAACTGACCATTAAGCGTAAGAGGGTACTGATCCATTGGAATTGCTTTCTTTTGAATGCGAGCGTCCCTACATGCTTTCAACTTTTCCTGGTCTCGCTTGAGATCTTTCCGAGTCGGTTCAAAACCAAGTCCGAAAGTATCTAACTTAGGGAGGCTAGGTGACTCCAGCGGTTTTGCTATTCCTTTATTCTTTCCTAAAGTCATCCCAGGAAAGTGTCCTTGTTTCTTCAGCATGGCGTTGACGGTCATGTTGGAATGGGGGTCATGGCAAAGAGATGTCCTTTCATCCTCCTGGATTAAGGAGACTTCTTCGTTAAAGCCCCATAAGTCTTCGTCATCTTCGTCGTGCTCTACGTTAATGATTGGATTCTCTATGGATTTGATTCTCATTGGCGAAGCATCTATAGTGATTGGAATTCCTCCAACTATAGCTTTTACTTGTTGGTGGAGAGATGAAGGGACGACCTTTAGATCATGAAGCCAAGGGCATCCCAACAATAAGTTGAATGTAGCTTTGATGTCCACTACTTGGAAAGTAGTAGCATGTTCTATTGCTCCAGCAGTTACATTTAGGGTAATCTTGCCAAGAGCTTGACGACGAGTATTATCGTAGGCTCTTATTCCTTGTGTGGACGGAGTTAAATCTTCATCCCTTATGTCGAGCATCCTCGCAGTTCTAAGTGGACAGACATTGATAGCCGATTCATTGTCTACAAGAGTCATAGGAACATTCATCCTTTTGCAGACTACCGTGAGGTTTAATGCCTTGTAATGTTTGTCACCTTCTGGGGGTAAATCTTTGTCAGAAAAGGTGATCAAATTAATCGGACTAGGAAGGTCACTTGTGAGGAAGTTGGCTAGTCCCTTAGGAGTAGTGTCAGAATCTATCCCGATTTTATCCAAGGCATTCATTACAGCCAACCTATGCTCTCGAGATGTTGCCAGAAGTTTCCACACATTCATCTCAACTTTTGTCTTCTTAAACTGCTTATCAATGTCGTTGTCTTCGATGATAGGTATGGGAATTTGATGTACTGTTGGCATAGGTTGTGTTGAAACGGGAGGTTACATTCTCCCAGATCTTGTGAGGACATCTATTGATGAATCTTCTTCAGCCCTAATGTCATCTGTGGTGTATGACATAGAAGGTGAAGGTCCTACTATGTCCTTTAGATAGACATCTTCTTCATCACTGTCCCAAACTCCATTAATGGTTGTATCGTCTTCTTGTTGAACTTGGACTAGTTTCTTTTCATCAATCATTTTCTGTACCAAATCCTTGAATTTGAAACAGTTTTCTATAGTGTGACCCCCTGATTGATGATACTGACAATAATATCTATCTGTCCTTTTGAATGACTCGAATGGTCTCGGTTCTAGAGGTTTGACCTCGCCACTCTCGGAGAGCATTTCGAACATTTGCGCATATGGGATCCCGATTGGAGTGTAGATTCTATTGCTTTTCTTGGGTTTTTCAGTGACTTGTAAGGGAAAGTGCTTTTCCTCATAAGTCGTTCTCACTGGTGTGAATTCTCTTTAGGTTCTTCTTTCGGTAGTGGAAGCTCATCATATTTCTTATGGAGTCCGTTCATAACTTTGAGAGCTTCACGTAGTAATTGCGATGCTTCCTTCATAGACAGTGTGAGCAATTGTATATCATCTTTATTCGCTAGTTCTGGAAGACTATCCTTGACATCGAAAAAGATCTCCTCTTCGTATTCTATGGCACAGATTTCTTCCACAGGTCTAATGAGAGAGGAGGGGTCAACCTCGTTTTCCTCATCAGAGATAGCCAGGGTATGAGCTAGAGGTGCATTGTCGATGCTTGGCTTCTTACTGGCAGGGGGCAACGGCAGTTTGTTGTTGTCGATTAGGTCTTGGATAGCTTCCTTAAGCTTCCAACAGCTTTTAGTGGAATGGCCCCTACCTCGGTGATACTTGCAGTGTGCATTGGGGTTCCAGTTAACCGACCTCTTCTCAACTGGTGGGTCCCTAAATGGTCCAATGGGAGTTATAAGACCTTTTGCATTTAATCGATCAAATGCGGTGTCATAACTCATGCCAATAGGAGTGAAGTTCCTCCTAAATGGTTTCTTCTGTCCTTGGTTGTTCATGGCAAGAACTTCTCCTAAATTAAAGGTGCTAACATTATTCGAGTGGGCGGTTTTGGAAGAAGAAGGATTGTCGTTCTTCTTTCCTTTCCAGCCACTGTTGGAGTTATTATTGGCAGCTTTTGACTTAGCCAAGTCATCTTCAATATTGATCCCAATGTCATAAACGACCTTGAAGGTATGGAGATTATTTTGATATTTAAGATGCTTGAAATATTTTTCTTGGAGATTCTTGATAAACAGTCTCACAGACTCTTTTTCACTTGGAACCTCAATCATCTTAGCTGAGGTTTCTCTCCACTTGTTAAAGAAAGAGGTGAAGCCTTCACTCTCTTTCTGTTTGAGGATTTCAAGTTCTCTATGGTCAGTCTCGACTTGAATGTTGCACTTGTACCTATCAACGAAAGCGTTTGCTATAGACTCCCAAGTAGAAGTCTTTTCTTTCTCGAGAGAAAAGAACCATTGTTGGCAAACGGTCTCGAGAGATAGTGAGAAAAGAGAAGGAAAGACCTTCTTATCGATACCCTTGATACTCATTATTGTTTTAAACGCTCTTAAATGGAAGTAAGGGTTGTCAATTGCTCTAAATTTTGGGATGTCGTTGGCGTTGAACTTCTGCGGAAGAAAGATCTTTGTCCAGCGAGACCCCTTGTGATGTAAGCTCTTGAAATTTGTAGTCGCTAGACAACTTGCTTAAACTCTCTTGCATGAGGTCCATTTGTTGTTGCTTCACGGGATCATCGATCCTAAGTGCGAGAAGCTTCAGTGTCTCAGTCACAGTAGCCAGTTGGTTCTTAAGATCATTGACTTTGTCTTGAGTTTCCATGATAACCCTAGCTTTTCTCTTGCGAGCTATAGGTTTGTCAAAAAGTTGGACTTGTACGAAGAGGTTATCTTTGATTAATCGTCCTTCCTTTCTTGACCACACGCTGTAAATTAAACCATTTTGCGTTTTAATTACTTGACTCGAATCAACTTGACTTTATGGTTTATTTTAAGGGAAAAAGAAAAAGAAAAGGGGTGCATATTTTTGGCAAAAATAATGTACATATTTTTAGGGAAATAAGTATTATTATTTTTTATTAGAGGATTAATATCCGACTTAACCCCCTAAAAAATGACGGAAAAATGCGCACACAAGACTCACTTAATCATGGTCAAAGTATGTGTATTGGTGTGTGCGTTGAGTGTAAGTGACATGCTTGGACTCTTGTGTAAGACCATAGGACTTAGTTCCTAAACTCGATCATCGATTCAATTAAATATTATTGACAGCAAAATTAACCGAATTAAACAGAAAACTGATTAATTAGACCCTAGGTGATGACTCGACCAATAATCCGAACTGTCGGCCAAGCGAAAGGACTGGCGTCACACTGTGGGGCTTGGCGCCAGACAACATAGCTGTCGTCAGACGCTACACTCCATAGTGTGGCGATACAGCTCAGACCTTGGCGCCAATATTGGAGCTTCGGTCTGGGACTGTTTTCGGGGTTATTAGTCAACTGGGGTATGCCTAAAGTCGTACTAGGTCAATTCCGATTAAAATATTAGACTTTATTGACTCAAATTAATTAATTAATTAATTAGGCAAAGTTATTTAAGTCATTAATTTATTTAGTCTCAACACAAGTCAACAAACGGTTAAGAGAAACATAGAATATGTATGCACAACAAATAATGCACAATTAGTCAAGTAGGCACAATATGATGCAATGCGTTTGCAACCTAAACATGGCTCTAGTTCTCTAAAGTTCGGGATATGGTTTAGTCAAAGAGGGTCCATGGTTAATTGTCCGGATGCACCGCGCGAAAGCCTAACCGTGAAGGGTTGGCGTGAGTGGATGGGATACCGCGAGCTTTAGAAAAAACTCGCTTCCATGGTTTGGTGAATTCAACATCTCGGATGTACCCTTTGTTGCACGGAGCGTTCAATCGGGTAAATGGAGCATGAATTCCCAGAGGGTTATGTCCATATGTAGAACACATATGGGTTTCAGAAAAGTGAGAAAAAATTCAATCAGGAAGTAGGATCGAGCAAACAATACGAAAAAACCGGTCAAAATTAGAACGCATATTTCTGGCTCGGTATTGGGGGAAATTGGCGCCAGCAAACAGTGTCTGGCGCCAGCTTTTAACTGTAGCGCCTGGCGCCAATGCTGGTGTCTGGCGCTACGGCTAAAAGTCTGGCGCCAAGCTCTGGCCCCTGACGCTACTTCCTACATGCCTCAGCAGCTTTCTGTGCTCGATAAAATTTTCCAGTTTCGCGCGGTGTTATTTCAATCCTAGTTGTGAAAGACGTTTCTCAAATTTCCTACGTGTAAAATCCTATGTTTTTAACTCATTACGGATGGTCTTTCCAATGAGATCTTTTTTATGCATATGACAATAATGTTAATCAAAATTACGCACATGAAATACTTAGAAAGTTTCGAGTCTCATCCACTCATTCTAAATCATTGCCGAAACAAATTCAGGAATTAAAATAGAAATCCTCCCCAGTGGAGTCGCCAAAAACTGTAGGGAATAATTTCAAATCCCACTAGCTTGAACCCCACTGTGATCATACACTAAAGTACGGTGGCGTCCCAAAAGGGAAGAAGATAGAGCAAAAGAGTCGCCAACAAGTTTTTAAGGAACTTGTAAACCATTCATAGGATGAAGGTTACACCCCTAAACGATCCAAGAGATCGTCAACTCCATAAGTTCATGAACAAAATAAGGGTTCGTGGATGAAGGTACAAATCCAACCTAAAAGAGATTGAACCTGCCCTAATAATAGGCCTCTACTTTATTCTGATCGTATTCATGTGTGCTTTCTGATTAACATGCAATCAATAGGATTAACCCTAAACCTGTTTAATCTATGTTGGTTGAGTTTAATGCACAAATAAATCTATTATTGGCGATCACTTGAATTATAATCATAATTAACCCTAACAAGATTATTAATTATCTTATTAAGCATGATTACAAGTACCAAATTCCCTTTAAACATGCATAAAAGGTGATCAAGAAATAAATAAAAATCATCAAGCAACATAAAAAATAATAATCATAACCATCATAAATTATAACAATTATAATAATAATCATGATCATATTAATATTAAAGCATAATAATAACAAGATCCTAGGCATGATACTAACAAGATTAATAACAAACCCTAGCATTTCACTAAGCAATAAAAATCAAAGCTTTAACCCTAACATGATACTAACAATCATAAATATTAGGAAGAGAATAAAAGGCATCATAGCAATCATATTTAATATTAAAATTACCCTAGACATGATACTAGGAATATCATAATAACAATATAAACATGATTTCTACATCATAATATCAATAAATCAATTAAAGTACTTACTTTGATGTCTCGTACCTCTTTCTAATAACAAAATACTCACGTTAGTAACTTCAAGGAAAATAATAAACAAACAATAAAATTAAATAATTGAAAGAGAGATTTGGGACCAAACCCTCAGAAATTAAAACCTTTCACGTCTAGGGCGAAGGCAATTTCGAATATGGCTAGGTGTTTCTAGATCTTGTGAATGCGGAATTTTGTATGAAAAAGCAAAGTAAGAAAGAATTGAATGTTTTAAGAGAGATGAATGATTTAGAGAATGTTAAAGAATTAATGATTGTCGATGATGATCGTGAGAATTGCTGAATGAAAACGGAATTTTTAATACGAAATTTATAGTGAAAATCAGCCTAAAAAGATAAATTAACAAAACAGAGTCTGACGCATTAAAAACAGAACTGGCGCCAACCCTGGCTAGCTGGCGCCAGGCACCAACACTAGCTTCAGGCGCCAGTGGCTAGCGCCAGGCGCCAAGGCCTGGGGTTAGGCGCCAAGCCTGATACCAACGCGTTTTCGAAAATCCGATAAGTTTACCGCACTGGAAGATAAAATAATATAATTTCTTCAAAAATGCTATTTGATTTTGATTATAACTCTGAAAAGTCAACAAAAGTCAATTTATCAATGCTAATTGAATTAGGAATGAAAAGAACCTTCTAGAAGAATCTAGAAGACTAAAACCATTCTTAATTGCATTAGGAATGATAAATCATATTAGGCCCTCCCCTAGATCATTGGGCCGTACATAAAGCTCAAACCGGGCCCAGTTTATTAAATTGGCCATAACTTCCTCAATATTCATCGGAATTGGGCTGATAATATATCGTTGGAAAGGTCTTTGCAAGTCCCATCCAACTACACTACTATTGGACCCATATCATGGACCAACCAAACTGGATTATCTGTTTTCTTAAAATAAGTTTTCAAAACAGAGAGAAGAGAAAAAAAATAAAAACTTTCCGCAACACTAGACTTTCCACACTTTCGTTTCATTCGATTATGATTCGACGTGAAAGGTAATCATCACTTGGTTTGGTTTTGGGGAGACACAAATGGGTGTTTACAAGTATTTAAATAATTCGAAATGAATTATTGATGTCATTTTAATTTTTTATTTTAATAAGTTTGAAAATATTTTATAATAGGAAAGTTTTATTTAATTATTTTAATAAGTTGGGAATATTTTAAGAAATTTTTATAGGAAAATTTTATAAAATTAAATTTTATTAGGAAAGAGATTAATAAGGATAGAAAGGGAATTTAAGAGTAGGAGGGTTTCTAGAGAAAAAAGGGTATAAATATTCAACACATGGGCAAATTAAACTTTGTCCAGAGTGGAGAATACGCAAGGTAAATTTTCTCTCCCTTCTTTATCTTATTTTCTTTTCTTTCCTTTTTTTTCCGGACCACCTCTGGTCACCACCATGCTCGCCAGCGGGCCACCGCACCAGAAGCAAACACCGGCGCCACCAGTAGCACGACAACAACCGGTTGTGGTGCCGTGACTGTTGCCCGACGACTTTATTAAAAAAATATTTTTTATTTATTTTATTCTTTTGCTTTAATCCTAAATCTAATTATTAATTATGAGTTTTTTGATGATTTTCAAATTGTTTGATTTAAGGTAGTATGTAATTAACTTTTCAGATTTCGATTTTAATTATAAATCCCTATATTTCTTGTTTGATTTAAGGTAGTATGTAATTAAATATTTTTTAAGGAACTATTATGTTCAATTTTTGTTACAGGTTGTCACAGAAACTAAAAATTCCCTGTATTCTCTCTCTCCCAAACCCTATCGCCTTTCCTTTAACTGCTCCGGCCATGAGGCTCGCCGGCCGGCGTGCGGCCCACCGCCCATGCCATAGCGTCGCCAAGCGTCCGATCTACTCCTTTAGGTTGTTTTTTCCTTTCTCGCTTGCGTTTTTCGTTTTCGTTTTGGTTTTTTATATTTCCGGCCTCGCATCGTGCTCCACTTCCCCTTTTCGACCGCTTCAGTTCCTCACCGGCCTTGATGCCGGCTTGCCACCGGTTTTCGCTGCCGCTTCCCCGCCATGTCTATGCCACTCCGTTTTTTCCGTCGTTGCGTCGCTGTTTTCGAGAACGGGGAGGGAGATCCCTCTGAGTCCCTCGTGTAGGGCCGTTCTTAGTCCCTCGCATAGGGCCGGCGCTGCTGTGGTTCAGGGGGATGGGGGGTTTGGGCTTCTCGGGCGGGCCTTGGCGGTTCGGGTTTTATTGTCAGGCGGCATGTGGATTGGGTTGGTGAACCTCAGAGCTTTGGTGGTTGTGCTCGGGGTGGCGGCAGGGTGGGTTGTTAGGGTTCCGTTCGTAGTTCTTGTTTTTAAGTTTTTTCCTGTTTTTTCTATTAGTGGTGTGTGTAGTGTTTGGGTTTCCTGTTTCCGTCTTTGTGTGTTATTTGGGTTTGTTATTTTTTCCTTTTGTGTGTTGTGTTGGTGTTCTATGGGGTGTGCAGATCGGTGCACCGATCTTTTAGTGCAGGATTTGAACCGGCTTTTTTGGCTATGGGGCTTTGGTTTGATCTTCTATTTGTTTGGGCTAAAGGGTTATGCTTCCATGCCGATATCCGTGTTCAAATCGGAGATTGTCTTATCAATGGTGAAGTGTACGACACCAATTTTGATTTCAGGTCGAGGAGTACAAGATTCTGAGCCAATGAAGGTTCACGTCAGAAACTACAACATATTGCCAGACCTTCTTGCAAGAGGCTGCATAGGACAGCGTTATATGAGCCAAAGGTATTTTAAAAAGTCATTTTGCGCGTGCAATTGTAGTTTCCTTTATTTCGAACTTGTAATTGGTTCTTTTGTCTTTGTATTGTTCGATTACGATTTCTTATGTAAGTGCCGTATGGCTTATTATTAATGAATTTACATCTTCCCCCTTCGAAAAAAAATGTTCAATTTTTGTTAATTTCTTGCTTTTATATGTTTTTCTTAAGTTCTTGATACGTAAATAGTATGACCAAACTGATTTCAATATCATATTGCTAGCATGACATATTAAACATAATTAATAATCAATACATATGATATTCAATACATAATACGTGTTTGTAGGGAATATTTCAAGCATTACCCCAAACTTGAACCCCACTAAAGTATGGCTGCGTCCAAAGGGAAGGAAGCAAGAGCAAAAGAGTCGCCAATAAGTTTTAGGAAATTGTTAACCGTTCACGGGGTGAAGGTTACACCCTTTCACGATCCATGAGATCGTTAACTCTAATAGGTCTGGAACCATGACTGGAAGTTTAGGGATGAAGGTACAAATCCAACCTAAAAGATATTGATCCTGCCCTAATAATAGGCCTCTACTTTATTCTTCTCGTATTCATGTGTACTTTCTGACTAACATGCAATCAATAGGTTAACCCTAAACCTGTTTATCTATGTTGGTTGAATATTAATGCACAAACAAATCTATTATTGGCGATCACTTGAATTATAATCAAACTAACCCTAAACAAGATTATTAATTATCTTATTAAGCGTGATTACAAGTACAAATTCCCTTTAAACATGCATAAAAAGTGTGATTAAGTAATAACGATAAATATATATCAAGCAACATAATAATAACAACAATTAAAATCAAGAATTTCTTGATGAGAGTTGGTGAGGATTGATGATTAAAAACAAAGGTCTAAGGACCCTATTTATAATGAAATAGTCCGGAATTGATAAAAAGAATAAGAGTTCGAAAAGGAATAAAACACGCCTCTATCGGCAACAACAGGACCTGTTGTCGCGCGACAAGGTATGTCGCTAGGCGAAAACCTGACGTTCGGCGTTGCAGGAGATTTTTCCACATGTTTTCTATTTTTTGATAAAATTAAGTCGTAAAAGTCTGTACGAGGGGTAAAATCGTAATTTCATATAAAACACTTCTTTTATTCCAAATAAAACCCATAAAACTTAATTTATCAATCCTTATCCCATTTGAATTCAAAAAAACCTTCTAGAAGACTAAAATCAATCCTAATTGCATTAGAAATGATAATTCATAATAGGTCCTCCTCTAGATCATTGGGCCGCATATAAAGATCAAACCGGGCCCAGTTTAGTAATTTGGTCATAACTTCCTCATTATTCATCGAAATTGGGCTTATAATATAACGTTGGAAAGCTCTTTTCGAGCCCTATCCAACTACACTATTATTGGACCCTTATTATGGACCAAACTAAACTGGATTGGATATTTTCATAAAAATAGAGTAGATTTTCGAAAATAGAAAGAGGAGAAATTTTAATAAAAACATCCTCATCACTAGACTTTTCACACTTTCACCTCGTTCGATAATCAAATGACATGAAAGGTATTCATCATTAGGTTTGGTTGGGGAGACACAAATGGTTGTCTACAGAAGCCCCCACTTTGACTGAGTTTGGAGAAACGCAAATTTTGAAAACAAAAGTCAAAGTATCGATAGGGACGGAGAATGATTCAGAACATTCTGCAATCCTAAATCATTCTTGTATCGATGATACCTGCAAACTAGCATTAGTTAAAACATATAAGAGAGTTAAGAAACGCGTATCTTGCACCATCGTGCACACGTCTCTGGGGGTAACCGATTTGTTGTGACGATCTTCTTCAAGCTAAGGGATACCGCCTGAAGACTGCTACGCTTGTAACTGCCTCCATTTTCCGTTGTGATAGTCTTCTGCAAGCTAGAGAACACTATAGAAGATTGCTTCGCTTGAAACGATCTTCTACCACTTTGTGACCATCTTCCGCAAGCCAGGGAATATGATTGAAGATAACTTTGCTAAAAATCACCTCCAGTTGTTTGTGACAACCCTCCGCAAGCTAGGGAATGTCGTCGATCAATGCTGCTACATCTCGAGCCTTTACCTTGAATCATAGTGACGACCTTCCCAATCATTGAAAAAGTCGTCGAAGACCACCTCATCACAAACTGCTCTTTTCAAATCTTGGTGACAATTTCCACAATCTTAGCAAATGCCGTTGAAGACCGCCCATCTCATGCTATCTTCTCAAATCTTGGTGACAACCTCCACAATCTTAGCGAATGCTGTCGAAGACCGCCCATCTCGTGCCATCTTCCCAAATTTTAATGACAACCTCCACAATCTTAGCGAACGTTGTCGAAGACCGCCCATCTCGTGTTATCTTCTCAAATCTTAATGACAACCTCCACAATCTTAGCGAACGAGGATAACTTCTCTGGAAACCATCCGCAGATTTCTAACAACCTTCCATATCCTAGGGAACGCTGTCGAAGATAACTTCGCTTGAAGTCATCCTCAGTTGTTACGATAATGTTCCAAAGAAGATTAACGAAGACCAACGCTTGTCGATCTTTAAATCTCGCTTGAACTTTGCTGTTACAATTTTTTTTTTAACTGTAATTTCCACGATGCCAATACGTCGGCGCATTTTTGCTGATTGTGAACCATTACGTTGGTGCTTTTTATTACTTGTGAACCATTATGTCGATGCTTTTACTGCTTGTGAACCATTATGTCGGTGCCTTTGCTATGAGCCAATGCTTATGCGCTTTAAACTAAGTGAGACGATCTTTTATCAGGTCGATCACTTTATGTGATTGTAATCGAGCCAATTACTAAATCATGTCAAATTGGTTAGAGGGGCTAACTGGAGTACCAAGGAACCCGAAAATTTCTGCACTAGGTCCGAATAACCATTCTACAATGCCTCACCTTCTGTCGCCGCTCCAGTGGCTGCTGGAGGGTGCTGTCGCCGCAAATTTATCCTGTCGCTCGGCGATAGACTCTATCGCCAGGCGACAGATTTGTCGTGCGACGCTGCACTCGGGATTTTTGAATAAATCCCCTTTCTTCTTCATTTCTTCGTTCTGCTGATGTTTTAGTTGCTCGGTTTCGCTCTGTACTTTGAACTTGGTTGTTTCCTTTCAACCAAATCCGCTCAAATATTTTGTAAATTAAAGTTCTTCACCTCTAATTTACTGATCTATGTAATTTTACTCAAACTCCTCTCATCTTGGAAGAATCTCATGCGGTCATATTCGAGTTTTTTTGAAAAAATCGGGAATGTTCTTGCTTGGTGGGATGCACCTGCATTTATATTTTAGACTATAGGACTTTGCTCATCTATTTAATTATCTTAGGGTTGACCTAAGGCTTAGTGTTACTTGACTCATTGACTTGTGGTTGGCTCAATGTGACTGACTGACTTGAGGTTGACCCAAGGTGAGTTGACACGTGTGACTCATGACTCGTGTGTGCATTGTATTGTGATGTGCTTGACTCAAAATGCGAAAAATAAAAAATTCAAAAATTTTCCGTCATTTTTGTGGAGGGTACCGACTTTCTCCCGAAAAAGAAAGACACAAAAAGGAAGAAGTTTTTGATGGTGCATGTTGAATGAGTTTAATAAAATGTTGTTTGATACTATTTCTCAAGGTGTAAGGATTAATTCATCCTAGGCTATCTCAATTTTTGACTCAATGATGAAAGTATTTGGGTAACTTAGGCACGGAGGCTAAGCACTTCATACTTTGTTATGCAATGATGAGTGATGAGTCAAGGACGGATCTAGAAAATAAATATAGACCGGGCCAAATATCTAAAGTATATTCATATGCCAATCTAGTTTTAGATTTCTACCACAAAGAATAATAAATAAAGATTATTTTAAGTACATATTTATATTTTCTTAAGCCAAAAAAAAATTTAAATGAAAAAAAAGAAAGAAAAAGAGCATAGCAATAAATGTAATAAATAGCGTGCACCAAATTAAATGTTGGGAAAAAAAATCTGGTAATTGTGGGCATTAGGTTTCGAACTCTAGACACAAGGGTTTCATGGTTAGTGATCCAACCAACTCAACCAAGTTATTTGATAGTTGTATTGATACAACGTAAATTAATTATACTGATTTTGGATCATGGGCTGGCCACAGCCTGGGTTGGCCACACCCTAGATCCATCATTGTGATGAGTGATATGACAAGGCATGCTTCAGCGTTGTGTTAAGATTTTATGACACAGGGTTCCTAAGGGAAGTATATTTGGTCATGTATCTGTGCAGTATGTGAAAGTGACACTAAAGTTAGGCTGCAAAGGCTAAGTGTGTGGAAAAATATATATTGAAAAGAGTCAAATGGTGGTGACTCTTAGGTTGGGTAGGATAATAATGTAAGGATCAAGCCCCCAAGTCTAGCTCTAAGTAGATAGGGATGAGCATTGGAGATCCTTTGATATGATCAATTATGCATTTTTTATTACGGGCGCACCTCGATGTGAGGTTGCCTACGTATCCGTTAGGAATCAGGCCTAACGTAGCTCTAGCCGAACCTCACACAAGTGTATGTACCTCAAAGACGTATTTTAAAGGTTGTATCGTGGTTAGGCTAAAGGTTGAAGAAGAAGGGGATAAAAGGCTCAAGACCCTAGATAAGCCCCCAAGGTGTGCAACTTTGCTTTTGAATATTTGTCTTTTCATGCTTGAGGTTTCTCACTTTTGAACTCTCTTTTGTTTATATTTTTTACTCTCTTTTTTTCTTTTGCATTTATTTTATTTTTATAAGTGTGGGCAATCCCGATCATGCAGTCTATCACTCACTTGGCATTCATGTTTCGCAGGCACGGTACCGAGCACTCGATTAGAGACGCAATATGAGACGTGTTCATATTCAAAGACATGTTCATGTCAAAGACATTGGAACTGTAACACCCCAATAATTCTCTCTTTGAACCTGTGAGGACCCTGAACAATATTCAAGAGAATTACTGGCGTGCTACCGCCACGTGTTCAAACATTAAGGCTTTATCATAAAATAGCAGCGGAAAAACTAAATCAGTTATAAATAAGTTTCAAAACCAACGAATGAAACCAAATTAAGTCATACAACTTGGAACCATTAAGGCCCTTATTCAAAACCCAACAAAAGTAGCAAATAAATAAAACCAGAGTTTAAATAAATTCAAACTTATGAAAAGAAATAAACAGCGAATAATAACCAACTCTCCACTCAAAATCCCACAACCATGATGTAAATGCTGCATGTGTAAGAACCTGTGGTTAATTTGATCCCCAATATTACAAGTGTAAAACTTGGATCATCACAGGGTCATTGAAGGCAAAGGCCATGACCAAAGAAAGACACACACAAAATCACGCAATCAGCAAACCTGAGTACATACAAGCTGCGAAATAAATTAAGAAAATACCTAACATGCCACTGTAGGCTTTGTTTGAAGTGCACCTACGTAAAAAGCATGTTGTGAATATGCTTGGCACTCATAGGAAGTGGGAATTGACATAATAAGATTAGGGACAAGGAAAGTAGGGAGCCGCCAACAAGTTTTTAAGGAACTTGTAAACTGTTCACGGATCATAAAAGGCAACCACGAATAAGGGACAACGAAGGCAGCAACGATTGACCCGTGAAGGTTACACCCCATTCATAATCCATGAGATTACTAACTCCATATGGTTCGGAGCCACGAAAGAAGGATTGGGGATGATGGTACGAAGTGAGTCATGGAGTCACATACGCCCGTATTGGCCTCTACTCGATTCTTATAGTGAAAAACATTCCTGCGATCTCAAAGGCATACAAACAAAATATTCAATTCACTCCAATCTATTATTATGCTAAATTGGTTTAATATTAATGCAACATATAACTCTAAAATATTTGTGATCACTTGAATTAAATAACAAGATTAAAAAGGAACCTAAACCGATTGTCCAAATTATCTTATTAGGCGTGATTTTCAATTACATATTTCCTTTAACATGCAATATGGTGATCAATAAATATAATAGAATAAACATTAATATTGGAAGCAATTCAACAATATTTCAAACAATATAAAATCGTTAGAAAAATAATAGAAATAAAAGGAACATAATTCTTACTTTAATTCTGTTTGCTTGCAACTACAAAATAATAAACTAGTTAGTAACTTCAAGGAAATAATAATAAAACAATAATTAAATTAAATAGAATTGATTTGGGGCCAAACCCTCAAACAGTTCTACCTTTCACGCTTTGGCTTAAGGACAGAACCACGAGTAAAGTATGGACTCCTGGGAGTGCTTGAAGAAGGAATTTTGAAAGAAGAAGGGTAAGCTAGTGTTTAGGCTAGAGCATAGAAGAGAGAAAAATAGAGAATTCATTGATGCCCCGTACATTAGAAATGAGGGTGCACATTTTGTGTGAAGCGGGAAATATTTAGTGAACGGGGGAGAAAACACGTTAAGGGTTTACGCGGAAAGGACACAGAAATTCCCGTTTCACAGCAGGTTTCCCGTGTCACGGGGAATCCCACCGTCAGACGGGAAAGTTTCCTGTGACACGGTGGACTGTTGCCGTGACGCGGGAATTTTCAGTCCGCTTTTCCGTCTAAATTCATTTTTAACCCTGATTTCGTTCAGCATTTTAAGTGCCGATTAATAATTTCGGGCCATTTTCTGATTTTATTATTATTTGGGCTAAAATATTTAAAAAGTTTGGGCCAAAATAAATAATAAAACAGTTAAATAAAAAATGGTTTGGGCTAAAATTAAACAATAAGTTTGGGCTGAAATTAAAACTTTGCTTTGACCAAACATCAAGACTAATCCATGGACTATTCAAAAATACGAATTTAATTAAATACGATTTTTTAAGCACTCTCGGGATTAAATACTGAACTCGACCAATAGTGGCGGTGAAAGGTTGTTCATCATCGGGTTTGGTTTTGGGGAGACATTTTTAGGTGTCTACAGAAGCCCCCACTTGGACTGAGTTTGTAGAAACGTCAGTTTCAAAAACGATGGTCAAAGTAGTCGATAGGGACGGAGAATGATTTAAGAGGTTTTGCGATCCTAAATCACTCTGTATACGCCGATACCTGGAGAAAAATGTTAATTCTACAGATAAAAGAGTAAAAAGATAGAATACGTATCTGACACCAGTGTATCGGTGGCAAATGAGTTTGGCAGCTTCCTATGCTTGAAGGAATCCGCCGGATGACGTTTTTTGAAACGCTTTCCATGCCTGAGGAAAGCCGACTGAGGAATTTGGTAGCTTTCTAAGCCTGAAGAAACCTACCGGATGATACTTTCCATGCCTGAGGAAAGTCGAAGTATGAATTTGGTGTCATTTTATGCTTGAAGAAATCTACCGATAATGCTTTCCATGCTTGAGGAAAGCCGACTTGGCAGTTTTCTATACTTGAAGAAAAATCCACCGATAATGCTTTCCATGCTTGAGGAAAGCTGACTTGGCGGTTTTCTATACTTGAAGAAAAATCCACCGATAACGCTTTCCATGCTTGAGGAAAGCCGACAACTACTGTAATCACTGAAATTTGCAAGTGTATGATGGTTCGATTATCCCCGAACGTGGGATGTAGATGGTCCGCTAGTCCCTGGACGTGGGCTGTAAATGGTCCGCTTGTCCCTGGACGCGGGCTGTAGATGGTCCGCTTGTCCTCGGACGTGACCTATAGATAGTCCGCTTGTCCCCGGACGTGGGCTTGTTGTAAATGGTCCGCTTGTCCCCGGACGTGGGCTGTAAATGGTCCGCATGTCCCCAGATGCGGGCTGGTTGTAAATGGCCGCTTGTCCTCGGACGTGGGCTGTAGATGGTCCGGTTGTCCCCGGACGTGGGCTGTAATTGAGACCTGTAAAATAAAATTTGCCAAGGGACTCGTATAGACTATGACTGACTTGACCAATTGAATTGACCAAGCCTGACATGACATGACATGACATGTGTATAACTTGTGGTTGTGTGTGTATATGGTGTGTGTGCAGACACAAGCAAACGAAGATGCAAAAGCAAAAATTTTCCGTTAATTTTTGTCATGAGTGGAGGATACCGACTTTCTCCCGAAAAAGAAAGATGTGAAAACTGAACTTTTATTTTCGAACTTCCCTCGATGAGAAAATTTTGAAAAAGTTTTTTAAAACTTCCCCAAAAGAAAAAACGCGAAAAAAGGAAAGAAGTTTTGAACTTCCTCGTTGAGCAAGACAAAATGAATCGCATGGATTGAATTGCTTTTCTTGAAAGTAATGTATGCATGATGCATGTCCTTAGGCTAGGAGGCTAAGGAAAATTACATCATGTGACACGATGAATGAACTTAGGTCATGGAGCTAAGCATCATATATGGTGTAAAGAAACTATCTTGAACGTTACTTAGGTCTGGCAGCTATGCACGTATACAGATGAAGTAATTATTGCATAATGAACGTTGCTTAGGTCAAGGAGCTAAGCACGATATGCTTTGTATGATTAAAAAATATTGATATATAAATGTTTCTCGGCACATTATGCGATGCATGAAACAATGAATATTGCTCAGGTCAGGAAGCTAAGCAAGTATACAATGTTTCTTCTAATGAATGTTGTCTTTAAATATGATGAAACATGCACAATGTTGAAACAAGATTTCATGATAAAGGGTTCTTAAAGGGAAGGATGATTGATATGGATATGGATGTGTGAGTGAAGTGTGTGAATGTGATACTAAGGCTGGCTGCAAAGGTTATGGTGATGGAAATATATGTCAGAAGAATCAAAGATGATGACTCTTTAGGCTGGGTAAGCTAATGTGATGTGGGTTCAAGCCCCCAAGTCTAGCTCTAAATAGGTAGGGATATAGAGATAAGCATTGGATATTCTTTGACTCGATCATGCATATATATGAATATGAATGTGGCCGCACCTCAATGTGAGGTTGCCTACGTATCCGTTAGGAATCAGGCCGAACGTAGCTCTAATCGAACTTTGCACAAGTGTATGTACACCTCAAAGAGGTATTTCAAGGGTTGTAATGTGGATAAGTTGGTGGTTTAAGGAAGAAAGGGATAAAAGGCTCAAGACCCGAGAGAAGCCCCCAAGATGTGTAATTGTGAATTTGAAAATTTTGAAAGTTTATTTTCAACATTTTTTTTTTTGCTTTGATTTTTTTTTCATTCTTTTGAATCAATGTAGGAAATCTCAGATCATGTGGTCCATCACTCACTTAGCATTCATGTTTCTCAGGCACGGTACCGAGAACTCGATGAGAGACGCAATTTGAGACGTGTTCATATCGAAGACATTGGAACACTTGCCTTTAGACATTGTTTTATTGTTGCTTTGCTGCACATTTTTTTTAACTTGCTTTTTAAATGTTATACAATTACACATCTTCCAATCTCAGGGTTAAGTAAATGTGGGTTGAAGAAATGAAGGCCAAACTTTAGACGAGGCTCAAAATGGTTGATGAAGAAATGGAATGTGATTGAATAGTTAACAGGGAATGACAGGGTTGCAAAGGTGCCTCAAGTCATTGGTGTACCTTGGGTTTAGTTCGGTTTTGAATTATTTTTTTATTTTTTATTTTTTTTAGAATGAATGAATTCTATGATCGAGATGTAAAGGGAATTTGCTTATTTTATTAATGGAAAAGGTGAACGAAACACATGAAACATATAAAAATTCAAAGTGGAAAACCTATGCTAGACATGAATGGAGGAATGAAGATGAATGATAAAGAAAGAAATCATGAAATCTTGCACGAAGGATCTGCTGTGCGCCTTGAATAAAGAAAGAAATTGTAGGCATCGCTCGAAGTGCGCCTTGTATTCATTACTTGTTGCCGCCTGGAGGGACAGGAAGTTTGTTTGCATCCATCAAGTCTTGAATGACGTCCTTCAAATTCCAACATTGCTCCGTAGCGTGGCCCCTTCCTTGATGCTACTTGCAATGGGCATTGGGATTCCATTTGGCCCTCCTTTCTTCAGGTTTTGGCTCCGGAAATGGCCCAATAGGTGTGATCAAGCCTTGACCGTAAAGGCGATCAAAGGCCGCATCATAAGTCATTCCTAAAGGAGTGTAAGTTCTTTTCTTCTTGGGCAATGGAGCATCAAGAGCTAACACTTCATTGAGATCAACTTGACTTATATTGTTGGTAGTAATTTCGTGCTTAGAAGACGAGGAAGAATGATGGTCGTTCTTTTTGTTTTTCCAAGTGTTATTATTGTTACTACCAGCAGTCTTTATTAGCTCATCCTCGATATTGATGCCAATGTCGTATACATCTTTGAAAGTGTTCAGTGGAAGAAATTTGAGATGTTCCCTATATTTATGAGTCAGATTTTGAATAAAGAGGCGAACCATCTCTCTTTCTTTGGGAGGATCTACCAAGAGTGAAGCTGTTTCCCTCCACCTATTCAGGTAAGTGGTGAATCCTTCATTCTCTTTCTGTTTGAGAATGGAGAGTTCACGTTCAAAAGTTTAAGTTTGAATGTTGCACTTGTAACGATTCATGAAACTATCGGTAACATCTTGCCCTTGGCATCTAAGGAATAAAACCATTGTTGGCAAGCATGTTCTAAGGAGAGAGGGAACACCGTAGGGAAGAGTGTTACGTCCAATCCCTTAAGAGCCATGGTTGCAGAGAACGCTTTCAAATGGAATATTGGATTGTCAGTAGGCTTGAACTTTGGAATATCAGCAGTGGAGAAATTTTCAGGGAGTCTGTCCTTCACATCCAAAGGAGTGGGAGGCCGTTCCACATAAGTGAAATCCTCATAAATCTTACTCAATTGTTCCTTCAGTTTGTCAAGGGTGGAAATAGTGACCTTGTTTTGTTCCATGGTAGTGACCCTAGTGGTAAGGGTTTGCATCATGGCAGACAGTGCCTCGATGGATTTGTTGATGTTCTCAATATCTTCTTTAGTGGCCATTGAAAGGTGATGAGTAATGGAGATGGAAAAGTTCTCTTTGAATGCCTATTAGATCTGAGAGATTGTTGCGGTAATGACATGAACCGTATTAATCTATCCCTGTTCCTCAACAAAGTACTGTGAAATAAAATAATTCACTTAATTGTTTGACTCATTGCTCGAGATAGGAAAGGAAGGAAAACAAATAGACATTTGAAAACAGGTGAGAAAACAAATCTTGTGCCACGTCAACATCCACCGTGGCACGGGAAAGTCCACCGTGTCATTACCGCAGACAAATAAAGATCGTTAAGGTTAGGATCAAAATGACCAAACATAAAACACATAGGCACAATGATGCAAAGAATAATTCGCAACTTGAGGTCAAGTTCTATGTTCGACTATGGTCAGGTTTATTTGGTGTCAATAGGGTACCATGGTTAAGAGTTTGGACGCGTTAGCAAGGCAGCCTCCCTTGAGGGTGTATGCCAACGGGCGGCTCTGCGAGTTTGTGATGAAATCGAACTCGACTCCATGGTTTGGATTGATTTAATAACTCGGATGTACCCTTATTGCCATGAGCGTTTTTGGGTTGATAGAGCTTAAATCCCCCGGGGCTAATACGCATGTAGAACACACGCGTTTTTTCAGAAAAATCGTAGGAAGTTGACTGTGAGAAGAGAAAACAAGCACCAGACTGATTTTAGGACTGTCGTGACACGACAGTGATTCCTGTGCCACGGCACTGCACACCATCAGACGGTGTACTGCACCGTTACACGACAGATTATGCCGTGGCACGGCAGTCAGAAAATTTGACTGGTGCCCTGTTTTCCTTCGTACACAATCAAGTTATTCAATTTTTCCTACAGGACAGACCTAAATGCGATGTTAAAACGTCTATGCATATGCAAAAATGCCAAATTAATCACAGGAACATTTTTCAAGAATCTTTCAAGTCTCATCCACTCATCTTAATTAAATACCGATCACTCAAATCGATAAATAACCAAGAATCCTCTCAAATTGAAGTGCGCCTACGTAAAAAGCATGTTGTGAATATGCTTGACACTCATAGGAAGTGGGAATTGACATAATACGATTAGGGACAAGGAAAATAGGGAGCCGCCAACAAGTTTTTAAGGAACTTGTAAACCGTTCACGGATCATAAAAGGCAACCACGAATAAGGGACAACGAAGGCAACAACGATTGACCTGTGAAGGTTACACCCCATTCATAATCCATGAGATTACTAACTCCATATGGTTCGGAACCACGAACGGAGGATCGGGGATGATGGTACGAAGTGAGTCATGGAGTCACATTCGCCCGTATTGGCCTCTACCTGATTCTTATAATGAAAAACATTCCTGCGATCTCAAAGTCATACAAACAAAATATTCAATTCGCTTCAATCTATTATTATGCTAAATTGGTTTAATATTAATGCAACATATAATTCTAAAATATTTGTGATCACTTGAATTAAATAACAAGATTAAAAAGGAACCTAAACCGGTTGTCTAAATGATCTTATTAGGCGTGATTTTTAATTACATATTCCCTCTAAAATGCAATATGGTGATCAATAAATATAATAGAATAAACATTAATATTGGAAGCAATTCAACAATATTTCCAACAATATAAAATCGTTAGAAAAATAATAGAAACTAATTCTTACTTTAATTCTGTTTGCTTGCAACTACAAAATAATAAACTAGTTAGTAACTTCAAGGAAATAATAATAAAACAATAATTAAATTAAATAGAATTGATTTGGGGCCAAACCCTCAAACAGTTCTACCTTTCACGCCTTGGCTTAAGGACAGAACCACGAGTAAAGTATGGACTCCTGGGAGTGCTTGAAGAAGGAATTTTGAAAGAAGAAGGGTAAGCTAATGTTTAGGCTAGAGCATAGAAGAGAGAAAAATAGAGAATTCATTGATGCCCCGTACATTAGAAATGAGGGGGGTATTTATAGAAAAAATATGCTAAGGGAACACACGGAACCCTAAAATGATAAAAACCCTAAAATGGTATCCCGCGAAACGGAAAAGTGTATCGTGACACGGGAAACCCCACCGTCAGACGGGAAACATTCCCGTGACACGGTGCACATTTTGTGTGACGCGAGAAATATTTAGTGAACGGGGGAGAAAACGCGTTAAGGGTTTACGCGGAAAGGACACGGAAATTCCCGTGTCATAGCAGGTTTCCCGTGTCACGGGGAATCCCACTGCCAGACGGGAAATTTTCCCGTGACACGGTGGACTGTTGCCGTGATGCGGGAATTTTCAGTCCGCTATTCCGTCCAAATTCATTTTTAACCCTAATTTCGTTAAGCATTTTAAGTGTCGATTAATAATTTTGGGCCATTTTCTGATTTTATTATTATTTGGGCTAAAATAAATAAAATAAATAAAAAGTTTGGGCCAAAATAAATAATAAATTAGTAAAATAAAAAATGGTTTGGGCTAAAATTAAATAATAAGTTTGGGCTGAAATTAAAACTATGCTTTGACCAAACATCAAGACTAATCCATGGAGTATTCAAAAATACGAATTTAATTAAATACGATTTTTTAAGCACTCTCGAGATTAAATAATGAACCCAACCAATAGTGGCGGTGAAAGGTTGTTCATCATCGGGTTTGGTTTTGGGGAGACATTTTTAGGTGTCTACAGCTACTAATAATCAAGCATAAGCATCATTAATTAAATACAGACTCAAAATATGACTCAATTATCAAATTTATTAAGACCTCACTAGTTGATATTAACTAACTCATTTATTTATTTAATTGGATTTAGCAATAGACAAGGTTGTCCAACCCATGTCCCATTTGGAACATCAATAAAAGAAAAACCCCATGCCTCCTTTCGGAAACATCAATAAACATTCAACGACCACGGGCGCGACTCCGTGACCGTAATTAGTATGAGATCTCACCTAACTCCTAGTTTTTAAAAAAATATAATATTTGAAATAGGAGACTTGTAGATCAGATGGCCTCGATAAAAGTACACGGCTAATACCCCGTGTACCCCAACCCCTGATTTACATTACTCAAGAAGTGCACCAATCCAGAGTTTTATTGCTCATCCATCTTGCACTTTACGTGATTTACAGGTTTAGACTTGGTGATGACTCATATGCAAACAATACAATCAATCCAATATCAATTCAATCAAGTAAAACAACTTTCCAATTTCAATTCTTGATTTATTAGTGACAAGCAATATTTATTATTTATTCCTTTACTACCTCGGTGTATAAACACCTTGAGTGTATAAGGCACACCAAAACCTTAACCTCGTCTTATAAGACTTAAATTCTTCCTTTACTCATCCTGCTTGCATAATCATGAATGAGTAATAAATTAATCATTACACCAATCATATACCTTTGCCTCTAAGTGCACCTTGCATTATTAGAGCACAAATAATACTTGCAATATAAAATAGTGCACGTCATACGAAATTCACAATGTATAACCAAACAATTTAACTCAGTCATCCCTATACATGATACTAAGTTCTCGATCCGTCCTTAAACATGCACCTAAAATAAAGGTATCCTAACTTGTACGTACCTTGAGCAAACGAATTGGTATGCCACTTTACTAACTAGAAATCACCTTCAATAAACTCCTCTCCTAAACCAAATAATAACATCTCAATCAATACCTAATCAATCAAATTTACAGCCATACTAACTTACTTTAAAACCTTCAAAATCCAAATCAAACAACACTTTAAAACCTTCCCTTTAGTTAAAATTAAAGGCTTATATATAGTTCTTTAAATTTTCTTCATAAAAATCTTAAAATACACTCTTATACATGAAATTACAGCAAGTTCAAAGTCTAATAAAAATCTAAAAATTATATAAAAACCCCTAATAATCTCCCTTTTTAATGGGTGATTAAACCCTCTTTATAATACATCAAAAGTAGTACTTAGAAACTATTTCCAACACTTAAAAATTCAATAAAAACATATATTAATGCTTAATTAACTTTAAACATAATTAATTTTATTAATCAAACTCAAGGATAATATTTTAAGTATAAAAAAACTTCGTTAAAATCAAAAACTGCCCGAATATCATTCTTAGAAGCTGAATTTGGCCACGAGAGGGAGGTACTCACTACTAACGGTGGTTAGTCTTTCTTAAAACGTTGTTTCCACATGGAAAACACTACTTTTTCATAAAAATCGGATGAGTTCAGAATTTGATCGGGATTAAACGGGATTAATATTTAATGAACGGAAATCTTAAAATTAAAACACGAATTTAAGTGTTTAAAATAATCTGGAATTAAGTTAAACTAATTAGTAGTTATAATCACCAAAATTTCAAAACATCATTACTATAAAAGCCCTAAATTAATTGTTCATAAAAACCCTAAAATCATGATTTTCAATATTAAAAACCCTAGGTTATAAAATTTACAAAATCCGAAAATTATGATATTATAAAATATGAAATTATAAAGTTTAATCATCAAAATACAACTTGATACTAATTAAATTACTTTCCAAGAATAAAATCAAAATCCATAAATCAATAATTATAATTATACAAATTAATAAAACAAAGGAGAGAGAAAATAAGACTAACCTTTTTGTGTGGGAAATTTTTGGGGATTAATGGGATATTTATAAGAGAGAATATTGTAGGGTAAGTAAGAAGATTGGGCCTCATAAAATTAATGGGCCAATTAGGTAAATGAAATGGACTAGGCTTTGTTTGTATTGAAATAAATTATAAAATGAAGGTTCATAAAATAATTTGTACCAAAATAATTTTTGACCCAAATTAATAATTTGAATATTTTGAAAATTAATTACGGAAAAATACAAATCAATAATATAAATAAAATTAAATTTCATTTATAACATATTTAAAAATACGGGGGATTACAGGAACACTTGCCCTTTTGTACACTTTATATTATTTCTATTTTTTCTATTTTAATCTTTTGAATCACTCAAGCTTTTGTTCTTTGAAAATTTCATAAGTTACACACCATCCCATCCCAAGGTGAGGTAGATGTGGGTTGAAGAAAGAAAGGTCTATCGTTAGATGAGGCTCAAAGTGGTTAATCAAGGAAGGATTGCATATTTGAAGGGTAAAAGATGATATGATGTGGCTACAAAGAGTGTCTCAAATCATTGGTATACCTTGTACTTAGGTTTTTTTTTTTTTTTTTTTTTTTTTTTTTTTTTTTTATTGCGATGTAATGCAATGATAATATGCAAGGAAATAAATGCTCATTTTATTAAAAGGAAAAAAAATTTACAAAGTATATCTAAGGAAAAGTAGAAGGTGCCTATACTAGACTTATTGGGGAAAGGAAAAAATGAAAAAGAAATAGAAAAAGAGGTCATGAAATCTTGTCGTTGAAGTTCGCCTCTTGTCTTGTGCTCATCACCCGGTCTTCTTGCTAGCTCGGAGGTATGGGAAGCTCGTTATTATCGATCAAATGTAGGATAGCCTCTTTTAGCTTCCAACAACTCTCAGTGGTATGTCCCCTACCTTGATGGTACTAATGTGCATCTGGGTTCCAACTAGGCAATCTCTTCTCAGGTGCGGGATCTTGAATAGGTCCAATGGGAGTAATGAGTCCTTTGGTATGGAGTCGGTCGAAAGCAGTATCATAGCTCATCCCAACGGGGGTGAAGTCTTTCCTTAGTTGTTTCTTAGATCCTTGGTTATCCATGGCTAAGACTTCACTGAGATCAAAGGTAGTAACATTGTTACTAGAGTGGACGTTTTCGGAAGAAGAAGGATTGTCGTTGTTCTATCCTTTCCAGCCACTGTGGTTACTATTGTTAGTAGCTTTTTGCTTTACGAGGTCATCTTCGATCTCGATGCCTATGTCATAGAGGTGAAGGTTTCGAAGGCCTTTAATATTCATTACAAAGAGTGAAAAATATTCTTATCAATCCCTTTAATATTCATTACAGTTTCGAAGGCCCTTAAATGAAGGTTAGGATTGTCAGTTGGCTTAAACTTAGGTATGTCATTGGCATTGAATTTCTGCGGAAGAAGCTTGTTGTCCATTGAGACCCCTTGTGAGCTTATGCCCTGGAACCTGTAGTCATTGGATATTTTGCTCAAGCTTTCTTGCATGAGATCCATTTGTTGTTGTTTCACAGGGTCATTGATTTGGAGGGTTAAAGCCTTCAACACCTCAGTCACGTCTACCATTTGCTTCTTAAGCTCATTGACTTCTTATTGACTTGCCATTATCTTCTTAGCTTTTCTTTTTCGACCGACTGGTTTATCAAAAATTTGAACTTGAACGAAGGTGTTGTCCTTGATTAATCGCCCTTCTCTTCTTGACCAAGTATTGTGGAAAGGGAAATTAGGGATAAGTTTTTTTTTATTTATTTTGACTCAATCTCTATTCAACATGGAAGAGAATGTGGAAGAGAATTGGAATAGATTGGACCCCCCACTTGAATGACGAAAAACGACTCATGCATGAACCTAAGACATGGTCATGGTGACATATACAATGTGTGTGCTAAGAATAGTGAGTGTAGGAGACATGTTAAGACTCTGTCATGACCGTGAGGCTAGACTATGTGACTAGACTCAAGCAAAGACTAAGATAAGACTTCATGTATATGCATTAAACTGGACAGGTTGTGGTATTTTAGTCACAACTTTTGATCTGTGAGTCTAATTGGGATGAAACCAATGCCAAATTAAAGATAAAACTCGGGGCTACAAATCTATAGGTTGTACGACTCGTAGTTCTTTCAAGAACTCGGCTATGACCAAAACAAGTTGACGTTTGTGCAGTATACGGGAGTAAAAATCCGGGTTGACTTAAAGGAACCATGACTCGATTTTAAGTTTATTCATTAGTTCGAATTAATTAATCAATTAATTAAGAAAATCCCTTTAGTCATTGGTTAGTTTATTAACACTTATTTATAAACACAAGTCAAACCAAATGGTTAGTTTAGTCACATAATAAGTATGCACAAGTAAGAGATGCACAAGTAATCAAGTATTCACAACATGATGCAATGAGTTTGCAACCTAACTGTAGACACCCATTTGTGTCTCCCCAAAACCAAACCCAGTGATGAGTAACTTTCACGTCGAATCATAATCGAATGAAGCGATAGTGTGGAAAGTCTAGTGTTGCGGATAGTTTTAATTTCTTTTCTCTTCTCTTTGCTTTTTGAAAACTTATTTTAAGATAACAGCCAATCCAGTTTGTTTGGTCTATGATATGGGTCCAATAATAGTGTAGTTTGATGGGGCTTGACAAGAGCTTTCCAACGATATATTATAAGCCCAATTTCGATGAATATTGAGGAAAATATGGCCAATTTACTAAACTGGGCTCGGTTAGAGCCTTATATGCGGCCCAATGATCTAGGGGAGGGCCTAATATGATTTATCATTCCTAATGCAATTAGGAATGGTTTTAGTCTTCTAGATTCTTCTAGAAGGTTCTTTTCATTCCTAATTCAATTAGCAAAGATAAATTGACTTTTGACTTTTCAGAGTTTTAATCAAAATCAAATAGCATTTTCGAGGAAAATATACGATTTTATCCTCCAGTACGGCAAACTTATCTGATTTTCGAAAACGCGTTAAAACCAGGCTTGGCGCCTGACCCCAGGCATTGGCGCTAGTGTTGGTGCCTGGCGCCAATTAGCCAGGGTTTGCGCCAGCTCTGTTTTTTGTGCGTCAGACTCTGTTTTGATATTTTATCTTTTTTGGCTGACTTTCTCTATAAATAACGTATTAAAAACTCCGTTTTCATTCACCAATTCTCATCATTCACGAGTTCTCATCTACAATCAGTTTTCATTCATCTTTTTCTCTATACCTTGTATTCGCATACAAAATTCCGCATTCGCAAGATCTAGAAGCATCTAGCCATATTCGAAGTTGCCTTCGCCCTAGACGTGAAAGGTTTAATTTCTAAGGGTTTGGTCCTAAATCTCTCTTTCGATTATTTAATTTAATTGTTTTGATTATTATTTTCTTTGAAGTTACTAACATGTGTATTTTGTTATTAGAAAGAGGTACGAGGCATCAAAGTAAGTGCTTTAATTGATTTATTGATATTATGATGTAGAAATCATGTTTAAATTGTTATTATGATATTCCTAGTATCATGTCTAGGGTAATTTTAATATTTAATATGATTGTTACGATGCTTCCCATATTCTTCCTAATGCTTATGATTGTTAGTATCATGTTAGGATTAAAGATTTGATTTTTATTGCTTAGTGACATGCTAGGGTTTGTTATTAATCTTGTTAGTATCATGCCTAGGATCTTGCAATTATTATGCTTTAATATTAACATGAACATGATTATGATTATAATTGTTCTGATTTATGATGATTATGAATATTGTTATTATAATTTTATGATGATAATTTTAT
Organism: Chenopodium quinoa; assembly: GCF_001683475.1. Taxonomy (NCBI): domain Eukaryota; kingdom Viridiplantae; phylum Streptophyta; class Magnoliopsida; order Caryophyllales; family Amaranthaceae; genus Chenopodium; species Chenopodium quinoa. The sequence goes on along the minus strand of NW_018744821.1, from coordinate 1,818,263 downwards.
GACGATTATTTTTATGATTATTATTATTTTGATGATTATAATCTTATTGTCATGATATTTATTATTTATTATGTTGCTTGATATTTTTTATTGCTTGATCACACCTTTTATGCATGTTTAAAGGGAATTTGATACTTGTAATCACGCTTATATAAGATAATTAATAATCTTGTTAGGGTTATGTGATTATAATTTCAAGTGATCGCCAATAATTGATTTATTTGTGAATTAAATTCAACCAACATAGATAAACAGGTTTAGGGTTAATTCTATTGATTGCATGTTAATTAAAAAGCGCACATGAATACGATCAGAATAAAGTAAAAGCCTATTATTAGGGCAGGTTCAATCTCTTTTAGGTTGGATTTGTACCTTCATTCCCGAACCCTTATTTGGTTCTAGACCTTATGGATTTGACGATCTCTTGGATCATTAAGGGGTGTAACCTTCATCATGTGAACGATTTACAAGTTCCTAAAACTTGTTGGCGACTCTTTTGCTCTATCTTCTTCCCTTTTTGACGCCACCGTACTTTAGTGTATGATCACAGTGGGTTCAAGCTAGGGGTTTAACGCTTGAAATTTATTCCCTACAGTTTTTGGCGACTCCACTAGGGAGGATTTCTATTTTAATTCTTGAATTTATTACGGCAATGATTTAGAATGAGTTGATGAGACTCGAAAAGTTCTAAGTATTTCATGTGCGTAATTTTGATTAACATTATTGTCAAATGCATAAAAAAGATCTCATTGGAAAGACCATCCGTAATGAGTTAAAAACATAGGATTTTACACGTAGGAAATTTGAGAAATATCTTTCACAACTAGGACCGAAATAACACCACGCGAAACTGGAAAATTTTATCGAACACAGAAAGCTGCTGAGGCATGTGGGAAGTAGCGCCAATGACCAGAGCATTTGCGCCAGCATTTCAGCCGTAGCGCCAGACGCCAGTATTGGCGCCAGGCGCTACAGTTAAAAGCTTGCGCCAGTCTCTGTTTTCTGGCGCCAATTTCCCCCAATACCGAGCCAGAAATATGCGTTCTGATTTCGACCAGTTTTTCGTATTGTTTGCTCGATCCTACTTCCTGATTGAATTTTTTCTCACTTTTCTGAAACCCATATGTGTTCTACATATGGAAATAACCCTATGTGAATTCATGCTCCATCTACCCGATTGAACGCTCCGTGCAACAAAGGGTACATCTGAGATGTTGAATTCACCAAACCATGGAAGCGAGTTTTTCTAAACTCGCGGTGTCCCATCCACTCGCGCCAACCCTTCACGGTTAGGCTTCCGCGCGGTGCATTCGGACAATTAACCATGGACCCTCTATTGGCTAACCCATATCCCAAACTTTAGGTTGCAAACGCATTGCATCATATTGTGCCTACTTGACTAATTGTGCAGTATTTGCTTTGCATATATATTCTATATTTCTCTTAACCGTTTGTTGACTTGTGTTGAGACTAAATAAATTAATGGCTTAAAGAACTTTGCCTAATTAATTAATTAATTAATTTGAGTCAATAAAGTCTAATATTTTAATCGGAATTGACCTAGTACGACTTTAGACATATCACTATTGACTAATAACACCGAAAACAGTCCCAGACCGAAGCTCCAATATTGGCGCCAAGGTCTGAGCTGTAGCGCCACACTATGGAGTGTAGCGCCTGACGACGGCTCTGTCGTCTGGCGCCAAGCTCCACAGTGCGACGCCAGTCCTGTCGTTTGGCCAACAGTTCGGATTATTGGTCGAGTCATCACCTAGTGTCTAATTAATCAGTTTTCTAACTAATTCGGTTAAGTTTTGCTGTCAATAGTACTTATTTGAGTCAATGATCGAGTTTAGGCACTAAGTCCCATGGTCTTACACAAGAGTCCAAGCATGTCACTTACACTCAACGCACACACCAATACACATACTTTGACCACGTCTAAGAGAGTCTTGTGTGCACGTTTTTTCCATCATTTTTTTAGGGGGTAGGTCGGATATTAATCCTCCAATAAAAAAAAACTATACTTAGTTCCCTAAAAATATGTACATTATTTTTGCTAAAAATATGCACCCTTTTCTTTTCTTTTTTTTTCCCTCCTTAAAATAAACCGTAAAGTCAAGTTGATTCGAGTCAAATAATTAAAACGTAAAATGGTTTAATTTACAGCGCGTGGTCAAGAAAGGAAGGACGGTTAATCAAAGACAACCTTTTCGTACAAGTCCAACTTTTCGACAAACCCATAGCTCGTAAGAGGAAAGCTAAGACTATAATGGCAACACAAGAAGAAGTCAATGATCTTAAGAACCAACTAGCTACCGTGACTGAGATACTAAAGCTTCTTGCACTCAAGATTGATGATCCCGTGAAGCAACAACAGATGGACCTCATGCAAGAGAGTCTAAGCAAATTGTCTAGCGACTACAAGTTTCAAGAGCTTACATCACAAGGGGTCTCGGTGGACAAAGAACTTCTTCCGCAGAAGTTCAATGCCAACGACATCCCAAAATTCAGAGCGATTGACAACCCTTACTTTCATTTAAGAGCATTCGAAACAATAATGAGTATTAAGGGTATCGATAAGAAAGTTTTCCCCTCTCTGTTCTCACTATCTCTCGAGACGTTTGTCAACAATGGTTCTTTTCTCTCGAGAAAGAAAAGACCTCTACCTGGGAGTCCATAGCAAACGCTTTCGTCGATAGGTACAAATGCAACATTCAAGTCGAGACTGACCATAGGGAACTTGAAATCCTCAAGCAGAAAGAGAATGAAGGCTTCACCTCTTTCTTTAACAAATGGAGAGAAACCTCAGCTAAGATGATCGAGGTTCCAAGTGAAAAAGAGTCTGTGAGACTGTTCATCAAAAATCTTCAAGAAAAATATTCCAAGCATCTCAAGTATCAAAATAATCTCCATACCTTCAAAGCCGTTTATGACATTGGGATCAATATTGAAGATGACTTGGCCAAATTAAAAGCTGCCAACAACAACTCCAACAGTGGCTGGAAAGGAAAGAAGAACGACAATCCTTCTTCTTCCAAAACTGCCCACTCAAACAACGTTACAACTTTTAATTTAGGAGAAGTCCTTGCTATGAACAATCAAGGACAGAAGAAACCATTTAGGAGGAACTTCACTCCTATTGGCATGAGTTATGACACTGCATTTGATCGATTAAATGCAAAAGGTCTTATAACTCCTATTGGACCATTTGGGGACCCACCAGTTGAGAAGAGGTCGGCTAATTGGAACCCCAATGCACAATGCAAGTATCACCAAGGTAGGGGCCATCTCACCGAAAACTGTTGGAAGCTTAAGGAAGCTATCCAAGACTTAATCGATAACAACAAGCTGTCGTTGCCCCCTGCCAGTAAGAAGTCAAGCATTGATAATGCACCACTCGCTCATACCCTGGCTATCTCTGATGAGGAAAACGAGGTTGACCCTTCATCTCTCATTAGACCTGTCAAAGAAATCCATGCCGCAGAAAAAGAAGACGAAATCTTTTTCGATGTCAAGGATAATCTTCCAGAACTTGCAAGTAAGGAAGATATACAATTGCTCACACTGTCTATGATGGAGGTATCGCATCTACTACGTGAAGCTCTAAAGGCTATAAAGGAATCCCAAAAGAAATGTGATGAGGTTCCACTTCCGAAAGATGAACCTAAAAGGGAATTCACACCAGTGAGAACAACTTATGAGGCAAAGCATTTTCCCTTACAAGTCACTGAAAAACCCAAGAAGAGCAATAGAATCTACACTCCAATTGGGATCCCATATGCACAAATGTTCGAAATGCTCTCCGAGAGTGGCGAGATCAAACCTCTCGAACCGAGACCATTCGAATCATTGAAAAGGACGGATAGATATTACTGTCAGTATCATCAATCAGGGGGTCACACTATAGAAAACTGTTTCAAATTCAAGGATTTGGTTCAGAAAATGATTGATGAAAAGAAACTAGTCCAAGTTCAACAAGAAGAGGATGCAACCATTAATGGAGTTTGGGACAGTGACAAAGAAGATGTCTATCTAAAGGACGTAGTAGGACCTACACCTTCTGTGTCATACACCACAGATGACATTTGGGCTGAAGAAGACTCATCGATAGACGTCCTCACAAAATCCGGGAGAATGCAACCTCCCATTTCAACACAACCTATGCCAACCACACAACAAGTTCCCATACCTTTTATTGAAGGCAATGATATTGTTAAGCAGTTTAAGAAGACAAAAGTTGAGATGAATGTATGGAAACTTCTGGAAACATCTCGAGAACATAGGTTGGCTGTAATGAATGCCTTGGACAAAATTGGGATAGATTCTGACACTACTCCTGAGGGATTAGCCAACTTCCTCACAAGTGACCTTCCCAGTCTGATTAATTTGATCACTTTTTCTGACAAAGATTTACCCCCAGAAGGTGACAAACATTACAAGGCATTAAACCTCACAGTAGTCTGCAGAGGATGAATGTTCCTATGACTCTTGTAGACAATGGATCGGCCATCAACGTCTGTCCACTTAGAACTGCGAGGATGCTCGGCATAAGGGATGAAGATTTAACTCCGTCTACACAAGGAATAAGGGCCTACGAAAACACTCGTCGTCAAGCTCTTGGCAAGATTACCCTAAATGTAACGGCAAGAGCAATAGAACATGCTACTACTTTCCAAGTAGTAGACATTAAAGCTTCATTCAACTTATTGTTAGGACGCCCTTGGCTTCATGATCTAAAGGCCGTCCCTTCATCTCTCCACCAACAAGTAAAAGCTATAGTTGGGGGAATCCCAATCACCATCGATGCTTCGCCTATGAGGATCAAATCTATAGTGAATCTAATCATTAATGTGGAGCACGACGAGGATGATGAATATTTATGGGGATTTAACGAAGAAGTCTCTTTAATCCAGGAGGATGAAAGGACCCCTCTTTGCCATGACCCCCATTCCAACATGATTGTCAATGCCATGCTGAAGAAATAAGGACACTTTCCTGGGATGACCCTAGGAAAGAAGAAAGGAATGGCAAAACCGCTGGAGTCACCTGGCCTCCCTAAGTTAGAGACTTTCGGACTTGGTTTCGAACCGACTCGGAAAGATCTCAAGCGAGCCCAGGAAAAGTCAAAAGCACGTAGGGACGCTCGCATTCAAAAGAAAGCAATCCCAATGGATCAGTACCCTCTTACGCTTAATGGTCAGTTTATAAAAGAAGGAGAGGACTATCCATGCCAGGAATTTCTCGAGCCATTTGTTGTAAATGGCATACGACAACCGGGATTTGAGATTTTCTTGGATTGCTATTTCACTGATGAAATCCCAACTCCTATCTACAAGGAGAAAGCATCCCCATGCTTTGACTTTAACGTCATGGGATTACTGTTTGGGCGAGCAAAGAATGAGCCAACTTATAAAGAGGATAACTCCTCACTCATTCAAACAGTCCTACAAAGCGAAAGCTTCGATCCCTCAAAGCTAATTACTCCAGCTGAAGGATCACTACAAGGGTGGCGCAAGACTATCAAGGTGACTACTCCAAGCGGAAGGTAGATATCCATCACGAAAGGGCAAGGATCGATGTTTGAAGAGTCGTTTGAGTCAGAGTCTCTCCCCCTAGAGTCTTCTAAGTCTTTAGTTGTAACACCTCTCCCTCCTATTTCTCCTCCTAGGATAGTTAATGATCCAGTTCCTGAGGACATATCACTCTTTGATGTAATGATCTCATAATATAATAATATTTCTCATTCTCCTCACTTCTCGTGTTCTTCTTTAACCCAAGATGAAGAACATTTCTTAACTAACAATGAAGAAGATAAAGAAATTATTAAAGCAATGGAAACACTCGAAAAGAAAACACCGATAATTTAAGAAACTGAAACAGTTGATATCTCAAATGATTCAACTCATAAAAGAGAAGTTAAAATCGGATTAACACTGAATAAACAAGAAAGAAACGATTTAATTGACTTACTTAAAGAATTTATCGACGTATTTGCTTGGTCATACGAAGATATGCCAGGCATTAATAGAGAAATAGCTCAACACACTATACCACTAATTCCAGGAATAAAACCTGTAAAACAAAAGTTACGTCGAATGAAACCTGACGTAGCTCTTAAAATAAAAGAAGAAGTTCAAAAACAAATAACTGCAGGTTTCATCAAGGTATCCAAATACCCCAAATGGGTCGCCAACGTCGTCCCAGTTCCGAAGAAAGACGGAAGGGTAAGAATGTGTGTCGACTATCGAGATCTAAATAAGGCAAGTCCAAAGGACGACTTCCCTTTGCCACACATCGATATTCTGGTAGATAACACGGAAAATCACGCGCTTCTTTTGTTCATGGATGGGTACGCAGGTTACAACCAGATTCTCATAGCAGAAGAAGACATGAAGAAAACAACTTTTATAACACCATGGGGCACTTACTGCTACACGGTAATGCCATTCGGGTTAAAAAACGCGGGTGCGACTTACCAACGTGCTGCAACTGCCTTACTCCATGACATGATACATAAAGAAGTCGAAGTATATGTCGACGACATGATTGTAAAGTCAAAAGACCGTCCAGGCCATCAAGTAGCCTTAAGGAAATTTTTCGAAAGGCTAAGAAAATATAATATGAGGTTGAATCTATCTAAATGTGCTTTTGGAGTCACCTCAGGCAAGCTTTTGGGTTACGTCATAAGCTCTAGAGGAATAGAGGTAGACCCAACCAAGATCAAAGCAATCATGTCGATGCCACCGCCCAAGACTGAGAAACGGATTCAAGGATTTATTGGCCGGTTGCAATACATAAGTAGGTTCATATCAAAATTGACGACAATATGTGAACCAATCTTCAAGAAGCTCAAGAAGAATGTACCAGTGATATGGGACGACGAGTGTCAAAAAGCCTTTGAAAAGATCAAAGCCTATCTCGCAAACCCTCCCGTATTAGCACCAGCACTCCCCGGAATACCGCTTAGGTTATATTTGACGGTACCAAAGAGACAATGGGAGCTATGCTAGCACAAGAAGTAGAAGGCAAAGAGAATTCAATCTACTACCTAAGCAAGAAGATGCTCGAATATGAAGCATGCTATACACCGCTCGAAAAGTTGTGTCTCGCCTTGGTGTGGGCCACAACTAAGTTAAGAAATTACATGCTGGTGCATACCGTCTTTGTTGTCTCCCGATTAGATCCACTCAAGTATCTATTCGAGAAATCTACACTCAATGGACGCATATCAAGATGGATAGTCAATCTAGCCCAGTTTGATGTAAGGTTCATGCCACAAAAAGCTATCAAAGGATCCGTGGTGTCAGACTTCCTAGCAGATTTTCCAATAGAAGACTCGACGCCAATACAAGACAATGAATTTCCAAATGAAGACCTGATGGTCACTGAAGATGATACTTGGAACTTGTATTTCAACAGAGCCTCGAACCAAAAGGGATGTGAGTGTTACTAGTATCACCTAAAGAAGAGCATGTTCCAATCTCCATAAAGCTTGATTTCGACGTTACCAACAATGCTGCTGAATATGAAGCATGTGTGGTAGGCCTTGAAACAGCTTTGGCATTGGGAGTGAAAAAGTTAAGGATATTCGGAGACTCTTCTTTAATTATCAATCAGATATCTAAAAGGTGGAAAGTAAGGAGCGAAAGTCTAGCCCCTTACCAAACCTATCTGGAAACTCTTACCGATCAATTAGACAAGGTAGAATATACATATCTACCTAGGGAAGAAAACCACTTTGCTGATGCCTTGGCAAGATTAGCCTCAATGGTTAGGATTCCCACGGAAATCGAGCAAATGCCTCTAACTATAGAAAAAGGAACAAACCAGCATACGTCCAAGCTATAGAAGACGACGAAGTAGTCCAAAGCGAAGAAGAAGAAGAAGAACTGTGGTACACGGACATACTCAATTATGTCACCAAAGGAGAATACCCTCCTCATGCTGACAAAAGAGCAAAACGAGCATTAAGGCTTTTGGCTTCCCAATATGTACTCATATACAACGAGCTACATAAAAGGGTACCTAAGGGTCGAGCTCTCTTATGTGTAGGAAAGAAGGATGCACAAAGAGCAATGAGGATAGTCCACGAAGGAATCTGTGGAACACATATAAATAGCAAAATGTTAGTCCAAAAGATAATGCGAGAAGGATATTACTGGACTACAATGAATAGGGATTGCCATAAATACGTAAAAAGATGACCTAAATGCCAAATTTATGCCAATTTACAACATGTTCCTCCATCTTTGCTCTACACCTACACATCACCATCACCATTCTCTACATGGGGAATTGACATCATAGGCAAAATCACTCCCCCAGGAACAGGAGGCCACGAATATATCCTAGTAGCAATTGATTACTTCACAAAGTGGGTCGAAGCGCAATCATACACTAAACTCACTGCAAAACATGTATCACTCTTTATCGAGAGAAATATTATTTGTTGATACGGAGTCCCACATGAAATGATAAGTGACAATGGAACTCACTTTCAAGCCGAATTTGAAGAATTGCTACAAAACTACGGCATTCAACATCATCATTCTTCCCCTTATAGACCTCAAGCAAATGGAGCAGTTGAGGTAGCTAATAAAAATTTAAAGGCTATCGTCGAGAAAATGACGGAAAATTATAAGGATTGGCCTGACAAACTTCACTTCGCATTGTGGGGTTACCGCACGTCAATCCGTACATCAACAGGAAATACGCCATTTTCCTTGGTATATGGAATGGATGTCGTACAACCTGTCGAATCAGAAATACCATCTCTACGCATTGCATTAGAGAGTAAACTCGATGAAGTTGAATGGACTAGGGCAAGATATGAAGAATTAATTCTACTCGATGAGAAACGACTAGAAGCTCTACATCACACTCAGTGTTACCAGACTCGTATGGCTAAGCATTTTAATAAGAAGGTCAAGACAAGAAATATCAAAGTAGGAGACTTGGTGTTAAAAGCACTAAGGAAAAATGTTTTAGATCCAAGGGGTAAATTTAGACCTAATTGGTCTGGACCCTACATTGTCAAAACAATCCTGTCAGGAGGTGCAGCAAAACTAACTGACATGGATGGCAATGAATTCTCGAACATGACAAATCTTGACCAACTTAAGAAATACTACCCATAATCACTTGAGTAGGATACTCAAGAGAGCTATGTTCGGCCTGATTCCTTAAGAAAGGATACGTAGGCAACCCTTTACGGGTGCGGCCACCTTATTTTTCGACATCCTCGCGTCCCAGAATTAGTTAAAAATTTGATAGAAGATCGGAAAAATATCGGCGTCACAGAGTCAAACCTGGCGCCAACCAACAACCATCAGCGCTAGCCGATGAAATTGGAAACTGGCGCCAGACTTTAATGGCAGGCGCCAATCGCAAATAAGTGGCACCAATTTCGAAATAAATTCAGGGCGAATTTCGGTGTTTTTTTGGAAAATTTTCGACTTCCGTACTCGAAGAATTTCGGGAAAATTAATTTTTTTCGGTTTTCATTGCTTTAATAAAATAAACTTAAAGTAAAGAATTTAATTAAAAGCTGAAATTTCATTAATAAAATAAAATTACATTATTGGTGGAATTTAAATAAAGAAGTAATAAATTAACTTTAAATGAAAAATAAACTAAGTCTAATAATTTGAAGCTAAGCAATGCTCCTAATCTTTCTTTTCTTTTCTAGCCCTTTTCCAATTCTTGTCTGCTTCCTCCTCCTCATCCATAACTTTAGCTAGTAGGCACCCTTTAGAGGACCTACATTCAATCTTAGTATAGATAGTCTCCCCTTCAGCTAATACTCCATGCTTCTTTTCCACCCAAGCCTTTTTATCTGTGGTGTCAGCTTTCCTTTTCCCTTTATCCTTGATAGCACTTTTCTTCCTAGGCATTATAGGTGTTTTGAATTCAATTCTTGCACCTAGGCGTTCCTTGGCAGGAATCACCCTGTCACCCAGACGACTCTTCACATCAGTTTTACCCTGATCTTTCTTCGAATCCTTCGAAGGCTTCTTCAGTAACCACTTCTTCACATCATTGGGCAAAGAAGGAGGAACCTTTTGGGTAATCACTTCCCATAAAGGTCTAGCACTCCTGTAAGCATCAAATCTGTCTACTTCCTGAGAAACAGGGTACTCATAGGGAGGACGAAGATCCCCGGAAGGAATATTCTGATACAAGCCGTATTGTCTTTTTACCCTGCAGGGGTAATAATAAGTCACACGAGACAAACTTGGAAGCTGGCAGAAAGGTTGCTTGTTAACACCAACCATCCTTTCTATTTTCCACAATGGGACGACCCACTTGATAGCAAAATCACGAGATTCGAAGACTTTTCTCCACCCATGACGCCCAATTTCAGGGAAGCGTTTCTTCCTTCTCACGAAGCAATTGGGGGTATACTTCTCAATATCGTCCGGAGGGATAATTAATCCTAGCCTTTCCATTAGCCACATCTGTAAAAAAAATTGCAATGCAAATAAATTATTATTACAATACAAAAATATATTTTTTGATTTCTGTAATTAAAAATATTATTTTTCTACCTGTAATAAAATTGGAGAGCCGCGAAGAGGTGCTTTTGGGTTCCTTTTCAGTTCATCCTGACTAATCATAGTCTCTCCAACTATCAATGGCATTGGATTTCTCCCTGATTCAATTTGTTCTAGTACAGTGGTTATAATTGATTGGCCTTCGTTATTTTTACCACTACTTAGAAAAAATTGATTAAGCATGCAAAATAAGAACGCCCTTCTTCTATATATATGAAAAGATTCAGAAAGAGGTTTATCAAAATAATGGCATGCAAATTCTTTCAAAATCACTATGTTGCCATCTACTATTTTTGATAAATCCCTTTCTTTTAAATTAAAGAAGCGCTCAAAATCCTTATAATAATATGCATCTACTATAGGGATTACTATGAGGTCTATTGCAGGGAAGCCTAAAATAGCACCAAATTCCTCTGGCAAAGGGCTAATCTCATCATACCCTATTCTAAAGCAATGAGTATCAACATTCCAAAATACTAGAGCGGTATGTATGAAATCTAAGTCAAGATCTACCCCTTTGATGCCATAAATTCCCCCCAAGTGAAACAAATCTAATTCTTTTCTGTCTTTAGCATTAAGAGATCGACACCATTCATGAGTATATTAGGTGAAGCTTTTGGTGACTAAAGACATTGTATTATTTTTTTCGAAAGCAAAGAATTATTTTATTCGCTGGAATTATGAGAAGAATCGGCTGAGCAGGGAGCTATTTATACACAAATTGCGAGAAGTTTTAATCAGAATGAAATACGGAATCAGCGTCTATTGGTGTCAAACTCTAATTGGCGCCAGCCGCCAGCACTTGGCGCCACACGCCAAGTGTAGCGCCTGGCGCTACGCGCCATTGCGTGGCGCCAGCTGGCGCCAAGTTACCACATCAGACACGCTTGCTTAAATTACGTTTTTATCCTAAACTCGAGTCGGCTAATGACTTTACGGCTCCGTATATCTTTCTTAAACATCTTTGTTATCCTTTTTCTTAGTTAATTAAACTAGCTCCCATATTAATTATATTATTCTTTTTTTTTTGGACTTTATTTAAATTAATTTCCAAGTTTTTTCTTTTTTTTTATATATATACTCGACATTTTATTTGATTTTTTCCTTTTTTTTTTTCTTTTTGGGGGAGACAGTCGGATATCCTCCATCAATAATAAAAATGACGGAATTTTTGCGCAAAATGGTTTGTCACACTTCCCTTGCACACACAAACATACACATAATAATAGCAAACAAAAATAAACTCATAATAGCATAAATATACAAAATATGTCTAAAAATAGTGAGTCTAAGGCAAAGTTCTATGAAAAGTCAAAATAAAATATACACAGGAACAAACTACGGCGTCGGAGGACGTATGCCCATCATATCATAAAATTGCGCCGTACGAGGAGTCACCTCTCCACCAGCTCCATCTCTAGCTCTAGTCTCTGTAGGAGGAGGAAAACTCAATGTAGGTCCACTCCACCCAGGATCAACCTGAGGCTGAGGCTGCGGAGGCTGCTGCGATTACGAGCCTACCTCGTACATCCCACCACCTTTGAAAGATGAGGTAGCCTCTCCTACCGGTGCAGCATGAGCACCCTCAAAAGAAGATCCCGAGCCCTCTGCAACGTCAGCACGAGCAGCCTCAGAGCGACCACCTTTACCCCCTGACGTAGTACGACGATGTCTCAAGCTAGACCTCGCCGGATCCCTCCGCCCATCAGGTCTCGTGCGGGTGTGAGAAGAAATAGGCTGGCCCTGCAAAAAGAATTAAATCAGAAACAAGGCAAAATTGAAGCGGTAATGCAAAAAATATATATAAAGAAAGACTACCTCTCGGATGATGTCGTCCCGACGGCAGGTGGCCGCATTCCTCATCCGGACGAGCTGGCTCCGGAAGGCATTTATACATCGTGCCATCGCCGAAACCACCTCGCGCGAAAACTGTCAGAGAAATAAGTCAGTAAACATGCATGATATATGAACAAAAAATTGTGAATAACTAGGCTTACTCGAGTCTGGTGCCGAGGAATCGACCGCTCTACGAAGCGCTCGCCCTCGAGAGCCGGGAAATAATCTCCTCAATCGTCCCATACGTCCCCTGGTAGTGGATGGACATACGGGGTGGCACGAACTTAGTAGCACCGTCCTGATAAAGCAAAAAAAAGTCAGTAAAACATTACTTGGGGGCTACTTCATGGAAAAATAAAAGCTGAAAAATCTTACCCTCACATCCTCAGCCGGTACGGGGGCTGGAGCTAACAACGGTAGTAGCTCCTCAGCATAGCACCGCCCAAGGATCACGTAGGACCACCAAGGGGTACCAGCTCCCTCGGACATGCTCAATAACCGCGCGTCGTCGAACATAAGACGTGGTGGAGGAGCAGGAACGACGAAGACATCAGAGGAATGCTGTCTAGCAACCCTCTCTCCTAAGTACGCGATCGCTCCATAAGTCCCCAAGAAATAGCGACGCTCAGCAGAATATTGTGCGGCTAACCCAGGGACTGTCCAGCCGCCCCACGGCCGGTACACTACCTCAAGCCCCTACAAAGAACATCAATCAGGCGAAAGTATACCTAAAGCATCGCGAAAAAGAAAATAAATAATGAAAAGTCGTACCGCGATGATCCAGTTCTGGACATGTGTAGTAGACATATCCACATGGCGGCCGCCCCAAGAAGTGCTCCAAGAAAATAAATAATGAAAAGTCCGTAGGGGTGACCATCATCTCGCCCCAAGGGAAATGGAAAGTGTTGGTGGTGTCCCAGAAGAACTCCACCACAGCGCGCACTACATGGTGACCGCCGCTGGAGGCGACCATAGCCTCGGAGGTCTCGAACAGGGTTGCCAGTCCGCAAGACTCCCATAAGAGTCTCGTCTCAAGATCCCCGGCGATGTACATCTTGTACAAGTCGCCCAAACCATCACAGCCGGAACCGTGGTAGCGCGTCCTCCCGACCGTGATGCCCCGTCTCACCCTCTTAGAAATGTGGTGGACGGGTGCGAAGAACAGGGTCCGCTCATCCCACTCAGGGAGCCGACCAAGCGAAGTGGAAGGTGTGACGTCATCCTCTACGGGCTCATGCTCCCGTCGGGTGTTTCGGGACCGTGAACCCGAGCCTCGCTATCTAGCCATACTGCATTGTGCAAAATCATCATAAATTAAGATTGTATAGTATCTAAGGTTCGCCTAGCCGCATGATACTATGTTCGCAAAAAACAGAGTATGTAGTACTAAAACAGAGCACAAATTCAAATTGAGCATATACGGCATTTTTCAAGCAATCACACAATTTCTTGCAACACTATAGTAATTATCGTGACAAATTCGACAAGAATTGCTAGCAAAAACATCAAGAACGGGTCACATTGTTCTTCATGACCTTAGGAGGTCCAACAATGACAAATTTCTCATTTCTTCACCAAATTGAGTCAAACAAGTCTAAAATTACTCCCAAGGCAATATATAAACATTATCAAGCAATTTCATGGCATAACACTTGACAAACAAAGCAAATTGAGCATTAAAAATTTCGAATTTACATGAAATTCGTGAATAAACATGCCAAAAATTCATAAAAACTGATGTGAGTTTGAAGAAAACTTACATAGATCGGGAAAATAGATGAAAAGAGCTTTAATTTGCAACGAATTTGAGTGAATTCGGTTGAGAAACGAGCAAGAACCGAGCAATTGAAGTTTTCGGGTTTTTTCGAGCAGTTTCGCGACGAGCAAGCAGCGAAATAACGAGGAAAGGGGTATTTAAGGAAATCCCCGTCCTGGCGCTAAGGCTAATTATGTGGCGCTGATAGCTTTTCAGCAGCGCCAGAGCACCCAGCCATTTGGTGAGGTTGTTCCACCCTTTTGCAACATATTTTTTGGGTTCCTTGGTACGCCAGTTAGCCCCTTTAAGCAATTTGACATGATTTAGTAATCGGCTTGATTACGCAAAATGATTGATCTGATGAAAGATCGTCTCACTTAGCTTAAAGCGCCTAAGCATTGGCTCACTAACAAAAAGCACCGACATATAGGTTCAAAAGCAAAAAAGCACCGACATATAGGTTCAAAAGCAAAAAAGCACCGACATATAGGTTCATTTGGGAAAAAGCACCGACATACAGGTTCAAAGTAACAGAAGCGTCGACGTACAGGCATAGCGGAAGCAAAGTTCAGGCGAACTTTTAAAGATCGACAGGCGTGGGTCTATGGTAATTTCCTTAGGAAAATTATCGCGTCAAATGAGGATGACTTCAAGCGAAGATATCTTCGACGGTATTCCCTAGCTTGAAGAAACCTGTCACAAACAACTGGAGGTAATTTCAGGCGAAGTTGTCTTTGATCATGTTCCTTAGGCATGGAAGATGGTCATAATGCGGATGGAGATTGTTTCAAGAGAAATAATCTTCGATAGTATTCCCTTGGACGTGGAATATTATCAATGCAAATAGGATTGTTTCGAGAGAAATAATCTTCGATGATATTCCCTTGGACGTGGAATATTATCATAGCGGAGGAGGATCGTTTCAGGCGAAGCAATCTTCTATATTGGAAGCGGTTACAGGCTTAGCGGTTTTCAAGCGGGATGACATTCTCTAGCTTGCAGGAGGTCATCAAAACAATCGGTTACTTTTAGAGATGTGTGCTCGACGGTGCAAGATACGCGTTTCTTAACTCTCTTATCTGTTTAACTAATGCTAGTTTTGCAGGTATCGGCGTTACAAGAGTGATTTAGGATCGCAGAACATTCTGAATCATTCTCCGTCCCTATCGATACTTTGACTTTTGTTTTCGCAACTCGCGTTTCTCCAAACTTAGTCAAAGTGGGGGCTTCTGTAGACACCCATTTGTGTCTCCCCAAAACCAAACCCAGTGATGAGTAACTTTCACGTCGAATCATAATCGAATGAAGCGAAAGTGTGGAAAGTCTAGTGTTACAGATAGTTTAAATTTCTTTTCTCTTCTCTTTGCTTTTTGAAAACTTATTTTAAGAAAACAGCCAATCCAGTTTGGTTGGTCCATGATATGGGTCCAATAATAGTGTAGTTGGATGGGGCTTGACTAGAGCTTTCCAACGATATATTATAAGCCCAATTTCGATGAATATTGAGGAAGTTATGGCCAATTTACTAAACTGGGCCCGGTTAGAGCCTTATATGCGGCCCAATGATCTAGGGGAGGGCCTAATATGATTTATCATTCCTAATGCAATTAGGAATGGTTTTAGTCTTCTAGATTCTTCTAGAAGGTTCTTTTCATTCCTAATTCAATTAGCATTGATAAATTGACTTTTGACTTTTCAAAGTTTTAATCAAAATAAAATAGCATTTTCGAGGAAAATATACGATTTTATCCTCCAGTACGGCAAACTTATCTGATTTTCGAAAACGAATTAAAACCAGGCTTGGCGCCTGGGACCAGGCCTGGCGCCTGGCGCTAGCCATTGGCGCTAGTGTTGGTTCCTGGCGCCAATTAGCTAGGGTTTGCGCCAGCTCTGTTTTTTGTGCGTCAGACTCTGTTTTGATATTTTATCTTTTTTTGCTAATTTTCTCTATAAATAACATATTAAAAAATCCGTTTTCATTCACCAATTCTCATCATTCACGAGTTCTCATCTACAATCAGTTTTCATTCATCTCTTTCTCTAAACCTTGTTTTCGCATACAAAATTCCGCATTCGCAAGATCTAAAAGCATCTAGCCATATTCAAAGTTGTCTTTGCCCTAGACGTGAAAGGTTTAATTTCTGAGGGTTTGGTCCCAAATCTCTCTTTCGATTATTTAATTTAATTGTTTTGATCATTATTTTCCTTGAAGTTACTAACGTGTGTATTTATGTTATTAGAAAGAGGTACGAGGCATCAAATTAAGTGCTTTAATTGATTTATTGATATTATGATGTAGAAATCATGTTTAAATTGTTATTATGATATTCCTAGTATCATGTCTAGGGTAATTTTAATATTTAATATGATTGTTACGATGCTTCCCATATTCTTCCTAATGCTTATGATTGTTAGTATCATGTTAGGGTTAAAGATTTGATTTTTATTGCTTAGTGACATGCTAGGGTTTGTTACTAATCTTGTTAGTATCATGCCTAGGATCTAGCAATTATTATGCTTTAATATTAACATGAACATGATTATGATTATAATTGTTATGATTTATGATGATTATGAATATTGTTATTATAATTTTATGATGATTATTTGAAGACGATTATTTTTATGATTATTATTTTTTTATGATTATAATCTTATTGACATGATATTTATTATTTATTATGTTGCTTGATATTTTTTATTGCTTGATCACACCTTTTATGCATGTTTAAAGGAAATTTGGTACTTGTAATCACGCTTATATAAGATAATTAATAATCTTGTTAGGGTTAATGTGATTATAATTTCAAGTGATCGCCAATAATAGATTTATTTGTGCATTAAATTCAACCAACATAGATAAACAGGTTTAGGGTTAATCCTATTGATTGCATGTTAATTAAAAAGCGCACATGAATACGATCATAATAAAGTAGAGGCCTATTATTAGGGCAGGTTCAATCTCTTTTAGGTTGGATTTGTACCTTCATCCCCGAACCCTTATTTGGTTCTAGACCTTAAGGAGTTGACGATCTCTTGGATCGTTAAGGGGTGTAACCTTCATCCTGTGAACGGTTTACAAGTTCCTAAAACTTGTTGGCGACTCTTTTGCTCTATATTCTTCCCTTTTGGACACCACCGTACTTTAGTGTATGATCACAGTGGGGTTCAAGCTAGGGGTTTAACGCTTGAAATTTATTCCCTACACTAACCATGGCTCTAGCTCTCTAAAGTTCAGGATATGGGTTAGTCAAAGACGGTCCATGGTCATGAGTCCAGATGCACCGCGCGGAAGCCTTACCTTTGGAAGGGTTGGCGCTTGTGGATGGGACCCCGCGAGTTAAACTCGCTTCCATGGTTTGGTGAATTCAACATTCTCGGATGTACCCTTTATTGCTTAGAGCGTTCAATCAGATAGATGTAGCATGAATTCCCAGAGGGTTATGTCCATATGTAGAACACATATGGGTTTCAGAAAAATGAGAAAAACTCAATCAGGAAGTAGAATCGAGCCAACAGTGCTAAAACTAGTTTAAACAAGAAGGCATATTTCTGGCTCGGTATTGGAAGAACACGGCGCTAGACAACATAGTTCGTCGCCAAAATATAAGCTCTGTCGCCAGGCGATAGAGCCATATCATCGGCGACATGCTCTATTTTCTAGAATAGAGTTTAAGCTAGGGATAATGCTTGAAATATTCTCTACAAGAACCAAGACTAGAAGTTCGGGGATGAAAGTACAAATCAAATCTAAAGGAGAAAGAATCTGCCTTAATAATATGCCTCTACTTTATTCTTCTCGTATTTATGTGCGCTTTCTGACTAACATGCAATCATTAGGTTAACCCTAAACCTATTTATCTATGTTGGTTGAATATTAATACACAAACAAATCTATTATTGGAGATCACTTGAATTATAATCAAATTAACACTAAACAAGATTATTAATCATCTTATTAAGCGTGATTACAAGTACAAATTCCCTTTAAACATGCATAAAAGGTGTGATCAAGAATTAACGATAAATATATATCAAGCAACATAATAATAACAATAATTAAAAGCATAAAAAATAATAACTTTAATCGTCATCAAAATAATAATAATCATAATTAACATAATCATGTTCATGTTAAAAACAAAGCATAATAATAGCAAGATCCTAGGCATGATACTAATAAGATTAATAACAAACCCTAGCATGCTACTAAACAATAAAAATTAAAGGTTTATCCCTAACATGATACTAACATGATACTAGGAAGTATCCTAACATGATACTAGGAATCAAAATAACAACCTAAGCATGATTTCTATATCATAATATCAATTAAAACAATTAAAGCACTTACTTGGATGCCTCGTACCTCTTTCAAATAACAAAATACACACGTTAGTAAATTCAAGGAAAATATAAAATCAAAGCATTAAATTAAATAATTGAAGAGAGATTTGGGACCAAACCCTCAAAAATATCAATCCTTTCACGTCTAGGGCGAAGGCAACTTCGAACTTGGCTTGACGTGTCTAGATCTTGTGAATGCGGAATTTTGTTTGTAAAAAGTTGGTTTAGAAAGAGAGAGAGAGAATCAAAAATTTCTTGATGAGAGTTGGTGAGAATTGATGATTAAAAACGAAGGTCTAAGGACCCTATTTATAATGAAATAGTCCGGAATTGATAAAAAGAATCTGAGTTCGAAAAGGAATTAAACACACCTCTGTCGCCAACAACAGGACTTGTCGCCGCGCGACAGGGTATGTCGCTAGGCGACAGCCTGACGTTCGGCGCTGCAGGAGATTTTTCCACACGTTTTCTATTTTTTGATAAAATTAAGTCGTAAAAGTCCGTACGAGGGGTAAAATCGTAATTTCATATAAAACACTTCTTTTATTCCAAATAAAACTTAATTTATCAACCCTAATCCCATTAGGATTAAAAAAATATTCTAGAAGATTCTAGAAGACTATAATCAATCCTAATTGCATTAGAAATGATAATTTATAATAGGCCCTCCTCTAGATCAGTGGGCCGCATATAAAGATCAAACCAGGTCCAGTTTAGTAATTTAGCCATAACTTCCTCATTATTCATCGGAATTAGGCTTATAATACAACGTTGGAAAGCTCTTTTCGAGCCTTATCCAACTACACTATTATTGGACCCTTATTATGGACCAAACTAAAATGGATTGGCTAATTTCATAAAATAGAGTAGATTTTTGAAAACAGAAAGAGGAGATATTTTAATAAAAACATCCTCATCACTAGATTTTTCACACTTTCACCTCGTTCGGTAATCAAATGACATGAAAGGTATTCATCACTGGGTTTGGTTTTGGGGAGACACAAATGGGTGTCTACAGCGTTGGAATCATTAATACTCACCCAAACTAGTCT
The DNA here is from genome assembly GCF_001683475.1 of Chenopodium quinoa. NCBI lineage: Eukaryota > Viridiplantae > Streptophyta > Magnoliopsida > Caryophyllales > Amaranthaceae > Chenopodium > Chenopodium quinoa. The sequence goes on along the minus strand of NW_018744821.1, from coordinate 1,798,716 downwards.
TTCTCTCTCTAAAATTGGGAGCATCTCTCACTAGAAAGTGAGTCTTCCTAGCTCAGCTAGGGTTCTTCATTCTCCTTCAAGGAGCTACGTGCATGCTTGATTTTTCTTCCTCAAATCTATCCGTCGTTCTGCTATTCGAGGTGGGAAGGGATTTAATTTGATTGCTTGTGTCTTTGGTTTTCCTAAACATCTTTGTCTTTTCTCAAGAAGTTTAGCTACTGGCATTAATTCCTTTCTCGTTTTCCATAAAAGGTCTCAACCTTTTATCAGCCATTTTATTCTTCCAACATTGCAGAAAACCCTTTGGTTTCCACAACCAATACAAATCGAGCAGTAATTGCTCTTTTTCTCCCACTTGTGCAGCCAATTATAGCTAGAGGAGGCTATTCAATTTGAGGTTTAATTTCTCCAATGTTTGTTTACCATGCGTGGTATGGTTTAATCTCCCAAGAACACAAGTTTTTCTATAAATGCAAGGAGCCTCAGATATGTAACTTCACTTCTATCTACTCTTCTCATTCTCTCTTCTTGTCTTTTCCTCTCCTGCTTTAAAAGTAACTGGAAAGCCTGACTTAGATGCGCCTAATTTAAATGCCTGTGGTGATTCCAGTTGCAATGTTACTGGTCCATCATTAACCTTATTGACCTAAACATCTTCTATCTTATCCAATTTTATAACTAAACTTAAAAGTAACTGGAAAGCCTTACTTAGATGCGCCTAATTTAGATGCCTGTGGTGATTCCAGTTGCAATGTTACTGGTCCATCGTTAACCAGATTGACCTAAACATATTCTATCTTATCCAATTTTATTCTTCATGTCTTCATCATGAGTAATGATGAAAACCCTAATAATGATCAGCAGGAGGTCCCTAATATCCAAGATCTGCGAGGGGGACCCCTTATTCCCACCCCAGCAGATTTTAGTCTTAATAATGTGGTTATTAATTTCAGCTCAAGTGTTATAGGGCTTTCCATTGGTCCTCACCCCCTTCCGTTAACCTGATTGCATTTTATGAAAAACTTCATAGAATAAAATGATGTCAGACTCAGATATTTACTCGTTGGATAATGAAAGGGGAGATAAGGGCCCATAGGTCGGGGCCATACTTTTTGTTTAAATGCAGGAACCCTCAAGATCAAGAGAGCCTTGTGAGGGCCAGTACGACTATTTTTGATGGAAGAATCATCAATTTTAGAAGGTACCAAGTAGATTACGTACCACACCAAATGAGCTTTACTCTCACGAGAGTATGGGTGCGAGTACACGGTCTACCATTAGCCTACCTCATTGTAGGTTGGGCTAGGAAAATATTTTGACACGTGGGATATATTGAAGAAATAGATCATTAAGGTGATGACCTCCCTACGCATGTGGAGTTGAGAGCTCGCATCTTAATAGACATGTCCATTCCGCTCATACCGGGATGTTTTATTCCCTAAGAGGGAAACAAAGTAATTTGGGTATATTTAAGGTATGATGGTACTACAAATCGTGTGGGAGGGTAGGTCATTCAACCACTCGGTGCAAGCTTCATGCAATTGTCGCAAGGCGAAGGGTTAGACGCAGATTGGACGAGGTGGAAGTGGATGGGATACGGGTTCTTTATGGACCTGCTGAGTATCCCTTTATTCAAACTTTATTCGTAGTTTGCTTGACTGGTATAGGTTTCTTAACTCCGGCATTGATCTTCAGCAGTATGAGATACTGGAGGATTCTCCTTTGTACAGGAGAGTGCCCCGAGAGAATGTGGGATTCGATGAAGATCATCCCTTTGATGACCCTTTATCTTCTCAAGACAGCGACGGGAGCGAGCAATTTCACACGGGTGAAGAGGATTTATCTAACGAGGACTCGGAGGTGGTTGAAATGGAGCTAGAGCCGGTGAAGCCGAATCTGGTTCTATCTCTTGGTAGGCTTTTGGGGTTAAGCGGAGTCCCTTACGCTGAATTTGTACGAGAAAGGCCACCAAATCCTATCCCGAGTAACCCTATTAGGGGTCAGTTCCAATTTTTTGCTCAAGAACATGATCGTTTTGTGGATGATGAGGCTACTGAATGTATAGGGGGGTGGTTAAGCTCGATTAGGCTCGTGGCAGCTAGGGTAAAGGTGGCGCAACCATATAACAATATGGCTCCTCCACCTAGGCCGTTGTTTAGAGGCACGAAGTTGGGGAGTCATCTTCGGCCCAACAAATGAATATGCAGGGAGGAGGGCCTGGTACTCTACTTCACTCATTGGGTATCTCTGATTGGACTGCGTCACTTGCTGATTTTGAAAGGAACAGGGACAATTTTTTTGAAAATACAGCAAGTCATGACAGGGGTATAGCGTTTCCAGTGGGGGGTTATACGTAACAGTGGCTAGAAAATACTTCGATTATGGAAACAAGAAGGGACAAGGATGAGGAGCAGCTCGCAAATGAGGATTATGCTTGTATTTTGGAAGCAAGCACAATCTTGTCTTTGGGTATCCGGAATGTGAAAGGCTAAAGTCGTATCACCTAATCAAAAGTAATTCCTAAAACCACTAACTAAATATAGATAGGGAAGTAGGGTCGAACCACAGGGAAACAAGTCAATTTATTTCTAATTAATTAAAAGCAATCTAAATTATCAAGTAACAAATTGTTTTAAATAAAATGCTATACTACGAAGAATATGAGTAGGGAGAATAAAATAGGAGCGAGGAATCAAATATTAAAAGGCCTAGGGCATAGGTTCACCAATAAACAATATTCCAGGGTAAAACATAACAATCAATCATCAATTAATCAGATCATATAGGGCTTTCGCTACGTATTACAATCACAGAGTTAATTTACCGGTATTAAATGTCATCTCTCGACCTAACCATTTACAAAGGCTGCCTATTGAAACTAAGCTTAAACATCAATTCTCATCTCTCGAATCTCGAATCAATATTGCTAAACTCATACAATTAACCAAGCCTAATCTAATTGCATAGTATTAAATCAATCAATAGGAAATTAATTAAGCATTGACAATCAATAATCATAAATTACCCCTTCATATTATTTATTGGATCCCCACAAACCTTAGAAGGGAAATTACTCAGACATAATTAAGTCTAAACTAAACAAAGCAATTAAGCAAGTCATAAAGGAATGAAAGAATAAAATTCCTGAAATTAATAAAGAAGAAATCGTCACCAAAATTGATGGAACTACAAAGTTGAGTCAAGAACAAGAGTAAAGTTCAGAGAAATCTAGAAAGAGAAAATAATCTAAGTAGAGAGAGACAGTCTAAGAAAAGAGGTACTAAGCAAAAGCATTAAAATTGTACTTAAACAACAATCTCAAATTACTCCTAATTAGAAACTAAGAAATCGCCGAAGAAGTCTCCCCAGAATCACGCGCCCGATCGGGCCCGCCTTTTTCTTCGCACACCCTTCAGAACTGCCGCGCCCGATCGAGCCAATGCTCACCCAATCGGGCCTGGCTTCTCCCTGAAGCTTGGAACTTCGATTGGGCTTTCTTCTTAGCCCAATCCGAATATCCACCTAGGGTCTTGAATACTCGGTCCAACGCTCGTATTCCAAAAGTCGAGCCCTTAATCACCGGCTTGATGACTCTAACCGGCCTTGGGCTTTAAAAACGGTCGTGCTCATCCAATGTCCGTAGTTGCTACATGAAAACCCGGGAAAATGCTCCTAAAGTGCAATTTCATACAAAACTCAACCAAAACTACGAAAACACTAGAAAACACCAATTAGTAATAAAAGTGGATCTAAAGAGTCAAAAACACTACTAATTATGACCAAGGGACGGGGGTAAAATACTATATAAACTAGACACATCAGAATGCAAGGAGGGACGAAATTCGATCTATCCATCGCACATTCAGAGGCACATCTCTTCCCTTCCTTAAGCTTTCTTCTGCAGATTTGGCGGGGCTCCCAAAACTCCCTCTCACGGAGTTTGATCCACCTAACACTCCGGTATCACATTTGAGTTTGTTTAATTTCACTGATTTATTTAATTATGATGACAGTGCTAATGATAGGAAGCGCATAAGGGAGGCGATTGGGCACTATCCGCTTTCTTGTGATGGAGAATCAATTAGGTTCAGCAAATCCGACTTTGAGTAGGTCAAATGGAAAAGGCTTAAGAGGCTCCATAGGTGGTCCGAAAAGGGTGGTTTCACTATTTGGCTCAAGGATGACAAAGGGGGAAACAAGTTTGCTTCAAAGGCCATCTATGATCCCGATATGGCAAGGGCATTTGGGGTGGATATCGACGGTGATATCCGAATGAGGGGCAAGAACAAGCGGCCCCAAGACATCTTATCTTATTTATCCGAGTCCTACAAAAGACAAAAGAGTGAGGAAGTAACATTGGCTTTCCCTCTGGAGATAAGGGATGACATGCATATTTATCTACAATTATCTATTCTTGACTCGGTTAGATCTTCTTCAAAGGGTGAGGAGGCTGTACCAGATCAGCCCCCGAAGAAGATATGAAGGTTGTGGCTTGGAATTGTAGGGGTTTAAATGACCCACACTCTCTTACAATTCCCTAATTAGTGTGGCTCTATCGTTCAAAGTTACCTTTATTTATGTTTATTTTAGAAACAAAAATGGATTTTGTTGAAGCGGCTTCATGTAATACCCTGTATTTTTAAACCCGTTTAATGAAATATTAATTTTTTTTAACTTGAATACATCATAGTTTATTAATAATACATATTATTATGCTTTAAAGTGACTCAAAAGAATTTTATTTAGTTTTATTTACGAAAATTATATGGTTAAATTTTTTTTTTTTATAAAAGATTTTGATATGCAAGCCGGGAATTTAGTATCCAAATATATGATTTTTCTACTTTGAGTATTTTTGCTCCAAGCCAAAGGACCTAAGTCCATTTCTTACTCCTAAAGCATGACCAAACTCACAAACTTCATTTACAAGGTTGAATACTTGACCTCCAAGTTGTTGACATCATACATGATGTCAATAGCATGACCTCAAAAACATCCTCTACAAGCTTGAATACTTGACCCCCAAGTTCTCAAACTCTATAAATAGAACCAAAGTTCAGCCATTTTAATCCAAAAGTCTCTAGCCTTCTTAAAGCTTCATCCTTCTTTTATTCTTTCTTCCTCCCATTTTCGTACTACTTCACTCCGTATATGTCCCAGGCAATTTTTCAACCACTTATGACCATTTTTATCATTTTTCTATTTGAGACAAAGTTGTTCCTCTCAAAAAATACTTGAGTTTAGGCTCAAGAATCACCCAATACAGAGTTATATACTATGAGATATGGCTTCTGCAAGATCTGACTCCTTTTAAACGTGAACCTTCCCGTGAGCTTTGCTACTTTATATTGTTTTGCGGTTAGTCTTTCAAAATTAATATCTATTTTCAATTTATGATTTTTTGTAAGGTTTCATATTTGATTCTTATTTAAAATACTCCATATAATGTTTATTTAGGAGATAGTTCGTGGTTGTAAATCTAGGTAGAATAGTTGTAAAGATCAAGGTACGTACTTGTGGCTAGATCTTTAAATATGTGATTTTATATAAATGTGCTTTGTGTTTTAAATGATTGAATTATGTTTGAATGTTGATCAAGGATTTATGGATGTTTATGAAATAAATATTGTGAAATGTTTTATTGTTTGATCTTTAGAAATAATTTAAATGTTCTAGAAGGTTGTTTATACACATACTTGAATTCAAAATTCATTTTAAAGAACAAACGTGTTGAAATCCCATACATGGGAATTGGAAGGTTGATTTATCAAAGATATATATTGGATTTTTATGACTCCCACTATGTGGAGATAAAATTGAAGACTACGGACTATGTATGACCTAGTCTTTCCCCTTGATAGCACTATGTAAGGAATTACTAGTTTGGGGGGTGTGCACACTTAGGTGGAAAAATGGTTTACGAAAATATTGATCTTCCATTTCTATTTTGGGAAATTCGTTGGTTTTAAAATGTTGAAAATTTTTGGAATGTTTCTAAACATTTCTTAATGTGAAGTTTCTATTTATGGAAGGTTTGAATAAATGCTATTTATAAATGCTAAATCTTACAAAAGCATGTTTACTTAAATAACTTGATTTTACGTATCTAGCATTGGTATGTACTTACGTTTTTCTAATATGTATTTCTCTTTTGTTTTGGCTTGGCCCTACTTATCATTATGATAAGTAGGTAGGTGATGATGACTCGACGTGATCTAAATGTGGCATTGGGGATGAAGGGAGATAATCATGTAGTCTAGGTTTCATCGTTGACGTTATGTATGTACAATTTTCATATGGTTCAATTTTGAAAGATATTATTACTATTATTATCAAAATATAAAAGTTAAGTATGTATTTTCTCCGCTGCAAGTGTCTGTTTTGAAAAGCCTTACGTAATCACGTGGCAGTAATGCTATAAAGTTACTCTCTTAATCAGGTTTTGTAATCATTATTGAGAGTAATTCGGGGGTGTTACACTTCAGTTCTAGGTGTTTTGGCTCCTACATCCACTTTTGGTTGGGACTCGGATGGGAGTAGTGAGGGGTTATTAGTCTTAAGTTGGTCTAATGATGTAGTGGATTGTTTGTACTCCTCCAAAAACTTTATCCTTTGTAAGATATCTAAATCTAATGGAAGTTTTAAGTATGTCCTCTTTCTTTATGGCGAGCCTCAAGTTGAAAATAGGAAGTTATTTTGGGAACAACTACAATGGTTCTTAAATGAGTTCAAAAATGTGCTAGTGATAGGAGATTTCAATCAGGTTGAAAGTGGAAGTGACAAGCTAGGGGATTAGGTCCTAATTAGAGGGCTTGATGCCTTTCTTGATTGGAGGTTTAATAGCAATATCTCGGAGGTGCCTTTCTTGGGGACAAGGTTCAATTGGAGCAACAAAAGGGAGGGCAATGGTCTCATTCTTGAAAGGTTGGATAGGGCTTACATCACAGAGGATTGGTTCCAACATTCCCCGGATGGGAAAGTAGTCCTTGAACCTATTATTTGCTCAGATCATGCAGCTATTACTTATCATTCTCAAGTCATAGAGGCCATCTCTAATAGGCCTTATCAACTTGAGAATTGATTCCTTAATTTCCCGAAAGTTAGAGAAATTGTGACCTCGGAGTGGAATGAAAGAGTTCAAGGTTCCACCATGTTTCAGTTCTCGAGGAAACTTAGTAGCTTGAGAAATCGGCTTTAGTACTGATTCTTAGAAAATAAAAAGACATGGGGAATAAATTTGAGAAAAGTTACTAAGGATTTACAGAGCATGGCCTCGGATATTAGGTCAATTCAGGATCAGATAGGTTCAACTACATTCGTCAGGTAAATCTTATTGTGCCGGAAAGTCAGCTAAGTTTCAGTTTTTGGAGGCAACGAATGAAGGCAAACTGGGTTAGGATGGGGGATCTTCCAACCTCCACGATGTATAGGAAAGTTAAGCAACGACAAGCCTACAATGAAATTGTGTCACTAAGGAATGAGAGTGATGACTGGGTGGAGGGGCAAGTGGAGAAAGAGGATGTGATTCTATCTTCAGTGAAAGAGGTTTTTAACCTAGTCCACCCTGAGGGTCACGGGGAGGATATTGATCTCCTCCTTCGATAGCTAGACATTCCCCAAATCTCGAGGGATGATAGGATGGTTCTGGATAGACCATTCACCACGGCAGAAATTAAAAAGGCTATGTTTAGCATGCATTGTTCAAAGTCCCCAGGGCGGATGGGTTTACAGTAAACTTTTTCAAGGTCTATTGGAAAGAGGTAGGAGAGCTAGTGGTGGATAGTGTGCAGCAATTTCTGAGGACATGGAACATGCTCAAAGTATGGAGCCAATCTCTTTTGGTTCTGATCCCTAAGGTCAAGGTTCCCGAAATTGCAAGTCATTTTAGACACATTAGTTTATGCAACACGGTTTATAAATGCATCTCCAAGTGTTTAGTCAACAGGTTAAAGAGTATTCTCCCAAGCCTCATATGCGAAAATCAACATGCTTTCATCCCAGGTAGGTACATGTAGGATAAAATTTTGTTGAGTCATGAGCTTATGCATCTGATCAACTCAAAGAAAGGTTCGAATTTCACTGCGGTTAAGATTGACATGTCAAAGGCCTACGATACAGTGGACTGGCTCTTTCTTCTAAAGGTCTTACAGGCGTATGGGTTTTCCAACTACTGGATTAGAATGATATTGCAGTGTACTTCGACTGTAAGCTTCAAGGCAGTCATCAATAGAAGAACTTTGGAGCATTTTACGCCAAGGTGTGTTCTAAGGTAAAGGGACCCTTTTTCTCCTTTCCTCTTCATTCTTGGTATAGATATTCTTTCAATAATGCTATCGTTGGCGGAGGATATCAATTAATTCAAAGGTTTGAGAGTTTCGAGAAGGTCCCTCTCTATCTCTCATCTTTTCTTCGCTGATGATGCTTTGTTATTCTTTAAGGCAGATGAGGGGGCATGCTTATGTATTAAGGACATTCCCCTGAGATTTGGTAAAGCCTCGGGACAACAGTTAAATCTTCAGAAATCCTTTGTTAAGTTCTCCCCCGGTTTTGACAACAACAAAAGGGTGGTGCTAAAGAGTATTCTCTCTATGCCGGAGACTAATAACACGGGCACACATCTAGGGGCCCTAATTGATACACAGGGAAAGAAGAGTTTAGCTTTCCAATTCTTGGTTGATAAAGTGTCAGATAGGGTGGTCTCATGGGCTTCTCTCAATCTTTCACAAGCGGCAAAGTTAGTTCTTATCAACATGGTACTTGTTAGCATCTCGGCACATGTTATGAAATGCCTTAGGCTTCCCCTAGGCATTTCAAACAATATTGATTCTCTAATCACAAGATTTTGGTGGTCTAACAAAGGTTGTAAAGGTATGCACTGGGTGAGTAGGGATATTGTCCAAATCCCTATGAGCATGGGGGATCTGGGGATTAGAGGCACCTTAGTCCTCAATGATGCACTCCTTTTCAAGCAATCATCAAGGGTGCATCTCAACCCTCAACTTCTTCTTTCAAGAGTGCATGGAAGGTTACAATCTAGTGGTGTGTGAAATATGGGGAGGGCTTATGTAAGGTTGGGAAATCCTTCTTTGGGTAGATCAAGTCTTCAAGCAGTTTTCATGGTCTTTAGGGACGGGTTTGCATGGAAAATTGGGAATGGGAAACAGGTTAAAGCTATTAGTATGCCCTGGGTGAAAGGAGAGGTTCCAATGGTAAATTTTAATCAAACATTGGGAGCAGCTCTAAGGTGGAAGGTGGAAGATTTTATTAATCAGAATACAAGAACTTGGGATGCGGGAATAATAAGGAGCTATTTTGATTGGGATAGTGCAAAGTCTATCCTGGCTATGGAACTACCACATAAAGGAGATGACGATTTCACCTATTAGAAATTCCACCCGTAAGGGAGGTAAACGATTAAAACAGGGTACTACTATCTCTTGAAGGATGCGAGCTTAGATCACTCCTTCTTTTCATCCACCGACTAAGAGTTTATAAAACTGATATGGAGAATAGACATTCAACCAAAATGGAAACTCTTCCTATGGAGACTTTTCCATGACAGTATTGCGGTCAAGGTAAACCTAGCAAGAAGGGGCTTACATGTCGATGAAATTTGCGATTACTGTGGTTCAGATCCGAAAGATAGCCAACATCTTTTCCGTTATTGTTCTCTGGAAAGGGAAGTTTGGGGTATTTCCCCCCTTTCTATTATCCATGATCATACTAGTCCTGTTTCTCTGAGGAAGTGGATCCAGAGCTATATCTTGATTTTTCATAGCGAGGATGGTAAGTATGGTACCCGTCATGCTTTGTTTATTGCAACACTATGGGGCCTATGGAAATCAAGGAATGCTAGGTGTTTCAAGAATGCTAGTGTGGTGGCTGAATTCACAAACCAAGATATGCAAGACCACGAGGTCTTCATCCATAAATGTAGTCAAGACAACCCTAATCGGGAGTTAAGGAGAATTGATCATGTCATTCCTATAGGGTTCAATTATGTGCAGCTGGGAAGAGACCAGAATGGCTTTGACGACTTCATTTTGGAAGCTGACGGTTCATGGGATAAAGGGACTTCGAGGGCAGGGGTTAGTTGGGCAGTAGTTGGAACAATGCGACAAATAGGTTGGTTGAAGGAGGAAAGTGTGGAGCGGCCTCATTAGCAATATAGTGTGAAGCATGGGCTGCCTTAAAGCGATGAAATGGGCAAGAGCACAAGGGAAGCAAGGTATCCTTCTGCTCTCTAACTCTATCTCCCTACTTAACAACCTACAAGATAAACTTGGAAAGGATGTTTCGATCACCTGGTTTATTAAGGAAATTAGGGAGGTGGGAGCCACTTTCATGAGATGTGCAATTTTAAAGGTGCCAAGAGAATACGTTAAACGGGCTAACGACATGGCCAGGAGATGTCGTCTTACTTTGTCTATTTTTGCTTAGTTGTTTGTTCCTTTGCTATTGTCAAAAAAAAAAAAAAAAAAAAAAAAAAAAAAAAAAACGTGTTGTGCATTTTGCATTTGCTACACTTTTTGAATTTAAATGATGGTCTTAAACTTCCCTTATAACAAAAATAAATAGGAAAAATTGCCCGCAATAATCCGACCTTTTGCCCGTCCGCTGTAAATAATCCCACCTTTACCCCCCAATCATTTTTATTGGTCCCTACAGGTTACCTTACCTATTGTAGCTGGTTTTAGGGTGACTGGCTTCCAACGGTTATAATCCTTTTAATTTCCCTTTGAAAAATTGCCAGCTCCTCAATTTTGTTTTCTTTTTCTTCTTCGTTCTCTGTTTTAAAACAAGACCTCCCCTTCTACTCTGATTTTCCTCTCTGAATTCACTTTGTTCTTAGTAAAATCTGTCGAAATGGCTAGTAGGAGGCATAATGGGTCAAGTAGTTCAACTTCGTCAAGGAATTTTGGCTTGGTTTCCCCAAAATTGAAGTGCATGTGTGGCTTGGAAGCAATTACTCGTACGGTTAAGAATGGTGAGAACGTGGGGTTGAAGTTCCATGGATGCCCTAGATGTCCTGTAAGTTCCATGTGTAGTGCGAAATTATATGTATTTGATTAATTAAGGTTAATTAAGATAATTAAATTGGGCACTTGAAAACTAGCATTTTAAATCTAATTGAATTGGGGTTTTTTTTTCATTTTTTTGCAGGATGGTGATTGTGGCTTCTTTGAGTGGGCTAATGTTTACCCTAAAGATGTTGATGACCTACAATTACAAGTGTTTGAAAGAGATACTCTAGTTGCTGAAAAGGAAATGGAGATTGATTTCCTTAAAGAACAACCGAAGATGGTTGAGAAGAAACTGGGAAATAATGAGGATGAGTTGGATGACACCAAAATGGAGCTTTGCCACACTCGAATTGAACTGATGAAGGCTACAGGGAACGAAAAGAATTTTTCCATTGCTTTGTTGGTTTCATGGATTTTCTTTGCTTTCATGATAGTGATTTTGAAGGCATGACTGTGATGTATTTCAAATGATTGTAGGTAGTTAAACTAAGTTAAGTTAGTTTAGTTTGGTGTAGTAACGTGTTGTGGTCATTTGTGACATGTATTGAGCAAAGACCTACTTGTTATGTAATGAGCAATACATTGATGATTTAATGAAAGTTATTTTGACAATGGTTTGCACAATACCTGACATTCACCCATTTTTCATAATCACATAGTTGCATAAGTTCAACAAAAGATGGTGACATTGTTTTGCCTAACAGTCATGATCAAAATGAATTGGGTGTAATTGCTGTAGGACTTACCACCCCCAACATGATCAAAAGACAGTATCCAAAAGCTTTACATAAACATAGTTAAGTCTAATACATAAGCCTTAAAAGTGACATGAAACTATTGAGTTGGTCCTTGCAAAGTGGAGGTTTGGCTTGATTGACTGCACTAAAACCATTCCATGGCTGATCTTGTCCTTCTTTGATTACCAAGGGTCTGCAAACACATATACAAGACAGAGCTTCATTAGGTGTTTGGCTAATTAACATTGAACCATGTTATTTTGACAATGTACAACAACTCACACTAGTGTGGGCTGTTCCATCAGTTGCAATGTACACACCTGCACCATGTGGAATCTGCAAAAACCACATAAAATACAAGGACATAAGCACACAACATAAACAGCTTAAGGCTCTAATTGAGGGATGTATAAGTACAAAAAAGTACCTGGTTCCTTCCCCTGCCCCTTGAGCCACCCCTTGCCCTTCCCCTGGTCCCACTTCCAGTACCCCTGTACCCACTTGCACCACCTCTGCTGGAGCCTACAGCACTTGAAACACCACTCCCAGCAGCAACTCCCCTCCCAACATCAACCCCTCTACCAGCAGCAGTAGCCCTTCTCCCACTAGCAACAAAACCTCTCCCAGCACCATCTCCTCTACCCCTTCCACCCCTAGAGCCCCTACCCACATTTATCATTCTCCCTCCTCTACCAAGTATGGTGGGTTGAGCTGTTTGGTTATAGAGACTTGTATTTGGTCCTTGGGGTGCAGATGGCACATCCTGACTAGCTTGTGTAGATGGCACAGCAGGACTAGCTGTTGAGGGCTGAGTTGCTGGTGTAGCATCCTTTTGAGGCCTTCCTCTAGACCTTTTTGGAGCAGGTTCAGCTGGCTGCACATTGTCCTTGTTAGGGAACTTTATTTTATTATGACCCTTAAGCTGGCAGAGTGAGCATGTCATTTCAATTCCTGTTCTGCTCAATGTACCAGATTTCTTAGGGTTCTCATGGGGGTCTTTGATTCGATTTTTCCTTGATCTCCCTGGACCAATTTTGATTGATGGTGGAGCAATAGATTGGGACACTTTTGGCCAGTGTCTTTCACCTTGAATTGGGGGAATTGAGCCTGCCATACACAAGTAACATGTCACAAATACACATACACTCAGTTTTACTAGACAATTGGTGAAATGGATAAGTTATTGTACCTACATAAACTGACATGTAAGTGTCTTTGAAGTATGATGAGTCTACATACAACTCAGGCTCCTTTCCCACAAAATAGATGCAGGCAACTGCATGACAGCATGGGATGCCAGTCATGTCCCATTTTCTACAAGTACAGCTCCTTTCTTCCAGCTTCACCACCTACTGATCCAATATGCAGCTAACATTGAAAAGATTTTCAGAAGAAGGATATACTTCACAGTCAGTAGCCTTTGTCTTCTCAAAATCCAACTTGGATTGAATCCTTAGACAGAGCACACCAGTAGCTTTCATCATGGTTTTCCTTTTTACTACCAACCTCTGCATCAATGAAGTTCTAATTTCTTCTAACATGTATAGCAAGTGTTTGGTCCTTGCTTGAATGATGAAAACATTGAATGTCTCTGCAATGTGGGAAGTTATTGCATTTGTTTTGATTGCGGGATTGAGGAAAGCTTTGCAAAACAACTTTGGCCTATGCAGCTTGAAGTCATTGGCAGCATCAACATTGAGAGAAGTAAGCTTAGTCATGTTCTCTTCATAATCAGCCTCATTATAGCTCTTTGCAATAGCCTAGAACAACAACTTCTCATCTCCTCTATATTTCTTGTGCCAGTGAGCAAATATATGTCTGGCACAGTGTCTATGTTCTGCCCTAGGTAGGACAGTTGAGACACTACTCACAATACTCTGAATTTGCAACAACCAAAAAAAAAAGGAAAAGTAAGCACACAACATCTACTGGCCTATGTGCTCAATTTAACAATAAAGGAGTGCAAAGTTAAGTCCATACCACATGCTCATCTGAAATGATTGAGATGACTTCCCCTTCTCCATGACTCAGGCACATTGCTAGCTTCCTAAAGAACCACTCCCAAGAGGAGTTATTCTCTCCTTCAACTATTGCCCAGCTGACAGGGAACATTTGGTCATTGTTATCCCTTCCCACAGCAACCAACAGCTGACCCCCTAAGAAAGTCTTCAAGAAGCATGCATCTACTGCCAATACTTTCCTACAACCTTCTATCCACCCATTTTTAATCCCCTCAAAGCAAATGAACAACCTTTGGAATACAGGTTGGTCTCCTTGTTTTGCTGAATTAGTTACAAGCTCAATCTCTGTCCCTGGGCTGCTGTTTTCAATCTCTTTCAAGTACCCTGCAAGATTGTTGTAGTGGTCATGCATTGACCCATGTAACAACCTATGAGCATTGTACTTCACCTTATAGGCAAAGTCTATGGTCACCAACATCTTGTAAGCTTTCCTTATACACTCTTGAATCTCCTTTGCAGGCCAATGTGGCCTGGATTTGAAGACATCCAGGAATTGCTTTGCAACCCAACTAGATTTAAGCTGCCTGTTTCTCTTCATATTTCTCTGACAGGTATGTTCCCCTTTGACTATCTTCACCACAATTGTTGCTCTTCTTGTATCCCAGGAAGCATACACATAAAAAGGACAGCTCTCTATGCACCTTACACCCAATCTTTGAGACCTTTGCTTGTTGCTCACAACAAATTAAAAGACACATATCTTCCTTGAAGAATTCCATACTTAGCTACTGCATCCTTGAAGTCCTCTATGTAGGCAAACTTCTGCCCAACCTTCCATATAAATGAGCTAAAGTTTGTATGCTTAGACACTAAAAGCCCTAACCTTCTTTTCCTCCCAGGAATCAACTCCTGTTCATCACCACTGTTGGGAGGGGTATGAATTTCTTCATCACTGTCTTCATAATCACTCTGAGCCCTAATAGCTGCACTTTCCCCACCCTTTGCCCTGTTCTCTGCAACTTCTTGTATGGTCAAACCCCTAGCAGCCTCCAATTGTATCTTCCTTGCAATGTCAACTAGCTGGGCAGTTGTATCCCTAACCCTCTGCCTAGCTATATTGTACTCCTCATCTCCACTATCAGACTGATATTGTAGATCTTCATCCAAGATCTCTTCATGTTCCCTCCAATACTCCTCCTCTATCTCCTCTAAAGCTTCAGACTCTAATTCTAAATCAAAACCATCAGCATCTGCTCCCTACTCCCCATCTGACTCCACATCCTCATCACTTTGCATTGTGTAAACCTCTTCAAAGAAAGGCTTTGAGATCACTCCCATGCCCTTGTCAACCAGTGGGTTGTATCGAGGGTCTTCATGGTCACTGTCAGTGCTAAAATCTGGAATCAGGTCATTAATTGGGATGGGGCTATCTGGCCTTGAATCTTCCCACTCATAGGAGTGTACTGGGTCAGCTTGTGTGTCTGAGGCTGCTATGGCAGCAGAGAGAGTGGGGAGAGGTGTTGCAGTTGATGAGCTAGGGTTTATAACATATTTAACTCTAAAAGACTTTGGTTGGATAAGGTGTTGGTGGGTGGAGTGGAAACAGATTGAGTGGGAGCATCTTTTTTTGACTCAACAGTGGGAGCATCTTTTTTTAACTCATCTGTTTTTGGCTTTAGTGAGTTGTCAGGGGCTTTTGGGAAGGTTCATTAATTGATAAAGGCTGTCTTTTCTTTCTTGAACTAGATCTAACTTGTGGTCCCCTATTTAATGGTAGTTTTTTTGCTCTCACTGTTTTGGGTTGATTCTTTTTGTTTGAAGCTGTAGCTCTGGGGGGAAGGCTATTGGGTCATTGTCATCATGCATAACAAATACCTCGACCCCCTGTTCTTCTCTGCAACTTCTATCATATCCCTCATACTTTGATCTTCTGTCACCTTCCTCGAACCATCCACCATACTCAACCCAGGAACCAAGTATAAAAACCCCTTTATTCTCCCATCATATCTGGCACAATTCATTACCAACCCAACCAAATAAAAGGAGCAAAGTTCATCAGGGTCTATACTAAAAGTTCTCATCTCCCCATTCCTATAACGCAATTGCCCATTGTTACCAAACTCAAACGCACCTCCATGCCACATTTTCAAGGTAATCTTACCCATACCTAAATTAACATGAACAACATTACAATCAACATACAACAACCACCAACAGCACACAATAAAAACCCACACTTTAAGAATCAAACACCACTAACATTAACAAACACATAAAGCGCAAATTTTAAGCCAACAAAACAACAATTCACAACCATAATGAACAAATACATTGCAATTACACCTAAAAATTCACCAATTTGCAGTTCAATTGATTAGGGTTCGAAATTCAGACGCAATGAATAGCAAATTACAGACAAAAGTTAGGGTATAGTAACTTACCTAAAATGGCAAAATTTAGGGTTTAGCTGTTAAAATTCCGCCAAAAATGGAAGCTTGAGACTTTACTGCAAGGTACGATAGTTGTTGAAGCTTCAATAATGGTTGTTGATCTACTTCAAACCCAATTTTGATTGCTCTGTATAAGAATATGAGGAAGGAGGGAGAAAGTTCAGAAATTACAGAGGGTGGGTGGGAGAGAGATGACCTGTCATGTTTAAGAGAGGGAAAATTAAATACCCAAGTCCACGTCACAAGTCTTTACCTTGTTAGCCGGTTTCATGTAAACTGGGACCAATAAAAAAGATCGGGGGGTAAAGGTGGGATTATTAAAAAATAATCCAAAGGTGGGATTATTTACAGCGGACGGGCAAAAGCTCGGATTATTGCGAGCAATTTTTCCAAATAAATAACAAAAAAAATAAATAAAAAGAAAAGAAAAAAAATGAGGGTCTTAAACTAATAATGGTAAACACTTTTATGTATCTACCTAACCACTTTTAAAATGGGACAATGGGTAATACCAAGTAAGAAAGTGTTAAGGGAATAATCGGTCGTTGGACAATCACCCTAAAACCAAACAATATTTCTACCTAAACCAACCTAAGACAAGTATAGGGTAAGTAAAGGATCGTATCCACAGGGAATGGATCAAGAACACCAAGAATATGAAACGGTTGTAAGCTAGCACAGTCACAAATTGGGGGTTTTGATTAAATAACTACTATGGAGACAAACACTATAGGGGAAATGGGAATCGACATCAACCAAACCAACGGATCAAAACAATAGGCAAGCATGAACACAAATTAGGTGATAGAAAAGACACTCAACATTGCCTTCTTTCGAAGCCACAACACTAAGCATTCCTAAACCAAACTCAACTAACAAGATAGGCCAACCAATTCTTAACAATTAGAAGTAGACTACTAACTCGGATTTGTCTTTCGACCGGTCCAAGCTAAGAAAGCATTAAGGCACAAGTAATCGGGATTTCTCGCCTAATTATTGCAACTAAAACTACTACTTCATCCTGTAGGGAATATTTCAAGCATCCCACACTTGAGCCCCACTCTGATCATACACTTAAGCATGGTGGCGTCCAAAGGGAAGAAGCTAGTGTAAAAGAGTCGTTAACAAGTTTAAGGAATTTGTAAACCGTTTACAGGGTGAAGGTTACACCCCTTCACGATCCATGAGATCGCTAACTCCATAGTGGTCTGGAATCATGACTGGATATTCGGGGATGAAGGTACAAATCCAACTTAAAAGAGATTCAAACTGCCCTAAAAATAGGCCTCTACTTTATTCTTCTCATATTCATGTGCGCTTTCTGACTACCATACAGTCAATAGGTTAACCTTAAACCTGTTTAATCTATGTTGGTTGAATATTAATGCACAAATAAATCTATTATTGGCGATCACTTGAATTATAATCATATTAGCCTAAACAAGATTATTAATTGTCTTATTAAGCGTGATTACAAATAAAAATTCCCTTTAAACATATATAAAAGACGTGATTAAGCAATAATGACAATATATCAAGCAACATAGTAATAACAACAACAATCATCATTGTAGTAATAATCTCATGTCTCATGAAAGCATAATTATATAACAAGATCCTAGGCATCATACTAACAAGATTAATAACAAATCCTAGCATGTCACTAAATAATAAAGATCAAAGCTTTAGCCCTAACATGATACTAACATGATAGAAGAAATCGGAAGCAACCTTAGCATGATACTAGAAACATACATGATATTAGAAATATTATTTAATACCCTAAACATGATACTAGGAATCATAAAGACATCCTAACATGATACTAGGAATTAAAATAATTAAAGCATGATTTCTATATCAAAAGAATAATTAAAGTAGTTACTTAGATGCCTCGTATCTCTTTCTAATAACAAAATACACGCGTTAGTAACTTCAAGGAAAATATTAAAATCAAACAATTGATTTAAATAATTGAAATAGGGATTTGGGACCAAACCCTCGGAAATTTTCAACCTTTCACGTCTAGGGCGAAGGCAACTTCAAACTTGGCTAGGTGTGTCTAAGACTCGTGAATGCGGAATTTTGTGAAAGGGAAGGTTAAGAAAGAGGGAGAAGAATAAGATTCTAGCTTTTAGAGAATTAAGGATGATTATATGATTGTCAATGAAGAAAAATGAGGAAATACGACCCCTAATTATAAGAAAATAGTCCAGAATCGATAGAAAAGAATCAGAACTTGAATCGAAATAAAACTGACCATATCGCCAGCGATAGAGCCCAGCGCAAAATGACAAGCATCACGCATGGCAAGAGGCTCTGTCGTTTGGCGACAGATATGTCGTTTGGCACTAATCAAAAGATAAAACGCCCTTTTGTACGGAATCCTCTTCTTAATATGACTAAGCAATAAAACTCCGTTTTAATTAATTTTAAATCAGATTTTATCATAATAAAATACTTGTTTTATTTCAAACCAAATTCATTATTTTTCCAAAAAGAATAATTATAAATCCTAACGCTATTAGAACTCAAAATAACCTTCTAAACTATTATAGAAGATTAGAATTAATCCTAATAATTTTTAATAACAATTAATGGGCCCTCCACTAGATCATTGGGCCATTGTAGGGAATATTTCAAGCATTCCACACTTGAGCCCACTATGACCATACATTTAAGCATGGTGGCGTCCAAAGGGAAGGAAGCTAGAGTAAAAGACTCGCCAACAAGTTTTAAGAACTTTTAAACCGTTCACAGGGTCAAGGTTACACCCCTTCACGGTCCATGAGATCGCTAATCCATAGTGGTCTGGAACCATGACTAGATATTCGGGGATGAAGGTACAAATCCAACCAAAAAGAGATTGAAACTGCCCTAAAAATAGGCCTCTACTTTATTCTTCTCATATTCATGTGCGCTTTCTGACTAACATGCAATCAATAGGTTAACCCTAAACCTGTTTAATCTATGTTGGTTGAATATTAATGCACAAACAAAACTATTATTGGCGATCACTTGAATTATAATCATATTAGCCTAAACAAGATTATTAATTATCTTATAAAGCGTGATTACAAGTACAAATTCCCTTTAATCCCTGCAAGAGAGGGCGTGATCAAGTAGTAACAATAATATCAAGCTACATAATCATGAAAACAATCATCATCATCATAATATTCTCAATCTCATTAAAGCATAATAATATTAGCAAGATCCTAGACATGATACTAACAAGATTAATAACAAATCCTAACATGTCACTAACCAATAAAGATCAAAGCTTTAGCCCTAACATGATACCAACATGATATTAGAAATAACAGGAAGCAACCTAAACATGATACTAGAAACATACATGATATTAGAAATATTAGTTATTACCCTAAATATGATACTAGGAATCATAAAGACATCCTAAACATGATTTCTATATCAAAAGAATAACAATTAAATTACTTACTTGGATGCCTCGTATCTCTTCCTAATAACAAAATACACGTGTTAGTAACTTCAAGGAAAAATAATAAAACAAACAATTAAATTAAATAATTGAAATAGGGATTTGGGACCAAACCCTCAGAAATTATCAACTTTTCACGTCTAGGGAGAAGGAAACTTCGAACTTGGCTAGGTGTGTCTAGAACTCGTGAATGTGGAATTTTGTAATAGGTAAGGTTTAGAAAAAGAATAGAGAGAGAATAAGCTTCTAGCTTTTAGAGAGAGAAAATAGAGATTATATGATGATTGTGAATGATTGTTGATGAATAAAAATGAGGAAATACGACCCCTATTTATAAGAAAATAGTCCGGAAACGATAGAAACAAATCAGAATTTGGATCGGAATAAAACTGATCCTGTCGCATGGCGACAGGAATCAGGCATGGCAACAAGCCCTGTCGTTTGGCGATAGTCTTGTCGTTTTGCGACAATTAAAAGATAAACCGTACTTTTAGTACGGAATCCTTTTCTTAATATAATTAAGCAATTAAAACTCCGTTTAATCAATTTTAAATTAGATTTTATCAAAATAAAATACTTGTTTTTATTTCAAACCAAATTCATTATTTTTCTAAAATATTAATTATCAATACTAATGCTATTAGAACTCAAAATAACCTTCTAGAATATTCTAGAAGTTTAGAATTAATCCTAATATTTTTAGGAATAATAATTAATAGGCCCTCCACTAGATCATTGGGCCATAAAACCATTTCAAACCCAAATCATTTATTAGACCATAAACTCCTTATTATTCATTGGAATTGAGCTTATAATATGTCTTTGGAAACCTCTTTACGATCCCAACCCAACTACACTATTAATGGGCCCTTATCATCGACCAAGCTAAATTGGACTGGCTATTTTCATAAAATAGAGTTCTTTTCAAAAACAGAAAGAAAGATTTTTATCAAAACAAACACATCACAAGACTTTTCACACTTTCACCTCATTCGATAATCAAGCGACGTGAAAGGTATTCATCACTGGGTTTGGTTTTTAGGGAGAAACAATTGGGTATCTACAGCCATAAAACCATTTTAGACCCAATTTAGTATTTTGGCCATAACTTCCTCATTACTCATAGGAAATGGGCTTATAATATATCATTGGAAAGCTCTTTACAAGCTCGACCTAACTACACTATTATTGACCCTTGTCATGGACCAACCTAAATTGGACTGAGTATTTCATAAATAGAGAAGATTTTCGAAAGAAGAAAGAAAGATGTTATTAAAACGTCCGCATCAAAAGACTCTTCACACTTTCACGTCATTCGATAATCAAGTGACGTGAAAAGTATTCATAACTGGGTTTGGTTTTTGGGGAGACACATTTAGGTGTCTACACATCCAAATAAGGAATCGTAATCAAGAGGAATTTAGCATAATCATATAAGAAAAGGCTCACAACTAGACTCCATCTCTCAATGCAAGCATAGAAGTGAATACATGAGCAATAAGTGGCCATCCAATTACACATGCAATTTAACAATCAATCAACAACCCTAAATGAACATGCAAGCACAAACATCAATCAACCCATGGCTTGGTTGGGTCTTCACCCAACCTCTAGCATTAAATACTCACTAAACATGTTGAAGAACATAATAACAATAAATTCTAATTCTATCATTAAATTAACATGTTGAGAAAAGTAGTGAGAGTAAGGTAGATTGAACATGCGACAACAATTAAGAACAAGATATAGAAGAAAGAGATTACTAATGAAGCTTCAAAGTTGAGAAAGTGTTTAATTCAAGAGAATAATCTTCAATTAACAATTACAATGATTGAGTTTGAGAAGATCTAAGCTAATTAATGAGAGTTTAGAGATACTAAGGGCCTAAGAAGACTAAAGGGAAGAAGATCTGTACAAATGAGCCCCCAAAAACTATTTGCAACTCCAAATTACATAGTAAACTCTGCAATAGAAAGCTCATAGGACCTATCGGGCGCGACCTCTCCACGCCTGGAGAGGCCGCTCCTAAGGACTGGAGAGGCCGCTCCATGCCTTGGAAAGGCTGCTCCAAATTGGGAGAAATTGGGGCAGAATGTTCCGTAGCAGGATGGAGAGGGCTCTCCAAAAAGGTGGAGAGGTCGGTCCTTAGGTAGAGAGGCCACACACCTATATATGTTGGAGAGGCCTCTCCGCATTTCTTCTTTCAAATCTGCCAAGGGAGGCAGGATGTTCAGCATTGAGGTGGAGAGGGCTCTCCAAATAGGTGGAGAGGTCGCTCTAGTTGGAGAGGCAGCACCAATGTTGGAGAGGCCTCTCCCCACAAAATTCCTACATTCTGCCAAGGAGACAGTAGCTACAACAGCGAGGTGGAGAGGCCTCTCCACTAACTTTGAAAGGCCAGAGGCAGCGCCACTCTGTGGAGAGGCCCCTCCACTACAGCTCTCTCCTTTATCTTGACTTAGCTCCCTTGCCTTGGCTTCTTGCCATCATCTTCTTGCTTTCAACATTGGTTCATCATCCATAGGCTTCAATTGGTCGTCTTTAGGCCTAAAAACTCAACAAAAACACTAACAACTCGTGAAGCATAGAATACACAAAAAATGCATAAAAATAGAGTGAATAATGAACTAAGGTATCAATTCCTCACATATTCAACGTTAAAAACCACTTTATAATCATACAAAATAGCATGCTATTAGAAAGTTCAAAAAATTATCTCAATAAATAAGACAACTTTATAAATAGCGGCCTGTTCTTTTCAAATAATTTTAATTTCACTTCAGTTAAGTTCATAATTTCTTTCTCTCATAAAATATTTAGTTCAATTCCGTTTACTTTAGTCAGTTTAGTTCAGCTCCAATCAGTTCATTTTAGTTCAGTCAGCTCATTTCAGTAAATCAGATCAGGCTCTAAGAAGGTTTGATGTACTATTATTAATCATAGACAATAGTGTTTGAATCTCAAGGTGCAAGATATTATTTTAGCTCAATTTGTAATTTAATACAATATCAAACATTATAGGCAATCTATTTTATTTATACAAAGTAGGTTTTTTAAAAGGGTGAGACGGCTTTGATAATGTAAGGCCATTTACCAAACGTGACCATAAAGTAGAGAGAAAAAAATGTCTAATCATTTTTTATAATATGAAACAGAGGTAGGAAAAGAATTTCAAAGAGAATTTCATCGAAGGTTTTTTAGTGGTGGAAACTTTTTTTTTCTATAAATTTAATTGTTATGATGCATAGTCGAAGTTATAAATTCTCAAACAAGCATATTAAAAAGCTATGCAAAAAAGATAATGAAACAAAAAAAAAAGGAGGCATATCAATTAAAGGAGGCATAGAGACTAAGTAAGTAAAAAGAAAGAAGAAAAACCCAAATTACGTAGTATATCTTTACATTTCAAATTCTACCTCTGTTAACTTTTAATTGCAATATTGGAATATTTTATGCCTCACAAATAATAGCCCAAAGTTGCAACTAAAAGCTAACGGAGGTAGTACAATCTTTAGTCCTAGAGCACCGTCATAGAATGAGATGAGAAACTTGATTAAAAAATTATGAAAACAAATCTATAATCTATAATATTATTAAAACCCAAGGGATTAACGTGCTGACGACATGTGTCATACTTTGTCATCATAAAATTTATGACATATCGCCACATAGATGATGACATGGCAACACATTAATATTTGGACTAGATTTGAAACATTACATCCCTTGAAATTCCCAACTTTTATTACCACTATTCCACAATTAATAACACTTTTTTACTTAATTAACATTCATATATGAATTATAACTTTTCATTAAGGATTCTAAAAGTTTGTAAGCATTATATACAATTCCCTACTTAATTGTAAAACAAAAACTACTACATCTCTCTTTATATCCCCAATTAACTTTACCATTTTAATTTGGAAAAATACACTTTAATAATCCCAACTATGGGCGATTTTCCTACAATAATCCCAAATAACATTTATTTTCTAATAATCCTAACTATGCCCTGAGTTTTTCTCTAGCACTCCCAACCGGTTAACGACCTGTTATAACAGGTACCATAACACATGTCAACACATGATTGGTTAATTTAAAAAAAAAACTAAAAACCATAAAAATATATATGTAAACCCAAAATCCTAGCCACCCTCTCCCCCACCCCCAAACCTCGCCGGAACCCTAACCACAACCCTCAATCTCGCCAAAAATCGGCTGGCAAACTACCGAAAATGGCCGCCCAGCCTCTACCACCCACCCCAACCCCTGAAACCGCCCAACTACCCCTCCCGACCCCCAAAACTATCATAAATATTGTGATTCTAGCGAGCCCAGCCTCGAATTCGACCACCTTTAAGGTCGTCACAGGTGTTGATTGGGTCTATAGGTTGAAGATGAGGTCGACGTTGAGAATTCGGTGGTGATGTGTTGGGGGCTGGTTGTTTTGGGGGTTAGGAGGCCTATCGGTTGGTGGTTTAGGTGTGACTGGTGGTTTTTTTGGGTTGGAGGAGGAATAAGGAGGGGGAGAAGTAGCAGGAAAAAGCGGTGGCGATTCAGGTGGGTGGCATTGGTGGTAGTTCTTCAGGGTGGAGGAGAGAGAAAGAGGCACGAGAAGGAGAAAGAATGGAGTTTTGTGGGTGTTTGTTAGCATGGGGCTGCGTTGCTGTGGTTGGTCGAGGCGACGGAGCCGCGATGTTGGGAGAAGATAAAGGGTAGAGCCGCCATGGCCTAGGGTTTCATGGTGGGTGTAAGGTGGCTGAAGGGAGGAGGGGGTGGCTGGATGACTTTTGATTTTATTTTTTTATATTAAGCCAATCATGTGATGACATGTGGCGTTTTAAAAAAAAAAAGAGTTTACCCTTTTAGTAGGTAATTGGTTTTTGGGATAGGTGGAGGAAAACTCACCTAATAGTTAGGATTATTAGAAAATAATTCTTAGTTAGGATTATTGTAGGTAAATCGGTAAAAGTTAGAATTATTATAGTGTATTTTTCCTTTTTATTTTATTATTTAAATTTAAGGTATTGGTTTCAAAATATTACTATATTTTTTTTGACACAACCAAAATATAGCCATTTATTAAGTAATCAAGTTCGAGAAATCATTACAAATCGCCTCTTGGATCTCAAGAGGGTACTCTTCTAACCAAATACGATGTTCGTTGAAAATACAACTAATATTAGCAAGGCTATGGGCGGCACCATTTCCCGAACGCTTGACGAAAGAGTAAGACACATTCTGGCATTCTCTTAAGAGCCTTAGGATATCACGCACCATATTACCAAAAGCATTGGGTGGAGTAATACCCTTCTTCATGTGCTGCAAGAGCTTAAGGTTGTCTGTCTCCAAAACCAAATTTCTGAAGTCAGCTTCCATTGCATAAATAACTCTTTATCTCATCGCCATTGCTTCCCCTACATCCACCTCGAAGCTCCCAACAACACACCCACAACATGCCATAAGCACATCCCCCATCTCATCCCTTAAAATGCCCCCAAACCCAATATTTTGCTGCTGCTCAAATATAGCCACATCCGAATTTAGCTTGCGAAGTCTAGCAATTGGAGCTTTCCAAATCGTTCCAAAAGGTGGAGGTGGTTTCCCAATCACAACCTGCTCTAGAGATTTTTCATACTCCCCAACGAGGCAAATTTCTTTATGGATGATTTCCGATTCTATTTTTCTCTTTCTTTCAAACACCCACGCATTTCGCCTCAACCAAACTCCCCACGCCAAACACCAGAAGATGTTCCACCAAGATTGGTCTTTTAGCTTTCCTCTCATCACGTTGCACCAGTCCCCAACCCCTTCATTACCTCCTAGTAAAGTGTCAAGGCGAAGAACAGAGTGCTTCCATATCGACATAACAAAGGGGCAGAACAGCAGCATGTGTTCATTTGTTTCTTCCTCCTCCCCACACATTGGACACCTTTAATTTGATCAATACTCATACCTCTAATTGCCAAATTTTGTATCACAAGTAGGCCATTTTTCACACACCTCCACGCGAACATTTTCACCTTTGGTGGGATTGGGGCATGCCATATCGATTTCCTGTTGAAATCCAATATCCCTGTTGAGGTAGTGGCTTTTGATCTTTCATCTTCCTCAATCATCATATGATAGGCACTTCTCACTAGGAGAGAGCATGGGACGGGTACCAGTTCCAATAACGTTATTGGTTCGGTTTCCCGATAACCGTTAAGGAGAAAACCGATACCTGAAACCGTTACGATAAGGTTCGGGTACCTATAAATTTGGGTACACAAATATACGGGTACCCGAACCAAATATCCGACCGGACCAATAAGCTTATTTTTTATTTTTTTGGTCCTTTTTATTTATTTAACACCTGCTTTACAATTGGATTTTAGATGCTTTTTAGTAATTTTTTTTACTAACTTTTTTGAACTATAAAAATTCAACCTGAATACCTTAACAGTACCTGAAAAAAATCCATAATAATAAATATAACCGCCTGTCCACCTGATACATAACCTAAAAAATAAATACATGAATTTTAAAATTTACAACCTGATGATAGGTTGATATTGAACCTGAATTACAAACGTACAGTTTCTTAAAAAAGTCCATAGATTTAAAAATAACAAACTAATACATAACCTTAAAAAAAGTCTGATTATAATTATAAAAAAAAAAAAAAAAAAACAACCTGAGACTTTATCACAATTGATGCCTTTAGTAATCAGAATTTAGAAAAAAACTTCAAGTCTTCAATAACTTCAACCTTTTGTAGTTCAATCACCACCAACCTTCATGCAATTGCTTTTAACAGATGTTGCCTCTAATCATCATCAACAAAGAGGGATTGTTCCTCACCAAGAGGTAACATTTCTTCAAAAAAAAAAATTGTAAGGAATAATTAACATATTTAAACGTTACTTGATTCAATTTTTTTCCATATCTTCAAGTCTCTCCTCAAGTATAAGAGGACCTTGAGATGTATGTAACCAATCTTGTGCACATATCAAGGCTTCAACCATCTTAGTTGAAAGTAAGCTGCGAAATGAATCAAGCACTCGACCACCAGTGCTAAAAGCTTATTCGGAAGCGACTGTTGACACAGGAATAGCAAGTACATCTCTATCCATGAGAGCTACTGTGGGATACCTTTCACCATATTTTTCCACCACCCCAAACAATCAAAGGTTTTACCGGCAGGATTAACTTCTCTATCATCTTCTAAATACTTGGCCAACTCACTTTTCCCTTGTACTCCAACACATGAACCCACATCCTTTTCCAACTCTAATTCCTCAATATCTATATCGGAATCCATATCTTCTACTTCCTCTGGCAAATCAAAATTTTTAGGGGGATTGGACTCATTCACAGGGTTTTAAGAAACATAAAGTTCATACATGTCATTCAGAGTTTGCATCACTTTAGCACACAAGTACTTAGCTTTTTCAGAATCATATTGTTGTTTAATTGCCCATGTTGTATATCCCATTTTCCGCCTAGGATTAAGAATGACAGCAATATACAACAAAAGATTCACATTATCAACATTTTCACAATATTTGTCATGCATTTTCTTCATTCCACTAGCCATTAAACTCACCCTCGCATCAATACCCAACACTTTTTTCTTGATTAACACACTAATCCCAACAAGTTCTTGTAAATACACATTAGAGGTGATATACAATGAGCCAGAAACTCGTAGAGTAGCATCATAGAATATTTTAAGAAAAGGAAGAAAAGAGGCAACACGATCCCAATCACTAGGTTCAGGCACCCCATCTGACTTATTTAACTCATACCTAAATTTACCACCATCTGAACATTCAAGCAAAACAAAATCCCTACGATATGCCAAAGCGCCTTCAAACATTAAATAAGTGGAATTCCACCTAGTTTCCACATCTAAACAAAGAAAACATTTTGACTCCAACTTTTCTTGTTCAACACAACTCATAATTTTTTGCAATCTAGCACCCGATGATCTTACATACCTAAGAGCACAATGAATTCTTTTTATTGACACATCATTTTCTTTCAATCCTTCTTTAACAATTAAACTTAATATGTGAGCACAACACCTCATGTGTAAAAACCGACCACCCAAAACTAATGTCTTCCAACTTTCAAACCTCCTTTTCAAATATTGAATGCCGACATCATTTGAACTTAAATTATCTACAGTGACAGTCATAACTTTAGGAATACCCCATTCAAGTAGACACTTTTGGACAGATTTACCAATTGTTTCACCAAAATGACCAGAAATTATACAAAAGTTAATAATTTTTCTGTGCAATTTCCAATTTTGATCAATAAAGTGAGCGGTTAAACACATATAATTCATATTGTGGCAAGAAGTCCAAGTATCAGTGGTGAGACTTATACGTGAAGTGCACTTGCTGAAAAAGCTCTTTAAACTTTTTTTCTCATCCAAATAAATCCTAAAACAATCTCTAGTCACTGTCCATCGAGAAGGAATAATGAAAAAGGGTTGTGTTACCTTCATGAAGTTGCGAAAACCTTCATGCTCCACCCGTTCTAAAAGACAATTCATCCATAATCACCATCTTTTCCAGAGCTTTCCTAATATCTTCTTGATTGAATTTCCACAACTCAAGTCAGCCTTTTTTTTATCCACTAGATTCGCATCAAGAGTTTGTTGACTAAGGGCCAACAGTTGCCGATTTTGATCAATGTTTGAGGGGTATTTCTTACACCACTTTATGTGGTTCTTCATGCCGGAGGTACCTTGAACTAACGCACAACCAATATATGCATGACAATAGATACACTCTGCCTTGTTCTCTCCATCCTTCTTTATAAAATGCTCCCAATGAGGAGAGCGTCTTTTTCTTGTCTTTTTTGAAGTTTCACTTAAGGGGGCAGCATCAGCACCTTCAGAAGGTTGGTTTGATTGATTTTGTTGCTCAGAGGGGTCATTATTTTCCGTCATTGGAGAAGGGTCATACTCCCAAGGCTCGGGAGGAGGACTTGGAATTGGAGGAGCTTCCCTTGTAGCCGATTAGTCTTCCATCTCCCCACTACTTCCAAATTCCATACACTCCTACAAACGAAAAAAAAATTCAATCATGTATACACAAAAAACAAGAAACACATCAATAAGCCACTAAGTTGGCAGATTAAACACATCAATAAGTTGGCAAATTAAACCAAAAAAATGGAAATATAGACCTATAAAAAGCTGCATTTGCACCTAAAGTCTGCACATAGTTGAAATATTGAATGTATACAGCTTATAATCTTATGTATACACTTCCAGACAAACACCTAGTTCAGCAACCCTACCATCAAACACATGCTTGCATATATCGCAAGTCAAGCTATGTCCCTCTTTTGATATAAATCAAGTCAAGGGAATAACAGTCATAAAGGCATAAACTCATATAAATTATCAATTACACAATGAATAACAGTCATAATAGTATAATACTCATGAACTCATACTTCGTATAAATTATCAACAAAGTTCCATGATTCCTTGTAACCAAAAATCTAAATTAACCATGATTTATTTTGCAATAAAAATTAAATAACAGGTAGCAATTTACAAATAGTTTAATAATCCACCTTGGCAATAACTTTAGCAATTTACCAATACTTTAATAATCCACTTTAGGAAATCCCTAAATTGACTACACTCAAATTAAAAGAAAAATATCTTACCTTAGAATGAAGCTGCCTCAAATCTCAATGGATCAGAGAAAGCTCACAAGTCGCTTCAATGGAGACTCCAGAATACGCTTCAATGGAGGAGAAATAGCCAAGCCGCTTCAATGGAGACCCCAGAACACCACGTTAGAGTATTAGACAACGGTGACCTGGTGAGGCCGTTCGTGAGCCGTGAGGATAACTGAGAAACAAAGTTAACAAATAATTAGAGGAAAAACTGAATTCATATATTGCAAATAATAAGATCTGGAAAAGGAATCATTACCTGAGATGAGAGAATAGACTTAGAGAACCAGAGAGGCAGATATGAGAGAAGAAGAGGAGGAGGAGGAGGAGGAGGAGGAGAGAGAGAGGGGGGTGGAGGCTGAGTGAGTGAGTGAGAAATGATATTAGGGATTTAGGGTTCGTTTCTTTTTGTTTGTCTTTTTTTTTTAAAAAAAAAGCACGGTTTTTTTCATAACTTTTCTATTTCAAGTTTTTTTAACAAAACTGACATTTATTATTTTCGTGAAATTCGGGTACCCAAAACGCCCGCTACCCGAACCGATAATTTCTTCACGGTTTGGTTACCCGACCCGATTCTATTAAATGGTTCGGGTACCCAATTTTTCGGTTCGGTTAAGGTTCGGTTTTTCAGGTTTTTTTGCTCAGCCCTACTTCTCACATTATAATGACCATCTTTCGAAAAATGCCATGACCACTTATCCTCCTCTTAAACAATTGGAATTGGTATGCAACTTATATCACTAATTTCCCTTTGAGTGAAAGGTCACGAAGCATACTCGTATTCCATTGCTTATTATTCCAGAGTTCACAGACATAATTTTGCACATTTTCCCCTTCTCCCCTTTCTGACAGAATCGAGCACTAGGGAGCTTGCGTGCCCACGGATCCCGCCAAATATTTATATTACAGCCCTTGCCAACCATCTTTCTTGTTCTCTTCTCAATCACACCCTTCACACTCAGAATAGACCTCCATGTGAAGCTCATATTTGCAACAGGTTTGACGTCGAAAAAATTCGAATGTGGGAAATAATTGCCTTTAAGGACACAAGCCATAAGGGATTGCTACATAGTTAGAAATCTCCATGCATGTTTTGCTAACATTGCCTTATTAAACATCTGCATATTTCTGAAACCCATGCATGCCTCCTTGATTTTTTACTCGGTAAAGTTTATTCCAGGAAATCCACGACGTCTTCCTCTCTTCACCTCTTTGCCCCCAAAAAAAAATTTCTACACATTTTTTCCACCTCATTCAAAGTGGTAATGGGGATAGAAAAAAATTGCATAGAATATGTTGGAATAGCTTGGGCTACCGATTTAATGAGAATATCCCGACCCGCTTGAGATAAGAAATTTTCTTTCCACCCTTTGAGCTTTTTCCACACCTGTAGACACCTAAAAATGTCTCCCCAAAACCAAACTCGATGATGAACAACGTTTCACCACCATTATTGGTCGGGTTGAGTATTTAATTCTTGGAGTGCTTAAATCCATATTTCCATTTCATAAAACAAACCAATTCCTAGCCATTTTCCCAAACCATAACTTATTTTCCTCTTTACGTGCTTTTAAACCCAAAATAATTCATTTCGTGTCCTTTAAAATCATTCGTTTCGTGTCCTTTTTATAAAAACGTTTAATCCAGTTTATTTTGGTCAATTATCTGGGTCCAATGATTGGATAGTTGGATGGGGATTTAAAAGAGCTTTCCAACGATATATTATAAGCCCAAATCCGAGTTATAACGAATAAGTTATGGCCAAAATATTAAACCGAGCCCAAACCGAACCTAGCCTACCTTACCTACGACCCAATGATCATGTGGAGGGTCCAAATGATTTAATCCCAATCCTAAACTAATTAGGATTAATTAGAAGCTTCTATAAGTTTCTAGAAGATCCTAATTATCCTTTTTGAAAAGATAAGATTAAATAGTTTGAAATTGAATAAAACTTTCTTTTTGAAAATCCTATTTCTATCCGAATTAAAAGACGTTCAAAGATAAACAGATATTATTTTCGTGACTCATAGTTTTTAACCAAATTTTATATGGTTGGATAGCCCTTGAAATTATCTTTCCAATGATATATTATAATATCAATTCCGAGCTATAACAGAAAAGCTATGAATAAAATGTCAAACTCAATCCAAAACTGACACCGTCTCACTATTTCGTCCATACCTTTTATTCTAAAAAATATTTTAATCTGATTCTAATTTTGTTAGAAATTAGACTTCAATATCTTTCCAACGATATCTTATTTATCTTATTCCGATTTCTGGATCAAAAGATATGATAAAAACAAAAACCGCAAAAACTGTTGTCTATCGCAAGAGTTTTAATCCGATTCGAACTCATCTTTTCTTGATTCTTCGACCCTCGTTTTTCCCTATAAATAGAGGTCATATCACCCCTTTTCCAATCATCAAGAATCTTGATGATCAAATCCTTCTCTCTTTCTCTCTTTTACACCAAAAATCATTCTTCTTCTCTCTCTCCCATATTCTAAGCCTTAAACCTATATTCCTAATTACACCATTGTTCCCTTAAGCGCTCCAAGGAGTCCATACAATACCCGAAGTTCTATACTTAAACAAAGGTGTGAAAGATATAAATAACTGAGGGTTTGGACCAAATCAACTCTACATTTATTTAATTTAATTGTTTCAATTTGATCTATATTTTTATTGAAGTTACTAACAATTTATTCATGATGTAGCAATTGAAAGGAACGCGCGGAATGTGAGTTTTTAGTTAATTTAATTACTCTTATTTTATTCTCTTATTGCCAGTATCATGATTATGTTATTTTGTATTTAATTTGACTAACGTTATTATTGTTAAATTGCTTCCAATATTAATGGTAATTCTATTATATTTTTTATGATCACCATATTGCATGTTTAAAGGGAATATGTAATTGAAAACCACGCCTAATAAGATAATTTGGACAACCGGTTTAGGTTCCTTTTTAATCTTGTTAATTAATTCAAGTGATCACAAATATTTTAGAATTATATGTTGCATTAATATTCAAGCAATTTAGCTTAATAATAGTTTGGAGCGAATTGAATCTTTGTTTGCATGCCTTTGAGATCGCATGAATCACTTTTCAGTATAAGAATCGAGTAGAGGCCAATACGGGCGAATGTGACTCCATGAATCACTTCGTACCATCATCCCCGATCCTCCTTTCGTGGTTCCGAACCATATGGAGTTAGTAATCTCATGGATTATGAATGGGGTGTAACCTTCACGGGTCAATCAGTGTTGCCTTCGTTGTCCCTTTATCGTGGTTGCCTTAAATGATCCGTGAACGGTTTACAAGTTCCTTAAAAACTTGTTGGCAGCTCCCTACTTTCCTTGTCCCTAATCGTATATGTCAATTCCCACTTCCTATGAGTGCCAAGCATATTCACAACATGCTTTTAACATAGGCGCACTTCGAGCGACGCCTATAACACCCGATCTTGAATATTTTGAAATACGATTTTTTATGAACCTCCAATGTAAGTTGGAAGTCCTAGATATTTTTCGTGTCCATCGACAGCCTTAAAAGTTAACTTCATCTGACGCGTATCTTTCTTCTCACGATTAGTGTTTCGGCTAAAGGACACTTCCGACTTCTCCATATTCAATTTTTGACCCGACGCTAGCTCATAGGTAGAAAGTATATATATCAGTAACTCTATCGACTTCTTCTTCATTAGCCCGGATAAAAAGGAGATTATCATCCGCAAAAAATAGATGAGAAATTGGTTCACCATGTCCACCAATATTTATACCATGGATAATCTGTCTTTTCTTAGCATCACAAAGAAGGGTTGATAACCCTTCAGCACACATAATAAAAAGAAAAGGGGATGAGGGATCACCTTGGCGTAATCCCCTACTCGATCTGAAACAACGGGAAGGTTGGCCACCCACCAAAATATCAAAAGAAGCAGTAGAAACACACTTCATAAAATTGTTCAAAAAAAGCTCCGGAAAGCCAAATTTTCTCATCATTTTTTCCAGAAAATCCCATTCTACTCTATCGTAGCCTTTGCACATATCAAATTTCAATCCCAGATAGCCCTTCTTTCCAGTCTTCTTTTTTTCTCAAAAAATGGAAACATTCATACGCTACCAAAATATTGTCTGTAATTAATCAACCCGGTACAAACCCACTTTTAGATTCGCTAATGTAGACACCCATTTGTGTGTCCCCAAAACCAAACCCGGTGATGAGTGCCTTTCGCGTCGAATCATAATCGAATTAAGTGAAAGTGTGGAAAGTTTAGTGTTGCGGATAGTTTTAATTTCTTTTCTCTTCTCTCTGTTTTTGAAAACTTATTTTAAGAAAAATAGCCAATCCAGTTTGGTTGGTCCATTATATGGGTCCGATAGTAGTGTATTTGAATGGGGCTTGACAAGAGCTTTCCAACGATATATTATAAGCCCAATTCCGATGAATATTGAGGAAATTATGGCCAATTTACTCACCTGGGCCCGGTTTGAGCCTTATATGCGGCCCAATGATCTAGGGGAGGGCCTAATATAGATTTTATCATTCCTAATGCAATTAGGAATGATTTTAGTCTTCTAGATTCTTCTAGAAGGTTCTTTTCATTCCTAATTCAATTAGCATTGATAAATTGACTTCTGTTAACTTTTCAGAGTTTTAATTAAAATCAAAGAACTTTTTTGAGGAAAGATACGATTTTAACCTCTTGTACGGAAATTTCTATCTGATTTTAAGAAAACGCGTGAATTTCTGAATCAGCGCCAAACGCCAGCTGTAGCGCCTGGCGCTACGTTTTGCGCCTGGCGCTAATGTTGGCGTCTGGCGCCAATAGCCAGCCTTAGCGCTAATTCAGTTTTATCTACGCCAGAATTCGGTTTTGATATTTTATCTTTTTGGCTGATTTTCTTTATAAATAACGTCGTAAAAACTCTGTTTTGATCATCAACCAATTCACAATCACCTACAATCACCGATTCTCTCTATTTTCACCAACTCTCATCAAGTTTTTCTTGATTACTTTCTCTCTCTCTTTTTTTCTAAACTAGCCTTCTCTCAAATATAAAAATTCCGCATTCATTAGATCTAGATACACCTAGCCATATTCGAAGTTGCCTTCGCCCTAGACGTGAAAGGTTTAATTTCTGAGGGTTTGGTCCCAAATCTTTATTTTAATTATTTAATTTAATTGTTGTTTTGTTTATTATTTTCCTTGAAGTTACTAACGTGTGTATTTTGTTATTAGAAAGAGGTACGAGGCATCCAAGTAAGTGTTTTAATTGACTTATTGTTATTATGATATAGAAATCATACTTAGGTTGTTATTATGATTCCTAGTGTTATGTTAGGGTGTTTTGATCTTCCTAGTATCATGTCTAGGGTAACTTTAATATCAAGTATGATTAAAAGTATGATGCTTCCTATTTTCTTTCCTAATATTCATGTTAGTATCATGTTAGGGCTAAAGCTTTGATCTTTATTGTTTAGTGACATGCTAGGGTTTGTTATTAATCTTGTTAGTATCATGCCCAGGATCTTGCTATTATTATGCTTTAACATGATTTATGATTATTAATTATGATTATGATTATTTTTATGATTCATGATTATGGTTATGAATATTATTATTATTATAATTTTATGATTATAATTTATTGATGATTATTATTATGTTGCTTGATATTTATTGTTATTGCTTGATCACGCCTTTTATGCATGTTTAAAGGGAATTGGTACTTGTAATCACGCTTATATAAGATATTTAATAATCTTGTTTAGGGTTAATTTGATTATAATTCAAGTGATCGCCAATAATATATTTATTTATTCATTAATATTCAACCAACATAGATAAACATGTTTAGGTTAATCCTCTTGATTGCATGTTAGTCGGAAAGTGCACAAGAATACGATCAGAATAAAGTAGAGGTCTATTATTAGGGTTGGTTCAATCTCTTTTAGGTTGGATTTGTACCCTCATCCCCGAACCCTATTTGGTTCAAGACCTTATGGAGTTGACGATCTCTTGGATCGTTAAGGGGTGTAACCTTAACCTTGTGAACGGCTTACAAGTTCCTAAAACTTTTTGGCGACTCTTTTGCTCTATCTTCTTTCCCTTTGGACGCCACCGTACTTTAGTGTATGATCACAGTGGGGTTCAAGCTAGAGGATTAACGCTTAAAATATTCCCTACAGCTAATAATAGAAGGTAACACATTTTTTAGTCTGTTTGCTAGCACTTTTGCAACTATTTTATACACTACATTACACAAACTAATAGGTCTATAATCTACAGGAGACTCACATTCTTTTTTTTTTGGAATTAAAACTACATGAGTCCGATTAATAGAGCCTATATCACCTCTATTATTAAGCATATTGAGAGTAGAGCTGTACAGAGTGCGGTCTAGACCGCACCAAACCGCAATTTTGCGGTTTGGTGCAGTTTGCGGTTTGAAAATTGCGGTGCGGTTTTCAAATTTGGTCAAACCGCGGTTTTATGGTTTGGTGCGGTTTGAAAAAAATTTCAAACCAAACCGCATCGCAAACTGCAATTTAGTAAACCATAATTAAAATCAATGTTATAATATACGAAGTATAGTTTTATAAACAAATAAAACTACTAGGCAGTCCAAGTTCAGAAGGTATTTCCAACTTATTTACTTTTGATATTTTGACATCTAGATGTCAAGTGCAAAAGGTATATCAAGTTCTGTGGGAACACCTCTTGCCGAAGATGATAATGAGGAAGGATTCCTTGAGTAAGATGAAAATCACAAAATAAAACTACTATTTTTTAATTATCATTTGTGAGTTAAAAAAATTGGGAAAAAACCGCAAACCGCACCGCACCAAACCGTATTTTGCGGTGCGGTTTGGTGCAGTTTTGATAGAACTGCGGTTTGAAAAAAATCACAAACCACAATTTTGCGGTTTGGTGCGGTTTGAGATCCAAACCACACCAAACCGCACCATGCACAACCCTAATTGAGAGTAAAATTAATCACATCTTCACCAACAACATTCCAGAATTTTTGAAAAAAGATTGCGGACATATTATCGGGACGGGGTGCCATGGTGGGATGCATTTTGAAGAGTGCCTCATGAACCTCTTCACCTTTAAAAGGAACCGCCAGATCATCATATTGCAAGTCTGAGATCCTCGTATCCACTTTATCAATAACAGCTTCGGTCTCCCCTTGACCCCCAGACGCAAACAACTCCTCGAAATGAGCCACAAACACTTCTTCTATTTTCTCTTCTTCGTCATAAACGAAACCCGCTCTATCTTTGATTTTTCGAATGTGGTTTCTCTCCTTTCGTTGACTAGCTTTCTGATGAAAAAAGGTTGTATTTCTATCCCTACTTATAAGACAGTCCTGTCTGCTTCTTTGTCTCCAAAACAAGTTTTCTCTACTTTCCAGTTCATCCATTCTATCATCAAGGGCTCTCATTTGTGCAATTATATCATCAATTTGATCTTCCTTCATCAAAATCTCCATTCGAGCTCTACAATCACTCAACTCCTTAATAAGATCACCAAATTTATTCCGGCTCCACGCACTCAAGTTCAAAGAAGTATGAGCAATTTTTGAGCATAAATCGCCCCCCATCCCATGCATTAGCAACAATGTCTCCACACGACTCATCCCTTAACCAAATTTCCTCAAATCTATATTTTTTCCTCTTTTTTTCTTTCCCACCCCCTCATTGATGCACAACAAAATTGGGAGATGATAAGTCAGCTTTCACAAATGAGCCCGAGAACATCTCTCTCCATTCTCTATTAGCCAAAAATCGGTCTAGTCACTCTTGAA
The DNA here is from genome assembly GCF_001683475.1 of Chenopodium quinoa. NCBI lineage: Eukaryota > Viridiplantae > Streptophyta > Magnoliopsida > Caryophyllales > Amaranthaceae > Chenopodium > Chenopodium quinoa. The sequence goes on along the minus strand of NW_018744821.1, from coordinate 1,761,567 downwards.
CATTTCTCTCCCCTCCTCTATTATTAGTCCATGTAAAAGCATGTCCAATGAAACCTACATCTTCAAGTTCACAGACGTCTACTACCCTCCTTAAAATATCAGCCTCCATCAAATTAAAATCCCTTCCTCCTTTTTTTTCACTAGACATGAGCATCAGGTTAAGGTCACCTCAACACACCCACGGTCCACCAAAATTGTTGTGAAGATTTTCAAGAAGTGAGCCTGTCATGTGTTTATTTTCGTCTTCAGGGATGCCGTACAAACCTGTGAATCTCCACCCTTCATTCGGCCTTAACTTCACCCATGAGTCAATATGATTCAAGGAGTACGATAAAGTTTCAACATCAATCGTATTTTTCCACAACAGAGCTAGATCTCCACTTCACTTTATTTTATTTTTTATTTTCTCCATCTCGTGACTCTTCAATTTTGTTTCCGGCAAGAACATGATTTGGGGTTTTTCAAGAAAAGCAACATTTTTTAACGCATTCACGGCCGAGGTGTTCCCCAAACCTCTACAACTCCAACATAAGATGTAACTCATTGATCACCGAGAGCCCAAGGAGTGGGGCCCGCCACATTTTGTTCAGGGATTTCAATCTTGTGTTTTTTTTATTTTGGTCTACAACATTGTCATCATCCACCACCATCTCATCCTCTTCCTCACTTCTTCCCTACTGCCCCTTTTATTCCCAGCCACCTTCTTATCCTCCACCTCCCTTTTTTTTTCTCCTCTAAGGATCATAACACTCCTAAGCTTTCTTTCCTTCCCAACAGAAGAGTTGATTTTATCCACCCCCCCCTACAATTTCTCCTTCTATTTTTTGCTCACCCCCCACCAAAGTAACAATTTTATTTCTGACATGTTATTTTTCTCCCTTTTACCTCACTCTCCTTCCTTTTATCGTCCTCCCTTATTTCATCCATATCACCCTCTGACCGGAGCACACTTAAACCTTCCCCCTCCGCAATCAATTCCCTCCTAGCAGTCCTTAAGACCTCTTATCCTCACTACCACTAGCCACCTTCTGTAGTACGACTTCCCTGCTTTGCGGAGACCATATAATGCCTCTATCATTGTAAAATTTAGGTGAGGCAAAAATTAATTTTCTTGCTACTCCAATAGGCCCAAGCTTCACCACATTGTCATCATTATAGGATGGTGTTTTCTGTTCTTTGCTGAAAACTATAGTCTTTCCATCCAGGATTTCTCAAGCTCTCTTTCAGCTATATCGACTTTTTTCTTCTTCATTGGTGATGCCCGCAACCATAGTCCATATTGATAGACCATTTTTGATTCATCAGTCTCAACTTGTTCTTTGTATTGGCATTCTTTTTCAGTGTGATCCAACCTTCCACAAAAGAAACAGAAATCGACCAATCTCTCGTATTTTATATCAATCCATTGAGGTTGCTTATTGCCAGTAGCCAAAAGTCCCTTTCTCAACGACTTATTGATGTCAACTTGAATCTTTATTCTCATACATTCAGCCCAACCCAGAGGGTCTGAGTCGTCTACTTCCAGAAATCCGCCAAGAAATTCTCCAACGTTGTACAATTCCTCCAAGGATCGCTTGTTAAAGGGGGCATCCAACAAACGCACCCACACAGGGGTGTATTTGAAAAGTATTTTCGAGGGCTGTTCATCTCAAACTTCTTGTAAGAGCAGCAGTTTTTCGTCAAAAACCCACGGCCTGCCTTCTAGGACCCTTCGTTTATCCTCTTCACAGAAGAATTGAAACACAAACAAATTCCATTCCACAACCCTAATTTCAAATTTCTCCTTCAATCTTCATACATTCATTAGGGTTCTTTTCATCGCCTCCATATTATATGGCTTAACAGTCCATAGTTTACTCACCAAGGTGAGATTCAATTTATTTTTAGTATCATCGTTGACAATTTCTACATAATCACCTCCTAGCACAACTCCTTCGTCATCTGTTAAACGTAATTTTTCCCAATCCTTCAACAAATCGTTCTCCATTCTTGGCAAATAGAGTAAAAATTCGACAAAGATTCGATCAGATGGCTATGAAATTGTGAGCATATTGGTTGAGAAACAGGGGTTTACACCAGACGCACTCACAAATCCTAGCACGAGACTAACTCACCCTGCAGAGGGACTTTTTTTGTAAAATATTATTGTATTTAATTTCAAGGTAATTTTTTCATTTAATATTTAAACATAACCCGAAACATCACCCGGGTCCTAAACTAGATTATGTAATAACTAAACCTTTGTATGCTCTCTACCCATACAAGTCTTCACACAAGTTGCGAGTTATATATTTGTAATGTACGGGTCCATCTTTACCCAAGCGGCCAAACCACATAATGATCGATTTTGATGGTGTCGAACTTAGCGAGTTTGACCCCCAATGCACGGGCGCATGGGCATGGGGGCATTAACTAGGCTACAAAATGGCGTTACTTATACTCAATGCGCTTTCTTTTTTCAAACACCGATCTGTTTAAACTTTAAACCCAACTGTCAATGAATCGTATGAACTAACAAACATGAATTCCCTTTCTTTGTACCTGCTTTCATTCATCACTATCACTCTTACTTTCTTCTGTTTCATCGACCTCGCCTTTGCTCTCACCTCTGAAATCCCAGGTAAAATCTTTCCCTTTTTTTTTAAAATTTAATTTATAATTATGGGTTCGTTTCAATTGGAGTACTTTTTGTTTTTGCACTAGTATAGAAATATATGAAATGGGCAATTGTAAACTGTGAATTAAGATAAACATGATCCCAGAATTTGAATTTGTAAAAAGGGGTGAATTAAGTTTGATGGGCAATTTTTTCTATTATTTTTAATTATTTATGAACTGGGTTTTGATTTTTCAAATTTCAAATTTGATTAGGTAGGAGATTGTTGGATGATGAGTCCTCTAAACCCAGGTAATTTGAAGTATCATAGTTATTTTTTCTTCTGATTTTGAATATTTACTGTGTGATTTGGTTGTAATTTTGATTGATGTTTTTTTTTTTTTTTTTTTTTTTTTTTTTTTTTTTTTTTTTGCTGCACTATGTCACTGTTATCAATAATAAAGAGAGAATTTTTATTTTGTATTTATTTTATTTATATTTATGTAGGATTGATGTAACTAAAGGGTACATGAGTAATGAAGATTTAGAGAATGCTATTATGGCATTTGGTGAAAGGTGCAGTAACATTTCAAGGATATACAGGTTATTGATCGGCCTTTTTCCGCATTGATTTCTTTGTATTTTGTATTGTACATGATTGAAATTGAAACAATTTAACTATAATTATAATTTAAGTAATGATTCTCTCATGTACAGGGGAAAATAAATTTTTTTGAACTAAGTCTATTTTTCGCCAAATCATTTTGGGACTAAGGCTTTGTTGTTGTTGTAAATCTTTTTTCGGCTTTTTTTATTCAACCCAAAGTTGATTTCACTGACTTGAAATTATTCTCTCCTTGAGGGATTTTACATATTGCTGCTCAGTATTGGAAGGAGTGTCAATGGATTTCCACTGGTAGTTTTCTCTCTTGAATTGGTTTTGTTCTGTAGTGTGTTTAGCATTGACTAATGCCTGGTTGATTTGGTTGCATACAGTGGGTGATGGAAATTTCTGATAAACCAGAAAGCGAAGAGCCTGAACCTGCATTTAAGGTGAGTTGTCTATGTTTAGAAAGAGAGTTTTAAATGGAAGGTGGTCTTTCTGCTTGCAGTCAACAATAGTTGGTGCACCTATCAAATGCATTGAATAGCATGCAAGATGAGGGAAGGTGTATCTTTTTAACTTGCTAATTTGTTGACCTGTGATGTCGTTGATTCAGTTCATTGGAAATGTTCATGGAGATGAACCTGTTGGACGTGAGCTTCTAATACGTCTTGCAAATTGGCTCTGTGATAATCATGTGAAGGATCCACTGGTATTTCTCCTTACATTCTGGGGTAGGCAGTTATTCGACTTTTTATCTTTGCTTTCTATTTGACTGTGTATTTTTCCAAAAATATGCTGTTGCTGTGATAAATTTTGCTAGGTAAACAGTTCATTTAGATTATACGGAGTCATTAAAATGAAGCCTTACATAACTGAAAGATCCTTGGAAAATTCTTAGAAGAGCAACACCAATTGTATGTAGGGTAGTAAGGAACACCTTTTCTAACCCACAAATCCTATCTTACATCCAAATCCAGCTATTTGTTTTTAACAATAATACGCTTAGAACGCCCAGACAAGCTCCTGCCTGTAAATATATTCTCTTGAATTTCTCCCGTTGATCTCTCATAAGAGGTGTATTAATGTAATGAAAAAAATGGTGAGGTCAAACCTACTAATTCCATACAATCTTCCCCAATAATATGCAATCACTTCACAATGCAAGAAAAGAAAAGTCTTTACCTACAAATTTTGATTGCACGATATACATACAAACAGGTTTTTAAGTCTGCAGGTCATCAATAATGTTAATCCTCCCTTAGTAGATTTGATCTGTTCTGAAAATATCTGAGATTTTGCCCCACAAATGCAAATGAAATGCATGTGAAATTTTCTCTGAGTGATTTTAGACAACATTTCCAAGTAAATGAGCCAGAAAAATACCCCTACCACATTTTACTTGATGAATGTCTCCTACTTTGAAATTCTAAAGAGGATGTACCTATATTCAAGAAGGAAATCTGGTGTTAAAGGGAAGGGAAAGAGACACATAGACCCTGCTTCCTACTTCAGTCTCCTTCTAAGAGCTGTCATCTAGTTGGGTAATATACTGTCTTAATTTGAGATTTTATTGGCAGTTGAGCTTACAAAAGAGTAATTGGTGAAGGAAATTAAACCAAATCTGGAGGCTTAAAGGAGAAATGATATGTCAATCAAAGCTGGTGATAGAAAACAGAGTCTTCCTTTAAGTTTCTGTGGGTTTATGATAATCAATTGTAGCCAATTTTAGGAATTAAAAAGTGCATGATGTTTCTGTGTAATACTAAGACGCGTATAGTGCAATATGGCAATCTATTTTTGACCTTATGTGACTTTCACATGTATAAATCATGCACAAAAAGAGATGGTAATTATCTATTCAGGAGAAAAATAAGTTAAAATTTTGGGTGAAATATAGATTGAGACGTGAGGTTGATTATAGGTTTAGAAAATTTAGATTGAGGTATGTGAAATTGGTTAAGAGTGAGATGTGTAAAGCTGACTGTTGTTGAATTAAGAGATGGAGAGGTTAGAAAGAGAGATTGGGTCTCTCCTCTTGTACAGCTCCTACTTAAATAGTTCATCCCCACATGTAGAGAAACTCCGTGATAAATCTGGATGTACTATGCAAATAGTACATACCCTTGTTTTTTTGCTCATTTGGAGCTCTCTCAAATGAGACAATAGAAAGGCGTAGGTTTAGATGTACTGTACATCTGGATGCACAATGGAAATCGCCCTGCAGTAAGTTGCTGGAATGTGGACTACGAATGACAGTTTTTTTGCCCATGGATCAGGTGACTGGAAACTTTTTTTGTCACCTTTCTATTTTGAATATCATACTTTTACTTGTCCAGTTCCCATTTCTTATGTCTTCCATTAAGGGTGCCTTGTGAAATTCCCACATCTCACTTGCTATTTTTCATTGAAGAAAGGGAATGAGAGAAAAAGTTCTACATTTTCAGATCCTTTCTCTTTTAATATATATAAACATGAAATTTAAATGTGAGTGGATGAAAAGAGGTAAACAAGACATCCTCTTAAAGTGACAAAGTCTACGAGCAAAAACTTTATGTGATACTTGTGTGTTATTTTTATATATGTACCTTGCCAGCCAATACACAATAGAGAAAATGAATAATGAATAGTTTGAAAATTCACGAGATTTTTGTGTTTTCAGGCAACATTTATTGTAAAAAATGTACACCTTCATATACTACCATCAATGAACCCAGATGGATATGCTCTTAGAAAAAGAGGGAATGCCAAGAATATTGATTTGAATCGAGATTTTCCTGATCAGGTATGTTTTTGTTTGCCTTTTTCATCCTCATTATTGGGTTTGGAGTATGGACAGTTAGAGTTTTTTTTTTAAAAAGAACACCATGCTAAATATGTTTCTAAGAGTCACAAAAGTAATTTGTCTGAGAGTGAGGGGTAGCTTAAGTGGTTAGAGCTTCCCTCCCGGTTCCAAGAGATCTTGGGATCGATTCTCACCCCCGACCTTGTGGCTCTCTAAACACCAAAAAAAAAAAACAAAAAAAAAACAAAAGTAATTTGTCTCACATTGGTTGTCATTATTCCTGTCAAATTTGACAAAATCTTTTTGGGGTGTGCATTGCTGTTATTTCAGGTAGAATCAACAGTGCTTTTTTCTTTTTTTCCTGCCCTAAGTGATGCTTGCATGTCAATGTTCAGTCCCCTGCTCTTTGCCTAGCATCCTGTACTTATTTGTTAGCTATGAACCTATGTTTACTACAGATAATCACAAGATACATGTATCTTTTTCATGAATAGTTTCCAGAAATCGAATGTCTTGCTTTCTTGTCTTTTTGCACAAGGACATAGAAGCAGTGTTTTTTTTGGGGGTAATTTTTTGTTAACCAGAATTTTTGGTCTTCAAGGATATATGCTGTCTTGCAACTTTATTTAGGAAGATAGTCAAATATATTGATTTTAGAAAACAAGAAGTTTCAGAATTTCATGATAGTTATATAGCCATTGCGGTTTGATTTGGATGTTAGACGCACCTACCTTATTCATATTTTCCCTTTTAAATAATAAATAAAGGGTCTTTTCAGAATATAGATAGACTTTGTGATTTGAAAACAACTTGAAGGAAAGATGTGTTTTTCAAGATCCATCTTGAACCAGTTTATATTTGTCTTTTCTTATGGAGCTACTGATAATGGATTTTTATGGTTAACATGGCATATTAGTTTTTTGCTATCAATGACTTGGAGGATGCAAGGCAACCTGAAACAAAAGCAATTATGCGGTGGTTGAGAAGGATACAGTTTACAGCCTCTGCCAGTTTGCATGGGGTAGTTCCTTCTTGCCTCTTGTTTCTATAAATTCTGTCCATAGTATCCTACTCTGGCGTGATCATTTATCATTGAAAAAAAAAGAATTATGTATTTAATCTCCCTGTTGAAAAGCTGAATGTTTATACCGCAGTTGTTCCAAATAAATTACCATTAATAATTGTATGTTCATCTCTCTGTCGACTTATGGATATAGACTAGAATTCAAAAGTTGTACCTTTATTTCTCAGTTGGTCTATGGTTATAAAATTTTGTGAAGAGTTTGAAAAAGGTGTACATGTTCTATTCTCAGTCGATCTAGGGATATTGATTATAATTGGAAGAATGGATTATATCATGAATTGATAGGTCTTTATAAGGTTTATGAAATTTGATTATTGCTTAACATTTGATAAGAGACGAGCAATAAAAGTTAAGAACCTTCTGGTTAAGAAAAGGAAGGTAAAGGGTCTTGTGTCGAAAACTAGTTTTAATTTGTCATTAGTTCTTTGTTTGTTTCAAATTTTATTTAAAGTCTCAAATCTGTCATTTCCAGTTCCCGATAGACCCTGTCAAATTGACATAGTGTGAAATAATTAGGTATGTATTTATGGCATGCTTCTGTGTTGGCTTGGCTCTGATTAGCAAAATATTAAGATTTTAACCATTTTATTAGGTGTAAAGTACTGCATCACTTCTGACTTTCTGAGAGTTGATGAAGTGCAGATTGTTGGTTTTTTTACTTCAATCCTAGAGTTGATACCGAGCTTCTTAGAACTAAATTATGTCCAACATCTCCTGGCATGTCGTTCTCTTTCACTATGTGTTGTGCCTGTCTCCCCTTGCAGGCCTTTTCATTGTTACCAACAATGCCACTTCATGTTTCATTTTAAATGTTATTATTTTTTATTAGTTTTGATGTTAATAGATTTGGGCCTCAAATTGTTGAAAACTATTAAGAAATGACCTAATTCTGGTTTGCTACTGAACTCAAAATTTTGTGACACATACTCACATGTGCTCACTAAAGGTTGGAATTCGTTAATGGGGGATGGTGCTGCTGCTTATCAGAATATTATATGTGGCTTGCTGGATGATTGATTACAGTAGGGTTTGTTTAGCATCACTGTGGTTTTCTGTTTTTTGGTTTTTGTTTTTTCAAATCATATGATATATGTCATATAATGAATTAAAATTAGTCAAACTTATTAAAATCATAATAATTTCGAAAATTGACAACAGAAAAGTGGAAACACATTTTTCTTATTTTCTGTTTTTGGTTTTTTTGTTTTGAAAAAAACAGAAAACAAAAAACGTTGCCAAACAAGTCCGTAGTGGTTTGATGTATGATTTACCTTGATTTTGCAGGGTGCTCTTGTTGCAAATTATCCTTGGGATGGCACTCAGGATAAAAGGTATAATATTTTCTAAAATCCTTTACTTGTATTTTAGCACTGCTTGTATGTTTAGAGAGAGAACCATAGCACCATATGACCTACTTGTGTGTTAAGTGAACCATAGAAAACCTGCTTGTGTGGTTTTAATTTCTGCAGTGAGCCAGTTAGACATCTTTCAGAAACCCTAGAGTACCCGATTCATCCATTTTATTCTGCAATGAGTAGCTTGATCTCATTTATAGATTGCTGTTTTGTTATTTATAGATGTACCTTCATGTGGCAAGGTGGTACTTTCTAGATAGATTAAGGGTCAATCTGTAATTGAATAATGATTGGATGATTAAGGATAATGAGCTGGACTATAATAAACTTGACCCTTAAGAAGGGTATTTTCTCCATTAATTGTGATTGGGCTTAGGAGATGGGCTAATATCATTAAGGGTCAAACACTAACCAAACGATCCAAATGTTCGGCCATCCATCTTTTAAGCGATGAAGAAGCCAAAGACAATGATGATGCATAGACTATTAGGGCTTTCAAAAACAAATAATTATCTTGTTATAATTTAGTTAATTGCTTATATTAATGGTATTTTTTTTTGTAAATTATTATTTTTCTATAACCTCATGCTAAATGTTATCCTAAATGAATGAAAGCAATTCTTACACAAAATTAGGATTTAGCATACTAAATTTCAAGGTTTACAAATTAAGGGGGACATTTGTAATACTAAGAATTATTTAGTTGACTTTTTAGAATGCAATTTGGGCTAAAATGGCAATAAAGTGGATCAAAAGCCACATTAAATTACTATTAAAAGCCAAAGAAAGACAAACAACACAATTTGTAACAAGGCACATGCCAAACATACAAGAATTTAGGTGTCATTTGGTTGACTAAAAAAAAACAATAGGAATTGAAATTCTTTTAGGGAAGTAGAAATTCCTAGGATATTCCATACAAAATGAATGAACTTAATTACGTAAGGAGACCTAGGTAAATGTATATTCTCATGGTTAATGATTAACCAAACAACTAGCATTTCCTTGGAAATCCAATTACAAGGGAATATAATTCTCTAAGAAATTTGCGATTCCTACATTCAATCAACAAGACATCAATTAAGAGAGGATAGTGCCAAAATTTATTTGGACGTGGTTAGAAGATCCTCAATTTCTAGAGTTAAGTATAATAATGGGGTTTTTGGGACCTAGAGTCACTTTTCCGGCCAAATACTAATCAAAGGTGAGTTAAGAAGATAGTCCCTTAGTTAAAAAGATAGTGCCCTATTAATATTAAAATTATTATTGATCTTTATACATATTTTTTTCCATCAAACATATAATTTACATATAAGTAAAAATAAAAACCACAATTGGATTTCCTTATTAGGGACCAATTACTTTTCTATTTGGATGGAAATATTAATTGCTGAAAGCCTAAAATATATGTATTTTATTATACTAACAACAATCATTCTTTAAGAAAAAAATATGATACTAACATAATCAAATACTAACATTATTAAAAATGATAAACATTGAGTATGACCTTATTAAAATACTAACATAGTCAAATATTAAATATGTATTTATGTTAGTATTTGATTATTGTTTAAATTAATGTTGAAGTCACACATAAAAAGTAAGTAATTCGTAGGTAAAATATACAAAATCTACAAGTAGAGAGTATCATGCAACGTAAAAAAACATAATCCCTTAGTTAAAAACTCAGTCCCTTAATTTATTTATATCCATTTCAGATTTTTAAGGACTAACTGACTAAGAATCTATGTTTTTTGGAAATTTGGCAAGTAATTAATGGGAAGGAACCTATGTTTTTACTCTGGTGGGTTAAAGTGTAGTTAGTTGGCCGGATTATCAACCCTAGGTCCTAAAAGGTGAAAAAAAAAAACATTGAGGTTCCAAAAGGTGAAAAATCTAAAAACTTAGTCCCCATCTTTATACTTAAGTCCAATTTCTATTAGTAGTGGCAAGCAAAATGAACATTAACCAAAAAGATACAACGATTGCTCTTTTGTAGTATTCTTTATTGTTTTTCTTAGCCTCCTCTTGGCTTAGTAAGCAGGCCTTAGTTTAGTAGGTTTTAGTGAATAACAATTGAAGAATCAACTTTCCAATTTCTTGTAACCGGGTAATTTTCCTCTCTCGTTGAATGCAATTGTGAGCCTGATTTCTTTGTTTTTCTCAATGACTATCACCGGTTTAATAATTTTGTTTGATTATGCTTATGAATATAGAACTCCATCCGTTTTTTAAGTGACATGGTAGCTTCCGCACAGAGTTTTAAGAGAAATGTATAGAGTGTAGGGTGATTTGTTGAAGAATTTATTATTAGGCTGTGATTTGAAAGTAATAGTAAAGATTGTAAAAGTGAGGATCATGAGAATTGAGAATAAATAAATAAATAATGTAAGATGAAGTAGTGGGAACCAAAAGAAAGAAATAACTAAAATTAGTATGACTTTTCTTTAAAAAGAAATTGTTTGGTCTAAAAAACCGAAGGTTTAAGGGTAGTGTCACTTAAAAATCAAATGGAGTAACTGCTTTTATTTTATGTAAAAGTTCATAAGGTCACTTAACTGGCAATAGACAACTTTAAGAGCAGTTCGAGCACCCTAGATCCACTTGATAGGGTACTACTGGTTTGTTTGTCATTGACTAACGATCATGGTTTAAAAATGCGGATGCACTGTATCAATGCGAGCGAATTATAACGGTTTTCAAGTTTATTGTAACGAGATATCATAATTTGTTATGGTGCAAAATAATTAACCGCAATATTGGTCTTTACATCTGATAAATAAATTTTACTCAGTTGAGATAAACAGCTACAATTTCTTGACTCACGATTTTTCCACATGACTCTACTGGAAACCAAAAAAAAAGAATAAATATGTGAGAGTAGAGAGAAAGAAACTGGTAATGATGTCTGAGTGTGGTAGGTGAAGCCGTGAAGGTGAGGGGTAGGGAAAGTGGGTGTGAGACAACTGTCTTTTTTTTCTTTTATTTATATATTTACTTTTTAAAGAGGCAACTTAACCAACCGTTCGAATTCCCACATGTTTAAAATTTTAGTGTTATCCTTTCTTATTCGAATTTCCACATGTTTGGCACATTTTTTGTTACATTTTGGGTTGCCTATCTTTTTTCCGGCTTATATGGTCAGCAGGTAATGTCATGTGGCTTTTGATCCACTTTGTTGTCATTTTAGCATAAATTGTGTTATAAAAAGTCAACCGAATAACTTTTAGTGTAATAATGTAATATTGTAAGATATAGTGAGAATGATATTAGCATTCGAAAGTCGTCTAATATTGTGAGTCTAGTATTAGGGAACTTACATAACGTGGTCTAATGTGATTAGGGAATGTCATTGTTAGGGGTATGATGGATGGCACTTTAGGAAGTCTAGTGTTGCTATGTTATGTGGTGTGTGTTTGTATAAATATGTGATTGATTAATGATAATTACTTGTGACGAATATTGTAACCTTGTATTGGTTTCCAAAAGTCTTTTTGTGAATCTAACAAGATGTCATTTGATCTGCATGGAAATATGTGGAATTGGTCTTCATTTGTTTAAATGTTTCTTAAATTTGAAGCATTTTATTCTTTCCTTTGCATGGACAGTGTAGTTTTCTTATCATATTCGTCAGCATCTTGTTATTCTTATGTTCAAAAGTTAAGATTTATCTGCATAATCTTCGCTTTCGATCTTGAGCCAACTTTTGTTTAAGTTTTGGGCTTGTACTCATTAATTTAATTATTATTCAGAAAGGAATACTACGCAACCCCTGATGATGAAACATTTCAGCTTTTGGCTAGTCTGTATAGTCAATCTCACTATAACATGTCTACAAGCAAAGAGTTTCCTGGAGGTATAACCAATGGAGCAGCTTGGTGAGCCTTTGTTTAACTTCTTAAGCTAGTGGATCACATCTGCTGATTTTTTATCAGCATTTTTAGTCTTATATATACATGTGAAATTTAACCATTTAACGAAACCACAATGAAGGTATCCCATCTATGGAGGCATGCAAGATTGGAACTATATACATGCTGGTTGTTTTGAGTTGACATTGGAAATAAGTGACAATAAATGGCCTAATGCTAGTGAGGTTAGCTATTATTTTTTTACCTTCTATGTGTGGTTTTTCTATGCACTTAAAGTATTGTTTTTATATATATTTTTTAAAGATTTTTATCATAAAAAAATTTATTTTGTTTTTATGTAATTTTCTTTCCATATATTTTTTATATTCTTGTATAATCAGCACTACTTTGTAAAATTGGATTCAAGATTTGTGGTGCCTTGATTCTACTTAATAACGATCCTTGATGGTATGTTTGGTTAGTATTAATATATGGTGGTAATAAGAATGAATTTTTATGGTATGCCTTGATTCAAAGAATGAATTTTTATGGTATGCCTTGATTCTACTTCACTTTGATGGTAATGGTAGCTAGCTGATCCTAGCTCCAATTATCTCTTTTTCTTCACAAATTTACATTACCATTTGGGGGTTGTATTGGAAATTTATGAAGACACAAGTTTGGGGATAAGATTACATTATTATGAACATTAGAATGTTATTTAGCTTGCTTACACTTACGGTGTGTTTGGATTGAAGGAAATGGAGGGAAAGGAAGAGAAGAGAAATGGAGAGATGAGATATCTTTCATTTGGATAACAAATGAGGTAGGAAGGGAATTGGAGGGGAGAGAAATGGAGGGATTAAATTGTACTAAATTGATCCCTCCATCAATAGAGAGATTTGGAAGGAAAACTCACCATTCCTCCCTCCCCGACCTTTCCCTCTCCTCCTCTTCTCCTCCCTCCCCTTCTTTTCCTTCTCCTTTCTTTATCCAAACACACTGTTAAATCCATTTATATTGCCGCCGTATTTAACCAGTTACCAGACAGACCGTCAATGATTTTCTACGTATATTTAAGTGCTTTACATTAGATAATATTAGTTACAAGCTTCCTGATCATGTTGGTTTACTCTCTGATGTGCAGCTTCCTACAATTTGGGAGTATAATAAAATGAGCATGTTAAATCTGGTGGCTGCTACTGTGAAGGTATTCTTGATAATTGTTTCATAATGTCTAATCCTTGTCCCATTTCTCATATCCAGTAATTTAACTAACAAGAATTGTCTTATTTGACAGACGGGAGTCCATGGAAGGATTTTTTCATCAGATACTGGGAGGCCATTGCCAGCCTCAATCAATATCAAGGGATTTAATCAGACGGTGAGTTCTTTGCTGACTATTTCTGTAAAAATGTTTTAGACAAAAAAGCTCTAGATTAAAATCTGGAACCTCTCCTTCAACTGCACCTGAATGTTTCCTGAAAACTGTAAAGTTTACCAGTCCTATTTTTTCTTCTTTTTGAGAAAAAAAAAGGGGGGGTGGGAGGGGGGTTCCTTTCTTCCACATCTCGCACTGGTGAGGCTGGGTTGCTTATGTGTAACATTATCAGATTTCGCCAACTGTGGATCCATTAGCCTATTAGGTAATTGTTCGTGATGTTGTGAAGTTCAATTTCAAAATTTTATAAGATTTTCTTCTGAATTCGAGCTTCTGTCTGTTTTTTCAGATTTAACTGTAAATCACATCAAAACAAATTCCTGTCTCACCTATCCTTCTTGTGACAACTGGTCTAATTTGCATGCAGTCTGAATGAATTATCAGAAGTCCCTTGCCCTATGATTTGGAGCATTAGTGACATGTGCTGTTTTGTCTTTTGCGTCTGGCCTCTTTTTATATGTCTATTTGGTAATATAGCTGCAATTATATATTTACGTAATGACTTTGCCTGGATGAAACTCATGTGGTTCTTGCTTTTATAATTCATCGAGTCTGCCCATGACATGTTCGGCCCACTTAAAGTCTCAGAATTTGAAATGGGTGATATGCTTTATAATACCTTTTCTTTTTCTTAATCACAGGTGAAAGCTGGACGTCTATTTGCTGATTACCATCGTTTACTTGTACCAGGGATCAAATATCAAGGTGTTTTGTCTGGAATCTCTTATCTTCCTAGTAATTATGTTTTTCCTGTTATCCACTATTCACATACTCTGCTTTTTTATAATTTTTACTTATTTATCTACGAGTATTAAGCAAATAATGAACAGAGGAATGGCTTCTTTCTGTATCCCTTGTCTATTGGGTTTTTTTTTTTTTTTTTTTTTTTTTTTTTTTTTTTTGGTTGGTGAAGCTACTTAAGTTATACCTTGTTGTTTGTTACAGTCACAGCCTCGAGTCCAGGTTATAAGTCTAAATCGACCACTATCTTTCTCGAGGAGGGAGCCACAACAGCGGACTTTGTTCTTGAACCAGAAATCAGTAGTGTGGGGAAAATAGTAGAAACTGGTTGCCCTTGCTCTGGCAGCAACAAAAATAGGCTTGAAGTGGTTGATATACTTGCTCACCCTCAAATGGAGATTTCTCTCGTCATTGTTGTTGCATTTGCGTTCCTTTTGCTTTTGTACAGAAGAAAACTCTGTTTTAGTCTTCCAAAACATAGACAATCAGCTGGGTCTAAAAGACCGGTTGTTGTATGAACCTCATCTTGCTCTTTTTAATACATTAGGAAACTGTAACCTATGTTAGCACGTTACCATAGCATTGGTTGCCACAGCCATAGAGCATTACCACAGGCAAGGAAAACAGCTTCGAGCAAATTCTGTATAAGCGTAATTGTAGAAATACTTCGTACGTTGTAACTTTTGTATACTAATTTATCATATGTCGTGAGCCAAAGTAGTTCTTCCAATGACATGTAGCAAACCAATTGATTATAAGAATCTCATACGGTATTTGGAATGATTCTCAAATTCAGCAGAAACCAATATTTCTAAGTTGTACAAAAGAGTCGAAATCTTCTTGGCTTTTTAGCAGGCTAAGCCGTACATAGCGATCTTCAGCTTCGAATAATCGACCCCTACGACCGAGGATTCCAGCTTCTTTTAGTACTTGATAACAATCTTCATCTTCTTCTCTCTCGCATTTCAACCATGCATATGCTGCCGTGGTCCAAGATCATTCATAACATCAACAAAAAAAAAAAAATTGTGGTACCTCAGGAGACGTAAAAGTCAAACTGTTGTAATTTTAATAAAACAAAGAAAGTATATGTAGACGAATCAAATTTGAAAGGTGAGAAAATATTACTCCGTACCTGGGGAAGGTTCTCTAACTCGTTGATAGAAAGAGCAGAATTGAGGAGGTATGTGTTGGAGGGAGAAGCGCGATGAATAAGACAAGATTGTGGTTAGTCCTTCCCATCTTTCCTTCATTATTTTGTGTCCAGATTCGAATATTTCTCTTCCACCTTCATCAACGATAGCTTTCAATAGCTTCAATACTCGCAATTTAGTATCATGAGACACACCTATCGTATTATGCATCACATAACTATCCATTTTTTGATGTACAACCTCGTCCTTCACCAATGCCCACCTACATTTCTGAGGAAATTAAAGTGCGGAGTAACTCTTCTTTACTTTCACGTTCTATTTGTTTGATTCATCTCAATGTATGTAGTTTATTTTGGCTTATACAAGAAGTACCTATATACATATACACGAAGTATATGACTATATGAGTGTCAAGGTTCCCTAGTCTTTAACGAGTTTTATCATCATATCACGTACATATGATTTCAAACAATATATCGATTCAAATAAATTAAGAAATTAAGCTAAAACGCGGCTAATATGGATTAGAAGGAGTAGATAACTGTACCCGAATCTGCTGCCAGCATGACCAGTTAGCTTGGAGATGGAGAATAGCATGAGATCTTCAGCAGCTGGGGTTGTAATAGCAGTGTAATGAGGCCAATAATAGACACGATCATGAATAGTCTTAACTGAGGGTCCTGTAAGAACACTCTCTTTAAATTGACCACCTGGATTGTTTGGGGATGTCACAAATTCTATAAATGTAACATTTTCATTGCTTGTTTTGTTCTTCCATAAGGATGTGTCACCTTTAAACTCGTATGCACGAGATTGAAACAACTCAGTTTGGGATTTGTATATTTAAAAGAAAAAAAAATAATAATAATTATAACAGACAGAAGTAAGTGATTAAAAATAAATGATAGATGATGGAACTAAACAAGGGCGGATCCAGAGTTTATTTATAGACCGGGTCGAAGTTATAAAGAATTTCAATTAATAAAGCTATAAAGAAATATGAATATAAAAAATCCACACGGAAAAAAAAAAAAAAAAAGAAAAAAAAAGAGTGCAAACAAGGGGAATTGAACCCTTGATCTTCCTACATCTATATATCAAGTAACTAACCAACTACAAAACTTATACAAAGTATATTTTACACAAAGATTTTTTATTTATATGTATCAAAATCTGGGCATAGGGGGCCAAGGCCCGGGTAGGCCACCCCCTAGATCCGCCTATGGATCTAAAAATAATACGAGTATTTATTAGTGAGGATTATTAGATTAAGATTGACGGATTTCTATTTGGATTACATGAATCATCAATTTTATATCACAATCTTTTAAAAAAACATAATAAAATGTAAGTTTGGGTTGATTGACCATTTGACCCTACAATCTTTAATGTGGCTTCGTCCATCATACATCAACAAACATTATGCTTATGGTATGAATGATCTCATAATTAAAATAATGATATACATAAATAATGCAGGGTACTTGTTAAGTCATTTTTTTCTAATCAAATTGAGGTAGTTTTTTTTTTCCCCCCTCATATAAGTACTATGTAATAATAATCTATAACTTACACTGTTATTATCTATAACCACTTTAATTAAAAGTCAAAAAGTTAAAGAGCAGAAAATAGTGGTACTAGCATGTTCCAAAGTTGTAATATAAGTCTATTGTGGTCTCGAGTGTCTAGACACAACACATAGGATAAATTACACGTGAGCTCTATTTACGAAAGATCAGCACCACACGACTTTTTCTTAATAAGTTTCAAGTAAAGTAATGTGAATATATACCGGGTAAAAAGGGATGGAAGCAACCACAAATGCAGGACTAGAGGAGTTAGAGGAAAGAGCATTCACAGCAGCATTAAGTAGTTGAGTAGAGCCAGTCCCAAATACAACATGCCTTCCTTCAGTTTCTGCATTTCCAACCAACTCATGCACTTTGCGAATGTACTTCTCTAGCTCCGTTGATAGCTTCCGACCGTCGTCGTCGACCGGTATGTATGTATATCCCATTCGATGCCATCCTGATACCAACACTCCACTGCTTTCCTTTTTACTCATCCAGTAAGGCTCCATATACATAGGATTCCCACTGCAAAATATTACACACATAGACATAATAAAGTTACTCCTAGAATGAAAATCTAATAAGTTCATTCAATTAAGGTGTGATTAAGATAAAATAAAGGTTAACAAGCTCTAGTACTATAATATATGGATAATGGATTTGATATAAAAATATATTTTGAATAATATAACAATTAACAAATAATCATTATGACAAACTTACTACTTGATTGGTGTAAATAATATTTTATTTTACTTACCTGAGCTAAGGAAAAGTGTAACTTAAAATAGAGTATACACCAGATACTCCCTCCGTATTTTTTTAAGTGATACATTTTCCATTTCCGGCCGTGTTTTTTTAAGTGATATATTTCCTTTTTTGGCAAAACAATACATTAAAATATTATATCTCTCTCCTCTCATGGCCCCCACCCAAACCCACTACTACTTTTTTATTATATTTTTCCCCTCACATTCATTACTTTTCAATAAACTATTAACCCCACTATCTTTCTTTAACAATTTTTTAATACTCCACTACCCCCACTTACCTCTTATTTTATTTAAGTCAATTAAATTGCCTAAAT
Source organism: Chenopodium quinoa (assembly GCF_001683475.1). NCBI lineage: Eukaryota > Viridiplantae > Streptophyta > Magnoliopsida > Caryophyllales > Amaranthaceae > Chenopodium > Chenopodium quinoa. Next base: position 1,743,295 of record NW_018744821.1, on the reverse strand, counting down.
CTATGTGCCGGTCAATATGTATCACTTAAAAAAACACGGAGGGAGTACCAAAAGTTATACAACTAAGCACAAAGAAAAGTGTATACTCTATTATAAGAGTATAATCAATTACATGAAAGTATTGATTCATGTTACAATTAAGAGCAAGTTCTAGATTGGCTAGAAAATTTTGATTAAATAATCTAATTGAGTATTGTGTAAAAAAAAATTACTCTTAATTGTCAAATATGGTTGTTGGATTGATTTTGCTTGACTTGAGAAGAGTTGTGTAAGATTTTTTTTATTTTTTTTAATTTTTTTGTCTTCTAAAAAGGTCTCTAATAACCAATTTAAGTATAAAGAAAAGTGCATGTTATGTGGACACCAAAATTCTTGTGAGTTGACTTAGCTTATAGAGTACTGTTACGTATTTACGTGGTCTGTAGTACATGGTAAATGTACATAAAAATTAATCGTGATTGTTATGTTAGATATTGAACAAGGAAATTAAAGACCAAGAAACTCCTTACTCATCAACATCTGCAACGCATGGCAAAGAAAGAAGAGAGCAATCAGGGGCAGTGTAACAACTGTAGCACTCGCACACTGGTTTTCCATCAACAACCAGGCCATCTAAGAACGCCCTTCCATGTCCGGAACACGATATAGCCGCCACTTCCTCCGCCTCAATTGCCGCCTCTCGTGACCAACTTAGCTGAGTACTTAGACTACTTACTTCACCCCACTTTACATTCAAGTATAAACCACTAAACACAATATTTAGGATTATTGAGCAAAGCAATAAGCATACGTGCTTAGCCATGCATGAATGAGCACTTTTAACTTGAGAAAATGCTAGCTTCTTTTAATTGGTCTAAATATGGATAATTAGACCCTCATAATTGAAGATGAAATCAACACTCTACCCATTATTTTATATGCCAATCAAAATCAAATAAAGCAAGGTGGAGTTTTACAAATATAGATACAAAAGATTGATATTATTCACTTTTTTTAATACATAGACAAGATATATACAGTTGAAATGACATTAAAATCTTTATTGATCAATTAGCAATCATTAAGCACCCTATCTTATAATATTATACCTTTGGATTCCATAGAAAGTTTGACTAGGTTACTAAGGTCAATATTTATTTTATGTAATAATACTACATCAGCTTCTTATTATTTGCAACAATTAAATATTTAAATGTCTAATTAATACAAATAATATAAAACGGAGATAATATAAAAATTCAAGAATACCAATACATAGTCGATCACGTTAGGTGTATGTTACTCTTATTTTAAATTATCTTTGCTGATGCATAAAAGATAAGTTACCCAACAAAAGAACCTATAACCCCCAAATGCATTATTGTTTATTGCTTACCAACTAATCTCTACCATTTTGTCATTTAATAATATCAATAATGTCTTGTTCTAACGTGATTCACATGCATGAAACAATCAAGATCTTGGTTAATATATATAATTCCAAAAAAGAAATATGCCCATACAATCTGGTCGTAGATGAGTCAATGTAATTCTTCAAATAATGTGTATGTTACCAACCAATTCAATTTATTATTACAAACTCATATGGTTTTGGAATGATTTCGAAATTCAGTGGAAACCAATATTTGTAAGTTGTACAACAGAGAGTCGAATTCATCTTGGCTTCTTAGCAAGCTGAGGCATACAAAGCGGTCTCCAGCTCCGAATATTCGACCCCTACGACCGAGGATCGGGCTTGTTTTAGCACTTGATAACAATCTTCATCTTCTTCTCTTTCACACTTCAACCATGCATATGCTGCCATGGTCCAACACCATTCAGAATATAATCTACTTATAAAAATGTGTTCAAGTTTTAAATTTTGTGTACTTGTTAACTAGAACATTTAAAATACTTTCAGCTACTATCCAATTGCAACAAACCTTAAAGCCCCTATGTGTAAACATGTTAGATTAACAGATTTTGTTAGATTTAGGGCTTGTTCACTTCAGCTTAATTTCACTTCAGCTCAACTCCTAATTTCCTTCTCTCATAAAATATTCAGTTCAGCTCCAATAAGTTTAGTTCACTTCAGTTCACCTCAGCTTAGTAAATGTGAACAGACGCTTAGAATAGTATTTGATGTTATCTTGAAATAAATTCAGCTTTGATAATTAGATTCCTACCTTAAACAACAACTAGAGATGGTGAAATTATATATATACCATAGCGTTTAAACAATTACAAATACAACACTTATTTATAATTGTAACGGTTTAACTTTCATACTACGAGTATTTTATTCACTAACCTTGACCACATGTTTTGTTCATATATAAAAAAAAAAAAAAATTATTGGATTAAACTCCTTTTTTTTTCTCTTGAATATTAATATTTTTTATTATTACGCCTAATAAAACTAAAGATATTAATTAATATAGATGATAAAATTGTGCGATGACAAATATAAAAGTGAAATTGTTGTGATTTTAAGGAAATGAAGGAAGTATGTGGTGCAACGATCAAATAATATTACTTGGGGAAGACCCTCTAACTCGTTGATAGAACGAGCTGAATTGTGGAGGTATATGTTGTAGGGAGAAGCGCAATGAAGTAGACAAGATTGTGGTTAGTCCTTCCCATCTTTCCTTCATTATATTGTGTCCAAACTTAAAAATGTCACATCCTCCATCATCAACAATTACTTTCAAACTAGTCCAAGAAAAAAAACTCTCTCTCTAAATTGAGAGCTTATCTCTCTAGGAATCTAGAGCCTATCCACAGCCTTCTGCACCGTCTTCCACCATCCTCAACCCACACAATTATCAAGCATACTCACAGTCAGTTCGCTGCTTACGCACACCCGAGCTGGAGTTGCACGTCCTCAAGCCTTGGACTATAGGTGACTCGATAAGAGATATCAGTTTTAACGAGGCTTCTATATGGGTGCAACTTGATGAGGTACCTTTGAACTTATGTGAAATTGATATTGTTAAACCGATGCTTTCTTTGGCTGGGAATGTTCTCTGTATCGATAAACCCCCTCCAAGTTCAATCAATTGCTTGCTTCGAGTAAAGCTTCAAATTAATGTTTTTAGACCGCTGTTACAAGGCTTCTACTTGAACCTCGGAAACTCTTAAGTTTAAATGGATCAATATCAAATATGAGAATTTGTTTATATTGTGCTCTGGATGTAATAGAGTTGGTCATAGGAAGAATTCTTGTTTACTATCTTCCCATATGCCTACTCCTATGGTGGCTGATAACAATAGTAGGTGCAAGTCGACTTTGGGTCTTGACCATAATTTCTCCAATTCGAACATTGGCCTGAAAAAGGACTGAAAAATTCAGAACAACTAGAGTAAATCTTCGGAGTTTTTTTATGGACATTATCCCACCCCGATCCCAGAGGAGCCAATCAAAAAAGAGGCCCCTTCTTTTTGCTACTCCATCTTTATCCCCTTTGAAAAAGAGGAATTTGCACTCTGAATCCACAGCACATAATAACTCTCCTCCTGCAAAACTCAGTCATACACCAACCTCATCCAGTTTCTCACCGTCTAGAAAACCCCGTTCCAAATTTAAACCTAGGATGATTAATGCGTCATTTTCCTCAAAAAGATCACATCCTCTTAAACAGCCAAAGCCTCCTTTTTATAGATTAGCATGTTTTGGTCCAAAACCACGGAGGAGCGAAGAAAAGATGTGGGAATAGGATAAGCATCACGGATGTAAGAAACGTCCAAGTAGTGAGGTTGAACCGTTTACTCCACCTTTAATAAAGGGCAATAGATCTTTGAATCTCCACTTATTTAGGAATTTTGAAAAGATGAGGTTTGGGGTTAAGGATTTTTGGCCCTGTACAAAGTTTGCTTCAGCGCAGTATATTTCAACGGCACACTTAGGTGGGGAGGGTAGTATTTCTCCTTATTTGCAGTCTTAATCCTTTTAAAAAACGTAGAGGGTCTTCCAATCAACACCATGTGTGTAGTGTTTTAAGTTCAATTTCTGAGGGCTTGGTGGCTCCCCGGTCTGGGCCACCACCGTTTTCATGAATGTGATAGCCTGGAACTATAGGGGTCTTGGAGCAGCGGACTCCCCTAAAGTTCCGTACATTGCCTCTTTAGTCCGCTCTTATGGTGTTGATATTATGTTTTTAGTTGAAACTATAACTACTGTTACTGTTCTGTACAAAAGTTGTCCTCTTTAGCTTTTAGTGGGTTTTGTGGTATGGATGCTACTGGGCTTAGTGGGGGTTTAGTTGTTTTCTGGTTTGCTCCCCTTAAGGTAGTTCCTATTTCAGTTTCACCTAATGTAATCTTTTGTGAAATCCATGTTCCTTGTCAAGTAATAAAGAATGTAGTTTTTGTGTACAGATCGCCTCACTTTTCAAATCGTAGTTCTGTTTTGGAGGAGGTTTCTACTATTCTAAGGACAATTGACAATGTTGTTTTGTTAGGAGACTTTAATCAAGTTGAATACTTGACAGACAAAGTTGGTGGGTCGTTTAATATTCCTGGTTTTCAGGACTTTGTGGATTGGAAATTAAATGCGGAGTTCATGGATGTACCTTTTTCGGGTCCTCCTTATACTTGGACTAATGGCCAATTAGATAACCCGATTTTCGAGCGTCTTGACAAGGCCTATGCTTCTAGGAAATGGTTGGAGTCTTTTCCTGAGACTGAGCTTATCCATCAACCTATTTTATTCTCTGATCATGGGGCGATTATATTACGTGATAGTCCAGTTATTTCAACTAGGAAGCGTCCTTATAGGATTGAGAATTGGTGTTTGTTATTTCGGGAAGTTTCCTTGCTGATTGGTACCAATTGGCAAGCTAATGCCCAAGGGTCTAAGATATTTTTAATTTGTCGTCAATTAGATTATATTCGTCGTTTGTTATTGGCTTGGTGTGTTGCTCATAAGAAATCGCGGGGTATTGACTGGAGGAAGATAGAGACTTCTATTTTCTCTTTATCTAGTACTTTGACTACTGAGTCAGATCGTATGAGTTTTATTTCAGCAAGGAAGGAGGTTTTAGAACAAGCCCGAGTTGAATTTCTTTATTGGAAACAGCGAGCCAAGGTAAAATGGGATGCATTGGGTGAGGCTCCGACTCGGTTTTTGTTTGCTTCAGTGCAGGCTCGTAAACAACGCAATAAAATAATCAGCTTGAAAGATGATTGGGGTAATTGGGTATCGGATCCAGCTGGAATCTCGCAGAGGTTAACTGATCATTTCTCGAACCTTTACCAATGTTATGCCCCTTCCGCTGAATTTCTGGTCCTGGATTGGGAAGATTTAAAGCTTCCCACTCTTTCTTCCTCTGCTTGTCAGGAGCTTATGTTACCTTTTTCAGATATGGACATCAAAGATGCTATGTTCCATATTGGTGATGACAAATCTCCAGGTCCGGATGAGTATTCTGCAACCTTCTTTAAGACCCATTGGTTAGTGGTCGGTGCCTCAGTTATGGAGGCCATTCAATTCTTTTTGCCCACGGTTATCTCCTTAAGGAATGGAACCGTACCTTTTTTATTTTACTGCCGAAGGTGGATCACCCAGAGGTGCCTTCTCAGTTCCGTCCTATTGGTCTCTGCAATGTTCTTTATAAATGTATTGCTAAATGTTTAACGAATCGCCTTCGGAGATTTTTGCCTTCTTTGATTTCAGGATTTCAGAGTGCCTTTGTTCCTGGTAGGTTAATATCGGACAACAGTCTGCTTGCTCATGAACTTATTTCCTATATGAATTCCTCGGCGTCTAAACTCTGTTCAGCGGCACTTAAGTTAGACATGAATAAGGCTTATGATAGGGTTAATTGGGAATTCTTGTGGCAAGTTTTACGAGCTTTTGGTTTTCCTCCATATGTGGTTCATATAATTAAGCAATGTGTTACAAAGATTTCCTACCAGGTCTTGGTTAATGGTTGTCCGTCAAAGACTTTATTTCCTCGTTGCCGCCTCAGACAGGGGGACCCTTTTTCATCGTATCTTTTTGTTCTTTGTATGGAGATTTTTTCTTTAATGATTAGTCGTGTTGAGGCTTGCTTCAGATATCTCGTAAGGCCCCACCCATCTCCCATCTCCCATCTCTTCTTTGCTGATGATGCCTTGCTTTTCTTTCGAGTTTCGCCTTCTGCTTGCGATAATTTGATGGCTATCATTAATAAATTCTGCTCTGTCTCGGGCCAAATGGTTAATCTCCAAAAATTGTTTGTAAAGTTCAATTCTAATACCCCATCGGATTATAGGGATTATTTGGCTTCTGTGTTGCGTATGGATTCTCGGAGCACCTTAGGTACTTATCTGGGTATGCCAATTGATATGGGTAGGGGGAAGTGTCAGGTTTTCCAGCCTATGGTTGATAAACTTGTTCAGCGCCTTTCATCCTTAGCTTCTTTGCACCTTTCAGCGGCTGCGAAGTTGGTTATTATCAATTCTTTTGTGTCGCTTCCTTCAACCATATCCTCTCAGTTTTTAAAGTGCCTTCTACGGTCTGTAATCGGCTAGATAATCTCCGAGCTCATTTTTGGTGGTGCTCTTCTCCTTCTTCTAAAGGGGTAGCGTTATCTCTTTCTTCTGTTCTTTATTTGCCTCGAGGACTGGGAGGTTGGGTAATTGAAATTTAGTTGTTTTAATGTTGCTCTTCTTGCTAAGCAATCTTGGCGACTTATGCACAATCCTCAACTCCTTGTTTCCAAGGTGTATCGAGCAAAGTATCCGTCTTTGTTAGCTTCTCATGGTACTGCCAAGATGGTCAGACCGTCTTGGGGTTGTCGTAGTGTGTTACAGGGTTTTCAAACTCTTTGTCATGGTTTGATGTGGAAGGTGGGGTCTGGTACCAATATTAGTATTCGTAATGATAGCTGGGTGCCTAGGGTTCAGGTTCAGTTTAAGGATTCTGTGAACAGGATGAGTGTCCCATCCTTTGTTTCTGGTCTAATTAATGTGCATTCGAACACATGGAAAACGAATGTGATTCACCGGTTGTTTCCTCCTCGTACAGCTGGCCTAATTTTAGGCCTTGAACGGCCTAAGGAGAAAATAGATGATTATGTTTATTGGATATTTACTAGGGACGGGATGTTCTCCACGAAGACTGCGTATGTGTGCTCCTTGTGTTATGAGAATGGTGATCAACGATCACCTTTAGTTCTTGACTCAAGTTGGTGGAGGCATTTTTGGGCTTCACCTTTACTTCCAAAGTGTAAAATGTTTGCTTGGAAGATTATATATAATGCGTTGCCTTCTGCTTCGTTGCTTGCTCGGAAGGGTTTGCCTGTGGATTCCAGATGTGGGTTCTGTCATCAGGATGTGGAGACTCTTTCTCATCTTTTCTGAGATTGTCCTTTTATTTGGAGTTTATGGGAGAATCGGCCTTGTGGATCGGCCTTGAATAAGTCCCAAGATCAGCCTTTTGAAGAGTGGTTTCCTGAGGTTCTTTATAGGTTTCTTCACGATAAGGAATGATTGATGTTAGATCGTTTTTTTAGTTTGTTATGGGCCCTCTGGCTTACTCGGAACTCTATGAGGTTTCGTTCTGCGGTTTATTCTCCTAAATCTGTTATGGATCTAGCTTCTAGTTGGGTAGACAGGTGTTCCGAGGCTAGGTCGTTCAGATATAATATTATGCCTGCCTTTCCTCCTGGGTTTTCTGGTACTGTATCTTCTTCAGTTCTTCGAGGGAATGTATCGAATGCTTTCTCTGTCAGCTTTACTTTTGATGGGGCCTGGAAATTTGGCACTCATAATGCGGGTACTGGATGGGTATTCTGGGATCTGGCTTCTAATGTTCAACTCGGGGGTGGGGCGCAGGCTTATAACTCTAATTCTGCGTTACAGTCTGAACTGATGGCTTGTATGTTTGGTTTACGTCATGCCAGGCAGTGTGGGTATTCCTCTTTACAGATTCTTACTGATTGTTCTTCGGTGGTGGATCTGCTTCGGTCTAAGTTTCCCAAGGATATTTCTGTAAGTTGGATTCAACAAGAGATTTTGGAAGTTATTGGTGCTCTGGGTGATCCATAATTGGGAACAAAATAAAGATTTATTTACTTATACTACATCCGTTTCAATTTATATTCGAACAATTTGTCCCTATAAGTAGATGTACAAGGCAACTAAACAAGGGAAATGGGTGTAGTACGTGTAACATGTAAGATGTACCTATATACATAAACACCAAAGTATATAACTATACGAGTGTCAGAACTCGCTTAATGTGAAACAGAGGGAGTAGATTGTGCCCAAATCAACTGCCCGCATGACCAGTAAGCTTGGACATATAGAAAAGCATGAGATCTTCAGCAGCTAGGGTTGGAATGGCAGTGTAATGAGGCCAATAATAGACACGATCATAAATAGTTTCAATTTTGGCGTTGATTATTTTGATAGTTACTTCTCTATCACTAAAATTGCAACTATTAGGACTTTAATTGCTCTTGCTTGCATTTTTTATCTTGTTGTTCACCAAATTGATGTTAAAACTACATTATTTTTAAATGGTGGATTGGATAAGGATATTTACATGGTCCAACTTGAAGGGTTCGTTGTTCCAAACCAAGAGAACAAGGTTTGTAAGTTGGTCAAGTCATTATATGGGTTTAAGCAAGCTCGAAAACAATGGCATGCATAACAAATTCGATAAGACTATGACTGGTAATGGTTTTCATGTTAATGAAGGTGACTCTTGCGTTTATTCTAAGCATGATAGTCTTTGTTGTGTGATTATTTGTCTGTGGATGATAAGTTAATTTTTGGTACTGACTTGGATCGAGTAATGAGACAAAATCGTTTTTGAGTTCGAATTTTGAAATGAAAGACATGAGTGAGGAAGATGTGATTTTGGGAGTAAAAATCAAAAGTATTGCAAATGGCATCTGTCTTAATCAGTCACACTATGTTGAAAAACTTCTTAAAAAGTTTGACTCATTTAATGTCGATCCAGTTAAGACTCCATATGATCCAAGTTTCCACCCAAAAAGAAAAATAATGGTGATCTAGTTAATCAGTCTTAGTATGCTAGAATTATGGTAGGGTTATGTTTCTTATAAACTACACTAGACCTGAAATTACTTATTCTGTTAGTAGGTTGAGTAGGTACACTCATAACCCAAGCAGTGATCATTGAATTGCTCTAAGGAGGTTGCTTAGGTACCTTAAGGTAGGGTACTATGGATTGGGATTTTCACTACTCTAAATTTCCTAGAGTTTTGGAGGGCTTTTGTGATGCCAACTGGGTATCCCATAATGATGAAGTTAACTCTACTAGTGGCTATGTCTTCACCCTTGGGGGTGGAGCCGTATCCTGGAAATCTTGTAAGCAATCTTGTACTGCTATGTCTACTATGGAATATGAGTTTATTGCTCTTGAATTGGTAGGTCATGAGGCAGAATGGTTAAGGAACATGCTGTAGGAGTTCATAGGTACGAATTGCGAAAATATGAATCACATTCATATAGCACCTAATCCCAAGATCATGAATAACACATAATGAATTAGAATTATTACCTTTAAAGCGTGATTAACGTATGATCGAGCAAGAACAATAGGGAGAATAAGAACCCCACGTGTGATTCCTCTACTAAGTCCACGAGCACGGATCAAACCTCCACTAATGCTAGTTAGTTGTGATCAAACACTTCAATCAACCTTTGACGGAGATGTGAGTCACGAGCACACCACGAACCCCCACGACACCACCACACGCGCCACCTAAGGAGGAGGGTCATACGGACAGGGAGGAGAGAGAGAGGGCCGAGGGGAGAGAGAGAGAGTAAGGGTTTTGGGAGTTAGTTGCTTGATCCACAATTAACTGTTAATTGTTATATCATACAACCCTAGGAATGGATTATATTTATAGATCACATCTCTAAATAAATCCATGTCAAGCCCAAAACACATTAATTAAGCTCTTCTAACTATTCTAGCCCAACAGTCATTGTAGCATGTCATAAACTCATGAGGCCCAATAATGGGCCTCTAACTTGTTTGACCCAATACCCATGTGTGTGACCTCATAGGATCCATTCTATAAGGCTTTGGACTACTCAACTAGCCGAAAGATCAATTTTCATATCTAGCACCAAACATTGACGACCATATCGAATGAACTAATTATCTCCATAATTGTGATCCTTGATATATCTAGTAATTGCACTTATCAAAGACAGAACTCCTTCAATCTCCCACTTATCTGAGACAAGTGCACAATATTCAAATTCCTTATGTCAATGTGTGTCGATTTGATAATATGATTGCATCTCATGTCGTGATCATATTAATATACAAATCTTTTCTTGAGAAATTGAGTTAGAATTACAAAACAAATGATTACTATGTAATCCATTTGAGCACGGCCATGCATTTTCTAAATTCTCCCTCCTCAAGGGGCCTAGACACATTCCTAATTAAATAGGTAGACTCAATCCAATCTTGTGGCAACCAAATCTCCCACTCAACTAATGAAGTAATCGGGAAACACACTTTATAATCTCCCTTTACGGGCAGACGTTTGAGTGTACCACAGTTAAATCAATCATTGAATGGAATCAGTGTTCCACTCATGTCAAAAAAATCCACTAATATATCCGGAAGTTCTATACTTGAACTTCAAAGTAAGTCTATAGTTCAATCATGCATCATTCATGCATATCCATGTGATTGACCGAGCTTCACTACGCTCCTATAGCCCATGAAACAACGATATCCAATCAATCTTACATGCTAGTCCATTTAAAGAAATCATTTATGTCCATTTTAATGATTCCGAACTAGGAACGTAACTCAAATAATGTATGGATTTTGTTCACCTGTGGGGTTTCATTCACCAGGTCATCAACCTGATGAGCCCATCAATGCATAATTATTTTGGACATTTTATTTAATATCATAAAACCATAAAGTTTTTCTGCAAAAAAAAGTACAACTTAAATTACATCATTAGCCTCAATCCAGTTGCATTAGCATGTTTCTCATGCTTAGGCAATGGAAGGGGTTTAGTAAGTGGATCAACGATATTCTCATCCGTATGAACTTTGCACATCTTAGCATCCCCTTTGCCAACGATTTTCTCGAATGAGATGATATTTCCTCTCAACATGTTTGGATTTTAAGTGTGACCTAGGCTCCTTTGATTGATCAGTGGTGCCATTGTTGTCACAATACAATTCGATTCCCTTTTGAGCACTTGGTACAATGTCCATCTCAATAAGGAATTTTTTAATCCAAACAGCTTTCTTAGCTACTTCAACAGCATCTAAATACTCTCATTCTGTAGTAGAGTCTACGACAATGCTTTGCTTTGAACTCTTCCAGCTCAATGCTCCTTCATTCAGACAAAAGATGTACCCAGACTGGGATTTAAAATCATCTCTGTCTATTTGGAAACTCGCATCTGTATAAACTTTGACAACCAACTCATCTTCGCCGCCATATACTAGAAACATTCTTTTAGTCCGTCTCAAGTACTTAAGGATGTTCTTGGCAGCTGTCCAGTGTGCTTCTCCTGGATTTGCCTGAAATCTGCTACACATTCTCAGAGCATATGAAACATCCGGCCTTGTACACATCATGGAATACATGATTAACCTTATCGCCGAAGCATAAGGTTTATCAACAATACGTCTCATCTCTTCTAGCGTTTTAGGGCACTCAGATTTACTGAGCGTAATGCCATGAGACATAGGGAGAAATCCTCTCTTAGAGTCTTTCATTGAAAATCTGTCAAGAACCTTATCAACATAAGTCTCTTGACTTAATCCAATCATCCTTCGAGACCTGTCTCGATGGATCTTGATTCCCAATATGTACTCAGCATCACCCAAGTCTTTCATGGAGACACAATTCTTCAACCACTCCTTGACTGACTCAAGCATTAGTATGTCGTTCCTCATGAGAAGTATGTCATCTACATACAAGACTAAGAAAACTATGATGCTCCCATTGGACTTCTTGTATACACAAAGTTCCTCTTCGCTTTTGAGAAAATCAAATTGTTTGATCGCTTTATCAAAACGAAGGTTCCACACTACTAAAATTCGGCTAAATTGCGACCGTTTTTCTACGACCGTCTAAAAAACGGTCGCAAAATCTGAAATTTGCGACCGTTTTTTATGCGGTCGTAATATTACGACTGCTTTGACAACGGTTGCAAATTTGCGACCGTTTTTAGCCTTTTAGACGGTCGCTAGGATGTTTGAACTATTAAAAATAATTCTAAATTAAAATAAATCGTTTTCGACCGTCAAAGACGGTCGTAAATGTCATAATCTACGACCGTTAGAGAGACAGTCGTAAATGTCATTAATTGTGACTGACTAAGACCAGTCGCAGATTTGCGACCGCCTTTAGCCGTCGCAAATTGTAACAATAGCGACCGACCATAGACCGGTTGCAGATGTGTGACCGCCTTTAGCCGTCGCAGTAGAGTAATTGGTTTTTGGAAAATTGGGTATAATATATACGAACCCTAACCCTGATAACTACACGCCACATTTCCTCTTTCTTTTTCTCTTTCTTCTCTTTCTCTCTCTTCTCTTTCCTTTCTCACGCCTCTCCATCTCCTTCTCTTTCCTTTCTCCTTCTTCTCTTTGCTTTCTCTTTCTTCTGATTTTCTCCATTTCCGCTCTCATATTCTTCTCCATTCTTGCTTTTTCTTAATATTTTCATCATTAAACAAATTGTGGTGTGTGGATTTTCATGGTCAAATTCGACCATAAAACTTCCAGATCTAGAGTTTTTATGGTCGAATTTGACCGTATAAACCTAAAGTGGAAGAATTATTGGATAAGGTATGTTGTTTTGTTTGAAAATTTTGTTTATTTTGGTTTAATTTTGATTTTCATGGATTTGTTTTGTTATCTAAATGAATTTCCTTGTTTATTTTGTTAAGTTTGATTTTTTTTTTCGATTTTTGTTTGAGTTTTGGGTTTGATTTTTAGTTTCGAATTTCTTTGTTTTTATGAAAATTCGAATTTCTTTGTTATTGGGTCTGATTTCATGAAAATCCGAATTTTTTTGTTTTTGGGTTTTATTTTTATTAGTTTTCTAATTTTTATGTCTATATTCATATGAATTATATTATCTGTTTTTTTTTCGATTTTTGTTTGAATTTTTGTTTGGGTTTCGTTTATTTTTTTATTTTTTTTTTAAGTTTTTGTTGATTTTGCTCGAATTTTCGTGAATTTTTTCCTATTTTTTTTTCAAATTATCATGATATTTGTTCATATTTTGTTGATATTTTTTTGTTAACTTAGAATTTTGATTTGGTTTTTGTTAATTTTAGTTTGATTTTGATATATTTGTTGGTTAGTTTTTGGATCTATTTTTTTGGGTTAAGGGTTGTTTGGGAGGGCGGCGATGGTGGGTTAGGGTTGTTTAGGGTGGGTACTGCTTTTTTTTTCCTGAAAACTTTTTGCAACCACCTAAAGCCGTCGCAAATGGAAATTTTTGCGACCGCTTAAATACCTGTCGCAATTAATTTTATTTGCGAGCGTTTTGGTACCGGTTGTTGAAAATATAGGAAACGGTCGTAAAAAAATTGCGACCGTCAACCAGTCGTAATTTTTTTTTGCGACTAAGGGAATAACGACCACTGCTTTACGACTGTTGACGGTCGCAATTAGTTTTTGCGACCGTTTTTGTTATTTTTACGACCGTTTGTGGCGATTGCAAAAACATTAATTTTTAGTAGTGCCAACTTTTTGATGCTTGCTTCAATCCATAAATGGATTTCTGAAGCTTGCATACCTTTCTAGGATTTTCTAGATCTTCAAAACCCACTGGTTGTGTCATATACACTTCCTCCATAAAGAACCCATTCAAGAAGGCGGTTTTGACATCCATCTGCCAGATTTCGTAATTAAAAAATACAGCAATTGCTAGAAGAATCTGAATGGACTTAAGCATTACTACTGGGGAAAAGGTTTCATCATAGCCAATGCCATGAATCTGTCTGTATCCTTTTGCAACCAGTCTTGCTTTATAGATGTAGGAATTTCCATCCTTGTCTGTTTTAATCTTGTAAACCCACTTGCAACCAATAGGTTTTATCCCAACAAGCAAGTCCACCAGGGTTCACACAGCATTTTCATACATTGATTCCATTTCGGATTTCATGGCCTCAAGCCATTCATTTGAGTTGGGGCTCGCCAAAGCTTGCTTGTAGGTTGTAGGTTCCTCATTCTCCAATAAGAAGATTTCAGAATCCTCAGTTAACATAACTTCAACAATCTGTTTGTTTCTGATTCTGGCAGACCTTCGTGGGGTAGGAGCCACAATAGAAATGTTTACTTCAACTCTTTGAATATTTTCGCAAGAATTAGATTCAAGTGGGATGATAGGAGTCTCGCTAGTTGAATTAGCTTGCTCCAACACATGATTATGCGCCCTCGCCTCTGATGTGGTGTTGTCCGCATCCATTTGTTGCTCGTCTCGAATTTCTTCGAGAACTACTTTACTCCCACTAGACTTTCTAGAGAGAAATTCCTTTTCTAGAAAGACACCATCGCGAGCAACAAACACTTTGTTATCTTCGCGATTGTAGAAGTAATACCCTCTTGTCTCTTTGGGGTAACCCACAAAGAAACACTTGTCTGATTTAGGGTGTTGTTTGTCGCCTTGTAAACGTTTTACATAGGCCTCACATCCCCAAATCTTGAGAAAAGACAAATTTGGAACTCTTCCATTCCATATTTCCTATGGTGTCTTTTCAACTACTTTGGACAGGCTTCTGTTCAGTACTTTGGCAGCTACTTCTAATGCATATCCCCAGAATGATATATGAAGATCATTAAAGTAAAGCTCATCATGGACCGAACCATATCCAATAAGGTCCTATTCCTCCTTTCCGACACCCCATTTAACTGTGGCGTCCCTGGAAGGGTTAACTGTGAAATTATTCCACAATTAATCAGATGTTCAACAAATTCTTGTGTTAAATATTCACCACCACAATCAGATCGTAATGCTTTAATTGTTCTCCCAAGTTGGTTTTGTACTTCATTCTGGAATTCTTTGAACTTTTCAAAGGCTTCCGACTTCTGCTTCATTAAGTAAACATAACCAAATCTACATAAATCATCAATAAAAGTAATGAAGTAACTAAATCCACCCCTTATCCAATAATCTGTCGCTAAAGACACTAAATATAATTATAAAAAAAAATAAATAATTACGACAGCTATAAATTGTTGCAAATTACGACGGTGTTCGAAACTGTCGCAATTCGCGACATCTTATGGCTGTCGTAGAGTTGTTTTTTTTTTATTTAAAATTAATGGTATTTAAATACCAATTCAAAAGCCCACACCTAACCCTCAATTGCCTTCCGCCGTTTCTCCTCTTTATTTCCCCTCTCAGTTTCTCTCTCCTCTCCTCCCCACTCTTTTTCTCTATTTTGCTCTCCTCTTCCCAACCATAAATTCTCTCAGTTTCTTTCTCCGCTCCTCTCTATTTTCCTCTTTCCTCTCTATTTCTAATGTGAAATTAAAAGCAACGAAATTCATGGTCAAATTTCTTTGGGTTTATCAAATTTCATGTTTTGAGGTCCAATTTCGTGATGTTGGAGTTTATTTGGTCAATTTTGACCATAAAAATTCCACATTTGGATTTTTTATGGTCCAATTTGACCATGAAAATCCAAAGAACAAATTTTCGAAGGTATGCTCATTTTTTTCGTATTTTTTCATTTTTATTATTGTGGTTTTTGTTTGTTCTCTGATTTTTATGGTCTAAATTCATAATTTTGTGCTTGAATTTCCGTTTTTGTTTCGTTAATTTTCGTTTTATTTTGGTTATTTGTGTCTATTTTCAATAATTTGAAGTTAACTTTGATTTTTGGGGGTGAATTTCCTATATTTAAAGGTTATTATTGTTTGTGTTTAATTTCATTTACTTTATTCAATTTGGTGGATGTTTTGTTGTTTTTTTCGTTTGATTTTTTTTGTTTCTTTTTTGTTCGAATTTTGTAGTGTTTTCGATAATTCCTGTAGTTTCATTCATTTTTTGTTCGTTTTTTTGTGCGGTATTTTATATTATTTGATATATATTTTTATTTGTATTTTTTTACGTGTTGTTATTTTTAGGTATTTTTTAGATCTTGTTAGGTTCCATTTTAATTTTGATTCTTATTAGGTTTTGTTTAATTTTGATTTTTCTTGGCTTTAATGTCGTAGCTTTTGTTTTTTTGGGGTTTAATTCCATATCTAAAGTTCGCTTGTTGGTATTTATGCGTTTTTTTATTTTCTTTGGTGATTTTTGGGTGGCGTTATGAGGATTATGGGGGCGGTGGGTGGTGGTTCGTAAGGGAGAGGATGGTGGTTAATGTTTACAGTGGATGAAGGGGGCTGGATTGGAGGGGGTTTTCCTTTTTTTAATTTTTTTATTTATTTTGCGAGGGCTTTTGACCGTCGCTAAAAGGTATTTTGCGACAGTTTTGTAAACCGTTGTAAATTTGCGACAGTTATATGCTGTCGTAAGCTAATTTCTGCAACAAAATTTAAAACTGTCCTTGAAATTAAAAAAGTCATCGTAATTTTTTTAACGAGAGTCAAACTGTCGTAAAAATGAAATTTTGCGACAACTCATATTGCGACAAACTCATAACAATAGTTTGTTGACGTAACTATTTTTAGCGACGGTTTTAATCATTTTTGCGACAAAATTTGGCTGTCGCAAAATTGCTAATTTCTTGTAGTGTTTAATGATCTATGTTGTAGACATGAGTTGTATAATCTAAGACATACAAGCCATTAAATAACTTTGCTTTAGCATATAACATATTTTTTTTGGAAATAAAACAACACTTGTCTCTTATTTCAAAAGAAAAACCTTCAGTGTCTAAAATTGGAACTGAAATAATGTTCTTGGTAATAGTTGGAACATAATAACATTTATTAAGAACCAAAACTAAACCAGATGGAAGTCTCAAATGATAATCTCCAATAGCAAGTGCAGCAACTGTTGCGTCATTTCCTACTCGGAGTGTGACTTCCCCTCTTGCTAACTTCCTACTCCCTCTTAAGCCCTGCTTGTTATTAACAATGTGAGCACCACAACCGGTATCGTATACCGAAGTTGAAGAAGAAGTAAGATTAATTTCTACAACAAAAACATTAGGTAACTCTTTACCTTCTGTTTTCACTGGTGTGTAATGGGGACACCCAAGTACGTGGCAAGACCACCTACCGCAATATAAGCACTAGCTTCCCTCAACCTCAAGGTACTCTTCTGAATGGTTGACCAAAAGGTTGACTAATGTCAATATAGAGCCTTCATTATCATGAATAAGCTTGACTAGATCAAATCCATCATGGAGCGAGAACAATATAGTGTCATGTGCAGATTCATCATCAAACAGCCTCCTAGGATATCCATCTGATTGAGTAATCCAATCAGTTTATTGACATGGTTCCTAACTGACTGACCAGGCTTCAGTTTCTTAGCCATTATCTTACAATGTATACTGTAAGTCTCAAACCTTACACTGCCAGTTAAGGAGTAGTAAATCTGAGAGATCGAGTTAACGACCTCTCTTACATTGTGGTTGTTGATGCTTCCACCTCCACTTCCTAATGCCCCAATGCCACCTCGACAGATGGTACGAAGACATTCATGCATATTGGTCAACTCATAGTGCCTGAACCTTCTTTTCCAACAAGTTGGAATAAATTCTAAAATGAGATTCTTGATTTTCTCTGCATCCGAAACATCTTTCGCATGCCTTTTAGGAGTGAAACCAATAGTATATTTGCTCTCAATGGGTATTCATAAACTAGCCTCAACCCTTTGACTACTGAGAACATTTCTCAGCTCGTTTTCCCATTCCCTGAAGTTTCCGAGATTCAGCCTTAGTTTCAATTTGTTTGCCAAAATAGTGTTGTCGTAAAGGTTATTCATCTACAAAAAAAAACGAGGCAAAGTTCATTAATTATGTTCAATAATTTTAAAGTACCATAAACGATTTAAATTGGTAACTTTAAAGCATTTATTCAAATTAAATTGATCCCTATTGAATTAAATAATTCCAAGACCTTTTATTTGTGTAATAGTTGACCGGACTGAGGCCCTACCATCAAGCATTACCTTTTCAAGGTGAGTAAACTCTTTACTGATTACAACTCTTTGTAACTCTTGGTTGAATAATTAATCATCACATGTTTAATTATTACACTTAGTTTCAAGGTTCTAAACGCTTTAGGTAACCTTGTTGAGTACAACCAATTAAATGTGTAGAACGTGATCTACCCCACAATTACCTATGATAACAAGTGACACTCTGCTGAGGCCGACTCATTACTCATGATCTAAGGATTGTTGGGTATTCAATTGGAAAAGCAACCTCAATATTACTGGGACCTAGATTCATTTATGTTGTGATTATTTAGTGAACTCTAACACATCATTATAACATAGAATAAATCTAACATGCATAATCTACCAATGCATAAATAAAACATGACATAGTATGGCCCCTTAATCCTAAGAAAACTAATAAAGCAGGAAATGCTCCCACTCAGGGGCGGAATTGGGGGGGGGGCCTGGTGGGCCATGGCCACCCCCTTGGCCCAAAAAAAAAATAGTGTTGAAGCCCAAGTTATAAAATAAGAAAATAAAAATAAAAAAAAAGAAAGAAAAATAGCTCATGCATACATGTTAGGCGGCTGACACAAAATTAGGAAAGAATCTTTGAATTCTTTTTCCTATAAAATATAGGAAACAAAAAATACTTCTATATATATAGGCTTAGGGGCTAGGCTACTTTTGAGTCTTTGTCTCTTTGACAATTTCTAAAGTATATTTTTTTTTACCCATTTACCAACTTAATAAAATAACAACTACGGAGTACCTTCAAGCTTCAACAATAGCCTACTTTGGTACCTTCAGGTTCGTCTTTTCTGACTTTTTTTATTCTTTGTTGTAATTTTATTATTTTTTAATATATATGTATTAGAGTTATATAATCAAATTAAGTGAGTTAAATTAGATTATAAATTGTATTACTTTGTATATGTAATTTAATTGGCCGAATATAATCGCATAATTTTATCATAAATTACTATTATAACTCACTGATATTATGAATTATTTAGCGTGTAATTGATCAAAATAATATTATTTTTTCTTGGTTTAAAACTTGAAATATGAAGAGAAAAACAATTGACTCTTATTTTTCGAAAGCAAAATCTCCTTCTAAATTGAACATTGAAGACCCATCCCCAAATGTGACTGTTGAAACGAATGTTGATGTAAATCCCGAGAATTTTACCCATAATGAACAATCAACAAATGCATTTACAGCTCAACCTACATTTAATATTAGAAATACAGTTTGATGCGTGATCCGGCTTTGCGTAAGTCAATTGATAGTTACCCTTCAAAGGAGCAGGAAGATATTGTCAATGCATATATACATTACGGGCCTTATCAATTTCACTTAGATCAATACCTTTCTTCAGGTCCGACAGATCACCCACGTCGACTCCAATCTAATTGGTTTAAGAAATTTCCCTGGCTAGAATATTCCCCTATAACGGATGCAGCTTATTGTTTTCCAAAGGACCCATTAGGAAAATTCGGATCAAATGTTTTTACAGTGAAGGATTCAGAAATTGAAAAAAGGTTGGGGGTAAAGATTGTTCTTTGTTATCTCATATGGGAAAAGATACCAATTCAGCTCATGGATATTCAGCAATATGTTGGGAAAATTTGAAGAAAACTGAAGGTCACATTAATCAGGCATTTGAAAAGCCTAATCCACAATTGATTGAAGATAATCGTTAAAGAATAAAAACTTCAATTGAAGTAGTGTGATGGCTTACATTTCAAAATTGTGCATTCAGAGGACATGATGAAAGTGCAAAGTCGAAAAATCAAGGTAACTTTCTTGAGATGTTAAAACTCTTAGCATCATATAATAAAGATGTATGTAATGTTGTGATGGACAATTCCCCACAAAATGCTAAATATACATCTCCTGCAATTCAGAAAGAGATTCTACAAGTATTTGCAAACAAAGTGCAAAAAGAAACCGTGAGGAAATTGGTGATTTAAAGTTTTGTATTATTGTTGACGAATATCGAGAAATATCTAAAAGAGAACAAATCGCTATTGTTTTAAGGTTTTTTGATAGATATGGTTATTTATGAGAGCGGTTTTTTGAGCTAGTACATGTCTAAGATACAATCTCGAAGACTCTTAAAGAAGAAATTTTTGTGGTTTTATCTAACCATGAGTTGAGCATTCAAAACCTTAGAGGGCAAGGCTATGATGGTGCTAGTAATATGAGAGGAGAATGGAATGGTTTAAAGGCTTTGTTCATCGAAGAATGTCACTATGCTTATTATGTACATTGTTTAGCACATCAATTACAATTAGCTCTTATTGCTTCAGCAAGGGAAGTAGCCGAGGTTCACGATTTTTTTAAAGATTTAATTTTTATTGTTAACATTGTTAGCTCCTCTTCTAAGCGTCATGATGAGTTACAAGCTAGCCAAATAGCTGAATTGGAGAATAATTGAGATTGAGGAGGTTAAAACAGGGAAAGGATTGAATCAAATTGGCACGTTGCAACGTCCTGGGGATACTAGATGGAGCTCTCATTATAAGTCGATTTATAGTCTATTAAAAATTTACAATGCTAATCGCTTAGTCCTTGAAAAAATTGCCATTGATCGTCGGGTATCATATTCTCAACGTGGGGATACTAAATATGCTCTAAAAAAGTTGGTATCATTTGATTTCGTATTTATCTTACACCTTATGGAAGATCTTATGGGATATACAGATAGTCTTTGTCGAGCTTTGTATCATAAATTACAAGACATTTTAAATGCTATGCATTTAGTTGTTGGTACAAAATCCTTGATTCAAAATTTTAGAGATAACGGTTAGGAATCCATTTTACAAAAAGTACAATCATTCTGCCTTAAACATGATACTCAAATACTGGATATGCAGGTTGCTTATTATGATATAATTCGATCTCGACGCAACAAAGACACCATTACAGTGGAGCATCATTATCGGGTGGATGTGTTTAATGCAGCTTTAGATCAACAATTGCAAGAGCTAAATAGCCGCTTTAGTGAACGAACAACAGAGCTACTGACTTTAAGTGCATCTTTGAGTCCTATTGATGGGTATAAACACTTTAATGTGGAAAATATTTGTCTCCTTGCAGAGAAATACTATCCCGAGGACTTTACAGAGTATGAAAAATCACATTTGAAGTATCAACTTCAACAATTTTATAGTGATGTTCCTATAAGCACCCGGATATGAAGGATTTGAGTACCATTACTGATTTGTGTAGAAGTTTGGTGGAGACTAGGAAATTAGTTACTTATCCATTAGTTGATAGATTGATTCGGCTTATTTTGACCCTTCCGGTTAGCACAGCAACAACAGAAAGAGCTTTCTCGGCAATGAAAATTGTGAAAACTAGCCTTCGAAATAAGATGGAAGATGACTTTCTTTCTGATTACTTGCTAGTGTATATTGAGAAGGAGATTGCTGTAAAATTTGAAATAAAGTCAATTATAGATGACTTTTATTCTATGAAACCGAGGAGAGCTCGTGTTAAGTGATTAGTATTTTTTTAATACTTCAAATTTTTATAGACCTTTTTATTTTAATGGTTTATGTTGATTTTTTTAACCCAATTACATATGCATTTATGACTTGTTGATGTATGTTTTTTAGATTATCGATTAGGTCGGCCACCCCTTCGAAATTTTTCTGGTTACGCCACTGCTCCCACTTGAATCTTCATGGATCTCATCCATCTTATTCCTTTGGGCCTCCACTCCATTGGCTTCTTGGATCAACTGCAACCTGTAATATTATTCTATTCTATCTACTACTTAAATGAAATAAAATAAATTACAAAAATACTTAACGGTACACAGACCGTATTTAGATTACAAAAATATGAACGATGCGCATATCGTATTTAGAATTTATGGGACATACTAGTCTAAATATAGCAATAAATAATATCATATATTATAAAGTGCCACATAATAAATCACTCATTATGCTTTCCTAAACTACAACATCAAATGTTGACAATTAAGGAAACATGGCTCCAAAATATCTCATATTTTAATTAATTACTACAATTAGATAATATCATATATTATTTCTAACCAACCATAAAATATCATATATTTTATTTTAGGTAAAAGATAGAATCAAATCATATTTTAATTATGGAAAAATAAATCATATTTATTTTCCATGATTATCATATCTAATTTAGGAGATTATATCTTTATTGCCTAGCCAATCACATAATTTTAAATCAATTACTATCCAAAATAATTATGGGATAATCTCATTAAATCAATTATTATCCAAATAGAATATTATGCTCCATAATTATCCAAACTTAACAAAACTAACCACTTTAACTTTGTTAATTATCTTTTCAAAATCAAAACTTATCTTTTAAATTTAATTTCAAAATCTGATGCTCATTAAAATAAAATAATTTATTTTTTGAAAACCGTGCACCAGCCACCGTGGCGTGGCCAGCCGAAGCCGGCCACGGTGGTCGTATACCGTGAGGTGTACGCTACTCAGCAACGGTGCACAGCAGCAGTAGTAGTTCCGCGGAACTCATGCAAGGTGCTACTATTGTTGCACCTCCCTGACGCGACTGCTGCCCCCGTCCCGACTCCCTCCAGACCACCTGCAACGGCATCCGCTGTGGCTGGCTGTGCTACCCAGCCGCGGTTGCCGCTGCTTAAAACCCTCTTTTTTATTTTGGAAAAATACACTTTAATAATCCCAACTATTGCCGATTTACCTACAACAATCCCAACTAAGGTTTATTTTTTAACAATCCTAACTATGCACCCAGTTTTCCTCTAGTAGTGCCAAAAACCGGTTACCTGCTAAAAGGGTAAGTTTTTTTTTTTTTTTTTTAAATGCCACATGTCATCACATGATTGGCTTAATTTAAAAAAAATTAAGAAAAAAAAAAGAGAAATTGAATCAGCCAACCCAGCCAACCGCCGCCGTTCCCGGCCACCCACATCCAATCAGAACCCGCCGACCATCGCCCTAACCTTCTGAATATGGTCGTTGGCCCTCCATACCCTTGAAACACACACCCCCAATCGACCGCAACCCTCTCTCTCTCCTCCATGTTCGTACGACCCTTCCTACCCCTTCGCCGGAAAATCGATTCAAACAAAAAATTCAATCATTGTCGCTCCTCCTCCCTTCCTACACCCTCGAAACCGTCCATGGGGGAGAATTCGAGGGTTGGGGAAGGAAGGAAGGAGGGTGGTTTTTTATTCGAGGGTTTCAATGGTTTGGGAGTGGAAGTTTTTAAAGGTCGAATTCGGTGGTTTGGGAAAGGGAATGGGCTGGCGAAGGTGGATTTTATGGTTTGGAAGGGCTGGCCGGCAAATTTTGAGGGTAAGGGGTGACGATCGGCCATTTTCCGAGGGGCTAGGGGTTAGCCCTGGTGTTTTGCGGTGGCACAAGGGAAGGGGTGGTGGCTGTGAGGTTTTTTTGGTTTTTTTTTTATTTTTTCTTTTATTTATAATTTAGACCAATCACGTGCTGACACGTGTATTGGTTACTTGTTACAGCAAGTCATTGACTTGGTGTTGACCGGATGGGTCTGTTGGAGGAAAACTGGGTGCATAGTAAGGATTGTTAAAAAATAAAAATTAGTTGAGATTGTTGTAGGTAAATCGGCAATAGTTGGGATTATTAAAGTGTGTTTTTCCTTTTTTTTTCAATTTTTAATTTAAATAAAAACAAAACATATTTTGTTAAAAATAAATTAATCTTAATGTTGTCCAATTAATTTCAAAATTAAATCATATTCAATCTTGAAATTAGGGTTCTTCATGAAAATAATCCCCAATTTAATTTCTTAAATTAATAATTTGATCATGAAAAATTCAGAATTTAACATGAAATCAAATAAATTAAATTCTTTTAGCACATAACTATCGAATCAAATCAAAACCAAAACACAAAATTTCACAAATTAGGGTTTAGGGTTTCAAAAATTTCAAAAATTAGTGTAGGGGTTCGAATTTTTTAAAGTTTTTTAGGGCAAAAAATCGGATCTTTGATGGCTAAATTGGAGCAAATTAAACAACTTTTAATGATTTTATATTGTTAAATCAAATTTAAAATAATAATTGGCCCATAATTAAAATATTCTCTCTCCTAATTGAATTAAAATTGTGGACTATCAAAGAATTAATAATCAATATATGTACATGCATAGGCTAACTGATACCACTGTAGGAGTTTATAGGTACGAATTGCGGAAACATGAATCACATTCATATAACACCTAATCCCAAGATCATGCATAAAACATAAAGAATTAGAATTAATACCTTTGAAGAGTGATTCCACGTATGATCGAGCAAGAACAATAAGGAGAATAAGAACTCCACGTGTGATTCCTCTACTAAGTCCACAAGCACGGATCAAACCTCCACTAATGCTAGTTAGTTGTGATCGAACACTTCAATCAACCTTTGACGGAGATGTGAGTCACGAGCACACTACGAACCCCCACGACACCACCACACGCGCCACCCAAGGAGGAGGGTCGTACGAACATGGAGGAGTGAGAGAGGGCCGAGTGGAGAGAGAGAAAGGGCCGAGTGGAGAGAGGGAGAGTTAGGGTTTTGGGAGTTAGTTGCTTGATTCACAATTAACTGTTAATTGTTATATCATACAACCCTAGACATGGATTATATTTATAGATCACATCTCTAAATAAATCCATGTCAAGCCCAAAACACATTAATTAAGCTCTTCTTACTATTCTAGCCCAACAATCAATGTAGCATGTCATAAACTCATGAGGCCCAATAATGGGCCTCTAACTTGTTTGACTCAATACTCTTGTGTGTGACCTCATATGATCCATTCTATAAGGCTTTGGACTACTCAACTAGCCCAAAGATCAATTATCATATCTAGCACCAAACATTGACGACCCTATAAAATGAACTAATTATCTCCATTGTGATCCTTGATATATCTAGTAATTGCACTTATCGAAGACAGAACTCCTTCACATGCTTGCAGATATTCCACTGTGGGGAAGCCAGCTCCTTAAGTTGCACTTCATTGTGATTTGCAAGCTACAATTGCTGTTGCACACAACCATGCCTATAATGGGAAGAAGAGACACATTCCTCTAAGGCATAAAGTAGTCAGAATTTTGTTGTCTAAAGGGGTGATATCACTGGACTATGTTCAGTCCAAAAAGAACATTGTGGATCCGTTAACTAAAGGCCTATAAAGAAAACTAGTTTTGGAAACATCGGAAGAGATGGGGCTAAAGCCCATTATATGGATTGTAAAGTAGTGAACTCCTACTCTTAATGAGTTCAAAAAGGAACATTATGTAATAATTCGGAAGCACAATTTTTATTTTATTTGTCTATCTCTAGATGTTTTGTGCTTCGCTACAAATGAGAAAGAGGTTGAGCATATGGCTCTTAATGAACCCATATCCGTACTTTTAGAGGTGTGTTGTAGCTCACACTTGATGGGATTCCCTACTTAGGTGTGGAAGTGTGACCGCTTCCTATGAGTATTACTCTAGAGCACCTATGAGCATCCAGGTTGGACGTATGGCTAGTATAATGTGTCACCTTTATTCGCGAAATTTCATAATATTATACATGTTCAATTCTGTGGCTCAAAGTGACGGGTCCCTAACTCCCTATTAAGTTCAGGACGAAGGTCACTTGGTAGGTGATGGATCATAGCTTGATGTCCACTATGTGTTAATTCAAGTCGCGAGACATTGACACTTATGAAATTGTTTTGTTTTGCCCAGAATTCATTTTTCCTTCCTTTCTTTCTCATATCTTCGAACCTGTGGGGGATTGTTGGAAGTTCTTGATATAAAACAAGAGAGTTGGGAAAAGACAAATAGAGAGAGAGAACAAATGAAAGGATAAAGTCCCACATTGGTTGGGGAAGAGTGTTTTCCCTTGTTTTTATATTGTAGTGCTTTAGCACTTCTTAGTTGATTGAGTGAGAGGTGGGTGTTATACCACACACACACACGCGTGCGCCAAGTCAAGCCGGATCAGGTCGGGCTCGGGCCTCGGGACTTGGGGTCTAATGCGATGCGCAGGCATGGGTCCCTCTTACTTTTTTTGGAGAAATTTGTATTTTCTTTCTTTGTTAACAGAATATTCCTTTTTGACTGTTGGGAAATTAATCATCCATTAATCCCTTGATTGTAGCTGATTGTTTCTTGACTGACCGAGTTCATCTAAACAGTCTTTTGGCTAGGTTCTTCCCTCGTTTTATGCTAGCCGTTTTCATTTGCTGCCTATATATATATACTCGGTTTTTTCTTCAGCAAAAATACACAAACAATTCCAATATTATCTCTTCTCTAAAACATCTAAACACGATTTATGTTCTTCTGTTTTCTAAGCAAGTGTTCTGAATTTCAATCGGGTTTGTGAGTGCACATAAACTCCAGCGTCATGCTTATCCCGGAGGGAAATCGTTTCTAGTCTACTGCACCGGGAGGTAGCGCGGAATTGTCTTTTAGGTCAGTGGTTCCCTACGACACGGCTACTGTTAGTTTTGTTCACGCATCAAGAGATAAGTAATTTCTGTTTTATTGCTTATTAGTATAACAAATTCTTCTTCCATTGAGCAATTAGCCTACCCAAAAAGCAATTAATCCAATTATGGTTGGAATCCCGAATCATCTTACTAGTTCAAACTCTAGGAAAGAGAACTTGTCAATTGAAGGCTCGCCCATACAGCTAATCGAGCCCATTATAGCAAAGTGGAGCATGGACATTGATGTACCAAGGATTTGTGCCTCTATTTCTCACAAAAAAAAGTTGTCGTCATCTCACACTCCTATCAAGGCCTAGAGCAAGCCTACAAATAAAAAAAAAAGTTGTCGGCCTCACACTCATATTAAGGCCAAGAGCAAGCTAGGAAGGAAAGTATTCAATATTGAGTTCTCAAACAAATGTCATCTTCAAGTCTTCAACTAACTAAACCAAGAAGATTGGATTGGTATAAGGATGTCTCTTTCTCAAGTTCTAACCCAAATAATTTGAATGCAGGTAACAAGTTGGTCATAAGAGAAAACACAATTTATTGGGTCTGTCCACTTGACCAAGTAGTTTGTCAATCCAGCTATTGTTTTTTGCACGACATTACAAATTTCTCACACCCTCATTTTCACTCACCAACAATACTCCCACTCAATCCTACTACACTTTCTCTCTCCTCTACCACCAACAATACTCCCACTCAATCCTACTTCACTTTCTCTCTCCTCCCTCACCTTTAACCCACCTCTATTTACTCTCTCCTCAACTTTCTGCTAAATTACTCCATTTTATTTGTTCATAATTCATACTTGAAATTAAAGAGGATGGTAGGGATAGTGAAAATAAATATTTTTTATTATATTTGTCCATGATTTATGCTTAAATTGGCTTGATAATTGATTAAGATTCTCGGATTTTTCGAAAATAGCCCAAAAAATCGATTTGGGGCTTTCTTGTGTGATGTATAATTGTTAAAATTGATTGTTCTATATGATTGTATGTTGAATTATGAGCGTTTTGATAACAAATGCATGTATTTTGGTTGAGAAATGAGCATGTTATGTTATACCCATGAGCTTAGTACAGGACCTTCGATGGTGATTCCACCATTATTGACCTTCTAATTTTTTTTTTCGTTTTTTTTTAGGACACCTTTTAATTTTTTTTATATAGAATAAATTCTATTTTCTTGATTATATCATCTATAATAAGTTGTTGGATGATATCATCCATTGTCCAGATGATATCATGTACTAGTTCCATGATATCCTCTACTAGTTCGAGGAAAAAATCATTTTATAAATCCCAACTTTGGGCGGTTGACTTTAATAAATCTCAACTATGCGTTATCCCGGAAAAACCCAACTTTCATACCTATTTTCTTTTAGAGGACCCATCAAGTCACCAAACCTACTACTTCAGGTTTATAGGCAACGTGTCACACTATAATTGGTCCAAAACAATTAAAAAAATCATAAAATTAAAAAAAAATCTGAAAAATAAAAAAAAATCAGAACATTTTTTAAAAATTTCAAAAAAAAAATCGGAAAATTAAAAACAAAATCAGAAAATTAAAAAAAACAGAAAATTATAAAAAAAAAATAAGAAAAAAATAAATCTAAAAAATAAATAAATAAATTACAAAAAAAAAAAACAACCAGCAGCTCCCACCCCCAATACCACCACCACCCTCCTCGGAAAAAACCCCTCCCCTGCCGGAATCCCCCCCTCCCGGAATTGTCTTCCTCGACCTCCCCGCCTTCTTTAATTGCCGGAAAACAGCCCCTATTGTCGCAAAACCCTCCCCCTTCCATAAATCTATCCCGTAAAACCACCCTCCCCTAATCCCCTACCCTCGAAAACGCCCACTGTCGATTTCAGGGGTGGGGGAAGGGGGGCGCTTTCGAGGGGAGGGGTGGTTTTACGGGGAGGGGGTTTTGAGGGTGGGGGAAGGGAAAGGGGTGGGTTTCGAGGGCTGGGCGCAGTATTCCGACACGACGGGAGGTGTTTACGGGGGATGGGGGACGAATTACCGGCGAGGTTGGGGCGGGGGTGTTTGCCGGGATGGGGGCTGCTAGTTTGGGGGTAGGGAGCTTGGTTGGGTAGTTGGGTTTTTTTTTATATATATAAATCAGAATTTTTTTAAAACAATTATTTTTTATTTTTTGAGCCACTAACTGCGTGACACGTGGCAATTTAAAAAATTAAAAAGTTAACCTTTTCTTCGGGTAACCGGTCATTTAGGTCCTATGAAAGAAAGTACCCCTAAAAGTTGGGATTTTCAATAGTAAACCGCCTAAAGTTGGGATTTATAAAATGAATTTTTCCTTAGTTCAATGGTATCTTCTATTATATAGGTTTCATGATATCCTTTATTGGTTCTATGATATCCTCTACTAGTTCTATGATATCTACTATATTATTAATAGGCTGGATGATATATACTACTGTAGGGAATAATTTCAAGCCTTAAAAATCCCACTAGCTCGAACCCCACTGTGATCATACACTAAAGTACGGTGGCGTCCAAAAGGGAAGAAGATAGAGCAAAAGAGTCGCCAACAAGTTTTTAAGGAACTTGTAAACCGTTCACGAGGTGAACGTTACACCCCTTAACGATCCAAGAGATCGTCAACTCCATAAGGTCATGAACCAAATAAGGGTTCGGGGATGATGGTACAAATCCAACCTAAAAGAGATTGAACCTGCCCTAATAATAGGCCTCTACTTTATTCTGCTCGTATTCATGTGCGCTTTCTAACTAACATACAATCAATAGGATTAACCCTAAACCTTTTTAATCTATGTTGGTTGAATATTAATGCACAAATAAACTATTATTGGCGATCACTTGAATTATAATCAAAGTTAACCCTAAACAAGATTATTAATTATCTTATTAAGCGTGATTACAAGTACAAATTCCCTTTAACATGCACAAAAGGTGTGATCAAGCAATAAAGAATAAATAATGTATCAAGCAACATAATAAATAATCAATATCATGAATAATAATTATAATCATCATAATAAAATAATCATCATCAAAATAATAAGAACCATAAATTATAACAATTATAATAATTATCATGTTCATGTTAATATTAAGGCATAATAAACATAGCAAGATCCTAGGCATGATACTAACAAGATTAATAACAAACTCTAGCATATCACTAAGCAATAAAAATCAAATCTTTAACCCTAACATGATACTAACACGAGTAAATATTAGGAAGAGAATAAAAGGCATCATAGCAATCATATTTAATATTAAAAATACCCTAGACATGATACTAGGAATATCATAATAACAATATAAACATAATTTCTACATCATAATATCAATTAATCAATTAAAGTACTTACTTGGATGCCTCGTACCTCTTTCTAATAACAAAATACACACGTTAGTAACTTCAAGGAAAATAATAATCAAAACAATTAAATTAAATAATGGAAAGAGAGATTTGGGACCAAACCCTCAGAAATTAAATCCTTTCACGTCTAGGGCGAAGGCAACTTCGAATACGGCTAGGTGTTTCTAGATCTTGTGAATGCGGAATTTTGTATTAAAAAGCAAAGTTTAGAAAAGAAAAGAATGCCAATGAATTAATATTATTGAGAGTTGATGAATGAATGAAAAGAATTGATGAATGAAGAGAATTAATTAAAAGAATTGATGAATGATGAAGATAGTTGGTGAATAAAGAGAGTTGATGAGAATTGATGATTGTAGATGATGAAGAAAACGGAGTTTTTAATACGATATTTATAGAGAAAATCATCCATAAAAGATAATTTAACAAAACAGAGTTTAAAGATCGAAAAACAACCTTGGCGCCAGCCCTGGCTAGTTGGCGCCAACACCAGTGGCTAGCGCCAGGCGCCAATGGCTAGCGCCTGGCGCCAATCCTGGTTCCAGGCGCCAAGGCCTGGGGTTGGACGCCAAAGTGGTTCTCAACGCGTTTTTGAAAATCTGATAAATTTCCTGTACTGGAAGATAAAATAATATAATTTCAATCGAAAATGCTATTTGATCTTGATTAAAACTCTGAAGAGTCCTAATTGAATTAGGAATGAAAAAGAACCTTCTAGAATGTTCTAGAAGACTAAAACCATTCCTAATTGCATTAGGAATGATAAATTATATTAGGCCCTCCTCTAGATCATTGGGCCGTACATAAAGCTCAAACCGGGACCAGTTTAGTAAATTGGCCATAACTTCCTCAATATTCATCGAAATTGGGCTTATAATATATCGTTGGAAAGGTCTTTGCAAGCTCCATCCAACTACACCACTATTGGACCCTAATCATGGACCAACCAAACTGGATCGGCTGTTTTCTTAAAATAAAGTTTTCAAAAACAGGGAGAAAAGAAAAGAAATAAAACTTTCTGCAACACTAGTCCTTTCCACACTTTCGTTTCATTCGATTATGATTCGATGTGAAAGGTACTCATCACCGGGTTTGGTTTTGGGGAGAC
Organism: Chenopodium quinoa; assembly: GCF_001683475.1. Taxonomy (NCBI): domain Eukaryota; kingdom Viridiplantae; phylum Streptophyta; class Magnoliopsida; order Caryophyllales; family Amaranthaceae; genus Chenopodium; species Chenopodium quinoa. The sequence continues at coordinate 1,712,236 of NW_018744821.1, read as the reverse complement.
ACAAATGGGTGTCTACAACTACGTAAATCTTTTAATGGGCTATATGATATCATTTGTAGGTTGGATGATATCCTCTATTAGTTTGTTGGATGATATCCATCCAATAAAGAATATCATATAGCCAATAAAGGATATCATTCAGTTAGTAGAGGACATTATCCAGCCAATAAAGGATATCATCCACCTAATAGAGGATATCATCCAGCCACTAGAAATATCATCCTGTTAATAAAGGATATCATATCGCCAATAAAAGATATCATTAAGTTAGTATTGGATATCATCCATTCAATAGAGGATATCATTTAGTCAATATAGGATATCATCCGCTAATTGAGGATATCAAAAATCTGCATTTTGTTAGTCCAGACTGACACAATACCTTCTCAAAAGAAAATGTGATTCTCCCCCGCAACAAATTAGATAAGTCACTGAATGAAGAAATTAATACCATGCTCGCAAATGGAGACTGTTGTCATAGTCCTAAGGGCCTATTCACATTTTTTGAACTGAGTTGAACTGAACTGATCGGAGCTGAACTGAACTTATTGGACCTGAACTAAACTGAAGTGAAATGAATATTTTGTGAAAGAAGGAAATTAGGAGCTGAACTGAACTGATTGGAGCTGAACTAAAGTGAACTGAACCTGAAATTAAGTAAATGTGAACATGCCCTAAGTCATAAATGAACGACAATCAACACCACAACGAGGCCAGTTAAAAACAAAACTTTAATGACTGCTCTCCAAATAACAGGTCATGACAATAAAGTACAGTACGAAAATGACAATTTTTTATGCATGTAATGATTTTATTTTATAAAATGCTATGAAGTGCGAATTGAACAAGCTTTGATCTCAAGTCATGATACAATTCCTAAGACTACCAGCTAGATGAAATTCACTAGAAAATAAGAATTTGTAAATTCCAATGTGATGTTCACAAAGAGAAACAAATTTCCAAAATTAAGTAAATAAAAGAAGAAAAAGAAAAAAAAAAGAAGAGAAAGAGAGAGAGAGGGACGCTCATTTGCAATTTAGCTGATCAATTATTGGGTTGGCCTTGGGATAAAACCTGTTTTGTCTTCTCCAAGACACCAAAAAATATCGAGCCTCCAATTCCAATCCATAAAACTCTTGGTCCAATGCCCTGCAGTACACAACAAATACACAGCTTTGAAATTCCTTTCGCCTGTTCTTTCCCTGATCTTCACAATCAATTTGATAATACACAATCCCCCACTGAAAAAAGAAAAAGAAAAAAAAAAGCGAATACTCGTATAAGATGAGGACAAACCTTCATAAAGACATGCCCTCCTTCTTCTCTCAGTATGGTCCTCACACAGTCATATATACCCTTGTACTGCTGTGACGACCCCTGTAGAATTAAGACCATTGTTTTACACGAGGACAGGCAACAAAATTAGCACGCTAAACTTCAAATGAAAGAAAACTTGAGGCAGAAAAAAATGGATTACTATATACCTGAATCATCAGTCGTGTCTTGATCACATCAAGAGGGGTCGTTATAGCTCCTGTTATAGCTCCTGTTCAAGCAATGAATATTAAGTCCAGCAAGTAATAAATAGACAAATCCGTTTTGTCTAAATTTCTTTCCTCAAAATGTATTATCAATATATTGCATGCGTTATGTTTTTTAATATCCTGAAACCGATTGATCAGCCTAATCCATAGAGCTCAGCCTATATTGCATTTTTATTATATTTGGAAACATACTACACGGTCAAGTGGTCAACACAAAACAAACTATCCCAACAACTTAATCTTGATTATATCATTACTCTTTCTCCAGAATAGGATCGTTGGAGGTTTTAGGCATGAACACCATGGCTAAGGTTCAAGCCCTAAAAGTTCATTGGGATATTGGAGAGTTTGTATCCGGGCCTGGGTTTGGGCCCTTATAAAGGGCCAACTCAAGATCGTAAACCAACCAAAAAAATACACTGCACCCTAATTGACACCAAAGACAGGTAATAAATTTACTGCAGCAGGTCAAGATTTTATTTTTGTATCGCTATCTCAATTCTTTATCCAGTCTGATACGAAGTATTTTGTATCATAAGCTCATAACATTACACAGAAATATCCATGTTTCATCTTAACAGCTCAGTTCACAAGAATCTGTAATTTAGATAGACCAGTATTTTACAAAGGGTATACAATCATAAGTTCCTCACTTCCCCCAACAACTTATCCTCCCCAACAAAAGTACTACCTCTGTTAACTTTTAGTTGCAACTTTGGGCTATTATTTGTGAAGTAAAAAAATTCCAAAGTTGCAACTAAAAGTTTACGGAGGTAGTAAATGAAGAAAAATGATTATGGTTAGAATAGGTAGAAAATTGGAATTGCTGGCAAATGTCAGTCATGATCAAAGCACAGAAGTCTGCAGCAAGCAGCCGTTTGACATTTTTTGTTTATCAAGTAGTTTTAAGCTTTTACTTTACAGGGAAAATAAGAAGAGTTCTTTATTACCTGCAAAAGCACCAATCAAAGCATTTTCAGGGTCATTTAATTCCCTCTTAGCCTGCCAAAAAAAAAGTTGTATTTGATCAATGGACATGTTAACCAAATATGTTACTAACCATCAAACGTTCTACTTCAAAAATGTTAGAAAATAAGCAGGCTTTCACCAACATATGCTGAAACTGGTAAACCTAAAACAGACAAAGCTAAGAATCTATTTGAAGATTCACAAAGAGGTTGTAAGTGTCTGTTTGCACTATGAGCATATGACAGCAAATCATGAAAAGTATTCTCAAGCTTTAAGATCTCACAAGTGAAACATCAAAAAGATGAAACGACAACCAGTTACAGCTTACAGAAGATGAATATTTTAAGAATCACAGAACATCAAAAAGATGACTCCCTCTTAAAAATTTGATTTGGCACAGGTCAAAAGTAAAAATTGTACTTTGTAGAGAGAATAATTGTGTAGGATAGAAAAAGAAAAATTATTGATGTGATGAAATTAGAAGAGTGATAAACAATATGTATTATTTTTTTAATTGAATTACGATGAGTTTTATTTTGTGACATGAAAATTAGAAAGTAAAAATTATATTGAAATGGAGAATATGTCTAAAAGATGGGGCAATCTGAATAATCCTACAGTTTAGCAAATATCACAAGATACCCTTACATAGTTGCATATCTCCTTCATATTTCTCATCCCAAAATGGACTAAATTTTTTTTTTTAAACCATGAGCTTATGGAAGATAGAGAATCCCACATAATTACATAGACCTATGTTGATGTGAAATATATCAAGAACTTTGTCAAACATTTAACACAGGAATTCGCAATGGTATTCTACAAAAGAATAACTGGAAGTAACATTAATTGCTACTTATGTAGCTTTCGGAACTCTGACGGTGAAAAATATAAAAACAGCCTTTTCAGGTTATGAAGTATAAGGGTAATAATTTTATCTTTTACCCTCATAAGCCTACAATATTTGATAATACCAATAAATTTAGCTCACAAAATAGACAAGATGAAATATCTTAATAAGCTCTTATCAAGAGAATATATATCAGCTCACTGCTAGTTTATAACCAATCCTTATTTGCTCATAGATACAAAATTGGATGGCATCGAAAGGCAAATCGCGAAGTAGAAAAGATCCATAACCCTGCAACAGAAACCAAAATTTTAGGATTGAAATGCATCAGTCAATAGACAGCATTCCTCACAAAGCTACAATTAAGAAAGCATGGAGCACATAGCCTACTAACCAACTTGACAAACAAAAAAAAAATTATATCTTTACTGCACAACAGAAGATCTCACTTACCGCATAAAGTCCTCTGAAGCCCTCTTTAGAAACAATCATACGCACGGCATTAGGGGCTGTTGCAAATTGACCCGTCTGCATCCTTTGTTTTACAACCTATAATATTGTTTAGGATGACAGTATATTTTAAGCCGCATACACTTGTAAACCGAGAATGACAAATGGTATAAATCTTAATACCTCCGTTGGGACTCTGACAATAGAAGAGGCAGCTCCTGCAATGGCACCTGCAGACTGAATGAAGTTTAAAACTAAAACTGGCTGCATACAGCTCAACAATGAACTAAGTTGTTACACAAAAGCTATTATCATGGACTAATTGATTTACAGTAAATTGGCAATACGAGACATGCCATGGACACATTCAACCCCAACACCCTTTCTTCCAAAAAGAAAGAAGAGGGACAAAAAAATAGGCTACAAGAAGGCTTCCACCTCAGTGTACAATGAAAATCATTATAGAAAGACCTATGCAATGGTTAGATGCTAAATTATGGGTTTTTCTAAGATATGCCCCCAAGTTCTTCGGTTTCTAAGTTGTACCCATGCTTTTTCAAAGTTATAAGCCGTGCCCTTCACCTCACGATATTTTATCAACAATACCCTTTAACAGCCATATCCGTTAACGAAAGTCAAGTTATTTTATCAACAATGGTGTCGTGGCATTATTAATTTGACATGTATCCCGTTCTAATTGGTTTAACACTTTAAACAAATTTAAAAATCAGAAAATAAAATAATAAAAAAAAAAGTTATTGTTAACGTCAAAGGTTATTGTTAATAAAAATAAGTGAGGTTGAGGGCACAGCTTAGACGTTTGAAAAAGCATGGGCACAACTTAGAAACCAAAGAAGTTTAGAGGCATAACTTAGAAAAACCCTTTTTATTTATTAAAAGATGGTTAAATACTTACAATATCAGTCCATCAACTTGAAACTTCCTCTACACAGTGCATAATGAAGGGAAAAAATCCAAATCCTTTTCCTCAAACTCCAGACTCTAAAAGTATGTGATAGATCAGGCTAGCAATATGGGCAAAGTAAGTAGGATCAGATTGCAGTGTGACGAGGTCATTCCCGCAAGAAACCCATTGGAAAACTATAGCTTGCTATCCATTTCTTTTTAGATGCATCACTTTCTAATAAGGATGTTTCAAATTAGATGAATCATTTTCCTTTTTAGTTGATGAATTCTCTCTCTCATATTACATGGGTCCTCTTTTTTTCTCTATATGTCTCTCATCTCCAAAAACTAACTAGGAATCCGTGTTTTTGTAAATGACGCAACTAAAAGAAACACAGGAAGTAAATAAGTACAGGAAAAAAATTAGATAGAGGTTTGGTTACATCTGCCAGAATCCAACGTTAGTATTGACGAGTAGTCACTCTCCCCACCCCCCCCCCCCGCCCCAAAAAAAATGAAAAAAATAGTTGATTAATAATAGAATCGCAAATAGAAAACCTCAAAAACAGCTTCAGCACAAGTTAAAGTACTTAATGATTTGTTTTTAACAGTGAAAATACATGAAGAGGACACAATGTCCCTAGAAAATAAAGATAAACAGAACTACACATTAGCACAATTAGTCTGTCTAACACAAAAGTTTCAAATTGCATCTTCAATAAAATTCTCAGTTGGTTTACCCATTTTACTTATCTATACAACTTACAAGATGAGCCAGAGAACTGAGGTTCTCAGGAATAGCCTTTAACAATTTCTGCTTTACTGGCTCGTACACACCCAAAAATATCGCAGAAGCCCTGGAAGAAAACAAAGAATTTCATCTTCATATAACTTTGCAATGTCGCTAACACATGCAAAAGGAAAGATATAACAACTGACATACAATACAGTTAACAACTATACATGGGCTGGCAAGATATAATGACTGTAATATTATTACAGTGGCAATGGTAAGACTCTTGCCTAAAGCAGGGTTAGAGAGGATTTATAAACAGAGTATTACTCTGACAATGGCAAAGAGGCTCTTTCAGCCTTACCCCTTTCAAATAAAAAAACTGCATGTGCTTGTTCCTTGATCAAAAAGGCAATTACCGGTTGTTCTTTCAGCCTAACCATTGCAAAACAATGAAATGTTGAGGGACCCTGAAAGCAGTCATTAATCTGTCCAAAATCCTGAAGTTGCTTACAGAAATAGGCATCATAATTGTGTACATAGCTATGTATGGCCAGGCACAGACCATCAAGGAGTGCACACTCACACTAGTCACACATACATAACCAAGAGGGACTGAATTGGAATGGAACAAATTTGCATGAACCCAGGCAGAAAGTACTATTAAAATAGATAACACTTACGGTAAAACACCAACCAAATTTCCAAACAATCCGGAGTAGAGGCCTTTTAAAATGATTTTTCCACCACCATGAGCTGCCTAGAGTTGGAAGAGTAAAATTTAGACATTAAGTCAAAAGGCAACTTAACATATGCGTATTTACAAGAAAAAATATAATGGTTATAGCAGTTCCATTCTGTTAAAACTTTAATGCAGCCAAAATTGACACATTAAATGAAATACTCCCTTTGTCCCTATTAAACTTATTGTAATTGAATAAAGTTTGGACCCTAGTCGACTTGCCTCATGGGGTCAAACCTATTGGATGCAAGTGGGTGTTCAAAATAAAAACAGACAAAAATGGAAACGTCTATATCTATAAAGCAAGACTGGTTGCAAAAGGATTCAAGCAAATTCATGATATAGACTATGATGAAACCTTTTCTCCAGTGGCAAAGCTTAAATCGATTCAGATACTTTTGGCAATTGCTGCACATTACGATTATGAAATTTGGCAGATTGATGTCAAAACCGCCTTCTTGAATGGGTTCTTGATGGAGGATGTGTACATGACATAACCCGAGGGTTTTGAGGATTTAGAAAATTTTAGAAAAATTTGCAAGCATCAGAGATCCTTTTACGGATTGAAGCAAGCGTCTTAAAGTTGTAATCTCGTTTTGATGAGACAATCAAACATTTTGGTTTTCTCAGGAGTGAAGAAGAACCTTGTGTCTACAAGAAATTTAGTGGGAGTAGATAGCATACTGCTCATTGGAAATGACATACCAATGCTTGAGTCAGTCAAGGAATGGTTGAGTACATATTTTCCATAGAAATAGGTCTCGAAGGATGATTGGACTAAACCAAGAGACTTATATCGATAAGGCTCTTGCGAGGTTTAGCATGGAAAACTCTAAGAGAGATTCATTCCCATGTCACATGGCATTTCGCTTAGCAAGAGTTGTGCCCAACACCCAACGGAGCCTGATGAGTTAAAGTGAATGAGTAGCATACCTTACGCCTCGGCTATAGGTTCTATCATGGATGCTTTGAGCTTATGTAGCACGTTCCAAGCAAATCCAAGTGAAGCACACTGGATAGTGGCTAAGAACACCCGAGAAGGATTAAAGGAATGTTTTTGGTCTATGGAGGAGTAGATGAGTTGGTTGTTAAAGGTTATACCGATGCAAGCTTCCACACCGACAGAGATGATTATCGCTCACAATCAGGGTACGTCGGCACAGTTTATCTAAGTCGGATATGTCGGTGAATATTCTGTTATTTTACCACCCGAACGGAAATGGGATTGGGGTGCTCTCTAAGTGAGGAGCCATGGAACTCCAGCTTAGATAGAAAGGGTTTTTAGGCCGGACAAAGGTCTAGGAAGTCCGAAGAGAGGGCTTGATGAACACCACCTCCTGGTTAGTAATTGGACACACGCTTCTGTCTGAATGAAAGAGCAGTGAGCTTGAAGAGTTCAAAGCAAGGCACTGTAGCAGACTCTACGACGGAATCAGAATATTTAGCGGCATATGAAGCATCTAAGGAAGTTGTTTGGATAAAAAAGTTCCTAACAAGGCATCGTACCTGATGTTCTACAAGGGATTGAGTTGTTTTGTGATAATAATGGCGCTATTGCACAAGCAAAAGAGCCAAGATCGAATGACAAATCCAAGCATGTAATGAGGAGATATTACCTCATTTACAAGATTGTAGACAGGAAGGATGTCAAGATTGTTCACACGGATGAGAATGTTGCTGATCCACTTATTAAACCTTTACCTCAACCCAAGCACGAAATTCGCGCTAGGGCTATAGGTTTAAAGCAAGTGTTAGAATGGCTTTAGATTGTTTTATGTTTAGAGAAACTTGTTACAATTTATTTTGCTAATTTATGTTTTTATGGAATGAAATTTTTTTCTCTTATTTAATTTTGGTTTAGTAGTTAGTAAAATGTCCAGTATATTTTATTGAATTTAATGGGTTTGTTAGATACGTGATTTGATAAATGAAACCCCATAAGTGGACTGAATTCATATAATATTTAGGTTCCTAATCTAAGTTGTTAAATTGGACATAAATAACTTAATAAAAGTATTAGCATGTAAGATTGATTGATAGCGTCGTTTCATGGGCTATGGGAACATGGAGATGTTTAGTCAATCATATGGATATGTATAGTTGATACATGATCGAACAGACCTACTTAGAAGTTTTAAAACTTCGCAATTGTATTAGTGGATTCCTAAGACATGAGTGGAACACTACTTAGCTCAATGATTAGTGTAACTTTGATGTTGTCAAATGTCATGCCGTAAAAGGGGACTATAAAGGCAACACTCGGGTTGTGCTAAAAGTTGAGTGGGAGTTTTGGTTGCCACAAGATTGAATAGGTCCTCCTATGTTATATAGGATGGGTATCTTGGCCTCTTGAAAAGTAAGAATTGAAAATGCATGGTCGTGCTCAAATGGATCATAAGATGATCATTTGCTTAGCAATTCAAACTCGGATTTCAAGAAATAATTTGAACGCTAGTATGGATAGCATAGAGATGTAATCATACTATTAAATTAAACACTAAGAGACTTAAGGAATTTGAATATTGCAAACTTGTCTCGGACAAGTGGGAGATTGAAGGAAATGTGTCCTCGACTTTAGTGCAATTAGTAAGTATAATTACAGATCGTATTATAGAGAGTAATTCGTTTATTTGGGTCGTCCATACGTCTTGCTAGAGAATGCTATAGAACTTTAATTTAGTGAGTAACAAACCCGAAGCCCACATAAACGGATCCTGCAAGGTCACACATTAGGTTTGGATCAATAAAGAAACCTGAAGCCCAAAGTTGGCCTTAGGGTGACCGGCCAAAAGGGAAAGGGGAGAGAAAAATCCTAACCTAATTAATGGTAATGTGATTATTATTAATTAAAGGTTTTAGAAAATAAGAGACACAGTATTCAGTTTTAATTTTTAAAAACAACGTAACTTTTTCCTCTCAATATTTTCTCTTCTCTCTAGACTGGTTCTCTACTCCAAGAAAGGTGAAAGATTTTCCCGTCCAACTAGCATTGGTGGAGTGTTGATTCAAGCCGGTGGATCGAATAGAGGAGTCGCGCTTGAGGCTCTTTCATACTAAGAGGATTCACGCTTCAAAGGTTAATTCTAAACTTTTATGTGATCCTTTATTTGTATATGCATGAGATCCTGTTTAGGTGCGTATGAATGAGATTCATGAAATTCCGCTTAGAGTACCTAAAACCCTACGTGATTGTAATTTTAGTAGGTAAACAACTCTTATTATCCTTTGCTTATCTATAAAAACTCAACGATGGGTGCTATGTGTGGATTTATTATGCTAGTTCTATTATTTCTGTTGATGTCAAAAGGGGAAAGAAATGTAAATAGTGAATTGCAAGTCACCCGAGTTCCTTACCAATTCTCATACCATGTTTCTTACAAGCAGTTATAAAGTAGTACTTTTTATTTTCAACTTTCATAAAAATTACTATTAATAAATTATGTTATCTATTAAATTAATTAGAAGCTTGTATTTGCTTTTCTTCACTAATATTTTGTCTCTTTAATTAAACTAGTTTGCAAGGTTTGTCATCACAAAAATGGGGAATATTTTTTACCTCGACTAGTTATGGTGACGACAAGAAAACTCAATTTGATAAAGGTGTATTGAGTGTGCAGGTTGTTTAGGCAATTTCTATGTTAAGAACTAAGTTTCAGGATTGGAACAAAGAGAAGACCTTAATCTCCATATGGCATACACCGTTGACATTTAAAGTAAAGAAAACAAAGAAGGTTAGAAGCTTTGATGTTCCATTAGGAAGGACAGAAGTTATCAAGGTCTGATTGATGTATCGTATAATGCAATGAGTATTACATGAAGACTAAGAAGAATGATTAATTACTTTTAGGCTTATTGGAGTGTGTAGCATTTTATGATTGGTTAAAACAAAAGGAAAATGAGAATTAATTAATGTTAACAATTAAAACGCTCGTGTTTTTTTTATAAAATTGGATATTTATTTAATGATAATTTTATCAAACATTTGATCTCAGTTAAATTATAAAGATTTGTTTTGGAAAAATACAATATTAGACATTTCCTTTTTGACAAAATAAATATCTTTTTTCAAAAAGTACTTTAACTAACTCCTTGAATTACTCTTAAAGAAAAAGATTTTTTCAACACCTCTATTCCATGTTAAGTTGAACGTTCTTCCTTTTCTCTAGTACTGGGGTTGGTTCCTACCTTTTAGGAACACTAGCTCGAATAATGGAGAAAGTGTGGAAGTTAGTTGTGATGTTGTACCATTATAAAAAGGGAATTAAGTTTCAGTTTTTAGGCATCCTAACAACGTACAGTATTTTAGTAAGAAATATATTTTGTGCCAGTGAGAGTGATCCTTTGTTCCAACTATTTGTAAAATCATCTAAACACGTAGAGTTAAAATTAGTGAGTTGTAAATTGGGAAAGGGTTGAGTCATCCTTATATAGACTTAGAGATATTAATCATTCAAAATAATTTGAAAAAAAAAGGCGAGTAAAACAAGATAATCATTTGAAAGAGTTTGGGGAAAAAACAAAATGTGAGCAAAGTGAGCAAAAGAAAGAGTATCATTTGAGCAAGTTTAGCCTAGGGTGACATCATCATTTTTTTTTTCTTTTTCTTGAGTCTCAAGACTTATGTTCAAAACTTCCCCCATTTTTCTTCTTAAATCTCAAATAAGGCTCAAGTTGAGTCTTAAAATTCCAAGACTCTAACTTAAGACTTGAGATTAGGACCCACCTCATTCTTATTTTTATTATCCTTTTTTTTTTACACTTTTCTACATATAAATTACTCATAAAGAGATAAAAAAAAATGTCATATATTTAAGTCTTAGGACTAAAGGGATAAATTTGGACAAGTCTTAGTGAGTCTTAACAAGAATTTTAATGATATCATTTTCAATAGGGACCAATGATAAGTGGTTTATTTTGACCACTTATTGTGTTAATTTAAACCCGATTTTGCAATCTTTTCCCCTCTTTCTAACCCGTTTTTGATTGAAAATGTTTTATCTCGGCTTTGCCCCATCTTTGTTTGTGTTTGTCCTTGTTTTGCAGGTCTTATGACTCATTTTGACAAGCTTTCAAAGCGTGGAATGCATTCAAGGCAAGGAGCAAGAGGAAGGAAAGCCCGCTCCAGGAGGAGCACCTCTCCTGGAGTGGGCGCTCCTCAACTTAAGCCACATTCTGCCACAACACTGCAGGGAAGAGTAGGCTTGCTCCCACCTTGGAGCGGGCGCTCCTCCCATTGAAGATCAAATCTGACTTAAGCTGAAGCAGGGATGAGCGGGCGCTCTTCCCATTGAAGTTCAATTCTGTCATATGTTGTGGATCAGGGGAGCGGGCGTGCACCCTATGAGGAGCGGGCGCTTCTCCTAGGCAGCTTCGAATCTGCCTTCTTCTAAAGCCAGCAGGAGTCGGAACACATCACTCAGGAGCGGGTAGCTGAGGCGCTCCTCATTATGGAGCGGGCGCTCCTCGCTGGGAATCCGTTTTATTTTGACGGATTTACCTATGTGTTTCGGGGAGTATAAATACTTCCCCTTTAGCTCATTTGTATTTTGGACAGCAGTAGCCTAGTTTTTAGAAATTCCTCTTAGTTTGAAACATTCCTCTTAGTTAATTTAGCTTAGTATTCATCGATCCAATCATTGTATTAGTGAAATTCAAGAATCATTCTCAAGATTTGGCACTTTGTAATCAACATTTGAAGCTTCAATTAGTAATTTCATCAACCTTTTTCTACTTAATTTCATATTTTATTTGGTATTTACATGTTACTTTAATCCTTTTAGCTCTTAAGGATAATAGTGAATTCAATTGTTAACCACTTTTCCCCAATTATTGAAGTAGTTAGAACCCTAATACTTGTTTGCATGTTGATTAATATGAGTTGTGAGTAGTCTTCTTCCTATGGGTTGGGTGAAGCTCAACCTTTTGGGTTAGTTATGCAAATGTGGGAGGAGCATTGATGTTTGTATTGCAATTAAATTGATTGTATGAGATTACTTGTTAGTTTTTCATGATAGGATTAGCTACCCTTGACTTAGGAGCTTGATAGCATGATATGCTTAGTTTGACATGGAAATGTGAATTGAGCATGGCATTACTTATTGCAATTTGATTGTGTATCTTAATGAGGAATCTAAGTTTAGTAGTGTGAGTTGTTTTCTAATTGCATGAGGTTGATCTTACATATAGTCCTTGCTATATTTTGTCTATTTTAATCCTCCTCTGCCTAATTGTGTTGGTTGCGTGGATCCCATTCCCTAGTGTCTTTAATCCATCGCTTTAGAACCATAGTTTGTTTGTGTACTTGACGAACCCCAATTCACCAAAGACTTTGAATTAGCTTAAGTGTTAAGATGTTTAGCAACCATATCCCGTTCCTTATGGTCCGAACTCTTACTTGTCATCTTAAGTGTTAAGATGTTTAGCAACCATATCCCGTTCCTTATGGTCCGAACTCTTACTTGTCATTATGCTTGGTTTGGAGGATGTTTGTTTATAAGTGTGTTTCATTGAGTCTGAAATGTGCGACCGTTCTAACGCCCATCAAAATGGCGCCGTTGCCGGGGAGCGGTGTCGTTGATTGCTAATTGATTACTTGAGTCCAGTTCACCATAAAACATCAAAATTTCAAAAAGAGTGTTTCTTTTTGGCTACACTTGTAGCCTTGTTACTAATTGCAATTGTTGAGAGTGTATGCGCAAAACTCATAACAGGATTTTGGTGCCTTACGATCCCGAGATTGAGCAAACCTATAGGAGGAGAAGGAGAGCCGATTCTAGGCCATTAACTACTGCCCTAACTAGGAAGGTTGATTTCGAGGAGGAACAAGATCAAATGGGTGACGCGGATCCACCACCTCAAAGACCTTTAAAGGAGTATGGAACTCCAGGAGCTTATAGAGTTTCAAGTGGCATTGCTTCGCCCGTTACTCAAGCCAATGATTTCGAAATTCGGCCCGTAATGATAAATTTGATTGAAAGGAGGCAATTGAGTGGAGCAAAACATGAGAGCCCTCTAGCACACTTGAACGAGTTTGAGAAATATTGCAACACGATCAAGGTAAATGGAGTAACTCAAGAATTTGTGAGACTAAAGCTATTTCCTTTCTCCTTGATAGGAAGGGCTCTTTAATGGCTTGAGAAGGAGGTAAGGCCTAACTCCTTGAGAACTTGGGACGAGGTCACCATGGCCTTCGTAGGGAGATTCTACTCTCAAAAGAACACGGCCGAGGCAAGGGATTTGATCCAAAGTTTCCGTCAAAAGGCTAGTGAAACCATATACGAGGCATGGGAAAGATATTAAGAATATCAAAGGGAGTATCCTCATCATGGCATTCCGACATACCAAATGCTTCAAATTTTCTATGGGGGCTTGAGCCCACAAGGAAAGACTAGCTTAGATATGGGAGCGAGTGACCCGATCATGATTAAAACGAAGGAGCAGGTCAATGAAATAATTGAGGATGTGATGAGGCACCACATGGATTGGCAAGAAGGAGAGAGGAAGTCTCTAAGAAAAAGAGGAAATGCGGTCTACTCCGTCGATCACCTGAACGCCATCAATAATTTGACGTCTCAAATCACCAACCTTGGCAAGAAGATGACATCTATCAAGGCGAAACCTGAGACCTCCACTTCACAACAAGAGCATCCCTCCTAATCTAAGGGGAGAGGTATGAATTCTAACTCTTGTCCTTCTACATCTAATAACATGCCACATGGGTGTTTATTTTGTGAAAATTGTGGGTTATATAACCACGATACCTCTTCTTGTAATTATGATTCCCAACCTCAACCCCAATATGAAGATGGTAATGATAATGAAAACAAACAAGTCAATGCCTTGTCTTATGATAATAGACCTAGGATTGACAATCAAAGATACTTACTACCTAATCAAAGAGAACAAGGGGGATATTCCTATAACCAAAAAGGAAATGATTATGATTACCATAACCAAAACCAATAGGGAAATAGGAACCAAAGGGACCAAAAACCCCAAGATAACTACAACCAACAAGGTGGTTATGGTAACCATAACCATAATAACCAAGGGAACTATGGAAATCAAGGCCAATATCACCAAGGGGGGAACTATGATAATAGGAATAATTGGAACAACAATAACAATAGAGGTTCTTCTAATCAAAATGCTTACAATTCAAATGTGAGAGGTAATAGAGCTCTCCAAGATAACTACTATGCACAAGCACTACCTAGTAGGTCTAACTTAGAGGAAATGATGGAGAGTCAAACCAAAATGTTCAATACTTTCATGGCTTCTAGTGATAAGAAATTTAGTAAAGTCATGACCCAAAACAAAATGCTTGAAACACAAATGCTTTAAAGGAAGGGACTAGCACTTCCAAACTTCGACCCCAAGGACTAGATGCCAAGTGGCCCGTTAATGCCATATCAACTAGGAGTGGTAAGGTGTTGGAAGAGAGTGTCCCTAAGAGAAGCAATGAGAAAGTGAACATGAATGAGCCTCCCCTTGAGAGTGATTTTGAACAAGAAGAAGGGGGATAAGAAAACAAATTAAACAATTTGGATATTAGGGGTTTGGATGTTAGGGAATTTGGATGTTAGAGGGGTAAGAAGATAAGAAGAACAAGAAATTTGGATATTAGGGAAAACTAACATCATCAAGCATCATCAAAAGAGACGAAGAGCAAACCAACCATACCATGCAATCAACCATCACACAAACCAACAAAAATATGTAAATACCAAAGCTAATCATAAGAATAAGATGCTCCAAAGCACACATATAAGGAGAAGTGAGACAAAAACATTAATATGCAATCGTTCTAGCCTAGGCATGTCATATCATAGTGAAAAGAGCAACAACCAACCTAAAATAGGCATGCAATCAAGAACATAATACTACATGAATCCTACCATAAGTCCCAAAGGCTAAGTTACCTTTCATGCCAAGCATTCCACATACAAACTCAAACTTCTCCATACATAGCACAAAAGCATCACATGAAAGCACATATCCTATCAAAATCGAAACTACACTAGACACAAAGACCACAAGACTTCCCCCAAGCTAGACATTTGATTACCATTCCCGCGATAAGTGGACACAATGAGAAACATCTCCACCACCCCCCCCCCCCAAGCGAGAACTCGACACCAGCCTCGGTGTTACACATGACGGGAAGCAAGAGAAGGGAACGGTAAAAACAAATGTCTAAAGGCTACTCCCGATCATCCTCCCTAGGCGGCGATGGCATGTAGTTATAGTTTGGGTCTACATGCAAACATGTGGTAATATGGCTCCCAAAGAGATCGATAACCATCCCTTAAGGGGATACTTTGGGTTTCCACCCGGGTATTATGGTGGTTGGGGTACTAGTAGTGCACCGGACTACAGTCACTATCGAAGTAGTCCCAACTGTGATCTTCATCCGTACGTAGATCAACCTTCCTACTCCGGCGATGTAGACCCAAACTATAACTACAGGTCATCGCCGCCTAGGGAGGATGATCAAGAGTAGCCTTTAGACATTTGTTTTTACCGTTCCCTTTTCTTCCTTCCCGTCATGTGTAACACCGAGGCTGGTGTCGAGTTCTAGCTTGGGGGGTGGTGGAGATGTTTCTCATTGTGTCCATTTATCGCGGGAACGATAATCAAATGTCTAGCTTGGGGGAAGTCTTGTGGTCTTTGTGTCTAGTGTAATTTCGATTTTGATAGGATATGTGCTTTCATGTGATGCTTTTGTGTTATGTATGGAGAAGTTTGAGTTTGTATGTGGAATGTTTGGCATGAAAGGTTTAACTTAGCCTTTGGGACTTGTGGTGGGATTCATGTGGTATTATGTTCTTAATTGCATGCCTATTTTAGGTTGGTTGTTGCTCTTTTCACGATGATATGGCATGCCTAGGCTAGAACGATTGCATATTAATGTTTTTGTCTCACTTTTCCTTATATGTGTGCTTTGGAGCATCTTATTCTTATGATTAGCTTTGGTATTTACACATTTTTGTTGGTTTGTGTGATGGTTGATTGCATGTTATGGTTGGTTTGCTCTTCGTCTCTTTTGATGATGCTTGATGATGTTAGTTTTCTCTAATATCCAAATTTCTTGTTCTTCTTATCTTCTTACCCCTCTAACATCCAAATTCCCTAACATCCAAACCCCTAATATCCAAATTGTTTAATTTGTTTTCTTATCCCCCTTCTTCTTGTTCAAAATCACTCTCAAAGGGAGACTCATTCATGTTCACTTTCTCATTGCTTCTCTTAGGGACACTCTTTCCCAACACCTTACCACTTAGTTGATATGGCATTAACGGGCCACTTGGCATCCAGTCCTTGGGGTCGAAGTTTAGAAGTGCTAGTCCTTTCTTTTAAAGCATTGGCCAATTGAGAAATTTGTGTTTCAAGCATTTTGTTTTGGGTCATGACTTTACTAAATTTCTTATCACTAGAGGCCATGAAAGTATTGAACATTTTGGTTTGACTCTCCATCATTTCCTCTAAGTTAGACCTACTAGGTGGTGCTTGTGCATAGTAGTTATCTTGGGGAGCTCTATTACCTCTCACATTTGAATTGTAAGCATTTTTATTAGAAGAACCTCTATTGTTATTGTTGTTCCAATTATTCCTATTATTAGAGTTCCCCCCTTGGTGATATTGGCCTTGATTTCCATAGTTCCCTTGGTTATTATGGTAATGGTTACCATAACCACCTTGTTGGTTGTAGTTATCTTGGGGTTTTTGGTCCCCTTGGTTCCTATTTCCCTATTGGTTTTGGTTATGGTAATCATAATCATTTCCTTTTTGGTTATAAGAATTTCCCCTTGTTCTCTTTGATTAGGTTGTAAGTATCTTTGATTGTCATTCCTAGGTCTATTATCATAAGACAAGGCATTGACTTGTTCGTTTTCATTATCATTACTATCTTCATATTAGGGTTGAGGTTGGGAATCATAATTACAAGAAAAGGTATCATGGTCATGTGACCCACAATTTTCACAAAATAAACACCTTTGTGGTATGTTATTAGATGTAGCAAGGGAAGAGTTAGAATTCATACCTCTCCCCTTAGATTGGGAGGGATGCTCTTGTTGTAAAGTGGAGGTCTTAAGTTTCGCCTTGATAGATGTCATCTCCTTACCTTGGCGATTTGAGACGTCAAATTATTGATGGCATTGAGATGATCGACGGAATATACCGCATTTCCTCCTTTGCTTAGAGACTCCCTCTTCCTTTCTTGTCAATCTATGTGGTGCCTGACCACATCCTCAATTATTTCAATGATTTGCTCCTCCATTTTGTTCATGATCGGGCCACCCGCTCCCGCATCTAAGCTAGTCTTTCCTTGTGGGCTCAAGCCCCCATAGAAAATTTGAAGCAATTGGTATGTCGGAATGCCATGATGAGGACACTCCCTTTGATATTCTTAATATCTTTCCAATGCCTCGTATATGGTTTCACTAGCCTTTTGACGGAAACCTTGGATCAAATTCCTTGCCTCGGCCGTGTTCTTTTGAGAGTAGATACTCCCTAAGAAGGCCGTGGTGACCTCGTCCCAAGTTCTCTAAGGAGTTAGGCCTTACCTCCTTCTCAGGCAATTCAAGAGCCCTTCCTATCAAGGAGAAAGGAAATAGCTTTAGTCTCACAAATTTTTTGATGATGATTGATGTTGGTTTTCCCTAATATCCAAATTTCTTCTTCTTATCTTCTTACCCCTCTAACATCCAAATTCCCTAACATCCAAACCCCTAATTTACAAATTGTTTAATTGGTTTTCTTATCCCCCTCCTTCAAAAATCCCTAATATCAAAATTCCTTATTTAGTTTTTTTATCCCCTTCCTTCTTAAAAAATAAAAAAAAATAAAAAAAGGAGAAAAAAAGGCTTAGAAAAACAAAAACAAAAAAAAAAAAAAAAAAGTTGTTTTGTTTTTGATCGGTTTGCAATGATGATATTGGATTATATGTGGTGGAAACTTGTTTTCTTTTTGTAATAAAATTTCAAGTATGGTTTAGATGCCCTTGGTTGAACATATAATTGGCTAATTTAGGCTAGTGTGAGAATAACCTTACCGAATGTACGAGACTTAAAGTCTAAGCTTGTGGTAAGATGGTGTCGCCTATCTCAAAGGAATTTGAACCCCGAAAGGTAGTGTTTGATCCCGCATTGTCCCCAAAAGTGAGGTCTTAATATTTTTCAAGCCTACGACATTTTGTATGAGTGGTAAAGATCCTTTTTTATTTAGTACCTAGATCGAGAACTTGAGTCTCAACTCCCAAGACCGCGGCCTAAACTACTCTTATTGTTAATGAAGGTTGTTATGTATTTGTTATTCACAAAAGTTAAAGCATATCATATTTTTTTTTGTTTCCTTAGTTCAATCTTTAATTTTTTGTAATTAGTAGTGTGTTGTGAAATGTTACTTAAAAAAAATGAATGAAACCAAAAAATGAATGGGAAAAAAAAAAAAAAAAAAAAAAAAAAAAGTGATGATTAGCCACCACCCTAGAAATTAAACAAGCTTGGGGGTGTGTTTTTGTTTTGGTTCATTCATGGTTTGTAATATGGGTCAAAGTTAAAAACCTCTTTAGGTTTGTTCTTAATGATATACGTTTTAGTTTAGCTTAAATTGCAGAACACTTCTAGTTCTTTCTATGCCTAAATTTTGTGTCGAAATCCTTGAGACTTGTAATGTTAAAAGAGTAGTGGAAGTCATTGTCGGTGGAGGGAGTTGATTCACAAGCATATGGAGAGGGTACTTTTTCATTGAGATGTCGAGTGTCTTATAACCCGCTTTATCTATGTTTTTCCAGCTCCTTCGAGGAGTCACGAGACACTACCATTAAGGGGGATTTGAACTTTGTGAAGGGGACGCGGTAAGATGTGTTGAATGGGCCTAAGTTGAGCATTTTCGGGAGGGTTAGCAAGGCCTTGGCTAGTCATGACCGTGGTTGATCTTAGGCATATACCTCATGCTTGAGTTTTATTACTTAAGGATTCTTGTATCTATGCATGTGCTTTTCTTTGAGCAAATTGATCTTTTGTTTTGTTTTTTAGCAATGTGAATTGCTGGAGGACAAGCATTTGGCTAGCTTGGGAGGATTTGATAAGTGGTTTATTTGACCACTTATTGTGTTAATTTAAACCCGGTTTTGCAATTTTTTCCCCCTCTTTCTAACCCGTTCTTGATTGAAAATGTTGTACTTCAAAGCATGGAATACATTCAAGGCAAGGAGCAAGAGGAAGGAGAGCCCGCTCAAAAAGGAACGGGCGTGCACCTCTCTTGTAGCGGGCGCTCCTCAACTTAAGCCACATGCGGGCGTGCTCCCACCTTGGAGCGGGCGCTCCTCCCATTGAAGATCAAATCTTACTTAAGTTGAAGCAGGGAGGAGCGGGCGTGCACCCTCTTTGGAGCGGGCGTGCACCCTCTTTGGAGCGGGCGCTCCTCCCATTGAAGTTCGATTCTGCCATATGCTAGATCAGGGGAGCGAGCGTGCACCTTGTGCCTAGGCAGCTTCGAATATGCCTTCTTCTGAAGCCAGCAAGAGCGGGCGCGCATCACTCAGAAGCGGGCGCTCCTCATTATGGAGCGGGCACTCCTCGCTGGGAATGCGTTTTATTTTGACGGATTTACCTATGTGTTTCGGGAAGTATAAATACTTCCCTTTTAGCTCATTTGTATTTTGGACAGCAATAGCCTAGTTTTTAGAAATTCCTCTTAGTTTGAAACATTCCTCTTAGTTAATTTAGCTTAGTTTTCATTAATCCAATCATTGTATTAGTGAAATTCAAGAATCATTCTCAAGATTGGCACTTTGTAATCAACATTTGAAGCTTCAATTAGTAATTTGTTCAACCATTTTCTACTTAATTTCATATTTTATTTGGTATTTGCATGTTACTTGAATCCTTTTAGTTCTTGATAATTTGTTATTGGATAATAGTGAATTTAATTGTTAACCACTTTTCCCCAATTATTGAAGTAGTTAGAACCCTAATACTTGTTTGCATGTTGATTAATATGAGTTGTGAGTAGTCTTCTTCCTATGGGTTGGGTGAAGCTCAACCTTTTGGGTTAGTTATGCAAATGTGGGAGGAGCATTGATGTTTGTATTGCAATTAAATTGATTGTATGAGATTACTTGTTAGTTTTTCATGATAGGATTAGCTATCCTTGACTTAGGAGCGTGATAGCATGATATGCTTAGTTTGACATGGAAATGTGAATTGAGCATGGCATTACTTATTGCAATTTGATTGTGTATCTTCTATTGCTAAACTAATGAGGAATCTAAGTTTAGTAGTGTGAGTTGTTTTCTAATTGCATGAGGTTGATCTTACATATAGTCCTTGCTATATTTTGTCTATTTTACTCCTCCTCTTCCTAATTGTCTTGGTTGCGTGGATCCCATTCCCTAGTGTCTTTAATCCATCGCTTTAGAACCATAGTTTGTTTGTGTACTTGACGAACCCCAATTCACCAAAGACTTTGAATTAGCTTAAGTGTTAAGATCTCTAGCAACCATATCCCATTCCTAGTGGACCAAACTCTTACTTGTCATTATGCTTGGTTTGTAGGATGTTTGTTTATAAGTGTGTTTGATTAAATGTGGAATGTGTGACCATTCTAACGCCCATCAACCAACAAAAACAATGTCACATCCAAGTCTTAAGACTTTGGGCTAAACTTGTAAAACATGATTAAAGTGAGCAAAAAAGATACTTGTATGAAATGATTATTGATTAGTTTCACTTATTAAAATTAAAAAGGAAAAAAAAAAAAAGTATAAAGTGTTCCATTATTAGATAAGACTCCAATCTTAATTAAATCAATACGGTTTACTTAAACGCTTTTCTTAAAGGAATTATTAGGCTTGTGAAATAATCCTAACAAATAGTAACTTCTATTTATATGTCATCTTTACCTCCCTTTCTTTTTAGTCGCAATAAAGGATATTTTATGAGTCATAAATGATACCCCTTATTTGCAACTAAAAAGAAAAGGAAGTATTGCTGTAAAAAAATAAAAATAAAAAAAAAAAAGAGAGAGAGAGAAAAAAACAAAGGTACTCCCTCCGTTTCCTAATGTTTTTTACGTTTGGAATTATGCGCGATTATTAAGAAATTGTGTAAAGTTGACGTATATTGGAATATTTCAATGATTGAAAGTACAATTTTATTGAAAAATACAATGTTGAGCATGTGGGGTGAAGAAATTAGAGGAGAAAGGAGAGAGAAAGTAATAATAAGTGTTGAAAAACTATTAAAATAGTACAAAAAGTACAATAGCACATGGAAAAGTAATGACTTTTGAGTAAAAAAATTGTAAAACAAGGGTAATTTAGTCCAAAATTTATGACAAAAATAGGAAACATACTAGATGTAAAAAATAAAAAGGAACGCCCTAAATGGAAACGTAAAAAGCATTTAGGAACGGAGGGAGTAGTAGATTAGTGAAAGTCACTCATTACTCTTCTCGGTTCGAGCTTCAAAGTTTCATATCTACAAATTGATTTCAAGTTCAACCAATGATTCATCCAGCCTCTTTTGAAATGGATGCACATATTTCACTCTCAACAGTTGTTTTTTTCCCCACAATATAAGGGCAGTCTCCTATCCTGACTCTCTTTAAAAAAAAGAGCTAAAATTTCTTGGCAGAATGTACAGCATCCACTTTAGCCAAACTGAATTTATGAACTTCAAGCATGCCAAAAGGTCCATGAAATGAAATAGCCAGTCCATTAGGCAACAATAATAGAATCATGTTTCTCATTATCATGAAGAATATCAACCTTGACTTAGTGGTATGACACCACCTATATATTCAATTGATGATATGCTGCATGAAGATATTGAAGGCTCTATACATACTCATAATAATTTATCAGATTTCAGTAGATTAGTCAAAGTATAATATTTAAGCTTTAACTGATATAAAACAAATCACAGACACAGACAACAATAAGAAGTTGAAGATTGTAGACCTGCCTGCAGCCGAGTTTTAACTGTATCTATCGGATATAAGGCTGCTTCAACCACACCACCTGCAACAGCTCCAGCTATAGCACCATCTGTGAAAGACATTTTGTAATTATCTATGATAAGTTACTTTCTTGCCATAGCATAATGCCAAATAGTATGATCAACTATGATGATTTAGGAATAACCTTAGAAAAATATAAAAGTTTTAGAAGAAAAAAAAATAGCAACATAGCATTACGCCAACCTCCTCAAAATATACTCCCTATCAGACTTTTAGATTTCAAATTTAGAGAAGGGAGATGAAAGTGAAGGATTGAAAAATGAATAATCAAACAAGAGATCCGCCGCCCAAAGGCCCAAGAACATAATGTAGATGGGTTCTTGAAACAACTTAGGTTCCACTACCTTATTTCACTTATTTCATGTCTAACAATTTTTGATAAAATAAGATGAGATGAGATAAGATAAGGGCCGATAAATTCAAATCGGTTAAGATAATCAGATAAAATAGTTCAAATAAGGTATAATAAGCTCCTTTATTTCATGTCTAATAAGTTCATATAAGATAAGGTATATAAAGTTCACATAAGATAATAAAAGGGCCATTAATTTATGATAAGACAAAATAAGGTTTGATAATTTTAAAAACGATAAAATAAAGGTTAATAAGTTCCGATTTAGTCAACACAAAATCTTATATGTGGCTAGCCACATGGTGTGGCCACTTCACATAATCACATACAAGACAATTAATTAAGTAATAGAGGGTTACGGTGATGAGCAAATGGGGTTACTTCAACGTGTATGCAGGTTACTTAAATGAGAAATAGGGGTTACTCTCTTAAATAAGTGGAATTATTCTTTCGTTTTTTTTTAAACAAAAGAATAGGGGTTACTCGAATGAACAAATGGAGTTACTTATTTCTAAATTACTTGAAGTCGCTCGTATAATGAATTTGGGTTACTTTTATGGAAAACATGAGGTTACTCTTATGAAAAATTGAGGTTACCCATATATATAAATGAAGATTACTCTTATAAACTAATGTGGCCACATCGTGTGGCTAGCCACATACAAGACTTACCGGTTTAGCCAAATAAGGTCCATGATAAGATCTAATAAGTTCAAATTCAATAAAGACTAATAAACTCAAATAAGATAACGGCTAATAAGTTCAAAAAAGATAAAGATTTATAAGTTTAGATAAATAAGGGCTAACAAGTTTATATAAGATCATGGTTCATAAGTATACAAGTTTGAATAAAATAAATTGTAAGCTAATAAAATAAGATAAATGAAATTCAGTGGAAGAGCACAGTGCCTGAGGCCTCTTATAACTCAAGTATAGGCATACTACTATTCACATTTTTCTAGGTTTGTATCTTTTTTAGACAATTCCATGCCATATTCTATTGGAATATTAACTTGATTGGCATCTTTCTAGTATCTATTTAATATAGAATATTAATGGCTATGCAAATGTCATCATTACATTGTACAACTTTGTAGCCTGCATACTAAGACATGAATCCAATATCCTATATCTTTAATGAATGTGCCATCCTCAACACAAATACAAAAATATGAGTGGCAACCTTGTAAATGCATTTTTAAAACCCTTTATTTTGCCACAAATTCAAAAAGCAATGCTTTGCTTGGTTTGTAACCTTTAGCATCAAACTTAGCTTTGTATATCTCCGCAATAAAGGGTTTGATGCTAAATCCAAAGCCCTTATGACCCTATCCCCTTCATCAAATTGAACTTCACTAATTCTCTTTTGACCAATTAAATCAGATTCTTTGATCAATTTCACAAAGCATACCGATACCATTTTTATGACTTTTTGAAGATGACTTTTGGTGGAATAAATTGAAAATCCATAACATAGTTTCCTTTATGTAATGGAATGGCCTTTCTTCAAATTTCATGTGAATATGAATTACAATGGTAGGGGTGTTACGGCTAAAACAAAACGACAAGACTCTTAGATATGCAAGTTGAATAACTTTGTAATACAGAATTTCTTACCATGTTTCTTTATGATGTTCCTCTATGGTGCATTTTAGGCTTGGAGACAACCTAAATCAGCATGAAAGGAACACATTTGCTTTCATTAACTTCTAAAGAGGTCTATAGGTCTTTTGTTGATGTACTCATTATGTTTTTTTTTATATACTTTAATAAAGTTAAGTATTCAAACATATCACTTCCATCGATGAACAATATTTTATTAAAACAGCCCTACTTTAGAGAAGCAGAATTTCATTGACATATACTTCCTCCAATTCATGCGGGCTTTCTTACTTCCAACTTTGAGATAACTACCTGTCCTAGATTTTTTATTAATCCCACTACTCAATGGAAAAAGGAAAAAAGCACGAGTCTATTACTCTATTAGAATATGCTGCAATCGTTCTATTTAAGCACTGAATGATTTGTCATTAATATCTGAATGAGAACTTCAAATAAAATTAAGATCTCTAGAATATATATCCAATTGACCAATTCATGAGAAGATATTAATGCTCTTTGAGAAAGTATCAGGCTGCTTGCATGTTAGCCACTTGAATTTTCTCCTACAATCGATAAAGGTGTTTCCATCTGGAGATGCAACTAACATATAATATTCTCACATAAAGTAGCCTTCTTTAGGAAGTTATTAACTTATTTAGCATGTTGGTCAGTAAAATTACTAAATACTGTTTATTGCATCCAAGAAAAGGTGGTTTCAGTAACATAAGGTACAACATTTTTCACAACAAAAGTTTTTTATAATAACAAAGCAACATACCATATAGGGATTGCAGCAAATTCAATGGATTTTCTTCCATGATAATGCCAGATGCAAAATTCTTCTCTTGATCTTTGGAAGATCGCAATTGATAATCCAAAGCACCTGCAAGATGTAACATATCATACAAACAACCAATGTTCTCAGCACAGAAAGAGTAACAGTATATAAATAAAAAGGTTGCATAAGGTAAGAGAAAGTGAGTAATAAAACACAGGGTATGCCCAAATCAATGGCACCTGAACAGAGCTTGGACGATAGTGTTTAAGAATATGATATTATTACAATGACATTTAGACATCATTCACAAAAAAAAAAAAAAAAAAAAAAAAAAAAAAAAAAAACACAAAAAAGAAGTTAAAATATCCCTTTACATAAGGGCTTTGGGGATATTGGAGTGGCAACACAAAGAAAAATCAAAGAGAGTTTAATCTCCATGCTGGCATGCTAAGCACCTCAACAAGTTAATTGGATGTAAGTCAAACCAAGAAAAATTGAAGAGAATGTGTAAGGTATCAATTTGGATCATGAATAACATTCACTCACTTAAATATTTATATTCTAAACATAATATGACGACATCATTCAATTCACTTGCACCTTCTGGTTTCTTTTTTCACTTCCCTTATAACAATAGTCTCAATGCATAGAAAGGCTCACGGCAATAGTGCGCCTCATTTAACTGAGGTGCACATATCAAAAGTGGAAAAAAAAAAAAAAAAAAAAAAAAAAAAAAAAAAAAACAGGAAATATTGTTGTGCGCCTTTTGGTTAGCATTATTGCCCCTTTTAGTGTGCCACACCAAAACCCCTTCTCCCTGACCAATAAAGGTGCATGCCCATATCGCCTTATACCTCAGTGCCAATCCTAGCCTCAGATGCGCCATTTCATAAACTGGGTAGTGTGAATGATTTGAGAAGCAAACTAAATTTGGTATAATGAAACTAGCAGCACGACATTCCATCACAAAAAGTTGCTTTAAGGCTCTAATATAACCTACTATAAGTAAAACTTGCATGAAAGAATCACCCTTGACAACTAAAAAAGTTAAAGAGTAATGACTGAAAGATTAATAGAGCATATACTAATGAAACACAAATAGACACATTGTAGAAGCGGACCATTAGTATAATAGATCAGCAACTAGAACTAACAATTTAACATTATTCACAATAAAAAGGGCAAATAACACATGGTTAACACGCGTCCAAAAACAGCTTAAGTTCAATTTAAGGATAATGTGTAGCAGAACATTTCAAAATTAACATAGAATGAAGCAGATTTTGACATGTAACACTTAATAGTGCTATGTTTGAGCATCAACTATCTTACAAGGATGTACTTCATTTCAACTGAAATTCACTTATTTCTGTACATGTCAGTCTAATACAGTTCAATTCAACAATTGAACTCACTTAAATTCCTACAATCATCTTACTTACAACTACTTCCAGCGAAATCGAGAAATCTAAATTGTGCAGCGAAGTCAAAATCGGAAATCATAAAAGTAAAACTCAAATCAACAATCATTTGATAATGTAATTGAAGATAATTGAGGAATTTCTGAACCAAACCATACAAGAGAGCTCGATACTTGACAATTCATACTAAAACTTAAACGGCAATCAGATTAAAGTAAACAATATAGTATAAGATATTTGAATTATACAGATAATACAATGCAATTGGAAAATACAATGTAATTGAATTACTATGATTAAACAATCAACATTTCAACCAATGAAGGTGTAGGAGAATTAAAATTAAAATGAACCCTAGAAATTTTAAGAAAGGAAGAGAGTGATTACTTGAGGGAACAATAGTAGAGGTTTCTGTCTTCATTATAGCTGCCTGCTGCTGCAATTTCTCTGTTTAACCCAAAAATGAGGAGGATACTGTTGTCAATTGTAATTTTCTAATTGAAATTCTATCCAACCTCTAACTGTTTGGTTCACCACTTCAACAAGTATTGAGAAAGAAAAATATCATGCACGGGCTATTCCGCTATTGATACTTCCGCAAAGCACTTGTGCAAATACCGTGGCCCCAGTACTCAGAGGCCACGGCATAACTCAAATGAGCTCTAAATTTATCATTGTCCGAGCCGGGCCGGACTGAAACATATCCTATCGAATGGTTGTCGAGGCACACGGACCATCGGAAAGGATGGGGTATAACAACGTCCTTAAGATACGTGAATGCTTTCTCCTTAGAGAGGATTGTGTTCCATCTAAGGTACCTAGTTACTTCATCATCACTTGCCCATTTAAAGAAATCATCCACGTCCGAAAGTGTAAATGGACGGATGGAAATTGTTGATAGATCCATCTATAAAAATTAAAAAGCTTGATAAATATTAAAAAAAAATAAGGAGTTAATACAAGTCTCTTTAGTGTGAACTTTTTTTAGAAGTGGTGGAGAAAGACTTTCACCTCATGGCTATCCATATTTGACTTATTTGCCTCGTGATCTTGACTTAGAGTATATGACTTTTCTTTTCCCAAAATTTTTTAATATTCTTGATAGGCAAGTATTCGCGGTGAGATGGTTTTTTTTTTTTTTAACGTGTGAGACGGTCTTAATATAACTTATTGTGGAATGAAAATGACTTTTGCTTTTAAAGAACTTATTATCATACACTCAATGGATTTTTTACGAAAGTAAGCTTAATTGGCAAACAATTTACCAATCTAGACGCGTGGCCAAACTATTTACGAAACTGAGCTTCTGAAATAAAACACTGCCTCGGTCAGCGTTTTACCTTTGGTCATTATTTTTTTTTATAAAATTTCGTATTATGTGAAATACAAATTTAAAAAAAAAAATTGGAAATACAGTAAAACGCTGACTCAGTCAGCGTTTTTCTTATATCCATAACAGAGAAAAACGCTGAGTGAGTCAGCGTTTTACACCTAAGCATAAAACGCTGCCTCAGTCAGCGTTTTATCTGCTGGCTGAAGGCAGCAACAGCAGGCCCCCAACAGCAGCCAGTGCAGCCCCCTTCCACATCCACCACCCTCTCCACATCTACCAACACCACCACCCTCCTCCTCCACATCCTCCACCACCCTCCTCCTCCACATCCTCCACCACCACCACCACCCTCCTCCTCCACATCCACCACCACCACCACCCTCCTCCTCCACATCCACCACCCTCCTCCTCCAAATCCACCACATCCACCACCCTCCTCCTCCACATCCACCACCACCATCACCCTCCTCCTCCACATCCACCACCACCACCACCACCCTCCTCCTCCATATCCACCACCCTCCTCCTCCACATCCACCACCACCACCACCCTCCTCCTCCACATCCACCACCACCATCACCCTCCTCCTCCACATCCTCCAACACCTCCACCACCCTCCTCCTCCACATCCACCACCTCCACCACCCATCCTCCTCCACATCCACCACCTCCACATCCACAATTTATTTTGAACGAAATGAGTCAAACGTGGACAAATAAGGAATTTGAAATTCAAACAAGACATAAATTCATTCAAATAATTATTAAAATAATAATGTAATGTAAGTGTTATGTACAACAAACAAGAGAAGGTCATTACAGTAAATAAATCAGATAATTCTATCCTATTCTGACTCATCAATTTGGTGTAACGGCTCTCTATCCTGTATGTCCACTCTCGGCCTTTGACGACGGCTGTAGTGACGGACCGTGGTAAATGGGTTCGGGCGTACTGGCGGAGTCAGCTGGCTGGAAGATGGGTCATCAGGATGACGTAGGGGCGCGGAACTGTAAATGTCGTACTCCTCTGCGCCCGTGAATGACGAAGGATCACCCCCACAGCTACTCTGGCCAGCCTCGAACTGTGAGTGACTAGAGTGGCCGCCATGATCGTCCCGGGGGTGGACGAGATAGGCGTGACCATATCTCTGCAAGGTAGCCATGCCCATATCTCGCACCCGCTCGACCTGTGCTCTGGGCGGCTCAGGTATGCCTGGAAGGACGTCCGACAGTGCGTCAACCATAGCCGTCATATCCAACGCCTGCAGTAATTAAGGATGAGTTAGTTGAATGATATACAAATTTAAAATTGATAAAAATAAGTTAATCAAATACACTTACATATCCCCTAATCACGTCAAAGGATGGATGGTAATGTGCGGATGGCGGTGTGTAGCTGGGGTTGATGAAACGCCGTGTAATCCGCATGTACCACTCCATGTATGGATCGTATGGATCCATAACGCCGTGGATGGGGTCACGAGTGACGACGAACTCCAACCGTCGATGCCACAAGTCAATGTACTGGGCATGCTCCGTCTGCCAGTTCCTGTCGCTCTTTCCCCGACGGTCAATGCGGTGCTCCCAAGACCAATACTGGACATCAAACACACAAAACTAGGTTAATTGTAAACTAAGTAAGAACTTTTCGAATGAAATTGTTAACAGATAGGTAGGTTACCTGAAGCAAAAATAACGGTCCGCTGATCTCACGAGAACCCCGGCGGGATGCTCTACACAAATGGTGATACAACATCGCCAGACAAGCACTGCCCCAGCTGTAGCCACGAATATGCTCCCAGTCGTGGTCTACCAGCTACAGGTAAATGATCTGTAAATGGCTGCCACTCTTGCCACCGAACAACACACCCGAGATGAGCAGAAAAAGGTACGCTCGAGCATGTCTCGCAATAGTGGCCTCATCAGCACCATCAAGCAACACACGAAAAGTGTCGCGTATCCAGCCGATCCTCAATCCGCCGCCCCTGATATCGTCCGATCCTGGCTGAACCCCGAGAACCTGAGCTACATAACCGGGGGGATCGGCCAACGCAGATCCAGACACCGGACTCCCATGAATGGGAAGCCGTGTGAGTATCGCCACGTCTGGCAACGTCACGGTCGCCTCCCCAACAGGTAGATGGAAGGAGTGCGTCTCCTGCCTCCATCTCTCCACAAGCGCAGTAACAAGCGCTGGGTCGACCTCTCTGAACGCCATCCGATGTATACCCATGAAGCCAGCGTACTCCACGAAAGGCAGAATACGGGGATCGATAACCCAATCGCCAAGGAACGCGACAGTGTAGTGCCTGCATGTCAGTATGCCCGTCGGATCAACCGACTGACTCCAAATGTCAACGCTACGATGTGTATCCTGTAGTGTAAGGACAGAAGGGTTGGTGGGTCCGGGTGTCCTATCTCGGGTGTCCATGGTATCTGTTCATAAACAGTTATAATCCAACAATTAAAAAGTAAAAATTACATATTAGCGATAACAAAATACAGAATTTCAAATCTCATACTTCAATCTAAAAATCCAACTGTTACAATCATTTGAAATGTAGAAATACAATCACCGTACTATTCTACTACATCACTCTAGATAACAGAAAAAATAAAAAATTAGTGCCCGGTCGATCTAGAGGGACACGATCTCTTGTGACTATGGTAAAGCCGTCTGAGTGCTCACTTTTTTTGGTGCCTGGTAGCGACCAACCACAATTCTTCTTGCACCGCAGATGAAGGACCTTCTCATTTGAGGTCACTGTGGTGTAGAATTGGTTCCTTTGTATAGAATACTTCTTCACCATTTCCTGAAGCAGTTTCTTAGATTCAAAGAACATACCCTTCTCAAACTCCCCCCCGATCGACCCAATATTGATCAACCTCATAATTCTCATTTACTTGACTTAACCAAGGAATAGGAGTTCTAACCATAGCCTCCCCACCTTCCATGTCTGTAGAATCAACATCCATGTTATCCAGAATTGGTTCCTCCTCTTCGCTCTCAGCCTCATCATTTGTTTCCCGGAGCGCATCATACAGAGACAACTCGTTATTCACCATATGTTGTAGATTTTCAAGATGATTCACCAATGGTTGAGACGGTGATGTATGATCATCATGCTGCGTAGGTGAATAACTTTGGAGTTGCATGGGAGAAGATATAACTGTGTTCGATGTCGAAGGCCCAGATTGGCCAAACATTGTCGTAGATGTTCCACCATATACAGGTGAAGCTATATGTGAACTCAATGACATCTGGAACCGATCGTCATGAAGCAGTCTGCTGAAGGACCCCATCCCATATTCAGTTGATGGAATGTCTTGTGAGGGCATTCGAAAGGACTCTGTGTAACCGGAAAAATAAGTAGTTTGTTGATCTGGTCGAGTACTTTGTTGCGTACACGTAGACACTATTTCTACATATATCTCATGTGGATAACCCCTCATTAAAACAGCGCTCCTCAAAGCTTTCAAATGTCTATCGTTAGAACAAGGTAACACTTGAACCGCAACATTAGTCTCAAACCTCATTTGAATGTTAAGTTGTACATTCATTCGGTTTAAGCCAATAATGCTATGAACCTCGTTCATCAGATCGTTGAAAGTCATGTCTGGTCCAAGTGTCAATGGTTCCATATTTCCACCACTATACTGGACATTCGGTCCATCAGACACAAATTCACCCCCCATCGGCATAACAAAGCTGCGTTTTGTGCAGCCATATTCTATACAACAACCAAAAACACATCTTAATTGCATGCAATCTCCACCAATTCGCACAATAACAACCAAGAAATTCACACTACAAACATAATTAACCATCATTGTTCCAATTCACATAACAACCAAAACAAAGTACACAACGAACATATTCACACTAACAACCAACGTATTCTACATAACATAATTTTCGTAATTAAACGACAATGTAGGATATTTTATCAAATTAAAACAACAATTTCATCAACAATATCAACAATTTCATCAACATTTTCAACATTTTTACCAAACATTTCCACAATTTCATCATAAACTTTCTTACTAAACTAACATCAATTTAGGGCTTTTATACTAAAGTATTATCAAATTACAACAAACTAACTTAGAACTATCAACATAATTATCAATTTACATCAAACTAACTTAGAATAATCAACAACATTATCAAATTAAAACAATGTACTATATAATTATCAAACTAACCTAGGTTTTAAAATTTTAAAAACAAAGAGAAGTACCAACAATGTCATTAAATGAAGAGGAGAGTTTGAGAGAGAGTACCAACAAGGCGGCGACGGCGGCGACAGCAGCACACTTTCCGGTGGCGGGGAGGCCTAGTACAACGATGGAATATCCGTTTTAGAGAGTTTGAGCAAGTTTGAGAGAGTTTGAAGTAGAGTGAATAATGTGATGTCGCGGTTTTCTGTGGCAATATACCAGCGAAAACCGCTGACTGAGGCAGCGTCTTTCCCTTGTTAATGAAACGCTGCCTCAGGCAGCGTTTTAGGACCTACCTAAAAACGCTGCCTCAGTCAGCGTTTCATTGTATTTCATGTTTTTTTAATTTGGCATTTTAAAATACGAAATTTAAAAAAAAAAAATAAAAAGGAATAAAACGCTGACCGAGTCAGCGTTTTACCTCTGAAGCTCAGTTTCGTAAATAATTTTACCTCGCGTCTATTTTCGTAAATTGTTTTTCAATTAGACTCAGTTTCGTAAAAAATCCACACTCAATAGTATACTTTGTATAAACATGTACAAATTAATACAATTTTATATAGAGCAACTAAACACGTAATTGAGTTATATCATAATTTAATCTCATGTGACCATTTATTTCATTAGAAGGATATACATAAATTGGACAAAGAATAATATAGAGCCACTTCGTAGCCTACAGGTGAAGTGGAAAACGAAAACAAAGTAGGTGAACATGAGATTTAAGTACAAAGAGTCATTCCAATCAATGATTTAAATGTTAGGTTTAATTTACCATGAGTCCATGATTGAGAGTATAACAACGTTTAACAAACTTTGTCATTGCTAATTTCTTGATTTATTTTATTCAACTTCATACAAATTGAAAAGAATCTTACATGATCCCTCACAATAATATTTGTTTTCTTAATTAAAATTTATAGAAATATTGAAATCATTCAAATTTTATTTTCTCATATGAATGTGAGTATTATATTATAAAAATGAATACTTAGGGTCTGTTCACATCAGCTTAATTTCAGTTCAGTTCAACTCTAATCAGTTCAGTTTAGCTCCAATCAGTTCAATTCTGTTCAATTCAGTTCAGCTCTTAATTTTCTTATCTCATAAAATATTTATTTCAGCTCAGTTCAGTTCAATTTAGCTTCAATCAATTCAGTTCAGTTCAATTCAATCCACCTCCAATCAGTTCAATTCAGTTCAGTTCAGTTTAGTAAATGTGAACAAGCTCGACCCTTAATTAGTATATTTGTATAGACTACAGAGTACTAGCTATTTTATGATTTTGTCATCAATCATCGATCCAAAACCAAAAAGGAAAAATACACTACAACAAAATAAAGCAAAGGTAACAATGCAAAACCATTGCCTAATATAAAAAAAGTGTTGCCTTGTAGCTAAGACAACACATATGAGGCTTAATTTATGCCCCCGTTGTCTATTCATAAGGCAACACATTTTTATTCAAAGGCAACAATTTTGAAAGCTTAGGTAAAATGATACATAAGGCAACACTTTAACAAAGACAACAAATGAAAAATGTTGCCATCTAAGAAGATAATTCAAAAATGTTGTCACCCCCTTCCCCACCAACTCTACCAAACTTATGTATGTATGTATGTATGTATATACATATATATATATATTTATATAAATATATATATATATATGTATATACATACATACATACATACATACATACATACATGTATATATATATATATATATATATATATATATATATATATATATATATATATATATATGTTGTCATTTTAATATAAATGTTGCTATAGATGGCAACATAGATATTAATGTTACATTTTTCAAACAATAGTTTTGTTATTGTTATCTTTTCATGCAACAATTATTATATTTGTTGTCTTAGACAAGAAAAAGATAACACTTTAAGCGACTGTTGCCTTATATAGTCTAGAGCAACACTTTTTTTCTGTTACTTTAGTTCAAGGTAACAAATAAGTATTGTTGCGTTAGATTATTAAGAGTAACATTTCTGTAAGTGTTGCAATCTTTAGTGTTGCCTATTCTCATTTTTTTTGTAGTGATAGTATGTACTCCCTCTGGTTGTTTTAAGTGTAACTTTTTGACTTTTTGCATTATTAACCTAATTCATCATAACTTTTATCAGTGATTTCTATGTAAGAAAAAAATATAGTCTTGTGGATACATAATGCTGGAATCGTCCTAATCTTAGTGTTTTATTTATGTGAGAATATACGAGTATATAAGAAGTGTCCATGTAGGTTTGGAAAACCCAAACCTATAAAAAAAAAATAAATAAAAAAAAAAAAAAAAAACATTCATACATGAAAGTTGTTCATCATCTCCTATTTAGAATTTATTTTATACTCAGGTGCACCGTACACCCAAGATAAATCATTTGATGATTAAATGAAAAATAATCATCAAAATGAGAATAAAATACTCATAATGGAGCCATGGGTGTACGAGACACCTGAGTGTATATAACAATCTCTCTGGGGGCGGAATCAAAGGGGGGCTGGGGTAGGCCATGGCCACCCCCTTGATTCAATATAATAATTCATTTTTCCCTTATGTAATGCCTTTGCATTACATCTCATTTTAACAAATGAGAGATTTAAGGAGTTGCAGGTCTACAGTTCGATTCTTGTTGTTGCATTTTTTTATCCCTCTATTTTTTTTTTGACACAAGCACATCACTACCTAAGCTACTACCTACCCCATGCTCACATTATTTGCTTGTGGAAATTTTGGGAATCTAATTACTTCTTTTTATTAAAAAACTGATTCCATCAGTATGTTTGTAGTGGTATACAAATACGAAGTGGTAGAACTATATTACTATATAGTCTGAAGAAGTTATACATATGTATTATAGTTAGAAGATTTTTTTTTTTTTTTAATAATAGAAGAATTTATTTTATTTCATAAAGTTTTAGCTATCTAAAGAGAAATGGAAACATTGTGGAACTAAAAGAAAAAAAAAATTGATTTTGGCCCCCCTAATATAAGAATTCTGGTTCTGCCACTGAATCTCTCATCCATGTCTATCATACATAAGGAAAAATGGTGCACTTGAAAAATGAGTATCTTTAAACAGAACCAAAATGCATAGTTTCGTTTACATTTTAATTTGCCAAGAGCCAATTTAAAGAGTAAGGGACAATTGAATTAGATTAGAAGGTCAATGATCAAATTATTCTAGTAAGGGTCATGGAAAGAACATGTACTAGCTGTAGCATACTATGACTAAGCTTTCCCTATACCTCTTACCATAATAAAGTGAAACATATAAAAAAAGTATCTTGATATTCTAAGTTACAAAGTGTGTAAGTCATTATCATTAGGTATTATTTGATAAGTTTATTAGTATTTTTTGAAGAATTTGTATACCTCTGGATTCTTATAGTTGCAAGATGACAATGAATCATACTAGAATTTTTAATAATTTCAAAGGTATTTTGTATTGTCTAATGTAGAGTAGTTATACATTGAAAAACTGAAGTATGAGGATGAGATTGCATTTCTATGGACACTGGGATGTTATTTGGCTTTCAAATTACACTTTAATTTATTTTACTATTGTGGTTTTTAACTGGCTACCAAATAGATCATAAAAGATAATAGATTAATTAGACAAAGCATTATATATGTAGAGTATTATAAGAAGTATATGTGCAATTTCGTAGCCTAATTGTGAATTGAAAAGAAGGGAATAGATAATGAAAAAGAGACAAGTTACTAGAATATTAATAATAATGGGTTAATAGATTACATAAAGTCATCTTGATTCTTGAACCATGATATTATGTAGAACAAAGTGAACGAGGTAGTAGTTTTTTATGAAATACTTCTTCTATGTGAACCTAACTTTCTATATACCTCTATAATGTAGTGTGAAATAAATCAACAAGTGCTTAGATCAACTGATAAGAGAGTTGTTCTAACTTAACCAAGTGTCGGAGTTTAACGGACTCTAGATGACCAAGTAGCTTGCATTTAAAAATACTGTGTGAAACAAATCAAAGAGAATCTTGACACTTTATTTAGAAAGTATTTTAAATTAAAAAAGTATGTAAAGCATGGTCATTAGGTATACCAGAAAAAATATAGATATTCATATATATGTATGAAACTATAGGTATATGGATATTTATAGGTGTAACTGTGTAAGTTGTGACAAGATTTTAATTTCATAGGCAACTATACTGTGTTATAGCACTAAAGTACCTATCTTTCTTAAGCATTCTTGCATTGATTGGGTTTACAAGAAGTTTATCGTACAAACATGCATAAGTTGTTACCTTTTTAATTATGAATTTCAAGTAACACAATTTTGTGGATTGGACTAGTATTGAGGTTTTTGTATTAGAAAAATTGTGGTTAGAAATCTACTATTGTTCTACTACTGCTACATAACTGTAAATATATTTGAAGATATCAGTAAAAGGCCAATAGTGTTGTATAACTTGAGTTTTTTTCATTAATTTAAGTAGCTATGTTATAGCAGGCTAAAAATGAATTACATATGATTGCTAAACTGGTAGGTTTCAGAAGTATACAGCAATGCAAGAACACAGATCCTTCGGCGAACCAGATAAGTACTGTTTCCTTATAATCAGGGTCATTAGAAGATACATTCTAAGACTCTTGACAAGGTACAAACAAGTACTTGTCGTTTACAATTTACAGCAGCAGCATCACAAATTCACAATGCTTAAGTGATCTGATACATTTTGAAAATCATTACATTTCGATTTTACACTGCGCTTAATTTACAAAACTTTGGCATCATGAATAAGCCGATCCTGTATTCTGATGTTCTGCAAGTTTCAGAAACCATTTTCACAGTCATCACGAGGTACTGCAAAGGGACCGAGAAGTTGAGGCTTCCTTAGCCAGTACTGCTGGAACCTCTGTCGCGCATACTCCTTGTAATCAAAGTCGATATTGTTCACATAGGCCTGCCGTGACAAATTAAATACTCGTTACCAAAAACTGATTTTTTTTTTTTTAACCAAACATTATGTCCTACAATTCTACTGTCAAATCCTATATCACGAAACAAAGATAAGAGATAGCGCGAATGTAAACAAAAGATGCTTACCGAGATGATTCCCCACAAGCCCCAAAATATATGATTTGCTAGTGAGTATTTTTCAGCATTTTGGAGCAAATTTTCCACTTCACTATCACAAATGTCATCACCTGTATGTGGACCATATGAAAAAAACATTATCAAGCTGTTTGAATTGAAAACACAAAATTGAATCAATTGATTACGAAAGTTGTACAACATTAGAATATATGCAAATTTCCAAAATATCGATTTGGATGGATCAGCAGAAACAAACATAAAATATCAACATGAAGAATCTAAGTTAATACAAGTCGATTAGATTCCGAGTCAGCTCCAGATAACTTATTTTGTTCTCACTAAACAACTGGCCAAATTTTCGACATTTCATTAAGCTTAGACTTTGAAAGAAATTATTTCTGAAAAAGATTTCTCAACTGCTTGAAAAGGGTAAAAATCACTGAAATTTTACTGATTAACACTAACCTGATGAGTTCAAATATGCAACAACAAATCTTCGACGTTCTTCCTCATCTGTCATAAAATGCAACAGAAAATGTTAGCTTCAACTGTCACAAGTATTTCCCTAGTCCATCCATTCAGATTTAATAGTCACGTAAATAGTATAATTTGAACTAAACCCGGATAAAAGTAGTACACATTAGTTACATGACCAACAAATTACCTGGATATTTAGTGTAGTCCAAAATATGAGGTTGATCAGTATGATAATTGGCAGCCATTTCAGAGAAGTGATTAGCAAGATCATAGGCAATAGGATTATAACTCGCGTACTCATAGTCCTGCAGAAGGTTATTAATTCAGTCAGGTAACAAATTACGAGCATAAGCTAAAGAAAATCTGATGTTTTTAATCAAACAAAGTCATTGGAATTTACAATTAGAGTGACTAATTTAGTCTGTTCGTCCATCATTATGTTGCCATATTGAAGGTCATTGTGACAAAATCCAATCTCTTGATCATCTTGTGTGAGTTCCTTTTCTAGGAGCTGAATTTCGTCGTCTAAAGTATCTAATCCATACTCCTTGATGTCTGCAAGTGAGCATAAACTCTTTGCCTTCCTCAGCCAACGCCTATTTAACGCCACGAAAAAAATGAACAATATTAGGTAGCTGCTAAAACAATCAGTTCAATTTTCAGGGCTAATTGGTTAACTGTTAGTCACCTAACACTCGATAAATCATTTTTTAACTCGAGTTCAGTACCTTAATCTGTTCCACAGGATGACAGTTTTAGTGCCAGGCATATCAAGGCCATGAAATTCTCTCATCTTGCCAGCAATCAGTGATGATATTTCAGGATCACGTAAATCCTCTGCTGTTAAAGTCTGTAAATCACCCAATAAAGAAAAACAAATAATTAGATTAAGGAATAATTCCGTAATTATTAAGAATTAATGTGATTAATTGTTATAATTGAATTGTAAATAGTAGGTAATCTACATTAATAAGTTTCTAATAAAAACATGATTGCTACATTAACCTACTCCAAAGATATGAACTCAACTAGCCGATTTTGCAACAATGGAAAAAAAACAAACGTATTTTATTTAATCCCCAAAGGACATGTTCGGATGCATAAAACAATAATTTATCTTCAATGTTCGTCCACATGTATACTTAATATGATTTTTTTTAAAAAAAGGTGTTATCCAAATATAATTATATCTTTGCTAGGATATTAAGAAATGAACGTGTTCATGTTTACCATGGCGTATACAATACATAACAAAATTCTAAACGAGCATTCACTCCATTCACAATTGACATAATGACATTCACACTAAAATAAAATAATTATGATATTGTTTGTAAAAGATTTGATTTTAATAATATTTATAGCATGAGAATTAAATGAACAAATAAAAAACAAAGAATGTGTTCATACAACCATACATACCCTGGCATGGAGGAACTCTTCAACACGGCCATCGGAGAACCGGCCAAGAAGCCGAGGGCCTTGACCGTGGTGTGACAAGTTTTCGAACGTACGAATTTCATCGTCTCGATTGAAGAAGACCTCAACACCTTCACCGTAAATTCTGACCAAAACTTTTCTATTAAGATCATTTTTATCGTTAGGCCAAAGAATTTGAAACACTTCATTAGTCATGGCACCATTTAAACGTTTTACTTGTATGTAATTAGGGTCATTGACATCTTCCCATGTTGATGCCAATGTCACCAAAATCTGCATCAATTCCTCGGGTAGCGAACCGTCTACGAATCCGTTAGTCTTGATCGCCATCCTTGTACTAGAAATCGAATTTCGGGTGATGAGAATAGGGTGTATTTAGGCTTGTTTTGGAGGCTCTTGTACCTTAAGACAGGGGAAACAGAACATTAAGAATGGGTGTTATATAGAAATGCAAGTAAAATAAAAGGTGTAAGGATATTATATTAATATTATAAGGCTACAACTAATATTTGACTATAAAAAATAATGCAAGCAAACTTTAGTGGGTATAACAAAGACTTATTTTCAGTCTAATTGTACAAGTAATTCGACGGAATCTAAAGCTGACAATCTCTAACACGAAAGGACGATATTATTATCATCAACTTTTTGCAATATGCTGTGATATTTTACTAAAACTGAAAGTACATAGAATAGTGACCAATTAACTTAAAATGCAAGCCTTTAAAAGAATCATTATAATAAAGTAAGAAATCAGAACAAAAAATTTGATTCTTGTACTAATCAAAATCATCAAATACAAGCAATTTTGCATCAATCAAAGTGGAAGATGAATTGGTTGACTGAACCAAAATAAAATACAAAGTAAAGAATCAAAATCTTTCTTTCAATTATAACCGTTGCTTTAATGTTCTATACTTCTATCCATCCATCTCTTTCTCAAGTTGGCAATTGAATAATCTAATCAAATCAAATGAAAATTAAAAAGTTTTCCAAAAATCATAAGAACCCCAGAAAGTGAGAAATCTTTTGGTTGGAGAACAAACATTCAGATCTTTTCTTTCTTCTATCTTATAAACTTCTCGGGATTGAAATCCCGTCTACATCATCGCCCTTTATACGCTAAAACAAATGAATTCACGTGTAAACGTTACAAACAAAATTAAGGATTCTTGACAATTTTAGCCGGTTTTTATTGAACCCATTAATCAAAACAGAAAAACCCAGAATTTTTAAAAAAATTCCCTGAAAATTGAAGAAACTTTCACTTACCAATAAGAAGAAAAATGAGAGGAGAGAGAAAATGAAGGTTAGATAGTTGCAAACTTGCAATAACAGAGGAAACAATTGCGGGAAGTTGGACTATTTATTCTTGAAAATCAACCAATTTAGATTTTTTTTTTCATTTTTTTATTATTGAAAATTTGGGGCACGCGTGTTTAAAACGCGTGAAAGATGGGGGCGAATGAATTTGAACACGTGGATGGATTTGATAGGATTTAATATCTGACTAGGAGAGAGAAAATGAGCTGAAAAGGTCCTGCTCGGCTTAACATGAGAGAAAAAAATAGAAAATAATAAAATTAATTAAAAGATGGAAATGAATAGTGCAAGTGGGTGATTGACACGTGTAGGTTGTCTCCCAGTTGGCGGTTATGACGGTAGAGAGCAGTGAGGGTGTCGGTTAACGAATTACCAAATGGTTCTGTCTACCTTTTCTAGTTTTTCCTTATCCGTTAAGCTTTTAATACTAGTATTATTTTAATTTTTTTTAAAGAAAAATACTTCTTCTGTTTTATAAAATTATGCCCGGTTCTCTTCACCTTAAAAAAATAATATTCAATAATATTAATTTTAGTTCGGTAAAAATAATTTCAATTCAATAAAAATAATTTCAGTTCAGTAAAAATCAGTAATTATAAAGAAGTACAACAGAGAACAGTAAACTAATTTTAGTTCAGCAAAAATAATTTCAATTCAGTAAAATTAATTTTAGTTCCGTAAAAATAATTCAAGTTCAGCAAAAATAATTTCAATTCGGTAAAAATAATTTCAGTTCAGCAAAAATAAGGTGAAGTGAACGGGGCCTTAGCCACATATGTAATCAATCACATAAAATAAGAAAAAGAATATTTAAAATCTAACATTAAAGTATAAAATAATTCATTATTAATTTACCTTATTTATTTATTTTTTATTTTTATTTTTTTGAAAAGCATAAATCATAATTGCATAATTCAAGGTAGAGAAATCCTTATTTAGGGCATGTTTTGTTCAGTTTAATTTTAGTTCAGTTCAGTTTAGTTCAGTTTTTTTTGCTAATTTATTTGTTTTATGTGATTAGCAAATGATATTGTTAATGATATTTAGTTTATGCATGCCTTTGAGCCGATATTTTTAAATTCATCATTACGTCTAATGATATTGCTAATAATAATTAAAGTTAACTTCATAGTTTTTAGTATATATAAAAAGTTACCCGCATATAATAGCCGAAGATGAAGGAGTTTTTTTGGGTTTAGGGTGGTCAGAGAACGGAGATGAAGGGCATGCAGTGCGATGTGTAATAGCGAAGTGAGAATTGAAGAAAAAGATGGAAGTGCGATGTGTTTATTTTTTCTAGTTTGGAATGGAAGTGCGTAATTTTGAACTTTTGGGTCTTTGTTTCCTTTTTTGTCTTTTTTTTTTGGATATTTTATTCGTTTTTTTGTTTGTTTTGTTTCATTTTCTTATCATACAAACTATTACACTAGATTAATTTCAAGGCATTTATTAACATGAAAATAAAAAAATTAAACAAACAAAAAAAAACTATTAGTGGATTAATTTTGAACTTCATTTTATTTTTCATAATTATTAGTGGATTAATATCATTACTAATCCATTGTTAATAATTATTAATCCATAGTCAAAACAATTCAGTTCAGTGCAGCTCTAATCAGTTCAGTGCAGCTCAATTCAATTCAATTGTTTAAATCGGAACAGGCCCTTAGAGTCATGTCATCAACCCACAACCAATTAATTCAAAAAAAAAAGTTAAAAATGAAACATATTCAATATGGGGTAGATTTTTTTGAAACACCCAAAATAATATATGAAACTAACATTATAAGGTAATGTGTAAATCTATGTTTAATTTGTTTTTAAGTTGAGTTAGTTAACAAATTAAATATAGGTTTAGACATTACCTTATAAAGAATTGTTTTTAAAAATAATTAAATGCTTCACTTATGGGATTAAAACTTTGACTCTGATTGAATTAAATACTCCGTATTTAATTTGTTTTTAAGTTAAGTTATTTGAGAGATCGAGAGTGATGCTTAGCTCAAGTGGTTAAAGCTTCCTTCTCGCTGACAATCAATTCTGATCAATTCTCATCACCTGCACGGCTGCACTTATAAATATTTAAATTATTTGAATTTATTAATTATATCTTATCTAATTTGATTTAATTATGGAATTGGAGCATTACATTTTAAATCTTATAAAATCTTTTCTTATCTTATATTTATAATGCTTGATTTTATTAGTCCAGTGCATTATTAACATGTCTAAATTAATTCCGTTATAAAAAATATCTAAATCAATTAAAATTAGTATTATGTATATGCAAATATTTGGTAAAGAGAATAGTGTGTAATTTACACACACGAACACAAAACGGATATTGTAAGATGTTGGTCAAAAATTGAGGGGCATTGATATATCAAAGTACAAATTATAAAATATATTATAGGAAAGAAATTAACAATTTAATAATTAGATTATAAAATAAAAATGATTTTTAAATATCATTTTAATTTTGACTTTAATTTATAATGTGAAAATAATATAGGAAACATCATTGTTGTGGCGTGTATAATTATTGTAAAGATAATTGTGTCAAAGTAGGACAAGTCTGGTATCCGAGTGTCTAAAAATATATATATTAAACACTATTTTTGGATTGTGTAACACATTTAAGTG
Source organism: Chenopodium quinoa (assembly GCF_001683475.1). Classification (NCBI taxonomy): domain Eukaryota; kingdom Viridiplantae; phylum Streptophyta; class Magnoliopsida; order Caryophyllales; family Amaranthaceae; genus Chenopodium; species Chenopodium quinoa. Next base: position 1,669,321 of record NW_018744821.1, on the reverse strand, counting down.
TGTTTTACGTGTATTGTTATCCGACATAATAACTAAAATAAGTGTAAGATATGACAATTGAATGGTGTGTATGTTCTTTATTGATAATAGAATTACGTACTCCATAAAAGTTTGAGTACTGTATTTCTCTTAGGCTCTTTTTAGATAATTTATTTTAATAGAATGTGCTTTGACTTGATGTTTGTGTCATGCTCACAGCTTGCTACTAAGTTTGAAAAGTGGTATGAATTTAATGAGCAAACCAAACTTGACTGGTGAATTGGTGATAAGTCTACAGCTAAGAGTATCTCAAGTCCAAACTCATGCTTTAATGTTGGACATCTTTTTGACTTATCATGTAACAAGTAGTGATGGTCAATAAAGAAATCAAGATAAGACGAGAAGAAGAGGATAGAGAGAGTAGAGTGTGTGTTTAAGGTAGTCCAATTAATTTCTCTCTATCCATTAATATTTTTTTAATAACTTATATTTTGACGACTGCTATATAATATGTTGAAAATATTATATACCATCATACAATTCGTCTTTTATATTTAATTTTATGTCTTTGTCAATTTTCTGTGAATGTCTCTAACATAACAACATTGTAATATTAAACTCAAATAAAATCTAACATTAAAAAGTAAACCTTATACATGATGTTTTTCTTCTTAATGTTAATTTTTGAAATGGATAAACCAAATGTATGTCTTGTCCTTTATCATTACTTATTATTCTCTAGACAATTTTGAAAATGGAAATAAGGTGTGCACAATAAGATCTAAGTTCTAATCTAGTCTAGGAAAAGATATAAAGTTCAAGAAAAATAAGGGTTATTCATGTTTTTGGGACTTAGATAAGTTTAAATTTAAAATAAAAATAATTTATGAAGTAAAATTAGACACTGTGAAAATGATTATAATTTATTAAAATAATTTTTTATTTGATAAAATTCAAGTTAAGAGAATTGACATTATTTGCAAATATGATGGTGGAGGCGTATATACAGTGCTCACTATGCATGTGTTGAATATCAAGCCTAATACTATATACCAAATAACATGAATATTTCCAATTAACATAAGAGTTATAACTAAGACGATGGTATATTAATTAGAGTTTGTTCTTTTCATTTAGGGTCTATTCACTTCAACTTAATTTCAGTTCAGTTCAGCTCCAATTAGTTCAGTAGTTCAGTTCAAATTAGTTCAGTAGTTCAGTTCAGCTCCTAATTTCCTACTCTCGTAAAATATTCATTTCAATTCAATTCAGTTAATTCAGCTCCAATTAGTTCAGCTCAATTCAGTAAATATAAACAGACCCTTACTTTTTTTTTTTATGTTCTTTGATTTTATGCTCCGTATTCATTGGATGCTTGAAGTGCACTATGCGTATGCCTTTATCATCTTATTATTACCTAATAAAAAAATAGGCCTTAGTATAATCAAAACTACTTGTTAACAATGATGGGCTGCTCCAAAAATTCTTAAGTGTTCAGTAACGGGCCTGACTGGCCCATATGCTTGGTAACCCAAAATAGGATAATGGTGGCAATACTTGTTACGTGGCATTTTCTCAAGCCCCTTATAAATTCGTACATTTTTATTGATTGATGAGTTAATGAATGTATACAATTTGATGTAAATAGAAGTAATGTAAAAGAGTATGATACAAATTCATATTCATATTTCTCTTACGCATTGCATCATGTTTCTCCTCAAGGTAATTTCTTTTTAAATGTGCAATTATTTTCCTATTTGGCTTTAATTGTTCAAATTTTAATTAATCAACTGATTTAATTTTTTTTTTTTTTTTTTTTTTTTTTTTTTTTTTTTTTTTGGGAAATGAAGGCTTGGAGATCAGCAGCTTTTGGGATGTATGGATACCTAAACTTCACCAAGGCTGGTTTCATGTAAGTAATAATTTAAATGTTGACCTCCATTTGTCAGTGTGTTTCCCTGATATTGTTGCATTGAATTAGTTGTCATACATTGGTAGAAATTGTGTTTTTACTGTGATCTGCTATACTGTATGTAAGTCATAATCTTTCGTCGTATTTTATGGTTTATGATTGGATTTTCTAACATGCCGTTATTAAGTTATGGATGGGTAGACTAGGAGAGGTTCTTTTTGTTAAATTATGCTATATTCTGAAATGCTACCTCTATTTTATGTTATTTGCAACGATTTGACATCAAATAAAGAGGAAAAATATCTAATTGTTGCAAATTATATAAAACGGAAGTAGTACATGGGTTTGAGAGCTTAAGTTCTTACATAGGAAAATGTGACTGATAATTTATGACCTAGCTACCTAAGCTACAATAATTTATTTTTATTTTGATTTTGATAGAAGCTTTTGGTTATTTTGTTATGTGGTTGATAGTAAAGTGGGGATGTTTAATTTTGAAATGTTGTTGGTTTTTAGCTATATAATCGTTGGTTGTCTAGCCTAAGCTTGTAATTTACTTTATCATGTAGATGAACAATCATTTTATTAAAAATACATATTGAATTTTCTTGTCATTGAACAGTAAGTGGTGCTGAAGCTTCTTTTTTTTTTTTCCTATATGCTTGTTTAGTTGTTTATGTGGTTGACATAGCAATATGGGAAGTGGGAGTTCCCCTAGGAAGTGTAAGCATGAGAAATTGTTAATTTCACATATTCATAGGAATTTTTTTCTTCCCACAAAATGGAGGAAGTTGTTTACCAAGGTACCATAGGTAAGTAAAACTTCTGTTCCTAGGTAAGCAACTTCCCTTGGGAAATCGGACGTATCATGATCAACTATACAAATTGAAATTCCTAAGAATTTCTACCTTAAAAAAAAAATTCCTATGAATTTCTAAGAAATGACACTTCCTATGTTCAACCAATTGGTCACCAATTTGTTGGCTATAATCTGGTGCGGACTGCGGACCTAATGTTTACTGTGTAGCATGGAAACGACTTGAGCTTCAGTAACATTAATGTTTTAAAAAACAGGAAACCTCAACCTTTGCCCATTTCTAGGCTGCATTAGCACGAAAGCAATGGGTTTTCGTAAACGGGAAATCTTCATGTCCCAAATGTTTCCATGCTTCCTAGATGATTTATTTAGTCTTGTGGGATCAATTTAATTTTTTTGTCACTAATCTTGTTTTATACCGTGAAACCAATGATAAAATGAAGTAAGGTGGGATGACAGGCGTAAGAATCCATGGGAGTGTCTGAGGGTTCTTCACTGTTGTCCAATATACTCGATCAAAAGCTGTGTAGTTAAGAACTTGCAATGGACAAGAAAGGATACATGCATGAGGGAGATGATTATAATTTTACGAGGGGGAAGTATTTGCACTTAATCTTTGGGATGTCCTGGGCTGATAGTGGGAGTGTACTTGCATCATCATTCTAAGGTTTGATACTTCGATATACAGGGTTTTCCGGTTATTCTTTTTTTTTTTTTTAACTGATCGATTCATTAGACCTCTCACTATCCCCAAATGCAGTAGTATTTGTATCAATTTCAGAATGTATTTGATGTATTTCATGCTTGTAAGTTGTTTCATTAGACCTCTCACTGTCCCCAAATGCAGTATTATCATCAATACAACTTACAAGCATGAAATACATAAGATGATAATAACCGAAATTGATCACACAGTAGAGAGATATTACCCATCTAAGCTATAAAAGTCAAGTCAATTTTTGATTTGTTTCATTAGCTACCATCAGAGAATGTTAATTAATATAAAGGCCTGCATTGATGAGTGAAGTGTGAACTCTGAAAAATAACTCTCATCTAATGTTTAGCTAATTGAATATCTGATTGTTTATCTGCAGTTAGAGTTTCTCTTGAACTTTTGAACTTCATCTGTGTATAGCTGAGCTTATTTACTCAATTCCTGTTCTTCCTTCCTCTTATATGAAAAGAAAAGAAATTTTATGTTGTATAATCAATTTTTACTTTTAGAAATTTCATACTTTATGTTCTAAACTTGATAATATTATTCTTTCAAATTTTTGTATGTGGCTGGCCACATGGTGTGGCAAGGGTTGCTTGTAGGGTGTTAATGGTTTTGTCAGGGGTTACTTGTAGGTATTACTTGTATTCTGAGGTTACTTGTATGAGTGTTACTGGTTTTGGTCGGGATTACTTATAGGGTGTTACTGGTTTTGTCAGGGGTTACTTGTAGGTGTTACTTGTATTCCGGGGTTACTTGTATGGGTGTTACTGGTTTTGGTCGGGGTTACTTATAGGGTGTTACTGGTTTTGTCAGGGGTTACTTGTAGGTGTTACTTGTATTCTGGGGTTACTTGTATGGGTGTTACTGGTTTTGGTCGGGGTTACTTGTAGGGTGTTACTGGTTTTGTCAGGTGTTACTTGTATTTTAGGGTTATTTGTATGGCTGTTATTGGTTTTGATCAAGGGTTACTTGTAGGGTGTTATTGGTTTGGTATGAGATTTTGGTCTGGAGTTACTCAGAATACAAGTAACACATACAAGTAACCCCACGATACAAGTATCCAATAAAAGTAACCTCATAATACAAGTAACACCATACAAGTAACCCATACAAGTAACCCTAAAATACAAGTAACCGTGCCGCACCATGTGGCTTGCCGCACTGAAAAACCTCTGTATATTCTTATGATCATCCTAGTGATTTGGTTCTTCTTAAAGTTCTAAAATACTTGTTTATCATTTAGGGAACATTCTAAAAACTTTAAAGCCGAAGATATGAAGGTGAGATTGGATGGAAAGAACTGTATTGTTACTGGAGCAAATAGTGGCATTGGGTTTGCAACTGCTCAGGACCTTGCTTCAAGGTATTCCCTATGCTTTCAGAACTTTGTGCTTATCTCAATAATTAATCCAGAAAGCCGAGTTCTTGATTATATGGAAACTAAGAGGTCTTTTGGTCATGTTATATCGATAATTGTCAACAGAGGAGCATCTGTCTACTTGCTGTGCCGTAGTAAAGAGAGAGGAGAAGCTGCTCTTTCTAAAATCCAAACTGAAACCGGAAACCAGAATGTTTACTTGGAGGTGTAGGTCACTCTCTATAAAAGTGTTATTTAGAGACTGTAGGGTCAATTATTGATCTGGTTTCAGATATATTTTCTGTTATTTCCATGAACTCCTTGGGATCTCTTGATTATTAACTGTTTAAAAGACAATAGTTGTTGCTCAAAATCTGCTGATTGCAATTGTCTTCTAAATTACATGCGTAGATATGTGATCTATCTTCTTTGAGTGAAATAAAGTCGGTCAGTGCAAAATTTGCTTCAAAGGGTACCCCTCTTCACGTTTTGGTAAGCTCAATTTCATGTGAACTAGGATCTCTTTTAGTTTTTAAGATCTTACACCATTTGGGTTTTATTGCACTATAACCTTTTCACTTTCTTCATATGACTCTAAATGCTACTTGTCTAATTTGCTTAACTGCTACAGGTCAACAATGCTGGCATTCTTGAAAATAATCGTATCACAACTTCTGAAGGGTAAAAATTATGCTTCTTTTGGTTAAGAGAAATGCTACAACATTCATTTTTAGTTGCATTGCTAATAGAGCTTTTTCAATTGGTATCCTTTCAGCTTTGAGCTAAATTTTGCTGTGAACGTATTGGGAACTTATGCCATGACAGAGTTGATGTTGCCTCTATTAGAGAAGGCTGCCCCTGATGCACGAGTAATTACAGTTTCTTCTGGTGGGATGTACACTTCTCCTTTGACAAAAGATTTGCAGGTGACTTATCTTTGAGTAAAAGATTAGCTTCATTTGTATAGATAAGAGGCAGGTGTAATTTGTGACTGTTTCTTTCTAATGAAGTTCAGCGAGGGAAAATTTGATGGGGTGATGCAGTATGCTCGAAACAAGCGTGTTCAGGTCAGTAAAAGTATTCATGCTCACATTTTATCTATTTTCTGATTTCACCATTTGTATAATCATCCTCACCGTAGTGAACTGATCAAAGTAATTTCTGTCAAATACCAAAACTTTGTGGTGTAGGGTATCGTATACATATTCTTAGATTCTCTAAAATGCTGTCCTTCAACTAAGACAATATACATTCATGCGTACAGATCTCTTCATTTTTGTTTTGAACAGGCTATATTTTTAAATCAGTATGTGCACCATGTGTTTGTCTCAGGTTGCTTTAACAGAAAAGTGGGCTGAAAAGTACAAGGATAAGAACATTGCATTCTATGCAATGCATCCAGGTTGGGCCGAGACACCTGGAGTTGCAAAAAGTTTGCCAAGTTTTTCAGAAAGGTAAGAGCTGAAGTTTGCTGTATTTTGATTACCTTGGTAACACATTTATCTTTAGATTAGTTGGCCTATTAAAATATATCATGAGTTATGATAAAATAATGATATGTTTGGGAAACTAAAGTCCAGTTTAATAGACCATTAATGTTTTATACAAGGCTTATCCTGATAAATGTGGATCATCAGAAAATTTTAGTTGTTTGACATCTGATTAAATGACTTGGTAATATTTACTGATAATTGCTAGATTTTCTGGGAAACTTCGAACATGGGAAGAAGGTGCTGATACCATAATATGGTTGGCTTTACAACCCAAAGAGAAATTGGTCCCTGGTGGATTCTACTTTGACAGAGCTGCAGCACCTAAGCACTTGCCATTTGCAGCTACTGCTGGATCTCATTCTATTATTGATTCAATCGTTGAGGACCTTCGCTCTTTGTCCGGAATTCCATCATAATTCAAATAATTATGCGTGCGAGAATGCACCTTCATCTCTCTTTTTCATAATTGGCTCTCTGTACGCTTGGTCTGTGTAGGTTTATAGACTAACAAATATTAAAACCATAATAATGGAGTAAAGATATTGAATTATAATGAGAAAATGTTACTCCCTTTGTTCCTTTTATTTGTTACGTTTGGTTGTATTCAATAACTTTTTGATAATTAAAAATGCTATTTCCCTTATATTTTTCCTCATTGTGTCTCTCCAGTATATTTTTTACATTAAAATAAAAATCAAACACTGATTGCTTATTGGAAGGTTTATTAATTTTATTTTCAAATGAATACAACAATGACTTGAGTATAATTTTCTGAAAGTAAAGTAAGAACATTGTTGGCTTAATAACTTTTGTTGAAGATACCTGTCAAATTTATAATATGAATAGAACAAATTCCTTGTGTACTGAATGGAAATTACCCAAAACAGTATACACAACAAATAACAAGGAACCGAGGGAATAAATGCTTATTTGTGGGTAAGAGATGCACATATCATTGCCCTGATTATAAATGAAAAGCCGGTAACTCGAGTTAATACAGTTTGACAACAAAAGTGATATATGATTCACCTTTGGGGACAACGAAGAGTTGAAGATAGCATTTATTGCTTATTCATAGAACATCATAGGCATACAAGTTACATAATTCATCCAACTGCAAGAGCAAATTTCATCTGAACTCTGAGCTGTTAAGGAACATACAAAACTAGAGCCGCATAATGATAGTGTGAACTATGATTACAATATATGGAATCCTAGATTTAGACAAAAATTTACACATAATATGGTTGTTTCATCAATGTACAATTATATCAATGTCTAATGAATGATGATACTCTCAAATTCAAGCTTTTGCCTATTTGTCAAAACCTGTACAGGTATCACAGATCGATGGAGGAAACGACCTGCAATGTACTATACCATCGAGGAATGCTGAACACTCGAATGGTACACACGAGATAGACCGAGTCACTGGATCCAGTTCAAACGCGGCCCACCAAGTCAACGAGCCAAACCAGGCATGTCCTGCTGCAATAGATCGAAACAATTATAAACATTAATAATCTGAAATATTATTATGTTGATTTATACTGTATATAAAAATTAAGGGTCTCAATTTTATGATATTACATACTACTTCTTCCATGGACTCGTGCAATATAGTTCATATGTTGCAAGGAAGCACAAAAGAGACATCCATATATGTGTGCAATCACGGAAATAACCTAGCCAAACTACTTCAATAGCACACTGTCCTAATCTCCTAAATGTGGATCGAGCACAAGTTGAACGGGGGGAGGGGGTTATGATGTTGTGAAAGGATGTTGCTGTACTACAATTTCCTTTTCTAATAATTTGTATCAATTGATTTGCCTTAGCCTATGTCCAAAAAAAACTAAGGAAAAAAAAAAAAAATACTACTAAAGTACTATATCACCGTGTCTATACATCGAATTTTCTCATGCACTTTGAGCATCTAATAAAGAGAAAAGGGGCAAGTGAAGAGTGGTGGACAATACAATGTCACATGTAAAACACACTCTTGATCATCTTCCGACACTCAAGAGGATGCAGCATTTTCTTTCTATTTTCCAGTGTTACAGAATATACAACAGATTAGAGTAGTTTTATTCCTCCTGATATTAAGGCACGGCTGCCTCCACAACAGACCTAACATTTGGTAAATAGGTACTTAATGAATGTTGTGTTGTTAATCAGCGATAACTCTACGCTATGAATATTTCTCTACTTGAAACACACAATAAAAATAAAGAGCTGATAATCACACAGACAACCTACCAGGCCACTACATATCCAAGGAAGATCACTACATTAGAAACAAAGATTTGTTACTTGCCTCTTTCGGTCTCAAGTGGCTCAATGCCGCATTCATTCTGTGGTCAAACACAATATCTTCATTTTCCACTTCTGCATTAGTAAATGTAAGGGCCAGCTGTAACTTTCTAGGAGAGAACACCTCCACCTCAATATCATATATTGCAGTGACAGGTCGATGATCAGAAAAAATAAGTTCACATCTTCTATAATCGAGCTGCTTTATTCCTTTTCCGAATGAGAGGACACGATCACACCTGAAAAGCATACAAGTCAATACAGTACTTCCAAGCTAAGGTATCTTTCTTGGACAATACTAGTGATGTTGCAAGGCAATATAGGATATATCACTGTTGGCATTTAGAACTTACTGCTAAGAGCCTGCCTAAGGCAGGCATGTTTAACAGTAAAGGTGCAGAAAATAGTAACACGTTCATAGAATCAATATGTAGCACAATCTACATGCTACTGATGACTTCATTAAGAAAAAATGATACATTTAGGCTCTATTATGCTTGATGGAAAATATTTTTCGTTGATCTTCTGAAGAACAAATCACGCACAATTACGTGAAAAGTTCCTCCTCAAAATTACTCTGAAGGAAGAGGGGTACTTGATTTTATGTGAAAAGTGAAGAGAAAAAACTTCCTCATTTCCTAGAATGATTACTCATTGAGAGAATTGGTTACCCAACCCTTTTTTTTTTTTTTTAAAAAAAAAAAATCATGAAATACTACAAAATACGAAGTAACAAATTAGGAACAAATTAGTAACAAATAGGAAGTAACAAATTAGCCTAGGCAGAAATTCGGGTACACATTCATTATGAGTGTGCAGACATAATGTGTTGTAAATATTCACTGGTTATATTTTACCCTATATTTCTTCACCGCAATCTTCTCTTTTATAAAATAATTTCTGCAAGATTTATTTATAGCAGTCTTGTCTGAATTGAAACACCAATTATTTTTACCATGACCAAAACATCACAGTAGAAACACTGACATATGTCTACTTGAGATACATCCTGCAGAGTGCAGACTACAAAGTCTAGCACCATACTAGATTAGATTGTACTTCCTCCGTTTTTTATTACTTGACCCGCTTTGACTTTTACACTATTCACCACCCCTCCTTTGACCGTCTTTTGTAAATAATATGTAAGGAAAAATATATTCATGTATAATGTTTTTGGATTCTTCTCAATAAGTAATATCATTATATATAACTTTTATAATTTTTACTTATGGAGAATTTAAGTTATTGATCGTTAAAGTTTTGCATTGGCAAGCGTGATAAAAGAAACAGGTCAAGTAAAAAAGAACAGAGGAAGTACTTCTTTTACTTTTTTGAAGCAGTAATTTTACAATTTGTATAGATTAGTTCAACTAATTTATATTTCCAAATTTTATTAAGACATGATTTGTTGAATAACTGATTGAACAAATCACTAGAATACTTACATTTGCAAACACTAACAGATAACATGTAACAAAGCAATATAGAAGGAAAAAAGAAATAATGGTGGGGGAGGGGGGGGGGGGACTGGATGAGCTTTATTAAAATATTAGATGACCATTCAAGATGGTTGGGAAGGTAATAGAAGAACCTGAGAAGATTTGGAAAGAAAGGAAAAAAAAAAGCTACATAAAATGGGGAAGACGCAAAAAAAGAAAGTAAAGCGGAATTGAAAATATAAGCTAAAATCAGCAAAGATTGTACAAGGCACCAACTTATTTAGTGAAAGATAATATAATTTCGTACCATGCTGGGTTACGTCTCCCCACTTTCAGATCTTCTCCATAATAATTGTCAGAATTCATCTCATATTTGTAAGTCGGTGGAAATTTTAATATACCTTCAGACCATCCATCAAATACATGACCTTTTCTGAACTCTTTCACAAGCTGCAATTATAAGTGTCACCAAGTTAATAATAATGATACCATAATGAACAACCTGTCAGCAAAATAAGTTTTTCGCAGAAAGTTATCTTATCCTAAGTAGTAATTCGTCTTTGGAATTACATGATTGTTTTCTTTTGAACACTACGTGATGAATACTAATTTACATCAATCAGGTTCTGTAACTTAGTACTACAAATTGCCACTCAATATATTTCATTTTCTTGATGATACAGGTATGCAACATGTGAAGGTTGACAAAAAGGCAATGACTAACTATGTTTTAGCTTAGTTAGAAGCTTGCATCTTCTATCAAACAAGAGAAGATCAAAATACACTCGATAGAATCTACAACTCTATTCATGAAGTGCATATGCATATGAATTCATATTCATGAAATGCATATGCCAAAATTAATGAGACAATAACATTAACATCCATAATCAATACTCCTATCTAATATTTGCAACTATCATCATCTTATTATTGGGATGATATTACTTGAGCACCACAAATGCTTAACATTTCGCTAGAGGGATTCCCCCCCCCCCCCCCCCACTTTAATTCTCTTCTAGAAATGTTACAACAATCTACTGTAGTTGGGAAAACATGAATAAGCATGCACTTCATATGAAAATTATTCAGACAAATAGGAAACTAATATTCAGTCACTGCAAAGCAGCAGACAACCATTCCATGTCAAAATCAAACTAAGGTTCAACAGAAAATATCCCCTCCATTGTCACAGGGAGTAATCTGCATGAATCCGCTCCAAACCCTCACTCATCCATCATGATCAGAGGTGGACCTCCAATACTTAGAAGAATAGGAGTAATGAATAATGATATCAAATAGGAAAGCAGTACAATGAGCTTCATACAAAATTAAAGCTTTCTTTTAGAATCGGAGTTGAATCTTTATACATTATTTCTTTACCAAAAAAATTACATATACATTATCAACAAAGTTTAACTGTGAATTCACCAAGGACAAGAAAGGATAGTTCTCACCTCTCACTGTTAACAAAACTCATACAAGAGGTTTGATCAAAAAAAATTTGATTGGTTCATTGGATTTGTAAAAATTATACTTGTGCCCTTTTCTCTCTCTTTTTTTTTTTCTCTAATTTCTTAGTTTGGAATTAAGTGAGCATTAACGTCTCCAAAAGTGAGTGATTACATGTTATGAATTTATGATTGACAGTAGCAGCTATAGTAGTTCACTTTATTATAGTGCCAGTCAAAAGAACTTGAATTTTGATGAGAGGATGGATGAGAGGGAAGTTAAAAGGAGTAAGGAGGGAGGAAAATGTGGCTTCCCTTGTTTAGTAAAGGAAAATGTTTTCCATCATTAAGGACGCAATTCTCCACCATTGGGAAAACTGTTTTCCACCCTTTCACAAACCAAACAAAGGAAAATGGGGTAAAAAATGAAAAAATCATTTTCCATGAAAACATTTTACATCAAACCAAATGGGGCCAAATTCCTTCCCCCACACCCCCCCCCCCCCAAAGGAAGCTGAAGAGAAGTAGATAACAAAGAAAAACTTAATTTTGGGCTAGGGTAGTAGTATATTAACTCTCTCTTCAAACCAGCACCAGTAAAGATAATTCCATAGTTTCCCTCTCACTCTTTTCAAGGTAGCCCCAGTGTTCTCTCATCGTTTATGTTTTCACATATTCCTAATGATAAACATCACCAACAAAAAAAAACATTAATTACAATGATTATTCTTCTTGACTGATGTAACATGGTGTGACAGAACAAGTTCTTCTGCCTGGAGCCAAAGCTACAACTTATGGTTATGCAGATTCAAAATTAACAAAATGATAATGCCACCAATTCAGAGAGTTGAAGAAAATTGGGTTCCCATTTTAACTTTTTATATATGCTCAACAATCCAAATCCTCCAACAGTTGTAAGCTGATTAGTTTACACAGCCAATGTTACCAACAGGTCAGCATAAAACCATTCACAAATGAGGCACTATCAGATGCCATAACCGATCTTCAAATCATGCTAAAACATATGTTGACCCTTATGAGGTTTTGATGATGATGTTAAGAATTGAGCAAACTTCCTTTTAATAAGGATTTTCTAGTGTTGTGATGTTTGCAGGTTCAGTAAGCAGTGGCTGAAGTAGGAACTGAGACAAAGGAACTTTAGAAGATCCAAGAGGATAAGTAAAGACAGAAGAAGAGTTCCAGCAATGGAACTTCCCGAAGTTTCTCAACAGGAACTTCAAAACGGGTTGTAACAACCTGGTTCCGGTGTAATGCTAGGGAAAGCCTCAATAACCAAGGATCAGTGCAAAGATCGAGATATCAACCGAAAAAGATGGACTTCATAACTTAATAGTTGTATAAAAGATAAGTTTGTTTTTATAGGTTGATGTAAGCATATTAATGGTTGTTGTGCATGGAACTTATTAGAAATCAGATAAAGCTTGGCAAGCTGATTAATTCGTAAAAGATAACTTTGGTTTTATGAAAAAGTACTTAATTGATTTTATCTTATAAAATCTGATTTAACTTGGTTTTATCTTTTTCTTAAAATTCTATCTTTTAGTTAAAACGAATTTGATAAAAATGGTTTTCAGATAAAGCGAAATTAAATCTGTTTTGATTTCGATTTTAAAGAAGAAAAGATCAGATTTCTGTTTGATTTATCTTGTTTGCGAAAATCCTAGTTTGTGTAGCTGAGAAACTCCTATAAATACAGAAGTACTTCAGCTTAGCAAAATGAGAGTTTTAAGCGTGAAAACCACTTAGTGCTTAAGAGTAAGTTTGCCAAAGGTTAAAGCTTTATCATTTTGATTTCGGGTTTCATGTGTAGCTTTCCATTTATGTGTTAGAGTGTGTCTTTGTGTTGTAATTGGTTTTGGGGTGAGATTGTGAATTCTCTTAAATTCACGCTTGTGTATGAGTTTGAATTCTCTAAAATTCAAGTGGTAGCTGTGAGTGCACAGTGAGTGAAAGGAACCTGAGAGGTGTCTTGGGTCACCTAGGAAGTGTCCTGGGTAAAGGGAGAAAAGGGTCCTAGGAGGTGTCTTAGGTCTGGTAGGAGGTGTCCTATCATATAGTCAAGTGTCCGTGGTGGAACTTGCAAAGCAAAGGTCTATGTAATAGGTTGTACTAGGAGAGTTGCCTATTATAGTGGAATTTGTTTATAAGTCCCAATAGGCCGAGGTTTTACTTCCAGTTAGGCACTGGACGGTTTCCTCGTAAAACTTGTTGTGTGCTTTAAGTTCCTTTACGTTTTAATTGTTTATTTCCGCTTAAGTTCCGCGATTGGAACCTAATACTATTCACCCCCCCCTCTCGTAGTAGTTCATCTAAACTAACAACATAGAACCCTACCAGCCCAAAATAAATCTATAAAGTCAGCATCAATGCATGGACATTCTCATCAGGATCAAAAACATTTGCAAATACAAAAAACTAAAAAGCTTGACTTCATAAAATCATGTTCTTGCAGATGTAAGCACTGGAAACTAGAGCCAGAAAAGATCAAAACAATTATGTCAAATCATGCCAGGTGAAGACTAAGTTCAAATTCCACGTGATTTTAAAAATATGGAAGTTTCAAACAGATTAAACTTTGCTAGTGATTGAGAGAAATTTTTATTTGATTCTTTTCAGAGAGTAATTTATCTTAGCTCATACCTGATCACATTCGACCAATTTGGACCATTCTTTTTCAGATATTAGCTTCCGTGTGTCATCATATGAAATACTGATGCGATAGTTCAAATCCCCAAGCCAAATTATTCTTCTGTAAAGACGAACACATAAGAAATGCCACGTATCAGATGAAGCAATATAGTTTTAGCAGCACTTTTACCCCAACTCCCCAGATCTCCAAATTTGTGCACCAACATACAACTATAGGTAATGAAAAAAATTCACTTGCAGAAAATTGAGAACAAGAAGTGTGAATAAACTGAGCTTACTCGTGATCATAAATGCTTTTAGGAACTCCAAGACCTGAACCTGTGCGAAAATATGTTCTTCGGTGTATTTCATTCACATCAGCATTCCGTTTTAGTTGGTCAGCTTCCTTTTCCCCAGATGTCAGGTGAGTACATATGAAGCAGAAAAGAGTCTGATATATCGACATGCTGATAGAAACTGCTCCCTGTAAATCAAAATACAAGTATAAATTGCATGGGTATAAAAGGTACAATTCATGAGGCAGAAGATGCAAGTAGAATGTTTGATCCTTCTATATATATATACAGGAAAAGGAATTCCATCAATAGACAAAATTAATAAGACAGACTAGAGCTCCAAGGCTTATTTTTATACTTGTAAAAAATAGGGGAACAAAAAGAGTTACTAGATTCTCAAAGGGAAAGCAGATTGGGCAGGTTAAAAGTCCAAACTCATACAGATGCTCATCTGGAAGTCATGAATAACTTTATTAAGATGGGTAATTGATATCAATACAAATAACGAGAAACTAGACAAGTTAAATATTAAATTATGTCGTTGTTACATGAAATTAAGGAAGAAACAATTGAGATCCAATTTGATAAGATTCTATTAACATAGTTCATGGACCAGTCGAAACTGTAAGCAAACTAATAAATTCTTGTTTTAACATTTAAACAAAGAACAAGCAGAACCAGGAGTGGTTAAAAGGAGGAAGTAAAAACAAGACAGGATAAGAAAAGGGAAAGAGACAGACCTTATTACCAATATAGCCCATAACACCAACACCAACGGTAGACACCTTTAAGTTCTGAATATGTTTGCGCAAATCTTTACGAACCCATATAGTGAGGAAAATTCCAACCATTTGCTTACTTGCTATCCTCACATATTCTGGTCTTCTTTTCCGTCGTATAAGTGTTTCAAGGTCAAGTGCTGCAACCGTAGAAGCATCTGGTAACATCTTGTAGTCACCGTTTATCTTAAAAGAATTGTATGCCCTAAATGATTTAGACACCTTGCAAGATTTTCCAGACTTAAAACTAAGCGGTCTCTCCAAAACACGTTGAGCTAACAAATCTAGGGGAGGCTCAGGCCAGCTTAAACCAATCCTTTCTGTTCCACTTAATGTCTTAGTTAATTTCGATGTCATTGGATTGATGGCGAATACATCACCTGCGTTCAGAGGACCTGACTGAAAGCTTTGTAATCTCTTAAATCTCTTTGAGGGTACTGTTTGCCTTTTCAAATCCTTCTCTACACAAACGTCTGAATAAGGAATCTCATCACCTCTTGAAACTCCAGGGTCGTTATACATTCCATCACCACTGACCAGTTTGTCTCTAACTTCATAAAATCCATTGAGCTCCTCATCCACAGGATACACTTCCTCCTCCCCTTCGCTATCAGAACCAAGTGATATCTCATCCTCTATATCAGGAATATCTTCTGACGGCTTGAACTTTGATGGAGAAGGGGGATCACTGTAGCTTTTAAAGCCCTTCTTAGCTGTAACTCTACTAAGTGTATCTCGAATAATACTTTCCCATTGCAACGCTGGTCGATTATCTTCAGCCCCAAAAATGTTACCAGCATTCAGTGGTACAATTTCCTGGAGACTATTTTATATTTAAAAATAAAATCAAAATCAATAATAATATTAGAATGACTGAGAAAGCGGGTGGAAAATCATGCTATTATATAGTACAGCAAGCCAAAGGAAAAGAACATAACACTTGTGAACGAATTTTTTTGCATATGCCAAGGCACGCATATGGTGGAGTATGCAAGTGCTTTGAAGACAGCCTCATAGAAATAAATGAAGATGATCACATTATTAGAAAAGGCCCAAAATATATGAATGGGAACATATAGGGAGATACTTTAAGAATTACTACAAAAAGATCTTACCCTAGCACGTAAATATCAGATGGTTCATTGATGTTTATCCAATCCTCAATATCAAGATCATCAGGCGGAAATTTTCCACCGACATTCCAAGTCCCAACACATACTCTACAATCCAGGAAGAAAGAATTCAATAATCATAGCTCAGAAAAAGAAACAACAGTACTTTTCAGTATCCAAGATGAAGCAAGTACCTGATATCCTTCGTATGTATATATTGAGCCCTGAAAGTTTCAGAGTTTCGCCTTCTCAATCGTGGTAGGTTGTCTGAAATTAAAATGAGCAAATTTATGAGAGCACCTATAATATAAGGGGAAAATATGCAATGCATTGATATTATCCATGGACAAACATAGGAAGGCATATTTCAATAAAAACCCTCATATTTAAGTATATTAACAACGTTGCATGCTTCATCCAACCCTTTTGTACATTTAACATAGCTTTGGAAAGAGAATACTCATGAAAAGTTAATTAGCAGCACACACTGATATATTGTACTCATCAGAACCAGTCATATTTATCTATTTTGATACCTACTGTTAAACACACAATCAAGTAGTCAACCATATAAGACTACGGTCTCTAAAAAGGTGGATAAATACATCTTGAATATTCATAAATGGGTGTCTAACAAATGTAACAATCAGGAAGAGCTGGAACAATTAGTTCTAGAATACAATGATTAGCAGCATCAAGTTCATGAAATCTTGAGTAAAAGAAAAGTATATATTATCATTAAGTTTTAGCAGTTTGCTATTTGGTTATGGGAAAAAGGACAATTGGGTACTCTAAAGTTCAGATTTTGATTAGTTTTTCCAACGCATTTGAAGGATAAACAATGGATTAACAAATTAGGTAAAATATCCGTAATAACATATATGAGACTCATACTTTCCTAGATATATTTTTCCATAGTTTTCCTCTTAACAACCGAACATTGTCAAAGAATTTCTCAAATTTATACAATTTTGCCTAGAAATTTCTCATTAAAAACTCTGAACTCCCAAACACACGGTATAAGACCATTAACTATGGCAACACTACAATCAACATGATGGATATTTTCGTGTCTCTTTCATTGGACAAAATAACTCCTAAATATATTCTTTACATTGAATAAAACCGAAACCGACACTGTTGATTCAACTACTTGCATAAAACTAGCACTATTCTTCCAATTTACCATTGTCTTTGGAGCCAATAATTATTAGCAAGTTTCTGTAGACCCAAAAAAACCGAATTCGACACTGTTGTAGATTAACTAATTGCATAAATTTAGCACTCTAATGTCCTTAATCACCTTGTCAACTTGAATCTTTCTCACATCTTCCATAAACAAAAAATTGCAAACTTACTTCCTCAATTAAAAAAAAAATCACCAAAATTATAACTCCCAAAATAGAAAATCAAATACTAAAACAGAATTAGTATACCCTGAATCCAAAGCAACTGTCACCATCAAAAAATCAAACTTTACCAATTCAAACAAACAACAATAAATTAATGACACCAATGAAATACTATTTATACAGTAAAAATAACAAATCATTCAATAAAATGTTCTAATTCCATGATCCTACATATAACTTGACATAACATAAAAAATTATATACCTTCTTCGTCAACAGAAGCAAGAGAACCAAACAAATCGTCGTTGTCGTCGTCATCATCATCAATATCTTCTACATCGGTATCGGCGCTGTAATCGGAATCCTTGGAAGAGATGTTAAGCCATTTACGCAGAACAACTCTAGGCCACAACAGCTGCAGGCAGGTGCAACCCAAACAACATAACTCAGCCCAACTCATCTTACCATTACCACTACTTGAACTAGTACTTCTTTCTCCATTTCTCTACAGTTTCATTTACTTCCAATTGTAAATTTTGATCAAAAAAATTTCTGGGAATTTTTTAAAATTTAATTTTTTTCAAAAAAGTAATGAAAGGAAGTTTACCCTCCAATAATATGAAATTGAGGTTAATAATGATGATATTAAGACATAATTACCTCTAATGATCGGCGGCGGGTGTGACGTGGCTGCATCCCTGATAATCTAGAAGCTTAATAAGTTAGAGTTAAGAAGAGATATACTGAAAAAGCTGTATTTGATTGGTGGATATAGTTGAGATAACCACCACTTTCATTACTAATTAACGGTATTTTTTATGTGTTTAATTAGTTTAAATTTGTATGATCAACTAATTCATAAGTCATTCGGGTCATCGGGTGGGGGTGTTATTAATCTTAATATTAACCCGACCTGATACGAGCCGAATGACTTGTGAGCTAGATTTGGTCAAAATTAAACACAACTAAGCTAGAGTGCTAGACTAATAAGTTTTTTTTTTTTTTTTTTTTTTGACAATTAAGTGCTTCTAGTTTGGCACTGAATGAATAAGATAAGAAAGCTTGAGACACTTCTTTTTTAATCAATCATTTATGATTCTATTTTTGTCCATTTGTTTATGCATTTAGGAAAATAAAAATGCCTTCTTGTTCTACTTTTGTCCTTTTGCCCCCCCTTTTTTTTTTGAAAAAAATACCCTCATACGAAATTACAAAGTATATTGAAATCAACTACTCCATCCGTCCCACTAAAATTGCCCCATTTGAATCAAAAAGTTAAATGAATACAATAAGTAATCAAATGGGTCAATTTTAATGGAACAAAGGGAGTATTGTTATTCCAATTCTACTACTCTTACCTAACATGCAACCACGAAGTATAAGATCGTGATTTTCAACTTTTTTTTTTAAAGTATTTTAGTTTGAATGTTAAATTTGTCAATCAGTAATTTGACCAATAACTATCATTATGTATAAATATACGAGTAAAAATTGTAACAAAATTATATCATGAAACTAAACATTATGACTAATCAAATGATATAGTACTCCGTATTATATAATACGGAGTAACATTTATTTTTTTTTTAAAGAGGAGAAAAAATTAAGTCAAACATAATATATATATATATATATACAAAAGTCAAAGTGATGTATTTAAAAAAACATAGAAAAACTATTTAATACTTAGTATTGTTATTCAAAACTCATACATTAAAATATAAGACGGTCTCGCTTAAAGCTTGATTCGTTACAAATACAAATACGGCTACTCTGTAGGCCGTACCTAGTATAGTAGTAGTATCAGTATAGAAATTTGCGAAGTAGTCGTAATAGTAGTATTGAATAGTGACCACAAACAAGGAAGAGGGGTGGTGAGGTGGGACCACGCGCCATTGAGTAGGAGTCATGTCCGTATTCCAAATGTCAATTAAAACTTTGTAATAAAGATTATAACTTTGTAATAGTCGACCCACTTGCCCACTAACAAGGTCAATGCTGTATAATTAGTGATCGTCTGTCGACTGCTAATGCGTTACGCAAAAACTTTACTGTTTGCACGCCATGCTTCTGCTTCACCACTTTGTGATTTTTTTAATTATCGTTTTTTGTTTTCAGTTTATCAGTTTTTACGTTATTTGAATTGAAAATACGATTTGCATAACTATATTCATAAGTTTGTAAATTAGTTATTAGTTAATACCCTCGAAGTCACAATTTTCTATATACAACTATTTAGAAATAATATAGCATACAGATCGAAGTAATTCATTTTTATGTTTTTATTATTTACAATTTTAATTTCTTTTAATTAAAACTACTGGAGCATAATTTACTATATTATGACTCTTGTATCTTTTGACAACATAATAACCATCACGCCCTCACACGTACAGTATAGGCTCGATATAAACGTTGAATAATGTTTAGTTTTTGATTTCTTATACGTATAAATGCAACAAGCAAGAGCCCATAAGAATGACATATTATAGTTTCTTGCATAATAATGCCATGTAATCATAAAGACTGATGTTAACATGCACCATAAATTTTTGATTTTCATAAATCAACATATATCTCGTGAAAAATTGATGTTTAATGTTGCAAAAAAAACACCAAAATACTTTAATGTATAAGATGTTGAATTTGTGGTGGAAAAAGATTGGAATATTTTTGTAGGGTATATCAAAGATGAGACTTGTATTTCATTGAAAAACAAAGCTAGCATATTTTTTGGCATACCTTTTTGCATATTTATTTATTCCAATGCTTTTTAACTATTTAAGGGGCAGAATCTCAAAAGTAAAATTAAACCTTGCTTTTGTTGTATACGTGCATGCTTGATCCTCTTTTTCTTTATTATTATTATTATTATTATTATTATTATTATTATTATTATTATTATTATTATTATTATTATTTTTAAGAACAAATCTCCAATTAAATGGGTGCAGTTGCCAGTTGGGCAACCCTATTTTAGCTGTTCATTCCTTTTACCTATTCATCAACTGCCGTCTTTATATAAAGCCTTGCACCAACCTTGGACGGTGGCACCATAATTTATTAATTCGATCACGTATTATTACTATTATGAACGACTTGTAAAAACTGTAGAATCACCTCTAAAACAAACCCCTTCATTCTACTTAATATTAGAAATTCTCCTCACGAGATGGGCTTGTTAAGGTTTATTTTTCTTATCTTTTCAAACAACACCCAAAAAAAATTGTACTTACTTGTTCAACTTCTTCTTTTTCAATGTCTTAAATTACTTGCTCCATTGTCTTTCAGATGAGTAATTATGTCTAGATTAGGTGAAACAGGAGGTAACAATTAATGGGGTAACCATTATAGGGTTTTAGTAATCTTATTCCAAAAAAAAAGGGTTTATGTCCAAAAATTTTGCCTCTAAGAGTCTATTTTGAACTGAAACTAAGCTGAGTAAACAATCCCTAAATAATGATGATACAATACCCATCCACCTCCTATTGTAATTATTTTAAGGTTAAAAATGAACCTAAATAATTGTTTCTACTCTTTTTTTATTCGTTTTTTTCCTTTTTTTTTTTTTTTTTTGAGAATTTTTCCAAGCAAATGTTAGTTTATCTGTTTATGAATACATCAAATATCTAATCTTGGATAGTATTTTACTTATTATTATTTTTTGATTATTTGTTTGAAATTTTAACATATTAATATATATGATTGAAATTAACTTTTTGTAAAAATTAATTCTATAATTTTTTTTATATAAATATCTTAAACTAAAGATCTTCTATATTATTCTTGCAATTTTTCTTTGTTTTATTTTTAAAATTAAGAAGGATAAAAATGAACACACCTGAAATTATTTACCATATAATGTGAAGACTGTTTGATGTTATCATATCAGATCAGAAAAATTCACCCATATGAAGTTATCATAATCATTAAAAATATTTTGGTCCAATAAAAATTAGTTTAATAATACCCCTACAAAAACTAGGCACTAACAGCTTACACTTTTTGTATATTAATTCTATACATCATTGGTTTTTGTTTTGTTTATTATTATTATTATTATTATTATTATTATTATTATTATTATTATTATTATTATTATTAGAAGAATTTTTGTAATTTTAAATGTGAGGATGATATAAGAAGTTATGATGAGAAGTGATTGTATTTTTTAAAAAATAAAATGAAAATAGAGAAGTTAACAAAATTTGAAGATTAAGGTTTTGGAAGTTTGTCATTAAAAGTTGGAAAAATACTCAACAATAATAATATAGATTGTCTTTATTTTCTACTCTACAATATTTATTGTTTATACAGTACACTTTTCAATTGTTGCTTATTATAGTAGTTGATGAGTTGATCATATAGAGCCATACAATTGAAAGAAACTACTTAATGCTCATACTATTTAGATCCATTCATTTAGAAAGGGAATCTTGGGCAACATTTCTTAGAACAAAATTTTCATAATTGACATTTATTGTCTAACCAAGAAAAGCGAGAAAAAAAAAGTAGTGGTTGATGATAATTATTTAATTGGGGTTGATTAAAGTAAGGAGATCGAGATGAAGTAACCCCAAGAGATAGATATTTTCAAAAAAGGAAAAAAAAAAAAAATAAACAACTCCAATAGTTGAGTTCTTGATTTCTTAGGCCTTGTGTAAATGTCATTAAACAACTAAAAAAGAAAGAGTAGCTTAGTAAAATATAGGAAATTATTCCTTTTAATTTGTATCATTTAAGGGTGTTCGGCGTTAGTTTTTGAGTAGCTTTTAGATGTTTGACTTGGTCAAACCATCACTTAACAATTTTTTTTTTTTTAACTAACAAAAAATATTAGTGTTTGGCAAAGTAGT
The DNA here is from genome assembly GCF_001683475.1 of Chenopodium quinoa. Lineage (NCBI taxonomy): Eukaryota > Viridiplantae > Streptophyta > Magnoliopsida > Caryophyllales > Amaranthaceae > Chenopodium > Chenopodium quinoa. The sequence continues at coordinate 1,646,798 of NW_018744821.1, read as the reverse complement.
GGTTAGGGTAGCTTTTAGGGGAGGAAGTAGCTTTTACAAAAAGTTAAAAATATTAGCTTTTGAAAGTATAGGTAGATGTTGAAAATTTAATCTATAGTTTTAAAAATAAAATATTATTTTTATACGTAGCAGCTAGTCAGCCGCTACTTTACCGAACACTCATATTTAAATTATCTATATTCACAATTCACAGTTTGTTGGCAGCTAATAGCTACTTATACAGTTAACAGCTACCTTCACAACTATATTAAGAGAGATTATATTATGAGTTTAATAAAAAAAAATAAAAAAAATAAAAAGGAGTAGATAGTTGTTAATTTCCCTCAAGTGGTGGTTTCAAAATATTAACTAAAATGTTTTATATTTGAAGATTTTTGTGTGCTCAAAAGTGTGCTTGGAAAACAATACAAAAAGACAAATGAGACAAATAAAAGATAACAAAATGAATAGTAGTGTAATATTAGTGTATTTCATGTATTTCAAGCTAATATGATAAAATGGTAGGGAAATTTAAATTTAACCATTTCCCAAAAAAGTCGACAAATTATACTCAATGACCCTACTAATTTCTTTATCCTTCCAATTTGCCTAATGACCCAACAGTTAAGATCAATAATAAATAATAATGGATCACATGCACACTATTACAGCTTAATTCTAAAGCAATAATCGTTTGGCATTAATGTGGTTTTCTATTTTTTGGTTTTCTTGTTGTATAAAAGTATATGATATATGTCACATAATGTATCAAAAATTATTTAAACTTATTAAAATCATAATAATTTTGAAAACTGACAACAAAAAAGTGGAAACCCTTTTTTTTGTTTCTTATTTCATGTTTTTGTTTATTAGTTATCTAAAAAAAGGAACTGAAAACAAAAAATGATGTCAAACAAGCCCTAAATTACTCCTTTTTTATTTAGTAAAACTCATTTATTTTTCGTATCATAGTTGTTTAGTTGGTAGAATTTTAGAGGTGACGAGAGGCTAGCATCTATAGAAAGATCAATTCTCAACTTCCAAATTGATCTGTAACAACCGGTGCAATAGAGAAACCATGGATGCCCTAATCAACTAGTCTACCACCTTGTCGACGAATTGGACATCCATTACCCACCTTTACCCAACATCCATTACATCCACATACCCTCCGCAACGATGCAACACTCATTTGAGATGAAAATTCTATAGTAGTCAAATGAAATGAAATGTTAATAATTATATATGAAGACAAATGTTACTAATTATCAAATGGAAGGAGATTTAAAATGAGGTTGAATGTTCAATTTGTGTTGGAATTGTTATGTACATAATTTTATTTTATTTTTTGGCTTTATTGTGAGATTAATTACTACTCCACTACCTCCGGGATTGTATATGATAATAGGCAAAAGCTAATGAGCGCCCCCGGGACGTTAGATAATAGAATTAAAGTGCAAATATTAGAGTAAAATTAAGATTAATTACACCGAACGATCGTGATTTTGTCATAAATTCCTAACTTAATATCATTTCAACCAATATAATTTATCCTTATCTAACGCCCCGGGGCGCTCGTTAGCAAGATCCATGATAATATTGGAATGATTGGTGACATTATAACTTATCATTTATTTTTAATTTTTTTGAAAGTTAAGCAATATAATTAACAAATGGATGCATGTGAGAGATGTAATAATTCATGTACAAAATAACTCTACATTAGCTTTTAGGATTTAAAATATAAAGGTTATGATAATTATGATGATTATATTATCATTATTAGTTATTGCTTATATTTTGTGTTAATGGTAAAAAATATCCCTAATATGTACCTATTCAAATACCCCTAATATGTACCTATTCAAATGCTCAAATGTATCTAATCGTACTCTACTATTAACTCATGAATTATATGTATGTACTCATGGAATCACATTATATAATTCAAGCTTTCTAACATTCTCTTTCTCATAATAACTTGTCATTTCTTTGTCTCTCTATTGTCTTTTATTAACAAATTAATCATCATTAACGTGTAAAATTATGTTCCATGAAATACTTATGTATACTTCGATATACATATACATGCAAATAATTTATTTGTTCTATATAAAAGACAATAAATAAGAGAAAACGAAAGAAATAAGTACAAGTGCGCGGGTCAAAACTGCCTCCTATGTGAGTAGCACTACATCATGAATTATTTCTTATTTCTTATTTCTTATTTCTTATTTCATGACCCTCCTTTAATATTCTATTGTGTATATAATCCATTTCTAAAAAAACAAAATTCATGTAAAAATATCCTCAATTAAGTTAAAATGTGGTGGGGTTTTAAGCACAAGAGTTGTTGATCTGACTATAATAACGTGCAAATGTGAAATAAATACAATATGCATATGTAGACATAAGATAGAGAGCTTAAGATAAGATTTGATCAACTGGGAAATTCTATTGTCGGACCAAAATTTTATGGAAAAGGAACATTTCCACAAATAGTAAGCTTTTTTTCGGACGGTTTTTTAATATTATATGCCGGAATCTATATACAAGTATATTAAAAAAACATTAAGTATATGTCTTAATTGTTTTTTTTTTCTCTAACTTTCTCGTTTTGTTATGAAAAATGAACCCAAAAAAAAACTATAGTGAACCTAAGTAAATATTCCATTTGTTCCTAAATACTTATGACACAGGTAATAATAAAAAAATAGTTCACTACAAGATTTGAACTCACAAACTCTAATTTTAGAACTAATTGTCTTACCACTACAAGTTATGTGATTTTAATGTTTCATATTTTGTATTCAAAAGGAAACATTAAAATCACAGGTAATATATGTTGTAATTTACCTCTAAGTTATGTAATTTTAATGTTTTCTTTTGAATAAATACAACATTTTAATATATAACAAATGACAATATGAACAACAAATTTAATTAAAAGAAAATTGAATCATAAATTACAACATATATTACCGATCAGTTCCATGTAATAATCCAGGGTATCAGTTTTTGATCTTAAATGTAGCAAGTTGTTTAAAACAAATAAATTGTAAACTCTAATTGATAGTTTATTATGATGGAGTTAGTCTACGTTATTTTGGAGGTTGTTAACTATTTATTTCATATTCTCTTATTTACTTGTATATTATTGAATTGATTGTAAGACTTGTAACATTCTTTATTTGAAGTCATTTTCTGGGTTGTTGATAAGACACAAGGATCTTGTTTTTTCTTATTGAACAGTAACAACATGCTTCCAATATTGAGCAAGAACTTGTGAAAGTTTGCAGTTGAATACGGGTTTGGGCAAATTAACTTAATGTATTAGCCTAAGTGCGGCATTTCAATCTTGTATACCAAGTATATTTTTTATTATATAAAATAATTGTATGAGTATTATTATATTAACATATACTCGTACTCCGTAATATGTAATATGTAACGAATTTAGTATAATAACTAGCATAGTGCCCATGCGATGCACGGTTTATAAATCAAATTATTAAACCTGTAGGAAAAATAAAAATAAAAACAAAGGTAATTCATTTTACTATTAAAGGACTTGGTTACTAATGGTCAATAAAAAAAAATTAAAAGGAAAGTAATTTGAACGGTATTTTATGTTATTTGAATTTCTTTTAATTTTTTTATAATGTTATTTTATTAATTGAAAATAATTGAATAATACTCCACATAGCTATATAAGAAGTAATTTATTTATATCTCCCGTTGAGAAAAAACTAAAATTTTCTTATCATACAATCCGCATCAGTAGCTACAATCAATCTAATAAATATATGTTTTATTTACCCGTCGCACTCATTAAACCTATAGACACAATAATAACCTTATATTTACCAGAACATATATTTTCCTAAGTTAAGCATTGTGCCAAAAACTATATATTATATAATAGTCATATATATAACCAACAGCTGATTAAATATAGTATACAACACAAATACTTCGTATATAGGTATGGATACTGATAATTTTTTATAAATAAAATATACGGAATATATATTACTAAGATTTATCCCTTCCTTAATTATAAATGGTTAACAAAACTCTTATAATAGTGCATGGATATTTATATATCTAAAATTGTTCTTTTTACATATATTTTCCACCATTTAATTTTAAAAGCCTTAAAATTGTCTCTTAAATTCGCTAAAAGCCTTAAAATTGTCTCTTAAATTCGCTAAATTGATTTAAAAGGTTATGTTTATTTCAATATTTAAAGTCATTTACTATTTTCATTTCCTTTTGTTTTAATTTTTCTATTTAGAATTTATTAGACTATTAGGTTTCAAGATCGAAGTCAATATCTTTTTACCGTACAATCACTAAATCAAAGTCGGTCAACTAAAGTTTTGGACATTGCATAGCTACACAACATCCAACACATTTAATGATTACATGCAAATAATTTTAATAAAACTACGCATTCGATATAAGTTATTAAACAATTTAACTATATATACATTTTGATAGGTTTATATCTTTCATATTAACAAAAATTTACAAATGTTATTATTATATTTTGAAAAAAAATTTAGACTTTGGAGTTTTGTATTAGATAAAGGATAAGTTAATTCCTGTCATATATGCATTGAGTTTTGGGTGTTCTATCCGGTTCACCCTTTGGGCTAATCCAGATTTGAGGATTTGTTCTAGGCTATTAGGTTCCACTCCCCTTCCGATTGTTGTTGCAGGGGAGCGAACACAAGTCCTCCCTACCAAGTGTAGTCTCAATCATCAATACACCAACAACCAAACACTTGGTATGGAAGACACGTGTTATAAAATATTATATTATATACATATACTTTTTTATATTATATGAAATATTATATTATATACATATACTTTTTTATATTATAAAAAATATTATATTATATACACATACTATTATAGTTAAAAGTATTATTATGTATAAAACAACATAAATTATTGCACATGATTGTTGTATATCTAGTATAGTACATGAGCAATGCACGGTTTTTAAATCAAAATGTTTGTTTTTCTAAAAAAATTTCAAGTAATAGCATTGTTAATACGAATATTACAATTTAAAACATGAGTAATAGTTATAATACATTTTATATTTATCCTTTTTCCGTCAAATGTCTAATTCAATTTAACTTTTATTCTTCTTGTTTAGATTGGTTATTGGTTCAATTTTTTTTTTTTTTTTTTTTTAATGCAAGAAAAACAAAAGGTCATTGTAAAAGACATTGTATAGAAAATGAAAGGCCGATTAAAATTAAATTTATGATCAAGATTATGTATTTTTTTCCAAGACAACATTTCGGCTCAGCATTCAGTATTTGTCAAGGAGTACAACAAATGATAAAAGTAATTTTTACACTATTTTGTATCTTTGTCAAAAACTTTTGTATTCATCCGATTACTTGAATTGAATTTAGGATAATTTGTAGACTATTTTGGGTAACTTTTATCAATAAAGCATAAGTAACTTTCATTCATTACAGGGTAGCTTTTATAATAGGTGCACAATATTTTATTGTACATCTGATTTTTTAAAATGTTTGTATTGATTTCATAATTGACGTCAAACTAAATTCTACCGATTTTATTTAATTTTCTTAAAAAAAAAACCAATATTAGCCTTTCAAAATACGAAACATTTGTTTTCTTAATTATGCCACTTTAATCATATTGCTTCAAATTAGTTATTATTCTTTAACTTGACTATAAATTAAGATTGAAAAGACTTTATGTATTATTTGTAGTATTGGAAATTATATATTTATTATAAAAAAAAGTAAATCAATATTTATGTTAGGAAATCATGAAAATCTTATGCATGTATAGAAACTTGCTTTTATTGTTTGAAGTCTAACAAAATAACTATGCTTGAATATGTAAACAGTAATTATATAGATATATTTTATACTTAAGATAAGCCAATGAAAGAGTGACATTTGTCATCCTCACATTAAGGCGCTTGTCTTTTAGTATAATATATAGATAGATAGACAGGGGCGGTTCTGGGCCGGAGCGGGGTGTTCGACGGAACAGGGCCCCAAATTTGAGGGGCCCCAAAATTCAGATATATGTAATTAAGTTGTACATACTATCACAAGATTATAGTTGGAGTATTGGTTATAACACTTATGCTTTGTGTACGAGACCTAGTATCAAGCCTTGGGGCCAGCAATTTTTTTATTTTTTTGGGAAATAAAGTGTAGTAGTGTATAGCTGTATGTCAGTCAAATTCAATGAAGTGAATGAACTAAGTCACTTCTCTAGAATCCTCCGCCCAAACCTTTCCTCTTCTCCAATATTTTTCTCCAAAAAAAATTTCAATCTATCATTCAATTAATTCCAAGTCGTATATATCATTCAATTAATTTCACTCTATATTTCCAAAATTAATTTCACACTTAACTATTTTAACATCTTGTTTTCAACATTTTTAATTTACTTTTTATTAGTATCTTCAATCATTCAATTAGCCCAAAAATATTTCATCTTCCAAAATAATTTTGCCCATATTAATTCATAATTTCAACGGTTAAATCTTCAATTTTAAGATGAAATTAATTATTAAACCGTTGTTAATCCCCCAAATTTTTCTATATATGCAATTTACTAGGTTTTTCAATTTTATAAATAAAAAAGAAATCTTTAAGATAATATTAATTCCAAAATTATTTGCAAGTACTGTGAGTATAGCTAGTAATTGGAAATTTTTTTATCACAAACCTCTTTGGAATCGGCATTGGATATGGATACGCCTATGGAGTACGGTATGTGTTTAATCTTTTTTTTTTTACCTGTTAAATCTGTTATTGTTTGATAATATTATGCTTTTTAATTTATTTTTTTTGTTAAATTTTAGCAATTACTATGTATAAATTATTCATAAGTTTTTTTTTTATTTTTTTTATTGATTACAGCGGTTGATGAATGGTTTTGATGGAGTATTGGATTATACATAGCAATTAGCGATCTCGGATCTGTCGAATTCAATCGTTGGCTTGTTACAAGCTTTTTCCGGTGATATTTTTCCTCTCTTATCAAATATTTTGTGTAATTGTGTTTAAAATGTTTCGAAAGTATCCATCTGGGCATGAAAAACGCAATAAAAAAAGAAGGAAGATCAATTCATTCAATCACAAAAAGGTGCTTTAGATAAGTTTTTTGTAATAGTGCCACAGTCAACTGAAAATCCTATTGATTCAGAGTTAAAAGAAAATAATGAAAATGTTGGTGGTGATAATGTAATGTTGATAATGATAATGTAGATGTGATAAATGACAATGTTAATGTTGATGATAATAATATTAATGTTGAGCAAGAAGATGTGAATCTGAATAATGTTAATGATTTTGAACAAAATGTGGAGGAAAATTCAGACCATAATATTCACAATGTTGAAGAAAATGATTTTGTTTCTCGTGATATATATGATCCAAGGATATGGGAAGCTCTTGATCAGAAGTCGATTGATATTTTGGCTCTCAATGGCCCTAAAAGAGACTTAACCATAGTGAAAGGCCCTAAAGACAAAGTATCTAGGAGATTTACTTCAAATTTATATACTAGGTATTTGCCTAATGGTGAAACTTGTGATAGAGATTGGCTTGTTTATTTTAAAGATATTGACAAAGTATTTTGTTTTTGCTGTAAAATTTTCAAAAAGGGTATTGGAAAAGGCAATTTGGTAAATGAAGGATATAATGATTGGTCACATGTTAGTCATAGACTTAAAGAACATGAAACAAGTGTTGATCACATTTTGAACATGGGTGCTTGGTGTGAACTAAGAAATAGATTGAAAAATAATGAAACAATAGACAAAATTACCCAAGACCAATTTCATAAAGAAAAGGAGTACTGGAAAAGTGTCATTATTAGAATTATTGCTATTGTGAAGTTCCTTGGTAAAAATAACCTTGCATTTCGTGGGAAACATGAAAGGTTATATCAAAGTAGCAATGGAAATTTTTTAGGTTTGATTGAAATGTTGACTGAATTTGATCCTGTGATTATTGAGCATGTTCGTCGTATTGAGAATGGGATTATTCATCATCATTATCTTAGCCATGAAATTCAGAATGAATTGATACTCTTACTTGCTTCTAAAATCAATAATGCTATCATGAAGAAAATAAAAGAAGCAAAATATTTTTCTGTGATGTTGGATTGTACACCTGATGCTAGTCATCAAGAACAAATGACTTTAATTTTAAGGTGTGTTGACAAATGTTCAAATTCTTATAAAGTGAAAGAATTTTTTATTGAGTTCTTACAAGTTAATGATACTACTGGTCTAGGACTGTTTAAAGTGTTAGAAAATGTGTTAATATCTCATGATCTTGACATAGATAATATAAGGGGACAAGGATATGATAATGGTTCTAACATGAAAGGTAAACATCAAGGTGTGCAAAAGAGACTATTGGATTTGAATCCTAGAGCTTTTTATTCTCCATGTGGTTGTCATAGTCTTAATTTAGTTTTGTGTGACATTGCAAATGCTTCTCCTAAAGCAAGGGAATATTTTGGTATAGTCCAACACATTTATACTATATTTGTTGGTTCTACTAAGAGATGGCATACTTTAAAAGAAAATGTTAAAGGTTTAACTCTTAAATCATTATCTGCCACTCGATGGGAAAGTCGTGTTGAAAGTATCAAAGCAATCAGATTTCAAATACCTGAGATACGTGAAGCCTTACTTGAAGTAGCTGAAGTAGCTGATGCTGACAATGATCATAAACTTCAAAGTGAAGCTAGATCTTTAGCAAATAATGAACTTGGTAGTTTTGAATTTTTGCTTGCTACAATCATTTGGTATGAAATTTTATGTGCTGTAAACTTTGTTAGTAAACAATTACAATCCCAGGATATGCTGATTGATATCGCCATTGGTGAGATTAAAGGGTTGATTTCCTTTTTTAAAAATTATAGGGAGAATGGTTTTTCAAAGGCCATAGATATTGCAAAAAAATTATCTATTGAAGTTGGCATTGATCCTGTATTTCCACAAAGACGTATAATACGTAGAAAAAGACAATTTGATGAGATAGATGGTGATGAAACACTATTATCTCCTGAGGAATCATTTAGAATCCAATATTTTATATACATTGTGGATCAAACTATTGCATCATTGGAAAAAAGGTTTGAACAATATGAATCGTATGATAATATCTTTGGCTTTTTGTTCAATTCTGATAAGTTGCATTCAATGGATGATGAGAAACTTTTATCTTCTTGTTTAGCTTTTGAAAATGCTCTTAAGAAAGGTGAGGTTTTTGATGTTGATGGAGAGGATTTATTTGTTGAGTTAACATGGTTTAGAGAGTTTTTACCCAAGGAGAAAATGGGAGCAATTGATTTATTGAATTTTTTAAAACGATATACTTGCTTCCCAAATGCAACAATTGCATATAGGATATTACTAACAATTCCTATTATTGTTGCTTCTGCAGAACGGAGTTTTTCAAAGTTGAAGTTGCTGAAATCGTACTTAAGGACGACAATGTCACAAGAAAGATTAAATGGACTCGCTTTGATGGCTATTGAATATGATCTTTTAGATGAAGTCGATATGGAGAATGTCATCGATGACTTTGCTACAAAACATACAAGAAGAGCTACTCTTTTTAAGTGATATCTAGGAACAATCAAACTTTGATATTTTGTAGTATGATTTGTAGCTTGGATGTTATGTTATTTAAGTTGTTTTGTTTGCTGATGATCAGCAGCCTTTTTAGGCCCAAGGATCATGGCCACATTGTGCTTCTTGATCCTAATTTTGTAAACCTTAATCATCTCCCTTTTATTTAAAAAAAAATGATGAATTTTCTAATGTAATGAATTTTTTATCAAATAAAACTTAGGTATTAAATTTATGAACTATAAGGCCCCATTTTAAAAAGTTAAACAGGGCCCCAAAATTTTTTTGCAATTTTAGCCCCGGCACTGTAGATAGATACTCACAAAATTGTTTTTTTTCCTTTTAGGTATAAATAATCAAATAGGGACAAAGATGGGTATTTGAAGTCCAAAAGGTCAATAATCCCATATAGTACTCCATCAAAAGGACAATAACTAATTACGGAGTACTATTGAGTATTGAGTACTACTCCTATTACTTATTTAGGTAATACTCGTAGACTCGTGGTACTACAATTACAAAGTCGGCCGATGTAGTTATTTTTATTGACTAAACTATTTGGTACAAGTTTTGAGTGAAAAATTTCGTTGGCTTTTTAAATGTAACATTCGTAAATACAAAGTAACGATTTACTATTCCCTAAAAAAATAAAAATAAAGAATTACTAGTCAAAAAGTAATTAAATAAAAATTTAAACACAAAAAAGGCAAATGGGACGGAGTAAAAGTTAGTGTTAAAAGTAGGGCTGGCAAACCCTGACCCGACACGAAAACTCGACCCGAACCCGACCCGAAGTTACTGAGAGAGAACCAAACCCGACCTGAACCGAACCCGAACAACCCGAATTCGACCCGATTTGACCCAAATTTCATATTTCGTAATAATATTAAGTTTTACACTATTTTTAATAGTTTCTAAGCATAACCCGAAATCTGACCCGAACCCGACCTGCTGACCCGAATTGCCACCCCTAGTTAAAAGTCATATTAATTCAGAAGACTTTTTTGGTGAAGAATTCAGAAGACTATGCAGTACAGTATAAAACACATAATTCAAACGTGTAGTCACCAGTGGCGGACTTGGGCTTAGACCTGGTGGGTCAAGTGACTCACCAAGCCCAAAATTTTTTTTTAAGTTATTTTAAAAAAAAAAAAAATTAAAATCAGTTTTCCCCAAAAAAACCAAACACGAATTCAGTTCAAGACTTCAAGCCCTAGCCTTCTTCTCTTCGCGACTTCGCCTCATCTCCATTCTTCAGTTCGCCTCTTCGCTTCGTCCCAACCAGGCAGCCACCGTTCTCTTCGCCTGGTGGTCGGACGTCGGTGGTCGTGGACTCCGTCCTCTTCGTGGCTTCTCGCATAGTCGCATAATCGCATTTCGAAATCACTACTCGCTAGTAGGTTGATTTCTAATTTTTATTTTTAATTTCTAATCTTCAAATTAATTCAGTCTAATTAGTTAATTTTATTAAATTTTGGTTTAAACTTTGGTTGATTTGTTAATTTGTAGTTGGCTGTGCTGCTGAATTGGCGAATCGCTGTCTTGCTGAGTGCGTGCCTCGGTGCCTGAGACTTGAGTATTGCCGACTGCCGTGCTGCGGTGCTGGCCGACTGCCCGTGGCCCTATTGCAGTGCTGCTTCGCCTGCTCCGCTGCTCGCCTCCGCCTAGCAAGGTAGGTAATCAACTAATCATCAATTGATTCTTTTTGTGAAATCTGTTTTGCGTAATTGTGTTTTGTGTAATTGTGTTTTGTGTAATTGAAATCTCTTGAACTTATTACTTATGTGAAATCTGTTTTGTGTAATTGTGTTTTGTGTAATATGTTTATGTGATTATGTCATTATGTGAAATTGCTTGATTTAGACCATTTAGTTGAATATTTATTCAAATAATTTTTCTGGGGAATATTGCTTGATTTAGTTCAATATTTATTCAAATTTCAGAATGAAGAGAAAACGTACTCCAAATGAAATGCAAAACATTACTAGCTTCTTTGCTAAAAAGAATCCTACTCCAACTTCTCTTCCACATCCAACACAAAATGAACAAACTATAACTCCACCTCAAGAAAGTGAGCAACTTTCATCTCCATCTCATTATTCAACTCAAAATTCCCCTCAAAATGAACAAGGCCAATGTTTTCCTAATGCCCCAATCTTTGGAGAAAGATTAAGTGAACATGAATTTGCTAATCTTCCACAAGATCCAGGAAAGAGGAGAAAAATGAGTCAATTTCATAAAGATGATAGAGATTTAGTGACCCACCAATCGGAAATTCCTGGATCCGCCACTGGTAGTCACATTCATACGCCTTTGATCATTGGTACCTCGGAGAATAAATACATCCTCCTTTTTTCTTCTTTTTTTGTTTTAATTTCTTTGTGCTTCATTTCATCTTTTAAAATCATTATATCACACGAAATCTAACAACAAAACATTGCACATTAATTGTTTGCCAGTCTTAATAAAAGCATCGTCTATAATTGTTTGTCATTGATTCATTACTAATACAACGTATAAGCATAGTGTATACAAGTAATTGTGCACAGTAATTATTTGTCGCGTCAAATGGATAATCTTTACTTTTGTCGTTTGGAGCCATTGCCACTCTAAGAGTGACATACTAATGTCAATTTTAATAAATCATGATCATTAAAGTTTTAATTAATTTCAATTTTTTAAGAATGATTTCAATAGTTAAAAATCATTTTCAATCAATAAATAAAATACTCCGTACGTGGTCAGCCTAAGTTAACGTGTACTTACACAGTTAGCCAGTTAGGTCATGTTCACTTCATCTTATTTTTGCTAAACTGAATTATTTTTACAAAATTGCAATTATTTTACTAAACTTAAATTATATTAACCGATCTGAAATTAATTTTTATGAACCGAAGCTATTTTTACTAATTTTCAATTATAATTCTTCTTTAATTACTGATTTTTACTGAACTGAAATTATTTATTTTTACTAAATATTACAAAGTGAATGCCCTGTTTGTTTTTATGTGAATGCGTTGATTATGCTTTTAATTAACTCATATATTTACTTTGAAAAACGATTAGTCATACTCATAATTCAACCTCAAATGATTAAAAATGATTATCTCAAAAACCGGTAGCAAGAAAAAGAAAAATATAGGACTCGTTTGGTATTACTGTCGATTTTGCTGACAGCAAAACCCGGAAAACACCCTCTTTGGTTTCACATTAACGTACAAGCCCTTGTTCGATTGAAAAAAATCTAACATAACTTAATCCAATTTTAGAATAATATACTATAAAAACTAAAAATAAAAGTAGGATAATATACTTATTAATTGATGCAGAAAAAGGTGAGACTGAATGATTCTTTCATAAAAAGGGGTGAAAAAGAGAGGAAATTTTCAGAATAAGATCTATTAACAATACATAAATAATCTACCTTATTAATATATAAATAAACGAATAAATAAATAAGTAAAATAAAATAAAATTTTAATTCACAGTTAATGGAGTAAGAAAGAGAGAGAGTGAGAAATTCACACCTGATTTGCTCTAACTTTGCTTGATCGACAATCAAATTCGTCTTCTAATTCTGCGCAAATATTTCTAAATTAGGAATTTTATCAGAAAATTAAAAAAAATAAAATTGTATTTTGTTTCTTAAATAATGTTTAGACTAAAAATGAGGGGGCAAAAATGTAGAAGAAGAAAATACCTTAAGAAGTTTAGAGGAAAGAAAAAAGAATAGTGAAAGTTAAAAAGACGGCTGATATTAATAGTTGGAGTTTAGAAAGAAAAACAGAGTTTTGGTTAATTGGTTAAATTTCGGAGAGAATAATGAATGAAAACTCCTGTTTAATGTGTAAGTATTATTTTGAGTTTGACTTTGGAAGAATAAAATTGGTACTTGGAATGGGGAAGGAAAGAAAGAAGAGGGTGTTTGTTTGAAGAGACTGATCGATGGACGAACAAGACGGTGCTATATATATATTCACACTAACTTTTTAAATTTCTCCTCCACTTGACAAAATTAATGTATACCAAGTATGGAGTAGTTTGATACCACTTATGTGTATTTGTATAATTCCTTTTTATTTAGTTAACACCCTCTTATTTATTTGTGATAATGGTGTCATTTTTGTCTTGAATTTAAAATTATCGAATCTAAGGGACTGTTCACATTTACTGGATTGAAATAAGTTAAATTAAACTGAGCTTAATTGAACTGAACTGAACTGAGTTGAAATGAATATTTTATAAGAGAAGAAAATTAGAAGCTTAATTGAATTGAACTGATTGGAGTTAAACTGAATTATTGGAGCTTAACTGAAATTAATCTGAAGTGAACAGACCATAAACGGAATCCTTGTAATGAACTTCATTCATGTGTTGTTAAACACTTGTTTAAGGATTGGTTTGTAATATATTAAAGTTACTTTCTAAAATACTACATACAAAACGAAAATTAAGTTGGAATTTCGAAAAAGAATGATGTATGCTTCCTTTGCTATCATTTAGGGCATGTTCACTTCCGTTCTATTTCAGTTCAGTTCAATTTAGCTCCAATCAGCTCAGTACAATTTGTTTACTTCGGTCTTATTTCAGTTCAGTTTAGTTTAGTTCAGTTCAGCTTCTAATTTCCCTCTCTTATAAAATATTCATTTGATTTCAGTTCAGTTCAGTTCAATTCAGGGTTTGTTCTCATTGACTGAACCGAACTGAACTGAACTGAAATGAGCTGAACTGAACTGAACTGAATATTTTATAAGAGAAGAAAATTAGGAGCTGAACTGAACTGAGCTGAACTGAACTAAACTGAATTGAGCGGAGCTGAACTGAACTGAACTGAATTTCAACGTAAGAGAACAGGCCATCAGTTCAGCTCACTTCAATTCAGTTCACTTCAGTAAATATGAACAGACCCAGTTGAAACATAAGGATTTTGGCATACTTTATAGGCTCCTTTATTATGACTTATTGTAACAAATATATATATTTTTAGATTGCCTCACCGAGTTTACCAAAGTTTAGCTCTGACCACATTCGGATCCAACCCGGGTTGCACACCTTGACTTTCAGTGGGTGAGTCTTCCAATAAGATTTTTCTGTTGCCAGTCACACAAAAAACGCACTGGGATTTATATGAAGAAAAACTAAAGTCATAAAATATGAGATTATATTGAATTAATCCCTAGGATAATTAAATAAAGATAATATAAGGTAGGGAAATCTTACTCCGTAGAACAAGTTTAGCCCCAAGAAACTTAGATGTAACATCATTTTTGGTGGTCCCCATTAAAAATGATGTTATCAAAATCTTGTTAAGACTCACTAAGACTTGCACAAATTTATCACTTTAGCCCTAAGACTTAAATATTTGACTATATGTAGAAAAGTGTTAAAAAAAAAAGGATAATAAAAATGAAAGTGGGTTGGTGAAGTGGGTCCCAATCTCAAGTTTTAAGTTGAATTTTGGAATTTCAAGACTCAACTTAAAACTTACTTGAGATTTTAGAAGAAAATAAATTGGAAAAAGTCTTAAGCATAAGTCTAAACTCAAAATGATAATATCACCCCAAATTTATTACTTACAAAATATAATCTAGAATATGCCAAAAATAGGCTTAATTATTGATTACTAGCTACAATCCACTTAACAAAAAATCCAAAGACCTTCGTGCTGGTCGTTTATAATAGGGGCAAAATAGCTAATTGATCCAGGGCATATTCAAAACTTGTTTTATCATCTTACTACTCAAAAGCATCACATGTGTAATTGTGTTTCATTTATTCTCTCATTTAAAGTTTGTTTTATTATCTTACTTTAAATGATATTATGAATTTATGATTCCCAAATATTTATTTAGTGATACCAACAAATGCAAAAATAATGTGCTAGTATCAATATATATTTTTTTTGTTGGCATTTAAATGATACACATACCTAGAGCTGTAAAAAGCTGACCTGATCCGAAATACCGATTCTAACCCGACCTATTAACCGACCCGCCTGAACCCGAAAAAAATGGTGACCCAAACCCGATCTGAAACCAACCCTAGATCCGAGTTGACCCGAGTATTTGAGACCCGAACCTGACCGACATAGAGATAACCCGACCCGAATGTAACCCGTAAATTATTGACCTGAACCGAACCCGACCTGAACCGAAATCGGCCCAAACCCGTTTCAACCCGTTAAAACCTGAATTCAACCTAATCTGTTCCTAACCCGATCCAAATTCAACCCGATCTTTTCCTAACCTGACCCGAATTTAACCCGACTCGAATTTCAACCCGACCTGTTACAAACCCGACCCGAATCAACCCGATTTGTTATTAACCTGACCCAAATTCAACCCGACTTGCTATTGAATCAATATGTATAGGTCGTAATCTCATATTGGTATTGGAACGGAAATTGAATCCTAACTCTATATCTTCAATATTTCACTTTGAATTTTAAGAGGTTAGTTTCACAACATGTTTTTAGGGACAAATTTCAGGGACGAAACAATTGAGAAATGTGACATATGGTTTTCTAGGAAATTAAAATTCAAGATGGGTTTTTATCAAAAAAAAAAAAATTCAAGATGGGCATTGTGCCATATGAAATAACTAAAAATAAGCTTGATATTATTGACTTGGAAATGACCCGACTTGATTATAACCCGCAAATTATTGACTTGAACCGAACCCGACTCGAACCCGAGAATGACCCAACCTGATTATAACCCGTAAATAATTGACTTGAACCGAACCCGAGAACGACCCTAACTCGTTTAAACCCGTAAAGACCCGAATGTAACCCGACCTATTTTTCACTCGACCCGAATGTAACTCGACCTTTTACTAACTCGACCTAAACCCAACCCAAACCCGATAAGATGTATGACCCGACTTAAGCATGACCCAACCCGAACCCGACCCGCATATGTTATGACCCAACCCGAACGGAACTGAACTGATTAGAACTGAAGTAAACTGAATTAAAGTGAACTGAAAATAATCGTATTAGAGCATGCCTAATAGTAATATTAAGGGCCTGTTCTCTTCCGTTGAAATTCAGTTCAGTTCAGCTCTTAGGGCCTGTTCTCTTCCGTTTAAATTCAGTTCAGTTCAGTTCAGTTGAGTTCAGTTCAACTCAGTTCAGTTCAGTTCAGTTGAGTTCAGTTGAGTTCAGTTGAGTTCAGTTGGGTTCAGTTCAGCTTAGTTCAGTTCAGTTCAGTTCAGTTCAGTTCAGCTCAATTCAGTTCAGTTCAGTTTAGTTCAGTTCAGTTCAGCTCTTAGGGCCTGTTCTCTTCCGTTGAAATTCTGTTCAGTTCAGCTCTTAATTTACGTCTAATGATATTGCTAATGATATAAAGCCAAATTTCATTCTTTTAAGCTCTTATTACAACGACGACGACGACAACAACAACAACAACAACAACAACAACAACAATAATAATATTAACAATAATAATAATAATAATAATAATAATAATAATAATAATAATAATAATAATAATAATAATAATAATAATAATAACAATAATAATCAATAAATACTAAATAATAATAATAATAATCATCAATAAATAATAATAATAATAATACTAATAATAATAATAATAATAATAATAATAATAATAATACTAATAATAATAATCAATAAATAATAATAATAATCATCAATAAATAATAATAATAATAATAATAATAATAATAATAACAATAATAATAATAATAATAATCAATAAATAATAATAATAATAATCAAAATTAATAATAATATTATTATTATTATTATTATTATTAATATGTACATTTGTATATACACATATGTATAGTAATAAATAATCAATAAATAATCAAAGATCACTAATCCGTAGTTAGAAATCACTAATTAATAAGTTCAGTTCAACTCAGTTCAGTTCAATTGAGTTCAGTCAATTGGAACAAACCCTTAATTTATGTCTAATGATATTTCTAATGATATAAAGCCAAATTTCATTATTTTAAGCTCTTATTACAACGGCGACGACGACAACAACAACAACAACAACAACAACAACAACAACAACAACAACAATAATAATAATAATAACAATAATAATAATAATAATATAATAATAATAATAATAATCAATAAGTAATAAATAATAATAATAATCATCATCAATAAATAATAATAATAATAACAATAATAATTGAAATAATAATACTAATAATAATAATCAATAAATAATAATAATAATCATCAATAAATAATAATAATAATAATAATAATAACAACAACAACAACAACAACAACAACAACAACAACAACAACAACAACAATAACAACAACAACAACAACAACAATAACAACAACAACAACAACAACAATAATAATAATAATCAATAAATAATAATCAACAATAATCATCAATAATTAATAATAATAATAATAATATTATTATTATTATTATTATTATTATTAATATGTACATTTGTATATACACATATGTATAGTAATAAATAATCAATAAATAATCAAAGATTACTAATCCGTAGTTAAAAATCACTAATTAATAAGTTCAGTTCAGTTCAGTTCAGTTCAGTTCAGCTCAGTTCAGTTCAGTTCAGTTTAGTTCAGCTGAGTTCAGTCAATCGGAACATGCCCTTAATTTACGTCTAATGATGTTGCTAATGATATAAAGCCAAATTTCATTCTTTTAAGCTCTTATTTCAACAACGACGACAATAATAATAATAATAATAAATAACTAATAAATAATAATAATAATAATAATAATAATAATAATCATCAATAAATAATAATAATAATAATAACAATAATAATTGAAATAATAATACTAATAATAATAATCAATAAATAATAATAATAATCATCAATAAATAATAATAATAACAACAACAACAACAACAACAACAACAACAACAACAACAACAACAATAATAATAATAATAAGGCTTAATTAGAAAATAACACCTGTTAAAAGACCTAATTTTGTTTTTAACACCTTAAGATTTCGAAGTTTAATTATAACACCTGTTAAAAAATAAAAATTTTGCTTTCACCACCTAAATTGGAACAACGTTAGAGATTCTGTTAGCTGGGCCCACAATAACGGCTATTTTTTCCAAACTGCTTTATATAGTTACGACATCCTTCACTAATGTAGAATTGTTGAGCTGATTACACAAAATTGCTTCACATTTTGCGAATTCTGACTAACAAATTGGCGAAATTGTTTGATTTTACCATCATTGTTTGGGGGACGTAGATATCAAATCAGGTAATTGCGTCAATAGCACTTTAGAAACCCTAATTTATCTTTCAAAAATAAGGCGTAAATTAATCTATATGTTGTTGACTTAAATGCATAATTCAGGTCGTATCTGGCAATAGTCATGTAATTCGTAAATAGTTATGGTTCATTGTGTGTTAATTGTGCTGTAATTTGCGAGAAAATGAAATTAGGGTTCATTGTAGAAATAATTTGGGGGTTTTGATTTGTAGGAGTGACTGTTTAATTCCCGTGGTTCAATTGTTTTTTTTTCATAGTACGAATGGTTTTGCTTATTATGGATGGCAAATTGGTGCAGGAAATGTCTTCTACAAGTTTCTCACCTTCAAAGGAGAAGAAGTGCAAATGTGGTGTTCCCTTTGCAAAGCTTACCAGTTGGACAAGGGAGAACCCTGGTCGTAAGTTCAGAACATGCAAGTTCTACGATCCTGTAACTAAGAGCAGAGGTTGTAAAGCATTTGAATGGGTGGATGAACAAGATGGGACAGCCTGGCAAACAGAGGTGATCAACAATTTGTTGCTAGACAAGAAACTGTTGAAGGGGGAAATTAGTGATTACAAGAGGGAAGTTGATGATCTTGGTGGACAGTTGAGGTGCTTGCTGAATGAAGTGGACATGCTGAAAATGAAATGCAAGGCTTTAAACTCTGACAGGAACAAGATGAACAGAGAGATGCATGGAAGGAATGCTAGATCAGATCACTCTGTTCTTAGTCTTGCTGTTGGGATTAGTTTGGTCATATTAGTGATCCTTCTTATTAGGGGGTTTGTAATGCATTAAGTATAACTTGTAATGCTAGTAATTGCAT
The DNA here is from genome assembly GCF_001683475.1 of Chenopodium quinoa. Classification (NCBI taxonomy): domain Eukaryota; kingdom Viridiplantae; phylum Streptophyta; class Magnoliopsida; order Caryophyllales; family Amaranthaceae; genus Chenopodium; species Chenopodium quinoa. The sequence continues at coordinate 1,627,068 of NW_018744821.1, read as the reverse complement.
GAAACAGTAATATGGTAATGTAATGATTTATAAGTGGCAGTGAACCACTATTGCAAGCAAACTAATGTACACAATTATGAAAGCAAAGAATTAAGTAAGTACCTAAGTAGTTGATATTGCATTTAAGTTGTTGATCAAATTTGTTGTTGCAGTGCCTAACAAAATTGGCTGGTAAAGCCTTACAGCAAAGTATAAATTTAACAAAACAGGATCCTTGTCCTATACCCAAAAGTAAAGCTACAAATATTGCAACCGATTGTTCAGAAAATACAACCAACAACTAAAGTTCAGAAAAACAATTCAAACATCATTGTGTCAGCCCTCCTTGTCTGGAAGTCAGCAGCTTAGCCCTCCTTGTCTGCACTCCAGTAGCATTGGGTTCAGGTTGGCTGGAAGAGGGGGTGGTGTGATGCTTGGCTTGTGGCTGCCCTTGTTGACTGTGTGAACCTTTCCTCTTACTCAATGGTTCACAGCCAGGTTGCTCTTGGGGAAAAGTCCTATTCCCAATGCTGTTTGGACCAGCCCCTATTGCACTCTGTTTATTAAACACAAATACCAATGAACAAGTATCAACATCCAATTTCATCACAAATTTTAAAAGAAAAGTTACAAATCCAACAGCATACCTTCTTAGCAGCTTTGATCTCCCTCTTCTTCCTTTGCTCAACTACCCAAGGTACATTTAAAGGAGGCCTTCCTGCAGTTCTCTGCTCAGTTGGTTCAGGTTCATGTGGGCCCTTGCAAGTCTTGGGATAGTGGCCAAATCCACCACAAATCCTACACTGACTTTTCCTCCTCTTTCTTCCCTGCTCCCCTCCTGTTGCAGATGTTCCCTCCCCAGGTTCCAGCTTCCTCTTCTTCTGTTTAGGTCTTCCAGGCTGCTGTTTGAATACTGGTGGATGAGGCTCTCTCATGTTCACTCTCTCCCAATGCTTTGAGCCTGGCATAGGTTGAATTGTAGGCTCATATGCTGCTCTGTAAGTGTCCATAGTGTAATAGGGGTGGACAAACTGCTCAGCATCAACCCTCTGATCCATTATGCATGCAAATGCATGAATACATGGGATGCCTGTTAATTGCCAGTGATTGCAGGAACAAGACCAATTTGGCAAGTCAACTAGAACCTGGTCATCATTCAGCTGCACTTCATAAGTGTCATCCCTGGCAGCTTCAATTATGCAATTCCTAGCCACATAGCTCATCCTCTGAAATAGCTTATGCACATATGGAGTGACGTTGGTTGTGATTTCCTTGGAGTCCTCCCACTTCTCATTATTTCTCCTCATCATGTACCTCCTCATCCATTCCATTTGGGTGAGGATAGGTTTGTCTCTTGCATCTCTGATAACAGAGTTGAAAGTCTCACACATGTTGTTTAGTAACATGTTGGACCTGCAATTGTCACTGAATGCATGTCTGCACCAGTGATGAGTGGGGATGTTCTCCAAATAATTGTAAGCATCCTCATCAAGCTCCCTAATCTGTTGCATGGCTATTTGAAACTCAACCTACAACCACAACAGGAACATTATCATGAAAGAATAACATACACAACTGTTGTTGCTCTTATTTTGCTTTTATACACAACAGGAACATTATTACATGAAGTAGGTACATGATCAGGAACAATATCATGCATTTACTTATTCAAAATAATTTAAGGTCACCTAGAGACTTACAAATGTTGTTGCTCTTGCAGCACTCCAAAAGAGCTCTTTGAAAACTGATCCAGTGAACTTCAACTTGAAATTTGCCCAAATGTGCCTAACACAGAACCTAGTCTCTGCATTAGGCACAACTTCAGACAGAGCTTTAACCAGTCCCTGTTTAACATCATCAACAATTACTTGTCACACTTCAAACAATAAAGAACAGGACAGAAAATAAGACTACAATAATCAAAACAATATTACCTTCTGCCTGTCTGACATGAAGGTGAAGCCTGCCCCATCTGCACTTCCAATGCATTGCATCAAGGATTCCAGAAACCAGACCCAAGTCTCCCTGTTTTCAACCTCACAAGTTGCCCAAGCAATGGGGTAAATGCTGTTGTTCCCATCCTTGGAGACTGCAACTAAAATCTGGCCTGGATAACCTCCTTTCAAGTGGCAGCCATCCACCCCTATAATTGGCCTACAACCCTTCAAGAACCCATCCTTCAAAGGCCTTAAACAAATAAACATCCTCATAAACAAGGGAGGCTCAGGCTTTTCAATGCCATCAATCACAACATTACAACCAGACCCAGGGTTGTATTTCAGTACAGCCTTCCCATAATCCCATACCCTAGCATATTGCTCTCTTGCTGAACTAAAAATGATCAACTTAGCTCTACATCTTGCCATCCAAGCCCTGTAGTAGGTCACTTCTACCCCCAAGTCATGAAGCACCCTATCCTTGATTTGCTTAACCTTCCATGATGGGTTAGTTCTGAAATCCTCAAGATACCTCTCAGCAATGAACTCTGCTGTGACCTTCTTGTTCTCCCTGCTTCTCACACATTTATGCTCCAACTTCATGGTTTTTATTTGCCAAGTCTGTTGTCTTTTTAACTTAGTAGCATGGATCTTGAAACTACACTTCACTCCACCCCTGCATATACACAAAGGCATCCTACTTGTCTTTGTGTCAAACTTGCACCCACACCTATTCCTACACTGAATAGTAATCCTAGTACTATCATTGTGTAAAAAATAGTACTCATACCTATTCTGTATGGCATGCACTCTTAAAGCTTTCCTCAACACTGTAGCATTGCTAAACCTAAGCCTATGAACAAGTACAACAGGCTTTGAGAAGTCAGATTTGTCATTAAACCATGGAATTTTGTCCTCTTCATCAGATGAACCATCCAAGCTCCTTAGGTCATCTGATTCTCCCTCAATTTCTTCTTGTAGTTGTACCTCATTCACATCCAAGTTATCTGTCAACCTTGCCTTTGGATCCTTGGAAACCCCCTCATCATGTACATCAAACTGCTTCCCAAGACTTCTTGTTACCTTAGCTAAAATTTCTTCAGAATTCTGCACAAACCACCTCTCATCCCCACTGTCATACTCCTCCTCTCCAGGCTCCCAAGTTATGTCAATCTCACTCCCATCACTTGAAGAAAAATCATCTTCCCTCCCAGTCTTACTGCCCTCACTACTATCCTCAAAAATCAATCCTTTGCCTACAGATTTTTTTTTTCCCTTTCCCTTATCCAACACCTTCACACTGCCAGAACCCCTTTCAAGCTTAGCTTTACCCTTTTGTTTCCCCTTACTCAACAACTTCCCTTTACCAGGAACCCCCTTAATCTCAACAGAAACCCCTTCAACCCTTTCTATCCCCTGTCTAGATCTAGGTTTAGGAGATTCTTCACCCTCCCTCACCTTAGGCTCATTTTTGTTAATTCTTGGGCTCTTCCTAACTACAGCAGGCTTACCTGAACTTTTCTTCCCCTTTCTCTCAGCCTTTACTGGAGTGGACTGGGCCTGGATCTCATGTATGGGCCTTAATGTTTCATTAGCAGTCACAAATACTTCAACATACCCTTCCCCATTCACTGTCTCCAGCAGCCCCTTCACTTCCTCTTCATTTACTAACTCCCTTCTCCCTGTGTTAAAGGTCCTACCTCTTTCTTTATACCAAAGTCTGTAGTTAGGTGGGACATGGACATTAAAGTTCACAAACCCATGCACAGCAGCTACCCTCAAATAATGCAAATCTATCTTATCCACTACCACATCCCTCCTCCAATAACATAACCCACCACACCAACAAAGCAAATGCTTTGATTTTGACACTTGTTTAGTAACAAAAGCACCCCCTACTCTAAATACTATATCAATTAATCCATCTTCGTTGTCGGCCATTTTTCTACCTAATAAACAAATGCAAAGCAAATCAATAAAACCCAACATAGCTAACCCCATTACACAACCAACCGCAATACTTTAATCAACAAAATCAAACATATTTAAACCAACACAATGACAAACCAGTCAACAGTCAATAAAATCAATGATTTAAACTAAATAATTCACACATTACACTAAATCATACTTAATTTAATCAAATTCAACTTTAATTACAAATTAACCCATTTTACTGTTCTTAGGGTTCCTAATTTTTTTTCCCAAATTACCCTACTACACCCACACAAATGGCATAATGCAGCACACAATACTTGTTGAAAACTACCTTAAAGGGTTCGAAAGGTACCTGTATTGGAATCTTACTCCTGTTGCTGTCAGAATCCACGAAAAAGTCCAAGCTTTTTGGATGTTGGAAATGGCTGACGGAATCTCGCTGACTTGTTTCGCTCCAATATTGACACCTCCTCTTCCAACTCAATTTCTCAATCACAATAATCAGTATAGGGTTTGAATGTTCGCAGTAATTTTGGTTGTTCAAGATTTGCAGACGAAATTCAATGAAGCAAAATTAGTTGGGTGGTAATAAATGACAGAGAAGATAAATTCGAATTGAAGGGGATGGAATTTGGAGGGTAAACGACTATGTGGGCCCCACCAAAAAATTCCGTCACAGTTTCTGTTATCTGGTGGTGAAAGCAAAATTTTTATTTTTTAACAGGTATTATAATTAAAGTTCGAAATCTTAAGGTGTTAAAAACAAAATTAGGTCTTTTAACAGGTGTTATTTTCTAATTAAGCCTAATAATAATAATAATAATAATAATAATAATAATAATAATAATACTAATAATAATCAATAAATAATAATAATAATAATAATTAATAATAATAATAATCAATAATTAATAATAATAATAATAATCAATAATTAATAATAATAATAATAATATTAATAATAATAATAATAATAATAATAATATGTACATTTGTATATACACATATGTATAGTAATAAATAATCAATAAATAATCAAAGATCACTAATCTGTAGTTAAAAATCACTAATTAATAAGTTTAGTTTAGTTCAGTTCAGTTCAGTTCAGCTGAGTTCAGTCAATCGGAACAAGCCCTAAATTGACTCAAATTATTAGAGGTAGAGAATTCCTTTAAAACTAAGAATAATCAATTAGTCAAATTCATACAGAAGTTGCAGGTTAGCAGCAGCACAGTAAAAGGAAAGTAGCTTGGATTAAGAAATGAAAGTGGGAAAATCAGGAAAGAACCAAATTAATTAAAAGGAGTTGGGATCGACCATCAAGGTCGCACCAAAGTGTTGGTCATCATGCCACGTAGTAATCTAATTGATTCCGATGTTCCCTTCTTTACTTCTTTTAAATTTGTCTTTGGATTCTCAAACATCCAAAAGTCGACTTATATAATTGTATTTCAAAATGTACACTTGCTCTTTAAAAATTTAAGACAATAGGTCCTATGTTAGGTGTTGTCAATTTTTTGTAAGAGAAAAAAAAAAATGATGCCCTTTAATGATGGATTAGTTGCGCTTGATGAGGTATCATTTGGGATATTGCTTTCAAATGGGTTTTAAATGTATTTGATATGCTTATACATTCTTAATGACATTGACATATTGTTTTAGAGTATGTGTTATGATTCAAGTTTAATTCTTCATAATTTGTGTATAAATGAATCTTGGACGGTTGGACCTCAATCAAACCATCAATTAAAGTTATTAGTTGTGGGATATAAAAGCCAACATGATCCAAGGTCATGAGTTCAAATTTCATACACCCCTCCTTATTAAGTGCCACCCTGGATATTGGGAGGCCGTAGATGCTTCCACATTCCAAACGCAACGAGCTCTCATGTGAGAAGGCGTGATAGGTTATATAAACTTGGCCTTTTTTTTGGAGGGGGGGGGTTTGATAATTAGCTTAACCTTTTAGATTGAATTGGTACTTTATAATTTTAATAATCATACATGCTAAAAAATGTTAACAGTATGTTTTTGCAAAAAAAAAAAAAAAAAAAAAAAAAAAAAAAAAAAAAAAAAAAAAAAAAAGTCCTGAGATCTTATAGCAATCAATATTTGATTCAAATAAACCTCGTTACATTTACAAACAAAAGCTAACGAGCACTCCTAGGACATAAGAGAACTAAAAGTAGAAACATTGTTTATATTAATTACATCGATTAAGAACCTGTTATCTTCAGCTTAATTTCAGTTCAGTTCGGTTCAGATCAGTAAATCAGATTACACCCTACAGCGTGATTTTGTCATGCATTTCTGACCTAACTTAGCACTATTTTAAGCAATATATCATTTAGTTTCCTAACGAGAGCAATATTTTTTAATAATACAATTATTTCATTAATAAAAAGTCAAACGACATATACAAAAATAATCAAATTTAATAAATACATAATTTTGAATCAAATAAAAATTTACTTCATAAAATCTACGACTGCCGATCAACTCTTTTAATGTGGAATATATTGTGCTTGTATCGCTAGAAAATAATACAACCTGTTTGGAGAGACAACCTAACGATTCCTTGTAGTCATGAGGACGATTGTATACGAAAAATTGATTACCATTTCGAGCTTGCATAATTTTTCACCAACAAAACAATTTCACGGCAATGCATTGGATCTATTATCTCGGATTTAAAGCTAAATAAATTCACCCTCAAAAAAGAGGAGAAAAACCCTGTTTCAAAGGAGCTGAGGTTGTAAGAACCTTATCTTTCGAAAAAGATCGAAAAAACCTTTCTTTCGAGGGAGAGATTATTATTATAAACCTAAAATAACAAATGAAGATGACTAAAAAAAAAAAACAAAGTTTGGGGCTTTCGACCGGTAAAAACCAACATAAGTCCCTTCAAAATCAGCAATGGATCGGAGGGTAAGATTTTTTTTTTTAGAGAGAATAGAGGAGAGAGGAGTGAAGGTTGTTTTTTTTTAAAACAAATATGAAGCACTTGACTCTTATATCAACTTATCAGATTTACCACCCCACTCAACTCACAAGAAATTATTATAATGTCATAATTTTCACTTAAATTATAAAAAGTCTCAAGTTATGTGGACTTAACATAACTTGAGACTTCTGAAATTATTAAAGCTTAATTTGGTTTAATTTAATTACATAGTCTTTTTATTAAAACTTGTTACATCATCTAGACTTTTTTTTTTTTTTTTTTTTTAAATTTATCTGAAGAACCTATTCATATACTACGTATATATATAAACATGATATTAAAGTGAACAAAACAAAGTCTAAATTTGAAGTAGTATTTCAAATATAAAATTTGTAGCTGCCCTATTATAGAAATCAACAGTCGATCAACATAGGGTTAATTTTGGATGGCAGTAAGATCTCCTTGGCAGTGGCTTTATTCAGTGCAAAAGTCAACATCATCCTTAGCTTGGGAAAATGTTTATGGCTGAGATTCTTCCATTACAGTACATCATGAATTATACTTTACAAGAAACCACTGCTAATTCGCCATTTGTTCCTAATCAAATTAATTTAATTACCATATCATTATCTACTCTATTCCTAAGTACGTCAACATGTATTAATTAACTTGGTGATCAACCGCAATTACTTAAACTAAGTTGGCTGAAAGCTGTGTTTTGTCTCCATAATAGCGTTAATTTATTTCATCTACGTGACAAATGATCATTTCTATTTGTCTTCTTATAGTTTAATGTATAAATTAATTGTACTAATCACCTAAGTTTAAGGCATAATCTTACAAATTGATTATTGGAACATTATAGAAAGTACAATGATCTAGCACCTCCACTCCACATGTCTCTAGGGTAGAATTACACAATTAAGTACATTGTACGAAATATTATATTTCCCTAGTGTTGATCCTAAATTTGTGCTCTAAGTTTGTTTTGATGTGAAGATTGCGAATTAAGTTAAGTTTTATGTTCTTACAAAAAATAAAAAAATTGTAATCCTATAGTAACTTAAAAGGCAAAGATACATGAAAATTTTACATAGAAGATGACAAATCCTATGTATCCAATAAATATTGGACATCGGCACTTGTCGAAGACACCTCAACATGTGATCGACACTCCAAATGATGTGTCCGACACTTCAAATAATGGTGTGTCTTATATGTAGTAGTAGTTTTATACGTAGTATAAATAATTATACGACACATGTACTAAGATACTTTTGAGACATTTATGCCATTTTTTATAGCTAAATTCTTTATATGACTAATAACTAATAAGTAATGTTCTTATTAATAAAAAAATGTTCATAACCTTATTACTAGTTCACAAAATTAAGAAAGCCATAACCATTATTTTTATCCCCATGTTGACGTTTTTTTAGTGTTAGAAACTTAGAATCATATCCAACCATTTAACCATTTTCATAAAATCTAATATCTAAGAATGAAGTATATTCATAGAACCTAGATAAAAACATAGATATATTGCCTATTAAATGAAGCCATATTTAAAATGGAAGTGATATCAAATATATGGATGGAGTTTTGTTCTAGTCGCTTTTGGATAGTAAGTTACAGTATTCGGTAATATTTTTGATAAAATTTAGATCTATCTAAATCTCTATAACTTGTACCTTATCATGATTAATTAAACAACATTAGGACTTGTTCTCTTCACCTGAATAAGTAGATCTGGTCTGAATTTTTTAAGGTCTGATCTGATTTAATAATTTGACTAAATTTTGTCCGTATTTGAATACTAATATATAAAGAAAACATTATCAAAATGGATCTTGTTAGATTCGTCTCATCATGAACTATTTAGATATGTAATCTTTATAAAAAAATTAATACGCAATTCACGATATTTAACGATAAATAAATGATAATCAAAAGTTCTGTTATGGTATGATCTGAATCTTTCTGATCAAGTCTAATCTGATATGAATTTATTAAGGAGTAAGTAATAAGTATATGAAATAAGTTGAAGATAACAAGTTCTAAGTAACCATATCGTATCCGAAGGCCAATCTACATAGTTTATGTCAATAATTTACGTGTATTATCATAATTAATCTTTGGATATATAATTGGTTTCTGTTAAAAATGTATGATGGATTGATGGTACTATACAAGCCACACTGAGAGCTATGAATAAAGTCATAATCTGATCGATAATTGAAACTGTACGTATATTCTGGTAATTTGGAATATGCATATATATGCACCTGAAAAGAAAAGAAAAAACGGAATTTGAGAAACAAGACATGTGAAAATAAGAATCTATGTTAGTTTGTTGGACTGCTATCATCATCCATTAACATGTGACAATGTGACATATGAAAATGATCCAACCAACCACTTTCTCAGAAAGCCCATTTTAAACCTTCAAGCTCAGATCACTGTAGTAGTTTTGGTTACGACAGTATTTTTTTTTTTTTTTATTTATTTTTATTATTATAAAGAAATGGGTAGCGATGCTTTTATTCAAATTAATAAGGCCTAATTCCGTCAAAGTAATGAGATTTTGGGGAAACGATCCCAAGCGTACAAGTTCAGAATTAACATCATATCGGGTTCTCACCTTGCTACTGGGTGCACTACCATATTACAAGAACGCTTAACATTTTAAATACTACAAGCAGCAAATAATAAGCTACCCATTCTAATAACATTATAAATAAGAAAGATCGGATCCAACCTTTCCGAATCCACTTTCACAACTTGGATCACATTTAGCGAGTCGCTTTCCACCACCACTGACTTATAACCAAGTCTCCAAAGCTATATGTAATGCATACCTAACAACCATGGCTTCAGCTATCTCAGGTGTGGTATAGTTAATTCTCTTCATTGATGCAGAAACTACATTCCCATTGGTATCATGTAACACCTGTAACACCCCCGATTTATTAACTAATAATAAACAATAAATAAAGGAAAAATAGACAACTTTTAAATAAAATTGCGGAAGCATACAACTAAATCGTAGGTATTACCGCCACACTCAACAACTTATCGAGTGTTAAGGCTTATAAAATCCCAACTGTACAACTCAATAAATCTAGGTGAGCTATTTATACAACTTTACAAACTTATTATAACAAACTAATCGAAATACTTGAGCTCCCTTAGCTACGACCACTTGATCAGTACCTGTTTAGACAAACCTGACTGCTCACCATTAAGGACAAATTCTAAAAATAGATCGTCGCAGGGCCACCATAAGAAAAAGACATGGTCGCAAACACAAATAACATAACAAAACAACACACACGTAGCAAAAAGCTGAGTAATCACCACGTAACAGAATATAGAGTATAATTGAATAATTGACAATAATAGCTCAATTAAACAATGTATTGAATCTTGCATACCATGTACTGTGGTGACAAGATGTAGCTGCGCTTTCCACGTTCAGGATTGGAACCGGTGAAGCAGTTCAGAAATTTTGCAAAGGCCTCCATTAAGTTAATGGAAAGTGACCCGTACACTCTGAAGGAATCGTATAGGTCCTTTCGATTCAAGCTAAATTCACCACGCTGATACAACACTTGACTTTTAAACCTGTATGTTGGATAATGCATCAGTACATGTACACAACAATGTAATTAAGTACTTGCATTAGTTACATCACACACCAAAGAGTATGGGTAAACTTACAATGTCTTCGATTTCTTCTCAATTATCTGATGAAATATTTTTTTTTCAGAAGGAGAAACAGCAGGTGCCCCCTGCGACTGTGTGTCATCTTCATCATTATCCTAAAAATAAAAAATAAAAAAATTACAATATGTTACTAGAAAGAAAGGTGTATCAAACAATCAGTGGGGTTTCTAATATCTATTTAATTCAGAATACTATCATTCATTCTAATATGTTACCAGGAAAGTCAAACACGATATATTGAATATAACATATGTAATTAGGAATTTGCTTAGACCAAATTAACATGAATAAAAGGTAAACCACCAAGAATGTACCTGACATAAAATCAAAAATTACGAGCCAAAAGATCACAACACCATACACCAGCACACAATAATGTACCTTGTGGCCACGAGGTTCAACTGCAACATCTCTTTTCTCAGTATAGGCATCGCTTTGGGCAGTTTATTACGAGCGCTACTTCTTACACTTTGCTCCGCAGGTCCCTTGCTACCAGACCCAATGTTCAACTTCTTTTTGGATCTAGCATCAGTGTCCTGCCACAGTTCACACGTTATAATACTAATCATTCAATATTTTGTTACCAATTTAAAAACAAAAAAATAAAAAAATAACACACTGATATGGTTGGAATTAGTTAAATGAACTAATTCAATTAATAACTCATAGTTATGTAATAATTGGAAATTTGTTAGATATTTGTTGCAAGTTGTTAGTAAGTGGGAAGTAGTGGAGTAGTTAGTTATTTCCTTTAAGTGGAATTATAACGTGTAACCCACTACAATAAATATGAATAGCTGTACTGTAGCTGGTAATCAATTTTTTTACAGAATTAATTCATTTCTTCTTCTCTCTTCAGTTCCCCTCTGTTTCTCTATCTCTCTCTCTCTCTCTTCTTTTCCCAATTACCCATATTTCCGCCATTGGAGAAGTTTCAAGCTACCTCCATTATCATTGGTATCAGAGCACTCTTACTGTTCCTCCTGTGACTCGACGAGTTGCTGCAATGGAAGACCAAATCAAGAATCTGGAAAAACGAATTGATGATCAAATTTCAAGATTCGATCAGAAAATTGATGAGATGTTGAAGATGATGCAGGCGATGCAAGCTGAGAAGGTTTCAACCCCTTCGAGCTCCGAACCCTCTTCTCCAACATACTCTAATGGCAGTTTGAGCAGGTCCAATTCCACCAGGACCTTAGGTATGAACCCTAAGCTTGAATTTCCTAAGTTTAATGGTGTCAATCTCGGATTTGGGTTAAAAAATGTTGCAAATACTTCAATCTTTGCAAAATTGTTGATGATCAAAAGGTGGATTTGGCCTCATTGAATATGACTGATAAGGCTGAACATTGGGTGATGAATTATCTGTCTATTAGAAGGTCAGATTGGAATGACTTTGTTGTGGATTTGTATGCACGATTTAGGGATAATTCTGCTTTAGATGTTGTTGAGCAGTTCAATAGATTGCAACAATTAGGGTCTATTGAGGACTATATTGATGAATTTGAGAAACTTAGATCTGTAATGCTGATGAATAATCATATACTACCTGATGCTTAAATTTTGGAGAGTTTTGTGGGAGGGCTTAAACCAGCTGTGAAACCCTTTGTTAAGGCGTTTAAACCAGCGACTATTGCTCAGGTAGTGGATTTTGCTAGGCTACAGGAGGAATCTCTGAGTTCCATTCATACATACAACCGTTCTAAGCCATTCTCTTATACATCAAAAACACAAACAACAAACACAAATAGCCCAAACACATTACCCCCATTGTTACCTACCCCTTCTTCTAAGCCTACCCTACCAGCTTTGACACAATTTCCATACAAGAACAAAAACTATAAACATATACCAGCTGATGTTAGACAGGAGAAGATTGCTAAAGGACTGTGTTACTACTGTGACCAGCCTTATACAAGAGAACATCAGTGCCAATTTAAGAAACCTCGGTTGTTTACAGTTGAAATTCCTGGATCTATTGATTCTGACAGTGATGAGGATTTGGGATCTTTTCCTAATTCCATTGATGAACCTCAAATCTCTATGCATGCTCTTGTTGGAAATCAGTCTTTTCAAACTATGAGAGTGATAGGCAGAATTCAGGGAAAGGATTTACACATTCTTATTGATTCTGGAAGTACACACAACTTTGTGGATGCTTCTGTAGCTTCTAAGTTGGGTTGTTCTTTGGAGCAGATTCCTTTCCAGGCTATCTCTGTAGCAGATGGGAATCATATTCCTTGTCAGCAAGCTTGCAAGGGGTTTGCTTGGAGTATGCATGGCCATAGTTTGAAGCAGATGTGTTGGTCATTCCCTTAGGGAGTTGTGATATGGTGTTGGGAATACAATGGTTAAGACTGTTGGGTTCTATTCATTGGGATTTTCAGAAGCTTAGAATGGAGTTTACTTTTCAGGGAAAACAAATTGTTCTTAAAGGTATACCACCTAAAAAGTTGTCTGTGGTAGAAGGAGATCCTAGAGCCTCAATCATGGATTCTTCAATCCAGTTATGTTTGTTGCATGTTCAAGATTCTAATTGCTTTGTTGGGCAGATGGAACAGGACACTAATACAGTTTTGAGTAATTCTGAATTTTTGGCCATCAAACAGCAGTATGCTAAGGTTTTTGAGGAACCTTCAGCTTTACCACCTGTCAGGGGTGTATTTGATCACTCTATACCTTTGATACCAGGCAGCACACCTGTTAATATCAGACCCTACAGGTATCCCCTTAAACAAAGGGATATAATTGAACAATTGGTGCAGGAGATGCTAGATAGGGGCATCATCCAAAACAGTTCAAGTCCTTTTGCTTCCCCTGTTGTGTTAGTGGGTAAGAAAGATGGAACTTGGAGGCTATGTGTAGATTATAGGGAATTGAATAATAGAACTGTGAAAAATAAGTTTCCTATCCCTGTAATTGATGAATTGATAGATGAACTTGTTGGGGCTTCTGTGTTTACTAAGCTTGATCTTAGGGCAGGTTACCATCAAATGAGAGTAAGCTCAGCTGATGTGTTCAAGACAGCCTTTAAGACCCACACTGGCCATTATGAGTTTTTAGTTATTCCTTTTGGCTTAACTAATGCTCCAGCTTCTTTTCAAGGTTGGATGAATCATGTCTTTAGGCCTTTACTTAGGAAGTGTGTTTTGGTGTTTTTTGATGACATCTTGGTCTATAGCAAGTCCTTAGAAGATCATTGGAAGCATTTAGCTGAGGTATTTGAATTGATGCAGCAGAATAATATGTTTGCTAAAGAGAGCAAATGTATATTTGCTTCATCAAGAGTTGAGTAAATTTGGGACATTATATTACTCAGAATGGTGTTGAGACAGATCCCAAGAAAGTAGCAGCAGTGAGCAGTTGACCTGTTCCTTCAAATCAAAGAATTGAGAAGTTTTCTAGGTCTAACAGGCTATTATAGGAAATTTGTGAAGGGATATGCTGTTATTAGCAAGCCTTTGACTGATCAGCTTAAAAAGTCTGGTTTTTCTTGGAATGAGCATGCTCAGGAAGCTTTTGAGAAGCTTAAATCTGCTCTAGTTTCAGCCCCGCCATTCCTAATTTTGACTTGCAGTTTGTTTTGGAGACTGATGCTTCTAAGTATGGTATTGGTGCTGTTCTGATGCAGGAAGGTTATCCATTAGCCTATATTAGTCGGTCACTGGGAACAAAGTGGCAAAAACTATCAGTTTATGACAAAGTGTTGCTAGTTATTGTGTTTGCAGTTCAAAAATGGGAGCAGTATTTGGTTGGTGCATATTTCATCATAAAAACAGACCAAAAGAGTTTGAAATGGTTACTTCAACAGAAGATCTCCACACCCTTTCAACAATTTTGGCTTTCAAAATTAATGGGGTTTGATTATGAAATTCAATATAAGTGTGGAAAGGAGAATGTAGCTGCAGATGCATTGTCAAGGGTTCAAGGCTCAGAGATCTTGTTTATGGTTGTTTCTCTGGTTGACTCTAATTTGGTATCTATGATTACTGCCAGTTATAACTTGGATGACAATTATACTGCTATGATTCAACAGTTACAGAACCAGGTGGGAATTACTGATTTTAAATGGGAAGGCAATTTGCTTAAAAGGAAGGGCAGAATTGTTGTGGGACCTGATCTTCAGCTTAGAAACAAAATTTTGGCATGGCATCATGACTCTCCTGATAGTGGACATGGTGGCAGGGAATTGACCTTAAAGAGGGTAAAGAAATTGTTTTACTGGAAGGGTCTTACAAAGGATGTTAGTGCTTTTGTGAGGAAGTGTGTAATTTGTCAGGCTGCTAAATATGACACAGCTGCATACCCTGGTCATCTCAGCCTCTACCTGTTCCAGAAGAAGTTTGGATTGATATTTCTATGGATTTCATTACTGGGCTCCCTAAATCTGCTGGAAAAGATGTGATTTTTGTTATGGTGGATAGATACAGCAAATATGCCCATTTTATGGCATTGTTTCATCCATTTACAGTAATTCAAGTGGCACAGTGCTATTTAGATAGTGTGTTCAAGCTCCATGGGTGGCCTAGATCAATTGTGAGTGATAGAGACTCAATTTTTGTTAGTCAGTTTTGGAGGGGTTTGTTTTCTTTGTATGGAACAGACTTGAAGTTATCCACAGCTTACCATCCTCAAACTGATGGACAGACTGAGGTTGTTAATAGGTGCTTGGAAGCCTATTTGAGGTGTATGTCTGGAGATGAGCCTCAGGAATGGCATAAATGGCTACCCTTAGCTGAATGGTGGTATAACACACATTTCCATTCTGCTTTACAACTAACTCCTTATGAGGTGGTCTATAATCAGCCTCCACCTTTACATCTTCCTTATCTTGCTGGTGAAGTCAAGAATGATGAACTTGACAGGAGTTTACAGAGAAGGGAAAAGATGATTTCTGAGCTTAGATTTCACCTGAAAAAGGCTCAGCAGATAATGAAGTCTCAGGCAGATAAACACAGATCATAAAGAGTTTTTAAAGTTGGCGATTAGGTTTGGCTCAAATTACAGGCTTATAGGCAGTTCACTGTTCAACGGAGATGTAATTACAAACTTTCACATCAGTTTTATGGTCCTTTTCAAGTGGCTGCAGTTGTAGGGAAGGTTGCTTATAAATTGAAGTTGCCTTCTGAAGCAAAGATACATGATACATTCCATGTGTCTCAGCTTAAGAGTTTCAAGGGGCAGTTGCCTTTGGCTGCTCACATTCCTTCTGTATTTCAAGGCCAAATTGTGGGGTCAGAAGATATTCGTCTTGCTGCTATTTTGGATAGGAAGATTGTCAGATTTCATAATAGAGCACAGGTTCAGTATTTGGTGCATTGGGAGGGATTTCCTGATTATGAAGCTACTTGGGAGTCTGCTGAGTATTTGGAGCGACAATTTCCTGATTTTGTTCCAGCTTCGACTTGAGGTCAAGTCTGTTAAAAGGGGAAGGCTATGATATGGTTGGAATTAGTTAAATGAACTAATTCAATTAATAACTCATAGTTATGTAATAATTGGAAATTTGTTAGATATTTGTTGCAAGTTGTTAGTAAGTGGGAAGTAGTGGAGTAGTTAGTTATTTCCTTTAAGTGGAATTATAACGTGTAACCCACTACAATAAATATGAATAGCTGTACTGTAGCTGGTAATCAATTTTTTTACAGAATTAATTCATTTCTTCTTCTCTCTTCGGTTCCCCTCTGTTTCTCTATCTCTCTCTCTCTCTCTCTTCTTTTCCCAATTACCCATATTTCCGCCATTGGAGAAGTTTCAAGCTACCTCCATTATCACACACACAAGCGTATTTAATTTTACAATATTTTCACAAGTTTAGTCACCTTCTCAGAGTCATCACTGTTTGACCCACGATCAGCCTTGGATTTTTTTTTCTCAACTTCTTTTCCCTTACTTTTATTTTCTGGTAATTTTCAAACTCTCTCAGGTTTCGTGGCATCTTCAGAATCCTTACTTTTTGAATCCTATTAGGAAATCAAATATTTGGAATACTTATAAAACATTGTTGTTACTAATAAATAGAATTTCAGTCTTGATCAACGAAATGAAATCAACAAATGGCATGAGACTTAGTGAGACTTACACTAGCACCACTGTCTTTGACCCAGAACTATCTGATTGAAGCCAAATCGGTATTTTCATTGACTTTCCAATTGGGTATTTCTCTCCGTACACCACACCACGGACAACCTGCACATAAATCATTGTATTCATGGAAGACCAAACATGAATTCACGAGTACATAATTGAACATGTTGAGGTTAGGTTTTGAATACCTTAACTGCACCAAAAGATCCATCAGGCCTTAGGTCAGATGCTATCGCTTCTGTTGCCAACACCCAATTCTTGGAACATCTTTGTCCCACATCACACCTTGACCACCAATGTTCAAACAGTCTAGGTATGCTATATGCATTTTGTTAATAAAGTTAGTAAAATAGTAATTGAAAAAATGTGTGTTGGATTACTGAAATTTTTTCTATGGAGGCGGATGCACGATGCTCCGTGCATCCGTTTTCTCTTTTAAAACGCGGAATGAACATTCCGTTGTAAGAACATCACATATAGCTGTATTGTAATGAACATATAGTTGTTTTTTAAAGAACATATACCTATTTTGTAAAAAAAACATCCAACTTCACGTTCTTTATATATATCTAAAGAACATCCGTAATATTAATTAAAAACATGATAATTAGAGGTGATCAACTTCGGCCCGACCCGATCCAACCCGAAAATAGGGCGGGTTTAGACAAGCCTAAAAATGCATTTTTAATTAAAAAAAATCCAAACTCGACCCGAAAAAAAGCCGGAAAGCCCACTACATTTTTCGGGTTTTTTGGACACGAGATATTATGTTATAGCCTAGCCCGACCCAAAATTTTTATCACCTTTAATGATAATATAATGTAATGAACATTATTTTTATTCAACCACCATAATCTAAAGACAAATTTCAAATAACATTTCAAATTAAACAATTAACATATGTTACAAATAAAAGTACATTATTTTGACATCAAAGAACATGAAGATAAAGAACATTATTTAACTGCACATTTTGTTCTTTACAATTTTATAACATGTTTTTTGCACTTTAACGGAATGTTTTTTACATATCTATACAATGTTCATTACAATTCTATAATATGTTCTTTTCACTTAAACTAAATGTTCTTTATATTTTTATGCAATGTTTTTTCCGCTTTTTTTTGAAAGAGATGCACCATGTGGATCGTGCATCCGCCTGCACAAACCATGCATTGTTGTATTACTCTTAAATAAAATCGAAAACAACAAAAAATTACACAATTTATCAGTAACAAGATTTACAGTGAAATGCATCAAAAAGTAACAATGCTTACCATCAGAACCGTAGGAGATCCTTTAAACCCCTTGGTAGAATCCCCATTTCCATATTTCACCATCCACTCTAGGATAAACTTTGACCAGCTGTACTTCTTAGCATCACGCAGAAACTTCCTTCTCACCAACCAACAGAGGTCCGGGCTAATGTTGTTGCTAGTCGTCGTGCATAAAATATTACCAAAAACATAGAGAACAAAGTGCTTCAAAAATTCAGATTTTTCCTTGGCTTCATCCAAACACATGTTATGCACAACTCTGTAGCCGATTCCACCAGCATTTCTGTTTTCGGTCTTCATATCCTGGATACTAGATTTCCCCCTTTTTACTGGAGGAATGTCTCGGGTCACTTCACCGTATGGAAGTCCCGTGATCCACCCGACCATCTCATCATCTATCTGTACTTCGTAATCATCTCGAATACGTAGTACTTTCCTACTAGCATCCCATCGGCTATATAAATATGCCAAGAAATTCCTATCGAAATGTTTGATTTTTATGTCAAGAAAAGACTTGAAAACTGTTTTCCTCACGTACTTCCTTCTTTGAGAGCTTATTTTCTTCAAAACCTTCACAACATCTTTAGGGTAGGTCCTAACAATAGGGTACTACACCAAAGAAACAAACGAATTAAACAAACTGAAAAACAAACTTGTACATGTAATTTACCAACTAATTTGTATTATTTTTTTAAATCTTACGTGCTTGGGTCCTTCTTTACGCGGTCTTCCTCGCTTTCTCGAAGGTGCAACACCCTCGGATACAACTCCTTTCTCTGCTACTGTAGCTTCAACATTCTTCTGCGAACTCATCAACATGAACATCGTTTCTAAAATAATAAACAAGTGCTAAATAGAAATAAACTTTGGTTGATTTTGTGTATTAAAATTTGTTGGAGTTTTGCTAATCCTTCTAATGCAAATCGGAGTGTTGTTAAGTGAGTGTGGTCACCTTGATGTCGATGTGTGCAAGGAGCTAGTGAGAAAGGGATGTAGCACACAAGACTAGTGAGCCACGCAAGGACGAGCTAGCAAGGGAGCTAGAGCTCGGTGCTAATAAATGGCTTGTGGCAAGTCCGAGCTAGAGCTCTCATGCGAAAGAGCTATAGCTCGCTGCCCAGATAGCCTATGGCAGGGCCGAGCGAGCTCTCATGCGAGAGAGCTATAGCTCGGTTGTGGGTTTGGGCTTTGCGTGGAAGGCTTGCCTTGTTTTGTTTCTTTTTCTTTCTTCTCCTATAAATACTACTCCTTAACTCTTATTTGATACACGTTAATTTCATTATTGAAATAACCTAAACACAAAAACACAAAACCTACCCTTTGAGATCTGAACAGTTCTTGAGTAACTCCATGCTTCGGATTCGGGTACACGAATTACGAAGGAGAGTTGCGTTAAACTTGGGGGGCGTGCGTCATCAAGAAACCTGTACCGGTGGTGGCGTATTTTGCTTCTAAGGCTGTGGATTATATTCCACGGCGCGACTGTGAGTTTGAGATCTTCGATCAAGTATTTTTCCCTTTCATATTTTCTGTTTTGTCATTGGAATCAATAGGTATTTTACCAACAATTTAGAAGCGAAATAGTATTAATTTATTATACTGTTGATTCCTGGATTATTCAATTATATAAATCGTTTGATCGGGATGGAAATTAAAATTTGGTTCGGGATCCTCGTATGAAATTCATCCGTATTTCTCGAAGTTTAAGAACCCTAAATTTTGGGGAAATTTAATTTATCCGTCAGTGTGAAATATCTGTGTATATTGTTGGATGGATGAACTCGGTAAAGTGTGTTTGATCTTTGCTTAACTACAACCTTCTTTATTTAATTTATGGCTTCTAGTGGACATTATGTCAGCAAGGTTAAGGAAAGTTAATTCCTAATTTTTCCGTTTGTCAAATATGGTTTCAAATTGTATCATAGTATCTAAAGAATTAAGAGAAAAGAAAACCTGAAATTTCCATTGAAGATTGTCGGTGGAATTTTTAGTAAATTATATCATTAAGCAAGGATTTGCGTTGATGATGAATATATAATTAGAATATTATTGCTGCGCCTACCTTGTCCTTTAATTTGGAAGTTTGGGTTGAGCGTAATTATGAATTGCTGACATTGGTTTTGGGCTCCAAGGTTGATGCCATGATGATGCAGTTAAGGTGGACATTTAAATTGTCTCTATTACTCCGGTATGTAATATTAAGACACTGCAATTAAATTGATCTTGGTGTTTAACTGGATGTAATACGGGAACTATAAATCGAAGACTCAGAAGAGTGCCGACTGGATATCTGCATTCAGGATTGTATTTCCATGGAAAAGATGGTTCTTGTTCTGGTGATGTGATATACAACTGTTAGCCCGATAGTAGCAGTCTCCTCGATTCACTCGGTTGATCAAGTGAATATGATCAGAGTGGAGAACTATAACAGCTACAATAAGCTAAATCAGATAAGTCCTCAAATAATTATTTTCTAACTTTACATAATATGGTGTCTATTATTATGTGGCCCCTGATATGCTTAATTTTATGATTATGAGCTATTGCAATGCAATGTGGGGATGAGGTGATTTGAGTTAGATCTTGAGACTAACTAGTAAGTTAATTAGTTGTTTGTACTCTTGTTGATGAGTGGTATAGAGGAGGAAGGTCCTCGTAAGAGACGTTTATCTGTGGTTATTTTCTTGTTGGTTTGCAAAGTAATTTATTTCTGCTAATTTATGTTTTGTCCAATGGTAATTTATTTATGTTCATGGACTTTAATGTGTTTTGTCTTAGTAGATTAGGGATGACATGTGTTCTATCTTACGATAGTGTTTTTATTGTTATTTTTCCTACTCATGGACAATGTTTTGTTGAGCACGGAGTTGTGATAAGCTTGTAAGTGTCTTTTTAGATTAAAAAGGGATTTAGAATTATTGTTTCTTTTAATTCTTGTGATCTTAATCAGCTTTGTTCACGAACTTGAAATGTATTTAATTTGCTAGAGGTGTAGCAATTATTTTTCTTGTTGATGGTCTAGATGAGAACGGGTTGATTTCCGTGCTTATTAGCAGAATAAAAAAGGCTTGACTTAACAAAGCTAGAATGGCCGTGCAAGTTTGAAGTGTAAGTGCCCCACATGAGGTAAGGATGAGAATTAACATCCCATATGTCTTTAAAGTCTATTAATATTTTGTGAATGTTAGTATTGTGGGGGTTGCAGATATGTTTCAGTTGTTTATTTGTTTAGTAAGTATTTCACCCAAGAATTTGGTTGATACTACCCGAGTCATGATTATTTTCATGTGGTATATGTGATGTGGGGGTTTCCAATAAAGAAGAATTGACTTCTATATATGTTTCACATAAAGCATGAAGGCTTGTGGGACTGTGGGTGATATGTATGCTGAATATCTGCTACGTTTATCATGTACGAGCTTGATATGTTAAATCCTTGAAATGTCTCAAGTATATGTTTTCCTATGACATGACATGTTAGTTTTGGTCGTTCATAGGATTTGTTCTTGATTCCTAAGCTTTATTCTGCTAGTAAAGTTGATGAGTTCATCATCTAAGGTGTATTGGATTAAAGCTTGAACTAGTTGTGTATCATCTTGATTTTACTTTCTTGATCGAAAGTTGTATGTAGATGGTTTGTTGTGTGGTATGTATTCAAGTAGTGGTGGATGAAAAAATCCTGAACCATATGGATAAACCTTGATTAACTAGTTGTGGAAAGAAGCATGTTAATGCGAGTGTGCACTCCTTTGAGTCTGATATGTTTGAGAAGAGTATATCTTGCCTTGTTATTAAAAATCCATCTGTTGTAAGTAACTTTCAAGGTGAGTTGAAAGGAGGTTGATTGGAAATGAGCTGAAGGTAAGATACTATGTTGTTAGGATTTATTCTGTAAGTTTTGTGCTGACCAACTCTTATGACTCACCTGGTTTGTTCTAAGCTTTCCTGGTTTGCAGTAAGGTTGCTTAAGCTTCCTAGCGTGATTGATTGTAAATCAAGGGTGTGTATTTAAAACGCATGCACAGGTGACAACTTAGAAGATGAGGTATTTTTGCTCATAATGTTATATCTTTTGTGATATGTATGGTGAGTGGGGGTTAGATTTGAGTAATCTAACTTGTTATGTTAAGTTTTTCTTGGCATGTGAGTTGAACTTCTTGATGCATGTGTGATGTTACTATGGTTCACATTGATAGAGTTCATTTGCTAGAATGATCATAAGTTGTTAACTTCAAATGCATGTTGTTAATTGAGATAATGATGTATATGTGACTCTAAACCAAGAAACAAGTACAAGATAATGTGATAAGCAGAATGGTTCTAGGCAGTATGCCAATGAACTAATAAAGGTACGCATCAATCTCATTATTGTGATGTAGAGAAAGTGGTTTGGTAAATTATATTTATCATGTCTAAGCCAGAGTTATTTTAATGATTTGGCCTTGATGTTTGATTCAAATGTGCTAATGTTTTGCAATCTAAATGATGAACAAACTATTCTTGACGTGTAGTGGTTTTGTTGTGAACTATATTGTTCATTCTGTTTGTCAAGAGAGAATTACTCAATTATTGTTTGAGTTTCAGTTAGTACAGGGATGAAGGTTAAAGTGAGAAAATTTCTCAAGTTCTAAGAGACAGTGATTGAATGAACAACGATGATTAGTTGAACCTCTTCAGTGTATGGTTTTTACATGATGAAGGGTGATGCTCTGTTTCGAGTGCGCTGTAAAACAAATTGTTGTACACTATCCATTATGAAGAAAAGGTTCATTAGATTGGATGACGTGGTCAAGAAGATGATTGTTGCAAAAATTAATCTCTGGAAGTTTGTCCATTGTGGGGGTAAGTTGATCCTCATGTTCTCTACATTATTTTTCACAAGTGTCTATGTATGCTGTCAGGAACTGTATACAGATGTAGTGACAAAGTTAGACAAATCTTGTGGAGGTGATACTCATGTCAGAGTACGTGAAAGAAAAGAAGAATCAAGTAGGTCCTTATACAAGGATGAAGCACAGATAAGTGCTTGATTGTCTAAGAGAATATATTTAAGATCCTATGAGGTATTTTAAATTATTCCAGAGACGAAGATTTAAAAGATGAGTCTACGTTTGGAAGTTATCTGGCTTGATAACCCTCTAATTTATATGGTTATGAGATACTTTGGTAGACTTGTTGCTTGATGTTTACAGGTTGAGCTTTAAGTGCTCTTAATATGTCCATAACCCAGGTTGGGTGGTCAATTGAGACAGCTTACATGGACACACCAAAGTGTTTTAATTTATTGAACTTTTGTTCCGAATGGGTCTAGAGCCTTGTTTTGGTTGACTCATTGTTGGATTTACACCATTTATGTTTATTGAATCTATAACTTTTTTCAATGGTTTGTTGATCAGGTGGATTTAGTAAGGTTGAGTGTGGCTCTTAATGTCATTTGTCCAGTTATTCTTTGAGCAGGGATTGATAATGGTTCTTAAGTGGATACAAGACCATTAGCCCAGTGGCTCTTAGAGTAGGATTGAAAATGACACCGAAGGTGGAAGGTTGAGCATTGCTTGCTCTTAATACTACTAGCCCAGTTGCTTGAGAGGTGGGAACGATAGTGATTCTTAAATAAATTAGAACCACTAGCCCTGATAATTCTCGAATAGGGAACGATAATGGTACCGAATGACTGAGGTTGGGAGTATCCCTTAATGCATCTAGCCTAACAGCTCATTGAGCAGTGGATTGATAGATGCACCGTCGAGTTGATAGGGTTGAACTTTTCGTTCTTAATGTTCTTATTCCATTGCACAGAAAATCTTGGGTTTGCAAGGTGCTTGAATGTGTTTTAAGCCTGCAAGGAAAGACCCTAGATGTGCAGGGAATGTGTATTTTATACACAGACGGAACACCTACGTGAGTACGAGGGGTGGCCTCCTTTAAGGGAAAATTGTGGTGTAATTTTCCTGAAGTACTCATGAGAGCCCAAGGTGTTGGCCAAGAGTGGCGGAGTTTCTCAAGTTCAAAAGGTGAAGTATGTGATACATGTTCCTTCTTCGCTTCTAGGAGTTCAAACCTTTGGATACTCACCAGAAGAGTGTTGAATTCCTGTGTCACTAAGGCATTAGTTCAAACCTTATAGATATTAGTGCTTAAGTACTTAACCTTTCATTTTACTAGTCAGATTTCATGATCTCATGTCCGTTTTGCATTAGTGGGGGATTGTTGGAGTTTTGCTAATCCTTCTAATGCAAATCGGAGTGTTGTTAAGTGAGTGTGGTCACCTTGATGTCGATGTGTGCAAGGAGCTAGTGAGAAAGGGATGTAGCACACAAGACTAGTGAGCCACGCAAGGACGAGCTAGCAAGGGAGCTAGAGCTCGGTGCTAATAAATGGCTTGTGGCAAGTCCGAGCTAGAGCTCTCATGCGAAAGAGCTATAGCTCGCTGCCCAGATAGCCTATGGCAGGGCCGAGCGAGAGCTCTCATGCGAGAGAGCTATAGCTCGGTTGTGGGTTTGGGCTTTGCGTGGAAGGCTTGCCTTGTTTTGTTTCTTTTTCTTTCTTCTCCTATAAATACTACTCCTTAACTCTTATTTGATACACGTTAATTTCATTATTGAAATAACCTAAACACAAAAACACAAAACCTACCCTTTGAGATCTGAACAGTTCTTGAGTAACTCCATGCTTCGGATTCGGGTACACGAATTACGAAGGAGAGTTGCGTTAAACTTGGGGGGCGTGCGTCATCAAGAAACCTGTACCGGTGGTGGCGTATTTTGCTTCTAAGGCAGTGGATTATGTTCCACGGCGCGACTGTGAGTTTGAGATCTTCGATCAAGTATTTTTCCCTTTCATATTCTCTGTTTTGTCATTGGAATCAACAGGTATTTTACCAACAAAATTCTCACTTGTTTAGATGCCCCTTTTCTTGGGGTTCTTTTCTTCTTTGTTATTGCACTTTGACTTGAACCACCGGCTTCAAAAAGCTAAATACATACAAGTATACAACAAATAAAAAAAAACACATATTGGTCCTTATTCTTTTTTAAAATGATACGATTTGCATATACAATGATACTAGTTTTTATTTTTTTAATAATGGTGTGTTTTATACATTAATAATTTTACCACAAGTAACAATACGTGAAAATCAATAAGTTAAGATTAATCTGAATTTTATAAGTTTAACATTAGGTGAAAATTTTACAAGTAACATGCTATTTATAATTAAATTAGTATCCAATGATATTTTTTTGGTAACTGCATTTACCTTTTTGGTAAATTCCACACGAGCAGGCTGATCACCATCATTGTGCATGTCATCGTGCGGCCTGCCAACTTTATCCATAACATCCTACAAAATATCATAAAGTATAAGTGAATATTGGCACAATAGTAGGTCATTTAACCTATAATTTAATAAGTAAATTTATTAATATGGGAAAAATTTTCATTTGAACACCAACACTCATCGTACAAGCATAATTTTTTCAAATTAATTGTGGATATTTTCACATGTAAATTAAATTAAAACAGATATAACCTTTTTGGGTAACTCCGCCATTGCAGCATGTGAAGGCTCTGGCCCCTTCGTGGGCAAGTCTTCATGACCACTGCCTCCCTTAAACCCACAATCATCCTACAAAATCATATCAACTGTTAATGAAAAAAGCGAATCAATGATTCTCAAATTTGAATCAAGATAATTCTAATAGGTGTTAATCAATGACACTATAGGTGTTAATTAGATAAATACATATCAATATTGTAGCGACTTTTACCTCACTAGTAACATCCACCACTCAAAGAGGGCGCACATGAACATCAGCGTGACCCTGACCATCAAGAACATTCCCTTCGGTATGAACATCATCCTACAACATGTTTATAGTTATTACGACCACTTTCAATTGATTAATTTAATTGTTGCGAAATTATTCGGCACAAACATCGATTGTCATTACCATAGAATTTACTTTTAAATAGAAACATTTGACATATATATGGTATTTCTTTTTAGCTTTTTGGTAGTACAAGTAACCACAAACAAAATACACTATTTTAATGAATAAATTCGTGGATGGTAATTGATATTTTGCACTAGGGCCATAGTTAAGTTTGACCCTGCATGTTCATATAATTTTCCATGCACGCGTACTTGTTTCCATTTATGATAAACACTATCAACAACAATTCTTGGTTTACTATCCAATTCAACGGCAACAAATTACTTTTAACATACAATCCCCACAACATACTTAATTTATGAACGAATTCAAACAGTAATTATAAATTTGAATGATTCTAAGATAATAAGCACAAATTTGATAACCAATTTCTTAATCCATCATTATTGTAAATCATACCTTACAATACTCTCGATTGGGTTCCGCTTGTGTTGAAATCTGAACTATACTACACTGGTCGGAACATTGCGTAGCTTCGGTTGAGTTATTGGTGGCTAGGAATTGTTTGTCTTGGGGATCGTTGGTGACTAGCAAATCTTCCAAAGAACCATCTTGGAATTTAAGCAATTTCTCCCAAATATTATCCTCTTGATCATCCAATGCTTTTGAACTACAATCCGCCATCACAATGTAATGTTAACCGTTTTTTTAATTAATTTTTTTCGGATTTTTTATACTTTAAAAATTCCATTATATTATCAAAAAATTTGAACAATTTTAAATTTCAATAAAACAATACCATACGAAAAATAATCTACTTTAATCTACACATAATCTCTTACATGATTATAGACATTGAAGATAAAACAACGGAACAAGATAAAAATTCCAAAAAAAAAATCGACTAGGTGGAACCAATGTTAACATGCAACAAGTTAATAAATTACCTAACTTAAACCTTCAAAAATATTAACAACTAGCAGAAAGGGTAAGTAAGGGTCGAACCCACGAGGAGATTAATTACCTTTATAAACCCAAAATCAACTCGAAACATGAACTATATACATAAAAGAGTATTATTCACACTATGTACATGAGATTGGGGGGGTTTAATCAAACGAGTAATTAAACCAAACAAAATAAAAAAATAATATACTAATCTGTTGTTTAAAATAGACGACAAGCAAACCACCAATATGATAACAAATCGATCATTGATTAATACGATATAACTTAAATTCCCAACTTCCTTCATATAGTCTCCTTCAATATTCAATTTAATATCTAGGTAGTCAAATTACCGCCGCAGTTGATTTGACATGTATAGCTCACTAGAAATCGATCAGAATCTTACTAATACACTTTCTACCCCAATAAACTTAATTTATTAGATCAACCCACAAACTCAACAAAACTACGGTTGAGCCGCTCAAACTAGTAATATCGAGTCATTCACTCTAACTTATCAAATAATGCCGCATCATGTAATAATTTAGCATAGTCTAATTACCTCATACTAGCAATTGAATACTATTACAAGTAAATTAAACGTTCATATAAAACAAAGAAGAATATGTGAATCAATTAAATACCAAATTGAATATTGAAACGATTATACTCAGCGTTTAAACGACGAAACATAAATCAGGAAATTAAAGATCAAATTACATCCAATTCACCAAGTAGAAGCAAACAAATTAATCACAAAATTAAAAGGTGAGGAGTAAATTAAGGAGAACTTATGAACTGAGCCAAGAAATCAAACAGCCGCTGCTCGAATCCACCGTCAAATTCGTCCCTTCACCTTCCAATACCACCCAATCGATCAACCTTGGACCAATTCGTGCTCTACCCAGCCTCACGAACCTTCCGTATTTTTGTGGTAATACTTGTGTATTTTCTAGAAGGGATAATTGGGGATTTAATAACCGAAAACAACCTAGGTTTTCTGGGATTGAAGAGATAAATTTGTGAACAAAGATAGAGATTCATCTTCTCTTATCTCGCCTTGAATTTCGGATATTATCAGTTTTGATGAAGAATGATAATGGGTGGTTTAGGAAAAATGGAGTCTTTTTCTTGCTTCCTTTGTATTTGATGGCACGTGGTACTTGGAGTAGTACATATGGTAACATGTAGGGATGTCAATGGGGCGGGGCGGGGCGGGGCGGATGTTGGCCTTCCCATCCCCATCCCCACCAAATATTTTCATCCCTATCCCCATCCTCATCCTCGCAGCGGGTCCAATTTTCATCCCATCCCCGCCCCACCGGGTACAACTCCAAAACCATCCCCGCCCCACCCTCCACTTGGATATCCATCCCCACCTAATCCCCACCAAAGACCCGCCTAATCCCCACCCAAGGTCTACCTAATATCCGTATCTCAAATACACAATCTTACATAATTAATACGAATTATAAAATAAAACATTCTATACACATTTTTGTGTTATAATATAAGTGTCGTACAAAGTATTATAATTAATATTGTATTTCATGTAATTATTTTATAAATAGAATAAAAGTATGTAACTTTGCTTTAAAAGATATATAGATGTGAGTATGAGGTGGGGATGGGGCGGGTACGAAGTGGGGCGGGTGTGGCGGGGCGGGGATGGGGCGGGTACAACTTAAAATCCACCCCCGCCCCATCACCCATGGCGGGTATGGTTTTTATCCCCATCCCCGCCCCACCACCCGCCAAACCGAGACCCATCCTCTTGGAGATAAACACCAATTACAAGGTATGAGACGACCCAAAAAGCATTTGAGCATGATCAACTTTGTAAGCCTACTTGGGTGTTGAGCATTTATTTGTAAGAGCAGAATTTCTTTCCATGTATAATTACAACTTCGGAAAGTAGGATTTAATAAATAGGTTCTTACAGGGAACCTTTTAGATGGATAAGATCCATATTCTGGATCCATTTGGTTCTTTTGATTCTTGCTCGAGCCGGATGATGAAAAATTCTCATGTCCGGTTCTTTCGGGGGATGAATCGAATCTCTAAGAAAAGAATTCACCTATCCTAATAACAAAAAAACCTGACTTGAATGATCCTGTATTAAGGGCTAAATTAGCGAAAGGCATGGGGCATAATTATTACGGGGAGCCCGCATGGCCTAATGATCTTTTATATATTTTTCCTGTAGTAATTTTAGGTACTATTGCGTGTAACGTAGGCTTGGCAGTTTTAGAACCATCAATGATTGGTGAGCCGACGGGGATGGGGCGGGTCTCCTACTTGACCCGCCCCACTGACATTCCTAGTAACATGGGCTTCATTCTTCCAAGTCCAATTAATACTCCACTTATTATCCTACCAAAAACACACAACATAATTTTAAGTACCAATTATTCATAAAAAAGGTATAAAATAAAATACTAACATAAAATAAGAACTATAAATATTAAATTGAATAAATCATAAAATTAATAATAGAAAACGATTATAAGACTAATATTATGGACTAAAAATATGGTATATTATGCACTTATCACAAGTATAGCATTATTGAAAGAAATTGTTGAGATTAAGTAAATTACCCCGTCGATGAAGACTCCATTTGATGTATTGATGAAGCTTCCAACTAAAATCAACTCTGAATTTTGGAAAAGGGGTAAATTAAAATTCTAATGAAGTTGTAGATGATTGTAGCCTTTTAGGATTGTTTCCTTCACGAAAGTATGACTAGAATTTTCCTTCTGAATTTTGTATTTAAAAAAAAAAAAAAAAACTTTTGATGAGATAAGAAGTTAATAGGCGCTTTGGTAAAAGGGAAATGAAAAATATGAGTAGTACTTGATATTATAACTGACACCAAATTAGTAAAATATTAAATAAAATAATTTAAAATGGCACTAACCCTATAGGAAACTGGTAAGTTACACCATATATCCGTGTGCTGATGTCATTAATGTTACTATACTATCCCTAGATTAAAATTCTTTGTTACTATCTAACCATCAATCAAATAAACCTTTTATTTTCCCTTCTTGTACAAGCCAACTTCAACAAATAAGAGCCGTCCATTTTCATGAAAACCTCTATGCATATCCTACAAAATCTACAACGTATTAATTACAGCTTTAGTTGCTATTCGAATTTTTTTGTTTCTATTTTTATAAGTAATTTCTATATTAACAAAATGTAGCATCTTTTTCCTTATTTTGGTGATAATATTGTATTTTTATTTCCTCAATAGACGCAAATTATTAATAATTTTGTATCTGTTATGAAATATTTGTGGATATCCATTATCCTCCTTTGTATCATTCCGGAACAATCTAGATCTAGGGTTTATATTTTTATCCAATCAAACCCTAATATATTGTATGTATGTATATATACACCTTATCATATGGAATAATATACATAGATTTATTCTCTTTCAATCTGATCTTTCCCCTTATTTCACAATACGTTATCAGCACCAAAGCTCTTAATCAAATAAGATCAAATTATAATTATATATTAATTCTAGCCTATTAGGTGATGAGAAATTTATGCTAAAATTCATTCGAGTTGTCGAATTGAAGCCGGTCGAAGTTGCCGAACTGACGGAACCGTCAAAATTCTAGGACCTTGTTATTCGAATTTGGGGATCATATATTTAATTGGATACTAGTGGGCAGTGGCACCTCAGGATTATGATGGGAATCATTAGTAATTTGGTTAGATTGCGACGACTGGCAAATTTAATTATATCAAGCGTTTGGGAGATGATAATCCTAAATTAATTCTTGGAGTTGAGCGGACTAGTGGACTACCCATCAGGAAAATATTTTCTCATTTTATTATCGTTATATAAGTCTATTATACTATTTTACATAACATGATTCAATTCTGCATAATTTTATTACTTATTGATTGTTTTGTTATATGGGTAATGAGTGGTTTGAAGATTTGAGACAAGTAGTAAATTGGTTTGACCCATCTTTGTGAGCGTATTGAAGAAGGCTTTTATAGGAGTTTGGTTAATGGCTAATGTGCTAATGACTTGTTAAGATACAGTTCTAACAAATGATCCATATTCTTGAGCATTGAGTACGTACATGCTAATTTCTTTTATGTGAGTATCCCTATATAGTTTGAGCAGTTGCGTATGGATGTTTGTCGCTATTAACCTTTACTTACCTGGCCACCATCACCATTCACTTCACTTACCTGGCCACCATCACCATCACCATTCACTTCACGGGTATCCTTATTGGCTTGACTTAAAAGGAAATTTTAATTAGGATTTATTCTTGTGAACATGAAATATGTTTAATTGTTAGAGTTGTAGCTTTTATTTTTCTTGTTGAAGGTTTATATGAGACCCACTGTTCTCTATGCTTGATAGAAAAAGTGAATGATTTAGATTGGCAAAAGACCAACAAGTAAGGTTGGACAAAGTTCAATTAGTATGTACTCCACATAGGGTAAGAATCGGAAAATAGAAATCATACTTCTTGAATGTTTACAATTGTCTGTACATGAACCTTTTCTTATGTCAAAATAGCAAGTATATTTCAGTGGTTTATACATATAATAGTAGTATTTTTTTTCTCACGAAACTAGTTGTCATTCCATAAATTTATAATGGAGTTGAGTCATGTTTATTTCCAAGTGACACATACATGTCTCTAATGTGGAGTATTCAAATATGGATATTTAATTTCTTAAGTGTTTCACATAAGGCATGTTGGATTATGTGCTACAAAATTTGGCATGTTGGATTATGTGCTACAAAATTTTATGAATGACCTTATATCTCAAGTATGGTTTTTCCCCTAACATATGATACACTAATCTTGTGTGTTCATCATGTGATTGCTCTTGTTTCCTAAGCTTTATTTTAGCTTGTATAGTTGAGTATATCAACTAATATAAGGTATGTTTTGATTACAGCTTGAACTAATTAAGTCCCATTTTGTGATTACTTCTCGTTCTAAAATGTGTAGATTGTCTAATTAAATTATTTGAATTAAGTTATTAATTTTTTTTAAACTGAAGATTTCATATTTGTAAATATTTTTTTAGTAAGGGATAATTGTTTAGTAGACACGATAATACATGAAGTTGGATTATGGGAATGATGTGTAAATTGAACATAGAATTCTCGGACATATGAACCTGAAGTTCCTTAAATTTATATGGGTCCTTCTAGAACAATTTAGAAATGTCTAATAGTTTTTGAAAGTATGTTGACTGGATTATTCTCCGTTCACAAAACTAATGTGTTCTAATATATGTCATTTGAGACTTATTACCTTATTTTTGGAAATGAGTGAGAAATCTCATGATTATTAAATAATTAACAAGTATATTTGTATTTTGTTTTCTGGATCATATATAACTTATGAAAAAAAATTCATAAGTATTTGAGCAAAGAATAGTGTTATGAGTTCAAGAAATTAATTAAACATGCTATTTTGAGCAAATTACTTGAAGAATGTATTATGCCCATAGTTTAGAGAATTTTCAACATAAAGATTAATATAATTGGGCAAGAGGAACAAGAGTTTTATAAAAATATTTTTCTTTGCTTGATACATGACATTACCAAGAGAATTTATGGTTTAAGTGCAGGGGCTTTCAAGGTTGTTGGATAACTTAATTTATTTCATATCCCCACATGCAAGGATTATGGGGAGATATTATTCATTTCGTTATTATATGTAATCCTTGCACATGAATTGTATGATATATTGATGGTCAGTAGTGCATACATTAGCATTAATATCAATGTCAATAATTTATTTAATAAAAGCGACCAAAACATCATCTTGAAGATGGATGTAAATAAATGAATGTCATTGATCATTACTAGTTGTAAATGCTCCAATTAAATTTATTGTCCCAGAAGGACAACATCGGTTATTAATGAAACCTAAAGCACGGCTGAAGCGTTGTAGTCCAATAGATTAAAAATAAATAAATAAATAAGAAGAACCTTCGGAAAAAGGAATGGAGCAACTATTGACAATGACAAATTTGAGGAAATGATAAATCTCATTACATTTCTAGAATAAAATCATTTTTAGTAAAATCAATATGTCTCATGATCATATAAAAGACTCCAAAAGAGTACGAAATATCCAACAAGATTAATAAACATGTATCAAGATTATAGTCAAAACTCCAGCAGAGTAAATATAAGTAATTATTGGATAAAATACTAGTTGATTGTCTTGCCAATTGTATAAAGAAACACATGTTGGTGTTCTAATATCACATCACATTCATGGCCATGCATGAAGTAAGTTTAATAAAGTGATCACTAGTGTTAGAAAACTGACCAGAGTTCAAATCTAGAGAAGTGATTGGATGTGATAATTAAATTAGGCCATCCGGGTTTAATAATTACCCGTTATGGAAACCTGAAGTTTCATTTGATAATGTGCTGACGCTCTCTTAATGTTAAATATATGAAATGAATTGAATGGAATGACATAACATTGAGATTGAGCTATATTTGGATTGTGATTCATAATAATTTGTATATATGAAAAATTTCAAGGGTTAATAAATTTTGATTTCTTATATAAAAGAGTAATGGGTGACCAGAAATTCACCAAAATAACTTATATATTATTGTCAATTATCAAGTGACTAGAAGCTCACCAAATACACTATTTAAGTCTTTGAAGATCTAGAAAATCACCAACTAGTAAATTACAAGCAAGTGATTTATGCTTGTACAACAATTCTTTTGATTAGGGCTATAATATGTCAGCACATAAGAAAAAGGAAAAGAAGGAAATTCAACTGCACAATATATGTCTCCCCATTGATGTTGAATTATTGATCTCCTGAAGAGAACAAATTGTGAAAGATTTAATAATAAATTCATGTGTTATGAAGAAATAATTTAAAATTGCTCTCTAGAAGAGATTAAAGCTTGTTTTAATATAATTATTCTAAGAGATAAATTTTGTTGATTATGATCCTCCTATGAAATGAATTTTATTGGAAATTTGTATACTAAGTTGGTGAAAAAAAATTGTGATGCCCCTATATATGAGATATTTTTACCAATTTTGGGGGAGAATTGGAGTAAGTTGGCAAAAAAAAAAAATGACAATCACTATATAAATAATGGTAATTTGAAATGTTTTCTAGCCAACTTTCATCCATATGCCATCAAGATATGTTGCACATTTATGATTTGATTTGTATTCAGTTATGACTCATGTTGCATAGCGTTGAAAATACACTTTGGTCATATTAATTATGTGTATACATTGAGATAAAATCTTGCCAATTGTACTTGAATCACTACACCTGAAGTGTAGGTTGTATATGATCGGTTCCAAAATAAAGATATGTTTAATAGATATGAAATTTGGCAAGATAGTGCAGTTAACACTAATAGTGTAATAGTATATAAATACAAGAGTGAATAAAATACTCTAAAAGTGGTATAGATTTCTGAATTATTATAATAGATGGTCTATGATGTAAGAAAGTTATGATGGTACCAATGAAAAATGTATTCAGATATCATTGTCAAAATAGCATGCTAATTGAAATTGTACCTTGAGGAATTATATGATGATACCGGTATATGACGGAACCGATAAATAATGCATATGCATGATATAATGGACTAGTGAAAAAGGGATCTGGAATATATGTACATTTTAATGTCGACATAATGATAATAATAAAATTTTATCATGGACCAGAAGTCCAAAGAAATATGGATTTTTAAAATCCACACTGTACAGTTTCTTGCATTATTTTGAGTCTTATGTATGTTCATATGCATGTGTGAGTTATAGGTTATTGGATTATTCATTGCATATGTTCAAAGTTGTGAATGCATAACTCATTGTATAATTTGTTTATTATGTTATCCTATTTTTATATCTCATATTGTATGCTTTAATTTCTATATAATAATTGTGGTGTATGTCAATGTTCATTCAAAGTATAGTAAGACATATTTACAACTGTGATGAAAAATTAAAAGGAACTACTTATGTTCCAATGGGGTTACACTTGTGATGAAATTATTGATGACGTCAATTGAATAACATATTATGAATCATATAAGAAGAGTTTCGGAAGAACTTATGTACTACGCATTTAAATATTCAGCCCTACAAAGTTTATATCTTGAATATTGCTATTCAATTATTATCAAACTCTTAATAAGTCAATGTGACTACTGACATCTCAACCTGAAGATTAAGCATATGAAAGTTAGTGAGAATTACTATTTGCAAGAGAACTATCGTGTCAATTATGAATATTCTAAAGAATATCAACGGAATGCTTGTGCGTGAAACTATTTTATTATGGTCTAGAAGAACCATGATAAATGTATATAATTACATGTGTTATATTATAATTCATATGAAATTAAAGAATACATTAATGATATCAAGTTTTGTCATCATATTATTATTAATGAAGTTTGATATATCAAATAATGATCATCAATTTCTATCATTAACGACTTCCAGAAGAAGTCATAATTGTATTAGTTTAATTTTTTTTAAATCAACTACAAAACAGATCGAGATTCGAAAAATAATATTAGAGATAAACACATTGATAAGTGTTTTATTTGTCCACTTATCATGGCATTTTAAACACAATTTTGTACTCTTTCCCCTACTATAATCCCTTTTCCTAACTCCTTTTATGGCGATTTGCATCTTTTGGCTTCACCGTTTCTTTTAATGTGTGTGCTCGTGTTTGTAGGTGCAATAAGAATGTGGTTAAGTAGCATGAGTTTGAAGACACTCTCGAGGGAACATTTACCAGGCAGGAGCGGGCGTGCACCTTTAGAGGAGCGGCCGCTCCTTATCCCAGCATCACAATCTGCCTACCCCCTGCACTATAAGGAGCGGTTGTGCACCCTTGGTGGAGCGGGCGCTCCTCCCCGAGCTTCCACAAACTGCCTCAAACTGCAGTAGAAGGAGCGGGCGCGCAGGATTGATAGGCCGTCGTCGAGCCTACCAAAGATAATGATTCTTATCTTGGTCTCACTAACAATAGTAAGGGTAAGAAAGGGTCGAACCCAAGATTGGCGTTGAATCAACCACCGAGTACTACCGTTTAAATAAGCTCAATGAATTCTAAATTGGGTTGGTTTTGAGTAACTTCTTCTAATTCAACTCAACTAAAGCTAAGAGGAGATTAACAATATTAAGAGGAATCTAGGGCTCGGGTTATACCACTCAATTTCATCACAAATCACAATTAGCATGCAACAATCAAGGTAAATTAATGGGATAAATTAGGGGAAGTCATCTAAGGCACCCAACTACTCTCTCAAGCTAGAGGGATTACTTGAATCATGAATACAACCTACTCTCGTGGTTACATAGCATAAAACAAGTGTTAAAGCATAATCACGATGACATAAACATTCCCTTGACCGGTAATCCCTATTCTCATGGCATTTCGGGTCAATCAAGCATAAGGGAGCTAACTCAAGTTCATCTCTCGATCCTTCGTTGAGAAAGCTTGGATAAATAGTTCTAGCAATGGCCATATACAAGAACTAAGCAATTAAACCACTTAAGCTCAACTAATTAACATCCCACAACAACCAAATTAACACATGCAACAAGCAATTAGTGACTACATTGAGGGTTTACCCAAACCCTAGAATTTAGACTACTCACAATCCATGGAGGTTAAAGCAATTAAAGATTTTAAGCAATTCATGAACAAGTTCAAACTAAGGATTAAGCTAATTAACAATCTAAACATGCAAGAACTAGAAAATAATTAACAACAAAGTAAAGAGAAGTAGAAAAGATGAGTAAGAAATGGTTACTATGAAGCTTCAAGGTGAGCAACAATGGTGGACTTTGTCTTCTACAATGATTGAATTTGAATAATTCCAAGCTAATAATTAAGAACTAACTAATGATTTGAGAATTTCATGTTCTAAGATTGCAAAACTAAGAGAAAGCTCTAAAAACCTTGCCTCCCTCGTACAAATGAGCTTTAAAGGGGTATTTATATGACCCCCAAATAAAAAGGACGGAGAAAACGAGGAAGGAGTTTGACTGCAGGTCTGCACGGACGTGCAAGGCTCAGCACGGCCGTGCCAAGTTTGGCACGGACGTGCAGGAGGGCCAAAATGGAGGCAGAAGCTTCTGCCAAGGTCTGCACGGACGTGCAGCTTTTGGCACGGACGTGCAGACTTGCATGGACGTGCTATCATCTTGCACGTCCGTGCAGAATGCCCTGCCTAGACTGCTTAACTTTGGGAAGCTGTAACTTCTACGTTTCTTGTCGGAAATGGACTTGTGACCAGTCGTTGGAAAGCTCTTGAGACGAACTTTAATCTCCAATTTGAATCGCTTCAAAACGTTGAGAAGATTAAAAGTTATGGTTGGTTGAAGTTGACGCTTACGCAAACGACCTTTCAAGGTTCTCCAAAAGCTTTTCATTTCCCTTTAAGGCATTCCTCCTTCTTCCTCCATGGCTCTATCAACCAAGCTTGCCCTTATCCTTGCTCAATCATGCTTTATCACGTCCATAGTGCTAAAATTAGCTACATTATATCAAAAACACAAACAACCGGTGAAGCATGGATGGTACAAAATTTGCATAAAAATAGGATAAAAAATGAACTCTGATGTCGATTAATAACGAAAACAAGGTTCAAAAGTACCCTAAAATCATGCCAAATAACAAGTTATCAAGGATGCCAGGAGCGGGCGCTCATTGCCAGGAGCGGGCGCTCCTATTAGATGGAGCGGGCGCTCCTCCTTTTCAGAAGCCCAATTTTTGACGGATTTTACAATGTAATTTTGGGGGTGTATAAAGATGACGCTTGACTTCAGTTTTTGGGACCTTCTTTCCCTTTAGTTTTCTTAGACCCTTAGTTTCTTTAAACCCTCATTAATTAGCTTAGATCTTCTCAAACTCAATCATTGTAGTAGATTAATTGAAGATTGTTCTCTTGAATTCAACAATTTCTCAACCTTGAAGCATTTTAAGTAATCTCTTTCCTCTATCTCTTACTCTTTAATTTCATCTTTTATTTACTTTGAATTGTTAGTTTCTCTCTTGATCTTGTTTAATTGTTGTTGCATGTCCAATCTACCTCATTCCTACTACTTCTCTCAACTTGTTAACCTAATGCTAGAATTAGAACTTGTTATTATGATGTCCTTCACCATGTTTAGTGAGTAGTTAATTAGCTAGGGGTTGGGTGAAGAGCCAACCAAGCCATGGGTTGATTGATGTTGTGCTTGCATGTTCATTTTGGGTTGATGATTGATTGTTAAGGGATTGGTTAATTGCATGTGTAATTGGTTGGCCACTTATTGCTCATGTATTCACTTCTATGCTAGCATTGAAAGATGGAGTCTAGTTGTGAGCCCACTCTTATATGATTATGCTAAATTCCTATTGATTATGGTTCCTTGTTTGAATGATGTAGTAGTCTTAGTTGCAACAATTAGGTTAGAAATCCCAATTGTTTGTGCCTTAATGCTTTCTTGGACCGATCGAAAGACTAACCTGAGTTAGTAGTTTACTTCCCGTTATTAAGACTTGGTTGACCTATCTTGTTAGTTGAGTTTGGTTTAGGAATGCTTAGTGTTGCGGCTTCGAAAGAAGGAAATGTTGAGTACCCTCTCTATCACCCAATTTGTGTTCATGCTTGCCTATTGATTTGATCCATTGGTTTGGTTGGAGTCAATTCCCATTTCCCCCTAGTGTTTGTCTCCATAGTAGTTGTCTAATCAAAACCCCAAACTTGTGACCGAACTAGATTACAACCATTTCATATTCTCGGTGTACTCATACCCATTCCCTGTGGATACGATCCTTTACTTACCCTAGACTTGTCTTAGGTTGGTTTAGGTAGAAACAGTGTTTGGCTTGAGGGTGATTGCCCAACGATCGATTATTCCCTCGACCAAAATGGCGCTGCTGCCGGGGAATGGCGTTAAGCATTGAGTTACTTGTGAAATATGTGAGACTAGTTCATTTGTATAGTTTTGTTTTTCTTTGTTTTCTTTGACTAACTTGTTGTTGTAGGTGTTAGTGAAGAAACCAATCTTCAAACTTGCGTCAAGATAGTGACGTTAAAGAAGCGCTCCCGGGAGGCAACCCGAGTATTTTGTTTTGACACTAAAAAAAAAAAACCTTTTACTTTTAGACTAGTCCTCAATGATGATATTGGATTGCATGTGATGGATATTTGCTTTCTTTTGGTAATAAAATATCGAGCATGGTTTAGATGCCCTTGGTTGAACATAGAATTGGCTAGTTTAGGCTAGTGTGAGAATAACCTTACCGAACGTACGAGACTTAAAGTCTAGGATTGTGGTAAGAAGGTGTCGCCCATATCAAAGGAATTTGAACCCCGAAAGGTAGTATTATTTGATCCCACATTGTTTCCAAAAGTGAGGTTTTAATAATTTTCAAGCCTACTACATTTTGAATGAGGGGCAAGGATCCTCTTTGATTTAGTTCCTAGATTGAGAACTTGAGTCCCAACTCCCAAGATCGCGGCCTAAACTACTCTTAGTGATTGATTAAGGTTGTTATGTATTGTTTATTCACAAAAAAAAAAAAAGATTAAGGCATATCATTCTTATTTCCTTTGTTCAATCTTTAGTTTATTGTAATTAGTAGTTTGTGTTGTAAATGTTCAAGTTCAAAAAAAAAAAAAAAAGAAGAAAAAGAGAAAAAAAAAGAGAAAGAAAGAAAGAAAAGAAGTGATGAATAGCCACCACCCTAGCAATCCAATAAGCTTGGGGGTGCATTTTTGTTGCAAGTTCATTTATAGTTTGTAACTTGGGTCAAAGTTTGAAACCTATGTAGGTTTGCTCTTAGTGTTATACATCTTAGCTTGACTTTTATTGCAAAACGCTTCTATTTTTCTCTATGCCTTAACATTGTGTCGTAATCCTTGAGTTTTGTAATGATAGTAGAGTAGTTGAAGCCATTGTCGATGGAGGAGTTGGTTTTCAAGCATATGGAGAGGGTACTTATCATTGAGATGTTGAGTGTTCTAAACCTTCTTTT
The DNA here is from genome assembly GCF_001683475.1 of Chenopodium quinoa. Classification (NCBI taxonomy): domain Eukaryota; kingdom Viridiplantae; phylum Streptophyta; class Magnoliopsida; order Caryophyllales; family Amaranthaceae; genus Chenopodium; species Chenopodium quinoa. The sequence continues at coordinate 1,587,284 of NW_018744821.1, read as the reverse complement.
GTCTATTTTTCTTCCGGCTCCTTCGAGGAGTCACGAGACACTACCATTAGTGGGAATTTGAACTTTGTGTGGGGACGCGGTAAGATTGGTTGAATGGACCAAAGTTGAGTACATTCGGGAAGTTTAGCTAGGCCTTGGCTAGTCATGACCGTGGTTGATCTTAGGCATTGTAATACCCCGTATTTTTATACGTATTTTATTTAATGTATATACACTTTATACGTATTTTATTTAATATATATATTTTATAAGGGTATTTAAATAACTCTAGCATTTTAATTATGATGTTTTAATTATTTATCCCATGTAAATTTGGAATATTTTACAAAAGGAAAAACCGTTTAATTAATTAATTAATAGAAGTTGGGGTTTTATTTTAGGAAATTATGATTTTAACAAGTTTTAGTAGGGAAGGGATTAGGAAAAACTAAAGGAGGAAAGTTAGGGTAAAAAGGGGAGATAGAGAAGGGGTATAAATATCCCTCTTATGGGGCAAATCAACTTTGCCCAGAGTGGAGAAAACCCAAGGTAAACTTCTCTCTCTCTCCTCCTTATTTTTCTTTCTTTTTCTTTTTCTTTTCCCCTTCCCCTTATTTTTTTTTCGGCTGCCCCTTTCCCCCCACCACTGCCAGCCGCCGGAAGCTGGTGGCCGCCACTACCAGCAGCGCACGCTGCCGGCAGCAGGTGGCCACCGCCGCTGCCAGCAGCCGGTGGCTGCCGTTTTTCTCCCCCCTTTTTTTACCCCTTTTTCGAGTATGATAAAAAAAAAAACTTAGCTTTCTTATTTTAATTTAATCTATGCTTAGATCTAATTATAAATTATGAGTTTGGAGGTTTAATTTTGGTGTTTGGTTATTGTAATTGTGGGAATTAATTTTTAGATTTGGTTTGTAATTAAAAAGCCCCAATTTTTGAAACCCTAGGTTCTTGTTTCATGATTTATTGGAAGATTATGATGTATAATAGGGTAGGCCTTTGTTTTAAGTGTTTTAAAACCAAATTACAGCAAGTTTTAAGTATAATAAAGTGCTGGAATTTTATGTAGAACACTTGATATTGGGTTTCTTGAAGAAATTTTAATTACCCATTAATTGGGACTTAATTAATGGTGTTTTAAATATAATTTCAGCTTATTCTAATTAATTTATGACGGGTTTTAAAATAGTATATATTGCTGGAAATTTGTTTAGAGTGGATCTTAATACTCTATTATGGATTTAATGTGTAGGAGACTTTGAAGTAAGCGATTTCTACTAGTTGTGGCAATTTTAATAACGTACTCAAGGTACGTACGCGTACTTAGCATAATTTGGTGATGTAGAATCATGCTAGGTTTGTTTATAATTGATTATGAGTAGACTCATGCTAAGGGTTATGTATGGAATTGTGAGTTTATGGTGTTTGTGATTGAATGGTGAAACATGAATTATTTGTGATGGTTTATGGATTGGAAAATTGTATTTTTGGTATGTTGTGTTTGAACCACATTTTTATTTATGCCATGTTAAAAGGCATGATTAATTAAACTACATGTTTAATTATGTTTAGATTATTGAAAAGGAATTTTATTATGGTTAAAATAATTTTTATTGATGTTTTAAGCATGAGGAAGGAGCTATATAAGTGTCTAGGTACACAAGAAATAAATTGTATGTTGGTGCCTTTGTGCACTTAAGGTGTTTTTAACACCGAGAGATAGGATTTTTGGCGCATTATGCGTTTAAGGTGTTTTTGACACTGAGGTAGAATTAAAAAGGGTTCAACATTAAATAGTATGTGGTCACTAATTATTCAAGAATTAAATTGGTATGTTTGTTTGATTGAATAATTATTGTTGATTGATTTATTATGCTTTGAGAGTCATCACCAAGTCTAATAATATGTAAATAACGTAAAGTGAAAGAGATTACGCACCAAAACTCTTGGAACGTATATATATACCTTGAGTATGAACAATGGGGGGGTGTTATGGGGTTTTATATTTAACCATAACTTCCAATGGAGTACATGACGCTGTATATTCCTTTTTATTATTTATTATGCGCAGGAATTCTACCAATGTTAACATCCAAGAACTATAGCATTATTGAAAGAAATTGTTGAGATTAAGTAACTTTACCCCGTCGATGAAGACTCCATTTGATGTATTGATGAAACTTCCAACTAAAATCAACTCTGAATTTTGGAAAAGGGGTAAATTAAAATTCTAATGAAGTTGTAGATGATTGTAGCCTTTAAGGATTGTTTCCTTCGCGAAAATATGACTAGAAGTTTCCTTCTGAATTTTGTATTTTTAAAAAAAAAAACTTTTGATGAGATAAGAAGTTAATAGGCGCTTTGGTAAAAGGGAAATGAGGAAGATAAGTAGTACTTGATATTATAACTGACACCAAATTAGTAAAATATTAAATAAAATAATTTAAAATGACACTAAACATATAGGAAAGTGGTAAGTTACACCATAGATCCGTGTGCTGATGTCATTAATGTTACTATACTATCCCTAGATGAAAATTCTTTGTTAACCATCAATCAAATCAACCTTTTTTTTTCCCTTTTTGTACAAGCCAACTTCAACTAATAAGAGCCGTCCATTTTCTTGAAAACCTCTATGCATATCCTACAAAATCTATAACGTATTAATTACAGCTTTAGTTGCTATTCAAATTTTTTTGTTTCTATTTTTTTAAGTAATTTCTATATTAACAAAATGTAGTATATTTTTCCTTATTTTGGTGATAATATTGTATTTTTATTTCCTCAATAGACGCAAATTATTAATACTTTCGTATCGAAAATTTTTTAATAATATCATATGTCAATTTTTCTATTTTTAACACATGGTATAGTCAATTGCTAAAGTAGCGCAGTACATTAATTAATGTGTATATATATACTTACATATTTTTTTAATGTCTGTAAATATAAATAAGGGAAACTATTAATGTCACCTCGTAAGGAAAAATAAGACTTGTAACATTGTCGTTTGCAAAAAAATAAGTTTCAAATAGAAGTATTTTATATAGAACTTTGTATTTTATTATAATGACATATTTGCTACTTTTCCATAAATTTAAAAAAAAAAATACTTTTTAGGGAAAATAAATGGCGCCTACATGCAACATGTACATTGGGAATACAAGTTCTCATGAATTCTTTAATTGCCATTCTTGAAAAATTAAAACAATAATTTCCTTATTACTTAAAATTGTACATAACAAATTTCTTACAATGTGTTTTAAATGCTACTCTAAATAGTTTACGATGTATGATATATTGTATATCATCTTTAAATTAATTTTCTGCCTTCATTTTAAATAGGACATTTTTTTTTTGAGAAAATAAAATAGGACAATTTATATATGGTACATTGTAATAGTTATTTTTAAAAAAGTGGGCTGTTAGTAATATAATAATTGAACTATATGGATTTTGAGTCATATGAATATGGTACATTTTATAGTAAAGATAGGACATTTTTGTATTTAATTATGTTCATAAATTAGCTTCGCTAATTTTTCCAGACTAAATAGTGTCTTACAAAAAATTATTAAGACTTATTGGCGTGTGAAAAAAAACAATCAACATTTCAAAATTAGCAAGACTAGTGTCCTACCCAACCTTCCTTGTGTCATATTGGCATAAATCATTTACTTGGTTGCATTTGAACAAGGTTCATGGGTTGGTAGAGAAGAAAAGGGATGTGAACAAAGCAAGACTAGTGTCCTAGCCAATACTAAATAAAAGGTTTTTGTATATATTTATCATCTAATGCTACTAATATATTTTATATTTCGGCTTTTGTCAAAATAGGCAGTAAAACTCCTACTTGTTTCTTTTTAGGGACATTAAATGGCGCATGCATGTGATGTACATTGGGAATACAAGTTCACCATAAATTCTTCAATTGCCATTCTTGAAAAATTAACACAATAGTTTCCTTATTAGATACTAAAGGTCATATTTTAAATTATATATAACAAATGCGTAACAATGTGTTTTAAATGCTTACTAATCTAAATAGTTTACGATGTATGATATATTGTATATCATCTTTAAATTATTTTTGTGACTTCAATTAGGTACATTGTACTAATTATACTAAAAATCATGGACTTTAGTTAATATAATAATTGAAATATATGGATTTTGAACCATATAACTATGGTACATTTTAATGTATATAAACGACATTTTACTATTAATATATGCTCATAAATTAGCGACGGTAATTTATCTAGACTAGTAGGCTTTGAAGCAGTAGTGCCCCACTATCAATCAAAGTAGGAGCTAATTATTGTGAAAAAAACAAATAATCAAGAGTTATTGGCCTACGAAAAAAAATCAATCAACATTTTTTAATTATCAAAACTAGTTTCCAAGATAATACTAAATAAAAGGTGTTTTGGGGTTTTTTGTACGTACCCGAATGGAGGGTGTGTACGTCCCTCGGGAGACAGATCTGCAATGCAACACTCGAACGGCCCAATCACCTTTAAAACAACGGACCCCGGGGGGGCCGGAGGTCCGCCTCGGACGATCAAGTCAGTGATCAATATAATGTATTTTAGAGAGAGAAAGTAGAGAGAAGGGAGAGTAAATGTGGGGGGCATTGCCCCTTGGAGCGAGAATTGGCTCTCTTGAAACTTATGTAATGATCAGTATTTATAGAGCATTGGGATATGTGCCTTTTAGGTCATTTAACCTAAAAGGCTCTAGGTTTCTTTTATCATTGAGTGACACGTGTCATGCTCTAATTGGCTCATAGAGAGCTGAGCTTGCGGACACGTGTCGTGGTGGCATTGGTCCACATATAGAGGGTAATTTTACCCCAAACATTAGCCCCTCGGAAGGGGTAATTTCTCTTTCAAGAGGAATTGCTCCTTTCGAAATCAAGGTTTTGCCGCTTGTTCAAAAGCTCTTTGGTCGGCATGTGTCTAGGTCAATAAAAAAGAGATTTGATTAACTTGGAAAATTTGATACCTTATATGGTATGACATTTTCTAAGTTAATCAATCATAATAATGATTGGTGCTTGAACTAGACAGATGACGACTTTCATTTCTTTATGCCCCACTATGGTAGGATATTTTCGAGACGTTTGACATCTCATAAGGCAGGAGGCGAATGGCCGCCTGACAAGACAGGAGGAAAATGGCCGCCTGGAAAGTTTTGTAATTATACTTTCAATGTCCTTTTACCCCATTGGGAGGACTTGTATAATTTCTGAAGGTAATCTAGGTAAGAACTTCGGCCGGTCACCTGCTGATGTCTTTTAGACATTCGGTTCCCGAAAAATTAGTCGTTCTTTAGATTACCCAGGTCAGGCGACTATGAGTTGACCAATTAGGTCGTTCAATCTTTGCCGTCTGCATGTGTTCGTAGAGCAATGTGCCACCCAAATGGGAGATGCTTCTCCTCGATGAATTCGCCCGAATGGACGTCGCCGGTTATCTGACTCATGTTGGAGCAGACGGCCTTACTCATGTTGGAGCAGACAAATTTATAGAAAACAGATAACCATCCGGCCATTAGCCTCATGTCTTTTTAAGACGGTTTGTATAGCCACTAAGTTTTTAGCTTAGTTTATTATCCGGCCATTGGCCTCGATAGCCTCTAATCATGAAACAATAGCCGTTTTCCATTTGTACTAGAACAGTTGGAAAACTCTATGCTTTTTAGATTTCACTTTAGATTAAATCAAACAACTGCGAGTGCTGCCTTAGCATTCGGTAGGGCCGCTTGATGTTTTAGTAGAGCAATGTGCCACCCAAATGGGAAATGCTTCTCCTCGACGAATTCGCCCGAATGGACGTCGCCGGTTATCTGACTCATGTTGGAGCAGACGGTCATACTCATGTTGGAGCAGACTGTGGTCGTCGGCCTCTAATAATAATATCCGGCCATTGGCCTCACGTCACTTGAACGTTAATTTAGCTACTAAGTTTTAAACTTAGTCAAATAAGCTTTAACCGTCTTACTTGAAGGACCATGAAAGGCCGGTTGCCGAGCTTATCCGAATACGAAGGTTGCTTGACATTTATGCCGCTTGACCATAATACTCCCAAAGAGTCGATCTCACAAATATACATGCGGCTTCTCATGCTCACATCGGTGAGAGTAAGATACATACTCTTGAGGTGATGTTGCTCCACTTATATGAGAGAGCAGCTTCACATATAAACATACGGATCCACGCCACTTAAGTTAACTTGCAGCTCATAATAATGCTGCTAGCCCACTGGACTCCTTAAGGTGAGTCGACGTATTTTCTGCCTGGAGCATATGCAATCACAGCCGGAGTTGGGGTTGCTTTAAATGCTTAAAAATCGGAGTCGGAGATATTTAAGCTCCTTGCTAGAGTGCCATGCGGCATCTGCCGCTTGCTTTCAATTTAGTTTGCCTCCTATGCTAACTCATACAAGATAGGACGCAAGTTCTCGAAATCCGGCTGCTCTTTCCCATTTGCGGCTGCTTGGGTAAGTTTGCAAAGTGCCGAGATTCAATACCGTCTGACCCTTATATAATATATACTCAAGTAATATGCTACCCACGTATAATATATACTTAAGTAGTGCCGCATGCTTTAATTTTTTTTTTTTAATCATAATAATGATAATTATTGATTCGCATAATACTCATGCGGTCTTTCAACCAAGTAGCTGTCCAGCCATGTCACAAATGTTTGAGCAAAATCTCAGCATCATACTCGGCTCCATGGTCGGGTGCCTTGCACAACGTATCGACCTCTCGGCTTTTAAGCTAAGAGATGACTGTGTGTATGTTGGTGCTCGGATACAAGAGATTGAGGTTTCCCTCACATTAAGGGGAGCTTGCTCATTTCACTCGGCTCTTATGCCGCCTGTATTAAAGAAATATTGGAGTAGCTTGATATGATATGATAATAATGATATGATAAAAGTATAAAGCTTATAAGCTTTGCTACATGCGGCCACTTTGACTTAGTGGTAAATGTAGAAGCTACGCAGCCGGCTTTGAGGTTGATTAAGGCAACAACGGCAGCCAGCTTTGAGGTGGTTCAAAGCAACCCCTACAGCCGGTATTTAATTGGGTACAACCCAGGCGGTATGTAGCGCAAAAATTATAAATTGATTGATTACGACCCAGACGGCTTGGAGTAAGTTCGAGCTCAATGAGCCAATACTGCAGCCGAAATAGGTTGGTTACAATCCAACGTCACAACCGCTCAATTTGATGAATATAGCAGCCACGTATCCGAAGAACAAAGCACCTTTGCGGCTGGGCTTGAGTATGAACCAAGCAGCCCCTACAGCCGGCTAAATTGACGAGGAAAGCTGCCCATACAGCCGGCTTTGATTGAGGAACACAGATGCCCCTCAGCCATGCTTGGTTGAGGCCAGTGGCGGAGCCAGGATTTTCAACTTGGGGGGACAAAATGCTTAACTTACGAAAAGCTTAACAAAAAAAAAAACAAAAAAAAAACTCACACACAAATTGGTTAATACTTAATATTAAAATTTCAAAATACAAATATATACTTAGTCATACAATTCAAAATGATGAAAAAAATTACATAAACATTACATTAAAATTACAAGTTCATTCTTCGAGTCTTCATACTTTGAAATCGATCAATAATCTTTTCGTCGGAAACTCGTAAGAAGACATCCTTCTCAATAAAAGTGACCAAACAATCATTCATAAGTTGATCACCCATGCTATTTCGCAACTTGTTTTTGACACATGTCATTGCAGAAAACACTCTTTCAACACTTGCCGTGGCAACGGGAAGAATCAACATCAACTTGATAAGCAAATGAATAAGAGGAAAAGTCTTATGCTTATTGGTTTTAACAAGCATCATAGAAAGAGAATTAAGGTCATTTAAACCTTGAAATCTTTCATCATTTAGCATATTCTCCATGAATACATCAAGTTGATATTCAAGAGCCATCAAATCAAAGCTTGAAAATTCTTCGGGATAAAAAGAGGCAAGTTTAAGTACCTTATCTTTATCAAAGGATGAGAAGTTATCTTTAGGACTTAAACAAGCCATACATAATAGTAACTCCATAATTAATAAATTTAAATTCACATTTCACAAAAACAACCAAAAACTCTAACAGGGGAAACAATCAAACAAATATAAATCAATAATCATTTATCAATTCAAATTATTCAATAATCAATACCCACAAGGCCACAAATGACAAATTCACAATAAAAATATAAACAATTAAACATTTAAACAAGTAATAAAAATATGAAATTCAGAATTTCAGATTTACTGTAAATTTAAACAATTAAACATTTAAACAACAAAACAAGTAATCAATTATTCAATTAATCATACATTCATTGATTCATACCTCCATTGAAATGCATATGACGAACAGACGAAGTGTCGATCGAAGTCACGCTGTCACGCTGTCACGAAGACACGAAGTCACGATTCACGAAGGACGAAGGCTCAAGGGCTGAAGGGCGGCTGTTGAACCTCGTCACTGCTGCGAACTGCCGGCGAACGGTGGACGAACAGACGGCTAGGCGAACAGACGAAGTCACGAACACACGAAGTCACGAAGGAGGAAGGACGAAGGCTCAAGGGCGGCTGTTGAACCTCGTCACTGCTGCGAAGTGCGAACTGCCGGCGAACGGACGAAGACTGCCGGCGAACGGACGAAGGCGAGGGCGAATCGAAGAGAGAGAAATTGAAAATTGAAAAACTTAGGGTTTGGCTTTGGCTGGCTGGAAAATGTCGCAACGCAACAGGATTGTAAATCTGTAATTGCATTTTTTTTTTTTTTTTTTTTTTTTAAATTTTTTTTTTTTTAATTTTTTTTTTTTGAAAATGGGGGGACAAGTGTCCCCACTCGTCCCCTTCTAGCTCCGCCCCTGGTTGAGGCACAAAGAAACCACACAGTCGAGCTTGGTTGAGGCAAGAAGCAGGTCATCATCCGGGCTTAATGAGCCAATGACATAGCCGGTTTTAATGAAGAACAAAGCAGCCGTTGAACAAAGCAGCCGTTTGACAATTGTGTCACTGAGTCTGTAGCTTTGTTTGGCTTAGTTGCCGTTTGACCAAGCTCATAATATATATATAATTTTTTTTTTTTAACATCATAATAATGATGAATATAGTAGCATTGCAGCCATGGCAGCCGTTTAATTGAGGCACCGTTCATGGCTCTTACCGGCTGACACTGTTGGAGCAACGCTACCCCATGCCGCCTGAGTACACTAATGTAAAAGATGATGCTCAGCCGGCACAAAGTCCGTCCGTGTATGCTAACACAAGAAAAAACTTGGCCACTTGTGTATGTTAACACAAGAAATCAGCTAGGCTGTCTAGGTAGCTCAACGGCTGGTCCTAGAAGCTATATGTCATCCATACACTTGATATCTTGATGCTCAACCCGATTGCCGACTTGCGTATGAATCGATAGCATGTAGCATTGGGTGTATTGAGCAATGTTGAATGAATGTGCCGCATGACACTCATAGGCGGCTTTGAATGATATACAACCGTGGAGCTTACTTTCAATGTGGTGAATATACAAGCTGCTCATGAAAGTATGTATTAAAACTTGCCGCCTCTGCTATTTTAATGCATGATGACTAGTATAGCTTATGAAGCTTAATGAATCAAACTTGCTAGCTGTCAAAAACTTGGGAGTATGGAAATGCATGAGTATATTTGCCGCATGCTGTACCCCACTAATAACAAGAGTTTACTCTTGAATAATATTACGTGTGTAGTAATACAATTTGTGTGATGTTGATAGTATCAGACTATCAATCACCGATAGCATGTCACCACCTGACTGAGCATAAATGCCGGCTGTATGATCCGGCTGGGTGGCCTGAGCATGCGGCCGGCTCATTAAATGAGTCGGATTAAAATAGTGGAGCTGGCCAATTTAGCCGTCCCTCCCCTAATAAAATTTAGATTAAACGGCATTGCCCTTTAACCTTCAAATATGCATGACTTAGTCTGACAGGCCTTTTTGGCCGCCTGACTCTCAACATTCAGCCTCATGACACATGTTGTACTTGACATCCGGCCTCATGACGCCTGCTGCCTCCCAAAGGAGGCTCCCCCTATTGAGTCGGTGATCCACCGTTGTGCCATTACAGATGTGCCTCCCCACAGACGGCGCCAAATTTTTTGGGGTTTTTTGTACGTACCCGAATGGAGGGTGTGTACGTCCCTCGGGAGACAGATCTGCAATGCAACACTCGAACGGCCCGATCACTTGCAAAACAACGGACCCCGGGGGGGCCGGAGGTCCGCCTCCGACGATCAAGTCAGTGATCAATATAATGTATTTTAGAGAGAGAAAGTAGAGAGAAGTGAGAGTAAATGTGGGGGGCATTGCCCCTTGGAGCGAGAATTGGCTCTCTTGAAACTGATGTAATGATCAGTATTTATAGAGCATTGGGATATGTGCCTTTTAGGTCATTTAACCTAAAAGGCTCTAGGTTTATGGGCTTGGAGCCCATTATCACTCTTCTATCATTGAGTGACACGTGTCATGCTCTAATTGGCTCATAGAGAGCTGAGCTTGCGGACACGTGTCGTGGTGGCATTGGTCCACATATAGAGGGTAATTTTACCCCAAACAAAAGGTTGTTGTGCATATTAATCAACTAATGTTACTAGAAAAAAATCTATCTTGACTGTTCTATTGATAGGCTTGTAAACTCCTGCTTGATACTTTTTAAGGAATTCGACAAATAAATATAATATTGTTACTTTGATATTTCTTTACGTTACTATATTGCGAATTACTTATTCTCAAAATCAGAAACAAATTTCGAAATATAAAAAGCAAACAAATTTTTTTAAGAAATACTTGTAAAGGAAGTGAAAAGTATTATGCACTAGTGAGTAGTGAGTATTCATAAAATGTTCAAGCGATAAATAAAGCAACCATAACACAATTTGAAATATATGGTATGTTGATTTTGAATCAAATTACTATGGTACATTCTAATGTATGGAACGGACATTTTACCATTAATTTATGTTTACAAATCAGCGAAGGTAATTTATCAGGACTAATTATTGTGAAAAAAAAAATAATAAAGAGTTTATTGGCCTACGGAAAAAAACAATCAACATTTTAAAATTATCAAGACTAGTTTCCTAGATAATACTAAATAAAATCTTGTTGTGCATATCAATCATCTAATATTACTAATGTATTATCTATTTTGACTGTTCTATTGATAGGCTGTTAAACTACTGCTTGATACTGAACATAAACTTTTTAAGATACATAATTTGTTGTTACTTTGAAATTTCGTTACATTACTAATTGCGAGTTACTTATTCTTAAAATCAGAAACAAATTCAAAATATAAAAATTAAAAAAAAAATTTAAAAAAATACTTGTAAAGGAAGTGGAAAGTATTATGCACTAGTGACCATTCATAATATATTCAAGCGTTAAATAAAGCAACCATAACACATATTGATGAAGATAACAATAATGAATTAACGAAACCACCAGATTTAGCAAATACCATAAAACATAATCTTACTTCAACAAACCCAGTATAATGTGATATGAAAACACATTGAATTATGCATAAACTTAACATAAAATTCTAAATATTTCCCCAAATAAGAACTAGAAATTTTCAACCACCCATAGATTAGTTCCCGTCCTCCTCATTTCTGTAATGCATCCCTTCCACCTAAGTAAAAAAACCTAGCTGACCATGATTGGTAACGTTCAGAATTGATTCTTCCACCATGTGTGCGAACGAAGTAATCTATTGCTCGTTTGTAAGTCCTACTCCTCCAATATGCCGTCTACCCGCACGTGTTGCATCGCCTAACATCTTCAATGGTTGAATGGCTTGTTTGACAACTGAATACAGGTTTGCAACAAAATGCTTGAAGTTGTCCCCACTCAATGTCAACGTTCAAGTTGATCCTAGCCCCTGCCTTTTGAGCCCAATGTTTGTTGAGACACTGCATCTTGACGATGTCAAAAATACCATTGATCTTTGGGAATACATGTTCCTCAAAAATGGTTTCCCACGTACCAAAAGCATCATGGTCTGGGTAAAAGGCTATTTCGTTTTGAGGTGGCTCCATGAGGTACTACAAACTAGATAGGTGGAAGGGTTTGAAAAATGAAAATGGCTTAGTGTAGTGTTCATGAGAAGCCGGAAACTTCCTTTTTATAGCCAACAAATGCCTTATAACATTAATTACAAATATCCAACTTTTATTTTTAAATACTTTTTTACACATTTTAGTTACCAAGTAAATCGTTATTACATAATTGTGTTTGGTTTATAATTTAATTGGTTCCTTTCTAATTAATTATATTTTTGGACAAGGTTGTGTGATTCATCGATGAATAATTTATACGGAGTACATGTTACTTGTATACAAAACTCCAAACAATTTTTTTTTTCAAATAACACAAGAAAGTAACAATTTATTCATTAACAATGACTAAATAAATCCACAAAGTTACTGATATACATATTTGTCTCAAATTTTTTTAAAATAATAAAATACATACATACCTATACGTCTATACATACAGCACAAATGTGTTTTGATGTAAAAAAAAAATTAAAAAAATGACGTTATGCACTTATGCTGATCTATCACATCACAAAGGTCAAAGTATGCAGACCACTTTGGAAATTGACAAGTTAATCAAACATTCAAACCACGCAATTACTAGTTTATTGATATTGTTTTTTTTTTTTTTAAAAACAAGTTTTTAAATGAATTTTTGTTTCAATACAATGCTGCTTAAATACTAAATTAATAAATTATTCTACAATACTGCTTGCTACAGACCTGAAAATTTATAAACCACATTTGATTAAAATTCAAAATCAATTTTTCCATTACTATTCATTCAGCTGCCATAGTGCATTCCCAAATTACTTACTCTCGAATTCAACAAACAAATTCATTCCGTATATTTTATTTCTATTCATCTATCTTGCATCTGTATTGAAACAATTTTGGAAAATTCTCAATGGTAACACTAAACTTTGTAATTTTCTCAGTGGTAAATTGCAAAAATTCTTATTATCCTTGGTAAACTTTAATTTATTATAATTTTCAATGGTGAACTTAATGAAGCAATTTAGTTAATATTAAACCATGGTTAACATTTTTTTAGTTAAAATCATTAACCACAGTTAGTTTTATTATTTTTTAAATAATTAACTTAAATTTAAAAATTTAAAAATAAAAAACACCCACCCTCCCCACCGAACCAGCAACCCAGCTTTGCCGGCGCCGGCGTCGCCGCCACCGGACCCCTCCCCTTTTCTGGCGCCAGCGACCATCTGTTCCCCTCCCCTTTCGATTTCCACCTCTCTTCCCTTGAAACCATCTGGAACCTCACCTCCCCCACCCCCGAAACCACCTGGAAACCTGCCCCACCCCCGAAAATTATTTATTAAAAAAGTCATCATTAATGTCATTAATAATAATTATAAATAGTTTAGGTTTAACAAAGATAATAAATTCTTTTGCAATTCACCACTGAGAAAACTAAAAATTATGGTGTTACTTTTGAGAATTTCCCAACAATTTTCCCTATTCTAATCTCCATATTAAAATGGCCATGATAACATTTTGGTTTGGGGAAAATTTGGAGACAGATCCCATTAGAATATACGTTGACGAAACTTCGTATACATTTACTTTCGAAAATGAAGAATTCAGTGTGGATAATTTTAAATCCAAGATTCATGAATTAAAGTACGCGAGGTATAAGTTAAGGTATGTTTGTTCAATTGATGATTTGCAAAATCATTTCTATGAAGTCGACAAAATGAGGGATTTCAAGCAACTTAAAAAAATGGCCCTCTCAGTGGGATATGTCAACATTTTTATTGAGGATAAATCCAAGAAATTACAACCACCTGAAGAAACTACAGGAACCCCAAATAGTTTACCTGTAGGGAAAAACGGTAGTTTCCGACGGAAACACGTGACAATGGGTCCAAGACGGCGGCTCAAGAACAAACGACCTAGGAACTCTTTAGCGGAGGAAGAAGAAGATTTGGTAAGTGAATTTTTTGAATAATCAATTTTCGTATACAATGAGACTGTCCTTATTAATTTGGTTTTTTTTTTTCTTTTCTAAGTAAAATGTCCTTATTAATTTGTTATGTATATAAATTTATTTTATAATTTAAATAATTGATTTTGGTTATGTTGGAAATGTCGTTGAATTATGTGTGTTTAATACTTAATATTTATCATCTCTTTTTTGATATTGCCTATTAATGTGTTTGGCATTAAGCTGTTTAAAAAAAGTAAAATTGAACAATGTGTTATGATTTCACCTACTATATTAATGTTTTAACTATTCATGTTACCAATTAAATAACTTATTTATTTATAATTGAAGCAAAAGTATGCTCTTCAATTGATGGTAAAGAACTAAAGACTTATGTTAATAATATGATTCAAATTGCGTAAATATTGTTCAAATATGTTATCAAGTAATGTTCTATCTTCTCATTTGAACAATGTGTTATGAATTAACATACTACTACTATATTAATGATTTTAGCATTCGTGTTACCAATTAAATAACTCTATGTATTTATAATTGAAACAATGTATGCTCTCCAATTGATGGTAAACACTAACGTTGATAATATGATTCAAATTGCTACAATATTATTCAATATGTTACCAAGTAATGTTCTATCTACTCATTTGAACAATGTGTTATAAATTAACATACTACTGATATATTAATGATTTTAGCATTCGTGTTACCAATTAAATAACTCTATGTATTTATAATTGAAACAATGTATGCTCTCCAATTGATGGTAAACACTAACGTTGATAATATGATTCAAATTGTTTAAATGTTACCAAGTAATGTTCTATCTACTCATTTAAAATAATGATGTCATTGTTGTTTATTTTCGTCACATTGGTTGTTACAGCCCAATGGTGATATACCTGAAGAATGTACAAACGAAACAACAAAGGTTCCTCCTCCTGTTAGAAACATAGTAAGTTACTAGACTAATATATGTAGTATACATTTTTTATAATTTGAAAAATTAGGTTTAATGTATGTTAGCATTATTTGACTTTTGAGGTATGGTGAACAGTGTCAAACCCTTAGTTGTGATGTTGCAAGATTCGCGACAGGAAAACTATCGAAAAATAAAAAACAGTGGGTCAAAGATATGGGGTTCAAAAACATGCTTAAGCTAAACATAACCCATATTGGCCCGTTGTTTGCTGCCTGGGTTATGTCTTTGTTTAATGCGGAAAATAGAACTCTTCACATTAGGAACAACTTAGCGGTCTTAATAGACGATGAAATGGTGGGATGGGTATTAGGAATTCCTGCTGGTCAAAATTTTTTCCACTCTGAAGAGGCAAACGCGAAACAATTCAAGGAGTGGAAGATGAAATACAAGCATGAAACTACTTATGGTGCATTATCAGAGTCTATAGTATACAACATGTTTCTGTCAGAGAAAAGCAATAAATTATGGTTTCAAAGACATTTCTTGTTGTACACGTTAGGTGTTCTTCTTTGTCCAACATAGAAGCATGGATGGATTAGTCCCTTACACATTTATTTGTAGGGAAATGCCACTAAGGCATACAAATATAACTGGGGAAAGTATGTTCTAGACTGGCTTGTGAAATATAGGGAAAAATACAACAACGCAAAAGAGGGCATAGGTGGATGTACGTTACTCCTCCTGGTAATTTATACTATTATTTACATCATTAATTCCTTTTTATAGTCATTATGAAGTACAGATATTTGTATTTCGTTTGTCCTTATTATATTTTTCCCAAATGTAGGTGATATACATCGATCGAATTGCTCATAGAAGGAATATTCAGTGTACCTCAACATCATGCAGAATACGTTTTTGGGACCAACCTAGCGTTGATAATGCTATGAATGTTGACATGGGAACTAATGGGAGCTATGGTGTGGCATAGGTAACAAATTGTAAGTTAACTGCAAAGTAATTCTAACGATACGACACCTATTTCTTCTTTTCTAAAATTTGATTGTTCTTAATTGCAGGTAATTGAAAATGTGGTTTATGGGGAAGCGCACCCTAAAGGAACATAATTTATACTAAATGTGATGAATTTATATTAAGTAACTATTGAGTTATAATCAAGTAATGTAGAACAATTTACATAATTGTAAACCAGTTTCTGTAATTTGTAGTAACACATTTGAACAACCTAGTATTTTATTTTTTCTTTCTGGGGTATTGAGGAACATCTTCGTGATTTTTTTAATTTATACATTTATATCGTATTAGGTTCGAATATGTTACTAATAATAATTATATAAAGTCTTATTTGCAGTTTTTGTTACTAAATAGTTATTCATTCATGTAGATTTTTTATCATGTTTATTTCAACTATGGATGAGGTTTGTTAAGCTCATTTGCAATGGATGGGCATGGTGCCTTGGCCCACGCTGTATAGTATGATACTAAAAAATTATATAAAAACATTGTAGAATTGAACTCTTATTATTATAATTTATAGAAAATTTTAATATTTAGATGTTTTAAAAAAAAAACAAAAAAAAACAAATTATGTTACCAAAAAAAAAACATAGGGGGTTAAAATATTTTAAAAAAGGCAATAACGGGGAGAATATTAATCATGGCACCATATTTAATGGGGGGGGGGGGCGTCAAACTAATTTGTTGAATTATTTCTCTTTAAAAACTTCTACTATCAAGTTAACTGTCCACAATGGATACACAGGACGAATTCTGCTACCCAGATCATAATGCATTTGGGAAATGGGATGAGCTTTTTGAAGATGTAATTTATCCAAAGATTAATGGAATTGTCGACTTATTAAAGATGCAACTCTTAAACAAGTCCTGGAAAGAGAAGGTTGGAGTCAGAATCAACAAGAATGTAGACGTTGATTAGAGCTAACTAGAGAAATGTTGTTGCAAACCATTATTCACCTTCCCTACAAGATACTCTACAATTAGGGAGCTGCCACATTGCAAGGAATGCGGTTGGACAGCCAACTGGAGGATGAAGGTTTACAAACAAGGTGTTAATTACCTTGTAAACACTCACGGGGGCATGAAAAAACGTCCTAAATACAACTCGTGGCCCGGGAAGAGCTACATGTCGGTTGGCAAACATTACTAAACATTGTTAACCTTATAATGTGGTTTAACTTGCATTGTTCTTATATGTGTCAGTTTTAATTTTTCTTAATTACTAATTTAAATTCTTGTGTACTTGGTACTCCATTGAATATCAATTTTATTACAATTGAAATATATATATATATATATATATATATATATATATATATATATATATTGAGGGCACAATTGAAATATCTTCGTTTTATGTTGCTTCATATTGTTTAATTCACAATTGAAATATCGTTATTTTTTTAACCTGGACAAAATAAATGCAATATCTTAATTCATCATGAGTGTTTAGAATTGTTGTTTAATTCATCATGGATAAGAATATATTGTTTAATGCACATACGAGCTAGTTCATCGTGATTTAACATATCAAAAACAAAATAAAACAATATCCAAACGTCATAATTTGAAACAAACGACCAGTGTAACTTATTTATTTCGTATATTTTAGTAACAAAATTGGCAATATATGCTTGTATATTCATTTATTTTTATACATAAATATTTTTCGTTATTAAAATTAGTAATAATAGGATTAATTCACAAAAAAGATAGCATTATTTTTTAGTTAATCAAAATAAATTAATTAACTTTCCCATTAACCCATATAAAGAAAAGATTACAGATACCTTTATTAGTTTATTAGGGTCCCAATGCATTAAAGGTATTACATCCAACCACTAATTAATAGTGGTTTAATATCAGATTATATTGGCGGGAAAAATATAACAGCGTATGGATAACAAATCAATTACGTTTTTTCACCAAATGCCCTTGAACTTTTCAAAATTCACCAAATGCCTGTGACGTTTTTTAATATTCACACTGTGACCTCTGGCGTTAAAGTTCTGTTAGCAATAAAATTTAATTCACCAAATGCCCTATCTTTGTTAAATAATTACACAAAATACCCTTATTTTTGGAAGTACAATGTCTAGTTTGAAATTTAAGGAGACTAGCCGTTAGTTTTGATTTTCACCCTTTTTTGCATAAATACTCGATACATATCATCTCTCTTATTTGCTTAACCACAAATTTTTAACACCATGAGTTATCAATCTAAATAATCCTCCTCAATGTATGAGTACTTTTGTGTAAGAGTTGCAAACATTCTCTATTCATAAAAAGAAGTGTCGAAGACCTCGCAAGCAGAGAAAAAGAGGGCCAAATGAAATAGAGGTGATTACTTACGGGCTTAGACGGAAAACGGATCGGGCTAT
This sequence comes from Chenopodium quinoa, assembly GCF_001683475.1. Classification (NCBI taxonomy): domain Eukaryota; kingdom Viridiplantae; phylum Streptophyta; class Magnoliopsida; order Caryophyllales; family Amaranthaceae; genus Chenopodium; species Chenopodium quinoa. The sequence continues at coordinate 1,568,889 of NW_018744821.1, read as the reverse complement.
AGTTCATATTTTGTCCAACAGACTTAATATAGAAAACTCAAGCCCCTTTTTGTACGGCTTGACAATTAGTCTATACCCACCCTAGTAAACAGTCTAGGCTTGTCGTCCGCGGACTAGCTACCAGACTCAGAAGTTCTTACTGCAAATTTTCTCCTACTACAACAAGATTTGTTTGCAACTCTTATACAAAAGTTCTCATACATTGAGGAGGACGATTTAGATTGATTTCTCAAGGAGTTAAAAATTTGTATTTAAGCAAATAAGAGGATGCTATGTATCGAGTATTTATGCAAATAAAGGGTGAAAATCAAAACTAACGGCTTGTTTCTTTAAATTTCAAACTAGACGTTGTACACTTATACTTCCAAAAATAAGGGTATTTTGTATAATTAATTAACAAAGTTAGGGAATTTGGTGAATTAAATTTTATTGCTAACGCAACTTTAACGTCGGGGGTATTTTGAGGTCACAGTGTGAATATTAACAAACGTCAGTGGCATTTGGGGAATTTTGAAAAACTTGAGGGTATTTGGTGAATTTTTGAAAAGTTCAAGGGCATTTGGTACATTGGTTACTAAACTATAGTGAACGTTACTATATGTAGTTTACGGTTGTGTTAAAAATCTTATAATTAAACAAGTGTTCGTAGTAGTAATTTCATCTTATAGAGGGAAAGTGTAAGAAGTATTACACATTAGGTTAATTAATTTACCTTATATAAATGTGGCTTAAGATTAAGAAAATTTCATCTACTCAACATATCAATATCTGAATATAAAGTTATTTTTTCTTATATTACAAAATACCTCCTTTAATCATAAATACCTTCTTCAATCATTATGGCGAGGCGAAGCAAGAAATGTGTTGGTAAATTTCTTTATACGTTCATACTTCTTTGTTGTTATATTATATTCTCAATAAGCTATACCAACTCTTAACATTTTGCTTTTTGTAGCTCCACGAATGACCAAGTGGGTGAAGGAAGAAATACAACGCAATTTGGATAAGGAATTCAACCGACTGTTTATGCGGGAGGTTATTTGGCATCTTGGTCCGCTAGAGACTGGTAAGCTCGTGACCAGAGTCGGTCATGCTCCAAATGTTGAGAAGCTATTTGAAGAGGAGAGACAACATTATGCTCTTAACCATTTCTACTATTGTTAAACACCGTCAACACATAATAGCAAAGTAATTCCAACAGTCCCTGAATTGGATGAGTGTATAATCATGACCGAGCCATATGTAAGCGATGATGAGGAGCAAGCTTGTGCCAAAAGATTCAAGAAGATTGAGTTCATCGATCTCGGTAAAGAAGATTAAGAGGCTCCTTTTTAGTCCCAGAAGTAATGTCGTTTTACCACTTTTGCTCGGTTTATGTCTGGATAAATGAATTAACCAGTTACAAATATTTATTAAATAAATAGAAATGTTACTTGGTTCGGATTATATTTTGTCTATTCAATTCTTTACAATCAAGTTCCATTCTATTTCATCCAACTTTGAATACTTTTAAAATTAATTATTATTTCTTTTTCGAAAAAGTTTTTTTTTGTACACATCCTATATGTTTTATGTTGCTTCTATTTTATGAAATCAGTTAAAGGAATTATAGAATTAAAACGGAACTGCTTAATTTCCATTTTAACAACTAAGATTTATTCAGAAGTTACCAACAAATTAATTCACTAAAGAGTTAGTAGTTTATGGCTTACTAATTCAAGCACACTGCTTCTTGTGAAAACAACATATAATTGTTTTTTAACGCCCCTTTATTGTACACCACTGAACATGTAATTATGTACAACATATTTACGAAGAATGAAACATACTCATATAAAATAAGTAAATTTTTTTCCAAAATTGTAAGGACATCTATGACTAGTCTTCATTTTATTAAACATTTTCCATCTTCATTTGCATCAATAACATGTTCTACTATACATGCAAACTATTTTACATAATTCAAATATTAATTTAATCCATAAGATACTAAAAAAAAATTGTCCGAACTTTAATATAATTGAATCGCTTGAAAAACATCACACTTATAACGAACACAGGAATCTAACTTGGGACCTAAATGCATGGAGCTCGTACTAACTATTACCTAATCGAAGTTGAACCAAAGTATTTTTTTTTTGGGACAACAACAGACGTTGTTGTGATTTGCAAACTACAATATATGTAACCAATACTATTTACAACCTCAATGTTACTAAATAATAAACTAACCTTTAATTGTACCGGTACTAAGAAAGTTGAAAATATTATTATTATTATTTCTTTTTTTTTTAAGACAAAGTTGAAAATTATTGCACATAATATATTTTTATTGCATTATGGATTAACATAGTAATGGACTTCAATTTTTTCAAAGATTGAAAAGCATGATGTTTTTATTTAAATTGAAATAGTAGTTTATAGAATTCAAAACCTTTTGGTATACAAACACACTATGATAATTGTCGATTATTGACACGATATTCCCCCAGTAGTCTAGTACATCTTTTTCCCAAGTAAATCCACCTTAATTGTACACCATGAAATACCTGAAGTTCGATTCAACCACCCAGTACCACCGATAATACTAAGCTAGAGGGCTCAGATTAAATAGCGAAAGTTTAAAATCTTTTATAAAATTAACGATTCTTATTTTATAAATTTTGTATACATTACTAATAAATGTCTCTAAACAAAACTTTTTTAAAAATTCGTTACATTTTGCAAGGAGGTGTATCATTTTATTCTTTTAATTGAAGGAGAATCCAAATGGTATCAATTAAGTAATTCATTCAGTATTCGTTAGCATTATTAATATGATTTTCATTATTGCATAATAACACATATTTTTTATAATAACAACTCGTCATCAATAGATTTTCAAAATTGCATAATAACACATATTTTTATATTTAGTGTCTAATTGTTGAAAACTAATTTATAAGTGTTATAGGGGTATACATGTTCGTAGACTAATATTAAGAGTTTAGGAAAAGAGGTAGTTATCATTAATGTGGGTATACATGTTCATAGACTAATATTAATGTGGGTACCTCATACATTTTAAAAGGGAGGGATATCATTACTAATTATTGATCAATTGTTTAACCAAATGCGTATATATTAATACAATAAATATATATTTTTTCAAAGTAAAGACAAAACTTAACATATAGGGCTAAAGTTAGTTGTGAAGGGCTATAATCAATTAGTGGAGGGTTACAATTAAAATAGATGTAATTCAACAAAATAGGTTATCCGCTACTAATAATTATAATATTTTGTGAACAATGATATCAATGAAGTAAATTTTTTTAAAAATTGTAAGGAGATCTCTAACTACTCTTCATTTTATTATCAGTTTCCATCTAACAAATCAATGCTAATATCTAGAACACATACAAAATTTATTTATTTGGTAAATAACATATCATATGTAAATAAAACACCATATTATATCTAACGTATCTTTCGTAAGCCTGGATTTTGATCAACATTTTTGAACTACATTTTTTAATGATTTTACAGTGGTAATGTAATAATAACTTTTAAACATTGCTGAACATGGCACGGGATATAGATATAGATAGATTTAATTTGTTAATTTGATTTTGACAAATTACTAATACGTAATATTTGATTACAAAAATTTAGAGAGCCCCATAAAGAATATGTATGAAGTTGTAGTTGATTTTATCAAGATACATATTATATTGATAACAACAAGTAAAATTGTAATATCAATAGACACTTATTTGAAAATCCTGATAAGTACATGTTTTGAGTTTGAGTTTGTCTTACTACCCTTTGTTATGATTATCTTTGATATTAGTAACATATATAATAGTGTATAAAACTCTGGTTGGAGTTGGTCTCACTACCCTTTGTAATAATGTATCCTGAACTACTAATAAAACATTATAATTGTATCCTAACCTATCGTCCCTTATCACTTCATGGTTAGAACACTATTTATGTATCCTGAACATTATGATTAATCCAAAATTATTTATTGATTACATGTATAAGTCAGTACTTAAAATAAATACTACAATTCACATATGCTATTAGATACATAATATTATAGTAACTTAAAGTATTCATTGATATTAACACTTCATACTATATATATATATATATATAATGATATTACTAAATTAACACAAATAACAATAATAATATATCATAATTAATACTAGTAATCCATATACAATTCAACTTATTTTTGTCCATCATCACTGTCGGAATTTGATTCATCATCACTACATGGATCGAAAAACTTTGGTCTTTGAATACATGGTGGAATACACCAAGGATCATCCATGGAGTGCCTCCAATGGAGTATAGCCCTTCCCCATTCCTTGCAAATTGCCATAGACCTTGCAAGATCCTTGTCGCATAATTTCAACCATATATGGTGCATAACAGAATCATCCCATACGAAAGACACTAATCTATTTTCATCATTCGGTAGGATATCATGCCTGTCACATAATTGAAAGAATTAACCTTTTGGCTTCGGTGATGCACCAATCGAAACCAACTTCCTTATTGTTTTAATCCTTCGTTGACAACAACATTTTGTGTTGTCCTTAGTGCTTGAACATTATCCCTGCACATACAACATTTATTATAAATTACTATAATATAGACATGTCTTTTTTAAAAAAGAAAATTAATTGTAGTCATTTTACGATAATATATGACACTACCTTCTCGAATTTCTTGGGCTTCTTATGAACATTAGAATTAGACGTCTCTAATGATTTCTCTTCCATAAGCGGCCTCTTTCCTTTGTCTATTTTATTTCCATTTTTTTGGTGATTCTTTTTTCCCATGATCACGACCCTCCATTCTTACTAAACTAACCTCTTATCTCAATAAGTTTGTGTATGTCATTCTACAAATGTATGGTATAACTATATATATATATATAGGAACACTGCAACGGTTGAATTTAATCTACATGAAACCAAATATGTGTCGTTTGATGAACAAATTACGTAAAACAGTAGTTAGTATATTTTATAGTAACCTAAATATTTAATTGGTATATCCGGTTTATGATAAAGAGCATAAAAATAGGTTATCAGCTACTAATAATTATAGAATTTTGTGAACAATGATATCAATGAAGTAAATGTTTTTACAAATTGTAAGTAAATTTTTTTTTTTTAAATTGTAAGGAGTTCTCTAACTAGTCTTTATTTTATTATCAATTTCCATCTTCAGTAGCAACGTTCTTATATGAAAACTTTTATATAGCATTCCAATGTTAATAAAATAAATATTGTTACTAAAATAATTGTGTCCAAAATTTAATCAAGTACGGGAGGGTTACAATTAAAACAAATGTAATTCAATAAAAAAGGCTATCAGCTACTAATAAGTATACAACTTTGTCAACAATGATATAAAGATGATTAATATTTGTATAAATTGTAAGGATATCTCTACATATTGTTCATTTTATTATCATTTTCCATGTTCAGTAGCATCAGAAACATGTTCAGTAGGATATTTATAATACAACGTTGTTACTTGCAATTTTGCAAACTATTAAATACCATTCCAATATTAATAAAATATATAATGTTACTATACCATTATGTTCAAATTTTGTAATATTTGATAATTGTGAAAAAGGGGTGTGATGACGAACTCAGGATTCGAACCAGGGAACTAATTGCATTATAAGAATGTACTAACTAATTAAAGGTGTAAACAAGATTGAGAGATATTCACCATGTTAACAAGTATATTTTAAAAATCAATATAGCACACGCCGGCACGCCGCTATTATTTGCAAACTATAATAAATTTTGCCAATACTCTTTAAAATCATACTGTTACTAAATCATAAACAAACCATGAATTGTTCGTTACTATTATAGTTGTCAATTATTGCACAATATATGTTTAAATTTCAATATGGATTATCATAGTAATTGAAACACACGTACAATAGATTTTCATTATTGGATACTATCACAAATTTTAGTATTTAGTATTTATTTGTTGAAAACTCAATTATAAGTGTTATAGGAGTATACATGTTCATAGACTAATCTTAAGAGTTTAGGTAGTTATCAATAATGTGGTGACATAAGTATATTGAGGTCTACAAATGTATTAATGACCCAAAAATATATATATTTATAATGTAATGACGATACTCAACATAGAGGGCTTAAAGTTAGATTTGAAGGGTTAAAATCAACTAGTGAAGAGTTACAAAAAAAAAACAATTGTAATTCATAAAAATGATTATCAACTACTAATAAATATAGAATAATGTTAAAAATGACATAACATGAATGTATTACAAGAAACTTAAATTTGTTTCGTTAAAAGATGATTCTTGAATTTAGATTATAATTATGTGTGAAATTTACTTAAATTTTATTAATAGTTTCGAAATAAACATAGTACCTATAATATATTTATATGTAACAGGTATGTAAATAAAAGCATTATAACTATTAAACTAGTAACAATGAATCCCATATATTGAACTTAAAAATTAGTGTATAATCAGTTACTGGGATACATAGAACAGCTCCATGTTTTATGATTGGGATTACTACTACTGCTATTTTGTGTTACTAAAAACTACTCAATCAATTACTGATGTTGTTATTAAGAGAAAAACGAAATCCCGAAGAACAATGGAATTAACGATTTGCCATTTTCTTCAACGACATGTTATGTTTTAATTATGGAAAAGGGCAAGTTCAATTAGCGAATCGGGTTGATGTGAAACAACTCGTACACTGGAAAACGCATAATTTAATTATGAACAATGGTAAATATTACAAATTCACATTCATTTACATAAATAATTGTTCACCAAACAAAAATTAGTTCAAAATTGACAAAAACGGCAAATTAGATCTCCAAATTGATGTTACACATGCTATTCTCCAGTTAAATTGCGATCAACCATTTTGCATGGGGGTAATTCACCATTTTAATTACGGTAGAGGAATTGAACTCCAATTTCGCGCTTACGAACCCTAGAAATTTGGGATTTCAATGGATGTGAAGAGAAAATAAAATAAAGAAATTCTTAAAAAAATTGGAGCAAATTTTGTACACAATTCAAGAATATCGATGATTAGAAACATGTAAATTATTTTAACAAATCTGGAGAAAAATTATATATGAAGAGATGAACATTATGAAGAACACTAGAAATTGGGGATTTGTGAAAAGTAAACTAAAAAAAAATCGTAACAAAATTTAAAGCTATTTGATTCCATAAACTCAGAATATTAAATTTTTGAACATGTAAAGTATTTTAATAAACAAAATTTTTAAATAAACATTTTTTAAAAAGATGATAGGAACATGAAGAGTAAGAACAATGGAGGAGAGAGGGGAGAGGAGAGAGAAGAAAGAAAATTAGACCCCAAAAAAACAAGAGCCTGGTTGAAATGAGAGAGGAGAGAGAGTGGAGTGGTTGGGGAGAGTGGGGCCCAAGCAAATTTGAAATTTGAATCTGAAATTTCAAATGAAATTTGAGTTTTTTTGTTTTTTTGGGACCCAAATGCAAAGCCAATAGGAGGCTGACACATCACTGGTGTATGTCTGGCCCACATACACTCAGTGTATGTGTAGCCTTGCCGTTCCTTTAATTGAAAAAAAGTCAAATCACACAATCATCAATTTTAAACTCTCTGTATTCACGCCTAATGAAGCTAAGCAGTAAAAGATCTCCATTTTCCAAAATAGTTACTCTACGTAATTAATACTCGTATTAATCCCTTAATTTGACCAGGTTCAATTCTAAAAAATATATAAAAAAAATTCTCAATTTAAACCTCATTCATATCAATTTATAAGGGGGAACAGAGAAAGATAGTGGCTAACAAGGCTAAAAAGATGGAGAATGTTGACTAGGTTGACGAAAATGGACTGAGGAGATCATTAGCAAATACTTGGTACTCCTCTTCAAGGTTCAATTTTTTATTCATTTTTTAAAATTTGTTTCTAATTTGATTTTTAGGGGGGTTATGAGTAAATTCTATATATTTTTTTATGTATTTATTTTAATTTTTTATTTATTTATATGCTACTATTTGCCAGAAATTTTTGATGGGTCTTGCTGTATGTTACTCCGTATTAAATTAGTTGAATTTAGAATTTTTTAAGTATTGGCTTAACCTGTACTCCATTAAGCTTATCCTGATTTTTGTAAAAATGATTTTATCTTGATGTAAGTTATGTGTTTGATGTACACATATATACTATGGTGGATGCTAATTGAGTTGGAAAAAAATGATTTCTTTCTTTCTCTTTTTTTTTTTTTTATTTATTTAATGAAAATCAGAATTTAAACTACTATGCATTATTTTTTGTTGTACCTTTACAACAATCGTTTATAACTTTTTTTTTTAATGTTTTTGCATACCTTTAAAATTCAAAATGTTAATATCACTTTTAATTAGGGCCCCATATTACAAGTTTGCCCATAGGCCACTGAAATCTTAGATACGGGGCTGATCTCATTACCAATATGCCAAGGACTAAGGTCTATAACGGCGAGCCTCAAACCAATAACAAAATAATAATCCTCAACCTTTTGATCTTGTACTCTGATCAAATGACTAACCATTCACAGGCTAATAAATAGTATCTCAATAATGACACATGTTCTTAAATAACATGACAATTCCATTCATAAATATCTCGACTCTTAGGGCAATAAAACGAGTTCCCAAAATTAATCAAATCTTAACCCAAAAATAACACTCTGCATTAACAACCCTAAAACCTCGATAAAACAATACTCCCTATGGAAACAACTTAAAAAAACCCTAGCATAAATAACACAATCAATTAATACGACAATCAAATGATATAATACAACACTTTAATTACATATATAAATTGATCATACAAATAAATCATAAAATTTACATATAATAATACAAAATATAATCAATACAAACAATAATCAATGATCAAATAAACAACTCCAAGGATTAAGATTCATGTGATTACATATAATAAATAATAAAATCAAATTATAAACAAACAACTCCAAAAGAAATAGTGTGATTACATATAATAATTAATATGATCAAACAATTCTAAAGGGCCAAGCGTGATTACTTTTCAAATCGAAACACCAAAAATATTACGTACGAGCAATGGACATTGTTAGATTTGAGGAACAAAAGTCACTGAGTATGCTTGATCCGAATGATATTATAGGAAACAAGGTTACCCAATAGGCCAACACAAAGTTTCATATGCGGCTGGCCGCACCGCACGGCCAACCGCAATATAATTTTTTTTACTCTCTCTTCTTTATCTCCCATTTTCTTCTTCCCACCTAAACACACTCCTTTCATGATCTCTCTTCTATCTCTCCTCTCTCCTCTTTCTCTCTCCTATTTTCATCTTCTCTAGTTAGTCCACTCAAATTAAACAAGTTAAATAGAGCAGCGGTGGTAGGGGGTAAGGAAGTTTCTCGTACTTCGTCGCCGAAAAACAAGCTAGAGGTTTTAAGGCCACATGAAAACTCTAGATCTAGAGTTTTTATGGCTGAATTTGGCCTTTTTAGCCATATTTCAAGTGAAATTCGAAGTCAATATTTATTTTGAGGTACTTGTTCAATTTAATTTTTTTTTAACAATTTTAATGGTTGTTAGTGATACGGGAGTTGGTGGTGGTGTGGTGGAGTTTAAGGTTTTGAGGACGGCGGTTGAAAAAGGTTGTGTTGGTGGTGGTTACGGTGGGTTTGGGTGTGGGTTAATGGTTACTAGGTCGGGGGCTACTAGGAGTTACTAGGTTGGTCAGGGGTTACTAGGTCGGTTAGGGTTACTAGGTAGGGGGTTACTAAGGGTTACTAGGTCGGTTAGGGGTTACTTGGGGTTACTAGGGGTTACTAGGTTAGGGGTTTCTTGGGGTTATTACTAGGTTAGAGGTTACTAGGTCGGTTAGGGGTTACTTGGGGTTACTAATAGGGGTTACTAGGTCGGTTAGGGGTTACTTGGGGTTACTAGGTCAGTCAGGGGTTACTAGGTCGGGGGTTACTAGGGGTTACTACGTCAGTCAGGGGTTACTAAGTCAGTCAGGGGTTACTTTAATTTGTCTGGGGAGCTACTAGAGGGGTTACTTAAGTGGGGTTACTTGAGGGGTTACTAGAAGGGTTACTGATATGACACCTTGTCGCACCGTGCGGTCAGCCGCACCAGAAATGCGCTGATAGGCCAATAATAATAATAATAATAATAATAATAATAATAAAGGATAACATGAGGTTAGGTAATTGATAATTGCTTTTAGGGAAACAAAGAAGTGTGAAGTAGATGAAAAATCATCTTACTGCCAACCTTGAGGACTCTTGTACGGCAAACCAAAGTGCATGCGCAAAGAAATAAGGTATATATATCTAATTATTAGGGTTTCAAGATAATTTTTATAAGATAACAAAAAAAAAAAAAAAAAAAAAATTGAGTATAAAGATAATTTCATATTTTAGCCATAAAATGTTTTTGATAAAATCTTAAAATATTCGGGTATTACAACACCAGCCCCAACCCACACTTCGATTGTACTCTCACATAAGCATTGGTGTTTATTTTAATGACATCCTTGGTGCTGGTCCAGCTATTAACAAGATAATATATAAATCTATTATCTTAAACTTGGCAGTCCTGGTCCAGCTAGAAGCAGCCCCTGGTCTTGCACGAGCATTAGGAGGGATCAACACCTTTGCGGCATACAAATTATAGTCACTAACCAAGTAACCTACCTCAAAAATTCAGCAGCAAGAGACACATCATCAGGTCTTTCATTTTGGAATACAATTAAATTTCAACCCCTCCACTCAGCCTACATTAGAGTAGCCATTAAGCAAGCAATATCCGCATTTACCTTCCTAAATAGCCACCTCCATAGATCAGCGAAACTTGAGCGAGGTACTCAATTAAAAGATCAACAAATTTGCTATGCCTCCAAATTTCAACAGCTACCGCACAATCAATCAGAGTTTAAGCTAGAGGTTCAGTCTCTCCACACATCGGACATGTGGCATTAGGGACAATATGTCTTTGCATTAATCTCTCGTTGACCGCTATATTTCCTTTAATAACACTCCACGGGTTTAATTTCAGTTTCGGTGGACCCTAACGTTCCAAATAGACCTCCAAATGTCATCCTCATCAACTCTGTCCCCAACATCATTTGTTCCAATTTTTGCTAACCAATAATCCGATTTCACTTAAAATAAACCATTTTTTGCTAGATACCAGAATTGTATATCATCAGTTAGAGAGTTAGGCAACGAAATTGCTAAAACAATGTCACGAATTTCAAGCTCAAACAACTCCTCCACCTTTACCACATTCCACTCTTTTAATTTTTGTCCTAGCCTTGGTCAATAACTCACATACTCTCATACTTTCATCAACAATCAGAGGGCGAGGAGGGGGTTGGAGGGGGTTGGAGGGGGGGGGGGGGGGGGGAATCGTGCCATCTTTGAGTAGCCACCTATCTGGTCACACTGCAATACTTTCACCATTACCTACCATAAATTATATTTTTAGAGTTCTATTTATTACACACAACTTGGCTATTATAATTAAATTATGTTAATGGGTTGTTAAGATATCAATTTTAAAGTTTAAGTAATTTTCATATTTTATATACTACCTCCGGTTTATTTTAGTCGCAACAAAGGACATGTTTGCGGAAACCAAGACAAAAGATTGAAAACTTGATTATGGGCAAATTAGGTTATATGCTTAACTGAAAAAAACAAATTTGGACTTAATTAAATTAAGAAACCCACCACCACCTACACCACCAATCATCACCCAAACCACCCACCACCACCCAGTACCAAACCCAGCATCGTCGACGCATCACCACCACCCCACGCACCCATCAACCCGCCAGCCCACCACCACCTCACGTACTCAGCAACCCACCACCACCGCCCCTCACGCATCCAGCAACCACGAAACCCACCCACAAAACCAAACCCACGAAACCCACACGTCGCCGATCTTCAACCACGAAACCCACCACCACCGCCCCTCACGCACCCAGCAACCACGAAACCTACCCACAAAACCAAACCCACGAAACCCACCCACAAAACCAAACCCACGAAACCCACACGTCGCCGATCTTCAACCACGAAACCCACCACCACCGCCCCTCACGCACCCAGCAACCACGAAACCCACCCACAAAACCAAACCCACGAAACCAACACGTCGCCGATCTTCAACCACGAAACCCACCACCACCAACCCACCAAACCAACGAAACCTACCCACGAAACCAACCCACGAAAACCGACGATCTGAAACCACGAAACCCACCCACAAAACCAAACCCACGACGCAGCCGATCTGCAACCCATGAAACCAAACCCACACCGCCGATCTGAAGCCCCCACCGCTCTTAACACCACGAAGCCACCATGAAAAGGGGGTTGGAGGAGGAGAGAGAAAATTAAAGGGGTGAGAGTTTAATTAAGCTTGGGGTTTTTCTTTCAAAAAAAAAAAAAAAAAATTAAGGTTGGGGATTAATTTAATGAAATCAGATTTGTAATTTAATAAGAGTGTTTAAGAGAAAAAGTAAGGGCATATATGTCATTTTACAGCCCAAAAGTTACTAAATAAGGAAAAAAAAAAATTTGTTGCAAGTAATATGAACCACCCCAAAATGAAAATTGTTGCAAGTAAAATGAACTGGAGGTAGTAAGAGCTTTTTGGCTTAAAAAATTTAAAAAATCTAAGAGCTTTTTATGCTCTTACATATTTTGTAAGGTTACTACTTTGATGTTACAAGTATAAATAATTGTTGAATTTTCAAAAGATATTAACAAACTAAATATTGATCAGGTTATTAGTAGCTTAAATATGGTGTAATTTCGTGTAAAAATGTGTATTTTAAGGTTTTTATGGAAGAAAACTTAAAGGACTATATGTAAGCTTTTAATTTGAATTTAATTAAAGGAAAGATTTAGTGTTGTTCAATTAGATTTTGAAGATCTTAAAGTAAGTTAGTATTGCTGTGAATTTGATTGCTTATGTATTGATTGAGATTTTGTTGTTTGGTTTAGGAGAGGGGTTCATAGAAGGTGATTTTTAGTTGGTAAAGTGATCTATGAATTTGTTACTCAAGGTACGTACATGATTACGAAAATTAAACGAACCTTGACTTTAGGAGCATGTTTAAGGACTTGAAAACTTAGAATCATGCTAGGGGATTTGTGGTTGATTGAAATTGTTTGGTAGCAAGTTTTATTGATGATTAAAGTGATGATTAGTCAAATGCATGATCTAAGCAAGTCATGTTCAACCACCCAGGTAAGAAAACAATTCAAGTACCTATTGTCATTGTCATTTATGCCCCATATTCCCCTCTCACTTACAAACAATGGATTTCCTTTATCAAGCATAAACCCAGATTATTCCATCATGTTGTTCCTCACCCCACTACAAACTTGGTTTGGGTTCCCATTTTTCCATGCTTGCCCATATGAGAAGGCATACCAATGTGTCTCGAAAACTAACTTCCCGGTGAAACTGTGAGAGACTGGTTGTTTTCGAAGGAAGGTGAAGTCTTTGTCATAGCTTAGGCCGGAGAGGATGACTAGTACATTAGGGTTGGCTCCATGTACTTCTTTTTCTCCTCTTTGCATGTACCTTCATGAGTACACCAAACATTTTAAGGAATGAATATAAGATGTATATTACAATTTTAGTGGTTTAGAGTTGATTATGGATTGATTAGATTTAGACTCAAGTGATTTGGAATAATCAATACTAATTAACTCTTTGGTATTTAGTTCAATATATTTATGTTAAAGTTGATTAAGTACTACGAAAATATGTTAAACAAAGAGTCGGTATAGTCATTAGCTAACCATAACGTAGGTAACTAACTCATTTACTGAATTATTGTACACTTAATTAAATTACTTAAAGTTACTACACTTGGCCGGTGCAAGACTAGGCTAGCTTAATTGGCCAATATAATGGAATCGAGCATGGGCCACTCGCAACTTGAAACCACTCGTAAGTGGTCCATATTAAATTCCAACTTGCAACCTTTATATTTAAGAAATAAAATAAAATAAAATAAAATAAATAAACAAAAACCCCGACAGTTATTAAAGATTTTCTATTATTCATTCCACTACAAAAAAAGGGAGGGGGGGAATTAGTGACAAATTTTTGCAACCATAAGAGACAGGTAGTCGCAATTTTACAACTGACTTTGTTGTAGTTGTTGTGTAATCGCTAATTTGCAACGCTCTTAGAACTTTTGCGCTAAATTATAGTTGATGGGTTAATAATTTTTGAAACTTTTCACTATTAGAAAAAGGCATATCTCTGACGGACTTATTCCGACGGGCCATATTTTCCGTCGTTAAATTTAAATTTTACGACGGAATCTTGTATGTCGTTGAAATCTGTCGCAAAATCACTTTCTGACGGAATTTTCGTCGCAATTTTTCGACGGAAAATTCCATCGGAAAGGTAATTTTCCGACCGAATTAACATTACTACAAAAAACCCCTAATATGCGACTTATTAACCTATCAAGTCGCCTCATATTTATTAGGCGACTTGTTAAGTTGGGGTTAAAATCAACAAAGCACCTAACGAGTCGCCTAATATATATGAGGTGACTTGATAAGTAAACAAGTCGCCCCATATATGCATGCGACTCTATAATCCGACTTATTTGGTGGTTTAAATTAGATTTTCAAAGTCACCTGTACATAAGGTGCGACTCGAAAGCCTGTCGAGTCGCCTTATACATATTAGGCGACTCAATAGGTGAGTTTTCTTATCTATGACTCTCACCTAATGAGTCGCTTGGTATTTATAAGGCGACTCGATAGGTTAAAAAGTCGCACCTTATATACAGGTGACTTTAAAAATCTAATTTAAGTCACCTAATAAGTAGGGTTATAGAGTCACATGCATATATGGTGCGACTTGTAAACCTATCAAGTCACCTCATGTATATTAGGCGACTCATTAGGTGCTTTGTTGATTTTAACCTCAATATAACAAGTCTCCTAATAAGTATGAGGCAACTCGATATGTTTACAAGTCGCACCTTATATATAGGTGACTCTAAAAGTCCGACTTGTTAGGTGCTTTATTATATGACCACTACCTAATAAGTCGCCTAATACGTAAGACGCGACTCGATAGGTTAATTCTAAAAATGTATATAAAATATTTACAATATCATATATATGAAAAGTAACTTTGGTATAATGGCAAGAACTTCAACCTTCCAGGCAGAGATCAAGCATGCCGAGTGTCATAAACACTGACATTATATAAGCTAATAAAAATAGTTGGAAAAAATGTTGATTTTTTACGTGTCGCCTCTTTCAACACAAGCGACACAATAGATTAACCTATGGAGTCGCATCTTTCAACACAAGCAACACAATAGCTTAACAAATAGAGTCTCTTAACAACTAATAGGCGACTTATATAAACGTTATCAAGTCACATCAGAGGCGACTCCTAAAGTTGGAAGCTATTGTGTCGGTGGCTGTGGAGTCGCCTTTAAAGCGACTCGTTAGGTCATTTACAGGCGACTCGATAGGGGTTTTTTGTAGTAGTGAAAATTTCGACAGAAAATACCTTAAGTCAAAAGAGGGAAATTAGCTCAGCCATTTCACGAAAGAAAGAGACAAAAGGGGAAGAGAGAGAAAGAGAGAAAGGAAGAAAGAGAGAGAAAGAGGACGGGGTTTTAATTGAATTTCTCAGATCTGCCGCCGCCGAAGTCAAACCGTCGCACGACCGTTCTTCCCCCGCCACCGGAAGTCACCATATTACTTCCTCCCCTAGTTCTCCGCCGCCGGTGAGGTTAGTTTGGTTTATTTATTTATTTATTTATTTATATTTTTTATTTTTAAATAAACAATCCGGTAAACCGGCTCCCCTAACCACCACCGACTATTTTTGAACAGCCACCACCAGCCCCTCACAGCCACCGTCGTTCCTCTGGGCCGTTAAGAACAACCGACGTTCAGTAAATGCCGTCGGTTTGTAATTTTTTTTTTTTATTTCTGATTTTTTTTTTGCTTTAAACCTTAATCACCACCACCGTATTATATAGGTTCCTCCAAACTTCGTCCTTGGTGCGACCAGATTCACCACCACCTTCATCCTCCCGTCGTTCAACGACCAGTAAGTGTTCCTCTTTTTTTTTTTTTTTTTTTTTTTTTTTTTTTTTTTTTTTATAATTAAAAAATTGACATTTTACACCCTAAATAAGGTATAAATTTTATTATTTGTAGGATTTGTACATTTACTTGTTTTGAATCTCAATAAAAAGTGCAGATCTAGAGGTTAGTAACATTATAATTTCTAAAATTCTTAGTTTAGTTTATACATGACATGTTAGTGACTTAGATATATGTTAGTTTATTATTGTTTTTATTTTATGTTAGTGTAGTTTGATTTACTTTATTATAGTAATGGTTAATATGTTAGTTTAGTATGGGTTATTATAATAATGTACGGCATGACATGTTAATTTAGTTTGGTTTAGTATAGTAATGTATGTCATGATATGTTAGTTTAGGTTGATATGTTATTGTAGACACCTAAAAATGTCTCCCCAAAACCAAGCCCAATGATGAACAACCTTTCACCGCCATTATTGGTCGGGTTGAGTATTTAATTTTTGGAGTGCTTAAATCCATATTTTCATTTCATAAACCAACCCAAATCCTATCCCATTTCCCCAAACCATAACTTAATTTTCTCTTTTCGTGCCTTTAAACCCAAAATAATTCATTTCGTGTCATTTAAAATCATTCATTTCGTGTCCTTTTTATAAAAACGTTTGATCCAGTTTATTTTGGTCCATAATCTGGGTCCAATGATTGAATAGTTGGATGGGGCTTAAAAAGAGCTTTCCAACGATATATTATAAGCCTAAATACGAGTTGTAACGAATAAGTTATGACCAAAATATTAAACTGAGCCCAAACCGAACCTAAGCCCACCTTACCTACGACCCAATGATCATGTGGAGGGTCCAAATTATTTAATCCCATTCCTAAACCAATTAGGATTCATTGGAAGCTTATATAAGTTACAAAGACTAGAATAGACCCGGTCTACAATAACTTATTGTAGACTCAACCTTCTTATATACCATACAAATGTGATTATATCATACGAGATGTGATTATATTACTACAAAAGTGATTATATCATTTTAAAATTGTTATGTAAATGTATAACTAAAAAAGTGAATTTATCATTATAAAAAGTATCAAATAGTAAATTACATCATTCAAAACATGATTTTTTTAAATTTTATCATCCTAAAGATAATTATATAATCTTATTAAATGGTTTAATATGAGATTATATTATTCAAAATATGACTCACAAAAAGATAATTATATCATCTAAAAAGGTGATTATATCATCCAGAATGTGATTATATTATTTGAAAGTGTCAAATTTTAAGTCTACAATAGTTTATTGTAGACCGGGTCCATACAAGACCTATTGTTCTAAAGGATCCTAATTATCCTTTTTGAAAAGATAAGATTAAATAGTTTGAAATTGAATAAAACTCCTTTTTTTTAAAGTCCTAATTCTATTCGAATTGAAAGACGTTCAAAGATAGACAGATATTATTTTCGTGCCTCATAGTTTTTATCCAAATTTTATATGGTTGGATAGCCCTTGAAATTATCTTTCCAATGATATATTATAATATCAATTCCGAGCTATAACGAAAAAGATATGAATTAAATTAAAAAACTCTATCCAAAACTGACACCGTCCCACTATTTCAGCCATATCTTTTATTCTACAAAATATTTTAATCTGATTCTAGTTGGGTTAGAAAGTAGACTTCAAGATCTTTCCAACGATATCTTATTCATCTTATTCCGATTTCTGGATCAAAAGATATGATAAAAACAAAAAGCGCAAAAACTGTTGTCTATCGAGTTTTATTCCGATTTAATTCGGATCTTATCTTAATT
The DNA here is from genome assembly GCF_001683475.1 of Chenopodium quinoa. Lineage (NCBI taxonomy): Eukaryota > Viridiplantae > Streptophyta > Magnoliopsida > Caryophyllales > Amaranthaceae > Chenopodium > Chenopodium quinoa. The sequence goes on along the minus strand of NW_018744821.1, from coordinate 1,550,876 downwards.
CTTCGATCCTTCTTTTTTTTTTCTCTATAAATAGAGGTCATATCCCCCTTTTCCAATGATCAACAAGCTTGATCATCAAATCCTTCTCTCTTTCTCTCTTTTACACCAAAAATCATTCTCTTCTCTCTCTCCCGTATTCTAAGCCTTAAACCTATATTCCTAATTACTCCATTCTTCCCTTAAGCACTCCAATGAGTCTATAATTAACCCGAGGTTCCGTCCTTAAACCAAGGCGTGAAAGGTACATATAAATGAGGGTTTGGACCAAATCAAATCTATTTATTTAATTTAATTGTTTCAATTTGATTTATATTTTTATTGAAGTTACTAACGGTTTATTCATGATGTAGAAATTCAAGGAAACGCGGAAAGTGAGTAATTAATCACTTAATTACTCTTATTTTTATTCTTATTGCTAGTATCATGATTAGGGTTATTATTATTATTTGATTTGAGTAACAATTTATTGTTAAATTGCTTCCAATATTAATGTTTATTCTATTATATTTTTTATGATCACCATATTTCATGTTAAAGGGAATATGTAATTGAAAATCACGCCTAATAAGATAATTTGGACAACCGGTTTAGAATCCTTTTTAATCTTGTTGTTTAATCAAGTGATCACAATATTTTAGAATTATATGTTGCATTAATATTAAACCAATTTAGCCTAATAATAGTTTGGAGCAAATTGAATATTTTGTTTGTATGCCTTTGAGATCGCAGGAATCATTTTTCACTATAAGAATCGAGTAGAGGCCAATACGGGCGAATGTGACTCCATGACTCACTTTTTACCATCATCCCCGATCCTCCTTTCGTGGTTCCAAACCATATGGAGTTAGTAATCTCATGGATTATGAATGGGGTGTAACCTTCACGGGTCAATCGTTGTTGCTTATCGTTGTCCCTTTATCGTGGTTGCCTTTTATGATCCGTGAACGGTTTACAAGTGTAGGAGTTTATAGGTACTACGCAGCGGAAAAAACATGAATCATATTCAATCAAGTACCAATCCCAAGAATCACATGCATAACACACAAGACACATAATCATACCTTTGACGCGTGAATTCCACGAAGCTATTCGACAGGAAAATCAGGGAGAGAATAGAGCCCCAAGCATTGCTCCTCTACTTAGTCCACGAGATTCGAACGAGCCGTCCACCAATACTAGATTGGTCGAGTGATTTAGGAGAACCGCGATCACCACCTTTATGGCAACCGACCACCGCACGAACCACCATCACTGCGACACACCACCGACGCCTAGGAGGAGGAGAGAGCCGTGTGAAAGAGAGGACTTTGAGAGGGTTGGGTTTCGTGTTTGCTAATTAGGGTTTGATCACACTGATCAGCTAATTGCTTACTGTACTTGCAAACCTAGGCACCTAGTCTATTTATAATCTCATTATAATTAGACTAGGGCACGAAGCCCAAAAACCTCTTAATTCCCCTACATGGCCGGCCACCTAGAGTGATGAGGCCCATGATGGGCCTCGTCCCCTGATGCTTGATCTAGCCCCTTTATGTGACCTTATGGGATCCGTCCAAGAGGGATTTGGGCTATTTTACTAGCCCAAAGATCGTTAGTACCTCTAGCTATGGAAAAACGACGACCCAAATGTACGAACTTAATTATCTCCATAATTTGATCCATTTATATATCTAGTAATTGCACACGACGAAGACATAACTCCTTCAATCTCACACTTGTCTGAGACAAGGGTGCAATATTCAAATTCCTTAAGTCAATATATGTGTCGATTTGATAATATGATTGCATCACATGTCGAGATCATATTAATCTACAAATCGTTTCTTGAAATCTGAGTTAGAATTACAAAACCAAATGATTACTGTGTAATGCATTTGAACGCGGCCACGTATTTTCTGAATTCTCCCTCTTCAAGCGGCCATGACACATTTCCTAATTTAATAGGTAGACTCTATCTAATCTTGTGGTAACATGACTCCCACTCAACTTCTGAAATAACCGAGAAACACCCTTTATAATCTCCAGTTACGGCTAGACGTTTGAGTGTACCACAGTCACAACATCCATTAAATGAAATCAATGTTCCACTCATGTCAAAGGAATCCACTAATATATACGGAAGCTCTATACTTGAACTTCAAAGTAGGTCAATAGTTCGATCGTGAATCATTCATGCATATCCAAGTGATTGATCGAGCATCACTATGCCCCTATAGCCCATGAAACTGCGCTATCCAATCAATCTTACATGCTAGTTCACTTATTAAAATCATTTATGTCCACCTTGATGATCTCGAACTAGGAACTTTAAATAATATATGAATTTTGTTCACCTGTGGGGTTTCAATTCACCAGGTCATCAACCTGATGAGCCCATCAATTCATAATTATTTTGGACATTTTATTTAATTTCCAAAACCATAATTAAATAAGAGACATAATAATTTCTATTTTAAACATAATTCTGCAAATTGATGCATTTCTCATGTAATATGTTTTCTCAAAACATATACAAATTAAATTACATAACTTGCTTCAATCCTAAGACTTTAATATGACTCTCATACCTTAGTCATGGAAGGGGTTTAGTGATTTCTCACTCATAATAAAACTTTGCAGAACTCGACCTTCTGCTGGTCAATGATCTCATAATTGAGGTGATATCTCATATCCTTTTGTTTGGATTTGTGATGTGACTCTGGCCCCATTGTTCTTGGGCAAAGGTGACCTGTTAGTCACATGACATTTTGATCCAAACCTCCTCTGTAACTATCTGACTATAGTTTAATACATATGTTCTGACATTGAGTATGCAACAGTGCTCTACTTTGAACTCTTCAAGCTCATTGTCCTTTTCCATCCAGACACAAATATGTATTTAGATCACCATCTAGAATCATCTTGCCTGTTTGGAAAACTTGCATTCGTGTAACCTTTTGACAACTTGCTTAAATTACCATTTAACACAATAGCTAGAAGAATTCCTTTTAGTGCTTCTCAAGTACTCAAGGATCTGTTCTTGGTAATTCTCCATATGCTTATTCTGATTTTGCTTGAAACTTGCTACACATGCACAAGTCATATGCAATATCTTGCATTGTACATTTCATGCATGGCACATGTAATGGATCCTTTTGCAAAAGCATGAGGTACATTATCCATACAACTCAACTCTACTAGCTTTTAAAGGGCACTGAGTTTTACTGAGTGTAATACCATGAAACATTGGAAGACATCCTCTCTTAGAGTCTTGCTTCATGAACTTGTCAAGATTCTTATCAACATAAGTCTCTCGATTCATTCCAATCATTCTTCAAGATTCACTTCATGGATCGATCTTGATTCCCAATATGTACCCAACATCTCCTAAGTCTCTCATATAGAAACAATCTTTCTAACCATTGCTTGACTCATTCAAGCATTGATATATGATTTCATATGAACTGTATGTCAACTACATACTAGACTAAGAAGACCAATTGCTCCCACTAAACTTCTTGTCTCTACAAGAATTCTTTCGTTCTACTAAGGAAATCAAATTGTTTGATTGCCTAATCAAAACGAATGTTCCAACTCCTTAATGCTTACTTCAATCCATTAAATGAATTTTTGAAGTTTGCAAAACTTTCTAGGAATTTCTGGATTTCAAAACTCTTAGGATGTATCATATACATACTCACCACCAAGAACATTTCATGAAGGTGATTTTGATATCCATAACTAGAATAATCCGAATAGGCTTACCCAACTAATAGGTTTGACCCTATTTGTAAGACTATTATGGACTAACACATTTTTACAAACATGGAGTCCATACTGGATTTCATGGCTTTAAGCCATTTCCTGAGTTGGCATTTATCCAAAGCTTGCTTGTAGGCATGGGTTCCAACCATTCCAATAGGAAAATTTTAGAATCCACCTTTTCTCAGAATTTCAACAAACTGTTTGTTTTGATCCCAAGTAACCTACGATAGGTATGAGCGACAATAGAATTATTCTCTTCAACTCTTTGAAGCCTTTAGTCTAAGAGGACGATAGAAGCCTTGCTAGTGGAATTAGCTTGCTTCGACACATGGTTTATCAAATTAGCTGATTTCATATGCCTTCGTCTCTGATGTAGTGTTATCCACATCCATTTGTTGCTCGTCTCGAATCTCATCGAGATCTAACTTTACTCCCACTTGGCTTTGTAGGAAGACATTCTTTCTATAAAGACATTATCGCGAGCAACAAACACTTTGTTTCTACGCGATTGTAGGAATAATACCTCTTAGTTTCCATGAGAAAACCTATGAAGAACTATTTTTCTGATTTAGGGTGTATTATGTCATCTTAGTAAACATTTTACATTGGTTTCATAACCCTTAATCCTGTTTAGAAAAGATAACTTTTGGAACATTTCCAAATCATAACTCTTATGACATCTCTTCTACTGCTTTGGTAAAGTTTCCTGTTTAGTATATTCACAATTGTTGTTGTTCTAATGCATATCCTCAAAATGATATTTGTAAATCATTAAATCTTAGATCGAACAATGGCAAGCAAAGTTTGATTCCTTCTTCATAAACATACACTTCAATTGTAATGTTTCTGGATTGTGAATTAACACTACAAGAAAACACCAAAATTGCGACGGAAAAAGTTCGTCGGAACATACGCCATATCCGTCGGTAATCCTGGGCACCATGCCGGGCCGTGCCGCCGCGGGCCGTGCCTGGCGGGCCACGAGCTGGTTCGTGCCGTGCCGGCGGGCCCAGGATTTCGTGCCGTGCCGTGCCGGCCATTTTCACAGGCCAGCCCACGGCACGGCACGGCCCTCGTGCCTGGCGGGCTGGTGCAGTTTTCAAATAATTTTTTTTTTTTTTTTTTTTTTTTTTTTTTTTTTTTTTTTTTTTATATGACAACATTATAAATTAATAAGTTTATAATGTATATAAGTTATAAAATTATAATTATAAGTTTTATAAGGTAACTTATAAGTTTATAACTTATAAGTTATAAGTTATTAAGTTATGAATTTTATAATTATAAGTTGAATATTTATGTTTTATAATTTGTATATTCAATATTTATATTTATATATTTACTTTATACTATTACTTTAAAATTTAATGTTTATGATTTATTAGTAATTGGTATAATTTTATTTTTTTTAATATGAATTTACAAATTGTAACAAAACGGGGAAAAAAGGCAAATTGGACTTTGGATGTGAATAATGCGTACTTTATATTATTATTACTTGAGTTGAGAAAATTGTACAATGATAACAATGATAAAAATCATACAATGATGGTATTAAACAAAAATTGGAAAATGATAAAATTGATATTTTTAAAATCGTACAATATACAATAATTGTCTATTCTTCTTCTCCTTCTTCTTGCTCGTCTTCGTCTTCGTCTTCGCCGTCAAGGTCATCGGCTAGTTGCATAGATTGGGAACTAGCCGAACCTGAACCGGAAGCGGAGGTTCCTTCTTCGTTGTCGTTGTGGTCGTAAGAACGGTCTTGTGAGCGATTTTCCGCATCCAACCAATCTTTGAAACACACGCACATTTCTAGTGTTTCGGGTTTTATACTTGTTCTTCTATCGTCTAAAACCCTTCCGGATGCGCTGAAAGCTCGTTCGGAGGCGACGGAGGAAACTTGGATAGCAAGAATGTCTCGTGCCATTGCCGCCAAAGTTGGATGCTTCGAGCTTTGTTGTTTCCACCATGCAAGGAGGTCGAGGCTGTTAAATCTCATCGTCGTCCATGCCTTTGGTGAAGTCGTAACTCAGGTACAATCTGCAACTCCGAGACGTCGCTTTGCGTTCTCCTGATTGATGAATCACCTGAAAACCTTGAAATCAAGTTAGTAGCTTGTGAAAATAAATGTTTGGCCTTCTTACTTACGTTTTTGGATGGTTGGGAAGGCCCTGAGCGAGGAACAGTGCCATATTTGGCTTCATAGACTCTATATAAAGCAAAAAACTGATCCTTCACATTAGTCTTATAGTTTTCTACATCATCGTCAAGAAACATGCATTGAAAGTAAATGTCAACTAACATAAATGTGTTTTCATACTTTTGCCTAGGATCTAATATGGAAGCAAAAATATAAATCAAAGGAATCTCACTATAATATTTACGCCACTTTTTTTCCATTGCTGGAAGATACTGATCATAATCACTTTGATGGCGATGATCAGGGAAAAGTTGGGCGAGTAAGCATGCATTAGAAAGAAAGTTTTGAGCACAAGGATTGTAAACAGTAGAAAAACAATACGTCATGTTATATAATAACTGTAAAAATTGCATATATCTTTCACAGTTTTTCCAATCATCGTCATACAAAGCATTTTGTGGAAATTTTTGGTTGTAAAATAATGTTAACGGGCCCTTGTACTCAATTGCCTTTGTTAACATGTCATAGGTGGAATTCCACCTAGTTGGGCAATCGGTTCTAATTTTTATTACCCTTATGTTAACGGGCCCTTGTACTCAATTGCCTTTGTTAACATGATGTGTGTGATGGTTAGTAGTGGGACTAGTGGGAGTGGCAGTAGAAGGGGTAGAACCGGAGGGAATTCGGGTACTTTCTTGGCTACCTTGGCTAGAACAATAGTTTTGTTGATCACCGATATAATTAGGTGGAAATTGGTATGGTGGTAGTGGAAATTGGTTTAGTGGTGGTGCTGGAAATCCCGACGTATTATATGGCTCATAGCCCGGGGGGAAGTAAATGGGGTCATTGGTTTGACTCGTAATTTGGGGGCTCGTTGTATTTGGTGGTTCCCTAGAACTACTACTACGGATAAGTCGGCCTTTCCCCCTAGACCTAGATGATGGGTTGTTCGATGCCATAATTAACAATTAATTTTTTAATAAAAAGTGGTTAACTATAATAATAATAATTAATAACAACAATTTTAACAATAAAAATATCAATAATAATAATTAATAACAACAACTATAACAATAACAATAAAAACAAAAATAAATAATAACAACAATTGTAACAATAATAATAATTAATAACAACAATTATAACAACAACAATAACAATTAACAACAATAATAATTAAACAAGATTATTCTAATAATAACAAAAAAACAATAATAAATTTAAGATTAGTTTAGATCTTACAACCGTGCTTCAACGCTCCACTAATTACGATTACGAACTTTTTAATTTTTTCCGATATTAGGAAAATAATTAGAGAATTTAAGAGAATAATTAGAGCATTTAAGAAAATAAGGATTATTAGAGATTTAGAGAATATAAGAGATAAGAAGAAGAGATTGTGATTTTGTGATTTGGGAATGAAATGGAGGTGAGTATTTATAGAATTTTTGGGGAGCAAATTGGCAAAAAACTAGCCGTTTTTTAGCCGTTTTTTTGGCTTATTAAGGAGCTAGAATAAACGGTAATATTACCGTTGGCCCGCGGGCCAGCACGGTGGGCCATGGCCGTGCTCGTGCCTGGGAATTCTCAACCCTGTCCGTGGCACGGCCCGTGGCACGGGAGTAGAACTTTGTGCCGTGCCGTGCTTGAATTCGGGCCGTGCCGGGCTGCGCCGAACGGCGGGCCGTGCCGGGCGGCACGCGGGCCAACTTGGCCCGTGCCCAGGTTTATCCGTCGGAAAGAAGGGTTCCGACGGAATTTCGTCGTAAAGGGTCGTCGAAAAACCCTTTGTAGGAAAAAGCCTTTGTAACCTAGGTGTGATAGGGAAATAAAATAGAACATTCAAAGGCGCTAAGCTACCTTTAGAAGTCTTCTTGTATCGGTCGCTGCCACACACCCTACATGTAGATAATTGAGCATTATCTTTCCAAAACAACATACACCCTTTCGGGCATGCATGAATCTTTTCATGGGGAAGCTCTAACCCCTTAACAATTTTCTTGACCTCATAGAATGTCTCGGCCATGTGGTTGTTGTTAGGAATCGCTTCATTAACTAAAGAAGCAAATCCATCAACACATCTGTGCGGCAAATTATACTCACACTTTAGGCTAGTGATTCTAGAAGCCATCTTTAACACAGACAATGAACTCCCTTCGTATAACGGTTGTTCAGAAGCCCTTAACAAATCAAAAAATGGCTTGGCTTGTGCATTAGGCTCCTTCTCTAATGAAACAGGTGGCTCTTCGGAATGGCCTTGATCTTGAGACTGACCAAAGGCATCCAAAACCATTTCACGATATTTATTTGACTGGCTTCTACGAGTTCCTGAAACCCTTCCCCATGACACATCCACTCATAGTAATTAGGTAAAAAACCGCTGCGATACAAATGAAGTTTAACCGTATCTGGATCCCAAAGACGTTTGTTTTTGCATTTAAAACATGGACACCTAACTTCATTTGGGTTGTTACTCTCGGGATGATCTTCCACATATTTAAGGAATTCATCTACCCCTTTCAAGAACTCAGGATTAATAGAATTCCCAACCTTCCTTTCGTACATCCAGCTACGCTCTTTTCGTTTCATGATTACAAGTTCTACACAACTAACACATATGCCATTAATCACATTAGCCATAAAGCACAATATATATTCATTATAGATCAAACTGTTATGGAAATGCAAATGAGAAGAGAAATGATTTCCAAGGGTCCTTATCACTCCAACCTAACCCATCCTTGTACGTTCAATCTCACTAGTGAATGTATGCCAGAATTTCAATTCTATGGAAAATCCGGCAGCATCTCCCTACAGTTCCCCAAGTACACAATATAGGCGATTAGAAACACCTATATATGTACCTAGAGAACATTGTAGAGAAATGACAAGCAAGGATCTTCCTTAGAATTAAAACAAAGGAATACATTCACCACCTAAGTGAGAATAAACGTATAAGGACAGTCCCAACCGGGGACTATTCAAGACATACTCCTAATGTGTATGCCTTGAACGGGTATCTAGGCATATGATTATGCATATGATTTATTTAAAGATATTAAAACTAAACTAACATACAAAAAATTATACAAATATATCATAATTAAACTTAACATAAACAAACATATCATAAAACCTTAACATTAATATAAACAATTCAAACCAAACAAAACCAAACTAAACTAACATATCATAATATTAAATGTAGTAACATGCATTATTAAAAATTAAACTTAAGTAGGAAACATTATATTAAACTAAACAAAACTAAACTAGATTATAATGAACTAAAGTAATCTAACATACATCATATTAAATCAAACGAACAAAACGTACCTAAAGTTTCATAATATTAAACTAATCTAATATACTTTAGTAAAACTAAACTAAAATAAACCACATTATATTAAAATAAATTAAACTAAATTAACATACTTACAAAAAAATAAACTAAACTAAACTAAACTAACATACTTACAAAAAAAAAAGTAACTAAACTAAACTAAAACACATTATATTAGAATAAACTTAACGAAACTAAGTTATGTTAAACAAAACCAAACCAAACTAACATACATACGTTATATTAGGGTTTATAATGTGACTAACCTTTAGATCTGCACTTCTTTTTGACAATTAAACCATCTAATTGTACAAATCCTACATACAAAATATTAAAAAAATTAATTAAATTAAATAAATAAGGGTTTATTATTAAAAAAAATAGGGAAAGGACAACTTACCAGCTTCAGCCACGGCGAGGGAAGGGAGGAGGCCAGAGGCCGGAGGCTGCGGTTGTGGTGGTCAAGGGAGGCTGCGGTTGTGGTGAATGTCTTTAAAAAAAAACGAAAAAATAAAATAAAACAAAAAACAAAAACAACTTACCTAGACGCGGCGCCGACAACAACCAGCAGCGTCAACGGAGGCTCGACGGAAAACAAGCCGGCACTTCGACCAACGTTGTCTTTCTCTTACTCCTTCTTGTCCTCTTTCTCTTTCTCCTTTTCGTCCTCTTTCTCTATTACGTTATCTGCAGCGTTTTGGTCTTCGTCGGCGGCGGATGGGTGACGAACGACGCCGGAAGCGTGACGGCTGGGTCCCTTTTTCTCTTTCCCTCTCTCTTTCTCTCTCCTTTTCTTTCTTCTGTTCGTAGCTTCCCCTTTCCTCTTCAATTCGATTTTTCGATTTTTTAGGTTAAATGAATTTGGGTATTTTTTTTAAAAAAGGCTTATAATTTCCGACGGAATATTCCGTCGCAAACATATTTTTGACGAAATATTTCGTCGGAAAAAGAAAATTACGACGGAAATATTTTCCGTTGCAAATATTACTACGGAAAATTCGTCGAAAACATTGAAATCCGTCGGAAACTTGCGAGGGAAAAAAATCCGTCGTAAATTTTGAATGTTGCAACGGAAAAAGCGCTCCGTCGGAAGAGATCCGTCGCTATTTTGCCTATTTCTAGTAGTGTAATTCAACAATCCCCTTTAGATGATCATTCCTTTTGAGTAAAATATTTATCACAACAATCATATTGTTGTGTTAAATTGTTTATCTCAAACTAATTTTACATTTGTTTTGGAAATTTTGAACATTTCAATGTTTCTAAGCTTTACTTCATTAAGTAATTATCGATATATTTACTTAAATCGTTAGTAAAAGCAATGAAATAGTTAAATCCCTTTGCTAGTTTTGAACTTATTGATTCACATACATCATATGTATGAGTCTCAAAAGGTCATTTTAACTTCTTTTACCCTTTCTACTAAAAGGCAACTTGGTCATCCTAACTTATCAAGCATGACTTCTAATTCTCAAGTGATTCATAATCATATAAGAATAAGAGTCATCCATTACTTAGGATGTGCAAATGGTTAATGTGACCTAACTTTACTTATTATAAGTAAGTGTACTTTGAATCATCTAATTTTACTTTTGTGATCTACTTATATCAATGTCATAAAACAAAATAAACTCATATCTAGCAAAATGAAAACCATTTATTACCTTGGTCATGGATCAACACTTGTCCAAGCCAAGTAAACCAAATTCAGTATTCAAAACAAGAAAACCGAAATATTGTCTCATCAAAAATGGAAATTGTTCTAAAATCATGATAAACTAATCAAAATTTAAAATATGAAGCTATCTCTGGCCACTCAAATACTTCTAGTGCACCTTCAAGCTCCATTTCCAAGCTAGCTTCACTTATTTGCAGTTCCTGCGCAACATCACTATGTTAAGCACTGTAACTTGGTATCACATACCTAAGTGAAAGTTAAAATGTTGATAACATTATACCTGAGGTTGATGCTCCATTCTTCTTGTGGAAGTCATGGTATTTCTGTCAATTTTGCTTCCAATGCCCCTTCTTCTTGCAATAAAAGCATTCACTTTCACTTGCAGCCTTGGGCTTTGGAGTCATCTTAGGCTTTTCAGGAGCCTTGGCAACTTGCTTGCCCTTGCTCTTAGCACTAGCCTTTTTCCCCTTCTTCTTGAACCCCTTTCCCTTTTCAGGTTCCTTAGGGATTTGTTTCTCAGCACTAACCAGCATTGCATGCAATTGATTCATAGTCTTTGCAGTGGCATTAATGTTAAAATTCATGATAAACTGGTTGAAACTTTCTGGTAGTGAATGGAGAATGATGTATGTTGCCAAATCATCACTGTATGGGTGCCCCAGTTTTCCCATACTTTGAATTAGGCCGATCATTTTGAAAACATGATCATGAAATGTGGCACCCTTCTCTATCCTACAATCCAGAATCTCACGATGGAGCTCATACCTTTCAACTCTAGCTTGTTTCTTAAACAAAGCTTTGAGTTCTTGCATGATTGAGTAGTTATCCTGGTCCTCAAACACTTTTGAAGACTAGGCTCCATGGTAGCAATCATTAAGTAAGTGATAGGTATAGCTCTGTCATGAGCTTCCTTGTGCTTCTTGATCTCTGCCGCAGTTGGATTTTCTGGCAGAGGTCCTGACAATGGGGTGTCAATGATATCTTCTTTACCCTCAGATTTCAGAACAAGTCTTAGAATTCTTTCCCAAGTGGAAAAGTTATCCCTTGTCAACCTATCCTTCTCAAGGAATGGTCGAAGGTTGTAAACGTTGTTGTCATTGTGGTTACGACTACCCATTATGTCAAAATAAGGCAAAGTTTAATAATTATGTTTAATTCAATATTAAGGTACCATAAACGCATTCATTTAGTAACTTGAAAACACTTTATTCAATGATTCCAAGATCCTTTATTTGTGCAATAATTGACCGGACTGAGGCCCTACCATCAACCATTACATTTTCAAGGTGAGTAAACGCTTTACTGATTACAACTCTTGTAACTCTTGGTTGAATAATTAATCATCACATGCTTAATTATTACTCTTAGCTTCAAGGTTCTAAACTCTTTAGGTAACCTTGTTGAGTATAACCTATTAAAAGTGTAAAACGTGATTTACCCCCGCTCCCCTAAGATATAATATGACACCCAGCTGAGGCATGACCCATCATAAAATATCAAAGGTTTCATCGGGTTTTTAATTGGAAAAGCTATCTCTATATTACTAGGACCTAGATTTATTATGTTGTGATTATTTAGTGAACTCTAGCGCATCATCAATCAACATAAATAAAATCTAACATGCATAATCTACTAATGCACGCGATAAATCATGACATAGTATGGCCCCTTAGTCCTAAGAAAACTAGAAATGAAAAATCTCCCAATTGAATCGTCATGGATCTCCATCCACCTTGCTCCTTTGGGCCTTCACTTCATGGGCTTCTTTGGACTAACACTATTTAAATAACTATTCTATTTACTTTAAATAAAAGTTACAAAAATACTTAACGGTATGCAGACCGTATTTAGATTACAAAAATACTTCACGATGCGCAGATCGTATTTAAGTATCTATGGGCCATACTAGTCTATATACAGCAACATAATATCATATATTATAAAAGTGCCATATAATAAATCACTCAACATGCTTGTCTAAACTACAACATCGAATGTTCATAATAAAGTCAACGCATTTCCTAAAATATCTCATATTTTAATCATAATTAGATAATATCATATATTAGTCATGACCGTTTATAAAATATCATATATTTAATTTAGTCATGAGATAGAATCAAATCATATTTTAATCTAGAAAGATAAATCATATTTAATCTTCCATGATTATCCTAACTAATTTAGGAGATTCTATCCTAATTACTAGCCAACCAAATAATTTTAAAATCAATTATATCCTAATCTAATTATGGGATAATCACATTATTTAAATCAATTATTATCCTTTTGGAATATGCTCAGAATATCCTAATAAAACTTATCCAAAATTAACCACTTTAATTAGGATAATTACCAATTTAACAACTTTAAATATGGATAATATCAAATGTAACAACTTTTGAATATTTGATTTTATCCTAAAATAAAAGATTTTATCCAAATAAAACCAATTTTATCTTTTAAAATAAAAGATCATATTTTCAAAATATTTTATCTTATCCAAAATAAAACTGATTTTATCCCAAAATAATTCATAATTATCTTGAAATAATTTTTAAAATAAGATAATTAACACATTTTTTTTTGAAAATACCGCAAGCCACCACCGTCGGCCACCGTGGTTGGCTAGCCGAAGCTAGCTACGGTGGCTGGCTGCCATAACAACAGCCACTACCGCAAGGCAGCAGCAGGCAACTGCTCTGGCAGCCGTGGCAGCAGCCGTGCAACACTTGCACGCTGCTGCCCACAGCCAACCCGACCGCCTGCCCTCCCTCCCTCCCTTTCGGACTGCCACCTAGTCGGCAGCCGCCGTGGCTACGCCACCCAGCCGCGGTTGCCGACCACCTAAAATAATTTTTTTTTTGTGTTTTAATTTAATTAAAATAACATTTATCATAATTAAATTAAATCAGTCCAAAAGATTAAAATTAAATCACATTCAACTTTAAAATTAGGGTTCTTCATAAAATTAATCCCAATTTAATTCTAACTTTTAAAATTAAATTGATCGTCATACATAAAAATTTTTTATGCATAAATCAATCCGATTAAAATTATGGATCATAAAATAAATCGAATTAAATCAAAATCAAGCACAAAAATTATATTTTAGGGCTAGGATTTTCGAAAAATTCGAAATTTAGGGTTAGGGGTTCGAAAATTTCAAACAATTAGGGCTAAAATTCGGTCTCTTCATGGCTATTTTGAGCATAATTAAATCACATTTAATCGATTCCAAAAGTTTAATCACATTAAATATAATAATTGAACCATAATTAGATTAGTTTCTCCCTCGTATTTGATTATAAAATTAACGTGGACATCAAATAATCGTATTATTATGATCTAGCGCGTTCATGCAAGAGGCTAACTGATACCACTGTAGGAGTTTATAGGTACTACGCAGCGGAAAAAACATGAATCATATTCAATCAAGTACCAATCCCAAGAATCACATGCATAACACATAAGACACATAATCATACCTTTGACGCGTGAATTCCACGAAGCTATTCGACAGGCAAATCAGGGAGAGAATAGAGCCCCAAGCGTTGCTCCTCTACTTAGTCCACGAGATTCGAACGAGCCGTCCACCAATACTAGATTGGTCGAGTGATTGAGGAGAACCGCGATCACAACCTTTATGGCAACCGACCACCGCACGAACCACCACCACCGCGACACACCACCGACGCCTAGGAGGAGGAGAGAGCCGTGTGAGAGAGAGGACTTTGAGAGGGTTGGGTTTCGTGTTTGCTAATTAGGGTTTGATCACACCGATCAGTTAATTGCTTACTATACTTGCAAACCTAGGCACCTAGTCTATTTATAATCTCATTATAATTAGACTAGGGCACGAAGCCCAAAAACCTCTTAATTCCCCTACATGGCCGGCCACCTAGAGTGATGAGGCCCATGATGGGCCTCGTCCCCTGATGCTCGATCTAGCCCCTTTGTGTGACCTTATAGGATCCGTCCAAGAGGGATTTGGGCTATTTTACTAGTCAAAAGATCGTTAGTACCTCTAGCTATGGCAAAACGACGACCCAAATGTACGAACTTAATTATTTCCATATTTTGATCCATTTATATATCTAGTAATTGCACACGACGAAGACATAACTCCTTCAACAAGTTCCTTAAAAACTTGTTGGCGGCTCCCTACTTTCCTTGTCCCTAATCGTTGTCCCTAATTTTATATGTCTATTCCCACTTCCTAAGAGTTCCAAGCATATTCACCACATGCTTTTAACATAGGCGCACTTCGAGCGACGCCTACAATTTGGCGACTCCACTGGGGAGGATTCTTGGTTATTTATCGATTTGAGTGATCGGTATTTAATTGAGATGAGTGGATGAGACTTGAAAGATTCTTGAATTGTATTCCTGCGATTTAATTGGCATTGTCACATATGCATATCTTTTTAGGTTACCTATTTTTCCACAATAGTACGTGTTCTACGTATGTGGCTAGCTCGGGGGATTTAAGCTTTATCAACCCAAAAACGTTCATGGCAATAAGGGTTCATCCGAGTTTTTAAAACCACCAAAACCATGGAGTCGAGTTCGATTTCATCACGAACTCGCAAAGCCGCCCGTTGGCATACACCCTCAAGGGAGGCTGCCTTGCTAACGCGTCCAAACTCTTAACCATGGTACCCTTTGACATCCTTTTAAGCTTGACCATAGTCGAACATAGAACTTGACTTTAGGTTGCGAACTTCATTGCATCATTCGTGACAATGTGCTTATATGTGCATTTTTTGACCTTTTATTTATTTATTCTTTTTTTCTCTTATCAAAACTTTTTTTTATTATTAGAGTCGAGCCATAGATTATTATTATTTTTTTTTTATTTTTGAGTCACCCGGATTTTTATTCTCGTATACTGCACAAGAGTCAACTTGTTTTGGTCATATCCAGAGTTCTATAAAGAGTTACATGTCCTGCAACCTATGGATATGTAGCCCCGAGTTTTATCTTTGATTTAGAATTGGTTTCGTCCCAATCAAAGTGACAGATCAAAAGTTATAACCGATATACTACAGCCTATCCAATTTAGGTGTCTTTTTAGCGTCAACTTTCTTTTGGTTTTTTTTTTTAAAATTTTTTTATATCTTTTCGTGTCAAGCTAGTATTAGCCAAATCCTTTAATCATGTCAACTCGTACAACATAGGATTGTAGATTTTTATTTTTATTTAATTTTTTTATACCCATAAGTCTTAACTCTTCTAGAATTCTAGTCCTCTTCCTAGTTTCTTGTGATCGATTTTTGTGCTAACATTAACTGTGTTCTTTGTCTTTGATTGTGGTTGATCTTATTCGTGACTAATGATTTCCAATGGACCGTTTTCACCTATTAAATAGCATAAACATTAAAATTGGACAAAATTAATCAAGTTAGTTTGTCTTTTAGTCTTCCGTGCTATTTAGTCATTGGGTCTTTTGTTTTTCACAACGTCCTCATGTCTAGCCATGCGATTGTACCACGAGTCTTAATAAACTCACCTAATCACACATGTTGAGTCATTGCACACACTTTGTCTTTGAGTAATGCAATATATTGTTTATGATCGTATACTAGGACCATGCATTCATCGCTTTCCGTCGTAATAGGAATGAGTGGAGTATTTCCCATAAGTTTTCAAAATTGTTTCATACACTCTTCCTTTCCAATTTGAGCATTGAGTAATGCATTAGATGAGTTTGTCCTTACATAGTAATTGAATCTAAAATCACTAGGCAAGAGTTGGAAGAATAAGGGGAACGTCATTCCTTCCTTCTTTTCTTCCAATAAAAGCATCAGCAATAACAAACTTCTTGTCCCTCTTGACGGTAACAAGTAATTCATAAGTGACCATGAAGACGAAGCACAAGACAAGATTTCATACTTTTTTTCCCTTTCGTTTTAACCCTTTACCCCTAATAAGTCTAGTATAGGTTCTCCTTATCCTTATGTCTATATGCCAAGTTCCATCAATGAGTATTTCTTTTCCTTTGCATTCGATCATGTCATTCGCAAAAAAAAAAAAAAAAAAAAAAATCAATTGTCAAACTACACACAAGGTACACCAATGATTTGAGGCACCTTTCCAACCATGTCATTCTCTGTTAACCGTTAAATCACATTCCATTTCTTCATCAACCACTTTGAGCCTCGTCTAATGATTGACCTTTTTATTCAACCCACATTCACTTAACCCTAGGATGGGAAGGTGTGTAATTGTATAACATTCAGAAAGCAAGTAAAAAAAAAACCAGCAAAGCAACAATAAAACAATGTCTAAAGGCAAGTGTTCCAATGTCTTTAATATGAACACGTCTCAAATTGCGTCTCTCATCGAGTGCTTGGTACCGAGCCTGAGAAACATGAATGCTAAGTGAGTGATGGACTGCATGATCTGAGATTGCCCACATTGATTCAAAAGAATGAAAAAAAAAAAAAACGAAAAGCAAAAAAAAAAAAAAAAAAAAGAAAGAAAGAAAGAAAAAAAGAAAATAAACTTGCAAAGTTTAAATTTTCAAATACACAATTACACATCTTGGGGGCTTTTCTCGGGTCTTGAGCCTTTTACCCCTTTCTTTCTTAAACCATCAGCTTAACTACATTACAACCCTTGAAAGACCTCTTTGAGGTGTACATACACTTGTGCAAAGTTCGGTTAGAGCTACGTTCGGCCTGATTCCTAACGGATACGTAGGCAACCTCATATCGAGGTGTGGCCACATTCAAATGCATGATCGTGTCAAAGAATATCCAATGCTTAATCCTATGACCCTATCCATCTAGAGCTAGACTTAGAGGCTTGATCCCACATCATTTAGCCTACCCAGCCTAAAGAGTCACCATTTTGACTCATCTCACATAAATTTCCATCACCATAGCCTTGCAGCCAGCCTTAGTATCACATTCACACACTTCACTCACACATCCATATCCATATCTATCATCTTTCCCTTTAAGAACCCTTTTTCATGAAATCTTGTTTTAACACTGTGCATGCTTCATCATCTTTCAAGACAACATTAATTAGAAGAAACATTGTATACTTGCTTAGCTTCCGGACCTGAGCAAAATTCATTATTTCATGCATCGCATATCGTGATTAGATCCTTGACCTATGCAACGTTCATTATGCAATAATCCCTTCATCTATATACGTGCTTAGATTCCAGACCTAAGTGGTTCAAGATCGTTTCTTTACACCATATATGATGATTAGCTCCATGACCTAAGTTCATTCATCGTGTCACATGATGTAATTGTCCTTAGCCTCCTGGCCTAAGGACATGCATCATGCATACATTACTTTCAAGAAAAGCAATTCAATCCATGCGATTCATTTTGACTTCCTCAACGAGGAAGTTCAAAACTTCTTTCCTTTTTTTGCGTCTTTTCTTTTGGGGAAGTTTTAAAAAAAAAATTTCAAAATTTTCTCATCGAGGGAAGTTCGAAAATAAAAGTTCAGTTTTCACATCTTTCTTTTTCGGGAGAAAGTCGGTACCCTCCACTCATCTCATGACAAAAATGATGGAAATTTTTTTTTGCTTTTGCATTTTCGGTTGCTTGTGTCTGCACACACACTCTATCATACATATACACACACAATCACAAGTCATACACATGACATGTCGTGTCAAGTCAAAGCTTGGTCAAGTTAGTTGGTCAAGTCAATCACAATATATACGAGTCCATTGGCAAATTTATTTTTGCAGGTCTCATCTACAACCCACGTTTGGGGACAAGCGAACTAATTACAACCCACGTCCGGGGACAAGCGGACCATTTACAGCCCACGTTCGGGGACAAGCGGACCATCTACAGCCCACATCCGGGGATAAGCGGACTATCTACAGCCCACGTTCGGGGACAAGCGAACCATTTACAGCCCACGTTTGGGGACAAGCGAACAAACTACAGCCCACGTTCGGGGACAAGCGGACCATCTACAACCCACGTTCGGGGACAATCGAACCACCATCATTTCACGACGCAAGGTTCTCGATACACAGAGACTTGCAATCTCATTATTTGTCGACTTTCCTCAAGCATGGAAAGTATTATCCGATGGATTTCTTCAAGCATAGAAAACCGCCAAATTCCTTTGTCAGCTTTCCTCAAGCATGGAAAGCATTATCGGTGGATTTCTTCAAGCATAGAAAAACGCCAAAATCATATTTCGACTTTCCTCAAGCAAGGAAAGTGTCATCCGGTAGGTTTCTTTAGGCTTAGAAAGCTACCAAACTCATCCGTCGGCTTTCCTCAAGCATAGAAAGTGTAGAAACCCATTTGTGTCTCCCCAAAACCAAACCCAGTGATGAGTACCTTTCACGTCGAATCATAATCGAATGAAGTGAAAGTGTGGAAAGTCTAGTGTTGTGGAAAGTTTTATTTTCTTTTCTCTTCTCTTTGTTTTTTGAAAACTTATTTTAAGAAAACAGCCAATCCAGTTTGGTTGGTCCATGATATGGGTCCAATAATAGTATAGTTGGATGGGGCTTGCAAAGACCTTTCCAACGATATATTATAAGCGCAATTCCGATGAATATTGAGGAAGTTATGGCCAATTTACTAAACTGGGCTCGGTTTGAGCTTTATATACGGCCCAATGATCTAGGGGAGGGCCTAATATGATTTATCATTCCTAATGCAATTAGGAATGGTTTTAGTCTTCTAGAATCTTCTATAAGGTTCTTTTCATTCCTAATTCAATTAGCATTGATAAATTGACTTTTGTTGACTTTTCAGAGTTTTAATCAAAATCAAATAGCATTTTCGAGGAAATTATATGATTTTATCCTCCAGTACGGTAAACTTATCTGATTTTCGAAAACGCGTTAAAAACAGGCTTGGCGCCTAACCCCAGGCTTTGGCGCCTGAAACCAGGTCTGGCGCTTGGCGCTAGTGTTGGTGCCTGGCGCCAGCTAGCCAAGGGTGGCGCCAGTTCTGTTTTCTGTGCGTCAGACTCTGTTTTGTTTAATTTATCTTTTTGGCTGATTTCTCTATAAATATCGTATTAAAAACTCCGTTTTCATTGACCAATTCTTACGAATATTCACTTATAATTAGTTTTCTGATTCTCTCATTCATTCATCAATTCTTTCTTTCTTAATTCTAACTTTGCTTTTCATACAAAATTCCGCATTCGCAAGATCTAGAAACACCAAGCCATATTCGAAGTTGCCTTCGCCCTAGACGTGAAAGGTTTTAATTTCTGAGGGTTTGGTCCCAAATCTCTCTTTCAATTATTTAATTTAATTGTTTGATTATTATTTTCCTTGAAGTTACTAACGTGTGTATTTTGTTATTGAAAAGAGGTACGAGGCATCAAAGTAAGTATTTTAATGGTTTTAATTGATGTTATGATGTAGAAATCATGTTTGTATTGTTATTATGATATTCCTAGTATCATGTCTAGGGTATTTTTAATATTAAATATGATTGTTATGATGCTTCCTATGTTCTTCCTAATATTTATTCATGTTAGTATCATGTTAGGTTAAAGATTTGATTTTTATGGCTTAGTGACATGGTAGGGTTTGTTATTAATTTTGTTAGTATCATGCCTAGGATCTTGCTATTTTTATTGTGCTTTAACATGATTATGAATATTATTATTGTTATTATGACGATTATTATTTTAATTATGATTTATGATTTATGATTGTCATGATTATTGTGATTATGATTATTATTTTTATAATTATTATTATTATAATTATATTGTCATGATTATAATTATTATTTTTTATTGATTATCATGTTGCTTGATATTTATTTATTGCTTGATCACCTTTTATGCATGTTTAAAGGGAATTTGGTACTTGTAATCACGCTTAATAAGATATTTAACAATCTTGTTTAGGGTTAATTGTGATTATAAATTCGAGTGATCGCCAATAATAGTTTTATTTGTGCATTAAATTCAACCAACATAGATAGACAAGTTTAGGGTTAATCCTATTGATTGCATGTTAATCAGAAAGCGCACATGAATACGATCATAATAAATTAGAGGCCTATTATTAGGGCAGGTTCAATCTCTTTTAGGTTGAATTTGTACCTTCATCCCCGAACCCTTATTTGGTTCTAAACCTTATGGAGTTGACGATCTCTTGGATCGTTAAGGGGTGTAACCTTCACCTCGTGAACGGTTTACAAGTTCCTAAAAACTTGTTGGCGACTCTTTTTCTCTATCTTCTTCCCTTTTGGACGCCACCGTACTTTAGTGTATGATCACAGTAGGGTTCAAGCTAGTGGGATTAAAGCTTTAAATTTCTATTTTGGCAAAACTGGAAAATTTTATCGAGCACAGAAAGCTGCTGAGGCATGTGGGAAGTAGCGTCAGGGGCCAGAGCTTGGCGCCAGCATTTTAGTCGTAGCGCTAGACTCCAGTATTGGCGCCAAGCGCTACAGTTGAAAGCTAGCGCCAGTCTCTGATTGCTGGCGCCAACCTCTCCCAATACCGAGCCAGAAATATGCGTTCTAATTTCGACCAGTTTTTCGTATTATTTGCTCGATCCTACTTCCGGATTGAATTTTTTCTCACTTTTCTGAAACCCATATGTGTTCTACATATGGACATAACCCTCTGGGAATTCATGCTCCATCTACCTGATTAAACGCTCCGTGCAACAAAGGGTACATCCGAGATGTTGAATTCACCAAACCATGGAAGCGAGTTTTTTCTAAAACTCTCGGTGTCCCATCCACTCGCGCCAACCCTTCACGGTTAGGCTTCCGCGCGGTGCATCTGGAAAATTAACCATGGACCCTCTTTGACTAAACCATATCCCGAACTTTAGAGAACTAGAGCCATGGTTAGGTTGCAAACTCATTGCATCATATTATGCCTACTTGACTAAGTGTGCATTATTGGTTGTGCATATATATTCTATGTTTCTCTTAACCGTTTGTTGGCTTGTGTTGAGACTAAATAAATTAATGACTTAAAGAACTTTGCCTAATTAATTAATTAATTAATTAATTAAAGTCAATGAAGTCTAATATTTTAATTGGAATTGACATAGTACGACTTTAGGCATACCCTAGTTGATTAATAACACCGAAAACAGTCCCAGACCGAAGCTCCAATATTGGCGCCAAGGTCTGAGCTGTAGCGCCACATTATGGAGTGTAGCGCCTGACGACATTTCTGTCGCCTGGCGCCAATCTCCACAGTGCGACGCCAGTTTTGTTGCTTGGCCGACAGTTCGGATTATTGGTCGAGTCATCACCTAGGGTCTAATTAATCAGTCTTCTGTTTAATTCGGTTAATTCTGCTGTCAATAATATTTAATTGAATCAATGATCGAGTTTATGCACTAAGTCCCATGGTCTTACACAAGATCCAAGCATGTCACTTACACTCAACACACACACCAATACACATACTTTGACCATGACTAAGAGAGTCTTGTGTGCACGTTTTTCCGTCATTTTTTAGGGGGGTAAGTCGGATATTAATCCTCCAATATAAAAATAATAATACTTAATTCCCGAAAAATATGTACATTATTTTTGCCAAAAATATGCACTCTTTTCTTTTTTTCTTTAAAATAAACCATAAAGTCAAAATGATTCGAGTCTAGTAATTAAAACGCAAAATGGTTTATTTACAGCGCGTGGTCAAGAAAGGAAGGACGATTAATCAAAGACATACTCTTCGTACAAGTCCAACTTTTCGACAATCCCATAGCTCGCAAGAGAAAAGCTAAGACTATAATGGCAACACAAGAAGAAGTCAATGATCTTAAGAACCAACTGGCTACTGTGACTGAGACCCTGAAGCTTCTCGCACTCAAGATTGATGATCCCGTGAAGCAACAACAGATGGACCTCATGCAAGAGAGTATAAGCAAGTTGTCTAGCGACTACAAGTTTCAAGAGCTTACATCACAAGGGGTCTCGGTGGACAAAGATCTTCTTCCGCAGAAGTTCAACGCCAACGACATCCCAAAATTCAGAGCAATTGACAACCCTTACTTTCATTTAAGAGCATTTGAAACAATAATGAGTATCAAGGGTATCGATAAGAAGGTCTTCCCTTCTCTGTTCTCACTATCTCTCGAGACCGTTTGCCAACAATGGTTCTTTTCTCTCGAGAAAGAAAAGACCTCTACCTGGGAGTCTATAGGAAACGCTTTCGTAGATAGGTACAAGTGCAACATTCAAGTCGAGACTGACCATAGAGAACTTGAAATCCTCAAGCAGAAAGAGAATGAAGGCTTCACCTCTTTCTTTAACAAATGGAGAGAAACATCGGCTAAAATGATTGAGGTGCCAAGTGAAAAAGAGTCTGTGAGAATGTTCATAAAAAATCTTCAAGAAAAATATTCCAAGCATCTCAAGTATCAAAATAATCTCCATACCTTCAAGGTCGTTTATGACATTGGGATCAATATTGAAGATGACTTGGCTAAGTCAAAAGCTGCCAACAATAACTCCAACAGTGGCTGGAAAGGAAAGAAGAATGACAATCCTTCTTCTTCAAAAACCGCCCACTCAAATAATGTTAGCACCTTTAATTTAGGAGAAGTTCTTGCCATGAACAACCAAGGACAAAAGAAACCATTTAGGAGGAACTTCACTCCTATTGGCATGAGTTATGACACCGCATTTGATCGATTAAATGCAAAAGGTCTTATAACTCCTATTGGACCATTTGGGGACCCACCAGTTGAGATGAGGTCGGTTAACTGGAACCCCAATGCACACTGAAAGTATCACAAAGTTAGGGGCCATCTTACTGAAAACTGTTGGAAGCTTAAGGAAGCTATCCAAGACCTAATCGACAATAACAAACAGCCATTGCCCCCTGCCAGTAAGAAGCCAAGTATTAACAATGCACCTCTAGCTCATACCTTAGCTATCTCCGATGAGGAAAACGAGGTTGACCCCTCCTCTCTCATTAAACCTTTAAAAGAGATCAGTGCCATAAAAAAAGAAGAGGAGATCTTTTTCGACGTCAAAGATAGCCTTCCAGAAATGGCAAATAAGGAAGATATACAATTGCTCACACTGTCCATGAAGGAGGTATCATAACTACTACGTGAAGCTCCAAAGGTTATGAACGAACTCCATTAGAAATATGATGAGCTTCCACTTCCGAAAGATGAACCTAAAAGAGAATCCACACTAGTGAGAACGACTTATGAGGAAAAATATTTTCCCTTACAAGTCACTGAGAAACCCAAGAAGAGCAATAGAATCTACACTCCAATCGGGATCCCATATGCACAAATGTTCGAAATGCTCTCCGAGAGTGGCGAGATCAAACCTCTCGAACCGAGACCATTCGAATCATTGAAAAGGACAGATAGATACTACTGTCAGTATTATCAATCAGGGGGTCACACTATAGAAAACTGTTTCAAATTCAAGGATTTGGTACAAAAAATGATTGATGAAAAGAAACTAGTCCAAGTTCAACAAGAAGAGGATACAACCATTAATGGAGTTTGGGACAGTGATGAAGAAGATGTCTATCTAAAGGACATAGTAGGACCTTCACCTTCTGTGTCATACACCACAGATGACATTTGGGCTGAAGAAGATTCATCGATAGATGTCCTCACAAGATCTGGGAGAATGCAACCTCCCGTTTCAACACAACCTATGCCAACCATACACCAAGTTCCCATACCTGTCATCGAAGACAATGACATTGTTAAACAGTTTAAGAAGATAAAAGTGGAGATGAATGTGTGGAAACTTCTAGCAACATCTCGAGAGCACAGGTTGGCTGTAATGAATGCCTTGGATAAAATCGGGATAGATTCTGACACTACTCCTGAGGGACTAGCTAACTTCCTCACAAGTGACCTTCCTAGTCCGATTAATTTGATCACCTTCTCTGACAAAGATTAACCCCCAGAAGGTGACAAACATTACAAGGCACTAAACCTCACGGTAGTCTGCAAAAGGATGAATGTTCCTATGACTCTTGTAGACAATGGATCGGCTATCAATGTCTGTCCACTTAGAACTGCGAGGATGCTCGGCATAAGGGATGAAGACTTAACTCCGTCCACACAAGGAATAAGAGGCTACGATTTCGTCAAGCTCTTGGCAAGATTACCCTAAATGTAACGGCAGGAGCGATAGAACATCCTACTACTTTCCAAGTAGTAGACATCAAAGCTTCATTCAACTTATTGTTGGGACACCCTTGGCTTCATGATCTAAAGGCCGTTCCTTCATCTCTCCACCAACAAGTAAAAGCTATAGTTGGGGGGATTCCAATCACTATAGATGCTTTGCCAATGAGAATCAAATCTATAGAAAATCCAATTATTAACGTGGAACACGACGAGGATGATGAAGACCTATGGGGCTTTAACGAAGAAGTCTCCTTAATCCAGGAGGATGAAAGGACCCCTCTTTTCCATGACCCCCATTCAAACATGATTGTCAACGCCATGCTGAAGAAACAAGGACACTTTCCTGGGATGACTTTAGGAAAGAAGAAAGGAATGGCAAAACCGCTGCAATCACCTGGCCTCCCTAAGTTAAATACTTTCGGACTGGGTTTCAAACCGACTCGGAAAGATCTCAAGCGAGCCCAGGAAAAGTCGAAAGCACGTAGGGACGCTCGCATTCAAAAGAAAGCAATTCCAATGGATCGGTACCCCTTACGCTTAACGGTCAGTTCATAAAAGAAGGAGAGGACTATCCATGTCATGAATTTCCCAAGACATTTGTTTTAAACGACATAAGACAACCGGAATTCGAGATTTTCTTGGATTGCTACTTCACTGATGAAATCCCAACTCCCGTCCATAAGGAGAAAGCACCCCCATGCTTTGAATTTAACGTCATGGGATTATTGTTTGGGCGAGAAAAGAATGATCCAACTTATGAAGAAGATAACTCCTCGCTCATTCAAACAGTCCTACAAAGTGAAAGCTTCGATCCCTCGAAGCTAATTACTCCAGCTGAATTATCATTACAAGGGTGGCGCAAGACTATCAAAGTGACTACTCTAAGCGGAAGGAAGATATCAATCACGACAGGACAGGGACCAATGTTTGAGGAGTCGTTTGAGTCAGAGTCCGAGTAAGAGTCTTTCCCTCTAGAGTCTTCTAAGTCTTTAGTAGTAACACCTCCCCCTCTATTTTCTTCCCTAGGATAGTTAGTGATCCAGTCCCTGAGGACATATCACTCTTTGATGTAATGATCTCAGAGTATAATAATATTTCTCATTCTCCTTACTTCTTGTGTTCTTCTCTAACCCAAGATGACGAGCATTGCTTAGCTAACGATGAAAAAGACAAAGAAATTATTAAAGCAATGGAAACACTCGAAAAGAAAACACCGGTAATTGAAGAAACTAAAACAGTTGACATCTCGAATGATTCAACTCATAAAAGAGAAGTTAAAATCGGATTAACATTGAGTAAACAAGAAATAATCGATTTAATTAAATTACTTAAGGAATTTATTGATGTATTTTCTTGGTCATATGAAGATATGCCAGACATTAATAGAGAAATAGCTCAACACACTATACCACTAATTCCAGGAATGAAACCTGTAAAACAAAAGTTACTTCGAATGAAACCCAACGTAGCACTTAAAATAAAAGAAGAAGTTCAAAAACAAATAACTGCAGGTTTCATCAAGGTATCCAAATACCCCGAATGGGTAGCCAACGTCGTCCCAGTTCCAAAGAAAGACGGAAGGGTAAGAATGTGTGTCGACTATCGAGATCTAAATAAGGCAAGTCCAAAGGACGACTTCCCTTTGCCACACATCGATATTCTGGTAGATAACACGGCAAATCACGCACTTCTCTCGTTCATGGATGGGTACGCAGGTTACAACCAGATTCTCATGGCAGAAGAAGACATGGAGAAAACAACCTTTATAACACCATGGGGCACTTACTGCTACACGGTAATGCCATTTGGGTTAAAAAACGCGGGTGCTGCTACTTACCAACGTGCAACAATTGCCTTACTCCATGACATGATGCACAAGGAAGTCGAGGTATATGTCGACGACATGATTGTAAAATCAAAAGACCGTCCAGGCCATCAAGTAGCCTTAAGGAAATTTTTCGAAAGGCTAAGAAAATATAACATGAGGTTGAATCCATCAAAATGTGCTTTTGGAGTCACCTCAGGCAAGCTCTTGGGTTACGTCATAAGCTCTAGAGGAATAGAGGTAGACCCAACCAAGATCAAAGCAATCATGTCCATGCCACTGCCCATGACTGAGAAGAAAATTCGAGGATTTATTGGCCAGTTGCAATACATAAGTAGGTTCATATCAAAACTGACGACGATATGTAAACCAATCTTCAAGAAGCTTAAAAAGAATGTACCAGTAATATGGGATGACGAGTGTCAAAAAGCCTTTGAAAAGATCAAAGCCTATCTCGCAAATCCTCCCGTATTAGCACCAGCACTTCCTGGAATACCTCTTAGGTTATACTTGACGGTTACCAAAGAGACAATGGGAGCTATGCTAGCACAAGAAGTAGAAGGCAAAGAGAACGCAATCTACTACTTAAGCAAAAAGATGCTCGAATACGAAACACGCTATACACCGCTTGAGAAATTGTGCCTCACCTTGGTGTTGGCCACAACTAAGTTAAGACATTACATGTTGGTGCATACCGTTTTCGTAGTCTCCCGATTAGATCCACTCAAGTATCTATTCGAGAAATCTACACTCAATGGACGCATTTCAAGATGGATAGTCAATCTAGCCCAGCTTGATGTGAGGTTTATGCCACAAAAAGCTATTAAAGGATCCGTGGTGTCAGACTTTCTAGCAGATTTTCCGATAGAAGACTCGACGCCAATACAAGACAATGAATTTCCAGATGAAGACCTAATGGTCACTGAAGATGATACTTGGACCTTGTATTTCGACGGAGCCTCAAACCTAAAGGGATGTGGCGTCGGAGTACTACTAGTATCACCTAAAGAAGAGCACGTTCCAATCTCAATAAAGCTCGATTTCGACGTTACCAACAATGCTGCTGAATATGAAGCATGCGTGGTAGGCCTTGAAACAGCTTTGGCATTGGGAGTAAAGAAGCTAAGAATATTCGGAGACTCTTCTTTGATCATCAATCAGATATCTAAGAGGTGGAAAGTAAGGAGCGAAAGCCTAGCCCCTTACCAAACTTATCTGGAAACTCTTACCGATCAGTTAGAGAAGGTAGAATACACATATCTACCTAGAGAAGAAAACCAATTTGCTGATGCCTTGGCAAAATTAGCCTCAATGGTTAGGATTCCCACGGAAATCGAGCAAATGCCTCTAATTATCAAAAAAAGGCACAAACCAGCATACATCCAGGCCATAGAAGACGACGAAGTAGTCCAAGGCAAAGAAGAAGAAGAAGAACCATGGTACACCGACATACTCAATTATGTCACTAATAGAGAATACCCTCCTCATGCTGACAAAAGAGCAAAGCGAGCATTAAGACTTTTGGCTTCTCAATATGTACTCATAGACAACGAGATACATAAAAGGGTACCTAAAGGTCGAGCTCTCCTATGCGTAGGAAATAAGGATGCACAAAGAGCAATGCGAATAGTCCACGAAGGAATCCGTGGGACATATAAATGGCAAAATGTTAGTCCAGAATATAATGCGAGAAGGATATTATTGGACTAAAATGAATAAGGATTTTCATCAATACGTAAAAAGATGCTCTAAGCGCCAAATTTATGCCAATTTGCAACATGTCCCTCCCTCTTTGCTCTACACCTACACATCGCCATGGCCATTCTCTACATGGGGAATTGACATCATTGGCAAAATCACTCCACAAGGAACCAGAGGCCACGAATTTATCCTAGTAGCAATCGATTACTTTACAAAGTGGGTCGAAGCGCAATCATACGCTAAACTCACTGCAAAACATGTAGCACTCTTTATCGAAAGAAATATTATTTGTCGATATGAAGTCCCACATGAAATGATAAGTGACAATGGAACTCACTTTCAAGCCGAATGTGAAGAATTGCTACAAAAATATGGCATTCAACATCATCATTTTTCCCCTTATAGACCTCAAGCAAACGGAGCAGTCGAGGCAACTAATAAAAATTTAAAGACTATCATCGAGAAAATGACGGAAAATTATAAGGATTGGCCTGACAAGATTCACTTCGCATTGTGGGGTTATCGCACGTCAATCCGAACATCAACAGGAAATACGCCATTTTCCTTGGTTTATGGAATGGATGTCGTACAACCTGTCGAACTAGAAATACCATCTCTATGTATTGCGTTAGAGAGTAAACTCGATGAAGTCGAATGGACTAGGGCAAGACATGAAGAATTGATTCTACTCGATGAGAAACGACTAGAGGCACTACATCACACTCAGTGTTACCAGACTCGTATGGCTAGGCATTTTAATAAGAAGGTCAAGACAAGAAATATCAAAGTAGGAGACTTGGTATTAAAAGCACTAAGGAAAAATGTTTTAGACCCAAGGGGTAAATTTAGACCTAATTGGTCTGGACCCTACATTGTCAAAACAATCATGTCAGGAGGTGCAGCAAAACTAACTGATATGGATGGCAATGAATTCTCAAACATGACAAATCTTGACCAACTTAAGAAATACTACCCATGATTACTTGAGTAGGATACTTAAGAGAGCTACGTTCGGCCTGATTCCTTAAGAGAGGATACGTAGGAAACCCTTTACGGGTGCGACCACTTTATTTTTCGACATCTCCGCGTTCCAGAATTAAATAAAAATTTAACAGAAAATCGGCGAATCATCAGTGTCGAAAAGAAGAGCTTGACGCCAGCCAGAAGCCATTAGCGCCGGCCGATAGAATTGGCGCCTGGCGCCAGAATTCAATGGCAGGCACCAAATGCCAATAACTGGCGCCAATTCAGAAATAAACTATGGGCGAATTTCGGTGTTTTTCGGAAAATTTTCGACTTCCGTACTCGAAGAATTTCTGGAAAATTAATTTTTTTCGATTTCCATTGCTTTAATAAAATAAATTTAAAGTAAACAATTTGATTTAAAGCTCAAATTTCATTAATAAAATAAAATTACATTATTGATGGAATTTAAATAAAGCTGAAATAAATTAACTTTAAATAAAAATAATAATAATCTAAGTCTAATAAATCTAAAGCTAAGCAATGCTCTTAATCTTTCTTTTCCTTTCTAGCTCTTTTCCAATTTTTGTCTGCTTCCTCCTCCTCATCCATAACTTTAGCTAGTAGGCATCCTTTAGAGGACCTACATTCAATTTTAGAGTAGATGGTCTCCCCTTCAGCTAACACTCCATGCTTCTTTTCCACCCAAGCCTTTTTATCTGTGGTATTAGCTTTCCTTTTCCCTTTATCTTTGGTAGCACCCTTCTTCCTAGGCATTGCAGGTGTTTTAAATTCAATTCTTGCACCTAAGCGTTCCTTGGCGGGAGTCACCCTGTCACCTAGACGATTCTTCACATCGGTTCTACCCTGATCAATCAAAGATTTTTTCAGCAACCACTTCACTACATCATTGGGCAAAGAAGGAGGAACCTTTTGGGTAATCACTTCCCATAAAGGTCTAGCGCTCCAGTAAGCGTCAACTCTATCTACTTCTTGTGATATAGGGTACTCATAGGGAGGACGAAGATCCCCGGAAGGAATATTTTGAAGCAAGCCGTATTGTCTTTTCACCCTGCAGGGATAATAATAAGTCACACGAGACAAGCTTGGAAGACTGCAGAAAGATAGCAATATCACGTGATTCAAAGACTTTTTTCCATCCATGGCGCCCAATTTTAGGGATGCGCTTCTTCCTTCTCACGAAGCAATTGGGAGTATACTTTTCAATATCGTCCGGAGGGCTAATTAATCCTAGCCTCTCCATTAGCCACATCTGTGAAAAAATTGCAATGCAAATAAATTATTATTACAATACAAAATATATTTTTTGATTTCTGTAATTAAAAATATTATTTTTCTACCTGTAATAAAATTGGAGAGCCGCGAAAAGGCGCTTTTGGGTCCCTTTTCAATTCATCCAGACTAATCACAGTCTCTCCAACTATCAATGGCATTGGATTTCTCCCTGATTCAATTTGTTCTAAAACAGTGGTTATAATTGATTGACCCTCATTATTTTTACCACTACTAAGAAAAAAATGATTAAGCATGCAAAACAAGAACGCCCTTCTTCTATATATATGAAAAGATTCAGAAAGAGGTTTATCAAAATAATGGCGTGCAAATTCTTTCAAATTAACTATGTTGCCATCTACTATTTTTGATAAATCCCTTTCTTGCAAATTAAAGAAGCGCTCAAAATCCTTATAATAATATGCATCTACTCTAGGGATTGCTACAAGGTCTATCGCAGGGAAGCCTAAAATAGCACCAAATTCCTCTGGCAAAGGGCTAATCTCATCATACCCTATTCTGAAGCAATGAGTGTCAATATTCCAAAATTCTAGAGCGGTATGTATGAAATCTAAGTCAAGATCTACCCCTTTGATGCCATAAATTCCCCCCAAGTGAAATAAATCTAATTCTTTTCTCTCCCTAGAATTAAGAGATCGACACCATTCATGAGTGTATTGGGTGAAGGTTTTGGTGACTAAAGACATGATTATTGTTTTTCTAAAGAAAAGAATTATTTTTATTCGCTAGAATTATGAGAAGAATCGGCTGGGCAGGGGGATATTTATACACAAATTGCGAAGAATTTTAATCAGAATGAAATACGGAATCAGCGTCAATTGGCGTTAAAACCCCGTGATTGGCGCCAACCGCCAGCGCTTGGCGCCACACGCCAAGTGTAGCGCCTAGCGCCACGCGCCATAGTGTGGCGCCAAGTTGCCAGGACTGCCGCGCGTGCTCAAATTGCGTTTTTATCCTTTTTCTTAATTAATTAAATATAACTACTATTTTTAATTATTATTTTTCTTTTTGGACTTTATTTTAAATTCCAAACACCCGACATTTTATTCGTTTTTTTTCCTTTTTTATTTTCTCTTTTTGGGGGAGAGAGTCGGATACCCTCCATAAATAATAAAAATAACGGGATTTTTTGCGCAAAATTGTTTGTCACACTTTTCTTACACACACTAACATACACATAATAACAACAGTAAATAAATTCATAATAGCATAAATATACAAAATGTGTCTATAAATAATGAATCTAAGGCAAAGTTCTATAAAAAAAGTCAAAATAAAATATACACAGGAACAAACTACGGCGCTGGAGGACGTAGGCCCATCATATCATAAAATTGCGCCGTACGAGGAGTCACCTCTCCACCAGCTCCATCTCCTGCTCCAGCCTCCGTAGGAGGAGGAAGACTCAATATAGGACCACTCTACCCAAGATCAACCTGAGGCTGAGGCCGCGGAGGCTGCTGCGATGACAAGCCTACCTCGTACATCCCACCACCTCTGATAGCCGAGGTAGCCTCTCCTACCGGTGCAGCATGAGCACCCTCAGAAGAAGATCCCGAGCCCTCAGCAACGTCGGCATGGGCAGCCTCGGAGCGACCACCTCTACCCCCTGACGAAGTACGACGACGTCTCGAGCAGGACCTCGCATATCCCTCCGCCCCTCAGGTCTCGCGCGGGTGTGAGAAGCGATAGGCTGGCCCTGCAACAAGAATTAAATCAGAAATAGGGAAAAATTGAAACAGTAATGCAAGGAAATATATAAAGAAAGACTACCTCTCGGGTGACGTCATCCCGACGACAAGTGGCCGCGTTCCTCATCCGGACGAGCTGGCTCCGGAAGGCATCTATGCATCGTGCCATCGCCGAAACCACCTCACGTGAAAACTGTCAGAAAAAATAAGTCAGTAAACATGCGTGATATATGGACAAAAACAAAAATTGTGAACAACTAGGCTTACTCGAGTCTGGTGGCGAGGAATTGACCGCTCTACGAAGCGCTCACCCTCAGGAGCTGGAGAAATCATCTCCTCAATCGGCCCGTACATCCCCTGATAGTGGATGGACATACGAGGTGGCTCGAACTCAGTAGCACCATCCTGATAAGACAAAAAGATCAGTAAAACATTACTTGGGGGCTACTTAGTGGAAAGTAAAGAACTGAAATTCTTACCCTCACATCCTCAGCTGGTACGGGGGCTGGAGCTAACAAAGGTAATAGCTCCTCAGCATAACACCGCCCGAGGATCACACAGGACCGCCAAGGGGTAACAGTTCCCTCATACATGCTCGACAACCGCGCCTCGTCGAACATATGACGTGGTGGAGCAGTAGGAACGACGAAGACATCAGAGGAATGTTGTCTAGCAACCCTCTCTCCTAAGTACGCGACCGCTCCATAAGTCCCCAAGAAATAGCGACGCTCAGCAGAATACTGTGCGACTAGTCCAAGGACTGTCCAACCGCCCCACGGCCGGTACACCACCTCAGGTCCCTACAACGAACATCAATTAGGAGAAGGTATACTTAAAGCACCGCGAAAAAGCAAAATAAACAATAAAAGTCCTATCGAGATGATCCAGTTCCGGACATGTGCAGTAGACATATCCACATGATGGCCGCCCCAAGAGGCGCTCACTAAAAATCCCCGCGGCGATGGTCCCGCCGGCGCAGCAGAAGGAAAGTACTCGTAGAACCAGATCTACAAAGAGCTAAGAGTGTGAGTAAATGCTAAACTAATATGTAGAGCTAAACCTTATAGGGAATGATGTTTACCTCTACGACCTTCCAAAAGGGAGACAAAGCAACGTTCGTCCCAAAGGACCGGTGTCCACACGAGTCTCTCAGCGCACGAACAAAGTCAGCATAGGCCAAGCTGGCCCAGTAATAAGTCCCGATCCGATGGAGATCACGGACAACAGGAAGATAGTAAAGCAATTCCCTACTACCCTTGTCAGGGGAGAATGTCCCTAACAACAACATTAGCACAAAGATGCGCACCTGCTGCTCTCGGGTGGCCGCATCGTCATCAAGAGCCGCTGCCAGCGTCGAGCGGCGAATTCCTCTAGCACTAAACTGAGTCGTCTCGACTTCAGCTCGGGCCCGAATAGCGATCAGCCCCAACAGCTCCTTGACCTCCGAAGAGAAGACGTCGATTCAACTATCAAACGGCAGTGGCACAGAAGTAAACTCCAGTCCTGTGATGAGACTGAAGTCCGTAGGGGTGACCATCATCTCGCCCCAAGGGAAATGGAAGGTGTTGGTGGTGTCCTAGAAGAACTCCACCAAAGCATGCACTACATGGTGACCCCCGTTGGAGGTAATCATAGCCTTAGAGGTCTCGAATAGAGTAGCTAGTCCGCAAGATTCCCATAGGAGCCTCGTCTCAAGATCCCTGGCGATGTACATCCTGTACAAATCGCCTAAACCATCACAGCCAGAGCCATGATGCCGTGTCCTCTCGGGCGCGATGCCTTGTCTCACCCTCTCAAAAATGTGGTGGATAGGGGCGAAGAACAGGGTCCGCTTATCCCACTCCGGAAGCCGACCAAGCGAAGTGGAAGGCGTGATGTCGTCCTCTACGGGCTCATGCTCCCGTCTAGTATTTCGGGACCGTGAACCCGAGCCTCACTGTCTATCCATGCTACATTGTGAAAAGTTATCATAAATTTAGGTTCT
This sequence comes from Chenopodium quinoa, assembly GCF_001683475.1. Taxonomy (NCBI): domain Eukaryota; kingdom Viridiplantae; phylum Streptophyta; class Magnoliopsida; order Caryophyllales; family Amaranthaceae; genus Chenopodium; species Chenopodium quinoa. The sequence continues at coordinate 1,516,383 of NW_018744821.1, read as the reverse complement.
ATAGTATCTAAGGTTCGCCTAGCCGCATGATGCTATGTTCGAAAAAAAAACAGAGTACGTAGTACTAAAACAGAGCACAAATTTAAATTGAGTATAACAACATTTTTCAAGAAATCAAACAATTTCTTGCAACACTATAGTGATTATTGTGACAAATTGGACAAGAATTGCTAGCAAAAATATCAAGAACGAGTCACATTGTTCTTCACGATCTTAAGAGGTCCAACAATGGCAAATTGCTCATTTCTTCACCAAATTGAGTCGAACAAGTCTCAAATTACTCCTAAGGCAATATATAAACATAATCAAGCAATTTCGCGGCATAAAACTTGACAAACAAAGCAAATTGAGCATTATAAGTTTCGAATTTTCATGAAATTCGTGAATGAATATGCCAAAAATCCATAAAAACTAATGTGAGTTTGAAGAAAACTTACATAGATTGGGAAAATAGATGAAAAGAGCTTTGATTTGCAACAAATTTGAGCGAATTCGGTTGAGAAATGAGCAAGCACCGAGCAATTGAAGTTTTCGGACTTTCTTTCGAGCAAAATCGCGACGAGCAGCAGCAAAATGAAGGGGAAAGGGGTATTTAAGGAAATCCCTGTGCTGGCGCCAAGCCCTGTGCATTGGCGTCACAAATTTGGCTTGGCGCCAGGCTCCAATGTCAGCGCCTGGCGCTAATGCTAATAAGGTGGCGCTGATGGTTTTTTAGCGGTGCCAAAGCACCCAGCCACCTGATGATGATGTGCTAGACTTCTGCAACATATTTTTGTGTTCCTTGGTACGCCAGTTAGCCCCTCTAAGCAATTTGACATAATTTAGTAATCGGTTTGATTACGTAAAGTGATCGACCTGATGAAAGATCGTCTCACTTAGCTTAAAGCGCCTAAGCATTGGCTCATTAACAAAGAGCACCGACATATAGGTTCAAGAGCAAAGAGCACCGACATATAGGTTCAAGAACAAAGAGCACCGACATATAGGTTCAATAGCAAAGAGCACCGACATACAGGTTCAAAGCAATAGAAGCGCCGACGTACAGGCATAGCGGGAGCAAAGTTCAGGCGAACTTTTAAAGATCGACAGATGTGGATCTTCGGTAATTTCCTTTCAAAAATTATCGCATCAAATGAGGATGACTTCAAGAGAAGATATCTTTGACAGCGTTCCCTAGCTTGCGGAGAGTTGTCACAAACAAGTGAAGGTAATTTCGGGCGAAGTTGTCTTCGATCATATTCCCTTAGGCATGGAAGATGGTAATAATGCGGAAGGAGATTGTTTCAAGAGAAATAATCTTTGATGGTGTTCCCTAGGATGTGGAATATTGTCAATGCGGAGAAGGATCGTTTTAGGCGAAGCAATCTTCCAAAATTGGAAGCAGTTATAGGCGTAGCGGTTTTCAAACGGGATGGCATTCTCTAGCTTGCAGGAGGTCATCAAAACAATTGGTTACTTTCAGAGACGTGTGCTCGACGGTGCAAGATACGCGTTTCTTGACTCTTTTATCTGTTTAACTAACGCTAGTTTGCAGGTTTTGGCGTTACAAGAGTGATATAGGATCGCAGAACGTTCTGAATCATTCTCCGTCTCTATCAATACTTTGGCTTTCGTTTTATGAAACTTGCGTTTCTCCAGACTCAATCAAAGTGGGGGCTTCTGTAGACACCCATTTTTGTCTCCCTAAAACCAAACCCAATGATGAGTACCTTTCACGTCGAATCATAATCAAATGAAGTGAAAGTGTGGAAAGTCTAGTGTTGCGGAAAGTTTTATTTTCTTTTCTATTCTCTCTGTTTTTTGAAAACTTATTTTAAGAAAACAGTCAATCCAGTTTGGTAGATCATGATATGGGTCCAATAATAGTATAGTTGGATGGGGCTTGCAAAGACCTTTCCAACGATATATTATAAGCCCAATTCCGATGAATATTGAGGAAGTTATGGCCAATTTACTAAACTGGGCTCGGTTTGAGCTTTATACACGGCCCAATGATCTAGGGGAGGGCCTAATATGATTTATCATTCCTAATTCAATTAGGAATGGTTTTAGTCTTCTAGAATCTTCTAGAAGGTTCTTTTAATTCCTAATTCAATTAGCATTGATAATTTGACTTTTGTTGACTTTTCAGAGTTTTAATAAAAATCAAATAGCATTTTCGAGGAAATTATATGATTTTATCCTCTAGTACGGTAAACTTATCTGATTTTCGAAAACGCGTTAAAAACAGGCTTGGCGCCTAACCCCAGGCTTTGGCGCCTGAAACCAGGTCTGGCGCCTGGCGTTAGCCATTGGCGCCTGGCGCTAGTGTTAGTGCTTGGCGCTAGTGTTAGTGCTTGGCGCCAGCTCAGTTTTCTGTGCGTCAGACTCTGTTTTGTTTAATTTATCTTTTTGGCTGATTTCTCTATAAATATCGTATTTAAAACTCCGTTTTCATTGACCAATTCTTACTAATATTCACTTACAATTAGCTTTCTGATTCTCTCATTCATTCATTAATTCTTTCTTTCTTAATTCTAACTTTTCTTTTCATACAAAATTCCGCATTCGCAAGATCTAGAAACACCTAGCCATATTCAAAATTGCCTTCGCCCTAGACGTGAAAGGTTTTAATTTCTGAGGGTTTGGTCCCAAATCTCTCTTTCAATTATTTAATTTAATTGTTTGATTATAATTTTCCTTGAAGTTACTAACGTGTGTATTTTTTTATTAGAAAGAGGTACGAGGCATCAAAGTAAGTATTTTAATGGTTTTAATTGATGTTATGATGTAGAAATCATGTTTGTATTGTTATTATGATATTACTAGTATCATGTCTAGGGTATTTTTAATATTAAAAATGATTGTTGTGATGCTTCCTATGTTCTTCCTAATATTTATTCATGTTAGTATCATGTTAGGTTAAAGATTTGATTTTTATTGCTTAGTGACATGCTAGGGTTTGTTATTAATCTTGTTAGTATCATGCCTAGGATCTTGCTATTTTTATTGTGCTTTAACATGATTATGAATATTATTATTGTTATTATGACGATTATTATTTTAATTATGATTTATGATTTTCATGATTATTGTGATTATGATTATTATTTTTATGATTATTATTATTATAATTTTATTGTCATGATTATAATTATTATTTTTTATTGATTATCATGTTGCTTGATCACCTTTTATGCATGTTTAAAGGGAATTTGGTACTTGTAATCACGCTTAATAAGATATTTAACAATCTTGTTTAGGGTTAATTGTGATTATAAATTCGAGTGATCGCCAATAATAGATTTATTTGTGCATTAAATTCAACCAACATAGATAGACAGGTTTAGGGTTAATCTTATTGATTGCATGTTAATTAGAAAGCGCACATGAATACGATCAGAATAAAGTAGAGGCCTATTATTAGGGCAGGTTCAATCTCTTTTAGGTTGAATTTGTACCTTCATTCCCGAACCCTTATTTGGTTCTAGACCTTATGGAGTTGACGATCTCTTGGATCGTTAAGGGGTGTAACCTTCACCCCGTGAACGGTTTACAAGTTCCTAAAAAACTTGTTGGCGACTCTTTTTCTCTATCTTCTTCCCTTTTGGACGCCACCGTACTTTAGTGTATGATCACAGTGGGGTTTAAGCTAGTGGGATTAAAGCTTGAAATTTATTCCCTACAGAAAGCATTTCAACGAACGTCATCCGGTGGATTCCTTCAAGAATAGGAAGCTACCAAACTCATTTGTCACCGATACACTAGTGTTAGATACGCATTATATCCCTTTACTCTTTTATCTGTAGAACTTACATTTTTCTGCAGGTATCGGCGTATACAGAATGATTTAGGATCGCAGAATGTCTTAAATCATTCTCTGTCCCTATCGACTACTTTGACTATCGTTTTCGAAACTGACGTTTCTACAAACTCAGTCAAAGTGGGGGCTTCTGTAGACACCTAAAAATGTCTCCCCAAAACCAAGCCCAATGATGAACAACCTTTCACCGCATTATTGGTCGGGTTGAGTATTTAATTTTTGGAGTGTTTAAATCCATATTTCCATTTCATAAACCAACCCAAATCCTATCCCATTTCCCCAAACCATAACTTATTTTACTCTTTTCGTGCCTTTAAACCCAAAATAATTCATTTCGTGTCCTTTAAAATCATTCATTTCGTGTCCTTTTAATAAAAACGTTTGATACAGTTTATTTTGGTCCATAATCTGGGTCCAATGATTGAATATTTGAATGGGGTTTGAAAAGAGCTTTCCAACGATATATTATAAGCCCAAATCCAAGTTGTAACGAATAATTTATGGCCAAAATATTAAACTGAGCCCAAACCGAACCTAAGCCCACCTTACCTACGACCCAATGATCATGTGGAGGGTCCAAATTATTTAATCCCATTCCTAAACCAATTAGGATTCATTGAAAGCTTATATAAGTTTCTAAAGGATCCTAATTACTCTTTTTGAAAAGATAAGATTAAATAGTTTGAAATTGAATAAAACTCTTTTTTTTTAAAGTCCTAATTCTATTCGAATTGAAAGACGTTCAAAGATAGACAGATATTATTTTCGCGCCTCATAGTTTTTATCCAAATTTTATAAAGTTGGATAGCCCTTGAAATTATCTTTCCAATGATATATTATAATATCAATTACGAGCTATAACGAAAAAGATATGAATTAAATTAAAAAACTCTATCCAAAACTGACACCGTCCCACTATTTCGGCCATATCTTTTATTCTACAAAATAGTCTAATCGTATTCCAATTGGGTTTGAAAGTAGACTTCAAGATCTTTCCAACGATATCTTATTCATCTTATTCCGATTTCTGGATCAAAAGATATGATAAAAACAAATACCGCAAAAACTGCTGTCTATCGAGTTTTATTCCGATTTAATTCGGATCTTATTTTAATTCTTTGACCCTTCTTATTTTTTCTCTATAAATAGAGGTCATATCACCCCTTTTCCAATGATCAACAAGCAAATCCTTCTCTCTTTCTCTCTTTTACACCAAAAATCATTCTCTTCTCTCTCTCCCATATTCTAAGCCTTAAACCTATATTCCTAATTACTCCATTCTTCCCTTAAGCACTCCAATGAGTCTATACTTAACCCGAGGTTCCGTCCTTAAACCAAGGCGTGAAAGGTACACATAAATGAGGGTTTGGACCAAATCAAATCAAATCTATTTATTTAATTTAATTGTTTCAATTTGATTTATATTTTTATTGAAGTTACTAACGGTTTATTCATGATGTAGCAATTCAAGGAAACGCGGAAAGTGAGTAATTAATCACTTAATTACTCTTATTTTTATTCTTATTTCTAGTATCATGATTAGGGTTATTATTATTATTTGATTTGACTAACAATTTATTGTTAAATTGCTTCCAATATTAATGTTTATTCTATTATATTTTTTATGATCACCATATTTCATGTTAAAGGGAATATGTAATTAAAAATCACGCCTAATAAGATAATTTGGACAACCAGTTTAGGATCTTTTTTAATCTTGTTGTTTAATCAAGTGATCACAATATTTTAGAATTATATGTTGCATTAATATTAAACCAATTTATCCTAATAATAGTTTGGAGCAAATTGAATATTTTGTTTGTATGCCTTTGAGATCGCAGAAATCATTTTTCACTATAAGAATCGAGTAGAGGCCAATACGGGCGAATGTGACTCCATGACTCACTTCATACCATCATCCCCGATCCTCGTTTTGTGGTTCCGAACCATATGGAGTTAGTAATCTCATGGATTATGAATGGGGTATAACCTTCACGGGTCAATCGTTGTTGTCTATCGTTGTCCCTTTATCGTGGTTGCCTTTTATGATCCGTGAACGGTTTACAAGTTCCTTAAAAACTTGTTGGCGGCTCCCTACTTTCCTTATCCCTAATCTTTGTCCCTAATTGTATATGCCAATTCTCACTTCCTAAGAGTTCCAAGCATATTCACCACATGCTTTTAACGTAGGCGCACTTCGAGCGACGCCTACAGTTATATTATAATAATGTACAGCATGATATGTTAGTTTACTTTGGTTTAGTATGTATAATGTATGGTAGTTTAGTTTAATTTATTATAATTTAATAAAGTATGTTAGTTTAGTTTAGTTTAATATAATGTATGTTAGTTAATTGAGTTAAATATATTTGTTTTATATAATGTTTAATGTAATGATTAATAATTATTTATATCAATTTAATTATTAACACTGATTAATCATATATGATTGTTTACATCAATTTAATTATTAACACTAATTGTATATATATGATTGTTTATATCAATTTAATTATTGTTATGATATATTTGTTTTAATGAGTGTTATTTACTATATAATGGTTGTGTTATTTTCATTTGCATAATCATTTGCCTAGATATCCGTTCAAGGCATACTCATTAGGAGTATGTCTTGAATAGTCCCCGATTGGGACTGTCCTTGGACGTTTATTCTCACTTAGGTTGGGAATATCCTGCCTTGTCATTTCTCTACAATGTTCTATGGGTACATATGACGAGTTATCTGTTTGGGTTTGGAGAGTCCGAATCACTGCGGAAACAACCCCGACCCAAGGAACCACTCGTAATTAATAAAACCATAAAGCATAAATAAATAAACACAAGAGAAGGAAGAACGAATCATACCCTTGAAGCGAGCTTCGCCCTCTCAAAACGGGCTCTTACTTGAAAGCCTTGAGCACCGCAAATGCCGTGCCTCCAACGGTATCCACCCACAAAGGACGAACACGACTTTTTAGGTCCGCTACCTTGGAGTTAGCAAGGTCTGAACAAAACCCAAGTGTTAATGGAGTTTAAGAGTTTTTCCAAAATATGGAATGCTCTTTCTAACTCCCACTCAAGCCCTTTACTCCAAATCCCAAGGTTGGTATTTATAGAGGAAAGTATGAGTGGGAATTTCTATCCCATCAATGTGCAGTGGGATCATGAAATTCCACAAATTAATTTAAACCTAAATTAAATTAAAATTGCAAACTAATAATAAATCTACAAGTGGCTTTACCATGTGAAATGGGTTGGTGAGGACCACATGGAGAGTAGGGGACCATACTTGCTCCCCACTCAATACTCTACTTGTGCCACATGTCCTTACCCACTTTCTCCCATATTCCTCAAGCTTCCCCATAGTGACCGGCCCTATGGCCCAGCCACGAGCCCAGCCCAAGCCCAGTCACACACCAAGATGCGGGCTGCTGCTATGCGCGCAAGCCACGCACTTGGTGCGGGCTTGCTGCTGTGCGTGGCTGCTAGCACGCCTAGCTTGCGGCAGCTAGCTGCTGCACGCACCACGTGCACGCGACTGCTAGCTGCTGTTGTGCGTGGCTGCTAGCACGGTGCGCTAGCACGCACCTAGCCATCCATGCTAGGCTCGGCTTGGTGCACTTGCTAGCCACCTATGCTTGGACATTTTTGCCCCTAGCATTCGGATGCTCGGGGCATTCCGATGCTAGGGGTATTTTGGGAATATGGTCGATTTATTATTATTTTGCGCGTCTCAACTTTTTATTATTTTTGACTCGACTTCCGATGATCGGTTTCGACGCTCCAAGCTCGAATTACCGACCTCTAAAATATTTAACACTCGGGCGACGAATTAATTTCTTTCGAATTAATTCGTTGAGTCGGTTCGTATATTTTGCTTGGGTGTGACCCGAATTAATTCGTCGAGCATTTTCACAGTCTCGCTATTGTTGGAAGGGTTCAGTCAAGATTAAGCTGTAATATTAATTATATTAATATTACTGATCGAAAGTGGCCTCCACCCAGGCATTCGGATCACTTGACCTTACTAAATATATTAGCTTTCTAATAATTGTGAACCCGCTATCAGAATAATACACTTGTTCGAAGGACACCATTCCTTTCAATCTCCCACTTGTCCTTCCGGACAAGTGTGCATTTAGTGTATAGCCCCTTTCCTATGTCTCTTCATGTCTCTTCATGAACTACAAAGTAAGATTACTCGTCATCTCTGTTACGTCCAGAAGTGTTTCTCGAAATCCGAGTTTGACTGTCAATAAGCAGATGATTTCTAAAATCCATCTGAGCACGGCCATGCATTTTCACAGTCTCGCTATTGTTAGTAGGGGGACATTTCCAGTCTTGTAATTTAGCTTCTCTTACTAAGAGGACCTAGCCGCCCGATATCTGTCGTGATAATCCCCAGTTACGACAGACTTTTGGCGGATACCAAAGCGGACTAGTACTCAAACAAGAGACCTCACACTACTTATGGTCAAGGAAAAGAGTTCCGATAGTAATAATGAGAAAAATACTCATGACGATTTTAAATCTCTTAAAGTATTCTCATAGGTCGATCCAGTATGGTTCTAAACCAATACCTGTGCAAATGATTTATATCCTCATAGCACAAGAAACGATGCTATAAATCATACTACACACTAATCTCTAATGGTCATTAATCGTCCACAAAAAATATGACCTTGATTAGGGATAATTTTCGATTAAAATATTCAATGTTCACTTAATAGGTGTTTCTTTATCCAAGCCATTGACTTGATACCCTATTTTGAATATTTATTATAATCGAATGGACTCATTATTTAATTCTAAACCATAATTAAATAGAGACAGGGTGAATTAAATTGCATGAAAAATTTTAATTACTCCAAAAACTGAATTAACATTGTCCAAAATTTAATTAAAACACTATAATATGGAAATCAAAGCTAGTTCGCGACATGCTTGATTCCCATTGCCTCAATGTGTTTGTTGTGCTTCACTCGAGACAAAGGTTTAGTAAGTGGATCGACTACATTGTCATCCGTTCCCACTTTGCAAATTCTGATTTCACCCTCTGTCTTCCATTCTCGAATCATGTGAAATCGCCTCTTGACATGTTTGACCTTCTGATGTTCTCGTGGCCCTCTAGCCTGAGCAATAGCTCCATTGTTGTCACAATGGAGGTCTATTGGACCCTTGATGGAGGGTACAACACCAAGTTCATCAATGAACTTGCGAATCCAAACTGCCTCCTTCGCTGCCTCACTCGCTGCCAAGTACTCGGCTTCAGCTGTAGAATCAGTGGTTGTGCTTTGCTTTGCACTCTTCCAACTAAACGCTCCTCCATTAAGACAAAATATGTATCCGGATTGTGACTTGGAGTCGTCTCTGTCTGTCTGGAAGCTTGCGTTGGTATATCCCTCAACAACCAATTCATCTTTACCCCCATAGACCAGGAATTTATCCTTGTTCCTTTTCAGGTACTTCAGAATATTCTTGGCCGCAGTCCAATGCGCCTCTCCTGGGTCTGATTGGTATCGGCTTGTAGCACTCAAGGCATACGATACATCCGGCCTAGTACATATCATGGCATACATGATCGATCCAATAAGCGAAGCATATGGAATACGACTCATCCTTTCTCGCTCATCAGGTGTCTTTGGACACTACTTCTTGCTTAAGGTTATGCCATGTGACATGGGTGGGTGCCCTATCTTGGCTTCTTCCATTTGGAATCGAGCTAGTACCTTATCGATGTAAGTACTTTGACTCATTCCTATCAACCTCTTTGATCTATCCCTATAGATCTTGATGCCTAGTATGTACTGAGCCTCTCCCAAGTCTTTCATTGAAAAACATTTCCCGAGCCAAGCCTTTACAGACTCTAACAACGGAATGCTATTTTCAATGACCAAAATGTCATCGACATATAAGACTAGGAAGGTGATGTCACTACCACTAACCTTCTTGTAAACACAAGACTCATCTGGATTCTTGATAAAACCAAACTTACTGATGGCTTCATCAAATCGCAGATTCCAACTTCTGCTTGCTTGCTTTAATCCATAAATGGACTTCTTAAGCTTGCATACCTTCTTAGGATTTTTCTGGTCGACAAAACCTTCAGGCTGTGTCATGTACACAGTTTCTTCCAAAATTCCATTGAGGAAGGCGGTTTTGACGTCCATCTGCCATATTTCATAATTGTAATATGCAGCAATCGCTAGAAGAATTCGAACGGACTTAAGCATAGCTTCTGGAGAAAAGGTTTCATCATAATCAACGCCGTGAATTTGCCTGTAACCTTTTGCTACCAACCTTGCTTTGTAAATGAATACATTTCCATATTTGTCAGTTTTCATCTTGAAAATCCATTTACATCCGATAGGTGTGTAACCTACGGGTAAATCAACCAAGTCCCATACTTTATTTTCAAACATGGAGTCCATTTCGGATTTCATGGCCTCTTGCCATTTTGCAGAGTCGGGGCTCGTCATAGCTTGTTTGTAGGTTGCCGGCTCATCTCCATCCACTACTAGGATGGCCTGATCTTCGGTTAATACAACACCGAGATATCTGTCAGGTTGAGATCTTGGCCGGGTTGACCTACGTAGGGTGATGGACTGAGCATTTGCATTTTCGGTTTGACTTTGCATATTTTGACTTTGACCAATGTCAACAGATGCTTCGTGAGCACTTTGATTGTCAACTTGTCCTTGTTGCTCGTCCTCTCGAACTTCGTCGAGTTCGATTTTCCTCCCACTTGTCATTTTGGAGAGATGCTCCTTCTCCAAAAAGACACCATCACGAGCAACAAACACTTTGTTCTCAGATTTGTTGTAGAAGTAATACCCTTTGGTTTCTTTTGGATAACCCACAAAGTAAACCTTGTCAGATTTCGGATGAAGTTTGTCAGAAATGAGTTTCTTGACATATGCTTCGCATCCCCAAATCTTGAGAAAAGAAAACCTTGGAGGTTTATTTGTCCGTAATTCATATGGAGTCTTTTCCACTGCCTTTGACGGAGCACGATTCAGTGTAAGTGCCGCAGTTAAAAGTGCATGTCCCTAGAAAGAGATTGGAAGTTCACTAAGACCCATAGTCGATCGGACCATGTCTAACAGGGTTCGATTCCTCCTTTTTTAGATACTCCATTCCATTGAGGAGTTCTTGGAGGTGTCAACTCTGAAAGTATTTCATGTTCTTTCAGATGGTCACCGAATTCTTGGCTCAAATATTCGCCACCTCGATCCGATCAAAGCGCTTTGATTTTCTTGCCGAGTTGGTTTTCAACTTTGTTCTGAAATTCCTTGAATTTATCAAACGATTCAGATTTGTGCGACATTAGATAGACATAACCATATCTACTATAGTCGTCCGTGAAGGTTATGAAATACCGATAACCACTCCTTGCGGGTGTACTCATTGGCCCACATACATCGGTGTGTATTAGTCCCAACAAGTCACCGGCCTTTTCTCCCAACTTGGAGAATGGTTGCTTTATCATCTTTTCTAATAAACATCCTTCGCAATTCTCAAAGTATTCTAAATCAAATGAATCAAGAATACCTTCTTGAAGAAGCTTCTTGATGAGTTTGATGTAAATGTGGCCAAGACGACAATGCCACAAGTAAGTTTGACTAGACGGTGTAGTCTTAGCTTTCTTTGCAGGATTATTAACGTTATAAATTTCTTTGTCTAGAGATAAAACATAAAGACCATTTTCTGAATGTGCCGTACAATATAAAACATTATCGAGATAAAATGAACATGATTGGTCCTTAACTCGAAATTCAAAACCTTTGGCGTCCAACGCCGAAATTGAAATGATGTTTTTGGTAATGTTGGGAACACAATAAGCATTGTCAAGTTCCAAAACTAGCCCCGTGGGCAAAGACAAACTAAGAGATCCTACGAATATAGCACCAATCCTTGCTCCATTTCCTACCCGGAGCTCGATATTTCCCTTCGCTAGCCTCCTAGTGTTTCTTAGTGCCTGTGAATCAGAACAAAGGTGTGACCCACATCTGGTATCTAATACCCATGAAGCCGAACTAGTGAAGTAAAAGTCTATAAAGTAAATACCTGATGTAGAAGCAACGGTTCCGTTCTTCTTTTGAGGCAGTCTCTCTTCCAATGTCCCTTCTTCTTACAATAGAAGCATTCGGAATCAGACTTAGAAGATGCTACCTTTTTCTCCTTGTTGTCTTTGGTAGCTTTCGGCTTAGGCGGAAAGTTCTTATTTCCTTTCCCCTTGAAGCCCTTCTTCTTTTTGCCCGCCCTTTTGAATGGCTTGCCCTTCTTAATCATTAGCATATCATGCCTTCCCTCATCCTTGAGCATTTGCTCAGCTTGCTTCAACATCCCATGAAGCTCGGTGAGGGTTTTCTCCATGCTATGCATGTTGTAGTTCATCTTGAACTGGTCATAGCCTTTGTGAAGGGAATGGAGAATGATGTCAATAGCCATTTCAGTTGAATACCCCGCATCAAGCCTTCCCATGTTCTCAAATAATCCGATCATTTTGAGCACATGTGGGCTGACTGGCTCTCCTTTCTTGAGCTTAGTCTCAAGGAACTGACTGTGGGTTTCAAACCTTTCAGTTCGAGCCTGTTCTTGAAACATATTATGTAACTCATAAATGATCTCATAGGCCGATTCCTTCTCGAAGAAGGTTTTCTGAAGTTCAGGAGACATAGTGGCTAGCATTACGCACTTGACATCCCGATCGGCTACTTGCCATCGGTTAAGGGCTGCTTGAGTTACCTCCTCATTGGGAGCCTCGGGCATTTCCTCATCAAGGACATACTCTTTATGTTCTTGCATAAGAAAGATGCGCAAATTCCTTTGCCAATCAAGGAAATTGGTACCACTCAACTTCTCCTTGTCGAGAATTGAGCGTAATGAAAACTGGTTGTTTGAGGTTGAAGACATGATTCTACAATTGAAAGAATTTTAATGAAAAACCATTCAAAATTACTTAAATAAGGTTGAATTTTATTCATGCAAATTTTCAATACTTATTTAACGTCTTATTTACATGTAAAATTGTCCCTATTTTGTGAAAATAAGGCGATTCCAAGATCCGAAGAAACAAAGAGTGTTTAAGAATGCTTTGGCTTGTCTTAACACTAAATCTTCTAGGGTAAGCATTGCCTTGCTAATGGCTCTAAGCCACTCTTGGTTAGACAATCGTCGCATCTAATGCATCTTTGACGATGTATCTCTTTTGCCACGGTATGTGAGGACTCCTCACTCATACCGATGAGTTAAACCAAATCCAACGTGCACACCCGGTGTGCCTTATGAGCCTTGGACAAGTGATGGCACCTCGCTTTGGCATAGCCTACTGTGGGGAATAAATTCAAGCGTTAACCCCTAGCTTGAACCCCACTGTGATCATACACTAAAGTACGGTGGCGTCCAAAAGGGGAGAAGATAGAGCAAAAGAGTCGCCAACAAGTTTTAGGAACTTGTAAACCGTTCACGAGGTGAAGGTTACACCCCTTAACGATCCAAGAGATCGTCAACTCCATAAGGTCTTGAACCAAATAAAGGTTCGGGGATGAAGGTACAAATCCAACCTAAAAGAGATTGAACCTGCCCTAATAATAGGCCTCTACTTTATTCTGATCGTATTCATGTGCGCTTTTTAATTAACATACAATCAATAGGTATAACCCTAAACCTGTTTATCTATGTTGGTTGAATTTAATGCACAAATAAATCTATTATTGGCAATCTCTTGAAATTATAATCGTATTAACCTTAACAAGATTATTAAATATCTTATTAATCGTGATTAAAAGTACAAAATTCCCTTTAAACATGCATAAAAGGTGTGATCAAGCAATAACAATAAAAATCAAGCAACATAATAATAAATAAATATCATGAATAATAATTATAATAATTATAATAACAATAATATCATCATAAATAAAATAATCATCATCAAAATAATAATAATAATAATAATAATAATAATAATAATAATAATGATCACAAACATCATAATTTACAACAATTATAATCATAATCATGTTCATGTTAATATTAAAGCATAATAATAGCAAGAGCCTAGGCATGATACTAAAAAGATTAATAACAAACCCTAGTATGTCACTAAGCAATAAAAATCAAATCTTTAGCCCTAACATGATAATAACAATCATAAATATTAGGAAGAACATAGGAAGCATCGTAACAATCATATTTAATATTAAAATTACCCTAGACATGATACTAGGATTATCATAATAACAATATAAACATAATTTCTACATCATAATATCAATTAAAACCATTAAAGTAATTTGATGCCTCGTACCTTTCTCTAATAACAAAATACACATGTTAGTAACTTCAAGGAAAATAATAAACAAAACAATTAAATTAAATAATTGAAAGAGAGATTTGGGACCAAACCCTCAGAAATTAAACCTTTCACGTCTAGGGCGAAGGCAACTTCGAACTTGGCTAGGTGTGTCTAGATCTTGCGAATGCGGAATTTTGTATATAAAAGGCTAGTTTAGATAAAGAAAGAGAGACAGAGATGAATGAATGATTAAGAGAGAATTAGAGAATTAATGATTGTGAATGAAAATTGATTGTAGGTGAATTCGTGAGAATTGGTGAATGAAAACGGAGTTTTTAATACGTTATTTATAGAGAAAATCAGCCAAAAAGATAAAATATCAAAACAGAGCACTTGGCGCACGAAAAACGAGATTGGTGCACGCAAAATAGAGCTAGCGCCAGCACCAGCTTAATGGCGCCAGGCGCCAATGGCTAGCACCAGGCGCCAATGGTTAGCGCCAGGCCTGGTTCTAGGCGCCAATGCCTGGAGTCAGGCGCCAGGCCTGTTTTTGACGCGTTTTCGAAAATCAGATAAGTTTGCCGTGCTGGAGGATAAAATCGTATATTTTCCTCAAAAATGCTATTTGATTTTAATTAAAACTCTGAAAAGTCAACAAAAAGTGAATTTTATCAATGCTAATTGAATTAGGAACTAAAAGAACCTTCTAGAAGAATCTAGAAGACTAAAACCATTCCTAATTGCATTAGGAATGATAAATCATATTAGGGCCTCCCCTAGATCATTGGGCCGCATATAAAGTTCAAACCGGGCCCAGTTTAGTAAATTGGCCATAACTTCCTCAATATTCATCGGAATTGGGCTTATAATATATCGTTGGAAAGCTCTTGTCAAGCCCCATCCAACTATACTAATTGGACCCATATCATGGACCAACCAAACTAGATTGTCTGTTTTCTAAAAATAAGTTTTCAAAAACAGAGAGAAGAGAAAAGAAATTAAAACTTATCCGCAACACTAGACTTTCCACACTTTCGCTTCATTCGATTATGATTCGACATGAAAGGTACTCATCACTGGGTTTGGTTTTGGGGAGACACAAATGGGTGTCTACAGAAGCCCCCACTTTGACTGAGTTTGGAGAAACGCAAGTTTCGAAAACGAAAGTCAAAGTATCGATAGGGACGGAGAATGATTCAGAACGTTCTGCGATCCTAAATTATTCTTGTAACGCCAATACCTGCTAAACTAGGGTTAGTGAGACAGATAAAAGAGTTAAGAAACGTGTATCTTTTACCGTCGAGCACACGTCTCTGAGAGTAACCGATTGTTTTGATGACCTCCTGCAAGCTAGAGAATGCCACCCTGCTTGAAAACCGCTACGCCTGTAACTGCTTTCAAATTTGAAGATTGTTTCTCCTGAGACGATCCTCCTCCGCTATAATAGTATTCCACGTCCAAGGGAACACCATCGAAGATTATTTCTCTTGAAATCACCTTCAGTTGTTTGTGACAACTCTCCACACTCTAGGGAATGCCACCTTGCTTTTTCGATGTTCACTCATCTCTGAACAAAGAGCTTCTTTTGGATATGTTCACGCGTCTCTGAACAAAGAGATTCTTTTTTATATGACTCCAATTTCCGCTGTGATAGTCTTCGAAAAGATCACTGCTTTTATCCTTAATGCTGCTATGCTAGTACGTCGGCGCTTTGCTGCTTGTGAACTACTATGTCGGCAATCCTATTTTATCTGGGAATAGTTGCCAACACAACTCTTGTATGATGTATGACAATCCGATTTAGGGAAAGTTGTCAATGCCACGTAACAATCCATCTTTGGAAATATTGCCACGATGGAGCGACAATCCGTACCTCGGGAATTTCGCCAAAATCCAATTTTTGGAAAAGTTGCCAATGCTTCGTAACAATCTTTCATAAGAACTTTGCTACGATCGACAATCCATGTCTTGGAATATAACTCTTGAAAGAAATCCACCTTGGAAATTCGCCAACGCTATGCGACAATCCTTTTGGGAAAATATCGCCACAATTGACAATCCGCGTCTTGGAACATTTGCAAAAAAAAGAGTCGACCGACAATCCACTTCGGGAAAATTTGCCACTTGCTGAAATGAATGACAATCCACGTTGAGGAACCTTTTCCGAAATTTATGATGAGTAGAGACCTACGACAATCCTTTGGGAAATTTTTTCCTTAGGGAACTGACAGGGTTAAGTCGTATCCCCTAATAAAAAATAATTCCTAAGTCCTCTAACTAAAGTAGACAGGGAAGTAGGGTCGATCTCCACAGGGAAACAAGTCTTTTTACTCCTAATTAATTATTATAATCTAAATTATCTAAGTAACCAATATTAATATTCGAACAAGAGACTAAACTACTAGGATTGAGAATATGGAGAAAATAATATATAAAAGGATCTAGGGCATAGGTTCACCAATAAATAATATTTAAGGGTAAAACATAGTAATCAATCATCAATGCATACATTAAGATTATAAAGGGCTTTCGCTACGTATTATAATCACATAATTAATTTACCGGTATTAAATCTCATCTTTCGAATCTCGACCTAACCATTTATAAATTAACCTGCCTATTGAAACTAGACCTAAACATCAATTCTCATCTGTCGAATCTCGAATCAATATTATCAAAATCATGCATAAAAGATCAGGCCTAATCTAGTCACAGAGCATTAAATCAATCAATAGGAAATTAATTTAGCATTGATAATTAACAACAATAAGTTACCCCTTCATATTATTTATGGATTCCCATAAACCCTAGAAATTAAACTACTCACAAATCATCATGACTAAACTAATCAAGTAAATAAATAAAAGCATAATAAAAAAACAAATAAAATAACTGAAATTAAAGGGGAAAAATTGCTACCAAAAAGTAACCTGGAATTAAAGGAAGTATTAAGAACAAAAGTTTAGAGAGAATTTAAGAGAGAGAAAAATACTAAGTAGAGAGAGAAAGTCTAAGAAAGAAGGTCCTCTAATAATTCCGTACAAAATCGTATTTAAACGTTTTCTAAAACAAGAATTAAAACTAAACATCATCAGGTCTTCCAAAAACGCGCGCCCGATCGGGCGAAGGGTCGCCCGATCGGGCGCGCCTTTTTCTTCGCGTTCTTCCCAAGCAGCATCGCCCGATCGTGCTAGCAGCTCGCACGATCGGGCGCGCCTCAGCACACTCAACTTACTAATCTTGCCGCGCCCGATCGTGCTAGAGGTAGCCCGATCGGGCGGTTGGATCTCCTTGAGCTTGGACTTCGATTGGGCTTGATTTCTCGGCCCAATCCGGATTTCCTACACGGGTCTTGAGTACTTGGTCCAAATTCCTCGGGATCCCAATTTCCGAGCCCTTAATCACCGGCTCTCACCAATCCTGGGCTCCAAAAGTGGTCGTGTCCTTCTAGCTTCCGTAGTTAATCCATAAAGCCCGGGAAAATGCTCCAAGAGTGAAATTTCATGTAGAATACAACTAAAGCTACGAAAACACTATAACACACAAATTAGTAATAAAAGTGGCTCTAAAGAGCCAAAAACAACTAATTATGACCAAGGGACGGGGGTAAAACACTATATAAAATGGACATATCAAACTCCCCCAAGCCAAACCTTTGCTTGTCCCTAAGCAAAGATCTCATCAATGAATCAATAAATATGCTTCACCCCAATCCATAAAAATCAAGCACAAACGATTCAGGGTAAATCAAATAAACATGCTTCAAAATCAACCAATCAAATCCATCTAATCACCAATCTCCCTAAAAATTGTCAAACAGAGCAAACCACAAGAGCATATAGAATTCAAGACTAGTGCTCACACACTCCACTCTCATTTATGAGGCGATTAAAAGATGTACTCGATCGCTCTCCATCCAACCCCTTTATGTGAACAATGCCCTCCAAACTCACACTCTCATGTGTATAAAACAATGAACGCTCAATCCTACTAGTCGACTCGAAATATTCCAAATCATAACTTGCATTGATAGACAACACTTTCACATTCATACAATTCTATGCACAAAAGTCGGAAGGTCTTTAAAGCTTGTAATGTAAGGCTAGGGTACATGGTAGGATAAATTTGGGAACAAGTGAGAGAAAAGCTATGCTTAAAGGAGCCATATCCTAATAAAACCCATTATAAAAAGTAACTAATGATCAACATCTCCTACATAACCAACTCTAATATCAACCAAATGTACTCCAATCATAATAAATAAACCTAACTCTTACAATTTCACTCATAAGATATAATAATGAAGAAATAGAGTGAATAAACAAACTTTATTTTCCAAACTTGAATTTTTTTCATTGAGGCTCTTATTTTTTTTCTTTTGATCAACCTCCAAATAGAACATTTGAACATTTTTTTTTCTTTTTAAGTTCACTTATTTTTTTCACATTTTCTTTTCTTGAAATTCTCTCCTTTTTTTTTCATAATATCATGCTTTTTGTTTTCAAGAAAATATAACTCTCAAACTCATCAAAAATAAACATGAATAATCAACAAAACAACTTCTCAAATCCCACCCAAATTGTGCAAATAATAAGCACCCTACAAACTCCCTCACCTCACTCACTAACAGCTCCCCCAAGCCAAGCTTGGGACTAGTAACCAATGGGGTAAAATAGGCTTGTAATGCGGCTAATAAACAACAAAAGGTCAAGGCAACAACATGGGTAGCAAGAAGGGAACAAATGTATCTACAACATCTGGAGGCTACCTAAAAGAACAAATGCCTTCGTCCTCCTCTATGTACATAATAATGAATCATATAAATATTACTAATAGTTGCAAACCAATACTCAAATTCATTGACATACCAGGAACTATGGAACTATCACACATTCCTTACCAAATCAACTAGTCAAGCACTATATTCAGAAGTAGTTGGACAAAATTGACGCATGTAAAGGTTTCAAGGCAATCAAACATCAAATCATGATCAACTAATCCACAATGCCTATCATCAAATACCAGGAATCAAAATAATTTTCTCAAGTAAGGGGCACAGGGAAGCATAATTTACAATTCATTGGAACGTATTTTTGAATTTTTTTTAATTTTTTTGTATTTTTCATATATAAGAAAGCAATAAAACTAACCTAGAAAGCAAGAAAATCTAACCTAAGAAAACACACCAAAAATAAAAGAAAAAATAAAAAAGAAAAATACCAAACCAAAAATCTCCCCCAAGCCAGAATCAGACAATGTCCTCATTGGCTCGGAAACTAGCCCAGCATAGCTAGTCCTCATCATCATCCATCCTCTCATATCCTCCTCCATGACTCGAACCGGCACCACCCTGGCTTGGTCCAGCACCACCATAACCCAAGCCACCTGCAAAGTAGTTAGGGTCCACATTCCCACCCATACCCCAAAAGGAGCATCACCCCCATATCCGTGGACTGAAGAGTAGTCCACATAAGTACCATACACACCGGGGTGAGAATACCCTCCTTGGGGGTATTGGAACCAATCGGGAGTAAGTGAATCGGGAGGAATAGCCCCCCGACAGGCATAATCATCATACATGGGGTACAGGCCCCTCCCGAGGTTCCTCTCTATGCATGTAACCAACTCGCCCATCTAAGGTGCTTAACCTAGAATCTAGGTTTTGCATCATACCCTCAACTCTCCCTTGCCCCGTCTCGATGCGGTCTAATTGGCTCCTAAAAGCCAAAAAGTCATAAGGGGCATTGGGGTCAACGTTGTAGTCGACCGAGGAAGTGGGCATGCCATAGGTGAAGGGTGGTGGTGGTTGGTAGTATGGTGAATGGTGAGTGGGGGAATGGTCTAGGGGGGATTGGTGGGGTTGTGGTAAAGGGTGAGGTGGTAGAACCTCACTTTGACCGTTAATCTCGAAAGTATAAGAAGGCTTCCCCTTCTCAAATTTGGTCAAGGCGGGGTTGGGTAAGGTAAAGGCTTGGTCCCTCCTACCTGATTGTCAGTGGACTATCCACCAAGTATCACTCCCCACGGGTTTTACCTAGTTAAAACTCCCTAAATAGGGTAGGTCCATAAGGTTTGATCCTACAACTTTCATATGCCCATCCGGGTTCCAACCTAGATGTTTCCTAGCAATGTGGGTCACTAACCCCCCAAAATAAATTGGTGCCCCAGACCTACTAGCCTCGGCCGCATTGGCCGCCCTTTGGAGTATGTTATCCTATGGGGTATGTTTAATTTTTTGGCGGTAGGAATTACATAGGACGCCAAAAGTTCCAATTCATCTCTCCTAACATTTGTCGGTTCATGCCTCCCAAAAATAGTGAGGTCGGCAAATCTTTGCCAAAGTTTTGGGACGGGATGTTGAATCCACGTCCCTTTGGCATGCTGGAGGTTAACTAAATCCTCCCCAGTTAGCCTCTTATAGACCACGGCGGTGTGGTCTTGAGAGGGTTCAATCGGTTTATTCGATTTTAAATCAAACAACTTTCCGAATTCTTTAAGAGTTAGTCTCACATCGTTGTTTAATAATCGGAATTGTACATGAGTAATTAGTGCATTCATTTTAATAACATTAAAACTTGAAATAAATTCCAATGTTAAGTAGTCATATGTATCATGGAACATTTGAAAGAAACCACTCATGCCTATACCTTTGAACAATTTTTCCAAATATTTTTCTAAGCCTAACCTAACTAGTGTGGGATGATGAATAAAACGGGTAGAGATTACCTGGAGATCGATGAGGTTTAGCATCCTAGCCCGTTGCTCCTCCGAGGTAATGACAACCTCCTCCCATCCCGGAATTTAAAGATCCGGGTTGACCGTTGGTTGTGGTGCCCTCGAACTCTCACCCCTTTGTGTCCTTGAACGTTTTGAGGCCATTATATGAGGAAAAATTTGATGCTTGGAGCTTTCTCTCTCTAGGAGTTAGAAGGAAGTATGAGAGAAAGTGGGAGAAAGTAGGTGGGAAATGTGGAGGAAGATGTGAAGATTAATAATATGTAAAAATTTTGAGGTTTTGATGGATGAATTTGAGGAGATCTTGAAAAATAAGTGAGTTTGAAGGTGTAAAAATGGAGGTTTTAGAGAGAGAAAGTAATGGAAGATGAAATAAGAAGAAACTGAGGAAAGAAAGAAGAAGAAAAATATAAGGGGACGGCCAAAAATAGGCGCGCCCGATCGGGCGAGCCTCGCCCGATCGGGCGGATCATTTGAATTTCAGAATTGAAGTTGTGCGCCCGATCGGGCGAGCTCCACCCGATCGGGCACGAACACGAACGAAAACTTTTCCCTATGGCTCGCCCGATCGGGCGAGCTTCGCCCGACATATCTTTTTCTTCACTCGATTTGCGCCCGATCGGGCGAAATTTGCTCCAGTTTGTGACTGAACTTTCGCGCCCGATCGGACATCTCCGCCCGATCGGGCGAAATAAGGCTCGATTCCAGCTCTCTTCTCGCGCCCGATCGAGCAGCCACGCCCGATCGGGCTAGAGAAGGCATGAATTTTAACTTCCCTTACGCGCCCGATCGGGCGAGCTTCGCCCGATCAGGCCCGTTGCCCAAACATTTCCTTTGCTTTTCTTCGTCTTCAAATTCTTCCAAGTATTTTGACCTCTTAAACCTATACCTGTACAAAAACACTTATAAATGGTAAAATTTCACTCTCCTCGCCTCTCTAAAGTAAAAAATAAAAATAAAACTAGTCTAGAAAGCAAGAAATACGGGTTGCCTCCCGCAAAGCGCTGGTTTATCTAGGTCCCGCACGTCCTTATTAACAAGTACAAAATCTAGGACCCTTGGCCTAACGCTTGATCGGGTGGTTTCTCACCCGGTCTAGCGGTGTTCAGGCTTCGATGCGGCTTCCTGACATACCCTGTGGGATGCCAAATCACCGTATCTGGTGGATCCTCTTTGACTTGGATTGGGGGATCTTCAATACTACGCACTAAAAATCCTTCTTCGATCGAGTGTTGCTTCAAATTGTCTTTGCATTCAACACTTGCAACTTGATCTGGCGGAACACTTACCGTAGGCTCGATTCGCACAACTTGCTTGATCGATTCCACCTTTTCATCCTCAAAACGAAGACCAACATTGTAGAGTGCTCTTTCTATTGCATCGACTTCCTTCTGCCATTTGTCTATCTCACCTGAAAAGGATGCAACACAAGATACCGCCTCCAAGGGATCTTTTTCAAGAGCTTGGGGCTTATTAGAATAAATTACAACCACATTAACACTGAAACATTTCTCCTCATTCATGGAGCTTTTAGGGGCATTATTCAGATTAAAAACAACTTTATCATTCCCTACAGATAGTGTTAACTTACCACTTCGTACATCTATGATTGCTCCTGCAGTGTTAAGGAATGGTCTACCCAAAATAATTGGGGTTTGCATATCCTCAGCCATATCAAGAACAACAAAATCTACAGGTATATAAAATTTACCTACTCTAAGGACATCCTCTAAAACACCTAAGGGGTATTTGAAAGAACGGTCAGCCATTTGTAGAGTTATATTGGTAGCTTTTAATTTACCCATTTTAAACTTAGAACACACAGATAATGGCATGACGCAAACACTAGCACCCAAATCACATAATGCATTATCAATCAAGAGATTTCCAATATGACAAGGGATAGAAAAACTACCCGGATATTTTAATTTAGGTGGAGACTTATTTTGAAGTACGGCACTACACTCCGCAATGAAAGCTAATGTCTCTACCTCACTAATAGACCTTTTTCTCGTCAATATTTCTTTCATAAATTTTGCATACGAGGGGATTTGTGTGATCAATTCAGTAAAGGGAATTGTTACCTTCAAATCTTTTACCACCTCCAGGAACTTACCAAACTGCTTATCCAAATTTGTCTTCAATTGACGATTGGGGAAAGGAAGTTTGATAATTGGCTTTGGAGCATTATTATTCTTGTCTGGAGTAGCCACCTTCTCTGGAGTTGTACCCTGCAATGTAGAATTAGATATGTTAGTATTATCCTTTAGCCCTGCAAGGCTATCAACTACATTGTTTGGTTTAATGGAATCAAGATTAGCATTATTTAATAAAATAGGTTCATCAACTCTGGGCTTAGAGGGCCCTTCATAGTTTTAACCACTCTGTAGAGTAATTGCAAATTCTTGATCCATAGGCCTAGTCGGCTGTGCCGGCAGAGCTCCCTGTTGGCGGGCTTGTAGAGTAGCGGAGAGTTGCGCAATTTGATTATCTACAATTTTATTATGCGCTAGAATTTGATTAATTGTCGCATCTCTGCTCTCCATGTGCTTTTATATATTGGCCAACATTACTCTAATTTCCACCAGAGAAGGGTCGGAAGATGAGGAGGGTTGTTGTGTTTGGTTCTTCTAGCTAGCGTTGGGATGATAATATTTCTGCTGTTGTTACTGCGGCGCCTGTGGTTCTTATGGTGGTGGATTTTGAACATTAGTGCTCCGGTAGGAAAGGTATGGATGATTCCGATACCCAGGATTGTAAGTGTTGGAGTATGGGTTATTCTGCCTATAAGCGTGGAAGGCATTAACTTGCTTCACGGAACTCCTGCAATCTTGCTCATAATGATCTACAATACCACAATTTTCACAGAAAGCCTCATTAGAATTATTATTAATCGCAGAAACATTAGCTACATTAGCAGTGCTCAGATTATCTAATTTTTGGCAAATAGAGGTTAGTTGGGCCTGCAAAAAGGATACAGAGCCAACACTATGCTTCCCCTTGTTAGCAAATCCTCTAGGGTTCCCATATTGGGAATTGTGTATCGCCATGTCTTCAATAACCTGACCTGCATCATCAACATCAAGATTCATAAATCTCCCACTAGCTGCATAGTCTAAAATTATTCGTGAACAATTCCTAAGGCCATTATAAAAGGATTGGATTAACTGCCATTGTGCTAAATTATGGTGAGGGCAATCTCTTTGTAAATCCTTGAACCTCTCCCAAACCTTATATAAAGATTCGTCGGCTTCTTGGGCAAAATTCTGGATTGCACTCCGTAGTACGGTTGTTCTCTCTGCAGGATAATACTTGTTATAGAAATTTAAAACAAGAGTTTCCCACTCAGTTATACCAAGTGTAGTTCTATTTAAGCCATTAAACCACAATTTAGCTTTTCCAGTTAAAGAGAAGGGAAAGAGAATCTCCCTGATTTGGTCTTGAGTGACCCCGGCTTGCCTGATGGTGTTGCAATATTGACAATAGTCGACAATGTGAAGATTCGAGTCTTCACCCTTGGCTCCACTGAATTGCTTCCTCTCTATCATCGTTATAAATTGAGGTTTAATTTCAAATTGAACCCCATCAAGAGCCGGAGTAGGGGTGAGATGTGGAAAATCTGTAAGCTTTGGTTGTGAATAATCACTAAGCTTCTTTGGAGCCGTCATCTCTGATTTTGCGTCTGATGATGTCTCTGAATCGCTAGAACAAGTTGGAGGATCTCGGTGATTATTGTTGTTATCACCAGAATCCGCCAGGATTTGCTTGTAGAATTTTTTTTGTCTATGGAAGGAACGTTCGATCTCATGATCGAATGGGATGTAACCTGATCTGGAACACCTGGGCATAAACAAAAACTAGAAGCAAATATGGGATTTGTCTCAGAGAACTAACGCTCTCAGAGACAAAAGGGAAATAATCTAGACTACAAAAACAATCAGAAATAAAAATAAAAACCGTTTCCCCGGCAACGGCGCCAAATTTTGACAGGGTAAATCGTATCCCCTAATCAAAAATAATTCCTAAGTCCTCTAACTAAAGTAGATAGGGAAGTAGGGTCGATCTCCACAGGGTAACAAGTCTTTTTACTCCTAATTAATTATTATAATCTAAATTATCTAAGTAACCAATATTAATATTCGAACAAGAGACTAAACTACTAGAATTGAGAATAGGGAGAAAATAATATATAAAAGGATCTAGGGCATAGGTTCACCAATAAATAATATTTCAAGGTAAAACATAATAATCAATCATCAATGCATACATTAATCAGATTATAAAGGGCTTTCGCTATGTATTATAATCACACAATTCATTTCCCGGTATTAAATCTCATCTTTCGAATCTCAACCTAACCATTTATAAACTAACCTGCCTATTGAAACTAGACCTAAACATCAATTCTCATCTGTCGAATCTCGAATCAATATTGTCAAACTCATGCATAAAAGATCAGGCCTAATCTAGTCACAGAGCATTAAATCAATCAATAGAAAATTAATCTAGCATTGATAATTAACAATAATAAGTTACCCCTTCATATTATTTATGGATCCCCATAAACCCTAGAAATTAAACTACTCACAAATCATCATGACTAAACTAATCAAGTAAATAAATAAAAGCATAATCAAGAAAACAAATAAAATAACTTAAATTAAAGGGGAAGAAATTGCTACCAAAAAGTAATATGGAATTAAAGGAAGTATTAAGAACAAAAGTTTAGAGAGAATTTAAGAGAGAGAAAAATACTAAGTAGAGAGAGAAAGTCTAAGAAAGAAGGTCCTCTAATAATTTCGTACAAAATCGTATTTAAATATTTTCTAAAACAAGAATTAAAACTAAACATCATCAGGTCTTCCAAAAACGCGCGCCCGATCGGGCGAAGGGCCGTCCGATCGGGCGCGCCTTTTTCTTCGCGTTCTTCCCAAGCAGCGTCGCCCGATCGTGCTAGAGGTAGCCCGATCGGGCGGTTGGTTCTCCTTGAGCTTGGACTTCGATTGGGCTTGATTTCTCGGCCCAATCCGGATTTCCTCCTCGGGTCTTGAGTACTTGGTCCAAATGCCTTGGGATCCCAATTACCGAGCCCTTATTCACCGGCTCTCACCGATCCTGGGCTCCAAAAGTGGTCGTGTCCTTCTAGCTTCCGTAGTTGATCCATAAAGTCCGGGAAAATGCTCCAAGAGTGCAATTTCCTGTAGAATACAACTAAAACTACGAAACACTAGAACACACAAATTAGTAATAAAAGTGGCTCTAAAGAGCCAAAAACACTACTAATTATGACCAAGGAACGGGGGTTGGAAACTTTGCCAGAGATGACAATCCAATCTTGGAACAATTATTGTTGAAGAGGATGCACGACAATCCATTTTTGGAAATATTGTCAGTTAGGGATGACAATCCAATTTTTAGAAAACTTTGTCGTTTAATAAGAATGCGCGACAATCCATATTTGGAAATATTGTCGTTTAAGTGATTGCTTTTGAACCGATTGTAATGAGCCAGTGTTTTAGGCGCTTAAGCTAAGTGAGACGATTTTTTTGTCAGGTCAATCACTTACTACGATTGTAATCGAGCCGACTACTAATCATGTCAAATAGCTTATGGGGGCTAACTAGCGTACCAAGGAATTCGAAATTGCCGTATGAGGTCGAAATCACCTTTCTGAGAGGCTTCGAGCTCTGTCGTTGCTGAAAAGATTTAGCGCCAGGAATTGGAGTAGGGTCTTCCATATTCTGCTGCACCTGTATTTATTTTTTACTATAGAACTTTGCCAATTTTAATTATCTTAGGGTTCACCTAAGGTTTAGCATTGCTTAACTCATCGACTTGACACGACTCAAGGCATAATCTTAACTCGCTGTGATTGACTCGAGGTTGACTCGAATCAAAGTGTTTGACACATGTATTAGACTCAAATCAAAGTGATATGACACGACATGACTCAATGTGTACACAACTCGTGTGTGCATTGTAATGTGATCGTGCGACTCGAAAATGCAGAAAAGCAAAAATTTTCCGTCATTTTTGTAGAGGGTACCGACTTTCTCCCGAAAAAGAAAGACACGAAAAGAGAATCGAAGTGTTTGAAGGTGCATGTTGAATGAGCTTAGTCAAATGTTGTTTGATACTATCTCTCAAGGTGCAAGGATTAATCCATCGTAGGCTATCTCAACTGTTGACTCAATGAAAGTATTTGGGTAACTTAGGCACGGAGGCTAAGTACTTCATACTTCGTGATGCAATGACAATTATGATTGATGAGTGATGCAACAAGGCATGCTTCAATGTTATGTTAAGATTTCATGACAAAAGGGTTCCTAATGGAAGTATATTTGGTCATGTATCTGTGCAGTGTGTGAAAGTGACACTAAAGTTAGGCCGCAAGAGCTAAGTGTGTGGAAAAATACATATTGAAAAGAGTCAAATTGTGGTGACTCTTAGGCTGGGTAGGCTAATGATGTAAGGATCAAGCCCCCAAGTCTAGCTCTAAGTGAATAGGGATGAGCATAGGAGATCCCTTGATATGATCATGGTGTAAGTGTGTGAATGTGAATATGAATGCATGTTTATTACGGCCGCACCTCGATGTGAGGTTTCCTACGTATTCGTTAGGAATCAGGCCGAACGTAGCTCTAGCCGAACCTCGCACAAGTGTGTATACCTCAAAAAGGTCTTTTTAAGGGTTGTAACGCGGTTAGGATAAAGGCTGAAGAAGAAGGGGATAAAGGCTCAAGACCCTAGATAAGCCCCCAAGGTGTGCAACCTCGCTTTTGGAATATTTGTATTTTTATGCTTGAGTTTCTACTCTTTTTTAGCTCTTTTTGATTTAGCATTTATTTTATTTTTATAAGTGTGGGCAATCCCGATCATGCGGTCTATCACTCACTTGGCATTCATGTTTCTCAGGCACGGTACCGAGCACTCGATAAAAAATGCAATCTGAGACGTATTCTTATCAAAGACATTTTCATATCGAAGACATTGGAACACATGCCCTTTTGTACACTTTTATTTATTTTTTTGCTTTTATTTTTATTTTGGTCTTTTGAAATTTTTTGAATCACTCAAGCCCTTTTTTAGAATTGCATGAGTTGCACACCATCCCAACCCAAGGTTAGGTAGATGTAGGTTGAAAAAAGAAGGGTCTATCGTTAGACGAGGCTCAAAGTGGTTTATGAAGAAAGAATTGCATATTTGAAAGGTGAAAGGAGATATGACGTGGCTACAAGGGGTGCCTCAAATCATTGGTATACCTTGTGCTTAATTCGAAATGGATTTTTTTTTAAATGCAATGCAATGTGATGATCATATATAAGGAAATAAATGCTCATTTTATTAAAAAAGGGAAAGGAATCTACAAAATTCATCTAAGGGAAAACAAAAGGTGCCTATGCTAGACTTATTGGGGAAGGGAAAAAATGAAAAAGAAATAGAAAAAGAGGTCATGAAATCTTGTCGTTGAAGCTCGCCTCTTGTCTTGTGTCATTTGCTTCATCATCACCCAGTCTTCTCGCTAGCTAGAGGCAATGGGATCTTGTTTGCTTCTATGAGATCTTGAATGAGGTTTTGAAACCTGTAGCATTCATCAGTAGTATGACCGCGCCCTCGATGGTACTTGCAATAGGAGTTTGGATTCCATCTCGAAGATCTCTTTTCTGGTGTTGGATCCTCGGTAGGGCCAATAGGTTTGATTAATCCTCGATCATAGAGACGATCGAAAGCAGCATCGTAGGTCATTCCAATGGGTGTGAACTCCCGCCTGGGTTTCCTTTTAGATCCTTAATTGTCCATGGCTAAGACACCATTATGGTCAAAGGTACTAACATTATTACTAGAGTGGGCGTTTTCGGAAGAAGAAGGATTGTCGTTCTTCTTTCCTTTCCAGCCACCGTGGTTACTATTGTTAGTAGCTTTTTGCTTTGCGAGGTCGTCTTCGATTTCAATTTCGATGTCATAAACGGCCTTGAAAGTATTCAAGTTGTGTTGATATTTTAAGTGCTTTGAATACTTTTTCTTGTAGATTCTTGATAAACATCCTCACTTACTCCTTTTTGGTGGGGACCTCAATCATCTTGGCGGAAGTTTCCCTCCATTTATTAAAGAAAGAAGTAAAACCTTCATTCTCTTTTTGTCTTAGCATCTCATGTTGTCTATGGTCGGTTTCAACTTGAATATTTCACTTGTACCTATCAACGAAAGCGTTTACTATCGATTCCCAGGTAGAGGTTTTCTCCTTGTCAAGGGAGAAGAACCATTGTTGGCAAACGGTTTCAAGAGATAGCTTGCTTAGACTCTCTTGCATGAGGCTCATTTGTTGTTGCTTCACGGGATCATCAATCTTGAGTGTGAGTAGCTTCAGTGTCTTAATCACGTTATTCAATTGACTCCTAAGTACATTAACTTCCTCTTGAGTTGCCATTATCTTTTTAGCCTTCCTCTTTTGACGAATCGGTTTATCAAAAAGTAAGACTTGAACAAAGGTGTTGTCTTTGATTAATCGCCCTTCTCTCCTCGACAAAGTACTGTGGAAAAGGAATTTAGTGATATTCATTGTTAATTATTTGACTCAAACTTTATTCAACATGCAATGGATGGAGGAAGTGAAGAAAATGGAATAGAATATGAAGGAAAAATGATGTAGATGGAGGGATATGAAGAATTAGGAATAGAATGTATCCCCCAACTCAAATGACGGAAAAGACCGACTCATGCATGAACCTAAAACATGGTCATGGTGATATGTACTCAAAGTGTGTGCTAAGACAAGTGAGTGTAGGTGACATGTTAAGACTCTTGTCATGACCATGTGGCTAGACTATGTGACTTAGACTCAAGCAAAGACTAAGTTAAGACCTCACGTATATGCATTAAACTGGATAGGCTGTGGTATTTTAGTCATAACTTTTTATCTGCGACTCTGATTTGGATGAAACCAATGCCAAATTAAAGATAAACGTCGGGGCTACAGATCCATAGGCTGTAAGACTCGTAGTTCTTCCTAGAACGCCGTCTATGACCAAAACAGGTTGATATTTGTGCAGTATACGGGAATAAAAATCCGGGTTGACTTAAAGGAACTATGACTCGATTTTAGGTATATTTTTTAGATAAAATTAATTAATTAATTAATTAAACAAATTCCTTTAGTCATTAATCAGTTTATTTAGTCTTAACACAAGTCAAACAAACGGTTAGGAAAAATCACATAGAGTATGCACAACAAATAATGCACAATTAGTCAAGTAGGCACAATATGATGCAATGAGTTTGCAACCTAACCATGGCTCTAGTTCTCTAAAGTTCGGGATATAGTTTAGTCAATAAAGGGTCCATGGTTAATTGTCCGGATGCACCGCACGGAAGCCTAACCGTGAAGGGTTGGCGCGAGTGGATGGGACACCGCGAGTTTTAGAAAAAACTCGCTTCCATGGTTTGGTGAATTCAACATTCTCGGATGTACCCTTTGTTGCACGGAGCGTTCAATCGGGTAGATGGAGAATGAATTACCAGAGGGTTATGTCCATATGTAGAACACATATGGGTTTCAGAAAAGTGAGAAAAAATCAATCAGGAAGTAGGATCGAGCAAACAATACAAAAAACCGGTCGAAATTAGAACGCATATTGCTGGCTCGGTATTGGGGGAGGTTGGCGCCAACAATCAGAGACTGGCGCCATTTTTTAACTGTAGCGCCTGGTGCCAATACTGGCGTCTGGCGCTACGGCTAAAATGCTGGTGCCAAGCTCTGGCCCCTGACGCTACTTCCCACATGCCTCAGCAGCTTTCTGTGCTCGATAAAATTTTCCAGTTTCGCGCGGTGTTATTTCGGTCCTAGTTGTGAAAGATATTTCTCAAATTTCCTACGTGTAAAATCCTATGTTTTTAACTCATTACAAATGGTCTTTCCAATGAGATCTTTTTTATGCATATGACAATAATGTTAATCAAAATTACGAACATGAAATACTTAGAACGTTTCGAGTCTCATCCACTCATTCTAAATCATTTCCGAAACAAATTCATGAATTAAAATAGAAATCCTCCTAGTGGAGTCGCCAAAAACTGTGGGGAATAAATTCAAGCGTTAACCCCTAGCTTGAACCCCACTGTGATCATACACTAAAGTACGGTGGTGTCCAAAAGGGAAGAAGATAGAGCAACAGAGTCGCCAACAAGTTTTAGGAACTTGTAAACCGTTCACGAGGTGAAGGTTACACCCCTTAACGATCCAAGAGATCGTCAACTCCATAAGATCTTGAACCAAATAAGGGTTCAGGGATGAAGGTACAAATCCAACCTAAAAGAGATTGAACCTGCCCTAATAATAGGCCTCTACTTTATTTTGATCGTATTCATGTGCGCTTTTTAATTAACATACAATCAATAGGATTAACCCCAAACCTGTTTATCTATGTTGGTTGAATTTAATGCACAAATAAATCTATTATTGGCGATCACTTGAAATTACACTAGTAGAAAAAAAGCATTAGGCACCGGTTCAAACCCGGCCTAAGGCACCGGTTTGAACCGGTGCCAATGTGGGGGGTGCCAATTACCCCCTTTTTGCCACCGGTTCAAAACCGGTGCCATAAACAGGTTTTGGCACCGGTTAACCGGTGCCAAAAATACATTAAAAAAAATTTTATCCTCCTTTTGGCACTGGTTAACCGGTGCCAAAAATTTCCAAATAATAATTTTTTTTTTTTTGGTTTTTTCATTTACCAATTAAATCAATCAACTGAAAAAAAAAATAACAATCACAACAAAAATCGAATTGGTTTCAATTTATATAATAAAAAATTTACAATAAATAATCAAATCCAAAATTACAATATAGCTCAATTACAACAAACATATAAATAAATAAATAAATAATTACATTATAAATCATAAAAAAAAATTATAATGTAAAAATAGAAAAATTACAATATAGATCAATTACAACTTGCATAATCTTCTGTACCTGCACTAATTAAAACAGAAAAAAAAAATCAATTGGTAAAAATAAGCTTAAGAATAAATAAATAAAAAACCCAAAAATTCAATTCGAAATAAAAATTCATAATAAATAAAAAAAAAACCAAAAAATTCATAGTCGAAATGATCAAAAACGAAAAAAAAAACCAAAATTCAAATCGAAAAAAAGAAACCAAAAATTCGAAAAAAACAAAATCAAAATCGGAAAAAAAAAAACAATTAATATTGGAACCCAAAAAACCAAAATCAAGAACAAAATCTTAGAAATCGAAAACAAATCCAAAATCAAAAATAAAAATCAATATTGAAAACCAAAAAACCAAAATAAAAAACAAAATTCCAGAAATCGGAAAAAAAAAAAAAAAAAAAAAAAAAAAACCAAAATCGAAAAAAAAATCCCACAAATCGAAAAAAAAACCAAAATCGAAATTAAAAGGAAAAATCGAAAAAAAAACCAATTACGAAAAACAAAACCAAAATGGAAATTGGTGAATCGAAAACATAAACAATTAAAATCGAAAAAATAAAGCCAGAACTTGAACTTTGAGAGATTTTGTGGTGGTGGCGGCGGCTGTTTTTGTTGGTGCTCGAACGTTGTGGTGGTGGCGGCGGCTGTTGTTGTAGATCGAAGGGAGAATATGAGGGAGAGGAGATCGATGGAGATGAAAGAATAAAAAAGAACAAAGAGAGAGAGAGAAGAACGAACAGAGAGAGAGAGAGGAGATTGAAAGAAGAATGAACAATGGAGATTGAAAGAAGAATGAACAGAGAGAGAAGGAGGAGAGAGAAGGAGAGGAGAGGAATGGGGGCGGATTAAACAATTTTAGGGTATATAAGTTTAATGCTCCGTTTTTTTAAAAAAGGGTGAACCGGTTCAGTGGCACCGGTTCAAACCGGTGCCATTTGCATTTTTGGCACCGGTTCAATCTGAACCGGTGCCTTTTCTCTTCGTCTGAAATCCCGCCCATTACTGGACCGGTTTTGGGCACCGGTTTAGCCTGAACCGGTGCCATATGGGGGGTGCCTAATGTTTTTTTTCTACTAGTGTTATAATCGTATTAACCCTAACAAGATTATAAAATATCTTATTAATCGTTATTACAAGTACAAAATTCCCTTTAAACATGCATAAAAGGTGTGATCAAGCAATAACAATAAAATCAAGCAACATAATAATAAATAAATATCATGAATAATAATTATAATAATTATAATAATAATAATATCATCATAAATAAAATAATCATCATCAAAATAATAATAATAATAATGATCACAATCATCATAAATTACAATCATCATAAAACAGAGCACTTGGCGCACGCAAAACGAGATTGGTGCACGCAAAACAGAGTTGGCGCCAGGCGCCAATGGCTAGCACCAGGCGCCAATGGCTGGCGCCTGGCCTGTTTCTAGGCGCCAATGCCTGGAGTCAGGCGCCAGGCCTGTTTTTGACGCGTTTTCGAAAATCAGATAAGTTTGCCGTACTGGAGGATAAAATCGTATATTTTCCTCAAAAATGCTATTTGATTTTAATTAAAACTCTGAAAAGTCAACAAAAAGTCAAGTTATCAATGCTAATTGAATTAGGAACGAAAAGAACCTTCTAGAAGAATCTAGAAGACTAAAACCATTCCTAATTGCATTAGGAATGATAAATCATATTAGGCCCTCCCCTAGATCATCGGGCCGCATATAAAGTTCAAACCGGGCCCAGTTTAGTAAATTGGCCATAACTTCCTCAATATTCATCGGAATTGGGCTTATAATACATAGTTGGAAAGCTCTTGTCAAGCCCCATCCAACTACACTACAGTTGGACCCATATCATGGACCAACCAAACTGGATTGGCTGTTTTCTAAAACTAAGTTTTCAAAAACAGAGAGAATAGAAAAGAAATTAAAACTTATCCGTAACACTAGACTTTCCACACTTTCGCTTCATTCGATTATCATTCGACATGAAAGGTACTCATCACTGAGTTTGGTTTTGGGGAGACACAAATGGGTGTCTACACCTACCATCACCCTCGTTCGGTTGGTAAGTGTTGTTTTGGAAAGGCAAGTTTGACTCAATATTATTAGGGACCTAGGATTTCTATGTTGGTTGATTTAAGTGAACTTAACTAATCATCGCAACATAAAGAAAACCTAACCATGCATCTAACGAATAATTCACATGTATATATAAGCATAAAATATAAAGCGAAATTATAGATGCATATTGGCAACTAGCATGACCCCTTGAATTCTTCAAATCTTCAAAAGGTCTTCATTTGCAATTCAAGGCTTTGTCTTCCAAGATACGCCGTCTTCAAGACTTAACCAAACTATGAAAATACTAGTGTCTACGACTAGGAATAATCTAAATATTAAGGTACAAAAATACTTAACGGTGCGTAGACCGTATTTAGATTTACAAAAATACATAACGACACGTAGTCCGTATTTTCTATCCTAATCGGGTCCCACTAGTTGCCATTTCATAAAACCTGTGAGAGAGAATATATATTCCATTCATCCATTCACTATTTGTGAATGGCCCATGCAATTTACAATATCAAACAAGTAAAATGCATTTAAACAACGCGCGCACTACTAACTAATCTAGGTGGTTAATCCGATTAACACGCCTAATTAAAACTAGTCTAAGTTGTTTAACCGATTATGTAATTTGACGTCATTAATTAATTGAAGCTCCCACTAAATTCCGCATTTCCCTTAATTAATCCAATTAATTAAGTCGGTAGCACCTAAACTTGTCAAAATAAAATTTTTCCAATGCCGCTCAAAACCGAGGCCTAGCCTCCCAAAATTTTAATTCAAATAAAAAAAATTAATTAAAATAAATAAAACGGCAAAATAAGTAATATTAAGCCAACCACATTTCAAGTGGCTTCCGCTTTAAGCGTTTTGCCAAGGAAACTCGAATAGTCGCGGCTCATGCAAACCAAGCATACTACGGCTATTCACATCACCGCACCAAGCATATGCACACACAAAAAACTCCGCACTCATGGCCCGCGGCAAGCAGCCATGGGCTGCTGCCACTGCCGCACGCACAGCCATGGCTGTGCGTGGCTGCTGCGGTCGTGTGCTGCTGTCCCGCGTGTGGCCGCACGCAAGGCAGGGCAGCCACCTTGGCAGCCACATGCGGGCTGCTATGCAGCCTGGCTAGCCAAGGGTGATTTTTTCCTCGTTTTGCGTGCCATGGCCTTGGGATTTAATCCCATTTCGCGAGACATAATTAATTAATTCTAAATGAATTTTAGAACTAACTTAATGAGCAAAAAATAAAAATTTTAAACAAGTCTAACTTAATAAAATTTCAAAGTGCAAATAACCAAAATAATTCCAAGAACCATTCTTAATTAAATTGGTTTAGCTTGGTGCACTAACAAAGTTGAGGCAATTTCTCAATTTTAATTTAATCAATTTAAATTAAACTTGAGAATTTGACAAAGTAAGGGGAAGTTGGAAAAATATGAACTTTAATGTTCAAATGAAAATTCCAACATCTAAATTTTGTGAATCCTTGAAAATTATATCTTCCAACATGAAAATAACCAAATTTCTATC
Source organism: Chenopodium quinoa (assembly GCF_001683475.1). NCBI lineage: Eukaryota > Viridiplantae > Streptophyta > Magnoliopsida > Caryophyllales > Amaranthaceae > Chenopodium > Chenopodium quinoa. Next base: position 1,480,981 of record NW_018744821.1, on the reverse strand, counting down.
ACAAAAATTGAAACTTTATGTTTCCAATTAACTCAAAATGATTAAAAACAACAAAGTTTAACACAAAATAACATGGAATTTAGTGGTTTTTAAAGTTTCAATCACTTATCACAAATAAAGATTGAATCTTTAACACTTAGGAAGCCTCAAAACAAAAAATTTCACACTAAAAAGTAATTAGTTTGCAATTATATGAAAATAAATCAACCTTTAAGCATCAAATACTACCAAGTAAGTGTGCTTTAAGGGGACTTAAAAATGCAAAAAATAATGCAAATAATCAACCACATAATCAACAAGTTATGCCATTAATTTCAAGGTTAGAAAAGACTTAAAAAATTTCATCAAAAACGAAAAATCCCTCGAAAAAGGCATTTCTGGTCAGTATTTGGCTAAAATCACAGCCCCAAAGGGATAAAAACCTTTCCAGAACACCACTTCCACCAAAAATTCACTATTTTTTGGGCGAAAATCTGGGTTTTGGGCTAAATTCGACTTTAAAAACGGGATTAAAATAAATAAAACCGAGCTACTAATCTAATTAGCAACTTAAACCAGAAAAATAAGCCAAAATAAACCTTGAAAAACATGATTATAAAAATAAACGAGCGGGGCTCCGATACCGCTGTTGGGGTTTGGTGAGTCCGACTCACCGCGGAAATAACCCCGACCCAAGGAACCACTCGTAATTAATAAAACCATAAAGCATAAATAAATAAACACAAGAAAAGGAAGAACGAATCATACCCTTGAAGCGAGCTTCGCCCTCTCAAAACGGGCTCTTACTTGAAAGCCTTGAGCACCGCAAATGTCGTGTCTCCAACGGTATCCACCCACAAAGGACGAACACGACTTTTTAGGTCCGCTACCTTGGAGTTAGCAAGGTCCGACCAAAACCCAAGTGTTAATGGAATTTAAGAGTTTTTCCAAAATATGGAATGCTCTTTCTAACTCCCACTCAAGCCCTTTACTCCAAATCCCAAGGTTGGTATTTATAGAGGAAAGTATGAGTGGGAATTTCTATCCCATCAATGTGCAGTGGGATCATGAAATTCCACAAATTAATTTAAAGCTAAATTAAATTAAAATTGCAAACTAATAATAAATCTACAAGTGGCATTACCATGTGAAATGGGTTGGTGAGGACCACATGGAGAGTAGGGGACCATACTTGCTCCCCACTCAATTCTCTCCTTGTGCCACATGTCCTTACCCACTTGCTCCCATATTCCTCAAGCTTCCCCATAGTGACCAGCCCTATGGCCCAGCCACGAGCCCAGCCCGAGCCCATCCCCGCACCAAGATGCGGGCTGCTGCTGTGCGAGCAAGCCACGCACTTGGTGTGGGCTTGCTACTGTGCGTGGCTGCTAGTGCGTGCGCTGCTTGCACGCCTAGATTGCGGCAGCTAGCTGCTGTACACACCACGTGCACGCGGCTGCTAGCTGCTGCTGTGCGTGGCTGCTAGCACGGTGCGCTAGCACGCACCTAGCTAGCCATGCTAGGCTCGGCTTGGTGCGCTTGCTAGCCACCTATGCTTGGACATTTTTGCCCCTAGCATTCGGATGTTCGGGGCATTCCGATGCTAGGGGTATTTTGGGAATATGGTCGATTTATTATTATTTTGCGCGTCTCGTCTTTTTATTATATTTGACTCGACTTCCGACGTTCGGTTTCGACGCTCCAAGCTCGAATTACCGACGTCTAAAATATTTAACACTCGGGCAACGAATTAATTTCTTCCGAATTAATTCGTCGTGTCGGTTCGTATATTTTGCTTGGGTGTGACCCGAAGGGTTCAGTCAAGATTAAGTTGTAATATTAATTATATTAATATTACTGATCGGAAGCGGCCTCCACCCAGGCATTCCGATCACTTGACCTTACTGAATATATTAGCTTTCTAATAATTCTAAACCCGCTATCAAAATAATACACTTGTTCGAAGGACACCATTCCTTTCATTATCTAATAGCCTACATCGTGTACTTAGTGAACTTAAGGGAAATGCTGCCGGATTTTCCATAGAATTGAAAACCTGGCATACATTAGCTAGTGAGATTAAATGTCCAAGGATGAGTTAGGTTGGAGTGATAAGGACCTTTGGACATCATTTACAATCTTATTTGAATATTCATAACATTTTGATGGATAATGAATATTCAATACGCATTATGACTAATGTGATTATACATATTCGTGAGTTGTGTAGAATTTGTAATCATGAAACGAAGGTAGGTGGATGTATGGAAGGAAGGTTGGACATTCTATTAATCCGGAATTTGTCAAAGGGGTAGATGAACTCCTTAAATACGTGGAAGATCATCCCGAGGGAAGCAACTCGAATGAAGTTAGGTGTTCATGTTTTAAATGTAAGAACAAATAGCTTTGGGATACGGAAACGGTTATAATTCATTTGTATTGCAAGGGTTTTGTACCTAATTACTATGAGTGGATGTGTCATGGGGAAGGGTTTCCTGGAGTTCCTGAAGGATCGTCAAATAATATCGTGTAATGGTTTTCAATGCTTTTGGTCATTATGAATATCAAGGGCATTCAGAAGGGGCAGGGGAGGAGCATAATGCACAAGCTAAGCATTTCCTGGATTTGTTAAAGGCTTCCAAACAACCATTATACAAAGGGAGTTCATTGTCTGCGTTAAAGATGGCTGCCCAAATTACTAGTCTTAAGTGCGAGTATAATTTGCCCCATAGATGTGTTGATGGGTTTTCTTCTTTGGTCAATGAAGCGATTCCTAACAACAACCATATGGCCGACACATTCTATGAGGTGAAGAAGATTATGAAGGGGTTGGAGTTGCCTCATGAAAAGATTCATGTATGCCCGAAAGGATGTATGCTGTTTTGGAAGGATGATGTTCAGCTATCTACATGTAGGGTGTGTGGTAGCGATCGATACAAGAAGACTTCTAAAGGTAGATTAGTCCCCTCAAATGTTTTAATTTATTTTCCAATCACACCGAGATTGCAAAGTCTCTATGAAACCAAGAACATATCGGAAGAAATGACATGGCATTCGAAAAATCCTCGAGTTCATGAAGCACCCTAGTGATAGTGAAGCTTGGAAACACCTCGACAATTGCTTTCCAGAATTTTCCAATGAGCCTCGTAATGTTCGACTTGGCTTGTGTACAAATGGTTTTTCTCCTCATGGTAAGTTTGGGGGACAATATTCTTGTTGGCCTATCATTTTGACTCCTTATAACTTGCCTCCCTCAATGTGTATGAAAAGACAATTCATGTTCCTTTCGTTTCCTGTTCCTAGTCATAAGAACCTTAAAGGAAACTTGGATGTGTATATGCAACCGTTGGTAGAAGAGTTAAAAACTATTATGGGAAGTTGGCGCAACTACTTATGACATTTCGAGGAAACAAAATTTCAATCTTTGAGCAGCCATCCTTTGGACCGTTAGTGACTTCCCGGCTTATGGTATGTTGTTTGGTTGGATCACAGCGGGTAAGAAGGCTTGCCCTTATTGTATCGATATAAGCAAAGAATTTGGCTTAAACACGGTGGCAAAGTTTCTTGGTTTGATTGCCATCGCCAATTCCTTCCAACAGATCACCCTTTTCAAAATAGTAAAACTGCATTTAGTAAAAACAAAGTCGAAAAAGGTTCACCGCCACACATTATGTCAGGTGAGGAATTATGGGAATGTGTGAGACACCTTCTAAAGGCGACTGATAGGCCGAAGGCATTGAAACACCTCAAAAAAGCAAAAAAAAGGGTGGTTCAAGCAAACCTCGTTGTCTGAGCCTCCTTATTGGAAGCATCTGCTCATCCGTCACAACTTGGATGTCATGCACATTGAAAAGAACTTCTTTGATCAGTTAATCCACACCATAATGGATGTAAAAAGGCATACATGTGACACGTCATCGACTCGAAATGACATTGCCAAATATTGTAAATGGCCACAACTTCATCTACAGGAGGACGATAGAGGAAACGAGTTCATGCCAAAAGCCCCATTCGCTCTTGACAAGGCTCTAAGAATATTTTTGTGTGACTGGGTTAAACAGTTGTGTTTTCCTGATGGATATGCCTCTAATTTGAGCAGATGCGTAGATTTACAAGCTTGTAAGCTTCATGGAATGAAAAGCCACAACTGTCACGTGTTCATGGAGAGGTTGTTCCCCACTAATTTCAGGGAATTTCTCCCTACCCATATTTGGAATGCGGTTACAGAGACCAGTCAATTCTTCCGTGATTTGTGTTGTTACACAATCACAGTTAGTGACATGGAGTGATTAGAGAGAAACATAGCTGAAATCCTTTGCAAGCTTGAGAAGGTTTTCCCTCCTGCATTCTTCAACTCCATGGAGCATTTACCTATTCATTTTCCATTGAGGGAAATTTATATGGTCCTGCTCAATATAGATGGATGTATCCCTTCGAAAGGTAAATTAAAGTCCCTTTCACTTCCTCTTTCATACAAACCCTTCATAGTCATTAGTCATGATCTATTTACACAATTATTTATACTAATTTAATTGTAGGTTCCTTAATCACTTGAAACGTAAAATTGGGAACAAGGCTCGAGTTGAAGGTTCCATATGCAATGCTTATATCATCAAAGAGATAGCAAACTTCTGCTCAAATTACTTTTAGGCGTCAGTTGACACAAAAACTCGGAATCTCGGTCGAAATGTGAATGTAGACGTGGAATCCACGTTGGACAACCCTGACTTACCAGAGCTATTCTCGGTGGATAGCGGTCGTGTCTCAACTGAGGGTAAAACTCGGTATTTTTAAATGAAAAGGAACTCGAGTGTGCTTATTTGTTCGTTTTACAAAACTGCGGCATTCTTGGTGAATACGAAAGGTATACGTGTTAAGGAATGAATTTTATTCATAGTTCTGAAAAATTAAAATGGTTAAATTACTAATTTCTCTTGTGTCATTTCCCTAATAGGAAGTTTGAGGACTACGTTCTTAGTACCCGACCTTTTTTGCGTAGAGAAGAAGTTATGGAGAAATGTGACGCCGAATTCTCTGATTGGTTTCACCACAAGGTGATAGAAATGTTCTAGTTGTTCTTTAAATATAATTTTTAGATCTTGCAATTCACTTTAATTAATTCTTGAATTGTGACGTAAATAGGTGGCCGAAGAGAAACCAGATTTGAATGTCCTGCAAGCATTGTGCATGCACCCTTTCAAGCGTGTTCGAACTTGGAGGTAGATTTTTGTTGGTGGATTTAATTTCCATACACATTCTCATGGAAAACATAAGTCTACGATGAATTATGGTGTGTGTGTCTAGTGAGGACAGTGGAGAGTACTTTGGCATTCTAGACGACATAATTGAACTTGTCTACATTGGTAAAAAAAAAAGAGTATAAGACTATTTTGTTTAAGTGTAGTTGGATGGATTGTGGTAGGGGTATGAACATACATGAACAATGCAAGCTTGTCGAAGTGAATCATACTAAGAAATACCCCAAGTATGATCCATTCGTATTATCTTATCAAGTGATCCAAGTGTACTACGCATCCTACCTGTAGGGAATATTTCAAGCATTATCCCTAGCTTGAACCCCACTGTGATCATACACTAAAATACGGTGGCGTCCAAAGGGAAAAAAGATAGAGCAAAAGAGTCGTCAACAAGTTTTAGGAACTTGTAAACCATTCACGAGGTGAAGGTTACACCCCTTAACGATCTAGAAGATCGTCAACTCCAATAGATCTAGAACCATGACTGGTAGTTCGGAGATGAAGGTACAAATTCAACCTAAAAGAGATTGAACCTGCCCTAATAATAGGCCTCTACTTTATTCTGATCGTATTCATGTGCGCTTTCTGATAACATGCAATCAATAGGATTAACCCTAAACATGTTTATCTATGTTGGTTGAATATTAATGCACAAATAAATCTATTATTGGCGATCACTTGAATTATAATCAAATTAACCCTAAACAAGATTATTAATTATCTTATTAAGCGTGATTACAAGTACCAATTATCTTTAAACATGCATAAAAGGTGTGATCAAGCAATAAAAAAAATATCAAGAAACATAATAATAATCATAACAACAATAATAATAATAATAATAATAATAATAATAATAATAATAATAATAATAATAATAATAATAATAATAATAATAATAATAATAATAATAATAATAATAATAATAATAATAATAATAATAATAATAATAATAATAATAATAATAATAATAATAATAATAATAATAATAATAATAATAATAATCATGTTAAAGCATAATAGCAAGATCCTAGGCATGATACTAACAAGATTAATAACAAACCCTAGCATGTCACTAAACATCAAAGATCAAAGCTTTAATCCTAACATGATACTATCATGAATATTAGAGAAGAAAATAGGAAGCATTGCAGGAATCATAATAAGCATATCTGATATTATAACCTTTTCCCTAAAACATAATACTAGGAATCATTGTTGTCTTTCAAATCATCAAATTAAGAAAAACATCCTAACATGATACTAGGAGTCAAAATAACAACCTAGACATGATTTCTATATCATAATATCAATAAATCAATTAAAGCACTTACTTGTATGCCTCGTATCTCTTTCTAGTAACAAAATACACGCTTTAGTAACTTCAAGGAAAAAATATAAAATCAAACAACTAAATTAAATAATTGAAATAGAGATTTGGGACCAAACCCTCAGAAATTAAAACCTTTCACGTCTAAGGCGAAGGCAACTTCGAATTTGGCTAGGTGTTTCTAGATCTTGTTAATGCGGAATTTTGTATGACAAAAGCTAGTTTAGAAAAGAGATAGAGAGAGAGTAATCAAGAGATTCTTGATGAGAGTTTGTGATAATTGATTATGGAAAACGGAGGTTTTAGGAGGCTATTTATAGAGAAAATCAGCCGGATGGATATAAAAACGAATCAGAGTTTCGAAGAGAATAAAACGACTTAGCGTCAGACGCCAGACATTAACGTCAGGCGCTAAGGCTAGCGCGAGACGCCAAGTATTAGCGCCAGGCGCTAATCCTGTCGTCAGGTGTTCTTAATTTTGATAAAATTTAGCCGTACAGAAGGGCAAAATTGTATTTTCCTTAAAAACACTTCTTTTATTCTGATTAAAACTCTCAAAAGTCAACTAAAGTCAATTTATCAATGCTAATTAAATTAGGAATGAAAAGAACCTTCTAGAAGAATCTAGAAGACTATAATCAATTCTAATTGCATTAGGAATGATAAATCAATATTAGGCCCTCCTCTAGATCATTGGGCCGCATATAAACATCAAATCGAGCCCAGTTTAGTAATTTGGCCATAACTTCCTCATTATCCATCGGAATTAGGCTTATAATATATCGTTGGAAAACTCTTTTTGGACCCGACCCAACTATACTATTATTGGACCCTTGCAATGGATCAAACCAAACTAGATTGGCTGTTTTCTTAAAATAGGTTTCAAAAATAGAGAGAAAGAAAAGAATTAAAAACTAACCGCAACACTAGACCTTCCACACTTTCACTTCATTCGATTATGATTCAACGTGAAAGGTACTCATCACTGGGTTTGGTTTTGGGGAGACACAAATGGGTGTCTACACTACCCTAGCCTAAAACGGAATCCAGTTTAATGGTGGGCTATGTTTAAAACACAAGCAAGGTCAGTGGTTGATGCTCCAGTGGACCTTGAGTTTTTGCAGGCATCGTTCCCACAAGTCCATGCAATCACGTTTGTCCACCGAATGATATTCCTGACTATGACCTAATTGAGGATGACAGCGAAGATGATGATGGCGGCTTAATAATCTCAAGCAATGAAGATGATGAATCTAGCGTCGACTCTAGTGATAGTGACGAGGATGATGACATCGATGTGTTTTTAGATGATAGTAGTGATGATACCAGTAGTGATAGTAACAATGAAAGTCACGACTAGGAGAATGTGCTTGTTATTGTAAAATGAATAGGAGAATTTGCTTGTAGTTGTACGTCTAATTGTCGGTTGAATTTGGTTGTTATTGTAAAATCAATTAAAGGGTTTGTCGTTCTATTGTTAATTTTGTTACATCTCATTATACTTGTAAATTTTGTAATGTTAATAATGTCATGGCATGTTACTAACATCTTTTTCATGTGGTAATGGCGGGAGGGAAAATAGGAGAAACGTCGAAGAGAAAAAAGGGAAAGGAGAAAAGGCAAGTTTTGATATATGATGATGACGAGGAAATGGAGGACGCGGAAGATTTGGGTGACAATAAGGATCCTCAAACACAGATGCAGATACAGCATTTGACAAGGGGTCGGACTAGGTCGTTGAAACTAACCCTACCCTAGGCCAAACAAAATTTGTAATATCTCAACACGCCCTTATACAAGTATAATGGTAAGTCGAGGGTCGACCACTAAGGAATGGAGAGCGGTCTTATATTGTCAAGTCAAGCTATTCCGGAAAGGTGAGGTAAGGGTGTGAATGCTAAACAACTAAACAAGCTACGTTGGGGAAAATGTAATAAACACTAGGGCTCAGGATCCACATATACTTGTAACGGATTCCGCTAATTGGGAAATAGTTGACTAAGTCGAGTGCTGCGAGGGAAAACCAATCATGCAACCAAAAGAGCATATCAAGCTATTTTCATAGAGGCCTAACTAGCGTCAACTATGATAAACTCTAGCTAGGAACGTCACAAGAAACCTCAATCGTTAGATTCAAGTCACAAATCAATGGTCCGTATCAATGTGAACCTACAATGCAATCTAGTGTGAATAACTAGGGTGATCAAGCCTAAATCAAACACACACATGCACATAATCAATTAACCAATTTAATCACATCATCAACTCCACAAATTTCCCCAAATTAACATCAATCCATTACTCATAAATGCTTCACCATTACCCTAGCAATCAAACTACTCACAATCCATAGAAATCAAGATCAAAACAAAGCTAAACAACAAATTCATCATGATAAAATTAAACAACTAAAATCAAATCACAAATCAATCAAACTTCAATCAAACTTGAACATTCAACAAAACAATTGAAATCAAACTAAAGATTGAATTAAAGAAAAGGAATCCTTACAAACTTGATCAAAAATCAAAGGAAATGGAGAAATCTTCAATCATCAACAATCCACCATGAAATTCTCTCACTAAAACCTAGAGTTTCTCTCTCTAAAAATCTCTCTAATTAGATCTAAAACTAATTCTAATTCTATTCTAATCCTTCTCCCTCTAAAAATAGAAGGAAAAACTATATATAGTAAAACTAACAAGCGAAAATTTAGTTAGATCGTCCAAAAGAAAACCGAAAGGGCGCGGCCGCGAGAAAATGGGTACGAAAACAGGGGCACAAGGTGGTGCACCCGCACTATGGGGTTGTGCGCCCGCACCATAGGGTGATGCGCCCGCACCTCAGTCGGGTGCGCCCGCACTTGGAGGCTTCCTCTTCTTCGTCCTAGCTCATCCTTGTGCACTCGTCTTGGTGATGATTATGAACACTAAGGTAGGTAGTCTTGAAATGACTTCTTTAGTGGGTTCACACAAAAAATGATGGCCCCACGCATGCATGCACCGATCTAATGAACTTGATCCTTGCATTCCTTCAAACTTGAGCTCCAAATGACAAGCAAGAGGCATCCAAAATGATGAGAAATATGAGATGAAGGCTCGGTAATCCTCGGAACACGATCATAACCTGAAAATACACAAAAACAAGCAAATAAAAGGAAAAAGACCAAATAAACAAAGAAAAGCACAAAGAAGGAAAACTAACTAAGGAAAGCACAAACTAAAGAAATAAAGAACAAAACTAAGGAAAACTAAAGAAAAGAGCTATAAAATAGCATGAAATTCATCCTAATAGAAGCCAATTGAGTGCCATAAATGACACTCATCAGCATCATGGGCAATAGCTTCAGGGGAAACAAGCCTCACAGTCTTCTGAGTTGGTGGTATTAGACCATACCACACAATGGTATGTATGTAGTTGTCATTTCCTTCCCTTTGTATCCATATTTCCTATCACTAACCTATGTATTACTCTAACATGAACTATTTATTTAATTTTTGTTCATGATGCACGTTAAAATAGGTTTGATGATAAACCTGTGGTAAAGGCCATCTCCGGTACCCTAACAGGCTACTATCGAAAGCCTTGGAGGAATTACGGAGAGGTTGATGCCAAAACGAAGGAGCATTGGTGGAACTTGTTTTGCGTATGACATTTTATACTTATAACTATATATTACTAAATGTATTGATGGAGTTGTGGTTGATAGATTTAAATGTTTTTCATATGAAGAAACAATGCACATGGGCACCTGAGTTGAACGACCATGTGAAGAAAACCTTTGAATCCAAGTTCGCATATCGGTTGAAGGACATGTTTCACACAATCACACACAAGATGAACGGTGAGAAGCCGGACTGGCTGATTGAGAATGTCCACAAGCAAATGATGGACATTGTTGCCAATGATGATACGTACAAGAAGCGATACGAACAAAACAAGAAGAACAGAAGAGGCAGATCGATGGACAATGTAGTTGAACCAACCCACTACCAGGGTTCAATTTCATCTGTACAACATGCAAAAAGGATGGTGAGTTTTTATTTTAGGCAAGTGAAGTAGATAACAATTGTGTATTACATTTAAATGACAATTTTAATTTGTTTTGGTGCATGTACATTCTAATTATGTTTCAAAGAGTTTGAAATTGAATAAAACTAATCCTTTTTAGAATCCTTGTTTTGTACGAAGTGGAATATATTCAGATTTTATTTCCGTGCCTCATAATCTTTATCCCAATCTTTATCATTGGATAGATTTTGAAATTATATTTCCAATGATATATTATAATATTAAATCTGAGCTATAACGAAAAAGATATGAATGAGATATGAAACTTTATCCAAAACTGACACCCTTCCACTATTTCGGTCATATCTTTTTATCTACAAAATTTTTTAATCTGATTCTAATTGGGTTGGAAAGTAGATTTTAAGAGCCTTCCAACGACATATTATTTGCCTTATTTGAAATTCTGGATCAAAAGATATGATAAAAACGAAATCCGCAAAAACTGTCCTGCAACGCTGGACGACAGGCCTAGCGCCGCGGCGACAGGGGCGTGTTTGGCGACATCGTCGTGTTTTATTCTTTTCGAAACTCTAATTCTTTTTTATTATATCCGACTGATTTTCTTTACAAATAGCCTCCTAAAACCTTCGTTTTTAATCACCAACTCTCATTAAGAAATTCTTGATACTCTCTCTCTCTCTTTTCTAAACTAACTTTTCAAATACAAAATTCCACATTCACAAGATCTAGACACACATAACACAATTCGAAGTTGCCTTCACCCTAGACGTGAAAGGTTTGATATTTCTGAGGGTTTGGTCCTAAATCTAGTCTAAACTTTCTTAGATTCCTTATTTCAATTATTTAATTTAATTCTTTATTTTATTATTTTCCTTGAAGTTACTAACGTGTGTATTTTGTTATTAAAAAGTGGTACGAGGCATCCAAGTAAGTGCTTTAATTGCTTTATTGATATTATGATATAGAAATCATGTCTAGGTTGTTATTTTGATTACTTGTAACACCCCCGATTTACTAACTAATAATAAATAAGAAATAAAGGAAAAATAGACAACCTTTAAATAAAATTGCGGAAGCATACACTTAAATCAGAGGTATTACCGCCACACTCGACAACCTGTCAAGTGTTAAGGCTTACAAAATCTCAATAATTACAACCCAATAAACTAGGTGAGTTATTTATACAACTTTACAAACTTGTGACATCACACTAATCGAAACACTTGAACTCCTTTAGCTACAACCACCTTATCAACCTGTTTAGACAAACTTGAATGCTCACCATTAAGGACAAATTCCAAAATAGATCGTCGCAAGGCCACCATAAGAAAAAGACATGGCCGCAAACACAAGTAACAGAACAAAATAACACACACGTCAGCAAGAAGCTGAGTAATCATTATATATCAGAATATAGAGTATAATATAATAATTAACATTAATATATCAATTAAACAATGTAGTTCGAAACTACATTACACATTGTACTCTGAAAAAATAACCTTTGTCAAACTCAACCTCGAATAATAATACAATCCGTCACTCAATTATTAATTCATAACCAATAGTGTGCCATGCTCTTTGTTCTATACCTAGCCTTGGACATGGGTAATTCAAATAAAACCAACAAGTATAAAAACTTGAATACTCCCAATAACTAGAAAAACACCTTAAACCAGACCATATATGGGCCAATTCCCACTGTAGGGGACCATAGAAAAATAAATAATAAAGATTGTACCTCATTCTTTACTCATGATTATCATCCTCTTACCAACATGCCAAAGACTAAGGTATATAACGCCGAGCCTCAAACCAAGAACAAAATAATAATTATCAACCTTTTGATCTCATACATCGATCAAATAAAAATTCACAATTTAATATTAATAACTCCATAATGGCATAAGTTCCCAAATAATATAACAATTCAATCACAATATCTCAACTCTTAAAAAAAATATTAAGAACCCAAATATAATAAAATCTCAACCCAAAAATAATATTATGCATTAACAACCCTAAAACCTCGATAAAACAATACTCCCTATAACAATAACATTAAAAATTTCAGAAAAAAATAGAACAATCAATCAATACAACAATAATAAGAAGACAATTAAATCAGATCATATCATATCATAAAAATTATATACATCAATCATAGATATAAACTCAATCATATAAATATCAAATAATACAATAATATAAAGCAATAATTATACAAATAATTTCAAAGTAAATTCGTGTAATTACACATAATAAATAATACATTCAAACATCTCCACATTGATAAAATGTGATTACCTTTCCGATCAATACCCAAACAATCGAAACACTGTTATGAAATTACCATGCTAATGCTTCAAATGCGTGAAATATTGGTTGCGAATGCCGATCTATCAAACTAATAAATATGATAATACATATAGGGCTGCTAGATGAAACTCTCGGCTACACCATAGAATAATAAAGTAAAACAAAATTAGTTTAAAGAATAATGGCTATAAATCTTCAAAACTCACAGCAGCTATTTTTTTTTTAATAAAATACTAATGTAGGGTTAAAGGATATAAGTACTATCAAATAAGATAAGAAAATAAAATTTAAAGTATACAACTCTAATTTTATAATTTGTAAAATCATAAAATATACGGGTATTACATTCCTAGTATCATGTTAGGATTTTTTCTTAATTTGATGTTTATAATGACAGCAATAAGTTCCTAGTATCATGTTTAGGGTAAAAAGTATAATGTCAATTATGATTTCTGTGATGCTTCCTATTTTCTTTCCTAATAACATCATGTTAGGGCTATATATTTGATCTTTGTTGTTTAGTGACATGCTAGGCTTTGTTATTAATCTTGTTAGTATCATGCCTAGGATCTTGCTATTAATATTATGCTTTATTGTAAACATGATTATGATTATGTTTATGATGATGGTTATTATTATGATTATTATGTTGCTTGATTATATTTATTGTTATTGTTTGATCACACCTTTTATGCATGTTTAAAGGGAATTTGTACTTGTAATCACGCTTAATAAGATAATTAATAATCTTAATTAGGGTTAATTTGATTATAATTCAAGTGATCGCCAATAATAATTTTATTTGTGCATTAATATTCAACCAACATAGATAAACAGGTTTAGGGTAAACCTATTGATTGCATGTTAGTCAGAAAGCGCACATGAATACGAGAAGAATAAAGTAGAGGCCTATTATTAGGGCAGGTTCAATCTCTTTTAAGTTGGATTTGTACCTTCATCCCCGAACTTCCTGTCGTGGTTCCAGACCTATTAGAGTTAACGATCTCCTGGATCATTAAGGGGTGTAACCTTCACCCTATGAACGGTTTACAAGTTCCTAAAACTTGTTAGCGACTCTTTTGCTCTAGCTTCCTTCTCTTTGGACGCCACCATGCTTAAGTGTATGATCACAGTGGGGTTCAAGTTTGGGGTAATGCTTGAAATATTCCCTACAGTTCACTTCATTTCAATTCCTAATTTCATTCTCTTATATATAATTCAGTTCATTTCAGCTCAGTTCAATTCAGTTCAGTAAATCAAAACAGGCCCTAATTATGTAGGAATCGCTTGAATCACTGCTTTGAGGAGTACCTCCTTTCCGAATATATAAGAACAATATCCTTACCTTATAAAAAGTTCAAAAGAACTCTTATGAATAGTGTGATGACTTTTACCCCTAAAAATGTTTATTTACCCATATACCCATTTGAGTCATATTAACTCTTATGCTTCCCGTATTTATTTCTCTTAGCTTCTTTAGTCTTCCTTCCCTTCCAACGCCCAAAGTTATTTTTCTTCTGACATTAAAAGGCAAGACTATTTAAATTGATAATAGTCCTCTTCAAGGAGTGAGGGAATAGCTGACAAGCTAAAGTCGTATCACCAAATCAAAAGTAATTCCTAAAACCACTAACTAAAATAGATAGGGAAGAAGGGTCGAATCCACAAGGAAACAAGTCTTTCTATTCCTGATTAATTATTATACTCTAAATTATTAAGTAATCAAAATATTATAATCAAAGGAATAATAAACTACTAAGAGTGAAGTAGGGAAGAGTAAAAATAGAGGAAATCAATGAATAAAAGACCTAGGGCATAGGTTCACCAATAAATAACATTCCAGGGTAAAACATAATAATCAATCATCAATGCATAATTAATCAGATCATAAAGGGCTTTCACTATGTATTACAATCACAAAATTAATCTACCGGTATTAAATCTCATCTCTCGAATCTCGACTTAACTATTTATAAATTAACCTGCCTATTGAAACTAGACCTAAACATCAATTCTCATCTCTCGAATCTCGAATCAATATTGTCAAACTCATGCATAAAAGATAAGGCCTAATCTAGTCACAGAGCATTAAATCAATCAATAGGAAATTAATTTAGCATTGATAATCAACAACAATAAATTACCCCTTCATATTATTTATGGATCCCCACAAACCCTAGAAAGGAAACTACTCACACATAATTAAATCTAAACTAATCAAAGCAATAAAACAAGACATGATCAAAGACATAAATAAATAACTGAGATTAAGAGAAGAAATCGTTACCAAAGTAATCTGGAATTAAGAGTAGAGTTAAGAACAAAATATTAGAGAGAGAAACTAATCTAAAAACTAAGTAGAGAGAGAAAATCTAAGAGAAGAATTAAGAAAGAGTAAAAGAAGATACTAAACTCGCTTAACGGAAAAGTATTTATATTAAGCAAGAATCCTAAATTAAAACAAACTTAAGCGACGATTAAACTGCCTAATAATAACACGCGCCCGATCGGGCGAGGCACCGCCCGATCGGGCGCGCCTTTTTACTCCCAGGTATGTCTCTCGCGCCCGGCCGGGCACGAGTTCGGGCGCCACCTTTACTTCCCCAGGCCGGGCGTGCGCGCCTTCGTGCGGGAGCTCCTTTGGCCGGGCGGCACTCTTGGGCTACTCTTTGGACTTCGATTGGGCTCCAATTCTTCGGGTCAATTCGAATTTCCTCATCCGGTCTCGAATACTTGGACCAAATGCCTCTGTATCACATATACCGAGCCCTTAATCACCGGTTTGATGGCTCTAACCAGCCCTGGGCTATGAAGGACGGTCGTGCAACTCCAATGCTCGTAGATGCTCCATAATATCTCATAAAAAAATTCTCCAAAAGTGCAAATCCCTACAAAAGTCAACCAAATCTACGAAAACACTAGAAAACACCAATTAGTAATAAAAGTGGCTCTAAGGAGCCAAAAACACTACTAATTATGACCAAGGGACGGGGGTAAAATACTATATAAAATGAACATATCAAACTCCCCCAAGCCAAACCTTTGCTTGTCCCTAAGGAAAGATCTCATCAATGAATAAATAAATAAATATGCTTCACCCCAAAAAGTAAAAATGAAGCACAAACAATTCAAGGTAAATCTAATAAACATGCTTCAACATCAACCAATCTCATCCATCCAATTACTCTTCCTCCCTAACAATTGTGAAGTAGAGCAAACCACAAGAGCATATACAATTCAAGACTAGTGCTGACACACTCAACTCTCATTTATGTGGCGAGTAAAAAATGTACTTGATCGCTCTCCAACCAACCCCTTTTTGTGAACAATGCCCTCCCAACAACACTTTCACATTCATACAACTCTATGCACAAAGGTCGGAAGGTCTTTAAAGCTTATAATGTAAGGCTAGGGTAAAGGGTAGGAAACATTTGGGAATAAGTGAGAGAAAAGCTATGCTTAAAGGGAGAAAATCCTAATAAAACCCATGATCAAAATAAATAATGATCAACATCTCCAACATAACCAACTCCAACAAGAATCCACCAAATACAACTCCAAATATATCAAACAATCTCAACACTTACAAATTTCACTCATAAAGATACAATAATGAAGAATTATAGTGAAATAACAAACTTTATTTTCCAAACTTGAATTTTTCATTGAAACTCATCATCTTATTTTTTTTTCTTTTGATCAACCTCCAACTAGAACATTTGAACATTGAACAATTTTTCCTTTTTTTTCTTTTGCCCTTGTTTTTTCTTTTTTTTTTCTTCATAACATCATACTTTATTTTTCTCAAGAAGATCAAACATTCAAGCTCATCAAAAATAAACTACAATCAAGAAAAAAATAACTTCTCAAAACCCACTCAAATTGTGCAAATAATAAGCAAACTACAAACTCCCTCACCTCACTCACTAATAGCTTCCCCAAGCCAAGCTTGGGACTAGTAACCAATGGGGCAAAATAGGCTTGTAATGTGGCTAATAAACAACCAAAAAAAAAAATTCAAGGCAACAACATGGGTAGCAAGAAGGGAACAAATGTATCTAAATCATCTGAAGGCCACCTAAAAGAACAAATGCCTTCGTCCTCCACAATGTGCATAATAATGAGTCATATAAACATTACTTATAGTTGCAAACCAATACTCAAATTCCTTGACATACCAAAAACTATCACACATTCCTAACCAAATCAACTAGTCAAGCACTATATTCACAAGTAGTTGGACAAAATTGACGCATGTTAGGACATCTAAGTAATCAAAATTCAAATCATGATCAACAAATCCACAATGCTTATCATCATGTACCAAGAATCAAAACAATATTTTCCAAGTATGGGGCACAGGGAAGCATGATTTACAATTCATTGGAACGTATTTTAGGATTTTTTTTTTTATTTTTCAATTTTTTTGTATTTTCATATAAGAAAGCAATAAAAATAACCTAGAAATCAATAAATCTTAACTAAGAAAACACACCAAAAACAAAAGAGAAGAGAAAAAGAAAGATACCAAATCCAAAATCTCCCCCAAGTTAGAATCAGACAATGTGCTTATTGGCTCGGGAACTAGCCCAGCATGGCTAGTCCTCATCATCCTCATCCATGGAGCCGAATCCTCCACCTCCGCTGCCACCTGCACCAGAAGAGCTACCACCAAAATAATCAATGTGAAAACTCCCCCCCGCCGGTCCCCCGAAAGGAACACTAGTAGAAAATAAGTAATGGCAAGTGGTTCAAACCCCCTAATGGGAAGCGGTTCTGAACCGCATGCCCTTAGGGGGCTTGCCAATTGGTCTTTAAAATGGCAAGCAGTTCAGAACCGCTTGCCAATTGTAGTGAAAGGGCAGCGGTTTTGGCGCCAAACCGCTGCCCATTAGGGGTATTAAAAATAAAAATAAATTTTTTTTTTTGGTTTTTTTCACTTAAATTGATACATAATCAAAATATATATAAAAACATTAATATTTTTATTAATTAATTGTTGTAATATTACAATTTCTGATTTTCAACAACAAGAAAAATAAATTAACAAAAAAATTACAATTTCAGATTTTCAACAATAAATTAACCACCCCACACCACCAGCTGCCAGCCACCACACCACTAGCCACCACCCTACACCACCAACCAACAGCCACCAGCCACCACCACTAGCACCACGACCCCCAACCACTTACCCACCACGACCCCCACCAACACCAGAAAAGCGGCCAGCACCACAACCCACCATCACCCGTCCACCCACAACAACCCCCACCAACACGAGAACACTTGCCAACACCACCATCCACCACGTCCCCCACCAACACCAAAAAAGCGGCCAGCACCACAACCCACCATCACCCATCCACCCACAACAACCCCCACCAACACGAGAACACCTGCCAACACCACCATCCACCACAACCCCCACCAACAACAAATCGACCTAAACAAACCAATTCAACCACCCATCACAATAAAATAAAATAAAAAGATAAAAAAAAGGAAATACCTTGAATACCAACAAAAAAAAATCGAAATTGGCTTTAAATTTGGGTTTAATGGGTCAAATTCGACCATAAAAACCCACACGCACCACCATCGGACTACCACCGTTTAACCCACACGAATGGTTCGAAAATCCGTGCTCGAATTGGGTCAAAAATCCATGCTCAAATTGGGTCCAAAACCCACCTGACTACCACCGGATTTCACTGAGAAAGGAAAGAAAAAGATGAGAGAGAAAGAGAAAGAGATGGAGAAAGGAGAGATGAGAAGATGGCGTGAGAATGGAGGTGTGAGAGAAGAGAGAAGTGAGGGAGTGAATGAGAGGAGAGAGAGCGAACTGAGAAGTGAGCTAGAATAATAGGGGCGAAAGGGGAGAGAGGTCGTGAGAGGATATGATGGGATTAGGGTTTGTGAATTGTAATCCCGCTTTTTTTTTTTTTAAATGGCAAGCGGTTTGGAGTTGAACTGCTTGCCAATATATCTAATGGCAAGCGGTTCAACCCAAACCGCTTGTCATTATATATATATATATACATATATATATTGGCAAGTGGTTCAACCCCAAACCGCTTGCCATTTAATATTACAAGTTTATTTTTAAAAAATTGGGTAAATGGCAAGCGGAGTATTATAACCGCTTGCCATTTGGGGCTTCCCATCACTTATTTTCTACTAGTGGAATGTCTTGGCCGTACCCATGGAAAGCAGAATAGTCAGTAAAAATACCATGGGTAGTGGGATTCCTATCGTATCCCTGGGGTGGAGGCTGAAACCAGTCAGGGTAAATGGCATCGTCGGGAATGTTACCCCGACGAGCATAATCATCATACATAGGGTAGAGAGATCTACCCTGGTTCCTCTCAAGGTACCCTAACCTATGGTCAATGGAGCCTATCATCCTCCTAAGGTCAGTGTGGGAATGCTCAATACGGCCTAAAGCCTGACCTATACTCTGGAAGTCCCAAACTGGGTCAGAGTCAACGTGGGGGACAGAGTGAGACATGCGAGGTGGTGAATGCACTACCTCGGGCTCAGGCTAGGGTGGTGGGACTGGTGGTGGTACTGGTGGTGCTTTCCCCCTAGCATGAGCAACTAATAGGTCGTACGTGTAGGACGCTTGCCCGGGGGGAAAGACGGTCAAATCAGGACTAGTTAAGGGAAAAATAAGCAATGGCGGCTCAATCCCAGTCCTAATACACCAGTGGGGGGTCTGCTTACTATCCATTCGTACCCAACCCAACTCCTCAAAATACCTAGCAGTCATATAGGTATCCGGTCCACAGTTAATCTGGTGGGGTCCACTCTCTACAAAACCGGCCTTTTTAACTACTATCCTAGTGATCAAGCCTCCTACACGAATAGGGGTACGAGATTGGGTACTGGTTGAGCCATAAGTCATAAGTCATCTCGGATCGGGTGACTTCAGGTTACGAGCCAAGAAATGTTCAACCCTTGCCTAATGTTTGGGGTTCCGGTCAACCCCACAGGCTTTGAACATTTTTTTATTAATTTATTTTTTGCTATTTTTTTAAATGTATTTAATCGAACATTTTCACCAATATTATTATTAGTCATTACATGACTACTAAATAGCAAATCGTTACAAAAACAAATCAATTGCTAAATTTTGTATGAATGATATATTTTAAATTTTACAAAGATTAAAAATTTATCTTAAATTTAAATAAATAATCCGGGCATCGTACGGGGCACAAAACTAGTATAAGAATCATATAACTAATATATAAAGCTAAACTTTTAGCCAGGTCACGAGATTGCGACAATTGGCATTACAATTTTTCCGCGCCACGTTGGATAGATTTAAATAAACGATAAAAAAGTTAGATTAGAATTCTATTTGGATAGAATATTAGGATAAAATTGTTAATTTAGAGTTTTATTATCGATAAAATACCAATATTTCTGATGTACAAATTGAATTATAATTTTATTCAAAAAAAAAAAAAAATATTAGATTATAATTCTCAAAAATTATTATATAAATTTCTTTTTTTATATCATAATATTTTTTTGCAGCGAAAGAAATAGGTTAAAGAGTAAAACATCCATTTATAATATATACTAATCAGTTAAAATTATATACTTCAAAATCAAATAAAGTGGAGACCTGTCAATTTGGGTTGTGTCATGAATCATCTTAGGTTGGGTCACTTCCGATTATGAGTCAAGAAATGTTCAATCCTTGCCCAAATTCTTGGTTCGAGTCAATCTGGGGTGCTTTGAACATTTATTTTATTCAGTTTGTTTTTTTTTTTGTTATTTTTTTTTTATTTTTTGATGCATTAAATCAAATATTTTAACCAACATTATTATTAGTGATTGCATGCCTGTTAGATAACAAATCGTCAGAAAAGCACGTCAATTCCTAACTAATTTTATATCAATGATATATTTTAAAATTTGACATATAGATTATAAATTTATCTGAAAATTCAATAAATAACCCGGGCATCGCACGTGCCAGAAAACTATTTTTTAATTTTCGCCAAGTTTCGTTCCACGTTGGAAAGATTTAAATAGATTTCATCAGATTAAAAAAATTAGTTTAGAATTCTATTTGGATAGAATTTTAGGATAAAATTGTTAGTTAAGAGTTTTATTTTTGATTGAATACCAATATTTTAGATGTACAAATTCAATTATAATTTTATGCAAAAAAATTATTAGATTATAATTTTAAAAAATTATCATATAAATTTATTTTTTATATCATAATATTTTTTAGAGTGCAGGAATTAGTTCAAAACGTAAAACATCCATTTATAATATAAAATATAATAATCGGTGAAAATTATATATTCTTCACAGTCTAATAGAATGGAGGCCTATAAATTAGAGTTGGGTCATGCATGAGTCATATTGGGTTGAGTCACTTCAGGTTACGAGTCAAGAAATGTTCTACCCTTGCCCAAAGTTTAGGGTTTGGGTCAGTCCAACATGCTTTGAACATTTATATTATTTCGTTTATTATTATTATTTGCTAATATTTTTTTAATATATTAAATTGAATATTTTAACCAACATTATTATTAGTCCTTACATGCCTATTAGATAACAAATCCTTAGAAAAACAAATCAACCTCAAGTAATTTTGTATCAATGATATATTTTAAATTTTAACATATAAATTATAAATTTATCTTAAAATTCAATAAACAACCCGGACATGGGTACAAAACTAATAAATCTAATTATTAGATTGAGATGAACGGTGAAGATTAATGGAGAGCCAATAATGGCATTTTTGTAAAAATCAGAATCTTCCACGTTTAATTTTCTTTTGTTTCAAATCCAACCACAACCAACCTTTTTCTGTTTTCTAAACCCACCTTATTTTCTCTCCTTAAAATACCAAATTTGCTCCAAATGGAACCAGAAATCAACGATTCTCTTCATAATTTTTGCATAATTTCAAGAGTGTTGTTCATATTCTTGTACAAGTTACATAGAACAATTTTTGTAAAAATTTCACAAAAATAAAACCTAGATTTCGCAAAATTGATTCAAAGTGAAATACCAACGAAAATGGGCGAAGAACAACACAATCCTTCGAAAATAAGTCACGAAATGCAAAGGTAAGTAAAAATCTAATAATTTCGACGAATTTTAAGTACATTATTTCCTATTTTAGGTTGATTTTGATTTTTTTTTTCAAGTATTCAAATTATTGCAACAAATTTGATTTTGTTTGTAAATTTTTTTTTATTGTTCTTAGCTTTTGTGTTACTTTTGTCGAATTTGTTGAATTTTGTTGGTTGATGATGTAATTTTTGTATTTTGTACTATAGTGTAAATGAAAGGTGTATGCGTATGACATTGTTTGAACCATGTGGTAATCCTAAATGATATGCATTGATCGTCTATTGTTACTTCCCTATTTTTGTTTGAATATTGAAATCTAAGAGTAGCTTAGCTGTTGTACGGTGGTGTTTTTTGTGATGATTTATTAAATTAAATGATTTTACGGGAGTAGTTATCACATGGGATCAAATCTAAGTACAAGTTTGCTGTATTTGCACAACAAAGTGAAATGAAAGCAAACCAAAAAGTATAATCCACCTCCAGTTATCAATCTTACTTGTATGTCTATCTTTGATTGCAAATGTAGTAAATTAGGCGCACGAATAGTGAGGATTCTAATTATTTTTTGTTTGCATATTATTGCAAATTTCAACTAGCAGCATGGGAATTTTAATACCTCTAGTGGAATGGTGATTAATCTAACTTGAATTTTGATTTAATTATATTGGACATTTTTCAAATGGCCACAATAAATTTGTGGCCAATGTATTAGATTAAATCACAACCATTTATTTCTTTGACTAATGTAAAAGGTTAATAAAATTGACTTCAGATTGTTTTTGAAAAATGTTAAAAAAAAATCCTCCCATGTTCTATCCCACTATCATTCAGATTTTAATTTTTCACATATTAGTTTTTTTTCTTTCCTTGCTCAATGTTGTTATCTTTCATTCTTCTTAATTGTGGTGCTTCAATCCGATCTTCATCCACTTTAATTAAATTATATATGCATAGATTTCTCAAAAATTAAGAGGAATTCTGTGAAAGGACAACAATATATATTCTACAGTTTGATGGAAAAAGTAACAGATGACGAGCAAAAGGCAAAGCAGCAGAATATCCAAGCGATCAAAATACATTATTTTAGTTATTGGCTGACGCTCCATGCTAATTTGTTCATCATCATATGTAGTTTCCTCATGTTTCTTCCAACCTAAACACGTTCTTAATTGTGATGAGGACTGGATTGAAGCAACACACAATTAAGAATAATGAAAGCAAACGACACTAAATTAAAGAAGGGAAAAAAAAACTAATACATCAAAAACTGAAAATGAACGTTAGTGGGATAAATTTTTTTTTTTTCAAAAATAAAATAAAAAGCCAATTTCATCAACAGTTCACATTAGTCAAAAGATATAAATGGTTATGATTTGATCTAATATAATGGCCACAATTTTATTATGGCTATTCCTGCTGATTTCTGCTTCCGTTGATGTCCGAGGGCTGGTAATGGTTTACCGTCCAATTGCTCACCTACACAGCCAATACAGATTAGCTAACCCGGGGGTTATTCGGGAATAACCACTCCGATGCTAAAGTTAGTACCTTTGTCAGAAGAAAGTGAAAGAAGAGAGAGAAAGTGTTTTAGAGAGAGAGAGATATTCTACCTTTGAAGTGAGGATTTGCTTGGGTATTTATAGAAACACAACCAAACAGGTTCCACCTATACAGATAGGTGGCACACTGACCTTGTAAATAGCAGGTGCCAACGCGGCACCAAACAGCTCTCCACGCGTCAGAGGGACATGCCACGTTCCGAGAAGCAGCTCTCCACGTGGCAGAGACTGATGCCGGTAAGGACATGAATTATTCAATGATTAACGAGGGCTTTAAACTGCACGACGCTCTTTTACCGGCATGTTGTAGATGCTACCGGTATATCCCGTACAACTAGCCCCCCAAGTGAGGACGTTATTAAAACTGACGTGCTCACTTGCGATCGAACACGGTGCTGGTACACAATATACCATAAAAGAATGATTAGAAAACAAAAAGATCCACGATTTTGGCCCTTAAGTGAGCAAATTGACGAAAAAATCTACGATTTGCCCCCCCAATTGAGCAAATTGCCGATAGGACTTTGCTCAATGTAAGACGAAGAAAATCTACGATTTGCCCCCCAAGTGAGCAAATTGCCGATAGGACTTTGCTCAATATAAGACGAAGAAAATCTTCGATTTGCCCCCTAAGTGAGCAAATTACCGATAGGACTTTGCTCAATGTAAGACGAAGAAAATCTACGATTTGCCCCCCAAGTGAGCAAATTGCCGATAGGACTTTGCTCAATGTAAGACGAAGAAAATCTACGATTTTCCCCCCAAGTGAGCAAATTGCCAATAGGACTTTGCTCAATGTAAGACGAAGAAAATCTACGATTTGCCCCCCAAGTGAGCAAATTGCCGATAGAACTTTGCTCAATTTAAACTAAAACCGAAAATAGGAGTGAATATGGTTTCACTTTATTTGAATTTTGTCCCCCAGGATTTGGCGGGAAACTTAACAAAATAATAGGGCACGTGTCAGTCATCAAAGTAGGGTGTTTTGAAAAGGCGTTTTATTACAGCCGTTGGATTGCATGCAGTAAATGTCACATCAACCGCTTCATTTGGACAGTATAAAATAGCGAATTTCGTACTTTTGACCCTTCATTTCTTTCGCGAAAAAATTTCGAAAAATTTCTACTGCATTTCGCTCGTAGTACGCACATATTTCTGCGATCCAGGAGTCGATTCGTCAAAGGTTTGTTGAGTTGTGTTGTGACCGGTGTTTGTAAACGTAGGACACTTAATTCCTGAGTTATGCTTTCAAGAGTTGAGTTCAAAAGAGGTAAAAAGCCCTAACTTTGTTTTCGATTTCTCACTGGTTTGTGGTTAAGTAGAATTTGCGTTTATTTCATTATTTGTGAATGTCTGGTTCTGGAATGCGTGCAAATACGGGTAAAGCCAATGAGGCTGAACTCTGTACACCCTTAACTTTTGTAGAAGAAAGAGAATCTTATTACCGCCATAGGTTTCTGGCTGACGCCGAGAAGGCTTTGTGTCCTACCAACCCCGATATTCCGAAGGACACAGAGATTGCCGATGTTGAGCCTATTAGCGTTCATTATCATTTGAGGTCAAATTTGGATTTATTTAATCAATACGGCACTAATATTGACAGGATGCTGAGAACAAAACACACCAGTTACCAACCTGAGGTTGGTGAGAGCAGTAGACGCTCTAGTGGGGAGAAGATGATGATCCTGGGCATGAAGCTTCGGATATCAGAGAAGAAGATATCCTGTCAGTAGAGGAAAGTCTGGAACGACAAGGAAGTAGGGGTGAAAGCATTGGCGATGAGGAAGATGAAGAGCAATCAGAAAGGCTTAGGGAGGGAGAAGATGATGACGAAAAAGACGAGACCGACGAGGATGTTCGGGCCGACTTCAATCTTGCTGCTTAGATTGCAGAAGAGGAGCGGCTCGACGAGGAATACGACTCAGATCAAGATGATCCGAAGTATCTAGAACCCCAACAAATTCCCAGTAGCTATGAGATAACTAAGTCAGTTGTGGATCCGGTATGGTTGCAGACAGCCACCGAGAAAGACTATTGCCAACATGGCAAACGCTTCTACCGTATTCCTGACAGCTATGAACTGAGACTACCATGCGAAGGTCAAACGGCTTTGGATTGCCCTGCCGGCCACATTGTCGTGTATGCAAAGCATTTAGAATTTGGCTTATGGTTTCCACTCTATCATTATATCGAAAAAATATCTAGGGCTTGGAACGTTTCAATTGCACAGTTAACGCCTCCAACCATCCTAAACATAGTGTCTCTTGTCTGGGTTATGATATTTATGGACTTTCCCCTTACCCTGAACTTGTTTCAGAGATTGCACTGGATCAAGAGAGATAGCCAGTCACCCGAATGGTGGTCCCTTTTTACCGCTCCCGGTAAATGCACTGTGTGGCCAAAATTGACCAGTTGCAAGAATTGGAAGAACGAATTTTATTTTATGAGTGTTCCCGGCGATTTTACTGTCCGTAGGACATTTCATCACCCACACAACATGTTCGAAACCATACGGTCGAGAGCGTTAGGAAAGATGGAGAAAAAAGCTTTTAAGTGGTTTAATTGTACATATGTTAGTGCGAGTAAGAAGAATAAAGCTGTTTCGGGGGTGTGGCTGCCCCATTGTAATTATATACTGGGCAACGCCCCTCTTTCTCATGTCGGTCTCTGCCATACCGATGCGTTTGGTATGGAAACATTTATAAATTATATACATTTATTTATATTTATCTTTACTGTACTTGCATTTTGCATTTGGCAATAAATTGACAAGTGCTTTACCTGCTGATTCTCTTACCTGCCTGCGTATATCTTACTTAAACTTGTTTCTTGTTGTTTTTTTTTTGTGTTGATTTTTTTTTAAAAAAAACGCTTATGTTTACCTTTATGGTGTCTGTTTTTAATGTTTCTTATCGGGTGTTTCCACCGCCAGGTATTGACAAACTCGACTTCAGCCGGCTAGGGTTGCATTCTCACGGGCGAGTGAAGCAACAGTGCCCAGATCGGCCAAAGAAGTCATACGACACCCTTCCTGTTTTCGCCACCAGAGCCTCTAAAAGAAAAAGAAAGAGGCAACAAGATATGACTCCTACCGAACGTGTTACCAAACCCTGCACCCTAGCTGTGAAAAGGGGTGGAGGGAATGCGTCTAAGAGGACATCTGAGTCCTCTGACCGAGAGCAACAGAAAAAGCAAAAGAAGCATGATGGTGATGCGGCACCCTTCCAAAAGGATGCACAAGAGACCTGGCCGGAAGGGGTCGTTAATTTGGAGGACGAGACCGATCTCCATCCGCCGAAAAAGCTGACGGTCACCTTAAGAGATCCAAAAGGTCTTGGGGTCAGCAGCGAGGTCAGAACCGTCCAGATGGCCAGCATTGAAAAGCCTCCAAGCAAGGAGACAACAATCGTCCTGGGGCGCACTGGCGACCCTATCAAGAATGCTTTCGTCCCGGCTCTCGTCGGTGACTTTATCGAGATTCCTCATGTCAGAATCCCGGCAGAAGTCGCTGACGAGTTGGCTGTGCCCTTTGGTGCTGCTGGTGACCCATGGCACCCCAGGATCAACGTTAATCGCGGAGAGTCTGTCTCTGTGACGACCCTGCGACTGGCGGAAGCATGGGGTGGAGGGTACTCAAGGACTTGGCGACGCCAGCCGAAAGGCCTGCCAACCGCGTTGCTCTCCCTGCGGTCAGCTGATGAACAACATGCTCCGGGTAAGACAACATTCTTACCTGTAGATACGTATCATTTCTATGTTACATATCTGTGTTATTTATATTGTTGTTTATATTTATTTGTATTATTATTATCTTATCATTTTTTTTACTAACGACAATTTCTGTTTATCGTCAACTAGACCGTCAACTCTGTTGTCGAAGTGGTACACATGTACCAGCATTATCAGCGCGCCGCCGATAACGCCGAGACCAAGCTGAAAAAGGCTGACGACGCTTGCAAGCTCGTCATCAAGGAGCGTGATAAGGTTAAATCTGATATGAAGACCTTGCAAAAGCAAGTGCTGACGGACCAAGAGCAGTTACAAAAGAAGGTAGCCAGCCTCGAGCAAAGTCTGAAGGACGAGAGGGAGGCGAAGGCGAAGCTGGCCAACAAAGTTGAGGAAATGGAGCGTGATAAGCCGGGAATCAGGCGCCGAGCTGTAAATCGGTTCCTGTAGACCGACCTTTATGCCAACTTGCTGGTTGACTAGTACACTGCCGGTTGGGTCTCTGCGCATCGCTATGTGTGCAAAGCTGAGAGGTGGGACTCGACGAAATGGCAGGCCGTCGAGAAGGATTTTAATGAAGAAATGAACCACTCTCCTACCAGCTATGAGAGTGAATACTTTGACGAGCTCCCACTGCATGCTGTGATAACAAACTTAGACCCACGCGAATTGCCAGAAGTGGAGTTTGATGACGGCCTTATCAGTAGCCCTGTTACCACTCATGCTGGTAAAGATGGTTCTGTCGGTCCCTCCAACAAAGACACTGTGAAAGAGCCCGTTAACGCGGCTGAAACAACAAAGGAGGCCGACAAGAATTAATCAAGGAAGGCAGTCATTGTTGGGCTTTTATGTTTATGTTTGTCTGTATCTGTTTCTGTGCTCAAACAATTATATTTGTCTGTACTATGCAACATTTTTTACTGTCGTATGTCTGTATTTAAAACAATTATTTTTGAGTAATTAGTTTATTTACTTCTTTACCATAATTCTTACTGTCGTGCATATTTTGTTTATGCTATGGTCGTTACTTACCTTTTAACTAACACTTAATGATTACATTCCTTGAATCGTTTTTTAGTTATTCTCTCGGTTTTATCACGAATTTACGTTTTTTCGGCATTTCAAAGTTACACTTTTCGGTATTTTATTTGTAAATAAAATTTTGGAAAACCAAATAATGCCTGCATTCAACTTTGTTATCGGTATTTTCAAGTTACCCCTTACCAATAATACTTTGTTATCGACATTTTCAAGTTACACCTTACCAATAATACTCCCCGAGTTTTTTGGCAAAATTTATTCGTAAACAAATTTTGGAAAAACTCTGTAATGCCTGTATTGAATATCGGATGTGAAACATACCGAGATAAAGTATCCAACCTTTGTCAGGCTGAGCAAAGGCAGTGGATTAGACTGCACTTTCAACTCCCCTTGAGGTCCATTATTATTTTATTTCATTATTTTTCCCTCACTTGAACGACCGAGTCAGCTAGCTAGGCTGTGATCAGATCGTATCGAAAGTAGGTAGAGTGATTGTATTTCATAAGTATTGAAGTAGGTTACAATGCTAGTAAACGCCATAAACATATGTATGACAACATGTCATCAAAATTTATACTACATAAAATTGAACACATTTAAACTTCACATGAAATACTTCTTTAACACACTAGCGTTCCAAACATTCTTCAAGGGTACTCCTTCAAGGGTCATTAGCCGATAAGACCCTTGCCGAAGTGTTTCATATATTTGGTAAGGCCCCTCCCAGGTTGCAGTAAATTTACCCTCTGCGTTCCCTTTGCCGGTTGCGGCCGTTCTGCGCAGAACTAAATCACCATCTTCCATGGGCCGATAATTGACGCGCCGATTATAAGCGTGGCTCATTCGGTTTTTGTATGCTGCAGATTTTATGGCAGCCGTCAGCCTCACTTCCGGTAGAAAATCCAATTGCTGTCGAAGCAACAAATCATTTTGACTTTCGCAGAAGTGTTGTACCCGAAAAGTAGGTAGTCCCACTTCCGCCGGAACCACTGCCTTTGAGCCGAAAGCGAGGTTGAAAGGAGATTCCCCCGTAGTTTCTCTTGTTGTCGTACGGTTCGCCCACAAAATCTCAGGTATCAGATCCACCCACAAGCCTTTGGCGTCGTCTACCTTTTTCTTAACTGCCCCTAGTATCTGCTTGTTAGCGGCCTCAGCCTGGCCGTTTGACTGCGGGTGACATACCGCCGCATACGCAAACTTCACTTTGTATATGCTTAGAAAGTTCTTTACCGGGCTACAGTCAAATTGTGATCCATGATCAAACCCCATTGCTGTCGGCAATCCGAACCGTGTAAAGATGCTTTTCCAGATGAACTTTTTTACCTCATTCGGTGTAATCTTTGCTACTGGTTCTGCTTCTATCCATTTGGTGAAGTAGTCTATCCCCACAATAAAAAACTTACGGCCACCTGTTGCCGATGTAAACGGCCCGATAATGTCCATTCCCCACCGAGCAAATGGAATTGGGTTAAGAATAGGTGTTAAATCATTTGGAGGTTGATTAATCACCGGCCCGTACTTCTGGCATTTATCACATTTTTAACGCATTCCATGGTATCTGCATTCATTGTCAGCCAATAGTATCCCCGCTTCATTGCTTCCAAGGACATTGACCGACCCCCCGCATGATTACCGCAATCACCCTCGTGTATTTCTTCTATCAGTCTTGCCGACTCATAAGCTGTTATACACCTTCGCAATGGTAACGAAAACCCCCGTTTATACAACAAACCTCAGAACATGATAAACCAGACGCTATCTTTCTGGACCTTTCTTGCCTCCGTCTTATCGGCAGGAAGGACATTATGTACCTTGTAAGCCAAGATATCGTCATACCATTCTCGTCCCGCAGTTGTACAATATATATCCTTAGGAGGTTGTTCATCAATACTTCTTTCTTTCAAAACCTCTACCATAACCGTCCTCTCTAAGTCGTTGAAGCTTGAACTTGCGAGTTTAGCCAATGCGTCTGCTTGCGTGTTCATTGCTCGAGGAACCAACTTGATTTCGAAATATTCCAGACCAGATGTAGCACTCTTAAGTTTTGCCAAATATGCCGTCATGCTCGGCTCTCGAGTTTCGTAAGTGCCATTGAACTGATTTGCTACTAGCTGAGAGTCAGTTGTCATCTCAATACGCTTTGCTTCCGCAGATATGCATAGTTGTATCCCTGCCAACGCTGCTTCATATTATGCCTCATTATTCGAGGCTTTGAACTTGAACTTGACAGCATACTCGAACACATCTCCCTGGGGAGAGATCATAATTACTCCTGCTCCTGAGCCGGTTGAAGCAGACGAGCCGTCAACTGATATCTTCCATGTGCCGGTACCATCCTCCTCTTCATGGTAAGACGTTTCTACAATGAAGTCAGACAAGGCCTGGGCTTTGATTGATACCCTTGGTTTATACGTAATAACATATTCAGACAATTCAATCACCCATTTAAGCAAACAGCCAGACGTTTCCATCTTCTGCAAAGACTTCTCTAACGGCTGATTCGTTAAAATATCAATTGCATGTGCATCGAAATAAGGACGCAACTTTCGTGCGGCCTCAACTACTGCGTACGCGATCTTCTCTACTAACGGGTACCGTCTCTCGGCAGCATTTAAAACGTGGCTCACAAAGTAGATTGGCAGTTGGGTTTTTTGTCGTTCCACTAGGAGCACCGCTGCTACCATCTTTGCTGACGCGGAAATATAAAGCTGCAATGTTTCTCCTTGTTTCGGCCTTGCGACGATGGGTAAGGACCTTAAGTTATTTTTCACAGCCTGGAACGCCTTGGATTGGTCCTTCCCCCATTCAAACAGCTTGTTCTGACGCAAGATCACGAAGAATGGTAAGGCTTTGTCAGCTGACTTGCTGATGAATCTCGTTAATGCAGCCATTCGACAAGTGATCGTTTGCACATCTTTAATGCACTTTGGTTCTGGTAAACTAAGAATCGCCTCAATCTTATCGGGGTTAGCGTCTATCCCCCTTTCGCTCACCATGAACCCGAGAAACTTTCCTGACCGGACGCCGAACACACACTTCTCCGGGTTTAACTTCATCCGGTAGCGTCGGAGAGTTTCAAAAGTTTCTCTCAAATCAGTGACGTGATCTGTAGCCAAACGACTTTTCACAATTGAATCATCCACATACACTTCCACATTCCTTCCTTTCTGATTCGCAAACACCTTGTCGACCAGCTTCTGATACGTAGCCCCTGCATTTCTCAATCCAAACGGAATAGCCCTGTAACAAAAAACTCTGGAATCGGTAATGAATGTCGCCTTGGTTTGATCTGGCTCATATAGGCTGACCTGATGATACCCGAAGAAAGCGTTCATAAAACTCAATAGCGCGTGACCGGAAGTTGAATCTACCAATCTATCTATCCTCGGCGAGGGATAGCAATCTTTCGGGCAGGCTCTGTTCAAGTCCGTAAAGTCCACGCACATTCTCCATTTCCCTGACGGCTTTTTTACCATAACCACATTTGCTAACCATTCTGTGTATGTGCAGGGTTCGATAAACCCTGCCGCTAGCCACTTATTCACCTCTGACTAAATAGCCTCCATTTTCTTTGTTGAGAAGTTCCTTTTCTTCTGTCGAACAGGTCTCGCTCTCATGTCGACATTTAGCTTATGCATAATGACGTCGGGATGTATCTCGGGCATCTCATCTGCCGAGAAGCAAACACATCAGCACTTTCTCGTAACAATTCCACCAAATGGCAACGCGTGTCGACATCCATATCGGACCCAACACGCACTACCCTCCCGGGAACCCCTGGCTGTAATTCGATCTCTACGGTCTCGCCTCCTGGGGAAGGACGTGGCGCAGTTACCGGCCGAGTATCGAAATTTTCCATGGCCAAATCGTGTGCGGAGGGAACTCGTTCTCGCTTGGATGGTGTCTGTTCACAAGTTGGCTGTCGGCTAGACTGCTTTAGTGCTGAAACATAACACTCTCTTGCCATAGTTTAACTACCTCGTACGCGCTCTGTCGTTCCCGCATTGGACACATATACCATTGTTAAATGGTATGTCGAGACCACAACTTGCATGTCATGAATTAAAGGCCTACCGACAATGGCGTTGTAAGCGGATGGCACATAAATCACCAAAAACTCCGCCATAACATCTCTCGCTGCCGACCCCTCTCCCATTCGAACCTGAAGAACTATACTGCCCTCAAGTCTTACCGTTGATCCGTTGAAGCCTATCACGGGATAGGACACTAGCGTTAAGTATTTTCGGCCAATTCTCATGACATCAAAAGCTCTAGCAAATAGGATATTGGCGGAACTCCCGCCATCAACAAGAGCCCGCTTGATATCTGCTCCATTTACCGTCAATACCAGCACCAACGGATCATCATGAGGGAAGACTATTCCCTTAGCATCTTCCTCCGAAAAAGGTATAGAAAACATGGGAGAAGGTCGAGGTCGTTCCTCTACGCTCAATGCGTTCACTAGATGTCGGTATTCCGACAAACTTTTCTTCGCCCCACTTACATAACCCCCGTATACCGGTCCTCCCGAAATGACATCGATTGTTATTTTGTGTCCTGTCGGATTACCTCCCTATCTGGATGTTTCCGCATGGTTCTGTCTGTAGGTGTCATCTTGCATTGATGAATCTCCCTGCTTTCGGTACTCGGTTTGCCTGGGCTGTGCATTTTGCTGTCGGCCGGGACCTGCTTGAGTACGATACTGGGACAATCGCCCCTTCCTTATGAGATCTTCAAGGTTCTCCTTTAATTGGACACATTCTTCGGTGTAATGACCAACATCTCTATGAAACATGCAATATTTCTTCACGTCCCGGCCCTTCGTTATCATCGGTGCCGGTCGACTCCAATCTTCTCTATTCTGGTTTATTGAATAAATTGCCGCTCTCAAGGTGTTTAACTGCGTATAACTTAACGGGCCAATCCCCTTGTCGGTCGTCCAGATCTCTGCTGACCTTGCGGCAGTACCCTGCTTATCCCACCCATCTGGGCGTTTGGGCTATTATCACTTTGCCTTCTGGAGGGTTCTGCTGACGATATCTGACGGCTCGTTTTCGGCAGTTCCTCACTCTTTATGTATTCGTGAGCCTTGCCAAATGCTACCCCTAAGTTTGGGAAAGACTTCCGCGACATATATTTTTTGAAGTCGTTGTCACCCAGTCCATTCATCAACGCCATCACGGCAATTTCTTGCTGCAATTTTGGTATGGTGTTAGCCTCGTTATTGAAGCGCCTAATGAAATCTCTGAGCGATTCCTCTTTTCGTTGCTGAATAGCCATGAGCTCGCCAGATGTCCTTTGTCTCGCACTGTTACTTATGTACTGACCTGTGAACAACTCCACCAGGGTCTCAAAGCAGTCGACTGATCCCGGCTCTAAATTGGAGAACCAATCTGAAGCTGCCCCGGTAAGAGTCGTAGGGAAAACTTTACACCACACAACATCGGTGTCGGTATATAGCAACATGTGACTCTCAAA
The DNA here is from genome assembly GCF_001683475.1 of Chenopodium quinoa. Classification (NCBI taxonomy): domain Eukaryota; kingdom Viridiplantae; phylum Streptophyta; class Magnoliopsida; order Caryophyllales; family Amaranthaceae; genus Chenopodium; species Chenopodium quinoa. The sequence continues at coordinate 1,447,148 of NW_018744821.1, read as the reverse complement.
AGCAGCCACATACCGCTTAGGTTCCCCCTTACCGTCATACGTACAGGACGACATCTTTATCTTCACCATTTGTTGGTCAAGTACCTCTTGTGTGAACGGAGATATCATGGGCCTGATGATCGCCCTGGCTGCCCGCCTTTCCAAGCCACTGGAAACCTCATGCCGATAGGAACCTGAATCCCCCACCTGGGTGCCTTGCGTGATTTGGCGCTCAGCCGGTATGGTCTATCGGCCCCGGCTCCTTGACGGTTGTTGTTGTCCCGCCTGATTGAACTGACTCTCCAGGTTCACTATTAGCGGCTTTGTCGGTACATCAGGCAGTACCTCCCCTGCCGCTAACTCGACTTTCTTTCTTTTCTTAGACATAGCCCGCATGACCCTAGCCGTTATCTCTAGCTCCTCCGGGGTGAACCCCTCCAAGGGATCTGGGGTCACTACTCTATTGCGGTCAGGCGTTAAGGGCATGTTCGTTGTGTTGCCGTGAAGGAGATGAGTTTCATCCTCGACCACGATTTCTGGTAGGTTGTTTATAGTTTTATTCGCGTTAGCATTTAAGATACTGGTATCATACTGCCGGTTATCAACCTCCGGTACCGGTACTGTAGTTTCCTTACTTCCTTCCATAACTGTGAGAGGTTCTATTGGAAGATAGAAGTTATTACTATCCCTTCCTTCTAGCGCCAATTGTTCCTGCTGATTTCTGCTTCCATTGATGTCCGAGGGCTGGTAATGGTTTACCGTCCAATTGCTCACCTACACAGCCAATACAGATTAGCTAACCCGGGGGTTATCCGGGAATAACCACTCCGATGCTAAAGTCAGTATCTTTGTCAGAAGAAAGTGAAAGAAGTGAGAGAAAGTGTTTTAGAGAGAGAAAGAGATTCTACCTTTGAAGTGAGGATTTGCTTGGATATTTATAGAAACACAACCAAGCAGGTGTCACCTATACAGATAGGTGGCACACCGACCTTGTAAATAGCAGGTGCCTACGCGGCACCAAACAGCTCTCCACGTGTCAGAGGGACATGCCACGTTCCGAGAAGCAGCTCCCCACGTGGCAGAGACTGATGCCGGTAAGGACATGAATTATTCAATGATTAACGAGGGCTTTAAACTGCACGACGCTCTTTTACCAGCATGTTGTAGATGCTACCGGTACAATGGCCACTCAAAAGTCATCCTAATTATATTAGGTACTTTGGATTTAATACCTCTAGTGGAATGGTGATTAATCTAACTTGATTTTAATACCTCTAGTGGAATAGTAAATGTGCTTTGGAATTTTGCGTGCATACTGATTTTGATTTAATATTATTCCAATCGGACTGCAGTTGATTGCAAATATGTCTGCAATTACCAATTATTCCACCATTGCAAAAAAGTAACGATTTCCCATAATATTGTTGAAATAAAAATCAATTCCCATAATACATTGGTTTAAAAATAAATTCCCTATATAGTGTCCATGTAGGATCTTTTTTTTTTTTGCTTTTGGTTCAACTTAAAACGCTAATGGTAATAGTGGTTTTAAAAAAGAGACCTCCTCTAACAATAACAGGTCTCTTTGCGTCCTTGGTTAATTCACTAGGCATATCTACAGGAAAATTATTTCAAAGAGACCGCCTTGAAATACGACAGGTCTCTTTGCGTCCTTGTTAATTCTTAGCCCACAACAAGAAAAGAGAGTGCTGACAATTACACTTATAACTTCAAAGAGACCGCCTATCAATAAAAACAGGTCTCTTTGACTTTATTTTACAAAAATTGCAAAACCGCTAATACCGTTAGCGGTTTTAAGTTGAACCGAAAACCAATCCTACGTGGACACTACTTTGGGAATTTGTTTTTAAAACGAAGCATAATGGGAATTAATTTCTATTTTAACAATATTAAGGGAAATCGTTCGCAAAAAAGCACCAAATGCAAGTTTCTGTCATGGATAAAATGGGAGTGGTAGAAGGTGCATTCCTTGAGGTTACGCATGAACACTAACTTGGCGTTAAGGTTTGTTCTTGCTTTTATCTGATTTGTGTATTTAGCCGCTATCTTACTTTGTTCCCCTTGAAATTTTGCTAAAATGCCTAATTGTGTATAGCATCAAGTTTGTCTTTAATTTCACCTGTGCTCTTGGATATATTTATGTAGTGTGCTTGCTTCCATATTTAAAATGCAATTTACTCATGTCTAGAGTCCATAAACCATGAAGCTGCATGGTAAAGTCATTTAGCATTTCTTTTCAATTCGTCAGACTTTCGTGGATATTTATTTTATTCCCTACATTCAGTTAATTAGAGGGGGGACATCTTCTGGGACTTACATGGACTATGGCAGTATTCATAATGAAGTGCTGTAATCCTGGCACTCTGGCAGTTACCTGTTTGCTTGAATTGGCACATTGTTATGAATGGTTTTTGAATTAACCGCAGGGTCCAATATAAAACTATTGTTTTAAATGATGTGTAATCGTATTGAGTGCTGCGCTCAATAACTGCTTGCATTCATAGTGTTGATTTGATGTATGAACTTGCTCTTAAGAATTTACTTTATGCAGATCCAAAGCAAAGAAACTGGTGGAGATTCTCAACGACCCAGGCGATGTTTGTGAAAGAGGTACTAAACTAATACCTAGAATTTGATCCTTGAAAACAATTGCTTCCATAAAGTTCCTCCCTAGCTTGGTCATCTTTTTTTTTTCTTTTTTTTTTTTTCGGTTTTTTGGGTAACCCCTTATGCTATCATAAACTACTTAACAGGAATAATTCCTTGTTGCCTGTGATACTGAGTGTGGTCTATTGATCGCATTGATTAAAAAAGTCTAATTTTAGAACGATATATGCTATCACTTTGGGCATTATGTCACTCAAAAAGCTGACAAATACTATACAAGATTGGATTTTAAGCTCATAACTATGTGCTGCATGTTTACTGTGAAATTCATTTGTTTTACGATACCCTAGTGAGCGTTTACGCTTTGTTTGGATAACAAATAAGGAAGGAAAGGAAAGGAAGGGAAGGGAAAGAGGAGGAAGGGAAGGGAAAAAAAAGGGAGGGGGAGAGGTGAGCTCCATTTTCCCTCCATATCTCTTCAAAATTTGAGGGATTATGCTTATTAAAGAGAGAGGGAAAATGGATCCCTCCCTCTCCTTTCCCTTCCTTCCCGTAATCCTTTACCCAAACAAGGGAGTTTGTCCCCCTCCCTTTCTCTTCCCGTCTTTTGCTTCAATTTCCTTCTATCCAAACAAAGTGTGTAGTGTAAAATTGAACTGAATCTGTTTGTTTGCCTTCTCATCCTTGCAGCAACTTATATTGATATTATTGGTAGGGATGGCAATGGGGCGGGTCGGATGCAGATGATGGTACCTCCATACTCATACCCGCTTAAAAATCTTATACCCATCCTCGCCCCACCAAACGTGGCGGGTACAATATTCACATCCATACCCACCCCACCGGATACAAGATAGGATCCATCCCCGCCCCATCACCCACTTGAATATTCATACCCAGCTCATACTCGCCCCAAAATCGTCCCAAACCCATTGCCATGATGCTCTATTGTATCACATTAATGACAATTATATCAAATTAAGTTAAGAAAATTGGGACTTTCATTATTCAAGCTTATTGGGTCTTAGAGGGTATCAAGTTTCATAAATTATAAAATGTTTTAAAAGAAATATGGTGCGGGTATAAGATGGGTACGGGCGGGGCGGATATGAGGCGGGTCTACTCTAAAATCCATACCCGCCCCATCACCCATGGCGGGTACACATTTTATATCCATCCCCGCCCCATCACCCGCCAAACTTCCCTCCATCCCCGCCCCACTTGGAAAGGGATGGGGCGGGTCTCCCATTTAACCCGACCCACTGCCATCCCTAATTATTGGCCTTTGATACTCGTTAACCAAGTGGCAGACACAGCTACTAAATAACTATTTATGAATTTTAACTCTTAGAGATATCTAACAGTGAATTACTAAACATTCAGAGTGTAACTTGTCGATATCCATCTAAAAAAACAATTTTGTAATAGAAATAAACCTGCTCTATAAGTAGTCTTTGGCCATTGTTAAAATTCTGTTTTCTGATGTGTAAGCTTTATTATGTGTAAGCTTTATTATGTATGCACACCAGCATATTAGAAAATTCTTTTAATCTCCCTCCGTAATCATCTTGTGCATATGCTGATGCACTTTCTTATGTTGATGTACAATTCATCTCTATTTTCGAAACAACAAGCCCAAAGCTCAACATCTTGGCTTTTGCATGTGGTCATGTTATCGTCTATGTTAGGTCACAGGTATTGCTTGGTTGGTGGTGTTGCTTATGTTTATATATATTCTTCGGTGATTTTCTGTATAATAAACCTGATCATTCTTCAGGGTGTGATCCGGGAAAGCCCCTCCGATGTTTAAATCAGCGAATGTATATTCTAGAGCGAGAAAGTAGAGAGAGAAAGTACATTTGCTGACTTAAGCATCAGAGGGGCTTTCCCGGGTCATACCTCCGAGGCAGTTAACCTTCTTTCTCTCTTTTGCAGGCCTAGCTCTCGGAGAACAAGGCATAGCTAAGGAGAATTCGGACATTCATTGGACATAGCTCTAGGACATCTTTATTTCATTACCCTCACACCGAGGAGTATTCTGTTTCCCAAAACAGGTGGCGCCTTTGTGGGGATAACTAACAAGAAGTCATTATGGTGAATACTAGGCGTCCCCGCAGCACACATCAAGATGCTACTAGACAAGCTCCAATTCTCTCGGCTAGGCATGCTCATATGGTCGAGGAGATAGTACCCCCAGCTCGTAGTGACCCTGCTGGAGAGGTGAATAGCCCAGGGTAGTCACTCACCGAGACTTGGACCAATTGGCAGCCCAGATCAACGAAAACCTGGAGGAAAGCCCCAGGGCACTTGTCAACCAGGGGGTGGGGCAAGGCAGGCAGGGGAACGCTCCACAGCCTAACCCTCAGCCTCACGTGTCCCACCTCTATCAAGCCTCCTCTCGGCCTCAGCATCAGGCATCCCGTCGCTCTCAACCTAATCAGTCTCCTAACCCCAAAGTGGGAGACAGGTTAGCCAAGCCGACCAAGAGATGTTAGAGAGATAATTAATGACCAAAGGTTGAGGGACGAAACTCTAGATTCTCGCAACTCTAGGAGGGAGAATTCCAAGGAAGATAATGATCCGCTCCCCCCCCGAGAGGTCGAACTAGAGTTCACTCTCGATTAGCATGGATGAACAAGGTACCGGGATAGCATGATCCACTCAGCCTTTTCCAGACCAAGGGGGAGACCCGTTCGTTCAGTAAGTAAGAGTCCCAAGAATCCTTCTTCCTCAGGGAGACTCGGGATTGTCAAGAACATCACCCCATTCAGCCAGGAGATAATGAATACCCCTATTTCTCCTAAGGTCAAAATCCCTACGTTGGACCCTTATGATGGAAAGACAGACCCAACGAACCATCTGAACGCTTACAAAGCACATATGGGAGTCCAAATCGGGTGTGAAGCCTCATGGTGTAGGTTCTTCCCTACCACTCTCAAAGGCATAGCTTATACATGGTTCAACAACCTTACCACAGGGAGCATAAGAACGTTTGACATGCTAGCTACTCAATTTAAAAAGCATTTCATCGCTGGGAGTAGGCAAACAAAGACTAGCGTTCATATTATGACGGTGAAGTAGGGAGAGAATGAAAGTCTTAAGGACTATAGCAAGAGGTTCAACACCGAGTCTCAGCTCATCCCCGACCTCCAGGATAATGTTGCTTTCACAGCCCTTCTCTTCGGGCTCAAGTCTAACAAGCTGAAGTTTGAATTTGTTCATGACAAGGTGAGCACCTTCTCTGAAGCCATGGAGCTGAAAGGATCATTGAAGCTAGTGAGGTGTGCAAGACACCCGTGGTAAACAACAAGGGGAAGAGGAAGCAAGAAGATAACTATCATGAGAACAGGAATAGAAGGTTAAGGAGGGCTGAAAGTGATGATGAAGGACTAAATATAATACTGATAGGGGTGAGATCTATTTGGACATAAAGCACAAGGCTATCCTCCCCAAGCCTAACCCAATGAACACGCCGATAGAGCAAAGGAACAAAAAGCTTTGGTGTGAATACCATAAGGAGTGCGGTCACACCACTCGGAACTGTAGAGAACTTTAGAGAGCCATGGATAAGCTAGCTGAAGAAGAAAAGCTTAACAGATATCTTAAGTCCCCCTCGAAGGATAAGCAAAGAAGAAAGGCATCCAAGGAGGTGCATGAAGCCCATAGCTCAGCTGACACCAACATGAGCATCAATGTCATAGCCGGATGATTTGCCTCCAGGGGTTTGTTTAACAGGGCACACAAAGGTTATTTGCGGTCGCTCGAAGAACCTATCTATGATATCGGCACTCTCTCATCCACCCCGAAGGACCCGCTCATGGTGTTCAGGGATGCTAATGTTAAGAACATTCAAAGATCCCATGATGATCCCCCTATGATACATATGAAGGTGGCTAATTCTAAGGTTAAGAAGATATTGGTGGATAGCGGGAGTTTAGCGGACATTATTACATGGAAGTGCATCGAGCAAATGCGTTTTGGCAGAGGAGACCTTACACTCATGGAGAAACCATTAGTTGGTTTTGGGGGGCAGCATGTGTACCCCTTAGGAACGATCAAGCTGCCTGTTTGTTTAGGGGAAAAGAAGAAAAGGAGGAGCTTGGTACACACTTTATTATTTGTGGATACCCCTCTACCATAAAACATGATCATTGGCCGACCCCTTCTCAACAGGGTCAAGGCCACCATCTCAACCTATCACTTACTCCTTCAATTCGAGACCGATGATGGATCGGTAGGGAAAATATATGGAGATCAGTTTAAAGTGAGGAAATGTTTTGGAGATAGCTTGAAGCAACCCGAGAGTTCTGTCAATCAGGAAGACAAGGGGGTCAAGCGGAAAGCAATGGATATTGATGAACCCCAGCTCCTTGTAATATACATCTATATGGACGAGAATCCTAAGAAATACAGTAGGCCTAGGCCTACTGAGGAAGATGAAAGCATACCTTTGGGGGATGATCCCGCTCGGACTGTGAGAGTGGGAAAGAACTTAGACCCCCAACTCAAGGAAAAAATCATTCAAGTACTTAAAGAATTCAAAGATATCTTCGCCTTTACCTTAGATGAGATGCCGGGCATAGACCCCGAGGTGATGACCCACGAGTTGAACATCAAGGAGGGCTACAAGCTTGTCAAACATAAACTCTAACATGCTGGGTCGGAGAGAAACAAAGCTGCAGCCGCTGAGGTCAAGAAGCTTCTCGAAGCGGATTTCATTCGACAATGTACACTGAGTGGCTATCAAATGTCGTGCTTGTTAGAAAGCCAAATGGCTCTTGGCGTATGTGTTTAGAATTCACAGATTTAAACAAGGCATGCCCGAAGGATGATCATCCTTTGCCTAAGATTGATAAGTTGGTGGATTCGACCGCTGGTGTATCTTCGGGGTACAAGGTGGAAAGTGCCTGGGTTTCATGGTTGATCAGCGAGGCATTGATGCCAACCCCGAAAAAATTCAAGCCATTCTTGACATGGAATCCCCCCTAAATATGAAAGAAGTGCAACTCCTTACAGGCTACCTAGCCGCACTGGGGCGATTCCTATCCCGATAAGTTGATAAGATTTTATCCTTTTTAAGGAACTCAAGAGGCTCAAGTTCTTATGGGATGAGGAAGCAGAGAAAGTCTTCTAGCAATTGAAGGAACATTTGATGATCACCCCGAAGTTAGTCAGTCTTCTCCCCGAGGAAACAATGTTTGTGTACTTGGCCATATCAGACTATGCCCTGATTGCGGTTCTTGTTGTTAAAAGAGCGGAAGGCCAAGTACCAGTCTATTTTGTCAGCCATGCCCTAAGGTGGGCTGAAACTCGGTATACTCTCGTTGAGAAAGTGGTGTACGTTTTAGTGATGGCCAGCAGGAAGTTAAAGCCATACTTTCAAGCACACCCGATCAAAGTCCTCACTAACCAGCCAATAAAGAAAGTGCTAGAGAGCAAAAATCATTCATCCCGAATGATTGATTGGTCAGATCAGTTGGCCAATTTCATACTCGAATTTGAGCCCCGGAATGCCATGAAGGCCCAAGCCCTAGCTGACTTTATAGGTGAATGCGCTCACAAGCCTATTCTAATAGACACCTCCACCCCTTGGGCTCTTTATGTGGATGGGTCGTCTAGTAAGGCTGGAAGTGGGCTGGGTTGGTTATCATTTCCCTAGAGGGAAAGAAGTTTGAATGTGCAGTTAATTTTGCCTTCCATGCTTCTAATAATGAGGCTGAGTATGGAGCACTCATCTTGGGTTTAAACTTATGCCAATTCATGAAGATTAAATCAGTCTAAGTGTGCTAAGATTCACAACTCATAGTGGGGCAAATGACAAAAGAATTTGAAGTAAAGGAGGAAAACATAAAGGCCTACTTTGAGAAAGCTGAGAGCTTGACAAAAGCGTTTTACAACTTTGAGATCAAGCATATTCCCCGCTCATAAAATCAGCAAGCTGATGCTCTTGCCTGCCTAGCAAGTTCAGCCGAGGGGATAGCCCCCCGGAATATCATGTGGGAAGTGCTGGAGAAACCAAGTACCCAAAGGCTTTCCATCATGGAAATTGATAGAGGGGAAACTTGGATGGACCAAATCATTCTATGCTTAAAGGGGGAGCTACCCGAGGATACCCCCGACTTCAAAATAATAAAAAAACGAGCTGAATGGTTCTTACTTCATGACGGAACCTTTTACAAAAAGTCTTTTACTCACTGAAGAGCATAACCCCGGGGGAGGGGAATTATGTTCTTAGAGAGATCCATGAGGGAGCATGCGGCAGCCATCAGGGTGGAAGAACCATAGCGGGGAAGGCGATGAGAGCTGGATTCTACTGGCCCACCATTAGGAATGATGCCATGAAGATTGTCAAGAAGTGTGAGAAATGTCAATTGTTCACTGACATGCCCCATATTCCGGCCAAATCCTTCACAAGTTTTCAGTCAGTCTTACCCTTTCATCGTTTGGGCATGGACATCCTAGGGCCATTCCGTGTGACTTTCGGGCACAGGAAGATTTTGATAGTGATAGTTGATTATTTCACCAAATGGGTTGAGGTCGAGCCAGTGACAACAATCACCGACAAACAAGTCCAAAGATCAGCCGAAACCCTTGGCCTTAGACTTACTCCCAGAGATAAGAGGAGATGCTTTGCTTCGCTCTCTAGCATACAAGCAAAGGATAACTCGTTACTTCAACAAAAGAGTTAAGGCAAGACCCCTCTGAGGGCGATTAGGTACTCCGAAAATGTGAGGCGTTTGGTAAGCCTCCAGTTTTGGGAAAGCTAAGCCCAAATTGGGAAGGGCCTTACAAGGTTGAAGAAGTAATTCGCCCGAGGACCTTTCGCTTGCAAACCCCTGATGGAAAGTACCTCCCCCGGCCATGGAATGCTGATAATTTCAGAGGTTTTATGTTTAAGCATCCCCCTTACAATGATGCCCTAGGGGCAATAAGAGCCGATACTAGGAGATCAACTTTAGTGTAGTGCATCATTGTAATGATTTTCACATTTATGTTAATATAATGAAAAACCCCAAGCTGGGAAGTTTGCCCTATATATATTTTGCACTTTGTCATTTGTTTTTACTTAGTTAATTTTTTTAATTTATATATCGCTTATTAACATAGCCGACATTCATCTAATAGCACCACATGCTTGGCACAAGGCATTTTGGTTGGCTAACACTAAATTTTGTTCTAATGTTTGGGTAGGGATGGTATTGGGGCGGGTCAGATGCGGATTATGATACCTCCATCCCCATACCCGCCTAAAAATCTTATACCCATCCCCACCCCACCACCCGTGGAAGGTACAATATTCACATCCATACCCATCCTACCGGGTAAAAGATAAGATCCATCCCCGCCCCATCACCCACTTGAATATTCATACCCACCTCATACCCGCCCCAAAATCGTCCCAAACCCAATGCCATGGTGCTCTATTATATCACATTAATGACAATTATATCAAATTAGGTTAAGAAAATTAGGACTCTCATTATTCGAGCTTATTCGGTCTTAGAGGGTATCAAGTTTCATAAATTCTAAACTCTTCTAAAAGAAATATGGTACGAGTATAAGATAGGTATGAGGCGGGGCAGATATGGGGCGGGTCTACTCTAAAATCCATACCCACCCTATCACCCATGGCGGGTACACATTTTATACCCTTCCCCGCCCCATCACCCGCCAAACCTCCCTCCATCCCCGCCCCACATAGGCGGGGTTGGGGCGGGTCTCCCATTTAACCCGACCCACTGCCATCTTTATGTTTGGAGCAAGATGCTAGCCTATACTCAAACATTTGAGATAAAATCGTGGCCGAAAGATCACTCATAACTTGGGGCTCGTTTAGCCCTCAGTTTACTTTAAAGAGTGGGAACAAGCCATCTCTTATATTACTTACAACTTGGGGCTTGTTTTAGTCCCAAAATCGTTTAACTTTATCAATAATAAGCTGGAATACCCCATCTCTCATATAACTCTTAACTTAGGTCTCGTTTAGCCCCCCGTTCTATTTGCATTGTTAAATTAATATTTATAACTTAGGGCTTGTTTACCCCCAAGTGTTTATACAATTCACGTTTTCACGTTCTCACAATAATAACATAAGGCTCGTTTTAGCCCTCGCCAAGCAACAATAACATGCTAAGGCTACTCGTTAAGCACTAGGGGCTTCTTTTTGGCCCCTAGCGGTGAATGATCAAGTAGGAAGCTGGAGTTCAACAAAGGATAGCTGGAAGAAAAGCACATGAATTCCATAAGCATCAAACAAAACAAAGTAAAAACTGAATGTGCAAATTACAAGTCAAGGCTAAAATTTAAAGTTCGAATCAAAAGAACATGAGTCTCATACATCTCAGAAAAGAAAGACATCCTAAAAAAATTAGTTAAGGCTGGAGAAGCTACTCCTCGATCTCACCCTCCTCAACTAGCACCCTCCTGTGCACTTCTCGGGGGGTATGAGTCCTGGAGTCCGAAAGAAGCAAAAGTAGTCTGCATATGTGTCATGGAATCCTCTATCCCCGCCTTAAAGGCCTCGTATCCAATCATATATTGGAACTCTGCAAAAGCCGGAGACTTCTTCCATTTAGCAATCACCTCCTCCTGCTTTGCTCCACCTTCCTCTGGGCCTCAACTAGATAACTCTTTATTTGGGCCAGCTCATTTTCTTCTCCTTCATCTTGACATTAATCAACCTCTCTTCCTCCTTAGCCTCCTTGAGTTGAGTCTCAAGGGCCTAGATGCTAGACTTTCTGGCCTCCTGAGCCTCAACAAGCTCCTTCTTGGCCATTTGAAGCGCCTCTTGGGCTGAGTTAAGCCCTAGCTTGAGATTATGGATCTCGGTCCGGGCATTTGAAAGCTCCGTCTGAAGACCCACGATATCCTTCATAGCCCCCTTTCGGTACTCCTCCGCAAGCACGCTAAGAGTCATGCCGGCGTACATCCCAAAAAGATAAGAACATGGTTAATACAACAATCTAAGAGATAGAGAAATCATAACGTTATATGACAAAGTATACCTTCACGACGCCGTCAAAGGCGGAGGAGATGGCCTTGGTGGGATCATTCCTCACCACCTCGAAGTCCTTTGCTGAGGGGAAGTTGGTCATGGTCTACTTCATCATCTTCCAGCGATCCCGCTTGGTCATGCCAAGGATAGACTTAGGGAAGTAAGGAGCCCTAGCCTCGCAATCTTTCTCTTCTTCTTCCTCGCTCTCCTCCTCTTGATGTAACTTCCCCTTATCCCCGAAGCCTTCGGCCTCTAAGAGCTCGATATGAGTGGAGACAGCCGGGGAGACATGCTGGGATTCCTGATCGTCCACCTCCATTGTCGTTGCCTAGGAGGATCCCTCTCCCCTCTCAGTTGTCTTCCTCTAAGCTTCGAGTTATTCGGGTTCTGAAAAGACAAGTCACAAGTGAAGTTAGCAAAGAAAGCAACATTTTAATGAAATCAATCTTAAGAAAGTAGACATATCGGGGGAGGAGGAGGAATGCTCATGTTTCCTCTCTTCAAGGAGGCCCTGATCTTTCCAGCTCGGAAGTTAACTTGGGACATCTTTCTTTGGAGTTTGTCATTCAGCTGGTCGTAGGCAACACCAAAAAATCAATGTTCATACAAGCTTGTTAATAGCAAAGCCCAGGAGAAATCACAAAAACTTTAAACTTACATAAACAAAGTAAATCCTACCCCTATCATAGGTGTGGCTCAGGTCCACGACACTTAAAAACCGCTCTTTCTTGAAGTGCTTATCCTTCAAGATCCACATGGTTGGAAGCTTGTCCTTGGACCCCTTTTCTTTATACGATTGCAACCAAATAACCCCCACAGCTGCATCAACTCCCATGGCAGGAACATTATAGTTCAAGCCAATCCTAGGCACTCCGCTATGATCCCGGGGAATCCTCTACCCCCGTCATGGTAAATGAAAAGAAAGGTGTGGTGGAAACCCTTCTAGCTTATGGGGTTTGTGCTTATGGTAAGGTAGAACTTCAAACATACCACCCATGGATATCTATGTTACCCGGGACCTCCTGAAACCTATGTGTGTTCCTAAAGGTGGTTAATGTGCAAGGGGATCCGAGTAAGCTACAAGTGGCTAAGTAAGCATTTATTGTCAACCAGGAATTAGGAACAAGCTGGGTTATACTCGGGTTATACTCATTTAACAGTTCCTCAATGAAATGGTGCAAGGGAAATCTCAACCCATTATCCAAACATTGCTTATATACAGCTATACACCCGGTGGGAGGGTTATCTACAACACTGTCACCCCAGGAGGAGAAATGAGAAAAGGTTCTCTAATATGGTACTCGGTTTGCAAGTCTCTATTACCCAAGGATAATGATCTAAGCCAGGTATGGGAGGGTAGCAAATAGAGGGGCTAACCCTCCTAACAGGTGGTTTAAAAGTCACCGGTGCCCCAAGAAAAGTAGATGTATCATCCTAACTTGACATGGTCACCACACCGTCAACAATCAATATGTTCAAATAACCCCTAAAAGTTGGTTCACGTGCAAGAGAAACGTCCCAAGGGGAAGAAGGCAAATAATAATCAAAGCCTAAATCATGCTCAGGGGGTGGGGATGGCACACAAGGAAAAGGCACACCCAAAGGAATAGAAGAATCAACACTACTGCCAATCACATTTGTTACAAATACTCCCCCCGCCCAGATTTCTTTATAAGTCATAAGATGAAGGGCTGGGGAGAGAGTCAAGATAATCTTAAGTCGCTTTATTATTCATAATGCATGTATAGCTCAACTCAAGATTACCCCGAAGAATGCATTATGAATAATAAAGCGACTCAGGATTATCTTGACTCTCTCCCCGACCCTTCATCTTATGACTTGTCCAAGGAAATCTGGGCGGGGAGAGTACTTGTAACAAATTTGATTGGCAGTAGTGTTGATTCTTCTATTCCTTTGGGTGTGCCTTTTCCTTGTGTGCCATCCCCACCCCCTGAGCATGATTTAGGCTTTGATTATTATTTGCCTTCTTCCCCTTGGGACGTTTCTCTTGCACGTGTATCGACTTCTAGGGGTTATTTGAACATATTACTTATTGATGGTTTGGTGACCATGTCAAGTGAGGATGATACATCTACTTCTCTTGGGGCGCCGGTGACTTTTAAACCACATATTAGGAGGGTTAGCCCCTCTATGTGCCACCCTCCCTTACCTGGCTTAGATCATTATCGGAGGGTACTAGACACTTGCAAATCGAGTACCATATTAGGGAACCTTTTCCATTTCTCCTCCTGGGGGTGACAGTGCGGTAGATAACCCTCCTCCCGAGTGTATAGCTGTATATAAGCAATGTTTGGATAATGGGTTGAGATTTCCCTTGCACCCTTTCATTGAGAAATTGTTAAATGAGTATAACCTGAGTATATCCCAGCTTGTTACTAACTCCTGGCTGACAATAAATGCTTACACAACCACTTGTAGCTTACTCGGATCCCCTTGCACGGTAACCGCCTTTAGGAACAAACATAGGCTTCAGGAGGTCCCGGGTTACATAGATAGCCACATGTGGTATGCTTTCCATGATAGGGAGTCTACCTTACCATAAACACAAAGCCCATAAGCCAGAAGGGTTTCCGCCACACCTTTCTTTTCATTTACCATGCCGGGGTGAAGGATTTCCCGGGATCATAGCGGAGTGCCTAGGATTGGCTTGAAATATAATGTTCCTGCCATGGGAGTGATAAAGATGTGGGGGCTGTTTGGTTGCAATCGTATAAAGAAAAGGGGTCAAAGGAAAAGCTTCCAACCATGTGGATCTTGAAGGATAAACAATTCAAGAAAGAGCATTTTTAAGTGTCGTGGGCCTGAGCCACACCTATGATAAGGGATAGGATTTACTTCGTTTATGTAAGTTTAATGTTTTTTGTGATTTCTCCTTGGCTTTGCTATTAACAAGCTTGTATGAACATTGATTTTCTAGTGTTGTCTATGACCAGCTGAAGGACAAACTCCAAAGAAAGATATCCCAAGTTAACTTCCGAGCTGGAAAGATCAGGGCCTCCTTGAAGAGAGGAAACATGAGCATTCCTCCTCCTCCCCCGGTATGCCTACTTTTCTAAGATTGATTTCTATAAAATGTTGCTTTCTTTGCTAATTTCACTTGTTACTTGTCTTTTCAGAACCCTAATAACTTGAAGCTCAAAAGGAAAACAACTAAGAGGGGATAAGGATCTTCCCAGGTAACGACAATGGAGGTGGACGATCAGGGATCCCAGCATGTCTCCCCGGCTGTGTCCACTCATATCGAGCTCTTAGAGATCGAGGGCTTTGGGGATCAGGGGAAGCAACATCGGGAGGAGGAGATCGAGGAAGAAGAAGAGGAAGGCTGTAAGGCTAGGGCTCCTTACTTCCCTGAGCCTATCCTTGGCATAACCAAGCTGGGTCTTAGAAAGATGATGAAGCAGACCATGACCCGCTTCCCCTCAGCAAAGGACTCTGAGGTGGTGAAGAATGATCCTACCAAGGCCATCTCCTCCTCCTTTAATGACGTCGTAAAGGTATACTTTGTCATATAACGTTTTGATTTCTCTATCTATTAGATTGTTATATTAACCATCTTTTTATCTTTTTTGGGATGTAGGTCGGCTTGACTCTGAGCGTGCTTGCGGTGGAGTACCGAAAGGGGGCTATGAAGGATATCGAGGGCCTTCAGTCGGAGCTTTTAAATGCTCGGACCGAGATCCACAATCTCAAGATAGGGATTAACTTGGCCCAAGAGGCGCTTCAAACGGCCAAGAAGGAGCTTGCTGAGGCTAGGAGGCCGGAAAGTCTAGCATCTAGGCCCTTGAGATTCAACTCAAGGAGGTTAAGGAGGAAAAGAGACTGATCATTGCCGAGCTGAAGGAGAAGAAAAATGAGCTGGCCCATATGAATAATGATATAGTTGAGGCCCAGAGGAAGGTGGAGCAAAGCCAGGAGGAGGTGATTGTTGAATGGAAGAAGTCTCCGGCTTTTGTTGATTTCCAATCTATGATTGGATACGAGGCCTTTGAGGCGGGGATAGAGAATTCCATGACTCATATGTAGACTGCTTTTGCTTCTTTCGGACTCCAGGAATTATACCCCCAGGTGCGGGATAAGGTTAAGGACCTTGTTCATGTGGTCGAGCGAGAAGAGCACAGGAGGTCTGAGCTGAGGAGGGTGAGATCGAGGAGTAGCTTCTCCAGCCTCTGACTTAGCCTTGACTAAATTTTATAGGATGTCTTTCTTTTCTGAGATGTATGAGACTCATGTTCTTTTGTTTCAAACTTTAACCTTTAGCCTTGACTTGTAATTTGCACATTCAGTTTTTACTTTGTTTTGTTGATGCTTATGGAATTCATGTGCTTTTCTTCCAACTATCCTTTGTTGAACTCCTGCTTACTACTTGATCATTTGCCCCCGGGGCAAAACAGAAGCCCTTAGTGCTTAACGAGTAGCCTTAGCATGTTATTGTTGCTTGGCGAGGGCTAAAACGATCATTAAGTTATGAGTGATCTTTCGGCTAGGACTCTATCTCAAATGTTTGAGTATAGGCTAGCATCTTGCCCCAAACATTGGAACAAAATTTAGTGTTAGCGAACCAAAGTGCCTTGTGCCAGTCATGTGGTGCTATTAGATGAATGTCGGCTATGCTAATAAGCGATACATAAATTTAAAAAAAATACTAAGTAAAAACAAAAGACAAAGTGCAAAATATATAGGGAAAACTTCCTAGCTTGGGGTTTTTCATTATATTAACAGAAATGTGAAAATCATTACAATGATGCAATACACTAAAGTTGATGTTCTAGTATCGGTTCTTATTGCCCAAGGGCATCATTGTAAGGGGGATGCTTAAACATAAAACCTCCAAAGGTTATCAGCATTTCATGGCTGGGGGAGGTCCTTTCCATTAGGGATTTGCAAGCGAAAGGTCCTCGGGCGAATTACTTCTTTAACCTTGTAAGGCCCTTCCCAATTTGGGTTTAGCTTTCCCAAAGCTGGAGGCTTACCAGCCGCCTCACATTTTCGGAGTACCCATTCGCCCTCAGATAGGGGTCTTGCCTTGACTCTTTTGTTGAAGTAACAATTTATCCTTTGCTTGTATGCTATAGAGCGAAGCAAAGCATCTCCTCTGATCTCTGGGAGTAAGTCTAAGGCTAAGTGTTTCACCTAATCATTTTGATTGAAATCATAGAATGTAACCCTAGGGATGGGATTTCAACTTCCACGGAGAGTACAACATCACTCCCATACACTAAGGCAAAATGTGTTTGCCCCGTAGCTTCTTTGGTTGTAGTACGAATAGACCACAAGATCCCAGACAAGTCATCCACCCAAGATCCTTTTGTTTCTTCAAGC
Organism: Chenopodium quinoa; assembly: GCF_001683475.1. NCBI lineage: Eukaryota > Viridiplantae > Streptophyta > Magnoliopsida > Caryophyllales > Amaranthaceae > Chenopodium > Chenopodium quinoa. The sequence goes on along the minus strand of NW_018744821.1, from coordinate 1,430,206 downwards.
ATCGTCTGTATCCCCTTCAGTATTGTTTTGTTTGCCACCTCCGCTTGGCCATTTGTTTAGGGTTGGCACACAGTTGAAAACCTTGTCTTGATCTCGAAACGCCCACAATACTCCTTCGTTGGCCCACTATTGAATTGTCGGCCATTGCCTGAGATTAGAATGCGGGGCACCACGAAGCGGGTGATGATATTCCTCCAAATGAATCTTTAGACTTGTTTTTCGTTGATTGTTGCTAATGGCTCGGCCTCAAACTATTTAGTGAAATAAACCTCCACCACTATCAAAAATTTCTTTTGCCCGAAGGTCACGGGAATGGCCCTAAGATACCATGCCCCAATGATTAAAGGGTAAGACCGACTGAAAACTTGTGAGGGCATTGGCCGTAAGATGGGGCATGTTAGCGAACATTTGGCATTTCTTACACTTCTTGACAATCTTCATGGCATCATTCCTTACGATGTGACAGTAGAATCCAGCTCTCAGTGCCTTTCCGGCTATGGTTCTTCTACATTGATGGCTGCCACATGCTCCCTCATGGATCTCTCTAAGAACATAATTCCCCTCCTTCGAGGTTATGCACTTCAGCAATGGGTGAGTAAAAGACTTTTTGTAAAAGGTTCCGTTATGAAGTAAGAACCATTCAACCCGTTTTTTTTATTATCATTTTTAAGTTTGGGGTGTCCTCGGGTAGCTCCCCCGTTAATCATAGAATGATTTGGTCCATCCAAGTTTCCCCTCTATCAATTTCCATGATGGCAGGCCTTTGGGTACTTGTTTTCTCCGGCACATCCCACATGATATTCCAGGAGACTATCCTCTCGGCTGAACTTGCTAAGCGAGCAAGAGCATCACCTTGTTTATTTTCTGAGCGGGGGATATGCTTGATCTCAAAGTTGTCAAACGCTTTTGTCAAGCTCTCAGATTTCTCAAAGTAGGCCTTCATGTTTTCCTCCTTTACTTCAAATTCTTTTGTCATTTTCCCCACTATGAGTTATGAATCTAAGCACACTTAATCTGATTTAATCTTCATGAATTGGAATAAGTTTAGCCCCAAGATTAGTGCTTCATACTCAGCCTCATTGTTAGAAGCATGGAAGGCAAACTTAACCGCATATTCAAACTTCTCTCCCCCGGGGAAATGATAACCAGCCTATAACCCCACTTCCATCCTTACTAGACGACCCATCCACATAAAGAGCCCAAGGGGCGGAGGTGTCTATTGGAGTAGGCATGTGAGAGCATTCAACTATAAAGTCAGCTAGGGCTTGGGCCTTGATGGCCTTCCAGGACTCAAATTCGATTCCGAAATCGGCCAACTGATCTGACCAATCAGTCATTCGGGATAAATGATTTTTGCTCTCTAGCACTTTCTTGATTGGCTGGTTAGTGAGGACTTTGATCGGGTGTGCTTGAAAGTATGGCTTTAACTTCCTGCTGGCCATCACTAAAGCGTACACCATTTTCTCAATGAGAGTATACCGAGTTTCAGCCCCCCTTAGGGGCATGGCTGAAAAATTAGACTAGTACTTGGCCTTCCTCTCTTTCAGTAACAATAACTGCACTCAGGGCATAGTTTGATATGACCTAGTACACAAACAATGTTTACGTGAGGAGGGGACTAATTTCGGGTGTTCATCAAATGTTTCAATTGCTGGAAGGCTTTCACTACTTCCTCATGCCATAAGAACTTGGGCCTCTTGAATGTCTTGAAAAATGATAAACTCTTATCAGCTGATCGGGATAGGAACGACCCTAGTGCGACTAGGTAGCCTATAAGGCGTTGCACTTCTTTTACATTCCGGGGGGGATTCCATGTCAAGAATGGCTTGAATTTTTTCGGGGATGACATCGACACCCCGCTGATTAACCATGAAACCCAGACACTTTCCACCTTATACCCTGAAAACACACTTGCTGGGGTTGAGCTTCATTTTATATTTTTTAAGGGCGGTGAATGTTTCCCTTAGGTATGATCTGTGTTATGGGCTTTCCTTGCTTTTCACAATCGTATCATCAACATAGGCCTCAACATTCCGGCCTACCTGCCCTTCAAAGATTTTGTTCATCAGGCGCTGGTAGTTAGCCCCGACGTTCTTCAGGCCGAATGACATCACATTACAGCAGTATACCCCTTGACTAGTGATGAAGGCCTTGTGGGCTTGATTCTTTTCTGACATGGGCATCTGATGATACCCCACATTGGCATCCATGAAACTTAGGAGGGCGGGACCAGCGGTCGAATCTACTAACCTATCAATCTTAGGCAAAGGATGATCATCCTTCAGGCATGCCTTGTTTAAATGTGTGAAGTCTACACATATACGCCAAGAGCCATTTGGCTTTCTAACAAGCACAACATTTGATAGCCACTCAGTGTACATTCTCGAATGAAACCCGCTTCGAGAAGGTTCTTGACCTCAGCGGCTGCAGCTTTGTTTCTCTTCAGCCCAGCATGTTGGATTTTCTGCTTGACGGGCTTGTGGCCCTCCTTGATGTTCAACTCGTGGGTCATCACCTCGGGGTATATGCTCGGCATCTCATCTTCTGTAAAAGCGAAGATGTCTTTGAATTCTCTAAGTACTTGAATGATTTTTTCCTTGAGCTGGGGGTCCAAGTTCTTTCCCACTCTCACAGTACGAGCGGAGTCATCCCCCAAAGGTATGCTTTCATCTTCCTTAGTAGGCCTAGGCCTACCGTATTGCTTAGGATTCTCGGACATATAGATGTTCATTACGAGGAGCTGGGGTTCATCAATATCCATTTTTTTCCGCTTGGCCCCCTTTCTTCCTAATTGACGGAGCTCTCGGGTTGTTTCAAGCTTTCTACATAGCATTTCCTTCCTTCAAACTGATCTCCATATATTTTCCCCACCGATCCATCATCGGTCTCAAATTGAAGGAGTAAGTGATAGGTTGAGATGACGGCCTTGACCCTGTTGAGAAGGGGTCGGCCAATGATCATGTTATATGGCAGAGGGGTATCCACAACTAAGAAAGTGTGTACCAAGCTCCTCCCTTTCTTCTTTTCACCCAAACGAACAGGCAGCTTGATCGTTCCTAAGGGGTACACATGCTTCCCCCCAAAACCAGCTAATGGTTTCTCCAGGGGTGTGAGGTCTTTTCTTCCAAAATACATTTGCTCGATGCACTTCCATGTAATAATGTCCGTTGAACTCCCGTTATCCACCAATATCTTCTTGACCTTAGCATTAGCCACCTTCATATGGATCACTAGGGGGTCATCATGGGGCCTTTGAATCTTCTTAACATTATCATCCCCGAACACCATGGGGGGGTCCGTTAGGGTGGATGAGGGAGTGTCGACATCATAGACAGGTTCTTCGAGCGACCGCAAATGACCCTTGCGTGCCCTGTTAGACAAACCCCCGGAGGCAAATCCTCCGGCTATGACATTGATGCTCATGTTGGTGTCAGCTGAGCTCTGGGCTTCCTGCACCTCCTTGGAAGCCTTGCTTCTTTGCTTATCCTTCAGGGGGGACTTGAGATATCTGTTAATCTTTCCTTCTTCAGCTAGCTTATTCAGGGCTTTCTTAAGTTCTCTACAGTTATGGGTGGTGTGACCGCACTCCTTATGGTATTCACACCAAAGCTTTTTATTTCTTTGCTTTATCGGCATGTTCATTGGGTTAGGCTTGGGGAGGATAACCTTGTGCTTTATGTCCAAATATATCTCACGCCTATAAGCATTGTACTTGAGTCATTCATCATCACTCTCAGCCCTCCTAGGCCTCTTAATCTTGTTCTCATGATAGTTATTTTCTTGCTTCCTCTTCCCCTTGTTGTTTGTCACGGGTGCCTTGCACAACTCACTAGATTCAATGATCCTTTCAGCTCTTTCCATGGCTCCAGAGAAGGTGCTCACCTTGTACTACTAAAACTATAAATGATATAATTAAAGTTGCAAACAAGTATGAGAAATAATTCTAGGTTTCGGGTTTTGCCAATTACCCTTAACAATGAAATTAAACTAATTGTAGGATTAAACATATATAATGTAGCAATGATTGAATTACCAATGATCAAATTAAACTAATAGTTATAGAATTTGCTTTAACTCTCTATTAGCAAGCTCTGCTTGACCATTGGTTTGGGGATGATAAGCTAATGCAACTTTATGTTTCACCCCATACTTTTTTAAAAGAGAATCAAGCGGCTTATTATAAAAATGAGAGCCTCCATCACTTAGAATCGCTCTGGGAACACCAAAACTAGAAAAAAAAAATATCCTTTTTAAGAAACTTCAAAATAACTTTTGAATCATTAGAATGACTAGCTATAGCTTCTACCCATTTAGCAACGTAATCAACAGCAACTAAAATGTATTTATTGTTATGGGAAGAGGGAAAGGGACCCATAAAATCAATTCCCACACATCAAACACCTCAACTTCAAGCATAATATTCATAGGCATTTCATTTCTTTTTAATATGTTACCTACTAGTTGGCATCTATCACATTTGCTAACATAGTCTCTAGCATCTTTATACATAGTAGGCCAATAAAAACCAGATTGCCAAACTTTAGCTACTGTCTTATTTGTATTAAAATGGCCACCACACTCTAAAGAGTGACAATGATACAATATGTTATGAAATTTTTTCTTTAGAAACACATCTTCTAATGAGACTATCAGCACAAAGTCTATATAACAAAGGCTCTTCCCAAAAATAATGTTTAAAATCCCACAAATATTTCTTTTTTTGATGATAGCTTAGATTTGAAAGAATGATACCACTTACTAGATTGTTTACTAAATCAGCATATAAAGGAATACTAGCAATTGCCATCAATTGTTCATGAGGAAATGTTTCATTTATAGGTATTTTAGAATTTTTATCAATTTCCAATCTAGATAAGTGATCTGCAACAATATTTTCAATGCCTTTTTTATCTTTAATTTCTAAATTAAAATATTGTAGTAAAAGAATCTAATGAATTAATCTAGGCTTAGGTTCCTCTTTACTTAACAAGTATTTTAAGGCAGAGTGGTCTATGAAAACTATTACCTTAGACCCTATAAGATAAAATCTAAATTTATCCATAGCAAACACAACAGCTTTTTCAGTAGTTGTGTAATTTAATTGAGCATCATTGAGTATTTTACTAACATAATAAATTACATGCAACTTTTATCTTTTCTTTGCCCTAAAACAGAACCAAGAGCATAATCACTTGCGTCACACAGTAATTCAAAAGGGAAATTCCAATCTGGAGCTATCATTATAGGTGCTGAAATCAACTCTTGCTTTAATTTGTTAAATGCATGCAAACAATCAGAATTAAAATCAAAGGGAGCATCTTTGTTCAGCAAATCACATAAGGGTTTAGAAATCTTACAAAAATCCTAACTGAAAAGTCTATAAAAACCCTTAACATTAATTGGAGGTGGCAGTTTTTCAATTACTTCTATTTTCGCACGATCTACATCAATGCCTTTTGCAGAAATTTTATGCCCAATCACTATACCTTCTTGTAACATGAAATGACACTTTTTCCAATTCAAAACTAAATTAGTCTCTTCACAACGTTGCAAAATTAAAGAAAGGTTAGCTAGACAATTATAAAAAGATGATCCAAAAACAGAAAAATAATCCATAAACACTTCCATAATTTTCTCTCTATAATCAGAAAAAAAAATAAACATCATATAACGCTGAAAAGTAGCAGGAGCATTACATAAACCAAAAGGCATACGACGAAAAGAAAATGTACCATAGGGACTGATAAGCTGTCGTCGAGCCTACCAAAGATAAAAACCTAACTTGGTCTCTCTAATGGGTAGAAAGGGTAAGTAAGGGTCGATCCCACAAGGACTAAGGGGAGCACTAACAAATATCGATTTGTGATAAGCTAAGTCAAGTCTTTTTGGGTTATGAGTTATGAAGAAAAACTACAAACAATAATAAAGAGGATCTCGGGAAGGTATCCACCAATTAAGTCGTTCACAAACTACAATTTAACATACAAGACATAGCAATTTGGGGATAAATTAGGGGAAGTCATCTAAGGACCCCAACTACTCTTTCAAGCTAGAGGGATTACTTGAATCATGAATACAACCTACTCTCGTGGTTACAAAGCATAAAACAAGTGTTAAAGCATAATCACGATGACATAAACATTCCCTTGATCGGAAATTCCTATTCTCATGGCATTTCGGGTCAATCAAGCATAAGGGAGCTAACTCAAGTTCATCTCTCGATCCTTCGTTGAGAAAGCTTAGATAAATAGTTCTAGCAATGGCCACTTACAAGAACTAACAATGAAACCACTTAAGCTCAACTAATTAACATCCCACATTAGCTAAATCAACACATACAAACAAGTATTTGTGAATTCATCAATGATTTCAACAATCCCAAGTAAAAGAACTACTCACAAATCATAATAAATTGCAAAACTAAAGGAATTAACAACTAAGAACATGAAACAAACACTAATCTAACATAAAAAAGTAATTAAGGATGAAAAGATACAAAAATAAGTAAATATAATAACAAAATAGGAGAGAGAGTAAGAAATTCTCATTGATATTGCAAGGAGTATCCAAATCTTCAAGTCCCCTTCCTTCAATTCTTCATATTCCAAGCTTTCAACAAGATTTTCTCACTTTCTCTCTCTAGAAAATGAGAGTTTCTCTCTCTAAAAACCCTAACCTAAGCTAAAAATAAACAAAGAAGATCTCCCCCTTACAAATGAAGCTAAAGGGATATTATATAACCCCCAAGTAAAAGGACGGAGAAACCAAGAATCGGCCCGTCTACAGGTCGGCACGGACGTGCCAAAGGTTGCACGGACGTGCAGACCTGTTAAAATGAGAACAATAGCTACTGCCTGACCTTGCACGGACGTGCATCAATTGGCACGGACGTGCAGCTTTTTCTGGCGAAACAGCTTCATTTCGAAAGGTCATAAATTCTTCATTACTCATTGGAATAAGGCATGTAAGCAGTTGTTGGATAGCTCTTGAGATGATCTTTAATCTCCAATTTGAATCACTTCAAAAACTTGAGTAGAAAAAAAGTTATAGTCATTTGAAGTTGACCTTAGTGAAAAAATCCTTCCAAAACCCTTCCAAATGCTCTTATTTCACTCTTGTACACTTTTCCTTGCTTCTTTCATTCTTCCATAGCTCCCTTATTTCCTCTTCTTGTCTCCAACTTCTTTTCTTCTTTGTCCAAAAGCTTCAAAGTGCCATATTTATACCTAAATATGCACCAAAACACTAGCAAACCCGTGAAGCATATGATACACAAAAAATGCATAAAAATAGAATAATTAGTGAACTAAGCATTGATTTCCCACAATTCTAAGGGTCAAAATCACTTTAAAATCATACAAAATAACAAGTTATCACATCCCCCCAAGTTAAGCTTTTGCTCGTCCTCGAGAAAAACAATAATGTCAAACCAAAGAAGGGAAATAACGTGCTAGAATCTAAACAAGGAGGGGCAACAAGGAGAATGCATATACACACTAATCCGTATGGTAGCCACCACTATCACTTTAAGCGCAAGTGAGAAGCAATTTAAACCTCTAAGTCGCCCTAGAGGAAGAGTTTTTATCTCGTGAGGGTTTCCAATGAGCTTGCCCCACAACTCACGCAATCCACAACACATCGTCAAAAATCACACAATTTCAATTTTTCGCCCAAGCCAACTCATCGGGATATGAGACACAAGCAAGACAAGTGAACAACTTTCAAGAATTACCAATCATACAAATGTACACATGAGTTGGGGGTAGAGAGGAGAACTAAACAAGGTTGCACTAGGATACTTCCTTTGGCCTTTTACTAGTTCATTAGAGCACACCTAGATATTCCAAAGTTGTAACAAGCCCTCTTTCGGTTATAAAATCTCAAAATGCTAGTCCACCTCCCAAAATGCACACCCAAGGCCCCTTAACTACACTCTAACTCGGGAATTTCATAAGAAACAACAATGCAAACAAGGTGTGGGAGGCATCCACGAGTTGACCTCTAAAGAAGAGAAATTTTTTTTTTTAGAAGTTTTGGGGTAGTTTTTGTTCTCCCCTTTTTTTATGCTCTTCTTTTTTTTTCAATTTTCAATGCCCTCGCCTCTTTTAACTGTGAGCAGCTCTTTCTTTATTGAGAACGTGTGGCTTATTACGCCACTTATTACACATGATACAAGTAGAACCAATTCCCTAATAGAGTTTCATTTCGGGGAGGAAAGGGGACACATCAAGGGCACAAGGGACCACAAATTTATTCAAACATATCCTACTTGAGCAAATTAGACAATATCTTATACTAGGCGTGCAATTGAGCATTCATTGGCTTTCATTTCATATACTCCAATGCAATCAAGATTAATAGACCTCTAAATGACCCCAACTCGTGCACACACTCTTCTAAAAAAACTTTTACTCATCACTCAAGAGTCAAGCAAGCAAAACATATAATCGTCATTTGAGTCTCATCCCTGGCAATTTTTTTTTATTTTTTTTATTTTTTAATTTTTTTAAAGTTATATTAACGAAAAATAAAGAAGACCATGAATATCCAAATGTACAACTATGAACGAATTCAAGCATCAAACTAACAATCAACCCCTCTTCATGAAAGTGTGAAGCTATCCCCCCCCCCCAAGCTTAGACGAAGCGTTGTCCTCAATGCTTTGAAGAGATAATCAAGGGGGAGGGAGGGAGGGAAGGGAACACAATCAATCTCAACAAGTACCTCTAATCCAACATCCATAACTACAACAAAAAACCACAACAATAAAATCTAGCCCCCAAACCAAACTCTTTAACAAGCAACCAATGAATGGCAAAAATAATTATAAAATCAATAGCTTGAGAAGGGATGAAGAGAGGAAGAGATATTACTCAATTTGATGCAAAATTCTTCATAAATTCTTCAAAACTTTGTAGAGTATGTTGCGTCTTTCCAATGTAGCAAAAACTCCAAAATTCTTGTGAATTTGAGACTATATGATGTAATTTGGAATGGAGTGATAAAGAGTACCTAATTCAGAATCATTTTATAAAGCTCGTTAGTTCAAATCATCAAACAATTAAAATCCATGCACATCGTTATTCAAAAATAAATAAATAAATAAATAAATAAAAATTGCCTTTCTTTTCGGTCTTTGGCTAGACCTTAGCTAGTAAGTAATTTGACAAACTCCTAAGGAGCTTATCATATGCACTTGAGCACATTTCACAAATTGCAACCATAAAAATAAGAAGAAAATTTAAAGAGAAGAAGAAAAGGATATACATTAATCTACAAAGTTTCCTAAAATAAAAATGAGAAGATCTAAAAAAGGTCCTAGATTGAAAAGAAGAAGGAAAAATAAAAGTATAACTATCAACAAAACACTTTATTGGAGATTCATTTGGTAAATCAAAAACCATATTTACATCAAATTCACCCAATTGAGTATCGTTGGTTAGAAATTGATCATGTAAATCATAGAATGAAGTACAAAGAGGCTCATGTGAAGTGAACTTGGGAAGAGAAGTGGGGAAAAGGCTTGGAAATGAGACAATAATATCAAGAGTTTTTGAGAAAGGGACATGAGGCTCAAAAAAAGAATGGTCAATTGGTAAAGACTCAACAATCACCTCACTCTCAACTCTGTGGTCCTCAAAAGAGGGACTTTCCTCCACTTCATACCTTTTATCCTTACTTTCCCAAAATTTATCATGAATATCTAGGCTACTATTTCCAAATTGATAATTATCCTCAACACCTCTTGAATAATCATCAATATAATCAAATTGAAGAATACCATCAACATTATATTTGGACTTTAGTAGACTTATATCATTAGTGGAATTCAACAAACAATCATCAACTTTGTCATTATTCATAATTAAAGGTACATTAGGCTCATTATACAAATTGATGATATTTAGAAAAATAGGGTCATCAACCAAAGGTTTTTCAAGAAGAGATTTCTCAAAATTTTCATTTTCATTCATTTGAACCCTGGAAGCTTCACTAAGATGATTCATGGATGTACAATTGCTCTTTATGTCCATTAGATTCTTAGAAATCTCTTCACAACCCTCCAAAAAACATTCTAGAGCGATCTCTAAAGAAGACTTGGGTTCTTGAGGATGGGAGAAATTTCGAAAATCACAATGAGAAGAGGTGTCAACATTATGCACATTAGCCACATCATAAGGAGTACATGACATAAAATTGGAATCCAAGAAAATAGTTGGGGAATTTTGACAATTTGCATCACCAAAACTCGAAACATTAGAATCCAAAACATTATCATCACATTCTTCAAATGAGTTCGCACCATTAAAATGGTCATACATCTCATGATTAGCCATCTCCCAATCATAAGTATCTTTAGCTAGCCATTCAAACATACTCCAATTCTCATTAATGGTTTTATACATAAATTGACCTTCAGACATAGATTCAACAACAACTCGCATTTCATCATTTAAACCTTCAAAAATTACTTCACAAATATCCACCTTTAAAAGTCAATGACCATAATTATAACCAACATAATCATTAACCCTATGGTAATATCTCCAAAATGTTTCATTCTCGTATTGGGGAAGGGAAAAAATTGCCATTTATTTCAATGGAAGAAACCCCAAGATAAAATATAAAAAAGAAAAAGAAAAGGGAAAAAAATATATGTACAAAGACTTAGACTCATCTAATCAATAATTAGACAATGTCAACCGAAGTCCCCGGCAACGGCGCCAAAATTTGATAAGCTGTCGTCGAGCCTACCAAAGATAAAAACCTAACTTGGTCTCTCTAATGGGTAGAAAGGGTAAGTAAGGGTCGATCCCACAAGGACTAAGGGGAGCACTAACAAATATCGATTTGTGATAAGCTAGTCAAGTCTTTTTGGGTTATGAGTTATGAAGAAAAACTACAAACAATAATAAAGAGGATCTCGGGAAGGTATCCACCAATTAAGTCGTTCACAAATACAATTTAACATACAAGACATAGCAATTTGGGAATAAATTAGGGGAAGTCATCTAAGGCACCCAACTACTCTCTCAAGCTAGAGGGATTACTTGAATCATGAATACAACCTACTCTCGTGGTTACAAAGCATAAAAAAAGTGTTAAAGCATAATCACGATGACATAAACATTCCCTTGATCGGAAATTCCTATTCTCATGGCATTTCGGGTCAATCAAGCATAAGGGAGCTAACTCAAGTTCATCTCTCGATCCTTCGTTGAGAAAGCTTAGATAAATAGTTCTAGCAATGGCCACTTACAAGAACTAACAATGAAACCACTTAAGCTCAACTAATTAACATCCCACATTAGCTAAATCAACACATACAAACAAGTATTTGTGAATTCATCAATGATTTCAACAATCCCAAGTAAAAGAACTACTCACAAATCATAATAAATTGCAAAACTAAAGGAATTAACAACTAAGAACATGAAACAAACACTAATCTAACATAAACAAGTAATTAAGGATGAAAAGATACAAAAATAAGTAAATAGAATAACAAAATAGGAGAGAGAGTAAGAAATTCTCATTGATATTGCAAGGAGTATCCAAATCTTCAAGTCCCCTTCCTTCAATTCTTCATATTCCAAGCTTTCAACAAGATTTTCTCACTTTCTCTCTCTAGAAAATGAGAGTTTCTCTCTCTAAAAACCCTAACCTAAGCTAAAAATAAACTAAGAAGATCCCCCCCTTACAAATGAAGCTAAAGGGGTATTATATAACCCCCAAGTAAAAGGACGGAGAAACCAAGAATCGGCCCGTCTACAGGTCGGCACGGACGTGCCAAAGGTTGCACGGACGTGCAGACCTGTTAAAATGAGAACAATAGCTACTGCCTGACCTTGCACGGACGTGCATCAATTGGCACGGACGTGCAGCTTTTTCTGGCGAAACAGCTTCATTTCGAAAGGTCATAACTTCTTCATTACTCATTGGAATAAGGCATGTAAGCAGTTGTTGGATAGCTCTTGAGATGATCTTTAATCTCCAATTTGAATCACTTCAAAAACTTGAGTAGAAAAAAAGTTATAGTCATTTGAAGTTGACCTTAGTGAAAAAATCCTTCCAAAACCCTTCCAAATGCTCTTATTTCACTCTTGTACACTTTTCCTTGCTTCTTTCATTCTTCCATAGCTCCCTTATTTCCTCTTCTTGTCTCCAACTTATTTTCTTCTTTGTCCAAAAGTTTCAAAGTGCCATATTTATACCTAAATATGCACCAAAACACTAGCAAACCCGTGAAGCATATGATACACAAAAAATGCATAAAAATAGAGTAATTAGTGAACTAAGCATTGATTTCCCACAATTCTAAGGCTCAAAATCACTTTTAAATCATACAAAATAACAAGTTATCAGGGACAGGTAAAGGTAGTCTTCTCCTGATCATTAGGAGCAACAGGAATTTGATTAAAACCAGAATATCCATCAAGAAAACAATAATAGTCATAACCAACAACTCTCTCTAACATTTTATCTAAGAATGGCAAATGAAAGTGATCTTTTCGAATTACACTATTAAGTTTTCTATAATTTATGCAAACTCTCCAACCAGTCACTATTCTAGTGGGAATTATCATTAGCCACAACAGATCTCCAACCAGTCACTCTCCAACCACTTGTACATGACTAATCCAAGGACTATCAGAAATAGGATAAATTATTCCTGCATCTAACCATTTTAAAACTTCTTTCTTAACTATCTCTTGCATGTTAGGGTTTAATCTTCTTTGATTTTGAACAACAGGTTTATAATCTTCTTCTAGCAGAATCTTATGCATACAAACAGAGGGGCTTATTCCATTAAGATCGGAAATAGTCTAACCAATTGCTTTCTTTCTTTCTCTTAAAACACGCAAAAGTTTATCTAATTGTTCATCAGATAGTGAATCGCAAGGAATTATTTTCACCAAGAAAAGCATATTTTAGATGTGATGACAGAGGCTTTAACTCTAAAGTAGGTGCTTGTTCAGTAGAGGGAGGAGGAAGAGGATCACCTTTCTCGAGTTTCTCAAAATGATTACCTCTTTTCTTCTTTCCATGGAGGGCATGCCTCTAAAGCATTAGCCATTTCCAACACCTCAATATCATCATTATGGGATGTACCTGCACTTGTTAGGCGTACTTCAAGGGTATCTTTTAAAATAGAATCAATCATTTCTTTATTTAATTCATCAAGCACATCAACTCTAAACACATGGTCAATATAAGAAGGATATTTGGTAGATTTAAACAAATTGAATTGTACCTCTTCTTCACCAATTTTAAAAGTTAACTTGCCATTTTTAACATCAATTACAGTACCAGCAGTAGCAAAAAATGGTCTTCCAAGAATAATAGGCACGTCAATATCCTCATCCATATCAAGAATTATCAACCTTAGCATTTAACATGTTAATCCCATCCACATCTAACATCCATGTACTCTTTTTAGCAACTGATCTTTCAATAGAACAACCAAAATTATTAAAAGCAAGTTCTTCTAATAACTTATTGGCCTCTTCAGTAGTCTTACTCATTAAAGCACCACCTGCTGCAGCATCTATAGTACTTCCAATAGAATGATTTAAGCCATCATAAAAAGTTTGCACAAGTAACCAATCAGATATTCTATGGTGAGGACATAGATGTTTCAAATCTTTAAACCTTTCCCAAGACTCATACAATGACTCTAAATGATTTTGAGTGAAATTAGTAATATCATTACGCAATTTAGCCGTTTTACCAGGTGGGAAAAATTTATTTAGAAAAGCTTGAGATAAAGAAGTCCAAGTGGTAAAAGTACAGACGATGTGGAGGACAACCATTTTCTTGCTTTATCTCTTAGTGAAAATGAAAACAACCTAAGTCTAATAGCATCTTCACTTACCCCATTTATCTTAATGGTATCACATTTTTCAAGAAAATTAGCTAAATGTTCTAATGGACATTCAATAACAGTAGCTAATTTTTTTTCAAGAATTTTTTCAGACTGCAAAATACAGAAAACAGAAAATAACAGCAGCTAATTTTTTTTCTCTAAACAACACAAAACAGAAAATAAATAACTAACAGAAAAAAAATATGAAAAAAACACGTCTAATAAAAACAGAATAAAAATAAAGTCTAAACTAATACGAAAGTTTCTATGGTATCATATTGAATTATTGCCTCCCCGGCAACGGCGCTAAAAACTTGGTCGGGTCTAAATCTACCGCAAGTGTACGTGTTAATTACTGTAAATATAGGGTGAGCAAGGTATCGTATCCACAAGGAGGTCTACTTAATTACCAAGTTAAAAAACTTAAATATTATTTAGACAACAGAAAATATGAGAAAAGTACTATTAAAACTATAAATGATATGATTAAAGTTGCAAACAAGTATGAGAAATAGTTCTAGGTTTCGGGTTTCACCAATTACTCTCAACAATGAAATTAAACTAATTGTAGGATTGAACATATATAATGTAGTAATGATCGAATTACCAATAGCATGTAATCTCACAACTAAAATTCGGTCAAATTGCGACCGTTTTTTTACGATCGTCATTAAAACGGTTGCAAATTATAATATTTGCGACCGTTTTTAAGGCGGTTGTAGATTTGCGACCGTTTTTATGGTTGTCGCAGATTTGCGACCGTTTTTAGGCTATTTAACAGTCGCAAAGGTATTTAAAATTTCTTTAAATAATATACATGTTAAAAAATAATTCTAAATTAAAACAATTCTATTGCAACCGCCAAAAACGAACGCAAATTGCGAACATTACGAACGCAAAGGTTTTTAAGGCGGTCGCAGATTATAATATTTGCGACCGTTTATAAGGCGGTCGCAGATTATAACAATTTGCGACCGTTTTTCAGGCGATCGCACATTTTCGAGCGTTTTAGCGGTCGTAATTGTTTATTTATCAATTTTTAAAATAGGGTATATAAGTGGCTCAAGCTTCCCAACCCAAACTAACCTTATTTTTTATTTTTGGTTAACAGCCGTTGTTCCTATTCTCTCTCTCTCTCTCTCACTCTCTCTCTCTCACTGTCTCTCTCTCTCTCTTTCTCTCTATCTCTATCTCTCTTCTTAGCCGACCCTCTTCCTCCATTTTCCTTATCTCCACTCTATTCTTCTCACGCCCCTCCTCTTTCATTCCCATCTCCTAATTCTCCTCTTTCACTGCCGAAAAATGAAGCAAAGCACTTGAGAATTGAAGAATAAGAAGCCGAAAATCGCTACTCATTCAAGATTTGGCTCAAATCGAAAGCTTCGCCGGCGATTTCTCTCTCCTCCACGCTGCTTGCCACCGTCACGACCACAAACTGTAACAAGACCTCCACCATCACAAGAACGAGCCTAAGAGAAGTCAAGGTTTTCTAGATCTGATAATTAATTTAGGTTATATTGTTGATCTAGATTTATTGTTTCTAATTTCTGATTATGTATAATTGTTTTATTGTAATTTTAGTTTTTAATTTTGAAAGATCTATATTATTGTTTTATTTCTAATTTGTGTTGTTTATTGTAATTTTAGTTTATAATTTTTGGAAGATCTATATTATTGTTTTAAATCTAATTTTTGGGTAAATTTCTGTAATCTGTATAATTATTATATAATTTTATTTCTGATTTTGTGGGTAATTTTCTTAATTTTTTATAATTTTGTGGGCGGCATTGGGTTGAGGTGGTTTCAAGTGAGCGGTGTTGAGTTGGTTTCGACTGAGCGGCGTTGGGTTGAGGTGGTTTCAAATGAGCGGTAGTTGATTTATTGGCTAGGGTGAGGAGTTTTGGTGGGTAAAGGTGGTTTGGGTTGGCGGTGGTGGTGGGTTAGGTGGTTTCAGGTGAGCGGCGGTGGGTTTTCGTGGTTAGGGTGGGCAGAAGTGGTGGGTAAAGGTGGTTTGGGTTGGCAGTGGTGGTGGGTAAAGGTGGTTTTGGTGGTTGGTGAGGCTGGATGTGAAAAACAATACTGCGATTTTTTTTTCTTTTTTTTTTGTTTTTTTTAAAAATTTTAGCGACGGCATATGGCGGTGGCTAATTCCAAAAATTGCGACCGTTGATATAACCAGTCGCAATTTCTAATTTTTGCGACCATTTTCTAAACAATCGTTGAAAATAATAAAAACAGTCGCAAAAAATCCGCGACCGTCAAACGGTCGCAATAATGATTTTCTGCGACCACGTGAATAACGACCACCACCTTACGACTGTTGACGGTCGCAATTATTAATTGCGACCGTTTTTACTATAATCTGCGACCGTCAGAGACGGTTGCAATTTGGCCGAATTTTAGTAGTGTCTCCTCTCCCAAAATAGAAAACATATATTTAAATCAAAATTATGTCTACTTTCGTGACCACAACAATTGAAATAAACTCATTAAGAATAGGAATTCAATAAGACCACCCCAAGTGTATAACTATTCCTAAATTTATACTACTTGACGTTTGATAATCCCACTAACTAGTATTGAAAGTTCACACGCGCTAATAAATCAATACCTTAAACATACATTTATTGGCCAAATTAATTATATGAAATTAAACAAGATTATCAAATTGCTTCATATAAATCAAACCCAAACAATATAATTCAATTCATTGATAAACCTAAATTATTGATTACCATTGATAAGTGTTATTTTAATAAAAATCCTTAACTATAGTTAGTTTTTTTTTTAAATTTATTATTTTTTTAATAATTAAATTATTATAGAAATATTTTTCAAAAAAAAAAAAAAAAACCCTCCCCCTCCACCATCGTCAGCCCCGACCACCAGCCCAACCCCCAACCTGATTTACCCTCGACCACAAAACAATCTCCCAGCCCAACCCCCGACCACCGAACAACCACCAAGCCCAATCCCCAACCCCCGACCACCGAAACCACCACCTGACCTAGCCCTGACCCCTAAAAACGCCACCCCGATCCCCAAAACAACAATGAACTCTAACAAAACCACCACCACCCCCACCGCAAAACTCCAACCAGTTACCTCGACCACCCGCGCATCTCCCTTCGCTGCTCACAGATGCAACCCCATAACAGCCATAAATCAGCGGAAAATAGGGGCGGGGGTGGTTTCGCGGCTGCGGTGGTCGCGAAGTGGTGGAATCAGGGCTGCGGAAGTCGATAAGAGGTGGAATCGGGCAACGATGGTCGATTTTCACGGGTTAGGGTTTGTTTGGATGGGTGGCGCGACGGTAAAGGTGGTCGAGGTAGCTGGGCATGGGTCGCCGGCGGTGGGTGAGCTGGAAGCCGCCGTCCGGTTTCTAGGCTAGGGGAGAGCGGAGCTGCATGAAGGTCAGGGGGAGAAGGAATGGTGGTGAAGGTGGTGGCAGCCTGGCAGGGGTGGGGGGAAGGGGTGGTTGATTTTTTATTTTTTTTTAATTTTAGTATAATTATTAAATTATTAAAAAAAATAATTGAAAACCTAACTATAGTTAAATGTTATTGATAAAAAATATTAAAAAAACCTAACTATAGTTAAAAATTTTAATAAAATATAATAATTAATGTCATAAGTACTAATTATAAAAAGTTTATGAGTACCAAAGATAATATTTGAAAACTTTGTTTACCATTAAGATTTTTATAAAATTGAAGTTTACCAAAGAGAATTTCCAAAAAATAAAAGATTACATCCTTAACCTAGAAAAAAGAGATTTAGCTAGACATGGAGATTAAGAGAACATAATTAATTGATGAAGAATTAATATTAAACATGTCAAATCAACCCAAAATCAATCAATTGCATAAAGTTTAAAGGAAGGAAACAAGAAAGCTGCTTATTGCTTGATGTGTAGTCGGGTTGCTACACCAGTCACGGCTCGCCGCAAAGCTGGTCACCGGCCTAGTGGCTGCTTCCTCCTTTCGTCCCTTGCTTGCTGCGTCCCCCCTGTGTGTCTCTGTACCCCTCTGCGTGTGTGTGATTTATACAGTAGTATTTGTGAGGGTTTTCTCGTGGGTTTTTGCCCCTTCCTGCCGCTGCTACTTTCTTTTGGGAGTTTTGAGTTAGTGGGTTGCAAAACATTAAAACCCATTACTTTTCTTAATATGTTGCACGGGAGTTGTCAGAATGTGGGCTTTTACTTGCTTTTTCTTATTTTACTTGCAACCTGTAAATGATACAAAATCAAAGACTTTTTAACTTCATTTTTCTATTTAAATCATATAAATAAATCTTCCTCTGCTATATGAGAATTAAGAGAGAAACAAATCTCACTAATCAATATGACATGAGTAAAATAAGAGCATAATTTACAAGAAATGATTATTTGAACTTGGCAAAATAAAACTTCAAATTAAGATATAAAATCATTCAAACTATATAGATTATACTCTAAAATATCATTAAAATGATATAATTAAGTATATTAAAATATAAACTTATCACCTTGTCATGAACAATTTCAAATTTCAGCTTGTTAGACTTAAGCCTGAAGAGAAGGGTTGTGAAAGCAACATTATCCTAGAGGTCGGGGATGAGTTGAGACTCGGTGTTGAACCTCTTGATAAAGTCCTTAAGACTTTCATTCTCTCCCTGCTTCACCGTCATAAGATGAACGCTAGTCTTTGTTTGCCTACTCCCAACGATAAAGTGCTTTTTAAATTGAGTAGCTAGCATGTCAAGCGTTCTTATGCTCCCTGGGGTAAGGTTGTTGAACCATGTCTGAGCTATGCCTTTGAGAATGGTAGGGAAAAACCTACACCATGAGGCTTCACACCCGGTTTGGACTCCCATATGTGTTTTGTAAGCGTTCAGATGGTTCGTTGGGTCTGCCTTTCCATCATAAGGGTCCAACGTAGGGATTTTGACCTTAGGAGGAATAGGGGTATTCATTATCTCCTGCTGAAGGGGGTGATGTTCTTGACAATCCCGAGTCTCCCTGGGTGGGGGAAGAAGGACGCACGGGACTCTTGCTTGCTGAAGTAGCGGGCTGAGCAGGTCTCCCCCTTGGTCTGGAGGTGGCTGAGTGGATCATGCTATCCTGGTACCTTGTTGATCCATGCCGAGAGTGAACTCTAGTTCGACCTCTCTGGGGGATCATTATCTTCCTTGGAATTGTCCTTCCTGGAGTTGATTATCTCCCGGGCATCTAGAGTTCTGTCCCTTAGCCTTCGGTCATTGATTATCTCTCTAGCATCTCTTGGTCGGCTTGGTTGCCTTGTCTCCCGCTGGGGGTTAGGAGACTGATTAGGTTGAGAGCGACGGGATGCCTGATGCTGAGGCCGAGAGGAGGCTTGATGGAGATGGGACATGTGAGACTGAAGGTTAGGCTGTGGAGCGTTCCCCTGCCTGCCTTGCCCCACCCCCTGATTGACAAGTTCCCTAAGGCTTTCCTCCGAGTTTCTGTTGCTCTGGGCTGCTAGTTGGTCGTAGTCTCGGCGAGTGACTATCTAGGTACTATCTCCTCGACCATATGAGCATGTCTGCCGAGAGAATTGGAGCTTGTCTAGTAGCATCTTGATGTGTGCTGCGGGGACGTAGTATTCACCATGACTTCTTGTTAGTTATTCCCATCACAGACGATGGCACCAGTTTCTGGAAACAGAATACTCCTCGATGTTAGGGTAATGAAATCAAGATGTCCTAGAGTTATGTCCAATGAATGTCCAAATTCTCCTCAGCTATGCCTTGTTGTCCGAGTGCTAGGCCTGCAAAAGAGAAAGAAAGTTTACTGCCTTGGTGGTGTGACCCGGGAAAGCCCATCGAATGCTTAATTCAGCGAATTTACTTTTTAGAGAGAGAAAGAAGATAGAGAAAGAGTACTTTAGAGAGAGAAAGTAGAGAGAGAAGGTTAGAGAATTAGGAAAAAGTTACCATCATCAATGATGGGAGAGCTATTTATAGATGTACTTTCAGGTGGCAGAAGTTGTATTTGTTTGGACAAATTAGGGGTAAATCCGTACTTTACTCTGATTAATGATGAGCTAGATCATGAAGGGTATTTTTGTAATTCCAGGTCAATGGGTTTAGGACAATGGATTTGGCCAAAATATTTTCTATTTTTGGATAGTATGTAAAGACCATTATATCCTCACTTTTTTTATCTTTATTCATTATAATTCCTAAATTATCCTTGCACATGTACTTTTTTTCCACTCTCAATCTCTAACTTTTGTCTATAATTGTACTTTTCACTTTAATTAATGTACTTCATCCACTTTTTCCTCCTATTTCTTAATACCGTAAACACAAACAAGAATTATATTATGGGACAAAGGGAGTACGTTTTTGACATCACTATGCTATTGTTTAGAGGGGCTCGGTGAATCTTCACAAACCCTTCAAACTGGTTTAATTAGAATTACATGGCCAAACCTACAGTTGACTTAACAAAGCGGATGAATTTGCTTATTAGGTTTGGGACATTGGGGTATGGTAGTGGGGATTATTAAGCTGGTTAAACCTTTTTCATAGGATGCTTATTAGTATTATGCAATTTTTCTTGAATTTGTATTTGTTTATCTTATAAATCAGGTCCCAGCTGTCATGAATTGTCTCCTTGCCGAGTTTCACAAGGCTTGTATTTACACTGTTCCAAAGCATATAATGTACTCTAAGGTAACCATTGAGTTTAGTTTAAGTTTTGATACTTAGTCTAAGTTTAGCCTCTTTTGTCTTTTCTTCCGTCTTTTTGTTATTATTTGTGTTTCTCCCTTCTGAGCCTAGCTCCATAGTACTTCCACCACTTTCAGTAGTTATTTCCACATACCCAATATTCCATCGTATATCTTTACCATCCAATTTACACATAGAATGCTAAACGTCGTCCTCGAATTTCCAAGTAACATTATAACATAAAATTACGTTCCTATCCTTGTTATAAAACTAATCAAATTCACCTCAAATATTTTAACTATCCTCTTTAGTGGTCAACAACCACCAATAACGACCACCGGTCAACCACTGTACCATAACTTTCAAAATCAACCAAATAATTCTAATTTTATACTGCGTAAAATCAATAATATTAATAATACTAACAATAAAAAATAATAATTACAATACTAACAAAAACAATAATACTATTATAACAACAATTCTAATAATGTAATAACAATCTAATTAAAAAATAATTCTGGGTGTAAAAAAAAATTCATTCAATAAAATTAGATTGTTATTTGCCTATAATCTTACCTAAAAACCATTTGTCTGGTTAAAATTTGACATGGTTGTTCTTTGATTGATACATAAGATCATTTTACCCCAAAACGCTTCAAATGAAGAATAAATGAGTGCAAAATCAGATTCACAAAGATATATTAATACATGAACTAAATAAGAAAGAAAAATATAGATAAGATTGGAATAGAGATGGGCAAAAAGCCAATCATTTGGAAAAGTTTTGTGTAAAACGGATTCACGTGAGTCCAATCATACAAACAGGAAAAAAAAACATTAATTGTTAGAAATTAGATAATAATGGTTAGATATTAGATAATAAGTATAATAAATTAGATAATAAGTGTCAGAAATTAGATAATGTAGCCAGGTATTAAATAATCAATGTCAGAAATTAGACAATAAGTGTCAGAAATTTGATAACATTGGTCATGTATTAGATAATAAGTATCAGACATTAGATAATATTGGTTAGACATTAGAAAATTTTGGTCAGGCATATATACTGTTGTTGAAGTTTCTGGAAAGATTTTGGTAGTTTCGGTCTTATCTTATTTTGGTAGTAATAGAAAAATATGGTGTTGGAATTTGCATCAAACTTAATTTGTTTGCTTCAGTTTGAAATTTATTCATAACTGAATTGCATTTTGTTATAGAGGGAACTAGCTGATATCATGGATATAATTACATAATTGTTTATACAGTAGCTGCTATTGCTGGGATTGTTAAGATGATTATGATTGTGTTTGTACTGTATGATTTTACTCTTTGCAATTATTGTATTCTAACTTTCTAAGTGGTGGACTTTTACCGATGTGAATTTGATCATGAATCTGGATCGGATCGGAGGAGATCGAGATGACGCGGCTGGAATATCGTGACTTTCTAAAGCCAAAACAGACCTCAAATATTTTAAATATCACTACTAGAAAATGGCTTAATACCGACGGAATTTTCCCACACCTATTTTTCCGTCGCAAACTTTAATTTCAGCGACGGAATTAAGTTTGATGCTAAAATGCGTCGGAAATTGTGAATTGCGACGGAAATTCCCTCGCAAAATTTGCGACGGAAATTCCCTCGCAAAATTTGCGACGGAATTTATTTCTGTCGCAAAATCAGAAAATTCCGTAGCAAAATTAATTGCGACGGAATTTTCCGTCGGAAAATATTTACCGACAGAAATAAATTGAAGAAATAGGGTGTTGGAGGCTCGCCGGCACTAGGGGATAGGAGGAGGAATTTGGTCGTCGGCCACCGACAAGTGGCTAGGTAGTGGCAATGGGTGGGGATGAATATGTGTATTATAAACCGGACTCACGTAAGTCCGTTCTACGCAAAGTATTCTCCGATTATTTTCCCACAACACAGTAGGAAACGCCCAGAAATTTCAAATCTTGGACGGTGGTTCGAAATTTTTGGGCGGTTCCACATGAAATGCCTAGAAACTTCTAACCTCCGTAGAAGATTCGATGTTTAAAGGCGTTTTCACCCAGAAATTTTTGAAAAATTGGGCGTTTCACCTTTGACGCACAGACAGCCTCCATGACGGCCTTCCTCTTATCCTTCCTCAACATTTTCGCACGATGGTGATGGGTTGATCTACACTTTTGGATGTTTTGTAGTGTGGGTGGTGGTGATTTGTAAGTAAAGGGAGGTGGTGGTGTTGGATTATTTTTAAAAGGCGCAAGGCGCACCAAGGCGCAAATGGTCCTTGCAGCCTAGGCGCAAGGCGAAGGCGTGCACCTTTTGTATGCAAGGCGCATGTATTTAGATATTTATTTCAAATTATTTTTTACTTTGATTGTACTTAATACCAATTAAAAAGATTCATTATAAATTAAATAATGATATATGTAAAGCAGGTAGTCTGAATTTGAAATAATTTCCATCATTCCTCAATTTATAACTTAAATCTTAGTTAGTTTCCTTGAGGCGCAAAGGCGCGCCTTGCCAAAGGTGCTTTGAAGCGCACGAGGCACGCGCCTTTGGTTGGTGACTGAGCCTCGCCTAGCTAAAGCCCATTTAACAGGGAGCGAGGTGCGCTATTTAAAACCAAGGGTGTTGGTGAAAGTTTATTAAGTGGAGTGAAATAGGTGATGGTGAAAGTGATTGGAGAATTGAGATCATAGTGTTTTTTTTAGATAATAGGTAAATTCGTAAATTTAGTTTTATTTTATAGGCGTTACCTGGAGATTTGAGAGCGGTGTTTAAACAAACCCCATTTACATTGACCGGAACATTTTTCCCATTTGATTTCAAAAGTCGCGGCATCAATTGTCTGCATTGGTTAGCCTATGATCTCCCCCTTTTATAGGCTTTTATTTTGCTGATCTTTCTAGGCTCTTGCTTATAGATTTGGCAAAGTTTTACTTTCACACTGGCTGTCACAAATCTGCCAACAATCTCGTTTGTTTGGCCTTGGGCTGGCTGTAATTCTGTCAGAGATAGATATGTCTGGAGATGTATTTAAAAAAATGATGACTTTGTGGAAGATTGAGAAATTTCCTATAAGGATTGTTTTACACCAAGGATCTAAGGTTTTATTACTCTCTGCTACAAGTTTGGATGAATTAATCCGTGAGAGATGAGAAATATCATGTCGTTTAGGTTTTGTTGATATCATTTTTATGGAAGAAACTAGAGATGGGAGGTTTATATGACGGGAGGCTAAAGCTAGAATCTCAAGAGTTTAGTCAAAAGAGTAAAACTGAGTGCATGGAGTGCCATTTTAGTATTGGAAGCAGTGGCAGATCTACGGTGGGTTAATTGAATCCAGTGGATCCGGCCCAAAATCTGGAAGTTAAAAGAATGAAGTTATACACTAAGAAGATTTTTCTCAATTTCTCTGTCCACTTCCATGGCAGGCTGGCAGCCATGGCCCATGGTTGCCTCTCTCCCCCCTCATCACCTCCCTTCCCCTTTCCTGTCACCCACCTCCCCCTTCCCCTTTTCCCAATTCAAGGTCACATTTATCTCCCTTTTTCTTTGATTTTTTTGCTTAATTGATACTAATTTTTATAAAGAGGATTAAACGTTAATGATATTTCTTCTTGTCGGGAGCGATTAAATCAAGGTTCTCATATATTAATTTACCCACCTAGCTAAATGACATTTACAAAGCTTGCATGTGGATTTTAAGTGGTTTTTATCATGTTTTAAGTGGTGATTGATTGTAATCTGTGATGCACGGATACGTCAACACATGTGTCGTTGGGAAGGCTCGGGAAGGTTGACGGGAAAAGGGGAAGAGGAGGCAGGGTGAGAGTACGCGGTGGCTGGGAGGGAGGCAACCCTGAAAAGGGGTGATGGTGTGTTTGACCTGAGTCTAAGGGGAATTTTTTTTTTAAAAAAATACTAATTCTGTTACCGGTTAATTAAGCCCAAAGAAAGTGAATGATCACCAAAGTTATTTTTTTGCTAATTCCGAGCTCAATTCGGGTCCCTAAAGGCTAAAATGACCCCTAAAACCTTAATCGAAGATTTTTCAACATGTAAACCGATGAAAAAATTAAATCGGGCTGCAATTTACAATTTATACGAACTTTTGGCCTGCAATTTGCAAAAAAAAAATTTAAATGACTGCAATTTGCAAAATACGAACTTTAAATGGCTGCAATTTGCAAATTTTCCAAAAAAAAAATAAATTGAACCCACAAATTTAAAATCCTTGATACATCACTGGTTGGGAAAGGTGGCAAAGTGAAGATATTGTGACATTAAATGTGAAGAAGTTACCCATTATTGAATGCTTCAAGTACAAGTGGTTTCTAAGTGATCGGTGTGTGCCGTTAAAATTAAATGTTATTGAACAACAACCAGATCAGCAATATTACATTCTTCAAAAAAAAAAAAAAAAAAGATCAGCACTATTATACGGGCTAGAATTTTGAGCATTTAAGAAACACATTAAGAAGATGATTGTAACGAAGATGTGTGCTGAAATGGAAATGCGGGAGAAACTTGGGCATTGATGTAAGGAGGGAAGTTGGAGTTTCAGATATTGAGGATAAGATGAGAAAGAATCAATAGAGGATAAATGTGCCATTAAGGAAGCTGGGAATGTTAATGGAGATTTCAAAATGTTAAGAAGACTTGGTTGGAGGAAAATAAATGACCTTTTTTTTAAATGTGGGTTTGCATGAGTTAGTACTGGATAAAAGCGAATGGAGGAAGAAGATTTATGTGGACAGCCACAAGAGATAGGTTATCGGTTCATGCAACCAACTGGCTTTGTTTTGTTGAAGTTATTACATGTTTGTCCATCTTCAATAGGTTTAACAGCAATAAGCCTATAAGTATCTGGAATGTCAAAACTGATATCCTTTTCTCTTATGTATACAATATAGGCTGCATTTGAAATGGAAGAATCTTATTACAAAGCCATTAACTATCGGGAAGAAAATGGGAAGACAGAGACAACAGATAGCTATCTGGATTGGATCGAATCCCTGATGAAACTATAAGGGGCTCTAGTTCAGGTTTGCATAATTTTATTGCTTTCCAAGATCTTGATATTGCTTTCAATTCCCTCACATTACTGTCAACTTAAATCATGTGTTTTTCCCTTTTTATAGACAGTTGCTCAAGGTGTATGGAATATGCATGGCTTGGAAGAAGGTTGGGCCTGGCTTGTATGGTTCTTAAATGTTCTCCCACCTAATCAATACACTGCTGCTGCTAGAAAATACAAGTCCCAGTTTATAAAGGTACTAAACTCCATTTCAAGGGAGTTTGTGCCTAAACTGAGAGCTCGAGACCCTAATGCTGGTTCAAGGATAAGTAGGATTCAGGAATACATAGAATCACTGAAGTTTCTACAGGAGCCAACAGGATGGCGTCTTCAGGGTGCTTTGCTTGTCACACACTTCTGTTCCAGAAGCAGATCAAAGACGTGCAATATCACCATGCTCCAAACAGACACTTTACCTATTATAGGTGTCCTCTAAAGGTATAGCAGCTGCTTTCAAATCATACTGTATTATAGAAGGCAATATGATATGTCTAGTAGTCTCATTATTTGTATTTGCATTCTATGTTCAATGTGGTAGGTTGAGTTCTAAAACTCCATACTTAAATGTCCTTAAATTATCCCATTTTTAGTGAAAGATTTATCCCATTAAATTGTATATAGGTCTTTAATCAACAAATGAGTCCTCATATATGTAGTTCTCGTATTATCATGTTGAAATTAAACACACTTAATCTACAGAAAAAGTCAATGCTTTTTACACGCATTTTAGGTGAAAATAAAGTAAGAAAATTGTGGAGTTCAGTTGGTGCAGGTGAAAAAAGAAGTCCTTGATCTACTGAAATTGACATAAAGAACAGAGGAACAAAGATAGGTTTACAAAAAATATTTCCAATACCATATTACCATGCCAATGATTCGCAGCTGAATTTCCCACCAAAACCCAAATCCTACAAATTCAATGCAACTCAACGCGTCAGCATAACCCATTTGGTCTTGGGGCGAATTGCAGACATAACTGAATCGCCATAAACAGATTTCCTCCATAACGGTGACAGTTCGGATGGCTTTAGTTGCATGGGAAAACCAATTAAGTTACCACCTAAAAGACTTGAGAGATGCTAAAGATCTTTTAGTACAGCCCTATTCTGGTCTCAATAGAACGACAACAAATATGAATGGATAGATTGGGCAAGCATCTAGAAACTCCCCGCAATCACAGCATGTCTGAATGTAAAGATATTAAGGATTGATATAAGTCTATATGAATGGATAGATTGAATAAAGAATGACAGGAAATGGTTTTCACATATTACCTAATGACCACACTGCAGACGAAGAACGAATGGTAGGAGCCGACAAGACAAATAGTAGTGCCGGTTCAGTGAAGTCGCATTTGCCAGCTAGTTCGGGGGGAGTGCCCAGGGGTAGGGCTATACCCCGGATCCAGATCCGTTTTTGTATATAAGATCCGGATCCGACTCGAATCCGTCGGGTCTAGAAAATGAAGACCCGGATCCGGATCCATCGGGTCCAACGGATCCGGGTTTAAAACGGGTTCAATATATTTTGCCTATTTTTTTGCAATAAATGTAATGTTCGATCAAAAAAATTATTTCAAACTTACGTTGTTGGTTATTAAGTCTAATCCCAAATTAACCAACTTATACACTCATATTTTGAATTAAAATTACAAATAACAAAAAAATACGATGTTACATATGAGCTAGTGAAAAAACAACGATAATGTATATAATATGAGCATCCAAAATTCATCTCTGAAAGGGTTAATTTTTATCATTATCAACATTTTTAATAAAGAAACAAACAATTTTAGTTTTTTTAATAGGAAAATTTTAAAAACGGGTCCACGGATCCATTTTTGTCAGCAGGACCCGGATCCATCGGGTCCAAAATTTAAAGACCCAGATCCGTGGATCCACGAATCCGGGTCGGGTCCAGATCCATTGCCATCTCTAGACCAGCCAAAAGCCATATTCTTAGGAGTTAGGACTGGTTAATCTTTTCTTATGATAACAGAAGATTAATCTTTTCTTATGATTTGCGTGAAATTGACAAAGCAAATAATTGTAAAAATTAGTTGCAATGCCAAATAAGAGAAGAAACGAATCATCAAATGCCCGAGCAGGAATGTTATCATCAAACTCCCACCAAAACTAAAATTAAAACTACATCAGAAAGAGCGTACCAAGGATAATGAGATGTATAAGGTTGGCTGGGATGAATATGATTTTGGAGAAGGTGGTGGAAACCCATAGTTTAGGCTAGAAGCTGGTCATATGATGTCCTCCTTTACCAACTTTTATTTCCCATTTTTACTTGGGTTATACCACTTCTCCAAATGACATACACCAAATTACAGCAACCAAAAATGCAAACCAAAGCTAAACCCTAGCCTCCTTTTCAATCTTCTAAATCTAGTCTTCATTGTCAATTTTAAAGGGGCTTTCATCGGATTTTACCGGTGGAAAGCCCCAATCATTATTTTGTTTTAAACCTTTAGTTTTAGGTTACAATAATGTCTCCCTCGAATGAAAGGGTTTATCTCCTTCGACAGAGATCGAAAGAATACAAGTTTTTTCGATCTCCTTCGGAAGACAAGGTTTTTCATACTCCTTCGAAAGACAAGGTTTTATTTGTTCTTAATTTGGTCTCCGCTTGTGCGGGGCTACTATTGATTATGGCTCGGATTCGGGTTACGGAATAGGTACAAGAATTTACTTTCTCACAAAATTGTGAATCGACGACGAATCCACTCAAAAAGTTGTATGAGACAACGAATCGAGAATATGCCGAATTGTTATATTTATGTATTTGGATTCTTAGCCCTTCCCCGATTAATTAATTCTTTTTCGATTTTGTTAAATTCGCTTTCATTATCGTTCATTGTCAATTGTAGATGTCGTATGGCTTATAGTAATGAAATTTAGTTTCCTTTAAAACTTCTTTACAAAAAAAAAATGCAAACCAAAGCAACATAAAACCTAAAGACCCTTTCCTCGATCACTAGAATAACTCCGAAAAAGGAACATTATTTAGCTTCGCTAGGCCCTTTCTTACCTGCCAACATGGAGGGGACTCAAAACAATAAGGGTCATTTTGTAGTATTGTAGCTTAGTGAGAGTAATTTCCTCCGTTGACCAAAATTTCCGGCGTTGACCCACCTCTAAATACCCTTGAAATCACCGTGAGAGTTCGTTTTTAAGGTGGTAAGACTACTTTCAAGGTGGTTTAGGATAATCCGAGTTATTGGGGTAGTTTTCGGCTACAAGTGCTAGTTCCGATGGTATTTTTTGGTGAGTCAACGCTGAAAAAATTAGGTCAACGGTGCAAATCCAGTCTAGGTAGTATTTTCCAACATTTTACCTTTTATTAGGTAGTTTCTTACATGTTTTTTTTTTTCACAAAACCATGATTTGATTAGGTATTTTCTCTCAAAAAGTTCTTAAAAATATAGATTTTTTTTCCTTTTCAAAATCATGGTTAATTAGGTATGTAGTTTCTCACAAAATCATAATTAACCTAGTTATTTTTAAAAAAAAAATCTACAATCTCATTTAATATAGGAAAAAATTGATGGGAATAATCCCACCATTTGAGCGTCCGCGATAAATAATCCCATCTTTAGGATTTTTTTAATAATCCCACCTTTATATCCAATCCGCTCAAAATGGTCACGGGTAGCCAAAAACCAGTTGAATAGGTTAAAAAAAATTTATTAAGTTTAATATACACGTGTCACAATTTGATTTGTCCAAAAAAAAACAATTGTCCAAAAAAAATTAACAAAAAAAAAAGTAAAATAAAATTAAAAAAACCACCACCACTAACGTTTCAATCACCACCATCACTACACACCACCCAAACCCAAACCTTGGAACCACCAAGCTACCTAGTCCTGAAACCACCGCCGCCCTGAAACCACTGCCACCCAGCCCCGAAATGCACCGACTACGATCCCACTCCAGCCAGGCCAACCTCAAAACCCCAAAGGTGGATTATACCCCCTTTGAAAAATCAAAACCCACCAAACCAATCCCACGAGACGGTGTAAATCGAGATCAAGGGAGGAAGGGGCAGTTTGAATAGGGGATAAGGAAGGTTGACGCGGCCGGAAAAGGGATGGGGACGAGGAGGGGCTGGGATAGGGTCGGGAAAGGGGTTTTCAAGGGAGGAGGTTGGTTACGATGCCAGCGCTGTCGTTGGGGGCTAGGTGGCCGGTGTTGTGTTGCTGGGGATTGAGCTCAAGCGACGGTGGTGGTGGCTTGGGTAGCTAGTGGGTGTGGGTGGTTTTTCTATTTTATTTTATTTTATTTTTTCTTTTAAAATATCTGTAGACACCTAAAAATGTCTCCCCAAAACCAAACCCGTTGATGAACACCTTTCACCGTCATTATTGGCCGGGTTGAGTATTTAATATTTGGAGTGCTTAAATCCATGTTCTATCCAATATATTTATTGAATCAATCCAATTTCTAGCTCATTTCCCTAAACCATAACCTATTTTCCACTTTTCGTGTCCACATCGCAAAACCGAGAGAAACTGATTTTTTGGCTATACAATTTTGATCCAATTATTATTTTTCTGATAGGCCTTTAAATAAGCTTTCCAACCATATATCATAAGCCCAATTCCGAGCTATATCGAAAAAGATATGAGCAAAACTTTAAACACGGCCTAAAACCGACACCCTTCCACTAAAACGACCATATCATAAAATATACAAATTATTTTGACCTGATTCTAATTGTATTGGAAAGTAGACTTGATAATATTTCCAATGATATATTATATGCCCTATTCCGATTTACATATCAAAAGTTATGATTATTTTAAAAACGTGTAAAAACTGAAATTACCGCGCAGCAGCTAAAACGCCGCGACGCGGCAAATGCTGACGTGTCACGGGGCTTATTCCCGTGACACGATACCCTTTTTGTGTAATTCTGCACATTTAATCCACCGTGTCACAGGATTTTTCATCGTGTCACAGGATTTTGCACCGTGTCACGGTACAATTTCCAGTGTCACGGTGCCCATTCCGTGACACGGGGATATTCCGTGTAATTTCCGCGTACTTTTTACACCGTGACACGGCATACTGCACTGTGCCACGGTGGACAATGCCGTGACACGAAATTTCTTCCCGTGACACGGGATTGCTCCGTGTTTTCTCCGCGTAATCCCTAAACGTGTTTTCACTTCCCGTAACCTAATTAATTCCCGCGTCACTCAGTTTTCCCCCGTGTCACAGGATCTTCCCCCGTCTGACGGTGCCTGGCACCGTGTCACACTGCTCTTTTCCGTGACACGGTGTTATTTTTTTAGGTTTTTATCTTTTTAGGGTTTCGCGTGTTCCCTCTGCTCATTTTCCCTATAAAATGGACCCCCCCCCCTTTCTGCAGTTCGGGGCACCAATAATCATTCTCTCTCAACTTTCACCAAAAATCATTCTCTTCTCCCTCTTTAACCTAATTTCTAGCCTCCTTATTCTTCCATAATAATTCCCTTAAGCGCTCCAAGGAGTCCATACTTGACCCGAGATTCTATCCTTAAGCCAAGGCGTGAAAGGTACAAATAACTGAGGGTTTGGACCAAATCAACTCTACTTTTTATTTAATTTAATTTGATTTCCATTTACTTTATATTTTTTTTTATTGAATTTACTAACAATTTATACATGATTTAGCAATTTAAAGGAACGTGCGGAATGTGAGTAATTAATTAATTTAATTACTCTTATTTTATTTTAATATTGCTAGTATCATGATTAGGGTTATTTTATATTTGATTTGACTAACGCTATTATTGTTAAATTGCTTCCAATATTTATGTTTATTCTATTATATTTTTATGATCACCATTTTGCATGTTTAAAGGGAATATGTAATTGAAAATCGCGCCTAATAAGATAATTTGGACAACCGGCTTAGGATCCTTTTTAATCTTATTGTTTAATCAAGTAATCACAAATATGTTAGAATTATATGTTGCAATAATATTCAACCAATTTAGCCTAATAATAGTTTGGAGCAAATTGAATAATTTGTTTATATTCCTTTGAGATCGCAGGAATCATTTTTCACTATAAGAATCGAGTAGAGGCCAATACGGGCGAATGTGATTCCATGACTCACTTCGTACCATCATCCCCGATCCTCCTTTCGTGGTTCTGAACCATATGGAGCTAGTAATCTCATTGATTATGAATGGGGTGTAACCTTCACGGATCAATCGTTGTTGCCTATCGTTATCCCTTAATCATGGTTGCCTTTTATGATCCGTGAACGGTTTACAAGTTACTTAAAAACTTGTTGGCGGCTCCCTACTTTGCTTTGTCCCTAATCCTTTTCCCTAATCGTAATGTCAATTCCCACCCTCTATGAGTTCCAAGCATATTCACCACATGCTTTAACGTTGGCGCACTTCGAACAACGCCTACAATTTGGCGACTCCACTAGGAGGATTCTTGGTTATTTATCGATTTGAGTGATCGGTATTTAATTAAGATGAGTGGATGACACTTGAAAGATTCTTGAAAAATATTCCTGTGATTAATTTGGCATTGTTGCATAAGCATAGACGTTTTAATGACGCATTTAGGTTTGTCCCATAGGAAAAATTGAATAACTTGATTGCGTACGAAGGAAAACAGGACACCAGTCAGATTTTCTGACTGTCGTGCCACGGCGGAATCTGTCGTGTCACGGTGTAGTACACCGTCTGACGGTGTGCAGCACCGTGGCACGGTGCTCTCTGCTGTGTCACGACAGTCCTAAAATCAGTCCGGTGGCTTGTTTTCTCTTCTCACAATCAACTTTCTTTCGTTTTTCTGAAAAAACGTGTGTGTTCTACATGCGTCTTAGCCCCGGGGGATTTAAGCTCTATCAACCCAAAAACACTCATGGCAATAAGGGCTCATCCGAGTTATTAAATCCACCCAAACCATGGAGTTGAGTTCGATTTGATCACGAACTCGCGGAGCCGCCCGTTGGCATACACCCTCAAGGGAGGCTGCCTTGCTAACGCGTCCAAACTCTTAACCATGGTACCCTATTGACACCAAATAAATCTGACCATAGTCAAACATAGAACTTGACCTTAGGTTGCGAACTATTCTTTACATCATTGTGCGTACGTGTTTTATGTTTGGTCGTTTTGATCCTAACCCTAACGATCTTTCTTTGTCTATGGTGGATTATTTTATGACTAACGATTGCCAATGGACCATACTCACTTAGTAATTAGCGCAAACTAAAAAAAACATTATCGTGCAATGTCAGTGTCCACCGTGTCACGACAGTTTCCACCGTGGCACGGTGGATTTCCAACAAACAAAAAAAATTACATGCCACGTCAGCATCCACCGCGCCGCGAGGATGTTTACCGTGTCACGGCAATTTTCACCGTGGCACGGTGAAATTTAAAAATAAAAAAAATAAAAAATAAAAAAAAAATGGAAATGATCACCGCGTCACGGCAGCTTATTCCGTGACACGGTACAGTTTGCCATGTCACGGTGATCAGGAAATAAGTCTAGTCAGCTTTTTTTTAGTCTTCCGTATTAATTTGGTCCTCGCGTCAGTCATTTTTGTTACTATTCACATGTCTAGCCATACGATCATTCCACGAGTCTTATGACATCACTTAATCACTCACGAGTCAAGTATAGTCCACACACTTTCTTTATTTTTTTTTACTCGAGTCATACACCATGTCGTTTATGATCGTATACTAGGTTCATGCACCCCCATTTCCGTCATAATAAAAAATGAGTGGATCGAAGTTATTCTCACCTATTTTCAGATGACTTTTTTTCCCCTATCTTGAGCAATGTGTCAAACAATTATGTGCGGTTGTTTTATTTCACATCACTTGGTCAAAGAGCAGGGGCAGATTGGTACGGTTCGAGTCATTACTACATCAACCTCTTAGACCTAAGAGGCGTTTAAAGAGAACTTTTCCATCTCCACGTCACTCATCACCTTCAAACTACTTTCAGTATGGCCACTAAGGAAGATATTGAGAACATTAACAAGTCCATTGAGACAATGTCTAACATGTTACAAGCACTCACTACCAGAGTCAACATAGTAGAGCAAAACAATGTTACTGCGGCTGCAATGGACAAGATCAAAGAACAAATGAGAAAGATTTCTGAGGATTTCACCTATGTGGAACGACCTCCCACTCCTTTGTATGTGAAGGACAGACTCCCTAAAAATTTCTCCACTGCTGATATTCCAAAGTTCAAGCCTACTGACAATCCAATATTCCACTTAAAGGCGTTCTCTACAACCATGGCTCTCAAGGGATTGGACGTAACACTCTTCCCTACGGTGTTCCCTCTCTCCTTAGAGCATGCTTGCCAACAATGGCTTTATTCCCTAGATGCCAAGCGTACTGCGACTTGGCAAGATGTCACTGACAATTTCATGAATCGTTACAAGTGTAACATTCAAACTAAAACTTCTGAACGTGAACTCTCCATTCTCAAACCGAAAGAGAATGAAGGCTTCACCGCTTATCTGAACAGGTGGAGGGAAACGGCTTCACTCTTGGTAGATCCTCCCAAAGAAAGAGAGATGGTTCGCCTCTTTATTCAAAATCTGACTTACAAGTATAGGGAATATCTCAACTTTCTTCCACTGAACACTTTCGAAGCTGTATATGACATCGGCATTAATATCGAGGATGAGCTAATAAAGACTGTTGGTAGTAACAATAATAACACTTGGAAAAACAAGAAGAACAACCATCCTTCTTCTTCGTCTTCTAAGCATGAAAATATTACCAACAATATAGGCCAAGTTGATCTCGATGAAGTGTTAGCTCTTGATGCTCCATTGCCCAAGAAAAAAAGAAATTTGACTCCTTTAGGAATGACTTATGATGCGGCCTTTGATCGCCTTTACGGTTAAGGCTTGATCACACCTATTGTGCCATTTCCAGAGCCAAAACCTGAAGAAAGGAGCGCCAAATGGAATCTTAATGCCCATTGCAAGTACCGTCAAGGAAGGGTCCACACTACGGAGAAATGTTGGAATTTGAAGGACGTCATTCAAGACTTAGTGGATGCCAACAAACTTCCTGTCCTTCCAGGCCGCAAGAAGTAATGAACACAAGGCGCACAGCAGATCCTTCGTGCAAGATTTCATGATTTCTTTCTTTATCATTCATCTCCATTCCCCCATTCATGTCTAGCATAGGTTTTCCATTTTGAATTTTTATACGTTTCGTGTGTTTCGTTTACCTTTTCCATTAATAAAATAAGCAAATTTCCTTTAAATCTCGATTATAACATTCACTCATTCTAAGAAAAAATAAAAAATAAAAAATAAAAAAAATTCAATTACCAAACTAAACCCAAGGTACACCAATGACTTCAGGAACCGTTGCAACCCTGTCATTCCCTGTTAACCGTTCAATCACATTCCATTTCTTCATCAACCATTTTGAGCCTCGTCTAACGTTTGGCCTTCATTTCTTCAACCCACATTTACTTAACCCTGGTATTGGAAGATGTGTAATTGTATAACGTTCAAAAAGCAAGTTAAAAAAAAGGCAGCAAAGCAACAATAATACAATGTCTAAAGGCAAGTGTTCCAATGTCTTTAATATGAACACGTCTAAAATTGCGTCTCTCATCGAGTGCTTGGTACCGTGCCTAAGAAACTTGAATGGTAAGTGAGTGATGGACCGCATGATCTGAGATTGCCTACATTGATTCAAAAAAAAAAAGAAATTCAAAAAAAAATGAAAATAAACTTGCAAAATTCAAATTTTTCAAATTCAAAATTACACATCTTGGGGATTCTCTCGGGTCTTGAGCCTTGTACCCTTTTCTTCTTTAAATCATAAACTTAACCATATTACAACCCTTAAAAGACCTCTTTGAGGTGTACATACACTTGTGCAAAGTTTGGTTAGAGCTACGTTCGGCCTGATTTCTAACGGATACGTAGGCAACCTCACATCGAGGTGCGGCCACATTCATATTCATATCTATGCATGATCGAGTCAAAGAATATCCAATGCTTATCTCTACATCCCTACCCATTTATAGCTATACTTGGGGGCTTGAACCCACATAACATTAGCTTACCCAGTCTAAAGAGTCATCATCTTTGACTCTTCACACATATATTTTCATCACCATAACCTTTGCAGCCTCACCTTAGTATCACTTTCACACACTTCTTTCACACATAAATTTCCATATCATCTTTCCCTTAGGAACCCTTTATCATGAAATCTTGGTTCCCTACCACGCATGCTTCAAGACAACATTCATCAGAAGAAACGTTGTATACTTGCTTAGCTTGTTGGCTTGAGCAATGTTCATTGTTTCATGCATCGCATAATGTGTTGAGTAACATTTCTATATCAATGATTTGTAATCACACAAAGCATTTTGTTCTTAGCTCCTTGACCTAAGCAACGTTCATAATCATTTCATCTATATACATGCTTAGCTTCCAGACCTAAGTGACGTTCAAGATCGCTTCTTTACACCATATATGATGCTTAGCTCCATGACTTAAGTTTATTCATCTATCGTGTCACATAATGTAATTTTCCTTAGCCTCCTGGCCTAAGAACATGCATCATGCATAAATTATTTTCAAGACAAGCAATTCTATCCATACGATTCATTTCGTCTTGCTCAAGGAGGAAATTCAAAACTTCTTCCCTTTTTCATTATTTTATTTTGGGGAAGTTCAAAAACTTTTTCAAAGTTTTTATCGAGGTAAGTTCGAATATAAATATTCATTTTTCACGTCTTTATTTTTCGGGAGAAAGTTGGTACCCTCCACTCGTCTCATGACAAAAATGACGGAAAAATTTGTTCTTTTGCATTTTCGGTTGCTTGTGTCTACACACACTCACACCATACATATACACACACAATCACAGGTCATACACATGTCATGTCATGTCAAGTCAAACTTGGTCAAGTCAGTTGGTCAAGTCAATCATAGTCTATACAAGTCCCTTAGCAAATTTTATTTTGCAGGTCTCAATTACAGCCCGCGTCTGGGGACAAGCGGACCATCTACAGCCCACGTCCGGGGACAAGCAAACCATCTACAGCCCACGTTCGAGGACAAGCGGACCATTTACAACCCACGTCCGAGGACAAGCGGACCATTTACAGCCCACGTTCGGGGACAAGCGGACCACTTATAACCAGCCCACGTCTGAGGACAAGCAGACCATCTATAACCCACGTCCGGGGACAAGCGGACCATCTACAATCCACGTCCGGGGACAAGCAGGCCATTTACAGCCCACGTCCGGGGACAAGCGGACCATCTACATCCCACGTTTGGGGACAAGCAAACCAACTACAGCCCACGTTCGGGGACAATCGAACCACCATCATTTCACGATGCAAGGTTCTCGATACACAGAGACTTGCAATATAATCTCATCATTTGTCGAATTTCCTCAATCATGGAAAGTATTATCCGGTGGATTTCTTCAAGCATAGAAAACCGCCAAATTCATATGTCGGCTTTCCTCAAGCATGGAAAGTATCATCTGGTAGATTTCTTCAATCATAGAAAGCTACCAAACTCATCAGTCGACTTTCCTCAGGCATGGAAAGTATTTCAACAGAACGTCATTCGGTGGATTCCTTCAAGCATAGGAAGCTGCTAAGCTCATTTGTGACCGATACACTGGTGTTAGATAAATATTCTATCCCTTTACTCTTTTATTTGTAGAACTAACATTTTCCTACAGGTATCGGCGTATACAGAGTGATTTAGGATTGCCAAACATCTTAAATCATTCTCCGTCCCTATCGACTACTTTGACTATCGTTTTCGAAACTGACGTTTCTACAAACTCAGTCAAAGTGGGGGATTCTACAGCCCACGTCCGAGGACAAGAAGACCATCTACAGCCCACGTTCGGGGACAATCGAACCACCATCATTTCACGATGCAAGGTTCTCGATACACAGAGACTTGCAATATAATCTCATCATTTGTCGAATTTCCTCAATCATGGAAAGTATTATCCGGTGGATTTCTTCAAGCATAGAAAACCGCCAAATTCATATGTCGGCTTTCCTCAAACATGGAAAGTATCATCTGGTAGATTTCTTCAAGCATAGAAAGCTACCAAACTCATCAATCGACTTTCCTCAGGCATGGAAAGTATTTCAACAGAACGTCATTCGGTGGATTCCTTCAAGCATAGGAAGCTGCCAAGCTCATTTGCCACCGATACACTGGTGTTAGATAAATATTCTATCCCTTTACTCTTTTATTTTTAGAACTAACATTTTCCTGCAGGTATCGGCGTATACAGAGTGATTTAGGATCGCCAAACGTTTTCAATCATTCTCCGTCCCTATTGACTACTTTGACTATCATTTTCGAAACTGGCGTTTCTACAAACTCAGTCAAAGTGGGGGCTTCTGTAGACACCTAAAAATGTCTCCCCAAAACTAAACCCGTCATTATTGGTCGGGTTGAGTATTTAATCTTTGGAGTGCTTAAATCCATGTTCTATCCAATATATTTCTTGAATCAATCAAATTTCTAGCTCATTTCCCTAAACCATAACCTATTTTCCACTTTTTTTTTCCACATCGCAAAACCGAGAGAAACTGATTTTATGGCTATACAATTTTGATCCAATTATTATTTGATACCCTTCAACTAAAACGACCATTCATAAAATCTACAAATTATTTTGACCTGATTCTAATTGGGTTGGAAAGTAGACTTGATAAGATTTCCAATGATATATTATATGCCTTATTCCAAGTTACGGATCAAAAGTTATGATTATTTTAAAAACGGGTAAAAAAACTAAAATTACCGCGCAACAGCTAAAACGTCGTGACGCGGCAAATGCTGACGTGTCACGGAGCTTATTCCCGTGACACTGTACCCTTTTTGTGCAATTCTCCACATTTAATCCACCGTGTCACGGTATTTTTCACCGTGTCACAATACAATTTCCCGTGACACGGGGATATTCCTTGTGATTTCCGCGTACTTTTTACCCCGTGACACGGCATACTGCACTATGCCACGGTGGACAATGCCGAGTCACAACATACCGTGACACGGGATTGCTCAGTGTTTTCTCTGCGTAATCCCTAAACGCGTTTTCACTTCCCGTAACCTAATTATATCCCGCGTCCCTCAGTTTTCCCCCGTCTGACGGTGCCTGGCACCGTGTCACGGTGCTCTTTGCCGTGACACGGTGTTATTTTTTTTAGGGTTTCTATCTTTTTAGGGTTCCGCGTGTTCCCTCTGCTAATTTTCCCTATAAATAGGACCCCTCTTTCTACAGTTCGCGGCACCAATAATCATTCTCTCTCACCTTACACCAAAAATCATTCTCTTCTCCCTCTTTAACCTAATTTCTAGCCTCCTTATTCTTCCATAATAATTTCCCTAAGCGCTCCTAGGAGTCCATAAATGACCCGAGGTTCTGTCCTTAAGCCAACGTAAAAGGTACAAGTAACTGAGGGTTTGGACCAAATCAACTCTACTTTTTATTTAATTTAATTTTCTTTTACTTTATATTTTTTTTATTGAAGTTACTAACAGTTTATTCATGATGTAGCAATTTAAAGGAACGTGCGGAATGTGAGTAATTAATTAATTTAATTACTCTTATTTTATTTTAATATTGCTAGTATCATGATTAGGGTTATTTTATATTTGATTTGACTAACGCTGATATTGTTAAATTGCTTCCAATATTGATGTTTATTCTATTATATTTTTATGATCACCATTTTGCATGTTTAAAGGGAATATGTAATTGAAAATCACGCCTAATAAGATAATTTGGACAACCGGTTTAGGTTCCTTTTTAATCTTATTGTTTAATCAAGTGATCACAAATATTTTAGAATTATATGTTGCATTAATATTCAACCAATTTTGCCTAATAATAGTTTGGAGCAAATTAAATATTTTGTTTGTATACCTTTGAGATCGCATGAATCACTTTTCACTATAAGAATCGAGTAGAGGCCAATACAGGCGAATGTGACTCCATGACTCACTTCGTACCATCATCCCCGATCCTCCTTTCGTGGTTCTGAACCATATGGAGTTAGTAATCTCATGGATTATGAATGGGGTGTAACCTTCACGGGTCAATCGTTGTTGCCTATCGTTGTCCCTTAATCGTGGTTGCCTTTTATGATTTGTGAACGGTTTAGAAGTTCCTTAAAAACTTGTTTGCGGCTCCCTACTTTGCTTTGTCCTTAATTGTTGTCCCTAATCGTAATGTCAATTCCCACTTTCTATGAGAGCCAAGTATATTCACCACAAGCTTTAACGTAGGCACACTTCGAACGACGCCTAAATATCTAACTTTTTTATTTTTTGACCAATCACATCTCGCCACGTAATAGACAACTTGTTATAATAGGTTACTTGAACGGTTGGGACCATTATAAACGGATTTGGTATAAAGGTGAGATTATTGAAAAA
Organism: Chenopodium quinoa; assembly: GCF_001683475.1. Classification (NCBI taxonomy): domain Eukaryota; kingdom Viridiplantae; phylum Streptophyta; class Magnoliopsida; order Caryophyllales; family Amaranthaceae; genus Chenopodium; species Chenopodium quinoa. The sequence goes on along the minus strand of NW_018744821.1, from coordinate 1,390,133 downwards.
AAATCCTAAAGGTGGGATTATTTACCGTGAACGTTCAAAAGGTGGGATTATTCTCAACAATTTTTCGTTAATATATTTGGATGAAAATACTTTGTGACGGGACAGTTTTACTTGGTGTTTCAATTATTGCTGACAAAATATTTCCCCTTTATTAAAAAAACTCATATTTGATTTGTTTATCAACTCAATATTTGTTTATTTGGTGGCTATATATATTGATAGAATTTTTTTTAGACTTTTTATAAAGTCAATTATGGATGGTTTTTAATTATTGAAAGAATGACTTGCACCAAAAAAATAAATTATTGAAACAATGACAAGCCTTAACTTTATTGGCCAAAAAATGAGATTGTGACACTTGTGTTTTTTAGGTCAAACTTGTTTATGGATGTTCTCACCCGATTCACTCCTTGGGTTAATCCAATATAATGGCACAATCATAGGGAGTTAGATTCCAATCTCCTTCCAATTGTTGTTTTGGGGGATCAAACACGCAGTTTTTCCTACCATATTGGTTGTCTAATTTGTTATATTCGCTAAGTATTATCATTACTTTTAAATATCTATATATAGGGTTTTTTTTACAAGATATATATAGGTATTTACGTAGGGAGATTATCAGTGTGGTTCGACGAAGAAAATCTGTTCGCTCGTATTAGGTATCGCGCTTGCTTTTCCTCATTAACTCCGACTGTTTCCAGGTATGTATTCACATAAAATTTGCAAGTGATGTTTGTATGCTTTCTTTATAACTCTTGTTTAAGACTTACATTTTATGTTATAGAATTTTTTGGCCCCTAAAATATTTAGTTTCAAGAATAGCCATTTGGCAGAGCACCCCCAAACTTATTTGTTGGTGATTTTTTTTTTTTTTTTTGAAATAATTATTCGTCGATATGGAATAATTATTCGTCTCAAGTTTGGTTATGTTGTTATGTTTACTTTTTCTAGTGTTAATCTGATATAAACTGACTTTTTTAACCAATCTAATTTGTCTGATTTTGACATAACTTTGTATGCGAGTTTTTCTTTGCAAGATTCAAACAAGTGGACAAGGGCAGAACCCACATGCAATATATTTGTCGTGAAAATGATTAATTGATACTCGTACAGTCGTATTAACATTACAATTTGTCATAGCAAACAAGCCAACTATGAGATTACATAGTTATCGTAAAGCAATATAAGTAGTTGGTTGTTGTCATAAATATAAACAAAAATAAATAAATTTCCCTTGTTTTAATAATGAGCTCTTTTGCACATCTTTCGCCCGTCGTTTTTGCAAAATCCCATTAATTTTTAATTATTTAACACACACGACATTAATTACATTCAACTATTCTGATTGGTTAAGGAGTATGTAACTATATAAATTTCTGTTAAATAATTGGCTTCAACTTATAGACAAGTGACGTGTAATATTTATGTGATTTGAAATTGCGACACTCCTAGTCTCCTACCAGAAATTCTATACTTTTGAATGATTATTATTGATTTCATATAATTTGTTTCTGCTAAAGATAAGATTCAAATCAGTTTGAACACTTCAACTCAATTATCATCTTATTAATGCACCTTCTTGTTGTGTTATTCGTAGTGTATCACGGCACGATAGTGTCAGAAATAAACACCCAAATCATCATACATAGACTCACCTCATCTAAAGGTTCAAATTTTTTGATATGGAGTACTTTATTTATTTTATTACAGAGTAAATTAATGCAACTACTATTATAGCCAGCTAAGAAAAATGTTCTACTCCATATTTAATCATAACTTTGCATATTGAGAATGAGAGATAGTTCAAGTGGTTAGCGGATACAGAGTAAGTGCACACTTGTCAATTTGCCATGTGTTAGAGGATATAGAGGTGTCAATTAGGGTGTTTGAGTCAGGTTTACAGAGGTTAGATTATTTCAAACTTGAGTCATGCTAATTTATTGTGTACTACTCAAAATTTGAATCAAGTATCTTTCAGCAGGGCCGTATTTGGGCCAGGGCAGTTGGGGCGCCCGCCCAGGGCCCCAAATTTTGAAGCCCAAATATGTTAATGAAAATCCAAAATTAAAAAAAAAATTAAAAATTAAATTAGTGCAAGCGCATAGGTTAATTAACTCCTTGAAACTTCAACTCACATATAATCATCTCCTTGAAAATAGCTCCTTCAATTTTGGGAAGTCGATAATTCCAAATTAATTCCCCTATTTAATTCTTTTTACCCGTATACTCTTCTCTTTATCTATTAATTCTATCACTACTTTTATTTTTCATCTTTTCTTTCATTGCCTTTAACTTTTCTGATTTTTCATCTTCCTTCCCAGGTAATGCTCCGTATTGTTTTTTAGTTTGTTATAAGATTATTCTATTTTCTTCGGTACAATAATCTATTTTACATTTATTTTTATATTTATAAATATAATCTATTACTCATTTTTACTTAACGTCTAATTTGTGTCATTAAAAATTACTCGTATGAAACTGTATATATATTTTTTTGAGGAAAAACGAGCACTCATATATTAATAGTAATCAATATCCACCAAAGTATGTAGGCTTTGGGGGAAATGGTTCATACATATACGTTCCGATATGAGATTTGTATCCCATCTGGCAACATAATGGGCGACTACATTACCAGCTCGTTTTTAATATTTAATTTGATGTTTTTTATTTTTTTTATTTTTTTTATTTACTAGCAGGATTAGGTGATACAGAGTATAATTCTTTAATTTCTACGGAGTATTACATACGTAAGAGCATATTGTTGTGGAAATTATTATTATGCGCTAATTATTTTTTTTTTTTTGCATTAATTAAAGTGTTGTGTAAGTTATTTATTTTGCATACTCAATTTTTTTCCTAATATAATAATAAATTCAAACATTAGTCAATTAAGGCCCCATATTTTCTATTTGCCCCTAGGCCACCAATTTCTCAGAAACGGGCCTGTCTTTCAGGTCAGGTCAGTCGGACTAAGTTTAGACACCTTTAATTAGACAATCAAGTTCTCTTAGAAGTAGAGATGACAATGGATCAACTACGGACCGAATGGAGCATCACCTGCATCCATCATTTATTACAATCGCTCCATCCACATCCATTGGTCACCCGCTTCACCCATCATTCATATTCATTCGTTCATATAGAAATAACTATATAGAGAACGAAAATAGTTTAACTCCAAAGCTACAAATTAAATATTTTCATCAGTCCAAATCTTACTTGGTTAAAATTAATTGATGCTAAGAGTGAGAGAAAGCCCAAGTGGTTAGAGCTTTCCTTCCGGTTCAAGGAGATGTTGAGATTGATTTTCACCTCCACCCTTTGTGGCTCTCTAAACAGTGACAGAACCACATTGTCCTAAGTGGGGCCCTTTGACCCCACTTAAATTTGCTAAATAAAAATTTTCAAGTGTAAAATTTTGAAATTTGTCATATTTTCTATCAAAATTTGATCATTTGATCCTAATAGATTTGAAACAAAAGTATTTTGACTCCACTTGATTATATTTCTTAATTTGCCACCGTCTCTAAACACACACACACACAAAAAAAAAAAAAAAAAAAAAAAAAAAAAAAAAAAAAAATGATGCTCGGATTGATCACTGTGGTAAGATCACTATTGAGTCCAAATGTTGCTTGGTTAAATTTTATTGATACTCGGATTGATCACTGTGGTAAGTTACAGAGTATATATTTTATACAAGGAAAATTTGTAAATTGCAGCCATTTAAAATTCGTATTTTGCATATTGCAACCATTTAAATAAAAAATTGCAAATTGCAGCCCAAAAATTCATATAAATTGTAAATTGCAGCCCGATTCAACTTTTTCATCGGTTTACAAGTTGAAAAATTTTCGATTAAGGTTTTAGGGGTCATTTTAGCCCTTAGGGGCCCGAATTAAGCTCGGAATTAGCAAAAAAATAACGCAAGTATCTCGTTTTGCGTAACAAAAATGTATCGATTTGTGGGAAACTGTAAATATGAGATACTTACGTTATTTTTTTGCTAATTCCGAGCTCAATTCGGGCCCCTAAGATCTAAAATGACCCTTAAAACCTTAACCGAAGATTTTTCAACATGTAAACTTATGAAAAAATTGAATCCGGCTGCAATTTACAATTTATACGAACTTTTGGGCTGCAATTTGCAAAAAAAAAAAAATTTAATGACTGCAATTTGCAAAATACGAACTTTAAATGACTGCAATTTGCAAATTTTCCTATATACAACGTTTGGTAATTCTAAAAGAGTTGACTAAAAGTTACATTAATTTGTAGTTGAACGTTCAATTGATATGCCGCAAAAACGTTACTACGTACTACATACATGAATAACATGATACATTGGCTGTTAGTTAGATTTCAACTTGCATAATTGACTGTAACTTGGAACACAAATGTAGGGACGTACGTACTAGGGGTGACAAAAGATTGAAGCAAATTAAAAATGGTGGATGTTACAACGTACCCACCCATTATTGGGGGCGGCCAGTATTGCAAGTTCTTATGGCAAGTAGTTGGGGAAAACTCTTAGCGTATTGGCCCTATGTATTTGGCACGCAAATATGATGTTATTTTTGTAAATAATGGGAATCTGAGTATAGAAAATATGATAACAAAAAGTACAATCTAATACATGTATAATAGTACACAAAATTTTTTATTCAGACAACTTATACTTTAATGGTACATTATACATGCATAACAGTATACTAAGTGTACCGCTTACCATAAAGAGAGTGAAAATGTACCAGCGAACCCTAGATTGCCCTCCTATGTGCATGTCAATACATAGGCTCTATCCGCCTAGATGCACTCAGTACTGGGGCTTATAAACGGATATAAAAAAACGCACAATAAATTATTACTTCTATTTTTTGTAAATGCATAAGTTTGACTTTTGTACTATTTACATGTCATTTTTGACTTAATTTTTTTGCTATTATAAAATAAATAAATGCTATTATACAATATATCATTAGATTCATCACAATGTCGTAATATAATTCTATTACAATTTTTACTAATAGACAATTAAAGATATTAATGGTCAAAGTTACATCTTGACAAATTTACCATTAAGCTGATGCATTAAAAAAAATTAGAGGGAGTATTAGCATTGCATTGTTGTAATCTGAGACAGTGAGACGGATATGGATATTGATATGGATATGAATTTGGATTTGGATTTGGATTTGAGAATGTGATTATTGCCACCATACAAGTCATGATACAACCCCACTCAATCCATCCGGCCTACTTAGATAATATGTCTATATTGTTTTCACCATAAATATAATTTGAGTTTGAGTTGGAGACTTGGAGACTTGGAGCATGAACGAACTTAATTTGAGGTTAATAATCATTACATAACACAAGCCTTCAGTTATCTTTCAAATTTAATTTTTTGTAAAATATACAATAGGATATTGAGATTTTTCTAGATATTAGATTTATTTAAGTGTGTACTTTGAAATCTTTGAGTACTATTCCCTCCGTCTCTTATTTTATTTTTTTTACCCCATTGCATAAATGGTTAAACGTTGAAATCTTTGACTATAAAGTCCTATTAATCTATAAGAGATAAATCAAATCATACATACAATAATGTGTGATCTTGTTGGATTCGTCTATTTGTATATTATATCAATATTTAGTTTTAATAATTTTCACGCGTATAAAAATGGAGACATAAATGTTGTAAGATGTGTCTTGCAGACCATAAAAAGTCAAATAAGACAAAAAAATAGAGACTAGGGATTTATTTATTTATTTATTCATTATTTATTTATTCATTATTTATTTATTTATTTATTTTATAAAGTCATCAAACTAGAATTTTTCCACCCAAACTGCCAAACCTTATTTGTGTTTGTTGATTGCCAGATACAAAATATTTTTAATATGTTTTCTGTAAATATATGAAAAGTAGAATTATTTGGAAAATTGATTAGAAATAATCTAACAAGACCCTGTTTATTTCAAATTTACAGTAAGAATCGTTACTTTATAATATTTTTTCCCTTATGTATTACTCCCTCTCGTTATAGGACGTTGGTCACGTTTGATGCTTTACAAAGTACATGGTAAATCACTACGAAACAGGAATAGCTGCTTTAAGGATAGGTAAATATTTTTATAAATGAAATAGTTACATCATAATAACTAATAAGTAGGTATATATGAGAAAAAATGTGTAACAAATATGATTTTAATCAAGAAATTTCAAGAAATAATTGAAATTTCTCAGAAGAAAACGCTTAAAATAGCAAACGTAACCAACAGTGTGCAATAGGGGATTAGAAATGGTGGAGTTTAGTCTAATAATCAGTTGTTAATATCAGACCAAACCAGAATTACTCAAATCAAGTCAAATCATACCTTAAAAAAATTCAAATCAACACTTTATATCAGTTGATCTTTTTTGAGATAAGATTGAAAAAAACTCGCATGAATCTTACTCATATGCTAAAGCTATTGAAGTGAAACAATTAAACACAATATTCATGATGTATTCTGTAGTTTTGTTATTTTAAAAATCTGAGAATAAAGTATTTGGGAGTATTTTAGACTAATAAACTAGATGAAACACACATAATGCACGATTTGTTTCCATTTTTTAAAATAAAAATATTTTATGTACTTATGTGATAAAATATATTCATGTATTAGTTATATGTAATATATTATTTAATATTACTCCGTACTATCAATTTACTCGGAGTATTGATAGAGGAATAAACTAGTCGTTAATTGCCTATCCCAAAATCAAACACTATTTATAAAATCCTAAACCAACCTAAAACAAGTATAGGTAAGTATAGGGTCGAACCCAAAGGAGTTAGTTGGTGTTATCTTTAGCCTAAATCAAGCTATTTCAGAGATTGAAGTGAGAAAATGGTTGGTGTTATGATAGCAAAATTAGACTAATCAAGTAATTCAATAAGCTAAATGCTAGGGATATTGGTTCCACATGCTAATTCAATAATAGTGCTAATCAACAATTTCTTCGTTTGATTCAAGCATTGCAAAGGACAAACAATAGTAGCAATCAAGAGAGTTCAAGAGTTATCTCCTAGCGGCCAAACTAGGGGTCACTATGAATGGCTAATCAAGGAAATTCACAATCAAACTCAATCAATTAAAGCAATTCTCAAATTCATAGTCATGTCATTAAGAAATGCAATACAATCTAGATTAATCTTATAGGTTGATCATTCCTAATCTAATTAATCACAAGCAAAACTATGTCAACCAATTTAATTGCAACAATTCAATCAATCAAAGATCATCAACTAGCACAAATTATCAATCAAGCATGCTTCCCCTTCTCCCTAGCAACTAATCTATTCACTAATCATGGTGTAACTCAAAAACAAATCACTAGAGTTAGCATTGATCATCATTCTAAATCAAAATCAAGAGAAAGCGATATCAACTACAATATCCAATTCAAATCCAAGCAATACAAGCAATCAAAGATGAAACTAAATCAATCAAGTAAGAGATGAACTAGAAGAAGAAAATCTTACTAACATTAATGATTGAAAATGAAGAAATCCAAGCACAATTGATCCAATGTTGAAATACAAATCCAATACCAAGCACAAAAGCACCCGCGCCCGCGGCAAAAGCGCGGCGAATCCCCTGCTCCCAAAGGATGATCAGAGGGCCTCGGTATCTCTGGTAGGAGCGGGCTCTCCAATCTACCCGCGGCCAGACCGCGAAGAGTTCCTGGTCGAAATCTGCCAATTTGGTGCATAAGAGCCCGCGCCCCCGCCCGCGGCCTTCAGTACCCGCGCCCGCGGTAGACTGGCAGGGCTTGATTCCATCTCCATGCCCTCTCTGAGCCCTCTCTAAGCCGATTAATTCCTCCTTGCTTAGTCAATATAGCCCATCTTGATTCCCTTGCAGAGACAAATCCTAGGTACCTACAAAAACAAACAACGAAAAGGAATAAAAGGGAAAAAGAACCAAATAAAAGGAAAACACGAAGAAAACACGAAAAACACAAGGAAAGAAAGAAAGAAAGGAATTAAAGGAAAAAGGACCAAAAATAAGATAAAAAAGCATAAAAAGGAAGATGAAATCATCCTAAAAGGCTACCCTATGAGTGCCATAAATGACACTCATCAAGTATTTAAGACAAAATCTAATACAATTGTGCATTTTTTTTCTTGTGTATTTCCTCCACTCCTTAAAAAATCCATGTTACATAAGTATTTTAATATTGCCACATGTTGAATTCTGTAATCTGAGCAGAATTTCTTCAACTATTTTCTGTTATGGCAGAATTTCTTAGAGAGAAATTTTAGTGAGAGAAAATCCAAAGAGAATTCTTTGAGAAAGATTTTTATTATTTGATTGAATGAAATGAAGAATGATATAGCCTAGACTATTTATATTACAACTATACAAAGAATAAAAGTTTTAAAATTATTACTGTAATTACAACAGAATTCTGTTACAAGAATTCTGAGTCAGCATTTTGTTGTAACAGAATGCTGAGCTGGCTAAGGCTCGTAACAAACTATAGAAGGAGCTAGAATCCTCCATGAGCTTCCAGAATACTTGAGAGAAGAAAAGCAGAGAGATGTTGAGCTAGTTCTTTGTGATCAGTTGAAGTGGTGATGGATGTGGCAGTAGTTGCAGTATGTATATCACCATTACTCCCCCCCCCCCCTCAAGCTTGAGGTGGCTGAAGCCTCAGTCATTCCAAGCTTGGACAACAAAATCTTGAATTGTGGGCCTGAGAGAGCCTTAGTAAATACATCAGCCAGTTGTTGATGTGTGGGAAGATGGTGTAGTTCAAGGAGATCATCAAGCACCTTATTCCTTGTAAAGTGTACATTAATCTCAATGTGTTTATTGCGTTCATGATGTATAGGATTCTTAGCAATATGAATTGTTGATTGGTTGTCACAATACAAGGTGACAGGCTTGAGATTTGTAACACCAAGTTCCTCAAGAATCCTTACTGCCCAAGTGACTTCAGAAGCTGCATTAGATATTGCCATGTACTCAGCCTTAGAAGAAGATTTAGAAACAGCCCCTTGTTTATTAGATTTCCATGATATTAGAGAGCCACCAAGTAAAACAATATAGCTAGAAACCAAACGTCTGGTGTAGGGGCATCTTGCCCAGTTAGAGTCTGAATATGCTCTGAGAGTCAGAGAGTCAGAGGTCTTAAGCATAATCCCTTGACCAATAGTGACAGCAACATACCTTAAAACATGACGCAAAGATTGCATATGAGGGACTCTAGGGTGATGCATAAATTGGCTCAAGGTTTGAATATAATAAGAAAGATATGGTCTAGTATGGGTCAAGAAATTCAACTTACCCACCAATGATCTGTAAAGAGCAAGATCAGAAAAAAAAAATCACCATGAGAGAAGTTTCAGATTAATAGGTAAGGGTGAAGAAGCAGTCTTTGAAACATTTATCTTAAGAAGGACAACAATTCCTTAGTAAATTTCTTCTGAGTATGAACAATCCCATCCTCAAGATGTGTAACTTGATATGTCTATTTTATATAGTATTTTACCCTCGTCCCTTGGTCGTAATTAGTAGTGTTTTTGGCTCTTTAGAGCCACTTTTATTACTAATTGGTGTTTTCTAGTGTTTTCGTAGATTTGGTTGACTTTTGTAGGGATTTGTACTTTTGGAGCATTTTCCCGAGATATTATGGAGCAACTACAAGCATTGGAGAAGCACGACCATTTTTTATAGCCCAGGGCCGGTTAGAGCCATCGAACCAGTGATTAAGGGCTTGGTATATGTGATACCAAGGCATTTGGACCCAGTATTCAAGACCCGAAGAGGAAATCCAGATTGGCCCGAAGAATTGGAGTCCAATCGAAGTCCAAATAGTGGCCCAAGAGTGCCGCCCGGCCAAAGAAGCTGGCGCCCGGAGGCGTGCCCGGCCGGGCGGGGGAAGCAAGGTCAGCGCTCGAACTCGCGCCCGGCTGGGCGCGAGAAACTCCTTGATGAGCAAAAAAAGGCGCCTTGATGAGCAAAAAAAGGCGCGCCCAATCGGGCGATGCCTCGCCCAATCGGGCGCGTGTTATTATTAGGAGACGATTAGTGTTGTTTAAGTTTGTTTTAGTTTAGGATTCTTGCTTAGTATAAATACTGCTCCGTTAAGCGAGTTTAGTATCTCCTTTTTACTCTTTCTTAATTCTTTCTTAGATTTTCTCTCTCTACTTAGCTTTTAGATTAGTTTCTCTCTCATACACTTTGTTCTTAACTCTATTCTTAATTCCAGATTTTCTTTGGTAACGATTTCTCTTCTCTTAATCTTAGTTATTTGTTTTATTCCTTTGATCATGTCTTGTTTTATTACTTTGATTTGTTTAGATTTAATTATGTGTGAGTAGTTCTATTTCTAGGGTTTATGGAAATCCATAAATAATATGAAGGGGTAATTTATTGTTATTGATTGTCAATGCTAGATTAATTTCCTATTGATTGATTTAATGCTCTGTGACTAGATTTGCGCAGATCTTTTATGCATGAGTTTGACAATATTGATTCGAGATTCGAGAGATGAGGATTGATGTTTAGGTCTAGTTTCAATAGGCAGGTTAATTTATAAATGGTTAAGTCGAGATTCGAGAGATGAGATTTAATACCGGTAAATTAATTGTGTGATTGTAATACGTAGCGAAAACCCTTTATGATCTGATTAATTTATGCATTGATGATTGATTGTTATGTTTTACCCTGGAGTGTTATTTATTAGTGAACCTATACCCTAGGCCTTTTATTCATTGTTTTCTCCTTATTCTTAATCTTCGTAGTTTAGTTTCCTTCGATTATAATATTTTGATTACTTTATAATCTAGATTATATTAATTAATTTGGAATAGAAAGACTCGTTTCTCTGTGGATTCGACCCTACTTCCCTGTCTACATCAGTTAGAAGATTTAGGAATTACTTTTGATTAGGTGATACGACTTTAGCCCGTCAAAATTTGGCGTCGTTGCCGGGGAAACGGTTTTATTTTTGTTTCTGATTATTTATAGGTTATTTCTTTTTGTCTCAGAGAACGTTAGTTCTTTGAGGCAAGTCTCATATTTGCTTTTTGTTTTTTTTGTTTTATGCCCAGGTGTTCCAGATCAGGGTACATCCCATTCGATCCTGAGATCGAACGATCCTTCCATAGACAGAAGAATTTCTACAAGCAAATTCTGGCGGATTCTGGTGATAATAATAATCAACGAGATCCTCTAACTGATTCTAGCGATTCAAAGGTATCATCAGATCCAAAATCAGAGATGACAGCTCCAAAGAAGCTTAGTGATTACTCACAACCAAAGCTTACAGATTTTCCACACCTTACTCCCACTCCATCTCTCGATGGGATACAGTTTGAGATTAAACCTCAATTTATAACGATGATAGAAAGGAAAGCAATTTAGTGGAGCTAAGGGTGAAAACCCAAATCTTCATATTGCAGACTATTGTAAGTATTGTAATACCATCAGGCAAGCTGGGGTCACACAAGACCAAATCAGGGAGATTCTCTTTCCTTTTTCTTTAACCGGAAAAGCCAAATTATGGTTTAATGGATTAAATAGAACTGCACTTGGTATAAATGACTAGGAAACTCTTGTTTTGATTTTTTATAACAAATATTATCCTGCAGAGAGAACAACTGTACTACGGAGTGCAATTTAGAACTTTGCCCAAGAAAGCCGATGAAACTTTATATGAGGCTTGGGAGAGGTTCAAGGACCTACAAAGAGAATGCCCCCACCATAATCTGGCACAATGGCAGCTAATCCAAGCCTTTTACAATGGCATTGGAAATTCATCTAGAATAATCTAGGATTCTACAGCTAGTGGGAGGTTTATAAACCTTAATGTTGATGATGCAAGTCAAGTTATTGAAGATATGGCGATACATTATTCCCAATATGGGAATCCTAGAGGCTTTGCTAACAAGGGGAAGCATAGTGTTGACTCTATATCCTTTTTGCAAGCTCAATTAACCTCCAGAAATTAGATAATCTTAGTACTGCTAATGTAGCTAATGTTTCTGCAATTAATAATAATGCTAATGAGGGGTCATTGGGAACAAGATTACAGGAGTTCCGTGGAGCAATTTAATGCCTTTCAAGCTTATGGGCAGAATAATCCATACTCCAACACCTACAATCCTGGGTACCAGAATCATCCGTACCTTTCCTACCGGAGTACCAATGTTCAAAATCCACCACCACCACAAGAACCACAGGCACCACAACAACAACAACATAAGTATTACAACCCCAATGCTGGCCAGAAGAACCAACCACAACAACCCTCCTCATCTTCCGACCCTGCTTTGGTAGAAATTAGAGCGATGCTTGTTAATATGCAGAAACACATGGAGAGTAGAGATGCCCAAATTGATTCGATCCTAGCACACAATAAAATTGTAGATAATCAAATTGCGTAACTTTCCGCTACTCTACAAGCCCGTCAACATGGAGCCCTACCAGCACAGCCCACCAGGCCTACAGATCAAGCTTATGCAATTACTCTAAGGAGTGGTTCAAACTATGAAGGGGCCCCTATGCCTAGAGATGATGAACCTATTTTAATAAATAATGCTAATCTTGATTCCGTTAAACCTGACAATGTAGCTAATAGCCCTACAGGGCTAAAGCATAGTACTAATATATCTAATTTTACATTGCAGGGTACGACTCCAGGGAAGGTGGCCACTCCAAATAAGAGAAATAACACTCCAAAGCCAGCTATCAAACTTCCGTTCCCCAATCGTCACTTGAAAACAAATTTGGATAAGCAGTTTGGTAAGTTTCTGGAGATGGTAAAAGATTTGCAGGTAACAGTTCCCTTCACTGAATTAATTACACAAATTCCTGCATATGCAAAATTTATGAAGGAAATACTGACAAGAAAAAGGTGAAAATTCTACAATGTCATTCTTTAAAATGACACCACAAAATGCTGACTTGGCAAAATCTGATTGGCCTTTATTTAGTATTTTTATTTTCATTTTGAATTATTTTTTAATGTCCATAATATATTAAAATTGTATCTATATCATGTATTCTTTTTAATACATGTATTGTTTTTTTATATCACAATTATTTTAAAAAAATAAAACACAAAATTAAAATTGTTCATCATCATATTCATCAATGTTCGTTCTTCTTATTCCACCCATTCTCAGTTAATGTATTCTCATCAATGTTCTTCATTCTTCCACCCACTCCCAAACAGTGTTAATGTATTCTCAACACCCCTTGCATAAAAAACATACGAAATAGCTAGCCAGCGAACAACCAGAATGATGGATAATCATGGATTTGCTACCGGAGAAGAAGAACAGCTGCCAGAAATATTGGCTGAAAACCGCCTGAAAACTGAACCAGACATTCCCAATAAATTCGCCTGAAACCTTCTTGAAATGACCAAAATCGATCCCAATTTTAAATACGCCTGAAATCGCTTCAAAACTCACCAAATCGTTGAGCTGCCGCCGTGAACCTTCGCCTGACCTATGTGCGCAAAAAATTAAAGCCGTCGGGTTCTGTACCTTTACCCCTGCACTCTAATTTCCTATAATTCTATATTCGCACAAGAGAGACAAACAACCTGATTTTTACATAAATTAGAATTATCGAACCCTAAAGCCGAAAATTGTATACGAATTAAACATTCAGATTTGAAAACCCAATAAAAATCCGATCTTTGAACGACTTGTTGATCGGAATGCAAGATATTGGGGATGCTTAATTAAGATCACAAATGAAGAATGATAATGAACAATCAAGAACGATGATGAATATTTGATTTTCTAAATTTTAATTATATAATTTATTTTTCTGGATGATTTAAAAAAATAAAAATAGATTTTCAAATACTATAATTATGTATTCTTTACAAAATATACATGTATTTCCAATTATACATATATGTATTGTACATTTTGGCCTTTTAAAATAAAGGAAAAATTGACCAACCATAACATGCCACATCCGCATGTTATGGTATCCTTTTTTGAAGAATGACACAGTAGAATAATCCAGAAAAAGGTCTACTAGTGAGGTGGAGACAGTAGCTTTCACTGCAGAGTGTAGTGCCGTACTTCAAAATAAATCTCAACCTAATTTAAAAGATCCGGGTAGTTTTTCTATCCCTTGTCATATTGGCACTCTAATGATTGATAATGTCATTGTGTGATTTGGGTGCTAGCGTTAGTGTTATGCCATTGTCTGTGTGTTCTAAGTTAAATATGGGTGAATTAAAAACTACCAATATTACTCTACAAATGGTCGACCGTTCTATTAAATACCCCTTAGGTGTTTTGGAGGATGTTCCTGTTAGAGTAGGTAAATTCTATATACCTGTTGATTTTGTTGTTCTTGATATGGCTGAGGATATGCAAACCCCAATTATTTTGGGTAGACCATTCCTTAACACTGCAGGAGCAATTATAGATGTGCGATGTGGCAAATTAACACAATCAGTAGGGGACGATAAAATTATTTTTAATCTTAATAATACCCCTAAAAGCCCCATGACAGAGGAAAAGTGATTTAGTGTTAATGTGGTTCATAATTATTCTAACAAGCCCCAAGCTTTTGTAAAAGATCCCTTGGATGCGGTATCTTGCGTTGCATCCTTTTCAGATGAGATAGACAAATGGCGGAAGGAAGTTGATGCAATAGAAAGAGCCCTCTACACTGTCGGTCTTGGCTTTGAGGATGAAAAGGTGGAATCAATCAAGCAAGTCGTGGAAATTGAGCCTACGATGAGTGTTCCACAATGCAGTAACAATTTGAAGCAACCCTCGATCGAAGAGGGATCTTTAGTGCGTAGCATCGAAGAGCCCCCAATCCAAGTCAAGGAGGATCCACCAAATAAAATGAATTGGCGTCCCACAGGGTATGTCAGGAAACCGCGTTGTGGCCTAAACACCGCTCGACCGGGTGAGAAACCACCCGACCAAGCGTTAGGTCAAGGATCCTAATTCTTGTACTTGGTATGAACATCTTGCGGGACCTAGATAAACCATGGCTTTGCGGGAGGCAACCCGTATTCTAATGCTTTTTAGACTAGTTTTTCTTTTTTTCATGTGAGAGAAGAGAGAAGGGCTTCGTTTGTCTTTCCAATGTTTCAGGTAGTTTCCTTAATTATTTGAACGCTTTTGGGGTGGTTTTTTTAGACGAATTGAACAATGAAAGGACAACACGTCGATAAATCAAGGTTTCTCAATGAAAGATATATGTTTGTACACTACGTGAAAAAATGAGAATGGCACCGCCTTGGTGGCAAAAACATGGTTTAAAGTAGGCGGGTTTTTTAGAAGAGGTTTTTGGCACCGGTTCGGTTCAAATCGGTGGGAAAAACCATTTTTCCCACCGGTTTGAACCGAACCGGTGCCAAAACCTTTTTTTTTTTTTAAAAAAAAAACAACCTTATATTCCCCTAACCCTACCCTCACCCTCATACTCGGCCTCCCTCCTTTCTCTCTCCTGATATCCTCTCCTCTCTTCTCTCTTCTCTCTCCTCTCCCTAAAAAAAACCTCTTGTTCCCCTAAACACCAACGAAGACGACCACCAACATCACCACCAAGTCCAACACCCAAGACCACCATCAAGACCGAATTAATCAAGATGGGTTTGATATTTTAGGGTTTGATTTTGGGTTTAATAATCGAATTTTCTGGGTTCTTGCATGTGTTTTTTGGGTGTTTTTTTGGATTTGATTTTGGCTTTAAATTCGATTTTTCTGGGTTAATGCATGCATTTTTAATTTGGGGTTTATTATTTTTTTTTTTTACTTTCGTGATTTCTAGGGGTTTTTTTCTGGTTTTTTTTCCATTTCAATTCGATTTTAATTGGGTTTTTTTTTTATTTTCTTTTTTTTTTCGATTTCTTGGTTTATTTTTTTTCTGAGTTTATTTTTTTCGATTTCGATTATTGGGTTTTTTTTTTCTGGGTTTATTTTTTTTCGATTTTTATTTTTTTCGGATTTTTAGGTTTATTTTTTTTTCGGGTCAATTTTTTTTTCAATTTCGATTTTGGTGTTGATGTTTTTTCTGGGTTGGTTTTTTTTTTCTATTTCGATTATTGGGTTTATTATTTTTTTGGGTTTATTTTTTCTGGGTTTATTTTTTTCGATTTTTTTTTTGGATTTCTGAGTTTATTTTTTTTATGGGTTAAATTTTTTTTCAATTTTGATTTTGGGGTTGTTTTTTTTTTTGGGTTTCATTTTGATTTTTTTTTTCTGGATTTCATTTTGATATTTTTTTTTCGATTTTTAGTTTGTTTTTTTATTTTTCTGGGTTTCAATTCGATTTGAACATAATAATGAATTTCTAGTTTTTTTTCTGGGTTTGAATTCCTGCTTTTTTTTCTGGGTTTGAATTTAAGGATTGAATTTCTGTTTTTTTTTTGTTTGTTTTCGAAGCTTTTTAATATTAATCGATTTTTTTTTGTTTTAATTGGTACAGGTACATTGATTTAGATTTTAAATTGAAGAATTAAGATTTAAGAATATTGATTTAGATGTGTATGGGTTTTTTTATTATTTTTGTTGTAATTTTTTTTATTTCTGAGTATATTGTAAATTTTTTGATTTATTTATATGTTGTAATTGATTGTATTTTTTTTTATTATATATTGTAAAATTTGGATTATACTGATTGAAATTCGTCGATTTAATTGTGATGTTGTTATTTATCTTAGTTTATTTAATTGTTACTTGAAAAAAGACAAAAAAAATTAGTAATTTATAAGCATTTTGAACCGGTGGCTTTCATGCTAGTTATTGGCACCCCCTACACGAGGGGTTTTGAACCGGTGCCAATTACGTTTTTTCACGTAGTGGTAGGAGCTTAGGTGGAGATTTATAAGCATGCAAAAATGAAAATAGCTTTCACAAGAGTCGCTATGCACCTTTTGAAGTTGAATTTGAGAATAACGATGGTTTACAAAGTATAAAAATATTCTTTTCTCACTCTTTTGATCATAACTTGGGTTTTATAGATTTGATTGAAGCGATACGAACTACGTTGGAAACTAGACTTGAGTAGCTTTCCATAAATAGGTTACTCCCCCATATGCTTCCTGGAACTCAAAATATGACATACCCCAGAGGCCGCTGGTTCCCAAGCCCAGCAATAGGCCTCATTTTCAAGGCTCGTCTTCCCATCGTCGCAACAATCTTCTTCAATTATGACTCCTTTAAATTGACAACCAAACATATCACCACTTATGTAGTTGCTATTTTTTATTTTATTATCTTAAGATTAGTTTAGAATAATATAAATACTCAAGGAATATTATTTCCTCTTATACCTTTTATGTCGTAATTACGTCCGTTGTAGTTTTCTGTTGAACCCTAGTTTCTCATGGCATCTCCATGGACTTTTCCATGAATGATTCATGGGTTTATTTTTTTTCAATTTATGGAGGTATTTTATTTCTATTTCTTGCTTTTAATTATATTTTATTACTTATATCTAGTTTTAATTGTTTATTTCATGCTAGTGTAGTTTATTTCTAGGGTCTGGGAATCCATGTTTATATAAGAATCTTGATTGATATTATTGATATTTTAATTATTAATTTCTCTAATTGATAGTGTTTTATTGTTAATATTGCAACCCGATCTATTGTTTGATTAATTATCGTTAATAATAGTTTGAATCGAATTATCTTACTTTTAGAGACTTACATACAATTAACAATCCTGATTATGTTAGCGACCAAAACTACATATTTTGAATTGAGAGCATTAAGATCCGATTGTAGGCTTAATAATTGCTCTAGACCATCAATTGATTGAATTGTTATTGATATTTGATAGGTTTAAAAGTATAAACACAGTGAAACATAGCCCTAGGTCTTTTTATTAATTGTTTTTTTTTCTTATTTTAATTTAACTATATTTGTATCCCAATTTCGTGACATAATTTAGTTTCTCCAATTCCTTAGAAATTAGATTGAATAACCATCACTCTGGCACTCTGTGGATTCGACCCTACTTAATCTATTATATTGTTAATTAGTTTTGTTAGGAATTTATTTTTGACAGATGTACGACATCCTATCAGGTATTCAAATCTATCTATACTAATAAATAATTAAAATGATATCCTATGAACGTCTATATGTCATGTATGTCAACATTCTGTTACAGAGTATCAAACATGTGACCTTTGAAATGAAATGTGAAAACTTGACCATTATTTCAATATAATCAATGTTTTTAATTAATGTTTCCATAAAGTCTTAAAATGTTTCTTTACAAGATTTAAATAAGTAGCTAGACTTCCAATACATTTACAATAATAACAAACGAGTATTATAAACTTCGTCTCTTATTCTAATTTTTCATCAAAATTATATTAACATAAGTTATTGTTAAATGAGTTTGGGCCGCACCCGTAAATCAAGAGAGATAATCCAATTCACCAGATCAAATGAGGTTCCATTCCAAAACCATATGGCAATAAAAGGAGTATCACTTAGCCTTATAAATGATTAACTCTCTTTTCTTTAACGAATATGGGAAACTTAAATGTGGTGATACTTGAAATGTCTATTCTTCAACACTCCCCCTCACATGTAAGGTCCCTTTTTAACTTTGTCTCATGTGATTTTTTGGGCTAGAGTGTTTTTTTACTTCCCTTCACATGGACCTACCTACTCTTGGCCTAGTGAACTTTAGCCATTTAGGGTCCTATATCGTAGGTATGGCTATGATATCATGTTAAATACGGGTTTGGACCGCACCCGCAAATCAAGAGAGAGAGTCTACTTCACAAAACCAAAGGAGGTTCCATCCTAAAACATAATAATTGGTGGAGTAGTCTCTTAGCCTTGTAAAGCGATTAACTCTCTATTTTTCAACCAATGTGGAACACTTACATATAGTGATACTTGAGATTTATTCTTCAATAAACTATATTTATTTTTTCATTCCTACATTATAATGGGGTTTGTTGAAAATATCAAAGAGTTACTTATAACATTATTGCATCAAAAAATTATTTAGACAAATATTACAAAAATTACTCGGGACATCACCAAAGACACTCACTAGTTAACCTCTTAAAAATATGAATTAAAGTATTATTAGTGTAGTCGCTATTGTCGTTGTCATAAATAATTCTAATCATTTAAGATGACTTAATTTTCAGTACTTTACTCCCTCCGCTCTTAAATAATCACATGTTTAACTTTTTTTACACTATTTAGCATTTATTTAATAGCTTTGACCAATTTTTTTTAGTAGCATATGTAAAATAAATTTAATCATAAAATATAATGTTAAATAGGTATTAATATAAAGTTTCATAATATCAATTTTTTTGATAATTTTTTGCTAAAATTTACTAATATACGACGTATATCGATGATCAAACTAGTGCATTGACATGTGTGTCAAGTTAGATTATGTCAATTAATTATTCAGAAATAAAGAGAGTATCATATAAGATTTTAAGGTGTCTATGTGTACCCTTTTCGGTCTGGCATGTGTTATATTACAAAGCCTAAGTATCAAAAGGCTTTTTAAAATGTTAGTCAGCGAGGGTCAACAATAAATCACCATAATTATTGAGGTGCGCATTTGAAATTAAGAACCGCCTCATTTGCAATATGAATGGTGGCAATTGGCAAATATATATGGGTGGATGTATTTGAATGGGGCCGAATGAATATACATTTGATTTTGAAATGGTAACTTCGTAGTTAGTGTCTTCCAGATTGGTATGGTGCATATATGGGTATTAGGGTTTGTATCCACCATTTGTACATTATATTATTGTTAGAAAATAATGGGCAAATAGAGATCGAATTTAGTTGGAAATGGTCAAATGGGTATGGCAATGCCATAACAATCCCCACTTTTAATAAGTGCTTCAGCATATATACATGACAACGTTACTTTTAACACATGGAATTCATGGTATGAAGCTTTTGTCGTTGCTCACTAAGGTATAGATTTGGTGCAACACAAAGACGTATAGTTTTCTGGTGTATGAGACATTTAATTACTCCGTATATATTAGTTGTGGAGTATATACTTGTAATCTTCCCCTCAAAAAAAAAAAATACTTGTAATTTTATACTCACTCCGTTTTTAAATACTTGCTCCATTTCTCTTGAATACGCATGTCGATGCTAATCTTTGATAACTAATATCTTTAATTATCAATAAGTATAAAATTCTAACAATTGAAAATTAATAATCTATTCATTGAGATGATTCCAACAAGTACCCACAAGACTATATTTTTTTTTATGTATAAATCACAAACATTAGTCAAAGTATGACAAATAAATAGTATAAAAAATAGAAATGGAGCAAGTATTTAAAAAAGGAGGGAATATTACTTAATAACTTGATTCATTTATTACAATTTACTTGTTCGTTTATGGTATTTTACTTGTCTCATTTTCTCTTAAGAAATTGTTTATCGTTGGTTTTTTCTCAATCTAAGTTGCATTGGGTCTCGCACTCACTACTTGATCCACTATTTTTCTTCGCTTCTGTAATTATGTTTCACATTCGTGAAATCTTGTGCAAAAAGAAACGGGTTATACGAGTATAAATTAGGATGAGGAAATCATTTAGGGGCCGTTTGGTTGGGGTTAATAATCAAAGGGAAAGGGAATGAATATGTCTCATTCCCTTTGTTGCTGTTTGTTTGTCATTTTTTTCATTCCCTTTACCCATTTTTATTTTTTACTTTACCCAAAATCCTTCTATCTTGATTCCCCACCCCCCCCCTAGCCTTTTCCATTCCCTTTCCTAAGCCACCACTACACACACCAGCCACTACCTTACCCACTGATATGTCTTGTTTTGTGTATATTATTTGGCTTATTTTTAGTTAGTTTTGTTAGTTTAGTGAGTATTTGAGTCCGTTTTGGTGTAATTTGGTTTATTTCGATGAGTCGATGCTTTTATGGTTAGTTTCGTAGTTTTTGATGTATTTCAGGATTAACGGAGCTAATTTGGAGATTTTACGAAGTCACGAAGCTATGCCGAGGCCCACGAATATTAAATCATGTGTTCGAGACGAACTTGAGTGAAAATGAAGCAAAACGTTGATGAAATACTTGACAAATATGACATATGTTCACTATTATGCTCATAAATTTTGGTATACAAATGATAATGGAGTGATTCAAATTGCATTGGAAAGTAGACTTGAAGACCTTTCCAACAATATATTACACGCCTCAAACGGGGCTCTGGATATGAAGTTATGACTGATTTAAGATGAGTGATACGCGCAGCAGAGCAGGCACGTCCGTGCCCATCACCAGGCACGTCCGTGCCTGGAAGACAGACTCAGCAGCGTTTTTATTTTTAGAGAGGCACGTCTGTGCCTCACACTAGGCACGTCCGTGCCCTGGGATTCTTGTGCACCAAGGCTTAGCCGATTTTCTTATCTTTTTAGGCTTTTATAAATACTTTTTAGCCTTGTTTTTTTTTAGGATTATTCATTAAGCCTTATATTATTTTTATTCTCTCATTAAGAACTAGTTCTCCATTTATTTTTCTAAGTTTTGTAATTCAAGATTCAAGCTTTCTACTTTCAATTTTATTCAAGATTTGATATTTATTTTTCATCCTTTGTTATTTAATTATGTTTTCATTATTTATTATTGTTTTTGTTTCTTTAATCATGTGTGAGTAGATTCTTTAATTCAAGATCTAGTGTAGCCCTATTATTGTTGATGCATGAATTAAATCTTTAAATTCTTTGACAACTTTAACAATTGAATTGCTAAATTGATTGTGATTATGCCAATGCTAGGTTAGACGTAACTATAGTATTGCGATTATTCCATTGTTTTTATCACAGCGAGAGTTGAGTATAAACGGATTTGAGTAAATCAATTTAGGGTTTGATTCTCAACACGAGAGTAGTTGGGTTTGATAATTGGGAAG
Organism: Chenopodium quinoa; assembly: GCF_001683475.1. Lineage (NCBI taxonomy): Eukaryota > Viridiplantae > Streptophyta > Magnoliopsida > Caryophyllales > Amaranthaceae > Chenopodium > Chenopodium quinoa. The sequence goes on along the minus strand of NW_018744821.1, from coordinate 1,368,195 downwards.
TGAGAGTAATGTGTTTAATGTCTCTAATATGCATGATACCATGAGAATAGGATTGATTGTATGTTAGGGAAGCCATTGATACTCGAGAGAGATCCTTGGTATTTATTAGGGTTTACTTTTCCCCGTTCAATTGAAATCGTATTTTAAGGGTAGAATTACAATTGCATCGATAATAGTTGTGGTGAAGCTAGATTTTGGATGTTTTTATTTGCTTGGTTTAATCATCTTAATTAGTTTATTTTTGAATTTTTCCTAAATTTTAGATCCTTAATTATTGCTTAGTAGAAATTCGAGTCTATTTAATTATTTTTGAACCTTAGTCTCTTGGGATCCGACCCTTACTTGCCAGTCTACATTAGTATTGGTCTGTTAGGTTATTTTTGATAGGTACGCGACACGCCTACCACCCACTTACCCCCACCGCACAACCACCTCGACGTAGCTCGCCTAGTCCTCGTCGGGTGTCGCCGGAGCTCGCCCAATCCTCGGTGCCGCACCTTCCCATCTCCAAATCAAAACTCGTCGCACCTTCCTCTAAAGAATTCTCCCTTCCTGGAAAAACTTAACTCACCCACGAAAACCCATCCTCATCCCCTTAAAACTGCCGGCCGTCACCTCCCTTACCCTCGAAACCCTAGCGGCTAGGGTTTCGAGGGTAAGGGAGGTGACGGCTGGCGGTTTTAAGGGGACGAGGATGGGTTTCTAGGGTTTTTCGTGGGCGGGGGGAAGGTTTTCGTGGGCAGGGGAAGGTGGTTTTCCGGGCGGCGAGAGGTGGGGAAGGTGTGGTGACGGGCGGCGATGGTGGAGGAGGTACGACAACGAGCGGTGAGGTGGTGGTTGGGTGGTTGAGTGGTTGGAGAAGTCACTACCACCAATGCACAACCCCTCATTCCCATGCCTTTGATTTTGTTTGAAAACAAACAACATAGCATAAAGAAAGGGTTTCATTCCATTCTCTTTAATTTCCTTTGTTCATTCCATTCCGTTTACCCCGTGTGAACCAAACGACCCCTTAGTATGCTGAGAAAAAATGAATTGGTTATTGATGATAAAGTACTAAAAATTATCAACCTAACCTTTTAGATGAATTAGTCACACACATGAATTTTATCAGTGTACTTTGTATAATATTGCATGCACTGTATTTCTTTTTTTGAAAACACGCAATGGGTGCCTTATATTGATAACTTATCCATCAAAACATAAAGAGAAACCTCATAAGGGCAATGGTTCTCCTATACTTATTCAACATCGTAAAGAGAGAAAATAGTCTACCAATGATCCGGATAGGTGTGGGATCTCCTTGGACATTGCACGCTAGTGGAAAAAAGTCTATTCGTAACGGGCAAAAATAGGCTTTTGTAACGGGCACCACGTTGATCGTTACAAATAAATAAGTATATTTGTAAAGGGAAAAAAATTTTCCGATACGAATATATTTAATGTAGCTGACATAGCTTTGCCCGTTACAAATGAAACTTTTTCCGCTAGTGACGGCAATAAACGAGCTAAATCATGGGCAACAACATTCCCATCAGGTTTCACACTATGGCGCCATCATAACTAAAATGAACACAAGAAGACAATATATCATCTAAAATTACATCAAGATCGGTGAAGTAAACCGAGGCTTTTGATAATCGAGTGATGAGAACTTGGCAATCCGATTTCAAAATAATGCCAGCAAGACAAAGGTTTTTGCTAGCCCGATCGCCATTGCAGCATCTTTGTTGTTGTTTTAATCAAGAATACTACAAGAAGGGGAGGTTGAATTGTAGTATGAGAGTTTAGCCAAACTTTTTGCGGAATTAAAACTAAGTAAGCTAAAGGAACAGAAAGATTAACTAAAGGAACTAAATAATGCAAGAGAGGTTTTTACGTGGAAAACTCCTTGGCCCTAACAAGGAGAAAAACCACGACCACTTGGGATTTTGGGAAACGAATCTTCACTAGAATAGGGCAAATGGTCCTATTACAAATTAAAGACTCAAACTCAAGTTCCTCTACGAACTTGAAACCCCGAGGAACAAGTCACCCAACTTGTTACTCTTCTCTTCTCTTTCTCTCTTCTCACTTCTCTGTTCTCTCTTCTCTTTCTCTTCTCTTTCTCACTTCTCTTTCTCATACATACACAAAAGTTCACTCAAACTTCCCATTCCCCAAATTACAAATCGAAAGAAAAACAAACTCTAGTATAAGAATATTAAGAACACTCTAATTAACTTGTGTGGAATTGACACTTGACTCGAATAAAAGCTAGAACACTTATGTGAGCAAGGGTGAGTTTTTCCAACAGAAATCAATAGCTATTTATAGATCAACAAACGCTTTGGAAAATCCTCTTTGTGCAGCAATTCCATTACACCACTACTCCAAACCACTAAGACGATCATGTTCCTAAAATCAAGGAAACATAAACTCCTTAATGTGCATGGCCATACCTTGAAGAAGAACATGGGGAGTAGGCCGCAAGAAAAGGAAAACATGGTGATTTTATTTTTCAAAAGATATTTTCGAAAATAAGAAAAATAAATAAAATCCTTTTGCACAAGATATTTTCGAAAATCAGAAAATAAAATAAAATCCCTTTTAAAAAGATAAACGTTTTAGAAAGCAACAGTTTTCCTAAAAACTAGCATGCACAAATTTTATCTTTTGGACCAATTCCACACATAATTTTCGAGTGCAACTTAATATCTTATACTTACATAAATCCTAGAATATAGAATATATATTAGTCTTCATGTCTCTGATGAAGCTTCTACTTCGATGCTTCCTGTTCCTTGGAAGGAACTTCTCTTCTCTGATGAAACTTCTTCTCTGAAACTTTTGTTACCTGAGGGGAACCTTCTCTTCTCAAGTCTTCATTTCTGAAACACCAGTTCCTGCAAAGGAACTCTTCTTTATGGATAGCTCTGCTTCTGGCCTTCTTGTTCCTCATGGTATTTTCGCATGACACTTAATTCTCCTGGTCTTTGCAACTGAGTACACACTTAAACAATCAAGTGCTTATTAGTTTGTAAGTAAGTGAGGTTGTGTCATCATCAAAATCATTAAGTCCAACATTTGCTCTCTGCCACGATCGGGGGCCAATGAGCTCTAGCGCGATGAGTAGCAGCGAGCAACACCTCACCCTTCTAGTCTTTCGCATTGACTCAATCAGTCAGTCTCGCCCACCCATCTACATTCAACAAGCCATCACAATTAATTTCTAGTTTCCTCAGATAGAGCAACCCATTTCTTCGAGCTGTTGCAGGTACCTTTTTTTTATTCCTCTTTAGATCTTGTGTGCATAGATAGAATGTTAATTATGGGTCTGAGCCGCATCCGCAAACCAAGAGAGAGTCCACTTTACAAGTCTAAAGGGGAATCCATCTCAAAACCATATAGCTATAGGAGGAGTAGCCCCTTAGCCTTATAAAGTGATTAACTTTCTCTTTTTCAACTAATATGGGACACTTACATGTAGTGTTACTTGAGAGGTCTATTCTTCAACACTCCGATCCCCCTCACATGTGATTTTTTGGGGTAGAGTGCTTCTTCACTCCCCCTCACATTGACCTACTCTTCGCCCAGTGAATTTAGCCATTTAGAACCCCATATCGTGAACTTGGATCTGATACCATGTTAAATATGGGTTTGGGTCGCACCATAAACCAAGAGAGAGTCCACTTTACAAGTCTAGGAGGTTTCATCTCAAAATCATATGGCTAAACGAGGAGTATCCTCTTAGCCTTATAAAGTGATTAACTTTCTCTTCTTCAACCAATGTGGGATACTTACATGCAGAGTTACTTGAGAGGTCTATTCTTCAACATACAACAATCAGTAGCAAGTCGATACACGCGGTCTATGATCTTTAGGTAGTAGGTGTCTTTGCCGTTGAACACCTTGTCATTCCTCTTAGTCCATGAATTCCTTAACAAAATGTGCCCCTGTAAATTTTTTCCTATCAAGTTTGCACTAGGATTCTATTAATTCCAAGAACGACGGACATACCAGAAGGCAAAAGAGACATTATTTAATTTTCGTGCAATCCTATTCCACCTATAAATCATGAATAAAAGGATAGTAAAAAAAAAAGCGTGTTGCAATGATTCTTGACAAGTATGACAACCCAAGCACTATAGATAGTTTGAACACTTGGTCATGTGCGGATGTGCCTGAATTTGAGATAGGCACGCATAGGTAGTTCTAGTTCAGATGCGCTACAAGAAGTTATAGACTTTCGGTGTAACTTCTAGACTCTAGATATCAACCCATGCTTTATGGAGAAGATCAAGGTTACATGACTTCCCTATCATATATGCGGCTTTTATAGAATAGTAGCCATCAATGGAGAAGCCCACGCAGCAGAGTCAAGGCCGATTTTCGAGCTCAAGGGAATATAAGATGCTGCGAACAACAACTTCATTGAATACGTGTTCAGTTCATTGCACATTCCAATCCAGTAACTCATGATCGATCAAATTGCTCACAAGTGACACTTCATCACTTATTTAAAAACAAATGGAATAAATATAATTACCTTATGTCCTTAAGCCCTAACCGGCTAATTTCGTCCACTATAGGGCTAATTATAGTAAGATTCTAGCTCTAGTTATCTACTAGAAAAGTAACCACAAGGTCCACAACCACTCACTCAACTTAATTCATACAAGTATTTCTTTTTATGTAAATTTCCAAAAAATGAGAACAACATCATAAAACGACAAGTAAGCATATATTTAAGACAACAATTTATCTTTATCAATAAAATAATGGCGTTAATAAAATTTCAAATAAAGTAAACCCTTCTGTCAAAGCAAAATTACGTAAATGTTTCCAAATTTCCAAATATACTGTTACCCATTTGATTTCATGTACATAGAAAATTAAAGATTTGCACCAAAATAGCGAAAAGGTCGGCATATATAGATACGCACTGAAGCCAGCCATTAATCGCCGTACATATTTTTCCAACTGTAAAAAAAACCGAATAATCAAGACGTAGTTATTGCACGTCTACCCAACCTCTTTGCATGCTTCTCAATTTATACACTCAATTTATATAAATTCTCTTCAAATACTTCCATTTTTTTCACTCATACTATATTTTCTTATATCAAATAATATAAGAAACAAAAAATAAATAAAAATGAAGATACTATCCTTGACATACACTCAAATTTTTCTTCAAGCCTCATTTTTAGCTCTAATGTTGTTATCCTATATTCCTCCATTCTCTATATTATCCGTGTTTTTTCCTTTAATTTTATTCTACGCTATTTACTACTTTTTCTTTAAGCCGTACCCCATCCTCCTCCTCGATTATTCTTGTTACAAACCTCCTGTGGAACGGAAGTGTACTTTTGATGTAGCTGAGTATTTTGTGAAAAAAACTAATTGTTTTTCCGATAAGAGTTTTGAGTTTATGCGTTCTATTTACATGAAGTCGGGTTTAGGAGAGGAGACTTATGGCCCTCCTTTTATGTTTCAAGGGCTTAATAAGGGGAACTTAGACTCTGCATTATTAGAGGCTAAGGAGGGTATGTTCTCGGCCGTCGATATTCTTTTATCGACAACCGGGATTGATCCTTGTAAGGATATAGATATCGTTATTGTTACTTGTGGAAGTTTTTCACCCGACCCTTCTTTGGCCTCGTTATTGGTCAATCATTATAATATGGGCCCCACTGTAAAAGCATACAATCTTAGTGGGATGGGGTGCGGGAGTGGGATTCTCTCTATCGATATGGCTGCCCATATTTTAAGAGGCACGGGGCGAAATGTCAAAAATGCCCTTGTTGTAATCACGGAAAATATTGGTCTTAATTGGTATTATGGAGAGGATAGGTCAATGTTGGTGACTAATTGCATCTTTCGAGTTGGCTGCGCGGCGGCGATCGTAACAAACGATCCCAATCGCCGCCGCCAAGCCAAGTTCCTACTCGATCACTCACTTCGGACCCACCACGGGGCCGATGATAGCTCCTACAAGGCAGCATTCCAAGAGGAAGACTCAAAGGGCAATACGGGAGTTTCACTTACCAAAGACTTAATTCGAGTAGCGGGTCAAAACTTACGGGCCCACTTAACCACCCTTGCACCAAGAGTCCTCCCAGTAAGTCAACTTGTTCAGTACGTGAAATCGGTGGCACTCTCGGTGTTGACTCAAGGTGAGTCAAAACCGATAGTGCCCGACTTCACAACAGCATTTGATCACATTTGCATCCACACGGGTGGCAAGGCGGTAATTGAGCAAGTAGGGAAGGTATTAAAGCTATCCGACGTGGTGACCGAGCCGGCGAGGATGACCCTTCACCGATTCGGTAACACGTCGAGTAGCCTAGTGTTTTACGAGTTGGCTTATTTTGAGGCTAAGAAAAGGATCAAAAGAGGGGATAAAGTATGGATGATTGCATTTGGGACAGGATTTAAAGTTGGAAGTTTGGTATGGAAGGCGTTACAAGATTCAAATTATGACCACAACAATCCTTGGTACGACTGCATCGATAGGTACCCACTTAAGTCATGGTAAATGGGGTAGCAATTATAATTATAAATATAATTATAATTAAACACGATAAAAACACGACATTGTCGATTTGTTATTAGTTTGATTTCACAATTAAAGTCGGAGTTTCTATTATAGTTTAAGTTTGGGTTATATATAGTAATATAATACGTAGGTTGTTTAATACGGTAAGCTGAAACATAGATATTCTTGTGCATGGGTCATGGTTCAATTTTATTATTAAGTGTAAATTTAAAATTTATATATTTACCCAATCTAGAGACATTTTTATTAAGGAATCCTACCTACTAGCAACTATTCAACTAATGCTAGGAAAAACGGGTTCCTAATCTTTATTACAGATATAATTAAATTGTTGTAATAGTTGCTTCTTGTACTAATAATAACGTGAATTGAATTTTGATTTGTTATTATAAATGTAATTAAATTTTTATTATTTGAGATGCCAATGAATATTTTAATCAATGCATTTGAATGCTTAAAGTCAAAGTCCAAGCTAGCTCAACTTTCTAAAAAACACATAACAAGTTCAAGTTAGATCAGCTCCTTGAAAGTAAAAATTCTACTCGTACTAGCTATGTCAAAGTAAAAAATTGGTAAGTTCTTTTTTCCAAAATCACTAGCTATGTCAAAGTTCAAGGCAATTAATGAGGCTAACCTACATGTTAGCTGAAAAATACTCTGTATGTGGTTTAAGTTAATAAATTGTAATTCTTCCGTCTCCTAATATAGTTTTCGTTTGTGTAATACACAGTAGTACGTGTCTAAGAATTTAATTTATGTTTTAAATTGTTTTTCCAATTATATATTATTTTTAATCAAATTACCCTATTTTTTTCAATAATATGTATGCCCTTATGTATTTTAATTTTCATCCTTGAGACCTTGAAAACAATAATATGTGTGATGTGCCTATATTTACTTTTTATTCCTTAGAAAAAAGTTGTCAAGCAAATAACTACTATACTCTCAGTACGAGTAAATACATGATACTCTGTAATTTGTGCTGAACATTTATTGATGTCTTGTTTTTAGACACTCGGTAATATGGAGTTAACTTTTTTTTTTCTCGTCCTAGTAGTAGTTTTGAAGTTAATGTTGACGGGAATAATAAAAAGCTTAATTTGAAATCAATGTTGTACTACGTCTACGGAGTACTACAATATATTATGAGATGACGAGATCTATAAATCAAATGGAGCTACTAACAAACTTGAATTAGATATCAAACTGCTTAAGCCGATGGTTATGTTTTATACTTTATCACGCTCCCTAACAATATACCATGTGCTTTAAATTGTACTTTACAAGAATGAGTGAATAAAATTCGACCGTGCGACCTTTGTGTTACGGTGACTCTTGATATCATAAATTCATAACTCAACTAAAAGTTTCATTTGATGGTTGAGGCACACGAATATGTTTTATATTTTATCATTTAGAATAATAATATATGGAGTATCATTTATTACATATGGCCTATTGCATGGAAAATAATTTTGTTCATTATGTATGGGCATATGGCCAATCACCTACATGAGTCACATCTATAATCTTGATCGAGTCACATTTATAATCTTCTCACGTGGGTGAAAATGTGGAGTTTATAGCTTAGAAGCACTATTTAATGCGACTCGTTAAAAGGACTTTCCTTATCTCAGTTCACACCTTAAATGAGTCTTCTTATTCTTGTTCTTTGTAAAATATTATAATACGAGTATGCAACTCGTTAAAAGATCACAATTTTCCTTATCTCTTACCTTAAATGAGTCTCCTCTTTTCTTTTTTCTTTTTTTTTTCAAAACATTGTAATACAAACATGACACGGCCAACAAGTGGCGACCGGCTGGGGACGGTGGTGATGGGAATCTAGCAATCTACCAATAATTTAAGGAGCCTAGGGTCCTTTACTCTTTTAAGAAATCTGAGGGTGATTTGAATAATAGCGAGAAATAAATATGGTTGATACCTTCCTCAACGGTCTTGGTTGTCAAGTAGAGGGATATAGTAGGTGTGAGAGTGGATATTGTTCAACTTAAATGACACTTATCAATTCTCACAACAATCACAACTCACAAGTACTTAACAGCTTCTTTCAATTAATATTTGACATTTAGTGCCCACGGACCCATTGTCACGCATATGGCATTATGGCCTATGGAATAGCCTTGTAGGTGTAGCTATTACTCCATTTGGAGAAAAATACTTCCTCTATTTCAAATTGATGACACAATTTGATTTTAGACGTGCACTATACATATAACTTGCTTTGATTTCGTTTTGAGAAAAAGTATAGTCATGTGATGCCTTATTAAAATCGTCAAAACATCTAGTTTTTACAAAATCAAGTTTTTTTATTTTTAAGAATTTTGCCTAATATGTATTCAAGAATATTTGCATTAGAAAGTAAGCATCTTGGATGTTTTTCTCAAAGTTATTAAGTTATTCATAACTACATTTCAAAATTTATTTATAATTTTATACTTAGTCCATAAAAGTTAGCATTTTATTTTTTTGCAAATGGAATCTAAACCCCTCAATATCTACTATCAATTTGTTTAAAGGCTAATTATTTGACTTTATTATAAATTAATTGATTCGTAATATATATATATATATATATATATATATATATATATATATATTCTCTCATTATGCTACCAATAATTAAATTGTGTGTAAGCTAAATCAAAAGGGATTTCGGATATTACTAGCTATGACGCGCCCGTCGAGCGCGTTTACTGCCCTATCAAGCATAGATTTGCTAAAAAACAAATGCTTTAAAAATTTTGATGTACTACTCATACCAACAAGGTGCACCTATCTTTTAGGTAGCTCATATGCTAAGATAATTCTCAATTAAGCGTGCTAAGCTGTTAGCAGTCTTAGGATGGGTGAAAACCTAGGAAGTTTTTCCATGATATATGCATAAGTAATTAAGGACAAAATGCGCCAAAAGAATTTGTGTTGCTTTGTGAGGACAGTTGTTACTTGGTCCAATATGTGCATCATTTCATGACAAACAAACCCCACCTTGATTTGGGGTTGGGGTGCTGCAAAGCCTACTCTTTTTGGTTGATCACACCTTTTAAATCCCCCTATTTCTTAGGGTTTTCGTTGGATCCGTCGAAAATGGTGGTGGACATGTCGGTGGAGGCGAAGAAGGTAAAGGTGTTGGTGTCGTCGAAAATGGAAGTGTCGGTGGAAGGTGGGCGGAGATGAAGAAAATGAAAGAGGAGGAAAGCTTGATCGAACACCTTCAACGAAGTTAACACAAGATAGTGGTGCGTGCGATGAAAAGAGGGTACGGTGGGGAATCAGGGGATCGAGGAAGGAAGATGAAGTTATTACCAACCTTCATTCCATTTATGCACTTACCCTTACCTACATAACGTAAAATAAATTAATATAATATTTTATTACTCAGTATAATTCACAATGCTTCATATTTACAAAAATGCCATTAGACAAAGTTATTTTGTTTATCATAAAGATAAACTAGGGCATGCTCCTCCTTTGGTTATTTTTTAAATTATTTGAATCCTTCTATAAATAAATATTACATTTGGGGATTTTTTAAATTATTTGAATCCTTCAATTAAAAATACTCCATTGAGTGGGGGGGTGTTGTGTTTTATTACTTCATTTGTTTTAAAATAAATGCTTTAATTTAACTTTTAAGTAAGTGGCTTATATTTTTTTAAGATAAAATATAGTCATATGGGTATTTATTAGAATCGTCTCAATGTATACTTTTCAAATATTAACTTTTAATTATTTTTACTTACCAACATAGCAACAACTAAATATTATTGATTAAAAATTTGTATTAGCTTACATGCCAAATCAAAATAGAGCATTTACATTGAAATAAAGGGACAGAGTACATGATTGGTATATGCGAGCGAAATTATATCATATGGAACTCTGTATTATGGTAAGGCTCTGTTTGGTTCATTTGATTTAGTCTGAAATTAATTTATTTTATTTGAAATTATTTTATTTAACTGTATTTTGTCCAAATTTATTTATTTGAATATATTTTGAACTTGATTTGTTTTTAATTTTTTATTTTATTTTATTTCATTATTGGAATGTATTTTATTTTATTTTACTTTGTATAATCTGAACTTATTTTATTTTATTTGAAATAATTTGAACTTATTATTACTAAAAATAAGTTAAAATAAGATGAGACAAACAAACAATTAATTGGAAAAATATATAAGGATACAAAAAAATATATTATTACATACATATATAATTTGTTATTTAGGCGAATTAAATTATATCATGTGGTACTAGGGTAAATTAAATTTGGTGAATATTACTACTCCCTCTATTTTGTAATGATCACAACAGTTTGATTGACACACGTGCTAATGCATGCACAATTTTGGCCATTAATATTTTCTACTACCTATACTAGCTATAAAAAAATATGAAAATTGATATATGAAAAATAATATAAAAAAGAAAAATTCATAAATATTTTACATGACAACATTTTTTTTTTTTTTGTACCTATATTTGAAAATATTTACATGGAAAAGGTTGAGGTTTTTTTGTTTTCCATCTTTAGGTCTGTTCACATTTACTGAAATGAGCTGAACTGAACTGAACTGAACTGAAATGAATATTTTATGAGAGAGGGAAATTGGGAGATGAACTGAACTGAACTGATTGGAGCTGAACTGAACTGATTAGAGCTGAACTGAAATTAAGTAAATGTGAATATACCCTTTCTCCTTCTCTAGCTACTTCATTTTCCACTAACTTGACTTACTAGTTACTCTAACTACTTTTTTTTTCCTTCTTTAATCTTGCTCTTAGGTCATAAACTTCACCTAAAATTCTGTCTCATATACAATTACTACCCCGTACTGTTCCTTTTTATTCTTTATGTTTTGAATTTTAGAATCTCTTGTGTGTACATGTTTGACCACTTATACATGCAATATGATAATACTAAAGAATTTAGAAAATATATTTTAACCGAATTCAATAATATCCTACATGATATAATTTTGTCGTTATGGTAGTAAGTTCGTATGGTCAAAAAAATTTAGATGTGACCATAAAATAATGTTGAAATATAAGAATAAAAAAGGAATATAGAGAATATACAAAGTATACTAATTCAGTACTTTGTATAATTAATAAAGTTTGCTCTGTAATTTGAACTACAATTATTAAATACTTCGTACTGCTTATTGAAAACATGATTTGTTTTTTTATTACCTAATTTTATTGCTATTAATTGTATTAAGAAATAGTAATTATACATTCATACTCCTCTAATGTCTACATCAATTATTCCCAGGGCACGACAAAGGTTCACATATGTTAAGAGAATCATGAGTAACGTGATTGCTCGAGGTCAACTTGTAGTTGACATTACCTACTAGTCACCGTGGTAGGTGCTCTCAACTTCTCAAGGTTTAAATACATTAAAATCAAAATTCACACATAAGGACACAACCAATAAAAATTAAGTATACAAAAAGTAGTACACAACTCTTTTAAATTGTTTTCCAGAGTTTATTTTATATTTTTTAATTGGTAAAATGGAATTTTAATTGTTACATGTTCTCGTTAAAAAGATTGTCGCATATAAGTATATTTATGCATATTTGGGGCGAGGATCAGGCGGGTCTAGGTTGATGATTCGGTGGGTGAAGGCAAGAAAGGTGGGGATTTGGTAGGTAGTGGGAGAGAGAGGATATTGATGTTTTCACAGTGTGGCCGCGAGGCTGGAGATGGATGAGGATTGAAAAATGAAGCCGTGGGGATGGAAATTCCAACATCCGCCCCACTAAACCCCATCCATTATATATTAATAACTCTACTAGTAATCCAACAACTTAAAAAAATGATAAATGATAAATATAATTATAAGCTCTTAAGAGCAACTCCAGTGGTTGCAGCTAGTTAGGGACTCACTTGCAATTTTTAAATAGCCCCTAACTACGTACTAGCTTGATCATTGGAGCTAGATATGCAATTAGCTTGGTCAAACCAATTAGCTTTGCCAAAAGAAAATGCTAAAAGTAAATTAGTAATTAAGATGAAAACAATAAATTAATAATTTAAACACTAAGCTAATAACTAGTCATTGGGACTCAAATTAAAGCTTTTGTAGCATGACAAGCTAATTATTTAACAATTAGTTTGCCAGCTAGAATTGCTCTAAGGGGTGTATATATACTCCCTTTGTCCTCTTTTGATAGTCCTTTATAGACATTTTTCACGGGAATTAATAAACACAAATAAAAATAGTAAGAGTACATTGAAAAAAAGTAAATTGACATTGGGCATGCAAAAAAGTAGAGAGAGAGAAAATAATAAAATTACATGGGAAAACAAAATTTACGTAGGAAAGTTAAATTTGCACAAATATTGTTGCAAATTGGAGGGAATTTTGGTAAAATTTTAATATTAATGGTTGTTGGAAAAAGCAAATATAATGGGGTGAACATTTTGGGACTAAAATTTGTCCATAAGGGACTATCAAAAAAGGACGGAGGGAGTATAACTTAGCATTAATTACACCAATACATGTGTGTTTTTTTGTCATTAGTTGCCAAATTTATATTATAAAGAGTAACATTATAAGAAATATACGTATTTAATGCTTACATACAACTCTCGTAGTGATTGTATATATTGCATTAGCCTTAATAAATTTATGAATTCTTATGATTAAAAAAAAGGTTTGAATTTGGATGTTTGCATTTAAGACTGGATTTAAACTTAAAATTTTGGTAGAACACGACATTTAATTTAATTATAATCTCCATAATCCTTGGAATGATGTATATATAATTTTTAAGACATGGTCCTTGGAATGATTGTATTGTATCTTCGTATGCTTTGAATGTGATGCTTATCAATTATCATTCAAGTCTTTTTCTAATTAAACATGAATATTTGTTACACATCTTTTTCCTTGAAAGATACACATCCCTTAGTTTTTTATACTTACAACACTTCTTTTTGGCATACTATTTGAGAAAGTGATCAGACTAAGTAAAAATAAGAATTAATAAGTTATATAATTTAAACCATAGTAAATTATCAATTTTTTTTTCTCACCGGTGGTAATATTTTGTCAATTCAATTTTATGTTTACCTAATATGATCTATCCCTTAAAGTGCGCGCCAAAGTGGTGAGTTGTAAGTAAATAAAAACGAAAGAAGTTTATGTCAGTATTACCTTTTTATTTTTTTTCCTTTGAGATAATCCGCCATTACATAATTAGTTCAATATGGTAAATGAAAACACAAATTTTTGTATGTGGCTGGCCACACGGTGTGGCCAGCCACATTTAAAAAAAAAAAAATACCACAACTCTTCTCTCTCTTCTTTTCTTATCTTCTTCTCCAAGTCAAACCACACATTACCAATAACCATATCTCTACTCTATCCATTTTCTCTCTCCTCTTTTCTTAGCTTCTTCTTCAAGACAAACCACACATCACCAACAACCATATCTCTACTCCACCCATTTTCTCTCTCTCCTCTTTACCAAATTGCTGCAATTAAAGCCCGAAATTGTAGAAATTGGGTGTTAAATTGCTGTGAAAAATTGTGATTAATTATCCTTAAGATCATCAACATTTGAAGTAGTGAAATCGATGAGAACCAAATAAATGTGCGCTCGTTTTCTTCGTGGAATCTTAGATCGAACATTCTACGTCAAAAGTTGTAGGGTGTATTGTTACTAGTTTGGTTAGGGGTACTTGTAGGTGAAACTGGTTTGGTCAGGGTTACATGTATGGTGTTACTGGTTTGGTCAGGGTTACATGTATGGTGTTACTGGTTTGGTCAGGGTGTTACTGGTTTGGTCAGGGTGTTACTGGTTTGGTCAGGGGTTACTTGTAGGGTGTTACTGGTTTGGTTAGTGGTTACTTGTAGGGTGTTACTAGTTTTTCTCAAGGGGTACTTGTAGGGTGTTACTGGTTTGGTTAGGAATTGCTTGTAGGGTGTTACTAGTTTTGCTCAAGGGTTACTTGTAGGGTGTTACTGGTTTGGTATGGGGCTTACAAGCAACCGTTGAATAATTAACAAGTAACCCTTGAATAAGTAATTCATACAAGTAACCTTTGAAGTAAATCATACAAGCACTAGTACAAAAACATTCATTTGCGTCGCTCATTTAGGCTGTATTTGCGTCGCTTCTATGAGCGACGCAACTGCTCGCGACGCAAATGACTTTGAGTCATTTGCGTCGCTCCTATGAGCGACGCAAATAAGAGTTATTTGCATCACACGTTTGTTAAATGAGTGACGCAAATGTCTTTTTTTAGTAACTTATATTTGTTATTTGTGTCACTTCTTTAATAAACGAGTGACGCAAATGACTCTTTTTAATAACATATATTCTATTATTTGCGTCACTTCTTTAATAAACGAGTGACGCAAATGACTGGTTTGAGGAAGAGAAAATGAGCTATTTGTGTCGCTTCTTAGAATTTTTTTTTAATCCACATTAAAACAACATTATAATTTGCCAATTGTATCCCTTCATATATGATATTATACAATAGTGCAAGACAAAAAAAAATCATAATAAAAATAATAAGATCAAATACAAATTTCGATAGAATTTCCTTTGTATTTTGGCCTACCTATTAATTTGGGATTGACGGCGCCTTGTATTAGCAGCTTGTCAAATAAGTTTACAACTGAACAATATTGACATCTTCATCATTAATAACACAAGCACCAGGTAAACCAAATGCGTTCATTTCAAGCCTAAGAACTATAACAAAAGAATCCAATAAATAATATGGAATTTGAAGCCAATATAATTCAATTTAGGGGCAATATCTTCATTTTCCCTAACACGAACAAGTCCTTAATGGAAGTCCACTTCCTTTTTCTCTTGCGAATAGTTTAAAGTCACCAGCTCCTGAAATCAAATATAATGAATCAATAAACAATCAGAGTTGAGAATGAAGCATCAAAGCAACAAAATAATATTCTACAATTATTTAAACAACTACATTACTTTTCCAAGAAAAATACTAATAGTTGTTCCTCTAATTAAGTATACTAGAGGAGGATGGTATCAGATGAATCCTTAGTTTCGAGAATAGGATGCTAACAATTTCCAATTACAGAAGTGTAATATGGTCTTTCCAATAATAAGCAAAGACACATGGCAAATTAAGGCATCAGATTTCAACATTAAGTATAAAAACATATGTTCTGCTTTGGATTCTGCTTTTGATTTCAAATAATATACTGTTTAACAAAATAACAGTGCAAACAATTAATATGTAAGGACAACAAAATACATGCATCTTTTCAAAAGGAACCACATACAAAAATATAAGCATGAATGCCAAGCACATGCATATCTGACTCTATACATAATAATGCCCATAAAAGTGAAACAAATAGACAATGTTACAAGCATCATTCAACCTCAAATATAGCTACTCAAAATAGAGATGAAAAAATTAGCAAAAACCTTTCTACATAAGCATCTTTCCAGAAAAACCATAATTTTAAATTTGAAAGGGCGTGTTATCGCCAAATAGATAACATGATGGACCCATTGAGGAAGAACTGTGCTTCACAGTTGTGGTTAAAAGTTTTCAATAATATAGCTAGTTGGACACTATAATATGAAGATCACAGCATCACACATCACAGTACAGCTAACAGCATAAAGCTACAGGGGAAAGGCTCCACTGTCCTTTAAAAACCATGTAGATTCACAAGAACTTGAATGACCATTCTTCCAACTCAAACAGCCACATGAATTATGACAAACCTCAAGATAACAACATAATCAACAAAATACAACAAAATAGTAAAATTAAACTAAGTTCATCCAAAATTGAACCCTTAATTCAATCTAGTATGAAAACTTGGTGGTGCAGCTTCGTTCATAATTACTAAAGTATACTCAAGTTGAACTTGTTCAGGCTCTTCTTTGGCTTGCACCGTGCCTAGAGTCTCTATCTATCTATAATGTATCTATTCCGGTCTGCAAGTTTCTTAAGGTATTTCTATCTTGGCAAATACTTGATCTTGATTTGCTCATATTTCTGTTTATCTTAGGTGGTTTGTCCTGATAGGATGATTTTGCTATAATTTTTTACATAACTTGGAATTTTTGTGTAAATAATATGAATTATAAAAAGGAACTGATTTGACCACCACAAACAATTGTCCATATTAAGTTATACACTAGAGTTAGTAAAACATCAGAGACTGTCCTGCATTGTTACTGTTGTTGCATAGGCATTTCGAATCAGAAAACAAATTGTGGTGACTTGATGGCTTTATAACTAGAATAAATTCAAATTAGAAAACAGTAAGAACACATAACATATCTTACCTTGGTTGAAATCAACTACATAAATTCACCAAAACAGAACCAAAATTCCTTAGAATCGAGTATAAATCCTAAATTTCTTTGATTTGTGGGCAATATATATTGCATTTGATGAACCCTAAATTCGAATATGAACCCCCAAAAAGCTGTTATTTATAAACATGCTTGGAAATCTAGAATTCGTGCAAAAAACAGCAACAAAATAGTAGATTAAACTAAATTAATTTACAATTGAACTCCAAATATCTATGTGGATTGAAGTGCATGATAAAAAAGAAAAGAGATGAAGAGGTCTTACCTTGCTTGAAATCGATTTTGCATATGCAACTTCAGCAATAATAGAGCCAAAATTCCATATTATTGAGTACAAACCCTAATTTCAGAGAATCGTAACAAATTGCTCCTAATTTGAACGAAAATCCAACTTCCTTCCTTAGATCTGTGTGTAAACTCTGTTGCAATCGCAGAACAAAAAAAAACCCAAAATTCAAAACTCAAACTTAAGTTTCCTCACAATTATGCTTGGTTTTTTTGTCAAAAATTCTAGGGTTTTATTAGGACAATATTACTAGCTTTTGATTTGAGTTTTCAATTGATATTTTGCTCAAATTTAAGGTAATTTGCTCGATTTTCTGCAATTGAATTTCGTGGGGGTTTTGGGTAGATTTTTTGCTCAAAAGTATGGTATTTTGGCTCGGATTTGCTCGAATATAAGGGGTTTTGCCTCACATTTGCTTGGATTATTGATTAGTGGTCAAATTTTTGTAATGTTTTGGGGTTTTGATGTTGAATTTCTGGAAATTTTGGGGTAGGTTGAATTTTCTAGGGTTTGAACTTTGAAGTATTGAAGTTTGAACAGCAGAAGGCAGGGACAATTTATGTAAGCCATCGTGGTCATTTGCGTCGCTTGTCAATAAACGAGTGACTTGTTATTTGCGTCGCTTGTTAATAAACAAGTTACGCAAATGACAATGTTATTTGCGCCACTCCTATTTATAAAAGCAACGTATATATAAGTAAGTTGAAATATGTCAGACATTTGCTTCGCTTTGTAACAAATGTCCGACGCAAATTACTGATAATGTTGTCAAAATATCTCATTTGCGTCATTTGTTTCTATGAGTGACGCAAATAAGGCGACGCAAATGAGCATTTTTCTACTAGTGAAGTAACCCTTGAATAAGTAACTCATACAAGTAAACCTTGAATCAACCCATACAAGTAACCCCTGAAAAAAAAAATACAAGTAACCCCTGAAAAAAAAAATACAAGTAAATTTTGAAAAAAAAATACAAGTAACCCCTGAAAAAAAATACAAGTAACTCTTGAAAAAAAATACAAGTAACCCCTGAATAAGTAATCCATACAAATAAACCCTGAAAAAAAAATACAAGTAACCTCTGAAAATAAAAAATACAAGTAACCCCTGAATAAGTAATCCATACAAGTAACCCCTGAAAAAAAAATACAAGTAACCCTGACAAAACCAGTAACCCCGTTATGCGAGTGAATAGTAACCCCGTTATGCGCGCTTAATCCGTTATTCTTACTGACTTGGCAGCAGGCCACACAGTGTGGCCCGCTGCACCAAAAAGACTCTGAAATGAAAATAGGGAGTAAGACAAATAAGGTAATTTCTTTAATCCTGAATTGAATATAAAAATTGCATAATTGAAAAAAGGATCTTGCTAACGAATGTCCCCGGGCGTTGGATAAGCATTTAAAATATTACCTAAAGTGGTATTAATTTTGGAAAACATGACAAAATCACGCGTCGATTGGTGTAATTAATGTTAATTTTTAGTTTAATTCTTCTACTTTTAGCTAGCTTATCCAACGACCCAGGACGTTTATTAGCTTTTGCCTTAGCTTGAAAAAATACACATTAATACAAACCTAATAAAATTTGAATTAACTATAGAAAATGAAGGGAATATTATAATTATCCCTTTGTTTCAAAATAAATGCATTACAATGCTTGACATTGCGCTGAGTTTTGGGAGAGCTTATTTATACAATCTATATTATAATAAAATCAATATACTTTTGTATACAAAAATTATATGGAGGACTCATATTTCAATTGGTTAGCTATAAATTACATAAGTGCAACATTCTTTACTATTCTCCTTTCTATTACCCATTTTTCCATGTTTAAGTATGATTTAATATAATAACTAGTGTGTGGCCCGAGCGATGCTCCGGGTTATTTTTTTTAACACTTGTAATTGAATAGATAGGTTCATTCTTTATTATTTATTTATTCATAATTTGTTTATAATTTATAATAGTTTCTCATTAAACCTTTGAATAAATTATTTATGGAACAACTATTGACTAATTATATAAACATGTTCTTGTAAAAAACATTAGATAGACATATCCTTTTGTATAAAATTTATAATATAATGAAAATAAAGACATAATTATTATCAAAATAATTAAATAACTAAAATTTATAACAATAGATAATTTTTCTTGCTTGTATGTATTATCAAGATGATCATAATTAGCAAATAATAGGATCAATTTTTCTTTTTAAAGAATTGCAGTTATTAAATGTTTAGATCTCCATCCAATCCATATACTTATATATTTATGAGTCGAGTATTAAAACATGATTAATATATGGATGAGATGGTAAGACATCTAATTCATATTTTTGTGGTTGTAAGTTCGAATCTCATGATAGACACTTTAATAAGAGTATTCTCATAGTTGAAAGATGACATGGCGAGGGTGCCACGTGGCACATAAACGTTTTTAGGAATGCTTTTTAATGGATAAGTATAGATATAGATGTTAAGAGGGTACGTAGGATACAAAGTTCTTTTTTTTTTATATTAGTTGTTTTGGGTGTTTTTGTCCCTCGGGAGAGTTACAACACGAAGACTGACCTGGTGCAACCTGTACCTGCAAAACAAACGGAGACACCGATTGGGTGGTGCTCCGCCTCCGACGAACAAGTTAGTAACTTGAAGGGAGAGAAAAAGGTGCGGAAATTTAGGTGGGTATCTGCTCGGATTCCAAGCTCAGATGTCTCTATCACAGGGACAGTTTGTAATAAAATGGTAAAACGTGCCCTCCAAAAGAGGGGAATCTCCCTATTTATAGGGTCCTCGGGATTTGTGCCCCTGATTAGGTCACTGAACCCTAATCATTGGTGGGTTGCGCCGCATCGCGGCTTTCTCGGGATTTGGGCCTGAAGGTCGCCATTCCTCCCAGGTTTCTGGAGTGACACGTGTCAAGCAGGGATAGGTCCACCTTGGGCCATCCTGGGGCTGACACGCGTCATCCTCTGATTGGACCACGTGGCGGGTAAAATTACCCTAAACATTTTCCTCTGGCACGCCACGTGGCATCTGTGACACGCGTCACGCTCCGGTTGGTGGTAATTTTACCACCAAAGAGTAACCGTTCACCTTCCGAGTAAATTACGGGAATGCCCCCGCATTTATCCTCTATATATAGCCGTTTACCCTCATCATTTTGTACGTTTACAAAAATTTTCAAGAGAGGGAACTTTGAGAGAGCAGAAGTCATCCGTTTGAGTCAAGCGCAAGCGAGAAAACTCGTTCTTCATCAACCCAGCCGGACCCGTCTAGATATCAAATCTAAAGGTACCGTCTCTGCCTCTCTCAGCTCTTTTTCTTGTTTCACCGCTTGTACATATTTCTTGCAATAAATGGATGCATCACCAACACACACGGCACAGCCTAGGTTAGAATCCAGCCGGTCATCGGGGACGGCTGAGTCTAGGACTAGGAGTGCCGTCTCGGGGTGTTGGGACCACCCTTTTGCTTGGATTCTGACCATTTATGTGTCTGTGCAGGACACAATGGCTCAGACTATGCAGACGGCTATCGATCCGGATTACCGAAGCGAGGGCTCAGGCGGCCAAACGCCTGAGGGAAATGCGTATGGTCAGAGAAACCAGACGGCTCTAGAGAGATCCCCTCCGCGTGCCCCTTCGACTCCCGCAGATTCCTTTTTGGAGGAATGCGACCAAGACGGCGATGAAGCCGTCTCAGCTCCTTTATCACAAAATGAGGGGGAGACGGAGAGTGACAGCTCCGCCTTCACTTCTGAGAGTAGTGACGACTTGCCACCGCTTGAGGATAGCGAGGAGGAGGAGAGGAAGAAGTGGAGTGAGAAGGACGACCCCTTCAAAATTCACGTCTCAGCCAAAGACAGGGGTCACATGGAGGAGAACTTAAAAAGATTTAAATAAATGCACCCGTTAGGGGACGGGTACAAGATCAGAGTGCCACCTGAGGATGGCACCATCGCCTGGGAAGACGATCAGCAGAACACCAATAGCTACTTCGGCTGTTATGAGGCGGCATTCAAGGTCGGTCTTCGCTTTCCCCTTCACCAGGCGGTGAAGGCAATCTTGAGGGGCTACGACCTCGGAGTCTGGAAACTTACCCCCAATTCTTGGGCAAACATCTTGGGGTATGTTGCCGCCTACGAACTCTGGGGGCTCCACCCCGGCTGGGAAGCTTTTGCTAAGATGCATTATCTTAGCCAAAGCCTAGGCGATTGGAGGGCGTGGTACACTTTAACCACGTATCCCCAATACATAATGACCTTGGACAAGGTCTCTAAGTTCGACGGCTGGAAGCACAGGTTCTACCTGTTGTCGGCTCCCAGCAAGTGGGAAAACTACGAGTTTCGCCAATACAATAAGAAGCCGGACCTGATGGCCGGAAGTGCCCGACCTGATCCCAGATGAGGACTTCGACAAAATAATTGAGGCAGATTTTTTCGGCCTCACAGACGCAACCTTATTTACCGGGGAGACAATAAAAGTCCCCAAGTACTGGATCCCTAAGAGCGCCTGGTTCAGGGACGAGTGTTTCTTAGCCGCCTGCGGGCTAGGAAACATGTTTACCAAACGTATGCGCCTGAGTTTACATCCGCCTGCAGTACTTCTGTATCGAAATTGCTTGATGATGTACTAATCAACTTTTTTCTTTTTGCAGAAGAAGCTTTAAGCATGTTGCACACGGAGAAGACACCCAAGCGGTCCTCTACAACCATCCGCAAGGAGCTTGCGGAAAAACATGCGGCCGCAGTCAGGGCCAAGGTAAAAAATGCTTGACTCTTTCTTAGGTTGGCCTCAAAGTTTACTTTCTCCGGATGCTAACTTTAACTTGGTTATTATCACAGGGGGGAGAGGTAGGAACGGCGTTTGAGAAAGATCTCAAACGGGCCAGGGAGGAATCCACCTCCACCCCTACCAAGACCAAAAAATCCGCCTCCGCCTTAACTCCTGGCGCCTCAGCCGGGAACCAACAAATGTGGATAGGGGGGCGAAATGAGAGGATAGGCGGGAATCTGTGCCTCGACCTCGTCAACCCCCTATCAGCAACCGGGGGGTTCACCACGCCTACAAGTGGCTCCCGCTTGGTCGACTATGAAGGTAAGAACCCATTTAAATCCCCGCCTGATCTGGGGTGGCCTTTGCGAGTGAAATCCCTCTCCCAACAGACGTCATCCTCAGACGGTCGGCAACAGATAGGTGCTGCCTTAATTTCGCACTCATCACCTATTGATTATGGTGCAGATCAATCTCCCCGCTGGCTAGACGTCCAGAAGCATGCTAAAGCCATGCTGGAGGCGGTGAGCAGGAAGGACAAGAACGCTATCCCTAGGATAGAGACGTTCAACCTGGAACGAATCTTGTCCCTTGTGGATGAGGTAAGATACTTAATAACTTTTTCCCAGTGCTTTACTCCGCCTGCAATACTAACTTGATTTGTTTTTGCAGGCTCTGCTGCAGGTAGACGGGCTCAAGCGTCCTTATTCCCGCAAACGGGAAGAGGTAAAAAGGGCCAAGAAGTCCGCCACAGACGCTGATAATGTTGCTTTATACTCCACTATCGTAGATGAACTTGAAACTAAAGCAATCACAATGACACAGGCGTCAAAAATCCAGCAGGTGGAGGCGGGTCTGAAGACGGCCAACCAGCGGGCGAGCGACGCTGAGTCGGCTCAGAAGGGGGCGGAGAAAGCCTAGAAAAAGGCGGAGGAGAGCCTCAAGAAGTCTGAAGAGGCGCTCAAGAAGGACGACGAGGCGTTTAAGAAGGCACAGGCGGACCTTGGCACACTCCAAGGTGTTTCTGAAGAGAACACTAACTTGAAGACCAAGGTTGAGAAGCTGGAGAAAGAGGCTACTCAGGCTTAGATAAACTTTGCATCAACCCTGGAGGCGGAGCAAAACCGCCTGGTTGCTGAAAGCGATGCTGGCAATGACGCCCGCATGAAGATCGCCTGGGCCGCCTTGTACCCAAACAAGGATTATGGCATCTAGGCACTGGCTCACAGGTACGCCGAGGACGTGGTGTACTTGAGAGAGAAAGGTGAGCCAGAGCCTGAGTCCTTCGACGCCTGGGCTAACGCCAACACTGAGCTTCCAACGCCTGAGCTTCCTGGTCCTGGTGAAGCGCATGAGATTCCCTCAGATGATGAGGACCAGGAGGAGCCATCTGCGGGCCAAAAGTAATTTTTCAGCGGCAGTATGCCAACTCTTTTTTTTTTTCTTTAATCTGCGGCAGTATGCCAAAAACTTGCTTTTCCGGCCTGTGTGTCGAGTATTCTTGTATTTACCGGCTGAGGAGCCGGGTTAATCAACAATTTCTCTCTACTCCCGGACGAAGTCCGGTTAACATTTGATCCACTACAACCGTTTGGTTGGGTGGACTTTTAATGAATGCACCGACTGAGTCGGTTTTGATCATTTTGCGTTTGTGTTTGGATATCAATTTTTGCATTTGTTACGTTTATGCCTAATTTTTGTCTAACTTATGAAAAGCATGCGGCGATTTTTGCCTAACTTATTAAAAGTCGGTTGTCCTTACCCCTAGACGGTTGTGTGGTTGGTTTCAAATTGAGTTGGTTGATTGACTTGGGAACGTCTGATGTTGCAAAGAGCATGATATGTTTGTAAGTCAATCAATAACAGTAGTGATTGCCCCAAACCAAGTGCACAGTCGTACACCAACAGGCGTTCCAGTCACTAACCAAACGGTTTTTCTCCGTCTTGGTAGAGATTGCATAGCCATTGCACAACTCTTTTGCCCCAATTGGGATAGATGCAACTTTGGAATAAATAACCTAAGTGAGAACTTCATCCGGTGACCGACTAATGCCTTGTGGCATCCGTTATTCGGTAACTTGATCGTTCTTCACAGATCATTCTGGTCAGACGGCTATGAGTTGACCAATTCGGTCGTTCAATTTTTCCGTCTGCATAGATACGAAGAACTGACAAATAGTTTGTTCTCTACGACGATTGCACCCGGAGGGGTGTCGCCGGACGCCTTTGTCCATGTTGGGACAGGCGGTTTTATAAAATAAGCAACCATCCGGCCGTTTCAGCCTTTGGTCTTGTTTAGGATCGGTTGTATAGCCACTAAGCGTTTTTGTGCTTAGTTTTTAATCGGAGCATTAGCCGAGCGTTATTACAACATTAGATTTACACTAAGTGTCAAACCTTAGTTGGTTTAAACAAATAAGCTCATCTGGGTATTACCCAGACGGACAGACAATTATTAAATCATACCAAGTATCAAACTTACTTAAATAAACAAAGGATCCCCATGGGTATTACCCAGGCGGTCAAAAAAATGCAACCTTTACTAAGCATCAAACTTAGTTAGGTAAATGAAGAATCCGTCTGGGTATTACCCAGGCGGATAATCAAAACAATTTTGCAAACAAAGTCTGAATTCTCATTAATTGACTCACTGTTTACAAAAAAATTACCTTCTCAGAAGTAGTACTTTTTCAAATTGTCTACATTCCAAGTTCTAGGCAGGCGTCTGCCGTCTGGAGTTTCCAGGCAGTAGGTGTCGTCTCTTACTTCTTCATAAATCCGGTAGGGACCTTCCCAATTTGGAGTTAGCTTTCCCAGCTCATTGGCCCTACCGGTTGCCTCCATTTTTCGTAACACTAAGTCGTCAACTTTCAAGGGACGTTTGTGTACTCTCTTGTTGTAATCTCTGGTCATTCTCAGCGGTAAATCTCATGACCGCAAGGCGGCATTGCCCCTACGTTCTGGGAGTGAATCCAATGCCAGGCGCATTGCTTCCCAATTTGCCTCTTCATTATATAGCATGACTCTGAGAGTCGGCTCGTAATGTTCAATGGGCAAGACGACTTCAGCACCGTAAACCATGAGAAATGGGGTTTCACCGGTTTCCCCCTTTGCTGTTGTCCGGATGGCCCATAAGACATGGATTAACTCCTCTGCCCACAAGCCACCGGCTCTTTCAATTTTCTTCTTAATGCCGTCTGAGATTAGTTTGTTGAAGGTTTCAACTTGGTCGTTTGCTTGAGGTCGGCCGTCTGATGCAAAACAGCTTGAGATCCCTTGATCTCCCAACCAAGTTTTGAGCTAATGTGTCTCAAACTGAGGACCATTATCGAACACCATAGACATAGGTACCCCATACCGGGTGATAATGTTCTTCCAGATGAAGGAAATTACGTCTGAGGTCTTGATGTTCTTAACCGCCCAGTCTCCACCCACTTGGTGAAATAATCCACAGCCACCAAGATGTAGCGCTTTCCGCCTGGAGCAGTCGTGTAAGGACCTAAGATTTCCATGCCCCATTTTGCAAACGGGATTGGGCTGTGGATGGCCGTCAGATCAGTAGCCGGACAGTGAATAAGTTTGCCGAATTTTTGGCACTTGTCACATTTCTTCACCAACTCCTTGGCATTTGCCTCAAGAGTAGGCCAAAAATAATGTCGTCTGGCTCTATGGGAGGCGCAGAATCCCGAGTGCAAGTCTTCGAGAACTTCCTTCCCCTTTTCCGGGGTAACACACTTCAACAGAGGCTTTAGAAACCCCGCCTTGAAGAGTTCTCCATTTCTTAACTCGAAGCTTGCAGCTCGCTTCTTCAGGAAGGCTGTCTCCTGTGGCGAATCAGGAAGTGTACTGTCTGAAAGGTAGTCCCGAATGCCATCCATCCAGGTAGAGCTTCGGCCAAGAATTCCAATGGGCTCTTCAGAGATGCTTCTTTTTTCAAGTACTTCCCAGAAGACTGACCGAGGCGTATCATGGCAGGCGGAAGATTCCAGTTTTGACAATGCATCCGCCTGGTTGTTGTCCGACCTAGGCACTTGATTCAGACGGAATCCATCAAGTGCCTCAGCCTCTTCTTTGACTACCTGGAGGTATTTGATCATAGCCGGATGAGTTGCCTCATATTTTCCCTCATACTGGCTAACGACCAACTGTGAATCAGAGTAGGCGTCAATTTTCATTCCCCCTACCGCCTTACACATACGGATACCGGCTAGCAGGGCTTCATATTCCACCTCATTGTTAGAGGCCTGAAACTTGAACCGTAGTGCATACTCATACACTTTCCACAGCCGTTCTTTGCGGAGCTTCCGTCTACATACACTTTCCAAACCTGATCAAGATTATCCGGAGCCACCGGACGGGTCATTTCAACAATGAAGTCGGCAAACGCCTGACCTTTCACTGCTTTTCTTGGTTCGTAAGTGATTTCAAGACTTTGCATTTCAATAGCCCATTTCAACATTCTCCTGGATGACACCAAGGTGGACATTGGCCCCTTGAGTGGCTGGTCGGTGTAAATCACCACCGGATGTGCCAGAAGGTAAGGCTTCAGCTTTTTGAATGCCATATACAAAGCAAGGCCAAATTTTTCAACCATGGGGTACCGGAGTTCAACATGTTTGAGAACATGGCTGATGAAGTGAACCGGGAGCTGGACACCGTCTCGCTCAGCAAGGAGAACGGCACTAAGAGCGTGATCTGAGACGGCTAAATACATGTACAACGTCTCCCTAGGCAAGGGACTGGCCAGCCTAGGTAGAGAATGAAAATGTTCTTTTAACTTCTGGAATTTCATCTCAGCATTGTCCCCCCATTCAACCTTGGTCTTCTTCCTGATTGCTTGGAAGAAGTAAAGGCATTTGTCGCCTGACCAGTTGAGGAACCTCCCCAAGGCGGCCAGGCAACCGGTGAGTCTCTAAACTTCCTTGACAGAACGGGGTGACTTCATGTCAATCACCGCCTGTATCTTTTCAGGGTTAGCCTCTATCCCCCTTTGATCAATCAGGAATCCGAGGAACTTCCCAGACTCAAAACCAAAGACACATTTCTTGGGGTTTAACATGACCTTATGCCGCCTGAGGGTGGTGAATGTTTCTCGGAGATCAGCAAAGTGATCCGCCTGTTGCTTGGATTTGGCTATCATGTCATCAGTGTACGCCTCCACATTCCTCCCAATTTGATTAATGAAGACCGTATTAATCATCCGTTGGAAAGTGGGAGGCGTATTTTTCAAGCCAAACGACATCACCGTATAACAGAATAACCCCAAATCAATGACGAAGGCCGTCTTCTCTTGATCTTTCTTCCAGAGGGGTATCAGATAGAAGCCAGAATAGGCATCCATAAAGCTCATCAAGGCGTGACCGGCTGTAGAGTCGACCAGACTGTCGATCTTTGGAAGCGAGTAATTGTCCTTTGGACACGCCTTATTAAGATCTGTGTAATCAACACACATGCGCCAGGTCCCATTCGGTTTTTTAACAAGGACCACATTGGCCACCCAGTCGGGAAAATTACAAGGCCGAATGAACCTGGCGTCTAGCAGCTTCTTTACTTCGGCAGCTGCCGCTTGGCTTCTTTCCTCGCCGTGGTTTCTTTTCTTTTGCCGGATGGGCTTCTTTTTGGAGTCCACGGCGAGTTTGTGGATAGCAAGATCCGGGCTGACGCCTGGCATCTCTTCCACCTCAAAGGCAAAAATGTCTTTGAATTCTTTCAGCAAAAGGTGCAAGCTTGCACCCAGAGAAGCATGAGCAACCGTCCCAACCTTTACATTACGCTCTGGATGGCTGTCATCCAGAGTAAGATCAATGTTTTCACCAGCCGGTTGGGGACGGAGCTCGTTTGACCGTTCACCGGTCAGTGATTGTTATTTTTCTCTTTCTTCACCTCCACCAGCAGAGGTGCCTTTCTTTTCTTCCCGTCTGCTGGTGGGGCAGGTACTGGCTCGGCATCCTTGACATTGTCAAGGTCTATTGGTTCCTGGCCGCCTGGGGCCACAGTATCCTTGACGGCTGAAAGGTAAAACTCCCGGGCCATCTTCTGATCCCCATTCAAGGAACCAACAGAGTCGTCATCCCTCTCATACTTGATGAGCATGAGAGACAGATGATTACCGCCTTGGATTCGTTGAGAGTTGGCCGACCAAGGATAATGTTGTAGGCGGTCAACTCCTCAACGACCAAGAATCTGACGACAACATGTCGTCCCTGGCCTTTCTCTCCCAGCCGGACGGGTAAGTCAATTCTTCCGGCTGGGTAGACCATCCCACCCCCAAAATCAACCAAGGGATGGGTGACCGGATGCATGCTGCTGACATTGTATTTCAGCTTTTGTAGGCACCGGAGGCTGATGATGTCTGATGAGCTGCCGGTGTCAATAAGGATCCGTCCAACTAGCTGGTTGGCAACCTTGCATTCAATGACGATCGGGTCATCATGCGGACGGCGGACGCTGCTCCTGTCCTTCTCATTGATCAAGACGTCTGGGAAGGAGGAGCTTGCAGTCGCCTGCTCATCATCATCTTTGTCCATCTTTCAAAGATGGCTCTTGGTGCCCCGGATGGTAGGGCCACCGCATGAGAACCCGCCTGCTATTGTGCATACCGGCTCCTTGTCGGTATCCGAGCTACTAGCAGGCTGGGGGGTAGTCTTGGAGGACTGACCCTTGCTCTTCTTTTTTGCCCCGGCTGGGGACTTAGAAATGTAGGACTTTAACACCCCCTTGTCAGCCAGACGGTCCAACGCCCGTTGAAGGCTGAAGCAGTCGTTGGTGTCATGGCCAACTTCCTCATGGTATTGGCAGAATTTGTTCTTGTTCCTTGATTGAATGGAACTTTTCATTGGATTCGGCTTCTCTACGGACAGCCGGTCCTTAATTTCCATGAGGATGGAGTTGCAGTCCTTGTTAAACTCGTACTTATGGACGTACAGTTTAAATTCTTTCTTTTTCATCTGGAACGGCTGGTCAGAGTCACTAACCGCCCAGATTTCTTTTCTTTTCTTGCTCTCTTCTTTATTTTTGGCCGGCTGAGCAGGCCGGCTATCTTTTTGTTTGTCCGACTGATTAGCAGGCGAGCAGAGGTCAGTTGCTTGAATATAGCTTTCCGCCTCCCTCAAGGCCGCCTGTAAAGTGAAATCCCCTTTTCTGACTAGGTCGAACTTAAAAGTCGACCCGTCTCTAAGACCCTTGAAAAAGTCTGTAAAAGCTACCTCATCAGACAGTCCTTGAATCTGAATTCTAATCAGATTGAACTGCCAGACATAGGAGCGCAACCCTTCTCTCTCCCCCTGCTTAATGGTACTCAAGTCTAGGCTTGTTTTCTTAGCCGGGATGTTCATTGAGAAGTTGGAAGCAAACAGGAAGGCAAGCTTCCTGAAACTATCAATGGACCCTTTTGGCAAGTTGCCAAACCATTGTTGGGCAATGCCCTTCAATGTAGTCGGGAAGCATCGACACCAAGCGGCATCATCCAACCCCTGTAAGTACATGAGGTTGGTGTAAGCCATAAGGTGATCTTCCGGGTTGGTGGTACCATCATAGGTACCTACCAATACATTCTTAACCTTGGCCGGCTGTGCCGCCTCGGTTATCTCCCAGGTGAACGCAGAAGGTTGTTCACCCAAGCGAAGCAGACGGAGCTGCCAGCCCAGTGGCTGGACATTGTGTTATGCGGCCTGACCTCCGAAGAGGGCCGGCTGCATGAAGTGAGGGGGATTCTGACCGTAGACCTGAGATGGTACATACGGTACAAGTCCTATCATCTGAGGGCCAAAATGGACGGTATTACCGCCTGTCAAGCTCTCATGCAGGGAAACTGCATTCCCTGTAGAGGTGTTGTTGAAGCTTTCAGGAAAGTTCGACGTGGAAGCCGATTCAGACAACTGTTGATTCCTCTTCCGGTTGATGATTTCCCGGGCATCAAGAGTTGATTTTTTACTTCCCATCGGCTGTTGAGTGCGGCGGGTATTGTTGGTATTCCTCTAGGAAGAAGAATTTTGGACCAATCAATGGTCCCGGCTGCCTTCTCCTTTGGATGAGGAGTGGGCTGCCGATTTCTGACTGACTTTAATAAGAATATTCTCATAGTTGAAAGATGACATGGCGAGGGTGCCACGTGGCACATAAACGTTTTTAGGAATGCTTTTTAATAGATAAGTATAGATATAGATGTTAAGAGGGTACGTAGGATACACAGTTCTTTTTTTTTTATATTAGTTGTTTTGGGTGTTTTTGTCCCTCGGGAGAGTTACGACACGAAGACTGACCCGGTGCGGCCTGTACCTGCAAAACAAACGGAGACACCGGTTGGGTGGTGCTCCGCCTCCGACGAACAAGTTAGTAACTTGAAGGGAGAGAAAAAGGTACGGAAATTTAGGTGGGTATCTGCTCGGATTCCAAGCTCAGATGTCTCTATCACAGGACAGTTTGTAATAAAATGGTAAAACGTGCCCTTCAAAAGAGGAGAATCTCCCTATTTATAGGGTCCTCGGGATTTGTGCCCCTGATTAGGTCACTGAACCCTAATCATTGGTGGGCTGCGCCGCATTGCGGCTTTCTCGGGATTTGGGTTTGAAGGCCGCCATTCCTCCCAGGTTTCTGGAGTGACACGTGTCAAGCAGGGATAGGTCCACCTTGAGCCATCCTGGGGCTGACACGCGTCATCCTCTGATTGGACCACGTGGCGGGGTAAAATTACCCTAAACATTAGTGATTATAAATATGATTATTTCCTTTTGACATAAGCTCAATTGCTAGGGCCACACACTAGGTATTATATTAAATCATACTTAAACATGGAAAAATGGGTAATATAAAGGAGAATAGTAAAGAATGTTGCACTTATGTAATTTATAGCTAACCAATTGAAATATGAGTACTCCATATAATTTTTGTATACAAAAGTATATTGATTTTAATTATAATATAGATTATATGTGCAGTGGTGATGAAGTTCAAGCAGCCAAGCTCAATCGAAGAAGCTAGAAAGAAGCTGATTGTTTGGTGGGAATTGTGGGTTTATTTTATTTTATTTTTCTTTTTCTTTTATTTTTATTTTTATTTCTTTTCTTTTCTTTTCCCTTTTTCTTATTTCTTTCTTTTATTTTTATGTCTAGCTTTCTTATTTTATTTTGGAGCATGTACTAATAAATAGATGTTAAGTGCCACATAAGCTACGTAGGAAAATAAAATAGCTTGTAATGTTTGAAACCGTGTTGCAAAGTTTCATCACTTTAGGGGAGACAAATCTAATATATCATATAACTAATATATAAAGCTAAACTTTTAGCCAGGTGACGAGACAGCGACACTTGGCGTTCCAACTTTTTGCCAAGTGTCGTGCCACGTAGGATAGAGTTATATAAAATTCAATTTGTAGGATAAAAAAGTTAGTTTAGAATTTTATTTTCAATCAACTTTGGATATAATTTTAGGATAAAATTGTTAATTTAGAGTTTTATTTTTGATAAAGTACCAATATTTCATATGTACAAATTGAATTATAATTTTATTCAAAAAATAATTAGATTATAACTCTCATAAATTATCATGTAAATTTATTTTTTGTATCATTATATTTTTTAGAGCGAAGGAATTAGTTCAAAATGTACCACATCAATGGGTTATAATATATTCTAATCAATTAAAATAATATACTTCACAATCTAATATAATTTTATTATTGTGTGTAGACCTGTTAATCAGGTCAGGTTACGAGTCATTTCAGACAGGGTCAAGAAATGTTTTTCACCAATATTATTATTATTAGTCATTACATGTCTACAAGTTTAAATCGTTACAAAAATACGTCAATTGCTAACTAATTTTGTATCAATGATATATTTTAAAATTTGACATATAGATTAAAATATATCTTAAAATTTAATAACAACCCGAGCATCACACGGGCACAAAACTAGTATATATATAAAGGGGAGTTTTTTCCCGAGTTTTTAGAGAGCCACGTAGGATCTAATTTTCTCAGCGCGCCATGTAAAATTATAAATCTTAGTAGTAGCCAATTAAATAAGAGATTATTAATTTCTTTTAGAATTAAATAATTTAAATGCCATGTAAGCAAAATTGGCGAATGAGATTTTTAAGTTTAAATAAATTAAATATTATATATTATCTTTTAATATTAGGAATTTTATCTAAATATATAACAAATTTTAGGCTCATAAATACAAAAAAAAAACATTATTTAAAAAAAAAATCAAACAAACCGTGCATCGCACGGGCTTCATCTAGTATAATAATAAAGTGTTCCTCTAGCGCGCCCTTCCTCACTTTCTCTTATAAAAATAAATACATTGGAAAGTTCTCTTTGGTAACACGTACTACACTTTTAAATTTTCTCAACGGTGAATTGCGAAAAATCTTATTATCCTTGGTAAGCTTGAATTATTAGCTATTTTAATATAAACTCACTAACCATGGTTCATGGTAATAAATTTATTTTATTTTTTAATAATTAAATTATTTTTCAAAAAAAAAAAACAAACAAAACCAACCTCTTTCTGCCAAACCACTGCCTAGACCACCACTGCAACCTAGAACCCCAAACACCAGTCCACCATCGCAACCCAAAAATCCCAAACACTCAAATTAATCCACCTCCCACGACCTTTCCTCTCTCTCCTCTGACTGCACACTCTCCTCCACCGCCGGTGATCCTCTCCTCTCTTTCACCCCTCTCACGAGCACTCTCCTCTCGCTGCCGGCGACCCCCTCTTTATCGGCAAAAAAGCCTCTTTCAAACCCTAAACCGAGCAAAATCAACCCTAAAACCGAGCGAAATCAAACCCAGCAAAATCAAACCCTAAAATCGAGTGAAATAAAACCCCTAAGCTTCAAAAATTGAAGAGGACCCATGGTTTTTTACCTTCATCCCTAAACCCTAATAATCTGATTTCGTTTAGGTAGGACAAATTGAGAATTTGAGATTTTGAGGAGGGGGGTTTCGGGCTGAAGGTGTTGATTTCGGGGAACGGGATGGTGCGTGGTTAGAGGGAAGGAGAGGCACGCAAAGGGAGGCCGGCACACCGACGAAGGAGGGCTGGTAGGTCGGTACGCCGGCATGGGTGGGGGCAGGGGAGAAGTGGCTGACTGTTAGGGGAATAGGTGATTTCTTTTTTAAAAAATATTTCTAAAATAAATAAAAGAAAAAAAAAACAAATAAAAACAAACTATAAACTAGCTATAGTTAAATATATACTTAAAATTTATCATTAATGTTATACTTGATTTAATTTAAAAAAATCAAGTTTACCCAATAATAATAAAATTATTTTCGTTAAAAAAAATAATAATAAGATTATTATTCGAAATTCACCATTGAGAAAATTGGAAAATATATTGTTACCAAAGAGAATTTCCCTAATATATATATATATATATATATATATATATATATATATATATATATATATATATATATATATATAAACCAGTTTTCTTTTATGTAAAACACTCTTAAAGTAGAATATCACAAAGTTATTTTTTTTTTAGTTATAACCCAACTTAAAATGAAAACTTTTACTTACCATACTACCCTTAATTAAACCAACTATGACCCCATTCCATAATCATAACTTCAACCACACTCCTCCTAAACCCCTAATGCATCAAAATCCGAAAAAATACATGCTAATTAACCTGATATGTGTGTGTGACGAGGAATATATAAGCCACTAGGTTAACACCCGAGGCACGAATTTAAACAAATACATTTGTAAATAAATTTAACCCATAAATTAATGCATAAGGTAAGTAATTTCTAAAATATTTCTCAAACATATATTTCCTTTTTTAGTTTTTTATATATATAGTTATAGCATACAATTTATTTTTATATATAAGAGAAGTTGACCTCATATGATATGATACACTTATAATGGGGTTAAGAGGTTATTAGAAGTATAATCAAGTGGTTCATGAGTTTTAAATAAAAATAGTAGTGCAATTTACATCATTAAAACCTTCCTTCTATAGTGTGTTGCAAGTATTGTGACATTTCCACTTTAGAGAAAAGTTGAAACTATTAACAAATGGTTGGGTATCATATTAAGAATACCTTTGAACAAAAAAATGTTAAACGTAATAATATAGGGTTAAATATATATAGAATTTTTTATATAGACTTGGGAGTCATTTACTTATTTAATTAATAAATGAGAAAATAAGTATTTGTTTATTTTGTTGAAATGAGCAAATGATCTCGGGTGTATGGTACATCAGGGTGTAAATAACAGGCTCTCGGTTAAATATACTACATCGTAAATTTTAGTCTTTTAGATTGATATAAATTGGTCATCCATGACTATTTTTTTTTAAAAAAAAAAACATATTAAGGAATTATTTTTTTTTCCTCAAAAGGAAAAGAAGTATTATAAGGAATCTTACAATTATAAAAGATGAGTGTGAGGGACAGCTCTAGACCTCTAGTGGAACGAACATACTATACAAGTGTACATGTAAAGAACATACAGATGTAGTGAAAAGAACATACCATTAAAATGTAATTAACATATATCTAAACTAAAAGGAACATATTTGCACTCAAAAAGAGTGAAAATAACATATTGCTTATTTGTGTAATGTTCTTTGAATTTTGTCTTTTAATTATCGTCGATATATATAAATAATATGCATTACATAATATTATCATTTTTTATAAGGAAATTATCTTTTTTTTGGTAAAAATAGGGAAATTATCTAGTAGCATTATATTTTTTAATTTTCTCAGTGCTGAATCGCAAAAAAAAAAAAAAAAAATAAATAAATAAAAAAATAATTATTATCTCAGGTAAACTTGAATTTTTTTTGTATTAAGTTAATTTTAACATTAATTACAAATTTAAACTAAATATTTAACTACAGTAAGATTTTTATTTTATTTTACATTTAATTAATTTTAAAATATTTTTTTTATAAAAAAAAGACAAAAACTCAGCCCTTTCCCTACTAGCATCCGACCACCGCCGAACCCCTGCCCCAACCCACACCGGCGTCGACCCCTCACTACCCTGTCCCAACCTAAGCCGACGGCCAACCCTCTCTCCTTGCCAACTTCCATCCCACGCCTCTACTGCGTCGCACCCCCATCCCTTAAACCACCACCTCCCTTAGTCCCTTCCCCAAAACCCATCTCCCTTCTCCCTGAAAATCCTCGAAACCCCTTTCCCACCCCCAAAATCCCCCAGCCGTCGAATACCCCACTGTTAAAAACCCTATCCGACCCTTATCCCACCTTCAAAACCCTCGTCACTAATTTTTACAATCATGGCCAATCCCAATGCCCCGCCATTCTGAAACCCTAACTCTAGTCGCCTCAGTCAAAAGTCTAAAGTATGTGGATTGGGTCGTGGGTTTGGGTTCAATTTAGGCGGAGGAGGGGAAGGTTACGGTGGAAGGAGGAGAAAGAGAGGAGGGTTTGGATTGCGGTGGTCGGTGGGAGTAGAGTGCTTGGTCAGAGGGGAGAGATTTGGTCATGGTCGGTGATGATGTTTTTTTTAATTAAAAACAAATTAAATTAACCATGGTTAGTGAATTTATATTAAAATAACTATTATCTTTGGTAATAAAAAATTCAAGTTTACCGGTGATAATAAGATTTTTTTAAATTCGCCACTAAGAAAATTAAAAAGTGTAGTGTTACCAAAGATAATTTATTACAAATGTTCTTTAGATATTAAAAAAAAAATCATAAAATTGAATGTTATTTAAAAAAAAAAAAAAAAAAAAAATCGGATGTCATTTACAAAATAGATTGTAGCCACGTGGCAGCTTAGCATTTTTCTTAACACTTGATGAGAAAAACTTTTTTGCAGTTATAATCTATCCTATTAACTACTAGTCTATTACTAAAACAAAACTTTACTGACATCATCACTATTCACATGTCACACTCATAATAAAAAAATTCCGCCTAAATCCAAGGATGATATCATCTTTATTATTTCATTTGTTTATTTATTTATTTATTTTATGTAGAGCTATCATATTTAACAATTTTGAAATTTGAAACATAAAAGCTTTTACATTACAAGATTTACAACTACAACCTATTAATTCATCAGGCTCCAATATTAAAATATGTATTAGACCATGTTGAACAGCTATTATATCATGATTTTGATGAAAATTTAAAATTTTAAAATTACAAATATTTTTGTACAAGATAATTCATATTAATATTTCTAACCTAGGTATCAAAAACAGTAGGTATAGCAACAACGCTTGTGGTTGTGGGGCAATAGCAATGACGTTAAATGGTGAGGCAAGTAATTAGAGTGATTAAGTGTTGTCGATATGTTTCACACTACATTTA
Source organism: Chenopodium quinoa (assembly GCF_001683475.1). Taxonomy (NCBI): domain Eukaryota; kingdom Viridiplantae; phylum Streptophyta; class Magnoliopsida; order Caryophyllales; family Amaranthaceae; genus Chenopodium; species Chenopodium quinoa. The sequence goes on along the minus strand of NW_018744821.1, from coordinate 1,331,899 downwards.
CAAAAGCAACTACAAGTGAAAAAAAATAAAATAAAATTATTACTCTGTAGCATACATTGCGACTTAATTTCTATTTTAGAAGTCCTAAGTTTCATAATTGGAGAGATAATTATGTACTTGTGTAGTAAATTTTTAAATCGGGATGAGTCGGTCATGGGACACATAGCGAGAGATCATGCATGGCCTCGGAGCTTTAGTAATACATACACTTGAACCTAGAAGTAAACTCTAAACTCTAGCAGAAGTAAATCACAAGCAAATCCCTCCTTGCTACATTAAATTAGTTCAATGTGGTGATAACGTAGCAGACTCGAAATAATCCTAATTGCCAGATTCCTATGGTTCTCAAATCTAGATCCTGGAATCAATCATCGTCTTTCCCGACAAGGTTAGAACAAAAAATTAATTCTGAAACACGACTTGGTTACTAAGTAGAAGTACTACGGCAAGGTCAAAGATATAAATATTGCATATTATCATCAAAAGAATTAGACAATAAAATTGAAAGACATGGCAAGAACTGCAAAACCAGTTCCAAACAAAACTCTCAGCAAATGGGTTCATCTGGTATACTGATAACTGAACATCTAAACAAAATTCTAGCACTTAGGAACACCTCATAACATACTGACATGCCGAAAAGAGATGTTACATGCAATTAACACTCTAGTCAAAGAGTGAGAAACCCATATCCTCATCCTCACTTTCCTCCTTCTCTGGCTTCTTCTCTTCCTTAGGTGCCTCTGCGGCAGCTGCTCCACCTGAGGGAGCTGCTGCAGCTGCTCCTCCACCGACAACTGCAGCAGCAACAGCTCCACCAATGATCACCTGGACCAAATCAAAAAAAAGAATCGAGCTATGTCAGACAACAGCCAGAGCTGAATCACAACTCTAAACAAGGGAAACACAAACACAAGATACATTAGGGGTCACATCATGTTGTTCAGTTATCCTATGTAATCTCATTTACTAACCTTGTTTAAAATCTCAAAATTACATTACATTAGTTAGCTATGATACTAAGACTTCAATCATCCATGTTCGACACCAAACTATGGAACGATTAATTTCAATATGGACCAAAAACAAGTAATAATTTTCATAATTGGACAAGCAAAACACCTCTCACTATAAACACATTCATATACCAATGCATATGCCGATATGCGTACAACTTCAATTACGATACACAGAGCAACTCCTATAAACTTATCACAATGAATGATCAGGTTGATCATTAGACTAGCTAGCGATCAACAAGACACTCCTTGACTAATCATGTTCTTTCGGATCGAACTGTACAGGGTCTTCAGGACAATTAAATTCGAGTCATATAGCATCTCCATCGATTAAGACATGATCAAGTTATTATCAGATTAATATATGATTATTAGACTAGCTAGCGATCAAACAAGACAGTCTTGGACTAATCATGTTCATTCAGATCGAACCTTACAGGGTCTTTAGGAATTAAACTCGGGTCATATAGCATCTCCGTCGATTAAGACATGATCAAATAATTATCAGTTCAATTTATGATCGTTTAAATTTATACTTCAAATTTTATGTTCCCTAAATTGTACTCCGTATTTCAGATTAGTTTTCGTTAACTGATGGTTCAAATTCAGATCAGATTCATTCATACCAAAGCCAATTCAAGTCACTACAAGTTCACATCATAATCAAACTTCGGATCAGATTCTAATCAGGTTCGAATCAATCCAATTACCAAAATTCAAATTCAAATCCAATTCAATTTCACAAATCAAACAAAAAAAAAACTACGAATTTATATAAATTCAGACTCCAATTCTCCAACCAACAACAAAAGAAAAAATCCAATCATAAACAATCAACTCATAAACAATTATTCAAAACCCTAAATTAAATCACAAAATCTAAGAAATCATGAGAATCCGACAAACCTGAGCAACAGCAGAGGAAGGGGTGATGTAATTGAAAGAGGATTGAACAGCGCCGGAATCACCGGAACTAAGGGCGGTTTGAACGAGCTTCCTTTGAAGATCGAAGGTGGAATCGGCGGCGGCTTCAAGGTCGCCGGAGTGTTGCTTGGCGGACCAACTGTCGCCTGATTTCTTGCAAACGAAGGTGTATACTCCCATTGTCGATTGATTTGCGAAGATAATTTAGGAGAGAGAAAAGTGAGATGGAAGTAAGATTAGATTTTGAATTACGGCTTTCGAGGAAGGAGGAAAGAGATTCTATGAGCAGAGTTTTATATGTAGTGGAACAAAACCCTAGATTGGTTGATTTTTACTGAGTAATTAATTGACTTTTAACTTTTTTTACGGAGTAGTTTTTTTTTTTTTTTTTTTTCCTTTCTTTTTGGGTGTGTGTTTGTAAGATGTTGGGGCTTTGAAGTTTAGCCCAATTTAGTTTTATGTTTCATTGACTATGTATACATCACGATTAGCCCAATTTAGTTTAGCCCAATTAGGAAAAAGAGGTCGATGGATATAAACAAGATTTCAAGGTACAATTTTGCACCCTTTAGTGGTTGTAGCCATGAACCCATATGAGGTGGGCTTGCTTGATTCATCGAACTTTAAAGCATGTGGTGTAGTGCAGATTAAATTGTCCCTCACAGTCCGTTTGGTAGCCGATAATTAATTGTTGTAGCGAAAATGAGTTTCAAGTGTAATGTAGTTCGGAAACATATAATTTCCGTAAAATGTCATCTCATCCCAAAAATGTGTTTCCTTGGCATTAGGTGGAAATGATAAGTATTAAGATAATTACACAATTTAAAGGTCGTCTTGAGTGATCATGGGAATAAACATAAATTTACTTGTGAAATTTACATACAAATTCATTTTTATTACAGTGTTTATAATTTGGTTACTAAACAAGTTGTGACTTAATTAGCTCTATGACCTTTGTTATATGTTAGAGGAGGGATTTTGTGGGTTCACAATGGCTTCGATCGCTTCTGAGCAATTTAATCTGAACATTGCTTTTCTTTTTTTTTTTTTGACAAAAGAACATAAAAACAAACAAATAACAAACAAACTAAAAACGGAAACAAAGCAAATCAAGCCGACGCGCCATCCCTACTAAACAGTGAGCTTGAGCAACTGTAGACCTTGGAACCTTCTGAACATGACACACAACCAAAGCCTCAATAACTTCCAGAAGCTCCTGTTGAATCCAACGCACAGAAATATCCTTGGGAAGCTGAGAACGAAGCAAATCCACCACAAAAGAACAGTTAGTAAGAATCTGTAAAGAATAGTTAGAACTACAAGCCTGTGCCCCACCCCCAAGATGACCATCAGAAGCCATATCTAAGAATACCCATCCAGTACCCGCATTATGACTATCAGAACTCCAGGCCCCATCAAACTTAAGACTGACAGTACAAGCATCCGAAGCATTCTCTCGAAGAACTGCAAAAGACATAGTATAAGATAATCCAGGAGGAAACTCAAGAGTAATATCATATCTGAACAACCTAGCCTCGGAACACCTATCCACCCAACTAGAAGCTAGCTCTAAAATCGATTTAGGAGAATAAACCGCAGATCGAAACCTCAAGGAGTTTCGAGTAAGTCAGAGGGCCCATAACAAACTAAAAAAAAGGACCTAGCATCAACCAGTCCTTATCATGAATAAACCTAAAAAGAACCTCGGGAAGCCACTCTTCAAAGGACTGATCTTGGGATATATTCAAGGCCAAACCACAAGGTTGGTCCTCCCATAAACTCCAAGTAAAAGGACAGTCTCGGAAAAGATGAGAAAGAGTCTCCACCTCCTGATGACAAACCCCACATTTGGATTCCACGGGCAAACCCTTCTGAGCAAGTAACAAAGCAGAAGGCAACACATTATGGATAATCTTCCAAGCAAACATTTTCCACTTCGGAAGTAAAGGCGAAGCCCAGAAATGTCTCCACCAACTTGAGTCAAGAACCAAAGGTGACCGCTGATCACCATTCTCATAACACAAGGAGCACACATACGCAGTCTTCGTGGAGAACATCCCATCCCTGGTAAATTTCCAATAAACAAAATCATCGATTCTTTCCTTTGGCCGTTCAAGGCCCAAAATTAAGCCAGCCGTACGAGGAGGAAACAACCGATGAATCATACCCGTATTCCATGCGTTCGAACACACATTAATTAGATCAGAAACAAAGGATGGGGCACCCATCCTGTTCACATAATCCTTAAATTGAACCTGAATCCCAATCTCCCAACTATCATCAAGAATACTAATGTTGGTACCAAATCCCACCTTCCACATCAAACCATGTCAAAGGGTCTGAAAACCCTGTAATACACTACGACAACCCCAAGACGGCCTGACCGTGTTGACCGTACCATGAGAAGCCAACAAAGACGGATACTTTGCTCGATACACTTTAGAAAAAAGAAGATGAGAATTATGCATAAGCCGCCAAGACTACTTATTAGCAAGGAGAGCAGCATTAAAGCAACTAAATTTTCGAATACCCAAACCTCCCAGCCCTCGAGGTAAATAAAGAGCAGATGAAGGAGATAACGCTACTCCTTTAGAGGAAGGAGAAGAACGACACCAAAAACGAGCAAGTAGATTATCAAGCTTATTACACTACAAGAAAAAGGCCCATTTCCGACGGAAAAATTCCGTCGGAACACCCTAAAATCTGTCGGAAATAGGGTTTCGTCGGAAAAGGTTGTCGGAAAAGTAGTTGTAGGAAAAAATGAACTTTTCCGACGAAAATTCCGTCGGAAACACTATTCCGACGGAATTTCCTGTTGAAAAAATATTTTCAGGCACTGCAATAATCCGTTGGAAAATTCCGACAGATTCAATTCGGTCGAAAATTTCCGACGAAAATTCCGTCGAAAAAGCTTTTCTGAAATTTAAAACAATACGTCGCGCCACCACCGGCACGACGTATCACCACCTCCAACCACCAAAAAACCCAACATCAGCCCCCTAACTCGTATCAACAATCCCGAACCACCCCACCACCCACAACCACCAGATCTACCACCCCACCCACAACCACCAGATCTACCACCAAACCCGAAAAAATTAACAAAAAAACAAAGAAAAAAATTAAAATGAAAACTTGAAACCCGAAAATAAATGAAAACACAACGAAAAAAAATTAACAAAAAAAAAAGAAAAAAAAATTAACAAAAAATGAAAACAGACCACCGCCACCACCCACCTAAAACCACCGCCGAAACCCAACATCAGACAACCGCCAAAACTTGAAAAAATTAACAAAAAAAAAAACAGCCACCATAACCACATATATTCGATCTAGTAAACTTGAAACCCGAAAAAAATGAAAACATAACAATAAAAGTTGAAATTCATACCAAAAAACTTACCACAACGATTCAAAGTCTTGAAATTGGTCTTAAAATTGGTTATATAAGGCCAAATTTGACCATGAAAACTCTAGATATAGCATTTCCATGGTCGAACTTGACCTTAAAACCACAACATGCCCGGAACTTGGTCGGGAAATACATCGGGGTGCTTCACTGCTTCGTGGGCTAGCTTCGAAAATCAACAATTGAGAAGAGATAAAGAGAAGAGAGGGAGTAGCGAAGGAGATCGAGAAGAGAGGGAGTAGCAAGAGAGGAGAGATACATAAAGAAGGTAGATGAAGAAAGAAGAGAGAGAGGGTGTGCGGCTAGAGAGAGGAGAGAGCAAAAGAAAACTGAAATGAGGCCATGAGGGGAGTGTTTTTAGGATTTTAGCTATTTATATGATTTTTTAGAAATATTATCAGATGCCTTTTCGACGGAAATTTCCCACAGGTTTAAATCCATTGGAAATTATTTTATTTCTGACGGATTTTTCCGTCGGAATATACTTTCCTACGAAATTTCCGCCGGAATTGTTTAAAATCCGTCGGAATTTTCTGACGGAATTATCCGTCGGAAATTTTGCGATTTACGACGGATTTTCGTGTCCGTCGGAACACTTCCGTTGAAATTCGGCTTATTTCTAGTAGTGTTACAAACCGTAGAAGACACTTTGAACACCGAGAGAAATTGTTCAAATTTCATTCAGGATTGCATAACACTACTTGTTGGGGATTTAAGTGATTTTCTTGTGGTTCCCTTTACTTCCAACGATTCTTAATTTTTCAATTTTTCAAGCTATTGCAACTCTTCATTAACCTTTTTTATTTATTTTGTTTTTCCACGTTGCATCCTATTACATACGAAGTAGCACAAAAGCGATAATCAATGTACAGCTTGTGAACAATGTGGAAAACAAAGTGTTTAAACAATAAAAAATAGATACATTGATTAGTAACATAAATATTTACTCTAAATAAGCGAAATAATTTACGATCTTGAAATATAATTGTTGATACCAAACTTTTGTTTGATTTTAGGTATTAAATACATGGAAATAACACCATGCAAAATTACTAATAAAGTAAAACCACATATAAGATTCAGTTATTTGGAGTTACTCAACCCCTACACGGTATCCATGTAACAAAATATAAGTAACCCTTATGAAATAAAAATAGCGGAAGGTAAACGACATTAGCATTGCATTCATCTGTACTGGTATACACCTAGTCTCCCCAATTCCAAATTTGTTGTTGAATAACCTTTTACCGCCAATTGGTCAGGTTGCGCATCAAAATTAAAATTGTTTAAACTCCTAGCGCATTTTTATAATAATCCACCTACTCCAATCCATTCCGAGCCCAACACATTCATTCAAACCCTTGTCCTAGTCCAAAAACCACAAACTATAGCACAATTTTCTCTTTTGGTTACCACAGTTCAAAATCAAGCAAAAATGAATTTTGCATATTATTGATAAATCATATATTTATATAGTTTTGTTTAGGCACGTTTATGCTAATTTTAGAGCTTTTTCATAGTCTTCTTAGTCGTTTTTAGAGTCATGTCTGCATAAGTTATCATATGTCTCTCTATAACGCTCTGTTTTTGTTTTTCTTAATGTTTCAGGTGATTTCATAGTCATTTGGAAGCTTTCGAAGTGTTTAGAGATGATTCAGATAATATTTGAATGGAAATCGATGGATCGAGTTCATTGATCAAGGGATTTATGCTCGTGGATGTTGGCTCTAAGGATTTTATGCATGGAAAATGAAAATAGCATCCGCGAGAGTCGCTATGGACCTTACGGAAGCGAATTTGAGTTAGAAACGGAGAAAAACGAAGGCTTGCAGGGTATCAAAAATGACATTTGCTCACTGTTTTGACCATAACTCGAGTTCTATAGAACGGATTGAAGTGATTCAAGTTGCGTAGGAAACTAGACTTGAAGAACTTTTCAATGATATGTTACACGCTCTGAGAAGATTCGTAGAACAGAAGCTATTAGCGTTTGAATCTAAGAAATGCAATCAGCCAACCACAGGGTTGGATGCGCCTCTGTCCCGCGCCCACTCGAAGGTTGCTGCCGCCACTGCCAGGGCGCGGGAACCACCTTGCGACCGCGAGTTTGGTCGAGTGTGGGTGAACCACGGTAGCCTTGTTTCTCTCGTTCCACATCATCAATTATCGTCCAATAATATTTTAGCTTATGCATTCATTTATTTATTTTTATTTTAATTAGCTTAGAATTAGGCTTTAGTATAAATAATTGAAAGGATTTTATTTTCTTCTATTATGCTTTATTTTCTAGAAAGAATGTTCGTTTGAGTTTTTCTTCCTCCATTGTTAAACCCTAGATATTGCTTTTGATTCATTCAATTATTGAGGTATTTCATTCAATCTTTCTTTATTTATTTTATTAATTATGAATTCAAGTCTATTTATCTCTTTTGTGTTGTTTATTTTAATTGTGAGTGAGTAGTCGTTTTCTAGGGTTAAGTAAGGGAAGCCATGTTTATACCATGATTATTTGGGCTTAATTATTTATAAATTTATGAATTATGGTTTGAATAATTCCAATTGATTTGTGCTTTATTGTTTGATTCGTGTAATTGGCTAATATCATGAGTTGATTATTTAGCTAATAAAAATTAGAATTTAAAGATCATATTTTTAGAGTCTTAATTACAATTGGCGATTTTGATTATGTTAGCGACCAAACTACATATGTTAATTCGTAAGTGTTAATTCCCGACCGTAGGATTAGCAAGTGATTTATTATTTAACCTAGTTTGTTTATTAATGGATTGTTTGCATTTCTTGGATTGGTATAAGCATGGTGGCTTGGACCGAACATATGCCATAGACCTTTATTTATTTGAGAACAACCTTATTTTAATTTTCATTCTAGTTTAGTTAATTGATCATTAAATCACTCTTCGTTTGTTGAAATAGTTTGTAATAATTGGGCAAAAACTAATAGAACATGTTTCCCTATAAGATTTTACTCGTATTTGCTAAGTCTCTGCTAACAACAGACACCGTGCACTTGCGGTATTACTTTTTATTCATCAAGTTTTTGGCACCGTTGCCGGGGAGACGGCTAGATTTCATTAGTTTTAGTTTGATTGTTTGAATTGTTTCCATTATCCCATTGGAACTTTCAGCTCCAATTGGGGCATTCTCATTTTTTTCTTTTGTTTTTGTTTTGTGCCCAGGTCAAAACGAACAGGTGACTTGATCCCTACAGATCCGGACTTGGACAAGACCCATAGGAAAATCAAGAAATAAGGGAAAGGAAAGCAGAAAAAGACCCACTCACAGAAGAGCTCTACAACACAGTTTGACATATAAAAAGAGATGACTGATAATAGGTCTCTTAATTCTTTCGGGGTACCATCCCAAGATGGCATTCTAATAGGTCTTAAAATGCCAGCAATTACTGCAAAGAACTTTGAAATTAAACCTGCATTGCTCAGTATGGTCCAACAAAATCAGTTTAGTGGTCATCCTACTAATGAGCCAATTAATCACTTGCAGCGATTTCAGCAATTATGCTCTACTGTTCATCATAAAGGATCCACTCAAGATCAAATTGAGAGTGATGTTGTTCGGATTTTCCCTTCGCAATAGAGCTCAAAATAAAGTGGTTGAACACTGTCTAGGAGACGGAGTGGAGCAAGATTTCTCAAGCACTCCTCAAAGAGTATTTCCCTCCTGAAAAACTGAAAGGATTCGACATCAAATATCAACATTTTCTCAAGAGTCAGGAGAATCTCTTAGGGAAGCATGGGATAGATTCTTAGATCTTCAATGATCATGCCCGCATCACAATTTTGAGAAGTGGAATCTTGTTTGTATTTTCTATAACGGACTAGAACCCGAGACTACATGTATTGTTGACTCTGTCGTAGGTGGTGTCTTCCTTGACAAGGCGATCGAGGAGGGGTATGATTTTCTTGCAAATCTTGCAGCCAACCATTTCTCTTCTCCAAGAGTGCGAGCAAAGAAAGGGAAGATGGAAGTTGAAGCCTATTCATTCTTGACTTCTCAGATGACTCAATTAACTGCAAAGATTAATGCATTACATGCCACTAAGGACTCCTTTCTTGTATCTGTTAATGCTATGTCTTCTCAACCTCTGCAAACTAACTTTTTTTGTGAATTGTGTGGTATACAGGGTCACTTTGGATATCAATGTGCTTAGAATTCTCAAGATACCAATCAAATGGAGCAGGTGAATGCCTTTCAACAAAGGCAACCAAATGACCCATATTCTAACACATTTAATCTAGGTTGGAGGAATCATCCCTACTTTTCATATAAAAGCAACAATGTTCAAAATCCTCAACCTCAGCAATAGTGGTCACAGCCTCAGAACCCTCAACCTCAGCAATATGTTACAAGGCCTCCACTCAATCAACAAGCACTACTAGAAAACAGGCAAATAGCGACGAAATCGTTCCGACGAACACTAAATTCCGTCGAAAAAATGAATTTTCCGACGGATTTTTCCGTCGTAATTTTTCTGTCGTAATTTTCCGACGGATTTTTCCGTCGTAATTTTCCATTTCCGACGGATTTAAATCCGTCAGAATATATTTAAAAAAAACTATTTTTTTAAAACCCTAAAACGCCCCCTTTTTCTTCACTCTCCCTTCTCTCTCCTATATATTCTCCTTCTCTCAGCTGCTCTTCTCCTTCTCTCTCTTTATTTCTGATCCTTCTCTTCTTCTTGCTCCGTCTATTCTCTTTCTTCATCTCTCTCTTTTCTCTTCTTTCCCCCTTTTCGACAATCACCAACAACACCACCGCAATCACCGACATCAATAACACCAAAATCGGCCAAGGGTTTCGCCCTTTCTCTCTCTCTTCTCATGATGAAAGCAAATTAAAGGTTTTTAGGCCAAATTCGTCCATTAAAAGCCTAGATCTAGACTTTAAAAGGGCCAAATTTGGCCTTGTTAAACCGTTTCCATGGTGAAATTCGAAGCATATTTCAATTTAAGGTATATTATATATTTTAAATTTTCGATTTTGTTTCTGTTATTTTTTTTTAAAAAAAATTTGGATTTCGATGGTGGTGGTGGGTGTGGCTTATGTGCATGTGTGTGGTGGCTGGCGATGGTTATGGTGGCTGTGGGTTTGGGTTTGGGGTGTGGGAGGGGATAGTTTTTAGATCTAGGCTTATCTTAGTTTGGGGAGAGTGGCGGCCTCAGTGGTGGTGTGGTTCGGGTTACGGTGATTGATGGTGGCCGGGTTTAGGGTTAGGGTGAATGGTGGTGTGGTTCTGGTTGCGGTGATTGGTGGTGTGGTTTGGCTGGGATAGTTTAGATCTGGGCTTAGGGTTAGTTTGGGGGTCAGTGGTGGACTGGTGGTGTTAGTGGCGGTGATGGTGTGGTTAGGGTTAGGGAGCCAGAGCTGGATGTGGCTGATGTAGGGGGTAGTGGTGCCGTGGCGGTGGTGGTCTCCTAGGGCTAGGGTGGTGACACGCTGCGCCAGGGGTGGTGGGCTTTTTTTTTTTATTTTGGCTGGACCATTTTTTGACGGAAGACTGTTCCGCCGGAGATTTACGACGGATTTTTCCAGACTGGAAACTTTTTTCCGACGAATGAATTCCGTTCGAAAAGGTCAATTTTCCTACAAGTCGCAGGTACCAATATCCAAAGGCAACCTGGCCACTTACCGGGACAACCTGGCCCTAAGGAGACCGCATATGCTATCACTACTCGTAGTGGTGTTAGCTATGAAGGGGTTCATATGCCTATTGATGATGCAAATCTTGAGAAGGAGACTATTGAGGTTGTAGAGAAGGCCTTGGATGATGTTCCCACCTTGAAGGATAGGAAAGCTAAAACAAGTGATGCTGGGAAAGAGAAAAAGAAAGGTTCCGAGCCTCCATCCATCGAGCCAAAGCTGTCATTCCCACATCGGATGCAAAAGACCAAGATAGATCAACAATTTGGTAAGTTCTTGAATTTTATCAAGAACCTTGAGGTAACTGTTCCTTTTACTGATTTAGTATCTCAAGTTCCGATGTATGCGAAGTTTTTAAGGGAAATGGTTACTAAGAAGAAAGACTTTGGTGGTGTAGAAACAATTGCTCTAACCTTAGAGTGTAGTGCTATATTGTAAAATAAATCCCCATCTAAGCTTAAGGACCCTGATAGTTTTTCCATCCCATGTCATGTAGGTGCATTATTCATTGATAAAGCTTTATGTGACTTAGGTGCTAGTGTGTCTGTTATGCCTCTATTTGTTTGTAACAAGTTGAATATGGGAGATTTAAAATGCACACAAATAACCTTGCAAATGGCGAATCGTTTTATAAAATATCCTTTAGGTGTTCTAGAGGATGTCCCCGTTCGAGTTGGAAAATTTTCCATTCCTGTTGACTTTGTAGTTCTGGATATGGAGGAGGATAGGAATATCTCGATCATTTTCGATAGACCTTTCTTGTGTACTGCAGGTGCTGTAATTGATGTCAAGTCTAGGTCTCTTACTTTGTCTGTTGGTGATGATACAATGACTTTTAATTAACCAATGCGATGAAGTCTCCTATGCTTGAGAATACTTGTTGCAGGATTGATGTGCTGGATGAGATTGTGAGAGATGATACGCCTCGTGAGTTAGCTAATGACCCATTAGAAGTTGTTCTCACCCTGGAGGTGTATGAAGGAGAAGAAGATGTAGATATTGACTCCTTGATTCGTGACTTGGATGTCCCTAATATTGAGGGGTTTGAGGTAACGTAAACTATTTGTTCTACTTCTGAGTCACAAGTAAAAAAGGTGGAGATAAAACCTTTGCCTTGTCATCTTAAATATGCATTTCTTGATGATAATGAGGAATGCCTTGTAATTGTTAGTGCTAAACTCGATGACTGGGCTTCGCATGCATAAAAAGGCAATCGGGTATTGCATTGACGATCTTACAGGAATAAGTCCTAATTTTTGTACGCGTAGAATCAGATCAATATGGAAGAGAATCATTGCCCTTGCATCCACTACTAAAAAACCAGTGAATTGCGACCGCCAGTGCCGGTCGCAAAATATGAGAAAAACGGTCGCAATTCCCAATTGCGACCGTCACCAGTCGCAAAGGCTTAGTCGTTATTTTGTTGGTCGCAAAAACAAAAAATTGCGTCCACTTGGCGTTCGCAAATCATATTGCGACCGTTTTTCTTATTTTCAACGACTGTTTTTGAAGCTGACGTAATTAGTTATTTGCGACAGGCTGAGCGGTCGCAATTTCATAGGCGGTCGCACAATCCTGGGAACTGCGACAGGTCCTGGCGGTCACAATTTCCAGAAAATTACGACCGCCTAAGACGGTCGCAAATTCCTGGGAACTACGACAGGGCATATGGCGGTCGCAATTTTTAGAAAATTATGACAGGCAACAAAACGGTTGCAATTTCTCAGAGAATTGCGACTGTTCGCGACGGTCACAATTTATTAAATCAACGACAGGTATAGACGGTCACAAATATGATATGACAATAATGAAATTTTCATATAATTACAATTTGCATTATCGATGCCATCCTAACCTGAACCTATAACCTGTTATCATATGAATTAATTTTAAAATTAATATAAAATAAAAATAAAATGCATTATTCATATAAATAATAATATTAATAATTAAAAAGTCCAAGTTCGAACAATACATACAATAATAATGTTCAAGTTAAATTAATAATAATAGTAATTAGTTAGTAATAGTTTTATAAACTTAACTTAAAAACTAAGTTAGGCCTATATGAATAAGTAATGGCCTATGTTCATTCAAAAAATAGATAAGGCCAACATGTGACAATATAATACCAATTTAAGGCCTATATTCCCCAAAAAAATAACGAAATGGCCTATATCCCCCCCAAAAAATTTAAGGCCTATATTCCCCCAAAAAAAAAAACCTAAAGGCCTATATTCCCCCCAAAAAATACTAAGGCCTATATCAACAATACTAATCTAAGAGCTTTATGAACAAAAACTACGACACCGGAGTCTGGTGACCAAGCCCACCACCACTCATGTTCGGGTCAACTTCCTTACGAAGCTTAAATGGAGGACCACCTTAACAGTTAGAGAACAAGTTCTGCAACATTGTCTCCATCTTTTTCAAGCTTGCGAGTGCTTCTGGTCCATATGTTGCCTTAGCAAAGTGTTGAACTTGTTGCAACAGCCCGTCACCGGATATTATGTGAGGTGGTGTCCCCTTTTCAACCTTATTCTTACAAAAAGCAATTTTGTTGTTTCGAAAAGGATGTTCGGGAGGAAGAAATTGGCGGTGACAATCAAACCAAGACATTTTACCACCATGTTCAAGCCAAAAAGCTTTTGATTTGTCCAAGCAATATGGAAATGCTTTTTTACCAGCTGTTGCCCAACTAGAAAACATACCATAGGATGGGAAATCACTTATAGTCCACAAGATTGTTGCACGCAAATTAAAGATATTTCTTTGCGAGATGTCTTAAGTTGTTGCATCAACATCCCACAGTTGTTTCAATTCTTCAATTAACGGTTGCATATATACATCCAAGTTCCCCTTTGGATTTTTAGGACCAGGAACGAGCAAAGAAAGGAACATAAATGGTTTTTTCATGCACATCGATGGAGGAAAGTTATAAGGGGTCAGAATAACTGGCCAACATGAATACTGACCCCCAAACTTGCCATTAGGAGCAAACCCATCAGTACACATACCAAGTCTCACATTTCTAGGTTCGGATGTGAAATCGGGGAAGGATCTATCCAAGTGCTTCCAAGCTTCACTATCACTAGGATGCGCCATTGTGCCTTGGACTCTTGGATTTTTGGAATGCCAGATCATTTCCTCCACAAAGTTTTTTGTTGCAAACAACTGTTGTAGCCTTGGAGTGATTGGAAAATAGATGAGTTCTTTTATTGGAACCAATGACCTCTTTGAAGTCCTCTTGTATCTATCCCTTTTGCACACTCTACACTTATCTAACTCAGCATCAACTTTCCAAAATAACATACAACCCTTTGGGCCTGCATGGATCTTCTTGTGCGGAAGCTCAAGTCCATTAAGAATCTTCTTTGTATCATAGAATGTTTTCCCCATCTTGTTATTGTCGGGAATCGCTTTGTTCAGTAATGAAGAAAACCCATCAACGCACCTATGGGGCAAATTGTATTCCGACTTCAAAGATACAATTCGTGATGCCATTTCTAGCACAGACATGGAGCTACCTTCGTACAGTGGTTGCTCGGCAGCCTTTAAAAGCTCTTGAAATGCTTTTGCTTGAGCATTTGGCTCTTCATCTGAACCACTAGTAGTATCGTCACCTGGTGGTTCATGGTTACTCCAAAGAGCATCGAGAACCATTTCATGGTAAGTATTTGGTTGCTCTACACTTAATGTAGGGAACCCTTCACCATGAGAAACCCACTCATAGTAATCAGGTATAAACCCCTTTTTGTACAAATGGAGTTTTACTATGTTGGCATCATGAAGACATCTATTCTTACATAACAGACAAGGGCATCTTACTTCATCTATGCCCGGGCTCTCAGGATGAGCTTCACAAAACCGTATGAATTGTTCAACACCTTCCACAAACTCTTGCCTAATTCTACGGGCATTACCGCCATCGTATCTATCGTACATCCACCAACGCTCTTTCCTTTTCATGGTGACAAATTCTACAACACTATAAAAAACAAATCACATTAATCATTCACACCGAACTTGTATTCATTACAATAATGGCATACGATACAATTAGAATCGAAATGATATCCAAAGGTCCTTATCATGACTTGAAGAGGAAAGTTGATTTCACATTCTTTATTAAGAGATTTAAACATATGTTATGTCACATGATTCTAACTTGATAAATATTTATAATTTTTACAACATGTTTTCTAAAATACTTATTATATATAATTTACAATATTGATTAAATTATTTATAACTTACACTAATAAATTATATTTATCCAATTTCAAAGTAAATTGATGTAACATTAATAAAATCAAAGAAGCAATATGATTTGTATAGTTAACAAAGATGGGAGTTTGATAACAAAAATCAAAATATAAAAATATTAAAAAAAAAAAACCACATGTAACCCTTCATGAAAAAACAAAATAATTTACAAAATACATTATAGAACCATAAGACAAATTAATGATCAAAAGATTATCATAACCCCTTAAACATACATATTTCTAATAAAGCCATTGTAATTCAATAAGAATCATTTTTTTAAAAACGAAAACTAAATATATCCAACACATGAGTTCATATCATCCAATAGTCCTACATTGGACATGAAGCAAAATACATTTATATTCCAATCAAAACACATCCAAGTTCAAGCCTACACACAATAAAGCGTAAAAAAATCCAACAATGGAACAAGCTATCAATAGCAAACCTCTTGCTAATACTAAACTGACCATTTAAGAATCACTAGGAAAACCCTCTTAAACAAGTAGCACATTCACAAAGTAAATCAATGATAATAAACTGAAATGAAAATGCATCTAATAAGGATGTTTTTTTTTAAATATAGACCACAACTCCATAAACAACTAACATAAATATGAATCATATTGCACAAGTAAAAGAAGTAGTTAAATAAGAAGGGAAGAAAACACACACTGGAGGAGTTGACCGGAAAAGCAGAGGCAGCGACGAAGGTAGTCCTGGTATATGGTGGTGTTACACTTTTAGGCAGGGTATTTATAAAAGGCAAATTTGTAAAAAAAAAACCTTTTAAATGCACCATTTTGCAAAAAAAAAAAAAACCTTATAAAAGCTTTTTGGCAAAAGAAAACCAGAAGTTAATCTTTTTTGTTAAAGACAACCTATGCCTCTAATTCACGTAATTAAGCTCTAATTTTTTCCTAATTACTCTCTAACTCTCACTTAGCCCTTTATTAACTAAATTAATCTATAAACAAATATAATAATAAAAACCACCATCCCTACAACCAACCAACCACCATCACTACCACCAGCCAGCCTTTCCTCCTCCTCTGGCAGAGTGGCACCAGCCCCCCTCCCCCAATCGAGTCACCGCCCTGAACGGTTAAACCACCGGTGGGCCCACTCCCTTTCCCCCTTACCCCCGCTGCAATCCTCCCCCTTCCTTAAACCCTAACCCCGACAATTCCACTAATGATTTCTTCTCTAACTGAGACATCAATGATAGCATCAACATCGAGTGGCGGAAGATCCTTAGCGACGCGGCGACGACGGAGAGAAAGAAGGAGACAAAGAGTAAGTCAAGGAGAGACAAGGAAAAGGGAGAAGAAGCGTAAGGCGGCTGCTCGGTGTTAGGGTTTAGGGAAGGGGAGGGTTGCAGCGACAAGCGGGGAAACGAGAAAGGTAGGAGTGTTGCCGGAGGGGGGTCGCCGGGATTAAGGGGTTGAGGGGAGGGGGCTGCAGCCATGGGAGGGGGAAAAGGAGGGAGTGGTTGGCTGGTATGGTGGTGGGGGTGGTGGTTTTTGGGTATTTATTTATTTATTTATAAATTAATTTAATTAATAAATGGTTAAGTGAGAGTTAGAGGATAATTAAAAGAAATTAGAACTTAATTAAGTGAATTAGAGGCATTAGGCTGTCTTCAACAAAAAAATTTCACCATCGGGTTTCCTTTTGCAAAAATGTTATAAATCGGGTTTTCTTTTGCCAAAAAACTTTTAAAAGATTATTTTTTCGCAAAATGTTGCATTTAAAAGGTTTGTTTTTGACAAATTTGCCTTTATAAAAAAAACTTTAAAATAAAAAAAAATAACTACACACGACTTACCTGGTGGCGGCGACGGAAAAAAAGAGAAAAAAGGAGGAGGGATGGGCACAAGAGGAATCCGGCGACGGTGGAGCTACAAAGGGGGTTAAACTGCGACCCACAATTAGCTATTTCAGACAAAATAACGAAACAGAGAAAAAAACTAGAAAAACTCGAAGATATGAAAGACCAAATACTCAACCAGCCATAAAAGTTCAAGTTCTAGCAAGATTTATAAAGCTCAATCTAAAATTAAAGATGGTCATTTCTTTGGTTGGTTACTAAGACACGAAACACTATTAAATGCTTATTTAATTGATTCAAGACAGAAAAATTTCATTACATCCAAAATTAATCTAAAAAAAGTTGTAAACTTCACTGAGATTAACATATAGATGATGCCCCAAGGTCCCATGCTTCTATAATAGATGTCCAGTTAATAGTGTTCCTCTCTGCAATCTACTCTCACTTAGATTTCTAGTACTACTAATCCCAAGTATATAACACCCCAATAGTATAACAATTATCAAAAAGAAAGATGAAAATTTCAGTTTAGTAGAATGGGTGATATAAATCATATTTTACACTAGGTCTTAAATTCACTTGAGAAAACTCTAAAAAGAATTGTTTTAACAAGAAAAGCATATGTAAACTAAGGAAGGTACAAGGAAGTATTTGCAATCGACGAGCAAAGACAACCTGTTAGCTGTCTTTGAGCTTTTATTTCAGGGTTTAGTGGTTGACAATGGTAAAAATATGGGGAGTGAAGTTGAGCTTCAGGAAAAAGAATGGTTTGACGAGGGTCGCATATTAAATTGATACCAATATACACACAAAACCATAACATCAAGGGGAAAGAACAAAATTTAAATGACGATATTGTTGAATCACATTCATCTATACTTATTGGTAAGGGTAAAGTGAAATTACTAGCTCTTAACAGTCAACTTATGGGCTGTTATCTTCACCTAAAGAAGATAATCTACTAATAATAAGCTTATACAAGTAAAAATCAGTTTCTTTATAAAAAATAGTTTAATTAGTCAAAATCACTATTAATAAATAAAAATCAACTTCTTAAATCAAACCAAGTTTCAGTTAGTAATAAAACGTTTAATCAGCATAAATAATCTCACTTTGGTAAAAATCAAGTGTAGAGAACAAAAAAAATAGACATGAAACTTTTTTAAAGGTGAAAAGGGTTATGACCTTAATGTCCTAACCAATGGTCACCTAAAGGCATCCTTATTTCTGTTTGTCACAGACAGAATCCTCAAAAGTTAATCGTTAACGGCAACTCTGTTATTACTACTGTTGCAGCTTGGAAAGATAACAAGTCCAGCCATTGTGGCCGTCTATAGAATAAGAAACCTAAAGGCATCCTTAATGTCCTAACCAATGGTCACCCAACGCTTATACCATCATACATTGAGAGATAATACTCACAAATTTGCTAAAAACAATTAGCTACAATAGGGTCTAAACATGAATTCTTTTAATATCAAGCACCAAAACAAAAATGAACATAGATAACTCTCTCTTTACTAATTAAACTATTATCAAACAGAGCAAAGTGAATTCAAGAAATTCACATATTCAATTCCAGAAATTCACATTTCCAACCTAATTTTGAAAAAAAAAAATTACAGCGACTAACCTGACTTAACTCGACGGAAAACGGAGGAGGGACTGAGATAAGAGGAACACGGCAAAGCGACGACGGTAGAACGAGTGGAGAATGCTCGTCGCCGGAGAATCTCTTCGTTGTTTCCCTCCCTCTTTCCATCTTTTCCCTTCTTTGTTTCTTCTTTCCCCTTCCCCTTTCAAATGAAATATGACCAAACCAATTAAATTTTAATTTTTTTTAAAAAAATTATGACCGGTTCTACGACAGTCAAACTGATCGTAATTATTTTTTAAAAAAAATAAATTAAATCACACATTTTCAACGACCGTCACAAAGCTCGCAAAAAAATAAAAAACGGTCGCAAATAAATAATTTTACGGCAGTCTTCTAAATGATCGTAATTAATATGAATTATTGCGACCGTTTTTATAACAGTCGCAATAAATCGGTCGTAAAATCACCGAATTTTAGTATTGATCCAATCACAACGTCGATTGAATCCTAATATGCAAGAGGTGGTGAAAAAAGAGGTAATGAAACTTCTTGACGCGGGCATCATCTACCCTATCTCATATTCTAAGTTGGTGAGCCCGGTACAAGTCGTTCCTATGAAAAGGGGGACAACAGTTGTTAAAAATGATAAGAATGAACTAATTCCTACTCGTGTTGTCACATTATGGCGTATGTGTATCAATTATCGCAGGTTGAATACAACCACCTTAAAAGATCATTTCCCCTTACCTTTGATAGATCAAATGCTTGAAAGATTAGCAAAACATAGTTTTTTCTGTTATTTAGATGGATATGCAGGATTCTTTCAGATTCCCATCCATCCGGAAGATCAAGAGAAGACGATGTTCACATGCCCCTATGGTACATTTGCTTATCGCAGAATGCCATTTGGGTTGTGTAACGCCCCTACGACATTTGAAATGTGTATGATGGCCATTTTCTCTGATTTCATTAAGAATATCATGAAGGTATTTATGGATGATTTCAGTGTTTATGGTTCTGACTTTGATATATGCTTGCATAATCTTTCTAAGGTGCTTAAACGTTGTACTGACGTTAATTTGGTCTTGAATTGGGAAAATTGCCACTTCATGGTCAATGAAGGGTACTTGGTCATCTTATTTCCGATCGTGGCATCCAAGTTGACAAAGAAAAAATTGAGGTGATTGAGAAACTTCCCCCTCCCGTGAATGTCAAGGGAGTGAGAAGTTTTCTTGGTCATGCGGGGTTTTATCGCCGATTTATAAAAGATTTTTCAAAAAATAGCAAAACCCCTCACTCAAATGTTGCTTAAGGATTCCACATTTGAGTTTACTGATGCTAGTATGGAGTCTTTCAACAGGATTAAAGAAGCATTGATAAGTGCTCCAATCATACAACCTCCGGATTGGGATTTACCAATCGAGATCATGTGTGATGCGAGTGACTATGCTTTGGGAGATGTGCTTGGACAACGAAAGAACAAGGTTTTTCATGCCATCTACTATGCTAGTAAAACCTTGGATGAGGCTTAGATGAATTATTCCACCACTGAGAAAGAGCTCCTAGCTATTGTGTATGGTCTTGACAAGTTTCGAACTTACCTCATTGGTTTGAAAGTAATTTTTCACACTGACCATGCCGCTCTAAGGTATCTCGCTCCTAGAAAAGAAAAAGGTTAAACCGAGGCTCATTCGATGGATTTTGTTCCTTAAAGTGTTCGATTTAGAGATTCGAGATGAAAGGGGTGCCGAGAACATTGTTGCAGATCACCTCTCTCGATTGAGATTTCAGTCTACTTCAAGTAGCCCTATAAATGACTCTTTCCCTGATGATCATTTATTATTTGTTTGTTCTATATCTCCATGTTATGCTGACTATGCTAATTTTTGTGTAGGTGGTTCACATCCTCTGGATTTGACTTACCAACAACGCAAGAAGTTCTACCATGACGCTAAGAGGTACTTTTGGAATGACCCTCATTTGTATCATAAGTGTGCTGATGGAATGTTTCGGAGATGTGTAGCAGATTGGGATACTCATGGTGTCCTTCATCATTGCAATAATCTACCTTCTAGCGGACATCTTGGTTCCACTGCAACTGCCTACTGAGTGCTTCAATGTGTTTTCTATTGGCCCTCATTATTCAAGGATTCTCATGCCTTTTTCAATGCATGTGATGAGTGTCAAAGAACAGGAAATATATCGAAGAGGCAAGAGATGCCGTAAAATGAGATTCTTAAGGTCGCGCCCTTTGATTTCTGGGGCATTGATTTTATGGGACCATTTCCCTCTTATTGTGGGAATCGGTACATTTTGGTTGTTGTCGACTATGTCACCAAGTGGGTCGAAGCTATTGCGTCGCCTACTAATGATTCGAAGGTTGTTATGAAGCTATATGTTTAAAAAAAATATCTTTTCGCGCTTCGGAGTCCCAAGAGTTGTTATTAGTGATGGTGGTTCTCATTTCCACCAACTAACTTTTAAAGCTCTTCTCAAGAAACCTTGAGTTATTCACAAGGTTGGCTTGGCCTATCATCCTCAAACGAGCGGCCAATTTGAGGTTTCTAACCGATAAATGAAGAGAATCCTTGAAAAGGTAGTCTATAAATCTCGCAAATTTTGGTCATTGAAGTTGGATGATACATTGTGGGCATTGCAAGCGGTTTACAAGACTCCGTTAGGGACAACTCCGTATCGATTGGTGTATGGCAAAGCTTGTCATTTACCGGTTGAAATGGAATACCTTTCACAATGGGTCGTCAAGGAGATTAATTTAGATCTAAAGAAGGCCGGTGAAGCGAGACTTCTTCAATTGAACGAGTTAGATGAGATTTGGCTGGATGCTTACGAGAATCATAGGCTCTACAAGGAGCAAACGAAGAAGTTTCATGATAAGATGATCCAAAAACAAGAGTTCAAGATTGGTGACAAGGTGTTGCTTTATAACTTAAGACTTCGGCTCTTTCCTAGAAACCTTAAGTCTAGATGGTCCTTCACAGTCACCGATGTCAAAGCATATGGAGCCATAGAGGTTGCTAGCGAAAACGGCACAAAATTCAAGGTAAATGGACAACGTTTAAAGCTATATACCGAGGGTGATTTCATCAGCAAATTGGAGATGATTTATCTCTCCGATACACCAATTGATGCTTGATACTAAGGTAAGAAGTCGAGCTTACGACTTTAAATGGGCGCTTATCGGGAGGCAACCCGATTTCTTAATTTTCTTGTATTTTCTTTTATTTATTTTTAGTTTTCTTATAGTTTTACTTTACTTTTGCTTTTCTTCACTAACATTATTAAAAAAAATGGTGAAGGTTAAAAAAGAGTAGAAAAAAAATCGCAGCCCACCCCGCGCCCTCCCAACCCCCTTCGCAGCCCTGCCAGCCTACAGCCGCGGGTTTTGGCGAAGCAACCCAACAAAAAAAATTAGAAAACAAATTAAAAAAAAAAGGAAAAAGAAAGAGAGAGAAATGGAGAACGACAATTTCACTTTCCCCCTCCCCCCTCTCTCTCCTTTCCCCTCGCCACCTCCACCACAACCGCTGCCCCATCGTAGCCCCCAACCCACCGGCGACCACCGCCCCTTCTCTCTCCTATCACCATCTCTCACCATTATCCTTCTCTTCCTTTAAATTTTCAAAAACCCTAAATTTTTAAATTGAATTGGGATTTCAAAATTGAAGGTGTGTGACATCAAATTGGAAATTTTGGAGGTATCATTGGACTATTATAAGAGGTTTGACATATTTCTGATGCACCATTCTCATTGTAGTGGTATAAATTCCAAATTTTTCATCTCTTACTATTCTACAATTGTGCTTATTCTTGAGTTTTAACCTTTTTACCATCTATTTTCACAAGTTGGTGTGGTAGTGTTGGTTTTGTGTACATTCTTTGTGTGGATTGATTGTGAATTATTTTGGGTGACACATATTTGGCTTTGGAATATTCTTGTTCATTGGTTTGTGATTCCTTGTTGATTAAACTTCTCATCACTCTCACCATGAGGACAAGAACACAAACCACTTCGACACCCAAGCCACTCTATGACCCTAACACATACTCTTGAAAAATCACAAGAAAAAACCACCCACCAAACCCACAAACGACCTACATGATCAAAGCCAACATCCACACCTAAAACACCATCTAGAGTCCAACCTCCACCTCCATCACCACTAACTCCACTTTCTTGGTTAACCGAGAGTCCCAAAAACAATGTGCAAAGAAGCTTAAAGATCGAACCATAGGACACACTCTTTACTTTTCTCTCTCAGGCGCTAAAAGGCTTGGGTTTGAATGGTTTTTTGATAGAATTGCAAGAGCACATGGGTGGAGTGAGGTCCTTTGTATTGATAATGATATTTGTCCATCACTTTGTAAGGGAGATGTGGTATTTTCTTTGGCTGGAAATGAATAGATAATGTCATGGGATGATGTGAATACGACTTTTGGATGGCCGAATAAAGGTGTCATGGGTCCAAAAGAGATTATGAAATTCAAGGGAAATCCAAGCTACTCTCTCTTTGACTCGAGCACATTTTAGAAACAAATAACAGGTCGAATAGATTGGGAGTCCGGTGTTAGCAAATCTAGTTCTATTGGTTGTCCAGCTCTTCGCATGCTACATTTATTTATCCTTCAATTATTTTGACCCAAGAGTGAGGTCGGCCAGGTAACTACATTGGACTTAAAACTTCTATGGTGGTTCACTAGATCTCATGGAAATGCGAGCCTCAATCTCACCAAATTCCTCATTAAAGCATTTTTATGGGAGCGGGATATGAAGAAAGGTGATATATCCATGGGTGGATTCGTTTTAGTGTTGTGTGCGGCATTAGATGTTGATTTGAAAACTAAAGAGACAGTTGAATCCACCAACTACATCAATCAGGCTGCAATGGATAGATTTAGTTGGCTTTTTCATCAATCCAAGGGTCAGTATGTTTGGTTTGTTAAGGGTTACCGAAGTTCCGATGCAAAGTTGGTGTACGAAATTTTCCCGAATGATACACCCCATGATGCAAGCAGTCTAAGTTGGAAACAACGTGAGATCACCGAGCGAATAGAGGATTCTGTTCTCAAACGACTCACCACCATTGAAGGATAGGTACAAGATCTATATGCTGAGATTCATGATTTGCGTTGCCATGTTGGAGCTCCCAACGCCACTGTTTCCGCTGTTGTCAGTGCTACCATACTAATGGTAGTAACAAGTCACTTTGAGTGAGCCATGCCTTTCCTTTCTCCTTTGTATGCTTGTACACAGTGAGGACACTGTGCTTCATTCTAGCTTGGAGGAGGGATACTTATCTTTAATTGCTTTCATAGTGTAGATTTAATTACTTTCTTAGGACTGTTGTACGATTTGTACCATTCATTAGGAGTGGGAGTTTACATGCAACGAAAAAAATGTATTTGCTTTCTTAGTTTAGTTATGTTTTCGAATAATACATTCTTGTGCCTATTTTCCATTTGTTTTACTTTGAACTGTGTGCAGATTAGATTGACTCTCTTGAGCTTCTTCTCATCATAGTTATGATTTTGAAATTTGGTCGGTGTGCTTTATACATTGATAACTACGTAGCAATGTAGCTTGCCATTAATTGGTTTGTGGCAAGATGTTTTGCTCTTTTTGAGTCTATCTAGTCAATATTTTTGTAGACCCCAAGCCATGTGAGTTTTTGAAACCTGATTCATTGACTGTCACATTTATAACAATCTATATTTTTTTTTATGTGTGATAGTTCCTGGTGCAACTCTGATCTTGATTTGCCTTAAGACTCGTAGTAATTTGGTTATGGTGAGCGCATGATTGAAATGATAAAGGTCTTTCTTCTTCTTAATTTGAGCTTCCAAAAGTTATTTTTTGTACATTTGCTCCCTAATTGCTACCCATGTTGAGCTTTACCCTTCATTGAATTAGCCATTACACAAGCCTTCGGCCTTAATTGGTTACTATTCCCAAGCCTAGCTTAGGGAAGTGGTCTATTGTGATTTGTGGTTTTTATTTGGCTAAATATATGCTTTGTGGTGCAAGAAGGAGATTTTGAATGGAAGCTCAAGGTTGTAAAAAAAATAAATAAAAAGAGAAAGTAGAATAAATGGGGTATGAAGAAAAAGAGAGAATGAAGGAATGAAAAAGAAAAACAAAGAAAAAGAGAGAATGAAGTAATAAAAAAGAAAAAAAAAAGTTGAAGAAAGAAAGGAAGAAGAGGAAATCAAATTACTTTGGTGTATAGTGATTTTTGTTTTGGTTTTTATGGTGTATGGAGAGGCTAGATGCTAATCAAGGTTATCTTCGACATGCATTTTGTTGTGTTGTTATTATATACTATTATTACCACTCTCCCAGCTAGTTCAACTCTCACATTTTCCAAAATGTTTATCCTACCTCTCACCCCAGCCCCATTACAACCCTCATAAAGACCTCTTAATCTCCGTGCAAAAGTTATGATTGAGTGAACTGAGTTTTGAGTCAAAGATAAAGAGTATTTGTTGCATTTCGAGCCGACATGGTATAGGTTGAGTGTTTGTATAACCCCAAGCTGGTAGGGAACCTCTCGTGCTCAACTTCAGCATATCTCAAGAAATCGGCGGACAATAGCTTAGAAAAAGACTATTTTTGGCCTCTAGATTGGAGAGTTAATTGCAAGACTATGAATGCTACGTGGTTCTATATGTATCCGAGCCAGATTTCAGTTTCGCTAACTTTGGTTTGATTGTTTGTTCGAGAGTCGAGTCGGTCTCATTCTGGTTCCCTAGAAGTCTTGTTTGTCTTATTTCTCCGTCTTGAGTCTAGTGTTGCTTAGGGACAAGCAACGGTTTAGCTTGGGGGAATTTGATAAATCATATTTATATAGTTTTATTTAGGCGCGTTTATGCTAGTTTTAGAGCTTTTTCATAGTCTTCTTAGTCGTTTTTAGAGTCATTTCCGCATAATTTATCATATACCGTTCTATTACGCTCCATTTGTGTTTTTCTTAATCTTTTAGGTGATTTCATAGTCATTTGGAAGCTTTCGAAGTGTTTAGAGATGATTCGGATGATATTTGAATGGAAATCGATTGATCGAGTTCATTGATCGAGGGGTTGATGCTCATGGATGTTGGATCTAAGGATTTTATGCATGGAAAATGAAAATAGCATCCACGAGAGTCGCTATGGACCTTAAGGAAGCGAATTTGAGTTAGAAACGGAGAAAAACGAAGGCTTGCAAGGTATCAAAAATGACCTTTGCTCACTGTTTTGAACATAAATCAAGTTCTAAATATTTTAGTGAAGTGATTCAGGTTGAGTTGGAAACTAGACTTGAATAGCTTTCCAATGATAGGTCACACCTCCTGAGAAGATTCCTAGAACAGAAGTTATGAGCGTTTAAATCTAAGCAATGCAATCAGCCAACCGTAGGGCTAGCTGCGCCTCTGTCCCGCGCCCATTCGAAGCTTGTTGCCGCCACTGCCAGGGCGCGGGAACCACCCTGCGACCGCGGGTATGGTCGAGTGTGGGTGAACCACGGCATCCTTGTTTCTCTCGTGCCACGTCATCAATTATCGTCCAATAATATTTTAGCTTATGCATTTATTTATTTATTTTTATTTTTATTAGCTTATTAGAATTAGGCTTTAATATAAATACTTGAGAGGATTTCATTTTCTTCTCTTATGCTTTATTTTCTAGAAAGAACGTTCATTTGAGTTTTTCTTCCTCCATTGTTAAACCCTAAATATTGCTTTTCATTAATTCAATTATTCTGGTATTTCATTCAATCTTTCTTTATTTATTTTATTAATTATGATTTCAAGTCTATTTATCTCTTTTGTGTTGTTTATTTCAATTATGAGTGAGTAGTCGTTTTCTAGAGTTAAGTGAGGGAAGCCATGTTTATACCATGATTATTTGTGCTTAATTATTTATAAATTTACGAATGAGGGTTTGAATAATTCCAATTGATTTGTGCTTTATTGTTTGATTCGTGTAATTGGCCAATATCATGAGTTGATTATTTAGCTAATAAAAATT
The DNA here is from genome assembly GCF_001683475.1 of Chenopodium quinoa. Classification (NCBI taxonomy): domain Eukaryota; kingdom Viridiplantae; phylum Streptophyta; class Magnoliopsida; order Caryophyllales; family Amaranthaceae; genus Chenopodium; species Chenopodium quinoa. The sequence goes on along the minus strand of NW_018744821.1, from coordinate 1,305,149 downwards.
AGAATTGAAAGATCATATTTTTAGAGGCTTAATTACAATTGGCGATTTTAATTATGTTAGCAACCGAACTACATATGTTAATTCGTAAGTTTTAATTCCCGGCCGTAGGATTAGCAAGTGCTTTAATTATTCGACCTAGTTTGTTTATTAATGGATTGTTTGAATTTCTTGGATTAGTATAAGCATGGTGGACCGAACATATGCCTTAGACCTTCATTTATTTGAGAATAACCTTATTTTTATTTTCATTCTAGTTTAGTTAATTAATCATTAATTCACTCTTCGTTTGTTGAAATAGTTTGTAATAATTGGGCAAAAACTAATAGAACCTGTCTCCCTGTGGGATTTGACTTGTATATGCTAAGTTTATGCTAACAACAGACACCGTACACTTGCGATATTACTTTTTATTCATCAATTATTCAAATCAGATTTAGTTGAATAGGTCTTGAAATAAGTTTTCCAAGGATATGCACTCAAACGACCATATCTTAAAATCGATAAAAGATTTTACCCTAACTCCTACAGAGTTGGAAAGTAAACTTAAAAGTCTTTCTAGTGATATATTATGTGCTTAAAGTTACAGATAAAAAGTTATGGAAGTTTTTAAAATGCATAAAATCTGTCAAATGTGTAGCGTCATGGTACATTGGATTTTCCCGTTATACACATATTATTTGCACGAAGCCTCTTTTTCTGCCTTTTTTAGCCTATAAATTTGACCCTAATTCTAGATTTTCACACAGAGGATAGCACAATACGAGCAGAAACACTACAATTTGAGCCTTTGGTTATCATCATTAAACCTATTCTAATCATCGTTTCAAGCAATTTAATATCCGTTTGCAATACTTGGAGTTCTACTCATCAACCTGGGTGTAAAAGGTTTAATATATGAGAGTTTGGACAAATCTAAACTTTATTTATTTTAATTTAATTCTTTCAATTCAGTTTATATTTTTTAATTGAAATCATTAACAATTTTTGATGATGTAGAAATTTAAAGGAGCGTGCGCAATGTAAGTAATTAATTTAATTCATTGATTAACTTATTTTTTCTGCTAGTATCATTTTTAGGTTTATTATTATGATTTGGATGCTTTGACTAATTAATATAATGATGTTGCTTCCAATATTTATGTCGTACTTTTTATCACCCTTTTAATGTTTAATTAAAAATATGTAATTAAAAATCACACCTAATAAGATATTTTAATTTGGACAATCAATTTAGGTTCCCTTTTATTCTTATGGACTAATAAATGATCACGATATTTAGGATTTTATGTGCATTAAATGTTCAACCAACTTAGTATTACTATTTTGGAGCACATTAAACTTTGTTTGTATGCCTTTTGAATTGCAAGGAAAACATTTCCCAATACTAGTCGAGTAGAGGCCAATATAGGCAAAGTTGACTTAAATTAACTTCGTACCAGCATCCATATCCCTTCATCTATGGTTCGTAACCATATGGATTTATTAATCTCATAGATTATGAATGGGGTATAACCTTCATAGATCAAATCGTTGTTGCCTTTCGGTTTGTACCCTTTTCGTGGTTGTCCTTTAATGATCCATGAACGACTTATAAGTTACTTAAAAAACTTGTTGGCAGCTCCCTACTTTTTGTCCATAATCCTATAATATCAAATTTCACTTTCTATAATTGCCAAGCATATTCAAAACATACTTAAGTATGTGCGATTCAATTGATGCCTACAATACTCTTTCAAATCTCTGAGTTATTAATTCTATTGCAAATCAAAATCCCTTTTTCAGTGTAGTTGATATTTGTCTCTGACGAGAAACACCAAGCAACACGAGCTTTAAACCTTAACAAGGTCAAGAATACACAAGCATAAACTTACATAAAACTTTATAAAATTCCAAATCAGTCAATCATACTTTTTCATTAAACATCATTACATATTTATAAGCTAAATAATTTAACCTAAAAGTCATCTATAACAAACTAATGCAAATATCCTTTACCAAAAAAAACGTAACTTGTAAAGATTAAGTTTTATTAATATTGTCTTTAATGCAGATCTATAATCTAGCAATCAAATTATACTGGCAATTATATCTTAATTAATATCGGCCACCTAACTAAGAAAAAAAAAAACGTAGTAGTAAAATAAAATTACTATGATAGAAAGTTCACTCTGAATAGGTAAGATTTTCCACAATCAATACCCATCACTATGTAGTAATTGAAGATAGAGAAAGAAAAGGAGATCATCAACAATGAAGAATAGAGAAATGGAGTAGAAATAATATTTAAGAGAAAGTATCAACTATAGAAGAGATAGAAAAATAGTAAGGAAGAGAGAAAAATGAAGATAGAGGGAGAAGTAGTTAAAATCAGAGTTAAAAGAAAGAGGAAATGCCAGAAAAAGCGCTTTTCAATTACAATTGTTCATGATTCTTATATGTATGTAGGCTAGTCACATCATATAATCATCCATATTATGTAAGAATTTGTGAGAGCACGTGCTATCATATTGAAATCTCCTACTATTCAACCGAATAACTAGCTCAAATCAGCAAACAAAAACTTCCTAGAAGTTGAAGGAACATTTTTGGTGTATTGCTACAAGTATAAATTGGTAGCTTGCTTAGGTTGTTATATTGTGGCTTATGTTATAAGAGGAAGTACTAATGCAGGTTGGTCATATATTGACTAGTAGAAAACATGGGAAAATTGTAACTAAAAAAGTAGGATATTAAAATATTAAAAGTACATTAAAGAGAGAAAAAAAGGTGATGTGGATTCCACGTTCTTTCAGTCAAACTGTCATCACATGTAAAACAAAGAAAAAAGTGATGAGGACCATACTCTAATTATATAATTGGAAGTTTATTATAGAATAAAATTAGAATTTTTGTAAAGCATTACTGAGATTCTATTTAGTACCACCTTATTACAAGTATACACTGCTATATAATACCAATGTAATACTAAACACATCTGTATTAAAATAAGTTAAACGTTTTGACTTTTTGCACTATTAATCTAACCTGACAATCTTGACCCAGACTCGATGACCAACCCAAATGACCCGACCCCATGACCTGAAATCAACCCAAAAACATCGACTTGAAGTTAACCCAAAGCCCCAAATCTACCCGACCCAAAAATGGAGTTGACAAGCAGTGTTTGACCCGAACAGACCCGATACCCAAAATGTCCTAAACTAAAATTACGTTATAACTAAATTAAAAAAAAAAATTGGAGCAAAAAAATGACTCAAATTATTCATCTCCAATAGTAGCCCAGCTCATAAGATGAATTGATAGCTCTTATTATAACAATAATAAAATATAAAATAATCGATTTGAGGTTGATCCACAAATGGAACAACCCTAACATGACCCGACTTGATTTTGATTGGACCTAAATATGACCCATACACACACTCAAAAATGGTATGACTTAAACATACCCGACCTGAAATGAACTTAACTTGTTACTTGATCTGAGTCATACCCGAAACCCGAATTAAACCGACCTAACCTGACCCGTACCCGATCCTAGAGTTATCGATTTGGATAACCGGATGGAGTTTTGGTTAATCCATGAAGAGTTGAGTCTATTCGGGTCGGGCTATTTGGTTCAAAAATACCCTTTTAACTCATCTCGGTTCGGGGATCGGGTCACATTCGGGTCAAGTCAAATTTGGGTCAAGATTTGTCGAGTCTAGAGATCAACTTCAGACCGGTTCATATTCGGTTCGAATAAATTTGGATTGGGTTTCCTACGGAATTGACCAAGTTAATTTCAGGTCGGATAACTTTGGATCTGGTTGGTTTCGATTCACTTGTTTTGGTTTTATAAAGCTTGGTTTGCTTACTAAGGTTGAATTATTCATTATTTGGTCAATTCTAATTCAAATACAGTACTTTTTTGTTTGGGCTAAATTTTTGTTGGAATGATCAAATTTAATATTCAAATAAGTACATATACTCCCTTCGTTTTTTAAATACTTTGTCATTTCTATTTTTTTGCACTATTCATTTATCCTATTTTAATGTTTGTGATTTATACATAAGAAAAAATAATAGTCTTATGGGTACTTGTCGGAATCATCTTAGTGAATAGATTATTAATTTTCAATTGTTAGAATTTATACTTATTGATAATTAAAAATATTAGTGATCAAAGATTAGCATCGGCATCCGTGTCCAAGAGAAATGGAGCAGGTATTTAAAAACGGAGGGAGTATAAAACTAGAGTAATTGTCGAACCGATTTTTTTTTTTTAATCTTGTTATTGGGTTGACATCAAGTTATTCATATGTCATTTTTTCATATCATGTCGTTAATAGTATAAGTTTAAGGAAAAATGGAAAAGAATAATCCCACCTTTGGCATTTTGGCTCAAAACAATCCCACATTTGACTAATTTGGAAATAATCCCACCTTTTAATACCATTTTCTCAAAACTAGTCATTTTACCTAAATCAGGTAAAAAAAATTTAATATATATTTTTTATTCTCTCTTCACGTACACCTCACCATCTTCTACCATGGCTAACCCACCATCACCACCACACCATGATCACCACAACATCGTAACCTCACTTGCCCCCCCCCCCCACCGGACCACCATAGTTTTATCGTAAGATTCCCAATCCACCGAACCTCCACTGAACCAAATTGACTTAGTAACTCCGACTAAATAAAACCAAATCGAAAACCCAACCCAAATCCCTTACGCAGGCAAGCAACAACCACCTCCATCTTCATCCCCACCCAAAACCTCATCCCTTCTCACCTGATTCCCACGTCGCCAAACCAAAACCTCACCCCACTAAACCTCGACGCATTGGTCTATAAACTCCCACCCTAGTTCGAAACCCACTACATCCAACTAAACCCCACCCATATTGAAACACTTGCGCACATAGGTACATGACTAAAACCAGTTAGCTATGAATTTTGCTGCCCTACAATTTGACTCCGACTCAGCGTTTTCAGGCTTCAGTGACTTATCTCAGCTTGTAATTCACCAATTTTACCCTTTGATTTTGAATTTTTTGTCTCCAAATCGAGTTTCACTTTCTCCAAAGCTTTGATCCTCTGATTATTTGATTAAGGTCATCAATGGAGGTGGTGGAGGTTAACTTCTCGAAAGAATCATCAGGCTCGTTGAGATAAGAGGTGCCGCCATTAACGCCATTAGAGAGAGCTTCGTTGTCCGTGTTTGCTATTTATCGAGTAATGCTGGGGTGGGGGGGGGGGGAGGGGATGCTCCGGTAGCCGACAGAGGAGGGAGGTTGATGTTTAGGTAGGGATGGATTGAGGAGGGGAATTTTTTTTTAATTTTTTTTTTTAAAAAAATTGTTTTTAATTTTGTTTTAAAAACTAATTAATAAAGGACCAATTAAGATGTGACATGTGGCATGTTACTCTTTCAACCGGTTACCAATTTGACAAACGGGTCAAGGGACTGTATTGAGCAGATGGAGTATAAAGGTGGGATTGTTTTGAGTAGAAATGTTAAAGGTGAGATTATTTTAATTTTTCTATTTTTCCAAAAAAAAAAAGGTAAATAAAAGGTGGTTTTAAATTATGGTTGGTTTGAAACCATGTCATGTCAAACTCTTGGTGGGGCTAATTTTGGGTCGGGTTAATATCAGTTTGGATTAAAAACAGATTAGATTGAATCGGGTATTTGTCGATTTACTTTCAATTCAGATTGAATTTAGGTCTAGTCAAACCTGTTCGGTGTAAGTTCAAATCTAGTTAAATTGATTTTTAGGTTGAGTACATATCGGGTTAAATCGGTGCCGGGTTAAGTTCAAATTAAGTCAAATCCGGATTCGGGATGAGTTCGGTTTGGTTACAGATCGGGTTTGGGTCTTCAGATCAAATCAGTTCGGGTTAGGAAGGTTTTTTTTTGGGTCGATTCATTTAGACTCCTCTACCCGACCTAAATGTTAGCTGGCCCAACCTGAAATTGACCCGACCCGTGTACTTGACCCAAAAGACCATTTTTTCAGGTCTTGTGGGTACTCGTTGGAATTATTTCAATGAATAGTTTATTAAATTCAACCGTTATAATTTTTAATTATTGATAATTAAAGATGATTTGTTAAAGTTTTTCATTGGTATATGTGTACCAGATAAAAAAGGTTTCCCTTATTTTAAATACGAAGGGAGTGGTTTTATTTGACGATCTAATGATACTTCCATAAATACAATATATATTTGCACATATTGACCATATATGTGAATTACCTATTGTAGGCGTCGTTCGAAGTGCGCCTACGTTAGCATGTGGTGAATATGCTTGGCACTCTTAGGAAGTGGGAATTGACATATACGATTAGGGACAAGGAAAGTAGGGAGCCGCCAACAAGTTTTTAAGGAACTTGTAAACCATTCACGGATCATAAAAAGAAACCACGATTAAGGGACAACGAAAGGCAACACCGATTGACCCGTGAAGTTTACACCCCATTCATAATCCATGAGATTACTAACTCCATATGGTTCGGAACCACTAATGAAGGATCGGAGATGATGCTACGAAGTGAGTCATGAAGTCACATTTGCCCATATTAGCCTATACTCGATTCTTATAGTGAAAAATGATTCATGCGATGTCAAAGTCATGCAAACAAAATATTTAATTCGCTCCAAACTATTATTATGCTAAATTGGTTGAATATTAATGCAACATATAATTCTAAAATATTGTGATCACTTTGATTAAATAATAAGATTAAAAAGGAACCTAAACTGGTTGTCCAGATTATCTTATTAGGCGTGATTTTCAATTACATATTCCCTTTAACATGTAATATGGTGATCAATAAAAAAATATAATAGAATCAACATTAATATTGGAACCAATTCAACAATAAATTGTTAGTCAAATCAAATCATGATAAACCTAATCATGATATCAGCAACAAGAATAAAAATAAGCGTAATCAAGTTATTAATTACTCACTTTCCGCGTTTCCTTGAATTGTTATATCATGAATAAATTGTTAGTAACTTCAATAAAAATATAAATCAAATGGAACTTAATTAAATTAAATAAAAAGTAGAATTGATTTGGTCCAAACCCTAAGTTAATTATACCTTTCATGCCTTGATTTAAGGATAGAACCTTGAGTCAAGTATGGACTCCTTGGAGTGCTAGGGGAAGTATTAATGGAGGCTAGTGTTTAGGCTAAAGAGGGAGAAGAGAATGATTTTGTGATCAAACTTGATGATTGAAAAAGGGGTGATATGAACTCTATTTATAATGAAAAAAGAAGGGTATAAGAATCAAGAAAAGATCGAATTCGAATCGGAATAAAACTCTTGCGATAGGCAACAATTTTTGTTTTTATCATATCTTTTGATCCATAAATTGGAATAAGATAAATAATATGTCGTTGAAAATGTTGAAGTCTACTTTCTTACTCAATTCTAATCAAATTAAAATATTTTGTAGAAAAGATATGGTCGAAATAGTGGGATGGAATCAGCTTTGGATAGAGTTTCGTATTTCTTTTATATCTTTTTCATTATAGCTCGGAATTAATATTATAATATATCATTGAAAAGATAATTTCAAGGGCTATCCAACCATTTAAGATTTAGATAAAAAAAATATGAGGTTTGAAAATCATATCTGACTATCTTTGAACGTCTTTCAATTCAAATATAATTAGGACTTTCAAAAAGAAGAATTTTATTCAATTTCAAACTCTTTAATCTTATCTTTTCATAAAGGATAAATAATATCTTTTAGAAACTTATAGAAGCTTTTATTTAATCCTAATTGGTTTAGGAATGGGATTAAATCCTTTGGACCCTCCACATGATCATTGGGTCGTAGATTAGGTGGGCTTAGATTCGTTTTGGGCTTAGTTTAGGATTTTGGCCATAAATATTATTCGTTCGTTATAACTCGGATTTGGGCTTATAATATATCGTTGGAAAGATCTTTTCAAACTCATCCAAATATTCAATCATTGGTTCCAGATTATGAACCAAATAAATTGGTCTAAACATTTTTATAAAAGGACACAAAATGAATGATTTTAAAGGATACACAATGAATTATTTTGGGTTTAAAGGCAAAAAAAGAGGAAAATAAGTTATGTTTTGGGGAAATGGGCTAGGAATTGGGTTATTTTATGAAATGTATTGGGATTGAATATGGATTTAAGCGCTCCAAGAGTAAATACTCAACCCGACCAATAATGGCGGTGAAAGGTTGTTCATCATCGAGTTTGGTTTTGGGGAGACATTTTTAGGTGTCTACACCTATATACCCCCGTTATGTACGAGAATATACATAACGAATATCCCTTTGGAACACTTATGTTAAGGAGTATTCTTTGTGTAACCTATTAACTATTACTAAAACAGAGTATGCTGACGTCACAATTACTTACATGTCGCTCTCTCAATAAAAAAAATTCCCGCTTAAATCCAAGGATGATGTCATTTTTTTTGTGGAGCTATCATATTTAGCATTTTTGAAATTTGAATATTGGAAGCTTCTATATTACAACTAAAACAACCTATTAATTTATCTTAGGAAATTGAGAGTGAGGGATAGCTCAAGTGGTTAAAGCTTTCCTCCTGATTTTAGGAAATCCTGGGATCGATCTTCACCCTATAGACACCCATTTGTGTCTCCCCAAAACCAAACCCAGTGATGAGTACCTTTCACGTCGAATCATAATCGAATGAAGTGAAAGTGTGGAAAGTCTAGTGTTGCGGTTAGTTTTTATTTCTTTTCTTTTTCTCTCTATTTTTGAAAACCTATTTTGAGAAAATATCCAATCCAGTTAAGTTTGGTCTATGGCAAGGGTCCAATAATGGTGTAGTTGGGTCGGGTTTGAAAAGAGCTTTCCAACGATATATTATAAGCCCAATTCCGATGAATAATGAGGAAGTTATGACCAAATTACTAAACTGGGCTCGGTTTGATCTTTATATGCGGCCCAATGATCTAGAGGAGGGCCTATTACTGATTTATCATTCTTAATGCAATTAAAATTGATTATAGTCTTCTAGATTCTTCTAGGAGGTTCTTTTCATTCCTAATTTAATTACATTGATAAATTGACTTTAGTTGACTTTTTAGAGTTTTAATTAGAATAAAAGAAGTGTTTTTAAGGAAAATACGATTTTACTCTCTCGTACGGCTAAATTTTATCAAATTAAGGAAACGCGTGGAAATTTATTTCCAGTGTCTGGCGCCACGCGCGTGTTTGGCGCTGCAGTTGTGTTTTATTCTTTTCGAAACTCTGATTCGTTTTTTTATCATATATGGCTGATTTTCTCTATAAATAACCTCCTAAAACCTCCGTTTTCCATCATCAATTCTCTAATTCTCTCTTTCATCAAGAATCCCTTGATTACTTTCTCTCTCTCTCTCTTTTCTAAACCAACTTTTCATACAAAATTCTGCATTCACAAGATCTAGAAACACCTAGCCAAGTTCGAAGTTGCCTTCATCCTAGACATGAAAGGTTTGATTTCTGAGGGTTTGGTCCCAAATCTCTCTTTCAATTATTTGATTTAATTCTTTGATTATTATTTTCCTTGAAGTTACTAACGCGTGTATTTTGTTATTAGAAAGAGGTACGAGGCATCCAAGTAAGTGCTTTAATTGATTTATTGATATTATGATTTAGAAATCATGTCTATGTTGTTATTTTGATTCCTAGTATCATGTTAGGATGTTTTTCTTAATTTGATGTTTATAATGACAACAATAAGTTCCTAGTATCATGTTTAGGGTAAAGAATATAATGTCAATTATGATTTCTATGATGCCTTTTATTGTCTTTCCAAATAGCATGTTAGTATTATGTTAGGGTTAAAGCTTTGATTTTATTGTTTAGTGACATGCTAGGGTTTGTTATTAATCTTGTTAGTATCATGCCTAGGATCTTGCTAATAATATTATGCTTTAACGTGATTATTGATTATAATGATTATAATTGTTATAATGATTATTTTTATTATTATGTTGCTTGATTATATTTATTGTTATTGCTTGATCACACCTTTTATGCATGTTTAAAGGGAATTGGTACTTGTAATCACGCTTAATAAGATAATTAATAATCTTGTTTAGGGTTAATGTGATTATAATTCAAGTGGTCGCCAATAATAGTTTTATTTGTGCATTAATATTCAACCAACATAGATAAACAGGTTTAGGGTAAACCTATTGATTGCATGTTAGTCAGAAAGCGCACATGAATACGATCAGAATAAAGTAGAGGCCTATTATTAGGGCAGATTTAATCTCTTTTAGGTTGGATTTGTACTTTTATTCCCGAACACCAGTCATAATTCCAGACCTATTGGAGTTAACGATCTCTTGGATCGTTAAGGGGTGTAACCTTCACCTCGTGAACGGTTTACAAGTTCCTAAAACTTGTTGGCGGCTCTTTTGCTCTATCTTCTTTCCTTTTGGACGCTGCCGTACTTTAGTGTATGATCATAGTGGGGTTCAAGTTTGGGGTAATGCTTGAAATATTCCTCACACACCCCCGCCCTTGTGGCACTCTAAACACCAAAAAAATAAAAAAAAATAAAAAAATTTCGAAAATTGAAATAATTTTAAAAAACATGCAATAAATGACCTCATACATTGAAAATATGTATTAGGTGACATTAAACCGATACTATATCATAATCTTAACGAGAATCTAAAATTTTTTAGTATTCCCTCCGTTCCTAAATTACATTTCTCTTTCTCTCTATTATGCGAGAATAAATGCTAGAAAGAGAAATGTAATTTAGGGACGGAGGGGGTACCTTTTTTTATACAAGGTGCATAATTATGATCTAAATTTTATATAAACTGTGTATCGCACGTATTCTAACCTAGTTAAATTTCTAATAAAATACAGGCGCACCAAATGTATCCTACTATAAGATTCCTTTAGTGGCACAAAAACCTTCATGCTGCCTGCTCCAATACTTCGGAAATTTCTAAGAATATGATGTGTTATGGGAAGTAATTACTCATTTAAGTACAAACAACTCAATCCACCTTGGTAATAAATTTAATCCCTAAAATCTACCCTAATCCAATACTCGTATATACAACTATCTAAGTATACAACTCGGATATAACTATATACACATTAAATACATTTTTTTATAAATATTTCTGAGTATATAATTTAGAGCCCCCCTCCTCTCCCTTTTTTGTAAGTAAAGATTCAATTGTTTATACTTTTATTGATAGTTTGTGAAAAAATTACGAGTTGGTCACGTAATTCTTAATATTTCCCCTTAAATCTTGAAAAAGTATTCCGTAAAATAAAATAAAATAAAATTGAATGAGTGTTTCTTGTTTACGTATGGAGTGGCTAACTTACAAGATGAAGAGTCAAAACTCAAAAGCTACAGTACCTAAAACAAAAATGGGTTAGCCTTAGCTTAATTAGTTGAGTAAATAAAACCTCAGCTCCACAAATCGTAAAATGTGCCATCATAATACTTAAATTAAATTACCAAATTCTCTCTCCTCACGTTACTCTTTCACTCAATTTCTCTTTGCTCTTCTCCCAAAACCAACCCACCACTTTCTCCTCGGTAATTTAATTACCTCTTCCTCTCTTTTCCTTGCTTTTTTTACCACGTTTGTCTCAGTGGAAATCGGGGTTAATTCTACATTTTACCGCTTAATTTACCATCAATGCTATTCTAAAGTCTTTCATTACTGCAATTAGTTAATGTGATGAAGCTACTTCAATTAGGTGAGTAAAATAGAACGATTTCTTTCAAAATTGCTTAAAGATATATATATATATATATATATATATATATATATATATATATATATATATATATATATATATATATATATATATATATATATATATATATATATATATATATATATATATATATATATATATATATATATATATATATATATTTTTTTTTTTAACGTCGGTTTCAAAATAATTCCTACTCTATTATCCACATAGGACTAGTGGTAGCTTTGTTATTTTTATTAAATTTAGGTTCAGTGAAGAACCTAAATAATTCCTACTCTATTATCCACATAGGACTAGTGGTAGCTTTGTTATTTTTATTAAATTTAGGTTCAGTGAAGAACCGCCAATAGTGATACTCCGTAGTTGTTTTATTGTATAGAACCGCTAGTCCGCTATCACCATTTGCCATTAGCGGTTCTTCATTAAGGCCCTCTTCACCTCACCATAAAAAATAATATTCAGTAAAAATGATTTCAGTTCAATAAAGTTAATTTCTGTTCAGTAAAAATAAGTTCACTTTAGCAAAAATAAGTTCACTTCAGTAAAAATAATTTCAGTTCAGTAAAAATCATTAAACCTTAAGAAGAAATATAATAAAAGTTAGGAAAAATAATTTAAGTTCAGCAAAAATAATTTTAGTTCAGTAAAATTAATTTTAGTTCAATAAAAATAATTTAAGTTCAGTAAAAATAATTTCAGTTCAGTAAAAATTATTTCAGTTCAGCAAAAATAAGATGAAGTGAATAGGGCCGCCTAAACCAAAATTATAAATATAAAAAAAGTAACAAAGCTACCACTAATCCGTTGACAGTGGGAAATAGTTTTAAAACCAGCACAAATAGGAAATTTATTTATTTTTTCTAAGCAATTTTGAGGGAAATCTTTCCAATAAGATATTTCGTCACTACTCTTTAATTAAAATGGTTTGGCTTTTTATATCACTCACAAGTCACAAACTATAATTTGACCAATTTCTGTGATTTATTCTTATGATAAAATACAGTCATGGACAAAGTAATTATGTGGTATTATATTGTAATTTCTCTGTGTACAAATTTATATTATTATTATTTGTTGAATCTATATGTTAGCAAATATGATGAAAGAAATGTTGGTATTTAAAAAAGAATAGAAGATGACCCTAATATTTATAACTGCATTATAATTGCAAGTAGTCATGATCGAACCCTTAATCTAAAGATTATGAAATAAATTCTTACTAACCACACCGAATTGAATTAGAGGTGTCAGTTTGAGTGTTTGAATTGAGTCTGATGAGATCGCGTTCGGTCGGGATCAATTTTTAAAGTTAAGTTATGTTAAATTATTATGTCCATGTAAGTCGAAATCTAAATTGGATATTTTTTTTTTTAAATTAGTTTTGGATCGAGTCAGGTCAAGTTTTGACACTTCTATTAAAGTTAGGTATTCATAGCTAATACGGAGTATGAGTTCCGGAGTCCAATCACATTTACCACTAAACGACAAGGTCACAAGGGGCTTAATTAACCCATGAATTATACAAGCCACATAAGATTTAGCAAGGGTTTTATGACTTTTATCTAGTTTCACGCCTTCTAAATTAAAATTTTCTGACACATATACATAATTAATTTAATAAAAAATAATGATATTTAATAGTCACAAAAAAGGTTGGAATTATGTTACTCCCATACGAAGGAAAAAGACAATTAATGGCTTGCTTGCTCCAATCTTTTAAAGTTTACCTTTCACACTCTCCTAAGTTGCCCTCTTAAGTCTTGTATTTGTCATTAATTTCACTCTTTTTACTCCCAAGGTACCCTCGTGTTATCTATGACCCGGACCCTGAATACCTTGATTGTACCCGATTTGTTTTTTGTCCATTTTATTTGGTATACTCATTTGGAAATTCGTTAATCAAGGATTACCCCCACGAATCTAATAAGGGTCTGTTCTGTTCCGTTGAAATTCAGTTCAGTTCAGCTCAGTTCAGTTCGGTTCAGTTCAGTTCAGTTCAGCTCAGCTCTTAATTTATGTCTAATGATATTGCTAATGATATAAAGCCAAATTTCATTCTTTTAAGCTCTTATTACAACGACAACATCAACAAAAACAATAATAATAATAATAATAATAATATTATTATTATTATTATTATTATTATTATTATTATTATTATTATTAACAACAACAACAACAACAACAACAACAACAACAACAACAACAACAATAATAATAATAATAACAATAATAATTGAAATAATAATACTAATAATAATAATCAATAAATAATAATAATAATCATCAATAAATAATAATAATAATAATAATAAATAGTATATGTGTTTAAAATGTTTAGAGGTTTCAAGTTTTTAATATATTTTGCATACATTTTATAATATATTTTTCATACATTTTATAATTATAATTATATAGTGTATTTTCGTAAATATTTTAATATTTACATTTGTATATACACATATGTATAGTAATAAATAATCAATAAATAATCAAAGATCACTAATCCGTAGTTAAAAATCACTAATTAATAAGTTCAGTTCAGTTCAGTTCAGTTCAGTTCAGTTGAGTTCAGTCAATCGGAACAGGCCCTAAGTGTTGTATAGCATAGTAACAAAAGTTGTTTTTATTGTTGTCTATTTCGTGTGGAGGGAATAGATTACATGCTCCATATTTATACGAATTAATAATTATTTGAAATCATATAAATTTATATATTGTATTAAGTAATCCGTAAATTATATTACTCCGTAAATCCATAATAGATATATATACAGTAAGTGATAATTAAATCTTACTATGTAGACATTATGCTCTTCTCTTGTTCCAATGAATCTCTATGCATTCATTTTGTAGTCTCAATTCTCAAACCTTGTTGCATTACTTAGATTGTTGAATTGTAGTTCAGTTTGTTTATTAGTTTACAGAATTGATCTTAATGTTCTAACCAAAGTATATATGAAATAATCTCTTTGAAGGTTACTACACGTATGGTTTACAATGTAAAAAGTCTTTTATTCCTCTGAATAATGATTAGCTCATTGGTAATATTATTGTGAATTTTAAGTGCGGTGGTTTTGTGTATTTTCAAACACATTTACTTATTTTACCATTGTTATCGGGTCTAAATTGGACATCTAACCACTATAACAAAAAGATGATTGTGTGTAACGTCATGACATGTTGAACCCACATAACTTTAAGCCTAATCTACTATCTACATTGTTAAAAATTTCAAAAGTGCAACCCAAACATGAGATAAGCTCATGTTCCATTGTTGTGTCGTGCGTTAGCAGCCTATAGGCATTCATGGCTAACTTAGCACACACAATACTGTCCCGTTCTATGCTGTTTTCATTTAAACTTTATGTGGTGAAATGGACCAACTCGTCCCAATGCCATCTTTATAACACCATAACGTACAACTAAAGTATAAAACAAAAATTTGGTTTACCTTTTAATCAATTATCATTCTCCTTATTCAAACTAAAGGCCTGTTCTCTTACGTTGAAATTTATTTCAGTTCAGTTTAGCTCTTAATTTCCTTTTCTTATAAAATATTCATTTCAATTCAGTTCAGCTCAGTTCAGTTCAGTTTAGTTTATTTCATCTGAGTTCAGTCAATAAGAACATACCCTAAATTGAACTTTGAATAACTTTTTGTAAACTTCAAGTCTTAACTTATTTTCTATGTATAAAACTCAATTTCTTCAAATCCATTGTTCTTATTGAAAATAAAGATGACTACAGAGTAGCATATGTAAAAAATACAGTATGAGTGTATGACAAATTGGTACCAAAACAACCATAAAAACCCCAACCCAAATCTTGCAACCCCCCGTAATAAAGACGAGTTTGCAAGAGTGGATAAAAGCGTATCTTCCACTCTGACAAGAAGGGCAGTTTTGTCCTGTTCCCCAAATTTTCCTAAACCAAAAATAATTAAACTATTAATTACAGTTTATTAACTACTAATAATATAAAGGGTCATTAAGAACAAACAAAAACCCAAAAAAGCAACACTCTTGTGGCGCCGATATCACGGCACTTGAATAACATTTTTTTATTCAAACCATCCAATATCCTCCTCATTTTCTCCCTTATTTTTGGCTCCCAATAAAACTATACTGTAGTATACTCTTAAACTATGCCTTGAGCATACAACCTTGTGACTCCCTAGCCACCCTACCTTCTCTATTACCAAACACTCCCTTTTTTTTTTTCTCTCTCTCCTCCCTTCAAGAATCCAACAACTCCACACCAAACTCCGGCGGCACTGTTTCCGGTAAGAAACCTTTGCTTCGTCTTTTCTTGTAATAATTGATGAACAGTATCACGGTAAAGTATAGAAAAAATAAGTTCAGCAGAAGTAAGTTCGACCCCTTTTTATTAGTTTTGATATTGGTAAGTAGAGTGAAGTATTAGTTAGAAGTAGCATTTGCACATGCACTTACCTCAACTACACAACATTTGTGTAAAATTTAAGCATGAAAGAGATAAACTTTGTCTCCTTCATATCTAATCACAACCATTGACCATCATTGTCACCACCACCACCGCCGTCGCAACCACCACTTAAAACCTTTAATTCCAACCCCCACCATTTCATTCCATTTTTTTTTTTTAAAAAGAAAAAAAAAAAAAAACAAGAACAACAATTAAATGAAGACATCCAAACATATGACATTATTATCAACATTATTCCATAATATTATGATGATTTCTATGATTTGGGTAGTCTCAGTTTCAAGTTTATCATCAGATGGAAAAACATTACTTTCTCTGTTATCATCAGCAGACCCTGTTTCAAAATCATCATCTTCAGTATTATCAACATGGAATCCTTCCTCTGAAACTCCATGTTCATGGGAAGGCATTACATGTTCACCCCAACAAACTGTCATTTCTCTTTCACTTCCAAATATTTTCCTTAATCTTTCATCTCTTCCTTCTCAACTTTCTTCACTTGCATCATTACAACTTCTGAACCTTTCCACTACCAACATATCAGGATTCATTCCACCGTCTTTCGGCCTATTCGGTCACCTCCGTCTGCTCGACTTATCTGAGAATAACCTCTCAGGGGAGATTCCTAGAGAGCTTGGGAAACTCTCTAATTTGCAATATCTGTACTTGAATGCTAACAGGCTTTCTGGCAGAATACCGTCTTCGCTTTCAAACCTTACCTCTTTGGAAGTACTTTCTCTCCAAGATAATCTTTTAAATGGGTCAATACCTTCTCAGTTGGGTTCATTGGTGTCTCTTCAGCAGTTTCGGCTTGGGGGTAACCCGTATTTGACAGGGGAGATTCCTCATCAGTTGGGTTTACTTAGTAATCTGACTACATTTGGGGTTGCTGCTACTGGTTTATCAGGTTTTTTGCCCTCTGCATTTGGGAATCTTGTTAAGTTAGAGACACTTGCAGTGTATGACACCGAAATTTCAGGGTCGATTCCTCCTGAACTCGGTTCGTGTTCTCAGCTTACGAATTTGTACTTGCATATGAATAAGATGACGGGTGCGATTCCTCCTCAGTTGGGAAGGCTTAGGAAGCTGACTAGCTTACTTCTGTGGGGAAATTCTCTGACGGGCAGTATACCAGCTGAGATATCCAACTGTTCGGCGTTGGTTGTGCTTGATTTATCGGCTAACAATCTGTCAGGGGAGATTCCTGGTGAATTGGGGAAGCTAGTACTGTTACAGCAGCTTCATCTGTCTGATAATGCACTCACAGGTTCTATTCCCTCGGAGATGAGCAACTGTACTAGTCTGACTACTCTGCAGTTGGATAAAAATCAACTGTCAGGCTCGATTCCTCCACAGATAGGTGATCTGAAGTACTTGCAGAGCTTCTTCCTGTGGGGGAACTCGGTGTCTGGGACTATTCCTGCTGAGTTTGGGAATTGCAGTGAACTTTACACGCTTGATCTTTCGAGGAATAAGCTCACTGGTTTGATTCCAGAGGAAATTTTCAGGCTAAAGAAGCTCAGTAAGCTAATGTTGCTTGGGAATTCATTGACTGGTGGCTTGTCTCGAGGTGTTGCGAATTGTCAGTCTTTGGTGAGATTGAGGCTTGGAGAAAACCAGCTGTCTGGACAGATTCCGAAAGAGATAGGACAGTTGCAGAATCTTGTATTTCTTGACTTATACATGAATCGTTTTTCAGGTGGTATTCCTCATGAGATAGGTAATATTACTGTGCTCGAGCTGCTTGATTTGCACAATAATCATCTGACAGGAGAGATCCCGGCAGAGTTGGGAGAGCTAGTAAATCTCGAGCAGCTTGATCTAAGTCGAAACAGCTTTACAGGGCAAATTCCTCAGAGTTTTGGGAATTTCAGCTACCTGGATAAACTCATCCTTAACAAAAATTTGTTATCAGGGCAAATTCCGAAATCCATCAGAAACTTGCAGAAGCTTACACTACTTGATTTGAGCTTCAATAACTTCTCAGGAGCAATCCCACCTGAAATCGGCTATTTGACAAGCTTATCCATCAGCTTGGACTTGAGTCATAATTCTTTAAGTGGTGAAATTCCTGAGCCAATATCTAGTTTGACACAACTGCAGTCTCTTGATCTTTCTCACAACATGCTTTCGGGTAAACTCGCTATTCTTGGTTTACTGACAAGCCTCACTTCCTTGAATATCTCCGGCAACAACTTTGCAGGTCCAATTCCTGTCACCCCATTTTTCAAAATCTTAAGTCCAAATTCCTTCTTTGAGAACAATAACCTCTGCCAATCCCTTGATGGCTCCACATGTTCTTCGAGCTTCTTCAGGAAAACCGAGCTAAAATCTGCCAAGACAGTTGCTCTGATATTTGTGATCCTTGCATCAGTTACAATTGCACTTGCAATTTCATGGATAGTTGTTATGCGAAACCGCAGGTACATAGTCGAAAAAACAGGTGGAAACTGTGCTGCTGCTGCTGGTTCTGATGATTTCTCCTATCCTTGGACTTTCATTCCTTTCCAAAAGTTCGGGTTCACAATCGACAACATACTAGACTGCTTGAAAGACGAAAACATCATTGGAAAAGGGTGTTCAGGTGTTGTTTATAAGGCAGACATGCCCTCAGGAGAGCTGATTGCTGTCAAAAAATTGTGGAAAACAAAGAAAGAAGATGAAGTAATTGATTCTTTCACTGCAGAAATTCAGATTCTTGGTCATATTCGACATCGAAACATTGTAAAGCTCTTAGGTTATTGTTCAAATAGAAGTATAAAGCTACTGCTTTACAATTTTGTACCAAATGGGAATTTGCAGCAGTTGTTACAGAATAACAGGAACTTGGACTGGGAAACAAGGTACAAAATTGCTGTTGGATCAGCTCAAGGTCTTGCCTATCTTCATCACGATTGCGTGCCTTCGATCATCCACAGAGATGTCAAGTGCAATAACATATTTCTTGATGCAAAGCATGAAGCTTACCTCGCTGATTTCGGGTTGGCTAAGCTCATGCATTCTGCTACTTATCATCATGCCATTTCCAAAGTTGCTGGATCTTATGGATATATTGCTCCAGGCAAGTTTTTTCATCTTAAATTACTGATAATTCTCTAATTATTTAACAGGAAATGCATAGAATTATGTTACTGTATAATGCTTGCTTATAAAATTATCTGTTACATGTGTTTTATTTTCAATGTTTCGATTGATGGAGCAAACCTTGTTGTCACATTATTTGAAGTCGTTATTTAAGGCCACAGATTCAGTGGTGCAGACACTGAGGAAAAGATTTACAACATTATTATTCATAATACTGTCATAATTTTACTACTGAGTTTTAGCATGTTATAACAGTTAAGTCTGACAATCTGTATACATGTTGCAGAGTATGGTTACACAATGAACATAACAGAAAAGAGCGATGTATACAGTTATGGAGTAGTCCTGCTGGAAATCCTAAGCGGACGCAATGCAATCGAAAACCAGCTGATGGGAGATGGACAACATATAGTTGAATGGGTGAAGAAGAAAATGGGAAGCTTTGAACCAGCAGTATCAGTATTAGACGCGAAACTGCAGGGACTACCAGACCAAATGGTGCAAGAGATGCTTCAGACTCTTGGGATAGCCATGTTTTGTGTGAACTCGGCACCGTCAGAGAGGCCAACCATGAAGGAAGTAGTAGCCTTGCTCATGGAGGTGAAAACAACTCCTGAAGAATTAGGAAAAACTTCTCAACCTCTAATAAAACAGCCTTCAACTCAGAGCTAATTTTTTTTTTTCTTTGTTAAATCTCTTTGTAGTCTCTTTCTTTAAATTCCTTATTGTAGTTATTTTAGAAAAATGTGGTTATATTTTACCATTTCATGTTATTTACCACATTAGCCAAGATAAGAAAACCTTAGTCATGATTGTACAGCTTTGTAGGAACTATCAATGTGTTCAATTCCTTTTGCTCTAAATTCTATTTCTCTCCATTTAAGCTTCCTATTCATCAACACTTTTGAATGTGAACAAGCATCCTGCATCCGGTTATCTTTTTATAACAAAATATAATGTTATTACAGGAAAGTCAAAGTAGGAACAACATTTAGAGACGAAGAGATAGCTTTCTTGGCTAGAATAATTTCTTTGAAGAGACATTTTCTCTAACTAGGGGAATCAAATTAATTCTAATCTAGATGAAAATTCATCGTAAATATATATAGGTACTATAAAGGATAGGTATTAATTGTCGTACCATGATTAGAGTTAGCGTTTTTGTGATCACAGGTCGCTGTTTGTAAACTTTACAAGCATGAGTATCTTGACATCTACTTTGCATATACTCTATTATTGATTAAAAGTTTCTAGAGGGAATGAAGAATTGCAAAGGAAAAGTGCACATAATGACATAATATAATGTGTATGTAATTTATGTATGTAGTAATATGAGGGTCTTGTGTTGGAGCTTAGGAGACAATTAAGAACAAACCACGCTTAAGGCTTATTGTTCACATGACTTTCCAAATGGTCCCCTAAAGCCTAAAACTATCATTATCATGATCATGTTTCACTTGACTCCATTTCCCCCTTTGACTACTTTTATGTCAAAAGAATGGATCAATTCTATATTTTTTCTTCATAAATTTCATTATAAATTTATTATTACCAAGTGATTAAAAAGCCTCTTATATTCATTCACAACCTTCTCAAACATTCATTTGCTAGTGTATTATGATATTACCTAATTTAAAGAGAGATTAGAAATTAGATAAGAATCGAACCTTCAACCTTTAATTTTAATTGATAAACCGACATTTTTAAGTCCTTACCATTGGAATATCTCCAGGGATTTAAAGACATTCCAATTTGTAATTTGGAAACATCAATTCACATCTTCATCTCCTAATTACCAATATTATCTCCGTTATTAAACAAAGAATTGTCAATAAAACTAGTTGATTTCTAGTCGACATTTTACACTCTAAATCCCTATTCCAGTTCCCAAATTATTCTCACTACCAAAATCCCAAATAAATTGACCCTTCCACTCTTCAAGAATCTAGTGCAACTTTTACCATTTTAGGCTTTTAGCACTCTATATAAATTATTTAGGAACCACAATTATTATTATTATATGCAAATAAGTGTCAACTTTAAAACAGTGACTTGCACTAGGACAAAAGTTGGTTCTAGCATGATTTTGTTTGATCAGCTAGCTGGCCGGCAACTGAACGTGAGACAATCTAGCAAGCCATGACTATGTAGTCATGTAGATACAACTAAACCCCCACCTTTATTTTTCAAGGTGGACCAATCAAGCTATCCTATCGCTACTCTATGCGTCTCTATTTACTTGCCTCATGTTCTTGATCTTTCATAAGATTTTATGTAAATGAATAAGTTATGAGGAAAATGGATAAATTAGTGTACAACTTAATTCAAAAGTGTGAATTTTCTAAAATAGAAAACGAGTAGATAAATTGTACACCTTAAAAAGACATACGAGACATGTAAAAGAACAAAATGAGTCAATTTCTTTCCATACCAATCAAAGCATCCAATAGGAGTATATATATTCATAATATCAACTTTTTATAATAAATACTAATTATAATTATAATTTAAAATTGTTAACTATCATTAGCAAGTTTGTCAATCAAATTGTTACAAAATTCAAAGAGGAAGTACATCAAAGCATGATTTCTTTACTTTGTACATTAGGCAATCTAGATATGTACTTACGAACGGTTAAGTCTTGGCGCATAGCACCTATGGGTGAAGGAACATATAGGATGACAATTTTGCAATTAGCTGTAACTTTATATCATGCAAGTGGGCCATTAGTATAACGGGACAACTGAAGTGTAACGGGGAGTGAAAAGAAGAAGCGGGAAAACATTTTCACTAAGGTAAAAATGACTTGCATGTCAGTTAATTTTATTAAAAAAAAAAATGGAAGCTCTTCATCAATGGAGACGAAGAATGTAGCTCAGCAAGCCAAATTTTTTTTTGTCAAATTGTGAATTCGTAAGTGCAGCAGTGGATTAGTAGAATGAGAAATAGGGTAGAAGATATTTTGGGTGTCGATCTAGCGGAAGCCATTCGGGAAGATGGAGAAGATGGGCATGGTTGCGCAAGGGAGCTGAGATTCGACTTTGAGATGGTAAGTTATGTATTCTAAAGCGTTGTTGTTAGTTTATTAGCGAGAATGGGGTAATGAATGAATGCAATTGTGAAATTTAAAAAGTAAAGCTTGGGTAAGGAGAGGTTAGGGTTTGTATTGAGTATTTTGAAATTGAGTAATCATGCTGGGGGTTATTGGTAGGGGTAGTATTTAACTAAGTAAGTATTGTGTATATTGTAATGTGGGTAATGAATTTGGAGTAGGGGTTAGTTTGTTTTTCAATTGTAATCGTTTTTGTTGTTGTTGTTTGCAATTGATGGTAGGCTAATGTAGTTTTAATTGATGGAGTAGATGTATATTAATGTTGATTTTTCCTTTTTTATGTATTTTGTGATGGCATTTGTTCTAAAATTTTGGTTTTGTGGGTTGTGTGATTTCGAATATGGGCAGAATGCATGATAATTTTGTTGGTTATATTGTCTTGTTTGGTTCTATAATGATCCACTACAATGAGATGTGGATGTATATGTGTTGTAGGTTGGTTTTGAGACAGTTGGAGATGATAGTGAGGATGATGTATATGTGTATGATGAGGGGTTAGGGAGTGAGGATGGATTTACAGAATGGGATGAGCAGGAGGAGGAGGAGAATGAAATGGGAGAAGGATATAATGGAGAAAATCAGGGGTCAGATTATGAGTCAGTTCATGGTGGAGAAAATCTGGGGTCAGATTATGAGTCAGTTCATGGTGAAAACGTAGTTGATGGTGAAGGGTTCACAACACCAAAGAAGGGCAGGCAAATGGTGCAAACTGTGTTCAGTGTTGAAGAGGAAATACCACCCCCAATTTTGGGCATGGTATTTGGTAGTTGGGATGAGTTAGATACTTACTTCTGGAGCTGTGCTAGGCAAAAGGGGTTTGGAATAGTGAGGGCTGCTTCTGGATGGGTGAAGGTGAAGAAGGAATTGGGTACTGGAAAGTGTTGTAAGCAGCGGAGGAATGCTAAGTGGACCTGTGACTGCTACGGAAGACCTTCTAGGAAGCGTAAAGTTGATCCACTGAAGGAAGGTTTGATTCAGGACGAGGAGACAGTTGTACAAAGGAAAACAAAAAAGTGTGGATGTGAGGTTGAGTTGTATTCAAGTGTTAATGCAGAAGGGAATTGGGTTGTTCGTAGGGTGAAGTTGGAGCACACTGGTCATCCAGTTACACCGGGAAAGTCTAAGGATGTTTCCATGTACAGGAAGCACGATTTGGTTACCAAACATAAGCACTTGGTGAAACAGGTGGTTTCTGCAAAGAAGTCAAGGGTGAAGGTTTCCCAGATGTACGGTTGTTTTGGTAGGCAGGTGAATGGAGTAGATCAGTTGACTTTTACTCAAAAAGACTTGACGAATGCGGTGGCTGAGGAGGAGAAAAATAGGCTGGAGCTTACCGAGGGTGATGCAAATGGGATGATTGAGTACTTCAACAAAATGAGTGCAGATAATCAAAATTTTTTCCATCCGTGTAGGTTTGGGAAGGATGGTTCCTTACAAGATGTTGTATGGGTGGATGCGAGGAGCAGAGCTGCCTATGAGGAGTTTGGCGATGTTGTCTGTTTTGATAGTACGTACTTGACTAACAAATTCCATTTGCCCTTTGCTGTATTTCTTGGTGTGAATCACCACGGACAAAGTATATTGTTTGGTTGTGCATTGATCTCTCGAGAGACAGCAGAAACGTATGAATGGGTGATGAGGACATGGCTGCATTGTATGGGCGGTAAAGCCCCTACATCTATTCTGACGGATCAAGATCCGGCAATTAGGAAAGCTGTGCATTGTACAATGGCTGAAACGACCCATAGGTGGTGCATATGGCACATCCTGCAGAAATTTGGTAAGTATGTGAAGCGTGATGATGATTACGAAGTTTTAAAGGGTGACTTTGATAGCCTCATATACGGTAGTTTAGATGCTGATGAATTTGAAGCTCGATGGTGTGATGCAATTCAGCATTACGAGCTACAAGACAATGCTTGGCTAGAGGGTTAGTTTCTTCCACTCAATGGTTTATACTTTATCGTTTCTTAGTAAAGTTACTCATGATTTTGTATGTGTTTTTGGGGTGTTGATGATCTGAATATTTGAGTAAATATATTGGTCTGTGCGTTATGTACCACTAAGTAGTAGCATTGTTCCAATGGTTATTTTTGTTTTTCCACTAACAATTTTAATGTACCACTGCAATTAGTACGTACAGGTAGCATAAGCTTTTGTAGCTGTCTTTGTTTGTGTCACTTAGTATTTGTCGTAAACTAGTGTATATTGAATGAAACTAATAATTGCAGTTATATTGAATGGGGCTCTATGAGGAACGAGTAATGTGGATTCCCACGTATTTGAAACATTTATTCTGGGCTGGGATGAAAACGACTCAACGTTCAGAGAGTTTCAATCATTTTTTTAAAGGGTATGTTGACAAGCAGACAACGTTGTCTCAGTTTGTTATTCGGTATTGCGATGCTATGACAGTTAGGGCCGAGGCCGAAAGAATGGCAGACTCGAACACACAACGGTATGTGAGGCATTTAGTGACTGACTTCCCAGCGGAGGTGTTGTTTCAAAAATGCTATACGGATGCAAAATTCAAAGAAGTGCAGGGACAGTGCAAGAAGATGTTGTATGTTCGTCCCCTAGATCAGTATGAAATTGGTACTAATCTAATTGAGTTTATTATCGAAGACCGTGTTTGAATCAAGCCTAAAAATGCGAAGAAGGATGAAGTGACAAAGATTCGTAGATGCTACCGGGTTGTATATGATAGTAGTATGTATGAAGTTGCATGTGACTGTAAACACTTTAAGTGTCATGGGATCATTTGTCGACATATGATTCTTGTGTATGACCTTAATGGAGTAACTGTTGTTCCTGAGAAGTATGTACTCCATCGTTGGAGGAAGGACGTACAACGGAAACACACACGAGTAAAAGTTGCTTACCATGATCCATTGACTAGTGATGAAGTGAGGAATTATCACAATCTTATGGGGACGTACGAACCTATTTTCTCTAAGGCTTCCATTTGTAAGGAGGCAGTGCAGGCTGTCAAAGAGATGTTGCAGCTTATGGATCTGAGAGTGGATGAAGTTCTAGCAATGGTTGCAAAAAGGCAGCTTACAGGAGGGAATGAGAATGGTCCTGGTGAGGATGAAGGTGTATATGGAGTTGCCCGAACGTCGTCTTCTGTGGCACAGAACAAGGGGCCTGAGGGGACAAACACACCAATGACAGTGGCATCAGGAATTCATAATAACAACACTACTCTAGTTAGTGGATTCCAAGGAAGCTACGAAGGATCTGCCCCAGGTAGGATTAAGGATCCACCCTTACCCAAGAAGAAAGCACATCGCACTACAAGTGTTAGATACCCGTCCTGCACAGAGAAAAAAGGAAAAGAAAGGGCTGCTAATAAGGTGAAAAATGATGCTCGGAAGAAAGCTGGTCAGACCCCAACCAGCATATCATTAGGAACCAGTGAGTATATTCGATCTGTCGGGGGAATACAAATGAGGGATTTTGATGGGTCGTTAGGATACTTTACTACGGTTAGGGGAGGACACTCTGGTGGAGTGTTTGCTTCTCTCCTAGGCCTCACTCCTGGCACATCTGGATCCATTCACAATTAATCTATTCTTTTCAAACTTTTTACTATGTATAACTATATTATTTGCGCTGCTCTGTAACAACGGTACAATTTATCAATTGGTACAATTTAACAACACAACTAGTAGCATATAAAATGTATCCCTGGCATCTATTTTGAATATAATTGGTACACATAAAAGTACCACTGGCATCTATTTTGCTTATAATGAGCACACATAAAAGTACCACTTAGTAGTTCCAAGGGTACTACTCTATGTTTAATGATATCAATATATTCAATGGCGACTAACAAAAATAACATGATTGAAGTAGGACTCCATAGTTGGACAAAAAAAGAAAGACACTTAAAATTTCGAAGGACAAGAAATGAAAGGCATTTAAAATGTGGAAAGCAGTCATGTAGTGATATAAGAATCGACAACTTCTTTCAAAAAAAAAAAAAAAAAGAATCGACAACAAGATGTATCGTTCATAACAAGGTGGTATAATTAAGTTATATAATTTACCACAACAAATAAAGGATTTTTCCGCTGCAGGCATAGCGGTACGTAACGTGAATTAGGATTCTATAGTAGACAAAGAAAGGAAAGACATTTAAAATGTATGGAAAGCATTCATGTAGTGATATAAGATTTTAAATGTCTTATATCATATATAAAAGCGGTTCTTTTACTCATGTAGTGATTATTCGTTGGTCGTATATCATACGGGTACCGCGCATAATTCATATATTGTCTATAGGGATCTTCATAATTGTAATGGCAACCATTTGGAATACATGCTTTACAAAGTAAAAAGACTATTTGTAGTATTGATCCAATTATAGACTTAATATATCAACTCTTAGTACAATATATCATCCCTTTACTATTCGAGTTTATATGTTTTTACACAATAGATGCCATTAACACTAGTAAAGGTACCGTTGTAATGCAAATGGTTATTAACCTGTTAATAGTGGTACATGTTACCATATGATTTGTACCACTGAGAGTCCTTCAATGCACTTGTATGTGTGTTCCACCAAATGAAATTCGATCTTCACATTAAGAGGGAGTACACACTTGGGTAGTTCAGCTTTGTCACAATGATACCTATGAAGACCATATAATGGTACAAATAAAACCAGTTAGTTAGTCAATGGTACATATATGTACCATTGTATTCGATTTAGTGTTTCTTTTGACAAGACAGTTCTCTGGCCTAGTGCTGCACCTATTGCGTCACGCCGTCACCTACAGTAGTAGGAGTACCACGGTAACAAGGTAAATAGGATCAAATATTCAAATTTAACTTTTCCCTCCCACAAAACTAGTTCCCTTCCTATATTTTTTTAAACTTAGCTCACATTCTCACCCCACTAATTCTATATTAACCAGTGGTACACGTTTAGGGTACCACTTGATTCTATATTGTACCACTTCAGTATTAATGGTGTAAAATATATGATTTTTTGTACCACTGTCTAATAAAATGGTAGAAATTGCAGGCCCTTTGAGTAGTGAGTTAGTGTGGTTAAAATTGTGAAGTGCACAAAAAAAACCATGAGTATTCAATGGTTTAGAGGTTTATGTAGTATATATTATGGCGTTACGAGTCCTTGGTGGTTTGGTAGAGGATGGAGTTACGTCTACCTTAAATCGAAACATATACGAATCGAAATCACTATCTTATCCTTGTATTGTGTAACTTTGTAAGAAAACATACACTTCCATCAACCCTTGTGTAGGTAGTTATTCAGTTAGTACGCACCCTATGCTTGTTGCTTATCGGAATCCAATTTTAGTGCGCTTCGATGTTATACCCTACTCCTATAAACATGTTTAGGGGCAATAAGGTCTCTAAATAATACCCTAAACATGTTGTATTCACCTTAATCTCAATGAGCCTAACCATAACCACTTAACAAGTGATATATTTAACGGTCAGTATCGTACCATTCTGTACGATACGGTACACCGATATTTTGTTAGGGTACCATTAAGAGGGAAACACGTTTAGGGTACCACTTGATTCTATATTGTACCACTTCAGTATTAATGGTGTAAAATATATGATTTTTTGTACCACTGTCTAATAAAATGGTAGAAATTGCAGGCCCTTTGAGTAGTGAGTTAGTGTGGTTAAAATTGTGAAGTTCACAAAAAAAACCTTGAGTATTCCATGGTTTAGAGGTTTATGTAGTATATATCATGGCGTTACGAGTCCTTGGTGGTTTGGTAGAGGATGGAGTTACGTCTACCTTAAATCGAAACATATACGAATCGAAATCACTATCTTATCCTGGTATTGAGTTACTTTGTAAGACAACATACACTTCCATCAACCCTTGTGTAGGTAGTTATTCAGCTAGTACGCACCCTATGCTTGTCGCTTATCGGAATCCAATTTTAGTGCTTCGATGTTATACCCTACTCCTATAAACATGTTTAGGGGAAATAAGGTCTCTAAATAATACCCTAAACATGTTGTATTCACCCTAATCTCAATGAGCCTAACCATAACCACTTAACAAGTGGTACATTTAACGGTTAGTATCGTACCATTCTGTACGATATGGTACACCGATATTTTTTTAGGGTACCATTAAGAGGGAAACACATTTAGGGTACCACTTGATTCTATATTGTACCACTTAAGTATTAATTGTGTAAAATATATGATTTTTTGTACCACTGTCTAATATAATGGTAGAAATTGTAGGCCCTTTGAGTAGTGAGTTGGTGTGCTTTAAATCGTGAAGTGCACAAAAAAACCTTGAGTATTCCACCATATTTCTTCTCCATATGTGGTGTTTTGGTAAAGATAACATGGTTGAGAAGTATTGAAGATTGAATGTGTTAAAATAGGAACAGTAGTAGCAATACGTTAAAAATGCAAATTTTTATTCCATTTAATAAGGGACCATTACATTACTTAATAAAAAAACTGAAAAAACAAATAATTTTTTTTTAAAAAAAGGCTCCAAGAACAACAGCAGCAAGGACGGCATCCAACAACACCAACCCATACACTAAGGGGGAAGGGGGGTTGAAGGTGCTTTCGTTGACCTGCAAAAACTTCTCCAGGGCCAAGTGTGCTGCCCTCACCTTCACTGGCCGCTTATCGGAGCCTTAAGCAATACCGTGTGCATGTTGGAGAAGAGACACATACGTGAAGTACCTGATCTTCTTGCCCAAGCAGAAAGGGCACCTGAAGCCCGCCGCGGTCTGACGCAGCTTGAAGGTGCCATGGACAAGAGCAATGTATGGTTTCTCCGAGCACTCCTCGAGTTCGGAGTCGCTGTACACAGATGAGTCACTTGAGCTCGACATTTTTTGATACCTTTTTTTTTTAAAGGGAAGGGATGAAAGGATATTTGTTCTTCTTTTGTTTGGTTTCTCTTTGTTGATACTTTTTGAGATTGTGTATGTACACTCCCTACTTGATGTGTATTTATAGTAGGGTAAGGGTGGGTCAAAGTCTAGTCTACATTAATTGAGTCAAAGTTTGTACTACTGAATGCTGTTCTGTTTCCCAGTGGAATTTCTAAAGGTTCATCATAAATTTTTTGGAAAACATTTTTCACACACACTTAGGTCAATCGTAATCCAATATTCTTAATAAATGTACAACTACGTGCACAAATGTACCACTGGAAGCTCAATGGTATATGTTACTAGCGTGTGTTGTACTACTAAGAATAAAAGTGGTGAACAATACATTGCATAGCTTAAGGGGATTCCCATGCATTGAACGGTACAATATCTTTTTCAGTACCTTGACCTTTTGTATGACTCATGTTATTTAATTTTTTATTTTTTTTCGGAAAATGTATCACGATTTCTGAAATGACCTGTTCACACGCATTTAACGGTTAGTGGTACATTTAACGGTTACTCTTAATAATACCCTAAACATGTTGTATTCACCCTAATCTCAATGACCCTAACCATAACCACTTAATTAGTGGTACATTTAACGATTACTATTGTACCATTAAGTACGATATGGTGTTTATGGTATAAACGTTCTGACTTAATATACCATATAATGGAATTGTCCATGTAATGGTACATATGAAAGGGATAAATGTCCCACTGTATGTGCCGTACCGTACTGAATGGTAAAAGTCAAATTTGAGCTCGGTAAATGTAGGGTTCCAGTAAAAATCAGGCGCAAAAGAAGAACAACTTTCCCGCTCTTTGTGGTATTGATCATTTACCCCCCTATATACATACTTCTTCCTTCTACCAAAGGGATTCCAAGTCATATTTCACCCTTAATTCCAAGCTCCGACCATTCCCTTTCATACACCATCTCACGCTAGAAGCTTGCGAAGTGGTACTCCAGAAGCTATGTCAACAATGTCATCAGCCTCTTCGGGGAGTCGTGTAATTCGTCGACCCTGTGCATCTGCTGACATCTCATGGATCTCTGAAAAAATCTGCAACTGCTCCGGGGAAGATGCTACCCTCGTCGAATTCCGCATTTCGATGTCCGAAATGAACCCGAAAAGGCCGTATTATAAATGTCGACACTGTGGTTACTGGGAATGGGCCGTTGATTCCGACCTTGTTAAGGACGGACCATCGGACAACATCGGGGGCGTAGTTTGTAGGGTGGAGGTGTTGGAGCACCAAAACATAAACATCGTTAAGATCGGTCTTACAATTTTAATAATTGCAGTTTTATTGTATTTCAAATCGTAAATCAAGTAATTTGGGTAGTACGGTAATGCAAATGGGTTAATGCTGTACCAAGTTATGTAAGAATGAAGTACTCTATCTATTGTACCAAGTTATGTTACTAATTGTAGGTTCCTAATTGTGACATAGATTGGCATTTTTGTAAATAAGATGGCATTTTTGTAAATAATGGGAATCTAAAGGTGAAAAATATGATGACAAAAAGTACCACTACTTGCATAATAGTACATAAAAAAATATTATTCAAATAACTTATACTTTAATGGTACATTATACATGTTTAGTAGTACACCAAAATGTACCACTATACTAAAATAAAAGAAAAAATGTACCACCAAACTCCAAATTGCCTTCCTTTGTGCATGCCAAATACATAGGCCCTATGCGTTGCGTTTATACGTCACCCCATGATCTTATAACTGAATAACTTCCTCCTCCCACTATTTATTTATTCGATTCAACTTCTCCCTCCCATCATGATCTTATAACTGAATAACTTCCTCCTCCCACTATTTATTTATTCAACGTCCCCCTCCCAATATTTATTCAACTTCCATTCCTCTCCATTTCATTAACTTCTCTCCGAAAATATCTTTCTCTGAGAATCAGAATTATTAACCTCTTTATTTGTTCCAAAAATGGTGAAACAGAAAAAAGGAAAGGAGCCAATGGGACAATCACAAATAGATCAACCCAAATATTCAGAGCTGCAGTTCCTTAGAATGAAGGAGGAGATGTTAACAGAGCAGTTAAACCACCATGAATTCATATGCAACAGCTTGAAGGTTCAGTTGAATGATGTTTCAGCAGCCATTGCAAACATTAACAAAGAAAGGGCACAGACCAATGTTGCACAGAGCACAAGTGTGAACAAAAGTCCCCTAAGGTTGGGTGGTAGGGGTAGGGGTAGAGGAAGACCCACCAGGGGAGCGAAGACGGTGGCTATGAAGAGGGTGTCTGGTGCAGGAGTAGAAGCAGCTGGTACTGGACGAGGAACCACAGATGCTGATGGACCTACTGGGCAAGATGGGGGAGCAATCCAACCGCCGGTGCAGGTCGTGGCACCTGAAAGGCCCAGGCGTAGGGGAAGGCAAGTAAGGAAAAGGAGTCCCGAAAGCCCCAAGGATGTTTCTCCATATGCGCCGTACCATGTCCGTGATAGGTGGTCTCAAGAGGTTTCCCACACAAACTCCGGTGCGTATGGACACTCGGCTTCAACCATTGAAAAACTCAACTGACGGGTTAACTGATCTAAGTCAAATATTTATGTTTTTTTTTAAAACTAATTTCTCATTTCAATGCTTTACTCTTCTTATGTAATTGGCTTAGTATCACTTTCTCTGGTTTGATATGTTTGAAGATGAACACTTTGTTTAATCACGCTGCTTTTGAACACTTAGTTTAGTTTTGGCTTCTGTTTTAAGTACTCAATCAAAGTTTAGCTTTTTGTGCACTGTAATTATATTACATGTGATTAACTGTGATGATGGTAATTATTATGAACACTTTCTTTAGTTCTGGCTTCTGTTTTTTGGTCGGTTTTTCATCTATATTCAATTACATTATTTGTACCATCTGGAAAAAAACCATCCATTCGGCTTTTTCAATGTACCATTTATATTATTAATGGTGCAAATTTCACATTTATTTGAACATTGAAGTACATTTGGTTTAAGGTTAACTAAATGGTACATTTAACTTTACAAAATGTACCACTAAACTACTCAGTTGGGCAATGGTACATACATATACCAGCTTCTTCTAGTTAGTGCTTCTTTTGACAAGACATCTCTGTGGCCTAGTCCTGCACCTAGTGAGGCTACTGTACTAGGTTTACCACGGTAAATGGTGGCAAATTTTGAAAATTGCATTTTCATTTTCCTTTCCCTCCCACGAACTTGAATTTAGAAGAATAAGAGAGTACTAGGGCTCCAACCAATTCTCTAAAGTAATTAATTCTCCATCTTTTCTTCACAACAATGGAAAGCTTTCATCCACTTCCTGTTTCATTTGTTCATGTCGTTCCCCACCCACATTCGCCCATAATGTACTTCCAGAAATCGGAGCGGGAATACAACGAGGTGAACTTAAATCTTGTGAATTATTTCAAGACAACTGACCACTTAGTGAGTGGTTCTTTCCACCCTATCCAAAATTTGAGGGCACGACTGCTACAAGGAATGAGCTCCCCAACTCAATTCATGCTTCTCGAAGACGGTAGCCCTGTACTTGGTCATTTACCGCTAGTAGAGGATTTAGTGGGCTGCTATAATGAAGGAGCTGTTGTATTGATATTTTGGCTGCTCCAAGCCTTATATTCCTCTTCTTCGTTACGCACGATACCCTGTGAATTGGCTGAAGCAATTGATTTGGAGCCCGTTCTGAACATATTCGAGGCACCCATATATGCCTTCCCTATGATGTGGCGTAATATATTTGTTGGGTCATACACGGATACGCTCCACATATTGAAGAACGTTGACGGACATACCCACATGAGGCTCAACATATCTGGTTGCACAATTAAGCCCAAGATCCACCAAATTCTGCCTATCAGAAAGAGATACCACCTTGTCAGTTACACAGGAGAGTATCTGGCCTCAAGCCGTAGCTACGAGACTACCATACAGATTGGCTCGTTCGCTTTGTGTTGGAATGCCAGAGGATGCACAAGGCCTTCGTTTGTTCGTAACTTCACAACCCTGCATCATCATTTTAACCCAATTTTACAAATCATATTGGAAGCTCGTGTAGGCAACCACTATGCGAAGACAGAGCTGTTGGGTGATATCCCAGGTGACTATGAAGTTGAGGCAGCAGGTCCAGACAACAACCCAGGGGGAGTTTTGGTGTTCTGGAGGCCAAGGGCACTTACTGCTAGTTTCTCGTACACATCAACAAGGCCAGAGGGAATGGTTTTGGATGCCGTTTTTCGGTAATGTCCTCTATTAGCTTCACATAGTTCGTACAACTTATTACTTTTAACTAATTACGGCGTTTTTTAGTTATATTAACAAAAATATTTTTAAATTGGAAGCCGCCACCACCAACATGGACTTACATCCCACCCCAGCAGCAACCACAACTGAACAACGACCCAACCAGCTTAGACGAGGAGCCTGACATAAACACCCACTGGTTCGCTTCAGGCTTGGCTTTTGATGGGTCGCACCACGAACAGTTCGGGAAGGACCTTTGATGTGTAGGTGATCCTAGTTGAAGCTGTCTTTGGGTACTAGCTCTTGTTTTAATTTGGGTTCTACTTTAAGCAAGTCATGTATTTCTTTTGGTTGAGGATCAAATGTTTGGACATCTTATGTAGTAGTAAATTAACTTATTTAACAATCATTTCCTAGTGAGGCATTTGTAGTAGTAAATTAACTTATTTAATCCTTAAGTTAAAGATGAGTAAAGGTAAAATATCATGAATAACTTAATAAGTGGTACATTCATGTATGTACATGTCAAAATATTGTACCACTGTCTAATATATATACAAATATGTCCCACTAACTACCAATTAACTACAATAACTTAGCGTTGTACCATCAATGGTACAAACAAGAACCCCAGAATGTACCACAAACAAAGTCTATTTAGAATTATGCGTACAAAAATGTGATTACCTCGTTACTTGATGACTTGGGTGTCCTACAACATGGGCAACCGGTTTTTTAGCATGTTGTTAGTCCTAGCGTATTGAAAGCACATAAGATTTGTAAAGGTACATCTATGCAGAGGTAAATGTGCTACTGAGTATAGAATAGTACATAATGTCATGAAAAGAAAGGAGAGATTGTACCACCTCACGTTGGATGATACATAAAACATGCCTTACAACGTTACATGAACATCAATATAAAAAACAACATAATAAAAAGCAGACAAGTAGCAGGAGTAACCCGGAAATGAATAACCTAGCAACAATCAGTCATCGTCTAACTCGAAATCTTGGTATCCTTCCCATGGATCCACGTAGGGGTCATTGTAGTCAGGCGCATGTCCGTCCCAAAAAGATCCGGAATCCGGGTTGACGTTGTTGTCATACCTTTGCTTCGCCTCCTTCAACCTATTGACATACCATTGTGGGTAGTCGTCATAGTCCAAAGGCTCCCTAGTAATGAGATCAAGGTGTTGCATCTCATCGTACCCATTTTCAGCCAACATCTTGCTCCTAAAGTACATGCATTGCT
Organism: Chenopodium quinoa; assembly: GCF_001683475.1. Taxonomy (NCBI): domain Eukaryota; kingdom Viridiplantae; phylum Streptophyta; class Magnoliopsida; order Caryophyllales; family Amaranthaceae; genus Chenopodium; species Chenopodium quinoa. Next base: position 1,270,291 of record NW_018744821.1, on the reverse strand, counting down.
CCTCACTGGAGTGGATGATATCATAAGGATCCTCGTGAGAGAAATTCATCCACTCTACAGTGACATGAACCATGTCTTTGTCATAGTCGGACGTGAAATCATGGCCAAGAAGTAGAAGGCAAAATGTCTTACCTCCCTTACAGTGGTTGTTGAGCATGTACTCCAGATTAGTAGCCCAATCATAGTAGGACATAAAGAGCTCCCAAAATCGAATCCAATGGCGACAGTACCATGGAGAACGCCCATAATCAATCAGTAACTCATCGAATTCTCGGAGGTTGACACTAACCGCAATCTTGTGAGCATCTACTAGGTAATGCATGAAACAATATGCCTCTTTCCGAAAGTGTGCATGACCTCCTATTTTGAAAGGCGATAGGAATGGGAACTCGGGATGGAAATCGATCCCAGTTACGGGATTTTGAAGCCCACCACGGGCTATCGTCGCCGATTGGTGCAAGAAAATCATCTCTCTACCTCTTTTAGGTAGAAAGAAGTCTCGAATTACACCATTTGGATCATGATATCCATTTTTTTTCATAAATTCCAACCGCTTCATCACTCCCTTTGGGGTCTTATGAGAAACCCCTTTGTTTGCATCCCTCACCTTCTTAGCTACCACCCTCTTGCTCCTATTTCCCCCCATAATACTACTAGTGTATACACTCAAGAAGAAAGGGGTGTATGATCTAAATAGTCCTCTGTGAACGTTTATACATACTCTAAAGAAACAATAAATGATTTCCCACCTACTTTGTGACTTACTACTATCTTATATAATAATGTACCACTGGTTTGCATCCACTCACCACGCAATTAATCTTGTACTTTTACCAAGGGGTAAGTGTGACATTGGTAGTTGGATAATAACTGCAAATAATAACTCCCTTTAATGTTGTAATTTTAATCCTGAAGTCCATTCGCAAAGCATTTTGTTGCAAAATTTTTCAGTGGTACTTTTAACTCCTGTTAGTATATAAACTATTTAAGATAGTACATTTTGTAACATTCCCAAAGTGATTGTGTTTGTTATGACAAGACAACTCTGTCCCCTACAGCCCTACTTATAGAGTGTGGTGCATTTTGTAGCATTTTGTAGAATCAATTTCCCAGTGGTACTTTTATTGTCCATTGATTACCATTGATTACCATTCATTACCACATTCCACCAATATTGTACCAATTTGAAGTGATCACATTGATGATTCACATGCAGTGCACCATTCATAGCATAATTTCACAAAAAAGCTTTCGAGTGTACCTTTGGGACTTGTAAAATACCATTGGAAGCAAATAACAACGAATAGCATACAAGTACTCAAAAATGGTACCAAACCCACTAATTGTACCACTAGAAAGAGGAAATGTGCACTACTAACTATCCATCAGACCTCCCAAAATAATTACAGCTAATGTTTACCAACACTTCAAAAAATATAATAAATCATTACAAAGTTGACTAAATCGTCAATGATTCCGCGTTGACATCCTAGAACCAGCGGTCAAATCCCCCAGGACGTCTTTGAGCTCGTTGCATTCACACTGCACGTCGTCCAGAAACAGATTCTCTCGAGCAGGCGTGATCCTCCCCTGCAATGTAAGATCACACCCATTAAACAACTTTTCACAAAAGCTAACCCAACAACAACACCAATGTATAAACATACGCGACTTACCACTCCAAATTTAGTGGTGAATATTCTGGCAAAAAACTTAATACATGCCAGCATAAACATTCCACAGTATGTGCTGCACCAATGGAGGACCAAAATCAACACACACAACAATCTCAAACTTTTACAGTACTAACCAAATAATTAAAGAAGTGCTTACTTATCCCGGGGCTCAAGGACCTCAACAGTGCATCGTGTCCACGATTTTAGCTGACCACTTGTCCACTAAGGATCACAAATTTCAAACAGTGCGTTGAGACCACTAACCTGTATAGTTATAGAAAAAACATTAAGCCAATACTGTACCGTCAAAGAGCAAGCACAATAACTCGACACACTCTATATTAATCTACCAGAAGTTCAAACACTTCAGCATGTTTGGTGAATGGATCAGGGTACAAAGAATCTATCATCCACAACTGTTGACCCTTCATATCCAAAGCCAAGCACCACCAATGGGACTCGTCTGGGGAATCCTTGGGAACTTCCAGCACAGGGACGAAGACCTAAAACGAGAAGTACGCTATAACCAAGTTTAGAATATGTTCCTGAAACAACATAATCAATTTATCAAAGTATATAACTTACCGCTCGAATCTGCGGTAGCTTATAGCTAAGAAGAAGTTTGCAATACTTGTCAGCAATGTGCTCTTCTTTTCCTTCATTCAACATTAATCGATTCTACAAATTTTTTGCAATAACCATTAACAACATTCAAGTGTACTTGGTGCTATGTATGATTAACAGTAAAACAACCTATTTAAAACGTACCGAATAGCTTGGATCAAGCATAATACGCTTGCTTCTGTTGACAAAGTCCCTGGTGGCCCATTGCTTGTTGTATAGTACGCTGGCCATTCTAACATAATCTGTTGAAACCCGCGACTTATAGTGCACCACTTCATAGCAATCCCTCTGGCTCGCCTCTTGGTGGTCACACTTTATCAACACAGTACCAGGGCTAAGAATCACCAACATAACATCAAATAAGCAGAATAATATGATTAGAATGATTGATTAACATTTGCGATTAAGAAAATGGACATCAGTTATAATTTGAACATCATGAAGGGGTACTCAATTACCTGAGTGGATCCTTCTGAAGCTTCCAGTCCTTAACAAACTTGATCAAACGTGCCTCGCACGATGTATGCCTCCTACTCTTTGCCGCGTTGCTAAAAAAGGCTGCCTGTGTAGGCTTCACCACCCTCTTGTCACCACTTTTCTCCCCAATCCCATCACAATGATCTTCCTCATCACATGAAGAGTAGCTTGCAGAAGTACACTGAGCATCAACCAAAACAGTTGTTCCCCTAGTTCCTAACAACCCCACAACTATTTGTGGTCCAGGCTCCATGTCGTCATTTTTTTCATCTTCCAATTCTGCTTCGGAAGCGCTTTCAAACTCTGGCCCCTCCATGGCTCCCAAACCCTCCTTGGCTTCTGCCCCAATAACACCCTCCTTGGCTCCTGCCCCATCAAGACCTCCCATGGCTTCTGCCCCATTAACACCACCCTTGGCTTCTGCCCCAACGACTTCCTTCCCAGGACGCCCCTCCCCTACTGTTGTTGAATCGATGATTGACATCGATCCAGCAACAACCGTTCCACCAGCACTCTCCTCACCAACAGGATTTGTTACTTCCCTAACAACTTCCTTGGGCATGTTTGCTTTTCTTGTGCCTTTTGCCGATCAATACCCATACACATCATCCCATAGAACTGACGGAGGACCTCATCACACTTGATGTCTATAATAGCCAGTAGCTTTGGAGTTACCTTATCAATCACCTAACGAGGAACACAAGTAAAACACATGAAACTCAAACTTTGCATTCACATATAAATTCTTATCACCTATTATACAAACAATTTAGACATAACAAGAATTAGTAAGTCGTACCTGCTGAGCAACCTGATCAAAATAATAGCCATCTGAAGGGACATCCCGACAGTCCAATGGATGTGGTTCTCCATAAGCAACATCCAACGACTACAAAATAAAACCACATAATGTTAACACTCTTCACTTAACTTGAATCTGAAATAATAACCCGAAACAATACAAAAACGAAATAACTCACCAGGAGCCGTCCATAGTCCCCCTTTCGTGTTTTTTTTGTCATCTTTTATAGTTGCATTAATTTTTTCCTGCGACCAAGCCTTCAACCTCGGTCTCATACCCCATGACTCAGGAACACGACTAAGGTGATCAAGATAATAAATCTGTATAACGGACACAAAGATGAAGAATATTTCAATTAGTCCAAGACAAGACACTCAAATGCAACCCAAACTAACACAATACCAACTAAAGACTAACAACTCAATTTAAACTAACAACTCAATTTAACATAACAACTCATATTATGCAACAGACATTACTTACTAAGACGAACAAAATGCATCCGCCTGATCCAGCAACATATCCATCCTCAACAAATTTCTTCTGGAAATTCCTTGCAGCATTACACATCCACATATGCACAAAAGTGCACCAGTCATACTCCAACGATTCATCATAAGTAAGTAAAGCTGGATATAGCTTCACTCCCAGATTTGTTGTGTTTGTCGTAGCACACAACAAGTAACCCAATATCACAATAAGAAAAGCAACCTTGAAATTAGGCTTCTCTGCATCTGATAGAGGCAGCACATACCCATCCTTATCCCTAACAATCAATGCTCCCAATGCATTGGTAAGTGAAACGCTTTCTCCCTTGGCATACAGCCCCCTTAATCTCATCACTTCCGCTTGCTTCACCGGATCATCATCAGGAATAGTAGTAGGGACTGCCTTGGACCCCATTGGAATTCCCAGTACACATTGAATTGAAACATGACTCATGGATTGCACATAGTTATCTCCAAATGCTATGGAGCCATCACCAATACCCTTGTCAACAACCAATATGAAAATTTTCGTGGCAAAGTCGTTAGAGGAATGTTTAGCAAACCTCCAAAACCCATCTCCGTCACAACCTTCTTCCTAGAAGAATCAAACAACCTTACCACAGTAGACACAACCTTCACACCATTCAGGTTGGGGGCCTACAGCGGTAAGAAAAAACAATAAGCTCAACACATCCATTAACCACATCCAGTCACTACTTCTTACGATGCCTAATTTAACCACTAACTAATTTACACCCAAATCACCTATATTAAGATAGAAAAAAAAACCTACAAGTTACATGACACAAAACTATGAGCATACCTTCTGCGTTTTTCTTGACTGGGTTTTAATCACCTCCCCTTTCTCGACCACCAACTCCCCCTTGCTCTTCTTTACCTTCCCATACAATACCATTATAAACATTTAATTCTTGATATACTCAATATCACCAATGCAAGCTGTACTTATAAGGAACATGACATAGCCTTAGAAGGAACATAATATAGTTATATAGCCATACCTTTTGCTTCTGCTTTCCTTTACTTTTAACAAAAGGACCTCCCTTCTGCTTTCCAGTTGTTATTTTTTCTGCCAACAACTTCGCCAGCAAAGTCTCTCATAGCTCTTTTTTTGAATCAACCTCCTCCACCTCATCTGACTCAGGCTGGTCATCCTCACCTGACTCAAAACCAGACTCACCAGAGGTACCAGAACCACTTTCTTCTGTACCCTCTTCCTCCGTATCTTCTAGTTCCTCACGCTCAAAATCAGGATCAGAAGCCTTCATCTTCTTCTTCCCTTTCGCAATATTTTTCTTTTTAGAGATCTCATCAGCATCAGAATTTCCTTGTTTTCCCTTGACCAAATCAGATCCATGCTTCCGCTTCATTTCTTTGAATCCTGCCATGGATAACATTAAGGACCTTTAACTACACCTACCTAAACACTACAATAAGAAAAGCATATACTATATCCACATTCAAATAGCACATGCATAAATCAATGGCTATTTCTCTTAGTTAGTCTTCAATCCATCATCTATACACACAAAAAAAAAAAACAAAAAAAAAATTAAGCATGTATGCACACAAAATATTGATTTCAATTACAAGGACTACCCTTATAATTATTAAACAATTTAAATTCCCCTTCCAATATCAATACTACTAATCGCACAATCTAACCCAAATTGGTAAACAAAAGAATGCAGAATTATGCAACAGCCGATGACAAAAGTTAAACATAGTGAGCATGCGTGGGTGAAAATCATACAACACTACAGTCTGATAAAGTACACAAAGGGCTAGTTGGTGCCAAATAAATATCAAAGGAAAGACCAAAGAACCAGAAACGAATCCCAAGATAAAATATATAATTAAATGACAACCAAAAGAAAACAACATTTCAAATCACCAAAATTCATTTTAACCACAAAATTATACTGGCTTCATTAATCTAAAGCATACACCCCCAAAAACAAAGAACACAACACATTCACCAATTGATATCCCCATCACATGCCAACAACGGATGAATGTATCAAACAAGGTAATAAAAAACACATAAGGCGACCAATTGGAACCATAATCAACCAAAAAAAACAACAAGCCTTGTAAAATCCATCTTTGAATGGCCTAATCAACACAAAAGAACTTCGCATTCACCAATAATGAAATACCAAAACCAAACAACCTAAACAATAACGCATTTAACTCTAATTACATGTAAAAATAAACAAATAAATATTTCCATTACTTATTTCAATCTTTGATTTTCAATTATTCATTAAATCATGCAAGCACACAATAAAATGGTTACAATTACAGGGACCATCCATATAATTACACAATATCAAATCCTCTCGAAAACCAAAGAACCGTATGTTTAACATGCCACAAATAATTCAGAATCAAACAAAGAAACACTAATAAGAACCTACATCAACCCACCCCTAACAAAGCTAAATCAAACAGCCCACAGTTGCATGAACTCAGTACATTCAGCTCGCAAAAAACCCTACTAAAATAATTCATTTAATCCAACTCGCATAATTGCTTACTCTACTTTCAATACATAACCAAATTTCAACATAACCACACCGGAAAAAATGATATTTCAATTATTTTAACATAAACCCTAAATCGAATAAATTATACTTCACCGTAACCCTAATTTAAGTAAAAATTCGCAATTTAATTGAAATTATAACTAATTACCCACTCAAATTACATCTACAAACACATATAATCCTTCGTCATTCGAGTAGCGAGATTTTTGTCATACCTTTTACAAGCAACACAATTTAATTCTGAATTGGGAACTTCTTTGTTCGGAAACAACCACACTTCGTTGCGCCGGTAAATTGAGCACCAAAAGCCTACGATCGCCCTTCGTCGGACTGGAGAAGATGAGAAGACAGAGAGAGGAGTAAAGATGAAGTGAAGAGAGAGAGAGAGAGAGAGAGAGAGAGAGAAGAGAGGGAAGACGATGAGAACAGAGAGAGAAAATTAAATTTCACTTGCTTTGTAAGATTGCCAAAAACGAGGCCCCGTTACAATTCAAAAAATAACGGAGGCACATGCAAGGCATGTGATTTTTTATTCCAGCAAACAAGAGTTTATTCCTCTTTTGCCCTCCTATATGCTTCCTTCACCCATAGGTGCTATGCGCCCAGACCGACTCCTTACGAACAAGCAATAATCAAGCTCTCCTATTATTGCTTACTCCATGTCTCCTGCATCCCTATTTACTTGCCCTATATACTGGATACAGTATATTATACATGTGAACATGTAGTAAGGAAAAGTAGTTAGATAAGTGTGACATCTAACTCAAAAGAAGAATTTCTCCAGTAGTATACTTGTAACACAAAAAAAAACACCTTTCTTAAAAAAAAAAACCCTGAAAAGAAAAAAAATTGGCAAGTAAAAAGGATGAAGTAACATTTTTTTTGTTAGGGTAGACCAACGTTTCAAAAAAAAAAAAATCCAACTCATATCAAACCATTCAGGGTATGTAAATACAACCATCAGGATAGACCAACTACGGAGTAATACAAAGTCTTTAACCCATATCAAATCATCCAAGAGTATTATGCTATAGTTACAATAGTTTGATGTTATACTCTATTTATATATTGACTATGTTATTTTTATATATTTTTACAACATGTTATCATTAGAATGTTGTTATATTATTAATTATGTATATATTCATAATATCAACGATTTATAATAACTACTGCCATAATTAAAATAATTTACAAGTGTATCACTCCAAATTGCTACAAAAATTGAGGTAGTGCATAAAAAGAACAATTTCATTGGTTTGTACTTACTCTCTCCGTGTTTTAATAAGTGTCACAGTTTGAACAAACACGCATGTCGAGACATGACTGACCATTAATTTATCTAATCATATGTTAATAAAATTATAGGAAAATTCATATTATGAAAGTATACATGAATACATGATAACGAAATCCAACAATGTATTATAGAACATTATTTTGTTATTTTTATATTAGGGAATTAATCAAGTCAAAACCATTATATAAATAGTGGAAGAAGTCAAAAAGTAACACGGCAACTAGGCAAGTGCTTTGTTTTTAGACCATATGATCATACCCAAAATAAACAAAATTTCAAAAGAGGGGCCTTCTACATAAAATTGTCTTGTTTTGTTTTCAACCATCTTGCAACCTACCACAATTTTATTATCCTCAGCCGTTAGAGAACTCGCAATCTTTAGTGTTTCTTTTGTAACTTATGCAAGATCCAAAGTGTTACTAATTCTTAATAGGATCTTCATTCCCTAATAACGTTTTGTTGTTCCCTCATATTCTTCATCATACGAGTAATATGACCACCAAGTTTGTCTAATAATCCTTTTAGGTGATCAAGAATGCTTGATACTTGATATGGGTTTTAGATCTTCGGCCGTATGGAGGGTTTGGGAGCCTATGGTGACTGGTGAGAATCAAACATTTGGAAGCTTGTGATTGAAAGTTAAAAAATTAAGTAGGTTTTTAAAAATTCTACTATGGTGATCCTTATCATGACCATTGTTGAAAGTTAAAAGTTTTAATGATGATGAACACAAACTAGCAAGAATTCTCTAAGTGTTGTAATTAGAACAGGTGAAGTAGACTTTGGAAGGGGAAGACTAACCTGACTATGAGGATTCGAGGAGAGTTCAAGGAAAGTTAAAGAAGATAGAAGAATAGTTCTCTTACAAGAACTAACTGAGTTCCCTAACAGACATGAAGACAACAAGTTGAGAAGCTCAACTTGGCCTACGTTGAAGACAACAAGTTTCACAAGAACTTGGTCTAAAAAGTTCCAGTTGAGAAAAGGAAATCAAGTGATAGCAAGAACTTACACTTTGTTTGGATAGGAAGAAATGGAAGGAAAAGAAAAGAAGAGAAATGAAGGGGGACAAATTATCTTGTTTGGGTAAAGGATTAGGGGAAGGAAGGGGAAGGAGAGGGAGGGGTCCATTTTCCCTCTCTCTTTAATAAGCATAATCTCTCCAAAATTGGAGACATTTGGAGGGAAAATGGAGCTCACCTCCCCCTCCCTTTCTTTTCCCTTCCCTTCCTCCATTTTCCCTCCCCTTCTTTTCCTTCCCTCTTTGCTAAGCTATCCAAACAAAGCGTTAGTCCTGGACTACGTGAAGCTTAAGTATCCTGGAATACAATACATTTGACAAAGCAATTTAGTTTTGTTAAGTTTTTATCCTTCAGAATTGTTGTAAATATGATTGGAAGGTTTACAATTTTTTTTTGAAACCTGGCAGGTTTATATATGAGATCTATTAGAAACGTGACAAAAGCTTGACAATCTTAAATTAGGAAAGTTTTAAAGAAGATAATTTTTATGAAAAGATTTATGAAAAAGATTTTATTTACTAAAAGATATTATTCTTTTCATAATTTATCTTTGATAAGTTTTCTAAAAAGTTTTTCTTCAAAAAGATTTACATGAACCGTGTTTTGTGAATTATGGTAGTTTTACAAATTTATCTTTTTGAAAACCCACTTTCTATACGAGCTAGTCTTGTATAAATTGTAGAATTTACATTTCATATTTCTTGGTGAGTTTATGCGTGAAGAATTCGAATAGTGCTTAATAGTGTAAGTTTGCCAAGTTCATACTTTGTCATATTAGTTTCGGATTTTGTGTGTAGCTTACCTTTCATATACTAGAGTTCAATTGTTTGTATTGGTTGGGTTCTTGGGTGTGTGTGATTTATATCTTTGCATACAGTTTTGTAAGCTTCGAGGTTGAAGCTGAGTGTGAGAGTACTTAGAGAGTACGAGTGAATCTAAGTCAAAGACTTAGGTTGGGTAGAATAGGGTTCTACTGTGTCGCAAGTTCAGTCCGAAACTTGTGAGTAAAGGTATGAGTATAATAGGTTGTAACTCGTGTGTTTGCCCTATTATAGTGGATTGGTTTGGTTTTGGAAGTCCCTTAGAGGGTCGAGGTTTTAATTCAAGTTGGGTCCTGTAAGGTTTCCTCGTAAAATACTGTGTGCATTGCAAGTTCTTTTACATTCCACTTTATACTCTCCAAAAAGTAGTCACTGGGAAGTCACATACAATTCACCCCCTCTTTTAATGTTCGTCTCAACTAACAACTACCACTATACTTAAATAGTTAAATGTGATTGGCTGATTCCCCCCCCCCTTTTTTTAAATCTTGGTGGTAAAGGAATAATCGGTCGTTGGACAATCACCCTAAAACCAAAACAATAATTCTACCTAAACCAACCTAAGACAAGTCTAGGGTAAGTAGAGGATCGTATCCACAGGGAATGGGTAAAGAACACCAAGAGTATGAAACGGTTGTAAGCTAATTCGGCCACAAATTGGGGGTTTTGATTAATTAGCTACTATGGAGACAAACACTAGGGGAAATGGGAACCGACACCAACCAAAACAATAAGAAAGCATGAACACAAATTGGGTGATAGAAAGGGCACTCAACATTGCCTTCTTTCAAAGCCACCACACTATGCATTCCTAAACCAAATTAAACTTACAAGATAGGCCAACCAAGTCTTAACGATGGGAAGTAGACTACTAACTCGGGTTTGTCTTTCTTTCGGTCCAAAAAAGCATTAAGGCACAAGAAATTGGGATTTCTCACCTAATTTTTGCAACTAAGACTACTACATCATTCAAACATAGAACCGTAATCAAGATGAATTTAGCATAATCATATAAGAAAAGGCTCACAACTAGACTCCATCTCTCAATGCAAGCATAGAAGTGAATACATGAGCAATATATAAGTGACCATCCAATTACACATGCAATTAACTAATTCTTTAACAATCAATCATCAACCTAAAATGAACATGTAAGCACTAATATCAATCAACCCATGGCTTGGTTAGGTCTTCACCCAATCCCTAGTTAATTAACTACTCACTAATCATGGTGAAGAACATCATAGCAACAAATTCTAATTTTAGCATTAAATTAGCAAGTTGAGAAAGTAGTAAGAACAAGGTAGATTGAACATGCAACAACAATTAAGCAAGATTAAGGGAGAAATTAGCAATTCAAAGTAAATAAATACAGAAAATAATGAACAAGAGATAGAGGAAAGAGATTACTAATGAATCTTCAAAGTTGAGAAAGTGTTGAATTCAAGAGAACAATCTTCAATTAATCTACTACAATGATTGAGTTTCAGAAGATCTAAGATAATTAATGAGAGTTCTAAGAGATTAAGGGCCTAAGTAGACTAAAGGGTAGAAAGTCCCAAAAAATGAAGCCAAGGGTCGTATTTAAACGCCCAAAAATTACATCGTAAAATCCGTCAAAATTGGCTTCCAGAACAGGAGGAGCGCCTGCTCCTAGCTGCACAGGACGGGGTAGATTGTAGAAAACTTGGGAGGCGCGCCCGCTCCTCCAAAGTGCACGCCCGCTCCTTGTGATGCTGGGGGTAGGTAGAATGTTGGAATTTAGGGAGGAGCGCCCGCTCCTCCTAAGGTTCATACCCGCTCCCAGTAAGGCAGGGGATAAGCAGTTTGTGGTGTTGGGATGAGGAGCGGCCGCTCCTATCAAGGTGCACGCCCGCTCCTGCCTGGTGAATGCTTCCTCTAGAAAGTCTTCAAGCTCATGATACTTAAACACATTCTCATTGCATCTACAAACACGAGCACACACATAAAAAGAAACGGAGAAGCCAAACGATGCAATTTAGCACAAAAGGGGGTTAGAAAAAGGGGTTAAAGTAGGGGAAAGAGTACAAAATTGTGTTTAAAAGGCCATGGTAAGTGGACAAATAACACACTCATCACTTGGTTAAACCCTTTTTTTCATTTTTTAATTCTATTTATTTTTACTGAAAATTAAATTTTTAAATTTTTTTTTTATTTTTAATATTAAAAAAACCCCCTTATTTTATTAAAATTAGTTTTTAATAAAATCCAAAAATAAGCTTAAATTAAAATAATAAAATAAAAAATCATTCTTCGTTGTTCTTCAAGTTTCTTCAATGTTTTTCAAGTTTATTCATCCATGGAAGAAATTAACCACCATTTTAAATCATCTTTGTAACACCCTAGAAATTCCTTCCATTTAAAATACATGTCTTGCTCATTTTAAAATACGAATCAGGAAAATCTAAGACATTACCGCCACTGTGAAAACGACTAAGAAAAATATCTAAGACACACAGCGGAAGACTATATTTAAAACCATTTAGAACTAATCAACATCCTAGTCAAAACCCAACGAAACTAAAGTAAAACCAAAGTCAAATGAAATCAAACAAAGTCAACCAACAATTTGGAACCATTGTAGGCCCTTATTAAAACCGAGTAATACCAAAACCTTTGCGTTAGTTGCAATAATAATAATAATAATAATAATAACAATAATAATAATAATAAGAGAAGGATGCTATTGCGTTGCTGAAGCGGGTTCAGGCGTTCGCTAAGACTCAGGATATTGGTGCTCGTGCAGCTGCTCACATCTTCAGCAGGATCGGGTTCGCTATAGCTAGAGGGGTGGGGGCCCACATTGTATCTCGGCTCCCTACCAATTTATTGTAAATTGATTGACTCTGTACGTTTTGTTTTTTATAATAATAATAATAATAATAATAATAATAATAATAATAATAATAATAATAATAATAATAATAAAACACATCATTGTAGGGAATATTTCAAGCATCCCACACTTGAGCCCCACTGTGATCATACACTTAAGCATGGTGGCGTCCAAAGGGAAAGGATCTAGAGCAAAAGTGTCGCCAACAAATTTTAGGAACTTGTAAGCCGTTCACAGGGTGAATGTTACACCCCTTCACAATCCATTAGATCGCTAACTCCATAGTGGTCTGGAACCATGACTGGATATTCACGGATGAGGGTATAAATCCAACCTAAAAGAGATTGAACTTGCCCTAAAGATAGGCCTCTAATTTATTCTTCTCGTATTTATGTGTGCTTTCTGACTAACATACAACCAATAGGTTAACCCTAAACCTGTTTAATCTATGTTAGTTGAATATTGATGCACAAACAAATCTATTATTGGCGATCACTTAGACTATAATCACATTAACCTAAACAAGATTATTAATTATCTTATTAAGCGTGATTACAATAATAATATTAGCAAGATTCTAGGCATGATACTAACATGATTAATAACAAATCCTAGCATGTCACTAAACAATAAAGATCAAAGCTTTAACCCTAGCATGATAGTAATATGATATTAGAAGGAATAGGAAGCATCATAGAAACAAACATGATATTAGAAATTTTAGTTATTACCCTAAACATGATACTAGGAAGCAACAAAACATCCTAACATGATACTAGGAATTAAAATAATCAAAGTTGCTATATCAAAATAATAATTAAATTACTTACTTGGATGCCTCGTATCTCTTTCAATACACACGTTAGTATCTTCAAGGAAAATAATCAAACAATTAAATTAAATAATTAAAATAGGGATTTGGGACCACAACCGTCAGAAATTATCAACCTTTCATGTCTAGGGTGAAGACAATTTTGAATTTGGTTAGGTTTATCTAGAACTAATGTATGTGGAATGGTGTTTGTGAAAAACTAGTTTAGAAAGCTAGAGAGAGAAAGAATAAGTTATTGCTTAAGAGAGAGAAGAGAGAGAATTAGAGAATTCTGGGTGATTTGAAAACGGAGGTCTAGGACCCTATTTATAAGAAAATAGTCCGAAAACCGATAGAAAAGAGTAATATTTCAAATCGGAATAAAATTGGTTATGTCATCTGGCGACAGACTCAAACTCTTTCGTCTGGCGTTGAGACAATTTTTTTGCGGATTTTGTTTTTATCATATATTTTGATCCATAAGTCCAAATAAGTCATATAATATGTCGTTGGAAAGATCTTGAAGTCTAATTTCTATCCCAATTCAAATAAGATTAAAATATTTTGTAGATAAAAATATATGACTGAAATAGTGGAAGGGTGTCAGTTTTAGATAGAATTTCGTATTTGTTTCATATCTTTTTCGTTATAGCTCGAAATTTATATTATATTATATCATTGGAAAGATAATTTCAAGATCTATATAAAAATATAATATTTGGATAAAAATTATTAGGCACGAAAATAATATCTAACCATCTTCAATTTCGCATAAAACAAGGACTCTCAAAAACAGAAATTTTATTCAATTTCGGATTCTTTGATCTTATCTTTTCAAAAAAAGATAATTAAGATCTTTTAGAAACTTATATAAGATTATAATAAATCTTAATTAGTTTAGAAATAGGATTAAACCCTTAGACCCTCCACATGATTATTGGATCATAGGTAAATTCCGGTTTGGGCCCAGTTTAGTATTTTGGCCATAACTTCCTCATTATTGATAGGAATTGGGCTTATAATATATCGTTGAAAAGGTATTTTCAAGCACCATCCATCTAAACCATTATTTTACCCTTATTATGGACCAAAATAAACTATATTGGACGTTTTTCATAAAATAATGTAAGAAAAAGAAATATTTTCAAAAACAAAAAGAAGTATTTTTATTAAAACAACCGCATCACAAGACTTTTCACACTTCACTTCGTCCGATAAGTGAAAGGTATTCATTACTGGGTTTGGTTTTTGGGAGGCATATTTGGGTGTCTACAAAAGCCCCCACTTTAACTAAGTTTGGAGAAATGCAAGTTTTGAAAACAAAAGTCAAAGTAGCGATAGGGACAGAAAATGATTCAGAACGTTTTGCGATCCTAAATCATTCTTGTAACGCCAATAACTGCAAACTAGCTTTAGTTAAACAGATAAAAGATTTAAGAAACGCGTATCTTGCATCGTCGAGCACACGTCTCTGGGGTAACCAATTTTCGTTGCTGCATTTCTCTGACAACCTCCACAGTGCCTCGTGAACGCCATCGTTGAAGATTATTGCTTGTAACCATTTTCAACTGCTTATGAAAATCTTCTATAGTACCTTGGGAACATCGTCGAAGGTGACTTCATGTAGCCATCTTCAGTTTCGCTGCTGTTGATGTTCACTCGTCTCTGAACAAAAGAGCTTCTTTTTGAGGAATGTTCACTCATCTCTGAACAATAGAGCTTTTTTTAGGATTGTTTACTCGTCTGTAAACAATGGAGCGTTGAATGATATGTCCACGCGTCTCTGAACAAAAGAGCTTGATTAAGGATGTTCACTCGTCTCTGAACAAAAGAGCTTGATTAGGGGTGTTCACTCGTCTCTAAACAAAAGATCTTTATAATATGTCCACGCGTCTCTGAACAAAAGAGCTTTGACAGGATGCTCACACGTCTTTGATGAAAGGAGCTTGATGATATGTCCACGCGTCTCTAAACAAAAGAGCTTGATACTTGAATGTTTCTTGAGATCGTTTGGTTGGCTGCGAACAGGAGCTTTGCTGAATGATTGTATCCTGTAAAAATCAAAAGATTGCCAAAATACTTTTTTGTTGTTTTTTTGGTTAACCTAAGGTGATTGACTGAGTTGAGGATGACTCAATGTGTTTTGACACGTGAGTGACTCTTATGTTATTTAATGTGTTTTGACACATGTGTTAGACTCAATTCAAGGTGACATGAATCAATGTGCATGACTCCTGTGTGCATGTGCTTGACTCAAAATGCAGAAAAACAAAAAATTTCCGTCATTTTTGTGGAGGGTACCGACTTTCTCCTGAAAAAAGAAAGATACAAAAAGGAAAAAATGAAGTGTTTAATGGTGCATGTTGAATGAGATTAGTCAAATGTATGCATTGATGCTGTTTCTCATGGTGCAAGGATTATAACATCCTAGACTATCTCAATTGTTGACTCGATGATTCAAGTATTTAGGTAACTTAGGCACGGAGGCTAAGCACTTCATACTTTGCAATGTGATGATGTTTGTGATGATGAGTGATGAATGACTCTAAGATGACGAGGCATGATTCAACGTTGTGTTGAGATTTCATGAAAAAAGGTTCCTAAGGGGAGGATTATTTGTCTATGTATCTGTGATGTATGTGAAAGTGACACTAAAGTTAGGCTGCAATGGCTAAGTGTATGGGAAAATATATATTTTTTTAAAAGAGTCAAATAGTGGTGACACTTAGGCTAGGTAAGTTAATAATGTAGGGATCAAGCCCCAAAGTCTAGCTCTAAATGGATAGGGATGAGTGTTGGAGATCCCTTGATATGATCATGTATGAATGTAAATATGAATGTGAATGAATGCATTTTTATTACGGTCGTACCTCGATGTGAGTTTGCCTACGTATCCGCCGAACGTAGCTCTAGCCGAACATCTCATAAGTGTGTGTACACCTCAAAGAGGTCATTTTAAGGGTTGTAACGTTGTTAGGCTAAAGGTTGGAGAATAAGGGAATAAAGGCTCAAGACCCTAGATAAGCCCCCAAGGTGTGCAACCTTGCTTTTGAAATCTTTATATTTTTATGCTTGAGGTTTCCTTACTTTTTAACTCTCTTTCTTTTGTTTATTTTTTTCTCTATTTTTTTGCTTTTGCATTTTTTTGATAAGTGCGGGCAATCCCGATCATGCGGTCTATCACTCACTTATCATTCATGTTTCTCAGGCACGGTACCTAGCACTCGATAAGAGACTCAATTTGAGACGTGTGCTTATCAAAGATATATTCATATCAAAGACATTGAGCACTTGCCCTTTTTCATACTTTTATTGTTATTTTATTCTTTTGCAATTTTTATAAAATCACCCAAGCTTTTATTCTTTGAAAATTGCATAAATTGCACACCATCCAATCCCAAGGTTAGGTAGATGTGGGTTGAAAAAGAAAGTTTTATCGTTAGACGAGACTCAAAGTGATTTCTCAAGAAAAGATTGTATATTTGAAAGTTGAAAAGGTGATATGATAGGCTACAAGGAGTGCCTCAAATCATTAGTATACCTTGTGACTAATTCGACATGTTTTTTTTTTTTTTATATGCAATGCAATGCGATAATCATATGCAAGAAAAGAAACGCTCATTTTATTGAAGAGAGAAAGAAAAATCCTACAAAATAAAAACTAAGGAAAATAAAAGGTGTCTATGCTAGACTTATTAGGGAAAGGAAATCAAAAACAAGAAAAGAAATCATGAAATCTTGGTGAGAAGCTTACCTTGTGCATTTGTTTCATCATTACCCTTTTTTTTGTCAATCACATTACTCAAACTCAATAAAACATGCATGGATGAGAAGAGTTCATGGAAGAATGAGGGGAAAGATTGTATGGAGAAAGCATGTAGAGAGTTAAAAAATGATGCAGATGGAGATATATGGAAGAAATTAGGAATAGAGTGGACCCTTGGCTCAAATGACGGAAAGGACGACTATGCATGAACCTAAGACATGGTCATGGTGTGAAAAGAGTATGTACAAAGTGCGTGAATACTTGTGAGTGTAAGTGATATGTTCAAGACTCGTGTCATGACCATGGGACTAGACTATGTGACTAGACTCAAATTAAACAAAGACTAAGTTAAGACTTCACGTATGTGCACTAAACAGGACAGGCTGTAATATTTTAGTCATAACTTTTTATCTGTGATTCCGAACTGGACGAAACCAACGGAAAATGAAAGATAAAACTCGGGGCTACAGGTCCTTAGGTTGTATGACTCGTAGTTCTTTCTAGAATCAGGATATGACCAAAATAATTTGACGTTTGTGCAGTATATGGAATAAAAATCCGAGTTGACTCAAAGGAATTATGACTCGATTTTAAACATGTTTATTAGCTCTAATTGATTAATCAATAAATTAAGAAAATTTATTTAGTCTTTGGTTAGTTTATTAAATCATATTCATAGTTACAAGTCAAACCAAACGGTTAGTTTAATCACATGTAAGTATGCACAAGCAAAAAATGCACAAGTAGTCAAATAGTCACAATATGATGCAATGAGTTTGCAAGCTAACCATCGCTCTAGTTAGTCAAAGAGGGTCCATGGTTATGAGTTCGGATGCATCGTGTGGAATCCTTACCTTTTGAAGGGTTGGCACAAGTGGATGGGACCCCGCGAGTTAAACTCGCTTCCTTAGTTTTGTGAATTCAACAAACTCGGATGTACCCTTCGTTGCCAAGAGCTTTTGATTGGGTAGATGGATCGTGAATCCCCAGAGGGTTATGGCCATATGTAGAACACATATGGGTTCAGAAAAAGGGAAAAACACAATCAGGAAGTAAAACCGAGCAAACAGTACTAGAATTGGTCGAAACAAGAAGGTAGATTTCTGGCTCGGTTATTGGAAGAATTCGGTGCGAGAAAATATGGCCCTGTCGCTAGACGACAATTGTTGTCGAAAGAACAGTGCAAGTCGCCAGACTATGGCACTGTCGCTTGGCGATAGAGCCATCGTTTGGTGATGGCGCTGTTTTCTCAACGCTAGTTCCTACATGCCTCGGCAACTTTATGTTCTTGAATTTTCCAGTTTTTCGCAGCATTATTTCGATTTTAGTTGTGAAAGATATTTCCCTAATTTCCTACGTGTAAAAATCCTATGTTTTTATGCATTACAAATGGTTTTTCCAATGCGTGCCTTTTTTATCCTTATGCCAATAATGTTAATCAAAATTACGCACATGAATTTGAGTCTCATCCACTCATTCTAAATTATTGCCAAAATAAATTTTAGGAATTAAAATAGAAATCCTCCCTAGTGGAGTCGTAAAAAAACTGTAGGGAATATTTCAAGCATCCCACACTTGAGCCCCACTGTGACCATACACTTAAGCATGGTGGTGTCCAAAGGGAAGGAAGCTAGAGCAAAAGAGTCATCAACAAGTTTTAGGAACTTGTAAACCGTTCACAGGGTGAATGTTACACCCCTTCACTGTAACACCCCCAAATTACTCTCTAATATTAACAATAATAATCCAACTTTAGGGAGTAACTTGGGAGTATTACCGCCACGTGATTACGTAAGGCTTTAACAGAGACTTGCAGCGGAAGAAAAATACTTGTCCTTTAATAATAATAATAATAATAATAATAATAATAATAGTTTTAAATCACTTCCAAAGTAACTACAAAAGTAACTACAATATTGATACTTTGTTTACTAAATTAAACTAAGTGATCACCGCCCATCGTTTTTCCACCTAAGTGTGCACACCCCCCAACCTATAACTCCCTTACGTAGTCAATAATCTCAATCAAAATTACTATTTTATGCTAATGCCAATAATTTCAATCAAAATTACGTACATGAATACTTAGAACGTTTCAAATCTCATCCACTCATTCTAAATTATTGCCAAAATAAATTTTAGGAATTAAAATAGAAATCCTCCCCAATGGAATTGATAGGCGTGTGTAGACACCCAAATGTGTCTCCACAAAACCAAACCCAGTGATAAATACCTTTCACGTCATTTGATTATCGAACGAAGTGAAAGTGTGGAAAGTCTAACGATGAGGATAATTTTTTTTAAAATATTTCTCTTTTTGTTTTCTAAAATATTTCTTTTCTCACTCCTACTTATGGAAAGTAGCCAGTCTAATTTGATTTGGTCCATAATAAAGGTCCAATAATAGTGTAGTTGGATTGGGCTCGAAAAGAGCTTTTCAATGGTATATTATACGCCCAATTCCGATCACTTATGAGGAAGTTATGGATTAAATTAGATTAGCCCAATGATTTTCAAAGGTGGCCCGATGATCTAGAGGTAGGGCCTATTATTTTACAATAATGTTTTATTTAGAATAAAAAAATATTTAATCTGATTTCGAAAACTTCTCGGATGCTTAATTACCTGCAACCGGTGTTAAAGGTAACTACGCATGGAAAAGCGCGTTAACTTTTGGACCAGCGCGAGACGACACAGTCGTCGCCAGGCACTGACCTTTGTCGCCTGGTGTTGGCCTTCGTTGTCTGGAGACGAGCTCGTCGTTTGGCGCTGGCTTCTGTCGTTTGCGACAGGAGGAATTTTATTCCGAATATGATATTCTTCGATCCCGTGCTATTTATCTTATAAATAGGGTCGTATCTCTCTGTTTTTAGATCATCTACATTCACAATATACATTTCTCTCTCTCTAAAATATAGAAGATTTATCTCTCTCTTTTCTCTTTCTAAACCTTCCCTCACAAAATTCCTCATACATTAGCTATAGAAACACCTAGCCAAGTTCGAAGTTGCCTTCGCCCTAGACGTGAAAGGTTTGATATTTCTGAGGGTTTGGTCCCTAATTTCTATTTCAATTATTTAGTTTAATTTTTTGATTTAATATTTTCCTTGAAGTTACTTACGTGTGTATTTTGTTATTAGAAAGAGGTACGAGGCATCAAATTAAGTACTTTAATTATTTTTTTATATAGAAATCATGTTTAGATTATTATTTTGATCCCTAGTATCATGTTAGGATGTTTTATTGCTTCCTAGTATCATTTTTAGGGTTAATTAATATTTCTAATATCAAGTATGATTAAAATATTTCTTCTTATTATTTATTAATATCATATTAATATCATGTTAGAGCTAAAACTTTAATTTTTTATGTTTAGTGACATGCTAGGGTTTGTTATTAATCTTGCTAGTATCATGCCTAGGATCTTGCTATTATTATTATGCTTTAACATGATTATTTTAATTATGATTGTTATCATGATTATTATTATTATTGTTATTATGTTGCTTGATGTTTATTGTTATTGCTTGATCACACCTTTTATGCATGTTTAAAGGGAATTTGTACTTGTAATTACGCTTAATAAGATAATTAATAATCTTGTTTAGGTTAATACGAGTATAGTTCAAGTGATCACCAATAATAGATTTGTTTGTGCATTAATATTCAACCAACATAGATTAAACAGGTTTAGGGTAAACCTATTGATTGCATGTTAGTCAGAAAGCTCACATGAATACGAGAAGAATAAAGTAGAGGCCTATTATTAGGGCAAGTTCAATCTCTTTTAGGTTGGATTTGTACCTTCATCCCCGAACTTCCAGTCTTGGTTCCATACCTGTTGGAGTTAACGATCTCCTAGATCGTTAAGGGGTGTAACCTTCACCCTGTGAATGGTTTACAAGTTCCCAAAACTTGTTGGCCACTCTTTTACTTTAGCTTCCTTCCATTTGAACGCCACCATGCTTAAGTGTATGATCACAGTGGGGCTCAAGTGTGGGATGGCTTGAAATATTCCGTACAGTTTTTTGGCGACTCCATTGGGGAGGATTTCTATTTTAATTCCTGAAATTTATTTTTGCAATGATTTAGAATGAGTGGATGAGACTCGAAAAGTTCTAAGTATTTCATGTGCGTAATTTTGATTGACATTATTGGCATAAGCATAAAAAAGGTTCTCATTGGAAAGACCGTCCGTAATGAGTAAAAAACATAGGATTTTTACATGTAGGAATTTAGGGAAATATCTTTCACAACTATAATCGAAATAATGCTACGAAAAAACTGGAAAATTCAAGAACAGAATGCTGCTTAGGCATGTAGGAATTAGCGCTGAGAAAACAGCGTCGGCGCCTAACGTTGGCGTCGTTGCCTGGTGACAAGCTTGTCTTCTGGCGACGGTGCCAGCGTCTGGCGACGATGCTATTTTCTCGCGTCAAATTCTTCCACTACCGAGCTAGAAATCTACCTTCTTGTTTCGACTAGTTTTCTAGTATTTTTGCTCGGTTCTACTTCCTGATTGAGTTTTCCCTTAGTTTCTGAAACCCATATATGTTCTACATATGGACATAACCCTATGGGAATTCATGCTCCATCTACCCAATTGAACGCTCCTAGCAACAAAGGGTACATCCGAGAATGTTGAATTCACCAAACCATGGAAGCGAGTTTAACTTGCGGGGTCCCATCCTCACGTGCCAACCCTTCTAAAGGTAAGGTTTCCGATTGTGTTTTTCCTAACCGTTTGTTTGACTTGTGTATGAGTTAAATAAATAAAAATAATGTATAAAAGGAGTTTGCTAATTTAATTAATTATTAAATTAATAATGATTAAAGTCTAATAAATTGATCAAACTGGACTTCGTACGACTTTTAGGCTAATAATGATTACAGATCGATGTTCCATAACGACGCAAAGATCTTGACTGTGGCGCCACACGCTAGTGTCCGGCGCTAGGCAACGATCCCGTCATCTGGCGCTGGCTGCCAGCGTCTGGCAACGGTACTGTCGTCTGACGACAACATGCAATTTTGCTCAAGTCTTCACGATGTGTAAGTTTAATCGATTTGCTAATACAGTTTAATCAGTTTATTAATGGAAATAATTATGTTCTGTCCTTTATTGAGTCTAGGAACATAGTCCCATGGTCTCACAAAAGAGTCAAAGCATGTCACTCACAATCCTTATTAAAGCACACACATAACATGTCACATCTTGACCATGTCTAGAGAGTCTTCTATTCACGTCATTCCGTCATTTTTTTAGGGGGGTAAGTCGGATTTTAATCCTCCAATAAAACCATATTTATTTTAAAACCTTACTCGGTCTTCAAAAAATACATCCCATTTCTGCCTTTTTTTTTAAATCAATAAAGTCAAAGCCAAATTCGAGTCAAGTAATTAAAATAAATAAATGGTTTAATTTACAGCGCTTGGTCAAGAAAGGAAGGACGTCTAATCAAAGACAACACTTTCGTTCGGATACTCCTTTTTGACAAACCCATTACTTGGAAAAGGAAGGCTAAGAAGATCATGGCCACTCAAGAAGAAGTTAATGAACTCAAGAAGGATGTAGCCTACCTAACTGACTTGATGAAGAACATGGCTCTTCAAGTTAATGATCCTGTAAGGCAACAACAAATGGAGCTCATGTAAGAAATTTTGAGCAAGATATCTAATGATTACAGGTTCTTAGGCATTAGCTCACAAAGGGTCTTGGTGGACAAGGAACTTCTTCCGCAAAAGTTCAGTGCCACTGACATCCCTAAGTTCAAGGCAACATACAATCCTTACTTCCATTTAAGAGCATTTGAAACAATAATGAATATTAAAGGGATAGATAAGAAAAATTTCCATACACTGTTTTCTTTATCACTAAAAACTGTTTGTCAACAATGGTTCTTTTCCCTTGACAAAGAGAAAACCACTACTTGGGATGCCATTGTGAATGCTTTTATTGATAGGTGTAAATGCAATATTCAAGTTGAAACTGATCATAGGGAACTTGAAATACTCAAACAAAAAGAGAATGAAGGGTTTACATCTTTCTTTAATAAGTACAAAAAGAGAATGAAGATGATTGAGGTCCCTACTAAAAAAGAGTTTGTGAGAATGTTCATAAAAAATCTTCAGGAAAAATACTCTAAGCATCTCAAATATCTAAGAAACTTGAACACCTATAAGGTCGTCTATGACATTAGAATAAATATTGAAGACGACCTTGCAAAACAAAAAGCTGCTAACACTAACTCCAACAGTGGCTGGAAAGGAAAGAAGAACGACATTCCTTCTTCTTCTAAAACTACCCACTCAAATAATGTTAGCACCTTTAATTTGAACGAAGTCCTTGCTATGAACAATCAGAGACAAAAGAAACCATTTAGGAGGAACTTTACTTCTATTAGTATGAGTTATGACACCGCATTTGACCGTCTTCATGCAAAAGGTCTTATAACTCCCATTGGACCATTTGGGGATCCACTAGTCGAAAAAGAGATCACCTAATTAAAACCCCAATGCACACTGCAAGTACCATCAAGGCAGGGGCCATCTTACGGAGAATTGCTGGAAGCTAAAGGAAGCTATCCAAGACTTGATAGACAATAATAAACTCCTAGTGCCTCCTGCAAGTAAGAAGCCAAGCATCAACAGTTCACCACTTTCTGATATCTTGGCCATCTCTGATGAGGAAAATTCTGTTGACCCCTCATCTTTAATCAAACCAATTGAAGAAACTCATGAATTTGAACAAGAAGAAGAAGTATCCTTCAACGCCATGAGCGAACCATCCCTAATGCAACAACCGCCTACTAAGGAAGACATATTTCTCCTTGTATATTCAGTGGAAAAATTTGTAGGCGTGTGTAGAAAGATTCTTGAACGCAATGAACATGAACAAAATGAACATGTCAACAAAGAGGTAGAACCAACTACGAAGAAACCATTCTCTCTTCAAGTGGTTGAAACACCTAAAAGGAGCTATAGGTCCTACACTCCAATTGGGACCACCTATACAAACATGTTTAAAATGTTCTCCGAGGGTGGCAAGATAAAACCTCTCGAACTGAGACCATTTGAATCGCTTAAGAGAACAGATAGGTTTTACTGTCCATATCACCAATTAGGGGGACATACAATAGAACACTATTTTAAATTTAAAGATTTAATTCAGAAACTGATTGATGATAAAAAGATTGTCCAAATTCCACAAGAAAAAGATGCTACCATTAATGGAGTTTGGGACAGTGACGATGAGGATGTCTACCTAAAAGATTTGGAAGAGACTCCACTTTCCACGATATATCTGGTAGACGACATTTGGGACGAGGAGGATTCACCCATAGATCTCCTCACAAGGTCCGGGAGAATGCAACCTCCCATTACTGCGCAACAACCTATCCCTGCAACTAAGCAAGTTCCCATACCTATCATAGAAGACAACGGTGTTGTAAAACAATTAAAAAAGACCAAATTTGATATGAATGTATGGAAACTCTTAGCTACATCCAATAAACATAGGTTGGCGGTAATGAATGCTTTGGACATGATAGGAATAGATTCTGAAACCACTCCTGAGGGTTTGGCTAACTTTCTCACGAGTGATATTCCTAGTCCTATAAATTTAATCACCTTTTATGACAAGGACTTACCTCCAGAGGGTGATAAACACAATAAAGCATTCAATCTCACAGTAATCTGCAAGAGAATGAATGTCCTAATGACTCTTGTAGGTAATGGATCGGCAATAAACGTTTGTCCACTCCGAACCGCCAAGATGTTAGGAATAAAAGTTGAAGATTTGTCTCCATCCACACAAGAAATAAGAGCCTATGACAACACTCGCCGCCAAGCTCTCGGGACTATCGCTATGAATGTAACGGCAGGAGTCATAGAACATGCCACTACGTTTCAAGTGGTAGACATTAAAGCATCTTTCAACCTATTGTTGGGACGCCCTTGGCTTTATGACCTAAAGGTCGTCCCTTCATCAGCAAGTGAAGGCTATAGTTGGAGAAATTCCTATCACAATTGATGCTTCACCAATAAGGATCAAAGCTATTGAAAATCCCATAATAAACGTGGAGCACGATGAAGATGACGAGGACTTATGGGGCTTTAAAGAAGAGGCCTCCTTAATCGAGGAAGATGAAAGGACCCCTCTTTGCTATGACCTCCACTCAAACATGACAGTGAACGCTATCCTTAAGAAACAAGGACACTTTCCTGGGATGACTCTCGGAAAGAAGAAAGGAATAGCAAACAAATGGGAATACCTGGCCTCCCTAAATTGGATACTTTTGGACTTAGTTTCGAACCGACTTCGGAAGATCTTAAGCGAGCCCGAGAAAAGGCAAACGCACGTAGGAACGCTCGTACCCAAAAGAAAGCAATCCCAATGGATCGTTACCCTCTTACTCTAAATGGACAATTCATAAAAGAGGGGGAGGATTATCCATGCTATGAATTCCCCGAACCCTTTGTCAAGAATGGTATAAAACGACTTGGGTTCGAAATATTTATGGATTGCAATTTTATAGACGATGTCCCAACTCCCATCCATAAGGAAAAAGCGCCCCCATGCTTTGACTTTAATGTCATGGGACTTCTTTTTAGGTATGAAAAGAATGAGCCAAAGCGCATTGAAGATAACTCCTCGCTCATTCAAACAGTATTATAGAGTGATAGCTTTGATCCCTCCAAAATTATCACTCCGGGGGAGGGTCTAGTTCAAGGATGGCGAAAGACCGTGAAAGTGACCACTCCAAGCGGATGAAAGATCTCTATAACAACCGGACAAGGGCCAATGTTCGATGAATCGCCTGACTCAGAATCTGAGTTAGAGTTTTCCCCTATCGAGTCTTCTAAGTTTTTAGTTATATCACCCTCTCCTAGATCTTCTTCTTTAGTGTCTTCTCCTAGGATAGTCAATAATGAAGTCCCAACGGACATTTATTTATTTGATGTATGATTTCAGAATTTAATAATATGTCTTCTTCTCCTTATCGTCTCATTCTTTAACTCAAGATGATGAGCATTGCTTAACTAACAATGAAAGTTACAAAGAAATAATTAAAGCAATGTAAACACTAGAAAATAAAACACCGATAATTGAGGATACTGAAACGGTTGACATCTCAAAAGATCCAACTGTTAAAAGAGAAGTTAAAATCGGACTGACACTTAATAAAGAAGAAAGAACCGGTTTTATTAATCTATTAAAAGAATTCATCGATGTATTCGCTTGGTCATATGAAGATATGCCAGGAATTACTAATGAAATAGCCCAACACACGATTCCATTAATTCCAGGAATGAAACCTGTAAAATCGAAGTTACGTCGAATGAAACCCGACGTAGCTCTTAAGATAAAAGAAGAAGTACAAAAACAAATAACAACAGGTTTTATCAGGGTATCAAAATACCCCGAATGGGTCGCAAATGTAGTCCCTGTTCCGAAGAAAGATGGAAGGGTATGAATGTGTGTCGACTATCGAGATATAAATAAGGCAAGTCCAAAGGACGATCTCCCTTTACCACACATCGATATTCTAGTAGATAATACAGCGAATCATGCGCTTCTCTCATTTATGGATGGATACGCAAGGTACAATCAGATCCTCATGGCTGAAGAAGACGTGGAGAAGACAACTTTCATAAAACCTTGGGGTACTTACTGCTACACGGTAATGTCATTCGGGTTGAAAAACGCGGGTGCCACTTACCAACGGGCAGCGACTGCCTTACTTCATGACATGATGCACAACAAAGTTGAAGTTTATGTAGATGACATGATTGTAAAATCAAAGGATCGACCAAGACATTTGGTAGCTCTAAGAAAATTCTTTGAAAGATTAAGAAAATATAATATGAGGTTAAACCCATCCAAATGTGCTTTTAGAGTAACCTTAGGAAAACTCTTGGGATATATCATTAGCTCTAGAGGAATAGAGATAGACCCAACCAATATTAAAGAAATCATGTCAATGCCACCACCCAAAACCGAGAAGCAAATTCGGGGATTCATTGGCCGGTTGCAATACATAAGTAGGTTCATATCAAAGTTGACAGCAATATGTGAACCAAAATACAAAAAGCTTAAAAAGAATGTGTCGGTAATATGGGACAATGAGTGTCAAAAAGCCTTTGAGAAATTCAAAGCCTATCTCGCTAACCCTCCTGTATTAGAACCAGTACTTCCAGGAATCCCTCTCGGGTTGTACTTAACAGCCACTAAGGAGACAATGGGGGCTATGCTCGCACAAGAATTAGAAGGGAAGGAAATCGTCATCTACTATTTAAGAAAAAAGATGCTCGAGTATGAATTACGCTATACACCACTTGAGAAATTGTGCCTCGCATTGGTGTGGGCCACAACCAAGTTAAGACATTACATGCTCGTTCACACAGTCTTTGTAGTATCTCGAATGGATCCACTCAAGTATCTTTTCGAGAAATCTACACTAAGTGGGAAAATATCAAGATGGATAGTTAACCTAGCCCAATTCGATGTAAGGTTCATGCCTCAAAAGGCCATTAAGGGATACGTGGTTTCCTATTTCTTAGCGGATTTTCCGATAGAAGATTCCACGCCCATACATGAGAATGATTTTCCAAACGAAGACTTGATGGTCACAGAAGATGATACTTGGTCTCTTTACTTTGACGGAGCCTCAAACCAAAAGGGATGTGGTGTGGGAGTACTATTAGTATCACAAAAAGAGGAACATGTTCCAATCTCCATAAAGCTAGATTTCGACGTATTCAATAACGCTGCAGAATATGAAGCACGCATGGTAGGCCTCGAAACAGCATTGGCATTGGGAGTAAATAAACTTCGAATTTTCGGAGATTCTTCATTGATCATCAATCAAATTTCCAAGAGATGGAAAGTAAGGAGTGAAAGCTTAGCCCCTTACCAAACTTACTTGGAAACTCTTACAAACCAATTGGAAAAGGTAGAATACACATATCTACCTAAAGAGGAAAACCAATTGGATGATGCCTTGGCAAGACTAGCCTCAATGGTTAGGATTCCTACAGAAATTGAGCAAATGCCTTTAACAATAGAAAAGAGGCACAAACCAGCTTACATCCAAGCAATAGAGGATGATGAGGTATCCCAAGAGGAAGAAGAAGAAGAGGAATAAACATGGTATACAGACATCCTCACCTATGTCACAAAGGGGGAATATCCACCCCATACTGAAAAAAGAGCAAAACGAGCCCTAAAACTTTTGGCTTCCCAATATGTGCTCATTAATGACGAGTTACACAAAAGGGTACTTAAAGGTCGAGCTCTTTTATATGTAGGTAAAAAGGAAGCCCAAAGGGCTATGAGAATAGTCCACGAAGAAGTATGTGGAACGCACGTAAATGGCAAAATTCTAGTCCAAAAGATAATGTGCGAAGGGTATTATTGGACTACCATGAATAGTGAATGTCATCAATATGTCAAAAGATGCCCTAAATGCCAAATAGATGCTAACCTGCATCATGTTCCCCCATAACCCCTCTACACCTACACATCACATTGCCATTCTCTACATGGGGAATAAACATCATTGGAAGAATTACTCCTCCAAGAACAGGAGGCCATGAATATATATTAGTAGCGATGGATTACTTCACTAAATGGGTTGAAGCAAAATCATATGCCAAACTCACTGCAAAACATGTAGCACTCTTTATCGAAAGAAACATCATTTGTCGAAATGGAGTCCCACATGAAATGATAAGTGACAATGGAACTCACTTTCAAGCAGAATGTGAAGAATTGTTACAAAAGTATGGCATTAAACACCATCATTCTTCTCCCTAAAGACCTCAGGCAAATGGTAATGTTGAGGTAGCTAATAAAAACTTAAAGACAATTATCGAGAAGATGACGGAAAATTACAATTATTGGCCTGACAAACTCCACTTTGCCCTGTGGGGTTATCGCACGTCAATACGGTCATCGACAGGGAATACGCCATTTTCCTTAGTCTATGGAGTGGATGTCGTACAACCTGTAGGGCTGGAAATACCTTCTCTACGCATCGCGTTAGAAAGTAAACTCGATATAGTAGAATGGACTAGAGCGAAGTATGAAGAGCTAATTCTACTCGATGAAAAACGACTAGAGGCTCTACATCATACTCAATGTTATCAAACCCGTTTGGCTAGGCACTTAAACAAGAAAGTTAAGACAAGAAATATAAAAGTAGGAGACTTGGTCTTGAAAGCATTAAGGAAAAATGTTTTCCACCCAAGAGGCAAGTTTAGACCCAATTGGTCTGGACCGTACATTGTCAAAACTATCTTGTTAGGAGGAGCTGCAAAACTAATTGATAAGGATGGCAATGAGTTCTCAAACATGACAAATCTTGCCAACTTAAGATGTACTACCCATAATTACTTGAGTAGGACACTCAAGAGAGCTACGTTTGGCCTGATTCCTTAAAAAAGGATACGTAGGCAACCCTTATAGGGTGCGGCCACTTTAATTTTTATAAACCTTGCATTCCAGCAAGCCAACTCAAAGAAATTAGCGTAAATATTTACGAGCGCACCCAGTAAAAATCGTCGCCTGGCGACAAAGCCAGCACTGTGCGACGAGCATCAGCGTCTGGCGACGAGGACAACGCCAGATGATGGAGACCAACGTCTGGCGACTAAATCAAATTTTAATGCTAATTTTTTCGCATTAAACTAGGCAAATTTCGGTGTATTTTGGAAATTTTCGACTTCCGTACTCGAATATTTTCAGAAAAATAATTAAGTGTTTTCATTGCTTTAATAAAGAGTGTAGTATAAAATGTTGATTTAATTTTAAAAAGATGAAAATTGCATTTATAAAATAAAGTAAAATTACATTATTGATGGAATTTAAATAAAAGCTTAATAAAATAAATTAACTTAAAAAATTAAATTTGTCTAATAAATTGAAAGTTAAGCAATGCTTCAATCTTTCTTCTCTTTATTTGCTCTCTTCCAATTCTTGTCAGCGTCTTCTTCATCGTCCATTACTTTATCTAGTAAGAATCCTTTAGAGGATCTACATTCAATTTTAGAGTAAATAGTTTCTCCTTTAGCTAGGACACCATATCTCTTCTCTACCCAAACTTTCTTTTCTGTAGAGTCAACTTTTCTTTTCTCTTTGCCTTTAGTAGTGTCCTTCTTCTTAGGCATCATAGGTGTTTCGAACTCAACTCTTTCACCTAAGAGTTCCTTAACAGAAATTATCTTGGCACCCAGACGATTCTTCACATTGGTTCTACTTTGATATTTCTTATTGTCCTTTTTAGACTTATTAAGAAGCCAATGCTTCACATCCTTGGGCAAAGAAGGAGGAACCTTTTGGGTAATCACTTCCCATAAAGGCCTAGCACTCCAATAAGTGTCAAACTTCTCTACTTCTTGTAAAACAAGGTATTCATAAGGAAGACGAAGATCTCAAGGAGAAATTGTTTTAGTAAGACCGTACTGTCTTTTTACCCTGCAGGGATAATAAAAAGTCATATTGGTTAAGCTTGGAAGGTGGCGGAAGGGTTTCTTGTTGACACCAACCATCTCCTCAATTTTCTACCATGGGATGATCCATTTGATAGCAAAATCACGAGAGACGAATATTCTGCTCCTCTCACGGCGACCCATCTTTATAGAAAAGCGCTTCTTTCGCCACACAAAACAGTTTGGAGTGTACTTTTCAATATTTTCAGGAGGACAACTTAATTCTAGTCTCTTCATTAGCCACATCTGCAAAAATTCAATGCAAATAATTAGTATTACTGTACAAAAATATATGTTTTTGATTTCTGTAATTAAATTTTTTTTTTTGCCTGTAATAAAATTGGAGAGCCCCGAAAAGGTGCTTTTGGATTTTTCTGTAACTCATCCAAACTAAGCATTGTTTCTCCAACAATTAATGGTATTGGATTTCTCCCTGATTCAATTTGTTCCATCACAGACAATAAAATTGCTTGACCCTCACGATTATTACTACTAGTAAGGAGATATTGGCTAACCAAGCAAAAGAGAAAAGCCCTTTGTCTATAAACATGAAAAGACACAGAATATGGTCTATCAAAGTAGTGGCGTGCAAATTCTTTAAGATTAACTATGCTACCATCTACAATTTTGTTAGATCTCGATCTTTCAAATTAAAGAAGCGCTCAAAATTATTAAATAATACTCACTAATATTAGGAATTACCAGAAGATCCATGGAAGGAAAGCCTAGAATGGCACCAAATTCTTCCGGTAAAGGACTAATTTTATCATAGCCTAGTCTAAATAAATGTGTGTCTAGATCCCAATATTCTAAGGCGATATGAATAAAATCTATATCTATGTCTACCCCTTAATACCATAAATACCTCCCATATGAAAAAATCAAGCTCTTTTCTCTTAGCAGTCAGAGAACGTCACCATTCACGATTAAAATCACTAAAACTCTTATACATGATTGCTTAAAGAGAATTAAGGCTATAACTATTATTTTTAATCTGCTCAAAATACACACAATTCGGCAGATTTTGGGGCTTTTTATTGACAAAACTGGCGCAGTTTGTTTTCCGAAAGGATTCGGAAAAAAAGAGTCTCAGCCCCTGGCGACGAGCCTTGTTGCCTGGCGACGACACCAGCACTGTGCAACAGAAAGTCGGTTCGACTTTATGTTTTAACTTCTTTCGAATATGTTTTCAATTAATTTAAGCTTAATTAATTTTAGGCTTACTGTTAGTCAAATTTTTATTTTTTATTTTTTCTTTTTAGGGGAGAAAGTCGGATACCCTCCATTAATAATAAAAATGACGGAAACTTTTTGCGTAAAAAATTAGTCACAATTTTTTTGCACATACTCACATACATATAAAATAAAATAAAATAAATGTAAAGATAAAATAGCATAATAAAGTTGTATATACAATATGTCTAATATATACAATATGTCTAATAAAGAAGTCATATAAATTAGCAAAGACCTATCAGTCAAATAAAAAATCACAGGTATAGCTAAGGTGCCGGAGGACACAAATGAGGAGGCACTCCCAAAGTATCAATGAATAAAGTGGATTGCGTAGTGTGCCCCTCACAAGTCCCAGGATCGCCACCGGTCGAGATCGATAGTGTAGGACCAGCCAAACTCGTGCGCCCCACCACCCCCTAAAGGAGTTGATGGCATGCCTCCCTGGCCGACTGACCTGGCTGGCCTGTGCAACCTAAGAGGAAGAGCCTGAACCATCCGGTCACTCAGGAGGAGCCGTCTCTGATCGGCCACCCTCACCCCTGGAAGAGGTGCGACGACGCCTTGAGCCAGACCTCTCTCTCCTAGCCTTAGGTCTCGGCCGGGTATGAGGAGGATGGAATAGGCTGCCCCTTCAAAAGGAAGTCATGTTAGATGCAAGATGAATAAATCAAATCATAAAATAAAGGTAAAAGAGATACCTCTTCAGTGTCGTCCCGACGACAAGAAACACGATCCCTCCATCTCACCAGCTGGTAATGAAAGGCGTCCAAGCCCCTTGCCATCATCGTCACCACCTCGCGAGAGAACTATCAAAAGACAAGTCAGTAGCGATCGACAATATATGTGCAAATAAAAAGGCAAATAAATGACTCACTTAAGTCTGATGTCGTGGTATCGACTGCTCGATGAAACGAAGATCCGGAGGAGCTAGAGGAATCATCTCCTTCACAGGGCCATACATCCCCTGATAGGCGATGGATACGGGAGGAGCAACAAACCCCGCATGCGCATCCTACAAGATAAACTGAGTAGTTAGCATCTAATTGGGGGCTACACAAAAGACAAATGCGCAAAATAAAGAATACCTCCTCTCCTCCCTCTAGCAAAACTGGTGGTGAAGCCAAAAGCGGCAACAAAGCCTCCGTATAGCACAGCTCTGGATGAGCGTGCGTCCGCCAAGACATACCCTTTGGCGCCCTACTCGCCAAAGTCCTCAACCTTGCCTTGTCAAATATATGCCGAGGTGGGCGAGCCGGAACAATAAAGGCCTCCGAGGAGTGATGAATAGCCACTCTCTTGCCAAGATACACCGCAGCATCATACGTCCCCCGGAAATAGCGACTCTGAGCAGTGTATTGCGCAGAAAGCGTAGGAATGTCAATATCGACCCACGACCGAAATCACGGTCGGCTCCTACAAAATGAATACTCATGAGAGAAAATCCTACTAAAAGTATAAAAGAGCGAGCATCTGAAAAAAAACATATCGAGAAGATCAACTCTCGAATGGGCCTAGAAGTGACCGCTTCACTGTGATGACCTCCCCAACTAGCAGTAACCCGTAGCTCGCGAGGTGAAGATGGAAAGTACTCGTAGAACCAGATCTACGAAAGCAAAAAAATGTGTCAACAGATGCTAAAATACGTCTAGGGCTAACTTTAGAAGGAATAAAGTGTACCTCTACGACTCTCCAAAAGCTGGAAAGTGAAATGTCTCCTTCAAAGGAGCTGTGACGACTAGAAAGTCGCAGTCCAACCAGGAAGTCCGCGTAGGCCAAGCTGGCCCAATCATACGACCCGACTAAAGCGAGGTCGCGAGCAACGGGCAGGTAGTAGAGTAGCACTCGGCTACCTCTACTAGGGGAGAAGGTCCCTCACAACAGGATAAGAGAAAAACTGTGCACCCGCTTCTCCGGGGTGGTCGCAGGATCCTGAAAAGTTACAGCAAGCGTGCTCCTGCAAATGCATATAGTGCTGAGCTACGTCAGGTCAGCCTCAGCACGAGCCCGAATGGTAATGGGGCCCAGCAGCCCCAGCACCTCCGGAGAAAAGATGGTGATGTCACTATCGAAAGGGAGAGGGATAGAAGTGAACTCAAATCTGGTAATGAGACTGAATTCGATAGGGGTAACAGTTAGCTCACCCCAAGGAAAATGAAAAGTGTTGGTGGTGTTGTAGACACCCATTTGTGTCTCCCCAAAACCAAACCCAGTGATGAGTACCTTTCGCGTCGAATCATAATCGAATGAAGTGAAAGTGTGGAAGTCTAGTGTTGCTGTTAGTTTTTATTTCTTTTCCTTCTCTCTGTTTTTGAAAACCTATTTAAAGAAAACAGTCAATCCAGTTTGGTTTGATCCATAGCAAGGGTACAATAATGGTATGGTTGGGTCGGGTTCGAAAAGAGCTTCCAACGATATATTATAAGCCCAATTCCGATGAATAATGAGGAAGTTATTGCCAAATTACTAAACGAGGCCCGGTTTGATCTTTATATGCGGCCCAATGATCTAGAGGAGGGCCTATTATTGATTTATCATTCCTAATGTGACTAAGTCTGATTATAGTCTTCTAGAATCTTCTAGAAGGTTCTTTTGAATTCTAATTTAATTAGCATTGATAAATTGACTTTAGTTGACTAGCTTTTAAGAGTTTTAATCAAAATAAAAGAAGTGTTTTTAAAGAAAATACAATTTTGTCCTCTCGTACAGTTAAATTTTATTAAAATAAGAAAACGCGTTGGAAATTATTTCTAGCGCCATACGACAGCTCTGTCGCCTAGCGACAGACCTAGCGTCTGGCGACAAGTCTGTCGTTTGGCGACAGGCACGTGTTTGGCGCTGCGGTCGTGTTTTATTCTTTTTGAAACTTTGATTCGTTTTTTATCGTATCCGGCTGATTTTCTCTATAAATAGCCTCCTAAAACTCCCGTTTTCAATCACCAATTCTCATCAAGAATCTCTTGATTACTCTCTCTCTCTCTCTCTCTCTCTCTCTTCCAAACTAGCCTTTTGCACACAAAATCTCGCCTTCACAAGATCTAGACACACCTAGCCAAATTCAAAGTTGCCTTCGCCCTAGACGTGAAAGGTTTTAATTTCTGAGGGTTTGGTCCCAAATCTCTATTTCAATTATTTTATTTTATTTGTTTGTTTATTATTTTCCTTGAAGTTACTAACGCGTGTATTTTGTTATTAGAAAGAGATACGAGGCATCCAAGTAAGTGCTTTAATTGTTTGCATTGTTATTATGATTCCTAGAGGTCATGTCTAGGTTTTTATTATGATTCCTAGTGTCATCATGTTAGGGCGTTTTGATCTTCCTAGTATCATGTTTAGGGTAACAACTATAATTTCTAATATCAAATATGACGATTGTGATTCCTGTGATGCTTCCAATTCTCTTCCTAATATTCATGTTAGTATCATGTTAGGGCTAAAGCTTTGATTTTTATTGCTTAGTGACATGCTAGGGTTGGTTATTAATCTTATTAGTATCATGCCTAGGATCTTGCTATTATTATGCTTTAGCGTTGATGTGATTATGATTATTTTTTATAATTATTATGATGATTGTAATTTTGACTATTATTTATGATTATTACTGTTATTAATGTTATGTTGCTTGATATTTATTATTATTGTTTGATCACGCCTTTTATGCGTTTGAAGGGAATTGGTACTTGTAATCACGCTTAATAAGATAATTAATAATCTTGTTTAGGGTTAATTTGATTATAATTCAAGTGATCGCCAATAATAGATTCATTTGTGCATTAATATTCAACCAACATAAATTAAACAGGTTAAGGGTAAACCTATTGATTGCATGTTAGTCAAAAAGCGCACATGAATACGATCAAAATAAAGTAGAGGCCTATTATCAGGGCAGGTTCAATCTCTTTTAGGTTGGATTTGTACCTTCATCCCCGAACTACCAGTTATGGTTCCAGACCTATTGGAATTGATGATCTCATGGATCGTTAAGGGGTGTAACCTTCACCTCGTGAACGGTTTACAAGTTCCTAAAACTTGTTGGCGACTCTTTTGCTCTATATTTCTTCCCTTTGGATGCCACCATACTTAAGTGTATGATCACAGTGGGTTCAAGTTTGGGGTAATGCTTGAAATATTCCCTATAGTGCGACTCCACTGGGGACGATTTCTATTTTTATTCCTTAAATTTATTTTGGCAATGATTTAGAATGAGTGGATGAGACTCGAAAAGTTCTAAGTATTTCATTTGCGTAATTTTGATTAACATTATTATCATATGCATAAAAAAAATTCTCATTGGAAAGACCATCCATAATGAGTTAAAAACATAGGATTTTTTACACGTAGGAAATTTGAGGAATATCTTTCACAACTAGGATCGAAATAATGCTGCGCAAAACTGGAAAATTTTATCGAGCATAGAAAGCTGCTGAGGCATGTAGGAATTGGCGTCAGAAAACAGAGTCTGTCGCCAGGAAACACTCATGTCGCCAGGCAACAAAACCAAATTGCGGCGACGACCTCTGTTCGCTGGCGCTAAGTTCTTCCAATATCGAGCCATAAATATGCGGTCTAATTTTGACCAGTTTTTAGCACGGTTTGCTTGATCCTACTTCCTGATTGAGTTTTTCACACTTTTCTGAAACTCATATGTGTTCTACGTATGGACATAACCCTCTGGTAATTCATGCTCCATCTACCTGATTGAACACTTTGTGCTACAAAGGGTACATCCGAGAATTTTGAATTCACCAAACCATGGAAGCTAGTTTTTTTTTTTAACTCGCGGTGTCCCATCCACTTGAGCCAACCCTTCAAAAGGTAAGGCTTCCCATGGTGAATCCAGATAAGTAACCATGGACCCTATTTGACTAACCCATATCCCGAACTTTAGAGAACTAGAGCCATGATTAGGTTGCAAACTCATTGCATCATATTGTGCCTACTTGACTAATTGTGCATTATTTGTTGTGCATACTCTATGTGTTTTTTCCTAATCGTTTGTTTGACTTGTGTTTAAGACAAAATTAAACTGACTAATGACTAAAAGGAATTTCCCTAATTAATTAATTAATTAATTTGAGTAATTAAAGTCTAATAATTTAATCGGAATTTACTTAGTACGACTTTAGGCATGTCCCGTAGAGTAATAATACCGAAAGCAATACCAAATCAACGTTCCGGCAATGGCGCCACGATTTGGACTGCAACACCACTCAGTGTTGTGCAACGCCTGGCGACAACTCTGTCGTCTAGCGCTGCACTACAGAGTGCGGCGACAGTCCTGTTGCCTTGGCGACAGTTCGGTATTTTGCTCGAGTCATCACTATGAGTCTAATTAAACAGTTTGCTAATCAATTCGATTATTTTTTCTAATAACGATACCTTTGTTAAGTCCTTAATTGAGTCTAGACACTAAGTCCCATGATCTTACACAAGAGTCAAAGCATGTCACTTGCACTCACAATATAAAGCACACTCTTACACAAGAGTCAAAGCATGTCACTTGCACTCACAATATAAAGCACACACTAATATGTATGTACACTTTGTCCATGTCTAAGAGAATCTTGTATGTGCGTATTTTCCGCCATTTATTTTAGGGTTGTAAGTCGGATATTAATCCTCCAATTAAACCCCTTGTTTGAACCATAAACTTGATCCTAAAAATATACACCCTATTTTTGCTTTTTTCTTTTTCTTTATAAACCCGTAAAGTCAAAGTCTATTTGAGTCAAGTCATTAAAAAATAAAAATGGTTTAATTTACAGCGCGTGGTCAAGAAAGGAAGGGCGTTTGATCAAAGACAACCTTTTCATTCAAGTACAACTTTCTGACAAACCAATCGCTTGAAAAAGGAAAGCTAAGAAGATAATGGAAACTCAGGAAGAAGTCAACGAACTTAGGAATCAATTGACTGACATAACTGAAGTGTTTAAGGCTTTAACCCTTCAAATTAATGATCTCGTGAAGCAACAACAAATGGACCTCATGCGAGTAAGGTTGAGCAAGCTATCTAGTGACTACAAGTTTTAGGGCATTAGATCACAAGGGGTCTCGGTGGACAAGGAGCTTCTTCCGCAGAAGTTCAATGCCAACGACATTCCAAAATTCAAGGCAACTGACAACCCTTATTTCCATTTAAGAGCTTTTGAAATAATAATGAGTATTATGGGTATTGATAAAATAGTATTCTCTTCTTTATTTTCCTTATCTTTTGAAACCGTTTGCCAACAATGGTTCTTCTCCCTTGACAAAGAGAAAACCTCTACTTGGGAATCAATAGTAAACGCTTTCATTGATAGGTATAAGTGCAATATTCAAGTTGAAACTGATTATAGGGAACTTGAAATACTTAAACAAAAAGAGAATGAAGGTTTTATCTCTTTCTTCAATAAATGGAGAGAAACCTCTGCTAGGATGATTGAAGTACCAAGCGAGAAAGAATCTGTGAGGATGTTCATCAAGAACCTTCAAGAAAAGTATTCCAAGCATCTTGCTAAGCTAAAAGCTGCTAACAATAACTCCAACAGTGGCTGGAAAGGCAAGAAAAATGACAATCCTTCTTCTTCCAAAACCACCCAATCAAATAATGTTAGCACCTTTAATTTTAGTGAAGTCCTTGCTATGAACAACCAAGGACAAAAGAAACCATTTAGGAGGAACTATACTCCTATTGTTATGAGTTATGACACCGCATTTGACCGACTGAATGCAAAAGGTCTTATAACTCCTATTGGACCATTTGGGGACCCACCAGTTGAAAAGAGGATAGCTAATTGGAACCCCGTAAGAAGCCAAGCATCGACAACGCACCTCTCGCTCATTTCTTGGCCATCTTCGATGAGGAAAACGAGGTTGATCCTTCATCTCTCATCAAACCTATTGAAGAAATTCATGCTATCGAAGAAGAGGAGGAGAACTTTTTCGATGCCATGGATGACTTTCCAGAACCATCAAGCAAGGAGGACGTGCGAATTCTTACATGGTCCATGTGGGAGGGAACAGACTTACTACGTGAGGCTCTTGAATTTGCAAAGAAACAAGCGGAGGAACTTCAGAAAAAGTATGATAAAATTCCACTCACGAAGAAGAAAGCATTCCCTCTACAAGTAATCGACAGACCCAAGAAGAGTAATAAACTCTATACTCCAATTGGGACTACATATGCTAAAATGTTCCAAATGCTCTCCGATAATGGTAAGGTCAAACCTCTCGAACCGAGACCATTTGAATCTTTAAAGAGGACAGACAGGTTCTACTGTCAATACCATCAATCAGGAGGACATACTATTAAAAACTGTTTCAAATTTAAAGATTTAATTCAAAAATTGATTGATGATAAGAAGCTAGTTCAAATCCCACAAGAAGAAGACATAAGCACCAATGAGGTTTGAGACAACGATGAAGAAGACGTCTACCTAAAAGACATGGAAAAACCTCCACTTTTAGTGTCGTATTCAGTAGGTGACTTTTGGGATGAAGAGGATTCAACTATAGATGTCCTCACAAGATCTGGGAGAACGCAACCTCCTGTCTCTACACAACCTATTCCAACTGTCCAGCAAGTTCCCATACCTATCATAAAAGACAATGATATTGTCAAGCAATTTAAAAAGACCAAGGTCGAGATGAATGTATGGAAACTTCTAGCTACGTCTCGAGAGCATAGGTTGACAGTAATGAATGCCTTGGTTAAGATAGGGATAGATTCTAACACCACTCCTGAGGGGTTTGCTAACTTCCTTACGTGTGATCTCCCTAGTCCTATCAACTTGATCACTTTTTCTGATAAAGATTTACCTCCAGAAGGTGACAAGCATTAGAAGGAACTAAACCTCACAGTAGTCTGCAAAAGAATGAATGTCCCAATGACTCTTGTAGACAATGGATCGGCAATTAATGTCTGTCCACTTAGAAGTGCGAGAATGTTAGGCATAAGGGATGAAGGCTTAACCCCGTCATCACAAGGAATAAGAGCTTATGACAATACTCGTCGTCAAGCTCTTGGTAAGATTACTATGAATGTAACGGCGGGAGAAATAAAACATGCCACTACCTTCCAAGTGGTAGATATTAAAGCTTCATTTAACTTATTGTTAGGACGCCCTGGGCTTAATGACCTCAAGGTCGTCCCCTCATCTCTTCACCAACAGGTAAAAGCTATAGTTGGAGGAATCCCTATCACAATTGATGCTTCACCCATGAGGATTAAAGCTGTGGAAAATCCGATCATTAATGTGGAGCAT
Source organism: Chenopodium quinoa (assembly GCF_001683475.1). Lineage (NCBI taxonomy): Eukaryota > Viridiplantae > Streptophyta > Magnoliopsida > Caryophyllales > Amaranthaceae > Chenopodium > Chenopodium quinoa. The sequence goes on along the minus strand of NW_018744821.1, from coordinate 1,230,110 downwards.
GATGAAGGCGATGAAGACTTGTGGAGCTTTAATGTGGAGGTCTCCTTAATCGAGGAGGATGAAAGGACACCTCTCTGTCACGACCCCCACTCCAATATGACAATAAATGCTATTCTCAAGAGACAAGGGCACTTTCTTGGAATGACTCTAAGAAAGAAAAAGGAGATAGAAAAACAGCTAAAATTACCTGGCCTCCCTAAATTAGATACTTTTGGACTTGGTTTCGAACCGACTTGGGAAGATCTTAAGCGAGCCCAGGAAAGGTCTAAGGCGCGTAGGAATGCTCGCATCTAAAATAAAGTAATTCTAATGGATCACGATCCTCTTACTCTCAATGGACAATTCATAAAAGAAGGAGAGAACTATCCATGCTATGAATTTCCCGAACCTTTTGTTTTAAATGGCATAAGGCAACCGAGATTTGAAATATTTTTAGATTGCTACTTTTTAGATGAAATCCCAACTCCTATTCACAAGGAGAAAGCACCCCCATGCTTTGACTTTAATGTCATGGGATTACTATTTGGGCGAGAAAAAGATGAGCCGAGATACGTAGAGGATAACTCCTCGCTCATCCAAACGGTCCTACAAAGCGAGAACTTTGACCCTTCAAAGCTCATCACTCCAACAGAAGGATCAGTACAAGGGTGGCGCAAGACGGTCAAGGTGACTACTCCAAGTGGAAGGAAAATCTCCATAACAACAGGGCCAGGACCGATGTTTGAAGAGTCGTCTGAGTCCTTTCCTGTAGAGTCATCTAAGTCTTTAGTTGTAGCACCATCTCCTTCTTCTATTTTTACTCCTAGGATAGTTAGTAATCAAGTCCCTGAGGAAATCTCCCTTTTTGATGTAATGATTTCAGAATTCAATAATATGTCTTCTTCTTCTTACTCCTCGTGTTTCTCTTTAACCCAAGATGACGAGCATTGCTTAACTAACAACGAAAATGACAAAGAAATTTTTAAAGCAATGGAAACACTCGAAAAGAAAACACCGATAATTGGTCCACTTAAGTATTACATGCTCGTGCATACAGTCTTTGTAGTTTCCCGAATGGATCCACTTAAGTATCTATTCGAGAAGTCTACACTCAATGGGCGCATATCAAGATGGATAGTCAACTTAGCCCAGTTCGACGTAAGATTCATGCCTCAAAGGGCTATGAAAGGATTTGTGGTCTTTGATTTCCTAGCAGATTTCCCAATAGAAGATTTGACACCAATACACGACAATGAATTTCTAGACGAAGACTTGATGGTCACAGAAGATGATACTTGGACTTTATTCTTCGATGGAGCCTCAAACCAAAAGGGATGTGGCGTTGGAGTATTATTAGTATCACCTAAAGAAGAGCACATCACAATCTTCATAAAGCTAGATTTTGACGTTACCAACAACGCTGTTGAATACGAAGCATGCTTGGTAGGCCTTGAAACAGCTTTGACATTGGGAGTAAAGAAATTACGAATATTTGGGGACTCTTCATTGATCATTAACCAGATTTCTAAAAGATGGAAAGTAAGGAGTGAAAGTCTAGCCCCTTACTAAACTTATCTGGAAACTCTCACTACCAGTTAGAAAAGGTATAATACACTTATCTACCTAGAGAGGAAAATCAATTTGCTGATGCTTTGGCAAGACTAGCCTTAATGGTTAGAAAACCTAAGAAAATCGAGCAAATTCCTCTAACTTTAGAGAAAAAGCACAAACCGGCTTATATTCAAGTCATAGAAGATGATGAAGTGATCCAAGAAGAAGAAGAAGAAGAAGAAGAAGAAGATGAACCGTGATATACGGATATACTTAACTATGTCACCAAAGGAGGGAATACCCTCCTTATGCTGACAAAAGAGCAAAACGAGCGTTATGACTCTTGGCTTCCCAATACGTACTCATAGACAATGAGTTACATAAAATTGTACCTAAGGGTCGAGCTCTCTTTTGTGTAGGGAAAAAGGATGCCCAAAGAGCTACGAGGATAGTCCATGAAGGCATTTGTGGAACCCATAATAATGGCAAAATGCTAGTCCAAAAGATAATGCGAGAAGGATACTATTAGACTACCATGAATAGGGACTGTCATCAATATGTAAAAAGATGCCCTAAATGCCAAATCTATGCCAATCTACAACATGTTCCTCCATCTCTACTTTACACCTACACTTCACCATGGCCATTCTCTACATGGGGGATTGATATTATCGGTAAAATTACCCCTCCTGGGACAGTAGGTCACAAATACATCATAGTAGCAATTGATTACTTCACAAAGTGGGTTGAAGCGCAATCATATGCTAAACTCACCGCAAAACACGTAGCACTCTTTATCGAAAGAAATATCATTTTTCGATACGGAGTCCCACATAAAATGATAAGTGACAATGGAACTCACTTTCAAGCTGAGTGTGAAGAATTGTTACAAAAATATGGCATTCAACACCATCATTCTTCTCCTTATAGACATCAAGCAAATGGAGCAATTGAGGCAGCTAATAAAAATTTAAAGACTATCATCGAGAAAATGACAAAAAATTACAAAGATTGGCCTGACAAACTCTGTCTCGCACTTTGGGTTTATCGCACGTCAAATCGCACATCAACAGGAAATACGCCATTCTCCTTGGTTTATGGAATGGATGTCGTACAACATGTAGAGCTAGAGATACCGTCTCTACGCATTTCACTAGAAAGTTAACTCGGTGAAGTCGAATGGACTAGAGCAAGATATGAAGAGCTAATTCTACTTGATGAAAAGCGACTAGAAGCTCTACATCATACCCAATGCTATCAAACCCGTATGGATAGACATTTTAATAAGAAGGTCAAGACAAGAAATATCAAAGTAAGAGACTTGGTGTTAAAAGCATTAAGGAAAAATGTTTTGGATCCAAGAGGAAAATTTAGGCCTAATTGGTCCGGACCCTATATTGTCAAAACAATCCTATCAGGAGGTGCAGCAAAACTAACTGACATGGATGGCAATGAGTTCTCGAACATGACAAATCTTGACAAACTTAAAAATTACTACCCATAATTACTTGAGTAGGATACTCAAGAGAGCTACGTTTGGCCTGATTCCTTAGGAAAGGATACGTAGGCAACCCTTTACGGGTGCGACCACTTTAATTCTTGCAAACCTCACATTCCAGAAATAAAAAGAAATTCAACAGATATTCAACGGAACAGTGGCGTCGCAGAAAAAAGTCTATCGCCAACCAGCAGACTGCAGCGCCTGTCACTAGATGACAGACGGCAGCTGCCAGTGACAGCCATAAAACAGCGGCACCGCTCTTCTCGGAGTACCTGGGAAAATTTCGATGTTTTTCGAAAAAATTTCGACTTCCGTACTCGAAAAAATTTCTGGAAATTTTTTTTCAGTTTTCATTGATTTAATAAATTAAATTTACAGAAGTTGATTTAATTAAAAAGCTGAAAATTCATTAATATAAAATAAAAATTACATTATTGATGGAATTTAAATAAAAGCTTAAAATAAATTAACTTTAAATTTAAAACTAAGTCTAATAAATTGGAAGTTAAGCAATGCTTCAATCTTTCTTCTCTTTCTTTTCTCTTTTCCAATTTTTATTTACATCCTCTTCATCATCCATGACTTTAGCTAGTAGGCATCCTTTGCAGGACTTATATTCAGTTTTAGAGTAAATGGTTTCTCCCTTAGCTAGGACTCCATGTTTCTTTTCTAACCCAAACCTTCTTCTCTGAAGTGTCAGCTTTTCTTTTCCCTTAATCTTTTGTAGAGTCCTTCTTTTTAGGCATCACATGTGTTTTAAAGTCAATCTTTTCACCTAAGCGTTCCTTAACAGGAATCACTTTGTCACCTAGACGATTCTTCACATTGGTTTTACCCTGATTTTTCTTCATGTCCTTTGAAGGTTTCTTAAGAAGCCACCTCTTTACATCATTGGGCAAGGAAGGAGGAACCTTTTGGGTAATCACTTCCCATGAAGGTCTAGCACTCCAATATACATCAAATTTCTCTACTTCTTGTGAATCAGGGAATTCATAGGGACGACGAAGATCTTATATGTCTATTTTATATTATATTTTACCCCCGTCCCTTGGTCATAATTGGTAGTGTTTTTGGCTCTTTTGAGCCACTTTTATTACTAATTGGTGTTTTCTAGTGTTTTCGTATATTTGGTTGACTTTTGTAGGGATTTGCACTTTTAGAGCATTTTCCAGAGATATTATAGAGCAATTACGAGCATTAGAGAAGCATGACCAGTTTCTATAGCCCAGGGCCGGTTAAAGCCATCAAACCGGTGATTAAGGGCTCGGTATATGTGATACTGGGGCATTTGGACCAAGTATTCAAGACCCGAAGAGGAAATCCAGATTGGCTCGAAGAATTGGAGCCCAATCGAAGTCCAAATAGTGGTCCAAGTGTGCCGCCCGGCCCAAGAGGCTGGCGCCCGGAGGCGCGCCCGGCCGGGCGAGGGAAGCAAGGCTGGCGCCCGAACGTCCGGGCGTGCGAAGTGTATCTGAAGGAAAAAGGCGCGCCCGATCGGGCGCGTGTTATTATTAGAGGTTATTTTTCGACGTTTAAGTTTGTTTTAGTTTAGGATTCTCGCTTAGTATAAATACTTTTCCGTTAAGCGAGTTTAGTATCTTCTTTTTACTCTTTCTTAATTCTTTCTTAGATTTTCTCTCTCTACTTAGGGTTTAGATTAGTTTCTCTCACATATACTTTTGTTCTTAACTTTATTCTTAATTCCAGATTTCCTTGGTAACGATTTCTCTTCTCTTAATCTTAGTTATTTATTTTATTCCTTTGATCATATCTTGTTTATTTACTTTGATTTGTTTAGATTTAATTATGTGTGAGTAGTTCTATTTCTAGGGTTTGTGGGGATCCATAAATAATATGAAGGGATAATTTATTGTTGTTAATTGTCAATGCTAGATTAATTTCCTATTGATCATTTTAATGCTCTGTGACTATATTTGCGCAGAGCTTTTATGCAGGATTTTAACAATATTGATTTGAGATTCGAAAGATGAGAATTAATGTGTAGGTCTAGTTTTAATAGGCAGGTTAATTTATAAATGGTTTAGTCAAGATTCGAGAGATGAGATTTAATACCGGTAGATTAATTAAGTGATTGTAATACGTAGCGAAAGACCTTTATGATCTGATTAATGTATGCATTGATGATTAATTATTATGCTTTACCCTGGAATATTATTTATTGGTGAACATATGCCCTAGGCCTTTTTTTCATTGTTTTCTCCTTATTCTTAATCTTCGTAGTTTAGTTTCCTTCTATTATAATATTTTTGTTACTTTATAATTTAGATTACTTTAATTAATTAGGAATAGAAATACTCGTTTCTCTGTGGATTCGACCCTACTTCCCTATCTACATTAGTTAGAGGATTTAGGAATTAATTTTGATTAGGTGATACGACTTTAGCCTGTCAAAATTTGGCGCCGTTGCCGGGGAAACGGTTTTATTTTTATTTCTGATTATTTTTTTGTAGTCTAGGTTATTTATTTTTTCTTCAGAGAACGTTAGTTCTTTGAAGCAAGTCTCGTATTTGCTTTTAGTTTTCTTTGATTACGCCCAGGTGTTCCAGATCATGTTACATTCCATTCGATCCTGAGATCGAACGATCCTTCCATAGACAGAAGAATCTTTACAAGCAAATTCTGGCCGATTCTGGTGTTCTAGCGATTTAGAGGTATCATCATATCCAGAATCAGAGATGACGAATCCAAAGAAGCTTAGTGATTACTCACAACCAAAGCTTACAGATTTTCCACACCTTACTCCCACTCCATCTCTTGATGGGGTACAGTTTGAGATTAAACCCCGATTTATAACGATGATAGAAAGGAAGCAATTTAGTGGAGCTAAGGGTGAAGACCCAAATCTTCATATTGTAGACTATTTTTAGTATTGTAATACCATCAGGCAAGCTGGGGTCACACAAGACCAAATCAGGGAGATTCTCTTTCCTTTCTCTTTAATTGGAAAAGCCAAATTATGGTTTAATGGACTAAATAGAACTACACTTGGTATAACTGTAGGCGTCGTTCGAAGTACGCCTACGTTAAAGCATGTTGTGAATATGCTTGGCACTCATAGGAAGTGGGAACTGACATTACGATTAGGGACAACGATTAGGGACAAATAAAGTAGGGAGCCGCCAACAAGTTTTTAAGGAACTTGTAAACCGTTCACGGATCATAAAAGGCAACCACGAATAAGGGACAACGAAGGCAACAACGATTGACCCGTGAAGGTTACACCCCATTCATAATCCATGAGATTACTAACTCCATATGGTTCGGAACCACGAAAGGAGGATCGGGGATGATGGTACGAAGTGAGTCATGGAGTCACATTCGCCCGTATTGGCCTCTACTCGATTCTTATAGTTGAAAAGCATTCCTGCGATCTCAAAGGCATACAAACAAATATTCAATTTGCTCCAAACTATTATTAAGCTAAATTGGTTGAATATTAATGCAACACATAATTCTATAAAATTTGTGATCACTTGAATTAAACAACAAGATTAAAAAGGAACCAAAACCGGTTGTCCAAATTATCTTATTAGGCGTGATTTTCAATTACATATTCCCTTTAAACATGCAATATGGTGATCATAATAAAAATAATAATAGAATCAACATTAATACCAATTTAATCACAATTCCAACAACATAAAATTGTTAGAAAAATAATAATAATAATACTTTGAATCTGTTTGCTTGCAACTACAAAATAATAAACGAGTTAGTAACTTCAAGGAAATAATAAAACAATAACTAAATTAAATTAAATAAAACTAAAGTAGATTTTGGGGCCAAACCCTCAAACGATTCTACCTTTCACGCCTTGGCTTAAGGACAGAACCTCGAATAAAATATGGACTCCTTTGAGTGCTTGAAGAAGGAATTTTGAAGTGAAAAGGGTAGGTTAGTGTTTAGGTTAATAGCATAGAAGAGAGAAAATAAGAATAATAAAATTCTTGTTCCCCGAACATCAGAAATGAGGGGGTATTTATAGGGAAAATGTGCTGAGGGGGCACACGGAACCCTAAAATGATAAAAACCCTAAAAAAGTATCCCGTGACACGGTCAGACTGTACCGTCAGACGGTACACTTTCCCGTGACACGGTACAGTTTTGGAGTGACGCGGAAAATTTTCAGAAAACAGAATGAAAAACGCGTTAAGGGTTTACGCGGAAAGGACACGGAACATCCCGTGTCACGGCAGACCTCCCGTGTCACGGGAAATCCCACCGTCAGACGGGAAGGGTTCCCGTGACACGGTCAGACTGTACCGTGACACGGTCAGTTCCAGTCCATTTTTCCGTCTAAATTCATTTTTAACCCTAATTTCTTTCGGCTTTTTAAGTGCTGATTGATAATTTCGGGCTTTTTCTGACTTTTATTATTCGGGCTAAAATAAGAAAATAATAAAATAAAAATAAATAAAATGTTTGGTCCAAAAATAAATAATAAATCAATAAAATAAAAAAGGTTTGGGCTAAAAATTAATTAATAAGTTTGGGCTAAAATAAAAACTATGTTTTTACCAAACATAAAGACTAATCCATGGACCTTTCAAAAGTATGAATTTAATAAAATACGATTTTTTAAGCACTCTCGGGATTAGATACTAAACCCGACCAATAGTGGCGGTGAAAGGTTATTTATCATCGGGTTTGGTTTTGGGGAGACATTTTTAGGTGTCTACAATAACTGACTGGGAAACTCTTGTTTTGAATTTTTTTTAACAAATATTATCCTGCAGAGAGAACAGCTGTACTACGGAGTGCAATTCAGTTTTTTGCCCAAGAAGCCGATGAAACTTTATATGAGGCTTGGGAGAGGTTCAAGGACCTACAAAGATAATGGCCCCACCATAATTTGGCATAATGGCAGTCAATCCAAGCCTTTTACAATGGCATTGGAAATTCGTCTAGAATAATCTTAGATTCTGCAACTAGTGGGAGGTTTATGAATCTTAATGTTGATGATGCAGGTCAAGTCATCGAAGATATGGCGATACATAATTCCCAATATGGGAATCCTAGAGGCTTTGCTAACAAGGGGAAGCAAAGTGTTAACTCTGTATCCTTTTTGCAAGCTCAATTAACCTCTATCTGCCAGAAATTAGACAATCTTAGCACTGCTAATGTAGCTAATGTTTCTGCAACTAATAATAATGCTAATGAGGCTTTCTGTGAAAATTGTGGAATTTTAGGTCATTGGGAACAAGATTGCAAGAGTTCTGTGGAGCAAGTTAATGCCTTTCAAGCTTATAGGCAAAATAACCCATACTCCAACACCTACAATCATGGGTACCAGAATCATCCGTACCTTTCCTACCAGAGTACCAATGTTATAAATCCACCACCACCACAAGAACCACATGCGCCACAACAACAAAAGCAGAAATATTACCACCCCAATGCTGGCCAGAAGAACCAACCACAACCACACTCCTCATCTTCCGACCCTGCTTTGGTCGAAATTAGAGCGATGTTGGTTAATATGCAGAAGCACATGGAGAGTAGAGATGCCCAAATTGATTCAATTCTAGCACACAATAAAATTATAGATAATCAAGTTGCGCAACTTTCCGCTACTTTACAAGCCCGTCAATCCAGAGTCCTGCCAGCACAGCCGACCAGGCCTACGGATCAAGCCTATGCAATTACTCTAAGGAGTGGTTCAAACTATGAAGGCCCCCCTACGCCCAGAGATGATGAACCTGTTTTATTAAATAATGCTAATCTTGATTCTGTTAAACCTGACAATGTAGCTAATAGCCCCGCAGGGCTAAAGAGTAATACTAATATATCTGATTTTACATTGCAGGGTACGACTCCAGGGAAGATAGCAGCTCCAGATAAGAGCAATAATACTCCAAAACCAGTTATCAAACTTCCATTCCCTAATCGTCACTTGAAAACAAATTTGGATAAGCAGTTTGGTAAGTTCCTGGAGATGGTACAAGATTTGAAGGAAACAATTCCCTTCACTGAACTAATCAAAAAAAATCCTGCATATGCTAAATTTATGAAGGAAATATTGACAAGAAAAAGGTCGATTAGTGAGGTAGAGACAGTAGCTTTCACTGCAGAGTGTAGTGCCATACTTCAAAATAAATCTCCACCTAAATTAAAAGATCCGGGTAGTTTTTCTATCCCTTGTCATACTGGCAATCTAATGATTGATAATTCATTGTGTGACTTGGGTGCTAGCGTTAGTGTTATGCCATTATCTCTGTGTTCCAAGTTAAATATGGGTAAATTAAAACTACTAATATTACTCTACAAATGGTCGACCGTTCTTTCAAATACCCCTTAGGTGTTTCAGAGGATGTTCCTATTAGAGTAGGTAAATTTTATATACCTGTTGATTTTGTTGTTCTTGATATGATTGAGGATACACAAACCCCAATTATTTTGGGGAGACCATTCCTTCACACTGTAGGAGCAATTATAGATGTGAGATGTGGAAAACTGACACTATCAGTAGGGGACGATAAAGTTATTTTTAATCTTAATAATACCCTTAAAATCCCCATGACAGAGGAGAAGTTCTTTAGTGTTAATGTGGTTCATAATTATTCTAACAAGCCCCAAGCTCTTGTAAAAGATCCCTTGGAGGCGGTATCTTGTGTTGCATCCTTTTCAGATGAGATAGACAAATGGCAGAAGGAAGTTGATGTAATTGAAATGGACCTCTACACTGTCGTCCTTGGCTTTGAGGATGAAAAGGTGGAATCAAACAAGTTGTGAAAATTGAGCCTACGGTGAGCGTTCCGCCAGATCGAGTTGCACGTGCTACATGCAATGACAATTTGAGGCAACCCTCGATAAAAGAGGGATCTTTAGTGCGTAGCATTGAAGAGCCCCCACTCCAAGTCAAGGAGGATCCACCAGATAAAGTGAATTGGTGCCCCACAGGGTACGTCAGGAAGTCACGTCGTCGCCTAAACACCGCTCGACCGGGTGAGAAACCACCCGACCAAGCGTTGGGTCAAGGGTCCTAGTTCTTGTACTTGGTAAGAAGGTCGTGCGGGACCTAAATAAACCAGCGCTTTGCGGGAGGCAACCCGTATTTTAATGCTTTTTAGACTAGTTTTTCTTTCTTTTTCTTATGAGAGGAGAGAGGAGTGAATTTGATGAAGTTTTATGAGTGTTTGTGCACGTTTGAAGGAAAAGAGTTGGCTGAAATTTGAAGCAAAGAAGAAAAATTAAAAAAATCATCAAATTAGCCTCAGGCCCGACCGGACGAAGCTCGCCCGATCGGGCGCGAGAGCGTGGTTAGAAAAATCGGATGTTTTCGCCCGATCAGGGGAAGGCCGCCCGACCGAGCGCGAAATTTGACGTATAAGGACTTTTTCGATCGCCCGATCGGGCGAATGGCGCCCGACCGGGCGCAAGAGAAACATCATTTTTGGAAGTCAGATCACCTGATCGGGAGAAGCGCGCCCGACCGGGCGCGAGAATAGAAGGACAAATAGGTATTAGATCGCTCGATTGGGCAATTGTCCGCCCGCGAGAGCAACAAATTAAAACTACCCAGATCGCCCGATCGGGCGACAGGTCCGCCCGACCGGGCGCGAACCACCCGACCTCCTTTTCTTCTTCTTCCTTCTTCTTTCTTCCTTCATTTCTCTTTTACTCCATAACTTTCTCTCTCTAAAACCTTAAAACCTCTACCTTCTCTCTAAGATTTTCATCTTCATTTCTTACCCAAATCCAAATATTTTTACATATTCTTAATCCTCTCTTCATCCTCTACAATCTTATATAAAAATTTTCAAATTCCATTCAAATTATTTTTTATACCCATTTTACATTATGGCTTCAAAGAGGGCTCGATCGATTTTTGGAAGGAGTTCTAGCTCGAGGGAGGAGTTCGACCCGGATTTACAACTCCCCTACTGGCCAACAATCCGTATTTCTAGCCAGGAGCAAAAGGAACGGCTAGAACACCTAGTCGGGCGCGAGGTAATTCCTTCACGGTGGTTACACCGCCCTACTTTAGAAATTTGTGGTTTGTATGATTTTGTTAAACGATTTTTGAATGACATAGGAATGAGAAAATTTGTAGATATGCATTATCCTACATACCGTGAATTAACTTGTGAATTCTTGTCTTCTTTGAAAGTTGTGAATAGTAGAAATGGCCTAAATTTATATTTTAGGTTGAACAATAGGAATATTAGTTTAACATATGTGGAATTTTGTAAATTATTTGAATTAAATTCTGAATTACCATTCCAATGGCATGCTGATTACAAAATGGGTGATACTTATCATGCTCTGACTGGTTTTCCTACCCCTGACCCCCAACATGCTAGTACAAAACCTATCCATCACCCTATCCCAAAAACCTGGCAAAGATTTGCGGGTTTGTGTTTTCTGGGTAGGAACGAGCCTCATAACGACCAAACCAACAAACTAGCTGTAATAGGACACTATGTGTATGGGTTTGGGAAACTGAACATAGGTAGGTACATCATCCACCATTTGAGCAGACATGCCACAACCAGTACCCAGTCTCGTACTGTAGGGAATAAATTTCAAGCTTTAATCCCACTAGCTTGAACCCCACTGTGATCATACACTAAAGTACGGTGGCGTCCAAAAGGGAAGAAGGTAGAGCAAAAGAGTCACCAACAAGTTTTAGGAACTTGTAAACCGTTCATAGGATGAAGGTTACACCCCTTAACGATCCAAGAGACCGTCAAATCCATAAGGTCTAGAACCAAATAAGGGTTCAGGGATGAAGGTACAAATCCAACCTAAAAGAGATTGAACCTGCCCTAATAATAGGCCTCTACTTTATTCTGATCGTATTCATGTGCTCTTTCTGATTAACATGCAATCAATAGGATTAACCTAAACCTGTTTATCTATGTTGGTTGAATTTAATGCACAAATAAACTATTATTGGCGATCACTTGAATTATAATCACAATAACCCTAAACAAGATTATTAATTATCTTAGTAAGCGTGATTACAAGTACCAATTCCCTTTAAACGTGCAATAAAAGGTGTGATCAAGCAATAGAAATAAATAAGCATCAAGCAACATAATAATAATAAAAAATAATAATTATAAAAATAATAATCATCGTCATAATAATAATAATAACATTCATAATTATCATAAATTATAACAATTATAATCATAATCATGTTAATATTAAAGCAAGATCATAGGCATGATACTAACAAGATTAATAACAAACCCTAGCATGTCACTAAGCAATAAAAATCAAATCTTTAGCCCTAACATGATACTAATAATCATAAATATTAGGAAGAACATCGGAAGCATCGTAACAATCATATTTAATATTAAAATTACCCTAAACATGATACTAGGAATATCATAATAACAATATAAACATGATATCTACATCATAAATCAATTAAGTACTTACTTTGATGCCTCATACCTCTTTCTAATAACAAAATACACACGTTAGTAAGTTCAAAGAAAATAATAAATAAACAGTAAAATTAAATAATTAAAAGAGAGATTTGGGACCAAACCCTCAGAAATTAAACCTTTCACGTCTAGGGGGAAGGCAACTTCGAATATGGCTAGGTGTTTCTAGATCTTGTGAATGCATAATTTTGTATTTGAGAAAAAGGCTAGTTTAGAAAGAGAGAGAGAGAGAGAGAGAGAGAGAGAGAGAGAGAGAATAATCAAGAAAATCTTGATGAGAGTTGGTGAATGAAAACGGAGTTTTTACGACGTTATTTAAAGAGAAATCAGCCAAAAAGATAAAATATCTAAACAGAGCACTTGGCGCATGCAAAACAGAGTTGGCGCACGCAAAAAAAAATCTAGCGCCAACCCTGGCTAATTGGCGCCAGGCGCCAATGGCTAGCACCAGGCGCCAAACCTGATTCCAGGCGCCAATGCCTAGGGGTCAGGCCCCAGGCCTGTTCTTGACGCGTTTTCGAAAATCAGATAAGTTTGCTGTACTGGAGGATAAAATCGTATCTTTTCCTTGAAAATGGTTTTTGGTTTTAATTAATACTCTGAAAAGTCAACAAAAGTCAATTTATCAATGCTAATTGAATTAGGAATGAAAAGAACCTTCTAGAAGAATCTAGAAGACTAAAACCATTCCTAATTGCATTAGGAATGATAAAATCATATTAGGCCCTCCCCTAGATCATTGGGCCGTATATAAGGCTCAAACCACGCCCAGTTTGGTAAATTGGCCATAACTTCCTCCATATTCATCGGAATTGGGCTTATAATATATCGTTGGAAAGGTCTCGTCAAGCCCCATCCAATTACACTACTATTGGACCCATATCATGGACCAACCAAACTGGATTGGCTGTTTTCTTAAAATAAATTTTTAAAAACAGAGAGAAGAGAAAGAAATAAAAACTATCCGCAACACTAAACTTTCCACACTTTCACTTCATTCGATTATGATTCAACGCGAAAGGTACTCATTAGTTTGGTTTTTGGGGAGATATAAATGGGTGTATAAAGAATCCCCCACTTTGACTGAGTTTGGAGAAACGCAAGTTTCGAAAACAAAAGTCAAAGTATCGATAGGGACGGAGAATGATTCAGAACGTTCTGCGATCCTAAACCAATCTTGCAACGCCGATACCTGCAAAACTAGCGTTAGTTAAACAGATAAAAGAGTTAAGAAACGCGTATCTTGCACCGTCGAGCACACGTCTTTGAAAGTAACCGATTGTTTTGATGACCTCCTACAAGCTAGAGAATGCCATCCCGCTTAAAAACCGCTACGCCTGTAACTGCTTCCAATTCGGAAGACTGCTTCGCCTGAAACGATCCTCCTCCGCATTGATAATATTCCGCGTCCAAGGGAATACTATCGAAGATTGCTTCTTGTTTCGGGCATTTTTTGGATAACCCGAAAGGGGGGTATGGATTCCCGCGGGAGACAGATCCGGGATGCAACACTCGTACGGCTCGAACACCTGAAAAACAACGGAACTCCGGTTTACTAGAGATCCGCCTCCGAAGATCAAGTTAGTGACCGGAAAATGGAATTTTAGAGAGAGAAAGTAGAGGGAAGTGAGAGCACATTTTGGGCATTGTGCCTTTGGGAATTGTGTGTTGTTTCCCTCCATCATGAAATGATGGGGTATTTATAGGGAAGTGGGAGATCATGCTTCTAGGGTTTCATAACCTAGGAAGATTGGCTGCCCTATACGTGGTTGACACGTGTATTAGGGTTTCCTTCATGCTAGGCATGTTTCCTTAATGGGCTTTGAGCCCTTCATTTTCTGATAGCTCTCTTTAAGCCACGTGTCATGCTCTTATTGGCCTTTATTTAGCTGAGCAGGATGCCACGTGTCGGCTTATAATTGGGCCACTTGTTGGCCTCTCATTTGTCTATAAAAGGGGGTAATAATACCCCGAAACATAAGCCCCTCGAGATGGGTGATTTCTCTTCAAAAGAGGGATTATACCTCTCGAAAATGAATTTATAACTTCTTTAAATTCGACATCTTGTCTAGTTCAACTAAAAAAGGTTTGATTAACTTGGAAAATTTTTATACCTTGGCTGGTATGATATTTTCTAAGTTAATCAATCATAATAATGATTGCCCTTGAACTAGACAGATGTCGATCATTATGCTTTTTAAGCCCCACTTTGATTGTCTTGCGACTGATGGGTTACTTAAAGTATCTTTCTTACAAGGTTTGATTGGCTATTAAGCTTTTTCAATTCCTCTTATTCATGAGGTTTTCCCTATCTGGTCTATCCTTTTTAAGGATTATTTTGGACCTAGGCTTGTTAAAAGATATTTTTCTTTTAGACATTTTTTCTTTAATGGCCAATTAGGCATAGATGCTTTTTTTAAATTCATTCGGCATTTATTCTAGAAGGTTTCTATTAACTTAGACTAGGATAATGCCGAGAAACATTTAACACGTGCCGAGGGGATTTGCCTCGTGTCTGTGCCGAATTAGATATAGCATTTGCCGAGATTCTTAGTCTCGTCTCTATGCCATGTGGGATGGATTTTCCATTATCTTTTCTAGGCGTCCAACGACTTTTTAGTTGTTTGGATTAACCTTTGAGAGGTCAATTGACATTTCCGCCGCCTAGAATCTTTGTGCTTTGGGAGTTTTAAGCTATACAATGTGTTTAGCCGAGCAAATCTTCGGGATTATACTCGGTGTTTTACCATCGTATTGGAAATTATACTTGGCAATGTTGTTGTGTGTATCTTCCATCTTGGCTTTCTCCTTGCATAGGAGCTCGGCACATGTGCCATTTTGCTATTTTATATGGTAAGTCTTACTCATACTTGGAAGGGTGCTGTATGAACAGCTTAACCTCTTCTAGAGTTTTTTGTACTTATTCGGATGAAGGAGCCATTCAATGTACACTCGGATCATATAAAGATCTGTACATTTCCCTATTAAGGGAGGCTTATCCGAAGGTATTAATACATGTATTGGGCCGAAGCCTTATACTGAGAGACCTTTGTCCTTAATTTCATGAAGTGGCTACTCAATTAGGAACGTTTGGACCTTAGTCTTTCCTTATTACCTCAATGGGGTGGCTTGTCTTTTAAAGACTTAAATAAAATGTGACGGCTAAGCATTCGGTATAGTGATTAGGCCGTTTAAAAACTAGAAGGAGCTGCCCTATCTTATCTTGATAGGCTTTCTTATTTTTTCGATTATGAACTTGATTATATAGTAACGACACCCGACCTTGAAGCTATCTTGTGAGAAATGAATGCTTGCATAGAGGGTCGGACACTAAGTATGCATCTTGACTTTATGGAGGGCCTACTCGGCCTAATTGCATTAGGCTTTATAAACTTGTTGACGTTTGTGGTCTTTAGTAATCAGGCCTGATGGTCTTCGTCCACTTGGCTTCTCACAAGTGCCGCTCATTTTTCTAAAGGAAGGTTGTTTGCTCATTAGCTGGTCGGCACTTTGACTCTTCCAATTGTATTCTCAAAGGAGGAATATTGTTTGCTCAAGCTAGGCCTTTTGGCTCATGCATCGGCCAGCTCGATCAATTGTTTTGCTATAATTTGCGTACTAGCCCCTATCCATTAGGACTTTATGTTGGTTAGCCTCATGTCCGTTTGATTATTTTCGGACAGGCCTGATCTTGGTGCTCAGTTTCACTTTGTTGCTGGACAACTCTCTAGTGGCCCAACTTGAGATATTGCATGTCTTCATATGGAAAGCTTCATGATTTGGCAAGGACCTTAATCCCTTGCCCTTGATTGATGTTTAGATACTTGTCACCGATGCCATTCGGCTGGAGCATACTAAGTCTAGGTGACTTTTTTTATGCCTCTTGTACAAGCCTTGGGACTCTACATTTTGAAGCTCGGCATGTGTGCCGCCTAGCCCCTGCTCATTCTTCAACAATCGGCTGCCTGCAACTTGGTTGGGTGCTGGCCGCTTAGACATTGCCCTTGCTAAAGGCTCTCTTGCTTATCATTGGCTGTTATTCGACCATCTTCAGCAATTCCACTTGGACAATGGTTAGCTTGAATGCTTTGATTTTATATTCAACTCTGGAATGTCGAGCCAATTATCATAGTCGACACTTCACCAAGTTCAGATGTGAATGTTGCTTCTACCCTGGTACCGAACTGTTTGTGATGATTAACTTCCTTTGCAAAGGCCGCCTAGAAATGAGAAGGAGGTTACTTTTCTTAATAGCAGCTCAGCCACGTAGCTCGGTCAGGCTGTTAGCCGCACCAAAATGAGGAGGTGGTTTGCGCAGTAGCAGCTCGGCCACCTCACTTGGCAAGACAACGTCCGCCTAAAAATGAGAAGGTGGTCCATTGCTCAATAGCAGCTCGACCACCATCTAACTTCATTTGGCACATTGGCCAATTAATTTTGTGTACGCCTCAAAGTGGTTAGGATGTCGTTTTCTCAATAGCAGCTCGGACACCCTTTCATTCGGCACATAGCCGACTCAATGCTCGGTCGCTTGAAATTAGTTAGGAGGTCCCTTGCTCAATAGCAACTCGGACGCCTATCCATGACCAATTTAGCATCTGTCCGCCTGAAATAGGAAAGGAGGTCCCTTGCTCAATAGCAACTCGGACACCTAGCCATGGTCGACCAACCATTCACTCAGCTAGGATGCTCGGCCTTTTTTTTTTTTTTGAATTCATTATTCTCAATCATAATAATGATGCTTAATTATTCCACTAGAATTTTATTTATTTTTTTTATGTTTTTCCGGATTTCTTCATCGTTCGGGACCTTGTGCTCGGCCATATTACTGGTCGTCTGAATTGAGGAACATAGGCTCTATAGTTGGTCGGACACCCAACTCGGCTCCCGTTCGACCACCTATTCTTGCGATGACCATCTTCAAGTTTTTACTCGGCCTCTCGGGTAGCTCGGACAGGCAATTGGCCGCACAAGATAGGAAATATTGTGCTTCTTTTAAAGGCAGGTCGGGCACTCTTTTAAGGCCGACCAGGGTGCTGTTTGGCCAGGCTGCTTGTAGCTCGGCCAGGCTGCTTGTGCATATAGCAGCTCGGATATGGAAATGTCTGTATATATATACATATCCAAATTAGGAAATTTTGACAATTACCACCTTCTATTATGTCCATTTTAGCAATTACCACCTTGTATTTTTTTTTTTAAATTACCACCTTCTATTTTCAAAAACATCAAAAGTTACCACCTTCTTCACCACATGACGTCATCTTGCCTGTTTCCCTCCTATTTCCCCTTCCTCACTTCGATTCTCATCTCCCTTGTCTCTCTTCACCATTAATGGCAATCAATTCTTCCTCACCCACCTAATACAACCTGAGAATTTACTCCCTATTGTCACATCCTTTCTCTTCCTCATAATTCTTGTCAAAATAGTTGCTAAATTGCCCAAAATTGTACCTTGTTCCAAGCGCAGTATCATAGTACAATTGGGTTGGAAATGTCATTGTTGAAGGGGGAACAAGCTAGGATTCTCAATTAGTTCACCAATTGAACACCCTCACCCCCTAATTTGATTGCTAAACCCTAATTTCAACCAGGTAATAATTCACAATTTGTTGTCAATTAGTTCACCAATTGAACACCCTCACTCCTAATTTGATTCGCAAAACCCTAATTTGTTGTTAATTTTTTGTTAATTTGATTCCCAAAATTACAATCATAAACCCTAAAACGCATTGAAAACCCCTAAATTTAAGAAATTAAGATGAACAACATACCTTTCTTTTGGGAATCATTGTCATGTTGCAGCAACCACCAATAATTGTTCGTCAATTTGGATTTAGAGGAGTGAATTAAAGAGTTCTGATTTTTTGGGGGGGAAAAAAGTAAGAGGAGAGATGAGAATCGAAGAAATGGGAGGGAAATAGGAGGGAAAGGTAAAGGGTGGGGCCCACATGACGTCATGTGGTGGAGAAGGTGGTAACTTTTGATGTTTTTGAAATTAGAAGGTGGTAATTTTCAAAAAAAAAAAAAAATACAAGGTGGTAATTGTTAAAATGAACATAATAGAAGGTGGTAATTGTCAAAATTTCCTCCAAATTATTATAATTACTTAGTAATTACCATCTTTGGTTGTGAACCGCATAGTGATTACCAAAGAAATTGAAGCTTCATGGCTATCCTGCTGCTTTCAATGCCGTCTTGAATTAAAGAGATGGACCTTCACTCAGTTGCAGCACGATTCTTGACTTTCTAGGTGTCACTATAGCAGTTTAGCATGATTGCCTAACTACAACTTTTTGCACCATCTAATATGTCACATGCAAGTGACTGCACATATATATAATCATTATTGTTATAATAATGATAATATATAACAATCACATAATAATCATCATCAAATCATTATAATAATGATGGATTGCTTGCTGGTAGGCTGCAACTTAGTATTCGAGCAATTTTCCAAGGTTGCGGCTCGTCATTTATGACACTTGCCTAGTCAACTCGGTCTTCATGCCGAGTAGATGTATGAAGGCGAGCCTTTCTTCAAGTGCAGCTTGGTCATCCATACCGAGTTACTATGCTTGGAAAATCGAGGTTTGGTATTTCTCTCGGCAAGCATACCGCTTAAAAACAAAGGGGTGAGCCTTTGCTTATATGCAACTCGGACACCTAGAGTTGGTCGTCCGTCTATGCATTCGAGGGCGAGGTTTCCCACTTCACTAGGCCTGGAAGCTCGGACACATTACTGCCGTATGAAATTGGGAGCATGGGCACTTGCTCAATAGCAGGTCGGACACACAACTCGTCTACCATCCGACCATCTATGCTCACGAAGGCCATCTTCATGTTATTATTCGGCCACCTGGGCAGCTCGGACATGCTGCTTGTTGATAGCTCGACCAGCCAACTCGATCAGGCCAGGCTGCTTGCTATGGCCGTATGGAAGTGAACACATGCTGCTTTGCTGCTGGAGGGCAGCTCGGCTTATGCTACTGCCCAAGTGCCCATGTAAATGTGGCTCGGCCGTATCTGAGCTTGCTTCCAGCATCTCTTTAGTAAGGTGATGATGGAGTACATATTGAGGCATTTATTTATTAATAAACTCCTTAATAGTAGTGCCGCGTGTTACCTTTGTTTCCCATCTATATTCATGCAAATGATAGTGTATAGTAGCTGATTGAACATAGGCATATGACACTTGGCTTGCTCCTTTATGGCTTATCATTTAGACAATTATCACCCATGCACATATCTCATGAAATGCCAACTAGCCTTTATACACATCAATAATTGTATAATATTATAAAAATAATAATAATGTTATTATTATTATTATTATTATCATTATTATATTATATCACACAAGCATAATAATAATCATGCTCAAGCTAAAAGGGACTTGAGCAGCTCATGACTCTTCAATGGATCCTTCACCCATTTCTACACCCACCTTGCCGCCTAGAAGTGCCTAGGTGATTCTTTGCTCAAAGGCAGGTCGGACGCCAAGCCATGGCCGACCAGCTATGCTTGAAAGGGCAACCTCTCGCATTTTACTCGGCAAAAACGCTGCTGTCTAACTCGGCCATGCTGCTGGCTGTTTGGACGAGTATTTTTTTTATTTTTGCTCGGCCATGTAGCTGGCCGTATGAAAGTAAGAACATTGTTCTTTGCGAGATGGAAACTCGGACACCAACCAAGATCTGGTTGGCCGACCATCATTGCTTGCATGAAAGTACATAGAGCCTACTCGGCTAATAAGAGTGCCGCTTAAAATCTTGGAGGAGGGCCTTCACTTAATGGCAACAAGGACACCGAGCATGACTTTCTTGTTGCCAACCGTGCGTCCGTTTGATTATCTTGCCGAGCTGCTATGCTCTTGAGGGTATGCTTCGTATATTTATTCGGCCAGTTATGCCCGATCGACCATGCTAGCTGCCGCCGACCAGCTATGTAGATGAGGGCTTACTTAGCTTTTTTTCTCGGCATGAGGGGGCTCGACATTCATCCCTTTAGTAGCCATGCTCTGAGCTTGTAAACTGCAGCCTTGCTCGACATTTACGCCATTAATATGTTAACATATAACCCCTGATCTTGGTTGAGCTAATATGGAGATGCCACTTGAACTTGCCGAATTGATCTGAAATGCTTTCAATCGTCCGCCATGGAGTACAGCTTTTATATATATTGTTATGGGAAAAAATACCTCGTATATGTGGACCAATCCCATAGTGACACGTGGCCAAGTTATAGGGTGACAAGTGTCACCACGGGAAGATGCCACGCAATCCAGAGTCTTTAAGGTCTCAGGACAATCCCATAGTGACACGTGGCCCAGTTATAGGGTGACACGTGTCGCCACGAGAAGATGCCATGTGTTTAGGCAATGTGTTCCCTCTTTAAATCAGCACGCCAGAAGGCCCTAGCAACGTCAGGGCCCAAATCCTGAGAGATATCAATGAAAGCCGCAAAACGGCGCCCCAGAGTGGCACGTGGCATTCGCTGATTGCGCAGCCAATCACGTCACGCAAATCTAGGGTATAAACCCTAGAGAGGGGCACGAGTCCCACCCCTATAAATACCCCAATCTTTATGATGGGGGGGAGGCAGACATCAAAAAAAACACAGAGCATTAAATAGCTCCAACTTCTTTCTACTTTCTCTCTCTAGCCTTTTCCGTTCTGATCACTGACTTGATCGTCGGAGGCGAATATTCCGCTGATCGGAATATTCGTTGTTTTGCAGGTTGGACCGACTCGTTGCCAGAAGAACGTGACCAGTATCCAAAAAATACCCGAAACATATATATATATATATATATATATATATATATATATATATATATATATATATATATATATATATATATATATATATATATATATATATATATATGTTTCGGGTATATATATAAGGGAGGATTTGTTGTGCTCTTCATATAATCATGCAAATATGCCAACTGCCATGCATGTACATTATACATTTATGTACAGGCACATGAAAATTATAAGCATGCCTTTTCCAACTGTATATACATACTTTGTATATATTTTAATAATAATACAACAATAAGTCATATGCATGGCCTAACCATTTGTTATACATGTATCGGCTTAAGTATTGAACTTTAATTTGTATATGGCTTTAGTGAAGTCGTCCACTTGTGTACACAATCTTTTCTTGTTCGATATTTTTGGCCATTCGGCTTATATACTTTGTATATATAGGTTTTATTTATTTATTTATTATTTTATTTTGGTATTGAGTCGTCCTTTGACATTATCTCTCGGACGTACTTATGAAATTTCAAGTACTTCTCAACTTGTAAATTTCTAAGGGCACGTACGCCTAGGCATGCCCTTGCCCAATTTAGGTAAAATATACCTTGGGCGATTTTTAGGAAGTCCTGATGTTCATCCGTCCTTTATAAGGCTGGATGGATGAGTCGACCATGTGGTCTTCATGGCTGAGTAATTTAGCTAGGGGTGCCCCTGATTGACATTCTACTCGGCCTGTATGAGTAGCTATGCTTGTGTAAGCAAGCTTTTCAATTTGGCTTGTACAGGCTGCTTGGTTGCCCTGTACGAGTAGCTACGCTTGTATAAACAAGCTTTTCGATTTGGCTCGTACAGGCTGCTTGGCTTCCCTGTACGAGTAGCTATGCTTGTATAAACAAGCTTTTCAATTTTGGCTCGTACATGCTGCTTGGTTTCCCTGTACGAGTAGCTATGCTTGTATAAACAAGCTTTTCGATTTTGGCTCGTACAGTCTGCTTGGTTTCCCTATACGAGTAGCTATGCTCGTGTCCACGAGCTTCTTGCTTTTGCTGGGACGCTTTTCCTCATCCATTTGACAAGTCATTTAACTAGATCGCAACCACACATCCAACAATGTAGCTTGATGAATATATTTTTTTTGTTTTTAATAATTATAATAATGATCATGACTTTGGGTTTTAGTGTTGCCCAAGTCTTATCTCCATACAAGAGTCCGTCATTATCGTAAGAATGACGACAATCTAGACGATCTAGAAGAATTACAACTTTGCCCTCACATTGAGTTACATTTGTAATGAAGATTCTACTTCATGATTTGGTGTTCGAATATGGCTAAGTGCCATTCCAGATGTGTCTCCCCACATACGGCGCCAAATGTTTCGGGCATTTTTCGGATAACCCGAAAGGGGGGTATGGATTCCCGCGGGAGACAGATCCGGGATGCAACACTCGTACGGCTTGAACACCTTCAAAACAACGAAACTCCGGTTTACCAGAGATCCGCCTCCGACGATCAAGTTAGTGACCGGAAAATGGAATTTTAGAGAGAGAAAGTAGAGGGAAGTGAGAGCACATTTTGGGCATTGTGCCTTTGGGAATTGTGTGTTGTTTCCCTCCATCATGAAATGATGGGGTATTTATAGGGAAGTGGGAGATCATGCTCCTAGGGTTTCATAACCTAGGAAGATTGGCTGCCCTATACGTGGTTGACACGTGTATTAGGGTTTCCTTCATGCTAGGCATGTTTCCTTAATGGGCTTTGAGCCCTTCATTTTCTGATAGCTCTCTTTATGCCATGTGTCATGCTCTTATTGGCCTTTATTTAGCTGATCAGGATGCCACGTGTCGGCTTATAATTGGGCCACTTGTTGGCCTCTCATTTGTCTATAGAAGGGGGTAAAAATACCCCGAAACACTTCTCTTGAAACAATCCTCATCCGCATTGATAATATTCCATATCCAAGGGAATACTATCGAAGATTGCTTCTCTTGAAACAATCCTCATCCGCATTGATAATATTCCATATCCAAGGGAATACTATCGAAGATTGCTTCTCTTGAAACAATCCTCAATTGTTTGTGACAACTCTCCACAATCTAGGGAACACCACCTTACTGTTTTAATGTTTACTCGTCTATGAACAAAGAGCTTCTTTTTGATATGTTCTTCTGAATGATGCGTCCACACGTCTCTGAACGAAGAGCTTGATCAATAGGATGCCCACGCGTCTCTGAGCAAAAGAGCTTGAAAATAGGAGATCTTTGATGATATGTCCACGCGTCTCTGAACAATAGAGCTTTGATGAAAATGTTCACGCGTCTCTGAACAAGAGAGCTTGAATAATATGCCCACGCGTCTCTGGAGCAAAGAGCTTTGGTGGAAATGTTCACACGTCTCTGAACAATAGAGCTTTGGTACTTGAATTTTTGTTGCGATAATGTTCTGAAGAAAAATTTCCGAAGACCAACGTTTGTCGATCTCTAAAGCTCGCCTGAACTTTGCTTTCGCTAAAACCAGTATGTCGGTGTTTCCGTGATGAGCCAATTCTTAGGCGCTTCAAGCTAAGTGAGACGATCTTTCATCAGGTCGACCACTTATTGTGATTGTAATCAAACTGACTACTTAATCATATCAAATTGCTTATAGGGGCTAACTGGCGTACCAAGGAACCTGAAATTGTTGTACGAGGTCGAAATCACCTTTCTAAGAGGCTTCGAGCTCTATCGCTGCTGAAATATCTCTGGCGCTAAGAATTGACTCTGTCGCCGAATGCTGTGATAGGGTCTTCCCTATTCTGTTGCACCTGTATTTATTTTTTACTATAGAACTTTGCCAATTTTTGTAATCGTCTTAGGGTTGACCTAAGGTTTAGCATTGTTTGACTCATCGACTTGACATGACTCAAGGCATAAACTTGACTCGCTGTGATCGACTGACTCGAGGTTGACTTGACTCGAAGTGAAAAGACATGTGTGATTCATGACCCGTGTGTGCTTTGTAATGTGATCGTGCGCCTCGAAAATGAAAAAAAGAAAAAAAAATCCGTCATTTTTGTGGAGGGTACCGACTTTCTCCCGAAAAAGAAAGACGTGAAAAAGAAAGAAGCTTTCGAATGCATGTTGAACGAGCTAAGTCAAATGTCATTTGATACTATCTCTCAAGGTGCAAGGATTAATCCATCCTAGACTATCTCAACTGTTGACTCAATGATGAAAGCATTTAGGTAACTTAGGCACGGAGGCTATGCACTTCATACTTCGTGATGCAATGATGACTATGATTGATGAGTGATGTTGATATGACAAGGCATGCTTCAGTGTTGGTGACAAAGGGTTCATAAGGGAAGTATATTTGGTCATGTATGTGTGATGTGTGTGATAGTGACACTAAAGCTAAGCCACAAGGGCTAAATGTGTGGGAAAATATTGAAAAGAGTCAAATGGTGGTGACTCTTAGGCTATGTAAGCTAATGACGTAGGGATCAAGCCCCCAAGTCTAGCTCTACGTGAAAAGGGGTGAGCATTGGAAATTCCTAGGTATGATCATAGTGTAAGTGTGTGAATGTGAATATGAATGCATTTTTATTACGGCCGCACCTCGATGTGAGGTTGCCTACGTATCCGTTAGGAATCAGGCCGAACGTAGCTCTAGCCGAACCTCGCACAAGTGTGAATACCTCAAAAAGGTCTTTTTAAGGGTTGTAACGTGGTTAGGCTAAAGGTTTGAAGAAGAAGGGGATAAAGGCTCAAGACCCTAGATAAGCCCCCAAGGTGTGCAACCTCGCTTTTGAATCTTTGTATTTTGTGCTTGAGTTCCTACTCTTTTTTTTTAGCTCTTTTTGCTTTAGCAGTTATTTTATTTTAATGAGTGTGGCCAATCCCGATCATGCGATCTATCATTCACTTGGCATTCATGTTTCTCAGGAACGGTACCGAGCACTCGATAAGAGATGCAATCTGAGACGTGTTCTTATCGAAGATATTTTCATATCAAAGACATTGGAACACTTGCCCTTTTGTACACTTTTATTATTTATTTTTTCTTTTATTATTTTTGCTATTGCTTTCTTTTGAATTTGCTCAAGCTTTCTTTAGAATTGCAAAAGTTGCACACCATCCCATCCCAAGGTTAGATAGATGTAGGTTAAAAAAAGAAAGGTTTATCGTTAGACGAGGCTCAAAGTGGTTTATGAAGAAAGGATTGCATATTTGAAAGGTGAAAGGAGATATGATGTGGCTACAAGAGGTGCCTTAAATCATTGGTATACCTTGTGCTTAATTCGACATTTTTTTTTTTATATTTAATGCAATGCAATGAAATGATCATATATAAGGAAATAAATGCTCATTTTTATTAAAAGAAAATATATAATGATCCTACAAAATAAATCTAAAGAGAATAAAAAAGGTGCCTATGCTAGACTTATTGGGAAAGGGGTAAATAAAAATGAAATAGAAAAAAGAGGTCACGAAATTTTTTCGTTGAAGCTCGCCTCTTGTCTTGTGTTTATCATCACTTGGTGTTCTTGCCGACTGGAGGTATTGGAAGCCTGTTATTGTCGATCAAATGTTGGATATCCTCCTTTACCTTCCAACAGATCTCAGTAGCATGACCCCTACCTTAATGGTACTTGCAGTGTTCGTTTGGATTCCAACTAGGCAATCTTTTCTTAAGTGGGGGATCTTGAATAGGTCCAATGGGAGTAATGATTCCCTTGGCATGGAGTCGATCGAAAGCATCATCGTAGCTAATTCCAATAGGGGTAAATTCCCTATTCGGTTGCTTTCGATTACCTATGGCTAGGATCTCACTAAGGTCGAAAGTACCAACACTATTAATAGAGTAGGTGTTTCCGGAACAAGAAGGATAGTCGTTCTTCTTCCCTTTACAACCAGTGTTACTATCGTTACTAATCTTGGCCTTCTTGTCGCGCGGGGGAACATGAAAGAGGTTTGAATCAATGGAGTCTTGAACACAATCCTTGAGGGCGAGACACTTTTTGATAGTGTGACTGCGACCTCTATGGTATCGACAATAGGAATTTGGATCCACATTGGGAAAACGTTTTTCAGATGGAGGGTCTTGATTGGGACCAATGGAGTGAATATGACCTTGATCATGAAAGCAGTCAAAAGCGTCATTGTAAGTCATTCCTATTGGTGTGTATTCTTCAATGGTCCGTTTTGCCTGTGGCTTAGGAGCATTGAGTTCTTCATTAAACCCTTGGCGAGAATTTTGTTCGATGGCCATTACCCGATTTGCTAATCCTTCTACCACATTCAAGAGCATGGCAATGACATCTTGCAGTTTTCGAACGTCCTCTTTTAGACTTGACGAGTCTTCCTTGGTATTATCTAAGAAAAGACTTTCATCCTCCCCAATCATGGCCACTTCATCGAGAGAGGTCATATAAGCTGTCTCGATCATGGGCTCTCCTACAGGTGTGATAAGAAGTGATGGATCGAAGGATGCTTGGTCATCTTCGATGGCTAGAATCTCGAACGTTTCATTATTATCGATCAGATCTTGAATAGCTTCTTTGAGTTTCCAACACTCCTCAGTGTCATGACCCTTACCTTGGTGATATTTGCAGTGCTTATTAGGGTCCCACTTAGGTGGCCTGGCTTCTGGAACCGGATCTTTGATGGGCCCTATGGGCATGACTAGTCCTTTATGATGTAGCTTCTCGAAAGCCATTTCATAACTCATACCAAGTTGAGTGAACACTCTTTTTGACCTTTGGATTCGTGGTTTAGAGGTGTTCGTGGCATGTACCTCATTAATGGGAGAGGAAGAAGAATGATGGTCGCTCTTCTTTCCTCTCGCACTATTATCTTTCATAAGGTCATCTTCAATATCAATGCCTATATTATACACAGCCTTGAAATTATTCAAATTGTGTTGATATTTTAAGTGCTTTGAATAATTCTCTTGAGAATTCTTGATAAACATCCTTACAGATTCTTTTTCAGTAGGATCCTTGACCATATTAGCAGAAGTTTCCCTCCACTTATTAAAGAAAGAAGTGAACTCTTTGTTTTCTTTTTGTTTTAACATCTTGAGTTGTCTATGGTTTGTCTCGTCTTGGATGTTGCACTTATATCTATCTATGAAAGCGTTTGTTATCGACTCCCAAGAAGAGGTTTTTTCTTTCTCGAGAGAAAAGAACCATTGTTGAAAAATGGTTTCGAGAGATAGTGGGAACAGAGAGGGGAAAACCTTCTTACCGATACCCTTAATGTTAATTATGGTTTCAAAAGCTCTTAGATGAAAGTAAGGGTTATTTGTTGCCTTGAATTTAGGGATGTCAGTGGCGTTGAACTTATGTGGAAGAAGTTCCTTGTCCAGCAAGACCCCTTGTGAACTAAAGCCCTGAAATTTATAGTCACTAGATAGCTTACTCAAACTTTCTTGCATAAGGTTCATTTGTTGTTGCTTCATGGGATCATCGATCTTAGTGTGAGTAGCTTCAGTGTCTCAGTCACGGTAACCAATTGGTTCCTAAGCTCATTGACTTCTTCTTGACTTGCCATTATCTTTTTAGCCTTCCTCTTTTGACGAATCGGTTTATCAAAAAGCGAGACCTGAACAAAGGTGTTGTCCTTAATTAATCACCCTTTTCTCCTCGACCAAGTACTGTGGAAAAGGAATTTGGGGATATTCATTGTTAATTATTTGACTCAAACTTTATTCAACATGCAATGGATGGAGGAAGTGAATAAATATTGGAATAGAATGTGAAAGAAAAATGATGTAGGTGGAAGGATATGAAGAATTAGGAATAGAATGTACACCCCAACTCAAATGACGGAAAAAACCGACTCATGCATGAACCTAAGACATGGTCATGGTGTGAAAAGAGTATGTACAAAGTGTGTGCTAAGACTAGTGAGTGTAGGTGACATGTTAAGACTCGTGTCATGACCATGTGGCTAGACTATGTGACTAGACTTAAGCAAAGACTAAGTTAAGACCTCACGTATATGCATTAAACTGGATAGGTTGTGGTATTTTTGTCATAACTTTTTATATGTGACTCTGATTTGGATGAAACCAACGCCAAATTAAAAATAAAACTCGATGCTACAGATCCATTTGTTGTACGACTCGTAGTTCTTTCTTGAACTCCATCTATGACCAAAACAAGTTGACGCTTGTGCAGTATACGGGAATAAAGATCCGGGTTGACTTAAAGGAACTATGACTCGATTTTATGTTTATTTATTAGCTCAAATTAATTAATTAATTAAACAATGTCCTTTAGTCGTTAATTAGTTTATTTAGTCTTAACACAAGTCAAACAAACGGTTAAGAAAAATCACATAGAGTATGCACAACAAATAATGCACAATTAGCAAGTAGGCACAATATGATGCAATTCAATGAGTTTGCAACCTAACCATGGCTCTAGTTCTCTAAAGTTCGGGATATGGTTTAGTCAATAGAGGGTCCATGTTTAATTGTCCGGATGCACCGCGTGGAAGCCTAACCATGAAGGGTTGGCGCGAGTGGATGGGACACCGCGAGCTTTAGAAAAAAAAAAACTCGCTTCCATGGTTTGGTGAATTCAACATCTCGGATGTACCCTTTGTTGCACGAAGCGTTCAATCAGGTAGATGGAGCATGAATTCCCAGAGGGTTATGTCCATATGTAGAATAGATATGGGTTTCAGAAAAGTGAGAAAAAATTCAATCAGGAAGTAGGATCGAGCAAACAATACAAAAAACCGGTCGAAATTAGAACGCATATTTCTGGCTCGGTATTGGGGGAAATTGGCGCCAGCAATCAGAGACTGGCGCCAGCTTTTAACTGTATTGGCGTCAGGCACTACGACTAAAATGCTTGCGCCAAGCTCTGGCCCCTGACGATACTTCCCACATGCCTCAGCAGCTTTCTATGCTCGATAAAATTTTCCAGTTTCGCGCGGCGTTATTTCGGTCCTAGTTGTGAAAGATATTTCTCAAATTTCCTACGTGTAAAATCCTATGTTTTTAACTCATTACGGATGGTCTTTCCAATGAGATCTTTTTTATGCATATGACAATAATGTTAATCAAAATTACGCACATGAAATACTTAGAACGTTTCAAGTCTCATCCACTCATTCTAAATCATTGCCGAAACAAATTCAGGAATTAAAATAGAAATCCTCCCCAGTGAAGTCGCCAAAAACTGTAGGGAATAAATTTCAAGCTTTAATCCCACTAGCTTGAACCCCACTGTGATCATACACTAAAGTACGGTGGCGTCCAAAAGGGAAGAAGATAGAGAAAAAGAGTCGCCAACAAGTTTTAGGAACTTGTAAACCGTTCATAGGATGAAGGTTACACCCCTTAACGATCCAAGAGACCGTCAACTCCATAAGGTCTAGAACCAAATAAGGGTTCGGGGATGAAGGTACAAATTCAACCTAAAAGAGATTGAACCTGCCCTAATAATAGGCCTCTACTTTATTCTGACCGTATTCATGTGCGCTTTCTGATTAACATGCAATCAATAGGATTAACCTAAACCTATTTATCTATGTTGGTTGAATTTAATGCACAAATAAACTATTATTGGCGATCACTTGAATTATAATCACAATAACCCTAAACAAGATTATTAATTATCTTATTAAGCGTGATTACAAGTACCAATTCCCTTTAAACATGCAATAAAAGGTGTGATCAAGCAATAGAAATAAATAAGCATCAAGAAACACAATAATAATAATAATAAAATAATAATTATTCATATTTAAATAATAATAATAACATTTATAATCATCATAAATTATAACAATTATAATCATAATCATGTTAATATTAAAGCAAGATCCTAGGCATGATACTAACAAGATTAATAACAAACCCTAGCATGTCACTAAGCAATAAAAATCAAATCTTTAGCCCTAACATGATACTAATAATCATAAATATTAGGAAGAGCATAGGAAGCATCGTAACAATCATATTTAATATTAAAATTACCCTAAACATGATGTTAGGAATATCATAATAACAATATAAACATGATATCTACATCATAAATCAATTAAAGTACTTACTTTGATGCCTCGTACCTCTTTCTAATAACAAAATACACACGTTAGTAACTTCAAGGAAAATAATAAACAAATAGTTAAATTAAATAATTGAAAGAGAGATTTGGGACCAAACCCTCAGAAATTAAACCTTTCACGTGTAGGGAGTAACTTCGAATATGGCTAGGTGTTTCTAGATCTTGTGAATGCGGAATTTTGTATTAGAGAAAAGGCTAGTTTATAAAGAGAGAGAGAGAGAGAGAGAGAATAATCAAGAAAATCTTGATGAGAGTTGGTGAATGAAAACAGATTTTTTACGACGTTATTTATAGAGAAATCAGCCAAAAAGATAAAATGAAAATGCTTTTTGGTTTTAATTAAAACTCTGAAAAGTCAACAAAAGTCAATTTATCAATGCTAATTGAATTAGGAATGAAAAGAACCTTCTAGAAGAATATAGAAGACTAAAATCATTCCTAATTACATTAGGAATGATAAATCATATTAGGCCATCCCTTAGATCATTGGGCCGTATATAAGGCTCAAACCGGGCCCAGTTTGGTAAATTGGCCATAACTTCCTCAATATTCTTCGGAATTAGGCTTATAATATATCGTTGGAAGATCTCGTCAAGCCCCATCCAACTACACTACTATTTGACCCATATCATGAACCAACCAAACTGGATTGGCTGTTTTCTTAAAATAAGTTTTCAAAAACAAAGAGAAGAGAAAGGAATAAAAACTATCCGCAACACTAAACTTTCCACACTTTCACTTCATTCGATTATGATTCGACGCGAAAGGTACTCATTACTGGGTTTGGTTTTTGGGGAGACACAAATGGGTGTCTACACGTACCCCTATTCGTATAGGAGGCCTTATCACTAGGATAGTAGTGAAAAAGGTCGGTTTTGTTGAGAGTAGACCCCACCAACTAACCAACTGTGGACCGGATACATATATGACTGCTAGGTATTTTAAGGAGTTGGGGTGGGTACGACTGGACAGTGAGCAGACACCCCACTGGTGTATTAGGACTGGGACCGAGCAATCATTGCCCATCTTTTCCCTACCTAGTCCTAATTTGACCGCCTTTCCCCCTGGGCAAGCGTCTTACACATACGACCTTTTAGTTGCCAACGCTAGGGGGCAAGCACCACCAGTACCACCACCCCAGCCAGAGCCCGAGGTAGCATTTTCTCCACCTCACATGTCTCATTATGTCCCCCATGTTGACTCTGACCCAGTTTGGGACTTTCAGAGTATAGGTCAAGCTTTAGGCCGTATCGAGCATTCTCACACTAACATAGAAGGATGTTAGGCTCCATTGACCAGAGGTTAGGGTACTTGGAGAGGAACCAGGGTAGAGCTCTTTACCCTATGTACGATGATTATGCTCGTCGGGGCAACATCCCCGACGATGCTATTTACCCTGACTGGTTTCAGCCTCCACCCCTGGGATACGATAGGGATCCCACTGCCCATGGAATTTATACTGACTATTCTTCCTTCCATGGGTACGGCCAGGACATTCCTTTCGGGGGATCAGCGGGGAGAGTTTTCATGCTGATTATTTTGGTGGTAGCTCTTCTTGTGCAGGTGGTGCAGGTGGCAATGGAGGTGGAGGTTTTGGCTCCATGGATCAGGATGATGAGGACTAGCTATGTTAGGCTAGTTCCCGAGCCAATGAGGACATTGTCTGATTCTGGCTTGGGGGAGATTTTGGATTTGGTATCTTTCTTTTTCTTTTTTATTTTGTTTTTGGTGTGTTCTTAGTTTATATTTATTGCTTTCTAGGTTAGTTTTATTGCTTTCTTATATATGGAAAAATACAAAAAAATTGCAAAAAAAAATTCCAAAAATATGTTCCAATGAATTGTAAATCATGCTTTCCTGTGCCCCTTACTCGAGAAAATTTGTTTTGATTCTTGGTATATGATGATAAGAATTGTGGATTAGTTGATTATGATTTGATGTTTGATTACTTTGGAACCCTAACATGCGTCAATTTTTCCCAACTATTTGTGAATATAGTGCTTGACTAGTTGATTTAGTTAGGAATGTGTGTTAGTTCCTGGTATGTCAATGAATTTGAGTATTGATTTGCAACTATAAGTAAGCTTTGTATGACTCATTATTATGCACATTGAGGAAGACGAAGGCAATCATTCTTTTAGGTAGCCTCCAGATGATTGTAGATACATTTGTTCCCTTTCTTGCTACCCATGTTGTTGCCTTGACTTTTTGTTGTTTATTAGCCACATTACAAGCCTATTTTGCCCCATTGGTTACTAGTCCCAATCTTGGCTTGGGGGAGCTATTAGTGAGTGAAGCGAGGGAGTTTGTAGTGTGCTTATTATTTGCACAATTTGGGTGGGTTTTGAGAAGTTATTTTGTTTTTGATCATGTTTATTTTTGATGAGTTTGAAAGCTATATCTTCTTGAAAAAATAAAGTATGATGTTATGAAAAAAAGAGAAGTTTAAGAAAAAAAGAAGTAGAAAAATAAGTGAACTTCAATAGAAAAAAAAAAAGCAAAAAGAAAAAAAGTGTTCAATGTTCAAATTTTCTAGTTGGAGGTTGATCAAAAGGAAGAAAAATTGAGCTTCAATGAAAAAAAATTCAAGTTTGGAAAATTAAGTTTATTTATTCACTCTAGTTCTTCATTAATATATCTTATGAGTGAAATTGTAAGAGTTGGGATTATTTATATTGACTGGAGTATATTTGGTGGATTTTTGTTAGAGTTGGTTATGTAGAAGATGTCGATCATTATTTATTTTGATCGTGGGTTTTACTACGATTTAATTTGCTCCCTTAAGCATAGCTTTTCTCTCACTTGTTCCCAAATGATTCCTACCATTTACCCTAGCCTTACATTACAAGCTTTAAAGACCTTCCGACCTTTGTGCATAGAGTTTTATGAATGTGAAAGTGTTGTTTATCAATGCAAGTTATGATTTGACATATTTCGAGTCGACTAGCAGGTTGAGCGTTCATTGCTTTAAACACACGAGAGTGTGAGTTGGGAGGGCATTGTTCACATTAAAGGGGTTGGTTGGAGAGCGATCGAGTACATCTTTTACTCGCCACATAAATGAGAGTTGAGTGTGTGAGCACTAGTCTTGAATTCTATATGCTCTTGTGGTTTGCTCTACTTGACAATTGTTAGGAAGGAAGGGTAATTGGATGGATTTGATTGGTTGATTATGAAGCACGTTTATTGGATTTACCTTGAATTGTTTGTGCTTGATTTTTACTTTTGGGGTGAAGCATATTTATTTATTCATTGATGAGATCTTTTCTTAGAGACAAGCAAAGGTTTGGCTTGAGGGAGTTTGATATGTCTATTTTATATAGTATTTTACCCCCGTCCCTTGGTCATAATTGGTATTGTTTTTGGCTCTTTTGAGCCACTTTTATTACTAATTGGTGTTTTCTAGTATTTTCGTAGATTTGGTTGACTTTTGTAGGGATTTGCACTTCTGGAGCATTTTCCTGAGATATTATAGAGAAATTACGAGCATTAGAGAAGCACGACCAGTTTCTATAGCCCAGGGCCGGTTAGAGCCATCGAATTGAAAGGAATGGTGTCCTTCGAACAAGTGTACTATTCCGTTAGTGGGTTCAGAATTATTAGAAAGCTAATATATTCAGTGAGGTCAAGTAATCGGAATGCCTGGGTGGATGCCGCTTCCGATCAGCTTAATCTTGACTGAACCCTTCGGGTCACACCCAAGCATTCAACAAACCGAAACGACGAATTAATTCGGAAGGAATTAATGAGTCGACCGAGTAATATTTATTTAGACGTCGGAAATTCGAGCTTAGAGCGTCGAAATCGAGCGTCGGAAGTCGAGTCGAAAAATAGTGAAAGACGAGACGAGAAATAGTAATAAATCAACAAAAGACCAAAATACCCCTAGCATCGGAATGCCCAAGCAAACCGAGTGCTAAGGGCGTATGGCCTAGCATGGTGGCTAGCATGCGCACCAAGCCGAGCCTAGGTTGGCTGGTGCGTGCTAGCACACCCATGCTAGCATCGCAAGGCTAGGCGCTGCCTAATGCGTGCTAGCATGCTAGGCACAGCCTTGTGCGCGCAATGGCTAGCAAGCCATGCCGCAACAAGCTGCAGCAGATAGCACGCTAGGCGCGCCAGCTCGCCACAGCTAGCAGCACAATGGCTAGGCCATTGCTTGCTGCCTAGCAGCACTAGCTAAGGCACAAGGCCAGCAGCAACCCGCACAAGCATGCTGGGCTTGCTGGCCAGCAGCACCTGGAGCCCGCATGCGAGTGTTGGGCCTGCTGGGCTTGCTGGGCGTGGCTGCCACGGACAGCAGCACATGGCAGCCCACCTTGGCTACCTTGTGGCCCAAGGGTGGGTGCCATGTGGCTTGTGGTCCTTGAGTATGTGTGGAGTGAGGTGGCCGGTTATGGGAGAGGGAGTGGGGAGCAAGTTTGGTCCCCCCCCCCCTTCTCCAAGTGGTCCTCACCTAACCACTCACATGAGCTTGCCACTTGTTGATTTATTACTAGCTTGATTATTAATTTTATTTTAGCTTTAAAATAAAATGGAAAAATCATACTATCCCACATTGATGGGAGAGTAAATGATACTCCCAGCATTTCCTATAAATACCCAAGTATGGGCATTGGGAATGATGCTTGAGTAAGAGTTGAAAAAGGCATCACAATTAGTGAAAACCTTTGAACTTGCTAACCCCAAGACATTGGACCTAGTCGGTTTTGTTGGTGCAGGTGGACTTCGTTGGAGGTCTCCGTGTGAGCGGGACTTGAAGCTTTCAAGTAAGAGCTCATTTTGGAGCAAAGCACGCGTCAAAGGTAATTAGCTTATCTTAATCTTGTGATTAATTTAATTATGTTTATGGTTTTATTTATTGCGAGTGCGGTCTTGTTTTTGGGTTTGTTTCCGCGGTAAGTCGGACTCACCAAACCCCAACAGCGGTATTGGAACCTCGCTCGTTTATTTTTAAAATCATAATATTTTCAAGGTGTTTTATGGCTTAATTTTTCTGGTTTTAAGTTGCTAATTAGATTAGTAACTCGTTTTTCCAATTTTTAAAAATAGTGAATTTTGGGTGGAAAAGGCGTTGTGGAAATGGTTTTATCCTTTAGGGCTCAGTTTTTAGCCAAAAAACGACCAGAAATGCATTTTTCGAGGGATTTTTCGTTTTGACGGAAAATTTTAAGTCTTTCTAACCTTGAAAATTGATTGCATATTTATGGTGGTTATGTATTTGGTTCTTTCCTTTATTTATATGCAATTTTAGACCACTTTAAGCATGATTACTTGGTAATAATTGGTGCTTGAAAGTTTCGTTTTATTTTTTCACATAATTGCAAATTAATTGCATTAAGTGTGAAATTGTTGTTCTTTGTTGCTTCCAAGTACTAAAGATTCAATCTTTATTTATGATAAGTGATTGAAACTTTGAGTTACTAAATTCCATGAATTTTGGTTAAACTTTGTTGATTTAATCATTTTTTAGTTGATTGGAATCATAAAGTTTAAAACTTGTGATTGAAATTGGTTTATCTTCATATTGGAAGATATAATTTTTCATGAAGTCACAAGTATTAAAGTTGGAGTCTTTATTGAACTTATGTTCATTTTTTCAACTCCCTTTTATTTTGTCAAAATCTCAAGATTAATTTAAAGTGATTAAATTAATAGTGAGAATTGCCCTAATTTATTTTATTACACCAAGTTAAACCAATTTTATTAAAGAATGGTTCTTGGAAATAAATTTGTATAATTGCATTTGGATGAATTATTTAAGTTGGACTTGTTATTTTTCATTTTTCCTTAAAATTGATTCTAAAATTAATTTAGAATTGATTTATAATGTCACACACAAAAATCGATAATTTTCGAAGCATTAGCACGCAACACGAGGCCTAAGAGTCCCGAGCTAGCTCTCGACCATCTGAGCTGCTCACACAACCCATATGTGGCTGTCGAGGCTGCTGGGCACTTCGTTCTTAGGTGCTTGGTTCTGTGCGTGTGTGTGTGCGAGGAAGGGCGTGGGCTGCTGCTCGCTGCCAGCAGCATAGCGCGCCAGCCAGCAGCAAGCAGCAGCATGGCGCAGCAGCAACATAATGTTGTGCGTGCTGCTACGCTTGGCTGGGTTGGGCGTACCGCATGCGAGCACAAGCATCCCACATGCATGCTTGGTGTTGCGGGGGTGCGCATGGGCATACTACGTGCTTGTTGTACGGTACGTACAATCCCATAATTGGCACAATAACCCCGGGTTATTAAGGTGATGCTATTTTAAAGTTAATTTTAACGTCGCTTAATATGTAAATAAGGTTATTTTTTTGGACTCCAAGTCTTAGTGCTAGGCACTTAGACATTTTGGAATTCGTAATTTTGCTTAAATTGTCGTTTTAATTATTTTAATTATTTTGTTTATTTAATTAAAAATTTTGGAGGCTAGGCCTCGGTTTTTGAGCGACATTTGCAAAAATTAATTTTGGCAAATATTTGGGTTCACCGACTTAATTAACTGGATTAGTTAAGTTGGATGCGGAATTTAGTGGGAGCGTCTCTTAGTTATTTCCATAACCGGTTAAAACAACTTTGACTAGTTTAATTAGGCGTGTTAATTGGATTAACCACCTAGATTAGTTACTAGTTCTCGCGCGTTTTATGCATTGTTACTTGTTTATCGTTGTAAAATGCATGGGCCATTCACAGATAGTGAATGGATGAATGGAATGTAAATTCTCTCACAGGTTTTATGAAATGGCAACTAGTGGGGCCCGATTAGGATAGAAAATACGGACTGTGATCCGTGATGTATTTTTGTAAATCTAAATACGGTCTGCGAACCGTTGAGTATTTTTGTACCTTAATATTTAGATTAGTCCTAATCGTAGATACTAGAAATTTTAATATTTTGGTCAAGTCTTGAAGACGGGGTTCTTAGAAGACAAAGCCATGAAGTTGCAAATGAAAACCTTTTGAAGACTTGAAGATCTCAAGGGGTCATGCTAGTTGCCAAATGCATCTCTATTTATGTTTTAGATATATATTTATGTTTATATATATATGAATTATATGTTAGATGCATGTTTAGGATTTCGAATGTTGAGATGATTAATTAAGTTCACTTAAATCAACCAACATAGAAACCCTAGGTCCCTAAAATATTGAGTAAAACTTGTCATTCCAAAACACACTTACCAACCGAACGAGGGTAGTGGTGGGCTACGCCAAAGCGAGGCATCACTACTTCTCCAAGGAACGTAAGGCATATCGGGTATGCAAGGTGGTTTTGGTTATACTCAACGATATGAGTGATGGAGTCCTAACATGTCGTGGCAAAGTGAATAAATTGTTTAGAGAGCATTGGATGCGACGATTTATTCAACCAAGAGTGGCTTGGAGCCATTAGCAAAGCGTTGCTTACCTTAGGAGATTGAGTGTTAAGACAAGCCAAAGCATGCTTAACCACTCTTTGTTTCTTTGGATCTTGGAATCGACTTATTCTCACCTAAAATGGGGACAATCTTTAATGTGTGAATAAGACGTTTTAAATAAGTTTGATTAAAATGCATGAATTCAATCTTATTTAAGTATAAAGAATGGTTTTTCATTTCAAATTCTTTCAATTGTAGAATCATATCTTCAAATAACTCAAACAACCAATTCTCATTACGCTCAATTCTCGACAAGGAGAAGCTGAGTGGGCCAAATTTTCTTGATTGGCAAAGGAACTTACGAATTGTTCTCATGCAAGAGCAAAAGGAATATGTCCTTGATGAGGAAATGCCCGAAGCTCCCAATGAGGAGGTGACTCAAGCTGCCCTAAATCGATGGCAAAGTGCCAATCGAGATGTCAAATGCATCATGTTGGCCACAATGTCTCCTAAGCTTCAAAAGACTTTCTTTGAAAAAGAGACGGCTTTTGAGATCATTTCTTAATTGCAGAATATGTTCCAAGAGCAGGCCCGAACTAAAAGGTTTGAAACCCACAGGCAGATCCTTGAGAGCAAGCTCAATAAAGGAGAGCCAGTCAGCCCACATGTACTCAGAATGATTGGATTGTTTGAAAACATGGGAAGGCTTGATGCGGGGTATTCAACCGAGATGGCAATTGACATCATTCTCCACTCGCTGTCAAAGGCTATGATCAGTTCAAGATGAACTATAATATGCACAGCATGGAGAAAACCCTCACCGAGCTTCATGGTATGTTGAAGCAAGCTGAGCAAACGCTCAAGGATGAGGGAAAGCATGATATGCTCATGATTAAAAAGGGCAAGTCGTTCAAATTTTTGGGCAAGAAGAAGAAAGTCTTTAAGGGGAAAGGTAAGAAGAAAACTTTTCCGCCTAAGTCTAAAGCTACCAAGGAAAAGAAGGTAGCGTCTTCTAAATCTGATTCCGAATGTTTCTACTGTAAGAAGAAGGGACATTGGAAGAGAGATTGCCTCAAGTTCAAGGAAGATAAGAAGAACGGAACCGTTGCTTCTGAATCAGGTATATTCGTTATAGACTTCAACTTCACTAGCTTAACATCATGGGTATTAGATACCGGATGTGGCTCACACCTTTGTTCCAATTCTCAGGGACTAAGGAACGCTAGAAGGTTAGAGAAGGGAGAGATTGAACTCTGGGTCGGCAATGGAGCCAGAATTGGTGTCGTATCCGTAGGAACTCTCAGTTTGTCTTTGCCCACCGGGCTAGTTTTGGAACTCGATAATGTTTATTATGTTCCGAACATTACCAAAAACATTATTTCAATTTCGGCGTTGGACGCCAAAGGTTTTGAATTTCGAGTAAAGGACAAAGAATGTTTGTTTTATCTCGATAATGTTTTTATATGGTATTGCACATTCTGAAAATGGCCTTTATGTGCTTTCTTTAGACAAACAAGTTTATAATGTGAATAATGATACCAAAAGAGCTAAGACCATAGAGACAAATCAGACTTACTTGTGGCATTGTCGTCTTGGCCACATCAACATCAAACGCATCAAGAAACTTCTACAAGAAGGTGTTCTTGACTCTTTCGATTTAGAATCATTTGAGAATTGGGAGGGATGTCTATTAGGCAAGATGATTAAACAGCCATTATCCAAGTTGGGAGAAAGGGCAAGTGACTTATTGGGTCTTATACATACCGATGTATGTGGACCAATGAGCTCAACCACAAGAAATGGACATCGATATTTCATCACTTTCACATACGACTATAGTAGATATGGCTATGTCTACCTCATGTCGCATAAATCTGAATCATTTGAAAAGTTCAAAGAATTTCAGAGTGAAGTTGAAAATCAGCTTGGCAAGAAAATCAAAGCCCTTCGATCGGATCGAGGTGGTGAATACTTGAGCCAAGAATTCGATGACCATCTAAAAGAAAAGGGTATACTTTCATAATTGACACCTCCAGGAACTCCACAATGGAACGGAGTATCCGAAAGGAGAAATCGAACCTTGTTAGACATGGTACGATCAACAATGGGTCTTAGTGATCTTCCTATCTCTTTCTGGGGACACGCACTTCTAACTGCGGCACTAACACTGAACCGTGCTCCATCAAAAGCTGTAGAAAAGACTCCATATGAATTATGGACGAAGAAACCTCCTAGGTTATCTTTTCTAAAGATATGGGGATGCGAAGCATATGTCAAGAAATTGATTTCTGACAAACTTCATCCCAAATCTGACAAGGTTTACTTTGTGGGCTACCCAAAAGAAACCAAAGGGTATTACTTCTACAACAAATCGGAGAACAAAGTGTTTGTTGCTCGCGATGGTGTCTTTTTGGAGAAGGAGCACCTTTCCAAAATGACAAGTGGAAGGAAAATCGAACTCGACGAAGTTCGTGAGGATGAGCAACAAAATCATAATGACAGTCAAAGTGCTCAAACAGCATCTGTTGACGCAGGTCAAAATGATCAAAATGTGCAAAGTCGAACCGACAATGCAAATTCTCAATCCATTACCCTGCGTAGGTCTCAGAGACCGAGATCTCAACCTGATAGATATCTTGGTTTAGTATTAACCAAGAATCAGGACATCCTGATTATGGATGGAGATGAACTGGCAACCTACAAGCAAGCGATGGCAAGCACCAACTCTGCTAAATGGCAAGAGGCCATGAGATCTGAAATGGATTCCATGTTTGAAAATCAAGTTTGGGACTTGGTTGACTTACCCGAAGGTTATACAACTTTTGGATGTAAGTGGATTTTCAAGTTGAAAACCGACAAAGATGGAAATGTATTCATTTACAAAGCTATATTGGTGGCAAAAGGTTACAGACAAGTTCAAGGTATTGATTACGATGAAACCTTTTCACTAGTCGCAATGCTTAAATCCGTTCGGATCCTCCTAGCGATTGCTGCATATTACAATTATGAAATATGGAAGATGGACGTCAAAACCGCCTTCCTTAATGGTTATTTGGAAGAAACTGTGTATATGACACAGCCTGGAGGTTTTTTCAACCAAAACAATGCTAGGAAAGTTTGTAAGCTTAACAAGTCAATTTATGGACTAAAGAAAGCAAGCAGAAGTTGGAATCTGCGATTCGATGAAGCCATCAGTAAGTTTGGATTTATCAAGAATCCAGATGAATCTTGTGTTTACAAGAAGGTTAGTGGGAGTGACATCGCCTTCCTAGTCTTATATGTCGATGACATATTGCTCTTTGGAAACAGCATTCCGTTGTTAGAGTCTGTAAAGGCCTGGCTTGGAAAGTGCTTCTCAATGAAAGACTTGGGAGAGGCTCAATACATACTAGGCATCAAGATCTTTAGGGATACATCGAAAAGGATGATTGGATTGAGTCTGAGTACTTATATTGATAAGGTACTTGCTCGATTTGGCATAGAGGAGGCCAAGAGAGGTCACCTGCCAATGTCACATGGCATAACCCTAAGTAAGAAGCAGTGTCCACAGACACTTGATGAGCGGGTAAGAATGAATCAGATTCCATATGCTTTGCTTATTGGATTGATCATGTATGCCATGATGTGTACTAGGCCAGATGTATTGTATGCCTTGAGTGCTACAAGCCGTTACCAATCAGACCCAGGAGGGGCGCATTGGACTGCGGCCAAAAATATCCTGAAGTACCTGAAAAGGAACAAGGATAAATTCCTGGTGTATGGTGGTGCAGAGGATTTAGTTGTGGAAGGTTATACCGACGCAAGCTTCCAGACAGACAGAGACGATTTCAAATCGCAATCTGGATATGTGTTCTGTCTAAATGGAGGGGCGTTTAGTTGGAAGAGCGCAAAGCAGAGTACAACTGCAGATTCTACAACTGAAGCTGAATACTTAGCAGCTGCTGAAGCAGCTAAGGAGGCTGTTTGGATTCGTAAGTTCGTTGGTGAACTTGATGTTGTACCCTCTATAAAGGGTCTAATAGCCCTCTATTGTGACAACAATGGAGCTATTGCTCAGGCCAGAGAGCCTAGGGAACATCAGAAGGTCAAACATGTCAAGCGGCGATTTCACATGATTCGAGAATGGATATCAGAGGGTGAAATCAGAATTTGCAAAGTTGGAACGGATGACAATGTAGCCGATCCACTTACCAAACCTTTGCCTCAAGTGAAGCACAACAAGCATGTTGAGGCAATGGGAATCAATCATGTAGGAGACTAGCTTTGATTTCCTTGTTTAGTGTTTTAGTTAATTTTGAGAAAAATTAATGTAAGACGCTAAGGAAAACCATTCAAGTTTTTGAGTAATATAAAATTTCATGCAATATTTTATTACTCCGTTATGCTATTTAATTGTGGTTTAGGATTAAATAATGAGTCCATTTGATTCTGAGAATATTCAAAATAGGGTATTAAGACCAGTCTTGGTAAGGAAACACCTATTAAGTGAACATTGAATATTATAATCTAAAATTATCCCTAATCAAGGTCATTTAAACGATGGACGATTAATGACCGATTGAGATTAGTGTGTAGTTTGATTTATAGCACTGTTTCATGTGCTACAAGGACATGATTGTCATAAATCGTTTGCACAGGTATTGGTTTAGAACCATACTGGATCGACCTATGAGAATACTTTAAGAAATTAAAAAATTTGTCATAACTATACTTCTCATTATGGCTATCGAAACCTATTTCCTCGACCATGAGTATTGTGAGTTCTCTTGTTTGAGTACTAGTTTGCTTTGATGTTGTCAAACGTCTACCGTAATAGGGGATTATAACGGCAACACTCGGGCGACTAGGTCCTCTAAGTAAGAGGAGCTACATTACAAGACTGGGAATGTCCCCCTACTAAAATAGGGAAGATGTCTTTGTTGTATACAAGGCCTCTCGTAGAGCGAGACTGTAAAATGCATGGCCGTGCTCGGATGGATTTTAGAAATCATCTGTTTATTGACAGTCGGACTCGAAATCGGGAAACACTTATGGACGGAATAAGGATGACAAAACAAATCTTACCTTATAGTTCATGAAGAGACATTAAGCGACATAGGAAAAAGGATGTACACAAAATGCGCACTTGTCCGGAAGGACAAGTGGGAGATTGAAAGGAATGGTGTCCTTCGAACAAGTGTACTATTTCGTTAGTGGGTTAAGAATTATTAGAAAGCTTATATATTCAGTGAGGTCAAGTGATCGGAATGTCTGGGTGGAGGCCGCTTCCGATCAGTATTATTAATGAATAATTAATATTACAGCTTAATCTTGACTGAACCCTTTGGGTCACACCCAAGCATTCAACAAACCGAAACGACGAATTAATTCAGAAGGAATTAATGAGTCGACCGAGTAATATTTATTAAGACGTCGGAAATTCGAGCTTAGAGCGTCGGAAGTCGAGTCGAAAAATAGTGAAAGACGAGACGAGAAATAGTAATAAATCAACAAAAGACCAAAATACCCCTAGCATCGGAATGCCCAAGCAAACCGAGTGCTAAGGGCGTGTGGCCTAGCATGGTGGCTAGCATGCGCACCAAGCCGAGCCTAGGCTGGCTTGTGAGCGCTAGCGCACCCATGCTAGCATCGCAAGGCTAGGCGCTGCCTAGTGCGTGCTAGCATGCTAGGCACAGCCTTGTGCGCGCAATGGATAGCAAGCAATGCCGCAACAAGCTGCAGCAGCTAGCACGCTAGGCACGCCAACTCGCGACAGCTAGCAGCACAATGGCTAGGCCATTGCTTGCTGCCTAGCAGCGCTGGCCAAGGCACAAGGCCAGCAGCAGCCCGCACAATCATGCTGGGCTTGCTGGCCAGTTGCGCCTGGCAGCCCGCATGCGAGTGCTGGGCCTGGTGGGCGTGGCTGCCACGGATAGCAGAACATGGCAGCCCACCTTGGCTGCCTTGGTGCCCAAGGGAGGGTGCCATGTGGCTTGTGGTCCTTGAGTGTGTGTGGAGTGAGGTGGCCGGTTATGGGAGAGGGAGTAGGGAGCAAGTTTGGTCCCCTCCCCCCTTCTCCAAGTGGTCCTCACCTAACCACTCACATGAGCTTGCCACTTGTTGATTTATTACTAGCTTGATTATTAATTTTTTTTTAGCTTTAAAATAAAATGGAAAAATCATACTATCCCACATTGATGGGAGAGTAAATGATACTCCCATCATTTCCTATAAATACCCAAGTATGGGCATTGGGAATGATTCTTGAGTAAGAGTTGAAAAAGGCATCACAATTAGTGAAAACCTTTGAACTCAATATAATTACTCGGGTTTTATTGGTCGGGTCTTGCTAACCCCAAGACATTGGACCTAGTCGGTTTTGTTGGTGCGGGTGGACTTCGTTGGAGGTCTCCGTGTGAGCGGGACTTGAAGCTTTCAAGTAAGAGCTCATTTTGGAGCGAAGCACGCTTCAAAGGTAATTAACTTATCTTAATCTTGTGATTAATTTAATTATGTTAATGGATTTATTTATTGCGAGTGCGGACTTGTTTTTGGGTTTGTTTCGGCGGTGAGTCGGACTCACCAAACCCTAACACGAACCGGTGATTAAGGGCTCGGTATATGTGATACCGGGGCATTTGGACCAAGTATTCAAGACCCGAAGAGGAAATCCAGATTGGCCCGAAGAATTGGAGCCCAATCGAACTCCAAATAGTGGCCTAAGAGTGCCACCCGGCCAAAGAGGCAGGCGCCCGAAGGCGCGCCCGGGCGGGCTAGGGAAGAAAGGCTGGCGCTTGAAGTCGCGCCCGTCCGGGCGCGCGAAGTGTATCTAAAGGAAAAAGGCGCGCCCGATCGGGCGCGTGTTATTATTAGCGGTT
Organism: Chenopodium quinoa; assembly: GCF_001683475.1. Taxonomy (NCBI): domain Eukaryota; kingdom Viridiplantae; phylum Streptophyta; class Magnoliopsida; order Caryophyllales; family Amaranthaceae; genus Chenopodium; species Chenopodium quinoa. Next base: position 1,185,612 of record NW_018744821.1, on the reverse strand, counting down.
AATTATCGACGTTTTAAGTTTGTTTTAGTTTAGGATTCTCGCTTAGTATAAATACTTTTCCGTTAAGCGAGTTTAGTATCTTCTTTTTACTCTTTCTTAAATTTTCTTTCTTTACTTAGGGTTTAGATTAGTTTCTCTCACATATACTTTTGTTCTTAACTTTATTCTTAATTCCAGATTTCTTTGGTAACGATTTCTCTTCTCTTAATCTTAGTTATTTATTTTATTCCTTTTATAATGTCTTGTTTATTTACTTTGATTTGTTTAGTTTTGATTATGTGTGAGTAGTTCTATTTCTAGGGTTTGTGGGGATCCATAAATAATATGAAGGGGTAATTTATTGTTGTTAATTGTCAATGCTAGATTAATTTCCTATTGATTGATTTAATGCTTTGTGACTAGATTTGCACAGATCTTTTATGCATGAGTTTAACAATATTGATTCGAGATTCGAAAGATAAGAATTAATGTTTATGTCTAGTTTCAATAGGCAGGTTAATTTATAAATGGTTAAGTCGAGATTCGAGATATGAGATTTAATACCGGTAGATTAATTATGTGATTGTAATACGTAGCGAAAGCCCTTAATGATCTGATTGATTATTATGCTTTACCCTGGAATATTATTTATTGGTGAACCTGTGCCCTAGGCCTTTTATTTATTGTTTTCTCCTTATTCTTAATCTTCGTAGTTTAGTTCCCTTCGATTATAATATTTTGGTTACTTTATAATTTAGATTACTATAATTAATTAGGAATAGTAAGACTCGTTTCTCTGTGGATTCGACCCTACTTCCCTATCTACATTAGTTGGAGGATTTAGGAATACTTTTGATTAGGTGATACGACTTTAGCCTGTCAAGATCCCCCGAAGGAATTGTTTGAAGTAGGTCGTATTGTCTTTTTACCCTGAAGGGATAATAAAAAAAGTCATCTTGGTTAAGCTTGGAAGACGACAGAAAGGTTGCTTGTTGACACCAACCATCTTCTCTATTTTCCACCAAGGGATGACCCACTTGATAGCAAAGTTGCAAGAGGCAAAGACTTTTTTCCACTCATGGGGCCCCACCTTAGAGAAATGTTTCTTTCGCCTCACAAAGCAATTTGGAGTATATTTTTCAACATTGTCAGTAGGACTAATTAATTCTAGTCCCTCCATTAGCCATATCTGCAAAAATTCAATACAAATAAATTAATATTACTATACAAAAATATGTTTTTGATTTCTGTAATTAAAAATATTATTTTTCTACCTGTAATAAAATTGGAGAGCCCCGAAAAGGTGCTTTTTAATTTCTCTTCAGTTCATCAAGACTAAGCATAGTCTCTCCAACAATTAATGGCATTGGATTTCTCCTAGATTTGATGTGCTCTAAAACAGTTAATATAATTGCTTGGCCCTCATTAGTTCTACCACTATTGAGAAGATATTGGTTAAGCATACAAAAGAGAAAAGCCCTTCTTCTATAAACATGAAAAAATTCACTAGTGGAAAAATAGTTATCCGTAACGGGCAAAAATAACCTATTCGTAACGGGCAGCGGGCGTTACGTATGCTGCCGTTACGGATAGGCTATGTTATTCGTAACGGGCAGTGCCCGTTACAAATAACGGGTTATTCGTAACTGGTAGTTTGACTACCCGTTACGAATAACCCGTTATTTGTAACGGACAGTTTGACTGCCCGTTACGAATAACCCGTTATTTGTAACGGACTGTTGACTGCCCGTTACAAATAACACGTTATTTGTAACGGACAGTTTGACTGCCCGTTACAAATAATCCGTTATTTGTAACGGGCAGTCAAACTGTCCGTTACAAATACAATTGAACCCAAATTAAAAAAAAAATGCAGCAGGTGATACCTGCGACACTGCTAACCTTTTATGATGCCAAATTTTAATTACTATTATCAATATTCAATAATAAAAAATGTAAAATTTAATTAATTATAAAATCAAAGATACAATTTTACAACAACTCCCTAACATGAGTCAAAAGTTACTACATAAATAATAATCCTTAATACAACAATGAAAGTTTATAACTATATAGAGTGAATAGTTAATTTGTATGCAAGGCTCGACCAACTGACAAAAGATGAATGCACCCTTTGCATGAACAGCATTAACCATTTTCTTCCATGCTTCGACTTGCTCATTAGTGTAAATTCCTAGGCAATGGGGAAATCTGCAGCATAATTCTGTTTTTGTTAGACACAGGGCAGTAATATGTTTGACAGGAAGACCATAATATAAACATAGATAGTGAGCTAAAATTATAAGAATGTTACTAGCTAACTAAAAAAACATAGGATGGGAACCCGAAAACCAATTTGGTTTTTCCAGTCCGGGTTTGTTAACTGATAATTTCTCAAGTAGCAGAGATGCTATAAGAGAAAATGCTGACATATGCCTTAGAGCCAGGGACAAAACTAAGAAAGGGGTGGAGTATGCCTAGCTACTAACCCCCACCTCCCCGTCTTAGCGTCATGGCCCATCTATTTTATAAGATGGCACGAGATGAGCATTGAAATTCATTTTTATAGCACAAGAACTTCCTGGTACAAAATTGAGCAATACGAGTCACAATGTAGCAAAAGTTACCTGGGTTTTGGACTCCAACATTGGTGATACGGAAGGAGTGGACGGCCCACTTCAAGTAGCTATCGTGCTCAGGCTTCCTGAGTGGCAAACCTTCTCTCAAAGCAACCTCGTCAATTTGGATAACATTGATACCAGCCTTCTCAAGATCCTCAACCTCATCCTTGATGGCCAAAGCAATTTGGTAGCAAGTCTCGTGCATGAATACATAATAACACAAATAAATATATGAGAAATTGAGCCACAATCAAAACAATCTATTTGGAGCAGAGTTTTATTATAATCCCAGTTTCTAAGGATCAAATATGATATTCACAACGAAAGGAATTGTCACAAAACTATATAAAAAGTAAGTGTTAATAAAAAATAAAAAATAAATAAGAAAAACTTATGGCAAGCAAAATGTAGTAGCATAAGGGTTTACCTCATCCTTCTGACCAGACAATGCCTTGGCCAAAGCGTTAACTTCAACAACTTTCTGTGCAGCAAATACAAGCCATGAATTGATTTCATCATCAAGCTTTAAGTCTCGTCAACAAGATTAACAGTAGTTTGAAGAAGTGAACAGGAAGTGGAGACCACAAGCTTGTCTGCAAGCAAAGAACAACTAAGTTAGCCGAACGTCTTTATTAGGCGACATAAATTTATTTGTTTGAGATACAAGTTAAGTCACCCTTAGCAGGCTTGGACAACATTAAGTAGGAGACTGGTCCAACAAGAATTGGGAAAGTGTCTACTCCAAGCTGTAGGACAAATGATAAGATAAGTTACTTCGATAATCATGAAATATTTATAAAAAAAATAAAAAGGGATTGTACTGGACTTATAAAGACTACTTAAGAACAGAAGTAGCTCATATCAGCAGTACATATCCCCTGACAATCAAGAACCCCCCGGGGACAAGGGTTAGTTATTGATGGACCAGAAAATAACAATAATCTAAGGTAAACAAGTGACAAGAAATCCTCAAGGGAAACCTTAAACCTATTTGTGAAAATTTATTTGTGAAATTACTGTTCTAGGCACATTTAGTAATTTCTCCAAGTTAAATTCGAAAAGAGAAATTATTGTTATGGGATCCTATGCTTTCAACAATTATGTCAAAATTTAAACTGAAGCTTATCAACTAGATACTCTGCATATCTTTTCACCCATTATAGCTGGAAATAAAGTGAACTTGACTTGATCGAGATTTAAATGAGCTAGGCCAATCACTGCATAGCTTGGCTCAAATAAGATCATGAACAGACTTGCATTTCTAGATTAAGGAGTTCTAGTTATAAACCGCAGTTAATATCACAAAACAGCAAAAATAAATGAGTTGGTAAACCAAGATAGGCTATCATTAGCTCTAGCTCTGCTTTATCAACTCTAGTTGAGAATATATGCACATACCCAGCTGCTTCATGGCCAAAAATGCAAGGAAACAATTGTGTAGCAGTACTGTCCTGCAAAATATAGAGAATATTTGGAGTTTTCAGCTCTTGAAAATGATAGTTCATAAAATTCAAGGGATACAAACTAGTATGGAATGAAAATAGAATGGTAGTAGAGGCGTCGCTCGAAGTGCGCCTACGTTAAAGCATGTGGTGAATATGCTTGGCACTCATAGGAAGTGGGAATTAACTTTACGATTAGGGACAACGATTAGGGACAAAGAAAAGTAGGGAGCCGCCAACAAGTTTTTAAGGAACTTGTAAACCGTTCACGGATCATAAAAGGCAACCGCGATAAAGGGACAACGATAGGCAACAACGATTGACCCGTGAAGGTTACACCCCATTCATAATCCATGAGATTACTAACTCCATATGGTTCGGAACCACGAAAAGAGGATCGGGGATGATGGTACGAAGTGAGTCATGGAGTCACATTCGCCCGTATTGGCCTCTACTCGATTCTTATATTGAAAAACATTCCTGTGATCTCAAAGGCATACAAACAAAATATTCAATTTGCTCCAAACTATTATTAAGCTAAATTGGTTTAATATTAATGCAACATAATTCTAAAATATTGGTGATCACTTGATTAAATAACAAGATTAAAAAGGATCCTAAACCGGTTGTCCAAATTATCTTATTATGCGTGATTTTCAATTACATATTCCCTTTAAACATGCAATATGGTGATCAATAAAAAATATAAAAGAATAAACATTAATATTAAAACCAATTTAATCACAATTCCAACAACACAAAATCGTTAGAAAAATGATAAAAATAAAAGGAGCATGATCCTTACTTTGATTCTGTTTGTTTGCAACTACAAAATAATAAACGAGTTAGTAACTTCAAGGAAATAAATAAAACAATAATGAAATTAAATTAAATAAAGTATAGTTGATTTTGGGGCCAAACCCTCAAACAATTCTACCTTTCACGCCTTGGCTTAAGGATAGAACCACGAGTAAAGTATGGACTACTTTGAGTACTTGAAGAAGGAATTTTGAAGTAGAAAAGGGTAGGCTAGTGTTTAGGCTAAAGCATAGAAGAGAGAAAATAAAATTAGAGAATTACTCGGTGCCCCGTTCATCAGAAATGAGGGGGTATTTATAAGGAAAATGTGCTGAGGGAGCACACAGAACCCTAAAATGATAAAAACCCTAAAAAAGTATCCCGTGACACGGTCAAACTGTACCGTGACATGGGAAGCTCCACCGTCAGACGGTACACTTTCCCGTGACACGGTACACTTTTGGCGTGACGCGGGAAATTTTCAGAAAACGGGATAGAAAACGCGTCAATGGTTTACGCGGAAAAGACACGGAATGTCCCGTGTCACGGGAAATCCCATCGTCTGACGGGAAGGATTCCCGTGACACGGTTGGTACCTGCCGTGGTGCGGGAAATTCCTGCCTGTTTTTCCGTCTAAATACATTTTTAACCCTAATTTCCTTCGGCATTTTTAGTGCCGATTGACAATTTCGGGCCTTTTTTGAATTTTTATTATTCGGGCTAAAATAAGAAAATAATTAAATAAAAATAAATAAAGGGTTTGGGCCAAAAATAAATAATAAAACAATAAAATAGAAAAGGTTTGGGCTAAAAATTAATTAATAAGTTTGGGCTGAAATTAAAACTATGCTTTTACCAAACATCAAGACTAATCCATGGACTGTTCAAAAATATGAATTTAATAAAATACGATTTTTTAAGCACTCTCGGGATTAAATACTAAACCCGGCCAATAGTGGCGGTGAAAGGTTGTTCATCATCGGGTTTGGTTTTGGGGAGACATTTTTAGGTGTCTACAGGTAGGTGAATAAGACATACCTTAGCCTCCCAAAAGTAAAAGTTAGTAAGACAAAGTGTAGTGTACTTGATCTTAACTCTGACTTCCAAGGTCTGTGGTGGAGCAACCTCTACTTGATCAATCACCAACGGCTTCCTGGCCTCCCATGCTACAACAACTATACAACAAACCAATAATAAATCAACAAAGTGAAGATGATATTTTGTAGTTAACACGACGAGGCTGAGATTCATACCTTTGCAGGGTATCACAAGGCCAACAGTACTAGACATTGGCAATGTTCAGATCAATCAGATGAGATCTCACTTCGAAATTACTTTCCAGGCACATTCAGTATCAACCTTGAATTCAGACGATTTTAAAAAGCCCATGGCCCGGGTAGGATCCTTGGCAGCCCCTCTCGTATGTAATAAATCGAGTACTTTGAAATTAGTAAGAAAGCCAGCATTGTAGAGGTTGCATAAAACAAAACCTAACATGAAGAGGCCATTGTAGTATATAAAAATTTCTGAGCGCATGTAACTTATCAGGTAGAAAACATCAACTAAAAATCACCAACATTCACCAATTGCAGATTAAAACACCAAAGAATGAAGAAATGAAAGAACCTTGCTTACAGAATCAATAACCAATAACCATATTCTCACTTCAACAACAGATTAACAGAGATTATACCAACAACCCATAAATTACCAATAAAAATGAATGAATTGGGGATAAATTGATCGATTTCGATAAAGAACTCGAAGAACCCTAGAATTAATCAACATGCCATATCAGGTTTCTTAATTCTCTCTATAAACAAAAAAAAATACAAAAAAAAATCGGCAATCAGGTATTAATTGACAAAGATGAACTAAATTCATTACTGATTGCATGTATTACTTGTTTCAATTGAAGAACATATTTTTTTTAAGATTTATTATTCATTTAGACATACAAAGGATAATTGAACCATATAAATGCCAAAAATGAATCAAATACAAATTGCATGTAGAAAAAAATAAAGCAAATTAGAATTCACAAGAACAAATTCAATAACTTAAACAATTAGATGCCCAAAAATCAATTCAATAAGAGGAAAAAACAATTGAAGGACTTCTTAACTCACGATCTAAAATGCCCAGATATTAATTCAAGAAGAGGAGAAAGGGCTTGAGTTTGAAATGAAAGAAAGAGGTGAATGACGGGGAAGAGATCGAGGATTGGAGAGGAGAGAGAGAGGGATTAAGGGACTGATGAGAGAAAAAGAGGTGAATGACAGCTTTAGGTGAAACTCTAAAAAGCTCTCATCAGTTGGGCCAAGTTTGGGCATTTGTATCGGGCACAATACGCCTATTACGTGTAATATATTATTCGTAACGGGAAAAATAGTGTCTGTTACGAATACTTATTTATTCGTAACGGACACTAATTTGTCCGTTACAAATACATACATATTCGTAACGTACACTATTTTTCCCGTTACGAATAAATAAGTATTCGTAACGGACAATATTTTGCCCGTTACGAATATCTTAATTGTAACGGGCAAAGCTTTGCCCGTTACAAATAGCCTGTTACGAATGAGATTTTTTCCACTAGTGATTCATAATAAGGTCTATCAAAGTAATGGCGTGTAAATTCTTTCAAATTAATTACACTACCATCTACAATATTTGTTAGATATTTGTCTCTTAAATTAAAGAAGCGCTCAAAATCTTTATAATAATATTCATTTATTCTAGGGATTACCGCAAGATCTAATGAAGGGAAGATGGCACCAAATTCTTCCGGTAAAGGGCTAATTTCATCACACCCTAGTCTAAAACAATGAGTATCTGTGTCCCAATATTCTACAGCGGTATGAATAAAATCTATATCAAGATCTACCCCCTTAGCACCATAAATACCTCCCATGTGAAAAAAGTCAAGTTCTTTTCACTCTTTAGCAATTAAAGATCGACACCATTCACGAGTGAAGTTGGTAAAACTCTTAGTAACTAAAGACATGATTATTTTTTCAAGAAGCTAAGACTATGAAGAATCTGCTGAAATTATGAAGAAATTCGACAGATTAGGGGGCTATTTATACACAAAATCGATGCAGTTTCAATCCGGAAAGGATTCGGAGTCAACATACTTCAGCGCCAAACGACGACTTTGTCGCCTGGCGACAAAAACAACGCCCGACGCCAGCACAAAACGCGTGGCGACACGTGACGCTGCAGCATTTTATCAACAAGCTATTCAAACCGCGTTTTTTTTGGCTATGATTCGAACTCATACAATGACTTTACGATTTTATCCCCTTTTATAAATACCCTTACATATTAATTTCATACATTTTCCTTCAGTTTTTCTTTTTCGGACTTATTCAGACTTAATTTAATTTTAGGTTTGTTGTAAATCCAATTTCATTTTCATTTTTTCTTTTTGGGGGAGAAAGTCGGTGTAGACACCCATTTGTGTCTCCCCAAAACCAAACCCGGTGATGAGTACCTTTCACGTCGAATCATAATCGAATGAAGCGAAAGTGTGGAAAGTTTAGTGTTGCGGATAGTTTTAATTTCTTTTCTCTTCTCTCTGTTTTTGAAAACTTATTTTAAGAAAACAGTCAATACAGTTTGGTTGGTCCATGATATGGGTCCAATAGTAGTACAGTTGGATGGGGCTTGACAAGATCTTTCCAACAATATATTATAAGCCCAATTCCGATGAATATTTGAGGAAGTTATGGCCAATTTACTAAATTGGGCCCGGTTTGAGCTTTATATACGTCCCAATGATCTAGGTGAGGGCCTAATATGATTTATCATTCCTAATGCAACTAGGAATGGTTTTAGTCTTCTAGATTCTTCTAGAAGGTTCTTTTCATTCCTAATTCAATTAGCATTGATAAATTGACTTTTGTTGATTTTTCAGAGTTTTAATTAAAATCAAAGAGCATTTATGAGGAAAAATACAATTTTATCTTCCTGTACGGCAATTTTTATCTGATTTTAAGAAAACGCCTGATTTTCTAAATCAGCGCCAAACGCCAGCTGTAGCGCCTGGCGCTACGCTTGGCGCCTAGCGCCAGCTTTGGCGTCTGGCGCCAATAGCCAGCATTGGCGCTGGTTCAGTTTTATCTATGCCAGACACTGTTTTGATATTTTATCTTTTTGGCTGATTTTTTCTATAAATAACGTATTAAAAACTCCGTTTTCGATAACCAGTTTTAATCAACAACCAGTTTTCATCTATAATTATTAACCAACTCTCATCAAGATTTTCTTGATTACTCTCTCTCTCTTTTTCTAAACTAGCCTTTTACATACAAAATTCCGCATTCATTAGATCTAGAAACACCTAGCCATATTCGAAGTTGCCTTCGCCCTAGACGTGAAAGGTTTAATTTCTGAGGGTTTGGTCCCAAATCTCTATTTTCATTATTTAATTTAATTGTTTGTTTATATTTTCCTTGAAGTTACTAACGTGTGTATTTTGTTATTAGAAAGAGGTACGAGGCATCAAAGTGAGTACTTTAATGGTTTAATTGATGTTATGATATAGAGTTCATGTTTAGGTTGTTATTATGATTCCTAGTATCATGTCTAGGGTAATTTTAATATTAAGTATGATTAAAAGTATGATTCCTTTTATGTTCTTCCTAATATTTATGATTGTTAGTGTCATGTTAGGGCTAAAGATTTGATTTTTATTGTTTAGTGACATGCTAGGGTTTGTCATTAATCTTGTTAGTATCATGCCTAAGATCTTGCTATAATTATGCTTTAACATGATTCATGATTATTTTTATAATTGTTTTGGTTATAATTATATTTATGATTATTATTGTTATTATGATGATTATTATTATGTTGCTTGATATTTATTGTTATTGCTTGATCACGCCTTTTTATGCATGTTTAAAGGGAATTTGTACTTGTAATCACGCTTAATAAGATAATTAATAATCTTGTTAGGGTTAATATGATTATAATTCAAGTGATCGCCAATAATAGATTTATTTGAGCATTAAATTCAACCAACATAGATAAGCAGGTTTAGGGTTAATCCTATTCATTGCATGTTAATCAAAAAGCGCACATGAATACGATCAGAATAAAGTAGAGGCCTATTATTAGGGCAGGTTCAATCTCTTTTAGGTTGGATTTGTACCTTCATCCCTGAACCCTTATTTGGTTCAAGACCTTATGGAGTTGACGATCTCTTGGATCGTTAAGGGGTGTAACCTTCACCCGGTGAACGGTTTACAAGTTTCTAAAACTTGTTGACGACTCTTTTGCTCTATCTTCTTCCCTTTTGAACGCAACCGTACTTTAGTGTATGATCACAGTGGGGTTCAAGCTAGGGGGTTAACGCTTGAAATTATTCCCTACAGTCGGATACCCTCCATTAATAATAAAAATGAAGAAAATTTTTGAGCAAAATTAATTTTATCACAATTTTTTTAGCACACCCAAATATGCACATAAAAATGAAAAATAAATGCTAGATGAATAATACAGTCATAATAGATAATAATATGTATATACAAATATGTCTAACAAGTGAGTCAATTACGCAAAGTTATATACATGTCAAAATAAACAAAACACAGGTATAACTACGGCGCTGGAGGACGCAGATGATGAGGGACGCCCATCATATCAAAGAACTGCGCAGAACGAGGAGTTTGCTCCCCACCGGCTCCGACTCCAATCTCTCTAGGAAGAGGAAATTTCAGCTTAGGACCCGTCCACCCAAGGTCTCTGTAATGAAGCGACAGAGGTTGAGGCTGTGGAGGCTGTTGCGATGACAAGCCGACCTCGTACATCCAACCACCTCTCGGAGCCGAGGTGGCCTCTCCCTGGCCTACCAGCCAAGTTCCTCATCCGAACGAGCTGCCTCCGGAAAGCGTCGATGCACATCGCCATCGCCGTAACCACCTCACGCGAGAACTTTCAAAGAAAATAAAATCAGTAACAATACAAGACAGATATGAACAAATAACAAGTAAATAAATTCACCCGAGTCTGGTGGCGAGGAATAGATCGCTCCACAAAACGCTGGTCCTCGAGAGCCGGAGGAATCATCTCCTCGATAGGCCCGTATGTCCCCTAGTAGTGGATGGACATACGAGGGGGCACAAACTCAGTAGGCCCAGCCTGACAAAAGCAAACCAAAGTGAGTAAAATATCACTTGCGGGCTACTTAGCAAAAAGTAAGAGATAAAAATCATACCGCCGCCTCCGTAGTCAGAACAGGGCCGGAGCTAACAACGGCAGCAACTCCTCCTCGTAGCACCGCCCTGGGATCCTATGAGATCGCCAAGGGGTACCAGTAGGCGACCTCTCGGACATGCTGAACAGCCTCACGTCATTAAACATGTGACGTGGCGGAGAAGTAGGGACGACAAAAATATCCGAGGAGTGCTGAATAGCAACTCTCTCTCCTATATCTGCAACCGCTCCATACGTCCCTAGGAGGTAGCGACGCTTAGTAGTGTATTGCGCGGCCAGCCCAGGGACAACGAAACCACCCCATGGCTGGTACACTACCTCAGGCTCCTGCAAAGAATACCTATAAGATAAAGATCTACTAAAAGCGATACAAAAATGATAGCTATGCACAAGATCATACCAAGAGTATCTGCTCTCGAACATGGGCGGTAGACGCCCGGATATGGCTGCCTCCCCAGCAGACGCCCACAAGAAACTCGCGTGGCAAGGCCTCGCCGGCGCGAGTGAAGGAAAGTACTCGTAGAACCAAATCTATAAAAGACAAAATATATCAGCAAATGCTAACAAGAACATAGATCTAACTTTATATGAGATAAAGTATACCTCTACGACTCTCCAGAAGCCGGACAGAGTGATGTCCCCTATGTAAGACCGGTGTCGACACGAGTCTCGTAGGGCACGTAGAAAGTCAGCATAGGCCAAGCTGGCCCAGTCGTAAGTCCCGATCAGATGAAGATCGCGGACAGCAAGAAGGTAGTAAAGAAGCGCCCTACTACCCTTGTTAGAAGAAAACGTCCCTGACAGCAAGATAAGCGCAAATATGCACACCTGCTGCTCTCAAGTAGTCGCATAATCCTTGAAAGCTGCTGCCAGAGTCGACCGGCGAATACACTTGGCGCTGAACTGTGATGACTCCACCTCATCACGGGCCTAAACAGCAATCAGACCCAGAAGCTCATCAACCTCGGGAGAGTAGAGGCTGATGTTGCTATCGAACGGGAGCGCAGTAGAACTGAACTCCAGTCCCGAGATGAGACTGAAGTCGGCTGGGGTGACCATCATCTCACCCCAAGGAAAGTGAAAAGTGTTGGTGGTGTCCCAGAAGAACTCCACCACAGAACGAACCACGCGGTGACCTCCGTCGAAAGAGCTCATAGCCTACGTGGCCTCAAACAGGGCAGTCATCCCACAAGACTCCTAGAGAAGTCTCAACTCCCCATCAACACTGAAGAACGTCCTATACAACTTGCCTAGAGTGTCGTTGCTCTAGCCATGGCAACGCGTCCTACCAGCGGTGATCCCACAATGCACCCTCTTAGAAATGTGGTGGCCGGGGACAAAGTACAAAGTCCGCTCATCCCACTCAGGTAAGGGACCAAGAGAAGTGGACGGGTCGACGTCCTCCTTTACGGGCTCATGCTCTCGTCGTGTGTCTCGGGACCATGAACCCGAACCTCGTTGTCCAACCATGCTACATTGTGCAAAATTGACATAAATTAAGGTTCTATAGTATCTAAGGTTCGCCTAGCCGTATGATACTATGTTCGCAAAAAAAAAAGAGTACGTAGTACTAAAACAAAGCACGATTTCAATTCATGCATATATGACGTTTTTCAAGCATCCAAACAATTTCTTGCAATACTATGATAATTATTGTGACAAATTGGACAAGAATTTCTAGAAAAACATCAAGAACAAGCCACATTGTCTTCCCGACCTCAAGAGGTCCAACAATGGTGAATTGTTTGTTTCTTCACCAAATTGAGTCAAACAAGTCTCAAAACACTCCCAAGGTAATATACAAACATAATTAAGCAATTTCATGGCATAAAATTTAACAAACAAAGCGAATTAAGCAAGAGAAGTTTCAGATTTTTCAAAAATTCGTGAACAAAACGCACAAATTCAGCAAAAACCGGGGTGAGTTTGAAGAAAAATTACAAAGATCGGGAAAGTAGATGAATAAAGCTTTGATTTGCAACAAATTTAAGCAAATTTGGTTGAGAAACGAACAAGTTAGAGCAAAATGAATTTCCGCGGCGATTTTCGAAGGCAGAGAGCAGCAGCAGCAAAAATGAAAAAGAAAAGGAAATTTATACAGAATCCCGATTCTGGCGCCAAATGACAGCTCTGTTGCCAAGCGACAGAGTTTAGCGTCTGGTGACAGAGCCAAATCTTAGCGCTAGAGACGTTTCAGCGACGACAGAACTCTAAGCTACTCAGAGCGGTTATTTCAACCTCGTATAGCAATTTTGGGTTCCTTGGTACGCCAGTTAGCCCCTGTAAGCAATTTAAAATGATTAAGTAATCGGCTTGGTTACAATCACATTAAGTGATCGACATGATAAATGATTGTCTCACTTAGCTTAAAGCGCCTAAACATTGGCTCACTACAAAGGCACCGACATAATGGTTCATACATATACAAAAGCACCGACATAATGGTTCAATACAGCAAAGGCACCGATATACTGGTTCACAATTCAGAAGCACCGACATACTCGTTCAAAAGCAGCAGAAGCGCCGACGCACAAGCATAGCAAAATCAAAGGATCGACAGGCGTTGGTCTTCGGTGATATTCTTCAGGGTATTGTCGCAACAAATGAGGATAGTTTCAGGCGAAGCAATCTTCAATGGTGTTCCTTGGCTTGCGGAAGATGGTCACGAAGCGCTAGAAGGTCGTTTCAGACGAAGCAATCTTCGATGGGGTTCTCTAGCTTGTAGAAGTCTATCACAACGGAATTGGAGGCGGTTACAGGCGTAGCAGTCTTTGGGCGGTATTCTCTAGCTTGCGAAAGATCGTCAAAAGAAACAGCAGGATGGCGTTCCCTAGCTTATGAAAGGTTGTCACAACAATAACAATACAACATCAACACAAATCGGTTACCTCCAGAGACGTGTGCTCGACGATGCAAGATACGCGTTTCTTAACTCTTTTATCTGTTTGACTAACGCTAGTTTTTCAGGTATCGGCGTTACAAGAATGATTTAGGATCGCAGAACGTTCTGAATCATTCTCCGTCCCTATCGCTACTTTGACTTTTATTTTCGAAACTTGCGTTTCTCCAAACTCAGTCAAAGGGGGGGCTTTTGTAGACACCCATTTGTGTCTCCACAAAACCAAACCCAGTGATGAGTACCTTTCGCGTCGAATCATAATCAAATGAAGTGAAAGTGTGGAAAGTCTAGTGTTGCGGTTAGTTTTTATTTCTTTTCTTTCACTTTGTTTTTGAAAACCTATTTTAAGAAAACAGTCAATCTAGTTTGGTTTCGTCCATAGAAAGGGTACAATAATGGTGTAGTTGGGTCGGGTTCGAAAAGAGCATTCCAACGATATATTATAAGCCCAATTCTTATGAATAAAGAGGAAGTTATGGCCAAATTACTAAACTGGGCCCGGTTTGATCTTTATATGCGGCCCAATGATCTAGAGGAGGGCGTATTATTGATTTATCATTCCTAATGAGATTAAGATTGATTATAGTCTTCTAGAATCTTCTAGAAGGTTCTTTTGAATTCTAATTTAATTAGCATTGATAAATTGACTTTAGTTAACTTTTAACAGTTTTAATCATAATAAAAGAAGTGTTTTTAAAGAAAATACAACTTTGTCCTCTTGTACAGTTAAATTTTATCAAAATAAGAAAATGCGTGGGAATTTATTTCTAGTGCCATACGACAACTCTGTCGCCTGGCGATATGCGCAGCGTCTGGCGACAGGTCTGTCGTTTGGCGACAGGCGAGTGTTTCACGTTGCGGTCGTGTTTTATTCTTTTCGAAACTATAATTCGTTTTTTATCATATTCGGCTGATTTTCTCTATAAATAGCCTCCTAAAACTCCCGTTTTCAATCACCAATTCTCATCAAGAATCTCTTGATTACTCTCTCTCTCTCTTTTCTAAACTAGCCTTTTGCACACAAAATTCCGCATTCACAAAATCTAGACACACCTAGTCAAATTTGAAGTTGTCTTCGCCCTAGACGTGAAAGGTTTTAATTTCTGATGGTTTGGTCCCAACTCTCTATTTCAATTATTTTATTTAAGTTGTTTGTTTATTATTTCCCTTGAAGTTACTAACGCGTGTATTTTGTTATTAGAAAGAGATACGAGGCATCCAAGTAAGTGCTTTAATTGTTTACATTGTTATTATGATTCCTAGAAGTCATGTCTAGGTTGTTATTATAATTCCTAGTGTCATGTTAGGGCGTTTTGATCTTCCTAGTATCATGTTTAGGGTAACAACTATAATTTCTAATATCAAATATGACAATTGTGATTCTTGTGATGCTTCCAATTCTCTTCCTAATATTCATGTCAGTATCATGTTAGGGCTAAAGCTTTGATTTTTATTTCTTAGTGACATGCTAGGGTTGGTTATTAATCTTGTTAGTATCATGCCTAGGATCTTTCTATTATTATGCTTTAGCGTTGATATGATTATGATTATTTTTTATAATTATGATTATGATTATAATTTTGACTATTATTTATGATTATTATTGTTATTAATGTTATGTTGCTTGATATTTATTGTTATTGCTTGATCACGCCTTTTATGCATGTTTAAAGGGAATTGGTACTTGTAATCACGCTTAATAAGATAATTAATAATCTTGTTTAGGGTTAATTTGATTATAATTAAAGTGATTGCCAATAATAGATTTATTTGTGCATTAATATTCAACCAACATAGATTAAACAGGTTTAGGGTAAACCTATTGATTGCATGTTAGTCAGAAAGCGCACATGAATACGATCAGAATAAAGTGGAGGCCTATTATTAGGGCAGGTTCAATCTCTTTTAGGTTGGATTTGTACCTTTATCCCCAAATTACTAGTCATGGTTCCAGACCTATTAGAGTTGACGAACTCATGGATTGTTATGGGGTGTAACCTTCACCTCGTGAACGGTTTACAAGTTCCTAAAACTTGTTGGCGACTCTTTAGCTCTATGCTTCTTCCCTTTGGACGCCATCGTACTTAAGTGTATGATCACAGTGGGGTTCAAGTTTGGGGTAATGCTTGAAATATTCCCTACAGGTGTCCTAATAGAACTCCACCAAAGCTCGGACTACATAGTGGCTCTGTCCGAAAGAGTACATAGCCCAGGTGGCTCGCATCAAAGGAGTTCAGCCACATGACTCCCACAGAAGGCGCAAACCGATGTGGTCGCGAAAGTAAGTGTCGTACAAAGAGTCAATGGTCGTGTTTCCAGAACCATGACTACAGACCCTCCCATTGAGAATCCCTCGATGAACGCGCTCTAGATGTGGAACTCCGGTGTGAAATACAAAGTGTGCTCATCTCACTCTTGAAACCTCCCTAGAGAAGGGGAGGTGCCTACGGGGTCGTCTTCCCGACGAGTCTCCCTAGAACGAGAATGAGAACTCGAGCCTCGTTGTCTAGCCATGCTATATTATGCAAAATACCAGAATATTAAAGTTCTATGGTATCTAAGGTTCGCCTAGCCGCATGATACTATGTTCGCAAAAACAGAGTACGTGGTACTAAAATAGAGCACAATTTCAATTCGAGCATAAATAGCAAATTTCAGCAATCAAATAATTTCTTATGATAAATATTGTGACAAATTTTGACAAAGATGGCAAGCAAAAACACAAGGAACGAGTCACGTTATTCTCACGTACTCAAGAGGGTCAACAATGGCAAATTGCTCGTTTCTTCACCAAATTGAGTGAAACAAGTCTCAAAACGCTCTAAATATGATATACAAACATAATCCAGCAATTTCAAGGCATAAAATTTGATGAATGAAGCGAATTAAGCAAAAGTGGGTTTGAATTTTTCGAATACCCGCGCAAGAACACATCCGAATTCAGCCAAAATTGATTTAAATTTGAGAAAAACTTACATAAATCCGAAAAATAGATGAGACGAGATTTGATTTCCAACAACTTTAAGTGAATTTAGTGCACAAACGAGCGAGAACGGATGTTTTGAAGTTCCGAGCGAAAACGAATAGCAACAGCAGCATTCACGGCAAATGGGGAAGAAAGGGGTTTTATTTCGAGAACCCGACTCCGTCGCCAGACGGAAATTTCATCGTCAGACGCTGGTATTCGTCGCTAGGCGATGGAGCGAAAATGCGACGACAATGCTTTCCATCTTGCACTGGTGTGTCAACATAACACGTAGACCTCATAAATGATTATATGGACCTTATGTGGCAATTTCGAGTTCCTTGGTACCCTAGTTAGCCCCTATAAGCAATTTGACATGATTAAGTAATCGGCTCGATTACGATCTCATTAATTGATCGATATGATGAAAGATCGTCTCAGTTAGCTTAAAGCACCTAAACATTGACTCATCACAAAGGCACCGACATAATGGTTCACAAGCAAAAAAAGCGCCGACATACTGGCACTGCGGAAAATTCAGCAAATATCACGGAAGCAAAATTCGAGAGAGCTTTAAGGATCGACGGGCGTTGATCTTCGGTCTTCGGAATATTATCACAACAACTAAGGATGGCTTCAGGCGAAGTAATCTTCGATCATGTTCCCTGGCTTGCGGAAGATGGTCACAAGGCGGTAGAAGATCGTTTCGGGTGAAGCAATCTTCGATCATGCTCCCTAGCTTGTGGAAGATGGTCACAAGGCGATAGAAGATCGTTTCGAGCGAAGCAATCTTCGATAGTTTTCCCTGGCTTGCGGAAGATTATCATAGCGGAAATTGGAGGCAATTACGGGCGTAGCAGTCTTCAGGCGGTATCCCTTAGCTTGAAGGAGATCGTCAAACATATCATACAAAAGCTCTTTGTTCAGAGACGCGTGGACATATCTGTAGACACCCATTTGTGTCTCCCCAAAACCAAACCCGGTGATGAGTGCCTTTCACGTCGAACCATAATCGAATGAGGTGAAAGTGTGAAAAGTCTAGTGTTGCAGTTAGTTTTTGTTAAAATTCTTTCTTTATGTTTTCGAAAACCCACTCTATTTTATGAAAACGTCCATTCCAGTTTATTTTGGTCCATGATAAGGGTCCAATAATGGTGTAGTTGGATGGGGATTGAAAAGACCTTTCCAACGATATATTATAAGCCCAATTCCGATGAATATTGAGGAAATTATGGCCAATTTACTAAACTGGGCCCAAACCGGATTTTACCTACGACTCAATGATCATGAGGAGGGTCCAAAGGTTTAATCCTATTCCTAAACTAATTAGGATTGATTAGAATCTTCTATAAGTTTCTAAAATATCTTAATTATCCTTTTTTGAAAAGATAAGATTAAGGAATTTGATTTAAATATAAACTTTCCTTTTTTATAAAACTTTCCTTTTTTAAAGTCCTAATTCTATTCGGATTTAAACATGTTCAAAGACAGTCAGATATTGTTTTCGTGCCTCATATTTTTTATCCAAATTTTATATGGTTGGATAGATCTTGAAATTATCTTTCCAATGATATATTATAATAATAATTCCGAGCTATAACGGAAAAGATATGAATAAGATATCAAACTTTATCCAAAACTGACACCGTCTCACTATTTCGTTCATATCTTTTATTCTACAACATATTTTAATCTGATTCTAATTGGGTTAGAAAGTAGACTTCAAGATCTTTCCAACGACATCTTATTCATCTTATTCCGATTCCTGGATCAAAAGATATGATAAAAACAAAATCCGCAAAAACTGCTGTCTACGAGTTATATTTCGATTCGAATTTTGATTCTTTTCTTAATTCTTCGACCCTCTTTCTTCCTATAAATAGAGGTCATATCTCCCCTTTTTCAATCACCAACATTCACCAATTCTCCTTATTCTTAAGTCTTCATCATTCACCAATTATCATTCATCTAATTCTTCGCAATTCATTCATTCATCATCTTTCTTTCATCAATTCTCAATAATATTAATTCTTTAGTATTCTTTTCTAAACTTTACTTTTTCATACAAAATTCCGCATTCACAAGATCTAGAAACACCTAGCCATATTCAAAGTTGCCTTCGCCCTAGACGTGAAAGGTTTTAATTTCTGAGGGTTTGGTCCCAAATCTCTCTTTCAATTATTTAATTTAATTGTTTTGATTATTATTTTCCTTGAAGTTACTAACGTGTGTATTTTGTAATTAGAAAGAGGTACGAGGCATCAAAGTAAGTACTTTAATTGATTTATTGATATTATGATGTAGAAATCATGTTTACGTTGTTGTTATGATATTCCTAGTATCAAGTCTAGGATCTTTTTAATATTAAATATGATCGTTGCGATGCTTCCTATATTCTTCCTAATGTTTATGATTTTTAGTATCATGTTAGGGTTAAAGATTTGGTTTTTATTGCTTAGTGACATGCTAGGGTTGGTTATTAATCTTGTTAGTATCATGCCCAGGATCTTGCTATGCTTTAACATGATTATTATTAATTATGATTGATATTATTATTCATGTTTATTCCAATGATTGATTATTTATTATGATGATTAACATGATTATTATTATTCTTCATGATTATTTTTATGTTGCTTGCTTATTATTTATTGCTTGATCACCTTTTTATGCATGTTTAAAGGGAATTGGTATTTGCAATAACGCTTAATAAGATATTTAATAATCTTATTAGGGTTAATATGATTATTAATTCAAGTGATCGCCAATAATAGATTTGTTTGTGCATTAAATTCAACCAACATAGATTAAACAGGTTTAGGGTTAAACCTATTGATTGTATGTTAGTCAGAAAGAGCACATGAATACGATCAGAATAAAGTAGAGGCCTATTATTAGGGCAGGTTCAATCTCTTTTAGGTTGGATTTGTACCATCATCCCCGAACCCTTATTTGGTTCATGACCTTATGGAGTTGACGATCCCTTGGATCGTTAAGCGGTGTAACCTTCATCCTATGAACGGTTTACAAGTTCCTTAAAAACTTGTTGGCGACTCTTTTGCTCTATCTTCTTCCCTTTTGGACGCCACCGTACTTTAGTGTATGATCACAGTGGGGTTCAAGCTAGCGGGATTTTAAAGGCTTGAAATTATACCCTACAATATCAAAAAGCTCCATTATTTGAACATTAATAAAACAACAAGATGGCGTTTCCTAGCTTGTGAAAGGTTGTCACAATAACAAATGCAGCAAAAAATCGGTTACTCCAGAGACGTGTGCTCGATGGTTCAAGATACGCGTTTCTTAACTCTTTTATCTGTTTTAACTAACGCTAGTTTGCAGGTATCGGCGTTACAAGAATGATTTAGGATTGTTGAATGCTCTGAATCATTCTCCGTCCCTATCGTTACTTTGACTTTTGTTTTCGAAACTTGCGTTTTTTTAAACTCAGTCCAAGTGGGGGCTTCTGTAGACACCCAAATGTGTCTCCCTAAAACCAAACCTAGTGATGAATACCTTTCACGTCATTTGATTATCGAACGAAGTGAAAGTGTGGAAAGTCTAACGATGAAGATGTTTTTATTAAAATATTTTTCTTTCTCTTTTCTAAAATATTTCTTTTCTCACTCCTATTTATGAAAAGTAGCCAGTCTAATTTGATTTGGTACATAATGAAGGTCTAATAATAGTGTAGTTGGATTGGGCTCGAAAGAGCTTTCCAATGATATAATATAGGCCCAATTTCGATGACTTATGAGGAAGTTATGGATTAAATTAGATTAGCCCCATGACTTTCAAAGGCGGCCCGATGATCTAGAGGAGGGCCTATTATTTTAAAATACTGTTTTATTTAGAAAAAAATATTTTATCTGATTTTGAAAACTTCCCGGACGCTTAATTACCTGCAACCGGTGTTAAAGGTAATACGCGTGGAAAAGCGCGCTGACTTTTGGACCAACGTGAGACGACTGACCTTCGTCACCTGGCAACGAGCTCGTCGTTTGCGACAGGAGGAATTTTATTCCGAATATGATTTTCTTCGATCCCGTGCTATTTTTCTTATAAATAGGGATCATATCTCCCTGTTTTCAAATCATCTACAATCACAATCTACATATTCTCTCTCTTTAAAAGCTAGAAGCTTTCTCTCTCTCTTTTCTTTTTCTAAACCTTCCCTCACAAAATTCCTCATACATTAGCTTTAGAAACACCTAGCCAAATTCGAAGTTGCCTTCGCCCTAGACATGAAAGGTTTGATATTTCTGAGGGTTTCGTCCCTAATTTCTATTTCAATGATTTAATTTAATTGTTTGATTTATTATTTTCCTTGAAGTTACTAATGTGTGTATTTTGTTATTAGAGAGAGGTACGAGGCATCGAAGTAAGTACTTTAATTGCATTATTGATATAGAAATCATGTTTAGAATATTGTTTTGATCCCTAGTATCATGTTATGATGTTTTATTGCTTCCTTGTATCATGTTTAGGGTTAATTAATATTTCTAATATCAGGTATGATGAAAATAATGTTTCTTATTTCTTTCTTAATATCATATTAGTATCATGTTAGGGTTAAAGCTTTAATTTTGACTATTATTTATGATTATTATTGTTATTAATGTTATGTTGCTTGATATTTATTGTTATTGCTTGATCACGCCTTTTATGCATGTTTAAAGGGAATTGATACTTGTAATCACGCTTAATTAGATAATTAATAATCTTGTTTAGGGTTAATTTGATTATAATTCAAGTGATCGCCAATAATAGATTTATTTGTGCATTAATATTCAACCAACATAGATTAAACAGGTTTAGGGTAAATCTATTGATTGCATGTTAGTCAGAAAGCGCACATGAATACGAGAAGAATAAAGTAGAGGCCTATTATTAGGGCAAATTCAATTTCTTTTAGGTTGGATTTGTACCTTCATCCCCGAACTTTCAGTCTTAGTTCCAGACCTGTTGGAGTCAACGATCTCCTAGATCGTTAAGGGGTGTAACCTTCACCTTGTGAACGGTTTACAAGTTCCTAAAACTTGTTGGCGACTCTTTTACTCTAGCTTCCTTTCCTTTGGACGCCAGCATGCTTAAGTGTATGATCACAGTGGGGCTCAAGTGTGGGATGGCTTGACATATTCCCTACAATTAATATTATTTTTTTACCAAAATTCTCTAACATTTGCAAAAATATTTATGCAAATTTAACTTTCCCATGTAAATTTTACTTTCCCATGTATTTTAATTATTTTCTCTCTCTACTTTTTTGCATACCCAATGTAAATTTATTTTTCAATGTACTTTCTTTATTTCTCCTTAATTCCTGTGATTTTTTTAGCAAAAGTGACTATCAATGGGGGACGGAGGGAGTATTTGTGAGCGGGTCTTGGGGTCGGGTTTTGTTTCCGTGGAAGTCGAACTTTCCGAAACCCACAGTTTCGTGTTTTTATTATTGGTAAAAGTAAAATAAAATCCTAACAATAATAATACTCAATAATCATATAACTAATATATAAAGCTAAATCCAGGTCATGACATTGCAACACTTGGCGTTCCAACTTTTCGCCAAGTGTCGTGCCATGTTGGATAAATTTAAATGGACTTCATAAAATTTAAAAAAAAAAAAAGTAAAGAATTTGGATAGAATTTTAGGATAAAATTGTTATTTTACAGTTTTATTATTGATAAAATACCAATATTTCAAATGTACAATTGAATTATAATTTTATTCAAAAAAAATTATAAGATTATAATTCTAAAAAATTATCATATAAATTTATTTTTTATATCATAATATTTTTTGGAGCGAAGGAAGTAGTTCAAAGCGTAAAACACCCATTTATAATATATACTAATCGGTTAAAATTATGTACTTCACAATCTAATAAAATGGATACCTGTCAATTAGGGTTGGGTCATGAAACATCTCGGATTGGGTCACTTCAGGTTACGAGTCAAGAATTGTTCAACCCTTGCCCAAAGTTTTGGATTCGGGTCATTCCAACGTGCTTTGAACACCCTTTTCCCTCCAATTAAACACCCTCTCTCTCCTACCCTCTCTCTCTCTCCTACTCTATATGAATACATCGAGGCCATTAATTAATCTTCTCTACCATGGCTGCGAAATCATCAATGAGGATATGAAACGATATTGATTTCTCACCAACCCAAAACAGTAAGTTTTAAATTAAAGATCATTTCTTTTTTCATTTCTGCAACACATAGCATTGAAAATTTTCTCTTTTGCTCTGCCATGGGTAAGGACAATTCAAAGCATACAGCCTCAAATTCAAGGAACTGGAAGTGGGGGATCGTTACCATCAACACAAGTGTTGCGTCTTCTTCAATAAAGAGCAAAAGTGTAGATTTGAGTGAGGAGGACTATGATGATGATGATGATTTATTTCAACAGTATGTTGACCATGATATTTCAGAAAGAGTCACTAGGAGCTTAGGTGGTGTGAGGGGTGAAGTGATTGAGGAGCCGGTGTAGGGGTTTATAGGTACTAAGCAGCAGAGATAAACATGAATCATATTCATACAGTACCTAATCCCAAGATCTAATGCATAACACATAAAGAACTTATAATCGTACCTTTGAAGCGTGATTCCACGTGCGATCGAGCAAGAACAATGGGAGATAAAGAACCTCAAGCGTGATTCCTCTACTTGGTCCACGGGCACAGATTAAGACCTCCACTAATGCTAGTTAGTTGCAATTGAACCCTTCAATTGACCTTTTATGGAGAAGTGCGAGCAACGAACCACCATGAACCACCACGAACCACCACACGCGCCACCAAGGTGGCCGGCCGTGAGTCCAAAGGGGAAGGAGAGGGAGCCGTGAATTAGAGAGGGAATAAGGGTTTTGGAATTGGTTGCCTTGATGTCAAAACTCACCGTGTGTGAATTATGACTACCTGCTTGCTTGCATGCAACCCTAGGCATGGATCTTATTTATAGATCTCATCTCTAAATAAGAGCCCATGTCAAAAGCCCAAAACTTAATTCCAATCTAACTATGCTAGCCCAATCCATTTCATGATTAGTTAATTGCTCATGAGGCCCATTAATGGGCCTCTAACTTGCTTAACCCAATACCCTTGTGTGTGACCTCATAGGATCCATTCTAGCGGGCTTTGGACTATTTGACTAGCCCAAAGATCATCTCTCATAGTCTAGCAATAGATGATGACGCCCCAAGAGAACGAACTTATTATCTCCATAATAGTGATCCTTGATATATCTAGTAATTGCACTTATCGAAGACACAACTCCTTCAGCCGGAACAACAAGATGAAGACAATGACTTGCAATTGCCTGAGGATGTGGAGATAAATGACAGTGATGATGAGAATCTTAGCAATGTTGGTTCAGATAATGATGAGAATCCAAATTTCCCAGTGCTCAATCCTGACACTGACTTTAGGAGGAAAATTGAATTATGTAAAGGCTTGAAGTTTCCATCCAACAAAATCTTCAGAAAGGCTCTTAGACACCATGCTATTAAGAATGGTTATGACTATTATTACTTACATAATAATATGAGTTGAGTAACAGTGTTCTATGCTAGAGATGCAACTGTCCTTGGAAGAGAGAAAGGATGTTAGAGTGCACATGCAAATAGAAGAGGAGGTGCAAGTTTAAGGTGTATTGCTGTAAGCTCAAAGATGAAGACACCTGGCAAATCAAGAAGTTAAGGTTGAAGCATATTTGTAGCCATCAAATTCATAACACAAATATTTCTTCAGACTATCTTGCAGAGAGATATCTTGAGGATTGGAGGGATGACCCCTCTATGAGGTTGAAAGCTTTTATGAAGAGAGAAATAAGAGAGAAAGAAGAGAGATTGGGGTTGAAATGGGTTATTACCTTGTGTAGACACCTAAAAATGTCTCCCCAAAACCAAACCCGATGATGAACAACCTTTCACCGCCATTATTGGTCGGGTTGAGTATTTAATCTTGGAGTGCTTAAATCCATATTTCCATTTCATAAAACAACCCAACTTATAGCCCAGTTCCCCAAACCATAACTTATTTTCCTCTTTTCGTGCCTTTAAACCCAAAATAATTCATTTCGTGTCCTTTAAAATCATTCATTTCGTGTCCTTTTTATAAAAATGTTTATTTCAGTTTATTTTGGTCCATAATCTGGGTCCAATGATTGAATAGTTTGATGGGGCTTTAAAGAGCTTTCCAACGATGTATTATAAGCCCAAATCCGAGTTATAACGAATAAGTTATGGCCAAAATATTAAACTGAGCCCAAACCGAACTTAAGCCCACCTTATCTACGACTCAATGATCATGTGGAGGGTCCAAATTATTTAATCCAATTCCTAAAACAGTTAGGATTAATTAGAAGCTTCTACAAGTTTCTAAAAGATCTTAATTATCCTTTTTGAAAAGATAAAATTAAAGAGTTTAAAATTGAATAAAACTCCTTTTTTTGAAAGTCCTATTTCTATCCGAATTGAAAGACATTCAAAGATAGACAGATATTATTTTCGTGCCTCATAGTTTTTATCCAAACTTTATATGGTTGGATAGCCCTTGAAATTATCTTTCCAATGATATATTATAATATCAATTCCGAGCTATAACGGAAAAGATATGAATAAAATGTCAAACTCTATCCAAAACTGATACCGTCTCACTATTTCAGCCATATCTTTTATTCTATAATATATTTTAATCTGATTCTAATTGGGTTAGAAATTAGACTTTAAGATCTTTCCAACGATATATTATTCATCTCATTCCGCTTTTTGTATCAAAAGATATGATAAAAACAAAACCGCAAAAACTGCAGTCTATCGAGTTTTATTCCGATTTAATTCGGATCTTATCTTAATTCTTCGCCCCTTCTTTTTTTCTCTATAAATAGAGGTCATATCACCCCTTTTCCAATAATCAACAAGCTTGATCATCAAAATAATTCTCTTCTCCCTCTCTAGCCTAAACACTAGCCTCCCCATTCTTTCACTACTCCTTTCCTTTAAGCACTCCAAGGAGTCCATATAATACCCGAGGTTCCGTCCTTAAACCAAGGCGTGAAAGGTAAAGTTGACTGAGGGTTTGGACTAAATCAAATCTACTTTTTATTTAATTTAAGTGTTTCAATTTAATTTATATTTTTATTGAAGTTACTGACAGTTTATTCATGATGTAGCAATTTAAAGGAACGCGCGGAATGTGAGTAATTAATTAATTTAATTACTCTTATTTTATTTTAATATTTCTAGCATCATGATTATGTAATTATTATTATTTGATTTGACTAACAATTTATTGTTAAATTTCTTCCAATATTAATGGTAATTCTATTATTTTTTATTGATCACTATATTGCATGTTTAAAGGGAATATGTAATTGAAAATCACGCCTAATAAGATAATTTGGACAACCGGTTTAGGATCCTTTTTAATCTTATTGTTTAATCAAGTGATCACAATATTTTAGAATTATGTGTTGCATTAATATTCAACCAATTTAGCATAATAATAGTTTGGAGCAAATTGAATATTTTGTTTGCATACCTTTGAGATCGCAGGAATGCTTTTCACTATAAGAATCGAGTAGAGGCCAATACGGGCGAATGTGACTCCATGACTCACTTCGTACCATCATCCCCGATCCTCCTTTCGTGGTTCCAAACCATATGGAGTTAGTAATCTCATGGATTATGAATGGGGTGTAACCTTCACGGGTCAATCGTTGTTGCCTTTGTTGTCCCTTATTCGTGGTTGCCTTTTTATGATCCGTGAACGGTTTACAAGTTCCTTAAAAACTTGTTGGCGGCTCCCTACTTTATTTGTCCCTAATCGTATTATGTCAATTCCCACTTCCTATGAGTGCCAAGCATATTCACAACATTCTTTTTACGTAGGCGCACTTCGAACGACGCCTACACCTTGCATATTATTCAAGAGCCAAGGCATTTAAAATGATTTTTGGAGATGCAAACTTGGAATATGGAAGGGTGTGGGACTATGCAGCCACTATCATTAAGTACAATCATGGTTCAATAGCAAAAGTGAAGGTCACAGGGGTTGAACATCCACCACCCCTTTTCCAGAGACTTTATTGGTTTTGTGGTACTTTTTTTTTGTTCATTCTTGTTTTCGTCATTGCAGCACCATTTTGACACAAACATGGAAGCTATTAAGAAAATAAATGTTGAGGCCTACAATTACTTGAATAAGATCCCAACAATGCAGTGGTTAAGGCATGCTTTTCCTTCTACATGCAAATCTGGTATGCTACTTAACAATTGTTGTGAGAGTTTCAATAATGTGTTGAGAGAGGCAAGGTCTAAGCCCATACTTCAGCTAATGGAATGGATTAGGAGGTATGTTATGTTGAGATATTTATCTAAAAGACAGGGTCTTAGGAATTTTGATGGTGTCATTATGCCTAGTGTAGTTAAGATGGTTCAAAGGGGTCTGCAAGAAGCTAGTTCATTGAGAGTTAATCAGGCTGATTTGAATGAGTTTGAAGTTGACCAAGATGATGACACTTTTGTGGTTAACTTAGAAACAAGGACTTGTGGTTGCTATAGATGGAGTCTTATGGGTATACCATGTTGGCATTCCCTAGCTTGCATCCAACTTAGGAGGTTGAACTACGAAGATTACATTCACCCTGCTTATCATGTTGAAACTTTTGCCAAAGAATACTCACCTGCTTTTAGAGCCATGCCTGGTTAGTCATAGTGGGAGATCACACCTTACCCAAAACCTTTACCACCACCCCATAGGACTATGCCTGGTAGGCCTAGCAAAAAGAAAAGGGTTAAGGAACCAGGGGAAGACAGGGAGAGGATAAATGTGCAAAGGGCAAAGAAGACTAATAGGTGCAGCAGGCGTGGAGGTCTTAGGCATTACAAGACAAAATGCTTCAACCCTATACAACAGAAAGTTTTGAAGCCCAAAAGAAGGAACCCTGAAGCTAGAATGGCTCAACAAACTACCATTGGTGCGGATTTAAGTGATGTTGGTGCATCTGTTGCTGCAGGTGCTAGCTCTGCTGCTGCTGGCTCTAATGTTGTTGTCCCAACTCCAAATGGTGCAGCCTCTACTACCACTTCAAAGAGGAAAAAAAGTGTTTCTAGAAAGGGTGGTGCAAAACAGAAGAAAAGTAGCACATCTCAAGTCCACCATCAAATTGTTGACTTGCAAGCATCACAAGCCTCTGCTACTTGTCCTCCACCACTGTCACAATATTAAGGAAATTAGTTTTCCTATTTTTAGTTAATTAGTGTTGGTCAAACAATTTGTTTTGTTGTTTTTAGTGACTTAGTCACAGTCTCAAGGAAAGCATCACCCTTTTGATGTTTTTGTGGTTTTTATCAAACAATGGTGTTGCTATTTGACAGTTGAATTCTATTTGATGTAGTGTTTGTTATTGGTATGTGCTCAACAAGCCTCAAATTATTTTGTTTTCATTGGGATCAACTTTTTTTGTGAATGCATAACAAGTCAAATATTGCACAAACCAAACCAAATTTATAAATTTCTTTCCAAATTTCATTCAATTGGCTTGACAATTATTACAGGACATCATTGAGATAGTAATTTCTCAATTGATATCAAACATCAACCTTACATAGGGCTGTACACTGGTCCAAAACCGGACCGGACCTAGACCGGACCTGTTGGGACCGGGACCTGAATCAGGGAATTTTGAGGACCGGAGACCGGACCTGATTCAACAGGTCCGGTTCCGGGTTAGACCTGAAAAATCAGGTCCGGTCCGGGTTCGGACCTGAATAGACCTGTTTTTTTATTTATTTTTTGATTTTTTATTTAAAAAATAAAATAAATAATAACATAAAATCTGATATTATCAATCATGAATACTACATAAATTGTATAAATTGACTAAAGTCCCAATTCCCAAACACCAAAAATACTAGACAACAGCAACCACCAGATCTACCACCTTCAAAGTAGATGGTCGCAAAGGAAGGTCGGGGTAGATCGTGAAGCGAGTAAGAGGGCGATTGGTGTATGATTGGGTGGCTGCAGTCGCTGGAGTCGCGCGATCTGGTGGATGCGGTCGCCGGAGTCGAGCGTTCTGGTGGCTGCGTTCGCTGGAATCGCGCGATCTGGTGGTTGCGGCCTCTAGTGTCGCGCGTTCTGGTGGCTGCAGTCGCTGGAGTCGCGCAATGTGGTGGTTGCGGTTGCTAAAGTCGCACGTTCTAGTGGCTGGGGTTGCTAGAGTCGCGCGATCCAGTGGTCGCTAGAGGAGTGTGCAGTGTGAGGGAGTGGGTTTGTAAGTGTGTTGTGTGACTTGTGTCGGCTGAGTGGGTTAGGGAGTGAGTGATTAAGTTAGGGTTAGAAATGAACTGACTTCTTGTTTTGATATTTGGGAAAAAAAGTTTTTTTTTTTTAAAAATACAATTTTACCGGGTTTCAGGTCCAGACCTGAAAACCCCGGGTTTGGACCTGATCCGGACCGGGACCGGGAACCTTGAATTTTAAGGACCGGGACCGGACCTGAATCTACAGGTCCGGGTCAGGTCCGGTCCCAACAGGTCCGGATCAGGTCGGTTTTCAGGTCCGGTCCTGTTTATGTACACCCCTAACCTTACATATCTAGCTTACATTGTAACCAATTCTAACCAAATAGTTTCACAAATATGAAACTGAAAAAAACCGATACAACACACACACACACCCCATCTGCCTATACTTTATAGCATCATACTTTCCTACACCATACTCATTGTTCCTTCTCCATAGCTTCTTGTTCAACTTCTCAACTTCTTTGGATAAACCTTTCCTTCTCATGCTCATAACATTCAAGCCTTGCCCTGATAATGCAAAGATATGTAGTAAGCCCGTGCTTCTCTGCTATGAGGACATTAGTCACATCTCTTTGCCAGTATAGAATGCCATCATCAACCCACTCGGATTTGTCACAACCCCTTTGCCCAGTTTTCATGGTCATAAAATTTGCATGCAATGAATTTTCTCCAAGGATTATCATGGGTCCATGAAGTCCTCTTCGCAACAGGAAAACCACAACCACATTTCGTAACACCTCCTCGACCCATAGTCGCTGCATAATTGAGAAAAATTAAAAAGGGGAAAAAACCCCTAATTCTCAATCAAGAATCGAAAAATTCAGAGTTACACAAATTAATCACTTACATGATGTCGAAAATTGGTGATAAAGCCTTCTACTGCTTCGATTTTGCTGCACTCCACAATGGCGTGAGAATTGAGAACACAAAGGAAAGAAGGAGATGAAATAGAATACAGAGAGTAGGAGAGAGAGAGAGTAGGAGAGAGAGTGTTTATTGGAGGGAAAAGGGTGTGAAATTAGGCAAAGTGGGGTGTAATTAGGAAAATAGGGGTCATGTGCGTGGCACATGTTATAAAACACGTGGTCAACGCCGGAGAATGGTGAGTTAACGTCAGAAAGTGGGTTTTGGCTGTCTTGAACAAATTTTTTTTTTTATTTTTTTCGGAAAACAAATTTTTTTTTTTAAAAGGTATTTTTTGGCCAAAAAATTTTTAAAAGGTTTTTTTGGACAAAAAGGTCACTTTAAAAGGATTTTCTTGACAAATTTTCCTTATAAATAGGGATTTGTTAAACATCGCCCACAAATTACTACATAAAGCCCACAAAATTCACTTGGTTTCCCAAAATTGCCCTTGACCTTAAAAAAAAAAACACTCACACTCTCATCACTCACACTCTCATTGCTCATCTTCTTTCAACCTCTCTAAAAAAAAAATCAAAATAACGGCAATGTCGAGGCGGCAAGGAAAGGAAGTGGCGGCGGCGGCGGAGGGAAGGATGTCCCAAGAAGGAAAGGTATATTTTGTTTAAAAAAAAAAAAAAAAAAAAGGGGAAAACCGCCGTGAACGCGGTGGGGCGCCCTGGCTGGACGCCCAGCCGGCAGTGGTGGCGCCAGATGCAGACGCCGCCACCAGTTGGCTAGCGCCTGGGCTGGACGCCACCGCCACGGTTGGGCGTTTAGTCTAAGCGCCGCAGCCGTGGCTGTGGCGTCCAGCCCAGGCGCCAGCCAACTGGTGGCGGCGTCTGCATCTGGCGCCACCACCGCCGGCTGGGCGTCCAGCCAGGGCGCCCCCCCCCCCCCCCCCCCCATTTTTTTTTTTTTAATTTTTTTAAAAAATTGTTTTTAATTTTTTTTTTTTTTTTGTAATATAATTTTGAATTGTTTTTATATTTTGTTGTTTATTTTTATAAATTTTTTCAATTTCGTTGTATTTTTTCTACGTTTATATTTTGTTTACTATTATTTGTATGTTTTTAGTGTATTTGATTTGCGATGATG
The DNA here is from genome assembly GCF_001683475.1 of Chenopodium quinoa. NCBI lineage: Eukaryota > Viridiplantae > Streptophyta > Magnoliopsida > Caryophyllales > Amaranthaceae > Chenopodium > Chenopodium quinoa. The sequence goes on along the minus strand of NW_018744821.1, from coordinate 1,154,369 downwards.
ATTATTTATCGTATAAATTTTTGTATGTTTATATATTTTAAAATTTTGTGTAGGGTCGTCATGGTGGGGGGAAGAATATAGAGCTTCTTAGTAGAAGTTATTCAGTGGAGAGGTCGGGGCATAGACATGTCAGATCCCGTGGTATTTCGGCCTCAGTTCGTAGAGAACGGATCCACCGTCGGGATGAGGATGACGATGACGATGATGATGCTGAGGAGGGTGACCAGGAGGAGGAGCAGGAGGAGGGCGCAGATGAGGATGAGGATGTGGACGATGGCAGTGGACCGTATGATGATTACGGTCCATTTAGTCAAAGGGTTGATTCAGATTACAAATAAAGAATGTAAACAAGAAAAACTAAAATGCAGCTAGGGTGTTCCATTCGTGGATCCGGTCATTATATAGCGCATCCCAACCCTCTACGCTCGCTGTGCGAATGTTGTACCACCGAGGTATAATCGGTGGCACCGGAAAATCGGTTGACATGTCTAGTCGGATGAAATGTCTGTATGACGACCCAAGAAACGCAATAGCTAGCTCTCTGACCGGTGTGGTGACAGTCTCACGCGACCGCCAAGGGAGAACCGTGGTACAAGGATAATAAGCTTGACTATGCACTCCCAGGCCGAAATGCATGACTGCGCATTTGTAAATGTTTGCAACGGCAAACAGATCTAGGGGCGCGTCAAAATAATGATTTTCGCCGCAAGGTCCACCTCCCCACCGGATACGCCGGAGAGCGCCATCCAAGTCATCCTGGTACACATGACGATAAACATTTCGGTTAGAGGCAATTTCGCTGTACATCAACTCACGCACCAAACCGTAGTTGTCTTCGCCCATTTGAAAAACATCAGCCACGACCCGGAATCCGCAGTTACCATCTCCGATTACATCATTCCACCCTTCCACGTACGACATGATGATCGCAGGTATCCTTTCCTTGTACGGAAACTGATCAACATCGTTTCTTCCTATTCACCAAATAATTAATTATAGACAGTTAAGAAGACAGGAGTAACACTTTAAAACTATGTGCAATAAAAACAACCAAAACGTACCAGTTCTCAGGGGCATATTCACAGACGATGAAGATTGACTACGACTAGATGACGATGTCCGACCACGAGAACGACCACGACCTCTTCATATACTATCATCTCATGGTTGTGATACCCCCATTTAGAGTAACCTATCACTTCCCAACCGTCACGACTCCGTAGTTGTCGAACCTTTACTCTGAACTCACACCCACAACCTTTCCGCTTTGTGTCAAACCGAGTGGCTGTACGAAAATCTCTTTCTTCTCTTTTGCGATAACGGTCACATCTCAAAATGCGATCCATTCTACCATCCCGTTGAGATTTATGAGTTGCTACTACCAAGCAAAATCCAGCTGCAATTGCAACCTGTTTTGCCCAATCAATCGCCTGTTGAGCTTCTTCGAATGGACCATCATGTCCAAATATCTCACTGTAATCATTTTCGTCTCCACCATATTCCTGCATCAATTATATATTACAATAAATACATTTAACGGATAATACATTTAATTTCTATATTTCCACATAATTAACACAAAAAAAAACATAATTATATATAATCAAACTTAATTTTTATAAAAACCCAATTCGAATTTTCAAACTAAATTTAAAAATATACCATTTCGAATTTTCAAATTTAATTTTAAAAAAACCTATTTCGAATTTTCAAATTTAATTTACAAAAAACCCATTTCGAATTTTTTTAAAAAATCATTTTCGATTTTTTATTTTCACAAAAAAATTAAATAAAAAACAACAACAAAATCAAAAAGGAAAAAATAAAAATTAATTATTAAAGGTGGCGTCTGCCAGGGCTGCCACACCCACTGGACTGGCGCCTGGCAGGGCCGCCTCACCCAGTGGAGTGGCGTCTGCCCAGGACGGGCGTCTGGGCTGGACGCCACTCTGGTGGTCTGGGCGTCTAGCCTGGACGCCACTCTAGTGGTTTTGGCGTCCGGCTTGGACGTCCAGGCTACGGTTTGGGCGTCCACCCTAGGCGCCGGAGCCACTACGACGGTAAACCGTGAATTTTAGCGGTCACTTACCTCGTTTTCCGTCGACGACGACGTACCTCCGGCGTCCCCCGCATCTCCGGCCTGCCATCCGGTCTCCCCCGACGAGCCAGTACGGCTCCACATTTTTTACACCGAGATTATCTCAATTTTAGCAAAAGGGCATAATGGTCAAATCATAACATATTTGTGGGCTTTATATGGTAAATTGCGGGCGATGTTTAGCGTTTCACTAAAAATAATACTGTAAAAGTGGTACAAGTAAAAAAAAAAAAAAACAATAAAAAAAACATCAACTCTCATTTCTTCACTCGAAATCACAAACCCTACAATTTGAGTCGTTGATTATCAAAGACTCAAACTTTTTGATATTCTTTCATTTATTCTGTTATTCACTCCCTAATTTCATTCCATTGAGGCGATTCCTGTGATTTCCATCCTCCATTGAAGCAGCTTTCTGAGGTAAGATGTTGTTTCTTTTTGTAGTCATCGAATATCAATTTTACAATCTAGGGTTTATCGTTAAATTAATTCTCAGTATGCTCAATTTAGGGTTCATCTGAAGTCGATCATTGAACTCTTGGGGTTATAACACTGAGGTTATTAAAGATTATAAGCAGCGAATTTGTCGATAGAGAAGAAATTTATGTGAAATTTCAATCCTAATTTGATGATTGAATCAAGTTTGCCGTTAATGTTAGAAATCTTAGAATGGAACTATGATATTTGACCTTTTCTCCCTAAAAGTTGTGAATTTTCGGGGCTAAATTGATAAGTGAATCTAATTTATCTGTAATGTTAAGATGGGACTATGAAATTTGACCTTTCTCCCTAAAATTTGTGATTTTTCGTGGCTAAGTTGACAATTGAACAAATTTACCTCTAATGTTAAGATGGGGCTATGAAATTGGATCTTCTCCGGGCGTACTTCGTTCCCTGGTTCGGTGACGGGCCTGAAATAAAATTGTGCCAAACAAAATGCACGAGAGACCGAGCGACATTATGTTAAGAGCTTATGGTTAACATTGTGGTTGTTAACTTAGCTTTTTTGTGAATATACATGATCATAAGTAGGAGTTTACATAACCTATCACCGTATTATTTACCTGTTGTATTCATAGCGAATCATTTCTTGTGTAGAGGCTGGCATCCGTCGATCAACATGTCTACCTTTGCGAAACCAGAAAATGCTTTGAAGCGAGCAGAAGGTTGGTAACTTAAATATTATTGTTTTCTTTGTGCCTCTTCCCTTTTGCCTCTGTTTGTTTGCTTTGATGTGTGCCTCTTGACCCACTTCTAGATGTTTCCATTACTCAAGATGCTTCCTTATAACTTGTACGCTTAATTTATGATGATTTCTTAGGATTTAAATATATGTGCAATTGTTTGGTTGACACTAACATAGGAAGTGGAACATCCTTGGAAGTTCTACTCCCCCACAAAATAGAGGAATTCACTCAATTAGTCCCCACATATCCCATGGGAATTAGAACTTCCTATGTTAAGCTAAACAAAATCTGGCAGTTGCTTAGTAAGTTAAACTTCATGGGGCATTACAACTTCATAGGAAGCAATACTTTCCACCACTAAGATGTAACTAAACAAGCACTTACAATAGTTATTACTTGAACTATCAGCCTTCTTCGTTGGATCTGATTTGTTTTGATAGAACCTGCAGTTGCTATGGTGTTGGTTTTAAGTTTAAGGATGTACAGGGTATTTATTATATTTTTTTTGTTACCCTAGGGATATAATTTATTGCGTTAGTTGTTCTACAACTCTTTAGTTTCTTATGATAACCCTTTCGTTCTTCCATCACTGAATGTAAGGCCATTTCAGCTATCTGAGATTACCTATCATCAATTCGTATGGCTTTATATTTATTATCTCTATCTTATACTGTATTATAATATAATATATTTCTTGAGTTTGGATTTTTTTTTTTTTTATCTAATTAACTAATCGCTGTTAGATTTATCCTTTTATTGGCTTCCCTTCCTTCTTTCTTTGGCACATGTGCATGCATCCTTTGATTCTTTGTTATTATTTCATTCCCGTAATGGGAAAACTGTGTTTTGTTTATCTGGTGTATTATGCTGTTTTTCTTGGTTCTCATGTCAAGTTTTTACTTTCATTTATTGTAGAGCTGATCAATGTTGGTCAGAAGCAAGATGCCCTGCAGGCCCTTCATGACGTTATTACCTCCAAAAGATACAGGGCATGGCAGAAAACGTTGGAAAAGATCATGTTCAAATACATAGATCTCTGTGTTGAAATGAGGAAGGGTAGGTATGCCAAAGACGGTTTAATCCAATATCGAATTGTATGCCAACAAGTGAATGTGAATTCTTTAGAGGAAGTAATTAAGCATTTCATGCACTTATCAACTGAGAAAGCTGAGCTTGCTCGTAATCAAGCTCAAGAAGCATTAGAAGAAGCACTTGATGTTGAAGATCTTGAGGCAGATAAGCGTCCTGAGGATCTAATGCTAAGTTATGTTAGCGGAGAGAAGGGAAAAGACAGGTCTGATCGTGAACTTGTTACACCTTGGTTCAAATTTTTGTGGGAGACATACAGAACTGTTTTGGAAATATTACGTAATAATTCAAAATTGGAGAATCTTTATGCTGTAAGTATCTATTTATTTCAATTTTTTTTTAAACATTGTATTATGCTTGCCTTGTTTTATTTGCGAAGCATAACAATGCTATCTTGGGATGGAAGTATACGAGTCCTCTTTGTAGATATATAATTCTGAATAATGTTTTGTGATTTTTGTTTTGTTTTTTTATTTTTTTCCTTGAGTATTTTGATGTATACTTGAAACTATATGACCGCAATGCAAACTACGTAGAGTTTAATTATATCGTCTATAACTGTTGAACATACTTGCAGTTCCCTCTCTTCCCATTTTTACCTTTTTCTTTTCTTTATTCATGCTATATAGTACAGATGTGAAGCTCTTTGAATTATGGGGTTAGCTTAGGTTGGGTCCAACTTGTGAAAAATCTTAGGAAAAGGTCTTTACACGAGGTCATATGGTTCTAATCCTTTTTTATGGTATGGCTTTTTTCTTGCTTTAGAACAAAATTACATCTATTGATTGAAGGGAGGGCTAAGTGACTAATATTCATGATAGTGTGCTATAACTGTTACTGACCAGGGTATTCGATGATAGTATGCTATAACAGTTTGCCTCATAAGGTGTGTATGTGTTGAAAATTGTTTTTGTTAGTGTTGGCACTTCACTTTTCTGTGAAGGTGTATATATCACACTTGCTGTATTCCATGCAATGTATTCTTTGATTTCTTTCATTAAAGGAATTTTTAATCCTATAAAATAACAAGGATGTCTTCTCTTGATCCATAATTATTAAATTTGAGTTTTGCTTATAAGTACTAATCTCGGGCTTTGCTCTGTCTTATGATGCCGCAGTAATGATAGCTATATTTTTGTATGCGTGTTTTACATGAACTACTTAGGAACTTATATTTTGCTCTATTGTTTTGCAGATGACAGCACATCGCGCTTTTCAATTCTGCAAGCAATACAAACGGACCACAGAATTTCGCAGACTGTGTGAAATAATCAGAAACCATTTGTCAAATTTGAATAAATACAAAGACCAACGAGACAGGCCTGATCTGACAGCTCCAGAAAGCCTGCAGTTGTATCTCGACACGAGATTTGAGCAACTAAAGATTGCCACTGAACTTGAACTTTGGCAGGTGAGGCAATGGCCAAGGAATTTCCTGTGGCAGCATTACTTTTTTTAGCTACCAAACTTGTTTAGAATAATATGCCTGGTTTTTGAGTCACGATATCCTATCTTTAATGTTAAACAAGAACAGCTGGTTGTCTCTCTAAATACTGTCTCCCTATGTGATTGCTGGTGAATTTTAAAAGAAAGCTTAACTTTAGTTTTATGTTGTTAAACTCGGCTATTTCTGAAAATTTTCCATGATTTATCCTAAAATGAAGGGTTGAAGTTTCATACCCATGTTCGAGTTTCAAGGATTTGACATAGGTACTTGAGGTAAAATGTGGAGTCTAAATAACATAGATTTTGACTCATATTTGATGGTTTTACTAATTGAAAAATGAGATTTTTTTGTCACCTTTTTCCAGATCATTTACTAATTATTGATAAAGCGGAAAGACAGTTGATGATTTTGCATATCATAAACATCAGAGCACTGCCTTTGTTGGGGTTGGTACTATGGGTGAGGCAACAAGGTTGAGTTGTATTCAACCTTAGACCTACAATATTGGATAGATTTGTTTTCATTAGGTTAATTTCACAGCACAGTTTTAGAGTCATTTTCCTTTATTTTCTAATTAGTAGTTACTGCATGTGTGGTTAAAATTTTTGTGCTCTCATTTTATACTGATCTTCTATTGTAAGTCAAATTATTTTATTTATTTAATATTTAATAAAGCATTTGTTTCTCCTTTAGGAAGCATTTCGCTCGGTTGAAGATATCCATGGCTTGATGTGTATGGTTAAGAAGACACCTAAGCCTTCGTTGATGGTTGTTTACTATGCCAAGCTCACTGAAATATTTTGGATTTCTGGTAGCCATCTGTATCATGCATATGCTTGGCTCAAGCTTTTCTTGCTTCAGAAGAACTTTAACAAGAACTTGAGCCAGAAGGATTTGCAGACGATAGCATCATCTGTGGTTTTGGCTGCCCTCTCTGTTCCTCCTTATGACCATAAGCGTGGTGCATCTCATATGGAACTTGAAAATGAGAAAGAGCGTAATATGAGGATGTCTAATCTTATTAATTTTAATCTTGATTCCAAACCTGAGAGCAGAGAAGTGGTAATTGATTGCTTATCCATTAGCTTGTTTTGTTTATCTTAATATGTGTAATCTACTTTTTGCCTCTAATAGTTCTATTGTTTTAAACTTTGACAGCTCTCACGCTCAGCTCTTCTTTTGGAACTGGTATGACCCCCCAACTGCTCATTGTTTCAGATTTTTAGTATTGAAAACCAAAGAGATTTTGTGGCAGAAATGTAGTCTTTTTTACATCATCTTATCTTGGTTTTTTTATGTAATTGGCAGGTTTCCAAAGGAGTTATGTCTTGTGTACTGCCAGAAGTGAAAGATCTTTATCATCTTCTAGAGCATGAGTTTCTCCCCTTGGATTTGTCTCTAAAAGTTCAGCCCTTGTTGAACAAAATTTCTAAGCTTGGTGGGAAACTTGCCTCAGCTTCTTCTGTACCAGAAGTGCAATTGTCAAAGTATAGTCTTGCCTTAGAAAAGCTAGCAACTCTGAGGTTGCTACAGCAGGTGCACCATTTATAATATTTTGCATCTCTACCAAGTGTATTTTGCAAATGTGCCATAGTACACTGTGCCATAGCTGCCTTCAGTGTCATTGATATCCTACTTTTGACATCGCAGGCTTCCCAAGTTTACCAGACAATGACTATTAGGAGTTTATCCCAGATGATTCCTTTTTTTGATTTTTCTGCTGTGGAAAAGATCTCTGTAGATGCTGTCAAACATAGGTTTATAAATATGAAGGTTGACCATATGAATGGTGCTGTTTCGTTTAATATTCTGGTAAGCTCTCATGTCTAGCATCTATGCGTTATGTCCATTAGTTTTTATAAACTGTGTGTGTGCGTGCAATGAGAACCAATTCTAGAATGAGAACTGTGAATTGAGAACTGATTTTGTCCCCCATAGGTTAAACAAAATTAAATTAAAGTAAATGAATTGATCCAAAAGTAAATATCCAATCCAATTAGACAACTCTCTATGCTTGAATTATAGACTTTAAAGAAGAAAAACACATTGATAATCATTAAATATCAACATTAACAAGAAACTTTTAATTCCCTTTGATATAAAATTGTTTCAGATAAGATTTTTTTGTTTATTATGTTATTTAAGTAGAGAGAAGTTAACACACTCACTTTCTAATTGATTGTCTTTATAAACATGGAATCTAATAATCTCTTGATAAATTTATTAGTAAAAGTATATTCACGTTATCACGTGGGATCTTATTTTCATCTCGATAGGTAGTTTCACATCATCAACTTTTTATAATTTTTTATAATACATATTTGAAGATATATATGCTTAAATGTTGCATTGAGATTGTATAAAAAGTGAAACATGACTATCATTTAGAAATTGAGTATTAAAAGTAAATTAAATTTATATAGAATTCAATTGAAATTTTAAAATTAAGAAATTGGAAACTAGTGTAGGAAGTTGCAAAATTAAAAAAATCATAACTATAATTCCCATTTTACCTTTAGATATTTATTTACTTTTAATTAACCAAACCCAATCTCTCTTTTTTTATTCAGTTTTTAAACCCCACTATCTTGCTATTATATTCACCTTTTAATCAACCAAACCTCACATATGTTTTATTCATACTCTTAAAAACATATGCAAAAGGCAAGTTAAAAATTAATGTGCGGATGGGGAGGGGTATCTAATTATCTGTAGTAACTAAGTAGAACCCCAAAAATGAAATATAAAATGGGGGTTTGTTAACAATCAGGTCTAGAAATTTGAAACGAATTTTGTACTCTTAATTTTTAATCTGATCTTGACCCTAAGTTGCTTTATGTCTGATTAAGCTGAATAAATAACTATTAGGTGGAGTTCATTTCTGTCTGATCGGTTTTCATATGATATCATGTTACCATAAGATATATTTTTAAGAAATGTAGTTCAGGATGTTCAGAACTACTGTTGTCCTTGCTCTGAATTTAGATCTGAATTTGACCCTAAGTTGATTGATTTGTGTGACTTAGCTGAATAGGATCTACGTATGTTGTGCATAGCCAGTTCAGGTATTCCTATCTCGGGTAAACTATGAACCTTTATCCTACTTTTTGATTGATTACTTGTTGAGGGCTTTTGAGTTGTTGAACATTCAGATTTTTTATTATTCTTTTAGGCCTTTTGCCTCAGTTGAGATTTTGGTGTCCATATATGTAGGGTCACCTTGTAAATCGTTTGACCAATCATGATGTTTAATGCAGGATCTTGAATCTGATACCTTGAGAAATCACCTTACAGTGCTTGCTGAATCATTGAATAAGGCAAGGTCCATGATATATCCTCCCCTTAATAAAGCATCAAAAATTGGAGATTCTTTATCTGGTTTAGCTGAGGTTGTGGAGAAGGAACATAAGAAGCTTCTTGCTCGTAAAACAATCATTGAGCAGCGCAAAGAGGAACAAGAACGCCAGCTTTTGGAGAAGGTATGATCATAAATTGGTGTACCTTTCTTGAGGAAATTGATTGTTGTACCTTGTTTTATGCAGTCCTGTTTAGAACTGATATCTTTGGTGTCTTAATAGGAGCGTGAGGAAGAGTTGAAGAGACTACAGCAGCTAAAAAATAACGAGGAAGCTGAACAGAAAAGGCTTGCTATTGAATTGGAGAAGAGGAAGATTCAGCGAATCCAAAAGGAAATCGAAGAACGTGAGAAGGAAGAAACAAAAGCTCTGATTCAGGAAAAATTCTCCAAAAATAAGAAGAAACCACTTATTGAAGGGGTGAGTCCCCCTCCCCGCCCTCCCCTGATAAGACTTCATGATGTTGTGTGCAAATTGGTGTTTAATTTGTGTTTTATGTACTTTATTTCAGGATAATTTGACAAAGCAACAATTGATGGAGTTGGCTCTCAATGAGCAGCTGAAGGAGAAACAAGAAATGGAGAAAAAGTTGCAGAAGTTGAGCAAGCAGATGGATTATTTTGAGAGAGCTAAGAGAGAGGAGGCAGCTCCACTAATTGAATCTGCATATCAACAACGCTTGGTTGAGGAGCAGCTTCTTCATGAGCGTGAGCAACAGGTAGATTTTAACTTGAATTCTTTCTTCGTACTTGGCACTGTATTATGTAGATACATAGCTCACTAGGTCTGTGCATGGATCGAATATTCGAATCAAAATTTGATTTTAGTTTGAATATCCTAATCCTTGGATATCAGAAAGACAAAAACTGCAATCAGAAAATTTTGGATATCCGAAAATTTTCAGATTGGATATTGATATTAATCTGTAACGAGTGCTGGGTATGCTAGGAAGAGCAAGCAGAGGGAATGGATCACTTACAAGCGTAAGGGAAGGAGAGGACTGACATAAGCACACCAAATACCTCAAGCACAGCAGGAGCATGGGAATTTTCCTAACAATCAGTGACAACTGCTTTTTGGTCCTTTCTGGCTTGTTGTGTAAATATAAGAAAGGGGAAGGGGGAGTGTGTAGGTAGGCAATCATTTTGTAATTCCTAGGTGAAGGAGATTTATACCCTAAAGGTGCTCCCTAGAGAGTGGTGGCCTGAAGTCACTCAGATCCAAGACTCCATTTTTTAAGTTCTTATCAATCAATCTACTGCCTTCTTCCCTCAAAAATTGCTGCTTTTATTGCTTTCTTTCCATAAATCTGTTATGTTGAGTTAGTGTGTTACAAGTGGTATCAGAGCGGCGGTCTTGCGACCACCAGAGCCGGTAACCACCAACCCCTGCACCAACTCCGATAAAAAAAAAAAAAAAAAACATGGTTCTCTCGGCAACTCAGAGGTGCGACACCTTAGAAGAGCAGATGACCGGAGTACAAAATCAGTTGGGAGCCCTAGAGACGGCCATGAAGGCTCAGGAGGACACCCTAAAGAAGTCGATGGAGGATGCGGTTCAACGGTTGGACCACCGTTTCGAGCTGTTCCGACAGCAGCAAGAGGCTCAAATGACGGCGAATACAAACACTCAAGCTCAGCGAGGAGTTGCGCAACCTGGTGAATCAGAGGAATCACGAGCAAGGGCAAGGTAGCAACTTTGGAATGCGTAACTTCAATGACACCAATGGTGGCGGCGACCACCGCTGGAAAAGGTACGGATCCCGATGGGTGGATCTTGAAGGCGGAAAAGTACTTCCAACATTACCAACTCACGGAGGACCAGAAGCTGCAATCCGCCATCTCCGCCATGGAAGGCGACGCGTTGAGGTGGTTCCAATGGGAGAATCGGCGCCGACCCATACCGAACTGGGAGAACATAAAAGTCCGTGTCTTGCGCCAATTCCGGCCGACCCACGCCGGAAGCCTCCACGAGCAGTGGCTGGCGACAACCCAGGAGACCACCGTCCTCGAGTATCGCAAAAGATTCATTGAACTCTCTGCTCTAGAGGATATACCAGAAACACTAATGATGGGCCACTTTATTCAAGGCCTAAAGGAGGAGATTAAGGCTGAAGTAAGGATCTTGAACCCGTTTAATCTGGAGCAAGCCATGGAGATTGCGGGTCGGGTCGAAGAAAGGAATCGGGTAAGTGGATATAGAAGGGGGTCCGGATTTCTTGGATTGGGCAAGACCACTGGAGCCCAAAGTGGGCTTAAGTTTGCAAGTGGGCCGACTTCGACTGGGCCAGGACTCATAAGCACATATGGGACTCCGACCCAAGGCTCGGCTTCTTTCAAGGGTTGGCCTAAAGCCCCATCAGAATCCCAAGCCTTTGTTAATTTCCCAAAAACCACCGGCTCCTCTTCGACGAAAACAAAGGGCCTCTGCTTTCGCTGCGACGAGCGATGGAGTGCCGGCCACCGGTGTAAGAACCGTGAGCTCAGCGTGCTGCTCCTCGGCGACGCAAACGATGAAGACGCTAGGCCCTCCAAGCCACCCAACGGCGGCTCTAGCGACGAAGAGATAACGCCCGGAGCTCTGCTCTCTAGTGGGCCTTTCTAGTCCTCGCACCATGAAACTCGAGGGCAAGGTTGGGCCTAAATCGGTGGTGATTTTAGTAGATCCGGGAGCCGCCCATAATTTCATTTCGGAAGGGTTGGTGGCGGAGGTGGGGGTGCCCGTGGATGGTGCTCGAGAATTCAGTGTGTCTCTAGGGAGCGGGGATGTCATACGGGGAAGAGGGAGGTGCCTAGGAGTTAGAGTTGTTTTGCGTGAAGGCTATGTGGTGGTGGAAAATTTCTTACCACTCCGTTTGGGGAATGCTGACTTAATTTTGGGGATCGAGTGGCTGGAGAAATTGGGTTCGGTGGTGCATAACGGGAAGACTCACGTTATGAGTTTCATGATGGGAGAGGAAAGGATAACTTTGAAGGGAAATCCAGCCTTAGAGCGGACTAAGATCTCCCTCAAAGCCATGCTTCGCACCCTGCAACACGAAGATTTTCGCAGCTCCGAAAGGATTGCCACCAAAGCGGGGGCATGAGCACGCTATAATATTGAAGGAGGGCAGCAATCCGGTGAGCGTGAGGCCATATCGATACCCCCAATTTCAGAAAGATGAAATTGAGAGATTAATCAAGGAGATGCTTGAGGCGGGAATAATCAAACCGTCTGTTAGTCCATTTTCCAGCCCTGTTTTGTTGGTTAAAAAAAAGGATAATTCGTGGAGATTTTGTGTGGATTATCGTGCTTTAAATCGAGAGACAATACCAGGCAAATACCCCATTCCCATAATCGAGGAATTGCTCAATGAGCTTCACGGGGCTGCTGTTTTCTCGAAACTCGACCTTAAGTCGGGATATCACCAGATTTTGGTACGGGAGGACACACATAAGACAGCCTTTAGGACCCACGAAGGGCACTACGAATTTCTGGTAATGCCCTTCGGGCTCACTAACGCACCAGCCACATTTCAAGCACTTATGAACGAGGTGTTTAGGCCGTTCTTAAGAAAGTTCGTGCTCGTGTTTTTCGATGATATTTTAATTTACAGCCCCGATAAGGAGAGTCATTTGGGGCACATGAAAAGGGTGCTCTCGACATTGGAGGAGCATCAACTGGTGGCGAATTTCAAAAAATGTGAGTTCGGCCAACCGAGAGTAGCCTATTTGGGCCACATTGTGTCGAAGGAAGGAGTGGCAGTGGACTTAGAAAAAGTTAGAGCAATGGTGGAATGGCCTATTCCTCGGACGTTGAAGGAGTTGCGGGGTTTATTAAAGGCTATGCTCAGATAGCACGTCCCCTGACCGAGCAGCTACGCAAAGATAATTTTGGGTGGTCATTGGAGGCCACGGCAGCCTTTGAGAGGTTGAAAGGAGCCATGACCTCTGCCCCTGTTCTCACCATGCCTAATTTCAGCAGGATGTTCATAGTGGAGGCCGATGCTTCCGGCTATGGGCTAGGTGCGGTATTAATGCAAGACTCTAGGCCTGTGGCCTTCTATAGTAAGTTGCTAGGGCCGAAATCACAAGCCAAAGCCATCTACGAGAAAGAGTTAATGGCCATTTGTTTGGCCGTGGTGAAATGGCGGCATTATTTGCTTGGGCGCCGTTTCGTGGTGAGAATCGATCAACAAAGTTTAAAGTATATCATGGAGTAAAGGGAGGTGGGCGACGACTATCAAAAATGGGTTTGAAAATTATTGGGGTTTGATTTCGAAATTCAATTCAAACCCGGAGCGAGTAGCCGAGTAGCAGATGCCTTGTCTCGGAAGGGAGAAAGGCTGGGGGAACTCACAGCCATGATCACTACCTCGAGAGTTGACTGGGAGGAGGTGGAAAAGGAAGTAAAGGCAGACTCGGATCTTGGTAAATTAATGGCAGAGCTGTCAGCGGGGCAAGAGCCGCAAGGAGGGTTTTCACTCGAGGGAGGAAGATTACTCTTTAAGGGAAGAGCAGTGCTTCCTAAGGGATCCTACATGATCTCTAAATTGTTGAGAGAGTATCATGACAGCCCGGTGGGTGGACACCAAGGAGAGACGAAGACTTACTTAAGGTTGGCTGCCGAGTGGTATTGGAAGGGAATGCGGAAAGAGGTAGCAGCGTATGTGAAACAGTGTGCCGTCTGCCAACAAGCCAAACACTCGCAATTGCAACCGGCTGGGTTGTTGCAGCCCTTACCAATACCAATTCCTGAGACTATTTGGGAAGATATCTCAATGGACTTCGTGGAGGGACTTCCAAATTCAAAAGGGGCTGATTCGATCTTAGTAGTTGTGGATAGGCTATCCAAGTACGCACATTTCATCGGGTTAAAGCATCCTTTTAGTGCTTTGACAATTGTGGAAGTGTTTACCAAGGAAGTTGTACGTTTACATGGGATGCCCACATCAATTGTGTCGGATAGGGATCGTATATTCCTAAGCATATTTTGGAAGGAGTTGTTTAGATTACAAGGTACGGACCTTAAGAGAAGCACCGCTTACCATCCCCAAACCGACGGGCAAACCAAGGTTGTTAACAAAACCTTGGAAACATACTTGTGCTGCTTTGTTAATGGCAAGCCCAAGTCATGGAGTAAGTGGCTACATTGGGCAGAATACGCTTATAATACATCCTATCATGCTTCTACTTGTTTTACACCTTTTCGGGTAGTGTATGGGAGAGATCCACCCAAGCTGTCAAGGTAGGCCGAGACCCCAGTGGACAAGTTAGAGGAATGGTTACAAGAAAGAGATTGGGTGTTGGATGAACTACACTTGAATCTGGTTCGAGCACAGCAAAGGATGAAATATCACGCGGATGTGAGAAGGAGGGAAGAAGAGTTTCAAATTGGGGACTCAGTCTATTTAAAGCTTCAACCTTACCGTCAAAAATCCCTTGCAAGAAGACCCAATGAGAAGTTGTCTCCGCGCTACTACGGACCCTTCAGGGTGATTCAACGGGTTGGTCAGGTGGCTTACAAGCTCGAGCTGCCAGAGACTTGTAAGGTTCACCCCGTGTTTCATGTGTCTCAGCTTAAGCGCGCCTTAGGGGAGCAAGTGGCTAGTCCTACCATTCCTGTGCAGCTGACAGAAGAGCTGGAGTTCAAGACAGAACCTGAGAGTGTGCTGGATTCGAGAGCTGCCAAGGGAGACCCTGACATTTTGGAGGTACTCATTAAATGGCACGGGTTGCCCCTAATTGATGCAACCTGGGAAGAAGCAGCAGTAATTCACGAAAGGTTTCCCTCATTTCACCCTGAGGACAAGGTGAATTTTGAAGGAGGGGGAGGTGTAACGAGTGCTGGGTATGCTAGGAAGAGCAAGCACAGGGAATGGATCACTTACAAGCGTAAGGGAAGGAGAGGACTGACACAAGCACACCAAATACCTCAAGCACAGCAGGAGCAGGGGAATTTTCCTAACAATCAGTGACAGCTGCTTTTTTGTCCTTTCTGTTCTTGGCTTGTTGTGTAAATATAAGAAAGGGGAAGGGGGAGTGTGTAGGTAGGCAATCATTTTGTAATTCCTAGGTTAAGGAGATTTGTACCCTAAAGGTGCTCCCTAGAGAGTGGTGGCCTGAAGTCACTCAGATCCAAGACTCCATTTTTTAAGTTCTTATCAATCAATCTACTGCCTTCTTCCCTCAAAAATTGCTGCTTTTATTGCTTTCTTTCCATAAATCTGTTATATTGAGTTAGTGTGTTACATAATCACAGTTGGTTAATAACTTAATACTTCTCACTAATTTTTTCACTTTTTTATCGCTAAGTTGCACATTATATTTTAGCAAAAAAATAGTCTTTTTGCAATAAAAAAAATAATTATCAAATGACCATCCAATTGTCACATGAAGTCTAGTAGGCAGTGGATAATACATAATAAAGTCCTAAGTTCAATCATCAAATGACTATTCTATTGAAAATTTTATAAATTCCAGGCTTAATTTTTTGGGTATTGGTTCGGATATTCGATATCCAATTTTTTTCCGGATACCGGATATCCGAAAATTTGAAAATCAATATCCGAATCTGCATCCGATATCCTTTTTACATATCAGATTTTCGATCCGATCTGAAATTTTGGAACGGATATCCAAAAAATCGGATCGGATTATCAGAATTTTGAATTCTCGCAGGCCTATAGCTCACCCCCTATTTAGAATTAACTGCCTAGAAGCTAACATATTTTCCTTTCGAAAATTACCATGACATGAAACATAGTATGAGAAATCAATTTATGAAATGTTTCTGGATTTGAGTTTCTCATTTTTATTTAATAATTCAAAGTTATGAAAGCAGTGTTTCCTTAAACTACTTTTAAATAAGATTTGGAATATGTATGTACATGTTTAGCATCAAGTATCTTTTGAATTTGAACAAACTCTGGCTTTTCAATTTGGACACTCAAGTCTGGACATAGGGGCCTGCCTATCCTGTGCTAACATAAATTTAGATATTGTATTGCAAGTCCTTTCACCTGTGTCGGGGGTTAAATTATCTTTTGGGGGCCACCAACTCTGTCAATCTTGATCTTCAATATAATTATTCTCTTTTTGATTATTATTATTATTATTATTAATTTTATTTAAATTCTCATATAATTACTGTTAAACCTTTATTTTTTCCGAAGAATTCAAGAGATTGCAAGCAGTTTAATAGTTGGCGTGTAGGCAACAAACATTTTGGGGAGCATGTAGGCCTTGTACCTGTTTGTCATATGGCGGTAGTGGGTGGTTTTTTTTTTTTTTTTTTTTTTTTTTTTGGGGGGGGGGGGGGGTGGGCGAAGCTAAGATTTACACTGAACGATGAGTTTATGTGGCATTTGGGTCTAATTCAGGTTGGGTGATTTTCTTTGATATGACTTTCCGGTAGATTTCAGGTTCGGGTCAGGTCATTTTCGGTTCTATTGCCGATATGCTTATTTTAATATAGTAATTATTTTTAGAAACATTCATTAGCAGGTTGGATTGGGTATAGGTCAGGGTGAAACAGTAATTTCGGGTAAAGTTTGGGTCTTGGGTCAGGTATGAGTCTGTTTTGCTATGTCTAATTATGCGCTCAGCAGACATGTATATAACTGTATAGATATATCATGTGTTTGTCATAGTCAAAGTTATGAAGTGCTTATGCTCTCTTTAATCCTGGGAAACACAGGTCTTTTGGTGCTTAGTTTTTATCTTCCTTTGGTTAAAAAAAAGGATTGTGGGAATATATGTTGTTTAGTATGGGACAGACATTCGACTGTGTTCTTTCAGTCCATATCTTCAATTTTAGTTAGTGTGCCACACCAGTCTTGGAGACTTATGATATCTGTATGCTAAGATGCCCAAAAAATTACTTAGTGGCCTTACTATATTTAATTCTTCTTTACTGCTCAAAGGGCGTATGCTATTTTGGCCAGTTTCAGATAATCTAATTAGTCTTGAATATAATGTTACAGCTTGAGGTTGAGCTCAGCAGGCAGCGTCATGATGGCGACCTTCAGGAAAAGAACAGACTTGCTCGTGTAATGGAAAACAAGGTTAGCAGCTCATCATAATAAATGCTATTGATTTATTTATGTGCTTGTTATCACTTGTCAGGCAAACTTGGTTTTTGCCCTTAGATACTCCTCAGTTCCTCTTTTTTTAATTGCAAGGTTTCACATTTCATGTTTTCCAATGCTTAATTTTAATACTTCCTCCGTTTCATAAGTAGAAGTCTATTTCCCATTTTTCACGGGAATTAAGGAAGTTGGTTGGGAGTACAAATATGCATGTGTGGTTAGAGAGAGATGGAGAAAAAGAAAAAGTGATTGAGAATTATTGAAGAGATGGAAAGAGAAATTGTTGGGAATTGATGCCAAAAATACAAAAAAACAAAAAAAAAAAGAAAAAAAAAGGAATGACAAATCATAAAAAAGAGGGTATTATTGTCAAAAAGTACTATCTATAAATAGAAACAGACTTCTAATTTTGAATACCCAAAAAAGGAAAACAGGCTTCTAATTATGAAACGGAGGGGAGTAACTCTGTGTTTTATTACGTGCTCCATTTGTCCATGCGTGGAGCCGTGGAGTTTTAAAGGAATTGTAGAAAGTAATAAAATATGATTGAAGTGGGGTTTGTTGAAGAAAAAAAAAAATCTAAAAAAGAAAAAGTGAGTGTAAATGAGGAGGAGAGATAATATGAAAAATATTAAAATATGATTTGAGGGGGGTCACTAGTGGGGAGGGAAATAGTAAAATGTTGTCAAAAATTTTCTAAAAAGGGAAATAGAACAAGTAATAAAATACAGCCGCGAAAGGAAAGTGGAGCAATTAATAAAATACAGAGGGAGTATATCTCTAATTTTCGGTGTGTGGAAATCATAAAATTTGATATTATGAGAGTTACAAATTGAATCTTTCAAGACCCCACGTGATTATATTTTTTCTAAAGTTATAACCATTAATAGAGTTATAGAGTCAAAATGGATTGTGAATAATGCAGAAGTTAAAACCGTGGCTACTAAATAAAAAGGAGGAAGTATTATTGAAGTAAATGAGATGTACTTGTCTTATATTGTCATTTATATTATATGAGGTTAATGATTGTTTCTCATCATCCCTCTTATCCTCAGAAAATTTTCCAAGAAAGAGTGGTGGGTCGCCGCCAGTCTGAATTCGAAAGATTGAGACAAGAACGGGAGGAGCATTTCCGTCAAATTCGTGAGGCACGTAAACAGGAAAGGGTAGCTCAGCGGAAGATGCTTTTCTATTTGAGATCAGAAGAGGAAAGATTGAACAGGCTGCGTGAAGAGGAGGAAGCACGGAAGCGTGAAGGTCTGAACAGCTTTTATGGCACAACAATTTTCTCTCAGCTTACAACCTTTTTAATTTTTTTGCTAACCTAGTACCTTGTTGATATATATGTACTGAACACTTGTTGCTTATATACCATTTTATGCATTTAAACCTGCAGAGGCTGAGAGAAGAAGAAAGGAAGATGCTGAGCGCCAAGCTAAGCTGGATGAAATTGCAGAGAAGCAAAGGCAACGAGAGCGGGAACTTGAAGAAAAGGAGAGGCTAAGAAGACAGCAGATCCTTGCTGGTGAGGCTGCTCGGTCTTCTGAGGCTTCTCCTCTTGCCAGGCCTCAGGCAGAGGCGGTACCTGCTGCAGCAGCAGCTTCTGCTGCTCCGGCTGCTGCTGCTGCTGCTGCTGCTCCAGCACCTACGAAATATGTTCCGAGACACTTGCGGGAGAAAGCTGCTGTGCCAGCCCCAGCTCCAACTGCTGACAGGTGGCGAAGTACTGATCGCCGTGGTTCAGGTGGGGGCAGCTCAAGGCCCACTTGGTGATGATCCGTGTGGCTTAGAGTGTGGGTTTTTCAAGGCCCATTTGGTCATCAATTCGTGCTCAAGGTTCTTAAGCTCTCTGACCACTTCTGTTGCAATTAGACAGGCCAGACAGTGCATGGTTTTGTTCCTTTGAAACTTCTTTGTGGCAAATGGCCATTCTCAGAGTTTACTCTTTCAATTTTGTTTTCAATGTTCGTATTTATGCTGCTTTATACTGTATTAACGAGCAGCAGAGTATTAAGAGGGATGTTGCTAGTGTTAAGACTATGAAATGTATTTTTGTAAAACTTCTTCAGACAATTAGACGACTTTGACGTGCTTTCTTTTATTATTGAGCTTTTTGATGCCTACCTTTTTGGAGGATGGAGAACTTTTTTTTTCGGATATTTGAACATTTTTTTTCTTCAAACTACTCCCTCCGTCCCTTATGGACAAATTTTAATCCCAAAATGTTCACCCCATTTGCTATTTCCAACAACCATTAATATTATTTTTTTACCAAAATTCCCTCTAATGTGCAACAATATTTTTGTAAATTTAAGTTTTTTTATGTAAAATTTGTTTTTCCATGTACTTTTATTACTTTATCTCTCTACCTTTTTGCATATCCAATGTCAATTTACCTTTTCAATGTACTTTAACTATTTTTATTTGTGTTTATTAATTCCCGTGAAAAATAGCCATAAGGGACTATCAAAAGGGGACGGAGGGAGTATTAGCAAATTCTTGCCTATCTAGACTTATCATTAGTATGAAGGTATTAACCGTATTATCATATGGTTCTTCCAATTTTTATTCGAGTTAAGTGAACTTATTGTCAATCAAACTAAATAGAACTCGAAACTATTAGGAAACTATTATCCCTAAGTCTTCCATATTTACTTAATCCTAACCATGATCTTCTCTCAGTTTCTCTCAAAACTCAAGCTATCTTAGGCTGGAACAAAGGCTTTTATACGGAATACTTCACATATCCAAGCCAATAATTACAAAAAAGGACAAGCCTATATCTCTTCAAGCCATTTCAAAATCGCTTTACATAATAAACGCCAAGTCTATACTAGATAATATGAAATATGGTTTTGTGAATGAAGTATGGTTCTGTAATTTGACTTCCGGATGTATGTCAATGTGTTCATCTCGTGTGGTGTATATAAGCACTTCTATGAAGGAAGTTTTGACAGTTTCTTGATAGCCATCCCAGTGACGAGCTGGTTTCATTATTGAATAATGCGATAAGATTGTACATGCTCTTACAAGGAAGCTTTAAAATCTAACCAGGGAGAATGTTTTAACAGTCATTAGACATGGCTATAAATTGGTTGCTTCTCAAATGTAGCTATCCACTTTGGTCTGTAAGTTGGAACTGATCAAGGAGGAAGACGGAGCACTTGATTTGATTTCGACATCGGTCATAAAGGTTTACTGTCGTGATCTCATTTCTTATTGAATGAAAATGATACCAGTGGTTCATCTTTTGGTAGACTGTCGTTCATTCACAACCATGAACCATTACTAGGTCTACTTATGTTCTTATGATCAAGGTCATCTCTTTGATGTAAACCAAGTATGCATACAGCGCCCTAGGTGATGCTTATGGTGAAAGAACAAAACGACTGGTAAATAGAAGAGTCTATGAAGAAGGAACTGTATTCGTCCAGTTATCTTGAACAAATTTATTTTCCCAAGACTTCTGTGTATTTAGTTGAGGATTTCTGTGTGAACATAATTTGCTTAAAATTATATCAAATTTCATTCAATGCTACAACAATACGTAGGTGTCTTTTTCTTCATTATTTGAACTTGTGTTTAGTGAGATATATACTTTTAGTAATGTCTGTAATGGTAATTGTGAAAGGTTTCAGTAAGTATTCAGTTTCTACATTGTCATCTAGTTACGCGTTGTGCCTTGATCAACCTTGTAAGCTGCATGATTTCACCTTTCAGAAAGCTTCGCAAAATCAGAGTATAAGCTGTATATGTCAAATGTTCCTGCATTTTTTTGCTGATTCGTCAACTAGACCTGCTTTAATCAGTGTGCAGGATGTCTCCAGTATCACAAACTAGTTGACAACCTGGGTCTTTTGCTTGAGTATGACTTCCGGAATGATACTAAGAAGATTAGGATGAATGTTTTTGTATGTAATTGAATTCATGATAAGATTGTTTTTGCATGTAATTGGAATATTGTTTCGTGCGTTAAAGTACTCAACTATCAACAAAAAAAAAAGTACTCAACTACTAGTATATTCTATTTTAACACAAGAAAGGAGCATATATTACATAAGGTTTAAACCTAATAGGACCAGAAGGTCATAATTCCAATATAACAAAAGAGTGAGAAAATACAGCGCGAAAGAAACATCGAAAATAGCAGATATAGATCAGAATGTAGCAAAAATGGTTATAAAACATGCTAGGAAAGGACGGCTATTGAACTAGAACAGTTCATGAGATTCATTCATATCATCTTTCCTACACGATAACAAAAATTTCCTCAAAACTCTCATCTCGTAACAAAAGGCCAGTAAATAAGTCAAAGGAAAAAGAATCTATTGTTTATTTTTATAAACCGAGGTGGAGATTACAATACAAAAAGCAGAGCAGCTAATGAGTCCTTTGAATCTTTCATCCCTGAGCTGGCGATTGGGCTGGTGGTTGAGTTGCTTGTTGTACAGGTGGTTGAGTTGCCTGTTGTACTGGTGGTTGAGTTGCCTGTTGTACTGGTGGTGGTGACTGGGTTACAGGGGAAGGTGGTGGAGGCTGGGTTACTGGTGGTGGTGGTGGAGGCTGGGTTACTGGTGCAGGTGGTGGTGGAGGCTGGGTTACTGGTGCAGGTGGTGGCGGTAACTGCGATACTAGTGCAGGTGGTGGTGATTGGATTACTGGTGCAGGTGGTGGTGACTGGGTGGTGATTGGATTACTGGTGCAGGTGGTGGTGACATGGTTACTGGGGAAGATGGTGGCGGTGACTGGGATACTGGTGCAGGTGGTGGTGACTGATTTACTGGTGCAGGTGGTGGCGGTGACTGATTTACTGGTGCAGGTGGTGGCGGTGACTGGGCTACTGGTGCAGGTGGTGGCGGTGACTGGGTTACTGGTGCAGATGGTGGTGGTGACTGCGATACTGGTGCAGGTGGCGGACTAACTGGAGGAGATTTGGGAGGTGGTGGGGAAGTTGGATTCGACACTGGTGGAGTAGACAAGGGTATTGGAGCTGTTGTAGTTGTCGGGTTTGACGGAGGTATGGGTGGTGCTGGTGATGCATTTGTTGGTGACATTGCTGGCGCTTGTGCTTTAGCTAATGCTACGGCAAGAAACATGCCATATAACATGCAAACACACCTATTAGCCATTTTTATTCTGGTTAGGATCTCAAAGCTATGTAGATGGGTTTAAATACCAAGTAAAGATCGACTTTTAAGAGATGGAAAGGACTTGGTGAAAGGGGAGAGGTAAACTTCAAACGGTTGTTGCATCTCACTCTCATCTACTGAATAATGGAAGTTGTGATTTTTAAGTAAAAAAAAAGACAGGAAAAACTTGTTTTACATGTTAAATTGTGGTAATCATTTTTCAAGATTTTGGATTAAGATTTTGAGCATCCTGCATGGGATTTACTCAAATTTGTGTTGATTTATAATTTCCTCCAATTTCTTAAAAATACAATAGCTTCACCAACATATTTGTCAATGCACAACTTTTTTGACCAAGATTACTTAATAAAAATTAAAAAAAATGAATACATTGAAAGTAAAAATAGAGATGAATTCAACATATTTTGCAGAAAGACCATTGTTTTTAGTAAGAATACGTGGGTCAAATTAAATTTTAGTACTTGTATATGAATAATAAAAAGTCATATTTTGCAATTTATAGGAAAAAAAGGAAATAATTAAAGAACTTGAAAATGGTGCCAGTGAGATCCAAAAAGCTAATTTGATAGGTGGTAAAGGATAAGGATAGGTTGCCAAAAATGATCCAGGAACTGTACTTACAAAAGAAAAATTCTCAGATTGACCAAAGCCTGAGCCAACCCTAGCCTCAAGCTGAGCCAAACTGTCAACCTAATATGTAGATGACTAGCCAGAGAAGTCAGAAAAGACCGACTTAATAGATCCCTTAACGATTCCAGCTGAGTTACAAGTGACTAGTCTGAGTCTCGGTTAAAGCTATTGAGGTTTAGTGAATTTCAAGCTAAGCCCTAACTGAGAATGAGCTCAGTTCAGCACATTTCTTCCTAAGGATATCTATATACCATTGATGTCACCAGTCATTGGCAATATATACTCCATAGTTCGTTAACAATCCCTACTTTATGCTTATTAAACTTACATCCCTTCAGAATTCACAAATAGGATTCTAAGGGAATTCACACTTCACAAATAGGATTCTGAGGGAGAAGGAAATTACTGTTGATGACAGAAATCTTGACCACTCTCCAGGAATGGATGATCTGATCGGAGATCAGGCGTGTATTCCTAATCTGCCTCTTAATTGATCAGGAAATCCCCGAACGGCCCTTGATGTACCCCAACTATGACAAAAAAAAAAAAAAAAAAAAAAAAAAAAAAAAAAAAAAAAACCAAAAAAAAAAAACAAAAAGCTACACGGAGAATGTCCTAATGACCTAATCTAGCAATGTCACCATATTCAGATTAATAACTTTGCTATTATGGCTTTAAATCCATCGTGTGGCAAATGAAGTCACTTAAGCTGAGACACCAATATGGTAAGCTAAGGGAACTTAATGAGGAGGGACTAATAAGAGTAGCTGGTTGACAGTTTAGATCAAGGAGGTGGTGGTTATGGAGCACAGATAGAAAGGAAAAACAAGAGGAAGAGTGTTTCTTATCCTATAATCCAAAATAACAGCTTTTCACTGGTAGTTGTCTTTTATCTTCACTCCCTCTCTTTTCCTCCATCAATAAAGCATAACCCTTGTTTTCATCAAACTCAATTACAAAACTGAAAATCCAAGAAGGAACCTTCCAGGTAGAAAGCTCAAAAACATTATAGGCTATGAAGAGATGGTGGATTAGGCAAATAAATTTCGCAGAATATATGATACATTACATACTTATCAAGTACCCTGTTTCCAACAGTATCAGGAACACAAAAAAATATCAACAGCATTTCCACTAGAAGATAATGTTGTCACTGGATCTAAACAATTCAAGCTATGTATATATAATTATTTCTTCTGCAAAGAGTTACATAAGATGGTTGCATTTTTATCCAAACAATTCCGCTCATATCGACAAGCAAGTGATCAATTAGTCGTATAATGTTTCCTAGATCATATCAGGAAGTTATATTGATGGAAGAGAAATATTTACCTCGAGAATATAGAATCTACCGGTTTTATTCATACTGCAGTACACTTATCAGAATTGTCCAATCTTGAACAACTAAAGAATAACATGATCATTTCAGCCCATCAGGCATCAGTAAGTAGCAAAGACTAGCAAAGAGTGATGTCTATATATTAGAGGCAGGTAAACCTTCAAGATGATATTGGAATGCAAGATAACTTCAGAGATACAAAGTATTATTGGCTGGAGAAGATATTATTTATTTTCAAAAATACAATGGCACTTGCCACTACATATCAGATGACTAACTTTAATTTGGATCATAAGCACTGTGATAAATTATTACTCAATTTATCATCTTAACTGGTAACTACAGTCTAAATTAAAGTTAACTTTGAATTCAGATGAACTTAAACTGAGGGAGCTCTTGAGGATCCCATCAAATTTCAGCAGAAAAACGTACTAGGATTTGCTACTTCAATTCATGACTATGGTGACAATCAGAGAAAACCGCTAATAGTAAATCCAAGCATAAAAAATTATGGAAACTTCAGATGTCATATAGACATGACAAATTATCCGAAAGCATAAGCTCGAATTAGAACACATTCAACAAAAATTCATGATGTCTTCCCTCAAATGACGAAATTATCAATCCCAAGAGCGTGTTAAGACTATAAACAAACACGAGCACTCAAGACTTTAATCTAATCGAACCAGTCATTGAAACCAATGATATACCAACATCAATTAAACAAGTACACAACAAAAAAAAAATCAGTAAACTCTGTTAAATTAAACGTCATTAATTCTTAATCAATGATATACAACACAAAACTGTTTATGTTCCACAACATTCCTTATTAAAACTGCAACATAAGAGATGAGAATCATACTACAATTTCCTCAGCTACTGAAGTAACTCCTTGCGGTATTATACTCAATATAACTAACACTAAAGTGATTATCTCAACAAAATTAAGACTGTCATTGATAATTTTTAAAAAAATAAAAACTCGAACCTCAAAAATCGAATCGAAATCAATCATCCAACTGCTGAAGCTCAGCCTTAAGCTGCTCAATCTTGAGTCCCATAGACCTTTGCAAAGCTTCTCTCTCCTGATCCTTCAACCTCCCCAACAAGCCCTGAAACATGTCCAACACTTCCTTAACAGCAGCTCTAGCACACTCAGCTTCCTCATTGAAATAAACAGTCTCTTTAGACTCCATAGCTGCCTCAATTTCCTCCCTTGCTTCAGCAAATTTCAAATTAATTTCATCCACTATCGTGTTTTTGTCAAAATTTTCAGCTGAATCTCCACTGTAACTCCTCAATTGAGAAATTAAGGATGATGGGTGGTTGAAATGGGGGAAATTTGAAGTGGGTTTGGAAGAAATTGGGGGTTTTGAGAGAGAACATTTGTGGGTAGAAATTGGTGCAATTGATTTGAAAAGAGAATTTTTTGGTTTTGTACATTGGGTAAAGGGGTTTTTGCGAAGTAGGTTGTAGATTGAAATCGATGATTTTTTATGCATGATTTTTTGAATTCAAAGTTTTGGGTGCAAAAGAGAAGTAAAGAACTAAGGGAGGAAGATGACCTAATTCATTTTTTTTGGGGGAAGATACCTAATTCATAAGATGACTTGGTTAGTGTCCATACAATACACAGATTTTAACTACAGTAAAAGATATTGCGTATTTGCGTAAACTAGTTGTTGGCCCGCGCAATACGGGCGCGGTCCCCCAACGTGATTTTGTTTAGGTAATTAGTGTGTAATTAGTCGTAGTGTATTTATTAATGTAAGTGAATTTGCTTATAGAGTTATAGTATATAATGTGTAGGTATAGAAGTTAGAGTGGGGATTATTAGAAGGCTTGCATAAGGCATATGCACATGTTAGTAAGTTTATGTGCATTGGTTAATCATGGAGCATTGAGTTGGCTCCAAAAGCAAACTAAAAGAATAGATATTCGACTCCCAACAGAAGGAAAATTAGGTGCAGCACAATCTCTAGTACAACTTTGTCTATTAGCTATTAATATATTTACAATGTTGTAATTGCTTTATAATTACTTAATTATTGATCTATGAGAATCAGATTACATAATTACTACTAAATACTAATCTAAAGGGTGCAGCTATAACGACTCCTCGTTGTTCATAGCTTATCTTCTTCCTATGCCCTACTTAGTACTGCCTGTAAATTCTGCTCCTCGTGATACTGCAACCACAAACAAAAACAACACGATGAATTGGTTGTCAAAGATCAATTTTTAATAGCTCCAAACAATGACCCCTACTGAATTATTTGAACCAATCTCAAACAATATCCAAAATTACATGGCTCGAACAAAAAATGACCCAACTTGAGCTAAAAGTTAGTAAGTATATCATTAATAACCAATCATAATAATCTACTTAGAAAAACGAATATGACCTTGGCCAAAATTAAACAAGGTGAGTAAATCACCAAAATTTGCCCCAAAACACAGTGCCTACGCTAAATCATCCCTTTTTTAGCATTCTAGTTCTAACAATCATAACTCATGACAATAATGAGGCCATTAAAAACTTTTCTTATTAGAAAAGCAAAGGGATTACCTGCTTTGCTTCCTTTCTTTCTCAATTACATCCTGTTATAATAAGCAACAATTGTTAGATAAATTATAGGTAGGAACTATGGTAGTAAAAATACACGCTTGAAGAGAAAAAAAAACGTTGAATTCAACAGGATACACAAGTTATTAACAGGACCAATCATTCGGAACAAAACCACATTGTTTATAAATCATGTCAATATCAAGATTAAGTACTTGCTAAAGCTAGGATTTGAGAAAAAAAAAAAAAAAGTATACCTGGTGTTGCCAAAAAAATTAAAATGGACATTATTCACAAAACAATTTGACTATCATTATTTTCATTTTTATTTTTTTTATAGAGCACATATTTTCAACCAGAAGTATCTAAATTAAAATTAGGTCGCGCAAGGCATTATGTTCGATGAAAAATTGATAATTCACAACAACTGCTTACATAAACATTAGGCTTAATGAGAGCTTTGTAGTCTGTACAGGGTTAGGCTCATCATTAGTGAACAGCATAGCATCATAATCTTCCACTAAGATGAGAGCAAAGAATAAAATTGGGTAATTTGATGACCTTCATATATATTTGATGACGGGTAATTTTTAGACCTTTGCTACTTACTGTGTGAGTATGATTAGTGTCGAATCCATATCACTTGATTTTGAGAAAGCTATATGTTACTACCACTTTCATCTAACACACAGAGAACACTTATACACTCCATATCACTTGCTCTCCCTACCAACTTTACTTCTCTTTTCCCGTAATCTTTCTATCACTCAAGTCTTTATGGTGTTGCAAATTTTAAGTCTTTTAACACTTTTGTTTATTGCTTCCTGGTTATATAATTGACCTCCTCAAGTGCTCCTTATCTCTTTGCCTTCTTTCTCTCACATTGTCACTGTCACATATTGGGCCTTATCTCCCTCTACTCCTTTTGTTCCCTCATCATCAGCTCCTCCCTTACCTCCTCTTGCTTCCTATTCTTCTCTCTTCTATTGTGGTCTTGATAATTGAGTTCGTCCTAATTGCTCCCTCACCCTTTCTCGCACCTTTTTTCATCTCCCTCTCATTTATCTTATATGTCGTGGTTATTAAAGTTCGTCCTAATTGCTTCCTTATCCTTCCTCATCGCTCCTCTTATTTATCTTATATTGTTATTAAGATATTCACTTTTATAATTTATATTTTTGTCATGTCATTAAAAAGATATTATATTGTATAACAGTCTCCTAAAAAAGTTGTAATTGTCACGACTTTTCTCTGCCTAGTATCCTTGACGACCTCGAACTTTCTTTAACATCTTAGCCATCACATAGTCACCTTTTGATTAGGGGATTTTTATCCACCAATCACCGTCTGACAAGTGGACCAACCAGGTTCCGCCACGTGTCCTTCACGAAGGCCAACAGGAGCCTGCCACGTGTCAATCACAGATACGTCCTCTACGGACCAATTGAGACACGCCACGTGTCCACCCATGCCAAATGGGAAAACCGGCCATCAAGGCCCAATCCTGTCTAGAGGCCCGCTCAGCTCTAGGTTTACCCTAAACCTAGAGAGTGGCACGCTTCTCAAGGCTATAAATACTTAATTAATCCTCATTAATTAGGAGACCAAGAAATCAAGCAGAGAAGAACAGAAATATTACGGAACACTAATAACCGGCTAATCTCGCTAACGACGCAGATTATCAACATTAAGCACTCTCACCTAGAGAGATCTTATTACTTTAATTTCCGTATTAATTACTCCTTAATCAGGTACTAACTTGACCGTTGGAGGCGGAGCTCTCAGGAGTCTCCGTTATTTTGCAGGTACAGGCGTCCGGTTCCAGTCTCGGAATTGTAACTCTCCCGCAGGACATCAGAAAACCCCGAAACACCTTTTTTTTTTTTTTTTTTTTTTGCTCTCTTCCTTATTCCTTTCTCATTCTCTTCCTTTCATGTTTCTCTTAATCCTTATTCTTCTCCCCCCCTCCCCTCTCGCCCGCTCTTTATCTCTGTCACACTCTTAAATGGTTTTAACATTTTTTTTGTAATCATAGTCCTACGCCCATATCACTTGATTTTGAGAAAGTTATATGTTACTACCACTTTCATCTAACACACAGAGAACACATATACACTCCATATCACTTGCTCTCCCTACTAGCTTTACTTCTCTTTCCCCGTACTCTTTCTATCACTCAAGTCTTTATGGTGTTGCAAATTTTAAGTCTTTTAACACTTTTGTTTATTGCTTCTTGGTTATATAATTGACCTCCTCAAGTGCTCCTTATCTCTTTGTCTTCTATCTCTCACATTGTCACCATCACATATTGAGCCTTATCTCCCTCTACTCCTTTTGTTCCCTCATCATCAGCTACTACCTTACCTCCTCTTGCTTCCTATTCTTCTCTCTCTTTTCACTCTTCTATTGTGGTCTTGATAATTCAGTTCGTCCTAGTTGCTCCCTCACCCTTTCTCGCACCTTTTTTTCATCTCTCCTCTCATTTATTTTATATGTCATGGTTATTAAAGTTTGTCTTAATCGCTCTCTCATCCTTCCTCATCGCTCCCCTTATTTATCTTATATGGTTATTAAGATATTCAATTTCATAATTTATATTTTTGTCATGTCATTAAAAAGATATTATGTCGTATAACAGTCTTCAAAAAAAGTTGTAATTGTCACAACTTTTCTCTCCCTAGTATCCTTGAGGACCTCGATCTTTCTTTAACATCTTAGCCATCACATAGTCACCTTTTTTAATTTCTTTTTTTTTTTCTTTTTTTGCTCTCTTCCTTATTTCTTTCTCATTCTCTCCCTTTCCTGTTTCTCTTGATCCTTATTCTTCTCTCCTCCCCTATCTCGCCCACTCTCTATCTCTGTCAAACTCTTAAATGGTTTTAACATTTTTTCTGCAATCATAGTCCTACGCCCCCACCCCCCCAATGAAATGAAAACCCCGTGTATGGCATGGAAATTGAGCTAAATGCACAGAAAATTTCAGTCTAAGTGCATAAATAAACAATACTTGTACTATTTAATGGTTTTAACATTTTTAGTAATTGTAGTCCATCGTGACATCGTCCCTCGCCTCTCAATGAAATGGAAACCCCTTGAATGGAAATTAAGCTGAATTCACATTAAATATTAAATGCATCGGTCTAAGTGCATATATTAACAATACCCAAATCCCAAAATGCAAAGTCACCAAAATAAATACAAAAAAAAAACAAGATTAATGGACTAAACATAAATAAACAAAGTAAGATACCTCTCAAAGTATTCAAGGATACCGAAAACTGAAGGCCTGAAGAACAAGAAACTCGCCTAATGCTGCTTTTTCTCTGGCTGTTAGCCTTTTCATTTCAGCTCTGAACCTTTTTACCTCAGTTTCCATTTACTTCCCATCTTCCCTGGTTATTCTTTTCACGAACAAAGAAAAAATCATCTGAAAAAAACAATCATAATTGGATTTTTACATGAAAATAAATCCCGCTCAAAATAAGTGACCTTTGTATAATCAAATACTCCCTCCATCCCCAAATGATAGTCTCTTATGGGCAAAAATCACGGGAATTAAGAAACTTAAATAAAAGTAGTAAAATTACATTGAAAAGATAAATATAGTATGTAAAATAGTAGAGAGAGAAAGTAATAAAAGTATATTGAAAAACAAAATTTACATGGGAAAGTTAAATTTGCACAAATATCGTTTAATTGGAGGGAATTTTCATAAAAATATGATATTAATGGTACTTGAAAAAAGCAAATGGGACTATCTTGATTTCCTGCACAAACATATTATTATTAACCCAACTTATTATGATAATCTTATATCTCTATTATTTCAGCTAAAAAAAAGGTAATTCAATAATTAAGAAGGAACAGTCAAAAGGATAAAGGATGTCATCAAATCATCATGAGATTTATAAATCATCAGGTTCCTGCTTTAATAAGAAGTGCAGACAGTACAAAACACACAAACAATATAAGTATTTGACATCAAAGGTGAGAATATAGTCCTAAAACTTACTTAAGTCTTTCTCTACTTGTTTAGTTTTCCCTTCTTCTTGCAGCTTCCTATATCTTTCATGAGCCCTCTCTATTTTTCCAACTCCTCCCTAAAAAATGAATACATATGGTAGTTATAATATGAATAGTGTCGCCATATTCTCTCAAACTAACTCAAAATCATGCATTAGATATAACCAACTAATAACATCATTTTAAGTTAAGCAGATTTTCTTTCCAACCGATAAATCTAGGTTGGTTGCTGCAAAGTGTTACAAACATGCCAAGCTTCATACACGAGGTGGTAGTTTATATAACCACACAACATTCTCATGAAACTTAGTCCCAATCTTGTATATGAGATGCCTACTTCAATCCAATTTTGATCGGACAATGTCATTCAAAGGATAAGGTGATAAGCACATGAATATTAAAAAATATATATGACTTGATTACACAGACCACCATAGGACATACCTGCAAGGCTGCAAATGCCTGTCAACCAATTTAATGGCTTTTGATAGCCTAACTTTAAGATCAATGGAATCCAACATACGTAGCCGCTCCTCGAAGCTTATTTCAAAACTTTGCAACAAATATATCTGCCAGTTTGTGTTCAGTGACAGATTCTTGAAGAACTTTTTGTCTTCCCACCAGTCTTTTGTTTCTGAAGACATGAAAGCATAAGTTTATCACCTAACTGCATACTTTTTGAACAAAAAAAAAATTTAAAAGGAAAAAAAAAAACAGATTCTATCTCCATAATAGATTTTACTGACTTATTAACATGATTTTACATAACACATGTGTATGTATGATTCTAATTTAATATTATATGTAGAGGTATAGTTTTCGTATCTTGTCTATGATGGATGTTGAATTATACGGTTTCAATGTGGTTCAGAAATGGACAAAGCAGAGCAGGACCCTAATTTTGTCTCATTAGCTCACCAGTTCAAAGCGACTACCATAGGTGAAGTATATGGTTAATTAGTTATGATATATTTTGGTTTGTGCAAACTTAGAATATAGAGAAAAGGACAGAGAGAAAGTGAGAAAGGGAGAAAGAGTGATATGGAATGGAAGGAAGACGGGAAGAGAATACGAACCAGGGTCAATGGGGGCAACTGTTGTCACTGAAATCGTACGAGTATTAAAAAATCAGCAAATTTTGCCCATATCTAGGAGCTATATACCAAACCTAATCAATCCCAAACTGCTAGAGCTATAGACCAAACCCAAAAACATAAGACCAAACCTTAGGAGTAAAAAAAAGAGGGAGTTAATAGATAAATATGATAATGAAAAGCTAAAAGCATCTAATAATCACTAATAGTAGTAAATTTAAATCTAATAATTGCCGCAAAATTCCAAACCAATGGGTGCTTTAAATTTGAAGAAAAAACAATAATATTAATAGAAAGTTGAAGAGCAAGGGATTCTACCATTATAATTTCCACCAGTTAACCTGCACAATTATCAGAACAGTAATAGGTTAATGCTTGGCTACATATACCAACTTTGCTACTACAACATCCAAAGACAAGTCTGATTGATTTCACTTAGATTTCAGAAAAAGAACAATTAAAGGAGGAGAACCCCTTCATATCATTGTGACAACATCATTACTTGATGACTCACACACTCACACTACTAATTTCTTTTTTGAGGGGGTGTATGGTGGGGATGAAGGGGCCAGCAATGGAATAAAAAGTCCAACTAAACAAAAAGATGCCAAAATAATTATATGCATAAACTAAATCCCAGTCAAGGTTAAATCCCAAAAACAAAAATGTACAAGCAAAATCAATTAAAGCAACCAGAATTCTTCTTGATTTGGATAAGAGCATGTAAGCCAAAAAGATAAAATCAAACCTTCAAGACACCCATCTCAAGCCCTTCTAAGTGCCTGAATCCAAGTATTCTTACTCAAACATCAATTCCTTCTCTATAAGACTACTCAAGCTTATGGACGTCTTTATCAGCCACGTCAGAAATCTGTAGAAATGAATCATCCTTGGCATCCAATGTATACATAGATAGCTTTTAGAAATATAAGAAAAAAGAAATACATACCGTCACATATGGAGGTGTAGGAGTCGGAGACGATGGGATTTCAAGCAAAAGGCCCCAATCTTTATCTACTCTGATTACTTTCAAGTGTTCATAAATCTCTCGTGTCCTGACCTGCTGCATACCAGATACAAAATTCAATAAACAAACTCATATAAGAAATGTTTATGAACATCATAACAAATCCTACACTTGTACATTCCAAAAAGGATTCAAGTCTATAAAATCTTGGCAAAGAAGATGTTATAAATAATATTACTACTCTTGAGATATGTAAAAACTTCTGAAAACAATCACTTTAAATTAACCAAATAGCAAAACTAAATAATCTTTTTCGTACCAAACCTAGTACATTGGTGCACAATATTGAAAGCAGCAGCAAGAAGAAGCAAGTCAGAATTGAATTTTTCCCCAAAACAAAATAAACCTAAAATGTGAAATTCATATTCAGTGATTAAAAAGAACTGATAATTAGACCAAAAAGCTAGTTATTACCTCAAAACTACCCTTCGATGGAGGAGAAGCTAGAATTTAATGGAGAGCTCAAACACCAAGTAAATTGGCGATGAGCCTTAGATTTATATCATCAATCACCTGCAATTCATAATTAAGGGTCATATGAAAACACTAAAACCCCTAGATTAAATGAGAAAATACCCACAATCTATGTTCATTTAAGCAATTCATCGAACACTTTAAGATCGCATATATACATGAAAAAAGCAAATAATATAACATTTAAATTAGATTCGAATGAACTCACCTTGGCACATACATTGACAACTCAATCAAGAATATCTTCTTTAATTCAATTTGAACATATGGGTTTCCTACAAAATCCCCCCAAAAATAAAATCAGAAATGATCAAGCTTAGAAGAACACTAAATTGACAATAAAATTAATGATGAACCCTAAAATAGGTATTTGAAAAAGAAAAATCTTACCTCAGAAGCTGATGTATTCTTTTCCGATCAAGTTCATGGGCTAAGGGCAAGGGCGTCAAATATAATCCTAAAATAGGTATTTAAATACTAAGTACGCAACTACACCACCATCAGCTCCTCGAAATCGCGCAACTACACCACCACCAGCTCCTTGAAATTGCGCAATCGACACAGCCGCTGCAACACCCATACACAATAAAAAACAACAATTAATCTACTAAAAAAGAAAAAGGAAAAACGAAAAGGAAATACTTTAGCTTTATAAAAACAAAGGAAAGGAAGGAAGACATAGCTAATCAAGAAAGAAAGCAGGAAAGAAAGAGAGAGAGTAAGTTGCAAGAACACCGACAAAGAAAGAGAAATAGCCATGTGTCAGCCCGCTGAGAGCACATGCAATGTAAAAGGAAAAAGACCGAAATAGCCCAGTCAACTTGGTCAATCATAGAAGGGTGCTAAGGGCCAGGGAAGGTAAAATCTTCAATCTTTTGTTCATAAGGAACAGTAAAATTGCTACAGTAGGGGTGCTTGGGGCTTTTAGAAGGGTTATAGAGTTGTATATTAGTCCCTAAAGCTGTTAAAAACTGACCCGACCCGAGAACCCAACCTAAATCGGCAATGATCTGTACCCAATTAATGGGTTGAAACTAGTGACCTTTAACCTGACCTGAATCGACCTGATATTAACCGACAACCAATTTGATCCAATGATTTATGACCTAAATCCGAACCTGCACTCGATCTGATAGTAATCGTCAATCGATTTAATCCGACCTAACAACAATCCGAACCCGAATTAGTACCTGACCCATTTAGAACTCAAAAACGATTATAACCCAACACAACCTGTTATTGACCGGAGTTACGAAAGGTTTAATAAAATTTTAAACACCTTTCGTTCAGCTGGTACAGTTCTGTAAACACTCAATTCTTAACAATATATTGGTATAATTTGTTCAGCTTATATACCTTTTGCTCTCTATTACTTGGCATATATGCTTAATAAAATCTTGATAATGTTTGATCAAATTATAAAAGGCGTTATTATATAGGTTCAGCTTGACCACATCGATATTTATTCGAATTGAATTTGGACCAAAACCAAGAACGATCTAACTTTAAGATTATCCGACCAAATAATTATCTAACCCAACCCTAACCCGAACCCGAATGTACCATCTATTAACCCGCCCAAACCCGACTCAACACCTGAACCTGAAATTGAACCCAATCTGAATTTGACTCGAATCGAACCCCACCTATACCCAAAAAGGTAAACGACCCAGAACAATCTAAACTGAAATTGACTCGACCTGAACCTGAACCTGATCTGAGGCTAGATTGACCCGACATGACCTGATCCTAATTCAACCAGAAACCTAATTTGACCCGACCCGAACCCAACTTGAATACCTAAATTGACAGGTCTATTAGTCCCTATGTATTTTATTACTTGCTTAGGATAAATAGATAATAAAATATGAGTGACAAATGTTTAATAAAGTCCGATGTACAATATTGCTAATGTAAATCGGTATAAATTAAGCCGCCAATTTCCAAATCCTCTTCTTTTTTTATAGTTTTAGTTTTCTTTCTCCTCATTCTCTTTCATTTTCTTTCCTCTATCTTCCTCGCATTTTTCTGTCTCCTCGCCATTGCTCAAAGCTTCTCTCTCTTCAATTTGCTTTTATTTCTTTGGCGATTCAAGCTTTCGCTCTTCCATTTGTGATCTACCTTTGTTATCCAAGTTTGTTATCTTAATTTTTTGTGTTTTTCTTTGTATTATGTAGTTTTATTTGTAGAAATTTTATATCGATTGATGTTATCGTTTTTCGGTAATTTTTGATTCGTGAACACTGCAATGAAGAAGACTAATCCAATTTCTAATGAAGTTTATCTAAATGCAGGTACAATTTCTGATGAAGTTTTTTCAGTAAGTTTATCCAATTTCTCTTTTATTTTTCTAATTTTGTTGTTATGTGATGTCGATCTTTATTATTTTGATTTGTTTGAGTGATTATACTATTTTTTCATGACTATTGTTA
This sequence comes from Chenopodium quinoa, assembly GCF_001683475.1. Classification (NCBI taxonomy): domain Eukaryota; kingdom Viridiplantae; phylum Streptophyta; class Magnoliopsida; order Caryophyllales; family Amaranthaceae; genus Chenopodium; species Chenopodium quinoa. The sequence continues at coordinate 1,118,386 of NW_018744821.1, read as the reverse complement.
ATTTTGTGTTTATTTTTGTTGATTTTGATACTCTGTTTTTCATATGTAACTTAATTACTTTTGTGAAAAAAGGAGTCATTTTGTGGATAAAAGGGGTAACTTTTGTGAAAAAAGGGTCAGTTTTGTGAAAAAGGGGTCACTTTTGTAATAAAAAAAGGTCACTTCTCACAAAATGTTCGATGTACAATAAAATTAATGTAAACCGGGGGCATGCAAAAGTTTTTGAATATGAATATAGTTGGGTTGGTGGAAGAATAAAATAGGATAATTAGAAGGAGAGAGATTTCGGAAATATTAAAGTTGGTGAATAGAGTTAAATCAGTAGCACAAATGAGTACTAAAATTACTCTTAAAAACCTTATAATATAATACACCCAGGTGTACCATGTGCATGGTGCACCTCGATAAACAAAAAAAGGCGGAAAGAACAAACAATGTTTGAGAAAGGGTACCCTATGTTAAACAAAGAACAGACCTTTGATATGTTCTTTAAAAAATTGCCAAGAATAATCCCACCTTTGGGAGTTTTCCCAAAATAATACCACTGTAGGGTTATTTTTAAATAATCCAAACTTTATACTCAATTCGCTCTAAATGGTCCCAATCGATCATGTAACTTGCTATAACAAGTTATTACTTGACACATGGCGACCTTTGATTACCCCAAAAAAAAAAGTTAGATTTCATAAAAGAAAAAAGAAAATAAAAAAAATTAAAATCCTGAGCCCATTCCCTCCCGCGGCTCCGGCCACCCAGCCCCTAACCACAACAACGGCGTCGGCGTCGCGACTGATCCCTTCTCTAGAACTACAAACCCCCTCCCTCACCCAGCATCCCCTACACTAAAAAACCGTCTTCCCGTCCCGATCCCAGCCCCCTCATCATCCCCCGTCCCTCAATAGGCCACGCCTACCTTTCTTGTCCTCCATTCGGACCGTGTCGTCCTCACCCACGTCGATTCTGGCCGCGCCGGCCTCCCGAACCAGTTTTATATATGGGGTCTAGTTTGGTGGGTTTTGGATTATTTGAAGTGGGTTTTGGGGTTGGCTTGGCTGGAGTCTGGTTTGATGGCGGTTGTTTTAAGGTCTGGTTTTAGGTCTGGTCTTGTAAACCCCCGTATTTTTAAATATTTTATAAATCAAATTCTATTTATTTATTTGTTATTTTCCGGAATTTAATTTTAAAAGTTTTAAATTATTAATTTCGATCGAAAATTATTTGAACAAATTATTTTATGCACCTCTATTTTACAATTTATGTCCAACAAACAAGCCTAACCCATTTGTTTTCTTAATTGACCTATTATGTTTATGAGGCCCAATATTCCTATTTACCCTACAATTGTTTCCTATAAATACCCTATGAATCCCCAAAAATTTCCCACACAAAAAGGTTAGTCTTATTTTCATCCTCCTTTGTTTCATTATTTTGCTTAATGTTAATTTAATTGTTTTGGGTTTTGATTTTAGTATAAAGATTATATTTTTAGTATCAAATTATATTTTGATGGTATAAAGATTATAAATTTCAGATTATATTTATGTTTTAAATTTTCATATTTTATGAATTATTAACCTAGGGTTTTAATTATTGAAAATCATGATTTTAGGGTTTTGTGAACAATTGATTTAGGCTTTTATAGTAATGATGTTTTGTAATTTTGGTGATTGTAAATAATGATTAGTTTAACTTAATTCCAGATTATTTTGAACATGTAAATTCGTGTTTTAATTTTTAGATTTTCGTACGTTAATATTAATCTCGTCTTAATACCGATCAGATTATGAACTCATCCTATTTTGACAAAAAAGTAGTTTTTTCATGTGTAAACAACGTTTTAAGAAATATTATCCTTGAGTTTGATTAATAAAATTTAGCCTCTAAATATGATTTTCGGGCAGTTTTTGATTTTAACGAAGTTTTTTTATACTTAAAATATTATCCTTGAGTTTGATTAATAAAATTAATTATGTTTAAAGTTAATTAAGCATAAATATATGTTTTATTGAAGTTTTAAGTGCTGGAAATAGTTTCTAAGTATTAGTTTTGATGTTTTATAAAGAGGGTTTAATCACCCATTAAAAAGGGAGGTAATTAGGGGTTTTAAAATAACTCTAAGATTTTTATTAAACTTTAAACTTGCTGTAATTTCACGTATAAGAGTGTATTTTAAAGTTTTTATGATGAAAATTTAAAGAACTATATATAAGCCTTTAATTTTAACTAAAGGGAAGGTTTTAAAGTGTTGTTTGATTAGGATTTTGAAGGTTTTAAAGTAAGTTAGTATTGCTGTAAATTTAATTGGTTGGGTATTGATTGAGATGTTATTGTTTGGTTTAGGAGAGGAGTTTATTGAAGGTGATTTCTAGTTAGTAAAGTGGCATACTAATTCGTTTGCTCAAGGTACGCACAAGTTACGAAACCTTGCTTGTAGGTGCTTGTTTAAGGACGGATCGAGAACTTAGTATCATGTATAAGGATGAATGGGTTAAATTGTTTGGTTATACATTGTGGATTTTATATGATGTGCACTATTTTATATTGCAAGTATTATTTGTGCTCTAATTATGCAAGGTGCGCTTAGAGGCAAAGGTATGTGATTGGTGTAAAGGTTAATTTATTACTCATTCATAATTATGCAAACAGGATGAGTAAAGGAAAAATTCAAGTCTTATAAGACAAGGTTAAGGTTTTGGGGTTCCTTATACACTCAAGGTGTTTATACACCGAGGTAGTAAAGGAATAATTAATAAATGTTGTTTGTCACTAATAAATCAAGAATTTAAATTGAGAATTTGTCATGTTTGATTGAATTGTGTTTGGAATGTTTGTATTGTAATGTATATGAGTCGTCACCAAGTCTAAACCTGTAAATCACGTTAAGTGCAAGATGGATGAGCAATAAAACTCTGGAATGGTGCACATCTGGAGTAATGACAATCAGGGGTTGGGGTACATGGGGTATTAGCCGTGTACTTTTATCGAGGCCGTCTGATCTACGAGTCTCCTATTTCAAATATTATTTTTCTAAAACTAGGAGTTAGGTGAGATCTCGTACTAACTACGGTCACGGAGTCGCACCCGTGGTCGTTGGATGTTTATTGATGTTTCCGAAAGGAGGCATGGGGTTTTTCTTTTATTGATGTTCCAAATGGAGCATGGGTTGGACAACCTTGTCTATTGCATAATCCAATGAATAAAAATAATGATTTACCTATTATTAATTAATGGAGTCTTAGTAATATAAATAGTTGAGTCATGTGTTGAGTTTATAATTTAATGATGCATGATGATTGATTATTAGTAGCATGTTATGGATTTATTATTTGTTTCGCAGCTTGTATGTACTCAGCTTTGCTGATTGCGTGTTTTTGTGTGTGTCTTTCTTTGGTCATGGCCTTCGCCTTTCAATGACCTTGTGACGATCCAATTTTTACACTTGTAGTATTGGGGAGCAGATTAACCACAGGTTCTTACATACGCAGCATTCGCATCATGGTTGTGGGGTTTTGAGTAGAGAGTTGGTTATTATTCACAGTTTATTTCTTTTCATAAGTTTGAATTTATTTAAACTATGGTTTTATTTATTTATTACTTTTGTGGGGTTTTGAATAAGGGCCTTAAGGGTTCCAAGATGTAAGATTTAATTTGGTTTTGGTTGTTGGTTTTGAAACTTATATATACTTGATTTAGTTTTCCGCTGCTATTTTCTGAAAAAGCCTTAACGTTTGAACACGTGGCGGTAGCACGCCAGTAATTCTCTTGGATTTTGTTCAGGGTATTTACAAGTTTTAAGAGAGAATTATTGGGGTGTTACAGGTCTGGTGGCAGTGGTTCCTGGGTTAGCTGGGGTTTGGTTTGGTGGTAGTAGTGCTTCTGGGTCTGGGTTTGGGCGATGGCAGGGATAATGGTTGCTGAAACTTAGGTGGTGGTTGTGACTTTTTTGTTATTTGAGTTTACTTTTATTTTTTTATTTTGGACAAATCAAATTGTGACACATGTAAATTAAATTTAATAAAAATAAAATTATCTCTTCAACGATGACTGATCATTGGAGACTATTAAGAGTAGATTGAGTATAAAGGTCGGATTATTAAAAAAATAACTCGTAGGTGGGATTATTTTTATTAGCGGACGCCCCAAAGGTGGGATTATTCGTGTAAATTTTCCTATGTTCTTTGAGTGTGATCATTGTATACTTTGGCTATAACTATATGTTCTTTAAAGGATTTATGTATTCGTCATGTGCATTACTAGATATATAAATGGATCAAATTATTGAGATAATTAAGTTTGTACATTTGGGTCGTCGTTATATCATAACTAGAGGTGCTAACGATCATTGGGCTAGCTAGTAAAATAGGCCAAAACCCAATTGGACGGATCCTATAAGGTCACACAAAGGGCCTAGATCGAACACGAGAGGACGAGACCCATGACGGGCCTCATCCCCTAGTATGATCGGCCATATGGAGGAATAGGATTATAAATAGACTAAATGCCTAGGGTTTTTTAGTAGTGCAATTGAGTGATCAGTTTGATCAAACCCTAATTAGCAAACACGAGCCCAACCCCTCTCAAACTCTCTCTCTATCTCTCTCACTCACTCACTCTCTCTTTCATGGCTCTCTCCTCCTCCCTCGGCGCCAGTGTGGTGGTTCATGGTGGTCGGTTTAGTCCATTAAAAGTGGTGATCGTGGTTTTCTTCTTTCACTCGACCAATCTAGCTAGTATTGGTGGACGACTCATTCGAATTTCGTGGACTAAGTAGAGGAGCGACGCTTGGGGCTCCATTCTCTCCCTGATTTACCACTCAAATTGCTACTTGGTATTCACGCTTCAAAAATATGATTATGTGTCTTGTGTGTTATGCATGCGAACTTGGGATTAGGTGCTTTATGAATACGATTCATGTTTTTCCGCTTTATAGTACCTATAAACTCCTACAGTCATTGGCGAAGCCAGGATTTTTACAACGGTAGGGCACTGTATCATCTAAAACCTTTTTATCAAAGAATGTCCATAATGTGAAGACTCAAAATTACTTAGCAATCGTATTTGTTTAACCTTTATTATTCAAAAATACATCAAATACTACCCCTATTCAAGGCTTTAAATAATAACCTCGCTCATATTTTCTTAGATCTTTTATAATAGGTTTGGAATCAGATAGATCTTTCGTATCAAATAGGATTATCCAAAATACTAATTATAAGAATTTATATAACTAATAATTCAAGTATACTCATACATGTAAAAAGAAATATTAAAAGTAAACTTGACTAGTTTTCAAGTTTTGAAAGCATATTATTATATCATCAGATCAATTTCGAGGTTGAAAAGTAATCTTGTTCAATGTGATCAAACTTTTATGTTGGTAAGTTTTTGTGTTATTTAGGAAATTGGATAAATAGGACATTAATAGAAAAGGAAAAAAAAAGGGGGGGACATTAAGAAGAATAAACAATGAGAGGGAAAAAAATAACAAAATGTTGGGCAAGAGATTAGAACCAATGACCTTTGATTGGAAAGGTAAAGCTCGCACTTTATAATCTATTTAAACAAAATTTTGACAAACATTTTTTTTTAAAAAACCTGCACTACTACAAAAAAGGCCTTAGAGAACTGTTATAATAGACTTTATAGGTCGCCTTAGAGGCGTTCTTCTGCTAAGCGATGTATAAAGTATAGAGAACAGGTCAGTGAGGCGTGTTATATACTACTAAATAGAGAACGATTGTTAGTCACAACCGTTCTCTTTTCCCTTCTTAAAAACGTAAATTAAGGAAGGAAAAAAGAAAGGTTAGGCTACTTAACCATTCTATATTGCATTACATTATAGAACGGTCAAGTTAGATAACAGTTCTCTAATTTTTTTTTAAATAAAAAAAAAAATCCAGCCATACATTACATTTTATTGCTACTGTATTATTCCTTTATTTTCCTGTATACCTGTATTATTTTTCGTATTCCTGTATTTTTTTTTTGACAGAGATTATTCCTGTATTTTATCTCTTACATATACCCTGTAAGAAAAATTCCACAGTTCCAGTATAAAATAAATTATGATCCTGTATGTACAATATAAATTCCAATATTATAAAATTAACCAAATATATTTCCAAATACAACAAAACCATCAAAATATATTTCATATATATAATTTAAAATATCCAACCACAATTAAACTAAATCATTCACCCGAAATTTGTACTATACAACAAATACGAGAGTTAAGTATCAAAACACCTTTCTAATTAATGGTTATTAAAAAAAAAAAGACTATGCTTAGATATACCAATACCATATTGATCTACAATTCACATAAATCATTGACGACGTCATTTGGTTGATGGTATCCAGTAACATACGAAATCCACCTTTCCCTAAGCTCGTCGATCATTTGTTGAGAAAATGCAGGGGAACTTGCTTGAAATATTGCTAAACAATGTAAAATACATGCCTATTTGTTAATGTACAATAATTTCATCTTATTAAATAAAACTAAGTATATCAAAATATAACATTTTAAACCGTAGTTTTCAATTTGAGTACACAAGAAACCTCCATCATAGAATACATCCCATCCCAACAAAATATATAAACAGTCTAAGAGCATAATAAGCATAATAAACAATTCTAATTATGCCTGCATCTTTACAAAAAAATCTGCTATTAATGGCTTTACTTAGCCAATAGCTATTTCTGCTAATCACCAGATTAAACAATTTTAATTCTGCTTTTAAGACTAATAAGAAAAACCCCATACTTTTAAGCTAAGACAACAAAGAGATCATCATTGAAATGTTCTGCTATTGCTATTGAGGCACCATCGTCATAATGTGCTGCTGTTTTTGATGGGCATGATGAATCTGCTTTTGTTGCATTTCTAACTTTTATAATATCAAGTAGCAGGGCTCAGAGAAAGATGGAAAATGCATAACAACATATACCTTTAACCCATTTGCTCCAATTTACAAGTTGGTTTGCATACAACTTCATATAAAATTTGCAAGATGCATGTACATTAACTACTCAAGATACATTCAAACTAAATGTCGTACCTTGTCGGGGGTGATCATTTGCCTTTATTCAATTGTCTCAATCATGTAGCGACAAACGTAATATCCACTACCACTGCAACCAGGTTTGTAATAGGTCTAGCATGAAATGTATAGGCCAGGTATAAAACCTGATGTAGTCACTTTCATTACAGTATTATCTGCATTCAGCTATGCTGGGTTGGTTGATGAAGGATATTGAGACCTTGCAGATAAAGTCAGAAAAGAGATGCAAGAGAGAGGTGAGATGAAGAAAGTTGGATGCAATGGTCATTTAAACTATTTTGTGTCTAAATATGTGAAGCATAAAAAATGTGAGTGTGTGAGATGCTAGCAAAGTTAGCTGGAAAATGTTTATTTCAGTTTTCAGTTTGTAAAACAGAGAAAGAATTAAAATTTAGTTGCCTCAATATCCTCCAAAGCTAATGGTAAATAAACTTAAAATTTCCAGCCCTTGTGAAATGTTTTAGCCATCTAAATCTTAACCACTACAACTATTTATGATTCCCTTCTCTTCTCTCTTCACATTCAAAAATTTCAGAAAAACACTACACACTCCTTACTCATCATTGTAAGCATAGTAATAACCATGACTACTCTTATACATTACTAGAAATATATTTATCACAATATCTCATAACCAACCCTTTTATGAAAGGAAAGCAAAGTGAATCAATATTTCTAAATATTTTGCAAAGTATTTGAAATTAATAGAGCACAATAATCCAGTGGTAATCAATTTCCCCCCACCCCTTTTTCTTTATCTGATTAGGGTTCTAACTTTAACTTAGGTATGATTAATTTGGCTAAAATAATTTTGATTACTACTGAAATAAATTTAAATTTGACAAAATTAAGGGTAATTTGATTAATTTTCTGCAATATGACTGAAATATTTGCATAAAAACAATCGACTGAATTTATCCCTAAAACTAGAACTTTGAAGTTTTTTTCAGTTACCTAAAATTCGAATTGCAATTTCCTTTAATAGATGAAATCTACGAATTTACTTCTATTTCCATCATAATTCGAATGATTCATGCAATAAGATTGACAAATTATCAAAATCCAATTTCTCTATGACAAGAAAAATTCGAACCTTTGTTTAAAAAAAAAATTCGAGCCTACCTCAATGGCTCAGCGAACAGGTGTGGTGCTGCAGACGATGTGCGACGGTGGAGCAACGGTCCGGCGGTGGAGCAGCGGTCCGGCGGTGGAATGAAATAGTAAGCGGCTGGCGGTTTTTTGAATACTGAATGTCGACAGTGGAGGTTCCACTTTTTGAAGTACTTTGTTTTTTTTCAAGGTATTCTATTGAAAGTGATGAGCGCATGCTTCAATTTGGGTAAATGGTAGTACATTATTACTCATATATAATTTTTTTTTTTTTTGTAAGGAGTACTCCGTACATAATTTCCTCTTAATTTAAAGAAAAAAAATACTTGTAATTAATACTACTGTACAGTACAAAACGGTTGTCAAGATGACCGCTCTATATCATTTATAATAATAAATTATTATTTTTTAATCAATTGAGTAAAAACAAATAGAGAACGGTTAACTATGCTAACCGTTCCATATGTATTGACATACAGAACGTCTCTTATATAAATACATTCTATATTCTCCCGGAGAACGCCTACCTTTAGTAACCGTTCTATATCTTGCGATCTCTAATCTAGTTTTTGGTGTAGTGCTGGCAGGGCACGTGCCCTACCAAGACACTTTATGGCTCTGCCATTGCCTACAGTGGTATCAGTTAGCCTCTTGCATGAACACGCTTGATGATGATAATAATACGATTATTTGAAGTCCATGTTCTTAATTTTATAATCAATTAAGAGGGATAAATTAATTAAATTATGGTTCAATTATTATAGGAAATATTAGCTGCAACAACACCAACTATGACGAAGGTGCGTGTAGCCGCACAACCTTTTAAGGTTGCACTCAACATTACAAACTATACACTTGGGTGCACATAACTAGTGGTGTTCGCAGTGCGGTTTGGATCATAAACCGCACCAAACCGCAAAAGTGTGGTTTGTAATTTTTTCAAACCGCACAGCTAAATACGGTTTAACGTGGTGCGGTTTGCGGTTTAACTGTATTTTATTAAAATTGTAATTATTCTTTTTAAAACAAAACTCACTACTAGAAAACAACTCATTTTCGACGAAAAAATTCCGTCGGAAACTCCTTGAAATCCGTCGGATAAGGGGTTTCCGGCGGAATTCTATCGGAAGTGGTTGTTGGAAACGACTTAGTAGGAAAACCACCTTTTCCTCCGTTGGAAACAATTTTTCGACGGGATTTCCGACGAAGGATTTCCAACGAAATTTTTCGTCGAAAGGGATTTTCCGGCACCAGGAAAATCCGTCAGAAAATTCCGACGAATACAAAACCTGTCGGAAATTTACGACAAGAATTCCGTCAGAAATTGCTGCAAAAAAAAAAAAAGGCGTCCAGCCACCAGTTTCACCACTAGAAGCCACCATCGCTACCATCCCCCACCACTGCCTTAACCCACCATCGTTACTAGCCACTAATTTCGCCACCAATACTTTTATTTTATATTATAATTATTTTTTTACAATTCAAATATTAAACTCTTTTTATTAACCTTTAATTAACTAATAGTTAAAGATTAGCTCATATATTTTAGTTCTTTTATATAATTTTAATGAAAATATAGTATAAAAATCGCAAACCGCATTAAAGTGTGGTTTGTGGTGTGGTTTGGTCTCAATATTTTTGGAAACCGCACCAAACCGCTAACCGCGGTTTGGTAATTTTTAAAACCCGCACCGCAATTTTAAAACTGCAAACCGTACCAAACCGCAAAATTGCGGTTTGGTGCGGTCTAAACCGCACTCTGTACAACCCTACACACAACAACATAAATGACATTGGAATAACTTAGATTTCTTCAGAAAGTGGAATCTTTAATATTTTTAATGCTTTTTTATTTTTATATATTTTTGTTTAATTCCATTCTACTTAATTTTCTATCTCACGTAACTAAGTAATCTTTTCTTCCGTTAATTGTTTTACTTTAAACACTACGCAATTTCCTCCATTAAATTTAATTTTTCGAAAAAAAATCGCCATTATTTTCTATTGTTTGTTTCTTCAATTACTTTTTTTATTTATTTATTACATCTCATGTGATTGACTTAGTTTCCTCTTCCATTATAACTAATTTTTTTCCTTTTAAATTATTCTCTCTCAATCTCCACAATTAAAGTGTTGTACATCAAATCAGAAAATCAATTCGGCATACTCTAAAACCCAATTATAAAATTGTTGTTTGAATTAAATATTTGAATCATTTTGTGCGGCTTGGTGTTAGAAAGTTACTTATGTATCCTAAACTCTGGTAGAATAAAGATTTTCGAATGATTTTTATTTATTTATATATTAATTTAGTATATGACTAAATAGAGAGGAAAAGGAAACTAATTCAATCATGTGAGATCGATATTAGAAAAAATTAATTGAAGAAGAAAACAAAGGAAAATAATAGCTTGAAGGTATCCGCGTAAATGGTGGAGGATAAGAAATGCTGAAATAGAAAAAAAAAAAAAAAGGAAGGCTAATTTAGTCACGCGTGATGGAAAATCATTGTAAGTTTCAAAAATGTTTAGACAATTATAAAATAACAAAGATTCCACTTTTTACCATATAACCTTAGTTTATTAGTGTCATTTATGCTAATATTTTCATCCAATTACATAGTTTGTGCTATGGACCGCACCCTTAAAAGGTTGTGGTGGTACACGCACCTTTATCATAGTTGGTGTTGTTGCGACCAATTTTTCCATTATTATATTTAATGTGATTAAAATTTTGAAAATAATTAAATGTGATTTAGTTATATGCTCAAATAGCCATGAAGAGGACCGAAATTTAGCCCTATAATGTTCAAAATTTTCGAACCCTAACCCTAAGTGTTTCGGGTATTTTTTGGATTTCCTGGGATACTGGTCACGCTCTTCTGGCAATGAGTCGGTCCAACCTGCAAAACAACGAATATTCCGATCAACGAAATATTCGCCTCCGACGATCAAGTCAGTGATCAGAACGGAAAAGGCTAGAGAGAGAAAGTAGAGAGAAGTTGGAGCTATTTAATGCTCTGTTGTTTTTCAATTGTCTGAATCCCCCCCCGTCATAAATGATTGGGGTATTTATAGGGGTGGGACTCGTGCCCCTCTCTAGGGTTTATACCCTAGATTTGCGTGACGTGATTGGCTGCGCAATCAGCGAATGCCACGTGCCACTCTGGGGGCGCCGTTTTGCGGCTTTCATTGATATCTTTCGGGATTTGGGCCCTGACGTTGTTAGGGCTTTATTGCGTGCTAATTTTAAAGAAGGAACATATTGCCTAAACGCATGGCATCTTCCCGTGGTGACACGTGTCACCCTATAACTGGGCCACGTGTCACTATGGGATTGGCTTGAGACCTTAAGGACTCTGGATCGCGTGGCATCTTCCCGTGGTGACACATGTCACCCTATAATTGGGCCACGTGTCACTATGGGATTGGTCCACGTATACGAGGTATTTTTACCCTCAACATTTGCCCCTCAGAGGGGATGGCTCGTACGCCTATAGGCCGGCTCCTCTGACCTCGAATAGCCTTGGTGCGTACAAATGTATTAGAGTTTTGTCAACTTTCTGTCCGCCTAACAATTTTAGGGCGAACGCCTGTCTATTCAAATGGCGCGGACGAAGGTAGGCCGTCTGATTTTTGCGACCGTCTTGCCATTTCGGAGAGAGCTTTAGTTCTGCCAACTTCCCTTTGGACGCGTCGTTTATTAGGTCATCCTTTCCGCCTAATTTAACGGAGTTGCTCCTTGTCCCTCCAAATTCTAGGTCACTTTTTCAAATTGTAACCGTTCAGCTAAGTTAAGCGGGAAAGATAAATTTACTATCTTACCCCCATAAATTTTCCCTATATATATAAGGGGTTTGACTTCATTTTGGTACTTTGGAACTTTACATTTTCTAGAGAGAAGTCAGAACTTCTAGAGAGAGAAAGTGCGTTTTCCTTTGAATCTTCAAGAGCTCCGCCGTGCATTTGAGTTTTCCGGTGACATTTGTTGAATTTTCCGATCAATCTTCAAGGCTTTCAAGTTTTCAACACGTACAGAGGTAGGCCGCCTGTTTTTCTTTTCCTTGCCTTTTTATTTCTTTGTTTATTTAAAAGCTGGCTCAACACTCGGCTTCGTCCGTTTCTCCTCATGAGGCCAGCCATTCGCCTGGGACTGAGGAGTCTAGAGTGGACGGAGACGAGTTGTCTCCTTCATGGAGTGGGTCCATTTCTAGTGCGTACCAACTCACATCCACCCATTCTTCTCTGTCCCTGCAGTCGAACATGGCACGGACGATGCAAACGCACGATCGTCATGCGGCCAGAAATCCAGACGGAAGTCTGGTAAACCCTAGGCCTCTTTATGACCCAAATAATGTTAACATAGAGACCCCTTCTACCACTCCTACGACCGCTTCCACGGGCACTCACTGCTCGGTCGTGGAGGTAACTTCCTCGTTCGAGGAGCGTCAAAGAACCTAAGGCGCTTCTACTGCAGGGGGAACGTCCGGGCGAACTCCGGGGTTGAGGTTCCCCCAATATGCCAGCTCGGTCATGGATGGGGCCGAGTTGCTACTCTGTGAAGGACCTCCTTCTTCTTCTCGGGCGAACGCTGATACGTCCGTCCCCACTCCCTCAGAACTCTATCTCCGATATGGCAGGTCGGACAGACCGAGAACGGGGGTTTCAATTAACGAACCGTCCGACCTGCCCCCTCCCAGAGCAACTCCTTCGGGGAGTCAGGCGGCCGGTGCCAAAGACAAAGGCAAAAGGCCGCTTGAAGATATTGCCTCTCCTTGAGGCGGCCATAGTTCTAGGAGCCGCAACTCAGCGGAGGCAGCCGACCTGGACAGGGTGCTGTCTTCCGAGTTTGCGAGCGCTCCTCAACGAGAGGAGGATGAAGCAGAAAATGCGGCCGAGGGTGGAGCGGCGGCCGCAGAGGGCGAAGAGGCGGCCGAGGAGGATGTTGCCAATGTTGACAACTTCAAGGATCCGTACGCCTGCACGGTGGGTAGCACATCCTTGGGCTACTTGAACTACAAATTTGAGGATTACAAGGTGTAGGGAATAATTTCAAGCCTTTAAAATCCCACTAGCTTGAACCCCACTGTGATCATACACTAAAGTACGGTGGCGTCCAAAAGGGAAGAAGATAGAGCAAAAGAGTCGCGAACAAGTTTTTAAGGAACTTGTAAACCGTTCACGAGGTGAAGGTTACACCCCTTAACGATCCAAGAGATCGTCAACTCCATAAGGTCATGAACCAAATAAGGGTTCGGGGATGAAGGTACAAATCCAACCTAAAAGAGATTGAACCTGCCCTAATAATAGGCCTCTACTTTATTCTTCTCGTATTCATGTGCGCTTTCTGACTAACATACAATCAATAGGATTAACCCTAAACCTGTTTAATCTATGTTGGTTGAATATTAATGCACAAACAAACTATTATTGGCGATCACTTGAATTATAATCATATTAACCTAACAAGATTATTAACTATCTTATTAAGCATGATTGCAAGTACAAATTCCCTTTAACATGCAATAAAAGGTGATCAAGCAATAAAATAAATATCAAGCAACATAATAATAATCAATAATAATCATAATCATGAACAATAACGAATATCATAATCATAGCAATCATAATTAATAATAATCATAATTATAATAATATTCATGTTAAAGCATAATAAAAGTAAGATTCTAGGCATGATACTAACAAGATTAATAACAAACCCTAGCATGTCACTAAGCAATAAAAATCAAATCTTTAGCCCTAACATGATACTAACATGAATTAAGATTAGAAAGAAGATAAGAAGCATAATAAAAATCATATTTAATATTAAAAATACCCTAGACATGATACTAGGAATATCATAATAACAATATAAACATGATGTCTACATCATAATATCAATTAAACCATTAAAGTACTTACTTTGATGCCTCGTACCTCTTTCTAATAACAAAATACACACGTTAGTAACTTCAAGGAAAATAATAAACAAAACAATTAAATTAAATAATTGAAAGAGAGATTTGGGACCAAACCCTCAGAAATTAAAACCTTTCACGTCTAGGGCGAAGGCAACTTCGAATATGGCTAGGTGTTTCCAGATCTTGTGAATGCGGAATTTTGTATGAAAAAACAAGAAAGAATTGAAGAAAGAAAAGAACGCTAAAGAATTAATGTTCGTTGAGAATTGATGAATGAGAGATGTAGATGATGAATGATTGTAGATGAATGAATTGTGAATGAAAGCTTGCGAATGAAGAGAATTCGTGAGAATTGGTGAATGAAAACGGAGTTTTCGACACAATATTTATAGAGAAAATCAGCCAAAAAAGATAATTTAACAAAACAGAGTCTGACGATCGCAAAACAGGATTGGCGCCAACCCTGGCTAGCTGGCGTAGGGCACTGGTGGCTAGCGCCAGGCGCCAATGGCTAGCGCCTGGCGCCAATCCTAGTTCCAGGCGACAAGGCCTGGGGTTGGACGCCAAACTGGATTTCAACGCATTTTCGAAAATCTGATAAATTTCCCGTACTGGAAGATAAAATAATATAATTTCTTCGAAAATGCTATTTGATCTTGATTAAAACTCTGAAAAATCAACAAAGTCAACTTTTCAATGCTAATTGAATTAGGAATGAAAAGAACCTTCTAGAAGACTAAAACCATTCCTAATTGCATTAGGAATGATAAATCATATTAGGCCCTCCCCTAGATCATTGGGTCGTACATAAAACTCAAACCGGGCCCAGTTTAGTAAATTGGCCATAACTTTGGCTGAGTTTGGAGAAACGCAAGTTTCGAAAACGAAAGTCAAAGTAACGATAGGGACGGAGAATGATTTTGAACGTTCTGCGATCCTAAATCAATCTTGTAACGCCGATACCTGCAAAAATAGCGTTAGTTAAACAGATAAAAGAGTTAAGAAACGCGTATCTTGCACCGTCGAGCACACGTCTTTGAAAGTAACCGATTTGCTGTGATGACCTCCTACAAGCTAGAGAATGCCATCCCGCTTGAAAACCGCTACGCCTGTAACTGCTTCCAAACTATCCTCCCCGCTATGATAACATTCCACGTCCAAGGGAACATCGTCGAAGATTATTTCTCTCGAAACAATCCCCATCCGCATTGATAATATTCCACGTCCAAGGGAACACTATCGAAAATTATTTCTCTTGAAATAATTCTCATCCGCATTGATAATATCCCACGTCCAAGGGAATACTATCAAAAATTATTTCTCTTGAAATAATTCTCATCCGCATTATGATCATCTTCCATGCCTAAGGGAATATGATCGAAGACAACTTCGCCCGAAATTACCTTCAGTTGTTTGTAACAACTTTCCGCAAGCTAGGGAATGATGTCGAAGATATCTTCTCTTGAAGTCATCCTCATTTGATGCGATAATTTTCCAAAGGAAATTACCGAAGATCCACGCCTGTCGATCTTTAAAAGTTCGCCTGAACTTTGCCTTTGCTATGCCTGTACGTCGGCGCTCTTTTTCTTTGAACCTGTATGTCGGTGCCCTTTGCTCTTGAACCTATATGTCGGTTCCTTTTGCTTTTGAATCTATATGTCGGTGCCTTTTGCTAATGAGCCAATGCTTAGGCGCTTTAAGCTAAGTGAGACGATCTTTTTCAGGTCGATCACTTTACGTAATCAAGCCGATTACTTAATCATGTCAAATTGCTTGGAGGGGCTAACTGACGTACCAAGGAACCTAAAAATATATTGCAGAAGGCTAGCACACCCCAACAAGTGGCTGGGTGCTTTGGCGTCGCTGAAAAGCCATCAGCGCCAGCCTAATAGCATTAGCGCCAGGCGCCAAGCCCAGATGGTGACGCCAATGCCTAGAGACTGGCGCCAGCACGGGATTCTCTTTAAATTCCCGTTTTCGGTTCATTTCTTGGCTCTGTTCGTCGCGAAAGCTGCTCGAGGAAACCGAAAGCTTCAATTTCTCATTGCTCACTCGTTTCTCAACCGAATTTGCTGAAATTTGTTGCAAATCAAAGCTCTTTTCATCTATTTTCCCGATCTATGTAAGTTTTCCTCAAACGCACACCGATTTTTATGAATTCTTGGCATGTTTATTCACAAATTTCATGAAAATTCGAGTTCTATGATGCTCAATTTGCTTCGTTTATCACGTTTTATGCCATAAAATTGCTTGTTTATGCTTATATATTGCCTTGGGAGTAATTTGAGACTTGTTTGACTCAATTTGGTGAAGAAATGAGCAATTTGCCATTGTTGGACCTCTTAAGGTCGTGAAGAACAATGTGGTTTGTTCTTGACGTTTTTGCTAGCAATTCTTGTTCAATTTGTCCCAATAATCACCATAGTGTTGCAAGAAATTGTTTGATTGCTTGAAAAAATACTGTCATGCTCAATTTGAATTCGTGCTCTGTTTTAGTACTACGTACTCTGTATTTTGCGAACATAGTATCATGCGGCTAGGCGAACCTTAGATACTATAGAACCTTAATTTATGATGATTCTTCATAATGTAGCATGGCAAGACAACGAGGCTCAGGTTCACGGTCCCGAAACACTAGACGAGAGCACGAGCCCGTGGAGGACGACGCCACGCCGTCCACTTCGCTTGGTCGGCTCCTGGAGTGGGACGAGCAGACTTTGTTCTTTGCCCCTGTCCACCACATTTCTGAGAGGGTGAGACGGGGAACCGAGCCTGGGAGGACACGGCATCACGGCTCTGGCTGTGATGGTCTAAGCGATTTGTACAGGATGCACATCGCCAGAGACCGTGAGACGAGACTCCTATGGGAGTCCTGCGGGCTAGTTACTCTGTTCGAGACCTCTGAGGCTATGGTCGCCTCCAGCGGGGGTCACCACGTAGTGCGCGCTTTGGTGGAGTTCTTCTGGGACACCACCAACACCTTCCATTTTCCCTGGGGCGAGATGATGGTCACCCCTACAGACTTCAGTCTCATCACAGGACTGGAGTTCAATTCTGTGCCGCTGCCGTTCGACGGTGGGATCGACGTCTTTTCTTTAGAGGTCAAGGAGTTGTTGGGGCCGATTGCTATTCAGGCCCGAGCTGAGGCCGAGACGACTCAGTTCAGTGCTAGAGGGATTCGCCGCTCGACGCTGGCAACGACTCTTGATGATGATGCGACCACCCGAGAGCAGCGGGTGCGCATCTTTGTGCCGATGTTATTGTCAGGGACATTCTCCCCTGACAAGGGTAGTAGGGCATTGCTTTACTACCTCCCTGCTGTCCGTGATCCCCAGCGGATCGGGACTTATGACTAGGCCAGTTTGGCCTATGCTAATTTCGTTCGTGCGTTGAGGGACTCATGTCGTCACCGGTCCTTTAGGATGAACGTCGCTTTGTCTGCTTTCTGGAAGGTCGTAGAGGTAAACATTATTCCTATAAAGTTTAGCCCTATATGTTAGTTAGCATTTACTCATGCTTTTAACTTTTTGTAGATCTGGTTCTACGAGTATTTTCCTTCCGTTGCGCCGGCGAGACCATCGCCGAGGGGATATCCGGTGAGCGCCTCTTGGGGCGGCCACCATGTGGACATGTCTACTGCACGTGTCCGGAGCCGGATCATCTCGGTACGACTTTTAGTGTTTATCTTGCTCTTCTGTGGTATTTTAGACATATTCTTGCCTGATTGGTGCTTTTTATAGGGACTTGAGGTAGTATACCAACCGTGGGGCGGTTGGACAGTCCCTGGATTAGCCGCACAGTACTCTGCTGAGCGTCGCTATTTTATGGGGACCTACGGAGCGGTTGTATATTTAGGAGAGAGAGTTGCTAGACAGCACTCTTCCGATGTTTTCGTCATTCCTGCTCCTCCACCACGTCATATGTTCGACGAGAGACAGTTGTTGAGCATGGCCAAGGGATCTAGTTCCCTCTGGCGGTCCCATGTGATCCTTGGGCGGTGTTACGTTGAGGAGCTACTACCTTTATTAGCTCCAGCCCCCGTACCGGCTGAGGATGTGAGGGTAAGATTCTTAGCTTTTTATTTTTCGCTAAGTAGCCCCCAAGTAATACCTTACTGATTTCTTTCTATTTTATCAGGATGGTCCCGCTGAGTTTGTGCCGCCCCGTATGTCCATTCACTACCAAGGGATATACGGGCCGATCGAGGAGATGATTTCTCCGGCTCCCGAGGGCGAGTGTAAGCCTAGTTTTAATTTCGTGGAGCGGTCGATTCCTCGCCACCAGACCAGTGTAAGCCTAGTTTTAATTCAGAATTTTGTATTCATTTATCATGTATTTTCGCTGACTTATTTTTCTGGCAGTTCTCACGCGAGGTGGTTTCGGCTATGGAACGATGCATAAATGCCTTCCGGAGCCAGCTCGTCCAGATGAGGAACGCGACTACCTATCCTCGGGACGACGTTGTCCGAGAGGTAACCTTTCTTCACTTATTATATCTGCATTATGGCTTCAGTTTTACCTTGTTTCTGATTTAATTCTTTTTTTTTTGCAGGATCAGCCCATCGCTTCTCACACCCGTACGAGACTTGAGGGGCGGAGAGATCCGGCGAGGTCTAGCTCGAGACGTCGTCGTACTTCGTCAGGAGGTAGAGGTGGTCATTCCGAGGCTGCTCGAGCCGACGTTGCTGAGGGCTCCGGATGTTCTTTTGAGGGTGCTCCTGCTGCACCGGTAGGAGAGGCTACCTCGGCTTTCAGAGGTGGTGGGATGTACGAGGTTGGCTCGTCATCGCAGCAGCCTCCGCGGTCTCAGCCTCAGGTTGATCTTGGCTGGAGCGGTCCTATCTTGAGTCTTCCTCCTCCTACGGAGACTGGAGCTGGTGCTGAGGCTGGAGCTAGTGGAGAGGTGACTCCTCGTACGACACAGTTTTATGGCATGATGGGCCTACGTCCTCCGGCTCCGTAGTCTGTTTCTGTATATGTACTTTATTTTGACTTTTTTATAGAACTTTTGCCTTTGACTCATTATTTAGACACTTTTGTATTTTTTATGTTATCATAAGTTTATTTGATTGTTTATTATTATGTTAGTGTGTGCAAGAGAAGTGTGTGCAAGAGAAGTGTGATACCAATTTTTTGCGCAAAAATTCCGTCATTTTTATTATTGATGGAGGATATTAGCCGACTCTCTCCCCTAAAAAGAAAAAATAAAAAGGAGAAGAAAACGGAAAAAATGCTGGTTTTTTGAAAATTAATATAAAATCCAAAAAAAAGAAATAAAATTAATTAAAAATAATTGCAATATTTAATTAATTAAGAAAAAAGTTAGAAAAGATATTTAGAAAAAATTAAACGGGGCCATAAAGTCATTAATCGACTCAAATTTAATATCAAAACGCAAACTAAGCACGCGCGACTTCCATGGTGACTTGGCACTAGCTGGCGCCACACTATGGCGCGTGGCGCCAGGCGCTACACTTAGCGTGTGGCGCCAAGCACTGGAGGGTGGCGCCAATGTCGGGTCTTTGACGCCAATTGACGCTGACTCCGTATTTCATTCTGATTAAAATTCTTCGCAATTTGTGTATAAATAGCCCCCTGCCAAGCCGATTCTTCTCATAATTCCAGCGAATAAAACAATTCTCTTCTTTAGAAAAAAATAATAATCATGTCTTTAGTCACCAAAACCTTCACCTAATACACTCATGAATGGTGTCGATCTCTTAATGCTAGAGACAGAAAAGAATTAGATTTATTTCACTTGGGGGGAATTTATGGCATCAAAGGGGTAGATCTTGACCTAGACTTCATACATACTGTTTTAGAATTTTGGAATGTTGATACTCATTGAATAGGGTATGATGAGGTTAGCCCTTTGCCAGAGGAATTTGGTGCTATTTTAGGCTTCCCTGCAATATACCTCGTAGTAATCCCTAGAGTAGATGCATACTATTATAAGGATTTTGAGCTCTTCTTTAATTTGAAGGAAAGGGATTTATCAAAAATAGTAGATGGCAACATAGTTAATTTGAAAGAATTCGCACGCCAATTTTGATAAACCTCTTTCTGAGTCTTTTCATATATATAGAAGAAGGGCGTTCTTATTTTGCATGCTTAATCAATTTTTCCTTAGTAGTGGTAAAAATAACGAGGGTCAATCAATTATAACCACTGTACTAGAACAAATTGAATCAGGGAGAAATCCAATGTCATTGATAGTTGGAGAGACTATGATTAGTCTAGATGAATTGAAAAGGGACCCAAAAGCGCCTCTTCGCGGCTCTCCAATTTTATTACAGGTAGAAAAATAATATTTTTAATTACAGAAATCAAAAAATATATTTTTGTATTATAATAATAATTTATTTGCATTGCAATTTTTGTTACAGATGTGGCTAATGGAGAGGCTAGGATTAATTAGCCCTCCGGACGACATTGAAAAATATACTCCTAATTGCTTCGTGAGAAGGAAGAAGCGCATCCCTAAAATTAGACGCCATGGGTGGAGAAAAGTCTTTGAATCACGTGATTTTGCTATCAAGTGGGTCATCTCATGGTGGAAAATAGAAAGGATGGTTGGTGTTAACAAGCAACCTTTCTGCCGTCTCCCAAGCTTGTCTCGTGTAACATATTATTATCTCTGCAGGGTAAAAAGACAATACGGCTTTCTTCAAAATATTCCTTCCGAGGATCTTCGTCCTCCCTATAAGTACCCCGTATCTCAAGAAGTATATATATTCGACACTTACTGGAGCGCTAGACCTTTATGGGAAGTGATTACCCAAAAGGTTCCCCCTTCTTTACCTAATGATGTAAAGAAGTGGTTGCTGAAGAAATATTCAATTGATCAGGGTAGAACCGATGT
Organism: Chenopodium quinoa; assembly: GCF_001683475.1. Taxonomy (NCBI): domain Eukaryota; kingdom Viridiplantae; phylum Streptophyta; class Magnoliopsida; order Caryophyllales; family Amaranthaceae; genus Chenopodium; species Chenopodium quinoa. Next base: position 1,097,424 of record NW_018744821.1, on the reverse strand, counting down.
GAAGAATCGTCTAGGGGACAGGGTGACACCGGCCAAAGAACTCTTAGGTGCAAGAATTGAATTCAAAACACCTACAATGCCTAGGAAAAAGAATACTACTAGAGACAAAGGGAAAAGGAAAGCTAACACCACGGACAAAAAGGTTTGGGTGGAAAAGAAGCATGGGGTGCTAGCTGAAGGGGAGACAATCTATTCCAAAATTGAATATAGGTCCTCTAAAGGATGCCTACTAGGTAAAGTAATGGATGAAGAGGAGGAAACAGAAAAGAATTGGAAAAGAGCTAAAAAGGAAAAGAAAGATTAAAAACATTGCTTAGCTTTAGATTTATTAGATTGTTAATTTTTATTTAAAGTTAATTTATTTCAGCCTTATTTAAATTCCATTAACAATGTAATTTTATTTTATTAATGAAATTTCAGCTTTCAATTAAATTGTTACTTTAAATTTATTTTATTAAAGCAATGAAAATCGAAAAAAATTAATTTTCCAGAAATTCTTCGAGTACGGAAGTCGAAAATTTTCCGAAAAAAACACCGAAATTCGCCCAGATTTTACTGCTGAATTGGCGCCAATAATTGTAGTTTGGCGCCAGCTATTGAGGTCTGGCGCCAGACGCCAATACCATCGGCTGGAGCTAATGGCTTATGGCTGGCGCCAGACTCTGTTCTGCGACGCCAATAATTTGCCGACTTTTTTGTTGTCTTTTAGTTAATTCTGGAACGTGGAGATGTCAAAAAATAAAGTGGCCGCACCCGTAAAGGGTTGCCTACGTATCATTTCCTAAGGAATCAGGCCGAACGTAGCTCTCTTGAGTGTCCTACTCAAGTAATTATGGGTAGTATTTTTTAAGTTGGTCAAGATTGGTCATGTTTGAGAATTCATTGCCATCCATATCAATTAGTTTTGCTGCACCAACTGATAGGATTGTTTTGACAATGTAGGGGCCAGACCAATTAGGTCTAAACTTTCCCCTTGGATCTAAAACATTTTTCCTTAGTGCTTTTAATACCAAATCCCCTACTTTGATATTTCTTGTCTTGACCTTCTTATTAAAATGTCTAGCCATACGAGTTTGATAGCACTGAGTGTGATGTAGAGCTTCTAATCGTTTTTCGTCGAGTAGGATCAATTCTTCATATCTTGTCCTAGTCCATTCAACTTCATCAAGTTTACTCTCTAGTGCAATACGTAGAGATGGTATTTCTAGTTCGACAGGTTGTACGACATCCATTCCGTATACCAAAGAAAATGGTGTATTTCCCGTTGATGTACGGATTGACGTGCGATAACCCCACAGTGCGAAGTGGAGCTTGTCAGGCCAATCTTTGTAATTTTTTGTCATTTTCTCAATGATAGTCTTTAAATTCTTATTAGCTGCCTCAATTGATCCGTTTGCTTGAGGTCTATAAGGGGACGAATGATGATGTTGGATACCATATTTATGTAGCAATTCTTCACATTCGGCTTGAAAGTGAGTTCCATTGTCACTTATCATTTCATGTGGGACTCCATATCAAGAAATGATATTTCTCTCGATAAAGAGTGCTACATGTTTCGCAGTGAGTTTAGTGTATGATTGAGCTCCGACCCACTTTGTAAAGTAATCAATTTCTACTAGAATAAATTCGTGGCTTCCTGTCCCCGGGGGAGTGATTTTGCCAATTATGTCAATTCCCCATGTAGTGAATGGCCATGGTGATGTGTAGGTGTAGAGAAAAGATGGAGGAACATGTTGTAAATTGGCATAAATTTGACACTTAGGGCATCTTTTCATGTATTGATGGAAGTCCCTATTCATTGTAGTCCAATAATAGCCTTCTCGCATTATTTTCTGGACTAACATTTTTCCATTTACATGAGTTCCACAGATTCCTTCGTGAACTATTCTCATTATTCTTTGTGCATCCACTTTTCCTACGCATAGGAGAGCTCGACCTTTAGGTACCCTTTTATGTAGCTCGTTGTCTATGAGTACATATTGAGAAGCCAAAAGTCTCAATGCTCGTTTTGCTCTTTTGTCAGCATGAGGAGGGTATTCTCCATTGGTGACATAGTTGAGTATGTCTATGTACCATGGTTCTTCTTCTTGTTCTTCTTCTTCGTCTTGGACTGAGTCGTCATCTTCTATAGCCTGTATATATGCTGGTTTGTGCCTTTTTTCGATAGTTAGAGGCATTTGCTCGATTTCCGTGGGAATCCTAACCATTGAGGCTAATCTTGCCAAGGCATCAGTAAATTGGTTTTCTTCTCTAGGTAGATATGTGTATTCTACCTTCTCTAACTGATCGGTAAGAGTTTCCAGATAAGTTTGGTAAGGGGCTAGGCTTTCGCTCCTTACTTTCCACCTTTTAGATATGTGATTGATAATCAAAGAAGAGTCTCCGAATATCCTTAACTTCTTTACTCCCAATGCCAGGGCGGTTTCAAGGCCTACCACGCATGCTTCATATTCAGCAGCGTTGTTGGTAACGTCGAAATCAAGCTTTATTGAGATTGGGACGTGTTCTTCTTTAGGTGATACTAGTAGCACTCCAACACCACATCCCTTTTGGTTTGAGGCTCCGTCGAAATACAAGGTCCAAGCATCATCTTTGGTGACCATCAAATCTTCATCTGGAAATTCATTGTCCTGTATTGGTGTCGAGTCTTCTATTGGAAAGTTTGCTAGAAAGTCTGAAACCACAGATCATTTAATAGCTTTTTGTGGCATAAACCGCACATCAAACTGGGCTAAGTTGACAATCCATCTTGAAATACGTCCATTGAGTGTTGATTTCTTGAACAAATATTTGAGTGGATCCAATCGGGATACTACGAAAACGGTATGTACCAACATGTAATGTCTCAACTTAGTTGTGGCCCACACCAAAGCGAGGCACAATTTCTCGAGCGGTGTATAGCGTGTTTCGTATTCGAGCATCTTCTTACTTAGGTAATAGCTTGCATTCTCTTTGCTTTCTACCTCTTGTGCTAGCATGGCTCCCATTGTCTCCTTGGTAACCGTCAAATATAACCTAAGAGGTATTTCGGGAAGTGCTGGCGCTAATACGGGAGGATTTGCGAGATAGTCTTTGATCTTTTCAAAGGCTTTTTGACACTCATCATCCCATATTACTGGTACATTCTTCTTGAGCTTTTTGAAGATTGGTTCACATATCGTTGTCAGTTTTGATATGAACCTACTTATGTATTGCAACCGGCCAATAAATCCTCGAATCTGTTTCTCGGTCTTGGGCGGTGGCATCGACATGATTGCTTTAATCTTGGTTAGATCTATCTCTATTCCTCTAGAGCTTATGACGTATCCCAAGAGCTTGTCCGAGGTGACTCCAAAAGCACATTTTGATGGATTCAACCTCATATTGTATTTTCTTAGCCTTTCGAAAAATTTCCTTAAGGCTACTTGATGGCCTGGACGGTCCTTTGATTTCACAATCATGTCGTCGACATATACTTCAACTTCTTTGTGCATCATGTCATGGAGTAAGGCAGTTGCTGCACGTTGGTAAGTAGCCCCTGCGTTTTTCAACCCAAATGGCATTAGCGTGTAACAATAAGTGCCCCACGGTGTGATAAAGGTCGTTTTCTCCATGTCTTCTTTTGCCATGAGAATCTGATTGTACCCTGCATATCCGTCCATGAATGAGAGAAGCGCGTGATTTGCCGTGTTGTCTACCAGAATATCGATGTGTGGCAAAGGGAAGTTGTCCTTTAGACTTGCCTTATTTAGATCTCGATAGTCGACACACATCCTTACCCTTCCGTCTTTCTTTGGAACTGGGACGACATTGGCGACCCATTCGGGGTATTTGGATACCTTGATGAAACCTGCAGTTATTTGTTTTTGAACTTCTTCTTTTATTTTAAATGCTACGTCGGGTTTCATTCGACGTAACTTTTGTTTTACAGGTTTCATTCCTAGGATTAATGGTATAGTGTGTTGAGCTATTTCTCTGTTAATGCCTGGAATATCTTCATATGATCAAGCAAATACATCGATATATTCTTTACGTAAGTTAATTAAATCGGTTCTTTCTTGTTTATTCAACGTTAGTCCGATTTGAACTTCTCTTTTATAAGTTGAATCATTTGAGATGTCGACTGTTTCAGTCTCTTCAATTACTGGTGTTTTCTTTTCAAGTGTTTCCATTGCTTTAATAATTTCTTTATCTTTTTCATCGTTAGCTAAGCATTGCTTGTCATCTTGGGTTAGGGAAGAACACGAGAAGTAAGGAGAACGAGAAATATTATTATACTATGAGATCATTACATCAAAGAGTGATATGTCCTCAGGGACTGGATCACTAACTATCCTAGGAGAAGAAATAGGAAGGGGAGGTATTATTGCTAAAGACTTAGAAGATTCTAAAGGGAAAGACTCTGACTCGGACTTTGACGACTCTTCGAACATCGGCCCTTGCCCTGTCGTGATCGATATCTTCCTTCCACTCGGAGTAGTCACCTTGATAGTCTTGCGCCACCCTTGCAATGATCCTTCGGCTGGAGTAATTAGCTTCGAGGGGTTGAAGTTTTCGCTTTGTAGGACCGTTTGAATGAGTGAGGAGTTATCTTCCTCATAAGCTGGCTCATTCTTTTCTCGCCCAAACAGTAATCCCATGACATTAAAGTCAAAGCATGGGGGTGCTTTCTCCTTACAGACGGGAGTTGGGATTTCGTCAGTGAAGTAGCAACCCAAGAAAATCTCGAATCCTGGTTGTCGTATGCCATTTACAACAAATGGCTCAGGAAATTCATGGCATGGATAGTCCTCTCCTTCTTTTATAAACTGACCATTAAGCGTAAGAGGGTACTGATCCATTGGAATTGCTTTCTTTTGAATGCGAGCGTCCCTACGTGCTTTCAACTTGTCTTGGGCTCGCTTGAGATCTTTCCAAGTCGGTTCGAAACCAAGTCCAAAAGTATCTAGTTTAGGGAGGCCAGGTGACTCCATCGATTTTGCTATCCCCTTCTTCTTTCCTAAGGTCATCCCAGGGAAGTGTCCTTGTTTCTTCAGCATGGTGTTGATATGTTGGAATGGGGGTCGTGGCAAAGAGATGTCCTTTCATCCTCTTGGATTAAGGAGACTTCTTCGTTAAAGCCCCATAGGTCTTCGTCATCTTCGTCGTGCTCCACATTGATGATTGGATTTTCTATGGATTTGATTCTCATCGGCGAAGCGTCAATAGTGATTGGAATTCCTCCAACTATGGCTTTCACTTGTTGGTGGAGAGATGAAGGGACGGCCTTTACATCATGGAGCCAAGGGCGTCCTAATAACAGATTGAATGAGGCTTTGATGTCTACCACTTGAAAAGTAGTAGCATGTTCTATTGCTCCTGCCGTCACATTTAGGGTTATTTTGCCAAGAGCTTGACGACGAGTATTATCGTAAGCTCTTATTCCTTGTGTGGACGGAGTTAAATCCTCATCCCTTATGCCGAGCATCCTTGCAGTCCTAAGTGGACAGACATTGATAGCTGATCCATTGTCTACAAGAGTCATGGGAACATTCATCCTTTAGCAGACTACCGTGAGGTTTAAGGCCTTGTAGTGTTTGTCACCTTCTGGGGGTAAATCTTTATCAGAGATGGTGATTAGATTAATCGGACTAGGGAGGTTACTTGTGAGGAAGTTAGCTAGTCCCTCAAGAGTGGTGTCAGAATCTATCCCGATTTTATCCAAGGCATTCATTACAGCCAACCTATGTTCTCGAGATGTTGCCAGGAGCTTCCATACATTCATCTCAACTTTTGTCTTCTTAAACTGTTTCACGATGTCGTTATCTTCGATGATAGGTATGGGAACTTGTTGTAAAATAGGCATAGGTTGTGTTGAAACGGGAGGTTGCATTCTCCCGGATCTTGTGAGGACGTCTATTGATGAATCTTCTTCAGCCCAAATGTCGTCTGTGGTGTATGATACAGAAGGTGAAGGTCCTACTATGTCCTTTAGGTAGACATCTTCTTCATCACTGTCCCATACTCCATTAACAGTTATGTCCTCTTCTTGTTGAACTTGGATTAATTCCTTTTCATCAATCTTTTTCTGCACCAAATCCTTGATTTTGAAACAGTTTTCTAGGGTGTGCCCCCCTGACTAATGGTACTGACAGTAATATCTATCTGTCCTTTTTAATGATTCAAATGGTCTCAATTTAAGAGGTTTTACCTTGCCACTCTCGGAGAGCATTTCGAACATTTGTGCATATGGGATCCCAATTGGAGTATAAACTCTATTGCTCTTCTTGGGTTTTTCGGTGACTTGCAAGGGAAAATACTTCGCCTCATAAGTCGTTTTCACTAGTGTGAATTCTCTTTTAGGCTCTTCCCTTGGACGTGGAAGTTCATCATATTTCTTGTGAAGTTCGTTCATAACTTTGAGAGCTTCCCGTAATAGTTGTGATGCCTCCCTCATAGACGGTGTGAGCAATTGTATGTCTTCCTTGTTTTCTGGTTCTGGAAGGTTATCTCTGACATCGAAAAAGATCTCTTCTCCTCCTTCTTCGACATTGGTTGCTTTGACAAGCTTAATGAGAGATGAGGGGTCAACTTCGTTTTCTTCATCGGAGATAGCCAAAGTATGAGCCAGAGGTGCATTGTCAATACTTGGCTTCTTACTAGCAGGGGGCAACGACAGTTTGTTACTGTCAATTAGGTCTTGGATAGCTTCCTTAAGCTTCCAACAGCTTTCATTAGAATGGCCCCTACCTTGGTGATATTTGCAATGTGCGTCGGGGTTCCAGTTAGCCGACCTCTTCTCAACTGGTGGATCCCCAAATGGTCCAATGGGAGTTATAAGACCTTTTGCATTTAATCGATCAAATGCGGTGTCATAACTCATGCCAATAGGAGTGAAGTTCCTCCTAAATGGTTTCCTTTGTCCTTAGTTGTTCATGTCGAGGACTTCTCCTAGATTAAAGGTGCTAACATTATTTAAGTGGGCGGTTTTGGAAGAAGAAGGATTGTCGTTCTTCTTTCCTTTCCAGCCACTGTTGGAGCTATTGTTGGCATCTTTAGATTTAACCAATTCATCTTCAATATTGATTCCAATATCATAAACAGCCTTAAAGGTATGAAGGTTATTTTGATATTTAAGATGTTTGGAATATTTTTCTTGGAGATTTTTAATGAACAGTCTTACAGACTCTTTTTCAGTTGGTACCTCGATCATTTTAGCTGAGGTTTCTCTCCAATTGTTAAAGAAAGAAGTGAAGCCTTCATTCTCTTTTTGTTTGAGGATTTCAAGTTCTCTATGGTCAGTTTCGACTTGAATGTTGCATTTGTACCTATCAACGAAAGCGTTTGCTATGGATTCCCAGGTAGAGGTCTTTTCTTTTTCGAGAGAAAAGAACCATTGTTGGCAAACGGTCTCAAGAGATAGTGAGAACAGAGAAGGGAATACTTTCTTATTGATACCCTTGATACTCATTATCATTTCAAATGCTCTTAAATGGAAGTAAGGGTTGTCAATTGCCCTAAATTTTGGGATGTCGTTGGCGCTGAACTTCTGCGGAAGAAGATCTTTATCCACCGAGACCCCTTGGGATGTGATTTCTTGAAACTTGTAGTCGCTGAACAACTTGCTTAGGCTCTCTTGCATGAGGTCCATTTGTTGTTGTTTCACGGGATCATCGATCTTAAGTGCGAGAAGTTTCAGTGTCTCAATTATAGTAGCCAGTTGGTTCTTGAGATCATTGACTTCTTCTTGAGTTTCCATTATAACTCTTGCTTTCCTCTTGCGGGCTATAGGTTTGTCGAAAAGTTGGAGTTGTACAAAGAGGTTATCTTTGATTAATCGTCCTTCCTTTCTTGACCACGCGCTGTAAATTAAGCCGATTTGCGTTTTAATTACTTGACTCAAATCAACTTGACTTTATGGTTTTTTTTTTTTAAAAAAAAAGTATGCATATTTTTGGCAACAATAATGTACGTATTTTTAGGGAACTAAGTATTATTATTTATTGGAGGATTAATATCCGACTTACCCCCCTTAAAAAAAATGACGAAAAAAGCGCGCACACAAGACTCTCTTAATCATGGTCAAAACATGTGTATTGGTATGTGCATTGAGTGTAAGTGACATGCTTGGACTCTTGTGTAAGACTATGGGATTTAGTGCCTAAACTCGAACATTGATTCAATTAAGCATTATTTTCAACAAAATTAACCGAATTAAACAGAAAACTGATTAATTAGACATTAGGTGATGACTCGACAAATAATCCGAACTGTCGGCCAAGCGACAGGACTGGTGTCGCACTATGGTGATTGGCGCCAGACAATTTAGTTAATGTCTGGCGCTACGCACTATAATGTGGCGCTACAGCTCAGACGTTGGCGCCAATACTGGAGCTTCGGTCTGGGACTGTTTTCGGTATTATTAGTCAACTGGGGTATGCCTAAAGTCGTACTAGGTCAATTCCGATTAAAAAAAATAGACTTTATTGACTCAAATTAATTCGTTAATTAATTAATTAGGCAAAGTTCTTTAAGTCATTAATTTTAGTCTCAACACAAATCAACAAACGGTTAAGAGAAACATAGAATATATATGCACAACAAATAATGCACAATTAGTCAAGTAGGCACAATATGATGCAATGAGTTCGCAACCTAACCATGGCTCTAGTTCTCTAAAGTTCGGGATATGGTTTAGTCAATAGAGGGTCCATGGTTAATTGTCCGGATGCACCGCGCGGAAGCCTAACCGTGAAGGGTTGGCGCGAGTGGATGGGACACCGCAAGCTTTAGAAAAAACTCGCTTCCATGGTTTGGTGAATTCAACATCTCGAATGTACCCTTTGTTGCATGGAGTGTTCAATCGGGTAGATGGAGCATGAATTCCCAGAGGGTTATGTCCATATGTAGAACACAGATGGGTTTCAGAAAAGTGAGAAAAAATTAAATCAGGAAGTAGGATTGAGCAAACAATACGAAAAACCGGTCGAAATTAGAACGCATATTTCTGGCTCGGTATTGGGGGAAATTGGCGCCAGCAAACAGAGACTGGCACCAACTTTTAACTGTAGCGCCTGGCGCCAATATTGGCGTCTAGCGCGGCTAAAAGTGTGGCGCCAAGCTCTGGCCCCTGACGCTACTTCCCACATGCCTCAGCAGCTTTCTGTGCTCGATAAAATCTTCCAGTTTCGCGCGGTGTTATTTCAGTCCTAGTTGTGAAAGACATTTCTCAAATTTCTTACGTGTAAAATCCTATATTTTTGACTTATTACGGATGGTCTTTCCAATGAGAACCTTTTTATGCATATGACAATAATGTTAATCAAAATTACGCACATGAAATACTAAGAACTTTTCGAGTCTCATCCACTCATTCTAAGTCATTGCCGAAACAAATTTAGGAATTAAAATAGAAATCCTCCCCAGCGGAGTCGCCAAAAACTGTAGGGAATAATTTCAAGCCTTTAAAATCCCACTAGCTTGAACCCCACTGTGATCATACACTAAAGTATGGTGGCGTCCAAAAGGGAAGAAGATAGAGCAAAAGAGTCGCCAACAAGTTTTTAAGGAACTTGTAAATCGTTCACGAGGTGAAGGTTACACCCCTTAACGATCCAAGAGATCGTCAACTCCATAAGGTCATGAACCAAATAAGGGTTCGGGGATGAAGGTACAAATCCAACCTAAAAGAGATTGAACCTGCCCTAATAATAGGCCTCTACTTTATTCTTCTCGTATTCATGTGCGCTTTCTGACTAATATACAATCAATAGGATTAACCCTAAACCTGTTTAATCTATGTTGGTTGAATATTAATGCACAAACAAACTATTATTGCCCTTTAACATGCAATAAAAGGTGATCAAGCAATAAAATAAATATCAAGCAACATAATAATAATCAATAATAATCATAATCATGAACAATAATGAATATCATAATCATAGCAATCATAATTAATAATAATCATAATTATAACAATATTCATGTTAAAGCATAATAAAAGTAAGATCCTAGGCATGATACTAACAAGATTAATAACAAACCCTAGCATGTCACTAAGCAATAAAAATCAAATCTTTAGCCCTAACATGATACTAACATGAATTAAGATTAGACAGAAGATAAGAAGCATCATAAAAATCATATTTAATATTAAAAATACCCTAGACATGATACTAGGAATATCATAATAACAATATAAACATGATGTCTACATCATAATATCAATTAAACCATTAAAGTACTTACTTTGATGCCTCGTACCTCTTTCTAATAACAAAATACACACGTTAGTAACTTCAAGGAAAATAATAAACAAAACAATTAAATTAAATAATTGAAAGAGAGATTTGGGACCAAACCCTCAGAAATTAAAACCTTTCACGTCTAGGGCGAAGGCAACTTCGAATATGGCTAGGTGTTTCTAGATCTTGTGAATGCGGAATTTTGTATGAAAAAACAAGAAAGAATTGAAGAAAGAAAAGAATGCTAAAGAATTAATGTTCGTTGAGAATTGATGAATGAGAGATGTAGATGATGAATGATTGTAGATGAATGAATTGTGAATTAAAGCTTGCCAATGAAGAGAATTCGTGAGAATTGGTGAATGAAAACAGAGTTTTCGACACAATATTTATAGAGAAAATCAGCCAAAAAAGATAATTTAACAAAACAGAGTCTGACGATCGCAAAACAGGATTGGCGCCAACCCTGGCTAGCTGGCGCCAATGGCTAGCGCCTGGCGACAATCCTGGTTCCAGGCGACAAGGCCTGGGGTTGGAGGCCAAACTGGATTTCAAAGCATTTTTGAAAATTTGATAAATTTCCCGTACTGGAAGATAAAATAATATAATTTCTTCGAAAATGCTATTTGATCTTGATTAAAACTCAGAAAAATCAACAAAGTCAACTTATCAATGCTAATTGAATTAGGAATGAAAAGAACCTTCTAGAAGACTAAAACCATTCCTAATTGCATTAGGAATGATAAATCATATTAGGCCCTCCCCTAGATCATTGGGTCGTACATAAAACTCAAACCGGGCCCAGTTTAGTAAATTGGCCATAACTTCCTCAATATTCATCGGAATTGGGCTTATAATATATCGTTGGAAAGGTCTTTGCAAGCCCCATCCAACTACACCACTATTGGACCCATATCATGGACCAACCAAACTGGATTGACTGTTTTCTTAAAAATAAAGTTTACAAAAACAGGGAGAAGAGAAAAGAAATAAAACTTTCCGCTACACTAGACCTTTCCACACTCCGTTTCATTCAATTATGATTCAACGTGAAAGGTACTCATCACTGGATTTGGTTTTGGGGAGACACAAATGGGTGTCTACACAAGGCATTCCTCCACCTTGGGGAGAGATTCGAGATTCAGCCCCCAAGGAAGTCCCGTGCCGTGGCCGCTTGGGAAAAAGAGAAGCCGCGCCAAAGATCCTTCCGCGTCTACAGGGCGGACTTAGACGTTGGACTGCGCTTCCCCCTCCATCCTTTTCTCCGCACAATCTTGGACGAGTATGACATAGCCCTCTTCCAGCTGATGCTAAACAGCTGGTTGAACATTTTTTGATACTTGGTGACGTGCATCTGCAAAGGCTTCAAGCCAGACTTTGAAGTTTTCTGTGAGATGCACTCACTGACTAATCTGGACGCGGATACGGATGACTGGTTCATCTTGAGCACCACTAGAGATTACATGATGGTGGTGGACCGCGTCTCTAAGTGGCGTGACTGGAAGCACCGATTCTATCGCATCAAAACTAAGGACGTTGCATTTAACTTGCGGATGAATCGGTTCAATGCTGAGCCAATTCAACTTGGACGCGGGGACCTCAAGCCTGATAAGCCACCCGTCCACTCCAGCCAGGAGTACCAGCTTGAATATTTCAAAGTCAAGCGGGTGAAAAGGGGCGGCAAAACTGAGCGCGTTCCAAGTAACTGGGTCCCTTTATCTAGCTGGCTGCGGGATCCCACTTTTATGTCCGCCTATGGCCTTTACAAGAAACTGCCCCAAGGTGGACGCATGGACACATATTCTTAAAAATACGCAGATTATTTGAACTTGAAGAATTTTCTAACACTTTTTCCTTTTCTCTTTCAGCTGAGGCGTACAAGATGCTTGACCAGGAGCAGAAAGGGGAGGTCAACATGTTCGAGATTGACTTGGCTCGGTACTAGGCTCGCCAGAAGCTGTACGAGCAAACTAAAGGAGTAAGTAAACCCATCTAGCTTTCTTCCTCTCGTCCGTGTATGTCTTACGGAAGAGATCTTTTTCCTAACTTGGCTTGGCCTATCAATTATATTATCTTGTTCTCTTTTTACTAAATTTTGTCTCTACAGCTGGCCACTCCAACCCCCAGGTCCAAACGGAAGCAGTCGTCCCCTGCGTCCAAGACGGACCAGGACGACAAGGCGTCCAAACAAAGGAAGACGGTTGCGTCCAAGACCACTTCCACTTCTGCGGCTAAGACGACGTCGCGAACTGCCCTTAAGCAGTCCAAAGGAGAACAACACTGGCTGAGAGAACGCGGGGCCTCCAAGTCCATAGATCCGGCCGCCATGCCGGGTCATGTTGGGTCCGAAATTGGACGATAGGGGTAAGTCGACCCCGAGAAAATCGACCGGGCCTGAATTGACTCCGCCCGTTCAAAGAGTCAAGAAAGCTGATTGGCTGGAGGTCACTCAGTCGGTCGGCGACCAGCCTGGCCAAACGGAAGAAGAGGGTGACGAACCTGCACCGCCTCCGGCCTTCACTTTCAAGCTTCCTACCCCTCCAAGCTTCTCTGACGGTCAGTCCAAGTAACATTGGACTTTCTATTTCGTTTCTTCTCTTTTTTTTACTGAACTTACATTAAATTCTTTGGGTCCGCATACAGATATTGCAGAGGAGCTACACATGAAGACGCCCGGCCAGTCCCTTACTGGGGCGGACAGAAAGGCTATGCGGGAAGCCATGGCCCGGGCCGTCCTTGCTGACCAGCGAGATAAGCTGCGGGGGATACATGAGGGCTTCCTCGGCCCCCTGATCAATTGCAGCGCTGAGGTAAATTTTACCCTCAAATGCACTTAGTCAAATTTTCGCTCTCACTTTGCTAACACATTTACCCTGTACACAGCTCTTCCTGTGGCTGAATGCCTTCCTCGAATGGAAGGACAAGGAGAACGAGCGGATGAAGCATGCCTGGGCCCAGATTCAGAAGACCCAGGTTGCCATTACTGGAGAAGTGGCCGTCCAGCGCCGCTATTTTAAAACCCAAATCAACGCGCTGTCCGACAAGGCGGCGCGACAGGCGGAAGATTTGGTGAAGCTGGGCGAGGCCCTTCAGCAAGAGTCCGTGGCCAGAGATGCCATGAGACAGGAGAGGGACCAAGCCCTGCTGGACGGCCAGCGCTGGAGTGAAGGGTTCGAGGCCTTCGAGAAGCTTCAGAGTGATGTGGCCTTGGCCCAAAAACACTTGAAGGAGGCCTTGGACGAGTCGGACGCTCTGAGGGCCGAGGTGGAAAGTTTAAAGAAGTTCGTTGAGGACTTAACTCTCCAATTGCAAACACCTCGGGCCCCCAGTGTGGATGAGGTGGTCCTCATTGAGCAGAATGCTGAGGAAAGGATGAAGAGCCACTTCTTTGAGGCTTTTGAGCTTATGGTGGACGAGGGAGAGGCGACCTATTATCAGGAACGCTTCACCAAGCGTCTTAACTTTTTCTGCCTCAGAGAAGAGGCTAAGAAGGCCGGGCAGCCTTCACCTGAGCTAGACGTCACGACAACTACCTTAGAGGAGGAGGAAATCGAAGAAGTGGCGGCCAGCAAAGACAGTGAAGTTGAGAGCAAGGAGGCGCCTGCTGATGACGCGTCCCCTACCATCGTTCAAGAGCTCAGCCCAGGCAAGAGTCCAGCTTCTGCTCCAGCCGCCCCATGATTTCAGCTTTATTTTTCTACCTTTGTTAATCATTTATGTATATTTTTCTTGACTTTTTCAACCGCCTTTTCGAGCGGTTTTATGTAAAATATTTTACCGCCTTTTTAGCGACCCTTTTATTAATTTAGCTTCCAAATTTTGCTTCATACTTTGCACATTTTATACTTAATAAGTTTTTGCATAGTTTTTGCATTTTCGTACGCGTACTTTTCACGTTTTTGTATCTTCGTACAATTGGGGGGTATGCCCCTTTATTCGGCGTTCGCCTAGTCCATATTTTGGGTGGTTTGATTGACTTGGTAGAACTTTTACCTTAGGCGGTATGACTTCTAACAAGTTAATCAAATCATAGCAATGATTTCCCTTGGACTAGGTGATACGCCGAATCAACACATTGTTTGGCCGTTTAATAGACTTTATGTGAGTTTTTCCGTTGAAACTATCGCTCGGACGCACTCAGAAAATTCCAAGTATGATCTTAACTCAAAATTTTCATGTTTGGCTGGGCTGGAATGCCTAGGTATGCCCTTGCCCCATTATATGGGTTTCACAGGGTACCTTAACTTTTCCGACCGCCTTAATTAAGGGCGGACGTATTCATAAGAATCGGGATCAACTTTCCAGTTCTTATTTTATTTAATTTACTTTTGTTCCGCGACCGGGTTGCTATGTTGCAAGCAACCTACTCGCAAATTTCACGCGGTCTATCCTTATAAGTTATGACTGTGCATATAAGCATAAATTAAATGGAAAAATAATTATAACAATGTTTGACTTTTCATTAATTTGTCAACATTACATTGTTGTGGCCGTACAACTTACATTGCTCGGTCAACAGACCTAGTTGTATACACAGATTTTTGGCTAAGTACTTAAACATAATATTTCTTTAGATTGTTGGCGTTCCATGTACGCGGGATGGGTCGGCCATCCATGGCTTCAAGACGGTAAGTCCCATCTCGAACCTCTTCCCTGACTCGATACGGCCCTTCCAAATTTGGGGTCAGCTTCCCATCCTCATTTGTTCGTCCCACAACCTCCATCTTTCTTAGGACCAGGTCTCCCAACTTTATCGGTCGCTTCGACACTCGGCAATTGTACGCCCTTGTCATCCGTAGACGATAGATTTCGTGTCTAAGTGCCGCGTTGGCCCTAGCTTCAGGAAGGAAATCTAAGGCGGTCTTCATGGCTTCCCAATTGGCCGCTTCATCATATAGCATCACCCTAAGGGTGGGCTCATACATTTCTATTTGAAGGACTTCCTCGGCACCATAGACTAAGAAGAAGAGAGTTTCTCCTGTGGAACTCTTGGCCGTGGTTCGTATGGACCACAACACATTGACTAACTCATCAGCCCATAAGCCGCCTGCTCTTTCAAGCTTGCGCTTAATTCCATTGGAGATCAATTTTTTGTATGCCTCTACTTGACCATTTGCTTGTGGACGGCCAATTGAAGCAAAGCAGTGAGCTATGCCTTGGTCTTTCAACCATTCTTTGAGTTGAGGCGTTTCGAACCGGGGTTCGTTGTCAAACACCATAGACTGTTGAACGCCAAAGCGTGTAATGATACTCTTCCATGTGAAAGCGAAAACATCCGTCCATTTGATACCCCGGATAGTCTCGGCCTCTACCCATTTTGTGAAGTAGTCTACTGCTACAAACACATACCGCCTCTGGCCGGACGCTGGTGTGTACGGTCCTAAAATGTCCATCCCCCATTTGGCAAAGGGGAGCGGACTACTGATGGCCGAGAGACTGTTGGCGGGTCGGTGGATTAATGTTGCAAACCTTTGGCACTTGTCACACTTCTTTACCATTTCCATTGCATCCGACCTTAAGCTCGGCCAGTAGTAGCCCAGGCGGGCAACCTTTTCAGCCAAAGCTCGTACTCCAATGTGAGATCCACACTGCCCCTAGTGAAGATCATCCAGTACATCATGCCCTCTCTCAAGAGTGATGCATTTCAGGTACGGCTTTACAAATGCCTTTTTGAACAACTCTCCTTGCTGAATTTCAAACCAGGTCGCTCTCTTTTTCATTAACCATCTCTCTTTAGGATCGGACGGGAGTAATCCGTCCTTTAGGTAAGATATGATCCCGTCCATCCAAGTGGAGCTTCTATCAATGGCGTGTACTGGCTCAGCGTCAATACTCCTCTTTTCTTTCACTTCCCAAAACACTAACCTGGGAGTATCACATGATGCTGAGGATGCTAACTTAGAGAGGGCGTCCGCCTGATGATTGGACAAACGAGGGACCTACTGTAGAGTAAAGTGATCTAGGCTCTTAGCCTCCTCTTTGACAATCTTCAAGTATTTTATCATGGCCGGCTCCCTTGCCTCGAAGTCGCCATTCACTTGGCCGACTACAAGTCGGGAGTCCGAGGATACATCAATTTTTGTCGCTCCTGCCGCCTTACACTATCTAAGGCCGGCCAAGAGGGCTTTGTACTCGGCCTCATTATTAGAGGCTTGAAACTGGAATCTCAGAGCATATTCAAACTTATCCCCCTTAGGAGACTGACATATAACACCTGCACCACAACCAGTAGCTGTCGCACTACCATCCACGAACACTTTCCAGATCTGGTCTCTGGCTGTCTGAAGATCCGGCCGAGTCATTTCAGCTAAAAAATCAGCAAAGGCTTGCCCCTTAATTGCTTTTCTTGGCTCAAATGCAATGTCAAAGCCTCTCATTTTGCAAGGCCCATTTAAGCATACGGCCGCTTGCCTCTAGAGTTGTAAATGGCTTCTTCAAAGGCTGGTATGTGTAGACCACAATTGAATGTGCCAAGAAGTATGGCCGCAGCTTTTTCGATGCCATGTACAATGCCAAGCCAAATTTTTCAATGGGGGGATACCTTAACTCGGCGTTATGAAGTACTTGGCTAACAAAGTAGACAGGGATCTGGCGGCCGTCCCGTTCAGCAAGTAGGACGACACTTAAGGAGTGTTCTGAGATAGCGAGATAGATGAATAGCTTCTCGTTCTTAAGTGGACTAATAAGCTGAGGTAATGTATGTAGATGGCCTTTTAGCTGTACGAATGCTTCCTCGGCATCCTCTGTCCACTCAAACATGGCTTTCTTTTTTATGGTTTGAAAGAAATAGCGGCACTTATCCCCTAATCTTGACAGAAATCTACAAAGTGCGGCCAAACAGCCGGTCAATCTTTGGACTTCTTTAATTGTCCTTGGTGACTTCATGTCCATGACAGCTTGGATTTTTGAGGGTTGGCGTCGATTCCACGTTGATCAATTAAAAATTCGAGAAATTTACCAGACTCAACACCAAATACACATTTCTTTGGATTCAACATCATCTTATGCCGCCCGAGTTCGGTGAAAGTTTCTCGTAGATCCTTCAGATGGTCGGTCGACTCTTTTGACTTGACAATCATGTCATCAATGTACGCCTCCATATTCTGGCCGAGCTGATCTCTGAAGACTGTGTTAACAAGTCGCTGAAAGGTTGCTAGGGCATTCTTAAGGCCGAATGACATAACTTTGTAACAATACAACCCCTGCTCAGTCACGAACGCTGTTTTCTCCTGGTCTTCTTCCCATAACGAAATTTGATGGAATCCGGAGTACGTGTCCATAAAACTCATCAGGGCATGCCCAGCCGTCGAATCAACCAAACGGTCGATTTTGGGCAGGGGAAAGTTATCCTTAGGGCATGCCTTGTTTAGGTCGATGTAATCCACGCACATTCTCTAAGTTCCATTCGGCTTCTTGACAAGGACCACATTGGCCACCCACTCTGGGTAATAGCATTGCCGAATGAAACCGGCGTCCAGAAGCTTCTTGACTTCTGCTGCGGCCGCTTGATTCCTCTCTTCTCCATGATTCCTTTTCTTCTGGCGAACAGGTTTAACGGCCGGGTTTACAGCCAATTTATGCATGGCCAGGTCTAGACTTATACCTGGCATCTCGCCGATATCAAATGCAAATACATCCTTGAACTCTCTCAATAATTGAATTAACTTATCCCCAAGCACACCCAAGGCTATAGTGCCCGCACTGACCGTCCGACCTGGTTGATCGGGGTTAAGCACTATATCCTGGTGACTGCCGGCCGGCTGGGGGCGTAGCTCTTCAGGCCGTCCGACAGTCATTAGCTGCTATGCTTTCTCTATCTTGGTCGCCTTACGCTTCTTGCCGACCTGGTGTGTTGGGAGTGAGGTTCCTTCTTCTTTCGGCTCGGATGTTTTTGGTCCGCGCGCTGTAGGCTTAACTGCCAACTGATTGCATTCCTTATCCATCTTCTGACTTCCTTGGATTGTACCTATTTTCCCGTCCGTCCTTTCAAACTTTAGCAGCATTAGGTGAGGCACAATGACTGCTTTTGCTGCATTTAGTGTAGGACGGCCGAGTATGACATTATATCCAGTCAATTCTTTCAGGACCAAGAAGCGGACAACCATATCTCTTCCTTCCCCTTTTTGCCCGAATCGGATAGGTAAGTCTATCCGCCCCACTAGGTGGATGACATTCCCCCCAAATCCGACAAGCGGGTGAGTGATGTCCTGGAGAGCATCCTCTGGGAAGCTTAGATTCTTCAAGGCGGCCAGGCCGAAGATATCAGCCGCGCTACCCGTGTTTATCAATATTCGTCCGACCTTTAAGTTGGCTATTTTCATAATGAATACCATGGGATTATTGTGCAAGGCTTTGACCTCCCCCCGATCGGCCTCAGTGATGATTACTGCGGGGAAGGGTTCAGCCTTCACCGAGTCCATCTGCATCACCTTCCCCAGGTTCCGAGCGTCCTGCTTCATCCCTTTCATAGTGGGACCGCCTGAGGCAAATCCTCCTGATATCACGACCACAAAGCCTAAATCAGTGTTGTTGCCATCATCTTCTTTATCTTTGTTCTTATCATTCTTCTGTCTTTGCTCGGACATATTGTTTGTCCGTGTGTAAGTGAATTTGGACTTCATCACATACGAATTCAGCATGCCCTTCTCGGCTAGCTTGTCCAGCAGTCTCTTTAAGTTAATGCAATCGTTCGTGTCATGTCCCACATCCTTGTGGTAATGACAATACTTGTTCTTGTTCCTATACTAAGCCTGGCCTCTCAGCGGCTATGGCTTCTCAAATTCAAACTTATCCTTGATTTCCATCAGGATAGAATAGCAATCCTTGTTGAATTCATATTGAGGCTTGTACGCCTTGGCCTTCTTGGACTTCTGTGGCTGGGCATCAGCCAGCCAGACTTCCTTTATCTTTTTTCTATCTTTCTTTTGGCCGGCCGAGTCTTGTTGAGAAGGTTTTTTCTCAGCCCCTTTGGCCGGCGCTTCCCCTTTGGTGAGCGAACAAAAGTCCGTCGCCTCAATATAAGCTTCGGCTTCCGCAGAACACCTGCGTATGTCCGAATCTTTTTCCTTACCAAGTCAAATTTAAAACCATTGTGCCTTAATCCCCGGAGAATTTAGAGTAAGCCATTTCGTCCGGCAGATTATGAATTTGGGCTTTTTCTTGGTTAAATCGCTGGACGTACGAGCGTAAGCCCTCATTTTTTTCTTGGACAATTGTCGCCAAATTAAGGCTAGTCTTTCGAGGCGGTATGTTGTATGAAAAATTTCCCATGAACAGCAAACTAAGAGTAGTAAAACAATTAATACACCCAGCCGGCAAACTATTGAACCAATCCCGCGCCACACCTTTCAGAGTGGCCGGGAAACATTTGCACCAAGTAGCATCATCTACACTTTGCAAGTACATCAGGTTCCTGTACGAGGTGATGTGCTCTTCTGGGTTGCCCGTGCCATCATAAGCTCCCACAAGCACACTCTTCACCTTTGGTGGCTGAGGGGCACTTAAGATATTTTGCGAAAACGGGGGCGGCTTATCTCCCAGAGTAAGTAGACGTATCTGCCAATCGACGGGTTACGGTTGCATGGACGGTCCAGCTAGATAGGGAGCCTGTCCGTACACCTGCCCATATGGCCCATATTGTCCGTACGCCTGGGGGTTCGGCTGCATCAAGCCATTGAACCCCTGAGGAGGCTGATATTGCAATGATTGTGCTGGAATAGGAGTTGGGGCATGGAAGACTGGAATAGGAGTTGGGGTGCGGACTGTCTGACTTCCACTGGAGATGGCCGTGTTGGTATGTTGGGAAAGAGAATGATGTGAAAAATCATCCGGCATAGTTGGGGTTCAAGCCGTGTCCGAGTAGGCGACGCGTTCCCGCTGCTTATGCCGAAGGTAATCTCTTGCGTCCTTCCATCGTTTGTATGGCTCAGGCTCCTCTCTTCGAGGCTGCCTACCACTCCCCCCAGCCGACTGCGTTTTCACCAGCAAGTTAGAGAAATTAGTTCGCGGTACTCTCGGGGACCTTCCAGTCGGCCTTCGAAAAGGAGTGTTTCCAGCGTCCGTTACATGGACTGCTTTGCTATGTGTCTTCTTTGGAGCCCTCTGTTCCTCTCTCCTGGGCGGCTGCCTAGAGGTAGAGGCTCCATTGTTTTCAATTTCTTTTCTGAGTTTGTTAAGCGCGGCCTTAAGAGAGGCTGCGGTAAACGGAGGGTCATCAGCTTCTTCAAATGTGGCTATCAGAGGATCGCTAGTATGGATCGTAGGGATTAAATCCTCTACATGTCCATCCTCGCCTGGATTAGGTGTCTGACCGTCTATCTCCATAACGTACAAGTATCCCCACAGACGGCGCCAAATGTTTCGGGTATTTTTTGGATTTACTGGGATACTGGTCACGCTCTTCTGGAAATGAGTCGGTCCAACCTGCATAACAACGAATATTCCGATCAACGGAATATTCACCTCCGACGATCAAGTCAGTGATCAGAACGGAAAAGGCTAGAGAGAGAAAGTAGAGAGAAGTTGGAGCTATTTAATGCTCTGTTTTTTTCAATTGTCTGAATCCCCCCCGTCATAAATGATTGGGGTATTTATAGGGGTGGGACTCATGCCCCTATCTAGGGTTTATACCCTAGATTTGCGTGACGTGATTGGTTGCGCAATCAGCGAATGCCACGTGCCACTCTAGGGGCGCCGTTTTGCGGCTTTCATTAATATCTCTCGGGATTTGGGGCCTGACATTGTTAGGGCTTTATGGCGTGCTAATTTTAAAGAAGGAACATATTGCCTAAACTCATGACGTCTTCCCGTGGTGACACGTGTCACCCTATAACTGGGCCACGTGTCACTATGGGATTGGCTTGAGACCTTAAGGACTGGATTGCGTGGAATCTTCCCGTGGTGACACGTGTCACCCTATAACTTGGCCACATGTCACTATGGGATTGGTCCACGTATACGAGGTATTTTTACCCTCAACACTAAGGATTTTTCGAATTTTTCAAAATTAATAGCCCTAAAATAGATTTTTGTGCTTGATTTTGATTAAATTTGATTTTATTCATATTTCATAATTTTAATTGGATTGATTTATGCATAAAAATATTTTGTGTATTGTAGACACCTAGTGATGAATATCTTTCACGTCATTTGACTATCGTACAAGGTGAAATGTGAAAAATCTTGTGATGCGGTTGTTTTAATAAAAATACTTCTTTCTGTTTTTTTGAAAATATTTCTTTTCTTACTCTATTTATGGAAAATGTCCAATCTAATTTAGTTTGGTCCATGATAAGGGTCAAATAATGGTGTAGTTGGATGGGCTTGAAAAGACCTTTGCTACGATATATTATAAGCCCAATTCCGATGAATAATGAGGAAGTTATGACCAAAATACTAAATTGTACCCAAACCATATTTTACCTACGACCCAATGATCATGTGGAAGGTCCAAAGGTTTAATCATATTCCTAAAATAATAAGGATCTATTAGAAGCTTCTATAAGTTTCTAAATGATCTTAATTATTCTTTTTTAAAAAGATAAGATCAAAGAATTCAAAATGGAATAAATTTTACTTTTGTAGAGTCCTTGTTATGTGCAAAATGGAAGATGGTCAGATATTATTTTCGTGCCTCATAATTTTTATCCAAATATTATATGGATGGATAGATCTTGAAATTATCTTTCCAATGATATTTATAATATTAATTCCGAGCTATAACGAAAAAGATATGAAAGAAATACGAAATTCTATCCAAAACTGACACTCTTTTATTAGTTTGGCTATATATTTTTTTTATCTACAAAAGTTTTTAATCTGATTCTAATTGGGTTGGAAATTAGACTTCAAGATCTTTCCAACGACATATTATATGACTTATTTGGGCTTTTGGATCAAAAGATATGATAAAAACAAAATCCGCAAAAAACTGTCCCAGCGCCAAACGACAGAGTCTGTCGCCTGACGCTGGTACTTGTCGCCTAGCGCTGGTGCCTGTCGCCTGGCTCTGGACCCTGTCGTCAAATGAGAGGAGGTCTTTTATTCCAAGTTGAACTCGATCTCTTTTCTTTCGATTTCCGGACTATTTTTTTTTATATAAATAGGGTCCTTGGCCTATGTTTTCAAATATCACTACGAATTCTCTAATTCTTTCTCTCTCTAAAAGCTAGAAGCTTATTCTCTCTCTATTCTTTTTCTAAACTTTCCTTCTTACAAAATTTCACATTCACAAGTTCTAGATACACCTAGCCAAGTTCGAAGTTGCCTTCACCCTAGTCGTGAAAGGTTGATAATTTCTAAGGGTTTGGTCCCAAATCTTATTTCAATTCTTTGATTAGATTTATTATTTATTATTTTCCTTGAAGTTACTAACGTATGTATTTTATTATTAGAAAGAGATACGAGGCATCCAAGTAAGTAATTTAATTATTATTCTTTTGATATAGAAATCATGTTTTAATTATTTAATTCCTAGTATCATGTTAGGATATTTTTATTGCTTCCTAGTATAATATTTAGGGTAATAACTAAGATTTAATTTCGAATGTCGTGTATGTTTCTATAATGCTTCCTATTCTTTCCTTCTATCATGTTAGGAATAAAGCTTTGATCTTTAATGTTTAGTGACATGCTAGGATTTGTTATTAATCTTGTTAGTATCATGCATATGATCTTGCTAATATTATTATGTTTTATTGAGAATTTGTATATCATGATTATTTTTATGTTGCTTGATGTATGTTATTGTTATTGCTTGATCACGCCTCTCTTGCATGTTTAAAGGGAATTTGTACTTGTAATCATGCTTAATAAGATAATTAATAATCTTATTTAGGCTAATATGATTATAATTCAAGTGATCGTCAATAATAGATTTGTTGTGCATTAATATTCAACCAATATAGATAAACTGGTTTAGGGTTAACCTAATGATTGTATGATAGTCAGACAGCGCACATGAATATAAGAAGAATAAAGCAGAGGCCTATTTTTAGGGCAGATTCAATCTCTTTTAGGTGTGATTTGTACCTTCATCCCCGAATATCTTGTCATGGTTCCAGACCACTATGGAGTTAGCGATCTCATGGATCGTGAAGGGGTGTAACCTTCACCTTGTGAACGGTTTACAAGTTCCTAAAACTTGTTGGCGACTCTTTTACTCTAGCTTTCATTCCTTCCTTTTGGACGCCACCATGCTTAAGTGTATGATCACAGTGGGGCTCAAGTGTGGAATGCTTGAAATATTCCCTACATGTAGGATCAACGATTTTATTTTAAAATTTAGAATTAAATTGGGATTAATTTTATGACGAACCTAATTTTAAAGTTGAATGAGATTTAATTTTAAAATTTGGACTGATTTAATTTAGTTTTACTAAAAGTTATTTTAATTAAATTAAAAACCAAAAAAAAAACATTGTTTAAGGCTCGCAGGCGCGGCTTGGTGCTGCAGCCACAGTGGCTTCGGACCTGGTGGTCAGTCCAGAGGGAGGGAGGGCAGGTGGTCTGACAGGTGGCTGGCAGCAGCTGTGCAAGAGTTACATAGCTGCTGTCGTAGCCACGCTAGGGCTGCTGCTGTTGCTGCCTTTACGCGACAGTGGGTGCTAACCGCAGCCAGCTACCATGGCTAGCCCAGGATGCCCTTTGCAGCAATGGCTGGTTTAAGTGGCAACCAGCCACAGTGGCTAGCTAACCACGGTGGCCAGCGGTTTGGCACAGTTTTTTTTTTTTAAAAAAATTATTAATTTATTTAAATACATTTCAAGATAAATATGATTTATTTTGGGATAAAATAAAATTGTTTTGAAATAAAATCTTTTTTTTAGGATAAAATAAAATCTTTCAAAAGTTGTTATATTTGATATTATCCATATTTAATTTGTTAATTTTGGTAATTGTCCATAATTCAAGTGTTTAATTTTGGATAAGATTTGTTAGGATATTCTGAGCATATTCTAAGAGGATACTAATTGATTTAACAAAAATTTCACCAAATGCCCCTGAGTAATTTTTTTATTCACCATATACCCATTAAAATTTTCTAATTCACCATATATCTTTGAGTTAAAAAAAAATTCACCATATACCCAAAATGACTAACAACGTCAACTACCGTTGGTTATTAATGTTAAGAGTACCACGTGGCAGCATTTGGATGGTTGTTTTTTTCAAGTCATCCCACACTTGAACCATATTGTGATCATACACTTAAGCATGGTGGCGTCCAAAGGGAAGGAATCTAGAATAAAAGAATCGCCAACAAGTTTTAGGATCTTGTAAACCATTCACAGGGTGAAGGTTACACCCCTTAACGATCCAGAAGATCGTTAACTCCAATAGGTCTGGAAACTTGACTGGAAGTTCGGGGATGAAGGTACAAATTTAACCTAAAAAGAGACTGAACCTGCCCTAATAATAGGCCTCTACTTTATTCTTCTCGTATTCATGTGCGCATTCTGACTAACATACAATCAATAGGTTTACCATAAACCTGTTTATCTATGTTGACTGAATATTAATGCACAAACAAATCTATTATTGGTGATCACTGAATTATAATCATAATAACTTAAACAAGATTATTAATTATCTTATTAAGAGTGATTACAAGCACAAATTCCCTTTAAGCATGCATAAAAGGTGTGATCAAGCAACAACAATAATAATCATCAAGCAACATAATCACAATCAATCATAATCACATTAAAGCATAATATTATTAGCAAGACCCTAGGCATGATACTAACAATATTAATAACAAACCCTAGCATGTCACTAAACAATAAAAATCAAAGCTTTAGCCCTAAAATGAAACTACCATGATATTTGGAAAAAAATAGGAAGCATCATAATAATCATAATTGATATTAGAAACTTAATTATTACCCTAAACATGATGCTAGGAAGCAATAAAACATCCTAACATGATACTACAAATCAATAAAACAATATAAGCATGATTTCTATATCAAAAGATCAATAAAACAATTAAAGTACTTACTTCGATGCCTCATACCTCTTTCTAATAACAAAATACACACGTTAGTAACTTCAAAGAAAATAAACAAAAAATTAAATTAAATAATTGAGATAGAGATTTGGGACCAAACTCTCAAAAATATCAAACCTTTCACGTTTATTGCGACGGCAAATTCGAACTTAGCTAGGTGTGTCTAGAACTAATGAGTGAGGAATTTTGTAAAAGGGAAGGTTTAGAAAAATAATAGAGAGATAAAGCACCTAGATTTTAGAGAGAGAAGATTGTAGATTGTGAATGATTTGAAAACAGGGAGATACGACCCCTATTTATAAGAAAAATAGCATGGGATCAAAGAAAATCATATTCGGAATAAAACTCCTTGGAGCCAGCGCTAAACGACGAGCTCGTCGCCAAGCGACGAAGATCAGCGCTTGGCGACGACTCTGTTGTCTCGCGCTGGTCCAAAAGTTAACGCGCTTTTCCACGCGTAATTACCTGTAACACCGGTTTTAGGTAATTATGCGTCCGAGTAGTTTTCGAAATCAGATTTAATAAATTTTATTCAAAATAAAACATTCTTTTAAAATAATAGGCCCTCCTCTATATCATCGGGGCACCTTTGAAAATCATTAGGCCTAATCTAATTTAATTCATAACTTCCTCATAAGTCATCGGAATTGAGCCTATAATATATCATTAGACAACTCTCTTCGAGCCCAATCCAATTACACTATTATTGGACCTTTATTATGGACCAAACCAAATTGGATTGGCTATTTTTCATAAATAGTATTGTGAAAGAAATATTTTTAGAAAACAGAAAGAGAAATATTTTAAGAAAAATATCCTCATCATTAGACTTTCCACACTTTCACCTCGTTCGATAATCAATTGACGTGAAAGGTATTCATCACTGGGTTTGGTTTTGGGGAGACACATTTGGGTGTCTACAGAAGCCCCCACTTTGACTGAGTTTGGAGAAACTTATTTTTCGAAAACAAAAGTCAAGGTAATGATAGGGACGGAGAATGATTCAGAACGTTCTGCAATCCTAAGCCATTCTTATAACGCTGATACCTGCAAACTATTGTTAGTTAAAACAGATAAGAGAGTTATGAAACATGTATCTTGCACCGTCGAGCACACGTCTCTGAGGGTAACCGATTTGTTGCTGTAATTGTTGTTGTGACAACCTTCCACAAGCTAGGGAACGCCATCTTGCTGCTTTGCCGCTGCTGATGTTCACTCGTCTTTGAACAATGGAGCCTTTTTTTTATGTCCACGCGTCTTTGAACAATAGAGCTTCTTTTTTGTTTGACGATCTTCCTCAAGCTAGGGGGTACCGCCTGAAGACTGCTACGCCCGTAACTACCTCTAATTTTCGTTGTGATAGTCTTCTGCATGCCAGAGAACATTATCGAAGATTGTTTTGCCCGAAACGATCTTCTACCGCTTTGTGACCATCTTCCGCAAGCAAGGGAACATGATCAAAGATTGCTTCGCCTGAAGCCATCCTTAGTTGTTGTGATAATATTCCGAAGAAAATTACCGAAGATCAATGCCCTTCGATCTTTAAAGCTCGCTTGAATTTTGCTGACAATACTCTCTTCTTTAGGAACAATTGTCAACACAACTCTTGAATAATGTAAACAATCCAATTTAGGGAAAATTTTCAATGTTATGTAACAATCCGTCCTCGGAAATGTTGCCCCAATAAAGCTAAGCGACAATCCGATTTACGGAAAAGTTGCCAATGCTTTGTAACAATATATCAAAGAACCTTGCTACGATCGACAACCCACATCTTGGAACATAAGTCTTGAAATAAATCCACCTTGGAAATTTTCCAATGCTATGCGACAATCCTTTTAGGAAAGTGTTGCTACAATTGACAATCCGCGTCTTGGAACTTTTGCAAAAAAAGAGTCGATAGACAATCCACTTCGGAAAAATTTTCTACTTACTGAAATGAATGACAATCCACGTTGAGGAACCTTTGCCGAAATATTAAGATGAATAGAGACGTGCGACAATCCTTTGGGAAATTTTTCCATAGGGAACTATGTGTATGACAATCCAATCTCGGAAAACTTGCCAGCAATGACAATCCAAACTTGGAAAAAATTGTCAAACAGAGCAGGAGCACGACAATCTACACTTGGAAACTTTGCCAGAGATGACAATCCAATTTTGGAAAATTGTCGTTTAAGAAGAATACGCGACAATCCATATTTGGAAACTTGGAAAAAATTGCCAAACAGAGAAGGAGCACGAAAATCCACGCTTGGAAACTTTGCTAGAGATGACAATCCAATCTTGGAAAAATTATCGTATAAGAAGAATACGTGACAATCCATATTTGGAAATATTGTAGGTTGGGGATGACAATCCTATCTTGGAAAAATTGTCGTATAAGTGCTTTTTTTTTTTTTTTTTTTTTTTTTTTTTTTTTTTTTTAACATATGCCTTGGTGCTTGTCATGAGCTAATGCTTAGGGGCTTAAGCTAAGTGAGACGATCTTTTTCATGTCAATCACTTACTGCGATTGTAATCGAGCCAACTACTAATCATGTCAATTTTCTTATAGGGGCTAACTGGCATACTAAGGAACCTAATTAATTAATATGACCGCCATCAGGCGATCGACAATCAAATATGATTGCAATCAAGCTGACTGTAGTTGATTTGCTAAGTTGTTTGCGTCCTTTTGCTTCAAACCTTTTGTAAAGCTTTACCCGCTCGTCTGGGACTTAGTGTACCTGCATTTACATTTTGGACTATAGGACTTTGCTCATGTAATTAGGGTTGACCTAAGACTTAGTGTTGCTTGACTCATTGACTTGGCATGACTCAAGGTATAAACTTGACCTAATGATGACTTACTTCGTGTGGCTCGTGTGTGCATAGTGTTGATTCATGAAGCTTGATATGTACATGACTCAAAATGTAGAAAAACAAAAATTGTTGTCATTTTTGTGGAGGGTACCGACTTTCTCCCGAATAAGAAAGAAGCGAAAAAAGAAAGAAGCGAAGTTTTTGAAGGTGCATGTTGAACGAGCTTAATCTGGTAACGTTGTCTCTCATAGTACAAGGATTGTAACAACTTAGACTATCCTAGTTGACTTGATAATGAAAGTATTTCGGTGACTCTTAGGCTAGGTAAGCTACTGATGTAAGGATCAAGCCCCCAAGTCTAGCTCTACATGGAAAGGGATGAGAATTGGAGAAATGGAGATCTCTTAATATGATCAATTATGAATGTAAATATGAAAGCATTTTTATTACGCCCGCACCCCAATGTGAGGTTGCCTACGTATCCGTTAGGAATGAGGTCGAACGTAGCTCTAGCCGAACCTCGCACAAGTGTGTGTATACCTCAAAGAGGTCTTTTAAGGATTATAACGTGGTTAGACTAAAGGTTATAGAAGAAAGGGATAAAGGCTCAAGCCCCTAGATAATCCCCCAAGGTGTGCAACCTTGCTTTTAAATCTTTGTATTGTATGCTTGAGGTTTCTCACTTTTGAGCTCTTTCCTTTTTTTATTTTTGCTCTGTTTTTTTTGCTTTTGCATTTTTTATACGGATAAGTGTGGGCAATCCCAATCATGTGGTCTATCACTCATTTGGCATTCATGTTTCTCAGATACGGTACCTAGCACTCGATAAGAGACGCAATCTGAGACGTGTTCTTATCAAAGACATGTTCATGTCAATGACATTTAAACACTTGCCCTTTTGTACACTTTTATTGTTTTTTCTATTTTAATCTTTTGAATGACTCAAGCTTTTTGTTCTTTGAAAATTGCATAAGTTGCACACCATCCCATCCCAAGGTTAGGTAGATGTGGGTTGAAGAAAGAAAGGTCTATCGTTAGACGAGGCTCAAAGTGGTTTATTAAGAAAATATTGTATAATTGAAGGGTGAAAGGTAATATGATGTGGTTACAAGAGGTGCCTCAAATCATTGGTATACCTTGTGCTTAGTTTGACATGGTTTTTTTTTTTTTTTTTTTTTTTTTTTTTTTTTTTTTTTTTTTTTTTTTTTGCAATGTAGTTATCATATGCAAGAAAACAAATGCTCATTGTATTAAAGGGAGAAAAGAAACATACAAATAAAAAGGAAATTTTGACTTTTACCATTAAAAAAAATCAAAAAAAATGTTTTTTACCACCAAAACTTCTAAAACTTTTATTTTACCAATAAAAAAAATTCTAAAAATTGTTTTTTACCACCTAACGTCAAAAAAAACTGTTAAATCTAACGGTTTAAAAAAATTCTTCGAATTTGGTGCGCAAAACATGCTCTTCATAGGTTGAAGGAGCCATTTTGGCTCTTTGGGTCCAATTTGAGGTCAGAATTGACAAAAAATGATCGAAAATGCCTCGTTTTGCGTATTCACACAAATGAGGTATTTTTAACACGCAAAACGAGGCATTTTTGATCATTTTTTGTCAATTCTGACTTCAAATTGGGTCCATAGGACCAATTTGCCCCCCAAAACCTTTAAAGAGCATGTTCTTGACACGAAATTCGAAGTATTTTAAAAATTCTGTAAGGTTTTTGACGATAGGTTGTAAAAAACAATTTTTTAATTTTTTATTTGGTGGTAAAATAAAAGTTTTAGAAGTTTTGGTGGTAAAAAATATTTTTTTGATTATTTTTGGTGGTAAAAGTCAAAATTTCCAAATAAAAATCTAAGGAAAATAAAAGGTGCTTATTGCTAGACTTATTGGAGATAGGAAAAAAAAGAAAAAGAAAAAGAGGTCAAGAAATCTTCTCGTTGAAGCTCGCCTTGTGTCTTGTACTTATCATCACCCGGTCTTCCCGGAATTGCTAGCTAGAGGCAATTGGATCTTGTTTTCTTCTATGAGATCTTGAATGAGATTTTAAAATATGTAGCATTCATCGGTGGTATGAACATTTCCTTGATTGTACTTGCAATAAGAATTGGGATCCCATCTTGAAGATCGCTTTTCTGGCGTTGGATTCTCGGTAGGGCCAATGGGTTTGATTAATCCTCGATCGTAGAGATGATCGAAAGCAACATCATAGATCATTCCAATGGGTGTGAACTCTCTTTTGGGTTTCTTTTTAGATCCTTGATTATCCGTGGCTAAGACTTCATTGAGATCAAAGGTACTAACATTGTTACTAGAGTGAGCGTTTTCGGAAGAAGAAGGATTGTCGTTCTTCTTTCTTTTCCACCCACTGCTGTTACTATTGTTAGTAGCCTTTTGCTTTACGAGGTCATCTTCGATTTCGATACCGATGTCATAGACTGCCTTGAAAGTATTTAAATTATGTTGATATTTTAAATGCTTCGAATATTTCTCTTGGAGATTCTTGATAAACATCCTTACAGATTCTTTTTCGGTGGGAACCTCAATCATCTTAGCGGAAGTTTCCCTCCACTTGTTAAAGAAAGAAGTAAAGCCTTCATTCTCTTTTTGTCTTAGCATCTCAAGTTGTCTATAGTCGGTTTCGACTTGAATATTACATTTATATCTATCAATGAAAGCGTTTACAATAGTATCCCAAGTAGAGGTTTTCTCTTTATCAAGAGAAAAGAACCATTGTTGACAAACGATTTCAAGTGATAAAGAAAACAATGTATGAAAATTTTCTTATTTATCCCCTTAATATTCATTATTGTCTTGAATGCCCTTAAGTGGAAGTAAGGATTATCTGTTGCCTTGAACTTAGGGATGTCAGTGGCATTGAACTTCTGCGAAAGAAGTTCCTTGTCCACCAAGACCCCTTGTGAGCTAATGCCCTGGAATCTATAGTCATTAGATATTTTGCTCAAGCTTTCTTGCATGAGCTCCATTTGTTGTTGCCTTACGGGGTCATTAACTTGAAGAGCTATACTCTTCATCTATTCAGTTAGGTTGGCTACATCCTTCTTGAGTTCATTAACTTCTTCCTGAGACGTCATTATCTTCTTAGCCTTCCTTTTCCGACTAATTGGTTTGTCAAAGAGTAGCACTTGAACAAAGGTGTTGTCCTTGATTAATTTCTCTTCCCTCCTTGACCAAGTGCTGTGGAAAGGAAATTGGGGATATTTACTGGTAATTATTTGACTCAAACTCTATTCAACATGCAAAAGATGGAAGGAGGTTAGAAAAATGAATATTGTGATATGGAGAAAGCGTGTAGAGAATGGAAAGATGATGTAGATGGGGATATATAGAAGAATTAGGAATAGAATGTACCCCCAACTCAATTGACAGAAAGGACGACTCATGCATGAACTTAAGACATGGTCATGGTGACATATTTACAAAGTGTGTGCTAAACTAGTGAATGTGAGTGATATACTTTGACTTTTTTGTGAGACCATGGGACTATGTGCCTAGTTTCAATTAAGGACTGAACATAATTACTGCCATTAATAAACTGATTAAACCGTATTAGCAAATCGATTAAATTGACACATTGTGAAGACTCGAGTAAGATTACCGGTTGTTGTCAGACGACAGTACTATCGCCAGACGCTGGCAGCCAAAGCCAGACGGTGGGATCGTAGCCTGGTGCCGGACACTAACGTGTGGCGCCACAGTCCAGATCTTTGCGTCGTTATGGAACATCGATCCGGGATTGTTTCCAGTATTTTGCTATGCCTAAAAAGTCGTGCTAAGTCCAGTTTGATCAATTTATTAGACTCTAATCATTATTAATTAATTAATTAAATTAAGAAATTACTTTTAGTTATTATTTTTATTTATTTAAATCATGCACAAGTCAAACAAATGGTTAGGAAAAACACATAGAGTATGCAGAGCAAATAATGCACAAGTAGTCATGTAGTCACAATATGATGCAATGAGTTTGCAACCTAATCATGGCTCTAGTTCTATAAAGTTTGGGATATGGGTTAGTCAAAGAGGGTCCATAGTTGTAACGCCCCGTATTTTCGAACCATTTCTTTATGTGTGTTTCAACCTATAAAGCCTAATTTCTAATTTTAATCTCAATTTCTAAATTGAAATGTTAATTTAATTATTAAGATTTGTTCTTTGTTTTAAAGGTCATCCCAACCTTTTTAGACCCTAATTATAGTATTTTGACATAACGTTTGAAAGTTATTATTTAAAAAGGTTCTATATTTGAGTTTTAATCATTTCAAATTTTATTTGACTTGTCTAAATTGATATTAGCCTTACAGGGTGATTCGTTAAACTTAAGCATCAATTTAGTAAGTGCTACTAAATTGTATGTGTAGGGAATAGTTTCAAGCCTTTAAATCCCACTAGCTTGAACCCCACTGTGATCATACACTAAAGTACGGTGGCGTCCAAAAGGGAAGAAGATAGAGCAAAAGAGTCGCCAACAAGTTTTTAAGGAACTTGTAAACCGTTCACGAGGTGAAGGTTACACCCCTTAACGATCCAAGAGATCGTCAACTCCATAAGGTCATGAACCAAATAAGGGTTCGGGGATGATGGTACAAATCCAACCTAAAAGAGATTGATCCTTCCCTAATAATAGGCCTCTACTTTATTCTGCTCGTATTCATGTGCGCAATCTGATTAACATACAATCAATAGATTAACCCTAAAACTGTTTAATCTATGTTGGTTGAATTTAATGCACAAATAAACTATTATTGGCGATCACTTGAATTATAATCACAATTAACCCTAAAAAAGATTATTAAATATCTTATTAAGCGTGATTACAAGTACCAATTCTCTTTAAACATGCATAAAAGGTGATCAAGCAATAACAATATAAAATATAATACATATCAAGCAACATAATAAATAATCAACATCATTAATAATAATAATATCAATCATAATTAATAATAATCATAATCATGTTAAAGCATAGCAAGATCCTAGGCATGATACTAACAAGATTAATAACAAACCCTAGCATGTCACTAAGCAATAAAAATCAAATTTTTAGCCCTAACATGATACTAACATGAATAAATATTAGGAAGAGAATATTAAAAATACCCTAGGCATGATACTAGGAATATCATAACAACAATGTAAACATGATTTCTACATCATAAATCTATTAAAGTACTTACTTGGATGCCTCGTACCTCTTTCTAATAACAAAATACACACGTTAGTAACTTCAAGGAAAATAATAATCAAAACAATTAAATTAAATAATTGAAATAGAGATTTGGGACCAAACCCTCAGAAATTAAACCTTTCACATCTAGGGCGAAGGCAACTTCGAATATGGCTAGGTGTATCAAGATCCTGTGAATGCGGGATTTTGTATGAAAAAGCAAGAAAGAATTAAAGAAAGAAAAGAATGCTAAAGAATTAATGTTATTGAAAATTGATGAATGAATGAGATGAATGAATGTAGATGAAGAGAATTGATGAATGGTAATTGATGAATGTTGATGATAATTGATAATTGGTGAATGATTTGTGAATAAAGAGAGTCGATGAATGAAAACGGAGTTTTTGATACGATATTTATAGAGAAAATCATCCAAAAAAGATAATTTAACAAAACAGAGTCTGAAGATCGAAAAACAGCATTGGCGCCAGCTCTGGCTAGTTGGCGCCAGCACTAGTGTCTAGCGCCTGGCGCCAATGGCTAGCGCCTGGCGCCAAGGCCTGGGGTTGGACGCCAAACTGATTTTCAACGCGTTTTCGAAAATCTGATAAATTTCCCGTACTGGAAGATAAAATAATATAATTTCAATCGAAAATGCTATTTAATCTTGATTAAAACTCTGAAGAGTCCTAATTGAATTAAGAATGATAAAAACCTTCTAGAATGTTCTAGAAGACTAAAACCATTCCTAATTGCATTAGGAATGATAAATTATATTAGGCCCTCACCTAGATCATTGGGCCGTACATAAAGCTCAAACCGGGCCCAGTTTAGTAAATTGGCCATAACTTCCTCAATATTCATCGGAATTGGGCTTATAATATATTGTTGGAAAGGTCTTTGAAAGCCCCATCCAACTACACCACTATTGGACCCATATCATGGACCAACCAAACTGGATTGGCTGTTTTCTTAAAATAAAGTTTTCAAAAACAGGGAGGAGAGAAAAGAAATAAAACTTTCCGCTACACTAGACCTTTCCACACATCGTTGAATTCGATTATGATTCGACGTGAAAGACACTCATCACCGGGTTTGGTTTTGGGGAGACACAAATGGGTGTCTACAGTATGTAATATTAATATTTAACCTATTGTGATTGATACGGGTCATCATGGGTGATTCCTTGACTAAAGTACCAATCTAATAGGTATAAAATGATTTAGAGTTTTAAAAACGTTTGATGCGCAATCGCATCAATATTGATAAATAAAGTTGTATTGGGTGATTCCGTCAACTTGTTTATCAAATTGATATTGTTTATAAACTATTCTTTAATTCTTTTATTTATTTTACTCATTAAAATGTCCTTTTTTTTATTTATAAGGTCATTATAAATGAATAATATTACTGATTTCACATTTCGTCTTTTATGTCGCTTTTCGGTACTTATATATATGTATATATATATATATGTATATATGATTATTTTCATTATTATTATCGATATTATATATTATTTTGATATCAATAATACAATCTATATTATCATTTTTGCATGCGTTTTAAATAAAATGCCTTCCGTTACTTTCCTTTCCTAGTCTAGTTTCGGGTCAACTAGCATTTATATATTGGTCGAGTTTTTTTCTCAAAGCTTTCATGACTATATAGATTAAGAAAGACTTGTTTATTAGCTTCCTTAAACCCATTCTTAAGCTGATGTAATCATTTAATCAAGCCCTAATTAAAGAAAAGCCTTGAACCTAGGTATTATGAGGCTTGTTTATGCACTTCATTTAAGCCCAATTTAGGCTGAATTACATAGCAGCTTTGAGGGATATTTGGCTGATCATTTTACCCTAAGTAACCTCTTCTAATCAATGGTAATAACACCGGCCTAATTATGGCTGCCCAACTCCTCTCCTTCTCCTTCTCTTATAACGTACAAAACAAGACTAACTTTCATCAGTTTTCTCCACCCAAAAGATGCAGCAACTCACTTCTCTTCTCCCCATCTTTTTTTTGTGGGATTCAAGGTGGAAATAAAAGGGAAATCAAAGACTAAGTACTTCCATAAACTCTGCAAAAGTCGTGCTCCATTTCCCCTATAAAAACAACACGGAAACGAAGCAAGGCACAAGGCTACTTGGGTGGGTGTTGTTCGTATTGGTTGCTGCTGTTTGTGCGTGGTTTATCCCTTTCTTTGAGTTTAGATTGCCTATACATCAAGAGGTAACTAGCACTATTCCAAGCTATATTAATCATGTCTAGGGTAGAGTAAGGCTAGGCGTAAATTAGAGTTAATTGTATTAGGAATTGATATGATTTTGTGTGCTTGCATTTTCTGATTTGTGTGCTGCTCGTGCGTGGTGATTAGGGGAAGTTTTAGTCATGTTTATATCTGATGTATATGCTGGATAATCTTGCTGGATGTTATTAAAATGTTATGGTTTTTAAGGTTGTAAAAGTCATGATAATTGAACAAGCATACGGATCGAATTTGGCCATGGGTTTGAGTGTGTTGCGGGTTGTAAAATTCAGTGTAAAAACCATTTGGTGCGTGTCTTTGGGGCTGTTCTAAATCATGAAACAACCATGCATTTCTTATCTAATTATGGATAGAAACATGGACTTAGGTCCTTGTTAAGTTGGGGGTTATAAAACCATGATCAAAGTAAGTTGTTTGTGCTTGAAAGTTGCTGCAAGAAATGGACAGAAAGTATGGTTGTTATTAACTCATGTCTAATGTTGCTTAAGGATGTTATTTTATTCTCAGATCATGTTTTTTTTTTTCTCTTCTTTATCATGTCTATATGTTAATGTTATAATCATGTTCAATCATATGAAAAAGGGTTTGAATGGAGTTGTTTTAGTCTCGTTTATTGTGTGCTTTTGGTTCAAGTATGTAGCTGCTGCCATTTTTGGGTTATTCAAGCGTGAGATATAAGTGTCTGTTGTGGCCTTGTTGAATTGTTTTAGTTCCCAAAGCTTATATGTTTCTTCTTTTAATTAGTTCAATGTTAACCTTACTTTACTTCCAGTTAGTTGAATGTAATTGATTGGTTCCCACTAGCACTGTCAAAACGGTTTGACAGTTCGGTTTGAAATCGGTTCGGTATTTAATCGGGTTGGTTTGGAATCGGTTTAATTGTCTCACGGGTCGGTTTTGGTTCGGTTTAAATAGTTATCGGTTCGATTCGGTTTCGGTTTATTCTTAAGCGGTTTTAATTCGGTTCGGGTAGTAAACAGTCCGGGTAGTAAATGGTTCGGTGCAGACGAGTTGCGGTTTGTTAACGGTGCAGTGTAAACAGTTTTTATCCCGGTTCAAACAGTTTCGGGTTGGAAACGGTTTCGGGTTAGAAACAGTTTGGTTCTTTTTTGGTTCAGTTTATAACTGGTTCGGTTCTTTTTCGGTTCAGTTTTTAACTGGTTTAGTTCTTTTTCGGTTCAGTTTATAACTGGTTTTCGAGTGTTTAACCACTTTAACGTTATTCATATCAGTTCCATTTCAAGTTTACTAAATTATAGTTGAATCTGAATTAAAACATAGCCTAATAGTATATTCATGTCACTAGCACACTCCTATCTTTATTTCATTATTACTCACAGAATCAATGTAATCATATGCTTAATAGTCTCTGTGAATTAATTTTATTTATTATGCCTTCAGCCAAGCCTTGGTACTTAATATTACAAGCTTTTTGTTCATTTGGTTTCATCACCTCAAATGTATACATGACTAGAGGCAGTAGTGTTGCTAATAGTTTGAGGCAGGGCCTAAGCCTGCTTGTTTTGCTCTTGTTTGTGAACACTGATTATCCTTAAAACCTTAATGAATGATTTGCCTTGCTATTTTAAAAAAGTATTCTAAGATTTCTAATATTTAATCCATTTAATTATATCCCCGTAAAAAAAAAATCCATTTAATTATATAAAAAAGTTTGTAAACGGTTCGATTTAGAAGCGGTTTGGTTCATAAACGGTTCCGTTTATAACCAGTTCGGTTTACAATCAGTTCGGCTTTTAAATGGTTCGGTGCAAACGGGTAGCAGTTTGCTAACGGTTTGGTGTAAGCGGTTTTTTTTGCCAGTTTAAACGGTTTCGGGTTGGAACCGGTTTTGGGTTAGATACGGTTCGGTTCTTTTTCGGTTCGGTTTTCTTTCAGTTCGGTTTGTTAATGGGTTCGGTTCTTACACGGTTAACATTATTCGGGTTGATTCGGTTTCGGGTTTACTAAAATACGGTTCGAGTCGGTTTTCGGTTTCAAAAAAATCGGTTTTTAATCGGTTTGGTTCTCATTTGAGTCGGTCGGTTTCGGGCAGTTAAACGGTTTCGGCTTGAAATTTGACAGCACTAGTTCCCACACATGTTATGTTATTGTTGCTGCCACAAATTTGTGTATTATCATGATATCATTCCTAGTTTTATTTATGTTATTGATTAGTTTCATGTTTAGCCAATAACATAATCATGGATAATTTTATTTTATTTATTTTATTTTATCTTATATTTTGTTGCGTAAATTTGGGTAATTTCCTTTGTCTCTGGTAAACTGTTATAGTGATAGGATTATGAACAAGTAGCAAAGTTGGTGAAAGTTGTGAATGTTTTGTAATGGTATGAAAGTATTAAATAAGTTGTCGACGTCGTTGTGCTTTAAAGTAGAATAACACTGTTTTTAGCACCGCTTCGCCAAGGGTTGTGTACGGAGTGTATTGTGATATTTTATTATAATTAGCTTCGTACCCAAATCCAGACAATAAGAGTGACACCTTGTTATGATTTATAAATGATTTTGCATACTTTGAAGAATTTTGAGTTAAACTCTTTTGAAGGATTTTTGTTGAAATTTGGTCTTCGAAGTAAAGACCTGCAGTATTTTAAATTAGGGTTGATGATCCCTAAAATGTGTTTGGATGATTTTGAAGAATTATTTTGTTTTATTTGATTCGTGTGTAAGACAACCATTGGGCTGCGGAATTCAATGGTTGGAACATGCCAACACCTTAGGCTGCAGAATTCGAGTAGGAAAACTGGGAGTTTGGCCATTCTCAGACGCAGACGGCTGCGGAATCGTCTGTAGGTTCGTCCTGAAAAACCTTTGATGGTGGGCTGCGGAATTCACCGGCGTTCATATTTTATATGCTTGTCTCACTATGGATCAGTTTTCGAAAAGTTAAAATTCTCTATTTTAATATTATTACTTTTGAGAAAGTCTTCTTAAGTCAAGTCATGAATTTTTCTTAATATTTTTAAAGAATCTTTAAAGAGTATTAATTATTGTTTTTATGAGTTTATTGCTGTGTTTTGGGTGCTATTTATTTTTACTCTATAATCATGTGATAATATATTTTACTTTGTTCAATATACATGTTCGTTGTGTTTTGTATTGTAATCCTGTTTTGACTGGTAATCCTATCTATGTATCTTATCATGTTTATCTTGTCTATATTATGAAGTGGTTGTTTGACATGTATATATGCTGAATTATTTATATGTATGCTTCTATGCTTTACATTATGCTTAACTTTGCGTTTCTACAAGTTTTGGGAGAACTGCTAGTTACTCCCCACTGATTATGGAACCTAAACGTTATTTGCAGGTGAAGAATGGCGTCTGTTGAGTCTGGGCTGAGAGTAGAGTGTTTAGTTTGTCCCCTAGTAGTTTTATCGACTATCTTTTGATGTCTTACCTCTCTTTATGAGATAGTCGAATTTGAGGTTGTTCTGCCTCGTGAAAAGTTTTCTATGATCATTTGAGATTTCTTTCTCTTCATAAGTTATATTTCAGTTATTTATTTGTTTTGTTTAGTTTTTTTTAGTAACCCTTAGAGTGACATTCCGGCTCGACGTTATTTGCGCTAACGTCTCACTTTCTGTTTTAGACGGGTTGTTACAATAGTAATGAGTCCGAATGCACCGCGCGAAAACCTTACCTTTGGAATGGTTGGCGCGTGTGGATGGGACCCCGCGATTTAAACTCGCTTCCATGGTTTGGTGAATTCAACATTCTCGGATGTATCCTTCGTTTCTAGGAGCGTTCGATTGGATAGATGGAGCATGAATTTCAAGAGAGTTATTTCCATTTGTAGAACACCTATGGGTTTTAGAAAATAAGGAAAAACTCAATGTAGAACCGAGCAAACAGTACTAGAAAACCAGTCGAAACAAGAAGGTAGATTTCGGTAGTGGAAGAGTTTGACGCGAGAAAATAGCGTCGCCGCCAGGTGTTGGCCCCGTCGCCAGACGACAAGCTTGTCGCTAGGCAATGAAGCCAATGTTAGGCGCCGAAGATGTTTTCTCAGTGCTAATTCCTACATGCCTCAGCAGCTTTCTGTTCGTGAATTTTCCAGTTTTTTTCGTAGCATTATTTTGATTCTAGTTGTGAAAGATATTTCCCTAGATTCCTACGTATAAAAATCCTATATTTTTGACTCATTACGGGTGGTTTTTCCAATGAGAACCTCTTTTATGCTTATGCCAATAATGTCAATCAAAACTACGCACATGAAATACTTAGAACTTTTCGAGTCTCATCCACTCATTCTAAATCATTGCCAAAATAAAGTTTAGGAATTAAAATAGAAATCCTCCACAGTGGAGTCGTCAAAAAACTGTAGGGAATATTTCAAGCCATCCCACACTTGAGTCCCACTGTGATCATACACTTAAGCATGGTGGCGTCCAAAGGGAAGGAAACTAGAGTAAAAGAGTCGACAACAAGTTTTAGGATCTTGTAAACCGTTCACAGGATGAAGGTTACACCCTTAACGATCCAGGAGATCGTTAACTCCAATAGGTTTGGAACCATGACTGGAAGTTCGTGGATGAAGGTACAAATCCAACCTAAAAGAGACTGAACCTTCCCTAATAATAGGCCTCTACTTTATTTTTCTCGTATTCATGTGTGCATTCAGACTAACATATTGTAGGGAATATTTGAAGCATTACCCCAAACTTGAACCCCACTGTGATCATACACTTAAGCATGGTGGCGTCCAAAGGGAAAGAAGATAGAGCAAAAGAGTCACCAATAAGTTTTAGGAACTTGTAAACCGTTCACGAGGTGAAGGTTACACCCCTTAACGATCAAGGAGATCGTCAATTCCAATAGGTCTGGAACCATGATTGATAGTTCGGGGATGAAGGTACAAATCCAACCTAAAAAAGATTGAACCTGCCCTAATAATAGGCCTCTACTTTATTATGATCGTATTTATGTGCGCTTTCTGACTAACATGCAATCAATAGGATTACCCTAAACCTGTTTAATCTTTGTTGGTTGAATATTAATGCACAAACAAAACTATTATTGGTGATCACTTGAATTATAATCAAATTAACCCTAAACAAGATTATTAATTATCTTTATAAGCGTGATTACAAGTACCAATTCCCTTTAAACATAAATAAAAAGTGTGATCAAGCAAGCAATAACAATAAAAATAATCAAGCAACATAATAATAATCATCAATCATAATAATCATAATCATAATAAATCATAGTATTAACAGCAAGATCCTAGCCATGATACTAACAAGATTAATAACAAACCCTAACATGTCACTAAACATCAAAGATCAAAGCTTCAACCCTAACATGATACTAACATGAATATTAGGAAAGACAATAAAAGGCATTACAGAAATCATAATTGACATTATATTCTTTACCCTAAAACATGATACTAGAAAACATTCTTTTAATCATTCTTGATATTAGAAATCACCCTAAACATGATACTAGGAAGATCAAAACGTCCTAACATGACACTAGGAATCATAACAACCTAGACATAATTTCTATATCATAAAATCAATAAATCAAATAAAGTACTTACTTGGATGCCTCGTATCTCTTTCTAATAACAAAATTAACACGTTAGTAACTTCAAGGAAAATAATAAAATCAAAAAAATAAGTTAGATAATTGAAATAATTGAAAGAGAGATTTGGGACCAAACCCTAAGAAATTAAAACCTTTCACGTCTAGGGCGAAGGCAAATTCAAACTTGACTAGGTGTATCTAGTGCTAATGTATGAGTAATTGTGTTTGTAAAAAGAGTTGGTTTAGAAAGCGAAAGAGAAAAAGAGAATCAAGAAATTCTTGATGAGAGTTGGTGATTATTGATGAGAATTGATGATTGAAAACAAAATTTTAAGAGGCTATTTTTAGAGAAAATAAGTCGGATGGATAAAAAAACAAATTAGAGTTTCAACGAGAATAAAACTCGATTAGCGCCAGGCGCTGAAGGTTAGCGCCCTAATGCTTGTCGTCAGGCGCTAATAATCAGTTTCACGCATTGTTTGTTTTTATCATATCTTTTGATCCAAAAGCCCACATAAGGCATATAATATGTCGTTGGAAAGGTCTTGAAGTCTACTTTCCAACCCAATTAGAATCAGATTAAAATCATTTGTAGATAAAAATATATGGCCGAAATAGTAGGACGGTGTCAGATTTGGATAGAGTTTAATATTCCATTCATATCTTTTTCGTTATGGCTCGGATTTAATATTATGATGTATCATTGGAAATATAATTTCAAGATATATCCAACCATATAAAATTTGGATAAATATTATGAAGACAAAAATAAAATCTGAATGTCTTAAACATTTTTAAATTCGAATAAAATTAGGATTTAAGAAAAAGGAAAGTTCTAAAAAAGGAAAGTTTTTATTTAACTCAAATTCTTTAATCTTATCTTTTCAATAAGGATAATTAAGATCTTTTAGAAAATTATATAAGCTTCTAATTAATCCTAATTATTTTAGGAATAGGATTAAACCTTTGGACCCTCTACATGATCATTGGGTCGTACGTACAATCCGGTTTGGGCCCAGTTTAGTATTTTGGTCATAACTTCCTCATTATTCATCGGAATTGGGCTTATAATATATTGTTGGAAAGGTATTTTTAATCCCCATCTAAATACACTATTATTAGACCCATATAATGGACCAAACTAAAATGGAATGCACGTTTTTCAAAAATAGGGTAAGAAAAGAAATATTTTCAAAAACATAAAGAAGAGATATATTAATAAAGACATCCTCATCACTAGAATTTTCACACTTTCGCTTTGTTCGATAATAAAATGACATGAAAGGTATTCATCACTGGGTTTGGTTTTAGGGAGACACATTTTGATGTCTATAGAAGCTCCCACTTTGACTAAGTTTGGAGAAACGCAAGTTTCGAAAACAAAATTCAAAGTATCGATATGGACGGAGACTGATTCAGAACGTTTCTGCAATTCTAAATCATTCTTGTAGCGTCGATGCCTGCAAACTAGCGTTAGTTAAACAGATAAAAGAGTTAAGAAATGCGTATCTTGCATCGTC
The DNA here is from genome assembly GCF_001683475.1 of Chenopodium quinoa. Classification (NCBI taxonomy): domain Eukaryota; kingdom Viridiplantae; phylum Streptophyta; class Magnoliopsida; order Caryophyllales; family Amaranthaceae; genus Chenopodium; species Chenopodium quinoa. Next base: position 1,054,862 of record NW_018744821.1, on the reverse strand, counting down.
GAGCACACGTCTCTAGAGGTAACCGATTTTTTGTGACGATCTTCCGCAAGCTAGAGAATACTGCCTGAAGACTGGTACCCCTGTAACTGCCTCCAATTTTTGCTGTGATAGTCTTCGAAAAGATCACTGCTTGTTGATCCTTAATGCTGCTATGCCAGTACGTCGGCGCTTTGCTGCTTGTGAACCAGTATGTCGGTGCTTTTGTTGTGATGACAATCGTCTTTTCTTTGGGAATAGTTGCCAACACAACTCTTGTATGATGTATGACAATTCGATTTTGGGAAAGTTGTCAATGCTTCGTAATAATCCATCCTTGGAAATGTTGCCACGATGAAGCGACAATCCGTATCTCGGAAAATTTGCCAAAATCCAATTTTTGGGAAAAGTTGCCAATGCTTCGTAACAATCTGTCATAAGAATTTTGCTGCGATTGACAATCCACATCTTGGAATATAACTCTTGAAAGAAATCCACCTTGGAAATTTGCCAACGCTATGAGAAAATCATTTTAGGAAAATATTGCCACAATTGACAACCCGCGTCTTGGAACATTTGCAAAAAAGAGTCGACCGACAATCCACTTCGGGAAAATTTGCCACTTACCGAAATGAATGACAATCCACGTTGAGGAACCTTTGCCGAAATTTATGATGAATAGAGTCCTTTGGGAAATTTTGCCATAGGGAACTGGGTGTATGACAATCCAATCTCGAAAAACTTGCCAGCAATGACAATCCAAACTTGGAAAAAATTGCCAAACAGAGAAGGAGCACGACAATCCACGCTTGGAAACTCTTCTTGAGATGACAACCCAATCTTGGAAAAATTGTCGTTCAAGAAGATGCACGACAATCCATTTTTGGAAATATTGTCAGTTGGGGATGACAATCCAATTTTTGGAAAAATTGTCGTTTAAGAAGAATGCGCGACAATCCATATTTGGAAATATTGTCATTTAAGAAGAATGCGCGACAATCCGTATTTGGAAATATTGTCGTTTAAGAAGAATGCGCGGCAATCCATATTTGGAAATATTGTCGTTTAAGTGCTTGCTTTAAACCAATACGTTGGTGCTTGTAATGAGCCAGTGTATTAGGCGCTTAAGCTAAGTGAGACTATTTTTTGTCAGGTCAATCACTTACTACGATTGTAATCGAGCCGACTACTAATCATGTTAATTTGCTTATAGGGGCTAACTGGCGTACCAAGGAACCTGAAATTGCTGTATGAGGTCGAAATAACCATTCTAAGAAGCTTCGAGCTTTGTCGCTGCTGAAATATCTCTGGCGTCAAGAATTGGCTCTGTCTCCAGACGCTGGGATCTAGAGCCAGGCGCTGAACTCTGTTGCAAGACGCTAGATGTTGTTGCCAGACGACAGCCTTGTCGTCTGGTGCTGGAGTTGGGTCTTCCCTATTCTGCTCTTGATGTCGCTGTTGCTTGATTTTGCTCTGAACTTTGAGCTTGGTCATTTCCTTTCAACCAAATCCGCTCAAATCTTTTGTAAATTAAAGCTCTTAATCTCTAATTTACTAGTCCATGTAACTCCTCTTATCTTGGAGGAATCTAGTGTGTCATATTCGCGGCTTTTTCGAAAAAAAATCTGGAATGTCCTCGCTTGCAAGGATGCACCTGCATTTATATCTTTTGACTATAGGACTTTGCTCATCTATCTTTAGGGTTGACCTAAGACTTAGTGTTGCTTGACTCATTGACTTGTCTTGACTCAAGGTATGAACTTGACTCACTGTGATTGACTCGAGGTTGACTCGACTTAAAGTGTTTGACACATGTGTTAGACTCAAATCAAGGTGATATCATGACATGACTCAACGTGTACATGACTCGTGTATGCATTGTATTGTGATCGTGGGACTTGAAAATGCAAAAAAGCAAAAATTTTCTGTCATTTTTGTGGAGGGTACCGACTTTCTCCCGAAAAAAAAAGACAAGAAAAAGAATCGAAGTGAAGTTTTTTTTTTTGAAGATTCATGTTGAATGAGTTTAATCTGTTAACGTTGTCTCTCACAGTACAAGTATTGTAACATCTTAAACTATCCTAGTTGACTCGATAATGAAAGTATTTAGGTAACTTAGGCTCGGAGGCTAAGTACTTCATACTTTGTGATGTAATAATGAGTGATGAGTGATTTTGACATGACAAGCTAAGGCATGCTTTGGCGTCATGTTAATATTTTATGACAAAGGGTTCCTAAGGGAAGGACTATTTGGTCATGTATCTGTGATGTGTGTGATAGTGATTCTAAACTTAGGCCGCAAAGGCTAAGTGTGTGGAAAGATATTATTTTTTAAAAGAGTCAAATGGTGGTGATTCTTAGGCTAGGTAAGCCAATGATGTAAGGATCAAGCCCCCAAGTCTAGCTCTAAGTGAATAGGGATGAGCATTGGAGATCCCTTGATATAACCATGATGTGTGAATGTGAATGTGAATATGAATGCATGTTTATTACGGTCGTACCTCAATGTGAGGTTGCCTAAGTATCCGTTAGGAATCAGGCCAAACGTAGCTCTAGCCGAACCTCGCACAAGTGTGTGTATACCTCAAAAAGGTCTTTTTAAGGGATTGTAACGTGATTAGGCTAAAGGTTATAGAAGAAGGGGATAAAGGCTCAAGACCCTCGATAAGCCCCCAAAGTGTGCAACTTTGCTATTGAATATTTTTATTTTTATGCTTGAGGTTTTCTACTCTTTTTCAGCTCTTTTTTTTTTTTTTGCTTTATTTATTTTATTTTTATAAGTGTGGGCAATCCCGATCATGCGGTCTATCACTCACTTGGTATTCATGTTTCTCAGGCACGGTACCGAGCACTCGATAAGAGACACAATCTGAGACGTGTTCATGTCAAAGACATTGGAACACTTGCCCTTTTGTACACTTTATTTTATTTTTTATTACTATTTTAATCGTTTGATACACTAAAGCTTTTTATGAAATTGAAAATTGCATAAGTTTCACTGCATACCATCCCATCCCAAGGTTAGGTAGATGTAGGTTGAAAAATGAAAGGTCTATCGTTAGACGAGGCTCAAAGTGGTTTATGAAGAAAGGATTGTAAATTAGAAGGGTGAAAGGAAATATTATGTGGCTACAAGGGCTGCCTCAAATCATTGGTATACCTTGTGCTTAATTCGACAATGAATTTTTTTTTAATGTAATGTAATGCAATTATCATATACAAGGAAATAAATGCTCATTTTATGAAAAGAAAAAAGGAAAAAATCCTACAAAATAAATCTAAGGAAAGTGAAGGGTGCCTATGCTAGACTTATTGGGGAAAGGGTTTGAAAAAAAAGAAAAAAGAAGAAGAAGAAGAAGAAGAAGAAGAAGAAGAAGAAGAAAGCATGAAATCTTGGTGAGAAGCTTTCTTTGTGCATTTGTTTCATCATTACCCTCATATTTTTTTTCAATCACATGACTCAAACTCGATCCAACATCCATGGATGGAAGGTAGGAAGAATAAAGGTCGTGATATGGAGAAAGCATGTAGAGAATGGAAAGATGATGTAGATAAAGAGATATGAAAAAAAAATAGGAATAGAATGTACCCCCAACTCAAATGACGGAAAAAACTGATTCATGCATGAACCTAAGACATGGTCATGGTGTGAAAAGATTATGTAAAAAGTGTGTGCAGGGCTGTATTTGGACTAGGGCAGGTAGGGCGCCCTCCCAGGGCCCCAAATTTTGAACCCCGCGTATGCTAATGCAAGTCTAAAAAAAATTAAACAATTTAATCATATACTGTACATTGTAAGCGCATGGATTAATTATGGAGCAATTCCCTTGAAACTTCAATCACATTTAATCATCTCCTAGAAAATAGCTCCTTCAATTTTGGGAAGTAGATAATTCCAAATAAATTCTCCCATTCAATTTAATGTTACACGTATAATCTTTTTTATTTATGAAATCAATTTAATTTATCCTTACCTTTGTTTTTTCTGATTCATCTTCCTTCCCAAATTTATTTTTCAGAAGATGGATTATCTATCCCATATACTTACATATTTTGTGCACCAAAAAAAAATATACTTATGTATTTTCCACTATAAATTAATTAAACAAATTTCAATGGAATTAAAAGATTTAATACTTACAAATTTTCTGTGTATTTATTCTCTATGAAATGTTCTTTACATCTCAAATTTTCCATTTCACTGTTTGAAGGTCTTCAATATTATTTTACTCCGTAATTTTGTTCGAATTATTCAGCTATTTTGCTTGTCAATTTTCAATTTTACTATTGTTGATATTGATGATTATTTCAATTTTTATTATGATAAAGTTCAATTTATTATAAGAATTTGTTCTTTTTTCTATAATACAAATATCTGTTTTAGTTTTTTTAAATTATTTTTGTTCTTTTTTTATTTTATAAATTAAATATGTAATACCTAATTATACTTAATGTCTTTTCTTAAAAAAATAAAAAATTACATTTAATTATAATATGTGTCATTAAATTACTTGCTTGTACTGTTTCAAAAAAAATATATAAAAAAAAATTACTTGGTTGTACGAAATTGTAGGTATTAATCATTCTACATTGTTGAATTGAGTATTGTAATCGGGAATTCATGACTGATTTTATAATCTTTGATGGTTTTTGGCTTTAATAAGCGGGATAAGGTGATATAATTCTTTAATTTTTATAATGTTAGAGCATATTGATGTACTACTCAAAAAAACATAATGTATTACATTCAATAAAGTGTTATATAATTTTTTTCATTTTGCACACCCAAATTTTTTTTCCTTATTCAGATCATTAGTAAATTCAAACATTAACTTATTAGGGCCCCGTTTTTTTATTCGCCCCTAGGCCACCAAAATATCAGAAACGGACATGAGTGTGTGCTAAGACATGTTAAGACTTGTGTCATGACCATCTGGCTAGACTATGTGACTAGACTCAAGCAAAGACTAAGTTAAGACTTCACGTATATGCATTAAACCAGACAGGTTGTGGTATTTTAGTCATAACGTTTGATATATGACTCTTATTTGGATGAAACCAACTCTAAATTAAAGATAAAACTCGGAGCTACATATTCATAGGTTGTACGACTCGTAGTTATTTCTAAAACTCTGGCTATGACCAAAACAAGTTGACGCTTGTGTAGTATACGGGAATAAAAATCCAGGTTGACTTAAAGGGACTATGACTCGATTTTATGTATATTTTTTAGCTCAAATTAATTAATTAACTAATTAAACAAAGTCCTTTAATCATTAATTAGTTTATTTAGGCTTACTCACAAGTGAAACAAACAGTTAGGAAAAACACAGAGTATGCACAAGCAAAGAATGCACAAGTAGTCAAGTAGTCACAATATGATGCAATGAGTTTGCAACCTAACCATAACTCTAGTTCTCTAAATTTCGGGATATGGGTTGGTCAAAGAGGGTCCATGGTTAATTGTCCGGATGCACCGCGCGGAAGCCTTACCGTGAAGGGTTGGCGCGAGTGGATGGGACACCGTGAATTAAGAAAAACTCGCTTCCATAGTTTGGTGAATTCAACATTCTCTGATGTTCCCTTTGTTGCACAGAGCGTTCAATCAAGTAGATGGAGCATGAATTCCCAGAGGGTTATGTCCATATGTAGAACACATATGGGTTTCAGAAAAATGAGAAAAACTCAATCAGGAAGTAGGATCGAGCAAACAGTGCTAAAAACTGGTCGAAATTAGAACACATATTTCTGGCTCAGTATTGGAAGAACTTGGCGCCAGCAAACAGAGGTCGGCGCCGCAATTTGGCTTTGGCGCTTGGTGACAGAAGTTGTCGCCTGGCGCCAGAGTCAAATCAGTGGCGCTAGACTCTGTTTTCAGATGCTAGTTCCTACATGCCTCAGCAGCTTTCTGTGCTCGATAAAATTTTCCAGTTTCGCGCAGCATCATTTCGGTCCTAGTTGTGAAAGATATTCCTCAAATTTCCTACGTGTAAAAATCCTATAATTTAACTCATTACAGATGGTTTTTCCAATGAGATATTTTTTGTGCATATGTCAATAATGTTAATCAAAATTACGCACATGAAATACTTAGAACTTTTCGAGTCTCATCCACTCATTCTAAATCATTGCCGAAATAAATTTCAGGAATTAAAAATAGAAATCCTCCCTAGCGGAGTCGCCACAAAACTATAGGGAATATTTTAAGAATTACCCCAAACTTGAACCCCACTGTGATCATACACTTAAGCATGGTGGTGTCCAAAGGGAAAGAACATAGAGCAAAAGAGTCGCCAACAAGTTTTAGGAACTTGTAAACCATTCATGAGGTGAAGGTTACACCCCTTAACGATCCAGGAGATTGTCAACTCCAATAGGTCTGGAACCATGAATGGTAGTTCGGAGATGAAGGTAAAATCCAACCTAAAAGAGATTGAACCTGCCCTAATAATAGGCCTCTACTTTATTTTGATCGTATTCATGTGCGCTTTCTGACTAACATGCAATCAATAGGTTTACCCTAAACCTGTTTAATCTCTGTTGGTTGAATATTAATGCACAAACAAAACAATTATTGGCGATCACTTGAATTATAATAAAATTAACTCTAAACAAGATTATTAATTATATTTTTAAGCATGATTACAATTACCAATTCCCTTTAAACATGCATAAAAGGTTTGATCAAGCAATAACAATAAAAATAATCAAGCAACATAATAATAATCATCAATCATAATAATCATAATCATATTAAAACATAATAGTAATTGCAATATCTTAGGCATGATACTAACAAGATTAATAACAAACCCTAGCATGCCACTAAACATCAAAGATCAAAGCTTTAACCCTAACATGATACTAACATGAATATTAGGAAAGACAATAAAAGGCATCATAGAAATCATAATTGACATTATATTCTTTACCCTAAAACATGATACTAGAAAACATTCTTTTAATCATTCTTGATATTAGAAATTACCCTAAACATAGTACTAGGAAGACCAAAACGTCCTAACATGACACTAGGAATCCTAACAACCTAGACATGATTTCTATATTATAAATCAATAAATCAAATAAAGTACTTACTCGGATGCCTCGTATCTCTTTATAATAACAAAATACACACGTTAGTAACTTTAGGGAAAATAATAAAATCAAAAATATAAGTTAGATAATTGAAATAATTGAAAAAGAAATTTGGAACCAAACCCTAAGAAATTAAAACCTTTCACGTCTAGGGCGAAGGCAAATTCGAACTTGGCTAGTGTGTCTAGTGCTAATATATGAGGAATTGTGTTTGTAAAAAGGGTTTGTCTAGAAAGAGAAAGAGAATCAAGAAATTCTTGATGAGAGTTGGTGATTATTGATGAGAATTGATGATTGAAAACAGAATTTTAAGAGGCTATTTATAGAGAAAATAAGTCGGACGGATAAAAAAATGAATCAGAGTTTCATCAAGAATAAAACTCGATTAGCGTCAAACGCTGGTCTTTAGCGCCAGGCGCTGAAGGCTAGCGCCAGACGCTAATGCTTGTCGTCAGGCGCTAATAATCAGTTTCACGCATTGTTTGTTTTTATCATATATTTTGATCCAAAATCCCACATAAGGCATATAATATGTCGTTGGAAATATCTTGAAGTCTACTTTCCAACCAAATTAGAATCAGATTAAAATAATTTGTAGATAAAAAGATATGGCCAAAATAGTAGGATGACATTAGTTTTGGATAGAGTTTCATATTCCATTCATATCTTTTTCTTTATAACTCGAATTTAATATTATAAAATATCATTGGAAAGATAATTTCAATATCTATCCAACCATATAAAATTTGGATAAAGATTATGAGGCACAAAAATAAAATCTGACAGTCTTTGAACATTTTTAAATTCGAATAGAATTAGGATTTAAGAAAAAGGAAAGTTTTAAAAAAGGAATGTTTTTATTTAACTCAAATTCTTTAATCTTATCTTTTCAATAAGGATAATTAGGGTATTTTAGAAACTTCTAGAAGCTTCTAATTAATCCTAATTATTTTAGGGATAGGATTAAACCTTTGGACCCTCCACATGATCATTGGGTCGTAGGTAAAATCCGGTTTGGGCCCAGTTTAATATTTTGGCCATAACTTCCTCATTATTCATCAGAATTGGGCTTATAATATATCGTTGGAAGGGTCGTTTCAAGCCCCATACAAATACACTATTATTTGCCCATATAATGGACCAAACTAAAGTGGAATGCATGTTTCAAAAATAGGGTAAGAAAAGAAATATTTTCAAAAACAGAAAGAAGAGATATTTTAATACAAACATCCTCATCACTAGACTTTTCACACTTTTGCTTTGTTCGATAATAAAATGACATGAAAGGTATTCTTGACTGGTTTTGGTTTTAGGGAGACACATTTTGGTGTCTACACATATTATAAGTTGTTATTTGGTATGATTTTAGGGTACTTTTGAACCTTGTTTTCGTGATTATTCGACATCAAAGTTTATTATTTATCCTATTTTTATTCAAATTTTTTACCATCCATGCTTCACGGGTTGTTTGTGTTTTTTATGTAATGTAGATATTTTTATCACTATAAATGAACGTGATCAAGCATGAGTGAACAAGGAGAAGGGCAAGATTGGTTGATAGATCAATGGAGGAAGAAATGAAAAGCTTTTGGAAAGCCTTGAAGGGTTGTTTGCATAAGGGTCAACTTCAACTGACCATAACTTTTGTTCCACTAAACATTTTGAAGTGATTCAAATTGGAGATTAAAATTTATCTCAAGATCTTTCCAATGACTGGTCACATGCCTTATTCCAATGAGTAACAAAGAAGGTAAGACCTTCCGAAAATAACTTGTTTCGCCAGAAAAGGGATGCACGTCCGTGCCAATAAGTGGCACGTCCGTGCAAGTCCCTACACGTCCATGCCAAAAGGACGGAGAGTTTCTCCGTCCTTTTTATTTAGGGAAGTATAAATACTTTCTTAGCTCCAATTGTTGGGGGGAGACCTTCTTACAATAGTTTTAGCTTAGGTTAGGATTTTTAGAGAGAGAAACTCTCTCTTTTCTAGAGAGAGAAAGTATGAAAAACTTGTTGAAAGCTTGGAATATGAAGAATTGTAGGAAAGAGACTTGAAGATAAGCCTGGAGCGGGCGCTCCTCCTGTTCTGAAGCCCGATTTTTTACGGATGTAATTTCGGGGCATATAATAAGGAAGCTTGACTTCAATTTGAAGAACTTTCTTCCTCCTTAAATCTTCTAGCTTTATTATCTTAATTAGTTCATAGTTTTCCTCTCCCTTAGTTTAGTTTCTCAAAAACTCAATCATTTGTAAGTATTATTGGAAGTTTGTTCCATAAATTTCAACAATTTCTCAACCTTGAAGCTTATTAAGTAATCTCTTTCCTCTATCTCTTACTCTTAATATTCAGTTTTTAATTGTTTTGAGTTGATAATTTCTCCCTTAATCTTGTTTATTTGTTCTTGCATGTTTAATCCATTCGTGTTCAATCTCTCTCCTAAATTATTTGAATTCATGAAAACCCTAGATTTAATTGTTAGATTAATTTCCACCATGCTTAGTGAGTAATCTCTTAGTTAGGGGTTGGGTGAAAACCGAACCAAGCTATGGTTGATTAACTTGGAATTATTCATGTTCTACCTTGGATTGATGGTTGTTTGTGCTTGAATTGATTATTGCATGTGTATTTTTATGGCCACTTCATGCTCATGTGTTCATCCCTCTTCTCACATCAAAAGATGGAGTTTTGGGGTGAGTCCTTTCTTGTGCAATTGGATTATGCTACTTTCATGATTGTGGGTGTTTGTTTTCATTGAGTAGGATGATTTAGTGTGGTAATTAGGTGAGAAATCCCAATTATTTGTGCCTCATACTAGTTCAGAACGATCGAGAGACAAACTTGAGCTAGAAACCCACTTCCTATCCTTGAGACTTAGTCCTTGTCATGTTAGTGCTTAATCTAAGGAGTACTTATGTTGTGACTTTGAAAGAAGACAATGTTAAGTTCTTATTCTATCTTCCATGTGTGCTCATGATTTATTCTTGTTATTGATTCCTTGGTTTTGGTTGGTGTTGAATCCCGTTTCCCCTAGCGTTCCTTTATATAGTAGTTAACTAATCAAAACCCAAATTTGTGACCAAATTAGCTTACAACCGTTTCATATTCTTGGTTTTCTTTACCCATTCCCTTTGGATACGATCCTTTGCTTACCCTAGACTTGTTTTAGGTTGGTTTAGGTAGACATATTGTTTGGTTTTAGGGTGATTGTCCAACGACCGATTATTCCTCTACCAAAATGGCGCCGTTGCCAGGGAACAAACCTGGGTCACTAGCGTAACAGGCGGGAATACTTACCACAATCCTAGACCTTAAGTCTCGTACATTCGGTAAGGTTATTCTCATACTAGCCTAAACTAGCCAATTCTATGTTCAACCAAGGCATCTAAACCAAGCTCAAAATTTTATTACCAAAAGGAAGCAAATATCCATCACATGCAATTGCAATATCAATGAGAATTTCTAACTCTTTCTCTCTCTTATGTTAATGCTTTAATTGCTTATTTTTTTTATCTTTTCTAGTTTTATTACTTGTTTATGTTATATTAGTGTTTGATTTCATGTTTTTAGTTGTTAACTACTCTAGTTTTGCAATTTATAATGATTTGTGAGTAGCTCTTTTACTTGAAATGGTTGAAACCATTGATGAATTCACAAATACTTGTTTGCATGTGTTGATTTAGCTGATGTGGGATGTTAATTAGTTTAGCTTAAGTGGTTTCATTGTTATTTCTTGTAAGTGGCCATTGCTAGAACTATTTATCTAAGCTTTCTCAACGAAGGATCGAGAGATGAACTTAAGTTAGCTCCCTTATGCTTAATTGACTTGAAATGCCATGAGAATAGGTTAAATTGTAGTTTGTGAATGACTTAATTGGTGGATGCCTTCCCAAGATCCTTTTTATTATTGTTTGTAGTTTTTCTTTATAACTCAAAACCCAAAAAGACTTGACTTAATTAGCTTATCACAAATCAATACTTGTTAGTGCTCCCCTTGGTCCTTGTGGGATAGACCCTTACTTGCCCTTTCTACCCATTAGAGAGACCAAGTTAGGTTTTTATCTTTGGTAGGCTCGACGACGGCCTATCAACATACAATAAATAAGTTTACTCTAAACCTGTTTATCTATGTTGGTTGGATATTAATGCACAAACAAATCTATTATTGGTGATTACTTGAATTATAATTATATTAACCATAAACAAGATTATTCATTATCTTATTAAGCGTGATTACAAGCACAAATTCCCTTTAAGCATGCATAAAAGGTGTGATCAAGAAACAACAATAATGATCATCAAGCAACATAATCATAATCAATCATAATCATGTTAAAGCATAATATTATTAGCTTGACCCTAGGCATGATACTAACAAGATTAATAACAAACCCTAGTGTAGACACCCAAATGTGTCTCCCCAAAACCAAACCCAGTGATGAATACCTTTCATGTCATTTGATGATTGAATGAAGTGAAAGTGTGAAAAATCTAGTGATGAGGATGTTTTTATTAAAATATCTCTTCTTTCTGTTTTTAAAACTATTTCTTTTCTTGCCTTATTTAGGAAAAACGTGCATTCCAGTTTAGTTTAGTCAATAATAAGGGTCATATAATGGTGTAGTTGAATGGGGCTTGAAAATACCTTTCCAACGATATATTATAAACCCAATTCCGATGAGCAATGAGGAAGTTATGGCCAAAATACTAAACTGGGCTCAAACCGGATTTTACCTACGGCCCAATGATCTAGAGGATGACCTATTATTAATTATCATTCCTAAAGTTATTAGGATTGATTATAGTCTTTTAGAATATTCTAGAAGGTTCTCTTAAATCCTAATGGAGTTAGGATTGATAATTATGTTTCAAAGAGTTTGAAATTAAATAAAACTACTCCTTTTTATTAGAACCCTTGTTTTGTACGAAGTGGAATACATTCAGATTTTATTTTCGTGACTCATTATCTTTATCCAAATTTTATATGTTTGTATAGGTCTTGAAATTATCTTTCCAATGATATATTATAATATTAAATCCGAGTTATAACGAAAAAGATATGAATGGAATATGAAACTCTATCCAAAACTGACACCCTTCCACTATTTCGGCCATATCTTTTAATCTACAAAATATTTTAATCTGATTTTAATTGGGTTGGAAATTAGACTTCAAGATATTTCCAACGACATATTATATGTCTTATTTAAACTTCTAGATCAAACGATATGATAAAAACAAAAAACACGTGAAACTAATTATTAGCGCCTGACGACAAGCATTATCACCTGGCGCTAATCGTGTTTTATTCTCGTCGAAACTCTGATTCGTTTTTCTATCCGTCCAGCTGATTTTCTCTATAAATAACCTCTTAAAACCTCCGTTTTTAATCATCAATTTCCATCAATAATCATCAACTCTCTAGTTTTCTAATTTTCTTCTCTCTCTAAGCTAAAGCTTACTCCCTCTCTCTCTCTCTTTTCTAAACTAGCCCTTTTGCATACAAAATTCTGCATTCACAAGATCTAGACACACCTAGCATTGTTCGAAGTTGCCTTCGCCCTAGACGTGAAAGGTTTTAATTTCTGAGGGTTTGGTCCCAAATCTGTCTTTTAATTATTTAATTTAATTGTTTTGGTTTTATATTTTCCTTGAAGTTACTAACGTGTGTATTTTGTTATTAGAAAGAGATACGAGGCATCCAAGTAAGTTCTTTAATGGTTTTATTGATATTATGATATAGAAATCATGCTTAGGTTCATATTGTGATTCCTAGTGTCATGTTAGGGCGTTTTGATCTTCCTAGTATCATGTTTAGGGTAACAACTATGATTTCTAATATCAAATATGACAATTGTGATTCCTGCGATGCTTCCTATTCTCTTCCTAATATTTTTGTTAGTATCATGTTAGGGTTAAAGATTTGATCTTTATTGTTTAGTGACATGCTAGGGTTTGTTATTAATCTTGTTAGTGTCATGCCTAGGATCTTGCTATTATTATGCTTTAACATGATTATTATTATTTTAATTATTATTATTATGATTATGATTATTATTTTTATAATTATGATTATTATTATGCTGCTTGATTCTTTATTTATTATTTATTGCTTCATCACACCTTTTATGCATGTTTAAAGGCAATTTGTACTTGTAATCATGCTTAATAAGATAATTAATAATCTTGTTTAGGGTTAATTTGATTATAACTCAAGTGATCGCCAATAATAGGATTTATTTGTGCATTAATATTCAACCAACATAGATAAACAGGTTCAGGGTAAACCTAATGATTGCATGTTAGTCAGAAAGCGCACATGAATACGATCAGAATAAAATACAGGCCTATTATTAGGGTAGGTTCAATCTCTTTTAGGTTGGATTTGTACCTTCATCCCCAGTCATGGTTCCAGACCTATAGGAGTTGACGATCTCCTGGATCGTTAAGGGGTGTAACCTTCACCATGTGAACGGTTTACAAGTTCCTAAAACTTGTTGGCGACTCTTTTGCTCTATCTTCTTTCCCTTTGAACGCCACCGTACTTTAGTGTATGATCACAGTGGGGTTCAAGTTTGGGATAACTCTTAAAATATTCCCTACACCTAGCATGTCACTAAACAATAAAAATCAAAGTTTTAGCCCTAAAATGATACTGACATGATATTAGGAAAGAAATAGAAAGTATCATAATAATCATAATTGATATTAGAAACCTAATTATTACCCTAAACATGATACTAGGAAGCAATAAAACATCCTAATATGATACTAGGAATCAATAAACAATCTAAGCATGATTCTATATCAAAAGATTAATAAAACAATTAAAGTACCTACTTCAATGCCTCGTACCTCTTTCTAATAAGAAAATACACACGTTAGTAACTTTAAGGAAAATAAAAAAACAATTAAATTAAATAATTGAGATAGAGATTTGGGACCAAACCCTCAGAAATATCAAACCTTTCATGTCTAGGGCGAAGGCAAATTCGAACTAAGCTAAGTGTGTCTAAAACTATTGAGTGAGGAATTTTAATTCGTAAAAGGAAAGGTTTAGAAAAAGAATAGAGAGAGAAAGCTTCTAGCTTTTAGAGAGAGAAAGAGAGAGAAGATTGTAGATTGTGAATGATTTGAAAACACGGAGATACAGCCCCTATTTATAAGAAAAATAGCACGGGATCAAAGAAAATTATGTTCGGAATAAAATTCCTCCCGTCGCAAACGATAGGAGCTAGGGCCAAACGACGAGCTTGTCGCTAGGCGACGAAGGTCAGTGCCTGGCGACGACTCTATCGTCTCGCGCTGGTCTTAAAGTCATCGCGCTTTTCCACGTGTAATTACCTTTAACACTGGTTTCAGGTAATTATGCCTCCGAGCAGTTTTCGAAATCAGATTTAATATATTTTATTCAAAATAAAACAATCTTTTAAAATACTAGGCCCTCCTCTAGATCATCGGGCCACCTTTGAAAATCATTAGGCCTGATCTAATTTAATCCATAACTTCCTCATAAGTCATTGGAATTAGGCCTATAATACATCATTGGAAAGCTCTCTTCAAGCCCAATCCAAATACACTATTACTGGACCTTTATTATGGACCAAACCAAATTGGACTTGCTATTTTTCATAAATAGGAGTGAGAAAAGAAATATTTTTAGAAAATAGAAAGAGAAATATTTTAATAAAAACATCCTCATCATTAGACTTTCCACACTTTCACCTCGTTCGATAATCAAGTGACGTGAAATGTATTCATCTCTAGGTTTGGTTTTAGGGAGACACATTTGGGTGTCTACAACACCCTATCCTCAATTCTCAAATCCCATGACAACCTTTCTCTTCCCCCTAAACCACCCCCATCCGCCTACTTCATCCTGGAAACAACCCTCGTCCCCTATCCCCCACCCTAAATCGACCCTCGTTCCCCTTCCCCCACTCTAATTTTCCTACCTTCTGCACCCTTAACCCCGAAAACATAACCCGAAAAACTAACCCCCAAATTTAGACCCTAAATTTTTTATTTAGGGGGTTTTTCCATTTGTGGTTTTTAGGGTTTCTAAGTGGCCAATTAAGGGTGGGGGAAGGGGAGGGGGACCAATTTAGGGTGGGGGATAAGGGATGAGGGTTGTTTCCGGGTAGACATTGGAGGATAGGGGTGATTTTAGGGGAGGAGAAAGGGTGTCGTGATAATTGAAGAGGGGGTCACTACAAGAAAATTAACCTTTTCATAGCGATTATTTTAACCTTTAGTATCGATTGTAATTGCAACAAAAAGCTTTTCCAACGAATGGTCATTTGATACAATATCCCCCGTTAACTTAGCCTTTAGTAGTGGTTTTCAATATCGCTAGGGTTTGCCTTAATAATCGATACGAAAAACTACACCCAATCATGGTGATTATTTTAGCGATTATAATCGTTATAAATGTTGAACTCATTTTCTTCAAAAAAAAAAAATACATATGATCTGCACAAGATTCGAACATGCAACCTTAAACTCTTTTATTAAATGTTTCACCAATAAACTATGACATATTTTATGTATTCTTTGTCAAACAATATTTTTATATCTTGTCTAGAAAAGGCTTTTTGTATCGGTTTTTGGGATTTAGTGGCGATTGTAAATGATACGATTTCTCAAAATTTTATAAATGTGCAAAAATAGTGTGGATAAGTATTATTATGTTTTCCGTATCGATTTTATATGGAAAACCATGGTAGTTGTAAATGATACGATTTCCTTAATTATTTCACAAACATACTTGCATATTGTAGCGAATGTACAATCACTACAAATAATCATTACGAAAAGACAATTTAATTTCTTGTAGTGGGTGTCGAGGTGGGGACTGGCCTCGCCGGCGGATAGGGACCACTGACGCCGGTTCCGATTTGGGGTGGAGGACCACCGGCGGCCACTGGCAGGGGTTGGTTTGGTAGGGGAGGGGGTGGCTGGGGGTGGGTTTAATTTTTTTGCTTTTTTGTATTAATTAAGTAATTAATCAAATTAATTGAGTAAATAATTAAAAGAGAACTAATTACATCATGTTACGTGACATAATTAAGATTAATGACTAACGGAGTTAACTGCCATTAGTCATTTAGGTAATTGATGATAATTTTTGAAAACTCAAGGTTATATGGTGAATTAGAAAAATTTAATGGGTATATGTTGAATAAAAAAATAACTCGAGGGCATTTGGTGAAATTTCGTTGATTTAAATAATTTGATTATCCCATAATTAGATTAAAATATAATTGATTTTAAAATTATTTGATTGGCTAGTAATTAGGATAGAATCTCCCTAAATTTATTAGGATAATCATGAAAGATTTAATATGATTTATCTTTCCAGATTAAAATATGATTTGATTATATCTCATGCCTAAATTAAAATATATGATATTTTATAATTGGTCATGAATAATATACAATATTATCTAATTATGATTTAAAACATGAGATATTATAAATCATGCGTTGCCTTAATTATGAACATTCGATGTTGAGTGATTTATTATATGACACTTTTATATAATATATGATATTATGTTGCTATATATAGACTAGTATGACTCATAGATTCTAAATACGATCTGCGCATCATGATCTATTTTTGTAATCTAAATACGGTCTACGAACATTAAGTATTTTTTGTAACTTTTATTTAAATTAAATAAATCAGTTATTTAAATAGTTTAGTCTAAAGAAGCCCATGAAGCGAAGACCCAAAGGAGAAAGGTGGATGGAGATCCATGCTAGTTCAAGTGGGTGCATTTTCATTTCTAGTTTTCTTAGGACTAGGGGCCATACTATGCCATGTTTTATTGCATTAGTAGATTATGCATGTTAGATTTTATTTATTGATTGATGATGCGGTAGAGTTCACTAAATAATCACAGCATAATGAATTTAGGTCCTGGTAATATTGAGATTGATGTTCCAATTAAAAAGCCCAATAAACCCTTGATATTTATGATAGGTCATGCCAAAGCTGGGTGTCATTTAATATCTTGGGGGAGTTGGGGCAAATAAAGTTTTACATTTTTAATTGGTTATGCTCAACAAGGTTACCGAAAGCGTTTAGAACTTTGAAGCAAAGGATAATTATTAAACATGTGATGGTTAATTATTTAACCAAGAGTTACAAGAGTTGTAATCAGTAAAGAATTTACTCATCTTGAAAATGTAATGATTGATGGTAGGGCCAAATTTCGGTCAATTATTGCCAAATAAAGGGTCTTGGTCACTTAAAATTCAATCGGGATCATTTAATATTAAATAAAGTGTGTTAAAGTTACCAATTTAATTAGTTTATGGTACTCTAATATTAATTTAACATAATTATTAAACTTTGCCTTATTTTGACATAGATAGGTAGCCGTAACAATGATGATAGTTATTCTTTAACACCAACAATGAAAACATGGCTTAATTTTCTCAACTTCAACAATTAGGAAAGCGAACTTAGAAATGTTCCAAGGAACGAAAATCTCGAATTTCATTTACTTACCAATCGAGGGCAGATTTAGTCAAGGCCTGACTCTTGAGAAGCATTTGAGAAATGTTTCAGAATCTAAGAGAGTCACGTATGTCATGTTATCTTCTATTCCAAAGGATTGGGCTAGAAGATTCATGGACTATGAACCTTTATATCTCTTATTCAAATGTTTACGTGTTGTTTGCAATGGATTGCTTAATTCCCATATTGATGGGAAATTGGATGGAAATGTCGAGGAAATCATTAACATGGTTCCCAAGAATGACGACTCCTGGATTGGAAATATTAGGTTTAAAACCTACAAGATCACTAGTGAGATAATCAATAGAAAACTCTTTCCAGGAAAGCCAGTACAATCAAATTCATGTGGACATGATGGTGGTTCAACTATTCAACCACATGAGTATATTTGGGAGGCCATTCAAGAACAATGAGGTTCGTGACATAATTCTGCATTCTCTACATGATGGTTTTGACCACGAGAAACTTTCTCAAGATATGAGGATTCTGCGGTCAAGCTAGTTGATTTGCTGAAGAATCATGCAGAGAATTACCTAAAAGGAGAATAAGTCATTGCTTGAACAAGAATGTCCCCACACTACGTTGAAGTGACAGGTAAAATTAACCTAATTTTCTTGTTATAAACATTTTAACTTTCACTTAGGTATGTGATATCAAGTTGCAGTGCTTGGCATTATTAATGTTGTGTAGAAGCTGCAAAGAAGTGAGGCTAGCATGGAAAATGGAGCTTAAGGGTGCACTAGAAGTGTTCGAGTGGCCACAAATAGCATCATAGTTTTATTTCAGAATTTTTATGATGATTTAGACAAGTGTTTATTTATGACCAAGGAAATAAATTTTTTTCATTTTTGCTAGATATGAGTTAATTTTGGTTTATGACATTGATTTAAGTAGATCACAAAAGCAAAATTAGATGATTTAAAACAAACTTACTTAAAAAGAAATTAAGGTTAGGTCACATAAATTTATCTGCACATCTAAAGATTACAATTGGATGGACTCTTACTCTTATTTAATTATGAATCACTTGAGAATCAGAAGTCATGTTTGATAAGGTAAGATGACCAAGTCGCCTTTTAGTTGAAAGAGTGAAGGAGCTAATGACCTTTTAGAACTCATACATATGATGCGTGTGGACCAATAAGTTCAAGATTTAGCAAGAGTTTTAACTATTTCATTGCTTTTACTAACGATTTAAGTAAATATATCGATATTTGCTTAATAAAGTAAAACTTGGAATCATTGAAGTGTTAAATATTCCAAAATAAAATGTAAAATCAGTTTGAGATAAACAGTTAGCACCATAATATGATTGTTGTGATAAATAACTTAAAACTAATGATCATCTAAAGGGAATTGTTGAGTTAATTCACAATTCAAAAACACTACAATTAAAATGTGTGTTAGAAAGAAGGAATCAAACTTTGCTTGCCATGGTTCGATCCTAGATTAACTTTAATGATTTACAAATATCGTTTTGAGAATATGCATTAGATTAACAATTGCGAACAAATTAAATAAAAACTCAACCAAAGCAATTGAAAAGACGTCATAAGAGTTGTGAATTGGAAATGTTCAAAAAGTTGTCTTTTCTAAACAAGATTGAAGGGTTATGAAATCGTTGTAAAATGTTTACGAAGATGACATAATACACCCTAAATCAGATAATAGTTCTTCGTGGGTTTTCCCATGGAAACTAAGAGGTATTATTGCTACAATTCCGTAGATAACAAAGTGTTTGTTGCTCGCGATAGTGTCTTTATAGAAAGAATTCTCTTCCTACAAAGCCAAGTGAGAGTAAAGTTAGATCTCAAAAAGATTCGTGATGAGCAACAAATGGATGTGGATAACACTACATCAGAGACGAGGGCGTATGAGATCAGTTAATTTGATAAATCATATGTCGAAGCAAGCTAATTCAACTAGCGAGGCTTCCATTGTCTCATTTGAATGAAAGGCTTCAAAAAGTTAAAGACAATAATTTTATTGTTGCTTATACCTATCGTAGGTTACTTAGGATCAAAACAAATAGTTTGTTGAAATTCTGAGAAAAGATGGATTCTAAAATTTTCCTATTGGAATGGTTAGAATTGAACCCATACCCTATAAGCAATCTTTGGTAAGTGCCAACTCAGAATGTGGCTTAAAGCCATGAAATCCAGAATGGATTCCATGTCTATAAAGATGTGTTAGTCCATGATAGTCTTACAAATAGGGTCAAATATATTAGCTGTGTAAGCCTATTTGGATTATTCTAGTGATTGCCGATTTCGATTACGAAGTTTAGCATTGGAATCAAAATCACCTTCTTGAAATGTTCTTTATGGAGGATATGTATATGATACAACCTAATAAGGGTAAGCATTAGGGAGAGTTGGAACATTCATTTCGATTAGGCAATCAACAGTTTGATTTCCTCAAAGAACAAAAAAGGAATATTGTAGAGACAAGAAGTTTAGTGGGAGAAATTGGTCTTCTTAGTCTTGTTTGTAGATGACATACAGTTCGTGTGAAATGACATATTAATGATTGAATCAGTCAAGTAATGTTTAAAGAGTTGTTTCTATATGAAAGACTTAGGAGATGTTGAGTGCATATTGAGAATCAAGATCCACATCAAGATCCACGAAATGAATCTTGAAGAGTGATTGGATTGAATCAAGATACTTATGTTGATAAGGTTCTTGAAAAGTTCAAGATGTAAGATTCTATAAGAGGATGTCTTCCCATGTTTCATGGTATTACGCTCAGTAAAACTCGGTGCCTTCAAAAGCTAGTAGAGTTGAGTTGTATGGATAGTGTACCTTATGCTTCTGCAAAAGGGTCCATTATATGTGCCATGATATGTACAAAGCAATATGCTACATATGACTTATGCTTGTATAGCACGTTTTAGGTAAATTCAGGATAAGCATACTAAAAGCTACTAAGAACAAATCCTTGAGTACTTGAGAAGCAGGATTGTTTCTAGTTTACGGTGGCAAAAGTGAACAAGTTGTCAAAAGGTTATACGGATGCAAGTTTTCCAAACAGGCAAGATGTCTTTAAATGTTAATCTAGATACATTTTGTGTATGAATGAAGAAGTACTGTAAGCTTGAAGAGTTCAAAGCAGAATTTTGTTGCATAATCAATGTCAAAATATGAGTATTTAGCTATAGTAAGAGTAGCTAAAGAGGAAGTTTGGATCAAATTGTCCTGTGACTGAAATTAAAGGATACCTTTGCCAAGACAAAGGAGTCAGGGACACATCACAAATCCAAACAAATAGATATGAGATATCACCTCATTTATGTGATCAATGACAGCGGGATGTCATGATCTGCAGAGTTTTATTATGAATGAAAATATCATTTATTAAACCCCTTCCACAAACTAAGGTATGAGAGTCATATTAAAGTTTTGAATTGTAGAAAATTATATAATTCAAGTTGTGTATGTTTTGAGAAAACATATTACATAAGGAATGCATATATTTGCAGAATTATATTTAAATAGAAATTATATTTCTCTTATTTAATTATGGTTTTGGAAATTAAATAAAATGTCCAAAATAATTATGAATTGATGGGCTCAACAGGTTGATGACCTGGTTAATGAAACCTCATAGGTTAACAAAATTCATATATTATTTAAGTTCCTAGTTTGAAATCATTAAAGTGGACATAAATTATTTCAATAAACGCATTAGCATGTAAGATTGATTGGATAGCGCAGTTTCCTGCATGGGCTAATAGAGCATAGTGATGCTTGGTCAGTCACTTGGATAAGCATCAATGATGCATGACCTAATTATTGACCTAATTTGATGTTTAAGTATAGAGCTTCCAGATATATTAGTGGATTCCTTTGACATGAGTGGAACATTGATTCTATTCAATGATTGATTTAACTATGGTAAATTCAACCGTCTATCCGTAATTGGAGATTATAAAGGATGTTTCCTGGTTACTTCAAAAGTTGAGTGGGAGTCTTGTTGCTACAAGATTGGATTGAATCTACCTATCAGATTAGGGAATGTGTCATGGGCCGCTTGAAGAGGGAGAATTCAAAAAATATGTGGCCGCGTTCAAATGCATTACTTAGTAATCATTTGGTTTTGTAATTCAAACTCGGATTTCAAGAAATGATTTATAGATTAATAAGATCTCGTCATGTGATGCAATCATATTATCAAATCGACACACATTGACTTAAGCAATTTGAATATTACACACTTGTCTCAGACAAGTGGGAGATTGAAGGATTTATGTCTTCGTCATGTGCAATTACTAGATATGTAATTATATAAATGGATCAAATTACGGAAACAATTAAGTTCGTACATTTGGGTCGTCGTTATATCATATCAAATGAAAAGTTATGGGTTTCGGAAAAGCCAAATATTTAATAACATCCGATTTACACTAATTTAGTGTAAATCAGGCTGGGAAAAAGAATTTCAACACAAACATTAACTTCTAAAATTTTCTCTCTTCCTTATTTATTTAGTAACCTTTTTCTCTCTCTTCTTTCTTTCTCAACTGCCAATTTTCTCTCTCTTCAACCTCTCTTCAACCAGCGATAATCTCTTGTTTTTGGCTAATTTTAGGTTTGTTTACTTAATTTTATGAGATTTTTGTTAGTTTTAGTTCTTTTGATTCTTCGATTTTTAATTTTTATGATTTTTTGTTTTTGGTTTTGATCCTTTAAGATTATCTCTTGTCTTTCAATTTTTGTTTTGATTCGTGAACACTGCAATGAAGAAGAAGACTAATCCAACTTCTGATGAAGTTGATCTACATGCATGTACATTTTCTCTTTGATTTTATTTTATATTTTGAATGAATCCCAGCTTCTGAGCTAGATATTTCTCTCTGCGCTCTTTCCGGAGTTTAAAATAATAAAGCAACAATAATCCTTGTTAGAAAACACAGAAAGGATAAGAATATAACACTTATTTCATTCTTTATATGGATATGTGTGTGTGAGAGTTGTGGGGAAAGGAGAATCAAACAAATTTGAGGAGACATGAACGCACCTGTAGACACCTAAAAATGTCTCCCCAAAACAAAACCCGATGATGAACAACCTTTCACCGCCATTATTGGTCGGGTTGAGTATTTAATCTTGGAGTGCTTAAATCCATATTTCCATTTCATAAAACCAACCCAACTCCTATCCCATTTCCCCAAACCATAACTTATTTTCCTCTTTTTCGTGCCTTTAAACCCAAAATAATTCATTTCGTGTCCTTTAAAATAAGTCATTTCGTGTCCTTTTTATAAAAATGTTTATTAAAGTTTATTTTGGTCCATAATATAGGTCCAATGATTGAATATTTGTATGGGGCTTTAAAATAAATTTCCAACGATATATTATAAGCCCAAATCCGAGTTATAACGAATAAGTTATGACCAAAATATTAAACTGAGCCCAAACCGAATCTGAGCCCACCATACCTACGACCCAATGATCATGTGGAGGGTCCAAAGTATTTAATCCCATTCCTAAATCAATTATGATTAATTATAAGCTTCTATAAGTTTCTAAAAGATCTTAATTATCCTTTTTGAAAAGATAAGATTAAAGAGTTTGAAATTGAATAAAACTTTTCTTTTTGAAAATCCTATTTCTATTCGAATTGTAAGACATTCAAAGATAGACAGATAGTATTTTCGGGCCTCATAGTTTTTATCCAAATTTTTTATGGTTGGATAGCCCTTGAAATTATCTTTCCAATGATATATTATAATATCAATTCCGAGCTATAACGGAAAAGATATGAATAAATGTCAAAATCTATCAAAAACCGACACCGTCTCACTAAATTATCTTTCCAATGATATATTATCGATTTGAGTGATCGGTATTAAATTGAGATGAGTGGATAAGACTTGAAAGATTCTTGAATTGTATTCTTGCGATTTGATTGACATTGTCACATATGCATATGCATTTTAGGTCACCTACTTTTCCACAATAGTACGTGTTCTACGTATGGGGCTAGCCCGGGGATTTATGCTCTATCAACCCGAAAACGTTCATGACAATAAGGGTTCATCCGAGTTTTTTAAATCCACCCAAACCATGGAGTCGAATTTGATTTCATCACGAAATCGCGGAACCTCCCGTTGGCATACACCCTCAAGGGAGGCTACCTTGCTAACACGTCCAAACTCTTAACCATGGTCGAACATAGAACTTGACTTTAGGTTGCGAACTTCATTGCATCATCCGTGACAATGTGCTTATATGTGCATTTTTTGACTTTTTATTTATTTATTCTTTTTTTCTCTTGTCAAACCTTTTTTTTATTTTTTTTATTAGAGTCGAGCCATAGATTTTTTTTTTTTTAAAAATTTTTTAGTCACCCGGATTTTTATTCCCGTATATTGCACAAGAGTCAACTTGTTTTGGTCATAGCCGGAGTTCTAGAACGAGTTACGTGTCGTGTAACCTATGGATCTGTAGCCCCGAGTTTTATCTTTCACTTGGAGCTGGTTTCGTTCTATTCAGAGTCACAAATCAAAAGTTATAACCGATATACTACAGCCTGTCTAGTTTAGGTGTCTTTTTAACGTTACCTTTTTTATTTTATTTTTAAAAAAAAAATCGTGTCAAGCTAGTCTTAGCCAAGTCCTTTAATCCGTGTCAACTCGTATAACATAGGATTATAGATTTTTATTTTTATTTATTTATTTTTTTAACCCTTGAGTCCTAACTCTTCTAGAATTCTAGTCCTCTTCCTATTAGTTTCTTGTGATTTTTTGTGCTAACCTTAACATGTGTTCTTTGTCTTTGATTGTGGTTGATCTTATTTATGACTAATGATTGCCAATGGACCGTTTTCACCTAGTAAATAGCATAAACATTAAAATTGGAAAAAATTAATCAAGTTAGTTTGTCTTTTAGTCTTCCGTGCTATTTGGTCATTGAGTCTTTTGTTTTTCACAACGTCCTCATGTCTAACCATGCGATCATACCACGAGTCTAAATAAACTCACCTAATCACACATGTTGAGTCATTGCACACACTTTGTCTTCGAGTAATGCACTATATTGTTTATGATCGTATATTAGGACCATGCATGCGTTGTTTTCCGTCGTAATAGGAATGAGTGGAGTTTTTCCCATCAGATTTCAATATTGTTTCTTACACTCTTCCTTTCCAATCTGAGTATTGAGTGAATGCATTAAGTGAGTTCATCCTTACACAGTATTTGAGTTTAAAATCACTAGGAAATAGTTGGAAGAATAAGGGGAACGTCACTCCTTTCTTCTTTCCTTCCAATCAAAGCATCAACAACAAGAAACTATTTTTCTCAGTAGGCAGCTAGAAGTAACTCATTAATAGCCATGAAGACAAAGCACGATGCAAGCTTCTTACCAAGATTTCATGATTTCTTCTTCTTTTGTTTCAAACCCTTCGCCCTAAAAAGTCTAGCATAGGTTCTCCTTATCCATGTGTCTATGTGTCACATTTTTTACCTTCTTCATAAATGAGCATCTCTTTCTTATATTCGATCATGTGATTAGCAAAAAATTAATTGCCGAACAAAACACAAGGTACACCAATGACTTGAGGCACCTTTGCAACACATTCATTCCCCATTAAGGGCATTAACCATTCAATCACATATCCATTTTTTCATCAACCACTTTGAGCCTCGTCTAACGTTTGACCTTCATTTTTTCAACCCACATTCACTCGACCCTGGAATTGGAAGATGTGCAATTTGTGTAACATTCAAAAAGCAAGTAAAAAAAAGCAGCAAAGCAAAAATAAAACAATGTCTAAGGGCAAGTGTTCCAATGTCTTTGATACGAACACGTCTCGAATTGCGTCTCTTATCGAGTGCTTGGTACCGTGCCTGAGAAACATGAATGCTAAGTGAGTGATGGATCGCATGATCTGAGATTGCCTACATTGATTCAAAAGAATGAAAGAAAAAAAAAAGAAATTCAAAAAATATATGAAAAATAAAACTTGCAAAGTCTAATACACAATTGCGTATCTTGGGAGATTCTCTCGGGTCTTGAGCCTTTTACCCCTTCCTTCCTTAAACCTTCAGCTTAACCACATTATAACCCTTGAAATACCTCTTTGAGGTATGCACACACATGTGCAAAGTTCGGTTAGTGCTACGCTCGGCCTGATTCCTAACGGATACGTAGGCAACCTCACATCGAGGTGCGGCCACATTCATATTCATATCCATGCATGATCGAGTCAAAGAATATATCCAATGCTTACCTCTACCCATTTAGAGCTAGACTTCGGGGCTTGAACCCACTTCATTTAGCCTACCTAGCCTAAAGAGTCATCATCTTTGACTTTTCTCACATCTCTTTCCATCGCCATAACCCTTGCAGCCAACCTTAGTATCACATTCACACACTTCACTCACACATCCATATCCATATCAATCATCCTTCCCTTTAAGAGCCCTTTATCATGAAATCTTGTTTCAACACTGTGCATGTTTCATCATATTTAAAGACAACATTCATTAGAAGAAACAATGTATTCTTGCTTAGCTTCTTGACCTGAGCAATATTCATTGTTTCATGCATCGCATGATGTGCTGAGAAACATTTATATATCAATGATTTTTAATCATACAAAGCATATCGTGCTTAGCTCCTTGTCCTAAGTAATGTTCATTATGCAATAATTACTTCATCTGTATACGTGCTTAGCTTCCAGACCTAAGTGACGTTCGAGATCATTTCTTTACACCATATATGATGCTTAGCTCCATGACCTAAGTTCATTCATCGTGTCACATGATGTAATTGTCCTTAGCCTCTTGGCCTAAGGACATGCATCATGCATACATTACTTTCAAGAAAATTAATTCAATCCATGCGATTCGTTTTGTCTTGCTCAACGAGGAAGTTCAAAACTTCTTTCCTTTTTTCGAGTCTTTTCTTTTGGGGAAGTTTAAAAAAAATCTTTTTCAAAATTTTCTCATCGAGGGAAGTTCAAAAATAAAAGTTCAGTTTTTACATCTTTCTTTTTCGGGAGAAAGTCGGTACCCTCCACTCATGACAAAAATTGATGGAAAATTTTTGCTTTTGCATCTTCGTTTGCTTGTGTCTGCACACACACACATACACACACACACACACTCACAAGTCATACACATTTCATGTCACATCAAGTCAAACTTGGTAAATTCAGTGGTCAAGTCAATCACAATACATACGAGTCCATTGGCAAATTTATTTTTGCAGGTCTCATCTACAGCCCACGTTCGGGGACAAGCGAACCAACTAAAACCCACGTCCGGGGACAAGCGGACCATCTACAGCCCACGTCCGGGGACAAGCGCACCATCTACAGCCCAAGTCCGGGGACAAGCGCACCATCTACAGCCCACCTCCGGGGACAAGCGGACCATCTACAGCCCACGTCCGGGGACAAGCGGACCAACTATAACCCACGTCCGGGGACAAGCGGACCATTTACAGCCCACGTTCGGGGACAAGCGAACCAACTACAGCCCACGTCCGGGGAGAAGCGGACCATCTACAGCCCACGTTCGGGGACAGCCGAACCACCATCATTTCATGACGCAAGGTTCTTGACACATAGAGACTTGCAATCTCATCATCTGTCAACTTTCCTCAAGCATGGAAATTATTATCCGGTAAATTTCTTCAAGCATAGAAAACCGCCAAATTCCTTTGTCGGCTTTCCTCAAGCATGGAAAGCATTATCGGTGGATTTCTTCAAGCATAGAAAAAGCCAAAATCATATGTCGACTTTCCTCAAGCATGGAAAGTGTCATCCAGTAGGTTTCTTCAGGCTTAGAAAGCTACCAAACTCATTTGTCGGCTTTCCTCAAGCATGGAAAATATTTCAACGAAACGTCATTCGGTGGATTCCTTCAAGCATAGAAAGCTACCAAACTCACTTGTCACCGATACACTAGTGTCAAATATGCATTATATCCCTTTACTCTTTTATTTGTGGAACTAACATTTTTCTGCAAGTATCGACGTATAAAGAGTGATTTAAGATCGCAGAACGTCTTAAATCATTCTCCGTCCCTATTGACTACTTTGACTATCATTTTCAAAACTGAAATTTCTACAAACTCAATCAAAGTGGGGGCTTCTGTAGACACCAAAAAATGTCTCCCCAAAACCAAACCCAATGATGAACAACCTTTCACCGCCATTATTGGTCGGGTTGAGTATTTAATCTTGGAGTAGTTAAATCCATATTTCCATTTCATAAAACCAACCCAAATCCTATCCCATTTCCCCAAACCATAACTTATTTTCCTCTTTTCGTGCCTTTAAACCCAAAATAATTCATTTCGTGTCCTTCAAAATCATTCATTTCGTGTCCTTTTTATAAAAACGTTTAATACAGTTATTTTGGTCCATAATCTGGGTCCAATGATTGAATATTTTGATGGGGCTTTAAAAGAGCTTTCCAACGATATATTATAAGCCCAAATCCGAGTTATAACGAATAAGTTATGACCAAAATATTAAACTGAGCCCAAACCGAATCTAAGCCCACCATACCTACGACCCAATGATCATGTGGAGGGTCCAAATTATTTAATCTCATTCCTAAAACAATTAGGATTAATTAGAAGCTTCTATAAGTTTCTAAAAGATCTTAATTATCCTTTTTGAAAAGATAAGATTAAAGAGTTTGAAATTGAATAAAACTTTTCTTTTTGAAAATCCTATTTCTATCCGAATTGAAAGACATTCAAAGATATACAGATATTATTTTCGTGCCTCATAGTTTTTATACAAATTTTATATGGTTGGATAGACCTTGAAATTATATTTCCAATGATATATTATAATATCAATTCCGAGCTATAACGGAAAAGATATGAATAAAATTTCAAACTCTATCAAAAACTGACACCGTCTCACTATTTCGGCTATATATTTTGTTCTGCAATATATTTTAATCTGATTCTAATTGGGTTAGAAAGTATACTTCAAGAGCTTTCCAACGATATCTTATTCATCTTATTCCAATTTCTTGATCAACAGATATGATAAAAACAAAAACCGCAAAAACTGCAGTCTATCGAGTTTTATTTCGATTTAATTCGGATCTTATCTTAATTCTTCGACCCCTCTTTTTTCTCTGTAAATAGAGGTCATATCACGCCTTTTTCAATCATCAAAAATCTTGATCACAAAATAATTCTCTTCTCCCTCTTTAGCCTAAATACTAGCCATCCTATTCTCTCAAAATACTTCCCTTAAGCACTCCAAGGAGTTCATACTTAAGCCGAGGTTCTGTCCTTAAACCAAGGCATGAAAGGTATAATTAACTGAGGATTTGGACCAAATTAACTCTACTTTTATTTAGTTTAATTTTTTCAATTTAATTTATATTTTTATTGAAGTTACTAACAGTTTATTCATGATGTAGCAATTCAAGGAAACGCGGAATGTGAGTAATTAATTAATTTAATTACTCTTATTTTATTTTAATATTGCTAGCATCATGATCAGGTTATTTTATATTTGATTTGACTGATGATATTATTGTTGAATTGCTTCCAGTATTAATGTTTATTCCATTATTTTTTATGATCACCATTTTGCATGTTTAAAGGGAATATGCAATTGAAAATCACGCCTAATAAGATAATTTGAACGACCGGTTTAGGTTCCTTTTTAATCTTGTTATTAATTCAAGTGATCACGATATATTATAATTATGTGTTGCATTAATATTCAACCAATTTAGCTTAATAATAGTTTGGAGCAAATTAAATATTTTTTTTTATGCCTTTGAGATCACAGGAATCACTTTTCACTATAAGAATCCAGTAGAGGCCAATACGGGCGAATGTGACTCCATGACTCACTTCGTACCATCTTCCCCGATCCTCCTTTCGTGGTTCCGAACCATATGGAGTTAGTAATCTCATGGATTATGAATGGGGTGTAACCTTCACGGGTCAATCGTTGTTGCCTATCGTTGTCCCTTATCGTGGTTGCCTTTTATAATCCGTGAACGGTTTACAAGTTCCTTAAAAACTTGTTGGCGGCTCCCTATTGCTTTGTCCCTAATCGTATTATGTCAATTTCCACTTCCTATGAGTGCCAAGCATATTCACCACATGCTTTAACGTAGGCGCACTTCAACAACCACCTTTGAACCATTATCTGTTGGAGGTTTCTTCCGTGTTTCAACAGCAGCATCAGCTTCAGCTTCACCTTCAACCACTTAGCGTTTCAGTTATATGATGTCGATCTTTATTACAAGTATTTATATTTGTTTGAGTGATTGTACTCTTTTTTCATGACTATTGTTAATTTTGTGTTTTTTTTTGTTGATTTTGATACTTTGTTTTGCATATGTAGGTTAATTCTGTTGTGAAAAAAGGGTCACTTTTGTATAAAAGGGTTACTTTTGTAAACAAAAGAGTCACTTTCGTAAAAAAGGTCACTTTTGTTGAAAAAAAGGTCATTTTTGTGAAAAAAAGGATTACTTTTGTGAAAAAGGGTCACTTTTGTGAAAATACGGGTGACTTTTGTAAAAAAAAAAAAAACGGTAATTTTTGTAAGAAAAAAGGGTCACTTTTCGCAAAATGTCCGAAGTACAATAAAATTATTGTAAATCGGGGGCATGTAAAAGAAATTAGACTTTTTGCAGGGGTGGAATCGGTATATAATCGTAGAATCGTTATCGATTTCACTGATTCTAACCGATTCTACCGATTCTATGAGCAATTCTACCAAAGATCTACTTCGTATAGGTAGATTGGGATCATAAAACCTAACGATTCTACGATGTGAATCGCAATTTTAATGACATTGGTCCTTATAAATCTACATTTTCCAAAATAATTGGAAGCTTGAACCTACCTTTTATGAAATAAAAAATGGGAATGAAGCGAACAATATCATGACTCAAATGCCCTAAATTTTTTTAAAAAAAAAAAATTGAAAAATAAAAAGTCTAACACTTTTCATATAATTTTAGCATAAGTAAATTTTTAGTAACGCACACATCACTTTATCATAAAGCTAAAGTAGCTTAATCACTTTAATTACTTATCGCAAAATAGGTGGATATTATTTCTTTTTCGTTTAATTTCATCTTTAGAGATTCAGATGAAGACCTAGTCAATAATTCAACACAATTTTTTTTAAAAACCGGATTTACATTAGTATATTGCACGACGGTTTGATTAAGGAATTAAAAGGTTTCCTTGTCTTCATTAGATTTTTTTTAACTTGCATTACTTTTTAAAGTAGTACCGTAGTATGCTATTTCCTCTCTCTTCTTATTTTCACTTCTCTCCTCTGCTCAGGATTTTCAATTTCTCTTCAGCCATTGTTTCCAGTTAAGAGTACAATCAGGTACTCAATTCTTCAATTTTCACCTTTTAGATACTCAATTTTTTTGCTCACCTATTAGGTACTCAAACTTATTTTCAGGCTAATTAGCTCACCACTAACTCACCACTAACCATACCTAATTAAAAAATAATTAAAAAAATCAATAACTAATTTTTCTGTAGAAGCAGTAAAAAAACTAGCCGTTATTAGGCTATTTAAAGAGGTATGAACTAGGCAAAAAAATGCCATTAATACAACAGCAACAAAGTAGCAGCAAAACAGAATCAATCCAGTTTACTTATCCTAAATTCATCATCAACGATTTTCCCAGAAAAAAAATTCTGAATAGCTGCTGATTCATCCAGTTCTTCCCCTCTTTACTGCAGTCCAGTGTCATCCAGGACAAGAAAAAAAAATTCTGAACAGAGCTTCAAGGTTAGAAAATTAGCCTCTCCTGCAAAGTGCAAAAACAGAAACATTAAGCTAAATTCATGAACTGTTGCCACTGTAACAGAAGGGTTGTGCATATGATTTCAAGGACAATCAAGCATCCATTCATAAGGTTTAAAATTTGTGAGAATTACAAATGCTACAATGATGGAATTACTTTGAATGGGTTGACATGCCACACCCTACTAAATTGAGGAATGAAATGGTGTTGATGCTTAAGAATAAATTAAAGATGGAACAAGAATTGGTGAAGCTGAAGAAGAAGGTTCAACATCAAATCTTAATTTGTTATCATTTTTCTAATTTGTGTTATTGTTAGCTTGAGTGTATGGGGTGTACATTCATAGTCTTGTAATGGTTTCAGATGTAGTAGTTGCTTTAGAATTAGGCTTCCTTTTGTGTTGAGTTTGATGCAGCATTGAACATGTAATGAGTTAATAAATTTGATTGAATAAATAAACATAAACTTAACTTTATATGATCTTTACATACCCCTGACTGTCTCTGAAATCCATCTGGGTAGGCATATAAACTAATACCCCTGTTATGCATAGGAACATATGCTTGAGATTTTTGGGTTGGGACTTGTTGCCTTGGTGTTGAGGAACTTCCTTGGGTAGATTGACTTTGTTGAGTGTGTGTTGGGACATGCTGCATGGGTGCTTCTGTTTGTGTGCTCCTCTGACTAGGCTGCTTTGGTGGCCTTATGCGAGTTGTCTTCTTGTGCCCAACTTCTCCACAATTGCTGCATTTGTGGACAACACCCTTCTTGCCAAGCTTGATACCCTTAGTGGTGGGTTTGTGGTTCACTTTCTTCAACTTAGGGGGGATGATTGGTACTTGTGATGTTTAAGGCCATTCATCTGGTCCATTTAGAGGCTCTAATGGACATTGGTAAGCCTTTAGGTAAGTTTCTTTAGTGAACCAATGGAAAACATAATGCTCAGACTGCTCCATAGCTTTCCAAATTACTGTGACAGCATGGTGGCAAGGAACACCACTTATCTACCAAGCATTGCAGCTACAAGTCTATTCTAGCAAGATCACCACATACCTTGTTTGAGTGCCCCCTTCCTTGACTCCATAGGAGAAATGACCATCCCAATATGCAATCCAGCCCCTTGCATCAATATTGGCTTTCTCAAGCTTCTTCTGAATTCTAGGACAGATTGTAATGTCTTTGCCTTGTATGAAGTCCCTTTTCTTGTGCATCCTCTCCATCAAACCATCTCTTATGTCTTCAAGCATAGTAATCACTGGTTTATGTCTTGATGCCAATATGTATGCATTAAAGACCTCATTCATATTATTGTCTATGCTATCACATTGTGATTGTGGGGTGAAGAAAGCTCTCACCCACTTAACATAATTCCTTTTCCTCAAGTCTTGGGCAGCCTTTGCATTGATCTCAGAGAATAGCTCCATGTTTTCCTCAAATTCATTATCAATTGTGCTCTTTGCAATCTTCCAAAACCCTCTCCTATACTGCAATCTGTTCCCTAGCAGTTAACACCTCTACATCCTCATTATCACTCCATTCATCATCATAATCAATGTCATCCACAAATTGAATCTCTTCTCTCATGTTATGTGGTGCTTGAGTTGTCCCTCCCAGCCTAGGATTATATCTACCTAATAATGAGGTGAAAGTCCCCCTACCATGAAGTTCATCCTCACTATCTTCTTTATGTTCAACAAACACATCCATAACCCTATACATGTGGAGTAAACTCAAAAACTTCACAAAAGTGGCATCCTCATAACTTAAAAACCTCATTCCTTCATCAACCCTTTTCAATGGATCACAATAGTGCAACTTACAAATGTCATCATACCCAAGTGAATCAATCATGTTCTTAAAATAGGAGGCATTCAAATCAGTAGACAGTTCATCAAATATCTTAGTTGTCCCACCAACATAAACAAGGGTAGGAGTCTATTCCCATGACCCTCCATAGTGTACAATTATAGACATAGGAATGTCTTCCATCTACAACCATCATGCATAAAATCAACACAAAGTACAAAATATAAACAATTAAACTAGTAACAACATATTTATATCCAAAATATTTTTATTTCATTCATTATTGTCAAATTTTTACAAAATGATCATGTCAATGGAGATGACAAAGTGAGCAAAATGCATAACAACCCTAAAGCACAATGTCATCCAAAAGAATGTGACTTAACATAATTAGTCACCTAAATACAATCAATAGTGACGTACCTAAATACAATCAACTCTGAACCGCGCATTTTTTTATTCGGGCGGGCCCTACTTTCAGTTAACCCAAGGTACCAAATTGTTAACCAAGGGTACTGAATTCTTAGGAGGAATTAATTTTTTTGGCAGGAAAATAGTACTCAATACCCAAACGCTGACAAAAAAAATTGAGTACCTAAACGGTGAAAAATTGTAGAATTGAATACCCAAATTTGTGCTTTCTTCCATTCATTTATTGGTTTTTTATATCTCATATACTCCGTATTGATATTTTGCATTTTGCGTAATATATTATTCTTTAATTGTTTATTATTTGTGTTTTTTTTTTCTAGTGAAATTTGTCTTGCAAATAATCCAATGAATAAGAAGAGGATTAAATATTCTGATGAAAATATGGGTTAATTTTGAAAAAAAAATATGGGTTAATTTCGAAAAAATCCGGGTGAGATAAGTAAATTAGTATAATTTATGTGATTTTGCTATTGTTGAACATTGATTTCAATTTTTAATAGCGTTTCTTTCATCGTTTTTCAGAACATTTTAACTTGTAAATTGTGGAATGAAGAATACTAGTAATCTATAAATGATGGAGATCTATTGTGTATTAAGTTTTGTGAAAATAAAAGGGTCACTTTTGTAAAAAAAATGGGTTACTTTTGTGAAAAATGGTCATTTTTGTAAAAAAAAAAAAAAAAAAAAAAGAAAAAAAAAGGTTACTTTAGTGAAAATATGGGTCACTTTTGTGGAAAAAAGGTCACTTTTATAAAAATATTACTTTTCGCACGCGCAAAATGTTCGATGTATAATATAATTATTGTAAACGGGGGGCATGCAAAAGTTTTGATAATTCAATAAGTAAAACACATTTCTACCCTAATGAGAGAAAAAGAATGGAGTGAATAAAGAATAATAAGGGTAGTTATGTATTTTTATTAGTTATCCCAATCTAATCCACCTCAACCATACGTGTCATACCAAGCAACGAAATATACTCGTAATATTATTATCCTTATCCCACTTATTAACTCTACCTTTTTACCCCACTTAATCCCATCTCTTATACCAAATGTCTCCTAACAGCATGATTCTTGAAAGAAAAAAAAAAGTCTAATTAATGCAATATCCTATATTATTTTTTTGAAGATGAATTGAGCTAGAATAAGTAATTTTTCAGTAACACACAGTCACAAATATCATAAGATTTTATCATCATGCTTCAATGGCTTAATCTCTTTATTACTTGTCGCAAAATGGGGTGGATATTATTAATTATTTCAATTTTGTATATTTCATCTTTAAACCCAAGGATGAAAAAAAAAAAAAAAAAAAAAAAACTTAATTTTTGAGTCAGTTTTTGAAATTAAAGTTTTTGTGTCATTCTTAATTGTATATTGTAATTTAAAAAAATGTAATTAAAAGTTTATAAATTAATTAAAGATTTTTTTCAAAAAAAAAAATATTAGTTAAAGAAAATTTTTAAATAAAACCCAAGAAAAGGGTATGTCTATTTCTTGATAACCAACTCAAATAACGGTCAAGCAACTAACTAATCATTTTTATTTTTTTTTTGGAAAAATAACTAATCAATTTTTTGGATAACAACTACTCTGTAACAACCAAAATACTAACCGACCCAAAAACATGATAAATCAGTTTCTTGAATTAAAACTACCTGTTTATAATTACCGCTTTAAATATAAATCTAACTTTCATTAATCATTTGTCAACCATTTAAAATCATTTTGTTTTTCTCTCTATCTTAAGAGCATTCTACTAAAGTATTTCCTTCAACTCAAGTCTTAAGAAATCTCTCTGTTTTTTCCTACTAAACAACAAAACTCATAAGAAATCCTTCTGTGGTTCTTTCTTGGCTGATTAATAATGGCTTTGAGTTAAAAAAGAGAGTGAGATTGAGGTAATTGTAAACATTCCTGACATTTTGGAGAGAGATCCGACAGGGCAATTCATAAGGTTCAATAATGTGATCGGAATCGAGACCTCGAAGAAAGTATACGAAGGGATAGACACACACAATGATGTTAACATTGCTAAAAATTCTAATGTGGTCATTCTTCAAATATGACCATCACTATTCTTAAATTTTATTGGCTAATCTTATCTCTCCTAAAATAGTTGGTCAAATCCTTTTTTAATTTTTCCTATTTTAAATTCATTTCTTTTTCTGAAAATTAATTTTTCTTTTTTCGAAATTATATTTTATATTTTCGTAATTATTTTACAAAAATCAAATTTAATTAAATCCCAAAATTAAATTAAATTAAAAAATTATGTTCTTCATTGTTCTTCGTGTTCTTCATTCTTATTCAATGTCCTCCATCTATGGTTGAATTTAACATCTAATTAATGTTATGTGTCCTTTAGTCTCATTTGCGCAATGGTTGAAATCAAAGACATGGCCAGATTCAAACACTATACTTGAAATTTATATTTATCCGAATTTCGATAATGAACGCAATTGGGATTGATTTTTAATCCTTGAATAATTGTTTTTTATTGTACAAAGTCCATCAATTGATGCGAAATCACCGGTTTTGTACAATCAAAATCAAAATTTTTAAGTTTTAAAGGTTCGATAGGAAATTACAAGATGAAACCGACACAAGTCGTTTTTGCGAAACCTGTTTGATCCAAAAAAAAGCTTATGTTAATCTAAATTTTGTTTGTGTATACGTAAGTAACACAAATACATATTGGTCATTACCTGTATGAAACATCTCTATAATTTATTTGGTTACGATCATACGTGACAATGGACATTATCTAATACTGTTTTTTAATTTATTAATATTTTGTTATAATATTAATTGATAGTATGACTTTGGTCTTCACTAGACAATCTAAGCTGTTTTTTTTTTCTTTTTTTTTGTGTACCTGTAATTAAAACAAACAACACATTGGACATTACCTATATGAAACATATCTGTAATATATTGGATACGACCATACATAACATTGGACATTACCAGAAACTGCTTTTAAATTCATATATATTTTGTTATATTATTATTTGATAGTGAATATGAATTTGGACTTCAGTAGACGAATAACATTTTGTATGTCAACAAGCTAAGGTTTGATGTAAATGGTAACTTATACATCTACTTTAACGGTTCTGTAAGCATATACTTCAACATAAGTAATTAAAACATCCACCTAACTTCAACATAAGTAATTAAAATATTAACCTGTAGAAAATTTAATTCCATGGGCATAATTATTTTAGAACTATAAATAAGTATTTAGTCATTACATTTATCAATTTTCCACATTTGATTTATACATAATGCTAACTATATGTTGTTCAAGACCCAAAGCCTAAGTACTAAATTGTTATTCACATAGACCTTAGCTGTAGAAAAATAGTTTTTATACACACGGGTAATGACTCAAATTGAGTTAGGATAAAACTTATTACATGTACATCAATAGACAATAAGTGACGCGGTATCATTTTCAATTAATTTATGCGTTGAATTTTTCAAATTACTTTCAAAATTTTCAATTTGACCGCCCTTTATTTTCGGAGGTTAGTTTTTAAAAGCTCAATTATATCCTTGACCAACTCTCAACCTTGTACTTAACACAAAAAAAAGGGGGGGGTTCACAAATGTCCATTTCTCGAGGTTCATCTTCTAGTTTTGGAGGGGTCATGGTGAAATGTGAATGTGGCATTCCCTCTAAGATTCGAACTATAAACAAGCCTAACCATAATAAGGGAAGGAAATTTCGAGGTTGTGGAAAATATCCGGTACTTTTTTCTTAACCCATTTGTAATTTCATTACAATTTTAATGGATATGACTGAGTAAATATAATAATATTTCATTAGGGTTCCAAGTAACATTTAGGGTTTATTTAATTTTTATAAATTGCAGGAGGCTGATTGTGGATTTTTCAAATGGTTGTATGATGGTGTCGGTGGATGCATGCGTTGACTGTGAGATGATGTCAAAGAAATTGGATGCAACCGAGAAAGAAGTTGAATCTCTAACTATGAAGCTCACCAAATTGAAGCTTAAAAAGTCACAGTTTCATGAACAAATATCCAACTTGAAAAGCCAAATATGTCAATCAAACATGGAAAAGAACAGATATATTGCATACACATCTATGACTTTGTTTGCACTGGTTATTTCATGGGCAATGTTTGTGGTTAATTATTAGAATATAATTGAATAAAATGCACTGCAGAATCACTTGTTTTGGATTTGTTTAATTCAAAAATATTATATCTTTTGTTTATTTTTATATATTTAAGTTACAATTTTAAAAAAAAAAATTATCATTACATACATCAATTCAAATTCAAATTTGATAATTACAAACTTTTTTGAATTCAAAAGCATGTTTTATCATTTAATAGGAATTTAAAAAAATTCATTTGCTCTATCAATTCATGATAATTTTTTTAAAAAATATGGCTAACATAGTTTTATCAGTACTTTTATTATTACTAGCCTAACATAGTTTTAGATATAATGGAATATTTACATATCCTAACTAAGTTCACATAAAATGGGGAAATCAATTGATATGTTTCCAATTGTAACACACGTTAATTAACTTTAATTGGTAACTAACCTTGCAAATTTAACTTTTTCACAAAATTTAATACTAAATTCATGTACAAATAGAGACCCCTTTAATACTTAGAATAATCCCCTTAACAAATTTAGAAATTAGCTACGTAGAAAGTCAAAGTTCAAACAAACCATACATTACAAATACTAAATATGTGACATGCTACCATTACAGTTTCGCCACATTGGGCCAAAATACATGATAGTAAACACAAAATATTTATCTACTAAAAATGTCTTAATATCACAGTTGATAAAATAGAAACATAAGGATTAGAGTATATAACTCTATAGCATACATAGATACATAGACGAAGCCTAAGTATCAAAGAAGGTATCCATTCCCGAATCATAACCCGGTTCAACAAAAGGCGCCCGTACTATCTTATATTTGCCTCCCACACCTTCATCTACATCTTCATCACCATCATCTTCATCTTCCCAACCAAAAACAAATTTAATTGTGTTAATTGTCTGTAATGAGACTGTAAACTGTACTATGTATTAACACTAAACTCAAAAGGTTATTACCCAAGATTATAGAAAAGAGATTTGTTATGTAGAATTCAGCAATATAAGTACACTTCTAGATGAACTTGTCCAATTATATAAATGACAAAATAGGTGTGTCAAAACATAATTTACAGAGGACACTATGTATAAGGTCATTTAGGATAAAGTTAATTAAGGTAAAAAAAAATACCAGAATAACACTGGAGATGTAATTCACATCAAAATATAACAGATAATTTCTAGAATATTATTTGTTCATTACCCGTTTAAATTAAAAAAGAGAATTCATATCATGCATTCATCAATATATTTAATTTCCAAAAACAGGTAATCACCAATGACAAAACAGAGAATAGTCTGATCACAAACATAATAGGCATTTTAATAAAAACATATAATGTTGTTACATATAGGATTATAGATGAATTTAAAGTCATCAATATTTGAAGTGTCCATATAAAATGAAGCACAAGGGGAATATAAAAAGACAGTAACTTGACATATAGTTGGTCATTACCCATTATTTAACAACATTTTATTGTAACATGCATTCATCATTATAGGTTATAACCCTAGATGATAAAGTATAATACCAATGATAAAAGAGAGAAAAACCTTAGCATCACAATACATAATTGGCAACGTACAACAACATATAATGTAATTACAAATGGAAGTAGACATGAAATTAAGGTTAACAATGCCATGAATTCAACAGAAAATGAAGCATAAAGACAGAATAAATACCTAAGTTGTCATTAAGGGAATCTATTCGAGACTGTACAGTCTCTTGGACCTCAAGCATAACAGCATCAGTGAAGATTTCCGGCCTCATGCGCTTAATCATTTCTTGCACAGTCATGCTCTCACGCATGACAGCTTCAAAGGATGTCGCGGAACGGTTTCCCTTACCATCTTCACCAAAATCATCTTTTACTTCTTCATCTACACGCTGCCGCTTTCGAACAGGAGCACGTGGTACCTCTTTATTTACCCACCTTTCATTGTCGACGTCATATACGTAACCCAAAGCATTATTAATTGTATTTGAGCTGAATGGTTGTTTTGGTACATCCACCACTTCATCTGATAAATCAACCTCAAATCTCTCAATCACCTTGGTCAACCACATACCATAAGGAAGGAACAACCCTTCCTTTGTTCCCTTTTGAACGGAAATCATGTAATCAATCATCATCCTTGGCATATTCATTTTCATAGAGTCGAGGACAAAGTACATGACCAACATGTCTAGGTATGTTAAGGAGGACAGTCTCCCCTTTCGCATAAGAAAGGACTTGAAGAGAATCAAGTGCAATAGACGAACTTGTAGCGGCAGTTCATACACTTCTGGCTTTTTATCTCTGCCAGAATCATCTTCCATAAGCACAAGGTTGAGGCATCTCTCAACATTAAATTTCGGCTGTGTACTCCATTTTTTCCCCGGGAGCTTAGCTTGCACCCCTTGTTTGGGAATCTTCAAGATACTGCTCAAGGTAGCTTCATCTAACTTTATCTCCTTCCCCTTCACCCAAGTGTATATTACTCCTTCTTGTTTGTTTGCATGATCGAAGTGGGTGTAGAATTGTGGAACAAGGTCGGGGTATGTGGGGTAATTTGCTGAAAGCAACTTGTCCCATCCTTGGTGTTCAAACCACTTTCTTAAAAAAGTAGCATGGGCTACGTCAAGGGAGTCAAAGTCTACATGTTTCCCTTCACATATTTTTTGTTTTGCGAATGTCTTAAAGTACAATTCACGGTACAGGGAGGACTTAAACCATTCATTATCAGTTGATGTTTGACCTCTGTTACTACCTTCTGCAACAGAAGAAGGTGGGGTAGTAGCGGCCGAAGCTTGCCTTCTTAACCTTGAGCTAGGAGAATCAGTTGGTTAAATGCCTATGATTGTATGTTGCCCTCCGAGGGGTCTGCCGCCTTGCTGCTTGCTTCACTCTAGCCATTCTACTGAAAAAAATAA
Organism: Chenopodium quinoa; assembly: GCF_001683475.1. Taxonomy (NCBI): domain Eukaryota; kingdom Viridiplantae; phylum Streptophyta; class Magnoliopsida; order Caryophyllales; family Amaranthaceae; genus Chenopodium; species Chenopodium quinoa. The sequence continues at coordinate 1,014,175 of NW_018744821.1, read as the reverse complement.
AATAATAATTACATGTAGCATAGTGAGAAACAAAACACATTAAGGAAAAACAGAAAGGGCCAAAGATAATTAAATGACCATACTAAGCATAAACATAAGATGTATTTATCCTGAAATTTCTTTTATATGTAATGACAGGTATTCACCAACATATATAAAGGTTATTTCCAACACAAACCATAAGATGTATATACCTTGATATATATTCTAAAGAATAACAGGTATGCACCATCATACATAAAGTCATTACCTACAAAAACATAAGATGTATTTACCATGAAATTTCTTTTATATGTAATGACAGGTATTCACCAACATATATAAAGGTCATTGCCAACACAAACATAAGATGTATATACCCTGACATTACTTATAAAGAATAACAGGTATGCACTAACATAAATAAAGGTCATTGCCAACAAAAACATAGGATGTATATATCCTGAAATTTCTGTTATATAATGACAGGTATTCACCAACATACATAAAGGAAATTGCCAAAACAAACATAAGTTGTATATACCCAAAGATAAAATAAGTTCAAGTCATTACCAAGCAAAAAAAAAAAAACACAGTGTGACTGTCAAAGGTAAATTGGTAGTCAGTATATACTAGATGCAAAAATTAAGAGGTCAACGGACTAGTAATCACCATAATACCAAAAGGTCATCTCCAACATAAACATAAGATGAGTATTACCCAAAATACAAAGTTTCAAGTCAACAAACTACATTTTTGATTTTCCAAACAAGTTGAGTAAAACTATTGTCAAGTGCAAGACAGTAGAATACATTTTTTGTTGGAAACACACCAAAAGCAACAACATATTAAGCCTTTTTTTTCTAAATTGAGAAACAGTTAGCATAAGAAATTTTTTTAAAAAATGCACATTTGAACATGATACTAATCAGTTTATTTATTTTAAAAGGAATAAATTTGGGCACTAAACTTTTTCAATCGACATGACAAATTTCACTAACGCAATTAAACATATGAACTACAAAAGTAATTTATAATCGGACAAAAAAAAAAGGGAAATTTACAAGAAAAAAAAACAAATAACAAAAAAAAAAAAAACAAAGTTAATTCATGCACTATAAACTACGAAATAGAATTCTAAACTAAAATGAAATCTTTTTTGCACAATTCATGCATAATTTCAACAGCATATTGATGGCGGTAATGGTTATAAAATTATACTAAATTACACAAAATGTGGTAATACGCATTTTTTGAAAAAAAATTGTTAATAAAAATTTTGGTATTTGGGTATAATCATGTAGTAAATTTCATCAATGCAATAATTAGCAAAATTAAAAACATAAATAACACTAAAAAAGAATTTACATACCTTGTGATAGATTTTGGAGAAGGTTGAATGTGATTATGTGAATGGTGAAGATGGAGAGGTTTTAGTTGAGAAGAGTGGTTTTGGAAAATTGGGGATTGTGAATGGCGGTTTATGGGAGGAATACTTTTTTACCTTTTGTTTTAAATTTTTGACGGTTTTCTTCTGATTTTTTTTCCTTTTTTGTTTTTTTCCCTCAAACCGAGGTGTGTTTACGTGGTTTGGGTAAGATGGAGTGTTTAGGTGGATGTGATAATGATGACTTTAAATTTATATTTTTACAAATTTTTACATATAATTATATTTTTGGAAGATGTAACAAAAATCTAATTGAGGTTGTAATAATGTGACAATGCTTTATAAAAAAATAAATAAAGTGACAATGCTAAATTGTATTTCCTATACTTTGCATTATCAACTGGTAATATCATACTACAATTTGTGTCAAAAACCTTTGCACTGCAATCCGATTCCAATTCTAATTTAAAGTCTGATTTGGGGAATTGTTAATAATAATATTGGTAAATACATAAAGACCACACAATAATAAATTTGGGAATTTAAATTAGGTTTTACCTTTTTTTGTAGTGTGCAGATACTTGACTACGCCAGTAACCTTAATACTCATAGTATATACAAAGTATGGGTTACATGGACTACAAATCATTCAATAATTAGTTAAGGAGACATATGTACGCATATAAGTAGTCATGTCATTGTTTTTTGTTACTTGTAATCATGTCACGTATTGCAATTGTACATATATCTTTTTTCCTTGTCTAAACTAATGCAATCAATTATGAAAATATGTGATCAAACAATAAATTTGTTATAATTTGTAAAGGGAACTTTTTTTACTATAAGTAATCAATCACCAGATTTACCAACTTGAGGAAATATCTTATACAGAATATCTGCCATTATGTAATATCTTGTACAGAATATATGACATAATTATTCTACACTTTTAATGTTTAATATAGCAAAAAAACACTGTCAATAACTCTAATATATAAAATTACCATTTTCATCAATGAACTATTTAATTTTTATTTATTATATGTAGAATAATAACCATTATTCACTACTACGCACAATTTATTGAATAGTTGCTATGAAACACGGTTTTATTTTTTTAAAAAAAATAAAAAATTATAAAACGTTAATAATTATAAATAAAATAGTTAAAAAGTTTACGGCTTTTTCAAACAGTTACAATAAAAACTTCAAACAGTTACAATAAAAACGTTATTTTATATATTTTTTTAGGGCAGTTATTTTCTTTTTACAAAAAACGGTTACAATAAAAACTTCAAACAGTTACACTACAATACCACCACTTCAGAAAATATTTTAAAAAATTATTTTTAGAAAATAAAACGGTTACAATAAACTTATATATAAAGAGATTAAACTGTGCAGCAACCTTCTTAATTTTTTTTTCACATAATTCTAGTACAATTCATCATATTTGGAAATTTGAGTATAAGGAGTTTAATCAAGGCATCATGGAGGACGCTCAGGAAATTGTATGTTGTAGTTAATTTCAGTATTATTGGTGTTTTTTTTAATACTTACATTATTATTAAATAAGTTACTAAAAATAAATATATTGTTATACAAATTTGTGACATAATCTTTTATCAAGTAAAGTTGGAATTTAATGCTAATTTAAAAATATATGATTCATTTATTAGAGCATATGTAAGAGGAGATCAAATGATTATGTCTTAAATTGACTCAAAATCTGTATTATGTTTTATTGATATTTTAGGTTTTCTTTTTGTTTTTTATTTCTCATTTACTGTGGTTATTGTCATTAAATTAATTACGTGAAGATGCATGAATTATTGTTTTCAAAATCTGTATTAACACAAAAAGACTCTTGTAATTACTAATAAGGATTATTTTTGTTTTTATTTTTGTTGATTTTAATCTAATTTACTTAACAGGATATTTTTAACAAACGCAAAAGGCCATCAAACGAAGAAGGATGCAACACATTACCCTTGAAAAAACACAAGGGTGATGATGTTTCATGCCATGAGGACTGGCTATCTAGAAGAAAGAGGATAATGGATGAACAGAACGAACCAACAGACACTACAGTTTGCAACTGTCTACAGAATATAACGGAAGATAAAATGAGGGACCCTAAGTGGTCCTTTCCTCAATTGCCAAAAGCATTGTACTTTCAATTGTGCACATTTCATGAAGTGCAACCCATTGATACAAAAAGGCCTTGTGTAGGCGGATTAAAGACTGTGATGGAGTTAATTTGGTAAAAAATGAGTGAAAAAAGGCTTTCTCAATTAATGCTTGTTTGTAGAGAATGGGGTAGGGCAATACCATTCTATGTCAATGATTTTGGAGTGCGTCGTAGATGGACTTGGTTTAAAGACAACCCTGAAGAACACAAGATCAATAGGCCAAAGCCTGATTACGTCAAAATCATGAACTTACAACATTTACGTTACAAGTAGATGTTTTAGCCTTATTGTGACCGTCTTTTATTAAGATAATGTCTAAAAAGTAAGTGGCTTATATGAAGTTGTAATATCTTATGTATGTGCAATGTGTAATGTACTGCATTGACATTACTATAAGTAATTTTCTTATATGAAGTTGTACTATCTTATCAAGATGAAATGAGTTATGCATTTTATTACTAAAACTGAAATTGTTAATGCCAAATCTTGTTTTCAAATATAATGTGTGTGTATAATTATTACCTTTTTGATATATTATTTACAAAAGATTTCACGGTTTATTATTATTACCTTTTTAGAGAAACTATTATACGAAATATAAACAAAACTAACATCATCATCTACACTGTTGATTTTCAAATTTGATTCTGCTCTACTTTAATTTTATTATGAGATATGACGTTTTATTATATCACCAAAAGTTTAGAGTATTAATTTGGGAAGACAATCCTTCTAAATATAATGATCAATATAACCAGCTAAATTTATATAACTACTAGATCATTTATAGTAAATAAATTGAAATATAAAATAGGAAATTTTGTCAACAACTACCAATTAAAACACGTGTTTTGAAAACAATTACCTTTTAAAAAGTTTTTTTAAAAGAACTACCACAAAGTTGTAAAAAGTTTAAGTAGCACTACCACTCTAACAATTTTGGATAGAATTTTTGGCATGTGGGTATCACTTTATATCACTTTTTACCTTTATGAGGGTAATTTAGTCAATTTAAATGGTGATTTTATGAGGAAAAAGTAAAAAGTGGAACCTACATGCCAAATATTCTAGTTGGAATTATTAGAGTGGTAGTGCTACTTCAACTTTTTACAATTTTGTGGTAGTTCTTTTAAAAGAAATTTTTAATAGGTAGTTGTTTACAAAACACGCACTATAATTGGTAGTTATTAACAAAATTTCCTATAAAATATATCAAAAAAATTGGATGATAATGTACTCCTAAATTTTCGCCAAATTTAGTGATACATGTCACACTTTAAGAGATAACTATCATACTTGTATTTCTTTTCAATGAAAACAATATTGACGAATTCTTTTTATTCCACTGTTATTTGTTGTTATTAAATTAGAATTATTATCAGATGAAAATATAAAAAAACGTACATTATGTTATTACGAAAAAAATAATGCATAGAATATAAATAAAATTTGTAAGGTAATCACCTATTTATATGTATATCAACATCAATTATTTGTAATATGAATGTGTTTGTAAGGGTATTCGTTCATCTTAAAATGTTTAACATGTATTATATGGATAAACTTACATGTTGTTATGTCAATACCTATTGTTTTGTTAACCAATTATTTAATGTATAAATTCCAACAAATCAACGTATTTCTATGCATCTGCTGGGATGATTTCACTTTTCTATAACATGGTATAAACAGAAATGTAATTAATATGGCCGTCAATAAAAAAAAATTAATTAACATATGCGTACTATAACTATAAATGGTCATTGTATTCATTAACCATAATGAGCGCCTATATTTACGGCCAATAGTGTATACCCAAAAAAACAAATTAACACACATGTACATAAATATACTATAAAGATTTTTATAAAATCTTTTACAAGTACCATTATTTGATTTATCGATTTTATGATTATATCTTATTACCTTTTCAAAACAATATGATATTCGAAATATATCCAGAAAATAAAATCATTATATATATTGCTGTTTTTCGAATTTGATTCACCTTTACTATTCACGTTTACTATAATTATGTGCTTAGATATGATCTTTTAATATTTTATCAAAGGTTAAGGTACAACATTTTACATATGAATTTGGGAAGAAAATCTTTAATATATAATGAGCAATAAAATCAACTTAATTTATATAACTGATAGATTATTTACATTAACTAAATCGAAAGATAAAATCTTTAAAAAAAAAGAAATAGATGATAACGTACTCCTTATTTATTGCCTAATTTAGTGATACATGGCACACTTTAAGGAATAACTACTGTAATTGTAATTATTTCATTGAAAACAATGTTGACGTAAACTTTTTCATTCCGTTGTTATTTTTTGTTATTAAATTAGAATCATTATTAGATCACAACATAAAAAATGTTCAAAATAATATTAAGAAAAAAAGAAGATATAGATGACTTAAAGTAATTAGGTAATCACTTATATCTTAATATATCAGCACCAATTGAGATAAAGTGTAAAGAAATATCGTTTTATTGAATATATTAAGAACATAAACCATAAAAAACCCTAATAGGTTTTACCGAAACTAAATAGGCTCATTATCAAATAAAAACATAAAAAAATAAACAATAATTAATGTGATTATAAATAGCTAATCCTCCAATGTAAGAGCTACAAAATCAATATATTTTGTTATCTTGGGGACTTTTTCTGGACGTTTGATGAACGAATCTACCGACCATGTATCTTCATTTAACACAATATCATATAGCGTTTCCGCCACCTCAAGAATACGTTTCCCATTCTCATTCAATGGCAACTTGTTGAACATGTACTGCTCTTTGTAGTAAGAGTTTATCTCGAGTCAGAAGATATTTTTAAGAAATTTTGAAATAGTTATATCATCAATTAAAGACTTGGCTTGGGTAACACCACAAACGATGATTAGTCGTTTCATAAATATCCGGAATTCGATTAAATCTTTTGCATGACTAATATCATCACCAAATATTCCGGAAGAGGCCCATCATTTGGGTTGTCATCGTAGGTCATTCCGTTATCCATAGGATACACCGTAACTTCATCGGCAACAAGCATTTCAACGGTTGGTAATTGCCCACATTCAAGCAATATGTCACTTATCTTTTTTTCCCCAATACAATATAGTAAATGAGTGATAAATAACCTAAATTCAAATATGTCAAACTCATGATCAAAGATTGCTTCCGGACTCGAAGGCATTTCTGAAAAAAAAAAATTAAATAATAAAGAGAAATTTTTTAGGTATTCACTAAAAGAGAAAATGGTTGAGAGGGAATAATTGTGATGCTTTAAATTGGAGATTTAACAATGTATATAAAACATAAAAATGGCGCCAAAATGAAAATTTTCACACATTTTTTGGGGCCACAATGTGTTAACCGATTTTATTCCATATATTACGTGATTCAATATTATATTTATTTGACTTAAAACGGAATGCATCGAATAGAAAAAAATACATAATTGGCATGGTCAGTAAAGTAAATTGTTAATACGAAATTAAAAAAAAAATGATCACATTTAAACCTTTAATACACATTATTTTTTGCCTTTAATATAAATTTGAAAGACTAAAACAAATACGAATTGCTATATATTAATAATTAATAAAATACACCAGCTAATCCACGACACAAATAGGCGAAGATAATAGGTTGTAACATAAGCTTATGTTTGTCATTACATAAGGTATTGAATACAATATTGTTTTGACTTAATAAATGTATTTTAGGTTATTACTTATTTAGATATACAACATTATCTTGGGTTATTAATTGTATTTCAAGTTAAATTATGTCGTTAATTACCAAATAAATTACAAATTAATACCAACTACATTGGTTGCTCTTTGGTAGTTTTTTTTTTTTTTTTTTAAAAATATTAAAAAGGAAAAAAAGAAAAAAGTAGATTTTTGACTATATAAACAGATTGATTAGTAAAAAAATGATACAGAATAAATTACGGAAAAATACTGTTTACAAAATTGTAATGTGAATTTATTCTGTATTTGTAATATCAGTTATGAAAATCGGTTATTAGTAAATCAAGGAAATTCTATTCAATTTCATATCAATCTAATATATGACTAGTTCATGTTTGGAGGGAAGTTATTGTTAACATTATGGCACCACATTTTGGTGGGAACAATCGTGCTTTTTGGCGCCATTTAAATGCTATATATTTATAGCTAAATAACCAAATTAAAGCATCATCACCTCGCAATCGAATTCTCTTTTCAATTGTTCTTCCCACGCTTTAAATTTGTCTTTTTAAACCCCTTAAATTTTCATCTTATTCAGAAATGGCTCTTAATCCTGATGCAGTATTTGATCATTTGTTTGACATCATTCATTTTAGTTTATTCATTTCCCACTTACTTTATAGTATTGGGGAAAAAAAAGTTAGGGACAAATTGCATGCCTGTGGGCAAATACGTACGTACTGTTGAACTGGTTTTTGCCGATGAAGTTACAATCTATCGTATGGACAACAGGTTGCCATACGATGACAATTCGGTTGGTGGGCCTCCTCCAGGAATACTAGGTGATGCTGTCAGCCAAGTCAGAGATTTCATTCAATTTAGAATCTTTATGAAAAGACTAATAGTTACTTGTAGTATAACACAAACTGAGCATTTGATTGTCGGTCAATCAGAATTTCTTAAAAAATAAAATTTATCTCGAACGCAATTCCTACTATAGAGAACATTTTATTTTCGAGTACATGCCATTGAATGAGAACGAAAAGCGTGTTCTTGAAGTTGCTGAAACGCTTGATGATTTGGTGTCAAATGAAGAAACATGGACACCTTTTAAGTTCACCAAGCGTTCTGAAAAAGTCCCCAAGATAACAAAATTTATTGACTTTGTTGATCTTACGTTGGAGGATTAGATGTTCTTTTATAACTTAGTTACCTTTTTAAATTATATGGGATTTTTATTTCATTAGAATTTCAATGTTTATGTAATTTTATTATTTTCAATAAATTTGGTCATGACCAAAGATTATATGTGTAATTGCTTAAATTACTGTGTCACATAGATCATCTAATTTATTATTAGTTTTTTTTTCATGAACAGACAATTACTACTATGTCAGTTATATGCATAACACAGGAGCATGACATTACTTATCGAAATATCTATTATTTAATCAATTTAGTAATTTCTTGTTATCCGAAAATTAAGGAGTCATTACTTATCAAAATAAGGAGCCATGACTTATTAAGTTTGAGATTATATAGTGATATTTTTCTATTTTTAAGTTAACAAAACTATGAAAGTTCCATAACATGCGATATATTAGGAGTTATGCTTGGAATAAATTAGGTAAATGTGTACTTCCATATCTTTAATTTTGTATATATGACTTTTCGTTTTTGTTTAAAAAAAATACATATTATCTAAATATCGTTGGTGACAAATGTGTATATGTGTTATTACCAAAAATAATGTGTCACATAGTTCATTATTTTTTATTTATGACCAGACAATTACTACTATGTCAATTATACGTATAACACTTACAATAAAACTAATATTTTTTCCTTTGTATCAGTCAAATTTAAAATATAATACTAGTAAGTATTATCAAATACTCAAAATAACATGGAAAAATAATATTTTAATACTATAAATTCGTACATATACATATATATATCAAGCAAGCATTTCTTATTCTGCGATAATTAAGGATTTAACAAGCAAGCATTTCTTAGCATTGACTGTTTGAGGAAGTATATGATACGTATTGGAATGTGTTTGGTTCTTGTTCTGCGATAATTAAGGAGTTATGACTCATCAAACCGTTTTTAATAATTTTAAAATGAACTCTAGAGCAATCCTAAATTTAAGGTAAGTGTGATCAATCCTAATTTAGGAGTTATGACTTATCCAACCTTTTTTAGGAATTTTAAAATTTTAAATCTTTTGTGTGACTTAAATCTAAGAAGTTTATCTTCTTAACAAAAATAAATAATAATAAAAAAAAACAAATTACTAAGGTTATCACTATAATATGCGATATACTAGGAGTCATAATCAAAACAAATAATGTATCTGTGTAATTCCATATCTTGTATTCTATTTTTAAATTCCATATATATATATATATATGGTTTTGACCTTCTTTAGTTTATGTAATTACCAAAAATAACGTGTAACATAGTTTATCTGTTTATTTAATTTCAAATACAACATAGTTGATAACAAAGGTTTATATGTGTTATTATCTAAAATAATGTGTCACATGTATCTTAATTTTTTGTTTCATGACCACACAATTACTACTATGCCAATTATACGCAATACACTTACAATATGACTAATATTTTTTCCTTTATTTCGGTCAATTATATGCATAACACTAATATTTGACTGATATAAAGGACAAAATATTAATTTTAAATACAACATAGTTGATAACAAAAGTGTATATATGTTATTACCTAAAATAATGTGTCACATGTATCATAAATTTTTTGTGAAATGACCAGACAATTAATACTATGTCAATTATACGCATAACACTTACAATAAGACTAATATTTTTTCCTTTATTTTAGTTAATTACTAATGGAGAGGTTTTAGTTGAGAAGAGTAGTATAATCAATATCGTATGTTTAGAGCAATACAATTAGTTCTTGTTATCCTCTCTTAAAGAGTCATGACTTCTCAAACAATTTTTTTTTTTAATTTTTGAGATTCTATAATAAAAGATTTCCTAATATTAAGGTAACACAACTAGGAAGTTTCCATAACATGCGATATATTAGGAATAATGCTCCGAATAATAAGGTAATTATGTAATTCCATAGCTTTAATCCCATGACTTAACAAACTAAACATTTAGTAACAATCATTTTAAAATAATTTAAAATTGTAAAATATTTTAATATGGTCTTCAATATATATATATATATATATTTTATTTGTTTCATCTGAAAATATTTTACAATTCATCTAAAGGGTTTGCGTAATCGGAAAAAATGGAGACGGGAGGAGAAGAAGTTGTTGATATAGAGATTAATAATCAAGACCAAGCTGATTGCTTTGAATCTGAGGTTTGTGACATTACAACATTTTTTTAATGTTTTGGTGATTAACAAATTCAATTCATAATTTTTTTTTAATTTATAAAATTTAATGATATTCTTATTAAATGTTTTTTTGACATGGCTCATATGACAAGCTTAAAAATCAAGAGGAAACTGTGGATCATGGAGAGGTACTTACTTGGTTAATTTATTGGTATCACACGTAATTTAATGAAACATTACATATAAACTAACGTTTCCAAATAATTCATTTCATACAGGACATTGACAACAGAGATGAAAGTGATGTTGACACGGACACCGACACTGATGAGATTCCTAAAAGTTTTCTAGACCTTGACGTCTGGGAAAAACATGGAAGGAAGCTAGAAAACTTTACTTTAGCAGAAATGAAACAATTGTCATTTAGAAGCCACCGCACGTGCATTCAATTCTACGGGATATACGCTAAGGTCAAAGGGTTTGGAATCCATCGCAAGCATACAACAACAAGCAAAATTGACGGGCATCCAACTTCCCAAAAGCTTTGGTGTAATAGGGAAGGGTTTCGAGAAGCAAAGCATTTGAATAGACCTGATAGGAAGTGTAAGGAAAAGGCAGTAACACGCTGCGGTTGCAATGCATCAATCAGTTTCAAATGGGATCACAGATCCGATTCATGGTACGTGAAAGATTTTGTACCTGAGCACAATGGGCATGACCTGATTCCTATGGATCAGATGTATTTTGAAAGGTCAGTTTTGAAAATATGATAAACCCTAAAAAAATTGTTATTACATGTATCATATTTTAAATTATTTATGATTTATTGTGTATTTAAATTTATGACATGAGACATAGAGAAGTCACCAAAGGTGATAAGTTTCGTATTAAAGCTTTAATGGAATCGGGAGTGAAACCGTCCATCACAATGAGGAATTTGGCACAAAGTTCTAGGGGAATACGTGAAGTTGGATTCCTAAAGAAAGACTTGTACAACACCTGTGATGAAGGTTCAATGGGCACTCAAGAGGGGGGGGGGGGTGAATTGAGTGTTAAGTAATCGTTGGCTAATTTTGCTTCTTTTCGGATTATGTGTGAGGAACCAGTTGTGCTGGTTCCCGTACGCAGCGGAATATAAATAAGCAATAAAGAAGACAACAAATTTAACGAGGTTCAGCCAACTCAGGCCTACGTCCTCCTATCCTAAGTTCTTTATTAATCTACTCCGAAAAACAAAGACAAAGAACACTCTGCTGTTTCCCTACTCCGGGAACCAGCAAACCCCACACTCTACTCCGAGTGTGCTCTCGACTTACACTCGTAAGCCCAATGTGTTTGAACTCACAAACACTCACCCAGCCTTTAACCCCTTTGTTAAAGACTCAATACAAGAATCAAGAACTCTCCTTTGATCTCACTTCTACGAAGCTAATTAAGAGAAAAAGTTTAAGTACTGGAATGCTCTTGTATATAACTTGATGAATTGGATTAGTGCTTAAGTATATGCTCTCAAATAATTGCTCTTTTAATTTCTGGAGAGGCACACGAAATATGTGAAATAAGATGAGTTTATATAAGCTTAGATTCCTAAAACCTAGTTTCCTTAAATCACACAATCTTAGAGAATAAGATATATTGTAATTTTAGGAAAGTTTTTATCTTATTTGATTTAATCACAAAGATAGAATCAATTAAGATAAATACTCCTAGTTTTTAGGTAACCAAGAATATTTCATCTTATTTCCAGCTGCACAAAATATTTTCAAAATAATCTTTTCGAAAAAATCTTTTTGTAAAATCTTTTTCCAAAAACGGCAGCTCGAATATTTCGTACAGTGAACCTGGTTCCCCGACCTGGTTCCCTGAATTGAAACATGTTATGAAACCTGTTCCAACTTTGTACCAGATTTCATATCATACTTCAATATACTTTTAAGCACTTATATAACCCAAACATGCAAGCATACTACGGAGCATATTACATGAAAACCTAGATAACATATTAAAGCATAAATCGTCTTTTCTTCATGTAATCTTCAAGACTTGAATCTTCCTTGAATACTTCTATTATGAGCAAACAATCTTTCTTCGAAATATCTTCGAAAGGCTTCTATGCTCCAAGTCTTGGAATCAACTCAACTACTGCACATGTAACATGGTTAATGCACAATAAAGAGTATGTGGCTGCTTTTCCGCATAGCAGTCAAGGAAACGGTTCATACTGGTTCCCCACCAGTACATAGCACATTTATCATCTAACTGTTTCCTGTATATAGATAAGTTAGTTCAATAGATAACTCATATAGTCAATAACTTATCTAGGGAAACAGTGTTCTATTATAGCTGGTTCCAACCAACTGTTTTCAACACTTATTAAAACCTGTTTCCCATAGCTGTTTGTCATCATTCAAAACCATCATTCAAAACCTAAGGGACTCAACAAATTCCCCCTTTTTGATGATGACAAACTTTTGAAGTTCCTGAACCTGTGGACATGCTCAAAAGGAAAACCGTCAAAAACTTCAAGGACTCAAGACTCTTTGGAACAAGTCAGTTAGGCCAACTGGTTCCCTAAACAGAAAATAGAAAATGCGAAATAAAAAGACTCAAACTGACTCAATCTAAACTAGCTAAACCTTAGGCTTCAACTTCAGACTACTTCCCCCTTTTGGCATCATTAAAAAGTATCCACAAGTAAAAGCAATGTGCACAAGTTAATGTGCTTATCCATACAATGGCATCAACCACCATTCAAGCATTATGCTGCAAAAAGAGATTAGTCAAACAGTTCATACCATAACAGAGTTAGTAGTTCATACAAGCCAACAAAGTTCAACCAAAGAAGCCCAAATCCATCCAAAAAGAAAGTTCATGGAATGGAGAGAAGTAGACAGACCAACAAAATCAGTTATTTTAGAATAAACATGAGGGTGAGGAAACAAGAACAGAAACAGCATCACTCCTCATCATCATTCTCGTTCCCTTCCTCCTCCTCGAACTTTGCAACATCTTCTGTATTATCATCTGATTCCTCTTCATCCTTGTCACCATGCTCTGCTTAAACCAAAATCATTATATTACTAAGCATATTCTTGTGATTCCCCAATCTGTTTCAAAACCACTTCCTGACCTGCTGGTTCCTCTATTTTTTTTTTTTTTTTTTTTTATTTTTTTTTTATAAATCATGAGAGATCCGCACTTATTCATAAAGTTCTCCTTGTTGCATAACGAGTACAAGACTAGCATCACATCAATCAAGCAAAGACCTCCACCCTTTTGTGGTGTGAAAGGTTCTTGCTGGTACCCTTTTTCTCTTGGTTTCCGGAAGAGAATTAATGGACTGTTCCTCCTACACCTTCTCAGTGAACTTCTTTAATGAAGATTGAGTTACTCTACTTCGTACCATGGTCTTAACAATGAGTGTCTCCTCATTGTAACCAACAATCTCTATTTCATCCTCTTCACTCTGACTTTTCCGAATTTCCTCCAACTTCGGGCTTAAGGACATTTGAGCTTCCTTCTGATGTTCCCCCTGAGACTGAGCTGTTTCCTTGAGTGAACAGTAACCGAATGAACAATGATGAATTTAAAGCATACGAGATAGAGAAAGAGAATTTCGAGTGATGATGATTGATGATCTGCACAAAGGGTTAGTGTATATTTTTAACAATGAAGCACAAAGAGAGAAGAAGGAAAGAAAAGAGTTAGTTGAGCCAATAAAAAGCAACTGTAAAGGATATTTTTTTTTTTTAAATTGAAATCAAAAATTTGGTAATTATCTTTTACCATAATTATCTCAACCAACTATAAATAAGGCATATGATATGTTTGCCTTTTATATGGGATTAAATAACTGAAATAAGATAAATTCCTTCCAAAAGGAAATATCTTATAGTAATCTTCCGAAAATAAAAGATATTATCGGATGACATATCAGAGCTGGTCTGCTGTTTCCCTTTGCTGGTACCTGTATAGAACCATGTCACGCTGTTTCTGGCAATTCAGCCTGATTTCACCTGTTTCTTACAACAATGATTCTCAATCCTTTTGAGATTTTGAACCATCTACACAACACTTGAAAGATATCAACATAAGTATGTACACACACTATACAAGAGAATACCATTCTAACCAATCATTGAAGGAAGTAATTGAAGCCAATACCTAAAATCTAACTAGACCTAAAAAGACTCTTAACCTACAAAAAGACTCTCTACACAAAGGCTTTGTGAAGATATCAGCAATTTGATCTTCACTTTTACAAAACAACATCTCCACCAATCCTTTTTCCACATTGTCTCTTAAAAAATGGTGTCTTATTTCAATGTGTTTTGTCTTGGAGTGTTGCACAGGATTCTTTGAAATATTGATTGCACTAGTGTTATCACAAAAAATAGGAACACTTTTATAAATAACACCAAAATCTTTCAGCTGGTTCCTTATCCACAGTAGCTGGGAACAGCATGAAGCTGCAGCTATATATTCAGACTCTGCTGTGGATAGGGCCACTGAATTTTGCTTTTTAGAACCCCATGAAATTAGACAAGAGCCAAGAAAGTGTGCCATACCTGATGTGCTCTTTCTATCAACTAAGAAACCAGCATAATCTGCATCTGTGTATCCAATAAGATCAATGGTACTGCCTTTGGGGTACCACAATCCCAGATTTGCTGTTCCTACAAGATACCTAAGTATCCTTCTAACAGCCTTCAAGTGAGATTCCTTTGGATTGCTTTGAAACCTAGCACACAAACCAACAGAAAACACAATGTCAGGTCTACTAGCTGTTAGGTAAAGTAGAGAACCTATCATTCCTCTATAAAGAGAAGCTTCAACATCTTTTCCCTTAAGATCAGCATCTAATTTTGTAGATGGGAGAACAGGTGTATCATAAGCTTTGCTGTTCTCCATGCCGAATTTTTTCAGCAACTCTTTTAAGTACTTTTGTTGATGGATCATTATTCCAT
This sequence comes from Chenopodium quinoa, assembly GCF_001683475.1. Classification (NCBI taxonomy): domain Eukaryota; kingdom Viridiplantae; phylum Streptophyta; class Magnoliopsida; order Caryophyllales; family Amaranthaceae; genus Chenopodium; species Chenopodium quinoa. The sequence goes on along the minus strand of NW_018744821.1, from coordinate 998,597 downwards.
CATCCATTTGCTTAATCTGCAGCCCTAGGAAGAATCCTAGTTCTCCCATCATGCTCATTTCAAATTCACTCTGCATAAGATTAGCAAATTCATCACATAAAACCTGATTAGTAGCACCAAATAAAATATCATCAACATAAATTTGTACTACAATCAAGTGTTTCCCCCTGGTTCTTATGAACAAGGTCTTGTCTACTGTTCCCCTCTTGTAATCATTTGCCATCAAGAAATTGGACAATCTTTCATACCAAGCCCTCGGAGCTTGTTTCAACCCATATAATGCTTTGTCCAACTTGTACACATGTTGGGGGAACAGTGCATCTTCAAAACCAGGTGGCTGCTCCACATATACTTCTTCCTTTAAATATCCATTGAGGAAGGCAGTCTTTACATCCATCTGAAACAGCTTAAAATTCATGTGAGCAGCATAAGCAATTAAAATCCTAATAGCCTCTAGCCTAGCTACTGGTGCAAACGTCTCATCATAGTCAATTCCTTCTTGTTGATTGTACCCTTGCACCACTAGCCTTGCTTTGTTTCTGACTATAGTACCAAGGTCATCTAACTTGTTTCTAAAGACCCATCTAGTGCCAATGACTGATCTTTCCTTGGGACGGGGAACCAGGTGCCAAACCTGGTTCCTCTGAAACTGATTTAACTCATCTTGCATAACTAGTACCCAATCAGGATCAGTCAATGCCATTTTATAGTCAGTAGGCTCTACATTAGACAGGAAAGAATAGAAAGCACAAAAGTTTTGAAAAACATTTGTTCTCGTTTGAATCCCCTTATTTATATCACTAATTATTTGATCAGTGGGATGAGAAGATTGATATCTATAACTTTTAAAATTAAGACTGTTTCGTGCTTTCTCATTAAGTTGGGAACCAGCATGTTCATGGATCTCTCCTTCTTCTGAGGAGCCAGGAGGATTCACATTCATGCTGTTTCCTCTATCATTACTTACCTCAGGTTCAGGGGTGGTACCTTCTTCTGTTCCCCCTGAACTCATTACCTGTCTATTATTTGAGGAACCATCAGGACTTGGTTCCCCTTCAGAGTTCTCATTATCTTCATTTTCTTCTCTAGGCACTTCATCATTATCATCTGGTGGAGTATTTGGTAGGCCTAGATCTGCTTGCACTTCATCCGTGGGACCAGTATACTGGTTCCCCGTGAAATCCATCAATCCAATCACTTCATCAGGTTGTACCTGCGCAATCTCAGAAGACATGTTAAATTCATCAAAAATGACATGGACACTCTCCTCAACACGAAGAGTCCTTTTATTAAAGACTCTATATGCTTTGCTGTGAGAAGAGTATCCAAGGAAGATTCCCTCATCACTTCTAGGATCAAATTTATCAAGCTGGTCCTTCCCATTATTATGCACATAACATTTACATCCAAAAATGCGAAAGTATGTAATGTTGGGCTTTCGACCTTTAAGCAGTTCATAGGGAGTCTTATTTAACTTTGGTCTAATGAGACCTCTATTCAATATATAGCAAGCAGTGTCAACAGCTTCTCCCCAAAAACTCTTTGGGAGACCACTCTCAATGAGCATCGTCCTCGCCATCTCCTCAAGAGTTCTATTCTTCCTTTCTACAACACCATTTTGTTGAGGTGTTCTAGGGGCTGAGAAGTTGTGATTAACTCCATGTTCCCTACAATAATCAATAAAGTTAGCATTATCAAATTCAGTACCATGGTCTGATCTTACCGAGACCAGCTTGTGGGTGAGCTGGTTCTCCACTTGTTTCACCAATGTTACCCATTCTTCAAACGTTTCATCCTTTGTGTGTAACATCATTACCCAAGTGTACCTGGAATAATCATCAACCATAACACAGACATATCTATGACCTCTTCGACTTTGTACTCTCATGGGACCACACAAGTCAATGTGTACAAGTTCGAAGGGTCTGCTGGTACTCATAATAGTTTTAGGCTTAAAAGAAATTTTGACCTGTTTCCCCCTTACACATTCAGAACAAACTTTATCAGCTTCATACTTAATGTTAGGAAGGCCTACAACTAAGTCACGTGTTTTAAGTTTGTTTAGAAGTGTTAGGCTAGCATGTCCAAACCTCTTATGCCAAATCCATTGATTATTGTCAGAAACAGCTCTCAAACAGATGGACTTGTCTTGAGGGATTTTATCTAAGAAGGTGATGTAAACATCATGCTTCCTGGCTCCCTCACATACAAGTTCTCCTGTTTGTGAGTTAACTATGTGACATAGGTTGGCTTGAAACTCAACTATATTACCTTTGTCACATAATTGAGAAATACTCAAGAGATTATGTTGCAAGCCTTCAACATAATAAACATCATCTATTGCGTTAGAAAGTGTCTTACCAACCTTACCTAAACCAGTGATGGTTCCCTTGCTGTTATCCCCAAAGGTGACACTTCCTCCATCAAAGGCCACTAGTGAAAGGAATTGATCTTTATCCCCGGACATGTGTCTTGAGCAACCACTGTCCAAATACCAATAGGTGTCTCCCTTCACTCTAGCCTGCAAGAGCAAATCAAACATTAGTTTTAGGAACCCAAACATACTTGGGTCCCTTTTCAACAACATTAACATCTTGTTGATCCTTTCTTCTCCACACATATTTTACACCCTTGCTGTTCTTATTAGCACTAATTTTCTTAGCTGGACATTCATGTATCTTATGTCCATTTTTACCACAATGAAAACACACATGCATCTCTTTAGTCATGACATACTTGCGTCGTTGATATTCTTTGATCCAGGTGGTTTCTCTGGGAGACCAGTTAGTCCTGGTTCTCTGTCTAGTATAACCAAGACCAACTTTTCCTCTGTTTCCTCTTGATGAAGTCAGGTAATTTAAGGATTCTTGAGCATTCAATAATTTGTCCACATGTCTATGACTATCATTAAGTTCTTTTTCTCTGGTTTCAAGTGTTTTAGTTAACAATTCGTTTTTCTCTTTAAGAAAATCAAAGTTACTTTTTAAAGCTTCGAATTGTAGATTAAGTTTTGAAACCATAGAGTCAATAGACATGTCAACAACCACTGGTTGCTTGTCCTTTTTCAGTTGATTGATTTCCGCATGCAAATCACAAATATTACTTTCATACTTATCAATCGTATTACTGACATCTACACTGGTACCTGTAGGGGAAACAGTGAACTGTGCAGCTTTAAGTGAAGCAATTTCCTTGTGAGAGTTTTCCAGGTTGTAAGCCAATGTTTCAAAGGCCTTCAACAAGGAAGTTCTAGTACACGAATTTGCTTTACTTATAGCTACTGAAAAATCAAGAGTATCACTAGTGGTTGATAAGTCTCTAGGGAACCAGGAGGTCAGATCCTCTTCACCATCAATTGGTTCAAACGATCTTTCCTTTTCTAGTTCCACTTTACACTTGTCCAATTCAACCTCTAGTTCTGCTACTTGATTTTTTAGTTCATAACAGACTCCTTCTAGATGATCACAACTAGCAATAGCAATATTACATTCACCACGTTTTTCTTTTAATTCTCTTTTGCAAGTTATGTATGTTTCACTTAGTTTATAGCATTCATCTAGTAAGGAATCAATACAAGCAAGCATATTTTCTCTATCATATTCATGCATATCTTCTCTAATTTGCTCTAAGCTTACCTTGCGTTCATGTAGTACATCCTTCTTTGCCATAAAGCATTTGTTGAATGTACTGGTTCCCCCTCTGGTTCCTGGACCAGTGCTGTTTTCCTTGATGTTTGTAAAGGCAGTTAGGCAAACATCTGAGTTGGGTGATCCTTCTTCTTCATCTGACCCTGAGTCAGAGTCTCCCCACATGGAAGCTATCATGGCATTCTTGTATGCTTGTTTATCTCCGGATTTAGACTGTTTGTCATTCCACTTAGGACAATCTCGAATAAGATGTCCTTTTTCTCCACACTTGAAACATCCTGTAGAAGAAGAATTAGAGTTAGATTTTTTATAGTTTTTAAAATGCTTACCTTTGAAATTCTTTCTTTGATCTCGAAGAGATCTCTCAAATCTTTTTGCAATCATGCTAATTTCATCTTCATCATCTTCTACTGTTCCCTTAAGCGCCATGCCTCTTGCTGGTTCCTTCTCAGACTTAGAGTCAATCAGCATCTCATGAGTCATAAGGGAACCAATCAGCTGTTCCAGAGACAAGGTAGACAGATCCTTTGCTTCATATACTGCTGTTACCTTGGCTGTCCATGCATCTGTTAAACTACGCAATAATTTTCTCACAAGATCCTCGTCAGATAAATTTTTACCAAGAGATCTAAGATCATTTACAATAGTCATAAACCTACGAAAGCAATCATTGATTTTTTCATTTTTATTCATGGCAAACAATTCATATTTAGACATGATTAAATCAATTTTAGACCGTTTTACCTCACTGGTTCCCTCAAACGCAAGTTCAAGGGTGTCCCATATCTCCTTAGCACTACTGCAGCCAGATATACGATTTGTTTCGGTCTCACCTATTGCTTGTTGTAGTATTGACATTGCCTTAGCATTCTTCTCCAGCAACTTGTAATCAGCAGTGACCAATTCGCTATCTTTCTTGGGAACCTGGTTCCCCTCAACATCTGTCTTGAGAATGATATTAGGACCATTTTTAACTACGAGCCAGCATTCATAATCAATACCCATGATAACATTCTGGATCCTGTTCTTCCACCAAGCATAATTATTTCCATTAAACTTGGGTGACTTGTTGTCATAACCGATTGCACTTAATTCTTGAGTACTCATTCTTAACTCCTCTAGATGTTACTCTTTCGAGAAGCTTAGGCTCTGATACCAATTGAAGGTTCAATGGGCACTCAAGAGGGGGGGGGGTGAATTGAGTGTTAAGTAATCGTTGGCTAATTTTGCTTCTTTTCGGATTATGTGTGAGGAACCAGTTGTGCTGGTTCCCGTACGCAGCGGAATATAAATAAGCAATAAAGAAGACAACAAATTTAACGAGGTTCAGCCAACTCAGGCCTACGTCCTCCTATCCTAAGTTCTTTATTAATCTACTCCGAAAAACAAAGACAAAGAACACTCTGCTGTTTCCCTACTCCGGGAACCAGCAAACCCCACACTCTACTCCGAGTGTGCTCTCGACTTACACTCGTAAGCCCAATGTGTTTGAACTCACAAACACTCACCCAGCCTTTAACCCCTTTGTTAAAGACTCAATACAAGAATCAAGAACTCTCCTTTGATCTCACTTCTACGAAGCTAATTAAGAGAAAAAGTTTAAGTACTGGAATGCTCTTGTATATAACTTGATGAATTGGATTAGTGCTTAAGTATATGCTCTCAAATAATTGCTCTTTTAATTTCTGGAGAGGCACACGAAATATGTGAAATAAGATGAGTTTATATAAGCTTAGATTCCTAAAACCTAGTTTCCTTAAATCACACAATCTTAGAGAATAAGATATATTGTAATTTTAGGAAAGTTTTTATCTTATTTGATTTAATCACAAAGATAGAATCAATTAAGATAAATACTCCTAGTTTTTAGGTAACCAAGAATATTTCATCTTATTTCCAGCTGCACAAAATATTTTCAAAATAATCTTTTCGAAAAAATCTTTTTGTAAAATCTTTTTCCAAAAACGGCAGCTCGAATATTTCGTACAGTGAACCTGGTTCCCCGACCTGGTTCCCTGAATTGAAACATGTTATGAAACCTGTTCCAACTTTGTACCAGATTTCATATCATACTTCAATATACTTTTAAGCACTTATATAACCCAAACATGCAAGCATACTACGGAGCATATTACATGAAAACCTAGATAACATATTAAAGCATAAATCGTCTTTTCTTCATGTAATCTTCAAGACTTGAATCTTCCTTGAATACTTCTATTATGAGCAAACAATCTTTCTTCGAAATATCTTCGAAAGGCTTCTATGCTCCAAGTCTTGGAATCAACTCAACTACTGCACATGTAACATGGTTAATGCACAATAAAGAGTATGTGGCTGCTTTTCCGCATAGCAGTCAAGGAAACGGTTCATACTGGTTCCCCACCAGTACATAGCACATTTATCATCTAACTGTTTCCTGTATATAGATAAGTTAGTTCAATAGATAACTCATATAGTCAATAACTTATCTAGGGAAACAGTGTTCTATTATAGCTGGTTCCAACCAACTGTTTTCAACACTTATTAAAACCTGTTTCCCATAGCTGTTTGTCATCATTCAAAACCATCATTCAAAACCTAAGGGACTCAACATGTGAGAAGTTCAAAAGAGAAGAAATAAAGGACGAAGATACAGAAACTGTGTTGGCTTATTTACTTGGGAAAACAGCCTCAGACCCATCTTTTCTTCTTAGATACACACGAGATAACCATGATGGGATAGATAAAATGTTTTGGTGTGATGGAATATGCCAAGCAGATTACAAGGCTTTCGGGAAGGTAATAGCGTTTGACACTACTTACAAAGTCAATGCATACCAGAAACCATTCGTTGTTGTCATTGGAGTAAATCATCATAGGAAGACCATACCCTTAGATGTTGCGTTGATTGCAAACGAAACAACAGACACATACATATGGGTGCTAGACCAACAGAAAGAGGCCAGTGGCAATGTTACTCCATATACTATTATCACATATGGGGACAAGGCCATGGCTGCAGCTATTACGGAGGTTTTCCCACGTGTACATCATAGGTTATGTCTGTGGCATCTTATGCGCAACATCAAGGGCCACACAAACAAACGGTTTTGTAGTGGTTTTATGAAATGTGTAGACGGTGCTCGTACACCAGCTGAGTTTGAAGAGGCTTGGGAAGACTTAATGAAAGCATACGAAACAGTGAGAGATAAAAAGTGGGTACAAGATCTGTACAAGGACAAGCAAAAATGGGCGGAGGCTTTTATGGTGGGACAATTTTATGCAGGTAAGTATATTAAGTACTTTATATAATAACACATACATTTTACGATCATTACATATTATAATTGAATATCGCTTATTATGTTTAAATAGTGTTTGATCATTACATATATCACCCAAATAACACTTTGGTTATATGTATATTTACTAATACGTCAATAAATATTAATTGTTGTATTGAATGTAATCTACAGAACGATAATTTCTCATTACATAAAGATTGTCATATTAATATTTGCGTATGAAATCGTTAGTAAACCTAAGTGTATTTCTAAATCTTTATTTCTACATATATGTGATTTTGTTGATTACAATATTGAATAATACACATTTGTACCCAGGCATGAAAAGTAATTAAAGATGTGAGTCCATGAATAGTACATTGAAAACGGTCATAACTTCAAAAATAATGTTGTACCGTTTTGTGGAGTTGTATGACCAAGTCCTTGAGAATATACGATTTGAAGAAGATAAAGATTAGCACATCTCTACACATACATTTCCTGTAATTACTGGGGTGCTACCTGAGATAATGACACAAGCAGCACGAACCTACACAAGGAACGTGTACGAATTGTTTTTGAAGGAACTAAATTTTGAATCAGGACACATTGTGACCAAGACTAAGGAAGAAAAAGGACATCGTGATGGGGCTTCAACCACTTTTTGGTTAAACGACTGTGTGAACAAAGATTGCAATTACGTTGTCTGTTACAACAAGAAACTACAACAAATGGTTTGTTGTTGTATGAAGTACAACTCCATTGGGTTACCATGTCGACATATGTTTGCTGTAATAAGTTCACTGGAATGGTTGAGATACCATCTGGCTGTATTCTTCGTAGGTGGACAATCAGAAGAACAAATTCAAGGATCATGATTTTCAGAAGAGAAACGACCATGCATCAGCAAATGGACGGTATGCATTCCTAACTGGATTAAGTGCACAACTTTGTAGAATGGTTTCTTCATCGTATGATCGATCTACTTGGGTGAGAGACAAGTTAGCAAAAATGCTCTTGGAAATAGAAATTGAGAAAATAAATCCCTAGGATAAGGACATCATAAAAGATCAAAAGGTTAAGAAAGGAAAAATCAGGGGTAGACCCAAAAAAAGTGAAGTCAAAACTAATGGGAATGAAAATATCGACCAGGGTGTTCCTGTTATTGGTCGTGATGTTCATGATATCACTCACATGGTTTGTAATGTTGCAGCAACATCCGAAACAAACCCTTCACCTGTCAAAAGTGGTGGTTTCGTAGAGCTATTGAAAAACTTCCTGCCAAGGACATACAATACTGGTGATGCAGCAAACGCGACCGATAGTTTTGAAGTCAGTGCATTTGAGAAGTTTCCCACCATATTTGATTGGGACCCAAATACGGATTTTTAGATGCCATAGTTTGTTTTTATTTTGAAATAAGACTGTTTAAAGGTTTTTGAACAGGTTGTTGAGGTTTTTATTTGGGTTTTTCTACTTGGTATCCCCGAGTTCTTGCGAATTTTACGTTGTGTCCTTCTAAATAAGGAATTCTCTACGGTGCCCATGAGTTTAGTCGTAGTTGTAAATTGTACCCCTAATTTTAACAATTTAAAAACATAAGTTAATGCATGGTTAAATATTAACCACACTCCCTATAATACAGCTCCTCAACCTTAGTTTGAGAATTAATTCTAACAACTCATCAACATAATAATACTCATTATTAATTAAAGCCATATCCAATACCAATTAAAGCACTGGTGAATTTTGTTGGCTCAACTTTATAAGCTCACTCCTTACACATTCCATGAATTTGTCCCTTATTTCATAGATTTAGGTTCTCTCCCATTTTCTGCAGTAATTAAGTTTGCAATGCAAACGAATTATGATCCAAATATAAAGGGAACCAAATCTTATAGTAGTATGAACTGCATACTCTTTTCTAAGACTTGGACAAAATGGAAGTTCTTACTGCATCTTTTATGGGAAGAAATGACACTATGTAGTGCATGTTATTGTCTCGTAATTGCGAAATTCGGTTCATTTGCACTTTGTTGTTAAGAGTGTTGCCCACTGCAACTTCAAATCCAATTTATTATAGGGAGTGTGGTTATTATATAACCATGCTTTACCTAATATTTCTAATGCTGAAATTAAGGGTACAATTTACAAAAATGATTGAGCTCATGGGCACCGTATAGAATAGTTTATTTAGAAGGGTACAACGTAGAATTGGTAATAACTCAGGGGTACCACGAAGAAAAACCCTTTTTATTTTTATCCAGTGTCAAAGGGTATTGACCTTTACAGTTATATGTGATTGCAGAATTTGAGTTTTATTTTATTTGGTACTTTAAGAATCGCATTATTTTTTGCCACGTTTATAGTTCTACTGTTTGAATACCTTATATAGCACTTTTGGCATTGACATTAAAATTTTTTTTCCGAGGAAGATTATTATCTTAAATTAAATACTCACTTAATTTTTGAAATACAAATATAGAATAATCTTATTTGTGGAGGGTTTATTCATATTGAATACCAATTGGCAATAACATTAACATTTATATGTTATTACCGAATTATCTTTGTTTCATATTTATTCCGTAAAGCAGTACTCGTTCAACGGTTTTTTGTAAATTGTTTGGCAATGACTGATACATCTATTTTTGATTACCTATTTTTTCACTAAAAGTTTATACATATATTTTTATTGAAGTTTAAAAAGTATAGGTTTATTAAAAAAAAAGTACTATATGAAAAGATTTTTTTTAAAAAAATAGTATTATATGGAGTATTTATATCTTATTACCTTATGTGTTACAAGAAAAAATATCTTATTACCTTAAGATCTGTATTTCATGGAGTATTTACTCAATCACGCCAACCTTTTTTTTTCTATTTTTTAGTAATGACTAATATCTGTATTTTGGATTACCTTTTTTTTCAATGAAAGTTTTCCAATTTTCTTTTTCTCAATTTATAGAAAAGTGCATGTTCAGTTTAAATTAAGTATTATATGAAAATATGTAGGAAAAGAATAGTATTATATGAAATTGAATACTTACTTAATATTTGATACGGAGTATAAAAATATTGAAGATTCTTTATATGTTGTGAATGTTTCCAAAAAATTAGTAAAATAACAACAAGGTATTTACTGAAAAAAAAGGAAAAAAAAATAAAAATTTGAAGTAACCAAATACACAAAAGTGTCTTCCGGATTTTTTCGTGTTTGCAGTTGCCAAACATAAAATAAAAAATTAAAAAAAATTATTCAAACAAAATTTACAACCGTCTATTTCAAAGATTTAACTTTTTTTGTGAAATGACCTTTTATTCATATTCCTAAAAAAGTCGGTTACTATTCACTCCATTTTATCTCTCTCAATTAATGTCTTTCTCTCTCTAAATTTCCCTCTAGAAATACACATCAAATTAGAAGGCTTAACACGGTGAAGAAGACGACGATTGTGACGGAAACGACAATGGCAACGACAACGGCAAGAGTAACTAAGTCACATTGTAAGTCACATTTACTAATTTTACTTTAATTTTTGTATAAAGTTAAAGTAAATTTGTGTTAAGTGTATCTTTTTTTTTTGTTTATTTTGTTTGTAAATTTTTTTTATATATAATTTGTATAAGTTAGAATTATTTACCATGCACTTGTTTTGTTTATGTGTAGATAAAATTTAATTTCCGTCATCTTTAATTGTGTTGCAATTTGTTCGTTTTTTGGTTCAATTGGGATTTATTTTGTTCTGTTTTATTTATTTATTTTTTTAAAATTTTTTTTATTTATGTTTTTTTTTTAATCTGAGATTATGACCAATATTTCGGGTTAGTGATTCAGTTGGGATTGGATATGCCTTTTGTTGTCTTCGTTTTTGATTTACAAATTATTTGAGGAAAATGTATCTTCAATTTTGAAATAATGTTACTTCAAAACTATAAAGTGTAAATATGTACTTCAAAAGTAATATGGGTTGTATGTGTGTTTGTAGAAATTTTAATTTACATGCAATTGGTTTGTTTAGAAAAATTGATTTTTGTAAGTGTGATATGCTAGTGAAATGTGTTTCTTTACTCTGTTTGTTTAGAAAAAAGTGGAATTTGTATGATAATTGTCAATGATTTTTGTCTTTGTAACATTGGTAAAGGCAAACATGTCTACAAGGAAAAAGAAGTCAGTACCTACTACTGCATCTGCACCTGCAGAAAAAACATTGAGGGCATTCCCTACAAGAGGTTCCTCAACAACGACGGTATAAATTTATATGCTTTTGGTTTCATGTTGTTATTTTTCCATAATGTTCAGTAATTTAAAAGTTAAAAGTGTTAAAATTATCTATATGTAGGGACCTTGGAACTCATTGTGTAAACTTGAAGAATTTGTGTCATTAATTAGAGGTTTTCCAAGAGAGAAAAAGGATAAAGTAGAAGCTATGGGGTTTGGGTTTCTGTTACACTACAACACTAAGACAACAAGAAAGACTATGTGCAGGTGGGTTGTAGACCACTTTGATCCGTCTACAAAGACATTAGGGGTTTATGGGGATAAAATACAGATCACAAACACCCATGTTGAGTACCTCTTGGGATTTAAGGATCATGGCTTTGATATTGACAATGTAGAGTTAGCTAATGAGAATGAAGTTGATGAAAAACTTTTGAGGTTTATAGGACTGAAAGTGCAAGGCATGTCATCGGAACTAAGGAAAGTTACGCATGACGATCCACATTTTGAGCGTATGTTTGTTGTTTTTGTCATGAATGTCCTTATATGCCCAAGCGTGGAGGAAAAGGCAAAGAAGGGATGGCTTCATCTGGTTTTCGATGTTGATAGTATACGGCATTGGAATTTCGCAAAGTTTCTGCTAGATAATTTGATTATAGCTATAACAGATTTCAAATCTAAAGACAAACCTGAACATTTGGGAGGCTGTTCCTTGTTCTTGATGGTAAGCTACTTTTTACAACTCTAAAAAATTAAATTTGTTCTGGTTTGCATCTAATGTCTACTTAGGTTATACCAATTAATAAGGTTAATGATTACAATACAATTTAGCTTAAATGTCCTGTATTTTATATGTTAGGTGCTGACAAATGATATGTCTAGTGATTACCAAAAACATATTTTCGTGTAAATTTTACTTTCTCTGTATAATTTTATTGACATATTATATCTTTAGGGATTACCTATTCCTGTTTGAAAAATTATATATGTACACACTGATGTTGTATCTGTTGTTTCCAAATTAAATATAGTTTTAAGGTAATCTTTTTATGATTTAGGCAATGACAGATGATACATTGTTTTGATTACCAGTCACATTGTTTGTAATTCTTAGTCTATCATGGAACTCCCATATGCATGTTTACCAAAGTGGATATAGATGTAATGTCCTGTATTCAACGTATTAGGTAATGACACTTGATGAATTTGTCGATTACTTGTTTTGAAATTTTACTCTATCATGTACTCTCTGATATCATGTATTTACATAATATGTTTGGGGATTACCTATGTACTGCATTTGAAAATAATGTCTTGTCTAAACCCCTAATCAAAGTGTGATTGTTATTCGTGTTAAAGGCAATATTTTGTGAGTTTTCCCCTAGAGATGGACTGTATAGTATTTGGAAGTATGATTTACCTCGGATTAGGGACTGGAGTGATTCGAACTTGAAGAAGTTGCATGATTTAATCAGCGGTTTGAAGGATGGCTACCAGATAAGTAAAGTAAGTGCTAATATGTTTGTTTATAATATGTTTGTTTATAATCTGTTTGTTTGTACATTAATTTTTGTGTGCAATGCAGTTAATGAGGGTGATTGACAAGGAAAAAGCACAAATTGTTGGAAAGGCTCCACCACTGGTTGAAGAGATGATCGAGACGGGGTTTCACTTAATTCAGGATAAGATTCATATATGGGGTTCACCCACGAATGAAATGTGGAGGTTGTTGGGGAATTATCTAGCGGCAGATTTGAACGTGACAAGAAGCGAAGAAACTGTTGATGAATCGAAGTTGAGAAAGAAAGGTAGGGGGAAAGAAAAAATTGAAGAGGTTGAAAGTGCAAGTGACTATGAAGATGAGCATGATACCAGTGTAGAAGGATTTGCAGATAATGATGAGAGTGAGGAAGAAAAAAATCCAAAAAAAAAGGCAAGGGGAAGCAGGTCGTGGATGAGGCAGTTGATGAAGAGAGTGAGGAAGAAGACAAGACAAAAAAAAAGGAAAGGGGAAGAAGGCCATGAAACAATATGATGAAGAAAGTGATGAAGACGAGGTTCAAGAGGAGGCTGAAAAAAAGAAGACAGTGTCGAAAGGAAGGAAGAAGCAAAATGTGAAGGAAGTTCAAGAAAAAGTGCCCGAAACAAGAGGGAAGGTGAGAAAGAGAACACTGTTTGAAGACAGTGGAGAGGTTAGAGTTGAGGAAGAACAAACAAAAAAAATCAAAGAGTGTGAAGGATAAAAAGACTTGGAAGAATGATGACAAGGAGGTAGAAGGGGTCTCCCTCCGGTTGTACTGATGGAAGAGGGGGTGAAGGGGATGAAACAAAACTGCTAAGCGTTGAATATATCATTTCCCGAGTAACACAATCAATTGAAGATTCGAAAAAGGATGTTGCCATCGAGTCAGAGCCATTAACTGACAAAGCACAAGAAGATGTGTTTGAAAAGGAGATTGAGAGCCTCGTGGTTGATAAAGCTGAGGAAAAAGCGAAGGACAAAGCACTCGAGAAAGAGGAAGAGCTGGTGGCTGGTGGAGAAGATGGTGGCGCCAATGGCAGTGTAGCCGAGAAAGGGCACGACAATATGAAAGGTGGAGTTTCATCGATGGTTAAGCAACCAAAAGAAGTTCCACCTGAAGTTGCAAATGAGCCTACTGGCCTTGAGAAGACAAGCAACAATGAAGAGGAAAAAAGTGCGATGGAAGGTGATGTTGAGGTTGCTGATCAGTGAAGATGGTGAAGTTTGGATTTATCAGTTTGGCAATAAGGATATTACATATCTTTTGGCTGGTGTGTATTGTTTGGACAACTTTATTTTCTTTTTATTTTTTTTAATTTTTTTTAATGTCTTCTTTAGTATAAAATGGACAAGGTATGGTTTATAACTTTATGTAATTCTATATGTTATTTATGTATGTTCGAAGGTGTTAAATGCTCTAACTTCGTTTTGCAAAACATATTATGTTCATAATAGAAAATGCAATATCCAAAAGTGCTTATAATTGCAACTGGACATCATCTATTTACAATTTATACATCTGTCTTTGAACTTGTAATTTTTGTTTTTAGAAAGGATATACTATTGTATATTTTTGACAATGTAATGCCTAAAACTAAAGTAGGATAATTCTAATACACAAACTTAGAATTTTTTCCTTTACGTTTGTCACTGTATATATATTTTTATTAAATATAAACTTGTTTTTAATTTAGAAAAAGTCATATATTCATAACCAAAAATGTATTATGTATTGCTTATAATTGGATGAGGACATTACCTATTAATTATATAACCTTTTTGCATAAATGGTAGTTTTTGTTTTTAAGAAAAAGATATTTTATTCTGTATTTTCAACAATACAATGCCTTAAATAAAGTTGGACATATTCAATAAGCGAACCTTGAATTTTTTTTCCTTTACCTTTAATACTATATTGGTATTCTGTTGAATCTAAAATTGTTTTTAAATTATGAAGCAAGTTTTATAATAGAAATTATCTTATGTATTGCCTGTCACTTTAACAGGACATAATCTATTAACAATTTATTCCTGATGCTTTAAACTTGTATTTTTTAATTGATAATTTAATCGTATATTTTATTTAATATAATGCCTATAATTAAAGAAAAAAATTTCCAATGCACGAACTGTTTTGGGGTTTTCTGATGTCCTGCGGGAGAGTTACAATTCTGAGACTGGAACCGGACGTCTGTACCTGCAAAACAAACGGATGCTCCGGAAGATTGGAGATTCGCCTCCGACGGTCAAGTTAGTACTTGATTAAGGAGTAATTAATGCGGAAATAAAAGTAATTGAGTCTCTCTAGGTGAGAGTGTTAAATGTGCGTAATCCCCCTTAATGAGGATAAATAGGCATATTTATATGCTTGGGATGCGTGCCAGTACTAGGTTTAGGTTAAACCTAAGGCTGACTGGGCCTCCCACAATGATTGGGCCTTGTTGGCCGGTTTTCCCATTTGGCATGGGTGGACACGCGTCACATTGCAATTGGTCCAAGGAGGACGAATCTCTTGATGACACGTGGCAGGCTCCCATTGGCCTACATGAAGGACACGTGGCGAAACCTGGCTGGCCCACGTGTCGGATGCTGATTGGTGGATAAAAATCCCCTAATCACGAACAGTTAAAAAAGTCATTATTCATTATATAAAATAAAAATGTATTGTCAAATATTTAAACAGGACATTACCTTGTTACATGCATAAAATATAATTTTATTAGATTATCAGTGCTCTAATAAAATTATTGAATAATTTGTCAAAGTAGAAGTTACAATATGAATACCAGTACAGACTTGCATAAATTAATCTAAGACTGAACAGTGTCAGCTATAGCTTTCATATTCAGACAGAAGTATGACCAATCAACCTCTCGATGTTACTTTCAATATTGTGTTCGCTAAGAAGAAGCTTTGCCAAGTACTTTAATCGTTCAACACGCATGTCAGTTGTCTGTTCAAGTACACACAAAAAAAAAAAAAAAAAAAAAAAAAAAAACATAGCAAGGGAGTTATAAAATTTGCGATAATAGTAAATGTTATATTTAACAAGTAGTAAAATTTCATCCATACCGTGTAGGTAATGTCCTTCATGGCCCTGATATCACCACACTCGATATATTTCAAGACATACATTCCACAATCATGACTGAATAACAAAAAGTAGTTAAATTAGCTAAAGATTAGAATAATCAAAACATTTAGGTAAATGGAAAGATGTTAGATATACCCATTTGGTTGTTTCTGATTATCTATAACTTCAAATACAATACTTTTTGAGTTTTTGAAAAATCGACCCAAGGGATTTCTCCGCATTGTAATGGCAACAAAGTTAATCTAATCACAAATTCAGATTGACGTTCAATTTCAGAAAAGGTATCTGGTATCTTCTGTTAGTGGTAGTTACCACATTCAAAGTCAGATAGTTACCATATCCATAGCAAGACGGTTTCGTTCCATAGTCATCTTTAGCGAATCAACAATGTATACCTTTGTGATAGAGACATGATATACCAATAGGAACCAATGATTCGCAAGAGATTCTCTAACGGGTATGAATATCTGATGACCAACCACATTTGGAACAGTCAAATCATCAAAGCCATTAAAATTTTAGGTTGGACAAAACTTAGATTTCATAACTCAAATATCTCCAACCTGTTCTACCTTACTGAGATCCACAAGCTTTAAAAAAGCTTCATAAATTTTGGAACAATAACTGAGAATGGATGGAGTTATGTAATGTTCGCATCGTGGATCTGACTTCAGTACAAAAGTCTACAAGCAGCATACATAATCCGAAATCATATCAACAATGCAAAATAAACACCATGTATTGGAAATATCCTGCATAAAGTTTAGCCATTACCTGAAATGATGCTGGCAAAATGAGCATAGTTTTGTCATTTAACCCCAATAGCATATCATACAGATAGACATTTATGAGCTGCAATTGAAAATAAATAAATGTCAAGTTCCCAAAAACAAACTTAATTAGGAATTTGTAACAGTAGTATACCTGATTACTTAACCACATATCTGGATACAAACACCAAGATTCACCCACAGACAACCTGATCAATGTTTCATCTTTTGTACAATAGAATGTATCAGATTCTTTCGCTTTCTCAACCTGTATACATATTTGTTTCTCCAAAGGTGATAGATGTGATACATAATTAAGATATAATGGTTGTTGTAAACACTCTTTGTAACTGAAACAAACCCCCATTATCATCACTACTATGTACTTCAATCGCAGTTCTTTGTCCCTGAGGATGCAAAGGACTTTAGAACACACATAACTATATATACATTGCTTATAGGTAATCACCCATTAGCTTTTATGTCTTTGCCAAATAACAATATCAAACTAACAACATATCACCTCTCTAGTGATTGCTTCTGATGTGCATTTCTTAAGCCTCCTTGATTTTGATGATTTGGCCTACAAATGTTATTGTTAAACGTTGTAACTCGCACCAGAACATTGATCAAATAAGTAAGGTTTTGGTAATTTCCTTACCATATCAGAGATAGTTTGGTTTTCATTCTCGGCCGAGCGTGTTACAGCTTTTGAATGAACAGGTTGCTATAGTACATGGTTTAAAAAGGGCTATGATACTAGTAACAACTGATTGTGTAATAACATATAAAATTATAAGTGAATACCTTTTGCAAAGTATTAATACATAAGATTTTTAGCAAATATTCGAATTAATATTGATGAAAATTACCTTTGCACCTTTTGCTTTTGCATTACTGTTTTTTGCTTTGATGATGATGACAGTACCTGTGACAGTAAATGGGGAGCAAAAGTTTATACACAGTAATATTTGAAGTTTATATATATGTAATAACGAACATTATATTGCAAGATAACCAATTATTTACCTCTTCAAAAATCACAGTGCTATCTATAATTTGACTCAATTGTCTTTGCCTTGCCTCCTAAGCGGCCTCTTCTCCGAGTTTGATTCTGATTCAACGATATCAGTTATTGTTATTGCTTTTGACTTTGGAGTTTTCACTTTGATGTCGGGGCTTTTCACTTTCTCAGTTTTTTTTTGTCCTTCATTATTTCTTCATCCTCAATAAGGTCCTTGAGTGTTTCCAGACCTGGGGGAAATTGTGGCTCAGTGAAGCGGATATTTCTAATGTCGAAAGAATCAACATTGAATCCCTATAAAGTGTTTTTCTTCAACCTCAACTACTTCGCCGGTGCCATTCACATCTAGCTTCCGTTTAGTGGTGGAGACACATGAGCTAACCATCATTTCACCATCAGGGCTTAAGAAAGGAGAATAAGAACGATTTCGATACGGAGTTTTACCGACGGTAGTGCCTTCTTTGTCACTCTTAAAATCAGTTGATTCTGGAACCTTTGATATACTCTGTGATATAGTAGCAACTACGGCTACGAGTTTATCCAATTTTAACTCAATTTTTGACAATTTAGAGTGAATATCTTTCTCCATTGCACTACTTTTCTACAATGAAAAAGAATAGATCATGAGTGATTTGAAGATGGGATTTTACCATTATATATGAATTAAACTGTTTACAACATAAACCCTATATCCAATTTTGATTCATTAATAGAGGATTGCATATTTTTAACAAAATTGTATAGTTTGTTCAAAAAATTACAACATAAAACTTATATAGATGAAATTAATATTCTAAATTACTACATTCAAAACATAAAAACTTTTAAACATATTCATAAATGAAAAATTGTTCAAAAAATTCAAATCAATTTAGAAAATACTTACTTCTGCTTTCTTAACCATGATTTGAGTTCCAAAGGTAATTTTAATTTTGCAAGTTCTGAAACATATTCGGTTGAATAGTGTGCCAGAATGATTCAGCGAAAAAAACCTAATGATAATGTTTTAAAATATTCTTAAAATTTGAAAGATAATTTTTTCAAAATTCAAAAGATAATATTTTAGGAAAGGATATTGATGAGATCCCCGCACATTATAGATATTTCCTAATATTTGACTAAAATTTCTTTAGTTAAAACATATTGAGATCGTAATATGTTATTCGAATATTTATGTTAGATACATTTAGATAATTTGGCTAGGTTCAACGTAAAATAAGGAGTACCATTTAAATGACATTCAATTCTATTCATTAGTAATGTCCAATGTTACGTTTGGTCGTGACCCATTTACTTTAGAGATGTTTCATACAGGTAATGTCCAATATCTATTTGTGTTAGTTACGTATACACAAACAAAAGTTAGATTAACATAAGTGTATTTTTTGGATTAAACAGGTTTCGAAAAAAAATGTTACCGGTTTCTTCTTAGAATTTCATGTCGAACCCCAGATTCTTGAAAAACGTAAAAACTATTGAATTCGATTGCATCAAATCGGATATTTCGCATCAATTGAAGGATTTTGTACAATAAAAAGTAATTATTCAAGTATTTTTCACCAATACCATTGCCGATAAAACTCGGAATTCTAATAACTTGTAATATCGAATACGATGTTTGGATCAGGCCCTATTTTTGATGATCATCAATGCAAAAGTAACCCTTTGGTTCAAAGATTATTAAGAGTAGGTTAAATTCATCCATAGGAAATGAATAAGAATGAAGAACACGAAGAACAATGAAGAACACGAAGAACAATGAAGAACATATTTTTTGATTTCAGATTTTTTAATTTAATTTTCGGATTTAATTAAAGCTGCTTTTTGAAAAATAATTTCTGAAATATAAAATAGAATTTCGAAAAAGGAAAAAGTATTTTTCAGAAAATAGAAAAGAAATAAAAATAGAAAAATAAGAAAAGGTAAGTTTGACCAACAATTTATGAAAGAAATGTTATCCAATAAAATTCAAGCATATCTATGGTCATATTTGAAGATGATCATTGTAGAATTCCCCTAAAATTGCTTGGAGTAAAACCAATGTCGGACAAATTGGTGAAGCAGGGCCAAAGAAATGTTGTCAAGAAGTTGAATTGTGGAAGTCGTTAAATCATGAGCACATACTCAAATGTTACACTTACTGATACGATGGAATAAACACCATCAATGTTATTACTGATCTTTTTACTTTGGGAAATCTGAGGGATTACATTCTTGAACATGATCTTGTTCATAGTACTGCTGTAATCAAGGATTGGTGTCGACAGATTCTAAGCGCTTTACATTATCTTCACAGTCAGAACATTATACACCTTGATGTGAATGTTGATAATATTGTTGTTGATGAGGACTCAGGCATGGTTAAGCTAGCAGATTTTGGTGTCGCGGTGTATAAAGAACCGAGTAATGTTTACAATACTACTGCTGGTGCACCAAAGTACAGGGCACCAGAGTACAGGGCACCTGAGGTTTTTAGCTGTAAGTTTAATCATTTGGCTGATATACACTCTTTTGGGATGACTGTACTACAGTTGGTGAGTTGCAAAAAGATATACAACGAATACAAGAAGTTGGCTGACATTGATGATGCATTTCAGTCCGGTGTTATGCATGTTGCACTGGGAGAAGTGACAGACCCTTAATTTAAGAAGTTTATTAAAAGATGTGTTTCTCCTGCTTCTGAAAGACCCGCGGCAAGTGTGCTCTTGAAGGACCCGTTTCTTCCAACGACTGATGAGGATGATCGAGTCCAAGAGATGATGCCAAAAACAAGCGTAGTTAAAGTCCTAAAATTCATTATTTTTTGTGCATTTGCTAGTTTCTAATGACAAGTCTTTTCCGTTTTCTCATGGGTCTAGAATGGGAGATAGTTATGTACCCTTTTTATATGGTTGTGAAACGCAGATACTAGGCAGATTGATAATATTAGTTTATGTACGCTTGAATAATATAATGTATGATTACTTTGATTTGAATGTTTGAATAAAAGAACATTATTCCTGAGTTAGTTAATTATAATACATTTCTTAATTTTAATTTTTGTGAGTATAATGCAAATTACGTATTTGATTCAAGTTATGTTAGTAATTTTACTTAGTGTGTCAATATATAAATGTATGATTATTGCTGTTAAGCATATGTTGCGTGTGTGTTGCCGTGTTGGAGAGGTTGGGGTTCACTTCCGTTTTATTTTCATCACTTTGTTTGTTATAATTGTTTGATTTGAATCAAATAACATTATTGCTTAATTGTAAATACGATTGCTAAATTGGAGTAATTGTTATTCTACGTAACTATTGAATTCACAACTTTGTTCATATTGTTAGTGCAAATTAAACAAGATTATAACCCTGGAATAACTAGACTGAAACAACTCTAGGCAGTTGAATAAATTGTTGACATAATGGTTTAGAATATTAGGCCGTTTAGATAAATGAGCAAAGATAGTAGCAAGGACCTAAAATTAAATTTTAAATGTCAAAAACTCTAATGTGATATAGAATAAATAGATTTAGAATGAAGATGCTAGTAAATCTGATTAGCATTCCTTCAAAAAATTTGATATTAGTATATAGCTGCTACATTGACATTATTTTAATGTTGGATAACAACTAAATTTATTTACTTGCATCGTGTCATTTCGAATATATATATATATATATATATATATATATATATATATATATATATATATATATATATATATATATATATATATATATATATTCCTCTTGTAATGTTATTACGGTGATGATCAAAATGTGTAATTTGAATTATTTATATAAGCCTTAAATGGAATACATATAATTATTAGTCACATATCGATTAGAGGCATACTAATCAAATTAAAAGTAGTGCAAGACAGTGGCGGATCCAGGATTTCCGACACGATAAGTCACCATCAATTATTAATCACCTGTGAAAGTACAAATAATTTTTTCAAATCTTGTTCATAATTAATTTCAATCCAAAATTTTATATATATAAAAAATATTTCACCAAATTGATTTTAATCTCAAATAGGACACAAAAATCCATACTACAACCAAACACTTCTTAGTACTTAAAAATTCAATCTTACAAGTTCCGAAAGTTACAAATAATATGTTACAAACAAATAGTACTATAAACTATTACATTAACTTTATGATTTTTTACTTAATTGATAAGATTTGTTGGAAAATATTAAAATTAGTTGCACAAATATAGGATATAAATAGAAGCAAAAATTATTAACAATTATTAATTAAAAAAAATGAGATAACTTAAGAGACCTGTTATTAAGTATAACCGGTCTCTTTAATGAAAAAAAAGCAGCGCTACAATGTGAACTGCAATAGCAGCATCAAAGAGACTTGTTACCTAAATAGATGGTCTCTTTGATATTTTTTTTAAAAAGAAAACTTTGACGCAGCGCAAAGCTTTGTAGCAATCAATAGCATCAAAGAAACCGCCTCTTTACAATAAGCGGTCTCTTTGATATTTTTTTTTTTTTTTTTTTAAATATTTATTTTTTAGTCACGTGACTCAGTGTGCACCAACATAGATCCGCCAATGGTGCAAGAATTGTTCCTATATCATCAAATTAAACCAGACTGGACAAAAGACCAAAAAGTTGAAAGTCGGGATTTGGAGATCAAATTTGAACTTTTCCTTAAAAAAAGGCTAATTTACTCACTGAAGAATTATAGATTAGAGGTGGTTGAGTAATTCCGATCAAAAAGTGCATTACACTTAGAGACCGTTTGGTTCACACGGAGTAATCAGAATGGAATGAACAAAGGGAAAGACAAAGAATGGAATGAAGATACCCAAAATTTTCTATGTTGTTTGGTCTTAAAAACAAGGGGAATGAGGACCACCAGTCCCACCACCACCACCACCTTAGGACATATGGCGTGAGACAACTCAATTCCTATTTTTAGAATAAAAATATCTTGAATTAAAGTGTAAGAAATTTATTATAAAATATATTTATATAAAATAAAATTAGAAAATCAAGAAAGGGTAGTATTTCAATTTCTCATTTCTTATCATTTTTTCCAAAAAAAAAAAAAAAAAAAAAATACTTGCATAAAAGTTGAAAAAAAATAGAATATCAAGAAATGGTATTTCTATTCCTTGATAACCGTTTTAACTGCCACAAATGACTAGTTAGTTACATTAAACAGTTATAAATATCTACTAACCCGTTCCAAAATTCCAGTTTCAAGAAGTTTTTTTTATTATACAATATTTTTAAATAGCCGACTAAACTGCCATAACTAACTAGATATTTACCTGAAGCCGTTATAGATATTCACTAACCCACTCCAAATTACATTCATCAATATAAGTCGTCCTTTCTCTTAAACTGACCCTTATTGGCCTTGTGTAAATCCATCATTAGAATTCTGTTTTTACATTCTCCTTTTGATCCAAAATTTTTCTGTTTCTTCAACAACACAAATTATAAGCAAACTTTCTCTGTTTTTCTTCAAAAACCAGAAAACAACCTTAGTTATCTTTTCAATCCCAAACCTTCTGTTTGTTTAACAAAATCAGTTATGGCGGGTTCGAGTTCGTCAGAATCATCACCGAAAGACGAATACAGAGTTGAGGAGGTGAGTCCGGAAGGTCGATACGTAAGGTACGACAAAATCATAGCAAGAAGTGGCACCAGAACAGTTTATAATGGGTTTGATAAGTTCGATGGTAAAGAAATTGCTTGGTGTAAGACAACAGAGTTGTCAGACGAATTCAATCGAATAATGTCTCATCCGACTTTCCCAGAACATAAACATTCTGAAATTCTACCAATCTTGGACACCCGATGATACCCCTGAAGCCCGAAACACGGTTACTAACACGGTTACTGAGCATTTTAGTTCAGGAAATCTGAGAGAGTACATCAGCAAACATACTCTCGAGGACTGTAATACCGCGATCAAGAACTGGTGTCAACAGATTCTAACTGTGTTGCATCATCTTCACACGAAGCATAATATACCGGTAGGCGGTAGTTCATCGTGATTTGAAGCTTGAAAACATCTTTGTTGATGGAAATGTTGGCAGACTTAAGCTCGGATATTTCGGGTTTGCGTTGCATCTTGATGATGAAAGAAGGTACACTGGCTATGATGGTATTCCAGAAACACTGTCACCAGATATTTTAAGCAAGGCAGATTATTTCGAGGAGATTGATATATTCTCTTTCGGGCTGACCCTATTACAGATGCTGTCTAAAGAAGCGCAAAATACAAGTTGATCTATTTGATCGACATAACTTGTAAATCAACAGGGCAAAATTGTCTTTTCTATCATTAAACCTGGGGCAATGATGTAATTGAACATTGTTTGACTCAGCAAGCATGCCACCTGTGCGCGTCTACGTGTGAGCTCCTTGTAACACCGTTTGCCTAGTTGATTTTTCGCACCGTAACGGCTATTTCAATCGTTATAACATCACCTACCATATGGCCCATGCCCATAGAAACCATCAATGCACCAAACAACCATTTAAACTGGTCTGGGCCATTGTATTTGAAACTGCTAATTGACTAATCAAATCAAATATTTAAGTGACTAAGTGAATAAAAATCATAGATTCAACTAATAAGGATTATATAAAGCAAGTAAATTCATTAAATAACTAAGTTGCGTACATTTTTGTGTGAGGGATGATCAACAAAGTTCTTGAAATCAGTCAAACTTCAAATGAGAAATGAACTTACTTTGAATTCGACTTACCCAACAAACCGATTGATGCGATACCAAAATCACTCACCTCAATCTTCTAGTTGCGAGTTCACTCATGTGGAAGTATGGACTAAGAACAAAGCAGCAGAGAGGTAAGTGCGGATTTTTGAATTCCACATGATATGTGGATATGAACAAGACACGTCCATGGGATGAGGACTTCACGTTTGTTGACGGTGCACCACATATTATTATAACGCCTCTTTTCTACCATTAACTAACAGCGTTAACTGCCTTCCTTCCTACTCAGCAGCTGAGTAGGTGACACCATTCATGGCCCTCATTATGTGGACAAATGCTGTTCACTTTATTTACAAAAGTGCCATGTTGATTTACTTGTTAAATTGATCAACAAGATCAATGGGGGCGTGCTCAGAAAGAAGTGTTGTACAGCGAATGCGAGAGCAGAAAACTTGTTTTCGACAAGATTAAGAAACGTGAACCACCCTGCTGTGCTATACAGTGTGAAAGACTCTGAGATTAGGCAGTTCATTGATAAGTGTCTGCGTCATAAATCTGACAGACCTAAGGAAAATGACCTTCTGATGGACTCGTTTCTTGCAGACGACGATGTTTCAGAAATATCGACAACAGTAGGTATTAGTGCTGCTACAGTTAAGACTCTCAGAGAGACTGTGCGCGATCAGATGGCAAGATTACATGGGGAAAAGTATGATGATACGACATCTAGGTCGCAGGTAGGTAACACCAGTGACAGTAGGATTGTTGAGCTGAGAGTGATTCGAGCAAGCGGTATGTTAGGTGTTATGGGTAATGTAGACACCCATTTGTGTCTCCCCAAAACCAAACCCGGTGATGAGTACCTTTCACGTCGAATCATAATCGAATGAAACGAAAGTGTAGAAAGGTCTAGTGTTGCGGAAAGTTTTATTTCTTTTCTCTTCTCCCTGATTTTGAAAACTTTATTTTAAGAAAACAGCCAATCCAGTTTGATTGGTCCATGATATGGGTCCAATAGTGGTGTAGTTGGATGGGGCTTGCAAAGACCTTTCCAACGATATATTATAAGCCCAATTCCGATGAATATTGAGGAAGTTATGGCCAATTTACTAAACTGGGCCCGGTTTGAGCTTTAAGTACGGCCCAATGATCTAGGGGAGGGCCTAATATGATTTATCATTCATAATGTAATTAGGAATGGTTTTGTTCTTCTATAACATTCTAGAAGGTCTTATCATTCTTAATTCAATTAGGATTCTTCAGAGTTTTAATTAGATCAAATAGCATTTTCGACTGAAATTATATTATTTTATCTTCCAGTACAGTAAAATTATCAGATTTTCGAAAACGCGTTAAAATCCGGTTTGGCGTCCAACCCCAGGCCTTGGCGCCTGGAATCAGGATTGGCGCCAGACGCCAGCCATTGGCGCCTGGCGCTAGCCACTAGTCCTGGCGCCAATGAGCCAGGGCTGGCGCCAAGTTAGTTTTTCGATCTTCCGACTCTGTTTTGATAAATTATCTTTTTTGGATGTTTTTCTCTATAAATATCGTATCAAAAACTCCGTTTTCAATCATCATCTACATCTATCATTCACCAATTCTTTTTATTCTTAAGTTTTAATAAACTCCATTTTCATTCATCAATTTTCCTGATTTTTAATCTTCAATCCTCTTCATTCATCTTCATCATTCATTCATTAATTTTCGATAACATTAATCTTTTAGCATTCTTTCTATACTTTGCTCTTTAATACAAAATTCCGCATTCACAAGATCTTGATACACCTAGCCATATTCGAAGTTGCCTTCGCCCTAGACGTGAAAGGTTTTAATTTCTGAGGGTTTGGTCCCAAATCTCTATTTCAATTATTTAATTTAATTGTTTTGATTATTATTTCTCCTTGAAGTTACTAACGCGTGTATTTTGTTATTAGAAAGAGGTACGAGGCATCCAAGTAAGTACTTTAATGGTTTAATTGATTTTATGATGTAGATATCATGCTTAGGTCGTTATTTTGATTCCTAGTATTATGTCTAGGATAACTTATATTAAGTATGATTTAAAGTATGATGCTTCCTATGTTCTTTCTAATGTTTATGATTATGATTTATTATGATTATTTTATGTTATTTGATACGCATATTATTTTATATTGTTATTGCTTGATCACCTTTATTGCAGGTTAAAAGGAATTGGTACTTGCAACTACGCTTAATAAGATAATTAACAATCTTGTTAGGTTAATTGTGATTATAATTTCAAGTGATCGCCAATAATAGTTTATTTGTGCATTAATGTTCAACCAACATAGATAAACAGGTTTAGGGTTAATCCTATTGATTGTATGTTAGTCAGAAAGCGCACATGAATACGAGCAGAATAAAGTAGAGGCCTATTATTAGGGCAGGTTCAATCTCTTTTAGGTTGGATTTGTACCATCATCCCCGGACCCTTATTTGGTTCATGACCTTATGGAGTTGACGATCTCTTGGATCGTTAAGGGGTGTAACCTTCACCTCGTGAACGGTTTACAAGTTCCTTAAAAACTTGTTGGCGACTCTTTTGCTCTATCTTCTTCCCTTTTGGACGCCACCGTACTTTAGTGTATGATCACAGTAGGGTTCAAGCTAGTGGGATTTTTAAAGGCTTGAAACTATTCCCTACAGTTTTTGGCGACTCCGCTGGGGAGGATTTCTATCTTAATTCCTGAATTTGTTTCGGCAATGATTTAGAATGAGTGCACGAGACTCGAAAAGTTCTAAGTATTTCATGTGCGTAATTTTGATTAACATTATTGTCTTATGCATAAAAAGGTTCTCATTAGAAAGACCATCCGTAATGAGTAAAAAACATAGGATTTTACACGTAGGAAATTTGAGAAACGTCTTTCACAACTAGGACTGAAATAACACCGCGCGAAACTGGATGATTTTATTGAGCACAGAAAGCTGCTGAGGCATGTGGGAAGTAGCGTCAGGGGCCAGAGCTTGGTGCCACACTTTTTGCCGTAGCGCCAGACGCCAGTATTGGCGTCAGGCGCTACAGTTAAAAGTTGGCGCCAGTCTCTGTTTGCTGGCGCCAATTTCCCCCAATACCGAGCCAGAAATATGCGTTCTAATTTCGACCGGTTTTTCGTATTGTCTGCTCGATCCTGCTTCCTGATTGAATTTTTTCTCATTTTTCTGAAACACATATGTGTTCTACATATGGACATAACCCTCTGGGAATTCATGCTCTATCTACCCGATTGAACGCTCCAGGCAACAAAGGGTACATCTGAGAGGTTGAATTCACCAAACCATGGAAGCGAGTTTTTTCTAAAAACTCGCGGTGTTCTATCCACACGCGTTAACCCTTCACGGTTAGGCTTCTACGCGGTGCATCTGGAAAATTAACCATGGACCCTGTTTGACTAAACCATATCCCGAACTTTAGAGAACTAGAGCCATGGTTAGGTTGCGAACTCATTGCATCATATTGTGCTTACTTGCCTAATTGTGCATTATTTGTTGTGCATATATATTCTATGCTCCTCCTAACCGTTTGTTAATTTGTGTTGAGATTATAATTAATGACTTAAAGAACTTTGCCTTATTAATTAATTATTCAAGTCAATAAAGTTTTTTCTTCTTTTAATCGGAATTGACTTGTACGACTTTAGGCATACCCCACTTGACTAATAATATCGAAAACAGTCCCAGACCGAGGCTCTAGTATTGGTGCCAAAATCTGGGCTATAGCGCCACTGTATGGTGTGTAGCGCCAGACATTTACTAAAAATTCTGGCGCCAACCACCATATTGTGACGCCAGTCCTGTCGCTTGGCCGACAGTTTGGATTATTTGTCGAGTCATCACCTAATGTCTAATTAGTCAGTTTCCTGTTTAATTCGGTTAATTTTGCTGGCAATAATGCTTAATTGAATCAATATTCGAGTTTAGGCACTAAGTCCCATGGTCTTACACGAGAGTCCAAGCATGTCACTTACACTCAATACACACACTAATACACATGTCTTGACCATGATTAAGGGAGTCTTGGTGCGCGCGTTATTTTTTGTCATTTTTTTTAGGGGGGTAAGTCGGATATTAATCCTCCAATAAATAATAGTACTTAAGTTACCCAAACACATGTACATTATTGCTCCCTAAAAATATGCATACTTTTTTTAAAATAAAAGCCATAAAGTCAAACTGATTCGAGTTAAGTAATTAAAACACAAACTGGCTTAATTTACAGCACGTGGTCAAGAAAGGAAGGACGATTAATCAAAGATAACCTCTTCATACAAGTCCAACTTTTTGACAAACCTATAGCTCGCAAGAGGAAAGCAAGAGTTATAATGGCAACTCAGGAAGAAGTTAATGATCTCAAGAACCAACTGGCTACTTTAACTGAGACACTAAAGCTTCTCGCACTTAAGATCGAGGATCCCGCAAAGCAACAACAAATGGACCTCATGCAAGAAAACCTAAGCAAGTTGTCCAGCGACTACAAGTTTCAAGAACTCACATCCCAAGGGGTCTCGATGGATAAGGATCTTCTTCCGCAGAAGTTCAATGCCAACGACATCCCAACGTTTAGGGCAATCGACAACCCCTACTTCCATCTAAGGGCATTTGAAACAATAATGAGTATCAAGGGTATCAATAAGAAAATTTTCCCTTCTTTGTTTTCGCTATCTCTCGAGACCGTTTGCCAACAATGGTTCTTTTCTCTTGAAAAAGAAAAGACCTCTACCTGGGAATCCATAGCAAACGCTTTCGTCGATAGGTACAAGTGCAACGTTCAAGTCGAAACTGACCATAGAGAACTTGAAATTCTCAAGCAGAAGGAGAATGAAGGCTTCACATCTTTCTTTAACAAGTGGAGAGAAACCTCAGCTAAAATGATTGAGGTACCAAGTGAAAAAGAGTCTGTGAGATTGTTCATTAAAAATCTCCAAGAAAAATATTCAAAACATCTTAAATATCAAAATAACCTTCATACCTTTAAGGCTATTTATGATATTGGGATTAATATTGAAGATGACTTAGCTAAATCTAAAGCTGCCAACAATAACTCCAACAGTGGCTGGAAAGGAAAGAAGAACGACAATCCTTCTTCTTCCAAAACCGCCCACTCAAAAAATGTTAGCGCCTTTAATCTGGGAGAAGTCCTCGCCATGAACAACCAAGGATAAAAGAAACCGTTTAGGAGAAACTTCACTCATATTGGCATGAGTTATGACACCACGTTTGATCGGCTAAATGCAAAAGGTCTTATAACTCCCATTGGACCATTTGGAGATCCACCCGTCGAGAAGAGGTCGCCTAATTGGAACCCCAATCCACATTGCAAATATCATCAAGGTAGGGGCCATTCCACTGAAAGATGTTGGAAGCTTAAGGAAGCTATACAAGACCTGATTGAAAGTAATAAGCTATCGTTGCCTCCTGCCAGTAAGAAACCGAGTATTGACAATGCACCTCTAGCTCACACATTGGCTATCTCCGATGAAGAAGGCAAAGTTGACCCCTCATCTCTCATTAAGCCTGTCAAAGTAACCAACGTCGAAGAAGAAGAAGAAGAGACCTTTTTCGATGTCGAAGATAATCTTCCAGAACCAGCAAATGAGGTAGAAATACGAATACTCACACTATATCTGAGGGAGACATCGCAACTGTTACATGAAACTCTCAAAATTCTGAATGAACTTCGCAAGGAATATGATCAAGAACCTAAGAGAGAATTCACACCAGTAAAAATGACTTATGAGGCAAAATACTTTCCCTTACAAGTCACCGAAAGATCCAAGAAGAGCAATAAAGTTTATACTCCAATTGGGATTCCGTATGCACAAATGTTTAAAATGCTCTCCGAGAGTGGCAAGGTCAAACCTCTCGAACTGAGACCATTTGAATCATTAAAAAGAACAAATAGATATTACTGTCAATACCATCAGTCAGGAGGACACATCATAGAAAACTGCTTCAAATTCAAGGATTTGGTGCAGAAAATGATTGATAGAAAAAAATTAGTCCAAGTTCAACAAGAAGAGGATATAAATGTTAATGGAGTATGGGACAGTGATGAATAATATGTCTATCTAAAACACATATTAGAACCTTCACCTTCCATATCATACACCACGGACGACATTTGGGCTGAAGAAGATTCATCAATAGACGTCCTCACAAGATCCGGGAGAATACAACCTCCTGTTTCAACACAACCCATGCCTACCGTACAACAAGTTCCCATACCTATCATCGAAGACAATGACATCGTTAAACAATTCAAGAAGACAAAGTGGAGATGAATGTATGGAAGCTTCTGGCAACATCTCGAGAACATAGGTTAGCTGTGATGAATGCCTTGGATAAAATCGGGATAGATTCTGACACCACTCCTGAGGGACTAGCTAACTTCCTCACGAGTGATCTCCCTAGTCCAATTAATCTAATCACCTTCTCTGATAAAGATTTACCCCCGGAAGGTGACAAGCACTACAAAGCGTTAAACCTCACAGTAGTCTGCAAAAGAATGAATGTTCCCATGACTCTTGTAGACAATGGATCGGCTATTAATGTCTATCCACTTAGGATTGCGAGGATGCTCGGCATAAAGGATGAGGATTTAACTCCGTCCACACAAGGAATAAGAGCTTACGATAATACTCGACGTCAAGCTCTTGGCAAAATAACCCTAAATGTGACGGCATGAGCAATAGAACATGCTACTACTTTTCAAGTGGTAGACATCAAAGCCTCATTCAATCTGTTGTTAGGACGCCCTTGGCTCCATGACCTAAAGGCCGTCCCTTCATCTCTCCACCAACAAGTGAAAGCTATAGTTGGAGGAATCCCCATCACTATTGATGCTTCGCCAATGAGGATCAAGTCAATAGAGAATCCAATCATCAACGTGGAGCACGACGAAGATGATGAAGATCTATGGGGCTTTAATGAAGAACCGAATCGGAAAGATCTCAAGCAAGCCCAGGACAAATTGAAAGAACGTAGGGACGCTCGCATTCAAAAGAAAGCAATTCCAATGGATGAGTACCCTCTTACACTTAATGGTCAGTTTATAAAAGAAGGAGAGGACTATCCATGCCATGAATTTCCCGAACCATTTGTTGTAAATGGTATACGACGACCAGGATTCGAGATTTTCTTGGATTGCTACTTCATTGAAGAAATCCCAACTCCCGTCCATAAGGAGAAAGCACCTCCATGCTTTGACTTTAACGTCATGGGATTACTGCTTGGGCGAGAAAAGAATGAGCCAGTTTATGAGGAAGACAACTCCTCACTCATTCAAACGGTCCTACAAAGTGAAAACTTCGACCCCTCAAAGCTAATTACTCCAGCTGAAGGATTATTGCAAGGGTGGCGCAAAACTTTCAAGGTGACTACTCCGAGTGGAAGGAAGATATCAATCACGACAGGACAAGGGCCGATGTTTGAAGAATCGTCAGGGCAGGGTCAGAGTCTGAGTCAGAGCCTTTCCCTTTAGAATCTTCTAAGTCTTTAGCTATAACGCCTTCCCTTCCTATTTCTTCTCCTAGGATAGTTAGTGATCCAGTCCCTGAGGACATATCACTCTTTGATGTAATGATCTCAGAGTATAATAATGTCGCTCATTCTCATTACTTCTCGTGTTTTTCCCTAACCCAAGATGACGAACATTACTTAGCTAACGGGGAAAAAGATAAAGAATTTATTAAAGCAATGAAAACACTTGAAAAGAAAACACCGGTAATTGAAGAGACTGAAACAGTTGACATCTCAAATGATTCAACTCATAAAAGAGAAGTTAAAATTAGACTAACATTGAATAAACAAGAAAGAACTGATTTAATTAACTTGCTTAAAGAATTTATCGATGTATTTGCTTGGTCATATGAAGATATGCCAGGCATTAACAGAGAAATAGCTCAACACACTATACCATTAATTCCAGGAATGAAACTTGTAAAACAAAAGTTACGTCGAATGAAACCCGACGTAGCACTTAAGATAAAAGAAGAAGTTCAAAAATAAATAATTGCAGGTTTCATCAAGGTATCCAAATACCCCGAATGGGTCGCCAACGTCGTCCCAGTTCCTAAGAAAGACGGAAGGGTAAGGATGTGTGTCGACTATCGAGATCTAAATAAGGCAAGTCCAAAGGACGACTTCCCTTTGCCACACATCGATATTCTGGTAGACAACACAGCAAATCACGCGCTTCTCTCATTCATGGATGGATACGCAGGGTACAATCAGATTCTCATGGCGGAAGAAGACATGGAGAAGACAACTTTTATCACACCATGGGGCACTTACTGTTACACGATAATGCCATTTCGGTTGAAAAACGCAGGTGCTACTTACCAACGTGCAGCAACTGCCTTGCTCCATGACATGATGCACAAGGAAGTCGAAGTATATGTCGACGACATGATTGTGAAATCAAAGGACCGTCCAGGCCATCAAGTAGCCTTAAGGAAATTTTTCGAAAGGCTAAGAAAATACAATATGAGGTTAAATCCCTCAAAATGTGCTTTTGGAGTCACCTCAGGAAAGCTCTTGGGATACGTCATAAGCTCTAGAGGAATAGAGATAGATCCAACCAAGATTAAAGCAATCATGTCAATGCCACCGCCCAAGACCGAGAAACAGATTCGAGGATTCATTCGCCGGTTGCAATACATAAGTAGGTTCATATCAAAACTAACAACGATATAAGAACCAATCTTAAAAAAACTCAAGAAGAATGTACCAGTAATATGGGATGACGAGTGTCAAAAAGCCTTTGACCGGATCAAAGCCTATCTCGCGAATCCTCCCGTATTAGCGCCAGCACTTCCCCGAATACCTCTTAGGTTATATCTGACGGTTACCAAAGAGACAATGGGAGCCATGCTAGCACAAGAGGTAAAAAACAAAGAGAATGCAATCTATTACTTAAGTAAGAAGATGCTCGAATACAAAACACTCTATACACCACTCGAGAAATTGTGCCTCGCTTTGGTGTGGGCCACGACTAAGTTGAGACATTACATGTTGGTGCATATCGTTTTCGTAGTATCTCGATTAGATCCACTCAAATACTTATTCGAGAAATCAACGCTCAATGGACGTATTTCAAGATGGATAGTCAACTTAGCCCAGTTCGATGTGCGGTTTATGCCACAAAAAGCTATTAAAGGATCCGTGGTGTCAGACTTTCTGGCAGATTTTCCAATAGAAGACTCGACACCAATACAAGACAATGAATTTCCAGATGAAGATTTGATGGTCACCGAAGATGATACTTGGACCTTGTATTTTGACGGAGCCTCAAACCAAAAGGGATGTGGTGTCGGAGTGCTACTAGTATCACCTAAAGATGAACATGTCCCAATCTCAATAAAGCTTGATTTCGACGTTACCAACAATGCTGCTGAATATGAAGCATGTGTGGTAGGCCTTGAAACAGCCCTGGCATTGGGAGTAAAGAAGTTAAGGATATTCGGAGATTCCTCTCTAATCATCAATCAAATATCTAAAAGGTGGAAAGTAAGGAGCGAAAGCCTAGCCCCTTACCAAACTTATCTGGAAACTCTTACCGATCAATTAGAGAAGGTAGAATACACATATCTACCTAGAGAAGAAAATCAATTTGCTGATGCCTTGGCAAGATTAGCCTTAATGGTTAGGATTCCCACGGATATCGAGCAAATGCCTTTAACTATCGAAAAAAGGCACAAACCGGCATATATACAGGCTATAGAAGATGACGACCCAGTCCAAGACGAAGATGAAGAAAAAGAAGAAGAACCATGGTATACAGACATTCTCAACTATGTCACCAATGGAGAATACCCTCCTCATGCTGACAAAAGAGCTAAAAGAGCCTTGAGACTTTTGGCTTCTCAATATGTACTCATAAACAACGAGCTACATAAAAGGGTACCTAAAGGTCGAGCTCTCCTATGTGTAGGAAAGGTGGATGCACAAAGAATAATGAGAATGGTCCACGAAGGAATATGTGGAACTCATATAAATGGAAAAATGTTAGTCCAGAAAATTATGCGAGAAGGGTATTATTGGACTACCATGAATAGGGACTGCCATCAATATGTAAAAAGATGCCCTAAGTGTCAAATTTATGCCAATTCACATCACGTTCCTCCATATTTGCTCTACACCTACACATCACCATGGCCATTCTCTACATGGGGAATTGACATAATTGGCAAGATCGCTCCTCCAGGGACAGGAGGCCATGAATTTATTCTAGTAGCAATTGATTACTTTACAAAGTGGGTTGAAGCACAATAATATGCTAAACTCACCGCAAAACATGTAGCACTCTTTATTGAGAGAAATATCATTTGTCGATGTGGAGTCCCACATGAAATGATAAGTGATAATGGAACTCACTTTCAAGCGGAATGTGAAGAATTGCTACATAAATATGGTATCCAACATCATCATTCGTCCCCTTATAGACCTCAAGCAAACGGAGCAGTCGAGGCAGCTAATAAGAATTTAAAAACTATCATCGAGAAAATGACGGAAAATTATAAAGATTGTCTTGACAAGCTTCACTTTGCATTGTGGGGTTATCGCACGTCAATCCGTACGTCAACAGGAAATACACCATTTTCTTTGGTATATGGAATGGATGCCGTACAACCTGTCGAACTAGAAATACCATCTGTGTGTATTGCGCTAGAGAGTAAACTCGATGAAGTTGAATGGACTAGGGCACGATATGAAGAATTGATCCTACTCGATGAAAAACGACTAGAAGCTCTACATCACACTCAGTGCTATCAAACTCGTATGGCTAGATATTTTAATAAGAAGGTCAAGACAAGAAATATCAAAGTAGGAGATTTGGTATTAAAAGCGCTAAGAAAAAATGTCTTAGATCCAAGGGGAAAGTTTAGACCTAATTGGTCTGGCCCCTACATTGTCAAAACAATCCTGTCAGGTGGTGCAGCAAAATTAACTGACATGGATGGCAATGAATTCTCAAACATGACCAATCTTGACCAACTTAAAAAATACTACCCATAATTACTTGAGTATGACACTCAAGAGAGCTATGTTCGGCCTGATTCCTTAAGAAAGGATACGTAGGCAACCCATTACGGGTGCGACCACTTTATTTTTCAACATCTCCGCGTTCCAGAATCAACAAAAAGTCAACGAAAGTCGAAAAAGCAACTGGCGTCACAGAACAGAGTCTAGCGCCAGCCAATAGCCATTAGCGCCAGACGGTGGAATTGGCGCCTGGCGCAAGACCTCAATATCTGGCGCCAATCTGCAATTACTGACGCCAATTCAGTCATAAAATCTGGGCGAATTTTGGGGTTTTCGAAAAAAATTTCGACTTCCGTACTCGAAAAGTTTTTGAAAATTAATTTTTTTTTGGTTTTTCAATGCTTTAATAAAACAAATTTAAAGTAACAATTTAATTGAAGGCTGAAATTTCATTAATGAAATAAAATTGCATTGTTATTGGAATTTAAATGAGGTTGAAATTAATTAACTTTAAATAAAAATTAAGAATCTAATAAATCTAAAGCTAAGCAATGGTCTAGTCTTTCTTCTCCTTCTTTGCTCTTTTCTAATTCTTTTCTGCCTCCTCCTCTTCATCCATTACTTTTGCTAGTAGGCATCCTTTAGAGGACCTACATTCAATCTTAGAATAGATTGTTTCTCCTTCAGCTAGCACCCCATGCTTCTTTTCCACCCAAGCCTTCTTGTCTATAACCTTCTTTTTCCCCTTGTCTTTAGTAGTATTCTTCTTCTTAGGCATTATAGGTGTCTTGAACTCAATTCTTGCACCTAAGCGTTCCTTGGCCGGTGTCACCTTGTCACCTAGACGATTCTTCACATCGGTTCTACCCTGATCAATTGAAGACTTCTTCAGCAACCACTTCTTTACATCATTAGGTAAAGAAGGGGGAACCTTTTGGGTAATCACTTCCCATAAAGGTCTAGCGCTCCAGTAAGTGTCAAATTTATCTACTTCTTGAGATATGGGATACTCATAGGGAGGACGAAGATCCCCGGAAGGAATATTTTGAAGCAAGCCATATTGTCTCTTTACTCTGCAGGGGTAATAATATGTCATGCGAGACAAGCTTGGAAGACGGCAGAAAGGTTGCTTGTTAACACCAACCATTCTTTTTATTTTCCACCATGGAATGACCCACTTGATAGTGAAATCACGTGATTCAAAGACTTTCTTCCACCCATGGCGCCCAATTTTAGGGATGCGTTTCTTTCTTCTCACAAAGCAAGTGGGCGTATAACTTTCAATGTCGTCCAGAGGGCTAATTAATCCTAGCCTTTCCATTAGCCACATCTGGAAAAAAAAAATCAATGCAAATAGATTAATATTACAATACAAAAATATATATTTTTTTTATTTCTGTAATTAAAAATATTATTTTTCTACCTGTAATAAAATTGGAGAACCACGAAGAGGTGCTTTTGGGTCCCTTTTCAACTCATCTAGACTAATCATAGTCTCTCCAACTATTAAAGGCATTGGATTTCTCCCTGATTCAATTTGTTCAAGCACAGTGGTTATAATTGATTGACCCTCATTAATTTTACCACTACTAAGACAATATTGATTAAGCATGCAGAATAAGAACGCCCTTCTTCGATATATGTGAAAATATTCAGAAAGCGGTTTATCAAAATAATAGCGTGCGAATTCTTTTAAATTCACCACATTTCCATCTACTATTTGTGATAAATCCCTTTCCTTCAAGTTAAAAAAAGCGCTCAAAATCCTTATAGTAATATGCATCTACTCTAGGGATTACTACCAAGTCTATTGCAGGGAAGCCTAAAATAGCACCAAATTCCTCTAGCAAAGGGCTAATTTCATCATACCCTATTCTAAAACAATGTGTATCAATATAACAATATTCTAAAGCGGTATGTATGAAGTCTATGTCTAGATCTACCCCTTTAATGCCATATATTCCCCCCAAGTGAAATAAATCCAATTCTTTTCTCTCTCTAGCGTTGAGAGATCGACACCATTCATGAGAATATTGGGTGAAGGTTTTAGTGGCTAAAGACATGATTATTATTTTTTTCTAAAGAGAAGAATATTTTTTCGCTGGAGTTATGTGAAGAATCGGCTGAGCAGGGGGCTATTTATGCACATATCGCAAGGAATTTCAATCTGGATAAAATACGGAGTCAGCGTCGATTGGCGTCAAAACCCCGATATTGGCGTCACACAACAGCTTTTGGCGTCACACAGCAATAGCGCCTGGCGCCACGCGCCACAGGCTGGCGCCAAGTCAGCAGGACAACCGCTCGTACTCAGTTTGCGTTCTGATTTTGATTTAGAGTCGGTTAATGACTTTATGGCCCGTTTTAATTTCTTCTAAATATTTTTCTATCCTTTTCTTAATTTAATTAAATTTAGCAATTTTTTTAATTATTTTTTTATTTCCTTTTTTGGATTTTATATTATATTAAAAATCAGCCTTTCTCTCCATTTTATTTTTCCTTTTTATTTTTCTTTTTGGGGGAGAGAGTCAGATAATACCCTTCATCAATAATAAAAATGACGGAATTTTTGTGCAAAATTGTTATCACATCTGCACACACTAACATACACTAACATAATAATAGATAATACAAAACAAAGTGTCTAAATAACAAGTCAAAGGCAAAGTGCTATAAAAAGTCAAAATAAAATACATATCGTAAATAAACTACGGCGCCGGAGAACGTAGTCCCATCATGCCATAAAACTGCGCCGTCCGAAGGGTCACCTCTCCACCAGCTCCGGCCTCAGCACCAGCTCCAGTCTCCGTAGGAGGAGGGAAACTCAAAACAAGACCGCTCCAGCCAAGGTCAACCTGAGGCTGAGACCGCGGAGGCTGCTGCGATGACGAGCCAACCTCGTACATCCCACCACCTCTGAAAGCCGAGGTAGCCTCTCCTAACGGTGCAGCAGGAGCATCCTCAGAAGAAGACCCTGAGCCCTCATCAACGTCGGCTCGAGCAGCCTCGGAACGGCCACCTCACCTCCTGACGAAGTGCGACGACATCTCGAGCTAGACCTCGCCGGCTCTCTCCGCCCCTCAGGCCTCGTACGGGTGTGAGAAGCAATCGGCTGACCCTGCAAAAAGAATTAAATCAGAAACAAGGTGAAAACTGAAGCATAGTGCAGAAACAATAAGTAAAGAAAAGTTACCTCTCAGACAGCGTCGTCTCGACGACAGGTAGCCGCGTTCCTCATCCGGACGAGTTGGCTCTGGAAGGCATCAATGCATCGTGCCATAGCCGAAACCACCTCGCGTGAGAACTGTCAAGGAAAGTTAAGTCAGTAAAAATGCACGATAACTGAATACAAGATTCTGAATTAGAGCTAGACTTACTCTGGTCTGGTGACGAGGAATCGACCGCTCCACGAAGCGCTCGCCCTCAGGAGCCGGAGAAATCATCTCCTCGATCGGCCGGTACATCCCCTGGTAGTGGATGGACATACGGGGTGGCACAAACTCAGTGGGACCATCCTGATGAAACAGAAAGAAATCAGTAAGGTATTACTTGGGGGCTACTCAGTAAAAAACAAAAGTTAAGAATCTTACCCTCACATCCTCGGCCAGCACAGGGGCTGGAGCTAACAAAGGAAGCAGCTCCTCAGCATAACTCCGCCAAAGGATCACATGGGACCGCCAAAGAGAACCAGGCTCCTTAGCCATGCTCGAAAACTCTCTCTCGTCGAACATGTGGCGTGGTGGAGGAGCAGGAACGACAAAGGCATCGGAAGAGTGTTGTCTAGCAACTCTCTCTCCTAAGTACACAACCGCTCCGTAGGTCCCCAGAAAGTAACGGCGCTCAGCAGAGTACTGTGCAGCTAATCCAGGGACTGTCCAACCGCCCCATGGCCGGTATACTACCTCAGGTCCCTATAAAAATACCAATCGGGTAAGAACATGTCTAAAATGTAGCAGAAGAGCAAGATAAGCACCAAAAATCGTACCGAGATGATCCGACTTCGGACACGTGCAGTAGACAGGTCCACATGGTGGCCGCCCCAAGAGGCGCTCACCGGATACCCCCTCGGCGATGGTCTCGCCGGCGCAATGGAAGGAAAGTATTCATAAAACCAGATCTACAAAAAAGCTAAAGCATGAGTAAAATGCTAACTAAACATATAGGGCTAAACTTTATAGGGAATAATGTTTACCTCTACGACTTTCCAGAAAGCAGACAAAGCAACATTCGTCCTAAAAGACCGGTGGCGACACGAGTCCCTCAATGCGCGAACGAAGTCAGTATAGGCCAAGTTGGCCCAGTCATAAGTCCCGATCCGCTGGAGATCGCGAACAGCAGGGAGGTAGTAAAGCAACGCCCTACTACCCATGTCAGGGGAGAATGTCCCTGACAACAACATCAGCACAAAAATGCGCACCCCCTGCTCTCGGGTGGTCGCATCGTCAACAAGAGCCGCTGCAAGCGTCGAGCGGCGGATCCCTCTAGCACTGAACTGAGTCGTCTCGACCTCAGCTCGGGCCCGAACAGCAATCGGCCCAAGCAGTTCCTCGACCTCTGGAGAAAAGACGTCGATACCGCCGTCAAATGGCAGCGGCACAGAAGAGAACTCCAGTCTTGTGATGAGACTTAAGTCTGTAGGAGTGACCATCATCTCACCCCATGGAAAATGAAAGGTGTTGGTGGTGTCCCAAAAGAACTCCACCAGAGCGCGTACTACGTGGTGACCCCCGCTGAAGGCAACCATAGCCTCGGAGGTCTCAAACAGGGCAACCAATCCGCAAGACTCCCATAGGAATCTCGTCTCTCGATCTCTAGCGATATGCATCCTATACAAATCGCCGAGGCCATCGCAGCCAGAGTCGTGATGTCGTGTCCTCCTAGGTTAGGTTCCCCGTCTCACCCTCTTAGAAATGTGGTGGACAGGGGCAAAGAACAAGGTCTGCTCATCCTACTCTGGGAACTGACCAAGCGAAGTGGACGGTGTGGTGTCTTCCTCCACGGGCTCATGCTCCCGTCTAGTGTTTCGGGACCGTGATTCTGAGCCTCGTTGTCTAGCCATGCTACATTGTGCAGAATCATCATAAATCAAGGTTCTATAGTATCTAAAGGTTTGCCAAGCCGCATGATACTATGTTCGCAAAAACAGAGTACGTAGTACTAAAACAGGGCACAAATTCAAATTGAGCATGACAGCATTTTTTCAAGCAATCAAATAATTTCTTGCAATACCATAGTGATTATTGTGACAAATTGAACAAGAATTGCTAGCAAAAAACAACAAGAACGAGTCACATTGTTCTTCACGACCTTAGGAGGTCCAACAATGGCGGATTGCTCATTTCTTCGGCAAATTGAGTCAAACAAGTCTTAAATTACTCCCAAGGAAATATACAAACATAAACAAGCAATTTCATGGCATAAAACTTGATAAACAAAGCAAATTGAGCATCATAAGTTTTGAATTTTTATGAAATTCGTGAATGAACATGCCAAAATTCATAAAAATCGGTGTGAGTTGGAGGAAAACTTACATAGATCGGGAATATGGATGAAAAGAGCTTTGATTTGCAACAAATTTGAGCGAATTCAGTTGAGAAACGAATGAGCAACGATCAATTGAAGTTTCGACTTCTTTCGAGCAGCGTTCGCAACAAACCAGAGCACGAAATGAACTGAAAACGGGAATTGAAAGTGATTCCCGTGCAGGCGCCAGTCCCTAGGCATTGGCGTCACATTCTCTACTTGGCGCCAGACGCCA
The DNA here is from genome assembly GCF_001683475.1 of Chenopodium quinoa. NCBI lineage: Eukaryota > Viridiplantae > Streptophyta > Magnoliopsida > Caryophyllales > Amaranthaceae > Chenopodium > Chenopodium quinoa. The sequence continues at coordinate 957,591 of NW_018744821.1, read as the reverse complement.
ATTTCAGCGCATGGCGCTAATGCCATAAGTCTGGCGCTGATCGATTTTCAGCGACGCCAAAGCAGCCAGCCACCTTTTTGGGTTGTGCTAGCCTTCTGCAATATATTTTGGGTTCCTTGGTACGCCAGTTAGCCCCTCTAAGCAATTTGACATGATTAGGTAATCGGCTTGATTACATGAAGTGATCGACCTGATGAAAAGATCGTCTCACTAAACTTAAAGCGCCTAAGCATTGGCTCATTAGCAAAAAGCACCGAAATACAGGTTCATTAGCAAAAGGCACCGACATATAGGTTCAAGAGCAAAGAGCGCCGACGTACAGGCATAGCAAAAGGCAAGTTCAGGCCAACTTTTAAAGATCGACGGGCGTGGATCTTTGGTATTTTCCTTTGGGAGATTATCGCATCAAATGAGGATGACTTCAAGAGAATATGTCTTCGACATCATTCCCTAGCTTGCGGAAAGTTGTCACAAACAACTGAAGGTAATTTCGGGCGAAATTGTCTTCGATCATAGTTCCTGAGGCATGGAAGATGATCATAATGCGGATGAGAATTATTTCAAGAGAAATAATTTTCGATGATATTCCCTTGGACTTGGAATATTATCATTGCGGAGAAGGTAGTTTCAAGCGAAACAATCTTCTAATTTGGAAGCAGTTACGAGGCATAGCGGTTTTCAAGCGGGATGACATTCTCTAGTTTGCAGGAGGTCATCAAAACAAATCGGTTACTTTTAGAGACGTGTGCTCGACGGTGCAAGATACGCGTTTCTTAACTCTTTTATCTGTTTAACTAATGCTAGTTTTGCAGGTATCGGCGTTATAAGATTGATTTAGGATCGCAGAACGTTCTGAATCATTCTCCGTCCCTATCGTTACTTTGACTTTCGTTTTCGAAACTTGCGTTTCTCCAAACTCAGTCAAAGTGGGGGCTTCTATAGACACCCATTTGTGTCTCCCCAAAACCAAACCCAGTGATGAGTACCTTTCACGTCGAATAATAATGGAATGAAACGAAAGTGTGGAAAGGTCTAGTGTTTCGGAAAGTTTTATTTCTTTTCTCTTCTCCCTGATTTTGAAAACTTTATTTCAAGAAAACAGCCAATCCAGTTTGGTTGGTCCATGATATGGGTCCAATAGTGGTGTAGTTGGATGGGGCTTGCAAAGACCTTTCCAACGATATATTATAAGCCCAATTCCGATGAATATTGAGGAAGTTATGGCCAATTTACTAAACTGGGCCCGGTTTGAGCTTTAAGTACGACCCAATGATCTAGGGGAGGGCCTAATATGATTTGTCATTCCTAATGTAATTAGGAATAGTTTTGGTCTTCTAGAACATTCTAGAAGGTCTTATCAATATTAATTCAATTAGGATTCTTTAGAATTTTAATTAGATCAAATAGCATTTTCGACTGAAATTATATTATTTTATCTTCCAGTACAGTAAAATTATCAGATTTTCGAAAACGCGTTAAAACCCGGTTTGGCATCCAACCCCAGGTCTTAGCGCCTGGAATCAGGATTGGCGCCAGACGCCAGCCATTGGCGCCTAGCGCTAGCCACTGGTCCTGGCGCCAATGAGCCAGGGCTGGCGCCAAGTTAGTTTTTCGATCTTCAGACTCTGTTTTGATGAATTATCTTTTTTGGATGTTTTTCTCTATAAATATCGTATCAAAAAACTCCGTTTTCAATCATCATCTACATCTATCATTCACCAATTCTTTTTATTCTTAAGTTTTAATAAACTCCGTTTTCATTCATCAATTTTCCTGATTTTTAATCTTCAATCCTCTTCATTCATCTTCATCATTCATTCATTAATTTGATAACATTAATCTTTTAGCATTCTTTCTATACTTTGATCTTTAATACAAAATTCCGCATTCACAAGATCTTGATACACCTAGCCATATTCGAAGTTGCCTTCGCCCTAGACGTGAAAGGTTTTAATTTCTGAGGGTTTGGTCCCAAATCTCTATTTCAATTCTTTAATTTAATTATTTTGATTATTATTTTTCCTTGAAGTTACTAACGCGTGTATTTTGTTATTAGAAAGAGGTACGAGGCATCCAAGTAAGTACTTTAATGGTTTAATTGATTTTATGATGTAGATATCATGCTTAGGTCGTTATTTTGATTCCTAGTATTATGTCTAGGATAACTTATATCAAGTATGATTTAAAGTATGATGCTTCCTATGTTCTTTCTAATGTTTATGATTATGATTTATTATGATTATTTATTATGTTATTTGATACGCATATTATTTTAAATTGTTATTGCTTGATCACCTTTATTGCAGGTTAAAGGGAATTGGTACTTGCAACCACGCTTAATAAGATAATTAATAATCTTGTTAGGTTAATTGTGATTATAATTTCAAGTGATCGCCAATAATAGTTTATTTGTGAATTAATTTTCAACCAACATAGATAAACAGGTTTAGGGTTAATCCTATTGATTGTATGTTAGTTAGAAAGCGCACATGAATACGAGCAGAATAAAGTAGAGGCCTATTATTAGGGCAGGTTCAATCTCTTTTAGGTGGGATTTGTACCATCATCCCCGGACCCTTATTTGGTTCATGACCTTATGGAGTTGACGATCTCTTGGATCGTTAAGGGGTGTAACCTTCACCTCGTGAACGGTTTACAAGTTCCTTAAGAACTTGTTGGCGATTCTTTTGCTCTATCTTCTTCCCTTTTTGACGCCACCGTACTTTAGTGTATGATCACAGTGGGGTTCAAGCTAGTGGGATTTTTAAAGGCTTGAAACTATTCCCTACAGGTAAAAATACGTAAGGTCAAGTCAACGACAGTCAGTATAGGTCAACGACGAAGACGTCCATCGACGAAGCCGTGAGAGTGACGAAGCTTGGAATATTAGCAGAAGGCCGAGTCAAATACCGGCCTCCTATTCCTTGGGGAAGAGATAAGCTTAAGACTCAGTCCTACTTCAACCATCCCAGTCCGTTAGAATTCAAAACAGAATAGAGGGAATCTCCGCAACTAACATCCTAAAATCGAGGGCACGATCTTATCTCCTTGCAACGGCTAGGGTATGACCTAGCAAATCGTCTATATAACGGTCTTAGTGGCAACGAGCATAGCATCAGTTCTTAGCTATCATCATATACCACAAACTTGTAAATCAATATAATTTTTCGCATAGTGAAAGTTTGGTAGATCCTCATTCTACCCGCGGTTTTTACCTTCTTTGGGTTTTCTGCGTCACCAATTCCTTGTGTCGTTTACTTACTTTTTATTTCTCGCCTTACATTATATTTTACTTAGTTGATCCGTAGCCTAGATTTTGATATTCAATCCCACTTAGCAAAAATTAGCATAAACAATTTGGCGCCCACCGTGGGGCTACAACTAGGTAAAATCTAAAAATTTCTCACCAAGCCTTCAACATGTCAGCCGACGAAATGACCCCAGAACAGTTAAAAGCTGCCTATGAGAAAGTTCAAGCCGATCTTGAAGCTACTAGGGAATCTAATGAGCGTCTCAGCAAGGAAAAAGAAGCGTCAGACTCCGATGCAGCCGCTCTCCGCCAGCAATTGGAGTCCACCCAAAGCAATCGTTGTCGCCGGCCGAGGCAGCTAGACCTGATCCCTAGAATGTTGTCGCTCGATATCATCGAGTCCCCCCATGATTGATACCGAATCTAGTGGCGAGGAAATGGACGTGGACCCCCCTATCAGGAATGCTGGGCAAGGAAGCATCCGGACTCCAGGCGATGATCAAGGTAACCCGCAGCCCGATCGGACGGAAATCCTACTCCAAAGGTTGGTTGGCTTAGAAAAGCAGAACTCTAGGGTCTTTTCAATGATGAAAAAGATGCCCGGCGTGCGGATCCCCATCCAGCGAGAAGCTCTAAATGGATTTGAAGCTACCCCTTTCTGCGACGAGTTGGCCCTGGCCCGGATTCCCAGGAGATTGTCGCTCCCGACGTTTACGTCGCTGTATGACGGAACGTCCTGTCCAGAGCAGCATGTCGAGTACTACAAGCAGCGAATGTGGCAAGCTTCGATCCCGTTCGAGTGCTGGGAGGTATGCATGTGCAAGTCATTTGGTGCGACGCTGACAGGCCCCGCCCTCAAGTGGCTCGGCAAGCTTGAACCAGGTAGTATAACTAGTTTTTCTATGTTGGTTAACAAATTTTATTCCCATTTTGAAAGTAGTAGGCAGTTCGACAAGCAGACCAGCGATCTGTATCGGATCGTCCAAGGTCCTAAGGAGACCATCAGAGCCTATTGGTCCCGGTTCAACAAAGAGAAAGTCTCGATCAAGAATGTCGACAATAGGACTGCCATTGAAGCCTTCCTCCGCGGACTGCATACAGACTCGGATCTGTATAAAGATATGGTCAAATATCCATGCTCAACGTTCGAAGAAGTCCGGACCAGGTTCGTGGCTCAAATGCTCTTCGACGAAGATATCTCCAATCGCAGTTCCTATCCAAGTTCCAGAAGTTCATCCGATCGAAAAGCCGCTAGCAACCCCCGAGGATCATGGCGACATCAGCCTTACGAGGCAACAGGTAGATCACGTTATGTTAATGCTGTGCAGGTAGAGGATATCCTCGACTCCCCCCAGTACCCCGAGATATCGGAGTATGGCTTCGACGTCAATATCGTAGCGGTAATGAAAGAATTGGAGCCCTTGGGAAACAAATTGCGTTGGGCGTCAAAGAGTAACAAGCCAGAATCAGAGAAAGATATGAGCAAATGGTGAGAGTTCCATAGCGATCATGGCCATAAGACGGAAGACTGCTATGCCTTGCGAAGAGAAGTCGCCTTCCAGCTGAAGAGAGGCAACCTCAAGCACCTACTAGGAAAAAAGAAAAGCAGTGACGCAGGTCGCCGTGAGCTAGAAAAGACGACGACAGCCGGACCTCCCAAGCCTCCTGTACCTAAGGTAATAGTTAATGTTATCACTGGTGGTTCCGATATTTGTGGACTAACCTACTCTGCAGCAAAAAGGATCGCAAAGTCGACAATAGAAAATGCAGATGTCCCGGACGAGATCAGAGACCCCCTGGAAAAGAAGTTAGAAGCGATGTCGATTACTTTCGATGATGACGACGTCAACAACATCAGCAGGGAGCATGAAGATTTTTTGGTAATTTCTTTGGTCGTCGAGAATTGTCTGCTTTGAAGGGTGCTGGTCGACAGGGGAAGCTCCGCAAATGTCCTGTTCAGAAGAGCCATGGAAGATATGGGATTAAAGGATAGCGACATCACCAGAAGGTCGACGACTCTGGTCGGTTTCAGTGGAGAAAGCATGTCAACTCTCGGAGACATAACCCTTCCAACCTATGTAGGAGGCCTAAACCCTCAAACCAAATTCAACATCGTCGACTGCCCATCAGCCTATAATGCTATATTAGGACGACCCTGGATTCACCGATTGAAAGCCATACCTTCCACCTACCACCAATCAATCAAATTTCCTACCCCATGGGGAGTCCAAGAAATTAAAGGAGAGCCCCGCGAAGCCAAACACTGCTACAAAACAACCCTTAAACCAACCATGAGAACCGCATAGCAATTACAGCATGTCCCGACACCAGACAATCCCAACGACCTCGAAATTGACGAAATACCTTTAGACCCTGAAATACCTGATCAAACCGTTCGTGTCGGAGCCAACTTAACACCTGAACTCAAAAACAGCATATTAGCCTTTCTCCGAGAGAACAAAGACTGTTTTGCTTGGTCGCATAAGGACATGACTGGCATAGACCCAAGCATCATCTCGCATAAGTTGAACATCGACCCAAATCATAAGCCCGTCAAGGCCAAAACGTTCCAATTAGGAGACTGGGTACTAAGTAAAGCATTCCAGAATACAAAGAATCCGGCCGACGAAAAGCTCGTTCCCCCATGGGAAGGGCCATATGAAATTACTCAAGTCATCGGCATCGGTGCATATCGATTAACTGATCAGCAAGGTAATCCCGTTCCACGAAGTTGGAACGGAACCCATCTCAGAAAATACTACTTTTAGGCAGACAGTCGAAAGTGTTCGTCGACAAAACGGTAATGTCCAAACTAAAACACTCTGCTTATTTCGTTCATTCAAAGTTTTTATTACGACTAAGTGTACTGACTTAAGCATCGGAGGGCCGTTGGCCGTGCCAACGGCCAACGGTGCTTTAACACATCTGTTTTGCAGTACAAACGGCTGACCGAACGTTTCACTAAGGAAAAGAACGACGACAGACGACAGATACACTAGCATCCCTCACAAAGCGAACAAAGTATTTGTACAATCGACAAATGAAAGCACGACAAAGCCCAGGGCAATATTTGACCTTAGCGTCTGACGCCAAACACCCGATACCTGAGCCAAGAACTAGTCTTCAGGGTTCAGCGTCGACGCTGGGACGCAAGGGGCATTGGCAAACAAAGCAACGATAGGCCTAAAATCACAAAGTCTTCAACGAGGCATATTGAGTAGCTACATATCTGTATTTGAGAACGTCAATTATTAGTTAGACATGTTGTCTTAAAAAGTTAATAAAAAAGTTTTTGTTTTTCGAAGCCTTTTTTCGTCATACCTATTGATTTCCCATTTTAAGTAAACAAATTTTACTACTTACTGACTTATCAATTTTTGGCAAACAAACTTTAATTACTTTTTGCCTTACGTCCACAGATAACAGCTTGAGCAAAAGCGAAGGAATACTTAGCATATAAAACAAAAGCAAAGTGTCAAAGGAACCACTTGCCCCCAAGTGGAACAAAAAGATACAAGTCATCAAATCAAAACACAAGTTCTGCAAGCAAAAGTAAAACATTGTCTAAAAACACACAAAGCAAAGTTCAAACCGTCACAAACGACGACCTTCAAACGTCGGCCTCATCAGCAGCGAGCCCGTCGACGACCTCCTTGACAACTTCATTAGCCCGAACATTATCATCGACAACTTCAATCCGCGGCTCCTCAGCACCGCCGACGAGTTGGTCGACAACAGTAGTAGGCTGATCTTCAACAATAGACGGTTGGTCATCGGCAATCACAGGCTGATCCTCGACAGATTGAACATCAAGTGCAGCGACCGACGAAGCAATAGTAACGGAAGGACCAGGACCTGAATCCGCGATCGACGCCACCGCAGCGTCCTCTTCCAGCTCGTCAAGCATCCCGCCATTTGCAAGGAAACGGTCGATCACATCTTGAGGACGCCATTCTGAAGCCTTTCCATCCAAAAACTGCTTCATCAGCTTGGCCCTTACCTTGATATCCAATTCAGCATAGTCGTCCAGTGCGTCGTCCAACTCCTTCTGGGTCGACGTCAGATCGTGCTGGACCTTCGACAAAGCCTCGTCCAAGGCAGCAATGACCCCCACCTTATCCTCCAAATGCTTAGCTTGTTCCTTCAGTTGATCCTTGAGTTTCTGAGTTTCCTCCTCCATCGTCTTCGACTGTCTTGTAGTCGCTTCTCCAGATCATCCACCTTCTTCTTTGTTTCGTCCAGCTCCTACTTGGTCATCTGAAACACATTGACTGCAGTTTTACGTTGAGCCTCATTGTTCTTAGCAGCACCATCCAACCTTTGCATCTCCTTAGCCAGCCCGATCACCCTGTCCCTCAACACCAAAGAGTTTTATAGACACTGGCCAAACACATCCCCAATTACAAGCCTTGAAGACAACCAATCGACAAGTAAAAACGAAACCAAAATAAAAACTTACGTATAAGTGAACCTAAGCCGTTTCAGATGCTATGTCCAGAACGGACGATCCGGCTAACATCTCCCTAGACTTAGGAAACAGTAGTTGATTCAGGGCAGGAAACAAAGAACGTTGATCATCCTTGCGACGATCCAAGAAGTTGGCTGGAAAGCGCATCAAGATATCAGGAGATGGGGGCTCGTCGTTAGTCTTCTGCTGCTTGCGTGGAGGGGTCGCCGACAACGTAATAGTTCCCGAGTCGTCAACCGTCCTCTCAGGTGACGGAGTCAGAGCAGGTTCCAACTTCTCGGCCACAAGCGCCGGTTGCTGTTCTTGAGATGCCAACCCTCGCTTCCTCCTCATTCGCAAGTCAGCCTCTTGTTGAGTCAAACTTCGACCTCGACGAGTGCCTTGAGCGGCCGATTCTAGTAAAGCATTAGAGACCGTTAATTAAAGCAATGACATAATTACGACGCAATGAAATCAAACAACTACTTACGAGTCGACATTGTTTCTTCGGAATCTTCGGCTTGGTTCGGTGTGCTCAACGGAGTACTTTGCTCTTGCCCTGCTTGGTCACCCGTCGCCTTCTTCTTTCGCACAAACGTTCTTGCTGAAGGGTTGATGGCAAGGAACTCTTTTACCTTGGACGAAAGAGGTCTCCGACGACTCAAGAAAGCCCAAGTCCAACTCTGCATTATGAGAAAAAAGAATCAAACCATTTTAGCTAAAATCAAACCATGAGAATACGAATGCCATAGAAAAACTTACCCTTCGTCGGCCATCCCTCCGTCAACCACAAACCGTCGTTACCCAACGACACCCTCTTTACAAACAGGAACCACTTTTTCCAACCCCTGTCATTCACATCAGTATTCAAAACCAACCGATCTCCTTTTTTGCACAGACTGACGAAACCACTTTCCGCCATCTTTATCTCATACCCTGCCGCCAAATCTTCCAAAGTAAAGGGATCCTCCCAATCTTTGGTCAATTCCACTATCGCAGACAAAATCCTCCAGCCAGAAGGCATTAACTGCCCCGGACTAATTCCTAGAACCTCAAAGAAAGAACGAACCAGGGGTGGGAAAAGGAATTTAATCGTCGTTTCAGCAAAAGGGTATCTAAAGAAAACAACGAAATCCTCGGGACAATCCGTCACCGTCTGGCCGGGCCTCGGAATATAAGCAAAGGTAGTGCCAGGGAAACCCGCCATCTTGACGAAATCACTCGTCATGTTTGGAGCCATCAACGACTTAGACTGAGACTCTGAATTCTGCTGTGAAACAATTGTTCCTTGTTTTTCAACAACGCGAAGAGAAAACCTAGTTCTAATTTTGGGAATTTTGTTCGACATTGCACCTAAAATTGATTAATGCAAAAGGAAGTAGAGTAGATTACCTGGAAATTGAAGATGCTGGAAGTTTGAAATCGTCGCCGCACGCTGCCACCAAACCACCGGAAAAACCTCGCAAGGAAAAGAGGAATTGAAGAGAAAAGAGTGGAAGAGAGTAGAAGTTTGGGGAAGCCCGAAGCGTGTTGCAGGATTAATAAAGAGTGAAATGATGGTTAGAGTAAGGAAGTGGGAGAAGTTGAGTAACTGCTCTGAAGAACGTGCGTGGCAAAAGACGAAATCGCCCTCTAGATAATTTGAAATCTTTCGGTTATACTTTCTGTCATTTCTTATTTTTCCATCTTGCATTTTTTGTATTTTTATTTTTTAAGTAATTGCCAAAAAGTGTGTAATTTCCCACGTTTTAGAAATTAGGGGCAAATTGTTATGGGTAAAAATACGCAAGGTCAAGTCAACGACAGTCAGCATAGGTCAACGACAAAGACGTCCATCGACGAAGCCGTGAGAGTGACGAAGCTTGGAATATTAGCAGAAGACCGAGTCAAAAAACGGCCTCCTATTCCTTGGGGAAGAGATAAGCTTAAGACTCAGTCCTACTTCAACCATCCCAGTCCGTTAGAATTCAAAACAGAATAGAGGGAATCTCCGCAACTAACATCCTAAAATCGAGGGCACGATCTTATCTCCTTGCAACGGCTAGGGTATGACCTAGCAAATCGTCTATATAAGGGTCTTAGTGGCAACGAGCATAGCATCAGTTCTTAGCTATCATCATATACCACAAACTTGTAAATCAATATTATTTTTCGCATAGTGAAAGTTTGGTAGATCCTAATTCTACCCACGGTTTTTACCTTCTTTGGGTTTTCCGCGTCACCAATTCCTTGTGTCGTTTACTTACTTTTTATTTCTCGCCTTACATTATATTTTACTTAGTTGATCTGTAGCCTAGATTTTGATATTCAATCCCACTTAGCAAAAATTAGCATAAACAATAGGTATGATGAGATGATTGGAGAAGGTAAATTGATTATCTGTTATGATGGAGATTACATAAGGGTCAATGAGATAATTCCAGGAGGTGATTCGACGTATGAGAGTACTTACGGCTCGAATCAGAAACACATATGGTATGATAGAAAATCGAAATGTAGTACGCAGAAAGTTTACAAGGGATTCAACAACGTTGCTGGTATGGAAATTGCTTGGACTAAGACAGAGCTAACAGAGAATTTGTTACAGAATAAGGAAATTCTTGAGATGTTATGCGCAGAAGCTGGTCTGATGAAGTTATTAGATCATAAAAATGTGGTGAAATGCTACGATTCTTGGATTGATTACCCGGCGAAAACCATAAACATGATTATTGAGTATTTTCCTTCAGGAAACTTGTTACAGTATCTCAGAAATAATAAGATATCAGGTCATAATGCAATTCAGAATTGGTCGATCAGATTCTGCGTGGAATTGGTTATCTTCACAATTAAACACCGCAAATTGTGCACCGTGACATTATCTGCGAGAACATTTATGTGAATGGAGAGACAGGAGATGTAAAAATCGGAGGTTTTGGGATTGTGTGTTTTCTTGAAGAGGGGTTGTGTAATCAGACATTGGTTGGGTCACGTTACAAGTATACTGAGTTTACCGAAGGATGTTACAACGAGCTTTACTTTGGTTGCATATAATATTTGGTATACAACAAGATTTATTTTCATCAGTTGTAATAAGTGTTTGATTGCATATAATATTTGGTATACACAAATTGTTTTTCTTCCTAGCTTTACTTTAGTTTTCAATTCTATATCTAATATGACTACCATAATATGATTGAATTGGATCATAAACTATACACCATCTCTAAAGATATCAAATAAGATGTTTGAGACAGATAATGATACGAAATTAAGACTCTTTTTTATTTAATTCTTTTGTCAAGAATACGAATTATGTTTTTGATTCGAGTTATGTTAAGGGCTGCATTCTAGCTTCTATAGATTATTTTTCATAACTTTCCTTAGAGCTTAATGATTTATTTCTATACCTTAGATGTTTATCAATCCCCTTGTAAACACTTCCTATGCGACTTTTGTACATTTATGTATTGCCTAATTAGGTCTGTCTCCATAGCCACGCGTTTGGATCATGAACTCAAATCCGCCATGAGTTACTAATTAAATTACCAACAACAGAAAAGAAATTGCTTGGCATAAGACTGTGTTAACATACGATATATTCGATTACATAAGCTATCTTACGAGTTTGAAGGATGAACCAAGTCTTTTGAAGTCATTAGATCATGAAAGTATTATCAAGTGCTATGATTATTGGATTGATACGGAATCAATTAACATGATTACTGAGCTTTATATCAGGGAGTTTGGAAGACTACTTCGAAACACACGTTCATTTTGATATGGAGGCAATTAAGGATTTTGCTAGACGGATCCTTGAAGGGTTACATTATATTCACTCTCGAAATCCTCCAATCGTGCACCGCGCTTTGAATTGTAGTAATATCTTATCCCGTTCAGCTAGTTGATATTTACGGTTTTGGGATAAGCTTTCTTCAAATACTATATCTAGTCCTATCAAATTTCAAACCGAAACCGTTTAAATGCCCAAAACCAACCGACCCAAATGAGAACCGAACCGATTAAAAACCGATTTTTTTGAAACCGAAAACCGACCCGAATCGTATTTTAGTAAACCCGAAACCGAATCGACCCGAATAATGTTAAACCGTATAAGAACCGAACCCGTTAACAAACCGAACCAAATATAAACCGAACTGAAAGAAAACCGAACCGAAAAAGAACCGAACCGTATCTAACCCGAAACCGTTTAAATTGGCAAAAAAACCGCTTATACCGAACCGTTAGCAAACTGCTACCCGTTTGCACCGAACCATTTAAAAACCGAACTGATTGTAAGCCGAGGTGGTTATAAACCGAACCGTTTATGAACCAAACCGCTTCTAAATCGAACCGTTTACAAAAAATTTTATATAATTAAATGTATTTTTTTATTTTTTTTTATGGGAATATAATTAAATGGATTAAATATTAGAAATCTTAGAATATTTTTTTTAAAATAGCAAGGCAAATCATTCATTAAGGATAATCAGTGTTCACAAACAAGAGCAAAACAAGCAGGCTCAGGCCCTGCCTCAAACTTTTAGCAACACTACTGCCTCTAGTCATGTATACATTTGAGGTGATGAAACCAAATGAACAAAAAGCTTGTAATATTAAGTACCAAGGCTTGGCTGGAGGCGTAATAAATAAAATTAATTCACAGAGACTATTAAGCATATGATTACATTGATTCTGTGAGTAATAATGAAATAAAGATGGGAGTGTGCTAGTGACATGAATATACTATTAGGCTATGTTTTAATTTAGATTCAACTATAATTTGACTATTGAAAATATTCCACGATAAATACAATTGAGCCAAGCCCTGATAATTTGTAAATTGCAGTATAATGGAACCAACAGAACTCGCATACCAGAATTATGAGTAAACACCGATGAGAGAGAGGCATAATTAGGACAGCTTCAAGGTCCGCCGTGAATGAATGTATGAGGGAGACGGAGTGGCGCTGAGCCTGTGAGAATGAGAGGCGTCGTGAGCCCGTGAGTGGTAAAGTGAGAGTGGTAAAGTGAGAGTGAGAGTGAAAGGGTTTCAAAAGGGTTTCATGTAAATCTAACCATTGATTTTTTTAATCTATGGTTCAGAATGGTGATCTGTGTGTGTTGTGGGAGAAAGAATCTAACCATTGATTTTTTTAATCTATGGTTGAGAGTGGTGATCCGTGTGTGTTGTGGGTGAAAGAATCTAACCATTGATTTTTTAATCTATGGTTGAGAGTGGTGATCCGTGTGTGTTTGTGTGTTGTACATTCATCTACAAAATATTATTCCCTCAATTCTTTAGTATTTTTTTGCCCCATTTGATCGGGATCAGTGCCCAAGACACTTATTAAAACATCTACTAGTATATCTTTATTTTCATACACGTAAAAATTATAAAAGCGTTATATTAATAAAATGTATAAATAGATAATTTTAAAAAGCTAAGATCACTAATGAGTCTATAACTTTGTACTAATACATACGAATAACCATGATACGAATATTTAACTATGAGATGGTTAGATGCCATGTGTTAATAATGTGTACATGTGATCGATTGAACTAATCAATATTACCTTGTTAATTAGTCATTAGTGTTTTCTTTCATTATACAAATCAAAGCACTTTGTAATATCTTCTAATTTCATGAAAATATATAATGATAAACGAGTCATAATTATCAGTCTCGTTGACTAATCAAGTATCGAATTACCAACTTGCAAATTTCCATTTCACAAGAACTCATCAAATCATGATTACGATACTATGCGTAGTATATAAATGATTAAATAAGAAGCATATAATAACCTAATTGTAAAACAATAATACATTAATACACTAACTCTTATAATCTACTTCGTAATAAACTAGTAAGATCAGTATGACTAAACTTGAAACAGAACATAATATGTATTTATAAAATCAATGAGAATTTGTTTATAATATGATGCCTAAATAAGTAAATATGAAATGATTCGCTACTTTATATAAAACTTGTGAACGCAAAAGGTTAGCAAGTACTATCAAATTTCAAACCAAAACCATTTAACTGCCCGAATCCAAACAACTCGATAAATAATTTATTTTTTGAAACCGAAAACCGACCTGAACTGTAATTTAGTAAACTTGAAGTGGAACCGATATGAATAACGTTAAAGTGGTTAAACCATCAAAGAACCGAACCAGTTATAAACTGAACCGAAAAAGAACCGAACCAGTTATAAACTGAACCGAAAAAGAACCGAACCAGTTAAAAACTGAACCGAAAAAGAACCGAACCAGTTATAAACTGAACCAAAAAAGAACCGAACTGTTTCTAACCCGAAACCGTTCCCAACCCGAAATTGTTTGAACAGGGATAAAAACCGTTTACACCGCACCGTTAACAAACCGCAACCCGTCTGCACCGAACCGTTTACTACTCGAACCGAAGTAAAACCGCTTAAGAATAAACCGAAACCGAATTGAACCGATATCTATTTAAACCGAACCAAAACCGACCTGTGAGACAATTAAAACCGATTCTAAACCGACCCGATTAAATACCGAACCGAAACCGAAATGTCAAACCGTTTTGACAGTGCTAACTATATCACAACCACAGGGGCGGGGGTGAGAATCATTCCCAAGATCTCCTGAAATCGGGAGGGAAACTCTAACCACTTGAACTATCCATCGCTATATATATATATATATATATATATAAACTCCCTCCAAATTCTCATAAAAAAAATAATAAACAAAACAAAACAAAAAAAAAAATCCCTCCAAATCTCTTCACTCAAACTCACAAACCCTAAATTTGAGCCGTTGATTCTTAGAGACTCAAACTTTGTCACTCATTCACTTTCTAATTTCAATCAATTGAGGCGATTAAGAAGCTTTTAAGGTAAGATGTTGTTTCTTTTTGTAAACATGGAATATTAATTTCACTATAAGAGGAAAATTTGATATAAGAGGAAAATTTGATATAAGAGGAAAATTTTGAGCGTGATTTGATATTTGAATGTAGTTTGCCTTTAATGTTAGGATTTAACTATAAAATTGGACCCTTTCTCCCTAAATTTATAAGCCTTAATTTGATAATTGAATCATATTTGGTTGCTAATGTGTTGCAGAACCATTTGATTATGTGGGATTTGGATGATAAGGTTGCTATGTCTCTGAATTTGGTTGTTGATTTTGTTTATGGTGTCAATTTATTGGGGGTTGTAATTGTTCAAATTCTTGTGTTTTGCTTGTTAAGGGTTAAATGGTTCTAAAGAAGTAAGACTTTGAGTATAAATTGGTGCATAAAATTTTAATTATTATGAAGTTTTCATCCTCATGTTGTTATGGTTAATGAATGAGCTGTTGTGGTTTGTTCAGGATGGAGAAATACTGGGTACAGATGCTGGCCGAGTCGCTTACGTGGAAGAGCTCAATAGTACTCATAGAGACATGGTTAGTATCCTTGATGTTTGTAATCGTTCCATCAAAGTTAATTTGCCAAGTTTTAGTAACATAACTTAGTGGCCTTAGAGTTTTAGTAGTATGTTTATTTTCCAAAGTAGTCTTTTTAAAGAACTAGAACTTCACATATTTTCATTTGCTTAAAATATGGTTAGTATCCTTAATATTTGTAATCCTTCCATCAAAGTAGTATGTTGTTTCCTGCTTAAAATATGTCAGAAAGAAACTAGAATGCAGAAGTAGTCTTTTTGAAGGACTAGAAATTTTACAGATTTTCTTTTTTCTCTCTTTACAAATAGTAAAATCATGGTACTTTTGGTTATTGAAATATGAAAAAAGGATGGAGTGTGTATGGTTTGTTTGATATAAAATCATGTATGATGTATCGAAGTAAGTAACTCTATATGTTTTGTGCTTTGGTGCAGATATTCAACAGAGGGCAACTGCTATAATCTGGTCGACTCTGCTCAGTTGTCTTTACAAGTAGATGGTTTACAACTTGATCATCTTGAGACGGAAGAATCAGAAGCTATGTTTGGGGAAGGTGTCAATCGCGCTGGGGAAGATGGAATATGTTCTGACCCATTACAAAGATTTCTACGCCCACCACCAACAGCTATGTGTTTGGATGAGTTACAGACTTGCAGGTCAGTGTCTGTTTCCTCTCAGCCCCAGAAAATAGTTTGGGTTAAGCATGGTTTAAAATATCAGACCTATTAAGCCAAAAATCCTGTTCTGTTTTCCAAAGGCTAATGTCAAGTCTTTTGTTTTTGCAGGGGAAGATCAATAAATTTTTTGCAGTGAAGAGGCAAGGAAAAACTTCAAGGTAGAGGTTCGAAATAGAAAATATTATTGAAACCCTGATTTCTCGTGCCATGTCATGAGGTATCAATGAGATAGGCTCATGCTTCAGTTGAGATGTATTTGACCACATGGATATGATGAGAGGGACTACTTTGATGCAATAGGTCATAACAATCTCTTAGACCATATCTTATTGCCTTTGTGTTGCATGTGATTAGGTGTGTTTTTTGTTGATGAGATATGTGCTGAATTTTCAGTGCAAGTCATGCAATTTCTCTGTTTTGAATGTGTACTTGTAAATAAGATGATTAAAGGGTTCGAGTATCAGATTGATGTGCATCTGGGTTCAGTGATTCCGTTTTGAGCTTCTTTTTTTTGTACATAATATTTTGGGTGATATCTTTGGTGCTCTATTTATCTGGTTTGGCTTATAGCCCTCTTTTTGTTTCGCTTGTAACTTATCAAGAAAGGAATTAAATGGCTTAATATATAAAACAAAATGATATTACTGTAAATAGTGCTAATATCGAAGCTCAGGGGTTTTCTTAGTACCTTTTGGTAGATAATATCTTGAGATTGCCCGTGCTATTGGTAGATAAAGGTATACGTGATATCTTGAGAGCATGTATATTTCTGGGGTAGGGTGGTTTTGTGGTACTTCCCTGATTTTTCATTAATTTATCCTCATATCATTATTGGAAAAACCCAAACATTGATCATACTGCTGTTCCAGACATTCCAGTTTGTAATTTTCATTTCAAAGTATGGAAGATTTGCAGGTTACTTTTTTTTTTTGTTTAGTTTTTAGTCAGCTAGATACACTGTACCTTCTTTGTAGACTGATGTGATGTGAGATGGTTTAAAATCTTCCCCATTTCTCCCAAATTTATTTACTACCTATGCTGCTATGTCCATGACGTTTTAAGTCAAACTTATGCAAGTATTGCGAAATAGATTAAGTCAATTACTTGATCTCTTTATCAATATGTTTTGTGAAATATTTATATTTATTTCTTGTATTTTCTGAACTGTAGTGATATTGTCGTCCTTGTTATTTCTGGTCTGCAGTCTCCAAGTGTTTCCAATCTGCCTTCTTCTGGATTCCAGTCAGGTACAGTTAACATGTAACACCGCAAGGGTTGACAAAATGAGAAGTCAAAATGGGATAAGGTTTCGTTCAATCTATAGTCTATACTTTAGTAGATACTTCTGCCAGGAAATGTATTGAGTTATTCTTAAATGGTCTGTTGGTTTTAGATGGATGGTGATAGAAGGAATGTGGCGGATATTGGTTAGGATTTTTTATCTGCGGTTGAAGGAGCACATGCAGCTCTCTTTTCTGCTGCTAATGCTGGAATTGGATATGCTGCTTTTGTGTGAGTTTGCCTATGCTGTCATTTATTCACTGGTGTGCCTGATTCTTTGTTTGTAGATGTTTTATGCCTCAGTGCTTGATAGATTTTTATGCTGGTGTTAACTTGGAAAAGCTATGAACATGTTTTATGTCATTTATTCATTGGTGCGGTTTGCGGTTTGCGGTTTGAATATTGCGGTGCGGTTTTTTTAAAATTGCCAAACCGCGGTTTCTAAAAAAATTTAGACCAAACCACACCGCAAACCGCACTTTAATGTAGTTTGCGGTTTTTATACTACATTTTATTAAAAATATATAAAAGAATTAAAATATGTGCTAATCTTTGACTATTAGTTAATCAAAGGTTTAAAAAAAGTGTCTAATATTTGAATTATAAACTAAAATAAATGTTTTTTTTTAAAAAGAATAATTATAATGTTAATAAAATACGGTTAAACCGCAAACCGCACCGCACCAAACCGCATTTTGCGGTGCGATTGGTGCGTTTTTTTAAAAGTGCGGTTTGAAAAAAATACAAACCGCACTTTTGCAGTTTGGTGCGGTTTAGAATCCAAACCGCACCGCGAACACCCCTATCTACAATGCTCAACTGCACGTAGGTTGATATTTATACGTTGCAGCAAAATCAATTTGATAGTACAGGAAACCAAACAGATAATAATCAACGAGGTCGTGACTGATCATCTTGCTCTTCATCTTCACCAGAAAAAATCATCTTGCTCTTCATCACTCGATAACTCGTATACTATGGATCGCGAAACAGAGTCATTCGTTTCCCATTGTGAATTTGTGACCCAAATGAGTTACCCCCATTTTCAAAATCTGTATCTGACTCCGTCTGTGAGCCGGATGGTGAAACAGTCTGTTCTTGATGCTCATCAGTTTTTGTTTCTTCTTCCGGAGGAGGTCTTTGATGCAATTACAGGCATAGAAGCTGAGCTGAAAAGAACTGACAGCTGTCCAAGAGAAGGGAATGAGCACTGAAATTGAGGAGATTAATTATGAGAATAGTATTGAAAGTTGTATTTTGTTTTCTAGCTGAGCTGTCCAATTATTAGCCATTATGTTATTTTGTCTTTTGTAAGCTGAGCTTATCAGCATTCTTCAAGGCTATTTAAGCCAAATCTCTTGTAAGAATGATTATGCTTAATGAATGAAATTACTCCTCTTTTCTGATTATTCTCTCTCTCTAAAAAACTCTCTATTTGTGTTACATCAATTATTTCCACCAAAACTGCCCTGCTTTCCTTTGGCTGGTTTTCTGGTATAATTGTCAAGTCTCCATTTTGCCTTGCAAAATCAGACTTGTTTTCTTAGAGCTATCATTGGTATCAGAGCAGTACTTTCCTCGGCCTAACAGTCACCATGCCTATCACTAGATCTTGCTCAGACTCAACTCAGCTAGGAAACACTGAGATCAAAAAGCTTGAGCAAACTATGAAAACATTGCTGCAGGATCAGGGAAGGAAGTTGGATCGTGCCTGTAGAACCAACAACCTCAATATTGATAAGAACTGTAAGTCAATGTCTAAGCTTAATGATCTTATGCTAGGTCTGTCTGTTCAGATTACTAAGCTGATATTTAATGGTAATAATATACCTAGATCTAGCTCAGAACCTCATGAACCAGAACCCCCACCTAAGCACTCTCAATACTCGGCTAGACTAACTAAGGTTGAGTTCCCAAAGTTTAATGGCTTAGATCTGAAATCATGGATTTTTAAGTGTAAGAAATTTTTTAACCTGGATAGTGTGAAGGATCCCGATAGAGTAAAACGTGCTGCCATTCACCTGGAAGATAAGGCATTACTCTGGCACCAGACCTATATTCAGAGAAAAAATCACATCTTACCTATATGGGAGGATTATGTGAAAGACATAATAGCTAGGTTTGGGGATCTCTATGATGATCCAATGGAAGAACTCAAATCCCTTAAACAGACAGGTAGTGTCCAGGAATATCATGATTCCTTTGATGCACTAGCTAGCAGACTCGAGTTATCTGAGCCCTATTTACTGAGTTGCTATCTAGCTGGCCTTGAGGAGGAGGTCCAACTTGCAGTAAGAATGTTCAACCCCACCACCCTTCAACAAGCTTTGTGCTTAGCTAAACTGCAGGAAGCTGCTGGCAAGGCTAAGAAACCCAAACAACCAACCCCACTCCAAAAACAACCACCCTTGTTACCCACCCCACCTCCAACACTCAGAACAGCCACCCAAACCTTCGGAACCAATAACCAGATTCAACCTTACACACCAAACAGACCGTTCACAAATCCAGCCACCACCTCAAAAACCCGAAACACCAATAGAAGAACCCTAACCCCAGCTGAATTTAATGACAAAAGAGCCAAAAATCAATGTTTTTGGTGTGATGAGAGGTATGAACCAGGACACAAATGCAAGGGTAAGAAGCCACAACTTTATCATATTGAGGTGGAGGAAGTAGAAGAAGAAGAAGAGGAGGTGGTAGAAGGAGAAATACAGGAAGGTTCTCAGTGTGCACACATTTCTATCCAAGCTATGGATGGAGTTGCTTCTTTCCAGACAATGAGAGTGGAAGGGCATCATGAAGAAGAAATTAATGCTTCTCTTGGATAGTGGAAATACTCACAACTTTATTGATGCCAACAAGGCATTGAAACTTGATTGCAAGGTAGAGAGTATCACACCACTCTGGGTTAAGGTAGCAGATGGTAATCAGCTCAAATGTGAGCAGATTATTCATGGTTTCAAATGGAAGATGCAAGGGATTGAATTTTCTGCAGATGTCTTTTTACTGCCTTTGAGAGGTAGTGACCTAGTTTTGGGCATTCAATGGTTTTCTCAATTAGATCCTGTACTTTGGGATTTTGGTAAACTCACCATGGAGTTTAAATATGGTGGCAAGAAGGTTAAGCTTAGAGGCTCATCACCTAAGAGCTGGAAAATTGTTCAACCTCATAAACTGCAGAAGCTCTTAGCTCAAGAAGGAACTCTCTCAATGATGCAAATTCTACCAGGGAGTGTGGAGTATTCACCTGTCAGTCTACAAACTACAGCACAAGATCCTACCCTTTTTTCTTTGCTGGATCAATTTGAGGTGGTTTTTCAACCCATTCAAGGGTTACCACCACCAAGAGAGGGGTTTGATCATGTCATTCCCTTAAAGGAAGGGACAGATGCCCTCAACTTAAGAGCTTACAAGTATCCAGCTATGTAGAAGGATGTAATTGAAGAAATGGTGCAGGAGCTGCTTGAGCAAGGGGTTATAAGGCCTAGCAACAACCCTTTTGCCTCCCCAATTGTGCTAGTGAAGAAAAAAGATGGAGGATGGAGAATGTGTGTCGATTATAGACACTTTAATAAGGCCACAATCAAGGATAGGTTTCCTATTCCTTTAATTGAAGAACTGCTAGATGAATTGCAGGGCACAAAATTCTTTTCTAAGATTGACCTTAAATCAGGGTATCATCAAATCAGAATGAACCCAAGTTACATACAGAAGACTGCTTTTAAGACTCACTCTGGTCACTTTGAGTATTTGGTAATGCCCTTTGGCTTAACCAATGCTCCCTCCACCTTCCAGGATCTAATGAACCAGCTATTCAAACCCTTGCTCAGGAAGAGTGTTCTTGTCTTTTTTAATGACATTCTGGTATACAGTCCATCTTGGGATGCTCATCTCAAGGATCTAGAAGCTGTCAAGAGCATAATGAAGAGTAATCAATTACATGCCAACCTCAAAAAGTGTTCCTTTGGGTTGACTGAGATCCATTACCTAGGGCATGTAATCTCTCAATTTGGGATAGCAACAGACCTAGAAAAGGTGCAGGCAATGTTAGAATGGCCTAGACCAAAAACACTGAAACAACTAAGGGGTTTTCTTGGATTAGCTAGCTATTATAGAAGGTTTATAAAAGATTATGGCATAATCTGTAAACCTCTCACCTCACTTTTAAAAAAGGACAACTTCACATGGACTGAGGATGCTGAAAACTCATTTAACCAGCTCAAGACTGTCATCACCACACCCCCAGTCCTTGCCATGCCAGATTTCTCTAAACCTTTCATTATAGAGACAGATGCCTCGGGCAAGGGCATTGGTGCAGTTTTACTCCAAGAAGGACATCCTATCAGTTTCTTAAGTAAAGCTCTAAGTGACAAAAATATGTTGTTATCAGTATATGAAAGGGAGCTCTTGGCTGTGGTGTTTGCAGTAAGGAAGTGGAAACATTATCTGCTATCTCAACCTTTCATCATCGAAACAGATCAACAGAGCCTTAAATACTTGCTAGAGCATAAGTTGGCAACTCCATTCTAGCAAAAATGGTTGTCTAAACTCATAGGTTTTGACTACACTGTTGAGTATAAATCTGGTGTTGAGAACAGGGCAGCTGATGCCCTATCTAGAATCCTTGGTTATAAGTTGAATGTTATGGCCATTTCAAGTGTGCACTCTGAGCTTATGGATCAGATAAAACAATGCTGGAAGGAGGAAGAAAGTCTGCAGAAAATTATTTCAGAACTACAGCAGAATGCTCACTCTCACAAGCACTTTTCTTGGGACAATCTATGTCTTAAAAGAAAAGGGAAGCTGGTTTTAGGTGCCTCACCAGCTTTAAGGGAGAGAATACTTAAGTGGTTGCATGACTCACCCCAAGGTGGGCATTCTAGGACAGAAGCCACTTATCAGAGAGTTAAGAGCTTGTTTTACTGGAAGGGCATGAAAGGAGATATCAGATCTTATGTGAGGAAGTGTGGGGTCTGTCAAAGGTGTAAGTATGACCCTCAAGCTTACCCAGGGCTTCTAAATCCTTTACCCATTCCTGAAGCAATTTGGGAGGATGTCACAATGGATTTCATAGAAGGCTTTCCCAACTCATTTTGTAAGGAAGTGATTATGGTTGTCATTGACAGGTTGAGCAAATATGCCCATTTTATAACACTTTCACACCCTTATTTTTCCATGACAGTAGCCCAAGCATACCTTGGTCACATTTTTAAGCTTCATGGATTCCCTAAATCTATTATCTCTGATAGAGATAAGGTATTCATAAGCTTATTCTGGTCTGAGTTCATGAAATTGCAAGGTGTGCAGCATAGAATGTCAACAACTTATCACCCTCAAACAGATGGCCAGTCTGAGGTCCTCAATAGATGCCTAGAAACCTATCTCAGATGTATGTGCTTTGAAAAACCAAGTGAGTGGTCTAAATGGCTATCCCTAGCTGAATTCTGGTACAACACTAACTACCATACTACTAGCAAAAAGACACCATTTGAAATTCTATACAACATTGCTCCACCCTTGCACAGACCTTACATTTTAGGGTCATGTATGGTGGATACTGTAGATTGAAGTCTACAACAGAGGGATGCAACACTAAGAATGCTGAAAGAAAATCTACACAAAGCACAAAACACAATGAAGCAGTTAGCTGACAAGCACAGGACAGAGAGAGATTTTGCAGTTGGAGACTGGGTTTACCTAACACTACAGCCTTACAGGCAGACTACAGTGCAGCAAAGGAGCAATGAAAAACTCTCTCCAAGGTTCTATGGACCCTATCTGATCATCAGGAAGGTAGAACAGGTTGCCTATACTCTGCAGCTACCCCCTACATCTAAAATCCACCCAACCTTCTTTTGGGGTTTGGTGAGTCCTACTCACCGCGGAAACAACCCCGACCCGAGGAACCACTCGCAATAATTAAAATCATAAAGCATAAATAAATAATCACAAAGAAAAGATAACGAATCTTACCCTCGAAGCGAGCTTCGCCCAAAAACCGGGGCTCTTACTTGAAAGCTACGAGCACGTCAAGCGTCGCGCCTCCGACGGTATCCACCCACAAAAAGGCAAACACAACTTTAAGGTCCGCTACCTTGGGGTTAGCAAGGTCCGACCAAAACCCGAGTGTTATTAGAGTTTAAGAGTTTTCCCAAAAATATGGAATGCTCTTTCTAACTCCCACTCAAGCAAAGAATTCCCAAGCCATGCCATGACTATTTATAAGGAAGTATGCCTTGTGAATTTCACTCATCTTTCAATGTGGGACATTTCACAAAAAGATCCCACATGGAAAGATTGGTGAATTCAACCCTTAGTTAAATAAACAAAGGAACAAGTAACAAGTGTCACATGGTTAGGTGTGGACCACTTTCTCACTTGGTCCCCAAGGCATTTCACATGCAATGTGAACTAACCATGTGTCACCCAACCTTGAGCCCCAAGTTGGGTTCGGTTGGCCCATTTTATTTTGGCCCGTGTCCATGACCCATCAACTCGGGTCCACGGCCATTGCCACATGTGTCGCCACCGTGGCGCGCCGCCACCATAGCGCTGCCACGTGGCACGCTGCCACTAGGTGGCTGCCAATGTGGCGGCTGCCAACGTGGCTGCTGCCACTTGGCGGCTGCCAACGTGGCGGCCACGTGTGCTGCCACATGGCGTTTTGCCATGTGTGCTACCACTTGGCATGCTCCTATTGGGCATGCATTCCTAGCCTTTTGCGTGGCTAGGATTTTACTTGTTACTTGATGCATTTTCCCGTCTTGCCAAATCCTAAATTTTGACTCGACATTTGAGATTCTCCGACGCTCGGTTTCGACGCTCCAAGCTCGAATTTCCGACGTCTAAATGTTTAAACACTCGGGCGACGAATTAATTTCTTCCGAATTAATTCGTCGAGTCAGTTCGTATATTTTGCTTGGGTGTGACCCGAAGGGTTCAGTCAAGATTTAGCTGTAATATTAATTATATTAATATTACTGATCGAAAGCGGCCTCCACCCAGGCATTCCGATCACTTGACCTTACTGAATATATTAGCTTTCTAATAATTCTGAACCCGCTATCAGAATAATACACTTGTTCGAAGGACACCATTTCTTTCAATCTCCCACTTGTCCTTCCGGACAAGTGTGCATTTAGTGTATAACCCTTATCCTATGTCTCTTCATGTCTCTTCATGAACTACAGATTAAGATTACTAGTCATCTCTGTTACGTCCAGAAGTGTTTCTGGAAATCCGAGTTTGACTGTCAATAAGCAGATGATTTCTAAAATCCATCTGAGCACGGCCATGCATTTTTCACAGTCTCGCTCTTCGAGAGGCCTTGTAAACAACAAGACATGTTCCCTATTGTTAGTAGGGGGACATTTCCAGTCTTGTAATGTAGTTTCTCTTACTAAGAGGACTCACCCGCCTGATATCTGTCTTTATAATCCCCAGTTACGGCAGACGTTTGGCGGATACCAAAGCGGACCAGTACTCAAACAAGAGATCTCCCACTACTCATGGTCAAAGGAATAGAGTTCCGATAGTA
Source organism: Chenopodium quinoa (assembly GCF_001683475.1). Classification (NCBI taxonomy): domain Eukaryota; kingdom Viridiplantae; phylum Streptophyta; class Magnoliopsida; order Caryophyllales; family Amaranthaceae; genus Chenopodium; species Chenopodium quinoa. The sequence continues at coordinate 932,971 of NW_018744821.1, read as the reverse complement.
ATAATGAGAAAATACTTATGACGATTTTTAAATCTCTTAAAGTATCCTCATAGGTCGATCCAGTATGGTTCTAAACCAATACCTGTGCAAATGATTTATATCCTCATAGCGGTGCTATAAATCATACTACACACTAATCTCTGATGGTCATCAATCGTCCACAAAATATGACCTTGATTAGGGATAATTTTCGATTAAAATATTCAATGTTCACTTAATAGATGTTTCTTTATCCAAGCCATTGACTTGATACCCTATTTTGAATATTTATTAAAATCGAATGGACTCATTATTTAATTCTAAACTATAATTAAATAGTTTTTGTGGAATATTTAGAAATATTTTATTCCACTATGAAACTTCACAATGTTTCATCTTATGATAAATGGTTTTTTTTTTTATTTTTTTTTTATAAATGTTTTAAGAGTAGTACTCTTCATAAAACATTCATAAAAATCACACTCATATTTGATATGCTTGATTTCTTTTATGCAATTATGAATGTTGTCGTTCACTTATTGCATAGGTTTAGTTATAATTACTTTGCAAACCTTAGAATCTTCATTATCCACCATTTCCATAATAAGATGATAAAATTTTGAGAGTGTTAATGGATTACATGTGATTCAGGATTTATTGTCCAAGCAATGGCTCCCACTCATTTTTATGATTCGAGACCTTCTACTTGACAACCTACAATCATCAACGTTCAACAACGAACTTTTCCATTTAACATCTTTCCTTATTATTGTCTTTAAGGCAACAATATTCTCAACATATATTTTAGTAGACTCCCTGATGATGCCTTGCTTGGGTTTCACTCCAGGCGACTCACAACGATTTGGGATACCCTAATCACTTGTGAGCATGGAAATTTTCCTTAAATTCCCGCACATTATACATGGATGCACATCCATGTTACCATTCTCAAGACATGACACTTCTTGCCTCGTGCTTATAAATGGCTTCCTTGCTAAGGATCTAATCCTTGTTAAGGTTTGTGTTTGCAACATCAAAACTCAAATTATATTTGTTTCCATGCGTCAAGAACTCATCCAACTACTTATCTAAGTTCTTTGGATGTTCTTGACTATAATCTAATGATCTAATACTTAGATTAATGTCGATTGGTATTATATACGTACTTCACATGCTCTAAGAATTTAAGTCATCTGACGATTCCATATCATAGCTTTACATGATGGATTTAATTCTAGAATTATTCTCAATTTTATTCCATCCATGTAACATTTAGCTCATACAGTTACACTGAGTCTTGCCAAATTGTTCGCTATATGATGTGGTTGAAAGTCTTCTACTAGAGTCTTTCTCGTTTGACTTAGTACTTAGCCTAGCTTATACATAGGTCAAACATTCACTTAGCTTCATACATATGGGTCGAAAGCCTTTCAAAGTCCTTCATGTTTAACATGGTAATTTCTCTTACTCATTTAAACATTTAATTAAGTCTATACCATAGAACTTAATTCCCAACATGTACTAAGTATCGTCTTTAGCTCGGTCCATTGTCGAAAATACTTTCAAATCTAAACATTTAGCATTTGATGGTTGTTTCACAATAGAGTTCGTAAACTTCTTGTTAGACCATTACTTTTGCTCCCACTAAACTTCTTGTTCATCAGAATTTCTATGTTTCTCCATAAGTCAATCCTCTTATTAACTTTATGAGAAAACACGTTCCAATTCCTTCATGCAATGCTTCCTTTAATCCTATGACGGATTCCATGTGCTTGCTTTCAAATCTAGCATTATTTAGATTTTCAAAACCCTTAGACTATTCCATAGTCACTTCCAAAATCCTATTTTGGGTAGGCGGTTTTTGTATCTATTTTGCCATATTTCATATGTGCAATTTTGCTAGATCAATCACGAAAAGACTTGAGCATTCCGATTGGTGAATGGGATTTTATTAAAATCAACTCCTTGATATTAATTATATCCTTTACAACCAATGTAGCTATGTATGCATATACATTTCCACATTTGTTAGTTTTCTCCTTGAAAACTTATTTGCAATCAATGGGTCTTTCACCTTTCATGCAAATTAATCAAGTTTCAAACATGATTTTCAAACATGGAGCCTATTTCGGATTTTCATGGTCTTTAACCATTATTCGGAATTTGGATTTGTCGTAGCTATCTTACAAGACATTATTCCTTTACTATCTAATAGTAAATAGTATGCTTGTAAGTCTTAGGTTTGTTTCTAACTTAATAGAAAATTTATAGGATTCAATCCAAGCCTTTGGTGAATTCTATACCTATACGGGGCAATTACATCAAACACTAAGTTTTAAGGCGCTTTCAAAGCCCTTTTATTATGTTGATCTTACTCCAACATTTTTAATGTTTTGTGAGTAATGAATTCTCTTTTAAGGCACTTGTAAAGTCCTTTTGAGTATTCTTGATCAAGCATTCTCATGAAGTCCTTTAAGGTCTTCTGAGATTCTTAGTTCTAGTTTGTTGCTAAGTTCGATGATCATCGAGTTCATTTGTCTCCCACTTGTCGTTTTTGGAAACGTGTTACTTTCCAGAAAGACACTACTTAGAGCAACAAACAATTTTTGTTCTCAATTAGGATGTGGAGGTAATACCCGTAGTCTCACTTGAATGCTTACAAAGAGACATGTATATTGTCTTTGGGTAAAAGTTCGTTGTGAAACAAACAGTTAGCTCCTACTTGAGCTATCTTAGTCTTTATTGAGCCATTCAGCTCCCACTGAGTCACCTAGCTCCCACTGAGCCACTTTGATCCCACTGAGCTAGTGAACTCCCACTGAGACTAAGAGCCTTAGACATATACTTGAAAAGACTTTTAGAAGTTATTTCTATCCATAACTGAATATGACGTCCTTTCTTAGCTTCGACACATTGTTTAGTGTAACATTAGTCATTTGTGCAAATCTTTAAGAACTTTATAGGAAGGGTTGTGAACCATCATTATTCGAGTCATTTTCAAATGACACCGAGGTCTCCATGAAGACACACTATGTTCTTTGTGGAGTTATTTATGAAAATTTCCATTCATAACTTAGAGATAGTCACGCTTGGCTCAAGCAAACATCGCTCGATCTAATCTAGACGTTTTGATATCTTGCCAAGTCGATTATGTACTTCACTGAACTCTTGAGCTACTCAAGTCAAGTTTGTTCACATTTGATGAATATAGCCATATCCTTTCAAATTCTTTGTGAAACGTTGAAGTAATTGAATCCTCTTTAGCCTTCGGAGTCAACTGTTTATACCAAGAACAATAGCTCTATGTTTTGTCGGTTTCAACAAGTAAGACTTGCTTGTCTTAGAACGATTCCAAATCGAGCAACTATCAAGAGTCTATCTAATATAGCCTTTGAGTACGTTCTTGTCGATGTGACATTGCTAAAGATGTTCGGAATGCAAATCAAGCCCATGACTTGAACTTAGTGAGTTTATCATGTTTAGGGAAATGTTTGTTTATAATCAGGCATTCTTGACTCAATGCTTGGATAACCATGACATTTAAATAAATCTCGCAACTATTGCTCATTATTTTGAATGTGAGTCTTTCCGTGTGTAAACGGATCAATTGCTGATTATGGGACATAATAACCATTACTTGTTCCAGCCTTTGGCTTAAAAGGTCTTTAAATAAAACATACGACCTTACAACTGATGTAGCTCTTCTTGCTTCATTCTAAGCTTGTAAGTCGATAACTTAGCTTAACTTCAATAGTTTGAGGTCACTATCATAGTGGAACACTCAAGCAGTATCCGATACTTGTGAAGATAACGAATTGCTAAGTTAACTACAATAACATGAACTCATGAGTTGAAATGAAATCTAATTCCTTTTCTTCGTTCCTTCTTTCCTATATTTCTTATCATACAATATCTCATAATCTTACTTTAAGAATCATTTCTTTAAGTACCTTGACTCTTATACTTTGTTAGGCATAATCAAGCACCTAGTGCGCCGTAAAACAAAGTTACATCTTTTCCATTAATTCTTACTCGAATTACTACATCAATGAGTCCTACTCAATTATGTATGATGCGAAAGGATATGTTGGTTGTCAATCTTGAGATTGCAACTCAATTCCTCATGTTTTATCAAAACTACCTAGTATTTTGAATACATGATGTCCAACCGTCCTTTCGGACTTAGTTATAAAAGTCATTTATGAGAATTGTATTTTAAAAATGCTTTTCCTGTCTTTGAGATCTATTCTCAAGGATTTCCTTTACCAATCATGGAAACAATATTATTTGATTTAGAATACTATAAATATAAGTGCTAAGTATAACCATTTATTAAGAACATAATAAGTTTGAAATTTAATAGCATTCATGCAAACTTCAATCTTATTAAACGTCTTATTTACGCATAATAATTGTCCCTATTTGGCGAAAATAAGGCGATTCCAAGATCCGAAAAAACAAAGAGTGGTTAAGCATGCTTTGGCTTGTCTTAAACACTCAATCTTCTAGGGTAAGCATTGCCTTGCTTATGGCTCTAAGCCACTCTTGGTTAGACAATCGTCGCATTTGACGATGTATCTCTTTTTCCACGGTATGTGAGGACTCCTCACTCATACCGATGAGTTAAACCAAAACCAACGTGCACACCCGGTGTGCCTTATGCCCCTTGGAGAAGTGATGGCACCTCGCTTTGGCGTAGCCTACCATCACCATCGTCCGGTTAGTAAGTGTTGTTTTGGAAAGGCAAGTTTGACTCAATATTATTAGGGACCTAGGATTTCTATGTTGGTTGATTTAAGTGAACTTAACTAATCATCGCAACATCAAGAAAACCTAAACATGCATCTAACGAATAATTCACATATTTATAAGCATAAAATATAAAGCGAAATTATAGATGCATATTGGCAACTAGCATGACCCCTTGAAATCTTAATATCTTCAAAAGGTCTTCATTTGCAATTCAAGGCTTTGTCTTCCAAGATACGCCGTCTTCAAGACTTAACCAAACTATGCAAAAACTAGTGTCTACAACTAGGAATAATCTAAATATTAAAGTACAAAAATACTTAACGGTGCGTAGACCGTATTTAGATTTACAAAAATACATAACGGCACGTAGTCCGTATTTTCTATCCTAGTCGGGTCCCACTAGTTGCCATTTCATAAAACCTGTGAGAGAGAATATATATATTTCATTCATCCATTCACTATTTGTGAATGGCCCATGAAATTTAAAAATTTAAAACAAAGTAAAATGCATTTAAACAACGCGCGCACTAGTAACTAATCTAGGTGGTTAATCCGATTAACACTCCTAATTAAAACTAGTCAAAGTTGTTTAACCGATTATATAATTTACGTCATTAATAATTGAAGCTCCCACTAAATTCCGCATTTCCTTAATTAATCTAATTAATTAAGTCGGTAGCACCCAAACTTGTCAAAATGAAATTTTGCCAATGCCGCTCAAAACCGAGGCCTAGCCTCCCAAAATTTTAATTAAAATAAACAAAATTAATTAAAATAAGTAAAACGGCAAAATAATTAACATCAAGCCTTACTACGGCTAGTCACCTCACCGCACCAAGCATACGCACATGCCAAAAAAAAAAAAAAAACCGAGCTACTAATCTAATTAGCAACTTAAACCAGAAAATTAAGCCAAAATAAACCTTGAAAAACATGATTATAAAAATAAACGAGCGGGTCTGATACCGCTGTTGGGGTTTGGTGAGTCCGACTCACCGCGGAAACAACCCCGACCCGAGGAACCACTCAAAATAATTAAAATCATAAAGCATAAATAAATAATCACAAAGAAAAGATAACGAATCTTACCCTCAAAGCGAGCTTCGCCCAAAAATCGGGGCTCTTACTTGAAAGATACGAGCACGTCAAGCGCCGCGCCTCCGACGGTATCCACCCACAGAAAGGCGAACAAAACTTTAAGGTGCGCTACCTTGGGGTTAGCAAGGTCCGACCAAAACCCGAGTGTTATTAGAGTTTAAGAGTTTTCCCAAAAATATGGAATGCTCTTTTTAACTCCCACTCAAGCAAAGAATTCTCAAGCCATGCCATGACTATTTATAAGGAAGTACGCCTTGTGAATTTCACTCATCTTTCAATGTGGGACTTTTCACAAAAAGATCCCACATGGAAAGATTGGGGAATTCAACCTTACTTAAATAAACAAACGAACAAGTAACAAGTGTCACATGGTTAGGTGTGGACCACTTTCTTACTTGGTCCCCAAGACATTTCACATGCAATGTGAACTAACCATGTGTCACCCAACCTAGAGCCCCAAGTTGGGTTCGGTTGGCCCATTTTATTTTGGCCCGTGTCCATGACCCATCAACCCGGGTCCACGGCCATTGCCACATGTGTCACCACCGTGGCGCGCCGCCACCATGGCGCTGCCACGTGGCACGCTGCCAACGTGGCACGCTGCCACTAGGTGGCTGCCAATGTGGCGGCTGCCAACGTGGCTGCTGCCAACGTGGCGGCCACGTGTGTTTCCACATGGCGTTTTGCCATGTGTGCTGCCACGTGGCATGTTCCTATTGGGCATGCATTCCTAGCCTTTTGCGTGGCTAGGATTTTACTTGTTATTTGATGCATTTTCTCGTCTCGCCAAAACCTAAATTTTGGCTCGACATTTGAGATTCTCCGACGCTCGGTTTCAACGCTCCAAGCTCGAATTTCCGACGTCTAAATGTTTAACACTCGGGCGACGAATTAATTTCTTCCGAATTAATTCATCGAGTCAGTTCGTATATTTTGCTTGGGTGTGACCCGAAGGGTTCAGTTAAGATTAAGCTGTAATATTAATTAAGATGTACCTGAGTTACGACTTCACCAAAGGCATGGACGACGATGAGATAAACAGCCTCGACCTCCTTGCATGGTGGAAACAACAAAGCTTGAAGCATCCAACTTTGGCGGCAATGGCACGAGACATTCTTGCTATCCAAGTTTCCTCCGTCGCCTCCGAACGAGCTTTCAGCGCATCCGGAAGGGTTTTAGACGATAGAAGAACAAGTCTAAAACCCGAAACACTAGAAATGTGCGTGTGTTTCAAAGATTGGTTGGATGCGGAAAATCGCTCACAAGACCGTTCTTACGACCACAACGACAACGAAGAAGGAACCTCCGCTTCCGGTTCGGGTTCGGCTAGTTCCCAATCTATGCAACTAGCCGATGACCTTGAAGGCGAAGGCGAAGACGAAGACGAAGACGAAGACGAAGACGAAGACGAAGACGAGCAAGAAGAAGGAGAAGAAGAATAGACAATTATTGTATATTGTACGATTTTAAAAATATCAATTTTATCATTTTCCAATTTTTGTTTAATACCATCATTGTATGATTTTTATCATTGTTATCATTGTACAATTTTCTCAACTCAAGTAATAATAATATAAAGTACGCATTATTCACATCCAAAGTCCAATTTGCCTTTTTTCCCCGTTTTGTTACAATTTGTAAATTCATATTAAAAAAAAATAAAATTATACCAATTGCTAATAAATCATAAACATTAAATTTTAAAGTAATAGTATAAAGTAAATATATAAATATAAATATTGAATATACAAATTATAAAACATAAATATTCAACTTATAATTATAAAATTCATAACTTAATAACTTATAACTTATAAGTTATAAACTTATAAGTTACCTTATAAAACTTATAATTATAATTTTATAACTTATATACATTATAAACTTATTAATTTATAATGTTGTCATAAAAAATAAAAAAAAAAAAAAAAAAAAAAAAAAAAAATTGAAAACTGCACCAGCCCGTAGGCCGGCACGTGGCCGGCACGGCACGAGCCCGCCAGGCACGAGGGCCGTGCCGTGCCATGGGCTGGCCTGTGAAAATGGTCGGCACGACACGGCACGGCACGAAATCCTGGGCCCGCCGGCACGACCGGCACGGCACGAACCAGCCCGTGGCCCGCCAGGCACGGCCCGCGGCGGCCCGGCACGGCACGGTGCCCAGGATTAGTGTGACCCGAAGGGTTCAGTTAAGATTAAGCTGTAATATTAATTATATTACTATTACTGATCGAAAGCGGCCTCCACCCAGGCATTCCGATCACTTGACCTTACTAAATATATTAGCTTTCTAATAATTCTGAACCCGCTATCAGAATAATACACTTGGTCGAAGGACACCATTGCTTTCACCTTCCATGTCTCTCTGCTTAAGAAGCACCATGGTCCCACACCAGACAATACCACATGCCCCCCTATTTTAAGGTTCCCTCAAGAACAAACACTCAAAAAATTTCCAATTGCTATGCTAGACAAACGCACTGTGAAGAAAAAGAACCATGCTGTGGTCCAATGGCTGATTCAATGGGATCAACTGCCAATTGAAGAAGCTACCTGGGAAGATGCTGCTTGGGTAGAGGAACAGTATCCAGATTTTTATCCTTGGGTCAAGGATCTTTCAATGGGGGGAGTATTGATGCAATTACAGGCATAGAAGTTGAGCTGGAAAGAACTAACAGCTGTCCAAGAGAAGGGAATGAGCACTGAAATTGAGGAGAATAATTATGAGAATAGTACTGAAAGTTGTATTTTGTTTTCTAGTTGAGTTGTCCAATTATTAGCCGTTATGTTATTTTGTTTTTTGTAAGCTGAGCTTATCAGCATTCTTCAAGGCTATTTAAGCCAAATCTCTTGTAAGAATGATTATGCTTAATGAGTTAAATTACTCCTCTTTTCTGATTATTCTCTCTCTCTAAAAAAACTCTCTATTTGTGTTACATCAATTATTTCCACCAAAACCGCCCTGCTTTCCTTTGGCTGGTTTTCTGGTATAATTGCCAAGTCTCCATTTTCCCTTGAAAAATCAGACTTGTTTTCTTAGAGCTATCAGTCTTGATGGTGAACCATTGTCTGAAGTCTGATTGACGCCGACAGTGGAAACATCATCTGTCATGAACCGCTTTTGTTAACCAAAATTCTCATTTACTTCTGATGAAGCATTGTCTGAAGTCTGATCGCCGCTGTCAGTTTCTTCCTTCTCCGGTCGTGACGAAACATCATCTTTCATGATTCATGAACAACTTTTGGTAAACCAAAACTCTCATCCGTTTCAGATGAAGCATCCCTTAGTGAGCCTAACAGAAGATTTGGCTCTAATTAGAAATGACTAGGGTTGTTTTATGATGTTTTAATTCTAATTAAGGGATGATTTTGTTGAAAAAACAAAGGATTCTTGGAATAAAAGGAGAATGTAATGTTGTTATCTATACAAGTTAATAGAGTGGCTATCTGCTTGAGGCAGTTTGTTTGTTACTTTAGTTAACTAGTTTTGTGCCCCGCGCGATGCCCGGGTTGTTTATGAAGTCTATTTAAATCTATCCAACGTGGCGCGACACTCAAATTTTATTTTATCAAAAATAAAACTCTAAACTAACAATTTTATCCTAAAATTCTATACAAATTTGATTCAAAATAGAATTCTAAACTAACTTTTTTATCTTAGGAAGATTATTTGAACCTATCCAACGTGGCGCGACACTTGGCAAAAAGTTAGAATGCCAAGTGTCGCTGCCTCGTGACCTGGCTAAAAGTATAGCTTTATATATGAGTTATATGATTAGTTAAGTTAGTTATCAAGATATATACATATATATATACATATATACATATATATATATTGATGGAACATTTAGTTATCAAGATAAAAAAAAAAAAAAAAAAGAAACAGGAAATGCCATTTCTTGAGTTTTTTGTTTATTCACCCTATACCCCGAACTTCTGTAAATTCATCATATACCCCCAAGTTTTTACAAAAATAAACCATATACCTTTGATGACTAATGATTTTTAATTTTGTCAATCATTAGAGCTAATCATGAATCGAAAGCATCCTAAATATATTCCCCTACCTCCGAAACTACCCACATTCCTATGGTACTTGCGATGTTCAATGATAAAGTTGAAAGTAATATGTGGTTCTGGTTATATCTAGTACGTACTACCGGTAGTTAAATTTCATGATGTGTTAATTAAAAATAATTATAACATATTTACGATCACCTCTAATTAAACCTAATTGTGCACGATTGATTAACATCTTGTGAAAATCGAATTGGCCACTTATTAAGTTAAACATTATGCATAGAGCTGTCAGTTTCTGACCCGAACCATTAAATCTGACTATTTCGAACCGATCTGAAAAAGAACTAAACTGTTTAAACCCGTTTTTTGGAAACCGAAAACTGACCCGACCTAATTTTTTCCAACCCGAAACTTAGCTAAACCGAATTTGTGTGAACTGTTACTAACCCAACCCGTTATTAAGCTTAACCGTTACAACCCGAAACTGAAAGCAACCCAAACCAATTACGTTTAAACCCGATAGTAACCCGACCCGTTTTAAACCGAAAACCGTTAAAAGCTGATAAAAATCCGATAAAGCTAAATCGTTCCAACCCGTAACCCGTTGTGACTAAACAGTTTACGACTCGTAACCCATTGTGACCAAACCGTTTAAAACCCGTAACCTGTTATGACTGAGCCATTTACAACTTGTTACCTAATATGTTTATGATCTAATATGTTTCAACCCACTACTCGATAAACCCAACTTATTATGACTTGACTTGATTATAACATGACTCGTTCCTACCCGTTATCTGACTAATTCGACTCGATAATCATTCGACTCAATTTTAACCTGATATGATTTGATTAGAAACCCGCTTCAAATTGGGTAAACTCGTTTTCAAGCCAACCAAGTTCAATCTAAACCGATTATAACCTGAAACGATAGTGATTGGACTCGATTTCACCCGATCTGTTTTGAACTAAAACCCATTTTCGAACCGACCCAATTAAACCCAAGCTGATTATGACCCGAACCAATTACGACCTTAAAACCCGAACTGTTTTAACCGAAACCCACATTAAACGGGCTAAACCCGTTTTCAAACCGACCCGATTCAACCCAAATTGATTATGACCCGAACCGACTAGAAACCGACCCGATAAGGACCCGATCCGAATAGAAACTGCAATTAAAAAAACCAAACCGAACTGACCCGATGATTTTCAAAACCGACCCAAATCGACCCGCTTGTTATTTCAACCCGTTATAAACCAACCCGTTATAACCCGAAACTGATAAACCTAACCCAAACCCGAATTGTTTAATTGAATTGACACCCCTAATTATGCAAATAAATTTTTGCCACTAGTATCAATTTAATCCATATATTTGACTCTGAAACACTACTTCTAAATTTCCTAAAACTGTATACCCAAAACATTGCTTCACATACTTGTGATACGGCTAAACGCAAATTGTTGCATAAGCCTTTATTATATTTTCTGTACATACTACAGAGGACGAAATACAGAACTTTCATTTTCCAACTAAGTAATGAAATTTCAATAGTCAAACTCGATCAAAAATATGAGAAAATCCAGAATTATTTAGTATGAATTGAGAAGTAAGCCAATTTATCGTTTACAGAAGCGAAGACAAAATAAGATAAAAAATAATACGAGTACATCTTCCTCCCCTGCCTACACTAGGAGTAACATATAACAAGTAACATGCCTAATTATAAGCAATTATACTAATTGAGACTCTATATAAAATCCCTAGAATTATAATCAAAATTATCGAAAAGTCTTTTAATACCAAAGAATCGTAATTGACCTTATAGTTCCATCTGTTGCTGCAAACTGATGACGACAGCATCCCAATATTCCCAAACCATTTAAGAATCAACTAGGTATCAGTCGATGTCTCGTGTGTCCTAGATGGCGCACCAGTCTCAGATGTTCCCTTTTGTGACCCAAAGGTCTCACCCTCACGCTCCAATTTCTCTTTGTCGTTCTAAAGATGGTCTGGAAGGCGGAAAATTGTCTGTCATGCTGTCAAACTCTTCCTTGTCAGGTTCTGTACGCAGTAATCTAGCCCCCTGATGACACACAGACTCTCTCGAGTCTGTATACTAGCAGCACTAATACCTGCTGTCGATGTTTCAGGATCGTTTACAAGAAAAGGGTCATTCAGAAGGTCAATTGCAGCAGGTCCTTTGTCGTTTACTACGTCTAGGCTCCTCTATTTCGAGACTCTTTTTATCTCGAGGTCTTTTATTTTTCCTATTTGGCCCATCTTCATGACCATTGTCACCCTTTTCTGATTTGTACGGAAAAATGTCTTCAAAGAACACAACGTCCCTTGACTCAATGATTGTATTAACGTGTATATCTTCTATTTCTGATTTGTATACCAAAAACCGGTATGCACTACTATTTAGTGCATATCCAGTAAAAACACAATCTATAGTTTTCGGTCCTATTTTCACCTTTTTAATTAGGCTTAGGAACCGAAACTTTAGCTAAACACCCCCACACTCGAAAATATTTCAAGGATGGCTTCTTTCCTTTCCATAATTCATAGGGTGTTTTTTGTGTCTTTTTATGAGGCACTCTATTAAGTATATAATTTGCAATTAGAATAGCTTCTCCCCACAAATTTTTTGGTAAACCAGAACTATTGGACATAGCACTCATAATTTCTTTTAATGTCCTTTTTTTTTCCGCAACTCCATTAGACTGCGGTGCATAAGGAGCAGTGGTTTGGTGTATAATACCAAATTCTGAACAAATTTCCTCAGAAGGAAATTCATACTCACCACCCCTATCACTTCTGATTATTTTAATCTTCTTACCCAATTGATTTTCAACTTCATTTTTGTAGATTTTGAAGGCACCAATAGCTAGGGGTGTACACCGGTCCAAAACCGGACCGGACCTGGACCGGACCTGTTTGGACCGGGGACCTGAATTGGGTAATTATGAGGACCGGGGACCGGACCTGAATTAACAGGTCCGGTTCCGGGCTAGACCTGAAAAATCAGGTCCGGTCCAGGTTTGGACCTGAATGGACCTGTTTTGTGATTTTTTCGTTTTTTTTTTTTTTTAATAAAAAACCTTAATTCATTATTTCGAATACAAAATACCCAAACATAATTAGATAATTTAGCAAAGTACTCATTAATTGAAATTCTACATGCAAAAGTTGTAAATAATCAATTAAATTCAGAATACCAAATCAATGAAAGAGCAACCACGAACGACACTCCAACTAAACGGCTTCACCGCTGCTGCTGTTTCACTTAGGTGGTTTTCTTCACAGATCCGTTGTTCTGCCAGCCCAGAAAAATCAAAGCAGAGCCTCTGAATTCCCGTAGAAAATGAAGGATTACAGAACACAGCTAAGTCACCTCGACTTCTCCGTCCGCTGCTTCGCTTCACCGCTGCTGCACTGCTTTACCGCCGCTGCTCTGCTACTTTGCAGCAGCTTCGCTAGCCCAGAGAACAACCCAACCAAGCCTCCTTCGGTGTTCTTCGCTATTCTGCTGCTCAAAAAGTTCTCCTTTTTTTGTTGCCCAGCAAGATCTCAAGATAAGCTCTAGAATCTCACCACCAAAAACCCCAAAAATAACTTACCGGAGAAATGGAAAATCGCGCAGTAGCTGTCTCATGCGGTGGCCGGTGGGCGCCTGGGCTTCGCCTGAGAGAGTGAGGAAGGCAGGAGGTGTCGGCGGTGGGCGTTGCCGCGTTGGGCTGAGACTGGAGACAGTGAGCGTGAGGGAGAGGGGGAGACAGCCAGGGAGTTTGGAGATTGGAGTCTTGGAGAATGGAGATAGTCAGATAGCTGTTTGTTAGGGTTGCAGCGTAATTTTGATTTTTGAATTTTTTTTTTTTTTTTTTTTTTTTTTAAAAATACAATTTTTCCGGGTTTCAGGTCCGGACCTGAAAACCCCGGGTTTAGACCGGGTCCGGACCGGAACCGGGAACCTTGATTTTTAAGGACCGGGACCGGACCTAAATCAACAGGTCCGGGTCAGGTCCGGTCCGGATCAGGTCGGTTCAGGTCCGGTTTCAGGTCCGGTCCAGTTTTTGTACACCCCTACCAATAGCCTCATCTTTACTACTCAAAAGATAGACATAACAATATCTACTGCAATCATCTATGAAGGTTACAAAATAATTTTTACATCCCCTAGATGTCAGTGATTTCATGTCACATAAATCAGTATGTATTAAGTCTAAAGGTTCGGTATTTCTTTCCTCAATTGAATGAAATGGTTGTCTAGTAAATTTAGATTCAACACACACTTGACATTTCCTTTTTGAACAATCAAAATATGGTAAAATTTCCATGCTAATTAATTTCCGTAAGGAATTATAATTAACATGGCCTAATCTTGAGTGCCATAAATAAGAAGACTCAAGCAAATAAACAGAAGTAGCAGTCTTATTAGCATTGTCATCCTTGGTTACAATAGTCATTACATTTAATTTAAATAAGCCATTACTAAGATAGCCTTTGCCTACATACATATCATTCTTAGAAAGTACAAACTTATCAGATACAAAGACCAATTTAAAACCATTCCTACTAAGTAATGATCCAGACACTAAATTCTTGCGAAGGTCAGGCACATGGAGCACATTATTTAGCGTCACCGTCTTGCCAGAAGTCATCTTTAGTGCTATATTTCCAACTTCTTCAACTATAGAAGTTGAAGAGTTTCCCATGTACAATTTTTCTCCTTCCGATGCAGGGGTATAAGATGAGAACATTGACTTGTTTGCACAAACATGACGGGTTGCACCTGTATCAATCCACAATTCTTTTGGATTCCCTACCACGTTGCACTCCGATATCATTGCCGAAAGATGTAAATCATCAAGTTCATCAGAGATCTTATCAAACTCCACAAAACTAGCTTGGGCATTTTTCTTTTTCTTATTGGGATTTCTGCAATCTTTGGCCTTGTGACCAAGTTTACCACACCCATAACATTTACCCTTAAACTTCTTTTTGTGGCTTTGGTTGGAGTCATCATTCGTACACTTCCTTTTCTTGGTTTTTGAAGAACCTTCAACCACATTGGCTTTGGAAGACATGATAGTGTTGCCACTGGCTTTTCGGTTATCCTCTTCGATTCTAGACCGAACAATAAGATCTTCAAGTGACATATCCTTTCTCTTATGTTTAAGAGAATTCTTAAAATCTTTCCAAGATGGTGGCAATTTTTCTATACAAGCAGCCACTTGGAAAGACTCACTTAAAGTCATATTTTCAGCATGTATTTCATGGATAATTAATTGGAGTTCTTGGACTTGACTCATCATAGTCTTACTATCCTCCATTTTGAACTCCAAAAATTTCCCAACAATGAATTTCTTTGAATCGGCATCTTCTATCTTGTACTTATGGTCTAGACTTTCCCACAATTCTTTTGTCGTTTTAATCGGACTATACACATTATAAAGTGAGTTGTCAAGACCATTAAGTATATAATTCCGACACAAAAAGTCGGAATGCTTCCAAGCATCTATGGCGGCAACCATATCTTTGTTAGGCTCTCCATCCTTCAACTTAGGGGCTTCCTCTGTAAGGAACCTTGCCAAGTTCAATGTAGTCAGATAAAACAACATTTTTTGTTGCCATCTCTTAAAATCAGTCCCATTGAACTTTTCTGGCTTCTCCCCATGTTTGACAGTAGGCATAGGAGTTACCAAGTTGGAGTTTGTGGTCATTTCTATCACAAAAATAGAAAATATGATTAATAAATAATTACATGCACCACACTGGAAGAAGTTAATTAAATAAAAAAAAAAACCTTCACGTAACAAAGAATTCATTTGTAGTTTTTTACAACATCAACCGAACAGCATTAAAACAACAAAAAACAAAAAAATTAAATAAACATAAAAACTTCAATTCAAAATATTTTAATACATGCAAATCCCAAACAAGTTGCATGAATAAAAATTGGAACACAGTTTTGCGTAATAACTAATAGCTATCTAGTCATAATAAATAATAGACTAGTAATACGAAATGCAAAAGAAAAAAAAAATGTCTTAAGAATGTTATTGATACTACACGAAATTAGTATAACAAATCAAATATATATATCAAATATATAAAACAAATTAAACATTACACATACCTTTATACTTGATTCAAATGTAAAATATTATGACCCGAGCCCAACAAATCACGTTGTGTCCTTAAGACAATTTTGCTCCCTCTACGATACCCAAGGTTATTAAGCAATTGTCTCCCAGGATAGAACAAGTTTTGTTTCTTATAAATTGGTATTGTAATTATAAGAAACCAGCGAACGAACTAGATTAGAGTAACCGAAACTATATGCATGTATATCTTGAGAGAGTAAATAAAACTAATATTCTATCTTCTCATAAATCAAAACAACCAACAACTATTTATAGACAAAGAAACATGAACAAAAAGATGCAAGTAATGAAAATATACAATTATCCATTATAACTAATGAATAGTTAATAATAAAATAATACAATTATCCACATTAACAATGACCAATGAAGAGTTACAATTATCCAAATATACAATCCAATAGTCATATAAATTGTCATACGGCACTACTCTACATAATTCTTCATTAATACAAAATATTTACAACATAAATATCCAACATTACTTTAGTTAGTTAAGTTGGTTATCAAGATCAAGAAACAGAAGTTGTCATATCTTGATTATTACTAAAATTTGCTTGTAACAAATTGTTAACTTATGCTGCTGATGTGGCAAAGTTAGTTATAAGCATTAAAAACCTTTTTTTTTTTCTTTTTTTGAAACAATATAACAAACTTTTTTTTTTTAAATAAAAAAAAAAACAACATAACAAACTTCTTTTTCTTTTTGTTTTCTTTCTTTATAAGTTATGAGTTCATAATAAAAATAATTAATTTTCTTCCAAATTCTCTATATGTCTTCACTTTTGTTCACAAATATAGCTAGTTAATTTGTAATCTACAAAGTAATTAGCAACAAATAAATTTATATACTGACCCCAGCCCCTTTTCGCAATACATAGAAGTTAAAGCATTTTCATCTTTTTATGACTCTTTCGACCATCCCCCAATTTACCGTAGCATTTATTTTTAATTGTACAGTCGTCAATAAACCTGGTTATTGGGTGGGTTGGGTCAATGTCGGGTCAAAGAAGGTCTCATTTTATAGGCCAATAGCGGGTCATGGGTCAATAGTGAGCAACAAACTATATATAATTTTAAATAAATATTGTACAAAGTAATTATTAAGTATGAATACAAAAATATCTATGTAAATTTTTTTAAATTATCTATTTTCTTTATCTATTAAATTGGACAAACATTTTGAGCCTATATTGACCCTATCTAATAAATTTCTTGTCCATTATAAGTCTTGTTCACTAAAAGCCCAATAAATTTTACCAGAACCCTATTATTAATTGGCCTGCCCCATAACAAGGTCTAGTTGTCAACATGTATAATTGACCATAAATAACAAGAGTTATTATAAAAAATGGTTTTTATAAAATCACACATTTTTACGAATCCAATATAACTTGTACAACTATTTTCATATACAACCTTGTTAATTATTAGGTGCAATTTTAAATTTTTTAATATCTTACAAATAATACACCAAAATTGTACATAATAATAATAATAATAATAATATTATACGGAGATAACATATTAATCAGAAACTTTTATTAAATTTCTAAAAAAATTCCATATGATAAAAGATTTAAGCTACCACTATATTATTTTACAGTAGGACACAAGCTTTTATAATACGTGTTAAGCTTCACGAAATTTTCTAATGGAATAGAGTAAGTTTGTGTTAATAAGGTTTGACTTTATAATTTTGTCAAAAAAAAAGTTTGACTTTATTAATCAGTCCATCTTTTACAAAAAAATAAGTGTTAGGCTAATCAGGTTCAATCGTGTGTATCATGTCTTACTAGTGCTAATAAGCTAAGCTAGAAAAGTGCAGCGAATATAATGCACCTAACATATATTATTGGAACCTAAGAAAATAAAAAGTAGCTATGACTAGTGGCGGATTCACGTTGGGTTTAAGTGGGTTCATTGAACCCACTGTTTTTCTGGAAAAAAAAAATTGAAAAAAAAAATTGAAAAAAAATCACGATAAATTCATAATGTTCGTATAATTCAGATAGAAAAAGTAACATAGCTCAGTGGTCAACTGGAGTTTGTTTTGAGCGCTTGGGATTTCTAGGTCGTGGGTTCGATTCCACAAAGAACATATTTTTTGGCCCTTTTTTCAGCTTTTTTTCCCCTTTTTGCTTGAATTTCTTCTTTAAATTCCCCCCTCCCCAAAATTTTAATGGTTTTTTTTTCTTCTTTTGCTTTAATTACTTCTCTAAACTGTTAATATTCCGAAAACATTTTAAAAACTCAAAATATCAAACCTCTTTTACCCTAAATAGTTTTTCCCCTAACTTTCTTCACCAAAGTATATAAAAAACCGAATGTTTTTATAGATCCTTTTTTTAATTGTATTCTATTTTATTAAGTTACATGTCATCCATTATAATCTGGAATTCAAAACTATCTATTAAAATTAATTTTTACTTTCTATATATTTTATTTATTGCAACGTTTGTAAGTTTACCATATATACAAATACTCATTTGATCGTTTTTTGTGATTATTAAAACTTTGGAAAAAAAAAATTAGTCACGTGAGATCTTGTTGATAACTTAAAATATTTAGATTGTAGAATTTGTATTGATAAGCGTGAAATCACCTATGTTGCAATGAAAACGAATTGAACGAAGGACCTACATTTTTTTTAACGATTCCGAACCCACACTTCTAAATTCTTGGATACGACACTGGCTATGACCTTGATCTACATGGTATAGCCGAATGGCCCGGATGCACCATTATATACTCATGGATCACCCAGTGTGAAAATAGATAGGTAGCTTTTTTTTAAAAATAAAAAAAAAGAAAAAAAAATCAAAAATTAAAGGGATTGTGCGTGATCTTTTCTAATACGTAGTATAATAGCTTCCAAAATCAAATATCTCCATATTTGCAATTTACAAATTTTGATTAATTTTAGGGAAAAATTGACATTTACCACCAGCCAAAGCACCATGTATCACATTTACTACCCATTTTTTTAAAAAAATTTTATATTACTACTGTAGGCGTCGCTCGAAGTGCGCCTACGTTAAAGCATGTGTGAATATGCTTGGCACTCTTAGGAAGTGAGAATTGACGTATACGATTAGGGACAAGGAAAGTAGGGAGCCGCCAACAAGCACTACTACAAAAAAACCCCTAATAAGTCGGGCTTTTAGAGTCACCTGTACATAAGGTGCGACTTATAAACCTATCGAGTCGCCTCATATTTGTTAGGCGACTTGTTAAGTTGGGGTTAAAATCAACAAAGCACCTAACGAGTCGCCTAATATATATTAGGTGACTTGATAAGTTAACAAGTCGCCTCATATATGCATGCGACTCTATAATCCGACTTATTTGATGGTTTAAATTAGATTTTCAAAGTCACCTGTTCATAAGGTGTGACTCGAAACCCTATCGAGTCGCCTTATAAATATTAGGCGACTCAATAGGTGAGTTTTCTTATCTACGACTCTCACCTAATGAGTCGCCTGATATTTATAAGGCGACTCGATAGGTTAAAAAGTCGTACCTTATATACAGGTGACTTTAAAAATCTATTTTAAGCCACCTAATAAGTCGGGTTATAGAGTCACGTGCATATATGGTGCGACTTGTAAACCTATCAAGTCACCTCATGTATATTAGGCGACTCATTAGGTGCTTTGTTGATTTTAACCCCAACATAACAAGTCGCCTAATAAGTATGAGGCGACTCGATATGTTTACAAGCCGCACCTTATATATAGGAGACTCTAAAAGTCCAACTTGTTAGGTGCTTTATTATATGACCACTACCTAATAAGTCGCCTAATACGTAAGACGCGACTCGATAGGTTAATTCTAAAAATGTATATAAAATAGTTACAATATCACATATATATGAAAAGTAACTTTGGTATAATGGCAAGAACTTCAACCTTCCATGCAAAGAACCAGAGATCAAGCATGCTCAGTGTCATAAACACTGACATTATATGAGCTAATAAAAATAGTTGGAAAAAATGTTGATTTTTTACGTGTCGCCTCTTTCAACACAAGCGAGACAATAGATTAACCTATGGAGTCGCCTCTTTCAACGCAAGCGACACAATACATTAACAAATAGAGTCGCCTAACAACTAATAGGCGACTTATATAAAAGCTATCAAGTCGCGTCAGAGGCGACTCCTAAAGTTGGAAGCTATTGTGTCGGTGGAAGTGGAGTCGCCTTTAAAGCGACTCGTTAGGTCATTTACAGGCGACTCGATAGGGTTTTTTTTATAGTAGTGAAGTTTTTAAGGAACTTGTAAACCGTTCACGGATCATAAAAGGCAACCACGATTAAGGGACAACGATAGGCAACAACGATTGACCCGTGAAGGTTACACCCCATTCATAATCCATGAGATTACTAACTCCATATGTTTCGGAACCACGAAAGGAGGATCGGGGATGATGGTACGAAGTGAGTCATGGAGTCACATTCGCCCGTATTGGCCTCTACTCGATTCTTATAATGAAAAGTGATTCCTGCGATCTCAAAGGCATACAAACAAAATATTCAATTTGCTCCAAACTATTATTATGCTAAATTGGTTGAATATTAATACAACATATTATTCTAAAATATTGTGACCACTTAAATTAATAACAAGATTAAAAAGGAACCTAAACCGGTTGTCCAAATTATCTTATTAGGCATGATTTTCAATTACATGTTCCCTTTAAACATGCAATATGGTGATCATAATAACAATAGAACAAACATTAATATTGGAAGCAATTTAACAATAATTCCAACAATATAAAATCGTTAGAAAAATAATAGAAATAAAAAGAACATAATCCTTACTTTGATTCTGTTTTCTTGCAACTATAAAATAATAAAAGAGTTGGTAACTTCAAGGAAATAATAATAAAACAATAATTAAATTAAATTAAATTAAGTAAAGTTGATTTGGGGCCAAACCCTCAAACAGTTCTACCTTTCACGCCTTGGCTTAAGGACAGAACCCGAGTAAAGTATGGACTCCTTGAAGTGCTTGAAGAAGGAATTATGAAAGAAGAAGGGTAGGCTAGTGTTTAGGCTAGAACACAGAAGAGAGAAAATAGAGAATTAATTGATGCCACGTAAATCAGAAATGAGGGGGTATTTATAGAAAATATGTGCTGAGGGAACACACGGAACCCTAAAAATATAAAAACCCTAAAAATCTATGCCGCGACACGGAAAAGTATACCGTGACACGGGAAACCCCACCGTTAGACGGGAAACATTCCCGTGACACGGTGTACTTGTTGTGTGACGTGGGAAATATTTAGTAAACGGGGGAGAAAACGTGTTAAGGGTTTACGCGGAAAGGACACAAAAACTCCCGTGTCACAGCAGGTGTCCCGTGTCACGGGGATTCCCACCGTCTGATGGGACAGGTTCTCGTGACACGGTGGACAGCTCCCGTGACGCGGGAGTCTGTGGTCCATTTTTCCGTCTAAATTCATTTTTAACCCTGATTTCGTTCAGCATTTTAATTGCCGATTGATAATTTCGGGCCATTTCTGATTTATTATTATTATTTGGGCTAAAACAAAGAAAATAAGTAAATAAAATAAATACAAGGTTTGGGCCAAAATAAATAAAACAATAAAATAAAAAGGATTTGGGCTGAAATTTAAAACTATGCTTTGACTAAACATCAAGACTAATCCATGGACTAATGAATTTAATTAAATACGATTTTTTTAAGCACTCTCGGGATTAAATACTGAACCCGACCAATAGTGACAGTGAAAGGTTGTTCATCATCGGGTTTGGTTTTGGGGAGACATTTTTAGGTGTCTACAACTACCACTCAAAATCACATAATTAAAATTTCACTACCACTTAAGGGAATGCGTTAAGGTTCCGTTAAGTTTATTCAAAAAATAAAAAATTAAAAACAAAATAAAAATTTTCAAAAAAAAAAGTAACCCTGCCACCCCTCCCCCCAACTGCCACCTCTTCCCCCGCTGCCGGCGTCCAGAGCTTGGAGGCACCAGCGGTGATGGTGGTGGAGATTGATGGTGGTTGGTTTAGTTGCGGATTGGTGTCGGGTCAGCGAGAACGGGGAAAGGGAAAGGGGGGTTCGTTGGTTGCGTAGGGGTGGGGGAAAGGGAGGGGGTGGCAATTGAGGGGAGGGTGGCAGTGAGGTGGAGGGGAAGGGTGGAAGTTGCAGGGAGAGTGGTGGAGGGATGGTAGTGAGGCAGAGGGGTGGCTGCAAGATGGTTGAACGGTGGCTAAACCCAACTAACAAAAATAGTAACGACTTAAGTCACTTTGTAGTGAAATAAATATTTTGGAGATTTGGGTGGTAGCAAAATAAAATTTTATTTTAAACGGATAGCAAATGTGAAATAGGGTGCTTTCGCTGGTAGCAAATGTCAATTTTTCCTAATTTTAGTGAGAAAAAATTTACAGAGAGCGCTTTTTAGAGAGAAATTTCAAAGCTAGAGAGCGAAACTGAGGACTTGAGGAGCGAGAGAAATTTACTTATCGATCTAAATTTCACCATGATATTGATAATGGAGGTGAATTTAGGGATTTTTTTTCAACAATTGGATAGACTTCTTGAAGTTATGTTATAACATGAAACCATGGATTGTTGTCTTGCATGCTCATCATAAATCCTTTAGGGCAGTACAACTCTTCAAAATTAAAACTGAACTCATTCTCTAATATCATTTATTTGCTCACAAATTCATTGTTAGTAACAATGTTGTTCCATGTTGTTAATATCTATGTAACTTTCATGCCCATCCTCTTCTCCTGCCTCCCATTCTATATTAATGTCACTAGAATCGGAACATGATGAACTAGATCCAATATTTGTTTCTAACACAAGCTTTCTTTTTGTCTCTCTTTTACTTTCTCTTTCTCTTTTCCTTTTCTTTTTCTTGCTCGTTTACCTTTACAACCTTTGAAGATGGTCCTTCCTGTTCATCTTGCTTTCCTGGTCTTTCATCGAGTTTGTTCTTACTTTTGTGGTATTTTTAACATTGTTTTGACTACTTTGTGCTTGTTGTACAATATTAATGGATTCTTTAATAATTTTTCTAAGCCTTTCATGACCAGTACAAAAGAGTTGTACATACCCATACCTATTCTTTATCTCCAAAAAGCCCTTCATCACATCATCAACATTACAATTTCCCTTTTACCGATTACCAAGGCTTTTCCTTATTAATATTTTTTATTTATATATATCAAATATTCCACAACCTTGGCACATGCAAATCTAACTTCACAGTACAAATTCCCAAATATAGACTTCTCTAAGACAGTGGATTGAAATTAAAAGTCAGCAGCCTTACAATCATATTTCCAATATTTCCCATCTAGCCTTATATATCGAAATCTGTCTACCTTTTTTTTTTCAAAAAAAATCACCACCTATCCTAACCTTAATATCCACATTTTCAACATTATCATCCATCTGTTCAATTTACAAGAGAAGGGCAAGTCCTATTCATCTATTTGTAATATTGGTTAAGTTTATTTAGCATATTCACATGTGCATAACACAACAATAATAAAGTAATAATGAGACAACATTTCCAAAGCATAGCACAATATTTAAACAGTAAACCCTAGAATTAAGAATCCCCAATTAAATATAACCCCAATTACAAATTATCCTACGCATACATGAAAAACAATTTTTAATTACATTATTTCCCCAATTAACTACCCAAATAGTAAATTGACATTGTTAATTAAACTAAAATTAAATGGAATTTAGTTTTACTTAATGAATTATATAATAATCAAGGTTTATTTTTGTAGGGTTAAGCGCAATTCATCAATGAACCCTAATATTTACCAAAATTGCAAAAATACCATCAATCCACAAGTTTAAAGTTTAATCAATACCAAAATTGTTTACATATTTCTCCTTTGGTGTCCACCTTAACATCAGCACCAATGCACCACACCCACCTTCTGGATCCCTCGACTACAAAGATGGCGACTTGTCCTTCTGCTTCCACTTAAGACGGGTAACAGGAAGAACTTTGTAAGGACAGAGACACAACTAGTTATGAAGATGTTGATGAGGATGAAAAAAAAAAACTTAGGATTTGCTTTCATTAATTAATGGTTCGAATCTTAGAAGATAGTACTACCTCCGGTCCAAATTACTTGCAACTTTGGAATATTTTATATTTCACAAATAATACCTCAAAGTTGCGAGTAATTTGGACCGGAGGTAGTAATTTAATCGAAGTAGAGGGTTAAGTCTTGGCGCATAGCACCTATGGGTGAAGGAACATATAGGATGGAAATTTTGCAATTAGCTGTAACTTTATATCATGCAAGTAGTCCATTAGTATAACGGGACAACTGAAGCGTAACGCGGAGTGAAAAGAAGAAGCGGGAAAACATTTTCACTAAGGTAAAAATGACTTGCATGTCAGTTAATTTTACTTAAAAAAAAAATGGAAGCTCTTCATCAATGGAGACGAAGAATGTAGCTTAGCAAGCCAATTTTTTTTTTTTGTCAAATTGTGAATTCGTAAGTGCAGCTGTGGATTAGTAGAATGAGAAATCGGCTAGAAGATATTTTGGGTGTCGATTTGGCGGAAGCAATTCGGGAAGATGGAGAAGATGGGCATGGTTGCGCAAGGGAGCTGAGATTCGACTTTGAGATGGTAAGTTATGTATTTTAAAGCGTTGTTGTTAGTTTCTTAGCGAGAATGGGGTAATGAATGAAAGCAATTGTGAAATTTAAAAAGTAAAGCTTGGGTAAGGAGAGGTTAGGGTTTGTATTGAGTATTTTGAAATTGAGTAATCATGCTGGGGGTTATTGGTAGGGGTAGTATTTAACTGAGTAAGTATTGTGTATATTGTTATGTGGGTAATGAATTTGGAGTAGGGGTTAGTTTGTTTTTCATTTGTTATCGTTTTTGTTGTTGTTGTTTGTAATTGATGGTAGGCTAATGTAGTTTCAATTGATGGAGTAGATGTATATTAATGTTGATTTTTCCTTTTTTATGTATTTTGTGATGGCATTTGTTCTAAAATTTTGGTTTTGTGGGTTGTGTGATTTCGAATATGGGCAGAATGCATGATATTTTTGTTGGTTATATTGTCTTGTTTGGTTCTATAATGATCCACTAGAATGAGATATGGATGTATATGTGTTGTAGGTTGGTGTTGAGCCAGTTGGAGATGATAGTGAGGATGATGTATATGTGTATGATGAGGGGTTAGGGAGTGAGGATAGATTTACAGAATGGGATGATGAGGAGGAGGAGAAGGAGAATGAAATGGGAGAAGGAGATGATGGAGAAAATTAGGGGTCAGATTATGAGTCAGTTCATGGTGGAGAAAATCTGGGGTCAGATTATGAGTCAGTTCATGGTGAAAACGAAGTTGATGGTGAAGGGTTCACAACACCAAAGAAGGGTAGGCAAATTGTGCAAACTGTGTTCGGTGTTGAAGAGGAAATACCACCCACAATTTTGGGCATGGTATTTGGTAGTTGGGATGAGTTAGATACTTACTTCTGGAGTTACGCTATGCAAAAGGGGTTTGGAATAGTGAGGGTTGCTTCTGGATGGGTGAAGGTGAAGAAGGAATTGGGTACTGGAAAGTGTTGTAAGCAGCGGAGGAATGCTAAGTGGACCTGTGACTGCTACGAAAGACCTTCTAGGAAGCATAAAGTTGATCCACTGAAGGAAGGTTTGATTCAGGATGAGGAGACAGTTGTACAAAGGAAAACAAAAAAGTGTGGATGTGAGGTGGAGTTGTATGCAAGTGTTAATGCAGAAGGGAATTGGGTTGTTCGTAGGGTGAACTTGGAGCACACTAATCATGTAGTTACACCGGGAAAGTCCAAGGATGTTTCCATGTACAGGAAGCACGATTTGGTTACCAAACATAAGCACTTGGTGAAACAGGTGGTTTCTGCGAAGAAGTTAAGGGTGAAGGTTTCCTAGATGTACGGTTGTTTTGGTAGGCAGGTGAATGGAGTGGATCAATTGACTTTTACTCAAAAAGACTTGACGAATGCGGTGGCTGAGGAGGAGAAAAAGAGACTGGAGCTTACCGAGGGTGATGCAAATGGGATGATTGAGTACTTCAACAAAATGAGTGCAGATAATCAAAATTTTTTCCATCTGTGTAGGTTTGGGAAGGATGGTTCCTTACAAGATGTTGTATGGGTGGATGCGAGGAGCAGAGCTGCCTATGAGGAGTTTGGCGATGTTGTCTGTTTTGATAGTACGTACTTGACTAACAAATTCCATTTGCCCTTTGCTGTATTTCTTGGTGTGAATCACCACAGACAGAGTATATTGTTTGGTTTTGCATTGATCTCTCTCGAGAGAGCAGAAACGTATGAGTGGGTGATGAGGACATGGCTGCATTGTATGGGCGGTAAAGACCCTACAACTATTCTGACGAATCAAGATCCGGCAATTAGGAAAGCTGTGCATTGTACAATGGCTGAAACGACCCATAGGTGGTGCATATGGCACATCCTACAGAAATTTGGTAAGTATGTTAAGCGTGATGATGATTACGAAGTTTTAAAGGATGACTTTGATAGCCTCATATAAGGTAGTTTAGATGTTGATGAATTTGAAGCTCGATGGTGTGATGCAATTCAGCATTACGAGCTACAAGACAACGCTTGGCTATAGGGTTAGTTTCTTCCACTCAATGGTTTATACTTTATGGTTTCTTAGTAAAGTTACTCATGATTTTGTATGTGTTTTTGGGGTGTTGATGATCTGAATATTTGAGTAAATATATTGGTCTGTGCGTTTTGTACCACTGAGTAGTAGCATTGTTCCAATGGTTATTTTTGTTGTTCCACTATCAATTTTAATGTACCACTGCAATTAGTACGTACAGGTAGCAGAAGCTTTTGTAGCTTTCTTTGTTTGTGTCACTTAGTATTTGTCGTAAACTAGTGTATATTGGATGAAAATGATAATTGCAATTATATTGAATAGGGCTCTATGAGGAACGAGTAATGTGGATTCCCGCGTATTTGAAACATTTATTCTGGTCTGGGATGAAAACGACTCAACGTTCAGAGAGTTTTAATCATTTTTCTAAAGGGTATGTTGACAAGCATACAACGTTGTCTCAGTTTGTTATTCGGTATTGCGATGCTATGACAGTAAGGGCCGGGGCCGAAAGAATGGCAGACTCGAACACACAACGGTATGTGAGGCATTTAGTGACTGACTTCCCAGCGGAGGTGTTGTTTCAAAAATGCTATACGGATGCAAAATTCAAAGAAGTGCAGGGACTGTGCAAGAAGATGTTGTATGTTCGTCCCCTAGATCACTATGAAATTGGTACTAATCTAATTAAGTTTATTATCGAAGACCGTGTTTGGATCAAGCCTAAAAATGCGAAGAAGGATGAAGTGACAAAGATTCGTAGATGCTACCGGGTTATATATGATAGTAGTACTGTAGACACCCATTTGTGTCTCCCCAAAACCAAACCCGGTGATGAGTGCCTTTCACGTCGAATCATAATCGAATGAAACGAAGTGTGGAAAGGTCTAGTGTTGCGGAAAGTTTTATTTCTTCTCCCTGTTTTTGAAAACTTTATTTTAAGAGAACAGCCAATCCAGTTTGGTTGGTCCATGATATGGGTCCAATAGTGGTGTAGTTGGATGGGGCTTGCAAAGACCTTTCCAACGATATATTATAAGCCCGATTCCGATGAATATTGAGGAAGTTATGGCCAATTTACTAAACTGGGCCCGGTTTGAGCTTTAAGTACGGCCTAATGATCTAGGGGAGGGCCTAATAAAATTTATCATTCCTAATGCAATTAGGAATGGTTTTATTCTTCTAGAACATTCTAGAAGGTTCTTTGCATTCTTAATTCAATTAGGACTCTTCAGAGTTTTAATCAAGATCAAATAGCATTTTCGATTGAAATTATATTATTTTATCTTCCAATACGGGAAATTTATCAGATTTTTGAAAACGCGTTGAAAAACAGTTTGGCGTCCAACCCCATGCCTTGGCGCCTGGAACTAGGATTGGCGCCAGGCGCTAGCCATTGGCGCTTGGCGCTAGCCACTGGTCCTGGCGCCAAGGTTGATTTTCGATCTTCAGACTCTGTTTTGTCAAATTATCTTTTTTTGGATGATTTTCTCTATAAATATCGTATCAAAAACTCCGTTTTCATTCATCAAGATTCACCAACCATCATCAAGAAGCATCAATCATTCATCAATTCTTTTAATTCATTCTCTTCATCTTCAAATCATTTATTCATTCATTCATTCATTAACTTTCAATAACATTCATTCATTAGAATTCTTTTCTTCTGAAATTCTTTCTTGCTTTTTAATACAAAATTCCGCATTCACAAGATCTTGATACACCTAGCCATATTCGAAGTTGCCTTCGCCCTAGACGTGAAAGGTTTAATTTCTGAGGGTTTGGTCCCAAATCTCTCTTTCAATTATTTAATTTAATTGTTTTGATTATTATTTTCCTTGAAGTTACTAACGTGTGTATTTTGTTATTAGAAAGAGGTACGAGACATCCAAGTAAGTACTTTAATTGATTAATTGATATTATGATGTAGAAATCATGCTTGAATTGTTATTATGATTCCTAATATCATGTTTAAGGAAAAGGTTATAATATCAAATATGTTTAATATGGTTCCTGCGATGCTTCCTATTTTCTTCCTAATATTAATTCACGTTAGTATCATGTTAGGGTTAAAGATTTGATTTTTATTGCTTAGTGACATGCTAGGGTTTGTTATTAATCTTGTTAGTATCATGCCTAGGATCTTGCTATGCTTTAACATGATTATTATTATTATTGATTATGATTGATATTATTATTATTAATAATGTTGATTATTTATTATGTTGCTTGATATGCATATTATTATTTTATATTGTTATTGCTTGATCACCTTTATTTGCATGCTTAAAGGGAATTGGTATTTGCAACCACGCTTAATAAGATAATTAATAATCTTGTTAGGGTTATTATGATTATAATTCAAGTGATCGCCGATAATAGATTTATTTGTGCATTAATATTCAACCAACATAGATTAAAAAGGTTTAGGGTTAATCCTATTGATTGCATGTTAGTCAGAAAGCGCACATGAATGCGAGCAGAATAAAGTAGAGGCCTATTATTAGGGCAGGTTCAATCTCTTTTAGGTTGGATTTGTACCATCATCCCCGAACCCTATTTTGGTTCATGACCTTATGGAGTTGACGATCCCTTGGATCGTTAAGAGGTGTAACCTTCACCTCGTGTACGGTTTACAAGTTCCTTAAAAACTTGTTGGCGACTCTTTTGCTCTATCTTCTTCCCTTTTGGACGCCACCGTACTTTAGTGTATGATCACAGTGCGGTTCAAGCTAGTGGGATTTTAAATGCTTGAAAATATTCCCTACAAGTACGTATGAAGTTGCATGTGACTGTAAACACTTTTAGTGTCATGGGATCATTTTTCGACATATGATTCTTGTGTATGACCTTAATGGAGTAACTGTTGTTCCTGAGAAGTATGTACTCCGTCGTTGGAGGAAGGACGTACAACGGAAACACACACGAGTAAAAGTTGCTTACCATGATCCATTGACTACTGATGAAGTGAGGAATTATCACAATCTTATGGGGACGTACGAACCTATTTGCTCTAAGGCTTCCATTTGTAAGGAGGCAGTGCAGGCTGTCAAAGAGATGTTGCATCTCATGGATCTGAGAGTGGATGAAGTTCTAGCAATGGTTGCAAAAAGGCAGCTTGCAGGAGGGAATGAGAATGGTCCTGGTGAGGATGAAGGTGTACATGGAGTTGTCCGAACGCCGTCTTCTGTGGCACAGAACAAGGGGCCTGAGGAGACAAACACACCAATGACAGTGGCATCATGAATTCGTAATAACAACACTACTCCTGTTAGTGGATTCCAAGGGAGCTACGAAGGATCTGCCCAAGGTAGGATTAAGGATCCACCCTTACCCAAGAAGAAGGCACATCGCACTACAAGTGTTAGATACCCGTCGTGCACTGAGAAGAAAGGAAAAGAAAGGGCTGCTAATAAGGCGAAAAATGATGCTCGGAAGAAAGTTGCTCAGACCCCAACCAGCATATCATTAGGACAATGAGTATATTCGATCTGTTGGGGGAATACAAATGAGGAATTTGGATGGGTCGTTAGGATACTTTACTACGGTTAGGGGAGGACACTCTGGTGGAGTGTTTGCTTCTCTCCTTGGCCTCACTCCTGGCACATCTGGATCCAATCACAATTAATCTATT
Source organism: Chenopodium quinoa (assembly GCF_001683475.1). Classification (NCBI taxonomy): domain Eukaryota; kingdom Viridiplantae; phylum Streptophyta; class Magnoliopsida; order Caryophyllales; family Amaranthaceae; genus Chenopodium; species Chenopodium quinoa. Next base: position 902,673 of record NW_018744821.1, on the reverse strand, counting down.
TTTTTCAAACTTTTTACTACGTATAAGTATATTATTTGCGCTGCTCTGTAACAACAGTACAATTTAGCAATTGGTACAATTTAACAGCACAACTTGTAGCATATCAAATGTATCCCTGTCATCTATTTTGAATATAATTGGTACACATAAAAGTACCACTGGCATCTATTTTGCTTATAATTGGCACACATAAAAGTACCACTTAGTAGTTCCAAGGGTACTACTCTTTGTTTAATAATATCAATATATTCAATGGCGACTAACAAAAATAACATGATTGAAGAACTATGATTACAGCACAATGTCTATAATAAGATTGATATTGTTCAATACAAGCAAAATATAAACAACTTAATTTAACATAAACACATTTGTCCCTATGTTCAATAGAAGTTACATTAAACCACGTTAAACTAATTAAAGCGTAAACCAAGTCTAACCACACATGAAACTCAATTCCAACCAAACTTCACCTCCATCATTGGAGTTTTTCAATGGTTGAAGATGAGTGACCATAAGCACCCGATTCGTGGCCAGAAACCTCCGGAGAACAACGATCAAGGACATGGTACGGAGCATGGGGAAGGACGCCTTTAGGGCTGTCGGGGCTCCTCTGCCTTATTTGCCTCCCCCTCCGCCTGGGCCTGGCTAGGGGAACGACCTTTGTTTTGTTTCACCATTTTTGCAGTTTAACAATGGAAAAACAAAATAGAACGAGAGAAGGTAAGAAATACAAAAACGGTGAAAAAGATGACTGAGTAAAATGAAAGAAATGTACAGAACATGGAAGGTATATATAGATAGTGGGAGGAGGAAGTTACATCTCATGAACGTGGGATGATTTCAAATACGACCCTTCAACTCCCTCTTTCAGTTTCCCTATGTCTTCGCGCCATTTGATGTGAAGCAATTAAAAACGTTCCATTAACTATACCCAAATCTCAAGAAGGCACATACATTATTAAGTAATGTACCACTATAGAAATTTTTTTATAATACGTTTGAACACATTGTTTCGTGTAAGTTTTTTTAAACATTGACGATATAACGGTGACACACATTTTGTAATCATATGGACGTATTTTTGTAGCATATGCAAAATTAACTACATTTTCATCACAACTTTCTGTTAAATAGACATAATTTCATGACTACGCATTTCTCAATTAACCCTTTTTTGGACAACACATAATTTTATTATGTAATAGGCCTCCACCACAGGATGTACTGTTGACATGTAGTGGTACAAATACTTTGTAACATTTCATGCAAAAACTACGTATTTGTACCACTAAAGTCACAGTGGTACAAAGAGGTTGCATAATTTACCACACCAAATAAAGCTTTGTACCACTTTAGTCGTAGCGGTACGTAACATGCAATAGGATTCCATAGTAGGACAAAAAAAGAAAGACACTTAAAATGTCGAAGGACAAGAAATGAAAGGCATTTAAAATGTGGAAAGCAGTCATGTAGTGATATAAGAATCGATAACTTGTTTAAAAAAAAAAAAAGAATCGACAACAAGATGTATTGTTCATAACAAGGTGGTATAATTAAGTTATATAATTTACCACAACAAATAAAGGATTGTACCGCTGCAGGCATAGCGGTACGTAACGTGAATTAGGAGTCCATAGTAGACAAAGAAAGGAAAGACATTTAAAATGCATGGAAAGCATTCATGTAGTGATATAAGATTTTAAATGTCTTATATCATATATAAAAGCGGTTCTTTTACTCATGTAGTGATTATTCGTTGGTCTTATATCATACGGTTACCGCGCATAATCATTCATATACCGTCTATAGGGATCTTCATAATTGTAATGGCAACCATTTGGAATACATGCTTTACAAAGTAAAAAGACTATTCATAGTATTGATTCAATTATAGACTTAATATATCAACTCTTAGTACAATATATCATTTGTATGCACTTGCGGGCTTAAAAATACATCAACAATGGCTTCATAGTTATGACTTCCTCAATCTCTTACTTGACACAACAAACAAAGGGATTAAGGTACTACATAATTGGTACTTTGATTTTCACCTATTGTACCACTGAATATTTAATGACACATTATAGAATTATAAGACGTACCATTTACGAGGGCAAAGTCTAGGGTACCACTGTGCAAAGTTATAGTACATTAGGGTACCAATTACCTCGTAATGGTACGTAAGGATATGTGGTGGTACATAATTATCTAGTGAGTCTTAAGTAAATTTCCAAAATAGCTTCTGATTTTTAATTACTTGGCCCAAAAAACTAGTGAGTTCTAAGTACGTTTCCCAAAATAGCATAATGTATGAACAACCATTTGGACGCTGTTGAGTAATGTTGTTATGTATAACGTAGTTATCATACGCAACGTAATATCTTTTGTTACAACTGACATTATTTACAAAGTTTTTATGAGTTAGCTACCTAGTCTGCGTACTTGTGTAGGCTGTATGCAAAATAGTTATTACGAGTAATTGTTATTGTTAATTATGTACAACTGATAACTTCACCGATGTATTGTGTGACGTAACATGTGTTTTGAATGTGGCATATAACTTCGTAATCAATGCAAGTGCACAATTAGTTAACATCCCTTTACTATTCGAGTTTTTATGCTTTTACACAATGGATGCCATTAACACTAGTAAGGGTACCGTTGTAATGCAAATGGTTATTATTCTGTTAATAGTGGTACATATTACCATAAGATTTGTACCACTGAGAGTCCCTCAATGCACTTGTATGTGTGTTCCACCAAATGAAATTCGATCTTCACATTAAGTTGGAGTGCACACTTGGGTAGTTCAGCTTTGTCACAATGATACCTATGAAGACCATATAGTGGTACAAATAAATCAGTTAGTTAGTCAATGGTACATATATGTACCATTGTATTCAATTTAGTGTTTCTTTTGACAAGACAGTTCTCTGGCCTAGTGCTGCACCTATTGCGTCACCTACAGTAGTAGGATTACCACGGTAACATGGTAAATAGGATCAAATATTCAAATTTAACTTTTCCCTCCCACGAAACTAGTTCAAATTCTATATTTTTTGTAACTTAGCTCACATTCTCACCCCACTCACTTCCTCTTATTGCTGAAGTACATCATCCTTCCCTTCCTATCTTCTTCCAACCTTTGACACCTTTTGGTTTCATCACATCAATGGAGAACTTTCATCCACTTCCCGTTTCATATGTTCATGTCTTACCCCACCCACATTTGCCCATTTTGTATTTCCAGAAATCGGAGCGGGAATATAACGAAGTAGACTTAAATGTTGTGAATTTTTTGAAGACAATAGACCACTTCGAAGGTGGTTTTTTCCATCCTATCCAAAACTTGAGGGCACGTCTTCTACAAGGAATGTGCTCCCCAACTCAGCTCATGGTTCTCGAGGACGGAAGCCCTGTTCTCGGGCATTTACCCCTGCTTGAGGATTTAGTAGGCTGCTACAATGAAGGAGCAATTGTAACGATTTTTTGGCTGATCCAAGCCTTCTATTCCTCTTCTTCGTTGCGACCAATTCCCTTTGAATTGGCTAAATTAATTGATTTGGAGCCCGTACTGAACATATTCGAGGCACCCATATATGCATTCCTTATGATGTGGCGTAATGTATTTGTTGGGTCATACACGGATACGCTCCATGTAATGAAGGTTATCGACGGCCAAACCCACATGAGGCTCAATATATCGGGTTACACCATGAAGCCGAAGGTCCCCCGTATTCTGCCTATCAGAAAGAGATACCACCGTGTTAGTTACACAAGAGAGTTTCTGGCCTCAAGCAGTAGCAACGAGACTACTATACGGTTTGGGTCATTTGCTTTGTGTTGGAATGCCAGAGGATGCACACGTCCTTTGTTTATTCGTAACATCACTACCCTTTATAACCATTTCAACCCAATTCTAGTAATCATATTGGAAGCTCGTGTAGACAGTCAGTACGCAAGGAACGACCTGTTGGGTGATCTCCCAGGTGACTATGAAGTGGAGCCAGCTGGTCCAGACAACAATCCAGGAGGAATATTGGTGTTATGGAGGCCAAGGGCGCTTACTGCTACTTTCTTGTACACATCAACAAGGCCAGAGGGAATGTTGTTAGATGTCGTTTCCCGGGTAAGTTCTTTGTTTGCTTTGCTTCACATAGTATGGACCACTTATTACTTTAAACTCCTTACGCCGTCTTTAAGTTATCTTAATAAAAATATTTCTGCATTTGAAGCCGCCTCCTCCAACATGGACTTACATCCCCCCCCCCTCAGCAAGAACTGAACAATGACCCTTGCAGCTTAGACGAGGAGCCTGACATAAACAGCCACTGGTTCGCATCAGGATTGGCGTTTGATGGGTCGCACCACGAACAGTTCGGGAAGGACCTTTGATGTGGAGGTGAAACTGGTTGGAGATGGTGATGTATCGGGGGTACTAGTTCTTTTATTTAGTACTTTTGTGTCTACTGCATTTCTATTTCTTTTGTTAAGACTGAAATGTTTTGTTATGCATTTTTTTTAAGACTATGCGTTGAACAATCAACTTATTTGTGAGACAGTCATTAGTGTTACTTTTTACAAACTGTCATGTTCTTTAACGAAATTTTGTAGTTGAAATGAAATGTATTGCACCTCATGATTCTTGGTGGTACATTGCTCTACATACAGAAGTACTTCTGATGTTGTCATGATTCTTGGTGGTACTTTAAGCAATATGGACATAACACCAGCGGTACAATAATAGGTGAAGAAATGTGAAAAAAATGTAGATGGTGCAAAAGATATTTTGGAAGATATCCACGAGATATTTGGGGAAGCACATGGACGACGAATCAACCGGCTCCCAGAGGATGCTGAAGACATAGTAGACATTGCGATAACGGTTTTTTTAAAGAGGTTGATGATTGTTTTGAGTTACGTTTTTTCAACTTCTATTGGGGTTAATATAAGGGCAGGGTACCATCGTTGATGGCGGGAAATGTAGTAAATTACCCCGTCTTTTTTTTGTAAAGAAAAAAAATAAACAAAGAATACGTACATCAGAAGCTCGTGCTTTACTTCTTTCCCTAATTAATTCAATTCTGCTAATACACTTTCTCTCTCTACTTCTTACTTCTTCTTCTTCCTCTAACATGTAATTGAAGTTCATACTCAATTCATTAATGGAAGCAAATTTCTTTGATTCTTTCTTTGCTTTCTATTCTGTTTGATAACATAGTATTAAAACAGGCGTTCTTCCGAATTTGAAGTTTTGTGCAAAAGTTTGAGCTGAACCTGTAGAGCTGATTTCAAATCCTTTATGTGAGTTTTTCACAATACCTGTTTTGATTGCTTAAGTCTGATATAGTGTTTGAGCAAATTGTGTGGCTTGTAGTATTTTTGGGTGATTCTTGTTTTTCCGAGTTTGTTTGAAATGTTTATTTGGGTATTGTTGTTTGATTAAATTTGAATATGGGAAGTTCAAATATAGAAAGGATTGTTGATCCAAATCAGGATACAACTAGTCCTTATTATTTGCATCCATCTGATTTTACTCTGGGATGCAATTGGTGTCTAGTATTTTTGATGGGTCAGGGTATGGAAATTATAAGAGATCGATGATGATAAGGTTGACTGCTAAGAACAAAATGGGTTTTGTAAATGGTAGTTTGCCGAAACCTTTTGCTTCTAATGCTAATACCTTGAGAGCTTGGAATTGGTGTAATAGTATGATTATAGGATGGATTATAGCAGTTTTAGACCCTCATATTGCTGGTAGTATTCTTTTTGTGGATACAACTAGAGATGGTGCAGCACATACCGTGGAGTGTTTATGCTGGCATGTATTAAGTTATTTGCCAGAAGATTCACCACTAAATTTGGTGTGGTAAGTCGCGTATGTTTATACATTGGTGTTGTTGTTGGGTTAGGTTTTGTGAAAAGTTGTTTAATGGGTATGATCTTACATTGCAGGGGAGGATCACGATTGCTCGAGAGAATCTGTTTCTGGACGACGTGCAGTGTGAATGCAACGAGCTGAAAGACGTCCTGGGGGATTTGACCACTGGTTCTAGGATGTCAACGCGGAATCATTGACGATTAAGTCAACTTTGTGATGATTTATTATATTTTTTGAAGTGTTGGTAAACATTAGCTGTAATTATATTGGGAGGTCTGATGGATAGTTAGTGCACATTTCCTCTTTCTGGTTTATCTATGACCAGGTTTTTTGTCACAGAAAACACAGGTTCAATCAGTTAGAATTTAGGTGGTACAATCTACACCATTTTTTGAGTACTATTGGGGCATTTAGAATTTAGGTGGTACAATTAGTGGGTTTGGTACCATTTTGATGCTTTAAGTACAGTGTTTTGACCATATGCAGATTATTAATGCTTTAATTTCAATGTAAAAAGCGGTGGTAGAATGTGTATGCTATTCGTTGTTATTTGCTTCCAATGGTATTTTACAAGTGCCAAAGGTACACTCGAAAGCTGTTTTGTGAAATTATGCTATGAATGGTGCATTGCATGTGAATCAACAATGTGATCACTTCAGATTGGTACAATATTGGTGGAATTTGGTAATGAATGGTACTCAATGGACAATAAAAGTACCACTGGGAAATTGAATCTACAAAATGCTACAGAATGCACCACACTCTATAAGTACTAGGGTTGTAGGGGACAGAGATGTCTTGTCATAACAAACACAAGCACTCTGGGAATGTTACAAAATGTACCATCTTAAACATTTTATATACTAACGGGAGTTATAAGTACCACTGTAAAATTTTGCTACAAAATGCTTTGCGAATGGACTTTAGGATTACAATTACAACATTAAAGGGAGTTATTATTTGCAGTTATTATCCAACTACCAATTTCACACTTACCCCTTGGTAAAAGTGCAAGATTAATTGCGTGGTGAGTGGATGCAATCCAGTGGTACATTATTATATAAGATAGTAGCATTACTTATACCATTTAATTCTTTTGTTAGCATAGTGGTATATTCCATCAGCCACTGCGATCTAAGGAAAATGTAGTAAGTCACAAAGTAGGTGGGAAATCATTTATTGTTTCTTTAGAGTATTTATAAACGTTCACAGAGGACTATTTAGATCATACACCCCTTTCTTCTTGAGTGTATACTCTAGTAGTATTATGGGGGGAAATAGGAGCAAGAGGGTGGTAGCTAAGAAGGTGAGGGATGCAAACAAAGGGGTTTCTCATAAGACCCCAAAGGGACTTATAAAGCGGTTGGAATTTATGAAAAACAATGGATATCATGATCCAAACGGTGTCGTTCGAGACTTCTTTCTACCTAAAAGAGGTAGAGAGATGATGTTCTCGCACCAATCGGCGACGATAGCCCGTGGTGGGCTTCAAAATCCCGTAAATGGGATCGATTTCCATCCCGAGTTCCCAATCCTATCGCCTTTCAAAATAGGAGGTCCTGCACACTTTCGGAAAGAGGCATATTGTTTCATGCACTACCTAGTAGATGCTCACAAGATTGCGGTTAGTGTCAACCTCCGAGAATTCAATGAGTTACTGATTGATTGTGGGCGTTCTCCATGGTACTGTCGCCATTGGATTTGATTTTGGGAGCTCTTTATGTCCTACTATGATTGGGCTACTAATCTGGAGTACATGCTCAACAACCACTGTAAGGAAGGTGAGACATTTTGCCTTCTACTACTTGGCCATGATTTCACGTCCGACTATGACAAAGACATGGTTCATGTCACTGTAGAGTGGATGAATTTCTCTCACGAGGATCCTTATGATATCATCCACTCCAGTGAGGAGCAATGCATGTACTTTAGGAGCAAGATGTTGGCTGAAAATGGGTACGATGAGATGCAACACCTTGATTTCATTACTAGGGAGCCTTTTGACTATGACGACTACCCACAATGGTATGTCAATAGGTTGAAGGAGGCAAAGCAAAGGTATGACAACAAGGTCAACCCAGATTCTGGATCTTTTTGGGACGGACATGCGCCTGACTACAATGACCCCTACGTGGATCCGTGGGAAGGATACCAAGATTTCGGGTTAGACGATGACTGATTACTGCTAGGTTATTCATTTCCTAGTTATGCCTGCTACTTATCTGCTTTTGATTATGTTGTTTTTTATATTGATGTTCATGTAACGTTGTTAGGCATGTTTTATGTATCATCCAACATGAGGTTGTACAATCTCTCCTTTCTTTTAATGACATTATGTACTATTTTATATTCAGTAGCACATTAACCTCTGCATAGATGTACCTTTACAAATCTTATGTGCTTTCAATACGCTAGGACTAACAACTTTGTTCAATCCTGACTTGCAAGAGAATATTAAAAACTACATAGATTTTACAATATCCAATACTACCATTAGTAAGATTTTACAATATCCAATACTACCAATAGTACGAGTTTAACATTTTAAGTAAAAAAAACACAACCATTAGTAAGATGGTAAGCCCGATTTTCACGATGTTTACGTGTTGTTTCTCCAACATCTCCACCCTATTGAAAACGCCCCCAATATTGTTTGGTGGTCCGTCCTTGACGAGATCAGATTCTACAGCCCATTCCCAGTACCCGCAGTGGCGACATTTGTAATACGGCCTCTTCGGATTCATTTCCGACATTGAGATGCGAAACTCCACGAGGGTTGACTCATCCCCCAAGCAGTTGCTTCTTCTGCACAGTTGTATTCTTTACTGCAGGATCTGACAAATGCTTCTCAAGATGATGCTACAAATTTTTAGTAGTACAATAAGCTCAAGAAATTGTGGGACGACTGGATGAGTTGGATAATCTGTGTCCTTTGCCAACTTGTGTGTGTAATAGTTGTAGTTGTAATTCAGCTCAGAAATATGCCAAGATTCAGTGGGATCAGAGTCTGATGGTGTTCTTGATGAAGTTAACATAACTATGCAAAAGTTCAAATATCCTAAGCTAATGGTGCCAAGTTTGCCAACATTGTGAGGCATAGGGAATTGAGTAATCTATTAAAAGTCTGTTGAGCCAGTTGCATTTTCTGCTAGAAGATTTGATAATAGAGGTCAGCATAATTAGTTCAATAGATGAAATAATTCATATGGTAGTGGTGGTTTCCAGCGGAATTCTGGTTTCGTTCCTTATCTTATTTTTTTAGCCCACAATTTTTTTTATTCGAACTTGTGAACTTATGAATATTGATCTTATCTGAACTTATTAGCCCTTATTTTATCTTAATAAGGATATAATTCTTCCCTAATCAGAATAATAATCATGCTAGAAGATGCCAGCTGCTAGTCCTGTGAAGCTCTGACGGGCATATTTCTACCGTTGCTGCTTTTTTGTTTTCAGTGTCAATGATTAGATTTGTTTGTTTAAGAAGCTTTGTCCTGTAGTGTCTATTTATTCTTAGTAGGGTTGCCTTATTCTGTAAGAAAGAATGTTCTTTTTTAAGCTTGATAATATCAAATCCTCTCCTCTCTTCTCTCTATTTTCTGCTTCTTTTATAAGTACTTATTATACTATATTGGAACCTATCAACCCTTTTATAAGTACTTATTATACTATATTGGAACCTATCAACCCTTATCTTATGAACTTAATTGCTCTAGTATTAATTTATCTGAACTTATTTAAAATTTTCCGGCACTTATCTGTATGTGTTAGACATGAAATGAGTGAATTCAGGTGACTAGAGCAGACCTTTAGTCATTTCAAGAAGAATCCACTTACACTGAGGTTGTAGGATCTCTTGTTTGAACATATGTTTTTCAATCCTTTACTTTCATCTCCCATTCTCTAAATTTGAACACTCAAAGCTTATAAATTATGGACATTGGGAGAATATAATAAGGAGGTCGCATAATGCTATTTTTTTCAAAATAACAAAAATTATATTTCTGAGGTAGTTCATAATTTTCGTAATAGTTGATCAAAGATAAATACGATATGTCATTCACAGATGATGCTATAGCTGGAGCTGTTGCTGGTGGTGTGGTAGAAGCAGCCTTGTATACGATAGATACAATTAAAACTCGGCTGCAGGCAAGTCTACAACTTCAACTTCTTGTTGTTGTCTGTAATTTGTTTTATATTAATTAAAGCTTAAATATTATACTTTGTCTAGTCTACTGAAATCTGATAAATCTTTGAGTCATTTAAAGAGCCTTCAACATGAAACTATAGATGTTATCTTACCACTAAAGTAAGACTCATATTTTTCATTATAATGGGAAACACAATCCTGTTGCTGTTCTTTAATGGACTGGCTGGCTATTTTATCTCATAAACTTTATGGCACCAATTGAAGTTCATATATAGAAAGACCACCCATATATTGTGGGAAAAAAATCAGCTGTTGAAAGTAATATATGTGCATTCTTTTCATAATAGGCAGATGATGAATCAATAGTTGAACTTGAAATCAATTTGAAGATATGAAACTTTGATGCTCTAATCATGCCATATAACTTACTTTCTTCTGACTTCTTTATTTCATTTGCAACTCCGTTGCTATGAGATGCCTAGACTAATCTGAGTCAACTCCTTGTATAATAATACAAATTGCCAACCTCTTATTCAGCCTTGCTTTTAATACAAAATTTTATAAAAAGAAAATCAATTACACAACTTCTTAACCTCACTAAATCCAACCATGAAAGCATCATCAAATTGTCGAACGTAATTGTCTTTTAAATTACACAGGTCAAAAGGTCCAAATTCGATTAGACACCTATTCAGAGTTGGAGTTTTTTTTTTTATGGATTCAGATATTCTTTTTGGTGAACTCAGGTCAGAGTGTCAGACTCTTTTCTTTGAATTGGGACAGACTCAAGCCGGATTTGTATTGAATTGGGACAGACTCCTATTTAAATTTGGTAACCCATGAGATGTGAGGACAAGGAAGGAAGAAATGATATTAAAAAAAAAAAAAGTACAGTAGTAAAATTATTCTAGGTCCCTAGGAAGAAATTTGGAAAGAATATGAAGTTAAAAATTTTGTACTTGGTAATTTAAGTCCATATCCTATAATTAGTTTCCAGTAGTTATAAGTTTTCCAGATGCAATTGAAGACTGCACGATACATAGGATACTTTGGTTGTATATTGCTTTGCAGTTTTGATTACTTCCTTCTAGGTCAATGTCCACCCCATTATCTCCTCTGTGGATTTTTTTATTATATTTCTTTCCTCATGATTACTAAACATTCTTCAGCTTAAGGTCTTTAACTATCTATCTTTCTTCTCTCTCAAACTCTATTATTTATCATAAAAAATTTGTGCTTCTCATCAATATTCTTATATTTATTGTCAATTTTATCATGCATATATTAAATTGCCTTTTGACTTATTGTCTGAACTAACTCTTCCAACTCTAGGCAGCCCATGGTGGTATAAAAATAAATTTAAAAGGCCTGTGCTCCGGTTTGTTTGGAAGTTTGTTGGTGTTTTACTGTAAGTGTAATCTATTGTAATACAAGCTAGGACTATATTCAACAGATTTTTCTTGTTATTAGTTGTGTCGGTTATTAAGGGGTTATTTTTTAAAGAAATGGAAAATATGCTTTCTTGATTTTCCCTTTTCTTTTCTTGGTTTCTCTGTTTCTATAAAGTCTTCCCACTCACTCTCATTAATCTTTTCAACACATTCTCTCTACATTTTCTCTACATTCTCTCTCTACATCCTCTCTCTCACTAGATTCTCTCTATTGTAGCTTTTGTCATATTGTCTTTTCGGTCAATATCTTGTTTTTTCAACTCTTTTTCTTTCATCCTCTTTCCTTCACCTCTCTTTTCTCTATTTTTCAAAATGCCTGCTGGTGACGCAAGAAACACCTCTGAGAACACTGCTGGTAACGCAAGAAACACCCCTGGGAACACTGCTGGTAACGCAAGAAACTCCTCTGGAAACACTGCTGGTAACGCCAGAAACCCCTCTGGAAACCCTCATAACCCCTCTGGAAACCCTCAAAACCCTGGAAACCCCCACCCCCCTGAAAACCCCCACCCCCCTGAAAACCCTGGAAACCCTCCTCAAAACGGCTTTTGGGCAAGTGCCATAAGCCTTTTTACAGCAGGAGAGGTAAACGAGCAGATGGTTGAACTTGTGAAACTTGTTATGGTTTCACTCTTTATCTGGACTATTCTTGGTGGTATTTTCTTATTGTTAGCAGGTAACAAGTATAGTGATGCTTATATTGCACCTTTTGTATTCCAAGTAACAACTGCCAAGCCAGCACCTGAGAGATCAAGTCCTGTTTCTGAGAGACCCGTGGCAATTGATCTTCTGAAGGACGGATTTCTTGCAGACAATGTTCCTGAAAGATTGACAGAAGGTGGTAGTGACAATATTAAGAGTCTGAGAGACCCTGTGCGTGTTCAGGTGGTGAGATATCTACAGCAGCGGCCGCCTGCTGAATCAGCAGGTACAGAACCAGAGGAGGAAGAGGGTGAGACATTTGGGTCACAAGGGGGAACGTCTAAGACTGATTCTGAAACATCCCGTAATGGTTCTCCATCTAGACCTTCTCCGGAGCCAGAGACAGAAGTTCCTGGAACATTGACTGCTGCATCACCATCTACAGAACAAGAGGAAGAGGATGAGACACCTCTGTTACGAAGGAAAACAACTTGCAGCGTTGAGCGTGGGGGTGAGACATTTGGGTCAGAAGGGAGAACGTCTGAGACTGAATCGCCATCTAGGACACACGAGACATCGACTAATCAACAAGATCAGACAAGCCACGTGGATTGATACCTAGTTGGTTTGGGATGCTGTACAGTCCTGCGTTATTTTGCTGCAATAGATAAAGAAATTTAAGATCAGTATGAGTTTTTAGTATTAAAGTTCACTTTTCACAATATTTTGCTGCATTTTAGATACTAAGTCTCAATTAGTATGATGAATCGAATTTAGTCATTTTCCTTGTTATTTGTTGTACTTGCTGGGGGTCCTAACTAGAGTTGGCACTTAGCAAGGGAGGTGAAGTTACACTTTCGTTAATTTCTTTAATTGGTTGTCATTTGTAAGTGTTTGATTTAGATTTAAGAACATTAATGACATAGCTAGTACCAACATCTTTTGTACGTGTAACAAATGCTTTGTTTTATTAATTGTTTTGCCTATATAACTATTGTAATGTAGGCAATTTCTACAAATCGTAGTCAATAGAAAGTTCGGCTTGTGTTAAATAATTGGAAATTTTCTGAAGTTCATAAAATTGGAACTTTTTAGCTTAGTACTTGTCATGTTATCAGCCCTTGAAGATTTTATAGATTTGGGGTACCTGAGCCTTTTATTAATTGGACTTATATTATGAATAATTTTACAATAGTGCATTTGATTTCAATACTTCAGACTTTTCAGTTCATCAACAAAATACTACACATAGCCAGTAGAAAAAAAAACAAAAACTAAAATAATTCAACCTATATATTTAACGATCTTGATGAAAGACATAGCTGGTAGCCTGTTACAACAATTGCCATTAGGAAGTGAGTTCCTTGTTTATTAAAAAAAATCATGAACAAACAGGTAAGGGTGTGTAGCTAATGTTATCTTGAACAAACAGGAGGCTTGCAACAACAAATGTCCTCCACTAAGTTCAAGAAAGAAGCAATTTATTATACGGTATGAAGTATGAAATAAGTTGAAGTCTAGCTCAAGTACTAGCAATACGATCAAATTATACTCAACTGATTGACAAAATTGTGCTTGTTAGAGCCAACTTTAGATTATTTTTGTTGTTTTTATTTGATTTTTGAAGAATTGGCCTAATGGAAAGGAGTATAATTGGCAATGCATAATTAGTTTGTTAAGAGTAACTTGAACAGGAACATGCATGGTTAGTCATCAGAACATGGAACACGAAATGAGATTCTAGAAACTTAATAGATAAAGGAGATTAGGAAAAATCATGTGCATTCAGAAATCGGAATGTTTTCTTTTCTTTAGTCTTGACCTAGTTATTGGGCGGGTCGGGTCAGGTCAGAGTCAGTGCAAGTTGGGTCATAGAAGGTCATATTTTTATAGGGACAATATCGGGTCGGACCAATGCGGATCGCGGGTCAATATTGGGTCGGTAATGGGTGAGTCTACAAAATTTCAATTAAAATAAATATTGAACAAAGCCATTAATAAGTATATATGAATACAAATTTATCTATGTAATTGTTATTACATTATCTATTTTCTTTATTAATTAAATTGAAAAAACATTTTGGTCCTATATTGACCAAATCCAATAAGGGCCCTATCAATTAAAGACCAATCCATAAAAGCCCTTTAAGATTGACCCTAACCCTTTTATCATTGGGTTACCTTACCCAATAACCAGCTCTAGTTTAGCCCTTTTAGAGTGAAACAAGCCACTCAAAAGTTTATGTCTACCAAGTTATTGTTCTATTTTTCCATGATCACATTGATATTGTTGCTAAGACTAGTTATTTTGGCAAGTGCAGAATTGGTGCTACATTTCATATATAAGGAATTTTGGTCCCATCAATGAAATGTGCATAGCTTAGAATATCTGAAGAAAAAAGTCCAAGGTGAAAAAATAAACAAAATCACACAAGCATATTAACAGTCAAGAGTCCCAACAGCAACCACACATAGGGCATACATTCCAAATCCAAGCCAAGGCCTAAAATGTAACAATATGCGAAACAGAATTGTGCCTGAAGCCCTGAACTCGAAAGTAGCTAACAATGCAAGGAGTACATTCATTCACATTAATGTTTCACGTTTTGATGAATATAGCTAGTTGGCAAGTTATTTGCACGAGATGTTCATCAATCAAGCATAATTAGGTTCTAATAGCATTGTTTGTGAACACATTTTAGATTAAAAATAAAAGTTAACTAGTACTCCGAAAATAACAGCTAGGACCATTTCGAATTCTACATTTCTACTAATGAGCACCACTTATACCACAAGTTAACTAGTACTCCGTAGTTAGATGCATGGTTGTAATTGCCTAATTCGGCTGTGTTTGGGTAAAGAGACTTTAATTTCAAATAGATTCAACATGGGTCTAATATTAATTACTCCCTCCGCCCCTATTTATATTTTCCATTTGGATTGTGCACGTTTGCCAAGTAATATTTTGACCGTAAATCTTAGTAAAAAATATAACAATTGAATATTAATAATCTATTCACCGAGACGAATTAAATAAGATCTAACATGACTATGTTATATCTTATATATTAAGAATAATTTAGAATATTCTCTCATATTATGAATAGTGTCATAATTACAAATGGGAACTATAAAAAGGACCCCGAAAAAAACGACCCGTTTGGCCTAATTTTAGTCCAAAAAAATGACCTATTTGTTTTTCCCAACATCTATTAAAATCACAAAATTACCAATATATCCTCGAATGTTTTTGTCATATAGCTCTTTCTCCCTATTTTACCCTTGTATTTTTTCAGATCTTTGTGTCATCTCCTCTCTAAATTTCTAACCTTTCTTTCTCTCTTCTGCCACCATTAATTTTCTTGTGGTTTTCCCATATATTTGTACTTGCAAATTATTAATAACTTGTGTTTTCCCATACATTTGTACTTGAAAATTAAGTTTCTTAATACACGCTAAATCAACCCAAATGGGTCGTTCTTTCGGGAACGGAGGGAGTAGTAAATAAATAAATAAATATTTATTTATGTTACGTATCACTTTCCACCACGAGGGGAAAGAATTATTTGTGCACTTGCCTGTTGAATAAAAATTTCGCATTTTACCTCCCACAAATACTCACCTTTTGATACTATCACCCATGAAATTAAAGTCACTACTCACCACCTTTTGCCTAATTCCCACAAAGCATTTTAGCTCTTGCAGGAGTTTGATTTGGAATAAAATCCTGCTAACGTCTTCCATCCCCTCCTAATTCTGGTGAAAAATCCGACTCGTGGGCCCACTTTTTTAATTTCCCGATTTCCCTCTACTCTACTTCGAGTCGGTTTGGGCGCATAGCACCTATGGGTGAAGGAAGCATATAGGAGGGCAAAAGAGGAATAAACTCTTGTTTGCTGGAATAAAAAATCACATGCCTTGCACGTGCCTCCGTTATTTTTTGAATTGTAACAGGGCCTCGTTTTTGGCAATCTTACAAAGCAAGTCAAATTTAATTTTCTCTCTCCGTTCTCATCGTCTTCCCTCTCTTCTCTCTCTCTCTCTCTCCACTTCATCTTCACTCCTCTCTCTGTCTTCTCATCTTCTCCATTCCGACGAAGGGCGATCGTAGGGTTTTGGTGCTCAATTTACCGGCGCAGTGAAGTATGGTTGTTTCCGGACAAAGAAGTTCCCAATTCAGAATTAAATTGTGTTGCTTTTAAAAGGTATGACAAAAATCTCGTTACTCGAATGACGAAGGATTATATGTGTTTGTAGATGTAATTTGAGTGGGTAATTAGTTAGAATTTCAATCAAATTGCGAATTTTTACTTAAATTAGGGTTACGGTGAAGTATAATTGATTCGATTTAGTGTTTATGTTAAAATAATTGAAATATCGTTTTTTTCCGGTGTGGTTATGTTGAAATTTGGTTATGTATTGAAAGTAGAGTAAGGAATTATGCGAGTTGGATTAAGTGAATTATATTAGTAGGGTTTTTTGCGAGTTGAATGTATTGAGTTCATGCAACTGTGGGCTGTTTGATTTAGCTTTGTTAGGGGTGGGTTGATGTAGGTTCTTATCAGTGTTTCTTTGTTTGATTCTGAATTATTTGTGGCATGTTAAACATACGGTTCTTTGGTTTTCGAGAGGATTTGATATTGTGTAATTACATGGATGGTCCCTGTAATTGTAACCATTTTATTGTATGCTTGCATGATTTAATGAATAATTGAAAATGAAAGATTGAAGTAAGTAATGGAAATATTTATTTGTTTATTTTTACATGTAATCAGAGTTAAATGTGTTATTGTTTAGGTTGTTTGATTTTGGTATTTCATTATTGGTGAATGCAAAGTTCTTTTGTGTTGATTAGGCCATTCAAAGATGGATTTTACAAGGCTTGTTATTTTTTTAAGTTGATTGTGGTTCCAATTGGTCGCCTTATGTGTTTTTTATTACCTTGTTTGATACAATCATCCCTTGTTGGCATGTGATGGTGATATCAATTGTTGACTGTGTTGTGTTCTTTGTTTTTGGGGGTGTATGCTTTTGATTAATCAAGCCAGTATAATTTTGTGGTTAAAATGAATTTTGGTGATTTGAAATGTGGTTTTCTTTTGGTTGTCATTTAATTATATATTTATCCTGGGATTCGTTTCTGGTTCTTTGCTGTTTCCTTTGATATTTATTTAGCACCAACTAGCCCTTTGTGTACTTTATCTAGTGATGTATGATTTTCACCCACGCATGCTCACTATGTTTAACTTTTGTCATCGGCTCTTGCATAATTCTGCATTCTTTTGTTTACCAATTTGGGTTAGATTGTGCGATTTGTAGTATCGATATTGGAAGGGGAATTTAAATTGTTTAATAATTATAAGGGTAGTCCTTGTAATTGAAATCAATATTTTGTGTGCATACATGCTTTTTTTTTTTTTTTTTTTGTGTATAGATGATGGATTGAAGACTAAGTAAGAGAAATAGTCATTGATTTATGCATGTGCTATTTGAATGTGGATATAGTATATGCTTTTCTTGTTGCACTGTTTAGGTAGGTGTAGTTAAAGGTCATTAATGTTATCTATGGCAGGATTCAAAGAAATGAAGCGGAAGCATGGATCTAATTTGGTCAAGGGAAAACAAGGAAAATCTAATGCTGATGAGATCTCTAAAAAGAAAAGTATTGCGAAAGGGAAGAAGAAGATGAAGGCTTCTGATCCTGATTTTGAGCGTGAGGAACTAGAAGATACGGAGGAAGAGGGTACAGAAGAAAGTGGTTCTGGTACCTCTGGTGAGTCTGGTTCTGAGTCAGGTGAGGATGACCAGCCTGAGTCAGATGAGGTGGAGGAGGCTGATTCATAAAAAGAGTTGTGGGAGACTTTGCTGGCGAAGTTGTTGGCAGACAAAATAACAACTGGAAAGCAGAAGGGAGGTCCTTCTGTTAAAAGTAAAGGAAAGCAGAAGCAAAAGGTATGGCTATATAACTATATTATGTTCCTTCTAAGGCTATATCATGTTCCTTATAAGTACAGCTTGCATTGGTGATATTGAGTATATCAAGGATTAAATGTTTGTAATGGTATTGTATGGGCAGGTAAAGAAGAGCAAAGGGGAGTTGGTGGTCGAGAAAGGGGAGGTGATTAAAACCCAATCAAGAAAAACGCAGAAGGTATGCTCATAGTTTTGTGTCATGTAACTTGTAGGTTTTTTTTTCTATCTTAATATAGGTGATTTGGGTCTAAATTAGTTAGTGGTTAAATTAGGCATCGTAAAAAGTAGTGATTGGGTGTGGTTAATGGATGTGTTGAGCTTATTGTTTTTTCTTACCGCTGTAGGCCCCCAACCTGAATGGTGTGAAGGCTGTGTCAACTGTGGTTAGGTTGTTTGATTCTTTTAGGCAGAAGGTTGTGACGGAGATGGGTTTTGGAGGTTTGTTAAGCATTCCTCTAACGAATTTGCCACGCAAATTTTCATATTGGTTGTTGACAAGGGTATTAGGTGATGGCTCCATAGCATTTGGAGATAACTATGTCCAACCCATGAGTCCTGTTTCAATTCAATGTGTACTTGGGATTCCAATGGGGTCCAAGGCAGTCCCTACTACTATTCCTGATGATAATCCGGTGAAGCAGGCGGAAGTGATGAGTTTAAGGGGGCTGCATGCCAAGGGAGAAAGCGTTTCACTTGCCAATGCATTGGGATCATTGATTGTTAGGGATAAGGATGGGTATGTGCTGCCTCTGTCAGATGCAGAGAAGCCTAATTTCAAGGTTGCTTTTCTTATTGTGATACTGGGTTACTTGTTGTGTGCTACGACAAACACAACAAATATGGGAGTGAAGCTATATCCAGCTTTACTTACTTATGATGAATCGTCGGAGTATGACTGGTGCACTTTTGTGCATATGTGGATGTGTAATGCTGCAAGGAATTTCCAGAAGAAATTTGTTGAGGATGGATATGTTGCTGGATCAGGCGAATGCATTTTGTTTGTCTTGGTAAGTAATGTCTGTTGCATAAATTGAGTTGTTATGTTAAATTGAGTTGTTAGTTTAAATTGAGTTGTTAGTTTTTAGTTGGTATTGTGTTATTTTGGGTTGCATTTGAGTGTCTTGTCTTGGACTGATTGAAATATTCTTCATCTTTGTGTCCATTATACAGATTTATTATCTTGATCACCTTAGTCGTGTTCCTGAGTCATGGGGTATGAGACCGAGGTTGAAGGCTTGGTCGCAGGAAAAAATTAATGCAGCTATAAAAGATGACAAAAAAACACGAAAGGGGGACTATGGACGGCTCCTGGTGAGTTATTTCCTTTTTGTATTGTTTCGGGTTAATATTTCAGATTCAAGTTAAGTGAAGAGTGTTAACATTCTGTGGTTTTATTTTGTAGTCGTTGGATGTTGCTTATGGAGAACCACATCCAATGGACTGTCGGGATGTCCCTTCAGATGGCTGTTATTTGGATCAGGTTGCTCAGCAGGTACGACTTACTAATTCTTGTTATGTCTAAATTGTTTGTATAATAGGTGATAAGTTTTTATATGTGAATGCAAAGTTTGAGTTTCATGTGTTTTACTTGTGTTCCTCGTTAGGTGATTGATAAGGTAACTCCAAAGCTACTGGCTGTTATAGACAGCAAGTGTGATGAGGTCCTCTGTCAGTTCTATGGGATGATGTCTATGGGTATTGATCGGGCAAAAGCCACAAGAAAAGCAAACATGCCCAAGGAAGTTGTTAGGGAAGTAACAAATCCTGTTGGTGAGGAGAGTGCTGGTGGAACGGTTGGGTTGGCAAAGCCTTTGAGCCAACAATTTGAATCGGCAGCAGAGGTTGTAGATATTACTTTGAATGAGAAGGGGTTGCAAGCAGATGAAGGTGAATGTGACCTGGATGTTGTTGTTGGATCGATATCAATCATCGATTCAACAACAGTAGGGGAGGGGCTTCCTGGGAAGGAAGTCGTTGGGGCAGAAGCCAAGGGTGGTGTTGTTGGGGCAGAAGCCATGGGAGGTCTTGATGGGGCAGAAGCTAAGGGAGGTCATGAACTCATGATGGGGCAGCAGCCAAGGAGGGTGTTATTGGGGCAGAAGCCAAGGAGGGTGTGGTTGGGGCAGGAGCCATGGAGGGGCCAGAGTTTCAAAGCGCTTCCGAAGCGGAATTGGAAGATGAAAAAAATGAGGACATGGAGCCTGGACCACAAATAGTTGTGGGGTTGTTAGGAACTAGGGGAACAACTGTTTTAGTTGATGCTCAGTGTACTTCTGCAAGCTACTCTTCATGTGATGAGGAAGATGATTGTGATGGGATAGGGGAGAAAGTGGTGACAAGAGGGTGGTGAAGCCTACACAGGCATCCTTGTTTAGCAACGCGGCAAAGACTAGGAGGCATACATCGTGCGAGGCACGTTTGATCAAGTTTGTTAAGGACTGGAAGCTTCAGAAGGATCCACTCAGGTAATTGAGTACCCCTTCATGATGTTCAAATTATAACTGATGTCCATTTTCTTAATCGCAAATGTTAATCAATCATTCTAATCATATTATCTGCTTATTTGATGTTATGTTGGTGATTCTTAGCCCTGGTACTGTGTTGATAAAGTGTGACCACCAAGAGGCGAGCTAGAGGGATTGCTATGAAGTGGTGCACTATAAGTCGCGGGTTTCAACAGATTATGTTAGAATGGCCAGTGTCCTATACAACAAGAAATGGGCCACCAGGGACTTTGTCAACAGAAGCAAGCGTATTATGCTTGATCCAAGCTATTTGGTACGTTTTAAATAGGTTGTTTTACTGTAAATCATATCATACATAGCAGCAAGTACACTTGAATGTTGTTAATGGTTATTGCAAAAAATTTGTAGAATCGATTAATGTTGAATGAAGGAAAAGAAGAGCACATTGCTGACAAGTATTACAAACTTCTTCTTAGCTATAAGCTACCGCAGATTCGAGCGGTAAGTTATATACTTTGCTAAATTGATTATGTTGTTTCAGGAACATATTCTAAACTTGGTTATGGCTTACTTGTCGTATTAGGTCTTCGTCCCTGTGCTGGAAGTTCCCAAGGATTCCCCAGACGAGTCCCATTGGTGGTGCTTGGCTTTGGATATGAAGGGTCAACAGTTGTGGATGATAGATTCTTTGTACCCTGATCCATTCACCAAACATGCTGAAGTGTTTGAACTTCTGGTAGATTAATATAGAGTGTGTCGAGTTATTGTGCTTGCTCTTTGACGGTACAGTATTGGCTTAATGTTTTTTCTATAACTATACAGGTTAGTGGTCTCGACGCACTGTTTGAAATTTGTGATCCTCAGTGGACAAGTGGTCAGCTAAAATCGTGGACACGATGCACTGTTGAGGTCCTTGAGCCCCGGGATAAGTAAGCACTTCTTTAATTATTTGGTTATTAGTGTAAAAGTTTGAGATTGTTGTGTGTGTTGATTTTGGTCCTCTATAGCTCTGCCTTTATTACAGCTCAACTAACTACTTTGTGCATTAAACAAAATATTCTAACCACGTGGCACTAGTTTGTTACGAAGCATGCTAAGTCAGCTTCTATAATTCACACTCAATGTATGAAAAGGCTCAAGGCATGTCTTAATGTGCCACATTGAAGTGAGGTGCACATAATAAAAAGTGAAAACAACTCTGGAAATATAGTGTGCACCTTTTTGGTGATCCTTAGTGCTCCTTTTAGTGTGCCTTACCAAAATAAACTCTCCTAGACCAATGAAAGTGCATGGCCCATATTGCTTACAAGCGCGCCTTTTTATGCAATGGCAGTCTGTATGATTTGAGAAGCAAAGCTAATATTGATATAGTGAGCTCGCCACAAGGCAACCCATCACATATAAAATTGCTTTCAGCCTCTAATTTAAGTATTTAACAACTAAAAGTAGAAATTGCATGGAAATCGCCCTTAAGTCCTTAACAACTACAGATTCATTGTTTGGATTAAGAGAATTGGAGGTAAATGAAGAGAAAAGAAGGGATTCATCCAAACTTTTTTGTATACCTTTTGATAGGAGGGAAAGGAAGGGTTATTGAAGGATTCATTTTCACTCCCTCTTTAACACTACACATTGTTTAGATAGAAGGAAATGGAAGGAAAAGAAGGGAAGAGAAAGGGAAGGGGACAAACTCTCTTATTTGAGTAAAGGGTTTAGGGAATGAAGGGAAAGAAGAGGGAGGGATCCATTTTCCCTCTCTTTAATAAGTATAATCCCTCCAAAATTGGAGAGATTTGGAGGGAAAATGGGGTTCACCTCCCCCTCCCTTTCTTTCCCCTTCCCTTCCTCATATTTCCCTCCCCTTCCTTAGTTTTTATCCAAATAAAGCGTTAGTTTGGATAGATAGAAAAGAGGGGAAGAGAAAGGAAGGGGCATAAAGTCACAAACTCTCTTGTTTGGGTAAAAGATTGAGGGAAATAAGGGAAAGGAGAGGGAGGGATCTTTTTCCCCTCTCTCTTACACTTTGTTTGGATAGAAAGAAATGGAAGGAAAAGAAGAGAAGAGAAATGGAGGGGGACAAAATCTCTTGTTTGGGTAAAAGATTGGGGGAAGGAAGGAGAAGGAGAGAGATGAATCCATTTTCCCTCACTCTATAATAACCATAATCTCTCCAAAATTGGAGAGATTTGGAGGGAAAATGGAGCTCACCTCCCCCTCCCTTTCTTTTCCCTTCCCTTCCTCCATTTTCCCTCCCCTTCGTTTCCTTCCTTCTTTGCTATCCAAACAAAGCGTTAAATAAGCATAATTCCTCCAAATATGGAGAGATTTAGAGGAAAAATAGAGTTCACCTCCCCCTCCCTTTCTTTCCCCTTCCCTTCCTTTCCTTCCCTATTTGCTATCCAAACAAAACGTAATAAACCAAATCCTTCCGGAAAGATTTGGAGGGAAAGTGTAACATTACCTTCTCACTCTGCTTCTGTCCTCTCCCATCCTTCTTCTTCCCTCCACTTAGCTATCCAAACAAACCGTTACGAGTAATGCTTTAGTATTTTTATTTTCAATTGTAGGAAATTAATCCCTCCAACAATGGATAGCTTGGATTTAAGGAGGGGGGAGGGTGGAGGGGGACATTTTCTACTATATGGATAACAATTGTGGGGGGTGAGGGACATTTTCAACTATATGGATAGCAAATTAACAATAGATAATAAAGCAAGATTACAATTAACAATATGCACAAAAAACAAGGGCCTGAGCGCGTGTCTTACACGAATCTGAAACCGCCTACTGACTAATGCTAGGTTTGAGCATACAATGTCTTGAGTACAAAAATCCACTAACCATCTACCCACTAAATCACTAACAGTGAGTTATTTTCAACTCAAATTCACTTATTTCAGCACACTGTAGTTTAATAGAGTTCAATTCAATAATTCAGCAATCAGTACACTGAATTTTCTGCAATCATCTTACTAATACTCCAGTGAATATCAGGATGACGAAATTTCGAAATTCAGCAGTGAAACCAAAATCATATACTTCGCAAGTTAAACTTAAATCCACAACCATTTGATGATGTGTGTGAAGAAAATTGAGAAATTTCTGAACCAAATCATTCAAGAGAGCTCACTACTTCACAATAAAATTTAAATTCGACTAAAATTGAAGTTTGACATTCAATGCAATTAGAATATAGTCATGTAATTGAATTACTATGATTAAAGAATAAACAATGAACATATCAATGAAGGTGTACGAGAATCATAAATAAACCCTAGAAATTTTAAGAAAGGGAGAGAGATTACTTGAGGGTACAATAGTAGAGATTTCTGTCTTCATTATAGCTGCTGCAATTTCTTTGTTTAGCAAAAAGGAAGAGGATACCGTTGTCAATTGTGTTTTTCTAATTGAGGTTGTTTCCAATTTCAAACTGTTCCTTCAAAAAAAAAAAAAAAAATTCAAACTGTTCCTCTGTTCGGTTCATCACCTCACTGGAAATTTTTTTTTTTTTTTTTTACTTTTGCCCAATAATAAGGTGATTACACGTGGAGCCTTACTCGGAAAACAGGCCGGGATAGACGAGAGAATGGTGATACTTATTGATTTCGCGTTTTTTTTGGGTATATCAGAGTGTACACGGGATATATATTTTAGAATATATTATTTTAAAAAATCTAATAACAAAAAAAGTATATTTTAAATATGGAAAGTTAAATTTTATATGGTAACTAACTCTTATATGTGGTTGGTAGTCAGTTATTATGGGATTTATTTTTATCAGTTTTACAGACATTATCCATTCAGTGTTATAAAAATTACCCCGTAAATGTTATTAGGGTGTTAGTGTTATTGGTAATTATTGGAATCCCGTGTAAAATATTAAAAAATAAATAAAAAAAATTATATATTGGGATTGGTAAAAAACATGATGTATACATTTTTTTTGTTTCACAAAATTTCACATGTGGCGGAATACACCGTGTTGTCGAGTTATATGTTTAGTAGTTACTTAAATTATTTGGTCAAGGGTTACTCAATTAGGGGTTATTCGGTTTGTTAGGGGTTACTTGATCACTTGGGGATTAATCAGTTAGGGGATATTCGATCAGTCAAGGGATAATCGATCAGTCAAGGGTTACTCAGTCAAAATTACCTAGTCAAGGGTTACTTAGTCGGGCAATGATTACTCGGTCAGGTAATAATGCGGCGGGGGTTACCTGGTTAGCGTTTTGTGTGTGTCAGCCGGTCACACGGTGTGGCCAGTCATAATGAAACGTGCTATTTTGATTTTGATAATTATTGAATGAATAAAAAGGTTGTTATTGAGTGATTTATAAAAATATAATAGAAATACATTTGTTTTTTTAAAAGGAAAATAGTGGATCTATGGTGGTTGTATTTTTTTTTTTAAATGAAGTACACATAATTTAAAGATTGATTTTGATTTATTATGTGGAAAAGTTTGGAAAAAATGTGCAATGATAATATAGATTCCTTGTAATTTTGGGGTTTTCAAAAAGCGAATTGTTGGATGATATATTAAAATAGGTAATTTTTTGTGTTTTTTTTTTTGTAATATTGAGTAAAATGGATAGTATGTGTTAATAGGAAAAAAAATAGTGAAAGTGAAAGTATTTGGAGATTTATTTTTATTTTATTTTTTTATAAAAAAGGTGGAAGTTATTTGAGTGTAGTGCAAAAAAAAAAGAAAAAGGAGGAGTGCATGAGAATTGAGGATTGAGGTTTTGGAGAAACCTCATTAACTTACTCTGCAATTATATACTTCCTCTGTTATTTTATTATTGCATCACTTGCCTTTTTAGGAACTTTCACAAATATTGCACCATTTCCTCTTTAGGAAAAAAATTATTTGTGTTCACACTACAAATACCCAACATACCCTTGCTTTTTAACATTTACTTTTTAGTTTATTAATATGTCACATGGGCAATTTTGTATTTTTACCTTTCACTCTCTTACTTTTTTCCACTACCAAAATATTTGTACCCAACCCCTATAGTGCAATAATAAAAAAAAAAAAAAAAAAAACAAAGGAAGTATAAGATTTGGGAGTTTTTTTTTTTTTTTTTTCTAAACTATACCCCTAAAGTAATTGAGTTTTTAAGGTGTATCCATACTTTTTCAAGTTTCTAAGTCGTGCCCTTCAACTTCTTATCAGTACTAAAATGTACCCTTATTAGTTATTTAAAAGTTAATTGAGAGTGTGATTTCGTGGCTTTAGTTTTCGTTATTAGGGTTGTTGTGGTTAAGATTTCTTTCTCGTATTATTTCCTTACCTTTTATCATCTTTTTATTAAATTTATAGTTAACTTTTAGGTGACGTGGAAGTCCCAAGGAGGGTACCATTCATTAATGGTAGTGAGTTGAGGGGCACAACTTAGAAATTTGAAAAATCATGGGTACACCTTAGAAACTCAACTACCTTAGAGGCATAGTTTAGAAAAACCCTTTTTTTTCAAATTTTCCTTATTTTTAATTATTTAACTGATATATGTTCATTGAGTTTGATCAATATGTTCTATAGTCAAACAATATATATTTTACTTTACAAATTCAAAATACTACTATTTGGATTTCAATGATACAAATTATATTCATTTTACATGAGCGGTATATTCGCATATGTGCATGATCTTTTGTTTAAAACTTTATATTCTTTTGAGGTATTGATTTTATATAGGAAAATTTGATTTAAATAATTCAACCTTTGACGTATATATTTTAATAATCCAACCTTTTGATTATTCTACAATAATCCAAGGTTTAAGGGGTATTCTATTTTATTAGGCCAAACTGGTCACAAACTTGCAACAGTAGGTTACCTTGCCACGTGTCATATTTTGATTTGCCTAATTTTTTTTTTTTCATTTTTTTTACTTTCCTTCATCCCCTCCATAACTCACGGCTAGAGCAGCCAGCCTCCCTAAACCCACCACCAGCAGCACCATCACAAACACACGACACCCAGAAACCCCTCCAACCTTGTTGAAACCTGACACTCAAACCCAGAAAACCCCACCGCCATCGCAAAAAACTAGAGCAAAAATCCATCCATCATATCCTCCCCCAAAACCTTGCTCAAAACCATCGAAAATCCCTACCCCCGTCGCCGATTTTTGGGTTTCGGGGTGTTTAGAGTGGTTTTCGTAGCTTATCTTGTGGGTGTCGAGACGAATTTTGCCCAAAACCATCGAATACCCGACCCTCTTCTCCCTTCTTTCTCTCACTGTTTCAATTTCTATCAATTTGCCTGAAATATTCGATCTTTAAAACCCTAGAATTTACCCCCAATTTGATTAGGGTTTTACAAGATCAAGAATGGAGCTTCCTCAAGAATTCAATGATTTCATTAAAATTCCGATAAACCTAAATAGTTCCAACCCGTAACCCGTTGTGACCAAACCGGTTATTATCATCCGTAACCCGTTGTGACCGAACCTTTTAAGACCCATAACCCGTTGTGACCAAACCGTTTAAAACTCGTAACCCGTTATGACTTAGTCATTTACAACCTGTTACCCAATATGTTTATGATCTAATTGTTTCAACCCACTACTCGATAAACCCAACTTATTTATGACTTAACTTGATTATAACATGACTAGTTCCTACCCGTTATCTGACTAATTCGACTCGATAATTATCTGACTCAATTTTAACCCGATATGATTTGATTAGAAACCCGCTTCAAATTGGTTAAACTCGTTTTCAAACCAACCAAGTTCAATCTAAATTGATTATAACCTGAAACGATAATGATTGGACCCGATTTCACCCGATCTGTTTTGAACCGAAACCCATTTTCGAACTGACCTAGTTAAACCCAAACTGATTATGACCCAAACCAATTGCCACTCGTCCTGATTAAGACCCGAATTGTTTTTAACTGAAACCCACATTAAACGGGCTAAACCCGTTTTCAAACCGACCCAATTCAACCCAAATTGATAATGACCCGAACCGACTAGAACCCGACCCGATAAGGACCTGATCCGAATAGAAACTGCAATTAAAAAAACAAAGCGAATTGACCCGATAATTTTCAAAACCGACCTAAATCGACCCGCTTATTATTTCAACCCGTTATAAACCGACCCGTTATAACCCGAAACTGATAAACCCAACCCAACCCGAATTGTTTAACCGAATTGACACCCCTATTTAGGAGGGATAATAAATATTTGGATCTTGCTAACAAACGTTCACGTCGTTAGAGTTTGCCTAAATATTTTTGAATGAAAAAAATACTCCCTCCGTTTTTAAATACTTGCTCCACTTTTTTTTTTCCGGCCGTTTTTAAATACTTGCTCCATTTCCTTATTTGGAAAGCTTTTACAATATTTAATTAATTTCTATCACCAAGTGGACCCAACAATATTAATTTTTATTCTCTCTTTCAATTCTCTCCACTACTTTTGATTTTTTACAATTTTTTATTTTTCCACCAACCCCACTACTTCCATATTTTATTGTTTTCTCCAATTTCTCCTAAAACTCCGCACATGGAGAAATGGAGCAAGTATTTAAAAACGGAGGGAGTAGTATATACTATATAGATGTAGATTGTAGCACGACATAGGTACATTAGTATTATAAGACAAGTACATGGAATCTATTTCCATTAATTTGTTTGACTTCATCAAAGTGAGTAGATATTTTATGACGCAGTAATTAGAGGCTCTGAAAAATCCAAATTAAACCAATAATTTTTATTATGTTAAATATAGAGAAATATATGAGAGAATTTTATTCAGTGTATACTTTCCAATTGTTACGGGATATATATATATACATGTAGATTATCTAAGGATTCATCGGATAAGATCAAATACTTGTCTCTAGAGTATTCTAGATAGTACATGGATAATAGTCATCCACTTATACATCTAAATCATAACACTCCCCCTTGGATGACTTATCGAAGATCGTGTCTCGTTAAAATCTTACTAGGAAAAACCCTGTGGGATAAAACCTAATGAAGGAAAAAGAGTACAACAATCTTTGTAATACGCTCGAGATGCTGCCTCATTAAAAACCTTGCGAGGAAAACCCAATGTGGGACAAAACCGTGGTCAAGGGAAAAAGAGTGCAACGCGTATTTTCTCCCCCTGATGAATACATAACTTGAGTTGATCTTCTTATGCAATGAATTCAATATAGTTGAATGTCTTCTCTCATGTAGAGAGATATCATTCCTTGATCTTGAATCCTCCTAAATTGGAGTTGCATCTTCAAGTCTTCAATGATGTGTTGTGTCTTCAATTTACAATACTTGCGATAATAATAATTCATGTGCTCACATTTATAATATTTGAAGCTCGTTGTTTAAAGTTGCCTAAAACATCAAATTTATGCCTTCTTTCGGAGGTCATATTTTGCATTTGAAAATTAATGATCAACATTTGATTAAATATTCATTAATAATAATCCGATAACATGCAATGTAATATCATCGATAGATGTTGGTATCGATAGATGCATGTTGGTGTCTAATAAATCTTATATGAATTAGTAGTGCAACATATATAATTGCATACTCTGTTTATGGTTTTGCTGGACCATAAGAAAACGTTCTCACGCATAAGTATCCTGTTGTTATATTATTTGTACATCTCATATATAGTACGAGAGTTCCCTTATAAATATCAATAATAGATCACACTAACTCTTACATGCTCAAACTTCAGGTTGAGATGTCAATGATTTAGTCATATAGACTTTTAGGAGCTTGATAATAAGTACACATTCAAAATACATAATTCGTAGGGCTAGGTATTTAGATACGTCGTATATAAGTTCTTCGGGAACTCTTCTTACATGATTATTCATTCATAGCATTCTATTAAATCGACGCCATATATAGTTTCATCACAATTATAAGCCCATTTGAATATAAATATCTCATTCTAATCTTCCATCAAAGTTGTATATGCACCTTACTATACTTTTAACGTATACTCACATATGTCATATACCATGATTATTGTATGGAAACTTGTACATGCAATATGAAATATAAAACTATGACAGGATATTAAACAAAATATACGATGAGTAATGCATTAAACAATTTCCTACACATGCAATGTGAAAACTGATTAGGGGATTTTGCTCCCACCAATCGGAATGCGCCACGTGGGCCACTCAAGTACTGCCAAGTGTCCCCCAGTTGGAACTGTCAGGGCTTGCCACGTGGCACACACTTATTCGTCCACCTTGGACCTATTATGTCATGACACGTGGCATACTCCATGCCTAATGGAGAAACCGGCCACCCAGGCCCAACTTCCGAGGGAAGCCCAATCAGCCCTAGGTTAACCTAAACCTAGGATGGGCACGTTTCCCAAGGTTATAAATACCTCCCTTAATCCTCATTAAGGGAGATTACGCTAAAAACTCACATTAAACACTCTCACCTAGAGAGACCCAATCACTTTAATTTCCGCATTAATTACTCCTTAATCAAGTACTAACTTGACCGTTGGAGGCGGAGCTCCCACCACCAGGAGTCTCCGTTGTTTTGCAGGTACAGGCGTCCGGTTCCAGTCTCGGAATTGTAACTCTCCCGCAGGACATCAGAAAACCCCGAAACATTTGGCGCTGTCTGTGGGGAGAGTACTTCTGAGATGGCATCCAAGTCTGTACCGACTCCTGAAGAGAGGCGTCCCCTAGACGACCCTCAAGTTCAGTCGGACCACGATACTGAGAATGAATTTGAAGTTGAAGCTCACACAGCTTCAGACGGGACCCTAAGGGCCCGGCGTACCCGTCATACCGAAAGGAGGGAACGGGAAAATCTTCATACAGGAAGCGAGCCAGCAGGCGCACCGCCTGTTCGGCAGCAGCCGACTGATGGGTCTGCTCCCATCACAAGGAATGAACTCATGACCTTCATGAGGGACTTCAAGGGAGAAATTCAAGAGTTGATCAACAAGAAGCCGCCTGCTCTGGACAAGGAGCAGTCGGCTAAGAAACCCTCCACTTCACTGAAGAGGAAACCAGTTCAAGGGCGAGAGGCGACTCCTCATCCTAAATCTAGGAAGCGGGAGCCACCTGCCCTTGATTTCACAAAATACCGTTTTCCTACTCCAGGAAATAGGAAACCTGTTCGTCATATTCAGGCGGACGGGTCGAGGAAATCATACACAGACGCTCGGCTACTGCTAGAGCAGAAGAAGAGTGACCGATTGTCAGAGTCGGCCTCTACTTCAAACTTCCGAGACAGTCTGCGAAATACCTCAATGAGGCATACTCAGTCGTATCATGAGAGTCAGTCAGGCGGCACCTCCCGTCAGTCCGGCTTTCATAGCGACCAGGCGGTACCAAACTTACCGTTTGTGCCGCAACAACAATATTTTTTACAGCCACCTCCGTTTGGTGGACATGCAACAAAAAATGTCCAACCTATGGACTGGCAGCTACGGTTGCTTAGACTTGGTGAACAACCGTCGGCCTTCTCCAAGGAAATTACTGAAGCCGCTCAGCCGGCCAAAGTGAAAAATGTATTAGTAGGCGCCTATGACGGCACTACTAACCCAGAAGACCATCTTATGGCCTTCACCAACCTGATGTACCTTCAAGGGTTGGATGATCCCACTTGGTGCAAGTGTTTCCCAGCGACTCTCAAAGGAATCGCACAACAATGGTTCGGAAACCTGCCGACTAGTTGTGTAAATAGCTTCAGGACGCTTGCTTACTTATTCACCTCCAACTTCGCCATGAACATCCCTGCAAAGAAGACGACCCTTGATTTAGGATCAATTCAGCAGGGCGAGAAGGAGGGGCTTCGTTCTTACATCAGGCGGTTTAACCTGATGAGAATACAGATTCAAGGGTTACCGGATGAAGTAGCCTATACTGACTTTTTCAGAGGTCTCAAGGACGGGTCGACCTTCAAATTTGATTTGGTCCGAAAGAGGGTGGCGACTCTTCAAGAGGCCTTGATTGAAGCAGAAGCCTATATACAGGCGACTGATCTTTGTAGTACGGTAAAACAGTCGGACGGGAAAAGGTTCGACAAAAGAGAAGGACGACAGAAACAATCGTCAAACAAAGACGAGAAGAGAAAAGAGGTCTGGGCGGCTGATTCCTCTAAACAGCCGGCCCAGAAAAAGAAAAAAGAATTCAAACCATACTCCCCAAAGTATGCGTTTAGCAAGGATAGCCAATTTATCCTAAAGGAAATCAAGGGACGGATCTCAATTGAGAAGCCGGTCCCCATGAAGGGTTCTGCAAACAACCGGAACCAAGGAAAATTCTGTGCTTATCATGAAGATGTTGGTCATCACACCAATGATTGCATCAGTCTCATGCGGTATCTAGACCGCCTGGCTGAGCAAGGTGATCTTGACATTTAATATCAGACTGAGCAGTCGGCCAAAAAGAATCAACAGGCCGACAGCTCCGATACAGATGATGCAGTCGTCTACACCATTGCAGGCGGCTTCTCAGGAGGCGGCCCCACTATTAGGGGCAACAAAGACAACATCAGACGGTTAGATGTAAATTCCGTTCACCAAGAACGACCCTCCAAATATTCATTTCCTGAGATTGTCATCACTGAAGAAGATCTAGGAGGGGTAAGAGGGCCGCATGACGACCCTATCGTTATTGAATGTAAAGTGGCCAACCAGAGAGTTGGCCGAATCCTCATAGATACCGGAAGCTCCTCAGATCTTATCAATAGCAAATGTCTGTCGAAACTAAAATATCAGACTAAGCATACATCCGGCATCCCACCCTTTAGTAGGGTTTGGAGGAGGAGTCGTCCACCCACTAGGACGAGTGGATTTACCCATCCGCCTGGGCGAAAAAGGAGAAGGACGACACATGGTAGTCCGGTTCCTGGTAGTAGAAGAACTCTCGGCCTACAACATAATTCTGGGACGACCAACCCTAAATAATTCCAAGGCTGTTATAATCCCATCTCTTATGTTGCTCAAGTTTGAGAGGGATAATGGAACAGTCGGGTCCCTAAGGGGAGATTAGAAGATGGCCCGAGAGTGCTATCTCTCGGATGTCAAGCCCACTGTTATGGCCACTGGGTCAAGTGGTGGAAAAACAGACCTTGACAATGTCAAGGAGAGTGCGCCTGTTCAAGAAGCAGGCGACAAGAAGAGAAAAGCATCCCAGAAAGGGGCCGCAAGAAAAGACAAAAAATAGCAATCATTGGCAGAGGAGCGGTCGGATGAATTCCGCCCTCAGCCGGTTGGTGAGCATACGGACTTGATCTTAGACGACTCACGTCCTGAGCGAACAATCAAAGTTGGGACGACTGCTCTGAGAGACCTTGGTGACGACTTTCACAAACTATTGAAAGAATACAAGGACATCTTTGCATTCGAAGTCCATGAAATGCCAGGCATTAGTCCTGATCTGGCGGTACATAAACTGGCCGTGGATCCAAAAAAGAAGCCGGTACGGCAGAAGAAGCGGAACCATGGCGAAGAAAGAAGTCAGGCGGCAGCCGCCGAAGTTAAAAAATTACTTGATGCAGGGTTCATTCGACAATGTTACTTCCCAGACTGGGTTGCAAATGTGGTGCTTGTTAAAAAGCCGAATGGCACCTGGCGAATGTGTGTAGACTACACAGACTTAAACAAGGCGTGCCCCAAAGACAATTACCCTCTGCCTAGAATTGATAACCTGGTCGACTCAACAGCCGGCCATGCTTTGATGAGCTTTATGGACGCCTACTCTGGTTTCCATCAAATTCCTTTATGGAAGAAAGATCAGGAGAAGACGGCCTTCGTCACTGATCAGGGGTTATACTGTTACACGGTCATGCCGTTTGGTCTTAAAAATGCCCCGGCCACTTTCCAGCGAATGATAAACACTGTGTTCTTTGATCAAATTGGGAGAAATGTCGAGGCATATATTGATGATATGATTGTCAATACTAAACTTCAGAAAGATCATCTGTCGGACCTCCGAGAAACTTTTGCCACACTCAGGCGGCACCATGTCATGCTCAATCCCAAGAAATGTGTCTTTGGAGTTGAGTCTGGGAAATTTCTCGAATTCCTTATCAATCAGAGAGGAATAGAGGCGAACCCTGAGAAGGTGCAGGCGGTCATTGACATGCAGTCGCCTCGTACCATCCGAGAGGTTCAGAAGTTAACAGGTTGTCTGGCGGCCTTGGGAAGATTTCTAAGCCGATCAGGCGACAAATGCCTATACTTTTTCCAGGCAATTAAGAAAAAGGCAAGGTTTGAATGGGGGCCGGATGCTGAGGCGGCCTTCCAGAAATTGAAAGTTCACTTGCATTCCTTGCCGAGGCTGGTCAGCCCTTTGCCCAAAGAAGTACTCTACATGTACCTGGCCGTCTCTGAGCATGCGTTAAGCGCTGTTCTCCTTGCTGAAAGAGACGGCTGTCAGTTCCCGGTCTACTTTGTCAGTCATGTACTGAAAAATGCCGAGTTGAGGTATCCCTTAGTGGAGAAATTTGGTCTTGCACTCTTCATGGCTGTTAAAAAATTGAAGCCCTACTTTTTGGCACATGCAGTCGTCGTGTATACAGACCAACCTATCAAGCGGCCACTAACCATCATGGAGTCGTCATGCCGAATGATCAAATGGGCCATAGAAATACAGAGCCTCGAAGTTACTTTCGAGCCTAGAAAAGCAGTGAAGGGGAAAGCCTTTGCTGACTTTATTGTTGAGATGACTCGTCCTCCTGACTCTCAAGTTCCAGACCAAGTCTGGAAGGTATATGTGGATGGAAGCTCTACTTCAAATGGTTGTGGAGCAGGCGTCATATGTCATTCGCCAGAGGGCGACAGGTACGAGTGTGCGTTACGCTTCAGTTTTCAGGCCTCAAACAATGAGGCAGAATATGAAGCTTTACTAGCCGGAATCCGCATGTGCAAGGCGGCAGGGGCAAGAAAAATAGACACCTGTTCCGATTCACAATTGATAGTGAGTCAGTACAATGGCGAATACGAAGCAACCCATCCGGCCATGATCAAGTATTTACAGGCGGTCCGACTAGCAGTCGGCTCCCTTGAGGATTTCCATCTGATCCAAGTGCCGAGATCAGAAAACAACCAGGCGGATGCACTTTCAAAATTAGCATCATCCGCCTCCTGTGATACTCCTCGAACTGTTTTTTGGGAAGTAATGGAGATGAGAAGCATCGAGGAAGACCCTATTGGAATCCTAGACAGAAGCTCAACCTGGATGGATCCAATCAGGGCATATCTGACAAACGGTACCCTGCCGGATGATAATAAACAGGCGGCAGCACTGAAAAAACGAGCAACCAGTTTTGACATAATAAAGGGAGAACTTCACAAAAGGGGGTACCTTAAACCCTTCTTAAAGTGTGTTACTCCAGAAAAGGGACGAGAGATACTAGACGATCTTCACTCTGGTTACTGTGCTTCTCATATAGGCGGTAGGACGCTTGCTCAACGGGCAAGGCGGCAGGGCTACTTTTGGCCTACTTTAGAAGCAGATGCAATGGAGATGGTGAAAAAATGTGACAAGTGCCAAAGGTTTGGCAAGCTAATTCACCGTCCGGCTACTGACCTCACTACTATTCATAGCCCACTATCGTTTGCTAAGTGGGGCATGGATATTCTGGGTCCATATATGCCTGCTACAGGCGGAAGGAGGTACATACTTGTTTCCGTCGACTACTTCACTAAATGGGTAGAGGCGGAGGCTGTAAAGGGAATCAAGACGAAGGATGTAATTTTATTCATTTAGAAAAATGTCATCACTCGGTTCGGGGTTCCCATGTCTATGGTTTTTGATAATGGTCCCCAATTTGAGACGCCTGTTCTCAAAAGCTGGTTGGGTGACCAAGGAATTGCAAACTACTTTGCATCTGTCGGTCGTCCACAAGCAAACGGCAAGGTAGAAGCTTTTAATAAAATCATCTCAGACGGTCTCAAGAAAAAGATTGAACGAGCAGGCGGCCTATGGGCGGATGAATTACCACATGTTCTTTGGGCCATTAGGACGACTGAAAAAGGGGCGACTGGAGAAACTCCATTCCTCCTAACTTATGGTGCGGAAGCTGTTCTTCCAATAGAACACTACGAGCCGACTCTTCGAGTAATGCTATATGACGAAGAGGCAAACTGGGAAGCCATGCGCCTGGCATTAGACTCACTTCCTGAAAGGAGGGGCAATGCTGTCTTGCGCCATGAAATTTACCGCCTGAGAATGACTAGATCATACAACAAAAAAGTACACAGGCTTCCACTCAAAGTGGGGGACTTTGTACTTAGAAAAATGGAAGCAGTTGGTAGGGCTAATGAGTCTGGCAAACTAACTCCCCACTGGGAAGGACCCTACCGAATCTGTGAAGAAGTCAGGGACGGTACCTACCGTCTGGAAACACCAGACGGACAACCGTTGCCTCGAACTTGGAATGTAGATAATCTTAAGAAATATTTCTTTTGAATGATGTAAATAGTCAAGGGCTACTTAATAAAAGTTTGCGTACTTAATATTCAATTTTGTACTAAGAGGGGCACGCCTACTAACAAACAGTCGGCTACTCTCCATGTTT
This sequence comes from Chenopodium quinoa, assembly GCF_001683475.1. Lineage (NCBI taxonomy): Eukaryota > Viridiplantae > Streptophyta > Magnoliopsida > Caryophyllales > Amaranthaceae > Chenopodium > Chenopodium quinoa. Next base: position 866,564 of record NW_018744821.1, on the reverse strand, counting down.
AATTTTCTCCAGAGGGGCATGCCGTCTGTACCTTTACAGTCGGCTGCTCTCCATTGAGTATTTTACTCTATCTTCAGAGGGGCATGCCGTCTGTACCTATACAGTCGGCTACTCTCCATTGAGTTATACTTTCAGAGGGGCATGTTGTCTGTACCTTTACAGTCGGCTACTCTCCATTGAGTATTTTACTCATATTCAGAGGGGCATGCCGCCTGTACCTTTACAGTCGGCTACTCTCCACTGAGTATTTTACTCTATCACCATAGGAGCACGCTGTCTGAACATATACTCGGCTACTCTCCATAGAAGAGGTCCGAGTGGTACCAAACACACAGCCACCCCCCTTATACTTAACTAAAAATGATCAGGGCCTGGCCGACCCTGTGCCTAAACAGGCGGCTACCCTCCTTTTACTTAGCACCTATGTTCACCAAGAACTAACCAAGGCCACAAGCCGAATGATCAGACCAGGCGCCAAGCCAACTGATCCAATCTTCCAAACTAATACGACCTGTCCCAACATCATAGCAGGCGTCCGGCGGCATCCCTTCGGATGAAATTCGTCGCAGAGAGCAGCTCCCTTTTGGGTGGAACATTGCTCTATAAACTAATTACACGGCACCTATACGACTGTCCCCAAGGGCAACCACGTAGCCGTTTTTGAGACAAGGATAACTCTATCACTAACCAAACCAGTGGTAGCAGTTGACATCTGAGTCAGATGACCGCTTGTATTACTTGGGATAAATGCAGGGGGTACCTCTTGAGTTAATAACCAACAAACATTGGCGAATCAAAAGGTTCAGCCGGCCTCCGCCGCCTGGTGCCTTTACTACTCAAGCAGGAGTGACGGCGACTGAGTAACTCCAAAGTTAACTCATAGTCACTTTCTCTAACTTAGTATGGAGCCTAAAAGGTATGAGTCGTCCGCCTGTTTTTAGCAAACAGGGGCTCTCAACCACTACTCCTGCTAAGTTAACAACTTATGAGTTAAAAGCCAACAAACATTGGCGAATAAAGGGGAACAACCGGTACCCACCGCTTGATACCTCTACTACTCAGTTACTTGGCGACTAGGTAACAATCATGTTTACTTGGTCAAACCACTTTCCTACTTGGTTAATTTTACAAATGACAGGACCGCCTGCCTAAAGGGGATCCAGTCTTTAAAATGGTTCGAATACCGATTGGATAAATGGCCGACTGATCGTCTAGCCTGGAAACAGACAACCAGTCGTCCAGGGGCATAGGCGGCGTGACTAACTATCCGTACCTGTCTGCAACTATCGGCCATGTAAAACAGTCGGTATAGTGAACAACTTGATATCAGAATATTCAATACTTAAACAAATTTGAAGCAAAACAAAAAAAAAATTCATTAAAAAGAAGCCGGTCATTAAAGACCGGCCCCCTGGTCGGGTAAATACAAAACAAACGGCAAGCAGGCCGTGGAAAGAAGACATAAAGCTTAAGAAGGGGGCAGATCTTCAATATTAGCAGCTGCCGCCTGGTAAGCACTCTTCTTGCTGGACTCGGCTTCAGCTGCATTCTTCTTTGATGCATTACCCCCAAGCGGCACAAGCGCCACTACCGGCTCCTCCTCCTCCAACGCTTCCTCCGACGCCTCTTCCTCAGCAGGCGCCAGGATCTCTTGATTATATGTATCAGAACACTGGCGGTACGTTTTTTCCCATGAGGCAAAGTCGGCACTGGGGAAGAGGCGGCCCCAAGTCATGCGCTGGATTTGAGCAGAGTCTTCCATCATCTCCCGGACCAGCTCTTTCTTTTCTTGCTCGGCCTTTTCCGAGAGCTCCTGAGTAAGACTCTTCTCCTGGGTCACCAAGCGTTCCTTTACGTTGGCCAAGGATTTCTCCAAGGCTTCGTATGAGGACATCTTGTGGCGAAGAGGTCTCAGCTCGGCCTTGAGGTTGTTGATAGTTGCCTCCAGCTCGCCATTCCTCTTCTGGGCCGCCTCTAACTGAGCCCGAATAGCGGCGGTAGCCTGCGCCTGATAATAAAGAATATCAATGGTCAGAACTTCATTTTGGGCAATTTGAAACATTGCCTTATCACAGTCAGAGGCGGCCATAGCTTTTGCAGCCTTTACCTCTTTGTTCTTCCGGTCAAGCGGCTTGCGAAGGCCGTTCACTCGGAGCAGGGCCTAAGTAAAAAGGGGGAACAGGCGTCAGTTTCCAAACAAAAAAGAAAACAGGCGTCCTGGAATTCAAATACTCAAAAATATGCTAAGTGTACCTCAGCAAGGACCCCTGCAATCCCGTCTAGGTCAAGGGTGCCGACACCCCTGACCGCCTCCCTTTCAGCTGGAGGAACGACCTTGATCATAGACTTGGCCACCTCGACCAAGTCAGGCTCCTGAGGGCCGGCTGCATCAAGCATAAACAAGCGGATTAGACCTAGTAAAGAAGGGAGCAAGTCTAAAATTTACAAAGACAATTTCATACTTCTAGGTGGCCCAGCTGGAGTTTTAGAAGAAGTGGCCGGCTGTTTCTCAGCCGCCGCATGTTTCCTGGCAGAACCAGGAGAGCTCGCAACAGTCGTCCTCCGGGCCTTGGGGTCCGGCTGTTGGGAAGAAGAAGCTCTTGGAGCGCCCGTCTAAAAAAGAAGAAAAAGGTCAGTATGCATAAACACAACTCCAAAAAGAGGGTGAAAGGTTCGAAGCCCACCAAGGGTGCCCCCTTGTTGGGGGAGTCGGTTGAAGCTTGTTGCATGATGGAGGCCAGCAACATGGCCGCCGCAGTCTTGGAGGCGGTAATTTTGCTCATAGCGTCCGCTGCAAAAACAAATAGCAAAGTTAATAAGAAATAACAAGAAATGCATGGAACAACAGAGTATTCGACAGGCCGACTACCTCTTGAACACCGACTGCTGAGGCCACAGGCGGCCAAAAAGTACTCGTCGTAGAGCCATTTGAAGCTCGGGACGCAGTGCAGGGGTACTTGCTCTCGTACCCCTGAACTAGAGTTCATCTTCGACTCTACTTTGAAGAGTCCTTTATCTAGGATCTCTTTCTTAGCCTTGGGGGGAACAGGCGGCATGCTGCGGCCGCCTGCAAGAAGGGGCGGATTCCTGTTCCACCTGTTGAAGCGCTTGTTTAGCTCTGTGTCTGAACTCTCAATGATGAGGAAGGTGCTCCGCCAGTCCTTCCATTTGTTTGCTTTACCTCTCGTCATGAGGTAGCCCCTGTGGCTCGTCAATTGATACCAGCCGGTACCGCCTGCCTTAGGGGTCCGGCTGAGGTAGTTCATGTGGGCGAAAGCCTCGAAGCTCGGCTCCACCCCGTGCAGTTCGCACCCGGCCACATAGCCGAGTACGTTGACCCAAGAGTTCGGGGCTAACTGCCATAGCCCCAACTCATACCCATCCAAGATCCGCTGAACAGCCGGATGTAGTAGGAAGCGCAGCCCAGCCTTGATGGCCGCCTCGTAGCAGCCAAAGCAGGCGCTATCATAACTGGTACCAGCCGGCCAGACGACTGTGTCTTCTGGATCCGGCACAAACACTAAAAAGCTGGGGCCCATTGTGTGGTTTGCGATAAAGCTCTCCACTTTCTCTTGCATGGCCGTGATCCGGCCCCGAGGTACCGTGCAGTAGTAGGGGGTATTTTGCTCTCGGTGAGAGGCGGATGGCTCCGCCCAATCGTCCCCCTTTTCAACTGCGTGAGAAAGCCTCGCCTCTTGCAGGCGACTGTTTTTCTCTTCTGTGTCCAGAGAAGCATGGCCAGAAGAGCTAGACTCGGAATCGTCCCCTGACGAGTCCAAAGAAGACGACTCCTCCCCTCTCCCGGAGGGGCCCGCCTCCTCTCCTTTAAAAGGAGCCGGAGAGAATGAAGAATTGTCAACTGTAAAATGGGAAGGGGTCACTTTGACTCCTCCCTCAGAACTGCCGGCTTTCAAGCCGCTTTGTTTCACTTCCACATCTGGCGCCTGGTCAGATGTTTCACTAATCGGCACCCTGTGGGAGGAGCCGTCTGAATTTGAGATCCTGGCAGTCTTTTTTGTTCTGGCCATCATGCTCTGCATAGACACAGATACAGTCGGACTTCGTATAAAGGGCAAAGATGGGTCCGGAAAAGGGCAGGCGGCACTCCTAGTCCTAGATTCAGCCGTCCCCGGTGACCGGCTGATCACTAACCTAGGTCGTGTCATGTGCTTCCGTGGTGCCATTTCAAAAAAGAATAAAAAGAAAATTAAGAGTAAAAGAACCGACAGTTACCTGAACGAGTGGCGATTGATGAAGTTCTGAAAATCCTTTGCAGTCGGCTTGTCAGAGCAGGCGGTAGGCAGAAAGGGTCCAAAATGTCAGAGCAAGTTCAGGGGTCCGAATGTTCTCTCAAAAAGTTCTCAAGTGTGAAAATAACTGAAGTCAATACTCCTTTATATAGGCGAAGTGAGAAGGCGAAGGGTCACTTCCAGAAATCAAAATTTGGGCAGGAGAATCTCTCGGCCTTTCGCCGAGTGACACCTGTAGCAGGTCGTCGCCTGTTACAGTGCGACACCTGTCACAGGTAACACGTGACCAGTCACGTGCCACCTGTGAGGGGCAAATGATTAGGGGATTTTGCTCCCACCAATCGGAATGCGCCACGTGGGCCACTCAGGTACTGCCAAGTGTCCCCCAGTTGGAACTGTCAGGGCTTGCCACGTGGCACACGCTTATTCGTCCACCTTGGACCTATTATGTCATGACACGTGGCATACTCCATGCCTAATGGAGAAACCGGCCACCCAGGCCCAACTTTCGAGGGAAGCCCAATCAGCCCTAGGTTAACCTAAACCTAGGACGGGCACGTTTCCCAAGGTTATAAATACCTCCCTTAATCCTCATTAAGGGAGATTACGCTAAAAACTCACATTAAACACTCTCACCTAGAGAGACCCAATCACTTTAATTTCCGCATTAATTACTCCTTAATCAAGTACTAACTTGACCGTTGGAGGCGGAGCTCCCACCACCAGGAGTCTCCGTTGTTTTGCAGGTACAGGCGTCCGGTTCCAGTCTCGGAATTGTAACTCTCCCGCAGGACATCAGAAAACCCCGAAACAAAAACCATTAACCTATGACTTACTAATGCAGACGAACATAATAAGACTCAAAATAATGCAAGACACTGTACAGTGTGGATTTAATATCCATATTCTATTGGACTTCTGGTCCACGATAAATTTTGATCATTATAACTATGTCGACATCAAAATGGACATATATTTGAGATCCCTTATTTACTAGTCCATTATTTTACGCATATGCGTTTTATTCATCGGTTCCATTATATACCGGTATCATTATATTCTTTGAAATTCAATTTTCATTTGCGTTCTATCTTACAATAATGATATCTGGATATACCTTCAATTGGTACCATTACATAACTTTTCTCATATCATAGGCCATCTATTATAGTTCAGATATCTATACCGCCTATTTTTGGGGTAATTTATACAATGATATTAATATATTATAATTACACTTTACAAGTATTAACTGCACTATCTTGCCATATATCACATATTTATATTTGAACCGATTACACAACCTACACTTCAGTTGTAGCGAACCAAAGAAAATTAGCAAGATATTTCTCAATATATAATTTTACAAAAATTGGCACATAACACTATAAATTATCTTTATAGAGATCAACTAATTATAATCTTACAATTTTGCCAACTTACTCCATTTCTTCTCCCCCTTAAGTTGGTAAAATATCTCAAATATTGGGGCGTCGAATTATTCACCAACTTAGTACATTATTTCATGTGTAAAAAGATTTCATTCTATATATAGGAGGAATTCAATTATTTATTTTTCACAAAATTCCTCTCATAGAAAAGTTATATTCACCAAACTTTTTTTTATGTCTTCTAGAGAACATTTTATAGGAAAATATACTTTCTTAATTAATTTATAATGCACATTGCACATGTTAATAAATCTTTCATAATTTGTTCTCTTCTGGAGATCAATATCAGTGGGGGAGTCATGTATTGTGCAGTTGTCTATCTAACTTTCTTATTTATTATGTGCTAACATACGATAGCCCCAATCAAGAGAATTGTTATACAAACATAACTTGCTTGTAATTTCAGTAGGTGGTGATCTTCTGGATCACTATACTAATTACTCAAAATTTCAACATACAACTCGTATTTGGTGAGCTTCTGGACGCCTAATAGTTGACAAGGTTATTCTAGTAAACTTCTGGTCACCAATTACTCTTACATTAAAAAATTTTTTATTCAAACTAATATAACATCTCTGGACTTTTCCTTCAACACAAACTATTAATAATTACAATCAAATATAGCTCAATCTCAATGTTATGTATTGCCTTCTATTCATTTTATATATTTAACATGAGAGAGAGTCAGCACATTTTTCCTTTCATTTCAAATGAAACTTCTGGTTTCCAAAACGGGTAATTATCAAACTCGGATGACCTAATTTAATTATCACATCGAATCATTTTATCTAAATTTAAATTATGGTCAGTTTTCCAATACTAGTGATCACTTTACTAGACGACTATATACATGGCCATGAATATGATGTGATATATATAAGAACACTAACATGTGTGTCTTTTTATACTTGGAAAGACAATCAACCAATATGTTATCAAATAACAACTCATATTCTACTGGAGTTTTAAGTATAATCTTGATACATGCTAATCATGTTGGACATTTTACACTATTCTGGAGCACTTTATACAATCGTATCATGAATTAATTTTATTGGACATATTTCCCTTTTGGAGGTAGATTAGAAATGCATAACTTTTTCGAACATTTCAATTATTTCTCCGTTCACCTTCAGAGGATTTTTATCATTGCAACTTGTTAGTATACCACGCTTCAGGCGTGCTTTAGATTCATTAACAATCGGTATTGTCCTTCTAGGACATCAAATTTAATTGGAGCATTTATAACTAGTATATAGCCATGACATTTATTCATATCCATCTTCAGGATGGTATCATGCTAAATATTTTATTATCATGTGGCCACCTTTATGTTTAAGCTAATATATGTATGCAACTGACCATACATTAATATATTTTTATATTCATAATGTGCAAGGATTAAATGAAACAATAGAATAAATGTCATCTCCCCCAAATCCTTGCATATGGGGTATAAAATTAATCCAACGACTTTTAAATTTCTTGCATATTTTAAGCCATTAATTCTTTTAGCAATTCATGTATCAAGAAAAGTAAACTTATTCTTATAAAGCTCCAACTTATTCCTCTTGCTCAATTAAATTAATCTTTAGAATTGAATCTCGTATATATATGAGCACAATATATATATATATATATATATATATATATATATATATATATATATATATATATATATATATATATATATATATATATATATATATATATATATATATATATATATATATATAAATCAAGTTTCTCACAATGTCTTATGTTAGTAATTTTCTAAATGGGAACTGTATTTAGGGACGGAGAGAGTATATATGTATTATTCTCTCATGACATTATATTTATAGAATCACATCATTATTGCGAATGAGAAATTATTTAAGTAATGACATACTTTAGAAACTCATAAGAAATTTCAAGGTCATCCATAAAACTTATATGACATATGCACAATAATCCGACTTATTCATCACCCACATATTTACAAGTTCTATTCTTAACATGAAAACTAGAAAATTACCGTATAATGTAAGTCAAGAAATTAGTGCAACATCAAAAATATAAAATGTCCCAAAACAAAAAACTTATAAGGCATAAAATCATAATACTACTATTATCTTAAATAAGGGAACATAAAAATAAATGCAAACTAATCAAGTTTATTCGCCTAAGCATCATAATTTATTCAATTTTTTTTTTCATGAGAGGTAACGAAATCAACAACTTCTAATTAAATGGGTTGCATCACCATAATCGAAATCACCTTCGCCATCCTCGTACACCAAATTAGTTTCCACTTTCTTTCCTTTCTTATAAATTGATTGTTGATAAAGGTCTACAAGATGCTTTGGTGTACGACACACTCGAGACCAATGACCTTTTGCTCCACAACGATAACACATATTGGTCTCACTTTTTCCCTTTTCATCAATATTATCTTTACGTTTCCACTTCTTGTGGCAATTTGAATTACCTCCACGACCTTTACCAGATCCACGTCCACGACCTCGGCCACGCAATTGACTACGACCGCGACCTCGATCATTACTGCTAGAATGGTGTTTGTTTTTAGACTCTTTCCCATTATGAGATGTTGCATTCGCTTCAGAGAATGGAGTAGAGTCAGTAGGACGTGATTCATGATTTTTCATTAATAGCTCATTATTTTGCTCAGCCATGAGGAGACAAGATATCAATTTAGAATATTTCTTGAAAACGTTTTCACGGTATTGTGTCTGCAGGACAACATTGTTTGCATGAAAAGTAGAGTATGTTTTCTCCAACATTTCTGCATCCGTGACTTTCTCTCCACATAATTTCACAAACATAGTTGAGTTATATTCACTCACAGACTTAAAGTCTTGTAATCTTAAATGTAGTTAATCATAACGAGCTTTTAGTAATATCACAGTTTTCTGGTGGTCATACCTCTCCTTTAGATTACTCCAAAGGACTTGTGGGTCTTTAACAGTCAAATATTCATTTTTAAGTACTTCGTGGAGGTGATGACGAAGGAATTTAATAGACTTAGCTTTAGTTGCAGTATTACCCTCTTTAATTGTATCACCAAGTCAAATTGTAACGATCAAGTACTATACAAGTAGAAGATTAGAGAGAATAATTGACATGGATTGAACAGATCACCTAAATATTCATACGAAGTTAGGCAAACTGTATCAATATATTCACTCATAAATAATCAATACAAGTTAGGAAGATTATATCATATTGCGTCAAAAACATTCATACAAGTGTCGCTTTGGTTCTCATGCATTATTGCAATTACATATATACGTACCCTTTTTTTTTCAGCAAAAAAATAATTAATAATTGATTAATTATGTATAGAATAGAGTAAAAACGTACCTTTTCCAAGCAGAAAATCGTAAGGTTGCTATTTACTTCGTACGTCTACTCCCTTTGTATCACGTCTATTCTGCTTTGTACTTTTTTTTTATGGCTATGGTGCTGATAACGTGTTAAATATAGAGAAATATTTGAGAGAATTTTATTCAGTGTATACTTTCCATCTGTTACGGGATATATATATATATATATATATATATATATATATATATATATATATATATATATATATATATATATATATATTATCTAAGGATTCATCGGATAAGATCAAATACCCGTCTCTAGAGTATTCTAGATAGTACATGGATAATAGTCATCCACTTATACATCTATATCATAACATATTACTATTATTATTTTTTTGACAAAATTATTATTAGTATTTTATTATTATTATTATTATTATTATTATTATTATTATTATTATTATTATTATTATTATTTTGTATTATGTATCTTTTTGTCTCTCGTGATGTGAAATTTGTAAGAGATGTTTTATTTTTTGGTTGCCCCGAGGATGTTAATATAGTTCGAAATATTTGTAAAATGGAGGATGATGTTCATGTTGATTTTGCGGAACTTGCATTGACTGATGATGATTTTATTGCAAATAATGTTGAAAATGTGACTGAAATTATTAATGGGGAAGATATTAGTGAGCATCAATTGCAAGAACAGCAGGAGACAGCCTACTCCGCAAGCACCCTGCGGCAAAATGCTGCTGCCCGTGTCAATTGTAACACCTTCTCTGTGAATTATCAGAAATGCTGCAATTGCACATTCCAAACATAGCACATTATATCAATTGTAACACCTTCTCTGTGATTTATCAGAACTTTATTGCAGCAATTGTTCAATACAAGAATCCAACGTCTTTAAAAGAAGCTATGAAGTATGATGGGTGGCGCAAATATATGAAACAAGAAATTCGAGCTCTAGAAGACAATGACACATGGGCATTGGAATATCTTCCCCTGAGAAAGATGACTCTTGGGAGCCAATGGGTCTACAAGACCAAGTTTTTGTCTAATGGCAATATTGAGCGTCTCAAGTCTCGCTTGGTTATTGTGTTTGGTAATCATCAGAAATGGTATTGATTATGATGAGGCATTTGCTTCGATGGCCAATATGACAACAGTCAGAACTGTTCTTGCCATATTAGCCTTAAAAAAAATGGAAACTTCATCAAATGGACGTTCACAATGCGTTTCTTCATGGTGATCTTGATGAGGAGGTGTACATGACGTTACCTCCCGGATTTGAGAGTAAGGATCCCAAATTGATTTGCAGATTACGCAAGTCTCTATATGGTTTGAAACAAGCTCCTGAATGTTGGTTTGCAAAGCTAGCGAAGGCTTTAAAACAATATGGTTTTCTACAATCTAACTTGGATTATTCATTGTTTACATGTACTGAGGCTAGCTAGTATTCAAATAAATGTCTTGGTTTATGTTAATGATTTAATTATTATTTTTGGGAACAATTTCGCTGCTAGATTAAGGGGAATGGGGTGTAAAATTTAAAGGGGTAATAGTTATGGTCTTGTAAGCTTGGCCTGGATTGAGTTTAATCTTTTGGCCCTATCAAAATTTCCCCTCAAATGGGGCTAATATATTACCCAGCCCCCCTTAGAGTAACAATTACCCAATAACATTTTAACTTACCCATTTTCTTTGTTTCCATCTTGTTGCAACTTGTTCCAATCCTAGATTCTTTTTCTTCCTCCTTTCATAATTCATATCCATGAAGTTGTAATCTGAATTCATTGTGTTTTAAGATCTAGTATGTAAAGTGATTTTTTTTAATTAAATAATTTATTAATATTAATTTTCATTTATTATTAGTTTACTTCAATTTTGACCTTATTTTCATATATTAACAAAAATTATTGACTAATCAGTTTATTTCCAAAAAAAATTCACTTTAACTTGATTTCTTCAAGGTTTTTTTTTTTTTTTTTTTTTTTTTTTTTTTTTTTTTTTTAATTTTTGATGACAGACCAAATTGAATTTTGAATTACTTTTCTTTTTATTTATTTATTTTTTTTTTTAATTTTTCCTTTGGCAAGATTTTTAATGTGCGGTGTTTTTTTTTTTTTTTTTTTTTTTTTTTATGTTTTTGTTGTTCAGATTATTACAGTGTAATATTTGGATGAGTTTTTAAGTGATACTGTTTGTTTTGACTTCTTGAAAATATTTTGATTAATTTTATATTTGTAAATCATATTTTAATTTTATGATTTTATTGGATTATTCAAATTGAAATAATTTAAGAAAAAAAAATTATAACTGTAGGCGTCGTTCGAAGTGCGCCTACGTTAAAAGCATGTGGAGAATATGCTTGACACTCATAGGAAGTGGGAATTGATATAGTACGATTAGAGTCAAGGAAAGTAGGGAGACGCCAACAAGTTTTTAAGGAACTTGTAAACCGTTCACGGATCATAAAAGGCAACCACGATAAAGGGACAACGATAGGAAACAACGATTGACCCGTGAAGGTTACACCCCATTCATAATCCATGAGATTACTAACTCCATATGGTTCGGAACCACGAAAGGAGGATCGGGGATGATGGTATGAATTAAGTCATGGAGTCACATTCGCCCGTATTGGCCTCTACTCGATTCTTATAATGAAAAATATTCCTGCGATCTCAAAGGCATGCAAACAAAATATTCAATTTGCTCCAAACTATTATTATGCTAAATTGGTTGAATATTATTGCAACATTGTAGGGAATATTTCAAGAATTACCCAAAACTTGAACCCCACTATGATCATACACTTAAGTACGATGGCGTCCAAAGGGAAGGAAATAGAGTCACCAAGAGGTTTTAGGAACTTGTAAATCGTTCACAAGGTGAAGGTTACACCCCTTAACGATCCAAGAGATCGTTAACTCCAATAGGTCTGGAACCAAGACTGGAAGTTCGGGGATGAAGGTACAAATTCAATATAAAAGAGAAAGAACTCGCCCTAATAATAGGCCTCTACTTTATTCTTCTCGTATTCATGTACACTTTCTGACTAACATGCAATCAATAGGTTAATCCTAAACATGTTTAATCTATGTTGGTTGAATATTAATGCACAAACAAAACTATTATTGGTGATCACTTGAATTATAATCATGTTAACCCCTAACAAGATTATTAATTATCTTATTAAGCATGATTACTAGTACCAATTCCCTTTAAACATGCATAAAAGGCATGATCAAGAAATAACAATAAATATAAAGCAACATAATCACAATAATAATAATAATAATAATAATAATAATAATAATAATAATAATAATAATAATAATAATAATAAAAATAATAATAATAATAATAATAATAATCATCATCATCATCATAATTAAAATAATTATAAAAATAATTATAATCATGTTAAAGTATAATAATAGCAAAATCCTAGGCATGATACTTACAAGATTAATAACAAACCCTAGCATGTCACTAAGCAATAAAAAACAAAGCTTTAGCCTAACATGATACTAACATGCTATTAGGAAAGAAAATAGGAAGCATCATAGAAATCATAATTGATACAAGGAACTTATTCTTTACCCTAAACATATACTAAGAAAAGCATCCTAACATGACACTAGGAATCAAAATAATAACCTAAACATGATTTCTATATCATAATATCAATTAAACAATTCAAGCACTTACTTGGATGCCTCGTACCTCTTTCTAATAACAAAATACACATGTTTGTAAATTCAAGGAAAATATAAAATCGAACAATTGAATCAAATAATTGAAATAGAGATTTGGGACCAAACCCTCAAAAATATCAAACCTTTCACGTCAAGGGAGAAAGAATAAGCTATATTGCTTAAGAGAGAGAAGAGAAGAATTAGAGAATTCTTGGTAAGATTTGATGATTAAAAAAGGGGAGATATGACCTCTATTTATCGGAAAAAAGAGAGTAAAAAAATAAAGAAAAGAATCCGAATTCGAATCGAAATTAAACTCGATGGACATAAGCTTTTACGGATTTTGTTTTTATCATATCTTTTGATCTAGAAGTCCAAATAAGGCCTATGATATATCGTTGGAAAGCTCTTGAAGTCTATTTTCCAACCTAATTAAAAAAATATTTTGTATTAGGGGTGTCCATAATTCGGATAAAAACCGAAATCCAATCCAATCCAAACCGAATTATCAATTCGGATCGGATCCGAACTTTAAATCGGATCGGATCGGATTGAGATTTTTTGAAAATTCGGATTTTCGGATCGGATCGGATTGACCCTATTCGGATCCAATTAAAACCGAACACCAAAATTTAGTTACCAACATTTATATAATGGTCTGCTGTAGTTTATAATTGGGCCTTTTAAATTTAGCCCAAATACAGACTATATAACTAAAAACCCTAAATTTGCCTCTTTCAGTCTTCATTACTCCTCAAGACCTCAACGCCTCCTGACTCCCTCATTCCCTCAACTTATCAAGCGCTCTTTCTTCATCATCTATTCATCTCATGAAAATTTAAATCAAATCATTCCTTATTCTGATCTCACAATCCTAAACCACTTAAGGTAATTTGCTACCCTTCTTCTATTGTTTTTTTTTTGTTGAATTTCAACTAAATTTTTTAAATTTATTCGTAATTATACTTGCAGAGTTGCAGTATGTCGCGAGTCTCATGCAAAGGGGGGGTTGAAGCTAATAATGTTGAAGCTAATAATGCTGAAAGTAATGTTGATGTTGAAGTTACTTCAAACAACAAACCAAAGACAGAAAAGGGTAAGAGGAAGAGGATGAAAGACAGATCTGGGGTTTGGGATCACTTCGACAAAGAGGAAACGAGTAAGGGGCTAAATGCAGTCTGCAAGTATTGCAAGACGGCGTATAATTGTGACCCTAAAAAGAATGGAACCAGCCCTTTGTGGGCTCATATCTCTAAATGTCGTAAGTATCCCTATGATACTCCAAAAGAATCCAAGAAAATCTTACTTTCTTTTCAAAATGGTAGTAATAAAGCATGTGGAGGTATTAGTGGTTTGACTTATCAGAAATTTGATCCTGTTAGCATTAGAAAAGCACTATCTTTTATGGTAATTGTTGATGAACTGCCTTTCAAGTTTGTTGAGGGTCAAGGTTTTAAGTATTTCTGTAGTGTTATGGAACCTAGGTTTCATGTACCTTCTAGACAAACTGTAGCAAGGGACTGTTATGAGATGTTCTTGACAGAAAAAAGAAAGCTAAAAAATGTCCTAAAACGATGCAATTCTAGGGTCTCTTTAACAACAGATTTGTGGACTTCTATTCAACAAATCAATTATATGGTTTTGACTGTTCATTTTATCGATAATGACTGGAAACTTCAAAAAAGAATTCTGAGTTTTTGAACTGTTGCAAGTCACAAAGGTGAAGAAGTGGGTAAAATGATAGAGAAGTGTTTGCTTGAGTGGGAGCTTGAAGATGTTTTTTGCATAACTGTTGATAATGCGAGTTCAAATGACACTGCTATAGCTTATATGAAAAGAAAAATCAATGGTTGGAAGACAGGGGTTCTTAAATGTCGTTTCCTTCATATGCGTTGTGTAGCTCATATTGTTAATTTAGTTGTTGGTGATGGTTTGAAATGTGTTCATGATTCAATTATTCGGGTTAGACATGCTGTTAGGTTCATTAAGCAGTCTCCTGCTCTCTTGTTGAAGTTTAAAAAATGTGTTGCTGATGAAAAAACAAATAGCAAGAAGTTGTTGTGTCTTGATGTGCCGACTAGGTGGAACTCTACATATCTTATGTTACATGCTGCCCTTGCTTTAGAGAATGCTTTTGATAGATATTCAGAGGAGGATCCCCATTACAATGTAGAATTATATGACCGGGAAGGAAATGGACCCCCTACATGTGATGATTGGGCTACTGTTAAGAGGTTTTCTGAATTTTTACAATGTTTTTATGGACTTTGCATGTTTTTGGTTCTGCATATGTTACTGCCAATCAATTTTTTCATGAGCTTATTAATGTTGCTGGACTTTTGAAAGAGTTGTGTGCATCTAGGGATGAAAATATGAGATTGATGGCTTGTAAAATGAGGGAGAAATATGAAAAATATTGGGGGGATCCAGAAAAGATAAACTTGCTGATTTTTATTGTTGTTGTTCTTGATCCTCGCTATAAACTTGATTATGTTGAGTGGATGATCAGTGAGATTTATGATTCCAAGGTTGGTTTTGTACTCATAAAAAATTTGAGGGAATCTCTATATGCATTGTATGATGAGTATCGTGTTTTACCAACAACCGATACACCTAGAGAGGACTCAAGTGAGAGTAGGGATGATGCTCCCTTAAATGCTACTCAAAAGAAAGTTGATGTTTTGAAAAACAAGTGTAAGAAACAAAGGGGGAGAGAGGAGGAGAAATAAAGTTAGAGTTGGACAAGTATTTGGAAGAAGAAGTAGAGGAAGACTTTGATAACTTTGATGTTTTGGGATGGTGGAGGTTTCATTGCTCTAGATTTCCTACAATGGAAAAACTGGCTCGTGATGTCTTATCTTGTCAAGTCTCAATAGTAGCTTCTGAGAGTGCATTTAGCACTGGTGGACGGATTCTTGATCCATTTAGGAGTTCCCTTTCTCCTAGAGTTGTTGAGAGTCTTGTTTGTTCTCAAAATTGGTTGCCTGACTCCCCGAATTCATTAAATGTTGAAGAATGTTTAGAAGAAGTTGAACAACTTGAAGAAGGTGATTGCTAAATCTTTTTATTTTCTTGTTTAAATTATGTATTAATATTGTTATTGATTTTAATTTTAATTATTATTTGTTCTTTATTTTTTCTCTCAATATCAAGATTTGTGCAAGATATCCATTGCTGAGCCTGAAACAGTTGAGGTTTTAGACGACTAAGCTTCTGCCTTGATTAAAGAATGCTGGTGGGATGTTTTTCCTGCTGTTTGCTGCTGTTCGTTGCTGATTTTGCTGCTGTTTGCTGCTGATTTTGCTGCTGTTTGCTGCAACTTTTCTTCTTAAGTTGTTCCTGCTAGTCTTTTTTGTTGTAGTAAACTCTTAGTGTTGCTTTTAAGTTGTACTATTTATTTTGAACAATTTAATTAGTCTTGATGTTAAACAATTTATGTTAATCTTGACTACCGTTTATGTTATCGTATTAGTTTATTAGACGTTATAAATCAACTTAATTTAATTCGGATTTCGGATCGGATCCAAAATAACCGAATTTTAATTCGGATTGGATCGGATTGGATTGGAAGAGTAATTCGGATCGGATCGGATTGAAAAAATGAAAACCGAATTATAATTCGGATCGGATTGGATTTGGCCTAAATCCAAACAGAAAACCGAATGGACACCCCTATTTTGTATATTAATAGATATGTATGAAATAGTAGGACGGGCGTCTGTTTTAGATAAAGTTTTGTATTTCTTTCATATCTTTTTTGTTATAGTAGGACGGGCGTCAGTTTTAGATAAAGAAGAGATATTTTTCGTTAAACTAAAATGGAATGCATGTTTTTAAAAAATAGGGTAAGAAAATAAATATTTTCTAAAACAGAAAGAAGAGATATTTTAATAAAAACATTCTCATCACTAGACTTTTCACACTTTCGTTTTGTTTGATAATCAAATGACATGAAAGGTATTCATCACTAGGTTTGGTTTTGGGGAGACACAATTGGGTGTCTACGGAAGCCCCCACTTTGACTGAGTTTGGAGAAACACAAGTTTCAAAAACAAAAGTCAAAGTAGCGATAGGGACGGAGAATGATACAGAACGTTCTGCAATCCTAAATCATTTTTGTAACGCCGATACCTGCAAACTAGCGTTAGTTAAACATACAAAAAAGAGTTGAGAAACGCGTATCTTGCACCGTCGAGCACACGTCTCTGAGGGTAACTGATTTGTGTTGCATTTGTTGTTGTGACATCCTTCCACAATCTAGGGAACGCCATCTTGCTGTTTTGATTCTTACTCGTCTCTAAACAATGGAGCTTTTTTGATATGTCCACGCGTTTCTGAACAAAGAGCTTTGAATGATATGCCCATGCGTCTCTGAACAAAGAGCTTTGAATGATATGCCCATGCGTCTCTGAGCAAAGAGCTTATTTTTTTTTACGATCTTCCTCAAGCTAGGGGATGCCGCCTAAAGACTGCTACGCTTGTAACTAAAAGGAATGGTGTCCTTCGAACAAGTGTACTATTTCGTTAGTGGGTTTAGAACTATTAGAAAGCTAATATATTCAGTAAGGTCAAGTGATCGGAATGCTTGGGTGGAGGCCGCTTCCAATCAATAATATTAATGCATAATTAATATTACAGCTTAATCTTGACTGAACCCTTCGGGTCACACCCAAGCAACTAACGAACCGAAGCGACGAATTAATCCGGAAGGAATTAATAAGCCAACCGAGTAATTAATATTTAGATGTTGGGAATTCGAGCTAAGAGCGTCGAAACCGAATGTCGGAAGTCGAGTCGAAAAATAGTAAAAGATGAGACGTGAAAATAATAATAAATCAACAAAGACCTAAATACCCCTAGCATCGGAACACCGAGTGCTAGGGGGTATAAATAAGCTAGCAGCCCGCACCAAGTGCAGGGCTCTCTAGGAAGCTGCGGCTAGCTGCCCGCACCTAGTGGATGGCGTGCTAGCATGCAGCAGCTAGCAGCCCGCACTAGGTGCGCGACATGCTAGCAGAAGCTCTTGGCAGCAGTAGCCCGCACGCAAGTGCATGGAGTGCTGGTCCAGAGAGTGCGAACAATAGCCCGCATTTTGTGTTGTGGGGATGGCTGGGCAGAGAGAAGGGCAGCAGCAAATGGGAAGCCCACTTGGGTGCCTTGGTGCCCAAGTGGGAGTTACCAAGTGGCGCAAGGTGAGGGAGAGAGTGGGGAGCAAGTTTGGTCCCCCTCCTCCAAATGGTCCTCACCTAACCTCTCACATGAGCTTGCCACTTGTGATTTATTACTAGTTTGATTATTAATTTTATTTTAGCTTTAAAATAAAATGGGAAAATTAAATTCTCCAACATTGATGGGAGAGCTTTTCACACTCATGTATTTCCCTATAAATACCCAAGTTGGGGTATTGGGAAAAAGACTTGAGTAAGAGTTAAAAAAGGCATCACCATTGTGAAAACCTTTGAACTCATTAATTACTCGGGTTTTTGGTCGGGCTTTGCTAACCCCAAGGCATTGGATCATTTTCGGTGGTCGAGTTGTGGGTGGACTATCGTTGGAGGCCGTCGTAATTTCGAGGCTTGCTTTTGAAGTAAGAACCCCTTCCGGTTGGGCGAAGCACGCTCCAAAGGTAATCGTTTTATCTTAATCTTGTGATTAATTTAATTATGTTTATGATTTTATTTATTACGAGTGCGGTCTTTTATTTGGGTTTGTTTCCGTGGTGAGTCGGACTCACCAAACCCCAACAGTAACTGCCTCCAATTTCTGTTGTGATAGTCTTCTGGAAGCCAGAGAATACTATCGAAGATTGCTTCGCCTGAAACAATCTCCTACCGCCTTGTGATCATCTTCCGCAAGCCAGGGAACATGATCGAAGATTTCTTCGCCTGAAAATTATTAAAGACCACTGCTTGTTGATCCTTAATGTTGCTTGAATTTTACTATTGATGCTTTGGGTGATGACAATCCTCTTTTCTTTGGGAATAGTTGCCAACACAACTCTTGTATGATGTATGACGATCCGATTTAGGGAAAGTTGTCAATGCCACGTAACAAGCCATCCTTGGAAATGTTGCTACGATGAAGCGACAATCCGTATCTCAGAAAATTTGCCAAAATCCAATTTTGGGAAAAGTTGCAAATGTTTATAACAATTTGTTATAAGAATCTTGCCACGATCGACAATCCACATCTTGGAGCATAACTCTTGAAAGCAATACACCTTGGAAGTTTACCAATGTTATGCGACAATCCTTTTAGGAAAATATTGCCACAATCGACAATCTGTGTCTTGGAACATTTGCAAAAAAGAGTCGACCGACAATCCACTTCGGGAAAATTTGCCACTTACTGAAATGAATGAAAATCCTCGTTTGAGGAACCTTTGCCGAAATTTATGATGAGTAGAGACCCACGACAATCCTTTGGGAAATTTTACCATAGGGAACTATATGTATGACAATCCAATCTCGGAAAACTTGCTAGAGATGACAATCCGAACTTGGCAAAAATTGCCAAATAGATAAGGAGCACGACAATCCACGCTTGGAAACTTTGCCAGAGATGACAATCCAATCTTGGAAAAATTGTTGTTGAAGTAAATGCGCGACAATCCACATTTGGAAATATTGTCAATTGGGGATGACAATCCAATCTTGGAAAAATTGTCGTATAAGTGCTTTCTTTTGAACCGATAAGTTGTTGCTTGTAATGAGCCAATGCTTAGGCGCTTAAGCTAAGTGAGATGATCGTCGTCAGGTCAATCACTTACGGCGATTGTAATCGAGCCGACTACTAATCATGTCAATTTGCTTATAGGTGCTAACTGGCGTACCAAAGAACCCAAAATTGATGTATGAGGTCCGCATAATCCAATATGGGGCCATGTATCCCGTCGCTGCATCGACGCTCGCCAGAACATATTGTTGCCGCGTTCTCGCTCTGTCGCCAGGCGACATATTTTGTTGCCAGGCGACAACCTTGTCGTCTGAAGCTGGAGTCAGGTTTTCATTCGCGGCTTTTCGAAAAAAAATCCTGGAATGTTCTTGCTCACTGGAATGTACCTGTATTTATATTTTGGACTATAGGATTTTGCTTATCTTTCTTTTGGGGTTGACCTAAGACATAGTGTTGCTTGACTCATTGACTTGACACGACTCAATGTATAAACTTGACTCACTGTGATTGACTCGACTCGAGGTGACTCGTGTGTGCGTAGTGTTGACTCATGAAACTCAATATGTACATGACTCGAAATGCAGAAAAACAAAAATTTTTGTCATTTTTAGTGGAGGATACCGACTTTCTCTCGAAAAAGAAAGACGCAAAAAAAGAATGAAGCGAAGTTTTTGAAGGTGCATGTTGAATGAGCTTAATCCGTTAACGTTGTCTCTCATAGTACAAGGATTGTAACATCTTAGACTATCCTAATTGACTCGATAATGAAAGTTTTTAGGTCACTTAGGCGTGGAGGCTAAGTACTTCATACTTCGTGATGCAATGATGATTGATGTTGATATGACAAGGCATGCTTAGCGTTGTGTTAAGATTTCATGACAAAGGGTTCCTAAGTGAAGTATATTTGGTCATGTATCTGTGCAGTGTGTGAAAGTGACACTAAAGTTAGGTCGCAAAGGCTAAGTATGTGGAAAAATATATATTGAAAAGAGTCAAATGGTGGTGACTCTTAGGCTGGGTAGGCTAATGATGTAGGGATCAAGCCCCCAAGTCTAACTCTAAGTAGATAGGAATGAGCATAGGAGATCCCTTGATATGATCATGATGTAAGTGTGTGAATGTGAATATGAATGAATTTTATTACGGCTGCACCTCGATGTGAGGTTGCCTACGTATCCATTAGGAATCAGGCCGAATGAGCTCTAGCCGAACCTTGCACAAGTGTGTATACTTCAAAGAGGTCTTCTAAGAGTTGTAGCGTGGTTAGACTAAAAGTTTGAAAAGAAGGGGATAAAGGCTCAAGAACCTAGATAAGCCCATAAGGTGTGCAACCTTGCTTTTGAATCTTTGTATTATTATGCTTGAGGTTTCTCACTCTTTTTTTTAGCATTTTTTTTTAATTTTTTTTTAACTTTAGCATTCATTTTATTTTTATAAGTGTGGGCAATCCCGATCATGCGGTCTATCACTCACTTGGAATTCATGTTTCCTAGGCATGGTACCGAGCACTCGATAAGAAACACAATCTGAGACGTGTCCATATCAAAGACATGTTCATGTCAAATACATTGGAACACTTGCCCTTTTGTACACTTTTATTGTTTTTTTATTTTTAATCTTTTGATTCACTCAAGCTTTTGTTCTTTGAAAATTGCATAAATTACACACCATCCTATCCAAAGGTTAGGTAGATGTGGGTGAAGAAAGAAAGGTCAATCATTAGACGAGGCTCAAAGTGGTTTATCAAGAAAGGATTGCATATTTGAAGGGTGAAAGGCAATATGATGTGGCTACAAGGGGTGCCTCAAATCATTGGTATACCTTGTGCTTAGTTCGACAATGATTTTTTTTTCTTTTTTTTGGCAATACAATGATCATATGTAAGGAAATAAATGCTCATTTTATTTAAAAAGTGAAGGGTAAAAATCAAACTCTAAGAAATAAATTCAAGGAGGATGAAGGGTGCCTATGCTAGACTTATTGGGGAAAGGGTTTGAAAAAAAGAAGAAGAAAGCATGAAATCTTGGTGAGAAGCTTGCCTTGTGCATTTGTTTCATCATTACCCTCATTTTTTTTGTCAATCACATGACTCAAACTTGATTCAACATGCATGGATGGAACAATCTAGGAAGAATGAAGGTTGTGATATGGAGAAAACATGTAGAGAATGGAAAGATAAAGTAGATGGAGATATATGAAAAAATTAGGAATAGAATGTACCCCCAACTCAAATAACGAAAAAAAATCGACTCATGCATGAACCTATGACATGGTCATGGTGACATATACACAAAGTGTGTGCTATGACTAGTGAGTGTAGGTGACATGTTAAGACTTGTGTCATGACCATGTGACTAGACTCGAACAAAGACTAAGTTAAGACCTCATGTATGTGCACTAAACTAAACAGGTTGTAGTATTTTAGTCATAAATTTTTATTTGTGACTCTGATTGGGATGAAACGAACTCCAAATTAAAGATAACACTCGTGGCTACAGATCCATAGGCTGTTCGACTCGTAGATATTTCTAGAACTCCAGCTATGTCCAAAACAAGTTGACGCTTGTGCATTATACGGGAATAAAAATCCGGGTTGACTTAAAAGAACTATGACTCGATTTAAGGTATATTATTTTAGCTCAAATTAATTAATCAATTAATTAATCAAAGCCCTTTAGTCATTGGTTAGTTTATTAAGGCTTATTTACAAACACAAGTCAAACCAAACAGTTAGTTTAGTCACATAATAAGTATGCACAAGTAAGAGATGCACAAGTAATCAAGTAGTCACAACATGATGTAATGAGTTTGCAACCTAACCATGGCTCTAGTTCTCTAAAGTTCAGAATATGGGTTAGTCAAAGAGGGTCCATGGTTATGAGTCCAGATGCACCGCGCGGAAGCCTTACCTTTGGAAGGGTTGGCGCGAGTGGATGGGACCCCGCGAGTTAAACTCGCTTCCATGGTTGGGTGAATTCAACATTATTGGATGTACCCTTTGTTGCACAGAGCGTTCAATCAGGTAGATGGAACATGAATTCCCAGAGGGTTATGTCTATATGTAGAACACATATGGGTTTTAGAATTGTGAGAAAAACTCAATCAGGAAGTAGAATCGAGCCACCAGTGCTAGAACTAGTCAAAACAAGATGGCAGATTTCTGGCTCGGTATTGGAAGAACGCAGCGCCAACCAACAAAGTTTGTCGCCAGGATATGAGCTCTGTCGCCAGGCGACAGAGCCATATCTTCGGCGACATGTTCTTTTTTTAGACGCCACTTCCTACATGCCTCAGCAGCTGCCTGTGTTCTTAGAATTTTCTATTTTTTGCAGTATTATTTTGATTCTATTTGTGAAAGATATTCCTCAAATTTCTTACGTGTAAAAATCCTGTCTTTTTGACTCATTACAGATGGTCTTTCCAATGAGAACCTTTTTTTATGCATAAGACAATAATGTTAATCAAAATTACGCACATGAAATACTTAGAACTTTTTGAGTCTCATCCACTCATTCTAAATAATTGCTAAAATAAATTTTAGGAATTGAAATAGAAATCCTCCCCAATGGAGTAGCCAAAAACTGTAAGGAATATTTCAAGCATTACCCCAAACTTGAACCCCAATGTGATCATACACTTAAGTACGGTGGCGTCCAAAGGGAAGGAAGCTAGAGCAAAAGAGTCGCCAACAAGTTTTAGGAACTTGTAAACCATTAACAAGGTGAAGGTTATTACACCCCTTAACGATCCAAGAGATCGTTAACTCCAATAGGTCTGGAACCAAGACTAGAAGTTCAGGGATGAAGGTAAAAATTCAATCTAAAAGTGAAAGAACTCGCCCTAATAATAGACCTCTACTTTATTCTTCTCGTATTCATGTGCACTTTTTAACTAACATGCAATAAATAGGTTAATCCTAATCCTGTTTAATCTATGTTGGTTGAATATTAATGCACAAACAAAACTATTATTGGAGATCACTTGAATTATAATCATATTAACCCCTAAAAAGATTATTAATTATCTTATTAAGCATGATTACAAGTACCAATTCCCTTTAAACATGCATAAAAGGCGTAATCAAGCAATAAAAATAAATATAAAGCAACATAATCACACTAATAATAATAATAATCATAATTAAAATAATCATAAAAATAATTATAATCATGTTAAAGTATAATAATAGCAAGATCCTAGGCATGATACTTACAAGATTAATAACAAACCCTAGCATGTCACTAAGCAATAAAAAAACAAAGCTTTAGCCCTAACATGATACTAACATGCTATTAGGAAAGAAAATAGGAAGCATCATAGAAATCATAATTGATACAAGGAACTTATTCTTTACCCTAAACATTATACTAAGAAAATCATCCTAACATGACACTAGGAATCATAATAATAACCTAAACATAATTTCTACGTCATAATATCAATTAAACAATTAAAGCACTTTGAACTTGGCAAGGCGTGTCTAGTGCTAATGTATGAGAAATTGTGTTTATAAAAGGCTAATTTAGAAAAGCTAGAGGGAGAAAGAATAAGCTATATTGCTTAAGAGATAGAAGAGAAGAATTAGAGAATTCTAGGTAAGATTTGATGATTGAAAAAGGGGAGATATGACCTCTATTTATCGGAAAAAAGAGAGTCGAAAAATAAAGAAAAGAATCCAATTCAAATTGAAATAAAACTCGATGGACAACAGTTTTTATGGATTTTGTTTTTATCATATCTTTTAATCTAGAAGTCCATATAAAGTATATGATATGTCGTTGGAAAGCTCTTGAAGTCGACTTTCCAACCCAATTAGAATCAGATGAAAATATTTTGTAGATTAATAGAACGGCCGAAATAGTAGGACGGGTGTCAGTTTTGGATATAGTTTTGTATTTCTTTCATATCTTTTTCGTTATAGCTCGGAATTAAAATTATAATATATTATTGGAAAGATAATTTCAAGATCTATCCAACCATATAAGATTTAGATAAATATTATGAGGCACGAAAATAATATCTGAATTTCTTTGAACATATTTAAATTCGAATAGAATTAGGACTTAAAAAGGAAAGTTTTTATAAAGGGAAAGTTTTTATTTAACTCAAATTCTTTAATCTTATCTTTTCAAAAAGGATAATTAAGATTTTTTAGAAATTTATAGAAGCTTCTAATTAATCCTAATTAGTTTAGGAATAAGATTAGACCTTTGGACCCTCCACATGATCATTGGGCCGTAGGTAAAAACCGGTTTAGGCCCAGTTTAGTATTTTGACCATAAGTTCCTCATTATTCATCGGAATTGGGCTTATAATATATCGTTGGAAAGGTCTTTTCAAGCCCCATCCAACCACACCATTATTGGACCCATATAATGGACCAAACTAAATTCAAATTCACGTTTTTAAAAAATAGGGTAAGAAAAGAAATATTTTCAAAAACAGAAAGAACAGATATTTTAATAAAAACATCCTCATCACTAGACTTTTTACACTTTCGCTTTGTTCGATAATCAAATGACATGAAAGGTATTCATCACTGGTTTTGGTTTTTGGGAGACACAATTGGGTGTCTACAAACATATAATTCTAAAATATCGTGATCACTTGATTAAATAACAAGATTAAAAAGGAATCTAAACCGGTTGTCCAAATTATCTTATTAGACGTGTTTTTCAATTATATATTCCCTTTAACATGCAATATGGTGATCAATAAATATAATAAAACAAACATTAATACTGGAATCAATTTAACAATAAATCCAACAACATAAAATCGATAGAAAAATAATAGAAATAAAAGGATTATAATGCTTACTTTAATTCTGTTTGCTTGCAACTTTCACGCCTTGGCTTAAGGAAAGTATGGACTCCTTGGAGTGCTTGAAGAGGGAATTTTGAAAGAAGAAGGGTAGGCTCGTGTTTAGGCTAGAGCATAGAAGAGAGAAAAAGAGAGTTAGTTGATGCCCCGTACATCAGAAATGAGGGGGTATTTATAGGAAAAATGAGTAAAGGGAACACACGGAACCCTAAAAAGGTAAAAACCCTAAAAAATAACACCGCAACACGTTTCCAGATACCGTCAGACGGGGGAAATTCCCGTGACACGGGGGTATACTGAGTGACGCGGGAAATTATTAGGTTACGGGAGATAAAACGCGTGAAGGGTTTACACGAAAAGGACACAGAGCTGCCTCGTGGCACATCACTGGCACTATGTCAAGGGAATGCACATCGTGGAGCAGCATTGAGCCCCGTGACGTGGTTCTTCTTTCTGTGATGCGGGAAACTCTGTGTCCATTTTTCCGTCTAAATAATTAATTTTGTGTCCTTAAAATCATTCATTTCGTTTCCTTTTTATAAAAAACGTTTATTCCAGTTTATTTTGGTCCATAATCTGGGTCCAATGATTGAATAGTTGTATGGGTCTTGAAAAGAGATTTCCAACGATATATTATAAGCCCAAATCCTAGTTATAACGAATAAGTTATGGCCAAAATATTAAACAAGCCCAAACCGAACCTAAGCCCACCTTACTTACAACCGTCCAAATTATTTAATCCCATTCCTAAACCAATTAGGATTAATTGGAAGCTTCTATAAGTTTCTAAAAGATCTTAATTATCATTTTTTGAAAAGATAAGATTAAAGAGTTTGAAATTGAATAAAACTTTTATTTTTGAAAATCCTAATTCTTTCCGAATTGAAAGACGTTAAAAGATAGTCATATATGATTTTTGTGTCTCATAGTTTTTATCCAAATTTTATATGGGTGGATAACCCTTGAAATTATCTTTCTAATTATATATTATAATATCAATTCCGAGCTATAATGGAAAAGATATGAATAAAATGTCAAACTCTATCCAAAACTGATACCGTCTCACTATTTCGGCCATATATTTTATTCTACAAATTATTTTAATCTGATTCTAATTGGGTTTGAAAGTAGACTTCAATAGATTTCCAATTATATCTTATTTATCTTATTCCGATTTTTGGATCAAAAGATATGATAAAAACAAAAACCGTAAAAATGCTGAAAATCGCAAGAGTTTATCCGATTCAAATTCTTATCTTTTCTTGATTCTTCGACCCTATTTTTTCCTTATAAATGGAGGTCATATCACCCCTTTTTCCAATCATCAACAAGGATGATCACAAAATAATTCTCTTCTCCCTCTTTAGCCTAAACACTAGCCTCCCCATTCTTTCACTATTTCTTCCTTTAAGCACTCCAAGGAGTCCATACAATACCTGCAGTTCTATACTTTAAGCAAGGCGTGATAGGTAGAATTAACTGAGGGTTTGGACCAAATCAACTCTACTTTTTAATTTAATTTTCATTTAATTTATATTTTTTTTATTGAAGTTACTAACAATTTATTCATGATGTAGCAATTTTAAGGAACACACGGAATGTGAGTACTTAATTAATTTAATTACTTATTTTATTTTAATATTGCTAGTATCATGATTAAGGTTATTATTATTATTTGATTTGACTAACGCTATTATTGTTAAATTGCTTCCAATATTAATGTTAATTCTATTATTATTTATTGATCACCATATTGAATGTTAAAGGGAATATGTAATTGAAAATCACGCCTAATAAGATAATTTGATCGACCGGTTTAGGTTCCTTTTTAATCTTGTTATTAATTAAAGTGATCACAATATTTTAGAATTATATGTTGTATTAATATTCAACCAATTTAGCTTAATAATAGATTGGAGCGAATTGAATATTTTGTTTGCATGCCTTTGAGATCGCAAGAATCACTTTTCACTATAAGAATCTTGTAGAGGCCAATACGGGCGAATGTGACTCTATGACTCACTTTGTACCATCATCCCCGATCCTGCTTTTGTGGTTCTGAACCATATGGAGTTATTAATATCATGGATTATGAATGGGGTGTAACCTTCACGGGTCAGTCGTTGTTGCCTATCTTTGTCCCTTAATCGTGGTTGCATTTTATGATCCGTGAACGGTTTACAAGTTCCTTAAAAATTTGTTGGCGTCTCCCTAATTTACTTCTCCCTAATCGTATTATGTCAATTCCCACTTCCTATGTGTGTCAAGCATATTCACTCATGCTTTAACGTAGGAGCATTTCGAGCGACGCCCACAAATACTGAATCCGACCAATAAAGGTGGTGAAAGATTGTTCATCATCTGGTTTGGTTTCGGGGAGACATTTTTAGGTGTCTACAGAAGCCCCCACTTTGACTGAGTTTGTAAAAACGTCAGTTTCGAAAACGATAGTCAAAGTAGTCTATAAAGACGAAGAATGATTTAAGACGTTCTGCGATCCCAAATCACTCTGTATACGCCGATACCTACAGAAAAATATTAGTTTTACAAATAAAAGAGTAAAGGGATAGAATACGTATTTGACACCAGCGTATCGGTGACAAATGAGTTTGGTAGCTTCCTATGCTTGAAGGATTCCAGCGGATGATGTTTTGCTGAAACACTTTCCATGCCTGAGGAAAGTCGACTGATGAACTTGGTAGCTTTCTAAGCCTGAAGAAACCTACCTGATGATACTTTCCATGCCTGAGAAAAGTCGAGATATGATTTTGGCGTTTTTCTATGCTTGAAGAAATCCACTGATAATGCTTTCCATGCTTGAGTAAAGCCGACTTGGCGATTTTCTATACTTGAAGAAAAATCCACCGATAATGATTTCCATGCTTGAGGAAAGCCGACTTTGCAGTTTTCTATACTTAAAGAAAAATCCACCGATGATGCTTTCCATGCTTGAGGAAAGCCGACTTGGTGGTTTTCTATACTTGAAGAGAAATCCACTGATAATGTTTTCCATGCTTGAGGAAAACTGCCTACTGATATAATTGTTGACCTCTTTACTTTGAGAGGTGATAACGACCGACAATTTTCCATGCTTGAGGAAAAAACTTGTCGAATGAAATTTACAAGTGTATAATGGGTCGTAGATGATTTACCTTCAAGTCGACTATCCGACTATATTAGGTGCTTAAAATGTCGAAAATGCAACCCTAATGATTGTTAGGGGTAAACATGTAATTTTGGTACCTTATAAATACCAATTAAAATTTCCGCGCTATTCCGATGAGAAAATAACTGTCCAAAAGTTGTGAAAAATCATTCTAACTTAGTCAAAGATGCTAAAATATCTGCTAGGAGGTTTAAGGAGCGTGCAGGACACACAGAAAGGCACCGCGCAACGGGGAATAATCCCGCGACTCGGTGGAAAGCCCCGTTTGACGGTGGATAAACCCGTGACGCGGGACACTTTTTTTCCTGGAATTTCCACGCGCCTCGATCTATTTTCTGTGCAACGTGTGAAAATGCAGTTAAGCGGTAACGGGATACGTGGCACGGGAACGGGGTCATGTAACGGTTATATTTTTGGGTTTAAATTCAAGCTGTTGCATTCCCATTTTATTACTTCTTCTTCGCCAGTTTCATTCTCAATCACCTTTTGTTCTCTCTCCTTTTTTTCATTTTTAATACCTCCGGTCATCGTGCCATGGAGCTCAGCACCGGCGCGCGGAAGACTCCATCGTGTCATGGCGTCTGTTCTCACTGCACGGCCATTTGTTTTGCCGTTATTCTGCCGCCGCTGTTGCTGTCAGAAGTTCGCCTTTGTTGTCAGAGTGTCACCGTGACACGGGCAAGCTATACCGTGTCACGGATTAGACCACCGTGTCGCGGTGGCTGCCCTGTAGTCTGCAGAAATCTTGTGGTTTTTCGAGCTTTTGGAGCTCAATTCTCCACAAAATTTGCTCTAATTTTTGCTATTTTCCTCATTTTCGATTTCTCACAAGGATCCATGTAAGTTTCCTTTGATCTTTGTCTTAAATATTGTTGTAAAATGCCATCTTTTCCTGAAACCCTAAAAAAATCAAATTGGGGGTTTTTAATTTTGAGCTTCTATGTCAAAATTCTTGCTATGAATTAACTTGTATATGAATGTATGTTTATTTGTGAGCAATTTGAGACCAAGTTTGTGTGATTTGGTGAAGAATAGAGTAAATCACCATTTTTTGGTTATACTTGCATGAAATGGTGTTCTTATTGTTCATGTTATTTTTTGCACTTGAAATAGTGATATACTGGTTGTAGATCTTATAACATATTCCATGATGTGCCGATCTATTGTTTTGGTGCAATTTCAAAACATGCGTTGTTTTGTGTATGTACTATATTGTCATGGAGAACATAGTATCATGCGATTAGGAGAACTTTAATATTATTTCGTCATGGAGAAACTAAATACTAGAATTAATTCCATTATTTTGATAATTTTTAGCCTTGAGGTAAAAATTTTGCGTATAATAGAAAATGCAACCTCAGGTAGCTGTTAATCCGCTTTTGAATAAATAACTTAGTAAATGATGCTAAGTATTTAGATTTTTATTTTTGTTTGAATGTAATAGCATGCTAAACAACGGGATCGCGATCTTTCTAATCGTGGCCAGCTTCAGCCTTTTCGAGAGGACACTCCCACAGTTCCCGAGGGCATGGACAACGATGCCATAAAGACTGAGCCTCACCCTTCTTCGAGTAGGGGTAAGTGGATTCCACCTCCGTGGACACCAAATGAGTTGGTTTTCTACCGTGAGAACCACATTTCTCATCGTCCACTTGCCGACATAGTTGATGGCACGTTTCGCCATCATGGAACTGGAGATGGAGACTTGATTCCCTGGCTATACGGGATTATCACGAGGGATCATGTCACTAAAGCCTCGTGGGAGTCTGCTAGTTTAAGAGATTTCTATTCTGCGGTCGTAGGATTTCGCAGCCCTCGAGGTTGTGGCTCGATATTTGTTCGTGCGTTGTTGGAGTATTTTTGGGATACTACCTAAACCTTTCACTCCGCTTGGGGGGAGATGATAGTGACCCCCCTGGATTTTAGCATGATCAGCGGCTTACGCTTCACCGAGCAGGTCGTACTGTAGATTCCTAACCTCACTTGGGGGGCGGCTGAGGTAGGAGATTTGTTAGGTCCGGTCGTTTATCATATCAGGACTCAGCCGGTACCTCGAGGTGGTCCTTAGAGCGGGGGATCAGAGTTGGCTTCTGTTCTTGCCCATGGCTTTGACATGGATGAGACGACACCCGAGCAGTGAGTGGTCTTTATCTTGATTCTAATTTCCGGGACTCTTTCTCCTGATAGGAGTTCACGTGCGCTCGTTTGCTACCTTCCTTCTCTGGTCAGGATCGGCGAGATAGGATCCTATAGTTGGGCTAACCTTGGGTATGATAATCTACTCTTGTCGCTGTGTCATGGCTGCAGGCAGCTAAATGAGCAGGCCCTTGTCGCTATCTACGATTTATGGAGAGTCGTAGAGGTGACGATCTTTCTTCTTCTTGTTTTGTTTTAACTAGTTTAACTCATGTGCTTAGAGATTAATTTTCATTACAATTGTTGTTCTATGAGTACTTTTCGGGATTGGCCTCTCGACGACGTCGTGGAGCGGTCCATGACTTTCCTGTTGGAGCCAGCTGGCGTGACCGAGGCGAGTCATGAGTGTAGTTTGTCTCTACGCTGCGCGGGCTACTGCGCCGAGGCACCTCTTCCGTTGGTGTAAGAATTGATTTTTCAGCATGTTATTCTCTACCTTGATGTTATTTTTTGGCATTTATTGCAACTTTTTACGGTTTTCAGGTTGCTGTTGACATCTAGTATCGGCCTTGGGCTGGGATGACTGATCTTCCCGAGGCCTTGCAGCTTTTGGCGTATCGTACTGTTTTTGTTGGTACTGCACGCTTTGCTTGGTATCTTGGGGAGCGTGTTGTTCGTCAGCACAACGATGACCTCTTTGTGGTGCCTTTGCCTCCACTAGAGTCGATGCTGGACTCATGTTTGCTTGGGGCGTTGATAAACAGGGGGGAGCGCTACACTTTTCCTTGGCAGGAGCTTGTGCGTATGGAGGGCGATTATTCACAGGACTTGCTTCTTTCTTTGGCTCCTCTACCCCGTCTTCCCGAGGTATGATTTCTTTTGAGAATTTTGTTGTCAGTCTTTGTTCAAACCGTGATCATGTTTCCAGACGACTATTCATTGTAGGGGGAATATTGAGGTCCCGCCTCAATCTGTCCGGTACCCAGGGCCAATCGGTATTATTAAGGATCATATTGCTGAAGCGCCAGAGGGTTTTAGATAGGCAAAGGAGTCTCTGCCTGATGGGTTTGAGCCGGTAAGCTTTTTGACACGTTATTCATCCTTTTTAATACCGCTTGTTACTGATTTTTCTTTGTTCTAAGCCTATGCACTCGGACATGATGGGATTTATGAAGTTGGTTGACGCTCTGAAGTACTGCATCATCAAGCTTCGACGTGGTGCGAGTTGTCGGGGCAGTTCAGGTGATGTTCTCGAGGTATGTTCACCTTTTTCCTATTATTTACCATTTGTTCTATATTACACTATTGACATCTTTTCATTTTATGTCTTTTAGGAGCGACGGAGGTCTCGTTTGCGCTCGAGGCACAGAGACTCAGACAAGGGGGAGCCTAGTCGCGACAAACGATCTCATGAGGTTCGTCAGCATTCTCAATCTCAG
Organism: Chenopodium quinoa; assembly: GCF_001683475.1. NCBI lineage: Eukaryota > Viridiplantae > Streptophyta > Magnoliopsida > Caryophyllales > Amaranthaceae > Chenopodium > Chenopodium quinoa. The sequence goes on along the minus strand of NW_018744821.1, from coordinate 834,585 downwards.
CGACAGCCTCGACCTTCTCACCCGTTTTAGGAGGTTCAGTGGCAGCAGCCTCAGTCTTCTCAGCCATTCCAGCACTTTCAGGGTCAGTGGCAGCGGCCTTCATCTTCCCAGCCTTCACTCTTGAGTTCAGGCTAGTCATTACTCCTATGGACCAAGGTTTATACTTAGTTCCTTGTCTGGGGCGTTGCCTCCACCGGTGCAGGGCTTATTTTTAGTTCCATTGTCTGGGACGACGCCTCCACTAACGCTTCCTACCTCTTGGAGTCAGCCTATGTCGTTTCCCAATTGGACAAGTCCTGATTTGAGTTTGTATGTACTGGAGCTGTAGGGACTAGTAGGGATACTACGACTCGGATGATGGAGGGACTCTTTGGTCCGCCGTTCCTGTATTCGCAGGCTCGAGATGACATTGATCCTCACTCTTCTAGTTTTAGAGATTTTTTATCGAGGGTTTTTATTATGTACCTTAATTGATGATACTTGACACTATTTATGCATCATGACTCACTTTGCATATTTTATTCACAGTTTATGCATTTATTAGTGTGTGCTTGAGACTCATTATTTGTGATTGTGTATTTATTAATGACGCCAAAAAAAATCGTAAGTGGAGGGTACCGACCTTCCCCAAAAGAAAAAGAAAATGAAAATGGGACAAATTTTGCAATTTCCCCAAAAGAAAACGAAGTAAAAATGAAAATGGGACAAGTTTTACAACTTCCCCAATAAAAGAAAAATAAAAATAAAATAATTATAAAAAAAAATAAAAAAAATAAATGGAGAATTTTATTAGGAAAGACACTCTCGAAAAACAAGATTAGAAGATAAACGGTGAAGGCAAAACAATAAAAATCCGGATAAAAATAGGTAAAGGATAAAAATATGAAAACGCGTGGGCACCGCGACACAGTAGTATATACCGTGTCACGGAAAAATATGCCGTGTTGCGGCACCAATTCCCGTGACATGATGGGATTTCTCGTGTCACGGTGCGCGTATTCTGCAGTGGTGTAGTTTGCACGTATAGAAATATAGATTTTGAGTGATTCCAAGCGTTTTGGCTATAAAATAGGACCAGTTTACTCGTGATATGCATAATTACAAATCATAAAATAATTAGAATTTCATATTTCAATAATAATGTCTCAGAATTTTGATAATACATTGCGTTACCAATCCTATTCTTTGATCATTGCGGACAAATGAGAGCTGGAATTGTTTCATGTCTGTAGACACCCATTTGTGTCTCCCCAAAACAAAACCCGGTGATGAGTGCCTTTCACGTCGAATCATAATCGAATGAAACGAAGTGTGGAAAGGTCTAGTGTAGCGGAAAGTTTTATTTCTTTTCTCTCCTCCCTGTTTTTGAAAACTTCATTTATAGAAAACAGTCAATCTAGTTTGGTTGGTCCATGATATGGGTCCAATAGTGGTGTAGTTGGATGGGGCTTGCAAAGACCTTTCCAATGATATATTATAAGCCCAATTCCGGTGAATATTGAGGAAGTTATGACCAATTTACTAAACTGGGCCTGGTTTGAGCTTTATGTACGGCCCAATGATCTAGGGGAGGGCCTAATATAATTTATCATTCCTAATGCAATTAGGAATGGTTTTAGTCTTCTAGAACATTCTAGAAGGTTTTTATCATTCTTAATTCAATTAGGACTTTTCAGAGTTTTAATCAAGATTAAATAGCATTTTCGATTGAAATTATATTATTTTATCTTCCTGTACGGGAAATTTATCAGATTTTCGAAAACGCGTTGAAAATCAGTTTGGCGTCCAACCCCAGGCCTTGGCGCCTGGAACCAAGATTGGCGCCAGGCGCTAGACACTGGTGCTGGCGCCAACTAGCCAGGGCTGGCGCCAATGCTGTTTTTCGATCTTCAGACTCTGTTTTGTTAAATTATCTTTTTTGGATGATTTTCTCTATAAATATCGTATCAAAAACTCCGTTTTCATTCATCAACTCTCTTTATTCACAAATCATTCACCAATTATCAATTATCATCAACATTCATCAATTACCATTCATCAATTCTCTTCATCTACATTCATTCATCAATTTTCAATAACATTAATTCTTTAGCATTCTTTTCTTTCTTTAATTCTTTCTTGCTTTTTCATACAAAATCCCGCATTCACAAGATCTTGATACACCTAGCCATATTCGAAGTTGCCTTTGCCCTAGACAAGAAAGGTTTAATTTCTGAGGGTTTGGTCCCAAATCTCTATTTCAATTATTTAATTTAATTGTTTTGATTATTATTTTCCTTGAAGTTACTAACGTGTGTATTTTGTTATTAGAAAGAGGTACGAGGCATCCAAGTAAGTACTTTAATTGATTAATTGATTTATGATGTAGAAATCAGGTTTACATTGTTGTTATGATATTCCTAGTATCATGCCTAGGGTATTTTTAATATTAAATATGATTGCTCTGATGCCTTTTATTCTCTTCCTAATATTTATTCATGTTAGTATCATGTTAGGGCTAAAGATTTGATTTTTATTGCTTAGTGACATGCTAGGGTTTGTTATTAATCTTGTTAGTATCATGCCTAGGATCTTACTATGCTTTAACATGATTATGATTATTATTAATTATGATTGATATTATTATTATTAATGATGTTGATTATTTATTATGCTGCTTGATATGTATTATATTTTATATTGTTATTGCTTGATCACCTTTTATGCATGTTTAAAGGGAATTGATACTTGTAATCACGCTTAATAAGATATTTAATAATCTTGTTTAGGGTTAATTGTGATTATAATTCAAGTGATCGCCAATAATAGTTTATTTGTGCATTAAATTTAACCAACATAGATTAAACAGGTTTAGGGTTAATCTATTGATTGTATGTTAATCAGAAAGCGCACATGAATACGAGCAGAATAAAGTAGAGGCCTATTATTAGGGCAGGTTCAATCTCTTTTAGGTTGGATTTGTACCATCATCCCCGATCCCTTATTTGGTTCATGACCTTATGGAGTTGACGATCTCTTGGATCGTTAAGGGGTGTAACCTTCACCTCGTGAACAGTTTACAAGTTCCTTAAAAACTTGTTAGCAACTCTTTTGCTCTATCTTCTTCCCTTTTGGACGCCACCGTACTTTAGTGTATGATCACAGTGGGGTTCAAGCTAGTGGGATTTAAAGGCTTGAAACTATTCCCTACAATATCAGAGGCTTATTAGATTTGAGGCATGTAGCAATTGAACATGATTTTCTTAGGGCAGCTTTAGATTATTGGAGTCCAGAAGCGCATTGTTTCAAATTTGATTATGGTGAAATTTGTCCCCTACCGGAGGAATTCGGTGCCATATTTGGTTTTCCTGCAAGAAATCTCATCGTATTTCCTACCCTACGTGAGTATTATTACCAAGACTTTGAACGCTATCTGAATCTGACAGATCCAGATTTAAATAAAATTGTGTGTGGTAATGAAGTAGATTTAGAAAATCTTGCAAATTTGTATTTCAATCGTCTTGTCTCTGAGTCTTATCATGTATATCGTAGAAGGGCTTATACTTTTTGCATGTTTAACAAGATTTTATTTGCAAACGGTAGGGTAGGACATGCTTGTTTAGCGTCTGTGCTTGAACATGTTTAATCTGGGAGGTCTCCTATGCATACTTGCCTTGGAGAAACTTTGCGTGGCATTGACGAAGCAAAAGCTAACCGGAAAGCCATCAGGAAGGGCTCTCTAGTACTGTTGTAAGTAAAAACACGCCCTAATTAGCCCCCGTGTCACATAGCAGGCACTGTGTCATGGTGGGTGTTTGTCGTGACACGGTAAATTCTATCGTGTCATGGTGGTTTTCTGCATTTTTTTTATTGATTTTTTTGATTTATTTTTTTTGCAGATTTGGTTGATGGAGCATTTGGAACTCTTTGAATCCCCTGACGATATTGAAAAATATGGTCCCAACGATCTAGTCCGTAGGAAGAAGAATTACTCTGCGAACATGTCATATGATGATTGGAAGGTTTTCTTTGCGAAGAGGGAACTTTCCATTCGGTGGGTGGTGCCTTGGTGGAGGCTTACTAGGATGGTTGGCACGAATGATACTCCGTATTGTCGTGTTCCTAGGATTTCAAAGCTGACTTTTTATTGTCCTTCTCGATTGATGCGACATTATGGACTTGAACAAGTAGTTCCACGCTATAACGATAGTCCCCATGAAGTATTGTTGCATGAAAGTAATGTTCATAAGTACGAGACTTATTGGATAAGAAGACCTTTGTGGACCGTTTCTGCGAGTAACCAAGCTCCTCCTCCCTTATCTAGTGCATACAAGGCATGGTTGAATCCTAGAAGTATAAGGGATCGAGTCGGATCACGCAACTTTGATGTGAAGGGATGTCTTGGAAGTAAGAGGGTGCTTCCTAAAGATCGTCTAGGTTCGAGAACACAAGGAATTGAGTTTAAGACTCCCATAATGCCTAAAAAGAAGAATTATGTGAAAGGAAAGGGTACGGAAAAGATGGTTTATAGAGAGAAGCAATCGAAGAATTCTAAGAAAGGTGGAAGGGGTAAAAGTTCAACTAGAGGTGTGACGGTTCGGGCTACAAAAGACACATTAATGGTGAAGGCTGACCTAGTTGAAAAAGAGAAGGAGGTTCCTAAAGTGAAGAAGGATTAGATCAATATTGCTTTGCTTATATGATTTAAATTTTTAATTTTTAAATAAAGCGCATGATGCCAATAATTGTAGTCACATTTATTTCAATAATAATAGCATATTTATTTTCGCCTGAAATAAATATTGCAATGACTTCTTTTTATTTTATGTTATTTTATTATTATCCGAGTCAAGAAGTCGGACGCAATGGAAGAATAATAACAATCGTCGAACCAATATTCGTAAAACAACAGAATTTGCAAAGTCCAGAGTTTGCTGCGCCACGGAAAAATCTGTCGCGTTACGCTGGAAAATATCGTGACACGGGGAATGTTTGGTATATATTTTTTTTGCCGAAAATCCACCGTGCCACGGTGAAAATTGCCGTGACACGGTAATAATTCCCGCGGTGTGGTGGATGCTGACGTGGCACGACATTTTTTTTTCTTTTTTTTTTTGCCGTGTCGCAGTGGATTCTGCCATGCGGCGGTGGCTGCTTCCGTGGTGCGGTGGAAGCTGAACTGGCACAATAGCTATTACTGTAGGATTTTCTTGGTTTTAGCTCCGTTTTGCTGTCTTGTGTGTTATACTTGGTCGACGGAGGAAGGACTTTATTTTTTATAGTGGTCGGGCCCCCTTGAGGGTTTCCTACGTATCCTTAAAAAGGAATTAGGCCAAACGTAGCTCTATCGGGTCATGAACCCATGCAACTAGGCATAAAATTTCTTTAGTTGATCCAAATTTGTTAAATTGTGGAAACCGTTACCGTTCATGTCTACCAATTGTGCTGCTCCGCCAGACAAAATGGATTTAACAATCTACGGACCTAACAAGTTTGGTCTAAATTTTCCTCTTGGATCCAACACATTTTTGCGATGTGGCTTAAGCACCAAGTCACCTTCCTTGATGTTTCTAGTCTTGAATTTTTTTATTGAAATGTCGTGCCATACGCTGTTGGTAGGTTTGGACATGATGTAAAGCTGCCAAGCGTTTTTCGTCAAGTAAGACTAGTTCTTCATATCTTGCTCTAATCTAGTCAACTTCTTCTATCTGGCTTTCCAACGCGATTCGGAGAGAAGGGATTTCGAGCTCTATTAGTTGTACAACTTCAACTCCATAGACCAAAGAGAAAGGGGTAGCCCCCGTTGATGTACGAACAGAGGTTCGATAACCCCAACAGGCAAAATGTAGCTTACTTGGCCAATCTTTGTAATTTTCCGTCATCTTTTCGATGATAGTTTTTACATTCTTGTTGGCCGATTCAACCGTACAATTTGTTTGTGGCCTGTAGGGTGATGATCTGTGATTCTTAATATGATACTTCATTAATAGTTTTGCGCACTCGGCTTGGAAATGAGTTCCATTATCACTGATCATCTCATGAGGTACACTATAGAGGCATATGATATTTATCTCAATGAATTGAGCTACATGTTTTACTGTTAGCTTAGCATATGAGGCAGCTTCGACCCATTTGGTGAAGTAATTTATTTCTATAAGGATGAACTCATGTCCCCCTTGTCCTGGTGACGTTATTTTTCCAATGATGTCGATACCCCAAGTAGAGAAAGGCCATGAAGAAGTATATGTATAGGGAAGCGAAGGTGGAACGTGCTTCAAATTTGCGTAGACTTGACATTTCATACATTTCTTGGCGTATTCGTGACAGTCTCTCTCCATAGTAGTCCAATAATAACCTTGTCGTTGAATCTTTTGGACTAACATTTTAGCATTCATATGCGTTCCACATATTCCGGTGTGGAGGTTTTCCATGGTTTTGCGTACTTCAGTCTTTGCTATGCATAAGAGATTTCTCCTTTAAGTGGTCCTTTTGTGGAGTTCTCCTCTGATGAGCACATACTGTGAGGCCAGGAGCCTCAAAGCACGGTGTGCCCTTTTATCTGTATTAGAAGGGTGTTCTCCCTTCATCACGTAATTAAGGATATCTTTATACCATGGCTCTACGTCTTCTTCTTGTGCTTCTTGTTCATCATCAAGTGCGTGAACATAAGCCGGCTCATACATTCTTTCTATGGTTAATGGAATTATGATTGTGTCTGTTGAAATTCGCACCATTGATGCTAATCTAGCCAGTGCGTCGGCGAACTGGTTTTCTTCTCTAGGCAAGTACGTACATTCCACTTCATCTAGTTGCTCCGTGAGAGTTTCCAGATGAGCTTGATACGTAACGAGACTTTCACTTCTCACCTTCCACCTTTTGGAGATCTGGTTGATGATTAGGGACGAGTCGCCGCAGATTCTGAGTTTCTGTATTCCAAGGGCCACAACTGTTTCCAATCCCAAGATGCATGCTTCATATTCTGCAGCATTGTTGGTGACATCAAAGTCGAGCTTCATGAAAATCGGAATGTGTTCTTCGTTGGGTGATACGAGCAAGACTCCCACACCGAAACCCTTTTGGTTCGAAGCTCCATCAAAATAGAGCGTCCAGCTATTGTAGGGAATATTTCAAGCATTACCCCAAACTTGAACCCCACTGTGATCATACACTAAAGTACGGTGGCGTCCAAAGGGAAGGAAGCTAGAGCAAAAGAGTCGCCAACAAGTTTTAGGAAACTTGTAAACCGTTCACAGGGTGAAGGTTACACCTCTTAACGATCCAGGATATCGTTAACTCCAATAGGTCTGGAACCAAAACTGGAAGTTCAGGGATGAAGGTACAAATCCAACCTAAAAGAGATTGAACCTGCTCTAATAATAAACCTCTACTTTATTCTTCTCGTATTCACGTGCGCTCTCTGACTAACATGCAATCAATAGATTTACTCTAAACCTGTTTAATCTATGGTTATTGAATATTAATGCACAAATAAATCTATTAATGGCGATCACTTGAATTAAAATCATATTAGTCCTAAACAAGATTATTAATTATCTTATAAAGCGTGATTACAAGTACAAATTCCCTTTAAACATGCATTAAAGGTGTTGTAGACACCCATTTGTGTCTCCACAAAACCAAACCCAGTGATGAATACCTTTCAAGTCGAATCATAATCGAATGAAGTGAAAGTGTGGAAAGTCTAGTGTTGCGGCTAGTTTTAATTCTTTTCTTTCTCTCTATTTTTGAAAACCTATTTTAAGAAAACAGACAATTCAGTTTGGTTTGGTCCATGTTAAGGGTCCAATAATAGTGTAGTTGGGTCGGGTTCAAAAAAAGCTTTCGAACGATATATTATAAGCCCAATTCCGATGAATAATGAGGAAGTTATGGCCAAATTACTAAACTAGGCCCGGTTTGATCTTTATATGCAGCCCAATGATCTAGACGAGGGCCTAAAATTTCTTTATCATTCTTAATGAAATTAGAATTGATAATAGTCTTCTAGATTCTTCTAGAAGGTTCTTTTCATTCCTAATTTAATTAGCATTGATAAATTGACTTTAGTTGACTTTTTAGAGTTTTAATCATAATAAAAAAGTATTTTTAAGGAAAATACAATTTTGCCCTTCTGTACGGATAAATTTTATTAAAATTAAGAAAATGCGTGAAGCTGGTTTCTAGCGCCTGGCGACAATTAGCGCCTGGCACCAAGGCTTGGCGTCTGGCGCTAATGTCCAGCGTCTGGCGCTAAGCTCTTTTATTCTCTTCGAAACTCTGATTCGTTTTTTTATCACATCCGGCTGATTTTTTCTATAAATAGCCTCCTAAATCTCCGTTTTTAATTATCAACAATCATCAATTCTCTCTATCAATTATCATCAACGACAATTAGTTTTCTTATTCTCTTTAGTTTTCAAGAATCCATTCTCTCTCTCAAGCTTTCTCTACAAAATTCCGCATTCAGAAACACCTAGCCAAGTTCGAAGTTGCCTTCGTCCTAGCCGTGAAAGGTTTTAATTTCTGAGGGTTTGGTCCCAAATCTCTATTTCAATTATTTAATTTAATTGTTTTTATTATTTTCCTTGAAGATACTAATGCGTGTATTTTGTTATTAGGAAGAGGTACGAGGCATCCAAGTAAGTGCTTTAATTGATTTATTGATATTATGATATAGAGATCATGTCTAGGTTATTATGATTTCTAGTGTAATGTTAGGGTTTTTTTATCTTCCTGGTATCATATTTAGGGTAACAACCATAATTTCTAATATCAAATATGACAATTGTGATTCCTGCGATGCTTCCTGTTTTCCTTCCTAATATTCATGTTAGTATTATGTTAGGGCTATATATTTGATCTTTATTGCTTAGTGACATGCTAAGGTTTGTTATTAATCTTGTTAGTATCATGCCTAGGATCTTGCTATTAATATTATGCTTTAACATGATTATGATAATGATTATTTTGATTATTATTTATGATATTATTATTATGTTGCTTGATATATATTTATTAGTTATTACTTGATCACGTCTTTTATGCGTGTTTAAAGGGAATTTGGTACTTGTAATCACGCTTAATAAGACAATTAATAATCTTGTTTAGGGTTAATTTGATTAAAATTCAAGTGATCGGCAATAATGGATTTATTTGTGCATTAATATTCAACCAACATAGATTAAACAGGTTTAGGGTTAAACCTATTGATTGCATGGTAGTTAGAAAGCGCACATGAATACAATCAGAATAAAGTAGAGACCTATTATTAGGGAAGATTCAATCTCTTTTAGGTTGGATTTGTACCTTCATCCTTGAACTACCAGTCATGGTTCAAGACCTTTTGGAGTTAACGATCTCCTGGATCGTTAAGGTGTGTAACCTTCACCCTGTGAACGGTTTACAAGTTCCTAAAACTTGTTGGCAACTCTTTTGCTCTAGCTTCTTTCCCTTTGGACGCCACCGTACTTTAGTGTATGATCACAGTGGGGTTCAAGTTTGGGGTAATGCTTGAAATATTCCTTACAGTTTTTGGCGACTCCGCTGGGGAGGATTTCTATTTTAATTCCTGAAATTTATTTCGGCAATGATTTAGAATGAGTGGATGACACTCGAAAAGTTCTAAGTATTTCATGTGCGTAATTTTGATTAACATTATTGTCATATGCATAAAAAAAATCTCATTGGGAAGACCATCCGTAATGAGTTAAAAACATAGGATTTTTACACGTAGGAAATTTGAGGAATATCTTTCACAACTAGGATCGAAATAATGCTGTGCGAAACTGGAAAATTTTATGGAGCATAGATTGCTGCTGAGGCAGGTAGGAACTAGCGTCATAAAACAGAGTCTAGCGCCGATGATTTGATTCTGTTTGTTGGCGCAAAGTTCTTCTAATCCCGAGCCAGAAATATGTGTTCTAATTTTGACCAGCTTTTAGCACTGTTTGCTCGTTCCTACTTCTTGATTGAGTTTTTCTCACTTTTCTGAAATCCATATGTAGAATACATATGGACATAACCCTCTGGGAATTCATGCTCTATCTACCTGATTGAACGCTCTGTGCAACAAAGGGTACATCCGAGAATGTTGAATTCACCAAACATGGAAGCGAGTTTTTAACTCGCGGTGTCCCATCCACTTGCGCCAACCCTTCAAGGTAAGGCTTCCGCGCGGTGCATCCGAACAATTAACCATGGACCCTCTTTGACTAACACATATCCCAAACTTTAGAGAACTAGAGCCATGGTTAGTGTATAGGATAGCTCCTGCTGAACTATCGCCCAGCCCCCAGGGTGCACACTCATCGCCGAATAAGCAACTAAAAGAGGGCTCATCACCTCGGCAGAGTCAGCCCGCAGGGCTGACCAGGCTAAACTCTCCACGAAGGAGATAGTACGCCTATAAATAGAGGGTAAAGTACAACGGAAAGGAGGTTAGACACTCAAGTTATTACACTTTCTATATCTCTCTAAGTACACTTTCTCTCTCCAAACACTCTCTAACTTAAGCTTCGAAGGGGGGTTCCTCGAGCCACCCTCGAGGGCAGTTTACGTGTGCTGCCGTGTATAGGATGTTGACAGGACCCAGCTTACCCAGCAGAACCCTTGGATCCATACCTGACAATTGGCGCTAGAAGGAGGGGATTGGATCATCTAACCTGAGGTTCGCCAACTGAGTTAGGGATTAGTTAACAAACCACCATGGTCGAAGAAGAAACTGTACAAACACCCACGTCCAAAACTAATGAGACTTGCCAAACACCACAAAAAACACCCCCAGTAACCAGCGATCCAAAAGGATCCACTGGAAACCCCAAATTGACCATCTCACAGAAATCCAACCCCATCGGATCGACATTAGCCACTGCTAAAGCAGCGGCGAAACCAGTAGATCCGGTACGATCCAGCTCTATTTTCAAGTACGGAATGTCGTTAATAGGCGCGAACAATGAGCTTATTAATTCAGTACCTGTAACCCAGAAACCGCAGCCCGTAATTATGGCAGCCATTCTGCAGAACCTCTCTAAGTGCAGCAAGGAGCAGCTGGCTGCAATGACAGCGGTCCTTACCAAAATGGGTAAGGGGGCAAGCCCATCACTGACAACGGCAGCTGCGGAGCCCGCAGCAAAAAACCGGAAGTCTCAACTCTCACCCCCGAGCAGTAAGAGCTCATTCAGCCGAGGAAAAAGGTATTGGAGCTGGAATCTCGCAACCTGAATCGAGAATGGAGCATAGAGGAAATGACCCCCGCTCGAATCAGCCCAAAGAAGCGGGTCCCTCGCAATAGGTCACCGGCCGCAGAGCGAGGACCCAGCCCGGAGAGAGATAAACGAGCGCGAATCCAGGTTGTTCTAGATGATTCCCCATTTTGCTGGGAGATTCTGGAAGAACCCATGGAGAAGGTGAAGATGCCGAGCTGCAAGTACAGTGGAACCACAACACCCAAAAGCCACATATCAGCTTTCGAGAATCATATGGTACTCTACACCATGACAGACTCAGTCTAGTGTAAGGCTTTCCCACCAACTCAGGAGGGGCTGGCAGCGGAATGGTAAGGCGCCATCCCAAAATGTTCTGTGTACTGGTACAGCCAGCTGAAAAGAATGTTCATGGAGCATTTCATAACCTTGGTGGACAAAACCAAGATGACAACCGAGCTGATGTCCCTGGTTCAGGGAAAGGATGAGCCCCTGAGGGAATTCATCACCAGATTCAACAAGGAGGCAACAACCATCCTTAATATGATCCAAGAGGTAGCGGTGTTAGCAATGCAGAGTGGCCTACTACCAGGGTCACCATTTAGAGCATACATGGGGCGTAAGAGCCTCAAAACGCTCGCTGAAGCGCTGGGTAAAGCGCATGAGTTCATCAAAGCAGACGAGACTGACAGAGCAATGCTAAGTAGGAAAGCAACAGGTGACCTTGTTAAGCGGGAAGAGGTCACTCGAGCAGAGAACACACCCAGGGTGGACCAGCCAAGCAAGGATGAGCAAAACCGCAGAGAAGCGGACAGGGCAGTGGGACTGAGAAGGTCCGACCCAAGGAGAGGGCCAAGGCCTGGGAAGTTTGATCAGTATACCCCACTAACCCATTCCAGATCTCACATATTCAGCGTAAATAAGGCTGATGATAAGTGGCAGAGGCCTCCAAGGATGGTAAAAAGGAGTCGTGATACTAGTAAGTGGTGTGACTTTCACGGGGACTATGGCCATACCACTGAAGAATGCACGCACTTGAAGGACAACATAGAGTACTTAGTCAGGAGAGGATACTTGAGTCAATTTAAGCAGCGTGATGACCTTCCCAGAAGAAGGGAGGAGGATGGAGCGGGCCGAGCTGACTGTAGAAGAGGCCATAGGGGCCCAACTGGAGACAAGGATAGAGATGGCAAGCCAGAGGGCAGGGTGTACGTGATCAGCGGGGGTCCAGTACATGAGGGGACAGTTAATAGAGCGCGGGCTGACCTGCGGGCAATGATACATCAAATAAACGACAATGATAAGCGTAGATGGCCACCTCTTCCCCCGCAGCCACGAGCCACGTTTGACGAGAATGACTAGAAGGGCATAATTTATCCTCATGATGACCCGCTGGTGGTGACAATGAGAATTGCAAACTGGGAGGTGGATAGAATACTGATAGACGGAGATAGCTCAGCCAACATCGTATACATCAGTGCGTTCAATGAGCTAAAGTTGGACAGAAAAGACCTGAAGAGAGTAAGCTATGAGGTCACCGGGTTTAATGGTTCGGGGCTCACCCCAGAAGGAATAATCAAACTCTAAGTCCGGGTAGGAGAGAGGTCGAGAAGGCGTGATGTCCGAGCAGAATTTCTCGTGATAAACTCCCCTTAACCCTACAATGTAATCATGGGAAGACCGCTCATCCACAAGATAGGCGGGGTGGTATCCACTTACCACCTGGCCATGGCTTACACAACTAATGAGGGTCGGTCAGCAAAGCTCAGGGGAAGCCAGAAGACAACCCAACAGTGTTACATAACTGCCTTAAAGCAGCCTGCCAAAACCAGACAATAGTCCGATTCCGAGAGAAGGCTCCCTGAGCAACCTGAGAGGAAGTCGAGGAAAAGGAAGCGTGAAGAGTATCATAGGGAAAAAGATAAACAAAAGTTGGCAATGGAAAACTTCGAGCCTGCAAAAGAACAAATGGTCAGACCACTTCCCAGCGGGGAGCATGTCACAGTCGAGCTCACAGAAGGTGGTCCCTCGAGGACGGTGAAGATTGGGAAAGACATAGATCCAGGAGTAAGGGTGCACCTCATAGTGCTGCTGAGAAAGAATAAAGACATTTTTGCATTTTCTGCAGATGAGATGCCCGGAATTGACCCAGCAGTTATGGTGCATAAGCTGAATGTGAAGGAGGATATTAGGCCAGTCTGGCAAAAAAGCGAAGCTTCTCCACGGAGAAAAACCAGGAAATCCAGGAGGAGGTGGAAAAACTCTTGGAAGTAGGATTTATTGAACCTTGTGACTATCCAGAATGGTTAGCCAACGTGGTCATGGTGAAGAAGGTAAATGGCCAATGGAGAATGTGTGTTGATTTCACGGATCTTAATAAAGCTTGCCCGAAGGACTGTTACCCACTGCCACGGATAGATTAACTGGTAGACTCAACCAGCGAGCACGCCGTGTTAAGCTTCATGGACGCCTTATCAGGGTACCATCAAATCAGCCTGCACGAGCCAAACAGGCAGAAAACTGCATTCATTACCGAAGGGGGAGTGTATATTTACATAGCTATGCCCTTCGGGCTGAAGACCGTTGGAGCAACTTTTGAGAAGGCAATGGATAGAGTATTCCTTCACTAGAAGGGAAGAAATGTGGAAATATACGTTGACGACTCAATTGTTAAGAGCGTCACGTAGGCTGGACATATCATGGATCTGGAGGAAACATTTGCCACCCTAAACAAGTATAGAATCAAGATCAACCCGAAGAAATGTGTCTTTAGAGTGAGCTCCGGAAAGTTCTTGGATTTTCTGATCAGCGAGAGAGGAATAGATGCCAACCTAGAAAAGGTCGAAGCAGTTCTCAGTCTGCCCAAGCCTAAGAGCATCAAAGATATCATGTGGTTGACAGGGAGAATGGTCGCATTGACCAGATTCATCAGCAAGTCAGCAGACAAAGCCTTGCCATTCTATCAACTGTTGAAAGGAAACAGAGAATTCAAGTTGGGGACTAAGGAGAAAGAAGCCTTTGAGGGTATTAAGGAGCATCTTACTAAGCTCCCAACAATGATCAGCCCGGAGCTGAGGGAAAAGCTGCAGTTGTACATCTCATCGTCAATACAGACAATCGCAGCCGTTCTGCTAGTAGAAAGACATGAGCAACAAAGGCCGATATATTTCGTGAGCCACGAGCTGACCGAGGCAGAGCAAAGATACCCCCTAGTAGAGAAGCTAGCCTTCGCAGTGGTCATAGCAGCAAGAAAGCTAAAACCATATTTTGACGCGCATATAATAGAGGTCCTCACAAACCACCCGCTGGAGAAAGCATTACAAAAGATGGATGCATCGGGTAGACTCTTAAAGTGGGCAATCGATCTTTATGAGTATGAGTTCGAGGTTAAGCCTAAAGCAGCCATCAAGGAACAAGCTTTAGCAGACTTCATAGTGGAAGCCTCCTATGAGGAGAAAGAGGATGACATTGGGGTCTGGAAGGTTAAAGTGGATTGATCCTCAGCCCAAACGGGGAGTGGGGTAGGAGTCATAATGACGTCTCCAGGAGGAAACGTATTTGAGTATGCCATCAAGTTCAAGTTCAAGTTCAAGTTCAAAGCGTCTAATAATGAAGCAGAGTACGAGGCGACCCTGGCAGGCTTGCGTATGAGCCTCGCGGTCGGAGCCAGCAAAGTACACCTGCAGACTGATTCTCAGCTCGTTGCCAGCCAACTGCAGGGGGTGTATGAGATAAGGGAAGCCACTATGATGAAATATGTAACCAAAGTGAAAGAGCTGGCAGCCCAGCTAGTTCACTTCCAGATAGACTTGGACCCTAGAGCAGGAAACTTTCAGGCTGACGCCTTATCTAAGTTAGCCAGCTCCACCTTACAAAGCCTCATAAGAATAGTGATGGTCGAAGTGTTAGAGGAAAGCAGCATTGCTGAAAAGGAGCAGGTAAACTGCGTCGGGAGTCAAAGAGCCTGGTTCTTAGACATCTTGGCGTACAAACTTCATGGCTTGCTGCCCGATGATGAAGTACAAGCTAAAAAGGTGAATAAAGAGGCAAATTGGTATGTAGTGATGAATGGAGAGCTCAACAAGAAAGGCTTCTCAAAGCCGCTGCTGAGGTGTATTCCAGAATGGGAGCAGGAGGGCATTATGGAAGAAGCCCACTCCGGAATATGTGCCAACCATATCGGCGGGAAAGCATTGGGAGTAGAGGTCCTTAGAAGAGGGGCATGTTGGCCAACTCTCACGCAAGACACACTAGCATATGTCAAAAAATGCTACAAGTGTCAAAAATATTCACTAGTCATAAATCAGCCAGCAAACGATCTGACTCCAATCCTTAGCCCGATCCCGTTCGCTCAGTGGGGAATGGACATATTGGGACCTTTCACCACTGGGTTAGCGGGCAGGAAGTATCTCATTGTGGCAGTAGATCACTTTACTAAGTGGATAGATGATGAGCCCAAAAAGTACATAAAGGCAACCCAGGTCAGAACAGTTATATGGAAGAGCATCATCACTAGATTTGGGGTGCCACAGTGCATAGTCTTTGATCATGGGTGCTAATTTGACTGTGACTCCATAAAGGACTACATGGAGGATATGGGCACCAAGTATGCAAGCGCCTCAGTCTGTCACCCGCATAGCAATGGCCAAGAAGAAGCAGCAAACAAGCTGATCTTGACAGCCCTACAGAAGAAGCTGGAGGAGTACAAGGGCTTGTGGGCAGACTTAGTCCCAGAGGTCTTATGGGCAAATAGGACCACTAAGAAGGAGTCAACCGGTAAAATCCCTTTCACCCTGGCCTACGGGGTAGATGAAGTTGTCCTTGTGGAAGTGCAAATCCCCAGTCTAAGGATACAGCACTATGAGCAGCAAGGAAATGAAAAGCGCATGCTGGAAGAGCTAGACTTCCTGCTAGAAGTAAGGCTAAAAGCAGCCCTTAAGCCGACAGCTCAAAAGAGCAGGATCTCAAAAGCTTTCAGTAAAAGGGTCAAGCACAGGGAGATCCTGCCAGGAGACTTAGTCCTTAGGAGGGCAACAGATGTTGGAAGAGGAAATCAGCATGGAAAGCTGTCAGTAAACTGGGAAGGCCCTTTCATCATCCACGAGCAGGTTGGACCAGGCATGTTCCTCTTTGCTGATCAAGAAGGTCAGGTCTTAAGAAAAATTTCAATGCTGATATGTTAAAGAAATATTTTGTTTAAATAGCCTGAAACATAGCTGTTTCAAGTCGATAAACCTTTATTCAGTCCATGTTATGTTAACTAAGGCATTTGAGCCATTTTTATTAAATGAAATACAAGCCTCTGCGTGAGGAGTATGTTGCATAAATTTGTTTAATATAGTATGCCCAAGCATCATATACTAACATGCAGATATCAAACAAGAATAATAATAAAGTGTTAGAGGCAAGAAGCACTCTAGCGCAAAATAACAAAGAAAGCATCTCTCCTTAAAACCTTGCTTCACATGCAAAAAGCAAAACAGGGCACCACCTCCGGGACGCCTGAGGGGGAGCCTGACATTTTCAGCTTGAGCAGGGGAGAAGAGAAGAAAAGAAGAAGATGAGCTACATGGGCAACACTAAGGTTCTTTTAGTCCCATTCATCCCATCTCTTCGAGGGGGAGAGTAAAGGAGAAGACAGTCAAGCAGTAAGCCCTTACAAAAAGAAGTAAGCAGGCAGTAAACAAGCTGAATGACATGAATAAGTCGCAGCATAAACAAGCTGAATGACATAAATAAGTCGCATTATAAACAAGCTGAATGACATAATAAGTCGCAGCATAAACAAGCTGAATGACATAAATAAGTCGCAGCATAAACAAGCTGAATGACATAAATAAGTCGCAGCATAAACAAGCTGAACGACAAAAACAAGTCGCAGCATAGATAAGCTGAACGACACAAATAAGTCACAACAAAACAAGCTGATGACATAGACGAAATAAGCAAAAAGTTGATCGACACAAACAAGTCTCAGCAAGGATAAGTCAAATAACACTCAATCAAATATATCAACCAGCACGCAAACGAAGCCTTTGGGAAAAGCCAAGTGAAGTACACAGCGCGCAAACACTTGAAGTAGATAAAGCAGGAAGGACAAAATGTAACAAAGTCCCTGCTGAAGCACAGCAGAGCGCAAAAGAAACAGAAAAGCGCTAGGCAACTAAATTAAAAGACAAGAAGGCCCAACCTACGAGGCCCCACAAAACGTAATAAAGAGCAAGCATGCAAACAATGAAGTAAATAGCAAAAAAAGCAGCAAGAGGAGATCATAAGGAACATACATTATAAGGCTGAACCCCTGCCCACCAAGGCAGAGTAAACATTCAGAAGGTCAGTCACAGAACAAATAAGGCTGAGCCCACATCCACCAGGACAAGGAAACACTCAGCGGGTAAAGTTAGAAGAACACAAATTCAAGCTAAGCTGGACAGACCCAACAACGAAAGAAAAAGTATTCTGAAAATATACAGAGAAACATAATCTTTGGCAGCTATACACCCCAAAGATAGTAACAAAAACTACCTAGTTACAACAGATCTGGGTAAGGGAAACTCAAAGGAACCACAGGACTAGGAGGGTGACAGCCGCCATAACCTTTATTGATTATCAGTCAGAGACTCCACTCCAACAGCTACAGCAACGTTAGGGCAGAGAGGCACCTCCAAGTTCAGCACGGCCTGGTTGGGGATCTTGCAGTCAGCAGCGCGAGGGTGATCAGCGGGAAGATCGAACAAACCAGCCTCACCTGCAGCTTCAACCTTAGCCAAGAAGGAATTAAAGTGAGCCTGCTGTGAGCGCGGGGAAATTAGGTCGTTGACTAACCTCCTCACGGCCAAACAAAATTTATTATAATCCTAAACTAACCCCTAAACAAGTCTAGTGGTAAGTTCGGAGTCGAACCACAAGGAACGGTAATGTTGGATTGTTCTCGATCTAATGCTTAAGCTACGCCGAAGTTGGTTTATGGATAGTGGACACTACAACTACACTAACACACATATAAATATCAAGATATTATAAAGTCTACTAGGGCAAAGATCCACTTTGAACAATTAACAAGTTAATGGGAATCAATTTGATAATCAATAATGCAAAGAAAGAATTAAAATGAGAATTAATTACACTCAAGAGCAATCTCTCAAATTCCTAGCCTAGATCCCTCATTGACTAGGTGCATAGAAGAAATTTACCCAAAATGCAATCAAATATATAAATTCTAATTCACAATCCTTTGTTAAACTAGAACTAACATGAAATTAAGTTTGCTATCTTGGGAGATCAATCCAATTTAAAACAAACAACATGCCATCATCAATTCAATCAATTTAATCACACAATTATCATCAAATTTATCTCAAGTAACTCAATTAACCATATCAAAGCTTCACTCAACACCTAGTAGAATGAAATCTACTTAAACATGATTAACAAAGCAATTAATAAAGCATAAAGAGAGAAGAGAGTAAGAAATGCTCATTGATATAAAATGGAGATCTTCAAATCATCAAATTCCTCCTTTTATTATCCAAAATCCATGAAAACCATTGTTTCTCTCACTTTCTCTCTCCGAAATTTGAGAGTTTCTCTCTCTAAAAACCTAAAACTAATGAAAATATGAATTCCCTCTCTAAAATGAGCAAAAAAAATCTATTTATAGCCCTTACTAAATTGCCTAGGAAGCTCCGCAAAAAAGTCGAGCAGCGCGCTGAGGAGCGGGCGCTCCAATTTCGTGCACGGGCGCTCCTAGCTGCAGCAAAATATGGCAGAATCGTTCCAGAAAGTTTGGAGCGGGCGCTCCTCATAGGATGCGCGCCCGCTCCTATCGGACTGGGCAAACTGCTCAGCTTCAAATGAGCATATCTCCCACGTTTTACAACGAAATTGGGCATATGACCTGTCTTTGGAAAGCTCTCAAGATAAGCTTTCATCTCCAATTAGAATTGCCCCAAAATGTTTTGTAGATCAAAAGATATAGGTGTTTGAAGTTTGATCATTGCAAATCAAGTGCACATTTCTTCATTACTTGTTCTTTTATGTTTTATATTTCTTCAATCTTGAGCAATGAACTTATCCAAGTGTTCCTAAACATAAGAATAAACCAATAAAGTTTAATCTAATGCCATAAGCAACCAAAATATGCAAGAAAAACCAAAATTTGAGCAATAACGACATTTCACACACAAACATGACAAATGTAGTAAAACGCTATTAAAACCAAGTAAAAAGATAGAAAAACTATGAAAATTTAACTACAAAACTCCTAAAAATAGCGACATAAATGACACTTATCAAATTCCCCCAAGCTGAACTTTTGCTCGCCCTCGAGCAAAACAAAAGAAACACAAGGGAATGTGATGCATTTTATACAAACAAAGAAAACTAGAAGGAAAAGAATATACACTAACTCATTTTCGTAGGAATCACGAATACATTTAGCGTATGCATCAAGCACTTTAAACCCTTAGATTGCTCTAGAGGACGAGTAAGCTCTCGTAAGGGTGTCCTAAGAGTTTAACCCATAACTCTTAACAAAAATCAAGGCAAAGCAATAAATAAATAAAATAAAATAATTCGAAGTAAGAGAAAAGTTACAAGCGTTCTAGAGTGGACTTTTATGATGGAACAAACATTAATGAATGTCAATATTTCTAAAATAATAAAGGTATGCACGTTCTAAGATATCCAAGGTTGATTGAAAATAACATATGCTAAGCATATAGAACTAAAGGAAACACATTCCACCTTTTGTTCCAACCAATCAAACCACGTTCTCTCTACTAGTTTCAAATCCACTTTTAAGTTAGCTTCTCATGATTCCACGAAGGAATCGGAATATAAATAAGAAATTAAAAACATTGAGAAGGTTACCCGACATCTTGGATATGCAAACTCGCTCTATAGGCTTGATTCCTATTTCCCGCCATCATTGAATGACTTAACCCTCTAGGATCAAAAGGACTCTCAAGGTTGTAACATATAAGCTAGGAGAGTAAAGGTGTGGAAAACTCTTGAAATTGGCGGTAAACCTATGTGAAGCACGGGTGGAACTTCTTCCATAAGATCCAAACGATTCCAAAACAAAAGTGCTAAGTATGCTTATTAAATAACTTTCCCCCAAGCTTATTTAACACAAAATAACAAAAACAGGGAAAACAACAATAACAAAACATCTTTTTTTTGTGCTTTACATTCTTCTTTACTTTTATTTTTCGATATCTTTTTCGAAGCTTTTGCTTTTGCTCTTTTTTTTTGGTTTTTTTTTTGGTTATTTTTTTTTTAATGTCCTTGCCTCTTTTAACTTTGGGCGGCTTTTTCTCAAAATGCATTTGGTTTTATGCAAAAAATTATATACAACACATACTTGCTTTGCAAATGAACTTATAATTCTAAACTTGCACCATAAACAATAAAACAAGCTCCAAAACAAAATTGCTTCACAAACTAAAGGTAGGATTTAAAGTGAAACCAAGGCTGGAAGGCTTGTATTAAGGTTAGAGAAAAGAATGTATATGGCTCAAATGGGCTAGTAATAGGGGCAAATGCAAACCAAATCCAAAATTGAAAATTAATCCTACAAAAAGAGAAATGTCTTTGTCATCCCCTAAAGTGGCTCAGTTGCGATCTTGGGAGCTAAAAGTCAAGTTCTAGATATGAGAATGCAATAGCCAAGGATCCAAATATGCCGCTCAACAAAGTATGATGAAGGCTAGAACAATTATACCTCACTAGGGATAGCAATAACTAACTCTTGATTTCATATCCACTATAGAGAGCAACTCCATCTTACCACAAGCAAGTGAACTAGAGCTTCATGGTCCCAAAGTTCTTAGCCAACTACCTTACCATATCCTAGAGTCAACCTAACACATTCTCAAACCGTGCACACCTCTAAAATTTAGGAAGAAAGACATTCAAGAATACAAGTCCAAAAGTATTATGTCCAAAGCAAGAACAAAAGAAAATACATTGCAAATTTGCCTTGATAGAAACAAAAATCTTTTTGTGATTTTCAAGACACAGAAAATGGAAAAGCATATACAAATGTGCATGGAATATATATGAATCAAAATCTAACAAATATGATAGAATACCCTCCCCCAAGCTTGAATGAGACAACATGCTCAAACATAAATCAAATAATCCATGGGAGGGGAAAACAAGGAGATCAATCCAACAACCCAACATATCTCCTGTTTCAAAGCCACTTTAGGTATCAACCAATGGAGAAAGAGCAAGGAAAGATATTACCGGATTTTAGGTGGGTGTATATACCCGCAAATGACCCAATTAAACTTTTCAAAGCCACTCTTCTCAAGAATTGAATCTTGTTTTCCATATGATAGCAATTGTGGTGCCAAACTTCCTTGATTCTTGATCCAAACCAATGCACCAAAGTATATCAAGTTATGTACCTAGAAAAAGGCACACAAACATTTCCATGAGAGAAAATCTATTCTAAAAAGAAAAGAAAATGAAAGCAATAAAACACGGGTTACTTCCCGAGAAAGGCTTGCTTAAGGTCCAAGCTTGACCGCTCTAGTAAATAATATTGCAACAATCGCAAGAGCTTGTCAAATGCACTACTACACATCTCATAAGATAACAAGTAAGCAAATGATATAAGAAGGGCATGCACCAAGATTAGTGCACGCAAAAGAAGGTGAAGAGGGAGTTTCCAAGAAGAAGAAGAATCAAAAGAAAATTCAAGAAAATAAGAAGAAGAATAGAAAGGCAAACTCTCTTCACAAAAATCTTTTTGGTGGCAAAATCACCCTTTTCCTCAATTGAAGACAAATGAGGGACATAAAAATCTTCATAGGCAAGGGGGTCCCCAATAGGCTCATTAACAAAGGAAGGAAGGGATATAGGAGTGTAGGGGATATGGTTGAAATTCCTTGAAAAAGGGACATGAGAGAAGGGGATAGGAGCAATGGTCTTACAAATGGTCTCTTCTTCACCACCATTCCTCAAATCACCAATTTGAGCATGAAAATCAATCATAGAATCCTCAAAAGAAGAACACTCATGATCATGATCTCCCTCAAACATCCAACTTCCAAGAGGAACTACATAATCCCCTTCACTACAATCATGAACAACAACTCCCTCAACTTCCTTAAAGCCTAAAATCTCAAAGCCATGCATGAATGGATGCAAATTCATTTCAAAATCATCTCTCTCCCATGAAGCATTCTTAATGAACTCACTCAAAAGGCTATGGGTTTTCATTTGACACTCAATAAACACATTAGACATAACCTTAAATGAATCCAAATACTCATGGATAAAAGGATCACAATCATGCACTTGAGACTCATCAAGATGGGAAAAAGGGTTAGGATTTTCAAAATCAACACTCTCTTCATTCTCAACTCCTTCACCATCACTCATATGCTCACCAATGGGATCCTCACACTCTCTTGGTTGCTCAAAATCATCATCATCATCCTCAACACACACATTAAATTGGGATTTTTCACAAACAAGAATCAAGGGTGACAATTGGCTTTCTAACTCTTCTTTTCTTCTCCTTCCCTCCTCAAGACGCTCCTCATTCTTTTTCATTATCTCTAATTGACCTCTCATAGAATTAAGAATAATTTCCTTACTAGGCCCAAGCTCATTATCAAGCTCAATGCACCTAATTTGAGATTCAAAAGTAGCAATAAGGGATTCAAAAGGTGTTGAAGGTTGAGGCTCAACAAGAGAAGAAGAAGTACAACCAAGATTGGAAAAATCAACATTAAGATCATGAGCATATACATCACATTGGGGAGTGGGGGCACAATCAAACACATGAGATTCATCATTAAGGGAACGAAGCACATCACAAGAAGGCATGGTAAATAATGAAGAATATTGAAACACACCATTAGCATCAACTTGAGCATGTACCTCATCATCATGAATAAAAGAGGAAATAGAGTTGAAATCATGTGTTTTATGTTCACTTAAGGGATCATGTAACAAATCATGGGAATTCATGCTAATATTAGAAGTATCAACAAATTGCATATCAATAATAGAATCATGATTACCCTTATTATAGACATCCCAAGCAAACCAAACATAAAAATCCCAAGCATCATCAATTGATAATGCTCTAAATTCACCATTATGCATGCATTCAACTTCATCCCTAGTTTTCTCATTCAAACCAAAATAACAAATCTCACAAGCCTCCCAAAGACTACAACAATGAAAATCCAAACATCCCTCAAGTCTATTGAAATATTCACAAAAAGGCTCATTGTCATATTGAGGAAACGAGTTACTTGCCTTTTTTTTTTTACAAAAACAAGCAAAAATTAAAAAAACAAAATAAAAAGAAAAGTATACACAAAGACCTAGACTCAAGCAATCAAAAACAATCAAGCATTGACACCATTCCCCGGCAACGGCGCCATTTTGAGCGCGGGGAAATTAGGTCGTTGACTAACCTCCTCACGGCCAAACAAAATTTATTATAATCCTAAACTAACCCCTAAACAAGTCTAGTGGTAAGTTCGGAGTCAAACCACAAGGAACGGTAATGTTGGATTGTTCTCGATCTAATGCTTAAGCTACGCCGAAGTCGGTTTATGGATAATGGACACTACAACTACACTAACACACATATAAAGATCAAGATATTATAAAGTCTACTAGGGGCAAAGATCCACTTTGAACAATTAACAAGTTAATGGGAATCAATTTGATAATCAATCATGCAAAGAAAGAATTAAAATGAGAATTAATTACACTCAAGAGTAATCTCTCAAATTCCTAGCCTAGATCCCTCATTGACTAGGTGCATAGAAGAAATTTACCCAAAATGCAATCAAATATATAAATTCTAATTCACAATCCCTTGTTGAACTAGAACTAACATGCAATTAAGTTTGCTATCTTGGGAGATCAATCCAATCTAAAACAAACAACATGCCATCATCAATTCAATAAATTTAATCACACAATTATCATCAAATTTATCTCAAGTAACTCAATTAACCATATCAAAGCTTCACTCAACACCTAGTAGAATGAAATCTACTTAAACATGATTAACAAAGCAATTAATAAAGCATAAAGAGAGAAGAGAGTAAGAAATGCTCATTGATATAAAATGGAGATCTTCAAATCATCAAATTCCTCCTTTTATTATCCAAAATCCATGAAAACCATTGTTTCTCTCACTTTCTCTCTCCGAAATTTGAGAGTTTCTCTCTCTAAAAACCTAAAACTAATGAAAATATGAATTCCCTCTCTAAAATGAGCAAAAAAAATCTATTTATAGCCCTTACTAAATTGCCTAGGAAGCTCCGCAAAAAGTCGAGCAGCGCGAAGAGGAGCGGGCGCTCCAATTTCGTGCACGGGCGCTCCTAGCTGCAGCAAAATATGGCAGAATCGTTCCAGAAAGTTTGGAGCGGGCGCTCCTCATAGGATGCGCGCCCGATCCTATCCGACTGGGCAAACCGCTCAGCTTCAAATGAGCATATCTCCCACGTTTTACAACGAAATTGGGCATATGACCTGTCTTTGGAAAGCTCTCAAGATAAGATTTCATCTCCAATTGGAATTGCCCCAAAATGTTATGTAGATCAAAAGATATAGGTGTTTGAAGTTTGATCATTGCAAATCAAGTGCACATTTCTTCATTACTTGTTCTTTTATGTTTTATATTTCTTCAATCTTGAGCAATGAACTTATCCAAGTGTTCCTTAACATAAGAATAAACCAATAAAGTTTAATCTAATGCCATAAGCAACCAAAATATGCATGAAAAGCCAAAATTTGAGCAATAACGACATTTCACACACAAACATGACAAATGTAGTAAAACGCTATTAAAACCAAGTAAAAAGATAGAAAAACTATGAAAAACTAACTACAAAACTCCTAAAAATAGCGACATAAATGACACTTATCATGCTGCTCTTCACCCTCACCATACAAGCTGCTAACGCATCGAGCCGCAGCTTCCCATCCTCCATCATGGCGATCAGCCAGGAACTTAGCAAAAACAGGAGAGAGCGCAAAAGACTTGAGAGCCTCTCTCCTAGCAGCCTCTAGTGCAACAGCATGCGCAGCCTATAAATCTGCAATCTCCGACTCTAACGTCTTCACTCTTGCCTGAGAAGTCCCCAACTGCTTCTCGCAATCCTTCAGCTTGGTTTGAGTGAGCTGAAATTCTCCCAATTGGAGCTGCAAGGCATCCGCCTTCTCCCTCAGCGGAGTCACCTCATTGGCCATAGCATCCCTCTCAGCTTGAGCCTGCTGAACCTCCAGAGTCTTCTGGGAAAGAGTTATACCCTGGTTCTGATATTCCTTCTCCACTGACAGCAAGGCATTGGAAAAATCCCCCACAGACATAACAAGCTACAAGAAAAGCAGAAAAGAAGAGTCAGCCAAAGTGGGAGTTAACAAAAGAAGTTAACAATAAAAAAAAGTAAAGTATAATAACAAGTAAAACAAGACAGCAGCAACAAAACAAGCAGAGAAAAGCTGAAACGAGAAAAAGAAAATCCTAAAGCAAAGACTAACCTTCTACAAATCATGGCAAGCAGTAGCTGCTGGAAGGTTGACTGAGCTGCGCGTAGAATCCGTAGGGAGCGTCGTCTACAAATAAAGACTCATCAGTTCTCACATTCATCAAAGGCCGAAAGGGAGCGTTCTCAACTCCAGAAGGACAGAGTATTTGGCGAAGATGAATGTTAAAAGGGACCTCAGCAAACTCAATGGCCCAGTAGGGCGAAAAGTCCCTCCAGCAGATAGTGAGGACGCAGAAAGAGGATTCTCAAAGGCATCACCCAAGAACTGATGAACGTAGTGGTAAAGCTCACTGGAGTTCTGAGTGTCTCCCCCACTAACGTTCCCACCTAGAAATCCAGTGTTGGCAGACGTGGAAGCAAGAGGGTCTGGGCCAGGAGAAGTGCGAGCCTTTTTCGCCTCTGGCTCATCCCTAGCAGGGGCAGAAGACACAGGATCGTTCTCCAGGTCAATCACTGGACAATCCTGTTGGAGAGAGCTCGTAGCTCGGGAGAGCCCACCCCGGGTAGCGCTTTGGAGCCGCCCCCTCAGCCCGTAGGGACGCGGCGGAAACCTTGGAAGCTCGATGACAGATTCATCAGGGAGCTGAAAATCAGTAGCTGCAACAGAAGGAACTGCAGTACCCTTCGCAACAACAGTATCATTAGTAGAAGTAGGAAAGAACAAAACATGCTCAGCAGAGGAAACGGGTTTTCACCTGCAGCAGTGGTCTCAATCCCCTCAAAGAGAAACTAGAGAACACTGTCAGCAAAATCATGTAGCCTTTGGTGCTTCAGAAGCCTGTTCACGTAGCCTTTTGGCAGCAGAAGTCTGAGGTGCCACCCGGCCGGAAGTCGCGACAGACTGCTTCTCAGGGGAAGCAGCAGGCGTCACTAACGCCTCAGAATCTGAAGCCACCTTTTGAGAAGCAGGGCGAGTATCACGCCTACTTCCAACAGTAAAAGACGAAGGCTCAGGCTCAGCGTGACAGGATCCAGCATGCTCGCCAGTAGCCACGGTGCCAACAACAGCCCGCAGCTCAGCAGGAGCCAAACGCACCTCGGCCTTCAGGGAACTTGCAAACACCTCCAGCGTATCAAAGAGCTGAGGAGGGTTCTCAGGAGTGGCAGTCAAAGGGTCCTTCTAATTATCGGCCAGTCTGAGCATGCTTTAGCCAACTTGTCATAGCCTAAAAACACAAAATGACAAAAAGTCAAATAAGGCAGGGAGGCAAGAAAAAAAAAGAAGAAAAAACAGAAAACAGAAAAAATGCAGAAGGCAGAAAAAGCTTACCAGACTCATGTGTACGGCACAAACGCATGGAAGAAAGCTACTCATTACCCACGATGTAAATAGAGTTGGGCAGCCATAACTTGGGAAACTTGGAGTCACCTGTCCCCGCTCCCTGCAGAGCTTCAAAAGATTCTGTCTCACGATCAAGTTCAGAGGGAGAAACTGTGACCCCAGCCATGTTGTTGCGAATCTCTCTGAAGTTGCGCGGAGCAGCAAAATTGGAAGGCACCCTCACCCAGAAGAACTTGCCTGTCCAGTCCCTGAAACGCCCAAGTTTTGGGCAGGACAAGACTCTACTCTCTTTGGGAGCGACATAGTACCACCCTGACTCAGTCCCAGAGGCTGATCTTTTCAGGCTCATGAGAGACTTGAACAAATGCAGAGACTCAGGGTACCTTCGAAACCTCAAAAACCACAGCAGACAAATCAGGGTATGAAGGGAGGCAGGGTGCACCAGAGATATACAGATGTTAAAAGCACGTAGAAGCTTCTCTAAGGTGGGGTCCAAGGGGAACCTCAAGCCCAAGTCTAGCTGCGAGGCAAATACAGCAATATGACCTGCAGGAGGGGCTGATAACTTCGCACCATTAGCAGGCATTACCAGCTCGTAGCCCTCCCCAAAACCGTAAAACTTCTGCCCAACAGCAGCCAGGCCCAATATCTTAGCGTCCTTACGCCAACGCACGCAGTTATTAGGCCCATAACACTTGTCTTCAAGGAAGAATTCAGTCTTGCCCTCCTCTACAGGCTTAGCAACATAAGTGGGCTGACAGTCGAAGTATGAGCGGTCACCAGGAGACTCAGCCATTCTACTTGATTGAACTGCTAGGGAAGGAGAAGGTGATGGATTCCTAGTATTCCCACCGCACACTACATAATGATCAAACCGATGCATGTCAACCATGTCATCAAGCCAAGCAAAACTGTTTAAAGGCTGAACATAGGGAATGGGGCTAACAAGAGACACGTCAGGGGGATTGGCCTTAACAACATCAGCCAACATTTTATGGCGCATTGCGCGCAACCTCAGGCAAGTAAGATGGGATAAGGGAAACCCATCCAGCGTAAGCACTCGCTTACAGTAAGGATCAAAGAAATCAGGACGGGGTCTACGCTGGAAAAGGCGAAATGCACTACCCTCAGCGGGACGACTACTGCCTAACCTAGACGCAACAGCAGGAGTCGCAGCAGTACCCATCCCGCTCGCAGCGGGGGGAGGGTCAGGAGGCATAACAGTTTGTAAAGGAGTAGGAGAAATAGGAGAAGTGTGCGCAGGACGCTCACCTAAAAAAGAAGATCGGGAAGAGGAAGAATCTGATCCTGTGGCCGTTTGAGGCTCACTCATATTCTAACTATTAGGGGCGTAAGACATTATGAAATCTACAAAGGAATACAGGCCTGCAAAGGAAGGAAAAAGCAATGGGGAACGAGGAAATCAAAGAATCAGTTTAGAAACAATGAAGGAATAAGTAGAAAAAAGCCAAGAATGCAAATACAATAACAAAAGAGAAGAAATGGGAATAGCGACAATTGGGAAGAATCAAAAGGCACAATCTTGCGAAGAAAGAGTAAAAAGAAGCAAAATTGGGAAAATACAAACAACAAAAGATACAAAGTAAGTACCTTTAAGGAAAAAAGATGCAGAAGCAACAGAGTACAACAACAATGGCGGAGATAAAAGTCCAAGCAAGACAAAGGTCCGAATCTGCAATTAAGAAGAACAAAGAAGGAAAAAGTTAACAAAAGAGCAAAAATTAAAGGAGAAAAAGCAAGTAAAGCGAAAGTCAGGACAAAAATAAAGACGAAGAAGCAAGAACTTACCACAAAAATGGAGGATCAGAGACGCTTGACAGAGGAAGAGCAAAGAGCAAAAATTTCAAAATGCCAAAGTAACGAAGAGGGAAGATGAAAAAATTGGAGGCGTAAAAGAAATAAGTGAAAGAGGGGGACAGTGAAATTAATATGGAGTAAATGGGCAGTTAGACACAAGGTAAAGCCAAACCGCCATGTCACTTCAGTAAAATCAAACTGACAGCCCGCATTGCCAAAATGTGTCCCACTCATGCAAATGTGATTCCCGCCTCTTAAAAAAAACAACTAAACAAAAAAAAATTGAGAGGAGAGCACTTCAGTGGGAGTGATCGAAAATCCTCTCTGCAAGCTCATCATTTCTCAGACTTCAGCGGGAGTGATCGAAAATCCTCTCTGCAAGCTCGTCATTTCTTAGACTTCAGCGGGAGTGATCGAAAATCCTCCTACTAGCTCGTCATTTCTCAGACTTCAGCGGAAGTGATCGAAAATCCTCACTGCAAGCTCGTCATTTCTCAGACTTCAGCGGGAGTGATCGAACATCCTCTCTGCAAGCTCGTCATTTCTCAGACTTCAGCGGGAGTGATCGAAAATCCTCTCTACAAGCTCCTCATTTCTCAGACTTCAGCGGGAGCGATTGAAAATCCTCTATGCAAGCTCGTCATTTCTCAAACTTCAGCGGGAGTGATCGAAATTCCTCTCTGCGAGCTTGTCACTTCTTCAGTCTGGAACCAATGTCACCATACAAGTAATAGTGTTGGGGTATGGTGAGTCCGACTCACCGCGGAAACAAACCCCGACCCAAGGAACCACTCGCAATAATTAAAATCATAAAGTATAAATAAATAATCACTAAGAAAAGATAACAAATCTTACCCTCGAAGCGAGCTTCGCCCAAAAACCGGGGATCTTACTTGAAAGCTACGAGCACGTCAAGCGCCGCGCCACCAACGGTATCCACCCACAAAAGGGCGAACACAACTTTAAGGTCTACTACCTGGGGGTTAGCGAGGTCCGACCAAAACCCGAGTGTTATATGAGTTTAAGAGTTTTTCCAATATTATGGAATGCTCTTTTTAACTCCCACTCAGGCATCATTTCCTATGCCCAAAGTTGGGTATTTATAGGGAATGATGGAGTATGAAAATCTCTCCCATCAATGTGGGACAATGAGATTTTCTCATTTTATTTTAAAGCTAAAATAAAATTATTAAGCAAACTAGTAATAAATCAACAAGTGTCAAGCATACATGAAAGAGTAGGTGAGGACCACTTGGAGATGGGGACCAAACTTGCTCCCCACTCTCTCCCTCACCTTGTGCCACATGGCAACCCACTTGCTCCCAACCTTCCCCTTATACACGGCCCTATGGCCCGAGCCAAGCCACGAGCCAAGCCCGAGCCCGGCCCGCACCCAGCCCGCATCTGGCCCGCACGCAGCCCGCACCTGCTGCTGCTGTGGCGTGGTGCGGCTGATGCCGTGGCGCGGCGCGGCTGCTGCTGTGCCTAGCCGCGGCTGGCCGTGCCTGCAGCACGGTGTGCCGGCTCGTCTTGCCCCTAGCATTCGGATGCTTGGGGCACTCTGATGCTAGGGGTATTTTCGGGAATATTGTTGATTTATTATTATTTTGCACGTCTCGTCTTTTATTATTTAGACTCGACTTCCGACGACCGGTTTCGACGCTCTAAGCTCAAATTACCAACGTCTAATTATTTAACACTCGGGCGACGAATTAATTTCTTCCGAATTAATTCGTCGAGTTGGTTCGCATATATTTGCTTGGGTGTGACCCGAAGGGTTCAGTCAAGATTAAGCTGTAATATTAATTATATTAATATTATTGATCGGAAGCGGCCTCCACCCAGGAATTCCGATCACTTGACCTTGGTGAATATATTAGCTTTCTAATAATTCTGAACCCGCTATCAGAATAATACACTTGTTTGAAGGACACTATTCCTTTCAAATAGGACAACAAACTCAGCAATAGCAATGCCTGACCTCCCAAGTCTACAGGGCGCCTCAATAGCTAGGAGTGTGCAGGTTATTTCAGTCAGACGACCAGTTGAGTCAGGGCCGATAAGGCTACACGCTCAGAACAGCTGGCATGAAAGAACCTCACGCCATCTCTTGAGGGGCTAGTTGTAGGGGATAGCTCCTGCTGAGCTATTCCTTCTAGCTGGGCTCAGTTGAGAAGAACATTCTTACAGGCAAAGAGTCGGCATGAGTGACCTTATACCACCTCCTGAGGGGCTAGTTGTATAGGATAGCTCCCGCTGAACTATCGCCCAGCCCCTAGGGTGCACACTCATCGCCGAATAAGCAACTAAAAGAGGGCTCATCAGCCCGGCAGAGTCAGCCCGCAGGGGTGACCAGGCTAAACTCCCCACGAAGGAGATAGTACGCCTATAAATAGAGGGTAAAGTACAACAGAAAGGAGGTTAGACACTCAAGTTATTACACTTTCTATATCTCTCTAAGTACACTTTCTCTCTCTAAACACTCTCTAACTTAAGCTTCGGAGGGGGTTCCTTGATAAGTGACTTTTATGTCACTTTTAGGGTGTTTATTGAGTCGTTTTTCGACTTATTTTTCCAATAATTTAACCCTTTTTGTCCTTTATTTCTTTATTTACTTATTCTCGTCTTTTATCTTGATTTCGAGTATTTAAGTAGTTTTTAATAGTTTTTAGCTTATTTTCTTAATTTATTTAATTTATCTTATTTTCTTTGTTTTTATTTTTAGTTTTTAGTTCTTGTTATTTAATAAGTTCCTAGTTTCTTTTATTTTCTTATTTTATTTTATTTTCATATTTGTTTTACTTTATTTTATTTAATTTCTTTTGATTTTATTTTTAAGTTTATTTTATTTTATTTTATTTTTATTTTTATTTTATTTTATCTTCCAATTCACCCTCGTGTTTTTGTTGTAGGTCGAGTTTGGTGTTTCGGGTTTTAAAGTCTTGTTCGAGTTCAAAGTCCGGGGTTCGAGGCACAAGCTCCCAAGCAAACTGCTGCCCTGTTGCTGCCAGCTTAAACATCACCACCCCACACCTTAACCTCCACCACACCATTCACGCACCCATCTCCCCTGCTCCCTGCTCTCCCTCACGCAAAACAGCCCTACAACAACAACACGCAGCACCACCACTTACCACCACACACCTTCAATCACACCAATACACCAGCCACCGCCAAAACCACCATCAATCACCACCAAACCACTCACCCACACACTCTTCGCAACTCCCCTGTTTCAACCAAACAGAGCAGCCACGCATCTCACCCCACACACCACCAACACCAACAGCAACATCAACAACAACCACGCACTCCACCATTTCTGCCCCCTTCACCACGCAAACCAGCAGCACCAGCCACCGCCGCGCACACACCCTGTTCTCACCTCGCAACAATCGCCCATCAATCGGAATTTGCAGCCTCGCAATTGGCAATTAATTACCCAAATTTATCCCCAATTCGATAGGAGCTACTCGCGGCCGCGCAGTACTGTCAGAAGGCTCACAAATGGAGTCCAAAATCAGAATTGAGGCAGTATCATTTGCGCGACCTATGCGCGATGTCTTCGCGGGCGCGCATTTCTGGGTTCATATTGAACCATATCACGAGCTTCGCACATGATATTTAATGAGATCGAATGGTTGAGATTACAGATCGAAGATGATGTTCGTTAATAGCCATTGATGATGTGATGTGCGGCGGTGATGCGCTTCAATGGAGAACAGAGCAGCCGAGGTTGAAGAGGAAGGAATAATCGGGGGAGGGTCTGATAGTTTTGCATTTTTAGGATTTTTGTTTTTTTTTTTTTTTTTTTTTGAAACCTTGTTTTATTTTCTTTAGTTTCCCCTTTTCTTTTATTCTTTAATTATTTATTTATTTTCTTTTCTTATTTCTTTATTTTATTTTTATTTTCTTTCTTTATTTCCCTTTTTACTTTTTTTTTCATTCTTTTTATTTTTCTATTTTTCCTAGCTTAGTATAAATACCCATTTTTGGGAGTAATGAGGAGAATGATCCATTATTCTAATTTCTTAGTTAGTTTTAGGAGAGCTTCTCTCTCTTAGGGTTAGATTAGATAGTTTTTAGAGAGATAAAGTAGATTATTGCTCAATTTCTTCCAAGTAATCAATTTTGGTCAAGTTTAATTTCCAATCAAGCAATTCCTTCAAGTTTTCATCTTTCATTAATCCTCTCTCTAGTAATCTCTAATCCTTTCCTTTAGCTTTATTTATTTGCTTTATTGTTGCTTATTTTTGTTATCCTTTTAGTTTATCTATTTATTATTGTTTTCATTGTTCTTAATCATGTTTTGTTTTGTGTTTCTTGAATTTATTTTTGGTTTTGCTATTATGTTTAATCTCCCTTCTCTAGGCTAATTTCTTAGCTAGGGGAAGGGGGTGGAAAATATGTGTTGAATGTTGGATGAATGATGATGGTTGGATTGAATATATGCCTTAAATTGATGAAAGATATGATTTTTGATGGTTTGAGATTATTGTTACACTTTATTTGATTTCTCTCTAGTTTAAATGCATGAAAGTGATTTGAACTAGATTAAGATCACCTCTATTTTAATGATTGCATGAGAATGAGTTGTTAAAATTGAGTTTTATGAATTGTGTTTCTTTATTCTCTTGATTTGCTTGTGTCTAATAGGATGCATGAGAATGATCCTAATTAGCATGAACTTCTTTCATTGATTTGCCTAGACTATTGCATGAGAATGAATTGTTTAGGTAGGATCTTGTGTTCTTTGGCATGTTCTTCTTGATAACTATCATTATTTCCCTCTTTCTAGTCATGTTTGACACCCCCGTATCCCTAGCGTTGTTCTTTCTTGATTTTATTCATCTTTATCTTTTCTTATTCGTAGTTTTAGTGCTTTTATCCAATATATCAACAAAAACATTTCCCCTTTTGACTCTTGCATTAGTGATATTGATGTTGGATGAGTGAGCTTCCTTAGTGGTTCGACCCTTTACTTGCCACTAACTAGTTTAGTGTAAGTTTAGGCATTATAAATAATTAATTTGATTAGGCTTAATAGTTTAACTACCTATCTTAGCCGATCATTCCTCGAGCCACCCCCGAGGGCAGTTTACGTGTGCTGCCGTGTGTAGGTTGTTGACGGAACCCAGCTTACCTAGCAGAACCCTTAGATCCATACATGGAACAATTAGGTTGCAAACTCGTTGCATCATATTGTGCCTACTTGACTAATTATGCATTATTTGTTGTGCATACTCTATGTGTTTTTCCTAACCGTTTGTTTGACTTGTGTTAAGACTAAATAAACTAATTAATGATTAAAAGATCTTTGCTTAATTAATTAATTAATTAATTAGAGTAGTTAAAGTCTAATAATTTAATCAGAGTTGACTTAGTACGACTTTAGGCATACCCTGTATAGTAATAATACCGAAAGCAGTCCCAGATCAACGTTCCAGCAATGGCGCCGAGATTTGGATTGCAGTGCCACTTTGTGGAGTACAGCTCCCGGCGACAGTTCTGTCGTTTGGCGCTACACTTCACAGTGCAGTGCCAGTTCTGTGGTTTTGAAGGCAGTTCGGTATATTGTTCGAGTCATCACTTTATGTCTAATTAAACAGTTTGCTAATCAATTCGATTACTTTATTAATAATAATACCTCGTTAAGTCCTTAATTGAGTCTAGTCACATAGTCTAGTCACATGGTCTTACACAAGAGTCTTAATATGTCACCTACACTCACTACACCCTACTAGTCTTAGCACACACTTTGAGTATATATCACCATGACCATGTCTTAGGTTCATGCATGAGTCGGTTTTTTCCATCATTTGAGTGGGAGTACATTCTATTCCTAATTTTTTCATGTCACTCCATCTACATGTTTTCTCCATATCACAACCTTCATTCCTCCTACCTTCTTCCATCCGTTGCATGTCGAAAAGAGTTTGAGTTAAATAATTAATAGTCGATATCCCTAATTTCCTTTCCATAGTACTTGGTTGAGGAGAGAAGGGCAAATTGAAGGATAACCTCTTTATTCAAGTTCAACTTTTTGATAAACTAGTGAGTCGAAAGTGGAAAGCTAAGAAGATAATGGCAAGTCAAGAAGAAGTTAATGAACTTAGGAACCAATTGACTGATCACTGAGGCGTTGAAGGCTTTAACCCTCAAAATCAATGACCCTATGAAGCAACAACAAATGGATCTCATGCAAGAAATCTTGATCAAGCTATCTAGTGACTACAAATTTCAAGGAATTAGTTCACAAGGGGTCTCGCTAGACAAGGAACTTCTTCCGCATAAGTTCAATGCCACCGACATCCCTAAATTCAAGGCAACATATAATCCTTATCTTCACGTAAGAGCCTTTGAAACTATAATGAACATCAAGGGGATTGATAAGAAAGTCTTTAATTCCTTGTTTTCTTTATCTCTTGAAACCGTTTGTCAACAATGGTTCTTTTCCCTTGACAAAGAGCAAACCTCTTCTTGGGATTCCATAAAAAATGCTTTTATAGATAGATATAAGTGCAACATCCAAGACAAAACAGACCACATGAAACTTGAGATGCTAAAACAAAAAGAAAACGAAGGGTTCGTTTCTTTCTTCAACAAATGGAGGGAAACTTCTGCTAATATGATCAAAGTTCTTACCGAAAAAGAATCTGTAAGGATGTTTATCAAGAATCTCCAAGCGAAGTATTCAAAGCACTTAAAATACCAACACAACTTGAAAACTTTCAAGGCTGTGTATAATATAGGTATTGACATTGAAGATGACCTTTTGAAAGATAATAGTGCAAGAGGAAAGAAGAACGACAATCCTTCTTCTTCCTCTCCCATTAATGAAGTACATGCTACGAACACCTCTAAATCACAAATCCAAAGGTCGAAAAGAGTGTTCACTCCACTTGGCATGAGTTGTGAAACAACTTTCGAAAAACTACACCACAAAGGACTAGTCATGCCCATAGAGCGTATCAAAGATCCAGTTCCAGAAGCCAGGCCACCTAATTGGGATCCTAATAAACATTGCAAATATCACCAAGGAAAAGGTCACGACACTAAGGAGTGTTGGAAACTCAAAGAAGCTATTCAAGATCTGATCGATGACAATAAAACTTTCGAGATTCTAGCCATTGCAGAAGATCAAACATCCTTCGATCCCTCACTTCTTATCACACTTGTAGGTGACCCCATGATCGAGATAGCTTATATAACCTCTCTTGATGAAGTGGCCATTATTGAGGAGGATTAAAGTATTTTCTTAGATAATACCAGGGAAGACTCGTCAAGTCTAAAAGAAGACGTTCGAAAACTGCAAGATGTCATTGCCATGCTTCTGAATATGGTAGAAGGATTAGCAAATCGGGTGATGGTTAGTGAACAAAATTCTCACCAAGAATTTAATGAAGAACTCAATGCTCCTAAGCCACGGGAAAAACGGTCCATTGAAGAATATAGACCAATAGGAATGACTTAGAATGAAGCTTTTGACTGTGTTCACGATCAAGGTCTCATTCACCCCATTGGTCCTAGTCAAGATCCTCCGCCTGAAAAACGGTATCCCAATTGGGACCCAAAATCTTATTGCCAATACCATAGAGGTCATGGTCACACCACCGAAGTAAGTCTCGCTCTCAAAGATCATGTTCAAGACCTCATGGATTCAAATCTCCTTTATGTTCCTCCACGCGAAAAGAAGGCCAAGATTAGTAACAATAACAACAATAGCTAGAAAGGAAAGAAGATTGACTATCCTTCTTCTTCCAAAAACACCTACTCTAGTAACAGTGTTGGTACTTTCGACCTTAATGAAATCTTAGCCTTGGATAATCGAGGATTTAGAAAGAAACTAAGAAAGGATTTCACCTCTATTGGAATTAGCTACGATGATGCTTTCGATCGACTCCATGCAAAGGGACTCATTACTTCTATTGGACCCATTCAAGATCCCCCACTTGAGAAGAGATTGCCTAGTTGGAACCCAAATGTACGCTGCAAGTCCATCAAGGTAGGGGTCATACCACTGAGAGCTGTTGGAAGCTAAAGGAAGCAATCCAAATATTTGATCGACAATAACGGGCTTCCAATACCTCCAGTCGGCAAGAACACCAAGTGATGATAAGCCAAGGGACAAGAGGCAAGCTTCAACGACAAGATTTCATGATCTTTTTTCTATTTTTTTTATTTACCCTTTCCCCAATAAGTCTAGCATAGGCACCTTTCACTTTCCTTAGATTCATTTTGTAGGATTTTTTTCTTTTTCTTTTTAAATAAAATGAGCATTTATTTCTTTGCATATGATTATTTCATTACATTGCATTAAAAAAAAAATTCATGTCAAGCTAAGCACAAGGTATACTAATGATTAGAGGCACCCCTTGTAGCCACATAATATTACCTTTCACCCTTCAAATATGCAATCCTTTTTTTGATAAACCACTTTGAGCCTCGTCTAATGATATACCTTTCTTTATTTTAACCCATATCTACCTAACCTTGGGATGGGATGGTGTGCGACTTATGCATTTTGCAATTTCATAAAAAGCTTGGGTGACTCCTAAAGATTAAAATAGCAAAGCATAATAAAAATAATAATAATAATAATAATAATAATATTAATAATAATAATAATAATAATAATAATAATAATAATAATTATAATAATAATAATAATAATAATAATAATAATAATAATAATAATTATAATAATAATAATAATAATAATAATAATAATAATAATTATAATAATAATAATAATTATAATAATAATAATAATAATAATAATAATAATAATAATAAAAGTGTACAAATAGGGCAAGTGTTCCAATGTCTTTGGTATGAAAATATCTTTGATATGAACACGTCTCATATTGCGTCTCTTATCGAGTGCTCGGTACCGTGCCTAAGAAACATGAATACGAAGTGAGTGATAGACCGCATGATCGGGATTGCCCACACTTATAAAAATAAAAAAATGCTAAAAAAAAGCAAAAAAGAAAAGAGCTCAAAAGTGAGAAACCTCAAGCATAATAATACAAAGATTCAAAAGCAAGGTCGCACACCTTGGGGGCTTGATCCCTACATCATTAGCTTACCTAGCCTAAAGAGTCACTATCATTTAACTCTTCTTGAAATAATATTTTCCACACACTTAGCCCTTGAAGCCTAACTTTAGTGTTACTTTCACACACATTACAGACACATGACCAAATAGTCTTCCCCTTTGGAACCCTTTGTCATGAAATCTTAACACTACGCTGAAGCATGCCCTGTCATATCACTCATAATTATCATTGCATCACAAAGTATGAAGTACTTAGCCTCCACGCCTAAGTTACCTAAATACTTTCATTATTAAGTCAACTAGGATAGTCTAAGATTTTACAATCCTTGTACCGTGAGGGACAACGTTAACGGATTAATCTCAAATAATGCAACATGCACCTTCAAAAACTTCGCTTGTTTCTTTCTTCGCGTCTTTCTTTTTTTGTGAGAAAGTCGGTACCCTCCACAAAAATGACAGAATTTTTTTGCTTTTTTGCATTTTTGAGTCGCACCATCAAAATACAATGCACACACGAGTCATGAGTCACACGTGTCAATTCACCTTGGGTCAACCTCAAGTCAGTCATTCACCTTGGGTCAACCTCAAGTCAGTTAGTCGCATTCAGTCAACCTCAAGTCAGTCCAATCACCTTAGGTCAACGCTTAGAAAAACATCAATCCTTAGGTTAACCCTAAGAAAAACGCTAGTAAAGTCTTTTGGCAATCTTTTGATTTTTAAAGGATACCACCATCCAGCAAAGCTCCTGTTCACAGCCAACCGAACGATCGCAACAAACATTCACATATCATAAAAGCTCTTTGTTCAAAGTCGCGTGGACAGATTAAAAAAAAGCTCCTTTTCTCAGAGACGCGTGAGCATATCATTCAAAGCTCTTTGTTCAGAGACGCGTGGACATGTATTTCAAGATCTTTGTTCAGAGACGCGTGGACATGTATTTCAAGCTCTCCTGCTCAGAGACGCGTGGGCATATTATTCAAAGCTCTTTGTTCAGAGACGCGTGGACATGTATTTTAAGCTCTTTGTTCAGAGACGCGTAGACATGTACTTAAAGCTCTTTTGTTCAGAGACGCGTGGGCATATCATCAAAGCTCCTTGTTCAGAGACGAGTGAACAATCCTCGAAAATAAGCTCTTTTGTTCAGAGACAAGTTAACATCAACAGCGGCAAAGCACGACCACAACATCAAAACAACATAAATGAAACAACAACAAATCGGTTACCTTCAGAGACGTGTGCTCGACGGGTGAAAGATACATGTTTCTTAACTCTTTTATATATTTAACTAACACTAGCTTTGCAAGTATCGACATTACAAGAATGATTTAGGATCGCAGAACGTTCTGAATCATTCCCCGTCCCTATCGATACTTGGACTTTTGTTCTCGAAATTTGCGTTTCTCCAAACTCAGTCAAAGTGGGGGCTTCTGTAGACACCCATTTGTGTGTCCCCAAAACCAAACCCAGTGATGATTACCTTTCACGTCGAATCATAATCAAATGAAGTGAAAGTGTGGAAGTCTAGTGTTGCGGCTAGTTTTACTTCTTTTCTTTCTCTATGTTTTTGAAAAGCTATTTTAAGAAAACAGCCAATCTAGTTTGGTTTGGTCCATGGCAAGGGTCCAATAATAGTTTAGTTTGTTTGGGTTCGAAAAGAGCTTTCCAACGATATAATAAAAGCCCAATTCCGATGAACAGTGAGGAAGTTATGGCCAAATTACTAAATTGGGCCCAGTTTGATCTTTATATGCGGCCCAATCATCTAGAGGAGGGTCTAATATTTATTTATCATTCCTAATGCAATTAGAATTGATTATAGTACTCTAGATTCTTTTAGAAGGTTCTTTTCATTCCTAATTTAATTAGCATTGATAAATTGACTTTAGTTGACTTTTTAGAGTTTTAATCAGAGCAAGAAAGTGTTTTTAAGGAAAATACGATTTTTCCCTTCTGCAGGGCTAAATTTTATCAAAATTAAGAAAGTGCGTGAAGCTGGTTTCTAGCGCCTGATGACAGGATTAGCGCCCGGCACTAAGGCTTGGCGTCTGGTGCTAATGTCCAGCGTCTGGCGCTAAGCTGTTTTATTCTCTTCGAAACTCTGATTCGTTTTTTATCACATCCGACAGATTTTCTCTATAAATAGCCTCCGAAATCTTCGTTTTCAATTATCAACAATCATCAATTCTCTCTATCAATTATCATCAACAACAATTAGTTTTCTTATTCTCTCTAGTTTTCAAGAATCCCTTCTCTCTCTCAAGATTTCTCTTCAAAATTCCGCATTTAGAAACACCTAGCCAAGTTCAAAGTGGCCTTCGCCCTAGACGTGAAAGGTTTTAATTTCTGAGGGTTTGGTCCCAAATCTCTATTTCAATTATTTAATTTAATTATTTTTATTATTTTCCTTGAAGTTAATAACGCGTGTATTTTGTTATTAAAAATAGGTACAAGGCATCCAAGCAAGTGCTTTAATTGATTTATTGATATTATGATATAGAAATCATGTCTAGGTTATTATGATTCTTAGTGTTATGTTATAGTGTTTTGATCTTCCTAGTATCATGTTTAGGGTAACAATCATAATTTATAATATCAAATATGACTGTTGTGATTCCTGCGATGCTTCCTATTTTCCTTCCTAATATTCATGTTAGTATCATGTTAGGGCTATATATTTGATCTTTATAGCTTAGTGACATGCTAAGGTTTGTTATTAATCTTGTTAGTATCATGCCTAGGATCTTGCTATTAATATTATTCTTTAACATGATTATTATAATAATTATTTTGATTATTATTATGTTGTTTGATATATATTTATTGTTATTGCTTGATCACGCCTTTTATGCGTGTTTAGAGGGAATTTGGTACTTGTAATTACGCTTAATAAGACAATTAATAATCTTGTTTAGGGTCGTGAATTTGATTATAATTCAAGTGATCGCCAATAATAGATTTATTTGTGCATTAATATTTAACCAACATAGATTAAAAAGGTTTAGGGTTAAACCTATTGATTGCATATTAGTCCGAAGGCGCACATGAATGCGATCAGACTAAAGTAGAGGCCTATTATTAGGGCAGGTTCAATCTCTTTTAGGTTGGATTTGTACCTTCATCCCCGAACTACCAATCATGCTTACAGACCTATTGGAGTTAACGATCTCCTGGATCGTTAAGGGTGTAACCTTCACCCTGTGAACGGTTTACAAGTTCCTAAAACTTGTTGGCGACTCTTTTGCTCTAGCTTCTTTCCCTTTGGACGCCACCGTACTTTAGTGTATGATCATAGTGGGGTTCAAGTTTGGGGTAATGCTTGAAATATTCCCTACAGGTGTGATCAAGAAATAACAATAATAATATATCAAGCAACATAATAATAATAATCATAATAACAATAATAATTATAACAATTACAATCATAAATCATAAAAATATTCATAATTAATATTATAATATATCATTGGAAAGATAATTTCAAGATCTATCCAACCTTATAAGATTTGGATAAAGATTATGAGGCACAAAAATAATATATGACTGTCTTTGAATATCTTTAAATTCGAATAGAATTAGGACTTAAAAAAAAAGGAAAGCTTTTATAAATGGAAATTTTTATTTAAATGAAATTCTTTAATCTTATCTTTTCAAAAAGGATAATTAAGATCTGTTAGAAACTTATAAAAGCTTCTAATTAATCCTAATTATTTTAGGAATAGGATTAGACCTTTGGACCCTCCACATGATCATTGGGCCGTAGGTAAAAACCGGTTTGGCCCAGTTTAGTATTTTGGCCATAAGTTCCTCATTATTCATTGGAATTGGGCTTATAATATATCGTTGGAAAGGTCTTTTCAAGCCCCATCCAACTACACCATTATTGAACCCATATAATTGACCATACTAAACTGGAAAGCACGTTTTTTCAAAAATAGGGTAAGAAAAGAAATATTTTCATAAACAGAAAGAAGAGATATTTTAATAAAAAATCCTCATCACTAGACTTTTCACCCTTTCGTTTGGTTCGATAATCAAATGACATGAAAGGTATTCATCACTAGGTTTTGTTTTTGGGAGACACAATTGGGTGTCTATAGCTATCATCTTCGATCATGAGTAGATCTTCATCAGGGAAATCATACTCTTCTTCGTTCTCAACATCTTCTAGTGGGAAATATGCTAGGAGGTCAGAAATCGCAGAACCTTTAATAGCCTTTTGTGGTATGAATTTTAAGTTAAATTGAGCAAGGGTGACTACCCACCTCGATAATCTACCATTAAGTGTTTCTTTTTCGAACAAATATTTGACAGGGTCCATCTTGGATACAACATGCACTTTATGAGTGAGCATGTAATGTCTTAATTTCTGCGCAGCCCACACGAGTGCAAGACACAACTTTTCAAGTGGTGTGTACTTGGTTTCATAATTCTGAAGCTTTTTACTCAAATAGTAGATTGCATTTTCCTTACTTTCGATCTCCTGTGCTAGCACTCCCCCATTGTTTCTCTTATGACCATAAGGTAGAGTCGAAGAGGGAAGTCAGGCATTGTTGGTGCTAGCACGGGTGGGTTTGCCAAGTATTCTTTGATCTTGTCGAAATCTTTTTGACAATCATCATCCCATGTAACTGGTACGTTCTTCTTAAGCTTCTTGAATATAGGTTCACATATCACAGTGAGTTTGGATATGAACATACTTATATATTGCAATTTTCTGATAAAACCCTAAATCTCCTTCTCAGTCTGGGGTGGTGGCATGGCCATTATTGCTTTGACTTTTGTGGGATCAATTTCGATTCCTCGAGAACTGATCACATAGCCAAGTAGCTTTCCAGATGTAACTCGGAATGCACATTTTGCTTGATTCAACCTCATATTATATTTGCAGTGTCTCTCAAAGAATATGCGAAGTGCAATGATGTGGCCTGGCTGATCTTTTGATTTGACGATCATATCGTCAATATACACTTCCACCTCTTTATGCATCATATCATGCAATAATGTTGTGGCTGCTCTTTGATAGGTGGCACCCGCGTTTTTCAACCCGAATGACATTACCGTATAGCAATATGTACCCTATTGTGTGATGAATGTGGTTTTCTCCATGTCTTCCTCGGCCATTAATACTTGATTATATGCAGCTGTAGGCGTCGCTCGAAGTGCGCCTACGTTAAAAGCATGTGGTGAATATGCTTGGCACTCATAGGAAGTGGGAATTGACATTAAGATTAGGGAAAACGATTAGGGACAAATAAAGTAGGGAGCCGCCAACAAGTTTTTAAGGAACTTGTAAACCGTCCATGGATCATAAAAAGGCAACCACGATAAGAGACAATGATAGGCAACACCGATTGACCCGTGAAGGTTACACCCCATTCATAATCCATGATATTACTAACTCCATATGGTTCGGAACCACGAAAGGAGGATCGGGGATGATGGTACGAAGTGAGTCATGGAGTCACATTCGCCCGTATTGGCCTCTACTCGATTCTTATATTGAAAAGCATTCCTGTGATCTTAAAGGCATACAAACAATAATTCAATTCGCTCCAAACCATTATTTAACTAAATTGATTGAATATTAATGCACACATTATTCTAAAATATTGGTGATCACTTCAATTAATAATAAGATTAAAAAGGATCCTAAACCGGTTGTCCAAATTATCTTATTAGGCGTGATTTTCAATTACATATTCCCTTTAAACATGTAATATGGTGATATATAAATATAATAAAATAAAAATTAATATTGGAAGCAATTTAACAATAATAATGTGAGTCAAATCAAATAATAATAAACCTAATCATGATACTAGCAATATAAAAATAAAATAAGAGTAATTAAATTAATTAATTACTCACATTCCGCGCGTTCCTTTAAATTGCTACATCATGAATAAACTGTTAGTAACTTCAATTAAAATATAAAGTAAATGGAAATTAAATTAAATTAAAAGTAGAGTTGATTTGGTCCAAACCCTCAGTTAATTCTACCTATCACGCCTTGGTTAAAGTATAGAACTTCAGGTATTGTATGGACTCCTTGGAGTGCTTAAAGGAAGAAATAGTGAAAGAATGGGGAGGCTAGTGTTTAGGCTAAAGAGGGAGAAGAGAATTATTTTTTGATCATGCTTGTTGATGCTTGAAAAAAGAGTGATATGACCTCTATTTATAGAGAAAAAAGAGGGTCGAAGAATCAAGAAAAGATAAGAATTCGAATCGGATAAAACTCTTGCGGTAGACAGTAGTTTTTGCGGTGTTTGTTTTTATCATATCTTTTGATCCAAAAATTGGAATAAGATAAATAAGATATCGTTGGAAATATCTTGAAGTCTAATTTCTAACCAAATTATAATAAGATTAAAATATGTTGTAGAACAAAAGATATAGCCGAAATAGTGAGA
The DNA here is from genome assembly GCF_001683475.1 of Chenopodium quinoa. Taxonomy (NCBI): domain Eukaryota; kingdom Viridiplantae; phylum Streptophyta; class Magnoliopsida; order Caryophyllales; family Amaranthaceae; genus Chenopodium; species Chenopodium quinoa. The sequence continues at coordinate 790,300 of NW_018744821.1, read as the reverse complement.
CGGTGTCAGTTTTGGATAGAGTTTGACATTTTATTCATATCTTTTCCATTATAGCTCGGAATTGATATTATAATATATCATTGGAAAGATAATTTCAATATATATACAACCATATAAAATTTGGATAAAAACTATGAGGCACGAAAATAATATCTGTCTATCTTTGAACGTCTTTCAATTCGGATAGAAAAAGGATTTTCAAAAAGAAAAGTTTTATTCAATTTCAAACTCTTTAATATTTTCTTTTCAAAACGGATAATTAAGATCTTTTAGAAACTTATAGAAGCTTCCAATTAATCCTAATTGGTTTAGGAATGGGATTAAATAATTTGGGCCCTCCACATGATCATTGGGTCGTAGGTAAGGTGGGCTTAGGTTCGGTTTGGGCTTATAATATACCGTTGGAAAGCTCTTTTACAGCCCCATCCAAAATTTCAATCATTGGACCCAGATTATGGACCAAAATAAACTGGATTAAACGTTTTTATAGAAAGGACACGAAATGAATGATTTTAAAGGACACGAAATGAATTATTTTGGGTTTAAAGGCACGAAAAGAGGAAAATGAGTTATGGTTTGGGGAAATGGGCTAGGAATTGGGTTGGTTTATGAAATGGAATATGGATTTAAGCACTCCAAAAATTAAATACTCAACCCGACCAATAATGGCGGTGAAAGGTTGTTCATCATCGGGTTTGGTTTTGGGGAGACATGTTTAGGTGTCTACAGCAGCGTAGCCGTCCATGAATGATAGGAGTGCATGGTTTGCTGTGTTATCGACCAGAATGTCAATGTGAGGTAGAGGGAACCCATCTTTCGGGCTTGCCTTTTTGAGATCCCTATAATCAACACACATTCTGACCCTTCCGCCCTTCTTCGGAACTAGAAACACATTAGCGATCCATTCCGGATACTTGTATACTTCGATGAAACCTGCAGCCAGTTGCTTTCTGACTTCTTCCTTGATTTTTAGAGCCACATCTCGTTTCATATGGCGCAGCTTTTGTTTGATATGCTTCATACATGGAATGAGTGGTATTGTATGCTGAGCTATATCCCTGTTAGTTCCTGGCATATCTTGGTATGACCAAGCAAATTCATCAAAAAATTCACTAAGCAAGTTAATTAGCTCTTTGCGTTCGTCTAGACTTAGTGTTAATCCAATGTTAACTTCTTTAATAGTCGTATCATTGGAAATATTAACTGTTTATGTATCTTCGACGATTGTTGTTTTATTTTCGTGTTCTATTATTGATTTTTTTATTTCTTTGTCATTTTTATCATTAGCAAAGAAATATTGATCAGCATTAGGGGAATGACACACATCTTAAGCAAAGGTATTAATTTCAATGAATTCTTTGGTCATTACATCAAGGACGGTAAGGTCAGCTGCGACCTCGTCGGAATTATTTGGGATAGAAAGGGGAGACTCAACAAGAGACTCAGTATTAAGGGGAACTACAATAGACTCTATGGTAGAAAGAGGGTAGGCCTTAAATCCTAAAGACTCATCTACAGACTCAAACTCAGACTCAGACCCGGACGACTTAGATTCATCAAACATAGGACCTTCGCCAGCGGTCGCTTCCAACTTCTCTCCTCTTGGCGTAGTGATCTTCACCGTCTTGCGCCATCCCTTTGAAACATCATCAGCCGAGACGATTAACTCACAGGGGTCATAATCTTTTCTTGATATGACAGCTTGAATGAGCTCAGAATTGTCATTTAGGACAGGCTTGGGTTTATTCTTTTCTGTCCAAAAATAAGATTAATGTTCATATCATCAAAGCTTAGACTGGCTAGTTGCTCAGTTGTGAAGAACTCATCGCCTTGGTCGTCGAAGTCACAATTAAGGAACATCTCGAAACCTGGCTCAAGCTTCCCATTGTGGACAAGAGGCTCAGGGAATTTATAGCATGGGAAGTTTTCCCTTTCTTTGATGTACTGGCCGTTAAGAATGAAGGGGTATGGGTCCATGGCCATTTTCGTCTTCATGGTTCGAGCATTATTGCGAGCCTTCATTTTCAGGAGAGCTTGTTTCATATCTTCTTTTGTTGGCTTGAATCCCAAGCCAAAGGTATCCTTCTTAGGTGCACCAGGATGGCCCCAAAGTTCAGCCATTTTCTTTTTTAGTCCGAGGGTCATTTCAGGGAAATGTCCTTGCTTCTTCACAATGGAATTAACATTGGTGTTCGAATAAGGATCAAAGTCGAGGTGACACTTCTCCTCTTCTTCGATCATGAGAACATCGTATAACGAAAATCCCCAGAGATCTTCATCTTCCACGTCATATTCAACGTGGGCAATGTGAGTATCAATAACTTGAATGCGCTTGGGGGAGGCATCAATGGTGATTGGACTCCCTCCTACTATAGCTTTCACCTTTTGGTGAAGTGATGACGGAATTGCCTTTAGCTCATAAGCTAAGGACGTCCTAACAGCAGTATGAATAAAGCCATAATGTCCACCACCTGAAACTTGGTGCAACATTCTATGGCTACAATAGTTATATTAAGCATGATAGTACTTATAGACACCTACTTTTGGCCTCTTGTCCTGAAAGGAAGTGCGATGATGTTACAAAAATCCGTTCTTCATGCTAGATCAAAGTTGAAGTGTTTATGGACTTGTAGACACCCATTTGTGTCTCCCCAAAACCAAACCCGGTGATGAGTACCTTTCACGTCGAATCATAATCGAATGAAACGAAGTGTGGAAAGGTCTAGTGTAGCGGAAAGTTTTATTTCTTTACTCTTCTCCCTGATTTTGAAAACTTTATTTTAATAAAACAGCCAATCTAGTTTGGTTGGTCCATGATATGGGTCCAATAGTGGTGTAGTTGAATGGGGCTTACAAAGACCTTTCCAACGATATATTATAAGCCCAATTCTGATGAATATTGAGGAAGTTATGGCCAATTTACTAAACTGGGCCCGGTTTGAGCTTTATGTACGGCCCAATGAACTAGGGGAGGGCCTAATATGATTTATCATTCCTAATGCAATTAGGAATGGTTTTAGTCTTCTAGAATATTCTAGAAGGTTCTTTTCATTCCTAATTCAATTAGCATTAATAAGTTGACTTTGTTGACTTTTCAGAGTTTTAATCAAGATTAAATAGCATTTTCGAAGAAATTATATTATTTTATCTTCTAGTACGGGAAATTTATCAGATTTTCGAAAACGCGTTGAAATCCAGTTTGGCGTCCAACCCCAGGCCTTGGCGCCTAGAACTTCAGACTCTGTTTTGTTAAATTATCTTTTTTCGCTGATTTTCTCTATAAATATCGTATCGAAAACTACGTTTTAATTCATCAATTCACCTATTTTCACCAATTACCAATTTTCATCAATTCACCAATTTTCACCAACTCTCATTAAGTTTTCTTGATTATTCTCTCTCTCTTTCTCTTTTCTAAAATTGCTCTTTTTCATACAAAATTCCGCATTCATTAGATTTAGAAACACCTAGCCATATTCGAAGTTGCCTTCGCCCTAACCGTGAAAGGTTTTAATTTCTGAGGGTTTGGTCCCAAATCTCTATTTCAATTATTTAATTTGATTGTTTTGATTATTATTTTCCTTGAATTTACTAATGTGTGTATTTTATTATTAGAATGAGGTACGAGGCATCCAAGTAAGTACTTTAATGGTTTAATTGATATTATGATATAGAAATCATGCTTAGTTTGTTATTTTGATTCCTAGTATCATGTTAGGATGTTTTCCTTAATTTGATGTTTAGGGTGACAACAATAAATTCCTAGTATCATGTCTAGAATAACTTTAATATCAAGTATGATTAAAAGTATGATGCCTTTTATTCTCTTCCTAATATTTATGATTGTTAGTATCCTGTTAGGGCTAAAGCTTTGATTTTTATTGCTTAGTGACATGCTAGGGTTTGTTATTAATCTTGTTAGTATCATGCCTAGGATCTTGCTATGCTTTAATATGGTTATAATTATTATTGATTATTATTATGTTGCTTGATGTTTATTGTTATTGCTTGATCACCTTTATTGCATGTTTAAATGGAATTTGTACTTGTAATCACGCTTAATAAGATAATTAATAATCTTGTTAGGGTTAATGTGATTATAATTCAAGTGATCGCCAATAATAGTTTATTTGTGCATTAATATTCAACCAACATAGATTAAACAGGTTTAGGGTTAATCCTATTGATTGCATGTTAATTAAAAAGCGCACATGAATACGAGCAGAATAAAGTAGAGGCCTATTATTAGGGCAGGTTCAATCTCTTTTAGGTTGGATTTGTACCATCATCCCTGTAGGGAATAATTTCAAGCCTTTAAAATCCCACTAGCTTGAACCCCACTGTGATCATACACTAAAGTACGGTGGCGTCCAAAAGGGAAGAAGATAGAGCAAAAGAGTCGCCAACAAGTTTTTAAGGAACTTGTAAACCGTTCACGAGGTGAAGGTTACACCCCTTAACGATCCAAGAGATTGTCAACTCCATAAGGTCATGAACCAAATAAGGGTTCAGGGATCATGGTACAAATCCAACCTAAAAGAGATTGAACCTCCCCTAATAATTGGCCTCTACTTTATTCTACTCGTATTCATGTGCGCTTTCTGATTAACATGCAATCAATAGGATTAACCCTAAACCTGTTTAATTTATGTTGGTTGAATATAATGCACAAATAAATCTATTATTGGCGATCACTTTAATCATAATCACAATTAACCCTAATAAAATTATTAATTACCATATTAAGCGTGGTTACAAATACCAATTCTCTTTAAACACGCAATAAAGGTGATCAAGCAATAACAATATATAAAATATATCAAGCAACATAATAAAAAATCATCATTAAAGATAATAATAATAATCAGCAAGATCCTAGGCATGATACTAACAAGACTAATAACAAACCCTAGCATGTCACTAAGCAATAAAAATAAAACCTTCAACCCTAACATGATACTAACAATAATAAATATTAGGAAGAGAATAGGAATCATTGTACTTTTAATCATACTTGATATTAAAGTTACCCTAGACATGATACTAGGAATTTATTGTTGTCACCCTAAACATCAAATCAAGGAAAACATCCTAACATGATACTAGGAATCAAAATAACAATCTAAGCATGATAATATCAATCAAACCATTAAAGTACTTACTTGGATGCCTCGTACCTCTTTCTAATAACAAAATACACACGTTAGTAACTTCAAGGAAAATAATAATCAAAGCAATTAAATTAAATAATTGAAAGAGAGATTTGGGACCAAACCCTCAGAAATTAAAACCTTTCACGTCTAGGGCGAAGACAACTTCGAATATGGCTAGGTGTTTCTAGATCTTGTGAATGCGGAATTTTGTATTAAAAAGCAAGAAAGAGAAGAATGCTAAAGAATTAATATTATTGAAAATTGATGAATGAGTGAGATGAATTGAATTGATGAATAATTTGTAGATGAATGAATTGCGAATGAAGACTTGTGAATAAAGAGAGTTGATGAATTGATGAATCAAAACGGAGTTTTTGATACGATATTTATAGAGAAAATCATCCAAAAAAGATAATTTAACAAAACAGAGTCTGAAGATCGAAAAACAGCATTGGCGCCTGCCCTGGCTAGTTGGCGCCAGCACCAGTGGCTAGCGCCTGGCGCCAAGCCTAGTTCCAGGCGCCAAGGCCTGGGGTTGGACGCCAAACTGGTTTTCAACGCGTTTTCGAAAATCTGATAAATTTCCCGTACTGGATGATAAAATAATATAATTTCCTCGAAAATGCTATTTGATCTTGATTAAAACTCTGAAGAGTCCTAATTGAATTAGGAATGAAAAGAACCTTCTAGAATATTCTAGAAGACTAAAACAATTCCTAATTGCATTAGGAATGATAAATCATATTAGGCCTCCCCTAGATCATTGGGTCGTACATAAAGCTCAAATCGGACCCAGTTTAGTAAATTGGCCATAATTTCCTCAATATTCATCGGAATTGGGCTTATAATATATCGTCGGAAAGGTCTTTGAAAGCCCCATCCAACTACATCACTTTTGGACCCATATCATGGACCAACCAAACTGGATTGGCTGTTTTCTAAAAATAAAGTTTTCAAAATCAGGGAGAAGAGAAAAGAAGTAAAACTTTCCGCAACACTAGACCTTTCCACACTTCGTTTCATTCGATTATGATTCGACGTGAAAGGCACTCATCACCGGGTTTGGGGAGACATAAATGGGTGTCTACAATCCCCGAACCCTTATTTGGTTCATGACCTTATGGAGTTGACGATCTCTTGAATCGTTAAGGGGTGTAACCTTTACCTCGTGAACGGTTTACAAGTTCCTTTAAAAACTTGTTGGCGACTCTTTTGCTCTATCTTCTTCTCTTTTGGACGCCATCATACTTTAGTGTATGATCACAGTGGAGTTCAAGCTAGTGGGATTTTAAGGCTTAAAATTATTCCCTACAATTTTTTTGGCGACTCCACTGGGGAGGATTTCTATTTTAATTCCTGAATTTGTTTCGACAATGATTTAGAATGAGTGGATGAGACTCGAAAATTTCTAAGTATTTCATGTGCGTAATTTTGATTAACATTATTGTCATATGCATAAAAAGGTTCTCATTGGAAAGACCATCCGTAATGAGTCAAAAACATAGGATTTTACACGTAGGAAATTTGAGAAATGTCTTTCACAACTAGGAATGAAATAACACCACGCGAAACTGGAAGATTTTATCGAGCACAGAAAGCTGCTGAGGCATGTGGAAAGTAGCGTCAGGGGCCAGAGCTTGGCGCCACACTTTTAGCCGTAGCGCTAGACGCCAGTATTGGCGCCAGGCGCTACAGGTAAAAGTTGGCGCCAATCTCTGTTTGCTGGCGCCAATTTCCCCCAATACCGAGCCAGAAATATGCGTTCTAATTTTGACCAGTTTTTCGTATTGTTTGCTCGATCCTACTTCCTAATTGAATTATTTCTCACTTTTCTGAAACCCATATGTGTTCTACATATGGACATAACCCTCTGGGAATTCATGCTCCATCTACTCGATTGAACACTCCTGGCAACAAAGGGTACATCCGAGATGTTGAATTCACCAAACCATGGAAGCGACTTTTTTCTAAAACTCGCGGTGTCCCATCCACTCGCGGCAACCCTTCACGGTTAGGCTTCCGCGTGGTGCATCCGGACAATTAACCATGGACCCTCTATTGACTAAACCATATCCCGAACTTTAGAGAACTAGAGCCATGGTTAGGTTGCGAACTCATTGCATCTTATTGTGCCTACTTGACAAATTGTGCATTATTTGTTGTGCATATATATTCTATGTTTCTCTTAACCGTTTGTTGATTTGTGTTGAGACTAAAATTAATGACTTAAAGAACTTTGCCTAATTAATTAATTAATTAATTTGAGTCAATAAAGTTTTTTAATCGGAATTGACCTAGGATGACTTTAGGCATACCCCAGTTGACTAATAATACCGAAAACAGTCCCAGACCGAAGCTCCAATATTGGCGCCAAAGTCTGAGCTGTAGCGCCACATTATAGTGTGTAGCGCCAGACATTAACTAAATTGTCTGGCGCCAACCACCATAGTGCGACGCCATTCCTGTCGCTTGGTCGACAGTTCGGATTATTTGTCGAGTCATCACCTAATGTCTAATTAATCAGTTTTCTGTTTAATTCGGTTAATTTTGCTGACAATAATGCTTAATTGAACCAATGTTCGAGTCTAGTCACATAGTCTAGCCACATGGTCATGAAAAAAGTCTCAACATGTCACCTACACTCACTAGTCTTAGCACACACTTTGAGTAAACATCACAATGGCCATGTGTTAGGTTCATGCATGAGTCGGTCTTTTCCGTCGTTATGTTGGGGGTACATTCTAGTCCTAATTCTTCATATTTCTCCATCTAAATCTTCTTTCGCATTCTTCCATTTTTCTTCACTTCCTCCATCCATTGCATGTTCAATAAAGTTTGAGTCAAATAATTAACAATAAGTATCCCCAATTTCCTTTTCCACAGTACTTGGTCGAGGAGAGAAGGGAGATTAATCAAGGACAACCTTTTTATTCAAGTCTCGCTTTTTGATAAACCGATTCGTCAAAAGAGGAAGGCTAAGAAGATAATGACAACTCAAGAAGAAGTCAATGATCTTAAGAACCAACTGGCTAATGTGACTGAGACAGTGAAACTTTTCGCACTTAGGGTTGATGACCTCGTGAAGCAACAACAGATGAACCCCATGCAACAGAGTCTCAGCAAGATATCTAGTGACTATAAATTTCAGGGCATGAGTTCACAAGGGGTCTCACTGGACAAGGAACTTCTTCCTCATAATTTTAACGCCACTGACATCCCAAAATTCAAGGCAATAGATAACCCTTACTTCCATTTAAGAGCTTTCGAAACTATAATGAGCATTAAGGGTATCGATAAGAAGGTTTTCCCCTCTCTGTTCCCACTATCTCTCGAAACCGTTTTTCAACAATGGTTCTTTTCTCTCGAGAAAGAAAAAACCTCTTCTTGGGAGTCGATAAAAAATGCTTTCATAGATAGATATAAGTGCAACATCCAAGACGAGACAGACCACAGACAACTTGAGATGTTAAAACTAAAAGGAAAACGAAGGGTTCACTTCTTTCTTCAATAAATGGAGGGAAACTTCTGCTAATATGGTCAAGGCTGCTACCGAAAAAGAATCTGTGAGGATGTTTATCAAGAATCTCCAAGGAAAGTATTCAAAGCACTTAAAGTACCAACACGACTTGAATACTTTCAAAGCTGTCTATAATATAGGCATTGACATTGAAGATGACCTTCTGAAAGATAATAATGTGAGAGGAAAGAAGAGGGACCATCCTTCTTCTTCCTCTAGGTAGGTACATGCTCCAAACACCTCTAAAACACGAATCCAAAGATCAAAAAGGGTGTTCACTCCACTTGGCATGAGTTATGAAACGGCTTTCGAGAAGCTACATCACAAAGGACTAGTGATGCCCATAGGGCCCATCAAAGATCCGGTTCCAGAAGCTAGGCCACCTAAGTGGGACCCTAATAAGCACTGCAAATATCATCAAGGAAAGGGTCACGACACTGAAGAGTGTTGGAAACTCAAAGAAGCTATTCAAGATCTGATCGATGACAATGAAACTTCCGAGATTCTAACCATCGAAGATGACCAAGCATCCTTTGATCCATCACTTCTTATCACACCTGTAGGAGAGCCTATGATCGAGACAGCTTATATGACCTCTCTCGATGAAGTGGCCATAATCGAGGAGGATGAAAGTCTTTTCTTAGATAATACCAAGGAAGACTCGTCAAGTCTAAAAGAGGAAATTCTAAAACTGCAAGATGTCATTGCCATGCTCTTGAATGTGGTAGAAGGATTAGCAAATCGGGTGATGGCCATCGAACAAAATTCTCGCCAAGAGTTTAATGAAGAACTCAATGCTTCTAAGCCACAGTAAAAATGGACCATTGTAGAATACACACCAATAGGAATGACTTACAATGAAGCTTTTGACTGTCTTCACGATCAAGGTCTCATTTACTCCATTGGTCCCAGTCAAGACTCTCCATCTGAAAAACATTCTCCTAATTGGGATCCAAATTCCTATTGTCGATACCATAAAGGTCGCGGTCACACTACTGAAAAGTGTCTCGCCCTCAGGGATCGTGTTCAAGACTTCATTGATTCAAATCTCCTTCATGTTCTTCCGCGCGACAAGAAGGCCAAGATTAGTAACAATGGTAACAGTGGCTGTAAAGGGAAGAAGAACGACTATCCTTCTTCTTCCGAAAACACCTACTCTAGTAATAGTGTTGGTATTTTCAACCTTAGTGAGATCCTAGCCATGGGTAATCGAAAGCAACCGAAAAGGGAGGAATTTACCCCTATTGGAACTAGCTACGATGATGCTTTCAATCGACTCCATGCCAAGGGAATCATTACTCCCATAGGACCTATTAAAGATCCCCCACTTAAGAAAAGATTGCCTAGTTGGAATCCAGACGAACACTGCAAGTACCACCAAGGTAGGGGTCATACTACTGAGAGCTGTTGGAAGCTAACGGAGGCTATCCAGCATTTGATTGATAACAACAAACTTCCCATACCTCCAGTTAACAAGAAGAGCGAGTGATGATAAGGGAAGCAACACAAGACAAGAAATGAGCTTCAACGACAAGATTTTATGACCTCTTTTTCTATTTCTTTTTCATTTTACCCCCTTCCCCAATAAGTCTAGCATAGGCACCTTTTATTTTCTTTTAGATTAATTTTTTAGATTTTTCCTTTTTCCCTTTTTAATAAAATGAGAATTTATTTCCTTGCATACGATCATTTCATCACATTACATTAAAAAAAAAAGAAAAAAAAAACCATGTCGAATTAAGCACAAGGTATACTAATGATTTGAGGCACCCCTTGTAGCCTCATCATATCTCCTTTCGCCCTTCAATTATACAATCCTTTCTTCATAAACCACTTTGAGCTTTGTCTAACGATAGACCTTTCTTTTTTCAACCTAAATCTACCTAACCTTGGGATGGGATGGTGTGTAACTTATGCAATTTTAAAGCTTGAGCAATTTCAAAAAAAAGCAATAGCAAAAAATAGCAAAAGATAAAAGTGTACAAAAGGGCAAGTGTTCCAATGTCTTTGATATGAAAATATCTTTGATATGAGCACGTCTCAGATTGCGTCCTTATCGAGTGCTCGGTACTGTGCCTGAGAAACATGAATGCCAAGTGAGTGATAGACCGCATGATCGGGATTGCCCACACTTGCAACAATAAAATAAATGCTAAAGCAAAGATAAAAGAGAGCTAAAAAAGAGTAGAAACTCAAGCATAAAAATACAAAGATTCAAAAGCAAGGTTGCACACCTTGGGGGCTTATCTAGGGTCTTGAGCCTTTATCCCTTTTTTCTATAACCTTTAGCCTAACCACGTTACAACCCTTAAAAAGACTTTTTTGAGGTATACACACTTGTGCGAGGTTCGGCTAGAGCTACGTTCGGCCTGATTCCTAATGGATACGTAGGCAATCTCACATCGAGGTGCGGCCGTAATAAACATGCATTCATATTCACATTCACACACTTACACCATGATCATATCAAGGGATCTCCAATGCTCATCCCTATTCATTTAGAGCTAGACTTGGGGGCTTGATCCCTACATCATTAGCTTACCTAGCCTAAGAGTCACCATCATTTGACTCTTTTCAATAATATATTTTTCCACACACTTAGCTCTTGCGGCCTAAATTTAGTGTCACTATCACACACATCACACATACATGACCAAATATATTTCCCTTAGGAACCCTTTGTCATGAAATCATAACGATGAAGCATGCCTTGTCACATCACTCATCACTCATAATTTTCATTACATAGAAGTATGAAGTGCTAGCCTCCGTGCCTAAGTTACCAAAATACTTTCATCATGGAGTCAACAGTTGAGATAGCCTAGTATGGATTAATCCTTGCACCTTGAGAGATAGTATCAAATGTCATTTGACAAAGCTCGTTCAACATGCATTCGAAAGCTTCTTTCTTTTTCGCGTCTTTCTTTTTAGGGAGAAAGTCGGTACCCTCCACAAAAATGACGGAAATTTTTTTTTTTTTTTTGCATTTTCGAGTCGCATAATCAACACTATGCACACACGGGTCATGAGTCTAAGACATGTGTCATTTCACTTTGAGTCGAGTCAACCTCAAGTCAGTCAATCAGGGAGTCAAGCTTATACCTGGAGTCGTGTCAAGTCGATGAGTCAAGCAAAATTAAGCCTTAGGTCTACCCTAACATAATTTTAAGCCTTAGGTCAACCCTAAGATAATTAAAGAAATTGGCAAAGTTCTATAGTAAAAAATAAATACAGGTGCAGCAGAATAGGGAGGACCCTACTCCAATTCTTTGTGCCAGAGATATTTCAGCAGCGACAGAGCTCGAAGCCTCTCAAAAAGGTGATTTCGACTTCATACAGTAATTTCGGGTTCCTTGGTACGCCAGTTAGCCCCTATAAGAAATTTGACATGATTAAGTAGTCAGTTTGATTACAATTGAAATAAGTGATCGAACTGATGAAAGATCGTCTCACTTAGCTTAAAGCGCCTAATCACGGAGACACTGACATACTGGTTTTAGCGGAAATAAAGTTCAGGCGAGCTTTAGAGATCGACAAACGTTGGTCTTCGGAAATTTTTTCTTCAAGACATTATCGCAACAAACGTTCAAGTACTGAAGCTATATTGTTCAGAGACACGTGAACATTTCCATCAAGCTCTATTGTTCAGAGACGCGTGAACATTTTCATTCAAGCTCTCTTGCTCAGAGACGCGTGGACATTCCTTATTTTCAAGCTCTTTTGTTCAGAGACGCGTGGACATTTCATTCAAGCTCTTTTGCTCAGAGACGCGTGGGCATCCTATTATCAAGCTCTTCGTTCAGAGACGCGTGAACATATAAAAAAGAAGCTCTTTGTTCAGAGACGAGTGAACATCAAAACAACAAGGTGGCGTTCCCTGGATTATGGAGAGTTGTCACAAACAACTGAGGATTGTTTCAAGAGAAGCAATCTTCGATAGTATTCCCTTGGACGTGGAATGTTATCAATGCGGATGAGGATTGTTTCAAGAGAAATAATCTTCGATGATGTTCCCTAGGATGTGGAATATTATCATTACGGAGAGGATAGTTTCATGAGAAGCAATCTTCTAATTTGGAAGCAGTTACAGGCGTACCAGTTTTCAAGCAGATGGCATTTTCTAGCTTGCAGGAGGTCATCAAAACAAATCGGTTACTTTAAGAGACGTGTCCTCGACGGTGCAAGATACACGTTTCTTAAATCTTTTATCTGTTTAGCTAACACTAGTTTGCAGGTATCGGCGTTACAAGAGTGATTTAGGATCACATAACGTTCTGAATAATTCCCCGTCCCTGTAGACACCCATTTGTCTTTCACGGTGAATAATTCCCGGTGATGAGTGTCTTTCACGTTGAATCATAATCGAATGAAACGAAGTGTGGAAAGGTTTAGTGTTGCGGAAAGTTTTATTTCTTTTCTCTCCTTCCTGTTTTTGAAAAATTTATTTTAAGAAAACAGTCAATCCAGTTTGGTTGGTCCATGATATGGGTCCAATAGTGGTGTAGTTGGATGGGGCTTGAAAACCTTTCCAACGATATATTATAAGCCCGATTTCGATGAATATTGAGGAAGTTATGGCCAATTTACTAAACTGGGCTCGGTTTGAGCTTTAAGTACGGTCTAATGATCTAGGGGAGGGCCTAATATAATTTATCATTCCTAATGTAATTAGGAATGGTTTTAGTCTTCTAAAACATTCTAGAAGGTTCTTTATCATTCTTGATTCAATTATGACTCTTCAGAGTTTTAATCAAGATCAAATAACATTTTCGATTGAAATTATATTATTTTATCTTCCAGTACGGGAAATTTATCGGATTTTCCAAAACGCGTTAAAAATCAATTTGGCGTCCAACCCCAGGCCTTGGCGCCTAGAACCAGGATTGGCCCCAGGCGCTAGCCACTGGACCTGGCGCCAACTAGCCAGGGCTGGCGCCAATGTGTTTTTGCGATCTTCAGACTCTGTTTTGTTAAATTATCTTTTTTGGATGATTTTCTCTATAAATATCGTATCAAAAACTCCGTTTTCATTCATCAACATTCATCAAGAAGAATCAAGAAGCATCATCTATCATCAACTCTCCTCATTCACAAATCATTCATCAATTAGCATTCATCTACAGTCAAATAATTCTTTTCATTCATCTCTTTCATCAATTTTCATTAACATTCATTCTTTCCTTTCTTCAATTCTTTCTTGCTTTTTAATACAAAATTCCGCATTCACAAGATCTTTATACACCTAGCCATATTCGAAGTTGCCTTCGCCCTAGACGTGAAAGGTTTTAATTTATGAGGGTTTGGTCCCAAATCTCTCTTTCAATTATTTAATTTAATTTCTTTGATTATTATTTTCCTTGAAGTTACTAACGGTTGTATTTTGTTATTAGAAAGAGGTACGAGACATCCAAGTAAGTAATTTAATGGTTTAATTGATACTATGATGTAGAAATCATGCTTAGATTCCTATTATGATTCCTAGTATCATGTCTAGGGTAACTTTAATATTAAGTATGATTAAAAGTACGATGCTTCCTATGTTCTTCCTAATATTAATTCATGTTAGTATCATGCTAGGGTTAAAGATTTGATTTTTATTGTTTAGTGATATGCTAGGGTTTGTTATTAATCTTGTTAGTATCATGCCTAGGATCTTTCTATTAATATTAACATGAACATGATAATTATTTTATTTATGATGATATTATTATTATTATTTATTATTATTATTAATGATGTTGATTATTGATTATGTTGCTTGATATATTTTTATTATTTATTGCTTGATCACCCTTTATTGCATGTTAAAGGGAATTGGTACTTGCAACCACGCTTAATAAGATAATTAATAATCTTGTTAGGTTAATTGTGATTATAATTCAAGTGATCGTCAATAATAGTTTATTTGTGTATTAAATTCAACCAACATAGATAAACAGGTTTAGGGTTAATCCTATTGATTGCATGTTAGTCAAAAAGCGCACATGAGTACGAGCAGAATAAAGTAGAGGCCTATTATTAGGGCAGGTTCAATCTGTTTTAGGTTGGATTTGTACCATCATCCCCGAACCCTATTTTGGTTCATGACCTTTTGGAGTTGAAGATCTCTTGGATCGTTAAGGGGTGTAACCCTCACCTCGTGAACGGTTTACAAGTTCCTTAAAAACTTGTTGGCGACTCTTTTGCTCTATCTTCTTCCCTTTTAGACGCCACCGTACTTTAGTGTATGATCACAGTGGGGTTTAATCTAGTGGGATTTTAAAGGCTTGAAACTATTCCCTACAGTTTTTGGCGACTCCGCTGGGGAGGATTTCTATTTTAATTCCTGAATTTGTTTCGGCAATGATTTAGAATGAGTGGATGAGACTTGAAAATTTCTAAGTATTTCATGTGCGTAATTTTGATTAACATTATTGTCATATGCATAAAAAGGTTATCATTGGAAAGACCATCCGTAATGAGTCAAAAACATAAGGATTTTACATGTAGGAAATTTGAGAAATGTCTTTCACAACTAGGACTGAAATAACACCGCGCGAAACGGGATGATTTTATTGAGCACAGAAAGCTGCTGAGGCATGTGGGAAGTAGCGTCAGGGGCCAGAGCTTGGCGCCAAACTTTTAGTCGTAGCGCCAGACGCCAGTATTGGCGCCAGGCGCTACAGTTAAAAGTTGGCGCCAGTCTCTGTTTGCTGGCGCCAATTTCCCCCAATACCCAGCCAGAAATATGCGTTCTAATTTTGACCCGTTTTTCGTATTATTTGCTCGATCCTGCTTCCGGATTGAATTTTTTCTCACTTTTCTGAAATCCATATGTGTTCTACATATGGACATAACCCTCTGGGAATTCATGCTCTATCTACCCGATTGAACGCTCCTGGCAACAAAGGGTACATCTGAGTGGTTGAATTCACCAAACCATGGAAGTGAGTTTTTTTCTAAAAACTCGCGGTGTCCTATCCACACGCGCTAACCCTTCACGGTTAGGCTTCTGCGCGGTGCATCAAGACAATTAACCATAGACCCTATTTGACTAAACCATATCTCGAACTTTAGAGAACTAGAGCCATGGTTAGGTTGCGAACTCATTGCATCATATTGTGCTTACTTGACTAATTGTGCATATTGTGCATTATTACATGACTAATTGTGCATTATTTGTGTTGAGATTAAAATTAACGACTTAAAGAACTTTGCCTAATTAATTAATTTGAGTCAATAAAGTTTTTTTTTTTTAATCGGAATTGACTTAGTACGACTTTAGGCATACCCTAGTTGACTAATAATACCGAAAACAGTCCCAGACCAAAGCTCCAATATTGGTGCCAAAGCCTGAGCTGTAGCGCCACTGTATGGTGTGTAGCGCCAGACATTTACTAAAACGTCTGGCGCCAATCACTATATTGTGACGCTAGTCCTGTCGATTGGCCGACAGTTCGGATTATTTGTTGAGTCATCACCTACTGTCTAATTAGTCAGTTTTCTGTTTAATTCGGTTAATTTTGCCGACTATGATGCTTAATTAAATTAATGTTCGAGTCTAGGAAGTAAGTCTTATGGTCTTACACAAGAGTCCAAGCATGTCACTTACACTCAATACACACACTAATACACATGTCTTGACCATGATTAAGAGAGTCTTGTGTGCGCGCATTTTTTCGTCATTTTTTTAGGGGGGTAAGTCGGATATTAATCCTCCAATAAATAATAATACTTAGTTCCCTAAACACATGTACATTACTGTCGCCAAAAATATACATACTTTTTTAAAAAAAAAAAAAAATCATAAAGTCAAATTGATTCGAGTCAAGTAATTAAAACGCAAATTGGCTTAATTTACAGCGCGTGGTCAAGAAAGGAAGGACGATTAATCAAAGATAACCTTTTCTTACAAGTCCAACTTTTCGACAAACCTATAGCCCACAAGAGGAAATCAAGAGTCATAATGGAATTTCAAGAAGAAGTCAATGATCTCAAGAACCAACTAGCTACTGTAACTGAGACACTGAAGCTTCTCGCACTTAAGATCGAGGATCCCGTGAAACAACAACAAATGGACCTCATGCAAGAGAGCCTAAGCAAGTTGTCCAGCGACTACAAGTTTCAAGAACTCATATCCCACGGTGGATAAAGATCTCCTTCCGCAGAAGTTCAGTGCCAACGACATCCCAAAATTTAGGGCAATCGACAACCCCTACTTCCATCTAAGAGCATTTGAAACAATAATGAGTATCAAGGGTATCGATAAGAAAGTCTTCCCTTCCCTGTTCTCGCTATCTCTCGAGACCGTTTGCCATCAATGGTTCTTTTCTCTTGAAAAATAAAAGACCTCTACCTGGGAATCCATAGCAACATTCAAGTTGAAACTGACCATAGAGAACTTGAAATCCTCAAACAGAAAGAGAATGAAGGCTCCACATCTTTCTTTAACAAGTGGAGAGAAACCTCAGCAAAAATGATCGAGGTACCAAGTGAAAAAGAGTCCATGAGACTGTTCATTAAAAACCTCCAAGAAAAATATTCAAAACATCTTAAATATCAAAATAACCTTCATACTTTTAAGGCTGTTTATGATATTGGGATTAATATTGAAGATGACTTGGCTAAATCTAAAGCTGCCAGCAATAACTCCAACAGTGGCTGGAAAGGAAAGAAGAGCGACAATCCTTCTTCTTCCAAAACCGCCCACTCAAATAATGTTAGCACCTTTAATCTAAGAGAAGTCCTCTCCATGAACAACCAAGGACAAAGGAAACCACTTAGGAGGATTTCACTCCTATTGGCATGAGTTATGGCACCGCATTTGATCGATTAAATGCAAAAGGTCTTATTACTCCCATTAGACCATTTGGAGACCCACCAGTTGAGAAGAGATCGCCTAACTGGAACCCCAACGCACATTGCAAATATCACCAAGGTAGGGGCCATTCTAATGAAAGCTGTTGGAAGCTTAAGGAAGCTATCCAAGACCTAATTGACAGTAACAAGCTATCGTTGCCCCCTGCCAGTAAGAAGCCGAGTATTGACAATGCACCTCTAGCTCACACTATGGCTATCTCCGATGAAGAAAGAGAAGTTGACCCCTCATCTCTCATTAAGCCTGTCAAAGCAACCAATGTCGAAGAAGGAGAAGAAGCAATCTTCTTCGATGTTAAAGATAATCTTCCAGAACCAGCAAATGAGGTAGACATACGGTTGCTCACGCTGTTAATGAGGGAGACATCGCAACTGTTACGTGAAACTCTCAAAATTATGAACGAACTTCACGAGAAATATGATGAACTTTCATGTCCAAAGGAAGAACCTAAAAGAGAATTCACACCAGTAAAAATGACTTATGAGGAAAACTATTTTCCCTTACAAGTCACTGAAAGTCCCAAGAAGAGCAATAAAGTTTATACTCCAATTGGGATCCCGTATGCACAAATGTTTGAAATGCTCTCCGAGAGTGGCAAGGTCAAACCTCTCGAACTGAGACCATTTGAATCATTAAAAAGGACAGGTAGATATTACTGTCAGTACCATCAGTCAGGGGGGCACACTCTAGAAAACTGCTTCAAATTCAAGGATTTGGTGCAGAAAATGATTGATAAAAAGGAATTAATCCAAGTTCAACTAGAAGAGGACATAACTGTTAATGGAGTATGGGATAGTGATGAAGAAGATGTCTATCTAAAAGACATAGTAGGACCTTCACCTTCTATATCATACACCACAGACGACATTTGGGCTGAAGAAGATTCATCAATAGACGTCCTCACAAGATTCGGGAGAATGCAACCTCCCGTTTCAACACAACCTATGCCTACTGTACAACAAGTTCCCATACCTATCATCGAAGACAATGACATCGTTAAACAATTCAAGAAGACAAAAGTTGAGATGAATGTATGGAAGCTTCTAGCAACATCTCGAGAACATAGGTTGGCTGTGATGAATGCCTTGGATAAAATCGGGATAGATTCTGACACCACTCCTGAAGGACTAGCTAACTTCCTCACGAGTGACCTCCCTAGTCCGATTAATCTAATCACCTTCTATGATAAAGATCTACCCCCAGAAGGTGACAAGCACTACAAGGCGTTAAACCTCACGATAGTCTGCAAAAGGATGAATGTTCCCATGACTCTTGTAGACAATGGATCGGCTATTAATGTCTGTCCACTTAGGAATGCGAGGATGCTCGGCATAAGGGATGAGGATTTAACTCCGTCTACACAAGGAATAAGAGCTTACGATAATACTCGTCGTCAAGCTCTTAGCAAAATAACCCTGAATGTGACGGCAGAAGCAATAGAACACGCTACTACTTTTCAAGTGGTAGACATCAAAGCCTCATTCAATCTGTTGTTAGGACGCCCTTGGCTCCATGATCTAAAGGTCGTCCCTTCATCTCTCCACCAACAAGTGAAAGCCATAGTTGGAGGAATTCCAATCACTATTGACGCTTCGCCGATGAGGATCAAATCAATAGAAAATCCAATCATCAACGTGGAGCACGACGAAGATGACGAAGACCTATGGGGCTTTAACGAAGAAGTCTCCTTAATCCAAGAGGATGAAAGGACATCTCTTTGCCACGACCCCCATTCCAACATGATTATCAACACCATGCTGAAGAAACAAGGACACTTCCCTGGGATGACCTTAGGAAAGAAGAAGGGGATAACAAAATCGATGGAGTCACCTGGCCTCCCTAAACTAGATACTTTCGGACTTGGTTTCGAACCGACTCGGAAGGATCTCAAGCGAGCCCAGGACAAGTTGAAAGCACGTAGGGACGCTCGCATTCAAAAGAAAGCAATTTCAATGGATCAGTACCCTCTTACGCTTAATGGTCAGTTTATAAAAGAAGGAGAGGATTATCCATGCCATGAATTTCCCAAACCATTTTTTGTAAATGACATACGACAACCAGGATTCGAGATTTTCTTGGATTGCTACTTCACTGACGAAGTCCCAAATGAGCCAGTTTATGAGGAAGATAACTCCTCACTCATTCAAACAGTCCTACAAAGCGAAAACTTCTATCCCTCGAAGCTAATTACTCCAGCTGAAGGACTACTGCAAGGGTGGCGCAAGACTCTCAAAGTGACTACCCCGAGTGGAAGGAATATATCAATCACGAGAGGGCAAGGGCCGATGTTTGAAGAATCGTTAGAGTCAGAGTCAGAGTCTGAGTCAGAGTCTTTCCCTCTAGAATCTTCTAAGTCTTTAGCTATAATGCCTCCCCTTCCTATTTCTTCTCCTAGTATAGTTAGTGGTCCAGTCCCTGAGGACATATCACTCTTTGATGTAATGATCTCAGAGTATAATAATATCGCTCATTCTTCTTACTTCTCGTGTTCTTCCCTAACCCAAGATGACGAACATTGCTTAGCTAACGATGAAAAAGATAAAGAAATTATTAAAGCAATGGAAACACTTGAAAAGAAAACACCAGTAATTGAAGAGACTGAAACAGTTGACATCTCAAATGATTCAACTCATAAAAGAGAAGTTAAAATCGGACTAACATTGAATAAACAAGAAAGAACCGATTTAATTAACTTGCTTAAAGAATTTATCGATGTATTTGCTTGGTCATATGAAGATATGCCAGGCATTAACAGAGAAATAACTCAACACACTATACCATTAATTCCAGGAATGAAACCTGTAAAACAAAAGTTACGTCGAATGAAACCCGACGTAGCCCTTAAAATAAAAGAAGAAGTTCAAAAACAAATAACTGCAGGTTTCATCAAGGTATCCAAATACCCCGAATGGGTCGCCAACGTCGTCCCAGTTCCAAACAAAGAGGGAATGGTAAGGATGTGTGTCGACTATCGAGATCTAAATAAGGCAAGTCCAAAGGATGACTTCCCTTTGCCACACATCGATATTCCGGTAGACAACACAGCAAATCACGCGCTTCTCTCATTCATGGACGGATATACAGGGTACAATCATATTCTCATGGCAGAAGAAGACATGGAGAAAACAACCTTTATCACACCATGGGGCACTTACTGTTACACGGTAATGCCATTTGGGTTGAAAAACGCAGGTGCTACTTACCAACGTGCAGCAACTGCCTTAGTCCACGACATGATGCACAAAGAAGTTGATGTATATGTCGACGACATGATTGTGAAATCAAAGGATCGTCCAAGCCACCAAGTAGCCTTAAGGAAGTTTTTCGAAAGGCTAAGAAAATACAATATGAGGTTGAATCCATCAAAATGTGCTTTTGGAGTCACCTCAGGCAAGCTCTTGGGATACGTCATAAGCTCTAGAGGAATAGAGATAGATCCCACCAAGATTAAAGCAATCATGTCAATGCCACCGCCCAAGACCGAGAAACAGATTCGAGGATTCATTGGCCGGTTGCAATACATAAGTAGGTTCATATCAAAACTGACAACGATATGTGAACCAATCTTCAAAAAGCTCAAGAAGAATGTACCAGTAATATGGGATGATGAGTGTCAAAAAGCCTTTGACAGGATCAAAGCCTATCTCGCAAATCCTCCCGTATTAGCGCCAGCACTTTCCGGAATACCTCTTAGGTTATATTTGACGGTTACCAAAGAGACAATGGGAGCCATGCTAGCACAAAAGGTAGAAAACAAAGAGAATGCAATCTATTACTTAAGTAAAAAGATGCTCGAATACGAAACACGCTATACACCACTCGAGAAATTATGCCTCACTTTGGTGTGGGCCACAACTAAGTTGAGACATTACATGTTGGTGCATACCGTTTGCGTAGTATCCCGATTAGATCCACTCAAATACTTGTTCGAGAAATCAACACTCAATGGATGTATTTCAAGATGGATAGTCAACTTAGCCCAGTTCGATGTGCGGTTTATGCCACAAAAAGCTATTAAAGGATCTGTGGTGTCAGATTTTCTGGCAGACTTTCCAATAGAAGACTTGACACTAATACAGGACAATGAATTTCCAGATGAAGATTTGATAGTCACCGAAGATGATACTTGGACCTTGTATTTCGACGAAGCCTCAAACCAAAAGGGATGTGGTGTCAGAGTGCTACTTGTATTACCTAAAGACGAACACGTCCCAATCTCAATAAAGCTTGATTTCGACGTTACCAACAATGCTGCTGAATATGAAGCATGTGTGGTAGGCCTTGAAACAGCTCTGGCATTGGGAGTAAAGAAATTAAGGATATTCAGAGATTCCTCTCTAATTATCAATCAAATATCTAAAAGGTGGAAAGTAAGGAGCGAAAGCCTAGCCCCTTACCAAACTTATCTGGAAACCCTTACCGACCAGTTACAGAAGGTAGAATACACATATCTACCTAGAGAAGAAAACCAAATTGTTGATGCCTTGGCAAGATTAGCCTCAATGGTTAGGATTCCCACGGATATCGAGAAAATGCCTCTAACTATCGAAAAAAGGCACAAACCAGCATATATACAGGCTATAGAAGACGACGACCCAGTCCAAGACGAAGATGAAAAACAAGAAGAAGAACCATGGTACACAGACATTCTCAACTATGTCACCAATGGAGAATACCCTCCTCATGCTGACAAAAGAGCAAAACGAGCCTTGAGACTTTTGGCTTCTCAATATGTACTCATAGACAACGAGCTACATAAAAGGGTACCTAAAGGTCGAGCTCTCCTATGTGTAGGAAAGGTGGATGCACAAAAAATAATGAGAATGGTCCACGAAGGAATCTGTGGAACTCATGTAAATGGCAAAATGTTAGTCCAGAAAATAATGCGAGAAGGGTATTATTGGACTACCATGAATAGGGACTGTCATCAATACATGAAAAGATGCCCTAAGTGTCAAATTTATGCCAATTTACAAAACGTTCCTCCATCTTTGCTCTACACCTACACATCACCATGGTCATTCTCTACATGGGGAATCGACATAATCGCTAAGATCACTCCTCCAGGGACAAGAGGCCATGAATTTATTCTAGTAGCAATTGATTACTTTACAAAGTGGGTTGAAGCGCAATCATATGCTAAACTCACTGCAAAACATGTAGCACTCTTTATCGAGAGAAATATCATTTGTCGATATGGGGTCCCACATGAAATGATAAGTGACAATGGAACTCACTTTCAAGCCGAATGTGAAGAATTGTTATATAAATATGGTATCCAACATCATCATTCGTCCCCTTATAGACCTCAAGCAAACGGAGCAGTCGAGGCAGCTAATAAGAATTTAAAGACTATCATTGAGAAAATGACAGAAAATTATAAAGATTGGCTTGACAAGCTCCACTTTGCACTGTGGGGTTATCGCACGTCAATCCGTACGTCAACAGGAAATACACCATTTTCTTTGATATATGGAATGGATGTCGTACAACCTGTCGAACTAGAAATACCATCTCTACGCATTGCGCACTACTACAAAATTGGCCAAAGAGACCCGTCCAAATTAGCCAAAGAGACTGCCTCAGAGGCGGTCTCTAGCTAAGCGGTCTCTTTGGCAAAGAGACTGCTTGACCAGAGGCGGTCTTTAGATTCAGAAAACTAAGACCACCTATTGAAGGTAGGCGGTCTCTTTTTTGTGAAAAACTACGACTACCTACTGAAGATAGGCAGTCTCTTTTTTAAGAAATTTGAGACCGCTTATTAAACTTAACAGGTCTCTCGAGCCCCATTTAAAATTAAAAAAAAATGCTTATTTCATTTGATTATTATAATTATAACATTTTATCAATATTACTTTTTTTTTTCATTATAAAATACGAAATACAAAAATATTTCTTAAATGTCATACTTGTATATCTCAAATGTTACAAACATAACACAAATATCAATAATGAAAATCTAATACACAAAGTTAAAAAAAATAAATAAAATAAAAAACTATAAATGATAACTTCTAGCGTCAATGATCTTCAATTACAAATTTCTCCAATCCAATAGAAATATTTACCTGTAATAAAAACAAATATAGACATAGTAAAAAAAAAAAAAAATTAGTCTCTAGAAAAATATATCAGAAATTAAACTGAAAGATTTAAAAGATAAAAAAAAATCAACCGAACGAAGAAATAAAAAGATAAATTTCTAAACGAGCATAATAACGAACTGGCAGGAAAAGCAAAAGAATAAATTTGAAAATCGAAAAAAAGTACCAGAACAAAATTTTGAAGAACTAAAAAAGGATATTGAGAATACTGAAAATAAGAAATAAAATACATCAACATCTCCAATCTAAGATCTGACTATCAAATAAGAGAATAAAAAAAATTAATAAAAAAAAACGAAGTGATCGAAAATAAACTAAACTAATTGTAAACTAGATCTGACTCTATATAAGAACTAGTTGTAAACTAGATCTGATTATCACATAAGAAGTGAAAATAAGAAATTGATTTAAAAAAACCTCAAAACAAAATCAGAAACACATCAGATTCAAACCTCATAAACAAATTTTGAAGAAAATAAGTTTAACTCCAAGTTTTTCAATAGCAACCTTGTTAATACTACGTTATTAACAAGAAAGCTAAACAAAAAATCAATTATCATAACTAGAAGAAAAATCGAACAAATTTTTTTAAAAAAAAAAAACAAAATTTATATACAATTATAAGAAAATAAATTTTCATTAAGGAAAAACGAAAATTTGAAAATTAGCCCTAAATACAGAAAAACAAAAATACAAACTCACCTTTACAATAGATCTTGAAATTATAATACAGCGGAGAAAAAGATCAGTACTTAAAATGTAGAAAATATGAAGGAAATTAATGGGATTAGAAGGAAAGAGAATAAAGGAGGAGGGAGGAAGAGATGAATACTTTCAATAGATTAAAATGAGAGGAGGGAGAAGATAGAAAAAGATGAGAGGAGGGAGTTATCAGTAATGAGGCGGAAGGAGTGAAAAGTTCAATTTCAATAGTTAGGTTTTTTACAGACCGCGCACACGATTTTGGGAATTTTGAGGAGACCGGTCAATTAAGATGACAGGTCTCTCCGTTTTTTTTCAATTTAAAAAAATAAATTCAAGAGACCTATTATGAAAAAATACGGGTCTCTTTTTATACCTTGATTTTTTAAAAAAACATCAAGAGACCGGTTATCTTAAATAACGGGTCTCATGGTTGTTTCGAGAGACCTGTTATTTAAGATAATCGGTCTGTCTTTTAAAAGAGACCCGTTATGTAGTTAACGAGTCTCTTATTTAGGGTCTCTTTGACCAATTTTGTAGTAGTGGCGCTAGAGAGTAAACTTGATGAATTTGAATGGACTAGGCACGATATGAAGAATTGATCCTACTCGACGAAAAACGACTAGAAGCTCTACATCACACTCAGTGCTATCAAACTCGTATGGCTAGACATTTTAATAAGAAGGTCAAGACAAGAAATATCAAAGTAGGAGATTTGGTATTAAAAGCACTAAGGAAAAATGTTTTAGATCCAAGGGGAAAGTTTAGACCTAATTGGTCTGGCCCCTACATTGCCAAAACAATCCTGTCAGGTGGTGCAGCAAATTTACAGATATGGATGGCAATGAATTCTCAAACATGACCAATCTTGACCAACTTAAAAAATACTACCCATAATTACTTGAGTAGGACACTATAGAGAGCTACGTTCGGCCTGATTCCTTAGGAAAGGATACGTAGGACACCCCTTTACGGGTGCGGCCACTTTATTTTTCAACATTTCCGCGTTCCAGAATCAATTAAAAAGTCAACAAGAAGTCGGAAAACTATTGGCGTTGCAGAACAGAGTCTGGCGCCAGCCACAAGCCATTAGCGCCAAACGATGGTATTGGCGCCTGGCACCAGATCTTAATAGCTGGCGCCAATCTGTAACCACTGGCGCCAACTCAGCAATAAAATCTGGGCGAATTTCGGTGTTTTTTCGGAAAATTTTCGACTTTCGTACTCGAAGAATTTCTGGAAAATTAATTTTTTTCGGTTTTTCATTGCTTTAATAAAATAAATTTAAAGTAGAAATTTAATTGAAAGCTGAAATTTCATTAATAAAATAAAATTACATTGTTAATGGAATTTAAACAAGGCTGAAATAAATTAACTTTAAATATAAATTTAAAAATCTAATAAATCTAAAGCTAAGCAATGTTTTAATCTTTCTTCTCCTTCTTTGCTCTTTTCCAATTCTTTTTTGTTTCCTCCTCTTCATCCATTACTTTAGCTAGTAGGCATCCTTTAGAGGACCTACATTTAATTTTAGAATAGATTGTTTCCCCTTCAGCTAGCACCCCATGCTTCTTTTCCACCTAAACCTTTTTGTTTGTGGTGGTAGCTTTCCTTTTCCCCTTGTCTTTAGTAGTATTTTTCTTCCTAGGCATTGTAGGTGTTTTGAATTCAATTCTTGCACCTAAGCGTTCTTTGGCCGGTGTCACCTTGTCACCTAGACGATTCTTCACATCGGTTCTACCCTGATCAATTGAAAACTTCTTCAACAATCACTTATTTACATCATTAGGTAAAGAAGGGGGAACCTTTTGGGTAATCACTTCCCATAAAGGTCTAGCGCTCCAGTAAGTGTCAAATTTATCTACTTCTTGAGATACGGGGTACTCATAGGGAGGACGAAGATCCCCGGAAGGAATATTTTGAAGCAAACCATATTGTCTTTTTACCCTGCAGGGATAATAATATGTTACACGAGACAAGCTTGGGAGACGGCAGAAAGGTTGCTTGTTAACACCAACCATCCTTTTTATTTTCCACCATGGGATGGCCCACTTGGTAGCAAAATCACGTGATTCAAAGACTTTTTTCCACCCATGGCGCCCAATTTTAGGGATGCGCTTCTTCCTCCTCACGAAACAAGTGGGAGTATAATTTTCAATGTCGTCCGGAGGGCTAATTAATCCTAGCCTCTCCATTAGCCACATCTGTGAAAAAAATTGCAATGCAAATAAATTAATATTACAATACAAAAATATATTTTTTGTTTTTGTAATTAAAAATATTATTTTTCTACCTGTAATAAAATTGGAGAGCCGCGAAGAGGTGCTTTTGGGTCCCTTTTCAATTCATCTAGACTAATCATAGTCTCTCCAACTATCAATGGCATTGGATTTTTCCCTGATTCAATTTATTCTAGCACAGTGGTTATAATTGATTGACCCTCGTTATTTTTACCACTACTAAGACAATATTGATTAAGCATGCAGAATAAGAACGCCCTTCTTCTATATATGTGAAAAGATTCAGAAAGAGGTTTATCAAAATAGTAGCGTGCAAATTCTTTAAATTTCACTACATTGCCATCTACTATCATTTATACATCCCTTTCCTTCAAATTAAAGAAGCGCTCAAAATCCTTATAGTAATATGCATCTACTCTAGGGATTACTACCAGGTCTATTGCAGGGAAGCCTAAAATAGCACAAAATTCCTCTGGCAAAGGGCTAATTTCATCATACCCTATTCTAAAACAATGTGTATCGATGTTCCAAAATTCTAAAGTGGTATGTATGAAGTCTATGTCCAAATCTACCCCTTTGATGCCATAAATTCCCCCCAAGTGAAACAAATCCAGTTCTTTTCTTTCTCTAGCATTAAGAGATCGACACCATTCATGAGAATATTGGGTGAAGGTTTTAGTGACTAAAGACATGGTTATTATTTTTCTCTAAGGAGGAGAATAATTTTTTCGCTGGAATTATGAGAAGAATCGGCTGAACAGGGGGCTATTTATGTACAAATTGCGAATAATTTCAATCTGAATAAAATACGGAGTCAATTGGCGTCAAAACCCCGACATTGGCACCACCTATAAGTGCTTGGCGCCACACGCTAAGTGTAGCGCCTGGCGCCAGCTGGCGCCAAGTCAGCAGAGATGCCGCGCGTGCTCAGTTGCGTTTTGATATTAAACTTGAGTCGGTTAATGACTTTATGGCCCTGTTTTAATTTTTTCCAAATATTTTTTCTATCCTTCTCTTAATTAATTAATTAAATATAGCAATTATTTTTAGTTAATTTTATTTCTTTTTTGGATTTTATATTAATTTTCAAAAAAAAAACCCAGCTTTTTCTCCGTTTTATTTTTTATTTTTTATTTTTCTTTTGGGGGAGAGAGTCGGATAATACCCTCCATCAATGATAAAAATGACGGAATTTTTGCGCAACATTGTTATCACACTTGCACACACTAACATACACTAACATAATAATAAATAATAATGAATTTACAATAACATAAAAAATACAAATTGTCTAAATAATAAGTCAAAGGCAAAGTTCTATAAAAAGTCAAAATAAAATACATATACAGAAATAAACTACGGCGCCGGAAGACGTAGGCCCATCATGCCATAAAACTGCGCCGTCCGAGGAGTCACCTCTCCACCAGCTCCGGCCTCTACACCAGCTCCAGTCTCCGTAGGAGGAGGGAAACTCAAGACAGGACCGTTCCAACCAAGGTCAACCTGAGGCTGAGACCGCGGAGGCTGCTGCGATGACGAGCAAACCTCGTACATCCCACCACCTCTGAAAGCCGAGGTAGCCTCTCCTACCAGTGCAGCAGGAGCACCCTCAGAAGAAGATCCTGAGCCCTCAGCAACGTCGGCTCGAGCAGCCTCGGAACGACCACCTCTACCTCCTGACGAAGAGCCACGACGTCTCGAGCTAGACCTCGCCGGATCTCTCCGCCCCTCAGGCCTCGTACGAGTGTGAGAAGCGATCGACTGACCCTGCAAAAAGAATTAAATCAGAAACAAGGTAAAATTGAAGCCATAATGCAATAATAAGTGAAGAGAAGTTACCTCTCGGACAGCGTCGTCTTGACGACAGGTAGCCGCGTTCCTTATCCGGACGAGCTGGCTCCGGAAGGCATCTATACATCGTGCCATAGCCGAAACCACCTCGCGTGGGAACCGTCAAGAAAATAAGTCAGTGAAAATACATGATACTGAATACAAGATTCTGAATTAAAACTAGACTTACACTGGTCTGGTGACGAGGAATCGACCGCTCCACGAAGCGCTCGCCCTCAGGAGCCGGAGAAATCATCTCGTCGATCGACCCGTACGTCCCCTGGTAGTGAATGGACATACGGGGTGGCACAAACTCAGTGGGACCATCCTGATAAAAAAATAGATAGAAATCGGTAAGGTATTACTCGGGGGCTACTTAGCGAAAAACAAAAAGCTAAGGACCTTACCCTCACATCCTCGGCCGGTACAGGGGCTGGAGCCAACAAAGGAAGTAGCTCCTCAGCATAACTCCGCCCAAGGATCACATGGGACCGCCAGAGGGAACCAGACTCCTCAGCCATGCTCGACAACTCTCTCTCGTCGAACATGTGACATGGTGGAGGAGCAAGAACGACAAAAACACCGGAAGAGTGCTGTCTAGCAACTCTCTCTCCTAAGTATACAACCGCTCTGTAGGTCCCCAGAAAGTAGCGACGCTCAGCAGAGTATTGTGCGGCTAATCCAGGGACTGTACAACCACCCCACGGTTGGTATACTACCTCAGGTCCCTATAAAAGCACCAATCAGATAAGAACATGCTCAAAACATCACACAAGAGAAAGATAAACACTGAAGGTCGTACCGAGATGATCCGATTCCGGACACGAGCAGTAGACAGGTCCACATGGTGGCTGCCCCAAGAGGCGCTCAGCGGATATCCCCTCGGTTACGGTCTCGCCGACGCAATGGAAGGCTTGTCTGCTTTCTGGAACGAGTCCCTCAGCGCACGAACGAAATCAGTATAGGCCAAGCTGGCCCAATCATAAGTCCCGATCCGCTGGAGATCGTGAACAGCAGGGAGGTAGTAAAGCAATGCTCTACTACCCCTGTCAGGGGAGAATGTCCTTGACAACAATATCAGCACAAAGATGCGCACCCGCTGCTCTCGGGTGGTCGCATCGTCATCAAGAGCCGCTGTCAGCGTCGAGCGGCGAATCCCTCTAGCACTGAACTGAGTCGTCTCAACCTCAGCTCGGGCTCGAACAACAATAGGCCCCAAAAGCTCCTCGACCTCTAGAGAAAAGACGTCGATCCCGCCGTCGAACGGCAGCGGCACAGAAGTAAACTCCAGTCTTGTGATGAAACTGAAGTCTGTAGGAGTGACCATCATCTCACCCCAGGGAAAATGAAAGGTGTTGGTGGTGTCCAAGAAGAACTCCACCAAGGCGCGTACTACGTGGTGACCCCCGCTGGAAGCAACCAAAGCTTCAAAGGTCTCGAACAAAGCAACTAGCCCGCAAGACTCCCATAGGAGTCTCGTCTCGCGGTCTCTGGCGATATGCATCCTGTATAAATCACCTAGACCATCGCAGCCAGAGCCGTGATGTCGTGTCCTCCCAGGCTCGGTTCCCCGTCTCACCCTCTCAGAAATGTGGTGGAGAAGGGCGAAGAACAAGGTCTGCTCATCCTACTCTGGGAGCCGACCAAGCGAAGTGGACGGTGTAGTGTCGTCCTCCACGGGCTCATGCTCCCGTCTAGTGTTTCGGGACCGTGAACCTGAGCCTCGTTGTCTAGCCATGCTACATTGTGCAGAATCATCATAAATTAAGGTTCTATAGTATCTAAGGTTCGCCTAGCCGCATGATACTATGTTCGTATAAAACAGAGTACGTAGTACTAAAACAGAGCACGAATTCAAATTGAGCATGACAACATTTTTCAAGTAATCAAACAATTTCTCGCAACACTATAGTGATTATTGTGACAAATTGAACAAAAATCGCTAGCAAAAACATCAAGAACAAGCCACATTGTTCTTCACGACCTTAAGAGGCCCAACAATGGAAGATTGCTCATTTCTTCACCAAATTGAGTCAAACAAGTCTCAAATTACTCCCAAGGCAATATACAAACACAATCAAGCAATTTCATGGCATAAAACTTGATAAACAAAGCAAATTGAGCATTATAAATTTCGAATTTTCATGAAACTCGTGAATATACATGCCAAGAATTCATAAAAACCGGCGTGAGTTTGAGGAAAACTTACATAGATCGGGAATATAGAAGAAAAGAGCTTTGATTTGCAACAAATTTGAGCGAATTCGGTTGAGAAACGAGTGAGAAACGATCAATTGAAGTTTTCGGACTTCTCTCGGGCAGTTTCGCGACGAACAGAGCAAGAAATGAACGAAAACTGGAATTTAAAGGAGATTCCCGTGCTGGCGCCAGTCCTTAGGCATTGGAGTCACGTTCTGTGCTTGGCGCCTGACGCCAACGCCAGCGCCAGGCGCTAATGCCTTTAGGCTGGCGCTGATTGATTTTCAGCGACGCCAAAGTAGCTAGCCACCTGTTGGGGTTGTGCTAGCCTTCTGCAATATATTTTGGGTTCCTTGGTACGCCATTTAGCCCCTCTAAGCAATTTGACATGATTAAGTAATTGGCTTGATTACATAAAGTGATCGACCTAATGAAAGATCGTCTCACTTAGCTTAAAGCGCCCAAGCATTGGCTCATTAGCAAAAGGCACCGACATATAGGTTCAAGAGCATAGGGCACCAACATACAGGTTCAAAGCAAAAGAGCGCCAACGTACCAGGCATAGCAAGAGCAAAGTTCAGGCAAACTTTTAAAGATCGACATGCATGGATCTTCGGTAATTTCCTTTGGGAAATTATCGCATCAATTGAAGATGACTTCAAAAGATGTCTTCGACATCATTCCCTAGCTTGCGGAAAGTTGTCACAAACAACTGAAGGTAATTTCGGGCGAAGTTGTCTTCGATCATAGTTCCTGAGGCATGGATGATGATCAATGCGGATGAGAATTATTTCAAGAGAAATAATTTTCGATGACGTTCCCTTGGACGTGGAATGTTATCATAGCGGGGAGGATAGTTTCGGGCGAAGTAATCTTCTAATTTGGAAGCAGTTACGGGCGTAGCGGTTTTCAAGCGGGATGGCATTCTTTAGCTTGTAGGAGGTCATCAAAACAACACAGCAGCAACACGTGGTTAATTTCAGAGACGTGTGCTCAACGGTGCAAGATACGTGTTTCTTAACTCTTTTATCTGTTTAACTAATTCTAGTTTTGCAGGTATCGGCGTTACAAGATTGATTTAGGATCGCAGAACGTTCTGAATCATTCTCCGTCCCTGTCGCTACTTTGACTTTCGTTTTCGAAACTTGCGTTTCTCCAAACTCAGTCAAAGTGGGGGCTTCTGTAGACACCCATTTGTGTCTCCCCAAAAACCAAACCCAGTGATGAGTGCCTTTCACGTTGAATCATAATTGAATGAAACGAAGTGTGGAAAGGTTTAGTGTTGCGGAAAGTTTTATTTCTTTTCTCACCTTCCTGTTTTTGAAAACTTTATTTTAAGAAAACAGCCAATCCAGCTTGGTTGGTCCATGATATGGGTCCAATAGTGGTGTAGTTGGATAGGGCTTGCAAAGACCTTTCCAACGATATATTATAAGCCCGATTCCGATGAATATTGAGGAAGTTATGGCCAATTTACTAAACTGGGCTCGGTTTGAACTTTAAGTACGGCCTAATGATCTAGGGGAGGGCCTAATATAATTTATCATTCCTAATGTAATTAGGAATGGTTTTAGTCTTCTAGAACATTCTAGAAGGTTCTTTATCATTCTTGATTCAATTATGACTCTTCAGAGTTTTAATCAAGATCAAATAGCATTTTAGATTGAAATTATATTATTTTATCTTCCAGTACGGGAAATTTATCGGATTTTCGAAAACGCGTTAAAAATCAGTTTGGCGTCCAACCCCAGGCCTTGGCGCCTGGAACCAGGATTGGCCCCAGGCGCTAGCCACTGGACCTGGCGCCAACTAGCCAGGGCTGGCGCCAATGTGTTTTTGCGATCTTCAGACTCTGTTTTGTTAAATTATCTTTTTTGGATGATTTTCTCTATAAATATCGTATCAAAAACTCCCTTTTCATTCATCAACATTCATCAAGAAGCATCATCTATCATCAACTCTCCTCATTCACAAATCACTCATCAAAGCATTCATCTACTGTCAAATAATTCTTTTCATTCATCTCTTTCATCAATTTTCATTAACATTCATTCTTTCCTTTCTTCAATTCTTTCTTGCTTTTTAATACAAAATTCCGCATTCACAAGATCTTGATACACCTAGCCATATTCGAAGTTGCCTTCGCCCTAGACGTGAAAGGTTTTAATTTCTGAGGGTTTGGTCCCAAATCTCTCTTTCAATTATTTAATTTAATTGCTTTGATTATTATATTCCTTGAAGTTACTAACGTGTTTATTTTGTTATTAGAAAGAGGTACGAGGCATCCAAGTAAGTACTTTAATGGTTTAATTGATACTATGATGTAGAAATCATGCTTAGATTGCTATTATGATTCCTAGTATCATGTCTAGGGTAACTTTAATATTAAGTATGATTAAAAGTACGATGCTTCCTATGTTCTTCCTAATATTAATTCATGTTAGTATCATGCTAGGGTTAAAGATTTTATTTTTATTGTTTAGTGACATGCTAAGGTTTGTTATTAATCTTGTTAGTATCATGCCTAGGATCTTGCTATTAATATTAACATGAACATGATAATTATTTTATTTATGATGATATTATTATTATTTATTATTATTATTAATGATGTTGATTATTGATTATGTTGCTTGATATATTTTTATTATTTATTGCTTGATCACCCTTTATTGCATGTTAAAGGGAGTTGGTACTTGCAACCACGCTTAATAAGATAATTAATAATCTTGTTAGGTTAATTGTGATTATAATTCAAGTGATCGCCAATAATAGTTTATTTGTGCATTAAATTCAACCAACATAGATAAAGAGGTTTAGGGTTAATCCTATTGATTGCATGTTAGTCAAAAAGCGCACATGAGTACCAGCAGAATAAAGTAGAGGCCTATTATTAGGGAAGGTTCAATCTCTTTTAGGTTGGATTTGTACCATCATCCCCGAACCCTATTTTGGTTCATAACCTTATGGAGTTGACGGTTTACAAGTTCCTTAAAAACTTGTTGGCGACTCTTTTGCTCTATCTTCTTCCCTTTTAGACGCCACCGTACTTTAGTGTATGATCACAGTGGGGTTCAAGCTAGTGGGATTTTAAAGGCTTGAAACTATTCCCTACAGTCTCTATCGATACTTTGACTTTCGTTTTCGAAACTTGCGTTTCTCCAAACTCAGTCAAAGTGGGGGCTTCTGTAGACACCCATTTGTGTCTCCCCAAAACCAAACCCGGTGATGAGTACCTTTCACGTCGAATCATAATCGAATGAAATGAAGTGTGGAAAGGTCTAGTGTAGCGGAAAGTTTTATTTCTTTTCTCTTCTCCCTGATTTTGAAAACTTTATTTTAAGAAAACAGCCAATCCAGTTTGGTTGGTCCATGATATGGGTCCAATAGTGGTAGTTGGATGGGGCTTGCAAAGACCTTTCCAACGATATATTATAAGCCCAATTCCGATGAATATTGAGGAAGTTATGGCCAATTTATTAAACTGGACCCGGTTTGAGCTTTATGTACGGCCCAATGATCTAGGGGAGGGCCTAATATGATTTATCATTCCTAATGCAATTAGGAATGGTTTTAGTCTTCTAGAATATTCTAGAAGGTTCTTTTCATTCCTTTTTCAATTAGCATTGATAAGTTGACTTTGTTGACTTTTCAGAGTTTTAATCAAGATCAAATAGCATTTTCGAAGAAATTATATTATTTTATCTTCCAGTACGGGAAATTTATCAGATTTTCGAAAACGCGTTGAAATCCAGTTTGGCGTCCAACCCCAGGCCTTGGTGCCATGAACTAGGCTTGGCGTTAGGCGCTAGCCATTGGCGCTTGGCGCTAGCCACTGGTGCCTGGCGCCAGCTAGCCAGGGTTGGCGCCAATCCTGTTTTGCGATCTTCAGACTCTGTTTTGTTAAATTATCTTTTTTGGCTGATTTTCTCTATAAATATCGTATCAAAAACTCCGTTTTAATTCATCAATTCACCAATTTTCACCAATTACCAATTTTCACTAATTCACCAATTTTCACCAACTCTCATCAAGTTTTCTTGATTATTCTCTCTCTCTTTCTCTTTTCTAAAATTGCTCTTTTTCATACAAAATTCCGCATTCATTAGATCTAGAAACACCTAGCCATATTCGAAGTTGCCTTTGCCCTAGACGTAAAAGGTTTTAATTTCTGAGGGTTTGGTCCCAAATCTCTATTTCAATTATTTAATTTGATTGTTTTGATAATTATTTTCCTTGAAGTTACTAACGTGTGTATTTTGTTATTAGAAAGAGGTACGAGGCATCCAAGTAAGTACTTTAATGGTTTAATTGATATTATGATATAGAAATCATGCTTAGTTTGTTATTTCGATTCCTGGTATCATGTTAGGATGTTTTCCTTAATTTGATGTTTAGGGTGACAACAATAAATTCCTAGTATCATGTCTAGAGTAACTTTAATATCAATTATGATTAAAAGTATGATGCCTTTTATTCTCTTCCTTATATTTATGATTGTTAGTATCATGTTAGGGCTAAAGCTTTGATTTTTATTGCTTAGTGACATGCTAGGGTTTGTTATTAATCTTGTTAGTATCATGCCTAGGATCTTGCTATGCTTTAACATGATTATAATTATTATTGATTATTATTATGTTGCTTGATGTTTATTGTTATTGCTTGATCACCTTTATTGCATGTTTAAAGGGAATTTGTTCTTGTAATCACGCTTAATAAGATAATTAACAATCTTGTTAGGGTTAATGTGATTATAATTCAAGTGATCGCCAATAATAGTTTATTTGTGCATTAATATTCAACTAACATAGATTAAACAGGTTTAGGGTTAATCCTATTGATTGCATGTTAATTAAAAAGCGCACATGAATACGAGCAGAATAAAGTAGAGGCCTATTATTAGGGCAGGTTCAATCTCTTTTAGATTGGATTTGTACCATCATCCCCGAACCCTTATTTGGTTCATGACCTTATGGAGTTGACGATCTCTTGGATCGTTAAGGGGTGTAACCTTCACCTCGTGAACGGTTTACAAGTTCCTTAAAAAACTTGTTGGCGACTCTTTTGCTCTATCTTCTTCCCTTTTGGACGCCACCGTACTTTAATGTATGATCACAGTGGGGTTTAAGCTAGTTGGATTTTAAGGCTTGAAATTATTCCCTACAGGACTATGAAAAGAATTATGAAGTAATTTGAAACACGTATTTGATTCCAAGTTATCTTAGAGCCTTGTTCGATTACTAATTAGGCCTAAAATGTGATCATATATGTTTAAACTTGATTAATAACAGACCCAAATGCGTCAAATGCAGTGATTGGATCCAATGGAACATACATTGTTGAAAAACCGAGCCAAACTGTTAAACCAACCATAATATTCCCATGAAAGGACTATACATATGGATATCCCTTTCAAAGAGCTTTCCAACGGTATGTTATAACCTAATTCCGAGCCAAAACGAAGAAGTTATGATCAAAACACTAAACCGGGCCCTAAAACCGATCCGACACCCTTGCACTCCAACGGCCATAACTTTTGATCCATAACATATGTTAAACTAATTCTAACGGCATTGGAAATTACATATTCAGACCTTTCCAATGATATCTCACACGCCTTAATCCAACTTGCAATCAAAAGTTATGGAAGTTTTAAAAACGCGCTTCCATATAAGGCTAACGCAAAATAGCGGCACCTAGCGCGACTCAGAGAGTTGCGTGCGCCACCAAATGGTGTGGCTCTAAAACCCTAAAACTAGATCCCTATGCCTATAAATAGGGGTATTCGTTCATCATTACGAGGATCGGAAAATTCAAAATTAAAAACCCTATTATTCTCAAAACCCTAATCTCTCTACTTCTCTTACTATCATACTACTTTTCCCTCTTTCTTCCCAGCTACTCTTCAACCCTAATCCATCCATTGAAGCTCTTGAAGGTACGAAGAAGAAAGAAAGTCCATAAACACATTAAATGGAGTTTTCTAAGCACTTAGATAAATCACTTTTCCTTTATTGTTTAAATAACTTTAATTGAATAAATAGTGTTGTTTGATAACTTTAAACAAAATTTTAATTAATTAATTCACATAGTATTATTTTTTTAATCAAGAATAGAATTTGATAATTAATTGTTGTTTTATCACTTAA
This sequence comes from Chenopodium quinoa, assembly GCF_001683475.1. Taxonomy (NCBI): domain Eukaryota; kingdom Viridiplantae; phylum Streptophyta; class Magnoliopsida; order Caryophyllales; family Amaranthaceae; genus Chenopodium; species Chenopodium quinoa. The sequence continues at coordinate 753,549 of NW_018744821.1, read as the reverse complement.
GACAAGGCAAATATTGTTTATTTTGTTTTTTTCACAAATATTAATTAAAAAAGAATAACAACTTTTGCAACGTAATTCCTACATGATTAATGCGTGTAAATAAAATCAACTAACTTAGTTTTAGGTTCGTGTTGCATATATTGTTTGGTGATGAAATTGTTGAAAAAATAAGAGTTAGTATAGGCCGTACTAGGGCTAGAATAGCGATTCCTCCCTAAAAGGAACGTTATTTTAGTACCATCGCTCCCGAACTCATTTCTAGTTTATGTAGACAAATTTGGGCATGGGTAAACTTACGATTCATGCTAATTATTCCATGAACTCCACATGGAAGAAAGGCATGAACGAGGTTTATGAGTTTCCTAAAACTCATTGGCGATTCCTACTTGTTTCTTACAAAAAGGCGTGATGAGAGTATCATTTCTAATTCAAGGTCTCCCAAACAGTCAGGAATTCAAATCCTAATAAACTCTAACAAGTGTAAAGTCCTAGGCTTTTAAATGGCCATGGGCATCTAAGGAAGGACCCCCCTACAATGGGATCACTCTACTTACAGTACCCACTGCTTGACGGCGAGTATTATTGTAAGCGCGAATCCCATGAGTAGAGGGGATCAATTCTTCATCTATTATTCCTAGCTTCTTTTGCAGTGCGGAGTGGGCATACATTGATTGTAGAGCCATTATCAACCAGGGTCAAAGGATCATTCATTTGCCTACACACCACAGTGAGGTGTAATGCCTTGTTATGTTTGTCCCCTTCCGGGGGCAGATCCTTGTCAAAGAAAGAAATCAGATTACTAGTACTTGGCAATTATGTAGTGAGAAAGGTGACTAGCCCTTGAGGATTCATACAATTATCAACTCCTACTTTTACTAGAGCATTCATCATAGCCTTTCGATGCTCGTGAGAGGTAGCCAAAAGATTCCATACATTCATTTCCACCTTGTCTTTTGTAATTGTTTGTTCACATCGTTGTTCAGAGGGTCGATGGGATCAACTATTGGTTGTGATTGCGCTGGAGGTGGAGGTGGACTAGGCTGTTGCAACCGTCCATTTCTTGTGAGAACCTTGACCTCAAGGTCTCCCTAAACATCTTCACTGGTGCCAAGAGACGAATAGGTTATATCTTTGAGATAGAAGTCTTCATTGTCACTATCCCAAATTCCATTCACTTCTTCACAGTTTGAAACAAATACAACTTCTGGTAGAGGTTCATTCACAGGTTGAATGAGTACTCATGGATCAAAGGAGAATTCATCTCCCATAATAGCCAAAGCATAAGAAAGGGGACCTGTTTGAATATTAGGCTTCTTGCCCTCTGTAGGGACACGAAGCTAATTAGCATCAATCAGGTCTTGGATTGCATCCTTCAACCTCCAGCACTTCTCAGTATTATGACCTTTTCCTTGACGAAACTTGCAATGAGCATTGGGGTCATAGCTAGCACTTCTATTCTCTGGTCGAGGATCTGGAAAGGGTTCAATTGGCATAACCAGTACTTGGCTATGCAAGCGATCAAAAGCAGCCTCGTAGCTCATTCCTAAAGGTGTGTAAACCCTCCTTTGCCTTTGGAATCTCTGAGTGGGAACATTAAGAGATAAAACATCATTAACATTAATTTTGTTGGTAGCATTATAAGGCTTGGAAGATGAAGAAGAAGGAGTGTCGTTCTTCTTGTTTTTCCAAGTGATGTTTCTACTAGAAATCTTCATTAATTCATCTTTGATATTGATCCCAATGTCGTACACAGCTTCTAAGGTATTCAAAGGAAGAAATTTAAAGTGCTGCTTGTACTTATGAGTCAGATTTGCAATAAATAGGCGAACCATCTCTTTCTCCTTGGTAGGATCCACCAAGAGTGCAGCTGTTTCTCTCCACCTTCTTAAATAAGTAGTGAAGCCTTCATTCTCCTTCTGTTTGAGAATGGAGAGTTCATGTTCATAAGTCTTGGATGATACACTTGTAGCGGTTCATAAAGCTTTCAGTAACATCCTCCCAAGTCGCAACATGTTTGGATTCCAGAGAGTAGAACCACTATTGGCAAGCATGCTCTAAGGAAAGAGGGAACACAGTAGGGAAGAGTGTCACATCTTATCCCTTAAGAGCCATGGTCGCAGAAAAATCCTTCAAGTGGAACATCAAATTATCGGTAGGCTTGAACTTAGGAATGTCAGTAGTGGAAAACTTTTCGGGAAGCTTGTCCCTTATGGACGAAGAGGTGACAGGTTGTTCCACATAGGTGAACTCTTCAGAGATCTTACTCATTTGTTCTCTATCTTTTCCATTGTAGTGGTAGTGACATTGTTTTGATTGTCTTGCTCTACTGTGTTGACCCTAGTGGTGAGTGTTTGCATCATGTTAGACAACATCTCAATGGTCTTGTTAATGTTCTCAATATCCTCCTTAGTAGCCATTGGTTAAAAGTAGACTGGACACGGACTTTGTGGAGACGATTGTGGAGGTTTCCTTGTACGCCTCTTTGGTATAAGAGGTTGTTGAGGTATTGAATTGAACCGTAACAATCTACCTCTGATTCTTGACCAAGTGCTGTGACATCGAACAAATACACCTTTAATGACTAGACTTAACCTTGACCTATCCGGAAAAGAAAAAGGAATTTTTTTTTTATTTTTGAAATTTTATTTATTTTCTAAAATAATTATGTATAGGAGGATACCATCCGACTTACTCTGAAAAAAACAAAACAAAAAACTACACAAGACCATCCTAAAGTACGGTCATAAAATGGTGCACGGCTAAAGGAAAAGTGTGTGAACTTGACACGACATGTGAGTGATTAAGTGAGGTTATGGACACGTGTTATGATCGTACAGCTAGACATGACATCAAACTAGACATACGAACCACATAAGCACGCACAAAGACAAAAAAAAGATTGTCTGGACAAACCTCCTGGGCTCCGTGTCACGGCACTGACTGTCGTGACACGGTACAGTGCACCGTCAGACAGCACATTGCACCGTGTCACGACATTGCACACCGTGGCACGACAGATCTTCCGTGACATGTTGCAAAATTCCAGGCCTAAATTTTTCGTAATTTCAAGGTTTTAATCAATTTTAAATTTGTACTAATTACTATGTGGAAATAAAAACCCTCGTTCTTTGGTTAAACAAAATGAGCAAACATGTAGGTTAACATCAAATAAACCACGTAGCATTTAGTCATGATGATGTTAAAAGAGTTCGCAACCTAAGGTTAAGATCTATGTTCAACTATTGGTCAAGCTTTGGGTGTCAAAAGGGTACCATGTTTAAGAATTTGGACGCGTTAGTAAGGAAGCCTCCCTTGAGGGTGTATGCAAACAGGCGGCTCCGCGTGTTCGTGATGAAATCGAATTTGACTCCATGGTTTTGGTGGATTTCATAACTCGGATGAACCCTTATTTCCATGAGCGTTTTTGGGTTGATAGAGCTAAAATCCCCCAGGGCTAATACGTATGTAGAACACACACGTTTTTTAAGAAAAACCGAAGGAAGTTGACTATGAGAAGAGAAAATAAGCCACTGGACTGATTTAATGATTGTCGTGACATGACAAAGTGCACCATGTCACGGTACTGCACACCACATGACGGTGTACTGCACCGTGACACGGTAGAATCTGCCGTGGCGCGGCAGTCAGAAAATCTGACTGGTGCCCTGTTTTCCTTCGTTCGCAATCAAGTTATTCAATTTTTCATACGAGACATACCTAAATGCGATGTTAAAACGTCTATTCTTATGCAAAAATGCCAAATTAATCACAGGAATAATTTTCAATAATCTTTCAAGTCTCATCCACTCATCTTAATTAAATACTGATCACTCAAATCGATAAATAACCAAGAATCCTCCCCAGTGGAGTCGCCAAATTGTAGGCGTCGTTCGAAGTGCGCCTACGTTAAAGAATGTGGTGAATATGCTTGGAACTCATAGGAAGTGGGAATTGACATAATATGATTAGGGACAAGGAAAGTAGGGAGCCGCCAACAAGTTTTTAAGGCAACCACGATTAATGGACAACAATAGGCAACAACGATTGACCTGTGAAGGTTACACCGCATTCATAATCCATGAGATTACTAACTCCATATGGTTCGGTACCATGAAAGGAGGATCTGGGATGATGGTACGAAGTGAGTCATGGAGTCACATTCGCCCGTATTGGTCTCTACTCGATTCTTGTAGTGAAAAACATTCTTGCGATCTCAAAGGCATTCAAACAAAATATTCAATTTGCTATAAACTATTATTATGCTAAATTGGTTGAATATTAATACAACATATAATTCTAAAATATCGTGATCACTTGATTAAACAACAAGATTAAAAAGGAACCTAAACCGGTTGTCCAAATTATCTTGTTAGGCGTGTTTTTCAATTACATATTCCTTTTAACATGCAATATGGTGATCAATAAATATAATAAAACAAAGATTAATACTGGAAGCAATTTAGCAATAAATCCAACAATATAAAATCATTAGAAAAATAATAGAAATAAAAGTAACATAATTCTTACTATAACTCTTTTTGCTCGCAACTTTCACGCATTGGCTTAAGGACAGAACCTCGAGTAAAGTATGGACTCCTTGGAGTGCTTGAAGAGGGAATTTTGAAAGAAGAAGGGTAGGCTCGTGTTTAGGCTAATGCATAGAAGAAAGAAAAAGAAAGTTAACTGATGCCCCGTACATCAGAAATGATGGGGTATTTATAGGAAAAATGAGTAGTGGGAACACACAGAACCCTAAAAAGATAAAAAAAAACCCTAAAAACTAACATCGCGACACGGCAGAGAACACCGCAACACGGTGCCAGATATCGTCAGACGGGGGAAATTCCCGTGACACGGGGGAATACTGAGTGACGCGGGAAATTATTAGGTTACAGGAGATAAAACGCGTGAAGGGTTTACGCAGCACTACTACAAAAAAGGCCTAGAGAACTGTTATAATAGGCTTTATAGATCGCCTTAGGGGCGTTCTTCTGCTAAGCGATGTACAAAGTATAGAGAACGGGTTGTTTAGGCGTTTTGTATAATCACATATAGAGAACGGTTGTTAGTCACAATCGTTCTCTTTTCCTTTCTTAAATTCATACTCTAGGAAGGAATAAAGAACGGTTTAGGCCATTTAACCGTTCTATATTGCATTACAATAGAGAACGGTTAAGTTAGATAACAGTTCTCTAATGTTTTTTTAAATATCTAGCCATATGTATTTCTAATTACCCCTGTACGTATTTTATATTGTATTATTCATGTATTTTAATAATCTATATTATTTTGCATTTCATTTTAGACCTGTATGTGTTGTATTCCTGTTTTTTATCTTGTACATTTATCCTGTAAGAAAATTTTCACATTACCTATGTAAAAATAAATCCATGATCCTATATATGTGCAATATAAATTTCTGTATAATAAAATTAACAAAAATATTTTTAGATACGACGAATGCCATCAAAATGTACTTCATATATATAATTTAAAACATCCAACCAGAATTAAATTGAATCATCCATACAAAATTTGTTCTATACAAATAAATACATGAGTTTAATATCAAAATACCTTTGTAGTTAATGTTGATTTTAAAAAATAATGCTTAGATATACAAATACCATATTGATCTATAATTCACATAGGGATGACAACTTAGACAGCAAATCTCTCTTTGGTTCGGAATTTTCTAACAATCTTAAAGGCCAACTCCATTGGCATCAAATGATCAGCACCTGCCAGTACAAAATCATTAAATAAACTAGCTATCGAATCCAACAGGAACATTCACATTTTCTAAACAACCTCAAAAGCAAGATTATAAGAAAGGGAAACAAAAATTTTCATAACGGTATTTTTATAATTTGGCCAAGCGTATGATGATCCAAGGAAATATTGATTTTCTATATAAATGAAATGTTGAGAAGATCTGATTGCTTCAATGTATGTTGTTTGGATGCTCTTGTCTATCACCAATTTTTTTTACACAAAACAGGTTCTGCAATGAATACAGGTACATTGAGTCCAAATTGGCTTCATTATCAAAAATACATAGCTAACAGTACAGTTAGTGAAAAAGCAAAACATCGTGTTAACGAACCTGAGACTCAGCCTCATGAACATCCTTTGGAAATCCTTGTACATCACCTGAATCTATAAACCGGAAAACCTCCATCAACTAAGTTTTAGATAAGAGGTTTAAATTAGTAGCACTTCTAGGTACTGCATCCATTCTTCAAAATGTTGGTTGAATTTAACTCATATGAAAGGAAAAGCTAGATAAAGAAAAGAGTATGAAAAAGAAACATACGGAGTACTTTATAAATACCTGTTATTCTGCAATGTCACATTGTATTTCTTTAGATGACTTAGCAAAAGTGCCTATTAACTGTTAAGAGAGGAGAGCAGGAAATCAGATTATTGGGTTTAATTTTACCTATTAATTACTCAAACTGCTGCAACAAACCCCAAACTGTCTCCACTTCCCTTTTATACTCTTAGCTGGGAATGTAGGTAAGGTGTTTGTCAAAATTACCCAAACATTCTTACTCATTTTACTATTACTTAGCTTTTGATGATTCATCTTTGGTGTCACTAAGTATTCACAAAATTCATGTTTCGTTCCAATTCTTTCTCTTTTAAAGACATAATCTTAATTTGGTATCCAAACAAAATTCCAATCACCTGTTATTTTTCATGATCAACGGATAACAAAGGGTGGGATGTGTTGTCACTAGTGGCAATGTGGGATTATCAATTAAGGTTCTTACCTAATTCTCTTCACCATGCGCCTCCTGCAGGTGAGATTGTCATAAGTCAACAACCTTATGTTTCTGTCCCAAAAGACTTGTCCAGTTCCTCGATATGTGAACTCTGTTTATCTTCTGTCAAACTCAAGAAGCGCTCTACTTGTCACTTTGTGTCGTATTGTGGGAGTACTTGTCAGGTACTCTTATACCACAAACGCCATGACTACTCTTATACATCACTAGAATTAGATTAAATCATCACTGGATTTCAATCACAACATCTCATAACCAACCCTTTTATGAAAGAAAAGCAAAGAAAATCACTTTATCTAAAATAATTTGCAAATTAATGTATTTGAAATTAATAGAACATAATAATCTAGTGCTAATCAATTTCCCCTACCCCTCTTTCTTTATCTAATTAGGGTTCTATACTTGACCTAGGTAAGAATAATTTGGCGAAAATAATTTTGATTATTACTGAAATTTCTTGTAATTCGAATAAATTAAGTGTAATTTGATTGAAAAAACTGCAATTTTATTGAATTATTTGCGTTCATAAGAATTGATTGAATTATTTCCCAAAAACTAAAATTGAGAATTTTTTAAATCCACCAAAAATTCGATCGAAATTACTGTAATGGATGAAAAATATGAATTCACTAAAGCTGAATTGAAAAATTCGATTGATTAATACAATTAGATTAACAAACTCGTCCAAATCAAGAAAAATTTGAACGAATTACCTGGAAAGTGCAGTGGTGGTGTAGCGAAGTGGTGCGGGGCGGCGAAGTATACGTTTAATAGTTTGGCGGTGGGACTACGGTGAGGCGACGAAGCAATTATTGGTGAATTGAGCAACATGAGTGTAGGGAATATCTCAAGCATTATCTCAAACTTAAACCCCACTATGATCATACACTAAAGTACGGTGGCGTCCAAAGGGAAAAAAGATAGAGCAAAAGAGTCGCCAACAAGTTTTAGGAATTTGTAAACCATTCACAAGGTGAAGGTTACACCCTTAACGATCCAGGAGATCGTCAACTCAAATAGGTCTGGAACCATGACTGGTAGTTCGGAGATGAAGGTACAAATCAAACCTAGAAGAGATTGAACCTGCCCTAATAATAAGCCTCTACTTTATTCTGATCATATTGATGTAAGCTTTTTGACTAACATGCAATCAATAGGTTTACCCTAAACCTGTTTATCAATGTTGGTTGAATATTAATGCACAAATAAATCTATTATTGGCGATAACTTGAATTATAATCATATTAACCCTAAACAAGATTATTAATTATCTTATTAAGCGTGATTACAAGTACCAATTCCCGTTTAATCATGCATAAAAGGCGTGATCAAGCAATAACAATAAATATCAAGCAATATAATAATCATCATAATAATAATCATTATAAATATCAAAATCATGTTAAAGCATAATAATAGCAAGATCCTAAGCATGATACTAACAAGATTAATTACAAACCCTAGAATGTCTCTTAACAATTAAGATAAAATATATATCCCTAACATGATACTAACATGAGATTAGGAAGAGAAAATAAAAGGCATCGCAGAAAACACAATAAGCGTATTTGATATTATAACCTTTTCCCTAAACATAATACTAGGAATCATTGTTGGCATCGAAAACTTCAAGCATCCTAACATGATACTAGGAATCATAATAACAACCTAGACATGATTTATATATCATAATATAAATAAATCAATTAAAGCACTTACTTGGATGGCTCGTATCTCTTTCTAATAACAAAATACACACGTTAGTAACTTCAAGGAAAATAATAAAACAAACAATTAAATTAAATTATTGAATGAGAGATTTGGGACCAAACCCTCATAAATTAACACCTTTCACGTCTAGGCCGAAGGAAACTTCGAACAATGCTAGGTGTTTCTAGGTGTTGTGAATGCGGAAATTTGTGTAAATGTTGGTTTAGAAAAGAGATAGAGAGAGGGCTTTAGCTTTTAGAGAGAAGAGAATTAGAGAATTCTTGAGAATTGATGATTGTAGATGATTGAAAACGTAGTTTTTAGGAGGATATATATAGAAAAATTAGTCGAAAAGATAGAAAAACAAATCAGAGTTTCGACGTGAAAAAACGAAGTTAGCGCCAGGCGCTAACGCTAGCACCAGGCTTAACGCCAGGCGCTAATAATTGGCGTTAGGCTCTAATCAAAGTTTTTACGTGTTTTCTAAATTCAGATAAAATTTAACTTTACAAAAGGTAAAATTGTATTTTCCTTAAACACTCTTTTATTCTGATTAAAACTCAAAAAAGTCAACAAAAGACAATTTATCAATGCTAATTGAATTAGGAATGAAAAGAACCTTCTAGAAGAATCTAGAAGACTAAAACCATTCCTAATTGCATTAGGAATGATAAATCCATATTAGGCCCTCCTTTAGATCATTGGGCCGCATATAAGGCTCAAACGGGGCCCAGTTTAGTAATTTGGCCATAACTTCCTCATTATTCATCAGAATAGGGCTTATAATATATCGTTGGAAAGCTCTTTTTAAACCCATCTAACTACACCATTATTGGACCCTTGCTATGAGCCAACAAAACTAGATTGGCTGTTTTCTTAAAATAGGTTTTCAAAAACACAGAGAAGAGAAAAGAAATAAAAACTATCCGCAACACTAAACTTTCCACACTTTCACATCATTCGATTATGATTCGATGTGAAAGGTACTTATCACCGGATTTGGTTTTGGGGAGACACAAATGCGTGTCTACCTAAGCCCCGACTTTGACTGAGTTTGGAGAAACGAAAATTTCGAAAACAAAAGTCAAAGTATCGATAGGGACGGAGAATGATTCAGAATGTTCTACGATCCTAAATCATTCTTGTAACACCGATACCTGCAAACTAGCATTAGTTATAACAGATAAGAGAATTAAGAAACTTGTATCTTGCACCGTCGAGCACACGTCTATAAAAGTAACTGACTTGTTGATTTTTGCTTTTGCGACATTTTTCCACAATCTAGGGAACGCCATCTTGCTATTTTGATGTTCACTCGCCTTTGAACAACAGAGCTTTTTGAATATGTTCACACATCTCTGAACAAAGAGATTCTTTTTAATATGAGGTTCTAAATGATGTGTCCACGCGTCTTTAAACAAAGAGCTTGATAATAGGATGCCCATGTGTCTCTGAGCAAAAGAGCTTGATAATAGGATGCGCACGCGTCTCTGAGCAAAAGAGCTTGAAAGAATTGTCCATGCGTCTCTGATCAAAAGAGCTTGAAAGAAATGTCCACGCGTCTCTGAACAAAAGAGCTTGAAAGAAATGTCCTCGCGTCTCTAAAACAAAAGAGATTGATGATATTTCTATGCGTCTTTGAGCAAAAGAGCTTTGATGATATGAATGTTTGTTGTGATAATATTCCGAAGAAAACTTCTGAAGACCAACGCTTGTCGATCTTTAAAGCTCGCTTGAACTTTGCTCCCACTATGCCAGTACGTCGGCGCTTTTGCTTCTTTTGAACCATTATGTCGGTGCCTCTGATGTTTATGAACCAGTATGTCGGCGCCTCTGCTGTTTATGAACCAGTATGTCAGTGTCTTGCGATGGGCCAATGCTTAGGCGCTTTAAGCTAAGTGAGACGATCTTTCGTCAGGTCGATCACTTATTGCGATTTTAATCAAGCTGACTACTTAATCATGTCAAATTGCTTATAGGGGCTAACTGGCGTACTAAGGAACCCAAAATTGCTAAAAGAGATTGAAATAACTGCTATAAGTGGCTAAGAGTTCTATCGCCGCTGCAATGCCTCTGGCGCCGCGATTTGGCTCTGTCGACAGTCGCTGGGATCTTGCGCCAGGCGCTGAAATCTGTTACCAGACGCTAGATGTTGCCGTCTTGCGCTGGAGTCGGGTCTTCTCTATTCTGCTCTTGCTGCCGCTGGGATGTACCTTTATTTATCTTTGACTATAAGACTTTGCCAATCTCATTAAGTATATTAGGGTTGACCTAAGACTTAGTGTTGCTTGACTCATTGACTTGACATGACTCAAGGTATAAACTTGACTCACTATGACTCGCTTCATGTGACTCGTGTGTGCATAGTGTTGACTCAATGTGATAGCACGACATGACTCTATGTGCACATGACTCGTGTGTGCATCGTAATGTGATCGTGGGACTCGAAAATGCAAAAAAGCAAAAAATTTCCGTCATTTATTTGTGGAGGGTATCGACTTTCTCCTGAAAAAGAAAGATGCGAAAAAGAATCGAAGTGAAGTTTTTTGAAGATGCATGTTGAATAAGCTTAGTCAAATGTTGTCTCTCACAGTATAAGGATTGTAACATCTTAAACTATCCTAGTTGACTCGATAATGAAAGTATTTAGGTAACTTAGGGGCGGAGGCTAAGAACTTCATACTTCGATGCAATGATGATTATGATTGATGAGTGATTTTGACATGACAAGGCATGCTTCATCGTTATGTTAAGAATTCATGACAAAGGGTTCCTAAGGAAAGTATATTTTGTCATGTATCTGTGCAGTGTGTGAAAGTGATAATAAAGTTAGGCTGCAAGGGCTAAGTGTGTGGAAAATATATTAAAAAGAGTCAAATAATGGTGACTCTTTAGGCTAGGTAAGCTAATGATGTAGGGATCAAGCCTCCAAGTCTAGCTCTAAATAAAAAGGGATGAGCGTTGGAAATTCCTAGATATGATCATAGTGTAAGTGCGTGAATGTGAATATGAATGCATTTTTATTACGGTCGCACCTTGATGTGAGGTTGCCTACGTATCCGTTAGGAATCAGGCCGAATGTAGCTCTAGCCGAACCTCGCACAAGTATGTGTATACCTCAAAAAGGTCTTTTTAAGGGTTGTAACGTGGTTAGGCTAAAGGTTGAAGAAGAAGGGGATAAAAGGCTCATGACCCTAGACAAGCCCCCAAGGCGTGCAACTTTGCATGTGGAATATTTATATTTTTATGCTTGAGGCTTTTTGTTAGTTCTCTTTTCTCTTTTGCTTTAGCATCTATTTTATTTTTTATAAGTCTGGGCAATCACGATCATGCGGTCTATCACTCACTTGGCATTCATGTTTCTCAGGCACGGTACCGAGCACTCGATAAGAGACGCAATCTGAGACGTGTTCATACCAAAGACATTTTCATATCAAAGACATTGGAACACTTGTCCTTCTGTACACTTTTATTATTATTATTATTATTTTTTTATATTTTTTGCTATTTTTATCTTTTGAAGTCACTCAAGCCTTTTGAAGTTATATAAGTTACACACCATCCCATCCCAAGGTTAGGTAGATGTAGGTTGAAAACTGAATGGTCTATCGTTAGACGAGGCTCAAAGTGGTTTACCAAAAAAGGATTGCATATTTGAAGGGTGAAAGGCGATATGATGTGGCTACAAGGGGTGCCTTAAATCATTGGTATACCTTGTGCTTGGTTTGACATGGATTTTTTTTTAAATGCAATGCAATGATCATATGTAAGGAAATAAAATGCTCATTTTATTATAGGAAAAGAAATAATGATCCTACAAAATTAATCTAAGGGAAGAAAGATGCATATGCTAGACTTATTGGGGAAAGGAAAAAATAAATAAAAAAATCACAAAAATATCATGAAATCTTGTCGTTAAAGCTTGCCTCTTGTCCCTTGGCTTATCATCAGTTGGTGTTCTTGCTGAGTGGAGGTGTTGGAAGCCCGTTATTGTCTATCAAATATTGGATTGCTTCCTTTAGTTTCCAACAACTCTTAGTAGTATGACCCCTACCTTAATGTTACTTGCAGCGAACATTTGGGTTCTAACTAGGCAATCTCTTCTCAAGTGAAGGATCTTGAATGGGTCCAATAGGAGTAATGAGTCCCTTTGCATGGAGTCGATCGAAAGCATCATCGTTGCTAATTCCAATAGGGGTGAAATCCTTTCTTAGTTGCTTTCTAAATCCTCGATTATCCATGGCTCAGATTTCATTAAGGTCGAAAGTACCAACACTGTTACTAGAGTAGGTGTTTTCGGAAGAAGAAGGATAGTCGTTCTTCTTTCCTTTACATCCACTGTTGTTGTTTTTACTAATCTTGGCCTTCTTGTCGCGCGGGGGAACATAAAGGAGATTTGAATCAATGAGGTCTTGAACACGATCGTTAAGGGCGATCCATGCTTCGGTGGTGTGACCACAACCTCTATGGTATCGGCAATAAGATTTTTGATCCCAATTGGGATACCGTTTTTCAGGCGGAGGGTCTTGACTGGGACCAATGGGGTGAATGAGACCTTTATCGTGAAGACAGTCAAAAGCTTCATTGTAAGTCATTCCTATTGGTGTGTATTCTTCAACGGTGCGTTTTTCCCATGGCTTAGGAGCATTGAGTTCTTCATTAAATCCTTGGTGAGAATTTTGATCAATAGCCATCACCCGATTTGCTAATCCTTCTACTACATTCAAGAGCATGGCAATGACATCTTGCAGTTTTAGAACGTCCTCTTTTGGACTTAACGAGTTTTCCGTGGTATTATCTAAGAGAATACTTTCATCCTCCTCAATCACAGCCACTTCATCAAGAGAATTTATATAAGATGTCTCAATCATGGGCTCACCTACAGGTGTGATAAGGAGTGAAGGATCGAAGGATGTTTGATCTTTTGCGATGGCTAGAATCTCAGAAGTTTTATTGTCATCAATCAGATCTTGAATAGCTTCTTTGAGTTTCCAACACTCCTCAGTGTCGTAACCCTTTCCTTGGTGTTATTTGCAGTGCTTATTAGGATCCCACTGAGGTGGCCTAGCTTCTGGAACATGATCTTTGATAGGCCCTATGGGCATGACTAGTCCTTTGTGGTGTATTTTTTCGAAAGTTGTTTCATAACTCATGCCAAGTGGAGTGAACACTCTTTTCGACCTTTGGATTCGTGATTTAGAGGCGTTCGTAGTATGTACTTTGTTAATGGGAGAGGAAGAAGAAGGATGGTCGTTCTTCTTTCCTTTTGCACTATTATCTTTCAAAAGGTCATCTTCAATGTCAATGCCTATATTATACACAACCTTGAAAGTATTCAAGTAGTGTTGGTATTTTAAGTGCTTTAAATACTTCCCTTGGAGATTCTTGATAAACATCCTCACAGATTCTTTTTTGGTAGGAACCTTGACCATATTAGCAGAAGTTTCCCTCCATTTTTTGAAGAAAGAAGTGAACCCTTTGTTTTATTTTTGTTTTAACATCTCAAGTTGTCTGTGGTCTGGTTGGTCTTTAATGTTGCGTTTATATCTATCTATGAAAGATTTTTTGTTATCAACTCCCAAGAAGAGGTTTTCTCTTTGTCAAGGGAAAAGAACCATTGTTGACAAACGGTCTCAAGAGATAAAGAAAACAAGGAATGAAAGACTTTCTTATCAATCCCCTTAATGTTCATTATAGTTTCAAAAGCTCTTAGATGAAAGTAAGGGTTATCTGTTGCCTTGAATTTTGGGATGTCGTTGGCATTGAACTTATGCGGAAGAAGTTCCTTGTCTAGCGAGACCCCTAGTGAACTAATGCCCTTAAATTTATAGTCACTAGATAGCTTGCTCAAGCTTTCTTGCATAAGGTTCATTTGTTGTTGCTTCATATGGTCATAAATTTTGAGGGTTAAAGCCTTCAATGCTTCATTCATGGTAATCAATTGATTCCTAAGTTCGTTGACTTCTTCTTGAGTTGCCATTAACATCTTAGCTTTCCTCTTTTGACAAATTGGTTTATCAAAAAGTAAGACTTGAACAAAGGTGTTGTCCTTGATTAATCGCCCTTCTCTCCTTGACCAAGTACTGTGGAAAGGGTAATTAGGGATATTCATTGTTAATTATTTGACTCAACTCTATTCAACATTCATAGATTAAAGAAGGTAGGAAGAATGAAGGTTGTGATGTGAAGAAAAATGATGTAGATGGAGAGATATGAAGAAATTAGGAATAGAATGTACCCCCAACTCAAATGACGGAAAAAAACCCGACTCATGCATGAACCTAAGACATGGTCATGGTGACATATACTCAAAGTGTGTGATAAGACTAGTGAGTGTAGGTGACATGTTAAGACTCGTGTCATGACCACGTGGCTAGAATATGTGACTAGACTCAAGCAAAGACTAAGTTAAGACTTCACGTATATGCATTAAACTGGACAGGCTGTAGTATTTAGTCATAACTTTTGATCTATGACTCTAATTGAGATGAAAACTACGCCAAATTAAAGATAAAACTCGGGGCTACAAATCCATAGTTTTAAGACTTGTAGTTCTACCTAGAACTCCGTCTATGACCAAAACAAGTTGACATTTGTGCAGTATACGGGAATAAAAATCCGGGTTGACTTAAAGGGATTGTGACTCGATTTTAGACATATTTATTAGCTCAAATTAATTAATTAATTAAGAAAAGTCCTTTATTCATTAATTAGTTTATTTAGTCTTAACACAAGTCAAACAAATGGTTGGGAGAAACACATAGAGGATGCACAAACAATAATGCACAATTAGTCAAGTAGGCACAACATGATGCAATGAGTTTGCAACCTAACCATGGCTCTAGTTCTCTAAAGTTCGGGATATGGGTTTAGTCAACTCGCTTCCATGGTTTGGTGAATTCAAAATTCTCGGATGTACCCTTTGTTGCTTAGAGCGTTAAATCAGGTAGATGGAGCATGAATTCCCAGAGGGTTATTTCCATATGTAGAACACATATGGGTTTCAGCAAAGTTAGAAAAACTCAATCAGGAAGTAGGATCGAGCAAACAGTGCTAAAAATTGGTCAAAATTAGAAGGCATATTTCTGGCTCGGTATTGGAAGAACTTGGTGCCAGCAAACAGAGGCCGGCGCCACAATTTGGCTTTAGAGCCTGGCGCTGTCGCCTGGAGCTAAAGTCAAATAAGTGGCGCTAGACTTTGTTTCTTATCGCTAGTTCCTACATGCCTCACCAGCTTTTTATTCTCGATAAAATTTTTCAGTTTCGCGCAGCATTATTTCGGTCCTAGTTGTGAAAGATATTCTTCAAATTTTCTACGTGTAAAAATCCTCTATTTAACTCATTACTGATTGTCTTTCCAATGAGATCTTTTTTATGCATATGACAATAATATTAATAAAAATTACGCACATGAAATACTTAGAACTTTTCGAGTCTCATCCACTCATTCTAAATCATTGCCGAAATAAATTTCAGGACTTAAAATAGAAATCCTCCCCAGTGGAGTCGCTAAAAAACTGTAGGGAATATTTCAAGTGTTATCCCAAAATTGAACCCCCACTGTGATCATACACTAAAGTACGGTGGCGTCCAAAGGGAAAGAACATAGAGCAAAAGAGTCTCCAACAAGTTTTAGGAACTTGTAAACCATTCACGAGGTGAAGGTTACACCCCTTAACGATCTAGGAGATCGTCAACTCCAATAGGTCTAGAACCATGACTGGTAGTTCGGGGATGAAGGTACAAATCAAACCTAGAAGAGATTGAACCTGCCCTAATAATAAGCCTCTACTTTATTCTAATCATATTGATGTAAGCTTTCTGACTAACATGCAATCAATGGGTTTACCCTAAACCTTTTTATCAATGTTGGTTGAATATTAATGCACAACTAAATCTATTATTGGTGATAACTTGAATTATAATCATATTAACCCTAAACAAGATTATTAATTATCTTATTAAGCGTGATTACAAGTACCAATTCCCTTTAATCATGCATAAAAGGCGTGATCAAGCAATAACAATAAATATCAAGCAACATAATAATCATAATAATAATAATCATTATAAATATCAAAATCATGTTAAAGCATAATAATAGCAAGATCCTAAGCATGATACTAACAAGATTAATTACAAAACCTAGCCTGTCTCTTAACAATTAAGATAAAATATATATCCCTAACATGATACTAACATGAGATTAGGAAGAGAAAATAAAAGGCATCGTAGAAAACACAATAAGCATATTTGATATTATAACCTTTTTACTAAACATAATACTAGGAATCATTGTTGGCATCCAAAACTTCAAGCATCCTAACATGATACTAGGAATCATAATAACAACCTAGACATGATTTATATATCATAATATAAATAAATCAATTAAAGTACTTACTTGGATGGCACATATCTCTTTCTAATAACAAAATACACACGTTAGTAACTTCAAGGAAAATAATAAAACAAACAATATAATTAAATAATTGAAAGAGAGATTTGGGACCAAACCCTCAGAAATTTAATCCTTTCACGTCTTGGCCGAAGGCAACTTCGACCAATGCTAGGTTTCTAGGTCTTGTGAATGCGGAATTTTGTGTAAACTTTGGTTTATAAAAGAGAGAGAGAGAGAGAGAGGGCTTTATCTTCGAGAGAGAAGATAATTATAGAATTCTTGAGAATTGATGATTGTAGATGATTGAAAACAGAGTTTTTAGGAGGCTATTTATAGAAAAAATCAGTCGAAAAGATAGAAAAACAAATCAGAGTTTCGACGTGAAAAAACGAAGTTAGCGCCAGGCGCTGACCATTAGCGCCAGGCGCCAGGCGCTAATGACTGGCGTTAGGCGCTAATCAATTTTTTTACGTGTTTTCTAAATTCAGATAAAATTTAACCGTACAGAAGGTAAAATCTTATTTTCCTTAAAAACACTCTTTTATTCTGATTAAAACTCCAAATAGTCAATAAAAGTCAATTTATCAATGCTAATTGAATTAGGAATGAAAAGAACCTTCTAGAAGAATCTAGAAGACTAAAACCAATCCTAATTGCATTAGGAATGATAAATCCATATTAGGCTCTCCTCTAGATCATTGGGCCGCATATAAGGCTCAAACCGGGTCCAGTTTAGTAATTTGGCCATAACTTCATCATTATTCATCAGAATTGGGCTTATAATATATCGTTGGAAAGGTCTTTTCAAACCCCATCCAACTACACTATTATTGGACCCTTTCTATGAGACAACCAAACTGGATTGGCTGTTTTCTTAAAATAGGTTTTCAAAAACAGAGACAAGAGAAAAGAAATAAAAACTATCCGCAACACTAAACTTTCCACACTTTCACTTCATTCGATTATGATTCGACGTGAAAGGTACTCATAACCGTGTTTTTTTTGGGGAGACAAAAATGTGTGTCTACAATGAGGTTTCACTTTTCATTGTTTTTTTGAAGCAGTAAGCAATTGATAGTTTGATACTCTAGTGAATAGTGATAGTGTAATGTAAAAGCATTTCAATTATGTTAAGAAGCCTTTGAATAATTAGGGTAATATCCCAATGGTCCATATTAATATCCCTCCAATTTTTAATTTAAAAATATAGAATAAAAAGAAATACAATACGGTTTTCAAGAAGACCGTTCTGTATCATCTAAAATGAATAATTATTTGTTTTTTGTATTATTTAAGTAAAAAAAGTAGATAGTGGTTCACTATTCTAACCGTTCTATATTTAATAACTCATAAAACGCCTCTTACACAAATGCGTTCTATATTCTTCTGGAGAACGCCTATCTTTGATAACCATTTTATACTTTGTGATCTATAATCTAGTTTTTGTGGTAGTGCGGAAAGGACACGGAGCTTCCCCATGGAACAGCATTGGCACAGTGTCACAGGAAAGCACACCGTGGAGCGGCATTGAGCCCCGTGACGCGGTGCTTCTTTCCGTGACGCGGGAAACTCTGCGTCCATTTTTCGTATAAATACATTTTGGTCCTAATTTTGTTAAGCCTTTTTAAGTGCCGATTGATAATATCGGGCCATTTTTTATTTATTATTTATTAATTAGGCCAAAATAATAAAATAAATAAAATAAAAAGGTTTGGGCCAAAATAATAAATAAACTAAATAAAATAAAATAAAAAATGGGCCAAATTAAAAGTAAACTATTCTTTGACTAAATATCAAGACTGATCCATGGACTATTAAAAACTGAATTTAATTAAATACGATTTTTTAAGCACTCTCGGGATTAAATACTGAACCCGACCAATAATGGCGGTGTAAGATTGTTCATGATCGGGTTTGGTTCGGGGAGACATTTTAAGGTGCCTACAATAACATAAGGAAGAGAATGTGCAGAGTAGGCAGTAGTAGGACTAGCAGCTAGTGAGTGCTCCGTATAATGACAAACACAAGAATAAGTTTCCTTAGTAATGAGTTATCTTGTGCCAAACCTATTGTAAATGAGTCCCCTTTACATTTTCCCTCCATTAATTACTTCCCCCTAACAAATCCCCACCTAATCATTATCCCCCCAGCATCTGCCTTAAATCCAGGCAAGCCCTTACTGTTTTTAAAGCCTTTGAAATATTTGTTGGGTATTGAGGTTGCTCGTAGCTTTGCAAGCTTGTTTTAATGTCAAAGGAAATATACATTGGATATAATTTCAGAAGCCAGATTATTGGGTGCCTTACTAAGTGGTTTTCCGATGGAGTAAAATCACAAGCTCAACTTACCAAGTGGAGAGCTGCTTCTGGATCAAGAATCTTATAGAAGGCTAGTCGGTCGTTTGATGTACCTTGGGTAACACAACCCGACTTAGCCTATTCGATTCACATTATCTCTCAATTTATGCAGGAACCTCGCATTAAGCATTGGGAACGACCTTGAGAGTGGTGCACTATTCAAAGGGTACTCATGGACAGGGTATTCTTTTGAGCTATGATTGTGACTTAAATCTGTAGGGTTGGTGTGACTTAGATTGGGCTTCCTATCCTCTTACATAGAGGATTTTGTCTGGGTGGCTTGTGTTTCTTAGCAAGTCACTTATTGCATGAATAACTAAAAAGCAGCCCACAATGTCTACATCATCGGTGGAAGCCGAATACAGGTCTACGTCGACTATTACTTGTGAGCCTAAATGGTTAAAAGCTCTGCTGTTGAGTCTAGGTGTTCAACATCCGAAGGCAATTAAATTATGTTTGTGACAGTGAGTTAGCTCTGCACATAGCAAAGAATCAGGTTTTTCATGAAAGTACGAAGCACATTGAAGTTAATTGTCAATTTGTTTGAGATGTATTTACCGAAGGCTTGATATCTCCCTTTCATGTTCCAATCAACTCACAGCTCAAGGATATCTTCACCAAGGCTCTTGGCAAAACTTAGTTTGATTATCTTCTTTCCTAGTTGCGCGTTTCCAATCCTCACGCTCCAAAATCAAGTGGGGGGAGGGGTGGGTGGGAATGAGATAATATCATATAATATATTTTTGGGAATTATAATATCTTATGAAATATTTTCGTAAGATATTTATCTCTTAATATTATATTTTGTATTCTAGTTAGCTTCCTAATATTCTAGGATATCTTTTTAATCTAGGTAAAGGAAGATTGTAACTAGTATATATTTTGTGGTTCGATTATTGAGAAGCTAAGAAAAACAATTATATTTTTTCTTTAATTTGTCATGGTATCATGAGCAGGTTAAATCTTGGGATCGTTCATAAAGATTTTCCCCCTGTCGGTGGGTTAGAAAATTCAACCCTCTGGTGGGATAAACTTAGCCAAAAATATGTTATTTATATTTAAATAATAATTCTCTCTTTCTCTGTTGATTTAACCTAAACACTAACCGCCCTATTCTTCCAGGCCGAGAATTGTCTTGAGTTCATTCAACTTTTCCTCTTATTCAGAAACTCTCGAAACTTGTTCCAGCGAACTTCCACCATGTCCAACATACTTTCAGCATAATTCTGTAATGCAAGCTTTGCGTTGACAGCTTTTTTGTGCTGCTCGTCCTCTGCCTTGTAATTGTTGGCTTCCTCTACCATCCGATCAATCTCTTCTTTGGATAACCTACCACTGTGATTTGCAATACTGATTTGTTTTTTGTTGTCAGTGCCTATATGCTGCGCTGACACAGTAAGGATACCATCATTGTCGATTTCAAAGCAAACATCAAATTTTTCTTGACCTTGCGGTGCTGGAGGGATATCGTACAGAGTAAATGTACCTAAGAAGTTGTTGTCTTCAGCGATAGGTCTCTCACCCTCGTATACACTAAATGGAACGGTTGTCTCACCATCATAAGCAGTGAAAAGAATAGTTGACATTTTCACTGGAATGGTAGAATTTCTCGGGATCACAATATTCATTTCACCATAATAAAGCCTAACCCCAAGGGACAAAGGAGTAACATCTACTAGTGTGAAGTCTTTATTGTTACGTACACCGCTCAAGATTGCAGCTTGAATTGCAGCACCATATGCAACGGCCTCATCCGGGTTAATGCTTTGGCAAAGTTCCTTCCCTTTGAAAAAATCTTTCAACAATTCTTGAACTTTTGGAATTCTAGTTGACCCACCAACAAGAACAACATCATCAACATCACCCTTTTTCATATTGGCGTCTTCCAAACATCTCTTAACAGGATTTATACAATTTTTAAACAAATCCAGGTTCAACTTTTCAAACTTGGCACGGGAGATGGTTGAATAAAAATCAATACCCTCGTAGAGACAATCTACATCAATACTAGTCTCAGTAGCTGATGAAAGCATCCTTTTAGCCCTCTCACAAGCATATCTCAACCTCCCAATAGCCCTGCGCTCCTGACTGATGTCCTTGTTATGTTTCCTCTTAAATTCAGACACAAAGTAGTCAACCATTCTACTATCAAAATCCTGACCACCTAAATGAGTGTCTCCGTTAACAGCTTTCACTTCATAAGCCTGTTTACTAATTCTGACCAAAGATACATCAAATGTCCCACCGCCAAGATCAAAAACTAACACGTTCTTAGCCATGTCTTTCCTATCATTGCTCATATCGTTTAGACCATAGGCAATGGCAGCAGCAGTTGGCTCATTGATAATGTGCATGACATTGAGTCCAGCAATGGTACTGGCAGCTTTTGTTGCCTGACGCTGGGAATCATTGAAATAAGCCGGGACAGTGATAACAGCATTTTTCACTTCTGAGCCAAGGTAGGTCTCTGCAGTCTGTTTCATCTTCATTAGGACCATTGAAGAGATTTCCTCTGCAGAAAATTCCTTTTCTTCGCCCTTATAGGTGACTACAATAACAGGTTTGTCGTCTTCAGACGCAGAAATAACCTTAAAAGGCCAGAGTTTCATGTCATTCTGCACTATTTCATCAGTGAATCTTCTGCCAATAAGCCTCTTTGCATCTGTAGTTTATTCCAGTGGTTAAGAAAGCAATTATAAGAAATTGACAAATGTAATACAGCTATTGCATCAATTTGTTTCAAAATAAATTGCAAAACTTTGACTAAATGTGAGAGCTCTTGTTGCAATTTTATGAAACGGAGAAGTATAAACTCTTTTAAAATAAAATAAAAAACATAACTACATAAGTAGTTAAATGTGCTTTAGGAGACATATAAGAGTTAAAGAGTATATCTAACCCATTGTCTCTTTACGACGATTGTTTCATTTTTTTTATATATAAAATAATTACATTCTAATAACACTTTGCAATAATCATCAATCCGTTGTCTTCCTCTTACAATTTTTAAATACTTCAACTTTAATTCCCTACTTATCAATAACACTTATTCAAGTGATATCACTTTTGAATACAATATCAGATTTTTAGAATGCTATCTTCTCATATTGAGAAACGAAATTTGTTTCTCATGGAGAATATCACGTGAGAAACAAATTTTGTTTCACAATATGAGATATTAGACATCCCCGAGTGGAAGTGCTTGTTTACAATAAGTACTACATCCGTTAACTTTTAGTTGTAACAAAGGGTATTATTTATAAGACGTAACACAATGTATTTTTTATTGCAACTAAAAATTAACAAAAGTATTAAAAATGAACAACAATAATAAGTTTCAATTAATCGACGATAATTATTTGAAGTTTAAAGATTATTTCCCTTCAACTAAAATCAACTAGGAATAATTACTTTCTAAACCGGATGCTATCGACATATATTGGACACACATTATAAAGTCAATCTAGTAAAACATAATTACGGATTAATTAATAATTCTAGTGTACATTAAATATTTATTTGATAAAAATAATTTCATCTGGGTTTACGGTCAGTTTTAGCTAACATGGATGCTATTATATGGACACACGTTAGGATTTAGGAATATCATCTGTGACCAAACGTTGTTATACGAAGTATAATAAACGAAGCAAAATTATATTGTAACATGATATACATGAAGATTGAAGGATAGAGGTTAAGAGGTAGAAAACGAACCAAAAATAGTATTAATAGGATTAGAAGTAGCCTGATTTTTAGCAGCCTCGCCAACAAGACGCTGGGTTTGATTGAAAGCAACACAAGATGGTGTCGTTCTGTTTCCTTGATCATTGATAATGATTTCAACACGGCCGTGCTGCCATACTCCAACACAAGAGTATGTTGTCCCGAGATCGATTCCTATTGCCGGCAATTCTTTTTTACCTTCCATAGTTTTATTTGTTTAGACAGGATGGAAATTTGAGGGATTTAACGTCGGATAAGGGAAAGAAAGAACGGTTGGTTAGGGTATTTGTTTGAAGCAATTTATAACAGAGTAGTTTGACTTGCAAAATAAATTATGTGAAATTTACTTATAGGAAGGTCCGTAGGTGTAGAATACTTAGGATTTTTTTAATTTTATCTTTTTAGGAAGTGTACACTACTTAGGATTGGGTAGAAAAAAGCCTTGAGCACGCCTGATCTGATCTTTATAGAAATAGAATAATTGAAGACAGATAGAACGTAGCTACGAGAAGAGAAGGTATGCCGCTTGTTCCTTCTACTTTTTACCGAATTAAATTGTTGTTCGGTCGTGGTACTTTGTTATGTGTACCCAGAAAAAGGGGAAAACTCTGGTTCGAAGACGGTTTTCAAGCTTACTAAAATCTTATAGGAAAATTTGAGTTTATAAATCCCAACTTTGGGCGATTTACGATGAAAAATCTCAACTATGCATTATCCCTCAAAAATCCCAACTTTGATACATATTTTCTTTTAAAGATCCCAACAGGTCACCAAACCTATTACTTTAGGTTACAATCCACGTGTCAACACGGGATTGGTAAAATAATAATTCAAAAAATAAATACTAAAAAGAATTAATTCAAAAAAAAAAAACTAAATGAACCAAAAAAATCAAAACAGTAGCCCCTACCCCATCCCGGAAAACACCCTACCCACACCCCACCCTCGTCGGATTATCGCCCTCAACCCCGACAACCCCTCCCCATCCCCGGAATCCGACGACAAACCCTCTCCCACCCTCGAAAACCCACCCCTGTCCCTCCTCCCACCCTCGCGAAACCCACCCACTAACCCCCTAACCCAGAAAACACCCCTCCCTAACCCCACCTTCGAAAACGCCCCCTTCCCCTTCCCCAACCGTGGATCGATTTCTGGGGTGGGGAAGGGAGGGGGCGACTTCGAGGGTGGGGGTTTTGGGAGGGGGCTTTAAGGTTTAGGGTGGGAGGGTTTCACGAGGGTGGGGGGAGGGTTTTTCGTCAGATTCCGGCGACATGAAGGGATTATTGGGGGTGGGGGAAGGGTGGGCGCCGTTTTACGGCGGCGGGGAGAGGTTTTCGGGGATGGGAGGCGATTTCCGGCGGGGTGCTGGGGTGGGGGTGAGGGTGAGGTGTTTTCTGGGATTGGGGTGGGAGCTGGGGGTTGGGTTTTTTTTTAATTTTTTGAATAAATCAGATTTTTTTAAAAAATAACAATTATTAATTTTATTGTTTGGACCACTAAAATTTTGACAAGTGGCGATTTTATTTTAGAAAAAATGAGTTAACCTTCTCTTCAAGTAACCGGTCATCTGGTATCTATAAAATAAAATGAGTACCAAAGTTGAGATTTTTTAGGGATAATGCATAGTTGGGATTTTTCAAAGTAAACCACCCAAAGTTGGGATTTATAATCTCAATTTTCCAATCATTTAATGCAAGTAACCATTCATTCGTCAAATTCGTAAATATTTGCACCACAAAGAATCTAGCTATAGTCACATTTGTAAGTCGTTCATTTAAAATACTAATTGTAATTAAAAAAAAATATTTAAACCCTATGAGTTGTTTTTACAAACGAGTTTGGCAAATACTTTTAACAAAAAATAAATTAGAAAAAAAAAAACTTGCCTTAATTATAAAAAATATATATATTGCGATATAAACAATTAAACATTTTTTTATTAAAAATAATAATAATAAAGATTTATATAAATACATACATTTTATTTATTTTTTATTTTTTTGAAAGAAGTCCTAAAGGACATTAAATTTCATTAATTATAGTCATACGACATCTACAATTGATAAGTAACGATAATGAAAACGAATTTAACACAATCAAACAAGAATTAATCGGGGAAGGGCTAAGAATCCAAATACATAAATACAACAATTCGACACATTCTCGAGTTGTTGTCTCATACAACTTTTTGAGTAGATCCGTCATCGCTTCGCAATTTTGGGAGTAAGTAAATTCTTGTGCTGATTCCGACCCGTAATCCGAATCCGAGCCATAATCAATCGTAGCCCCGTAAAACCGCAGATCAAAATAAACACAAATAAAACCTTGTCTTTCGAAGGAGTCCGGAAAACCTTGTCATTCGAAGGAGATCAAGAAAACCTTGTCTTTCAAAAGAGATAAACCCTTTCTTTCGAGGGAGACATTATTGCAACAAAAAAAAAAACAAAAAGCTTAAAAAAAATAATAAAGATTAGGGCTTTCCACCGGTGAAATCCATTGGAAGCCCCTTCAAATTGACAATGGAGGCTAGAGTTTAGGAGAGAGTTCAGAGAGGAGGCTAGGGTTTTTTTTTTACATACATTTTATTTTAATTAAAATAATATTAATAATCTATACTTTGTTAAACCTCCATAATTCTCTCTTTAAACTTGTAAATACCTTTATCCCTATAAAAAAATCATGTAAAATCGAAGAGCATTAGAGCATCTCCAGTGGTTCAATTATAAGGACTTGCTTGCAATTTAAATAAAGTTCCTAACTACATGCTTATCACTGGAGAACAAAAAATTGAGCAACATGCAAGTAACTGTAGGCCAAACAAGCTACATGCTTGATAGAAAAAGAGAGAAATAAATTCTACTCATACTATACTATGTGTAAAATTATTTATTTAATTTTCATTGGAACAAGTTGTTGCTTAAAAGTATTGTAGCTTAGAAATTTATGTGGAAAAGCAAGCTACAATTTTTTATAGCTTGCCACCGGAGATTTTGATGTTCTTATCTTTAAAAAGCTTGCCACGGGAGATGCTCTTGTCTTTCCAAAAAAAAAAAAAAAAAAAAAAATCCAAGAGAATTACTAACGTGCTACCGTCACGTGTTCAAACATTAAGGCTAATTAAAAATCTAGTCAGTTATAAATAAGTTTCAAAAGAAATGAACAAAAACAAATTAAGTCTTACAACTTGAAACCATGACCGTTATTCAAGACCCATTAAAAGTGGTAAATAAATCAACCCAAGTTTAAATAAATTCAAATTTAAAAAATAAAATAAATTCTAAACGGTAACCAACACTGCTCTCCAATATTTTAGGTGAGCATTCGAATTCCATATAATTCCTGCGTGTAATTCCTGATTTCATTCATCATCAATATTATTCCATAGTGCAAGGGTGGGTTTTTTTCTCCCAGTTCTCAGGTTTTCCCATGGTAACATTATCTCACTTTTACTTGCTTTAATTTCTTCGTGGATGTTCTTAGTTGTTGTGCTTGCTTGTTCTTCATTGTTATGGGTCGATTGCAATTAGTTTGAGCTCTTAACCCTTACATAACTTAGTGCCTAAAATCAAGTTGTAAGCTTTGTCAAGTTGCTAATTGAATTTCTATCACTTTGTAATAAATGCTTAACTTGAATAAGTAATTTAATTTGATAACTTTCTTTTATTCGTGACTACTATAACATGATTAAAGTATGGGTTTTAATGTTCTTTTTATTCAACAATTTCTGCAAATAAGTTCTTTTTTATTCAAATCAAACACCAAATAATATTACTAATTTAACAAGCGATGACAATCACTTAACAAACTGAACAAAAGAAATAGAACATCAAATTATTGAGCGATCAACCATTTTATAATCAATCTACCATGAATCATACGAGCCTAACATCTGCGTTTTATATAGAAATAGAAAGGGAAAGTATAAATTTCCCATTCCGATCCCATACAAAAACGAAAAATAGTTATTAGAAATATCCAACAAATGTAACAAAAATAAAAATATACTTGGCGACTTTTATTACACCTTGTTTTTGCAATAGGTCTAAGATGCATCCTCGTGCACTTATTTTAGATGCAACATCAACCCACAAGCCCAATTTCAAACGTGCCCCATTAAAAAAGCCCCAAACCAAAATGAGCCCACCCAAAAACTGAACATATGTTTAAATTACAGCCCACTCAACCATCACTTTCAACGGCTATTATTTTTTTTTTTTAAAAAAAACGTCACTCTTAAATTTAAATTTCTGAAATTTATTATTCATTTATTTTGATTTTCTCCCTCTAACAATCAAACACAATTCACTCTCTCTTCAAAACAACCATGAATATTTGAGATGAGATGAAAAATCAAACAAGTTCTCCCTTAAAAATGCAATTTAATGTAAATTTTACTTAATTTTGTTTGAATTTATATGTTTATCACTTAATTTTAAATTTTACTTAATTTTGTTTGGATATTGTTTTTTTTTTTTTTTTTTTTTGAAACCTGTTTGGATATTGTTCGATACTCTATTGTTCGAAATATTCTTATGTTCATATTTTGAATACTTATGTTCACTTTTTGAAATACATATGTTCATATTTTTTATGCGTATGTTCACTTTCTTAGATGTTTATGTTCATATTTTGAATCCTTGTAATCTTTCTGAAATGCATATATTCACTTTCTAAATCCATATGTTCATATTTTTTATGTATATGTTCACTTTCTAAAATGCTTAATTATGTTCATACGCATTAAAAAATGAACCAATGCATATGTCACATTTAATACTTATGATGCATATGTTTCATTAATAATCATATTATTTTTTATTTCTTCAATTTTTATGTTCATAATTAAATGTCTTATATTCATA
The DNA here is from genome assembly GCF_001683475.1 of Chenopodium quinoa. Lineage (NCBI taxonomy): Eukaryota > Viridiplantae > Streptophyta > Magnoliopsida > Caryophyllales > Amaranthaceae > Chenopodium > Chenopodium quinoa. Next base: position 725,705 of record NW_018744821.1, on the reverse strand, counting down.
ATAATATTTTATATGTTCATGATGTAAATATTCATAGTTAATATTTGTTGTTCATGAAATATTCTCATTAAATCTGTTTATGCATATGTTCTCTTTCTTAAATACACATGTTTATATTATTTACGCATATATTCACCTTTTAAATGCTTATATTCACTTAAAGGAAACAAATGCTTATGTTCATATTTTGAATTGTTATGTTTACTTTCTGAAATACAAATGTTCATATTTTTTATGCCTATATTCACTTTTTGAAAAGGTAATATTCACATTTAAGGGAACCAATGCATATGTTCATATTTTGCATGATTATGTTCATTGATAAAAAAAAAATGTAGAAAATCAGATGAAATTAATTAGCTCATAAGAAATCGAAATTTATACATAATACATCAAATTGATCGAACATAACCAAAAATCAGATGAAATTGAATAACTGATCAATCGAAACTAATCGAAGCTAACCTAAAATCATACAAAACACAATTACAACTGAAACTAACAAAAAAAATAATTAGAAATCACAAAATTAAGCAACTAACCTGCATTGACGATGTCTTCGTCGAGAACAACCAATTCCATATTTATCCAATCGAAACAGATGCAATCGCAAAATAGAGGATAATTTTTCCAAAAAAAAACAGAGAAAAAAGAAATTAAAGAAGGAGAAAAAACATAGAATAATTTTTCCAAGAAAAAAAACAGAGAACAAACTATAGTAATGAAAATTTTTATAGAAAACTTTGATGAGAATTAGGAAATACAAGAGAAGAGAGAGAATTGGAAAAGAAGAAACCAAATTTTTTTAAAAAGGAAACTAAGCTGCATTTTGAGCAGTGACATCTACTTCTAGGTGTAGGAGGTTACACCTAAGAATATGTGTTGCTGAACTTGATTGATAGAATTTGGGTGCACGCATAAATTTAAACCCGAATATCATATAACAATTCTATGATTTCATAAATTTATCATAAATTGTACAAATACGTTTGTGAGAGTTCATATGTCTCTCACTCTCTTGATAGAACCCCTAGTTTCTATCAATCATTGGTGGAACTCTTTTGATTAGCTCACCTCCTAACCCTTTCACATACAACATATTTATAGTGGTTGTTCGCCACTCTCTAAATCTTTCTACACATGTCTAATATTACATGTATCTAGATTAGAGCTGTCAATTCGGGTAAACGGGTCGGGTTAGTGTGAGTTGGGTCATCTCGGGTCAGGTCAATACGGGCTAATGTCATAACATATGCGGGTCGGGTTCGGGTTGGGTCATGCTTGAGTCGGGTCACGTCGGGTCATACATCTTATCGGGTTTAGGTCATGTTACATTCGAGCCGGGTGAAAAATAGGTCGGGTTAAATTTGGCTCTTTACGATTTTAAACGAGTTAAGGTCGTTCTCGGGTTCGAGTCGGGTTCGGTTCAAGTCAATTATTTACGGGTTATAATTAGGTTGGGTCATTCTCGAGTTCAAGTCGGGTTCGGTTCAAGTAATTAATTTGCGGGTTATAATCAAGTCGGGTCATTTTCAAGTTAGGTCATTTTCGGGTTCGAGTCGGGTTCGGTTCAAGTGAATAATTTGCAGAAAACATGTTTCGTCCATGAGTAAAAACATGTTGTGAAAACTAACCTCTTAAAATTCAAAGTGAAATATTAAAGGAATAGAGTTAGGATTCAATTTTCATTCCAATACCAACATGAGATAACGACCTATACATATTGATTTAATAACAAGTCGGGTTGAATTTGAGACAGGTCAATAACAAGTCGGGTTGATTTGGGCCGGATTTGAAACAGGTCGGGTAGAAATTCGAGTCGGGTTTGTAGCAGGTCGGGTAAAATTCGGGTCGGGTTAGGAACAGGTCGGGTTGAATTCGGGTCATGTTAAGAACAAGTCAGGTTAAATTCGGGTTTTAACGGGTTAAAACAACGGGTTTGGGTCAATTTTGTTTCAGGTCGAGTTCGGTTCAGATCAATAATTTACGGGTTACATTCAGGTCGGGTCGTTTCTAGGTCGGTTAATGTTCCGATTCGGGTCTCAAATACTCGGGTCAACTCGGGTCTATGGTTGGTTTCATGTCGGGTTCGGGTCACCATTTTTTTGGGTTCAGACGGGTCAGTTAATAAGTCGGGTTAGAGTCGATATTTCGAGTCGGGTCAGCTTTTGACAGCTAAGCCCAGACCATCTCTAGCAGACTAGCACGCACATTCCGAAAGAGTAGATGTTAATCAACTCAATGTAACGTAACTTTTCTGTATTAATTACATACTCCGTATACAAAGTATTTTTGAATAAATAAAAAAACATTAAAGTATTTTTGTTACTCTGTAGATTTTCTACACTAAAATAGATGTAATAAGACCATAATTGATTTATTAAGGGCTTGTTTGGAATTATTTTTGGTTTTCAGTTTTCTTTTTTTTTTAAACTAAAAACCAAAAACAGGAAAAGAGAAAAAGGTGTTTTCACTTTTTTGTTGTCGGTTTTCAAAATTATCATGATTATAAGTCTAAATAATTTTTGATTCATTATGTGACACATATAATATACTTTTAAAAAATAAAAAACCAAAAAACAGAAAACCACAGCGATGTCAAACGAACCCTTATTAATTAGTATTGTACTTTGTGTATGTTAACAAACCAATAAAATTGGAAAGTAGGTAAATTTATTAGAAAAGATTTTACAACATTGTACACGAGCTTAAGAAAACATAGCTTCAAATAAGACTCATATCTATAGTACTACAGAAAGAGAAAGGACATCTTGGTCGACTTTTTTAAAAATACCCTTATCCATATCTAAATTTACTATTTCAATTTTTTTTTTAATTACCCTCTTTTTTAAAAAACTACCATCCTTTTAAAAAAAACTACCATCTTAATAAAAACTAGATGAAGCCCGTGCGATGCACGGTTTGTTTGATTTTTTTTAAATAATTTTTTTTTTTGTATTTATAAGCCTAAAATTTGTTATATATTTAGATCAAATTCCTAATATTAAAAGATTTTATATAATATTTAATTAATTTAAACTTAAAAATCTCATTCGCCAATTTTGTTTACATGACATTTAAATTATTTAATTATAAAAGAAATTAATAATCTCTTATTTAATTGGCTACTACTAAGATTTATAATCCTACATGGCGCGCTGAGAAAATTAGATCCTACGTGGCTCTCTAAAAACTCGGGAAAAAACTCCCCTTTATATATATATATTAGATTTAAAAAAAAAAACATTAACATTTTTTTTCAACAATTTTGTAATCAACTAATATTTTTTTATTAGAGTATGAAATAAATTTTAAAAATCCAACTTGATATAATACTTATATTGTACACGCACGCATCGTGTGCGTCTCTTAGCTTGCCTATCTAATTAAAATAGATTGTCAAAAATCGATTTAAATTGGGAAATTAATTTACTACAGCTGGAAATTTCTTTGCTACAACCGGAAGTTAATAACATTGAATATATATATATATATATATATATATATATATATATATATATATATATGTATATGTATCCGGTGAGAATTCATACTTTTTATGTGAGAACACTTTTTATGTTCTAAATTTTTACTCGTATGTTCAAAATTTTAAATTTGATGTTCTAAACTTTTCTCCGAGTGTTCTAAATTAAATAAAATGTTTTAGGAAAAATTGAAAAGAATAATCCCACCTTTCGCCCATCTGCTCAAAATAATCTCACCTTTTCGAATTCTACAAATAATCCCACATTGTAACTCCATCTTCCCAAAATGAACCTTTTTACCTACAACCGTTTCAACAGGTAATTTTTTTTTTGTTTGAATAATAAAACAAAGGCAAAATAATAAAAAAAAAAAGAAAAAGAAAAAAAAACCCAAACACCGTAATCCAGCCCCCACCCCACCATTAGCACCGCCATCACCACCACCATCACCGTAACCCAGCCCCACCCCATCGGCGATAGCTTAACCGCACCTCTGCCCCACTAATACCGGCGAATTGAAACCCTCCTTCCCCTTTCTCCCTCCCCGAAAAACCATCCCAATTTCAAACCCCAGCCTCTTCGAACCACCACGAAGACCACTCGAAAACCAATTTCGAACCCCAGCCTCTTCGAACCACCACGAATACCACCCGAAACCCCATTTAAATTGGCTGATTGAATTGGAGCTTGTGGCTGCATTTTAGGGTTGAATTGATGCTTGTGGTTGCGATTTGTGGGGCTACGACATCACGGTGGCTCGGAGGTTAGGGTAATTGTGGAATTAGTGAAGTGGTGGTTGTTGTGGGATATGTTGGGCGAATTTTGAGGTTGTGCGATGGTTGATTTATGCGGCAACAACTGATTTGGAGGAGGTGCACTGGGGTTGTTTATGTGGCTGGGCGATGTGGCTGGGTGTTGTGGGGTTGTTGAATTTGTTGTGATGGTGGTGATGGTGGTAAGGCGCGACGGTCAGCTGGGTCACTGGTTGTGATGGGGTTTAGGATTTGTTAGGGCTGGCAAAAGCTGACCCGACCCGACAACCCGACCCGAACCCAACCCGAAATAAATGGGTTTTGATAGAGATTTTCAACCCGTTTATGTAATTGGGTCAACCCGAACCCGACCTGAAGTTAAATGGGTCGGGTTCAGGTTGAAAATCCCAACCCGAAACCAACCCGCATAAACCCGTTTATTTAATTGGGTCGGTTTCAGGTCGGGTCAACCCGAACCCAACCCGCTTAACTTAAAACCCTAATTTAAAAATATGGGCCAAGCCCAAATTATCTAACCCTAAGCTTTTCCTCTTTCACTCGCCGCTTTCTTTCAGACTTTCACTCAAACTCTCTCTCTTCTCAGTTTCTCTCTCTTCTCTCCTCTCTTTTCTCTCTCTAACTCTTGAAGATTGAAATAAAAATTCTTGAACCTTGAAGATTGAAGCTTCATCTCAAACATTCTGAAGGTAATAATCCTATTATTCGATTTTTTATGAGTTTGTTTGCTCATGAGTCATTTGTTTATGCAATTTCCTTGATTTGGTTATGCAATTTTCAGATTTCTTTGATTTTTTAAGCGATTTTTTGCTATTATGGTTTATGTATGCTTTGTTTATGTGATTTAATCATTTAATGTTGTTCGTTTGTTATTTTCTTACTCTGCAATTTCTTTCGAAGATTTGATTTGTTATTTACTTATTTTGCGATTATTTGCGATTCGTTTATGCGATTTTTTGCCCTGATTTGATTTTCTTACTCTGCAATTTCATGAGTTTGATTCTTTATGTCATGACTCATGAGTTTATACTTCTGTTTTTCATGTTTATACTTCGGATATGAGTGTAATTCTTTTTTTAATTTATTCACAGATGGCTAATAGCCCTAATCCTGATGAACCCATTGATCTTCCGGATTCTGATTCAGATGATGAAGTTTCTGATTCTCATCAAACGGAATCAAAGAAGAAAACCTCTAATGTCACCTCGCTGAATAAGCCTGGAATTCATTTCAAGCGCCAACGAAAGCTCACTTCAGATGTGTGGGCAAATTTTGAATTCCTTGATAAACCTGACGAACAAGGTAACATCATTTGCATGTGTAAAAAATGTGGGCAGAAATATAATGCTGAAAGTAGGCAAGGAACTGGTAATTTAAAACGCCACATTAAGAAATGTAAAAAAAGGACCTTTAAAGATGTGGGTCAGATGATTATTGATTCAAGCAGTTCTGGTTCTATGATGAATAGGGTTCCTACAATTGATTATGATATTGTTCGTGAGATGTTGTCTATTGCTGTGGTGAAACATGATTTGCCTTTTCAGTTTGCTGAATATAGTGCTGTTAGGAAGTTGATTAATTACATAAATCCTGATGTTAAACTTGTGTCTCGAAATACTTTGAAGGCTGATGTTCTGAAAATGTTTAAGAGGGAAAAAGATAAACTTAAGGAGGAGTTGAGTGTAGTTAAGGGTAGGATTTCTCTTACATCTGATTGTTGGACTTCAATTACTACTGATGGTTACATGTCTTTGACTGCCCATTTTGTTGATAATCAATGGAATTTGCAAAAAAAAAATTCTGAACTTTCGTTTTTTGCCTCCACCTCACACCGGTGTCCATATGTCTGACCATGTCTATGATTTTCTTAAAGAGTGGGGTATCCAAAAGAAAATCATGTGTATTACTCTTGATAATGCTTCCTCTAATGATGTGTTTGCTGATGTAATTAAAAATGAACTTGATTTGGTATGTGGGGGGGATTATTTCCATGTGAGGTGTTGTGCACATATCCTAAATTTAATTGTGCAAGATGGGTTAAAAGAAATTAATGAGGCTGTTGTTAAGGTGAGAGAAACTGTGAAGTATTGTAAAGGGTCTAAGGCTAGAAAGCAACGTTTTTTGACTTGTGTGGCACATGTTGAACTAGACTCAAGTAGAGGATTGAGACAAGATGTCCCTACTAGATGGAATTCAACTTATTTGATGTTAGAGAATGTTTTGTACTACAAAAAAGCTTTTCTTCATTTTCAAAAGGTTGATGCCAATTACATTCATTGTCCAACAAATGAGGAGTGGGGGAGAATAGAGAAGTTATTTAGATTTTTGAAGGTCTTTTTTGATGTGACAAATGTTTTTTCGGGTACTAATTATCCTACCGCTAATGTATACTTCCCAAATGTGTTGAAAATCCGTTTACTCTTGAAAGAGGAGCTTGAAAATTCTGATAACTTCATGCATAAGATGGCAGCAAGAATGAATGAGAAATTTGCTAAATATTGGACCAACTTTAGCATAATCATGGCTGTGGCTGTTGTTTTAGACCCTCGATTTAAGTATGAGTTTGTGGAGTGGGCTTTTAAGAAGGTGTATGGGGAAATAGAGGGTACTAATGAGTTGGTGAAGTTCAAGGAAAGGTTGGATTATTTATATGGTGTTTATGTGACTGAGGCTTCCACAACAACACCACGAACAAGGCGCCGTTCTTCTAGACAGCCTAATGAAGAGCAAGTTGATGTTGCTTCTGATTCTTTTATGATGGTAACTGTGAACACTTGCTTTTTGTTTGATAATCAGCTTTAAATTCTGTTTTTTGTATGCTTTATTGTAATTTTTGTTTAAACATCTTTTAGGACTTTGATAACTTCTCTTCTAGAAAATCATATGTTGCTGCTAAATCTGACTTGCAAATCTACTTGGAAGAGCCATTGATTCCTCGTGCAACCAACATTAATATTCTATATCATTGGAAAACAAATGTTGTGAGGTATCCAATTCTTTCAAAGATGGCAAGGGACATCCTTGCAATCCCTATTTCAACAGTAGCTTCAGAATCTGCCTTCAGTACTGGTGGTCGAGTTTTGGACTGCTATAGAAGCTCTTTGAAACCAAACACAGCAGAAGCTATCATTTGCCTCAAAGATTGGACTTTTGGTGAAGGTATGAAAATAGTTTATGTATTTAAAATTACAATTTTTTTTGTTTCTTTTTTGTACTATTTTATTTATGCTTAAGGCTGAAATTAACTTTTGTATGTATTCTTTTGGTTGTAGCTAATATGGATCCGCAATTGCAAGATTTATGTGGAAAAATCATGGCCATGAAAGTCAACGATGATGTGGGGGATACTCCCAGCCCCAGCCCTCCACAAAGTGCACCAGAAAGTCCTGCTGTCATGGAGAGTCAAACCTGATTATGTTGTTAATTTCTTCTAAAATTAGTTGATGAAACTGTTACTGTTATTTTGGACATGTATTTGGTTTTCTAGTTGAACTTTTATTTGCCTACTTGGAAGTATTTTGGACATGTAACTCTTGAATTATGTTGTTAAGTTATGTTTGCTTGAATTATGTGTTGAATTTGAAGTCTTGAATACTTGAATCTTACAGGTTAAAGAAATTAGTCAAATTACAGGTTAAAAAAATTACAGTATAAAGAAATTAGTAAATTACAGGTTTTTATTTTATTTTTTTTAATTAAAAAAAATCAGGTTTAGGCGGGTCGGGTTCAGGTCGACCCGTTTATAATCAGGTCGGGTTCAGGTTGGTTTTTTTGACCTGTTTAAGTAAACATGTCGGGTTCAGGTTGGGGGGTCCTGACCCGTTTATGTAAACAGGTCGACCTGAACCCGACCCGACCCGACCTGTTTGCCAGCCCTAGGATTTGTTGGTGGTAAGGGAAAGGGGGCTCTGGCAGAGAGGCAGGGGAAGGAAGAAGAAGATATTTTATTTTAATTCTTTAATATTTTAAAAAATCAATTAAAAAGTGACACGTGTCAAATTACCTTTTAAAATAGGTTAACAATTCAACACAACCGGTCATTAAATGAAAAAGGTTCATTTTCGGAAGATGGGGTTACAAGGTGGGATTATTTCTAGAATTCGAAAAGGTGGGATTATTTCTAGAATTCGAAAATGTGGGATTATTTTGAGCAGATGGGCGAAAGGTAGGATTATTATTTTCAACTTAATAGCTCAGGAGGTAGCCCAAATCCAAAAAAGCTTAAGGGGGGTATAAAGTAATTAAGTCTTGTTAAATGTCAATTCAATCTAAAAAGACCAAAAACATATTTTCACAAAAATAATTTGTAATCTGAAATTAATTTGTTACACCGTTACACGACCATAGACAAAAGCTAAGATTATACATGCATGTTAAGTGTATAATTTAGAAACCTGTAGCTAACGAGTAATGACATGAAATATCTCTAGCTGATAGCAGCACCTTTGTCAAGGCATGTCTCCAAATTATAAGGCCGAGAATTGTCTTGAGTTCATTCAACTTTTCCTCTTATTCAGAAACTCTCGAAACTTGTTCCAGCGAACTTCCACCATGTCCAACATACTTTCAGCATAATTCTGTAATGCAAGCTTTGCGTTGACAGCTTTTTTGTGCTGCTCGTCCTCTGCCTTGTAATTGTTGGCTTCCTCTACCATCCGATCAATCTCTTCTTTGGATAACCTACCACTGTGATTTGCAATACTGATTTGTTTTTTGTTGTCAGTGCCTATATGCTGCGCTGACACAGTAAGGATACCATCATTGTCGATTTCAAAGCAAACATCAAATTTTTCTTGACCTTGCGGTGCTGGAGGGATATCGTACAGAGTAAATGTACCTAAGAAGTTGTTGTCTTCAGCGATAGGTCTCTCACCCTCGTATACACTAAATGGAACGGTTGTCTCACCATCATAAGCAGTGAAAAGAATAGTTGACATTTTCACTGGAATGGTAGAATTTCTCGGGATCACAATATTCATTTCACCATAATAAAGCCTAACCCCAAGGGACAAAGGAGTAACATCTACTAGTGTGAAGTCTTTATTGTTACGTACACCGCTCAAGATTGCAGCTTGAATTGCAGCACCATATGCAACGGCCTCATCCGGGTTAATGCTTTGGCAAAGTTCCTTCCCTTTGAAAAAATCTTTCAACAATTCTTGAACTTTTGGAATTCTAGTTGACCCACCAACAAGAACAACATCATCAACATCACCCTTTTTCATATTGGCGTCTTCCAAACATCTCTTAACAGGATTTATACAATTTTTAAACAAATCCAGGTTCAACTTTTCAAACTTGGCACGGGAGATGGTTGAATAAAAATCAATACCCTCGTAGAGACAATCTACATCAATACTAGTCTCAGTAGCTGATGAAAGCATCCTTTTAGCCCTCTCACAAGCATATCTCAACCTCCCAATAGCCCTGCGCTCCTGACTGATGTCCTTGTTATGTTTCCTCTTAAATTCAGACACAAAGTAGTCAACCATTCTACTATCAAAATCCTGACCACCTAAATGAGTGTCTCCGTTAACAGCTTTCACTTCATAAGCCTGTTTACTAATTCTGACCAAAGATACATCAAATGTCCCACCGCCAAGATCAAAAACTAACACGTTCTTAGCCATGTCTTTCCTATCATTGCTCATATCGTTTAGACCATAGGCAATGGCAGCAGCAGTTGGCTCATTGATAATGTGCATGACATTGAGTCCAGCAATGGTACTGGCAGCTTTTGTTGCCTGACGCTGGGAATCATTGAAATAAGCCGGGACAGTGATAACAGCATTTTTCACTTCTGAGCCAAGGTAGGTCTCTGCAGTCTGTTTCATCTTCATTAGGACCATTGAAGAGATTTCCTCTGCAGAAAATTCCTTTTCTTCGCCCTTATAGGTGACTACAATAACAGGTTTGTCGTCTTCAGACGCAGAAATAACCTTAAAAGGCCAGAGTTTCATGTCATTCTGCACTATTTCATCAGTGAATCTTCTGCCAATAAGCCTCTTTGCATCTGTAGTTTATTCCAGTGGTTAAGAAAGCAATTATAAGAAATTGACAAATGTAATACAGCTATTGCATCAATTTGTTTCAAAATAAATTGCAAAACTTTGACTAAATGTGAGAGCTCTTGTTGCAATTTTATGAAACGGAGAAGTATAAACTCTTTTAAAATAAAATAAAAAACATAACTACATAAGTAGTTAAATGTGCTTTAGGAGACATATAAGAGTTAAAGAGTATATCTAACCCATTGTCTCTTTACGACGATTGTTTCATTTTTTTTATATATAAAATAATTACATTCTAATAACACTTTGCAATAATCATCAATCCGTTGTCTTCCTCTTACAATTTTTAAATACTTCAACTTTAATTCCCTACTTATCAATAACACTTATTCAAGTGATATCACTTTTGAATACAATATCAGATTTTTAGAATGCTATCTTCTCATATTGAGAAACGAAATTTGTTTCTCATGGAGAATATCACGTGAGAAACAAATTTTGTTTCACAATATGAGATATTAGACATCCCCGAGTGGAAGTGCTTGTTTACAATAAGTACTACATCCGTTAACTTTTAGTTGTAACAAAGGGTATTATTTATAAGACGTAACACAATGTATTTTTTATTGCAACTAAAAATTAACAAAAGTATTAAAAATGAACAACAATAATAAGTTTCAATTAATCGACGATAATTATTTGAAGTTTAAAGATTATTTCCCTTCAACTAAAATCAACTAGGAATAATTACTTTCTAAACCGGATGCTATCGACATATATTGGACACACATTATAAAGTCAATCTAGTAAAACATAATTACGGATTAATTAATAATTCTAGTGTACATTAAATATTTATTTGATAAAAATAATTTCATCTGGGTTTACGGTCAGTTTTAGCTAACATGGATGCTATTATATGGACACACGTTAGGATTTAGGAATATCATCTGTGACCAAACGTTGTTATACGAAGTATAATAAACGAAGCAAAATTATATTGTAACATGATATACATGAAGATTGAAGGATAGAGGTTAAGAGGTAGAAAACGAACCAAAAATAGTATTAATAGGATTAGAAGTAGCCTGATTTTTAGCAGCCTCGCCAACAAGACGCTGGGTTTGATTGAAAGCAACACAAGATGGTGTCGTTCTGTTTCCTTGATCATTGATAATGATTTCAACACGGCCGTGCTGCCATACTCCAACACAAGAGTATGTTGTCCCGAGATCGATTCCTATTGCCGGCAATTCTTTTTTACCTTCCATAGTTTTATTTGTTTAGACAGGATGGAAATTTGAGGGATTTAACGTCGGATAAGGGAAAGAAAGAACGGTTGGTTAGGGTATTTGTTTGAAGCAATTTATAACAGAGTAGTTTGACTTGCAAAATAAATTATGTGAAATTTACTTATAGGAAGGTCCGTAGGTGTAGAATACTTAGGATTTTTTAATTTTATCTTTTTAGGAAGTGTACACTACTTAGGATTGGGTAGAAAAAAGCCTTGAGCACGCCTGATCTGATCTTTATAGAAATAGAATAATTGAAGACAGATAGAACGTAGCTACGAGAAGAGAAGGTATGCCGCTTGTTCCTTCTACTTTTTACCGAATTAAATTGTTGTTCGGTCGTGGTACTTTGTTATGTGTACCCAGAAAAAGGGGAAAACTCTGGTTCGAAGACGGTTTTCAAGCTTACTAAAATCTTATAGGAAAATTTGAGTTTATAAATCCCAACTTTGGGCGATTTACGATGAAAAATCTCAACTATGCATTATCCCTCAAAAATCCCAACTTTGATACATATTTTCTTTTAAAGATCCCAACAGGTCACCAAACCTATTACTTTAGGTTACAATCCACGTGTCAACACGGGATTGGTAAAATAATAATTCAAAAAATAAATACTAAAAAGAATTAATTCAAAAAAAAAAAAACTAAATGAACCAAAAAAATCAAAACAGTAGCCCCTACCCCATCCCGGAAAACACCCTACCCACACCCCACCCTCGTCGGATTATCGCCCTCAACCCCGACAACCCCTCCCCATCCCCGGAATCCGACGACAAACCCTCTCCCACCCTCGAAAACCCACCCCTGTCCCTCCTCCCACCCTCGCGAAACCCACCCACTAACCCCCTAACCCAGAAAACACCCCTCCCCTAACCCCACCTTCGAAAACGCCCCCTTCCCCTTCCCCAACCGTGGATCGATTTCTGGGGTGGGGGAAGGGAGGGGGCGACTTCGAGGGTGGGGGTTTTGGGAGGGGGCTTTAAGGTTTAGGGTGGGAGGGTTTCACGAGGGTGGGGGGAGGGTTTTTCGTCAGATTCCGGCGACATGAAGGGATTATTGGGGGTGGGGGAAGGGTGGGCGCCGTTTTACGGCGGCGGGGAGAGGTTTTCGGGGATGGGAGGCGATTTCCGGCGGGGTGCTGGGGTGGGGGTGAGGGTGAGGTGTTTTCTGGGATTGGGGTGGGAGCTGGGGGTTGGGTTTTTTTTAATTTTTTGAATAAATCAGATTTTTTTAAAAAATAACAATTATTAATTTTATTGTTTGGACCACTAAAATTTTGACAAGTGGCGATTTTATTTTAGAAAAAATGAGTTAACCTTCTCTTCAAGTAACCGGTCATCTGGTATCTATAAAATAAAATGAGTACCAAAGTTGAGATTTTTTAGGGATAATGCATAGTTGGGATTTTTCAAAGTAAACCACCCAAAGTTGGGATTTATAATCTCAATTTTCCAATCATTTAATGCAAGTAACCATTCATTCGTCAAATTCGTAAATATTTGCACCACAAAGAATCTAGCTATAGTCACATTTGTAAGTCGTTCATTTAAAATACTAATTGTAATTAAAAAAAAAATATTTAAACCCTATGAGTTGTTTTTACAAACGAGTTTGGCAAATACTTTTAACAAAAAATAAATTAGAAAAAAAAAAAACTTGCCTTAATTATAAAAAATATATATATTGCGATATAAACAATTAAACATTTTTTTATTAAAAATAATAATAATAAAGATTTATATAAATACATACATTTTATTTATTTTTTATTTTTTTGAAAGAAGTCCTAAAGGACATTAAATTTCATTAATTATAGTCATACGACATCTACAATTGATAAGTAACGATAATGAAAACGAATTTAACACAATCAAACAAGAATTAATCGGGGAAGGGCTAAGAATCCAAATACATAAATACAACAATTCGACACATTCTCGAGTTGTTGTCTCATACAACTTTTTGAGTAGATCCGTCATCGCTTCGCAATTTTGGGAGTAAGTAAATTCTTGTGCTGATTCCGACCCGTAATCCGAATCCGAGCCATAATCAATCGTAGCCCCGTAAAACCGCAGATCAAAATAAACACAAATAAAACCTTGTCTTTCGAAGGAGTCCGGAAAACCTTGTCATTCGAAGGAGATCAAGAAAACCTTGTCTTTCAAAAGAGATAAACCCTTTCTTTCGAGGGAGACATTATTGCAACAAAAAAAAAAAACAAAAAGCTTAAAAAAAATAATAAAGATTAGGGCTTTCCACCGGTGAAATCCATTGGAAGCCCCTTCAAATTGACAATGGAGGCTAGAGTTTAGGAGAGAGTTCAGAGAGGAGGCTAGGGTTTTTTTTTTTACATACATTTTATTTTAATTAAAATAATATTAATAATCTATACTTTGTTAAACCTCCATAATTCTCTCTTTAAACTTGTAAATACCTTTATCCCTATAAAAAAATCATGTAAAATCGAAGAGCATTAGAGCATCTCCAGTGGTTCAATTATAAGGACTTGCTTGCAATTTAAATAAAGTTCCTAACTACATGCTTATCACTGGAGAACAAAAAATTGAGCAACATGCAAGTAACTGTAGGCCAAACAAGCTACATGCTTGATAGAAAAAGAGAGAAATAAATTCTACTCATACTATACTATGTGTAAAATTATTTATTTAATTTTCATTGGAACAAGTTGTTGCTTAAAAGTATTGTAGCTTAGAAATTTATGTGGAAAAGCAAGCTACAATTTTTTATAGCTTGCCACCGGAGATTTTGATGTTCTTATCTTTAAAAAGCTTGCCACGGGAGATGCTCTTGTCTTTCCAAAAAAAAAAAAAAAAAAAAAAAATCCAAGAGAATTACTAACGTGCTACCGTCACGTGTTCAAACATTAAGGCTAATTAAAAATCTAGTCAGTTATAAATAAGTTTCAAAAGAAATGAACAAAAACAAATTAAGTCTTACAACTTGAAACCATGACCGTTATTCAAGACCCATTAAAAGTGGTAAATAAATCAACCCAAGTTTAAATAAATTCAAATTTAAAAAATAAAATAAATTCTAAACGGTAACCAACACTGCTCTCCAATATTTTAGGTGAGCATTCGAATTCCATATAATTCCTGCGTGTAATTCCTGATTTCATTCATCATCAATATTATTCCATAGTGCAAGGGTGGGTTTTTTTCTCCCAGTTCTCAGGTTTTCCCATGGTAACATTATCTCACTTTTACTTGCTTTAATTTCTTCGTGGATGTTCTTAGTTGTTGTGCTTGCTTGTTCTTCATTGTTATGGGTCGATTGCAATTAGTTTGAGCTCTTAACCCTTACATAACTTAGTGCCTAAAATCAAGTTGTAAGCTTTGTCAAGTTGCTAATTGAATTTCTATCACTTTGTAATAAATGCTTAACTTGAATAAGTAATTTAATTTGATAACTTTCTTTTATTCGTGACTACTATAACATGATTAAAGTATGGGTTTTAATGTTCTTTTTATTCAACAATTTCTGCAAATAAGTTCTTTTTATTCAAATCAAACACCAAATAATATTACTAATTTAACAAGCGATGACAATCACTTAACAAACTGAACAAAAGAAATAGAACATCAAATTATTGAGCGATCAACCATTTTATAATCAATCTACCATGAATCATACGAGCCTAACATCTGCGTTTTATATAGAAATAGAAAGGGAAAGTATAAATTTCCCATTCCGATCCCATACAAAAACGAAAAATAGTTATTAGAAATATCCAACAAATGTAACAAAAATAAAAATATACTTGGCGACTTTTATTACACCTTGTTTTTGCAATAGGTCTAAGATGCATCCTCGTGCACTTATTTTAGATGCAACATCAACCCACAAGCCCAATTTCAAACGTGCCCCATTAAAAAAGCCCCAAACCAAAATGAGCCCACCCAAAAACTGAACATATGTTTAAATTACAGCCCACTCAACCATCACTTTCAACGGCTATTATTTTTTTTTTTTAAAAAAAACGTCACTCTTAAATTTAAATTTCTGAAATTTATTATTCATTTATTTGATTTTCTCCCTCTAACAATCAAACACAATTCACTCTCTCTTCAAAACAACCATGAATATTTGAGATGAGATGAAAAATCAAACAAGTTCTCCCTTAAAAATGCAATTTAATGTAAATTTTACTTAATTTTGTTTGAATTTATATGTTTATCACTTAATTTTAAATTTTACTTAATTTTGTTTGGATATTGTTTTTTTTTTTTTTTTTTTTGAAACCTGTTTGGATATTGTTCGATACTCTATTGTTCGAAATATTCTTATGTTCATATTTTGAATACTTATGTTCACTTTTTGAAATACATATGTTCATATTTTTTATGCGTATGTTCACTTTCTTAGATGTTTATGTTCATATTTTGAATCCTTGTAATCTTTCTGAAATGCATATATTCACTTTCTAAATCCATATGTTCATATTTTTTATGTATATGTTCACTTTCTAAAATGCTTAATTATGTTCATACGCATTAAAAAATGAACCAATGCATATGTCACATTTAATACTTATGATGCATATGTTTCATTAATAATCATATTATTTTTTATTTCTTCAATTTTTATGTTCATAATTAAATGTCTTATATTCATAATAATATTTTATATGTTCATGATGTAAATATTCATAGTTAATATTTGTTGTTCATGAAATATTCTCATTAAATCTGTTTATGCATATGTTCTCTTTCTTAAATACACATGTTTATATTATTTACGCATATATTCACCTTTTAAATGCTTATATTCACTTAAAGGAAACAAATGCTTATGTTCATATTTTGAATTGTTATGTTTACTTTCTGAAATACAAATGTTCATATTTTTTATGCCTATATTCACTTTTTGAAAAGGTAATATTCACATTTAAGGGAACCAATGCATATGTTCATATTTTGCATGATTATGTTCATTGATAAAAAAAAAATGTAGAAAATCAGATGAAATTAATTAGCTCATAAGAAATCGAAATTTATACATAATACATCAAATTGATCGAACATAACCAAAAATCAGATGAAATTGAATAACTGATCAATCGAAACTAATCGAAGCTAACCTAAAATCATACAAAACACAATTACAACTGAAACTAACAAAAAAAATAATTAGAAATCACAAAATTAAGCAACTAACCTGCATTGACGATGTCTTCGTCGAGAACAACCAATTCCATATTTATCCAATCGAAACAGATGCAATCGCAAAATAGAGGATAATTTTTCCAAAAAAAACAGAGAAAAAAGAAATTAAAGAAGGAGAAAAAACATAGAATAATTTTTCCAAGAAAAAAAACAGAGAACAAACTATAGTAATGAAAATTTTTATAGAAAACTTTGATGAGAATTAGGAAATACAAGAGAAGAGAGAGAATTGGAAAAGAAGAAACCAAATTTTTTTAAAAAGGAAACTAAGCTGCATTTTGAGCAGTGACATCTACTTCTAGGTGTAGGAGGTTACACCTAAGAATATGTGTTGCTGAACTTGATTGATAGAATTTGGGTGCACGCATAAATTTAAACCCGAATATCATATAACAATTCTATGATTTCATAAATTTATCATAAATTGTACAAATACGTTTGTGAGAGTTCATATGTCTCTCACTCTCTTGATAGAACCCCTAGTTTCTATCAATCATTGGTGGAACTCTTTTGATTAGCTCACCTCCTAACCCTTTCACATACAACATATTTATAGTGGTTGTTCGCCACTCTCTAAATCTTTCTACACATGTCTAATATTACATGTATCTAGATTAGAGCTGTCAATTCGGGTAAACGGGTCGGGTTAGTGTGAGTTGGGTCATCTCGGGTCAGGTCAATACGGGCTAATGTCATAACATATGCGGGTCGGGTTCGGGTTGGGTCATGCTTGAGTCGGGTCACGTCGGGTCATACATCTTATCGGGTTTAGGTCATGTTACATTCGAGCCGGGTGAAAAATAGGTCGGGTTAAATTTGGCTCTTTACGATTTTAAACGAGTTAAGGTCGTTCTCGGGTTCGAGTCGGGTTCGGTTCAAGTCAATTATTTACGGGTTATAATTAGGTTGGGTCATTCTCGAGTTCAAGTCGGGTTCGGTTCAAGTAATTAATTTGCGGGTTATAATCAAGTCGGGTCATTTTCAAGTTAGGTCATTTTCGGGTTCGAGTCGGGTTCGGTTCAAGTGAATAATTTGCAGAAAACATGTTTCGTCCATGAGTAAAAACATGTTGTGAAACTAACCTCTTAAAATTCAAAGTGAAATATTAAAGGAATAGAGTTAGGATTCAATTTTCATTCCAATACCAACATGAGATAACGACCTATACATATTGATTTAATAACAAGTCGGGTTGAATTTGAGACAGGTCAATAACAAGTCGGGTTGATTTGGGCCGGATTTGAAACAGGTCGGGTAGAAATTCGAGTCGGGTTTGTAGCAGGTCGGGTAAAATTCGGGTCGGGTTAGGAACAGGTCGGGTTGAATTCGGGTCATGTTAAGAACAAGTCAGGTTAAATTCGGGTTTTAACGGGTTAAAACAACGGGTTTGGGTCAATTTTGTTTCAGGTCGAGTTCGGTTCAGATCAATAATTTACGGGTTACATTCAGGTCGGGTCGTTTCTAGGTCGGTTAATGTTCCGATTCGGGTCTCAAATACTCGGGTCAACTCGGGTCTATGGTTGGTTTCATGTCGGGTTCGGGTCACCATTTTTTTGGGTTCAGACGGGTCAGTTAATAAGTCGGGTTAGAGTCGATATTTCGAGTCGGGTCAGCTTTTGACAGCTAAGCCCAGACCATCTCTAGCAGACTAGCACGCACATTCCGAAAGAGTAGATGTTAATCAACTCAATGTAACGTAACTTTTCTGTATTAATTACATACTCCGTATACAAAGTATTTTTGAATAAATAAAAAAACATTAAAGTATTTTTGTTACTCTGTAGATTTTCTACACTAAAATAGATGTAATAAGACCATAATTGATTTATTAAGGGCTTGTTTGGAATTATTTTTGGTTTTCAGTTTTCTTTTTTTTTTAAACTAAAAACCAAAAACAGGAAAAGAGAAAAAGGTGTTTTCACTTTTTTGTTGTCGGTTTTCAAAATTATCATGATTATAAGTCTAAATAATTTTTGATTCATTATGTGACACATATAATATACTTTTAAAAAATAAAAAACCAAAAAACAGAAAACCACAGCGATGTCAAACGAACCCTTATTAATTAGTATTGTACTTTGTGTATGTTAACAAACCAATAAAATTGGAAAGTAGGTAAATTTATTAGAAAAGATTTTACAACATTGTACACGAGCTTAAGAAAACATAGCTTCAAATAAGACTCATATCTATAGTACTACAGAAAGAGAAAGGACATCTTGGTCGACTTTTTTAAAAATACCCTTATCCATATCTAAATTTACTATTTCAATTTTTTTTTAATTACCCTCTTTTTTAAAAAACTACCATCCTTTTAAAAAAAACTACCATCTTAATAAAAACTAGATGAAGCCCGTGCGATGCACGGTTTGTTTGATTTTTTTTAAATAATTTTTTTTTTTGTATTTATAAGCCTAAAATTTGTTATATATTTAGATCAAATTCCTAATATTAAAAGATTTTATATAATATTTAATTAATTTAAACTTAAAAATCTCATTCGCCAATTTTGTTTACATGACATTTAAATTATTTAATTATAAAAGAAATTAATAATCTCTTATTTAATTGGCTACTACTAAGATTTATAATCCTACATGGCGCGCTGAGAAAATTAGATCCTACGTGGCTCTCTAAAAACTCGGGAAAAAACTCCCCTTTATATATATATATTAGATTTAAAAAAAAAAACATTAACATTTTTTTTCAACAATTTTGTAATCAACTAATATTTTTTTATTAGAGTATGAAATAAATTTTAAAAATCCAACTTGATATAATACTTATATTGTACACGCACGCATCGTGTGCGTCTCTTAGCTTGCCTATCTAATTAAAATAGATTGTCAAAAATCGATTTAAATTGGGAAATTAATTTACTACAGCTGGAAATTTCTTTGCTACAACCGGAAGTTAATAACATTGAATATATATATATATATATATATATATATATATATATATATATATATATATGTATATGTATCCGGTGAGAATTCATACTTTTTATGTGAGAACACTTTTTATGTTCTAAATTTTTACTCGTATGTTCAAAATTTTAAATTTGATGTTCTAAACTTTTCTCCGAGTGTTCTAAATTAAATAAAATGTTTTAGGAAAAATTGAAAAGAATAATCCCACCTTTCGCCCATCTGCTCAAAATAATCTCACCTTTTCGAATTCTACAAATAATCCCACATTGTAACTCCATCTTCCCAAAATGAACCTTTTTACCTACAACCGTTTCAACAGGTAATTTTTTTTTTGTTTGAATAATAAAACAAAGGCAAAATAATAAAAAAAAAAAGAAAAAGAAAAAAAAACCCAAACACCGTAATCCAGCCCCCACCCCACCATTAGCACCGCCATCACCACCACCATCACCGTAACCCAGCCCCACCCCATCGGCGATAGCTTAACCGCACCTCTGCCCCACTAATACCGGCGAATTGAAACCCTCCTTCCCCTTTCTCCCTCCCCGAAAAACCATCCCAATTTCAAACCCCAGCCTCTTCGAACCACCACGAAGACCACTCGAAAACCAATTTCGAACCCCAGCCTCTTCGAACCACCACGAATACCACCCGAAACCCCATTTAAATTGGCTGATTGAATTGGAGCTTGTGGCTGCATTTTAGGGTTGAATTGATGCTTGTGGTTGCGATTTGTGGGGCTACGACATCACGGTGGCTCGGAGGTTAGGGTAATTGTGGAATTAGTGAAGTGGTGGTTGTTGTGGGATATGTTGGGCGAATTTTGAGGTTGTGCGATGGTTGATTTATGCGGCAACAACTGATTTGGAGGAGGTGCACTGGGGTTGTTTATGTGGCTGGGCGATGTGGCTGGGTGTTGTGGGGTTGTTGAATTTGTTGTGATGGTGGTGATGGTGGTAAGGCGCGACGGTCAGCTGGGTCACTGGTTGTGATGGGGTTTAGGATTTGTTAGGGCTGGCAAAAGCTGACCCGACCCGACAACCCGACCCGAACCCAACCCGAAATAAATGGGTTTTGATAGAGATTTTCAACCCGTTTATGTAATTGGGTCAACCCGAACCCGACCTGAAGTTAAATGGGTCGGGTTCAGGTTGAAAATCCCAACCCGAAACCAACCCGCATAAACCCGTTTATTTAATTGGGTCGGTTTCAGGTCGGGTCAACCCGAACCCAACCCGCTTAACTTAAAACCCTAATTTAAAAATATGGGCCAAGCCCAAATTATCTAACCCTAAGCTTTTCCTCTTTCACTCGCCGCTTTCTTTCAGACTTTCACTCAAACTCTCTCTCTTCTCAGTTTCTCTCTCTTCTCTCCTCTCTTTTCTCTCTCTAACTCTTGAAGATTGAAATAAAAATTCTTGAACCTTGAAGATTGAAGCTTCATCTCAAACATTCTGAAGGTAATAATCCTATTATTCGATTTTTTATGAGTTTGTTTGCTCATGAGTCATTTGTTTATGCAATTTCCTTGATTTGGTTATGCAATTTTCAGATTTCTTTGATTTTTTAAGCGATTTTTTGCTATTATGGTTTATGTATGCTTTGTTTATGTGATTTAATCATTTAATGTTGTTCGTTTGTTATTTTCTTACTCTGCAATTTCTTTCGAAGATTTGATTTGTTATTTACTTATTTTGCGATTATTTGCGATTCGTTTATGCGATTTTTTGCCCTGATTTGATTTTCTTACTCTGCAATTTCATGAGTTTGATTCTTTATGTCATGACTCATGAGTTTATACTTCTGTTTTTCATGTTTATACTTCGGATATGAGTGTAATTCTTTTTTTTAATTTATTCACAGATGGCTAATAGCCCTAATCCTGATGAACCCATTGATCTTCCGGATTCTGATTCAGATGATGAAGTTTCTGATTCTCATCAAACGGAATCAAAGAAGAAAACCTCTAATGTCACCTCGCTGAATAAGCCTGGAATTCATTTCAAGCGCCAACGAAAGCTCACTTCAGATGTGTGGGCAAATTTTGAATTCCTTGATAAACCTGACGAACAAGGTAACATCATTTGCATGTGTAAAAAATGTGGGCAGAAATATAATGCTGAAAGTAGGCAAGGAACTGGTAATTTAAAACGCCACATTAAGAAATGTAAAAAAAGGACCTTTAAAGATGTGGGTCAGATGATTATTGATTCAAGCAGTTCTGGTTCTATGATGAATAGGGTTCCTACAATTGATTATGATATTGTTCGTGAGATGTTGTCTATTGCTGTGGTGAAACATGATTTGCCTTTTCAGTTTGCTGAATATAGTGCTGTTAGGAAGTTGATTAATTACATAAATCCTGATGTTAAACTTGTGTCTCGAAATACTTTGAAGGCTGATGTTCTGAAAATGTTTAAGAGGGAAAAAGATAAACTTAAGGAGGAGTTGAGTGTAGTTAAGGGTAGGATTTCTCTTACATCTGATTGTTGGACTTCAATTACTACTGATGGTTACATGTCTTTGACTGCCCATTTTGTTGATAATCAATGGAATTTGCAAAAAAAAATTCTGAACTTTCGTTTTTTGCCTCCACCTCACACCGGTGTCCATATGTCTGACCATGTCTATGATTTTCTTAAAGAGTGGGGTATCCAAAAGAAAATCATGTGTATTACTCTTGATAATGCTTCCTCTAATGATGTGTTTGCTGATGTAATTAAAAATGAACTTGATTTGGTATGTGGGGGGGATTATTTCCATGTGAGGTGTTGTGCACATATCCTAAATTTAATTGTGCAAGATGGGTTAAAAGAAATTAATGAGGCTGTTGTTAAGGTGAGAGAAACTGTGAAGTATTGTAAAGGGTCTAAGGCTAGAAAGCAACGTTTTTTGACTTGTGTGGCACATGTTGAACTAGACTCAAGTAGAGGATTGAGACAAGATGTCCCTACTAGATGGAATTCAACTTATTTGATGTTAGAGAATGTTTTGTACTACAAAAAAGCTTTTCTTCATTTTCAAAAGGTTGATGCCAATTACATTCATTGTCCAACAAATGAGGAGTGGGGGAGAATAGAGAAGTTATTTAGATTTTTGAAGGTCTTTTTTGATGTGACAAATGTTTTTTCGGGTACTAATTATCCTACCGCTAATGTATACTTCCCAAATGTGTTGAAAATCCGTTTACTCTTGAAAGAGGAGCTTGAAAATTCTGATAACTTCATGCATAAGATGGCAGCAAGAATGAATGAGAAATTTGCTAAATATTGGACCAACTTTAGCATAATCATGGCTGTGGCTGTTGTTTTAGACCCTCGATTTAAGTATGAGTTTGTGGAGTGGGCTTTTAAGAAGGTGTATGGGGAAATAGAGGGTACTAATGAGTTGGTGAAGTTCAAGGAAAGGTTGGATTATTTATATGGTGTTTATGTGACTGAGGCTTCCACAACAACACCACGAACAAGGCGCCGTTCTTCTAGACAGCCTAATGAAGAGCAAGTTGATGTTGCTTCTGATTCTTTTATGATGGTAACTGTGAACACTTGCTTTTTGTTTGATAATCAGCTTTAAATTCTGTTTTTTGTATGCTTTATTGTAATTTTTGTTTAAACATCTTTTAGGACTTTGATAACTTCTCTTCTAGAAAATCATATGTTGCTGCTAAATCTGACTTGCAAATCTACTTGGAAGAGCCATTGATTCCTCGTGCAACCAACATTAATATTCTATATCATTGGAAAACAAATGTTGTGAGGTATCCAATTCTTTCAAAGATGGCAAGGGACATCCTTGCAATCCCTATTTCAACAGTAGCTTCAGAATCTGCCTTCAGTACTGGTGGTCGAGTTTTGGACTGCTATAGAAGCTCTTTGAAACCAAACACAGCAGAAGCTATCATTTGCCTCAAAGATTGGACTTTTGGTGAAGGTATGAAAATAGTTTATGTATTTAAAATTACAATTTTTTTTGTTTCTTTTTTGTACTATTTTATTTATGCTTAAGGCTGAAATTAACTTTTGTATGTATTCTTTTGGTTGTAGCTAATATGGATCCGCAATTGCAAGATTTATGTGGAAAAATCATGGCCATGAAAGTCAACGATGATGTGGGGGATACTCCCAGCCCCAGCCCTCCACAAAGTGCACCAGAAAGTCCTGCTGTCATGGAGAGTCAAACCTGATTATGTTGTTAATTTCTTCTAAAATTAGTTGATGAAACTGTTACTGTTATTTTGGACATGTATTTGGTTTTCTAGTTGAACTTTTATTTGCCTACTTGGAAGTATTTTGGACATGTAACTCTTGAATTATGTTGTTAAGTTATGTTTGCTTGAATTATGTGTTGAATTTGAAGTCTTGAATACTTGAATCTTACAGGTTAAAGAAATTAGTCAAATTACAGGTTAAAAAAATTACAGTATAAAGAAATTAGTAAATTACAGGTTTTTATTTTATTTTTTTTAATTAAAAAAAATCAGGTTTAGGCGGGTCGGGTTCAGGTCGACCCGTTTATAATCAGGTCGGGTTCAGGTTGGTTTTTTTGACCTGTTTAAGTAAACATGTCGGGTTCAGGTTGGGGGGTCCTGACCCGTTTATGTAAACAGGTCGACCTGAACCCGACCCGACCCGACCTGTTTGCCAGCCCTAGGATTTGTTGGTGGTAAGGGAAAGGGGGCTCTGGCAGAGAGGCAGGGGAAGGAAGAAGAAGATATTTTATTTTAATTCTTTAATATTTTAAAAAATCAATTAAAAAGTGACACGTGTCAAATTACCTTTTAAAATAGGTTAACAATTCAACACAACCGGTCATTAAATGAAAAAGGTTCATTTTCGGAAGATGGGGTTACAAGGTGGGATTATTTCTAGAATTCGAAAAGGTGGGATTATTTCTAGAATTCGAAAATGTGGGATTATTTTGAGCAGATGGGCGAAAGGTAGGATTATTATTTTCAACTTAATAGCTCAGGAGGTAGCCCAAATCCAAAAAAGCTTAAGGGGGGTATAAAGTAATTAAGTCTTGTTAAATGTCAATTCAATCTAAAAAGACCAAAAACATATTTTCACAAAAATAATTTGTAATCTGAAATTAATTTGTTACACCGTTACACGACCATAGACAAAAGCTAAGATTATACATGCATGTTAAGTGTATAATTTAGAAACCTGTAGCTAACGAGTAATGACATGAAATATCTCTAGCTGATAGCAGCACCTTTGTCAAGGCATGTCTCCAAATTATAAGGCCGAGAATTGTCTTGAGTTCATTCAACTTTTCCTCTTATTCAGAAACTCTCGAAACTTGTTCCAGCGAACTTCCACCATGTCCAACATACTTTCAGCATAATTCTGTAATGCAAGCTTTGCGTTGACAGCTTTTTTGTGCTGCTCGTCCTCTGCCTTGTAATTGTTGGCTTCCTCTACCATCCGATCAATCTCTTCTTTGGATAACCTACCACTGTGATTTGCAATACTGATTTGTTTTTTGTTGTCAGTGCCTATATGCTGCGCTGACACAGTAAGGATACCATCATTGTCGATTTCAAAGCAAACATCAAATTTTTCTTGACCTTGCGGTGCTGGAGGGATATCGTACAGAGTAAATGTACCTAAGAAGTTGTTGTCTTCAGCGATAGGTCTCTCACCCTCGTATACACTAAATGGAACGGTTGTCTCACCATCATAAGCAGTGAAAAGAATAGTTGACATTTTCACTGGAATGGTAGAATTTCTCGGGATCACAATATTCATTTCACCATAATAAAGCCTAACCCCAAGGGACAAAGGAGTAACATCTACTAGTGTGAAGTCTTTATTGTTACGTACACCGCTCAAGATTGCAGCTTGAATTGCAGCACCATATGCAACGGCCTCATCCGGGTTAATGCTTTGGCAAAGTTCCTTCCCTTTGAAAAAATCTTTCAACAATTCTTGAACTTTTGGAATTCTAGTTGACCCACCAACAAGAACAACATCATCAACATCACCCTTTTTCATATTGGCGTCTTCCAAACATCTCTTAACAGGATTTATACAATTTTTAAACAAATCCAGGTTCAACTTTTCAAACTTGGCACGGGAGATGGTTGAATAAAAATCAATACCCTCGTAGAGACAATCTACATCAATACTAGTCTCAGTAGCTGATGAAAGCATCCTTTTAGCCCTCTCACAAGCATATCTCAACCTCCCAATAGCCCTGCGCTCCTGACTGATGTCCTTGTTATGTTTCCTCTTAAATTCAGACACAAAGTAGTCAACCATTCTACTATCAAAATCCTGACCACCTAAATGAGTGTCTCCGTTAACAGCTTTCACTTCATAAGCCTGTTTACTAATTCTGACCAAAGATACATCAAATGTCCCACCGCCAAGATCAAAAACTAACACGTTCTTAGCCATGTCTTTCCTATCATTGCTCATATCGTTTAGACCATAGGCAATGGCAGCAGCAGTTGGCTCATTGATAATGTGCATGACATTGAGTCCAGCAATGGTACTGGCAGCTTTTGTTGCCTGACGCTGGGAATCATTGAAATAAGCCGGGACAGTGATAACAGCATTTTTCACTTCTGAGCCAAGGTAGGTCTCTGCAGTCTGTTTCATCTTCATTAGGACCATTGAAGAGATTTCCTCTGCAGAAAATTCCTTTTCTTCGCCCTTATAGGTGACTACAATAACAGGTTTGTCGTCTTCAGACGCAGAAATAACCTTAAAAGGCCAGAGTTTCATGTCATTCTGCACTATTTCATCAGTGAATCTTCTGCCAATAAGCCTCTTTGCATCTGTAGTTTATTCCAGTGGTTAAGAAAGCAATTATAAGAAATTGACAAATGTAATACAGCTATTGCATCAATTTGTTTCAAAATAAATTGCAAAACTTTGACTAAATGTGAGAGCTCTTGTTGCAATTTTATGAAACGGAGAAGTATAAACTCTTTTAAAATAAAATAAAAAACATAACTACATAAGTAGTTAAATGTGCTTTAGGAGACATATAAGAGTTAAAGAGTATATCTAACCCATTGTCTCTTTACGACGATTGTTTCATTTTTTTTATATATAAAATAATTACATTCTAATAACACTTTGCAATAATCATCAATCCGTTGTCTTCCTCTTACAATTTTTAAATACTTCAACTTTAATTCCCTACTTATCAATAACACTTATTCAAGTGATATCACTTTTGAATACAATATCAGATTTTTAGAATGCTATCTTCTCATATTGAGAAACGAAATTTGTTTCTCATGGAGAATATCACGTGAGAAACAAATTTTGTTTCACAATATGAGATATTAGACATCCCCGAGTGGAAGTGCTTGTTTACAATAAGTACTACATCCGTTAACTTTTAGTTGTAACAAAGGGTATTATTTATAAGACGTAACACAATGTATTTTTTATTGCAACTAAAAATTAACAAAAGTATTAAAAATGAACAACAATAATAAGTTTCAATTAATCGACGATAATTATTTGAAGTTTAAAGATTATTTCCCTTCAACTAAAATCAACTAGGAATAATTACTTTCTAAACCGGATGCTATCGACATATATTGGACACACATTATAAAGTCAATCTAGTAAAACATAATTACGGATTAATTAATAATTCTAGTGTACATTAAATATTTATTTGATAAAAATAATTTCATCTGGGTTTACGGTCAGTTTTAGCTAACATGGATGCTATTATATGGACACACGTTAGGATTTAGGAATATCATCTGTGACCAAACGTTGTTATACGAAGTATAATAAACGAAGCAAAATTATATTGTAACATGATATACATGAAGATTGAAGGATAGAGGTTAAGAGGTAGAAAACGAACCAAAAATAGTATTAATAGGATTAGAAGTAGCCTGATTTTTAGCAGCCTCGCCAACAAGACGCTGGGTTTGATTGAAAGCAACACAAGATGGTGTCGTTCTGTTTCCTTGATCATTGATAATGATTTCAACACGGCCGTGCTGCCATACTCCAACACAAGAGTATGTTGTCCCGAGATCGATTCCTATTGCCGGCAATTCTTTTTTACCTTCCATAGTTTTATTTGTTTAGACAGGATGGAAATTTGAGGGATTTAACGTCGGATAAGGGAAAGAAAGAACGGTTGGTTAGGGTATTTGTTTGAAGCAATTTATAACAGAGTAGTTTGACTTGCAAAATAAATTATGTGAAATTTGGAGTGTACACTACTTATAGGAAGGTCCGTAGGTGTAGAATACTTAGGATTTTTTAATTTTATCTTTTTAGGAAGTGTACACTACTTAGGATTGGGTAGAAAAAAGCCTTGAGCACGCCTGATCTGATCTTTATAGAAATAGAATAATTGAAGACAGATAGAACGTAGCTACGAGAAGAGAAGGTATGCCGCTTGTTCCTTCTACTTTTTACCGAATTAAATTGTTGTTCGGTCGTGGTACTTTGTTATGTGTACCCAGAAAAAGGGGAAAACTCTGGTTCGAAGACGGTTTTCAAGCTTACTAAAATCTTATAGGAAAATTTGAGTTTATAAATCCCAACTTTGGGCGATTTACGATGAAAAATCTCAACTATGCATTATCCCTCAAAAATCCCAACTTTGATACATATTTTCTTTTAAAGATCCCAACAGGTCACCAAACCTATTACTTTAGGTTACAATCCACGTGTCAACACGAGATTGGTAAAATAATAATTCAAAAAATAAATACTAAAAAGAATTAATTCAAAAAAAAAAAAACTAAATGAACCAAAAAAATCAAAACAGTAGCCCCTACCCCATCCCGGAAAACACCCTACCCACACCCCACCCTCGTCGGATTATCGCCCTCAACCCCGACAACCCCTCCCCATCCCCGGAATCCGACGACAAACCCTCTCCCACCCTCGAAAACCCACCCCTGTCCCTCCTCCCACCCTCGCGAAACCCACCCACTAACCCCCTAACCCGGAAAACACCCCTCCCCTAACCCCACCTTCGAAAACGCCCCCTTCCCCTTCCCCAACCGTGGATCGATTTCTGGGGTGGGGGAAGGGAGGGGGCGACTTCGAGGGTGGGGGTTTTGGGAGGGGGCTTTAAGGTTTAGGGTGGGAGGGTTTCACGAGGGTGGGGGGAGGGTTTTTTCGTCAGATTCCGGCGACATGAAGGGATTATTGGGGGTGGGGGAAGGGTGGGCGCCGTTTTACGGCGGCGGGGAGAGGTTTTCGGGGATGGGAGGCGATTTCCGGCGGGGTGCTGGGGTGGGGGTGAGGGTGAGGTGTTTTCTGGGATTGGGGTGGGAGCTGGGGGTTGGGTTTTTTTTAATTTTTTGAATAAATCAGATTTTTTTAAAAAATAACAATTATTAATTTTATTGTTTGGACCACTAAAATTTTGACAAGTGGCGATTTTATTTTAGAAAAAATGAGTTAACCTTCTCTTCAAGTAACCGGTCATCTGGTATCTATAAAATAAAATGAGTACCAAAGTTGAGATTTTTTAGGGATAATGCATAGTTGGGATTTTTCAAAGTAAACCACCCAAAGTTGGGATTTATAATCTCAATTTTCCAATCATTTAATGCAAGTAACCATTCATTCGTCAAATTCGTAAATATTTGCACCACAAAGAATCTAGCTATAGTCACATTTGTAAGTCGTTCATTTAAAATACTAATTGTAATTAAAAAAAAATATTTAAACCCTATGAGTTGTTTTTACAAACGAGTTTGGCAAATACTTTTAACAAAAAATAAATTAGAAAAAAAAAACTTGCCTTAATTATAAAAAATATATATATTGCGATATAAACAATTAAACATTTTTTTATTAAAAATAATAATAATAAAGATTTATATAAATACATACATTTTATTTATTTTTTATTTTTTTGAAAGAAGTCCTAAAGGACATTAAATTTCATTAATTATAGTCATACGACATCTACAATTGATAAGTAACGATAATGAAAACGAATTTAACACAATCAAACAAGAATTAATCGGGGAAGGGCTAAGAATCCAAATACATAAATACAACAATTCGACACATTCTCGAGTTGTTGTCTCATACAACTTTTTGAGTAGATCCGTCATCGCTTCGCAATTTTGGGAGTAAGTAAATTATTGTGCTGATTCCGACCCGTAATCCGAATCCGAGCCATAATCAATCGTAGCCCCGTAAAACCGCAGATCAAAATAAACACAAATAAAACCTTGTCTTTCGAAGGAGTCCGGAAAACCTTGTCATTCGAAGGAGATCAAGAAAACCTTGTCTTTCAAAAGAGATAAACCCTTTCTTTCGAGGGAGACATTATTGCAACAAAAAAAAAACAAAAAGCTTAAAAAAAATAATAAAGATTAGGGCTTTCCACCGGTGAAATCCATTGGAAGCCCCTTCAAATTGACAATGGAGGCTAGAGTTTAGGAGAGAGTTCAGAGAGGAGGCTAGGGTTTTTTTTTTTACATACATTTTATTTTAATTAAAATAATATTAATAATCTATACTTTGTTAAACCTCCATAATTCTCTCTTTAAACTTGTAAATACCTTTATCCCTATAAAAAAATCATGTAAAATCGAAGAGCATTAGAGCATCTCCAGTGGTTCAATTATAAGGACTTGCTTGCAATTTAAATAAAGTTCCTAACTACATGCTTATCACTGGAGAACAAAAAATTGAGCAACATGCAAGTAACTGTAGCCCAAACAAGCTACATGCTTGATAGAAAAAGAGAGAAATAAATTCTACTCATACTATACTATGTGTAAAATTATTTATTTAATTTTCATTGGAACAAGTTGTTGCTTAAAAGTATTGTAGCTTAGAAATTTATGTGGAAAAGCAAGCTACAATTTTTTATAGCTTGCCACCGGAGATTTTGATGTTCTTATCTTTAAAAAGCTTGCCACGGGAGATGCTCTTGTCTTTCCAAAAAAAAAAAAAAAAAAAAAAAAAATCCAAGAGAATTACTAACGTGCTACCGTCACGTGTTCAAACATTAAGGCTAATTAAAAATCTAGTCAGTTATAAATAAGTTTCAAAAGAAATGAACAAAAACAAATTAAGTCTTACAACTTGAAACCATGACCGTTATTCAAGACCCATTAAAAGTGGTAAATAAATCAACCCAAGTTTAAATAAATTCAAATTTAAAAAATAAAATAAATTCTAAACGGTAACCAACACTGCTCTCCAATATTTTAGGTGAGCATTCGAATTCCATATAATTCCTGCGTGTAATTCCTGATTTCATTCATCATCAATATTATTCCATAGTGCAAGGGTGGGTTTTTTTCTCCCAATTCTCAGGTTTTCCCATGGTAACATTATCTCACTTTTACTTGCTTTAATTTCTTCGTGGATGTTCTTAGTTGTTGTGCTTGCTTGTTCTTCATTGTTATGGGTCGATTGCAATTAGTTTGAGCTCTTAACCCTTACATAACTTAGTGCCTAAAATCAAGTTGTAAGCTTTGTCAAGTTGCTAATTGAATTTCTATCACTTTGTAATAAATGCTTAACTTGAATAAGTAATTTAATTTGATAACTTTCTTTTATTCGTGACTACTATAACATGATTAAAGTATGGGTTTTAATGTTCTTTTTATTCAACAATTTCTGCAAATAAGTTCTTTTTATTCAAATCAAACACCAAATAATATTACTAATTTAACAAGCGATGACAATCACTTGACAAACTGAACAAAAGAAATAGAACATCAAATTATTGAGCGATCAACCATTTTATAATCAATCTACCATGAATCATACGAGCCTAACATCTGCGTTTTATATAGAAATAGAAAGGGAAAGTATAAATTTCCCATTCCGATCCCATACAAAAACGAAAAATAGTTATTAGAAATATCCAACAAATGTAACAAAAATAAAAATATACTTGGCGACTTTTATTACACCTTGTTTTTGCAATAGGTCTAAGATGCATCCTCGTGCACTTATTTTAGATGCAACATCAACCCACAAGCCCAATTTCAAACGTGCCCCATTAAAAAAGCCCCAAACCAAAATGAGCCCACCCAAAAACTGAACATATGTTTAAATTACAGCCCACTCAACCATCACTTTCAACGGCTATTATTTTTTTTTTTTAAAAAAAAACGTCACTCTTAAATTTAAATTTCTGAAATTTATTATTCATTTATTTGATTTTCTCCCTCTAACAATCAAACACAATTCACTCTCTCTTCAAAACAACCATGAATATTTGAAATGAGATGAAAAATCAAACAAGTTCTCCCTTAAAAATGCAATTTAATGTAAATTTTACTTAATTTTGTTTGAATTTATATGTTTATCACTTAATTTTAAATTTTACTTAATTTTGTTTGGATATTGTTTTTTTTTTTTTTTTTTTTTTGAAACCTGTTTGGATATTGTTCGATACTCTATTGTTCGAAATATTCTTATGTTCATATTTTGAATACTTATGTTCACTTTTTGAAATACATATGTTCATATTTTTTATGCGTATGTTCACTTTCTTAGATGTTTATGTTCATATTTTGAATCCTTGTAATCTTTCTGAAATGCATATATTCACTTTCTAAATCCATATGTTCATATTTTTTATGTATATGTTCACTTTCTAAAATGCTTAATTATGTTCATACGCATTAAAAAATGAACCAATGCATATGTCACATTTAATACTTATGATGCATATGTTTCATTAATAATCATATTATTTTTTATTTCTTCAATTTTTATGTTCATAATTAAATGTCTTATATTCATAATAATATTTTATATGTTCATGATGTAAATATTCATAGTTAATATTTGTTGTTCATGAAATATTCTCATTAAATCTGTTTATGCATATGTTCTCTTTCTTAAATACACATGTTTATATTATTTACGCATATATTCACCTTTTAAATGCTTATATTCACTTAAAGGAAACAAATGCTTATGTTCATATTTTGAATTGTTATGTTTACTTTCTGAAATACAAATGTTCATATTTTTTATGCCTATATTCACTTTTTGAAAAGGTAATATTCACATTTAAGGGAACCTATGCATATGTTCATATTTTGCATGATTATGTTCATTGATAAAAAAAATGTAGAAAATCAGATGAAATTAATTAGCTCATAAGAAATCGAAATTTATACATAATACATCAAATTGATCGAACATAACCAAAAATCAGATGAAATTGAATAACTGATCAATCGAAACTAATCGAAGCTAACCTAAAATCATACAAAACACAATTACAACTGAAACTAACAAAAAAAAAAAATTAGAAATCAAAAAATTAAGCAACTAACCTGCATTGACGATGTCTTCGTCGAGAACAACCAATTCCATATTTATCCAATCGAAACAGATGCAATCGCAAAATAGAGGATAATTTTTCCAGAAAAAACAGAGAAAAAAGAAATTAAAGAAGGAGAAAAAACATAGAATAATTTTTCCAAGAAAAAAAACAGAGAACAAACTATAGTAATGAAAATTTTTATAGAAAACTTTGATGAGAATTAGGAAATACAAGAGAAGAGAGAGAATTGGAAAAGAAGAAACCAAATTTTTTTAAAAAGGAAACTAAGCTGCATTTTGAGCAGTGACATCTACTTCTAGGTGTAGGAGGTTACACCTAAGAATATGTGTTGCTGAACTTGATTGATAGAATTTGGGTGCACGCATAAGTTTAAACCCGAATATCATATACCAAGTCTATGATTTCATAAATTTATCATAAATTGTACAAATACGTTTGTGAGAGTTCATATGTCTCTCACTCTCTTGATAGAACCCCTAGTTTCTATCAATCATTGGTGGAACTCTTTTGATTAGCTCACCTCCTAACCCTTTTCACATACAACATATTTATAGTGGTTGTTCGCCACTCTCTAAATCTTTCTACACATGTCTAATATTACATGTATCTAGATTAGAGTTGTCAATTCGGGTAAACGGGTCGGGTTAGTGTGAGTTGGGTCATCTCGGGTCAGGTCAATACGGGCTAATGTCATAACATATGCGGGTCGGGTTCGGGTTGGGTCATGCTTGAGTCGGGTCACGTCGGGTCATACATCTTATCGGGTTTAGGTCATGTTACATTCGAGCCGGGTGAAAAATAGGTCGGGTTAAATTTGGCTCTTTACGATTTTAAACGAGTTAAGGTCGTTCTCGGGTTCGAGTCGGGTTCGGTTCAAGTCAATTATTTACGGGTTATAATTAGGTTGGGTCATTCTCGAGTTCAAGTCGGGTTCGGTTCAAGTAATTAATTTGCGGGTTATAATCAAGTCGGGTCATTTTCAAGTTAGGTCATTTTCGGGTTCGAGTCGGGTTCGGTTCAAGTGAATAATTTGCAGAAAACATGTTTCGTCCATGAGTAAAAACATGTTGTGAAACTAACCTCTTAAAATTCAAAGTGAAATATTAAAGGAATAGAGTTAGGATTCAATTTTCATTCCAATACCAACATGAGATAACGACCTATACATATTGATTTAATAACAAGTCGGGTTGAATTTGAGACAGGTCAATAACAAGTCGGGTTGATTTGGGCCGGATTTGAAACAGGTCGGGTAGAAATTCGAGTCGGGTTTGTAGCAGGTCGGGTAAAATTCGGGTCGGGTTAGGAACAGGTCGGGTTGAATTCGGGTCATGTTAAGAACAAGTCAGGTTAAATTCGGGTTTTAACGGGTTAAAACAACGGGTTTGGGTCAATTTTGTTTCAGGTCGAGTTCGGTTCAGATCAATAATTTACGGGTTACATTCAGGTTGGGTCGTTTCTAGGTCGGTTAATGTTCCGATTCGGGTCTCAAATACTCGGGTCAACTCGGGTCTATGGTTGGTTTCATGTCGGGTTCGGGTCACCATTTTTTTGGGTTCAGACGGGTCAGTTAATAAGTCGGGTTAGAGTCGATATTTCGAGTCGGGTCAGCTTTTGACAGCTAAGCCCAGACCATCTCTAGCAGACTAGCACGCACATTCCGAAAGAGTAGATGTTAATCAACTCAATGTAACGTAACTTTTCTGTATTAATTACATACTCCGTATACAAAGTATTTTTGAATAAATAAAAAAACATTAAAGTATTTTTGTTACTCTGTAGATTTTCTACACTAAAATAGATGTAATAAGACCATAATTGATTTATTAAGGGCTTGTTTGGAATTATTTTTGGTTTTCAGTTTTCTTTTTTTTTTTAAACTAAAAACCAAAAACAGGAAAAGAGAAAAAGGTGTTTTCACTTTTTGTTGTCGGTTTTCAAAATCATCATGATTATAAGTCTAAATAATTTTTGATTCATTATGTGACACATATAATATACTTTTAAAAAATAAAAAACCAAAAAAACAGAAAACCACAGCGATGTCAAACGAACCCTTATTAATTAGTATTGTATTTTGTGTATGTTAACAAACCAATAAAATTGGAAAGTAGGTAAATTTATTAGAAAAGATTTTACAACATTGTACACGAGCTTAAGAAAACATAGCTTCAAATAAGACTCATATCTATAGTACTACAGAAAGAGAAAGGACATCTTGGTCGACTTTTTTAAAAATACCCTTATCCATATCTAAATTTACTATTTCAATTTTTTTTTAATTACCCTCTTTTTTAAAAAACTACCATCCTTTTAAAAAAAAACTACCATCTTAATAAAAACTAGATGAAGCCCGTGCGATGCACGGTTTGTTTGATTTTTTTTAAATAATTTTTTTTTTTTGTATTTATGAGCCTAAAATTTGTTATATATTTAGATCAAATTCCTAATATTAAAAGATTTTATATAATATTTAATTAATTTAAACTTAAAAATCTCATTCGCCAATTTTGTTTACATGACATTTAAATTATATAATTATAAAAGAAATTAATAATCTCTTATTTAATTGTCTACTACTAAGATTTATAATCCTACATGGCGCGCTGAGAAAATTAGATCCTACGTGGCTCTCTAAAAACTCGGGAAAAAACTCCCCTTTATATATATATATTAGATTTAAAAAAAAAAAACATTAACATTTTTTTTCAACAATTTTGTAATCAACTAATATTTTTTTATTAGAGTATGAAATAAATACAAAAATCCAACTTGATATAATACTTATATTGTACACGCACGCATCGTGTGCGTCTCTTAGCTTGCCTATCTAATTAATATAGATTGTCAAAAATCGATTCAAAAAGCGACGGTCAGCTGGGTCACTGGTTGTGATGGGGTTTAGGATTTGTTGGTGGTAAGGGAAAGGGGGCTCTGGCAGGGAGGCAGGGGAAGGAAGAAGAAGATATTTTATTTTAATTCTTTAATATTTTAAAAAATCAATTAAAAAGTGACACGTGTCAAATTACCTTTTAAAATAGGTTAACAATTCAACACAACCGGTCATTAAATGAAAAAGGTTCATTTTCGGAAGATGGGGTTACAAGGTGGGATTATTTCTAGAATTCGAAAAGGTGGGATTATTTCTAGAATTCGAAAATGTGGGATTATTTTGAGCAGATGGGCGAAAGGTAGGATTATTATTTTCAACTTAATAGCTCAGGAGGTAGCCCAAATCCAAAAAAGCTTAAGGGGGGTATAAAGTAATTAAGTCTTGTTAAATGTCAATTCAATCTAAAAAGACCAAAAACATATTTTCACAAAAATAATTTGTAATCTGAAATTAATTTGTTACACCGTTACACGACCATAGACAAAAGCTAAGATTATACATGCATGTTAAGTGTATAATTTAGAAACCTGTAGCTAACGAGTAATGACATGAAATATCTCTAGCTGATAGCAGCACCTTTGTCAAGGCATGTCTCCAAATTATAAGGCCGAGAATTGTCTTGAGTTCATTCAACTTTTCCTCTTATTCAGAAACTCTCGAAACTTGTTCCAGCGAACTTCCACCATGTCCAACATACTTTCAGCATAATTCTGTAATGCAAGCTTTGCGTTGACAGCTTTTTTGTGCTGCTCGTCCTCTGCCTTGTAATTGTTGGCTTCCTCTACCATCCGATCAATCTCTTCTTTGGATAACCTACCACTGTGATTTGCAATACTGATTTGTTTTTTGTTGTCAGTGCCTATATGCTGCGCTGACACAGTAAGGATACCATCATTGTCGATTTCAAAGCAAACATCAAATTTTTCTTGACCTTGCGGTGCTGGAGGGATATCGTACAGAGTAAATGTACCTAAGAAGTTGTTGTCTTCAGCGATAGGTCTCTCACCCTCGTATACACTAAATGGAACGGTTGTCTCACCATCATAAGCAGTGAAAAGAATAGTTGACATTTTCACTGGAATGGTAGAATTTCTCGGGATCACAATATTCATTTCACCATAATAAAGCCTAACCCCAAGGGACAAAGGAGTAACATCTACTAGTGTGAAGTCTTTATTGTTACGTACACCGCTCAAGATTGCAGCTTGAATTGCAGCACCATATGCAACGGCCTCATCCGGGTTAATGCTTTGGCAAAGTTCCTTCCCTTTGAAAAAATCTTTCAACAATTCTTGAACTTTTGGAATTCTAGTTGACCCACCAACAAGAACAACATCATCAACATCACCCTTTTTCATATTGGCGTCTTCCAAACATCTCTTAACAGGATTTATACAATTTTTAAACAAATCCAGGTTCAACTTTTCAAACTTGGCACGGGAGATGGTTGAATAAAAATCAATACCCTCGTAGAGACAATCTACATCAATACTAGTCTCAGTAGCTGATGAAAGCATCCTTTTAGCCCTCTCACAAGCATATCTCAACCTCCCAATAGCCCTGCGCTCCTGACTGATGTCCTTGTTATGTTTCCTCTTAAATTCAGACACAAAGTAGTCAACCATTCTACTATCAAAATCCTGACCACCTAAATGAGTGTCTCCGTTAACAGCTTTCACTTCATAAGCCTGTTTACTAATTCTGACCAAAGATACATCAAATGTCCCACCGCCAAGATCAAAAACTAACACGTTCTTAGCCATGTCTTTCCTATCATTGCTCATATCGTTTAGACCATAGGCAATGGCAGCAGCAGTTGGCTCATTGATAATGTGCATGACATTGAGTCCAGCAATGGTACTGGCAGCTTTTGTTGCCTGACGCTGGGAATCATTGAAATAAGCCGGGACAGTGATAACAGCATTTTTCACTTCTGAGCCAAGGTAGGTCTCTGCAGTCTGTTTCATCTTCATTAGGACCATTGAAGAGATTTCCTCTGCAGAAAATTCCTTTTCTTCGCCCTTATAGGTGACTACAATAACAGGTTTGTCGTCTTCAGACGCAGAAATAACCTTAAAAGGCCAGAGTTTCATGTCATTCTGCACTATTTCATCAGTGAATCTTCTGCCAATAAGCCTCTTTGCATCTGTAGTTTATTCCAGTGGTTAAGAAAGCAATTATAAGAAATTGACAAATGTAATACAGCTATTGCATCAATTTGTTTCAAAATAAATTGTAAAACTTTGACTAAATGTGAGAGCTCTTGTTGCAATTTTATGAAACGGAGAAGTATAAACTCTTTTAAAATAAAATAAAAAACATAACTACATAAGTAGTTAAATGTGCTTTAGGAGACATATAAGAGTTAAAGAGTATATCTAACCCATTGTCTCTTTACGACGATTGTTTCATTTTTTTTATATATAAAATAATTACATTCTAATAACACTTTGCAATAATCATCAATCCGTTGTCTTCCTCTTACAATTTTTAAATACTTCAACTTTAATTCCCTACTTATCAATAACACTTATTCAAGTGATATCACTTTTGAATACAATATCAGATTTTTAGAATGCTATCTTCTCATATTGAGAAACGAAATTTGTTTCTCATGGAGAATATCACGTGAGAAACAAATTTTGTTTCACAATATGAGATATTAGACATCCCCGAGTGGAAGTGCTTGTTTACAATAAGTACTACATCCGTTAACTTTTAGTTGTAACAAAGGGTATTATTTATAAGACGTAACACAATGTATTTTTTATTGCAACTAAAAATTAACAAAAGTATTAAAAATGAACAACAATAATAAGTTTCAATTAATCGACGATAATTATTTGAAGTTTAAAGATTATTTCCCTTCAACTAAAATCAACTAGGAATAATTACTTTCTAAACCGGATGCTATCGACATATATTGGACACACATTATAAAGTCAATCTAGTAAAACATAATTACGGATTAATTAATAATTCTAGTGTACATTAAATATTTATTTGATAAAAATAATTTCATCTGGGTTTACGGTCAGTTTTAGCTAACATGGATGCTATTATATGGACACACGTTAGGATTTAGGAATATCATCTGTGACCAAACGTTGTTATACGAAGTATAATAAACGAAGCAAAATTATATTGTAACATGATATACATGAAGATTGAAGGATAGAGGTTAAGAGGTAGAAAACGAACCAAAAATAGTATTAATAGGATTAGAAGTAGCCTGATTTTTAGCAGCCTCGCCAACAAGACGCTGGGTTTGATTGAAAGCAACACAAGATGGTGTCGTTCTGTTTCCTTGATCATTGATAATGATTTCAACACGGCCGTGCTGCCATACTCCAACACAAGAGTATGTTGTCCCGAGATCGATTCCTATTGCCGGCAATTCTTTTTTACCTTCCATAGTTTTATTTGTTTAGACAGGATGGAAATTTGAGGGATTTAACGTCGGATAAGGGAAAGAAAGAACGGTTGGTTAGGGTATTTGTTTGAAGCAATTTATAACAGAGTAGTTTGACTTGCAAAATAAATTATGTGAAATTTGGAGTGTACACTACTTATAGGAAGGTCCGTAGGTGTAGAATACTTAGGATTTTTTAATTTTATCTTTTTAGGAAGTGTACACTACTTAGGATTGGGTAGAAAAAAGCCTTGAGCACGCCTGATCTGATCTTTATAGAAATAGAATAATTGAAGACAGATAGAACGTAGCTACGAGAAGAGAAGGTATGCCGCTTGTTCCTTCTACTTTTTACCGAATTAAATTGTTGTTCGGTCGTGGTACTTTGTTATGTGTACCCAGAAAAAGGGGAAAACTCTGGTTCGAAGACGGTTTTCAAGCTTACTAAAATCTTATAGGAAAATTTGAGTTTATAAATCCCAACTTTGGGCGATTTACGATGAAAAATCTCAACTATGCATTATCCCTCAAAAATCCCAACTTTGATACATATTTTCTTTTAAAGATCCCAACAGGTCACCAAACCTATTACTTTAGGTTACAATCCACGTGTCAACACGGGATTGGTAAAATAATAATTCAAAAAATAAATACTAAAAAGAATTAATTCAAAAAAAAAAAACTAAATGAACCAAAAAAATCAAAACAGTAGCCCCTACCCCATCCCGGAAAACACCCTACCCACACCCCACCCTCGTCGGATTATCGCCCTCAACCCCGACAACCCCTCCCCATCCCCGGAATCCGACGACAAACCCTCTCCCACCCTCGAAAACCCACCCCTGTCCCTCCTCCCACCCTCGCGAAACCCACCCACTAACCCCCTAACCCGGAAAACACCCCTCCCCTAACCCCACCTTCGAAAACGCCCCCTTCCCCTTCCCCAACCGTGGATCGATTTCTGGGGTGGGGGAAGGGAGGGGGCGACTTCGAGGGTGGGGGTTTTGGGAGGGGGCTTTAAGGTTTAGGGTGGGAGGGTTTCACGAGGGTGGGGGGAGGGTTTTTCGTCAGATTCCGGCGACATGAAGGGATTATTGGGGGTGGGGGAAGGGTGGGCGCCGTTTTACGGCGGCGGGGAGAGGTTTTCGGGGATGGGAGGCGATTTCCGGCGGGGTGCTGGGGTGGGGGTGAGGGTGAGGTGTTTTCTGGGATTGGGGTGGGAGCTGGGGGTTGGGTTTTTTTTAATTTTTTGAATAAATCAGATTTTTTTTAAAAATAACAATTATTAATTTTATTGTTTGGACCACTAAAATTTTGACAAGTGGCGATTTTATTTTAGAAAAAATGAGTTAACCTTCTCTTCAAGTAACCGGTCATCTGGTATCTATAAAATAAAATGAGTACCAAAGTTGAGATTTTTTAGGGATAATGCATAGTTGGGATTTTTCAAAGTAAACCACCCAAAGTTGGGATTTATAATCTCAATTTTCCAATCATTTAATGCAAGTAACCATTCATTCGTCAAATTCGTAAATATTTGCACCACAAAGAATCTAGCTATAGTCACATTTGTAAGTCGTTCATTTAAAATACTAATTGTAATTAAAAAAAAATATTTAAACCCTATGAGTTGTTTTTACAAACGAGTTTGGCAAATACTTTTAACAAAAAATAAATTAGAAAAAAAAAACTTGCCTTAATTATAAAAAATATATATATTGCGATATAAACAATTAAACATTTTTTTATTAAAAATAATAATAATAAAGATTTATATAAATACATACATTTTATTTATTTTTTATTTTTTTGAAAGAAGTCCTAAAGGACATTAAATTTCATTAATTATAGTCATACGACATCTACAATTGATAAGTAACGATAATGAAAACGAATTTAACACAATCAAACAAGAATTAATCGGGGAAGGGCTAAGAATCCAAATACATAAATACAACAATTCGACACATTCTCGAGTTGTTGTCTCATACAACTTTTTGAGTAGATCCGTCATCGCTTCGCAATTTTGGGAGTAAGTAAATTCTTGTGCTGATTCCGACCCGTAATCCGAATCCGAGCCATAATCAATCGTAGCCCCGTAAAACCGCAGATCAAAATAAACACAAATAAAACCTTGTCTTTCGAAGGAGTCCGGAAAACCTTGTCATTCGAAGGAGATCAAGAAAACCTTGTCTTTCAAAAGAGATAAACCCTTTCTTTCGAGGGAGACATTATTGCAACAAAAAAAAAAACAAAAAGCTTAAAAAAAATAATAAAGATTAGGGCTTTCCACCGGTGAAATCCATTGGAAGCCCCTTCAAATTGACAATGGAGGCTAGAGTTTAGGAGAGAGTTCAGAGAGGAGGCTAGGGTTTTTTTTTTACATACATTTTATTTTAATTAAAATAATATTAATAATCTATACTTTGTTAAACCTCCATAATTCTCTCTTTAAACTTGTAAATACCTTTATCCCTATAAAAAAATCATGTAAAATCGAAGAGCATTAGAGCATCTCCAGTGGTTCAATTATAAGGACTTGCTTGCAATTTAAATAAAGTTCCTAACTACATGCTTATCACTGGAGAACAAAAAATTGAGCAACATGCAAGTAACTGTAGCCCAAACAAGCTACATGCTTGATAGAAAAAGAGAGAAATAAATTCTACTCATACTATACTATGTGTAAAATTATTTATTTAATTTTCATTGGAACAAGTTGTTGCTTAAAAGTATTGTAGCTTAGAAATTTATGTGGAAAAGCAAGCTACAATTTTTTATAGCTTGCCACCGGAGATTTTGATGTTCTTATCTTTAAAAAGCTTGCCACGGGAGATGCTCTTGTCTTTCCAAAAAAAAAAAAAAAAAAAAAATCCAAGAGAATTACTAACGTGCTACCGTCACGTGTTCAAACATTAAGGCTAATTAAAAATCTAGTCAGTTATAAATAAGTTTCAAAAGAAATGAACAAAAACAAATTAAGTCTTACAACTTGAAACCATGACCGTTATTCAAGACCCATTAAAAGTGGTAAATAAATCAACCCAAGTTTAAATAAATTCAAATTTAAAAAATAAAATAAATTCTATACGGTAACCAACACTGCTCTCCAATATTTTAGGTGAGCATTAGAATTCCATATAATTCCTGCGTGTAATTCCTGATTTCATTCATCATCAATATTATTCCATAGTGCAAGGGTGGGTTTTTTTCTCCCAGTTCTCAGGTTTTCCCATGGTAACATTATCTCACTTTTACTTGCTTTAATTTCTTCGTGGATGTTCTTAGTTGTTGTGCTTGCTTGTTCTTCATTGTTATGGGTCGATTGCAATTAGTTTGAGCTCTTAACCCTTACATAACTTAGTGCCTAAAATCAAGTTGTAAGCTTTGTCAAGTTGCTAATTGAATTTCTATCACTTTGTAATAAATGCTTAACTTGAATAAGTAATTTAATTTGATAACTTTCTTTTATTCGTGACTACTATAACATGATTAAAGTATGGGTTTTAATGTTCTTTTTATTCAACAATTTCTGCAAATAAGTTCTTTTTATTCAAATCAAACACCAAATAATATTACTAATTTAACAAGCGATGACAATCACTTAACAAACTGAACAAAAGAAATAGAACATCAAATTATTGAGCGATCAACCATTTTATAATCAATCTACCATGAATCATACGAGCCTAACATCTGCGTTTTATATAGAAATAGAAAGGGAAAGTATAAATTTCCCATTCCGATCCCATACAAAAACGAAAAATAGTTATTAGAAATATCCAACAAATGTAACAAAAATAAAAATATACTTGGCGACTTTTATTACACCTTGTTTTTGCAATAGGTCTAAGATGCATCCTCGTGCACTTATTTTAGATGCAACATCAACCCACAAGCCCAATTTCAAACGTGCCCCATTAAAAAAGCCCCAAACCAAAATGAGCCCACCCAAAAACTGAACATATGTTTAAATTACAGCCCACTCAACCATCACTTTCAACGGCTATTATTTTTTTTTTAAAAAAAAAACGTCACTCTTAAATTTAAATTTCTGAAATTTATTATTCATTTATTTGATTTTCTCCCTCTAACAATCAAACACAATTCACTCTCTCTTCAAAACAACCATGAATATTTGAGATGAGATGAAAAATCAAACAAGTTCTCCCTTAAAAATGCAATTTAATGTAAATTTTACTTAATTTTGTTTGAATTTATATGTTTATCACTTAATTTTAAATTTTACTTAATTTTGTTTGGATATTGCTTTTTTTTTTTTTTTTTTTTGAAACCTGTTTGGATATTGTTCGATACTCTATTGTTCGAAATATTCTTATGTTCATATTTTGAATACTTATGTTCACTTTTTGAAATACATATGTTCATATTTTTTATGCGTATGTTCACTTTCTTAGATGTTTATGTTCATATTTTGAATCCTTGTAATCTTTCTGAAATGCATATATTCACTTTCTAAATCCATATGTTCATATTTT
Source organism: Chenopodium quinoa (assembly GCF_001683475.1). Taxonomy (NCBI): domain Eukaryota; kingdom Viridiplantae; phylum Streptophyta; class Magnoliopsida; order Caryophyllales; family Amaranthaceae; genus Chenopodium; species Chenopodium quinoa. The sequence continues at coordinate 681,943 of NW_018744821.1, read as the reverse complement.
TTATGTATATGTTCACTTTCTAAAATGCTTAATTATGTTCATACGCATTAAAAAATGAACCAATGCATATGTCACATTTAATACTTATGATGCATATGTTTCATTAATAATCATATTATTTTTTATTTCTTCAATTTTTATGTTCATAATTAAATGTCTTATATTCATAATAATATTTTATATGTTCATGATGTAAATATTCATAGTTAATATTTGTTGTTCATGAAATATTCTCATTAAATCTGTTTATGCATATGTTCTCTTTCTTAAATACACATGTTTATATTATTTACGCATATATTCACCTTTTAAATGCTTATATTCACTTAAAGGAAACAAATGCTTATGTTCATATTTTGAATTGTTATGTTTACTTTCTGAAATACAAATGTTCATATTTTTTATGCCTATATTCACTTTTTGAAAAGGTAATATTCACATTTAAGGGAACCTATGCATATGTTCATATTTTGCATGATTATGTTCATTGATAAAAAAAATGTAGAAAATCAGATGAAATTAATTAGCTCATAAGAAATCGAAATTTATACATAATACATCAAATTGATCGAACATAACCAAAAATCAGATGAAATTGAATAACTGATCAATCGAAACTAATCGAAGCTAACCTAAAATCATACAAAACACAATTACAACTGAAACTAACAAAAAAAAAAAAATTAGAAATCAAAAAATTAAGCAACTAACCTGCATTGACGATGTCTTCGTCGAGAACAACCAATTCCATATTTATCCAATCGAAACAGATGCAATCGCAAAATAGAGGATAATTTTTCCAGAAAAAACAGAGAAAAAAGAAATTAAAGAAGGAGAAAAAACATAGAATAATTTTTCCAAGAAAAAAAAACAGAGAACAAACTATAGTAATGAAAATTTTTATAGAAAACTTTGATGAGAATTAGGAAATACAAGAGAAGAGAGAGAATTGGAAAAGAAGAAACCAAAATTTTTTAAAAAGGAAACTAAGCTGCATTTTGAGCAGTGACACCTACTTCTAGGTGTAGGAGGTTACACCTAAGAATATGTGTTGTGTTTGCTGAACTTGATTGATAGAATTTGGGTGCACGCATAAGTTTAAACCCGAATATCATATAACAATTCTATGATTTCATAAATTTATCATAAATTGTACAAATACGTTTGTGAGAGTTCATATGTCTCTCACTCTCTTGATAGAACCCCTAGTTTCTATCAATCATTGGTGGAACTCTTTTGATTAGCTCACCTCCTAACCCTTTCACATACAACATATTTATAGTGGTTGTTCTCCACTCTATACATCTTTCTACACATGTCTAATATTACATGTATCTAGATTAGAGCTGTCAATTCGGGTAAACGGGTCGGGTTTGAGTCGTGTTAGTGTGAGTTGGGTCATCTCGGGTCAGGTCAATACGGGTTAATATCATAACATATGCGGGTCGGGTTCGGGTTGGGTCATGCTTGAGTCGGGTCACGTCGGGTCATACATCTTATCGGGTTTAGGTCATGTTACATTCGGGTCGGGTGAAAAATATGTCGGGTTAAATTTGGCTCTTTACGATTTTAAACGAGTTAAGGTCGTTCTCGGGTTCGAGTCGGGTTCGGTTCAAGTCAATTATTTACGGGTTATAATTAGGTTGGGTCATTCTCGAGTTCAAGTCGGGTTCGGTTCAAGTAATTAATTTGCGGGTTATAATCAAGTCGGGTCATTTTCAAGTTAGGTCATTTTCGGGTTCGAGTCGGGTTCGGTTCAAGTGAATAATTTGCAGTTCGGTTTGTTTGATTTTTTTTAAATAATTTTTTTTTTGTATTTATGAGCCTAAAATTTGTTATATATTTAGATCAAATTCCTAATATTAAAAGATAATATATAATATTTAATTAATTTAAACTTAAAAATCTCATTCGCCAATTTTGTTTACATGGCATTTAAATTATTTAATTATAAAAGAAATTAATAATCTCTTATTTAATTGTCTACTACTAAGATTTATAATCCTACATGGCGCGCTGAGAAAATTAGATCCTACGTGGCTCTCTAAAAACTCGGAAAAAAACTCCCCTTTATATATATATATTAGATTTAAAAAAAAACATTAACATTTTTTTTCAACAATTTTGTAACCAACTAATATTTTTTTATTAGAGTATGAAATAAATACAAAAATCCAACTTGATATAATACTTATATTGTACACGCACGCATCGTGTGCGTCTCTTAGCTTGCCTATCTAATTAAATTAGATTGTCAAAAATTGATTTAAATTGGGAAATTATTTTACTACAGCTGGAAATTTCTTTGCTACAACCGGAAGTTAATAACATTGAATATGACATATATATATATATATATATATATATATATATATATATATATATATATATATATATATATATATATATATATATGTATGTATTCGGTGAGAATTCATACTTTTTATGTGAGAACACTTTTTATATTCTAAATTTTTACTCGTATGTTCAAAATTTTAAATTTTATGTTCTAAACTTTTCTCCAAGTGTTCTAAATTAAATAAAATGTTTTAGAAAAATTGAAAAGAATAATTCCACCTTTCGTCCATCTGCTCAAAATAATCTCACTTTTTCGAATTCCAGAAATAATCCCACATTGTAACTCCATCTTTCCAAAATGAACCTTTTTACCTACAACCGTTTCAACAGGTAATTTTTTTTTTTTGTTTGAATAATAAAACAAAGGCAAAATAATAAAAAAAAAAAAAAAAAAAGAAAAAAAAAAACCCAAACACCGTAATCCAGCCCCCACCCCACCATTAGCACCGCCATCACCACCACCATCACCGTAACCCAGCCCCACCCCATCGGCGATAGCTTAACCGCACCTCTGCCCCACTAATACCGGCGAATTGAAACCCTCCTTCCCCTTTCTCCCTCCCCGAAAAACCATCCCAATTTCAAACCTCAGCCTCTTCGAACCACCACGAAGACCACTCGAAAACCAATTTCGAACCCCAGCCTCTTCGAACCACCACGAATACCACCCGAAACCCCATTTAAATTGGCTGATTGAATTGGAGCTTGTGGCTGCATTTTAGGGTTGAATTGATGCTTGTGGTTGCGATTTGTGGGGCTACGACATCACGGTGGCTCGGAGGTTAGGGTAATTGTGGAATTAGTGAAGTGGTGGTTGTTGTGGGATATGTTGGGCGAATTTTGAGGTTGTGCGATGGTTGATTTATGCGGCAACAACTGATTTGGAGGAGGTGCACTGGGGTTGTTTATGTGGCTGGGCGATGTGGCTGGGTGTTGTGGGGTTGTTGAATTTGTTGTGATGGTGGTGATGGTGGTAAGGCGCGACGGTCAGCTGGGTCACTGGTTGTGATGGGGTTTAGGATTTGTTGGTGGTAAGGGAAAGGGGGCTCTGGCAGAGAGGCAGGGGAAGGAAGAAGAAGATATTTTATTTTAATTCTTTAATATTTTAAAAAATCAATTAAAAAGTGACACGTGTCAAATTACCTTTTAAAATAGGTTAACAATTCAACACAACCGGTCATTAAATGAAAAAGGTTCATTTTCGGAAGATGGGGTTACAAGGTGGGATTATTTCTAGAATTCGAAAAAGTGGGATTATTTCTAGAATTCGAAAATGTGGGATTATTTTGAGCAGATGGGCGAAAGGTAGGATTATTCTTTTCAATTTTTCCAATGTTTTAAATTAGTACTCACATATTCTCAACCATAAATTAGTTAAGTTAGATGTTATAAATTTTGAATAACTTATTCCAAAATTTAAACTTTTTTGTTCTAAATTTCAAAACGTGCGTGTATTCTAAGATTTTTAGTTTTATGTTTTAAATTTGAAAGCATATGTTCCAATTTTTACTTGCATGTTCTAAACTTTTACTCATATGTTCTAAATTTTTTGTTCACATGTTCACATGTTCAACGTTTTAAATCAAATGTTCTAAATTAAAGTAAATTTTTTAAATTTTTACTCACATGTTCTAATTCTTAAATCAGATGTTCTAAAATATTACTCACACCTATGTTCTAAATTTAAATTTGAGGTCGCATGTTCTAAATTTTTACTCGTATGTTCTAAATTTTTACTCACGTGTTCTAAATTATAGATTAGTTATCATATAAGTATGAATTATCACATATGGATTAAGGTGTCAATCGGGTTAACGGTTCGATTTTCGGTTTGGTTTATAATTTTTCGGTTTATAACGGGTCGGTTTACGACAGGTTTAAATAATTAACGGGCCGGTTCAGTTCGGTTTTAAATAAAATCGGGTCAGTTTGGTTTGGGTTTTTTTAACTACGGTTTCTATTTGGGTCCGGTTCTAATCAGATCGGCTTGTAATCGGTTTAGGTGATAATTGATTTGGGTTGAACTCTACAGTTTGAAAGCGGATTTTTTCGGTTTTAAGCGGGTTTCGGGTCAAAACAGATCGAATCCTAATTGGGTCGGGTTGTAATCGGTTCAGGTTAACTTCGTCAGTTTGCAAACGGGGTTTTCCAATTTAGAACGGTTTTCGGGTCAAAACAGATCGGGTCCTAATCAGGTCGGATTATAATCTGTTCCGGTGGAACTTAGTCGATTTAAAAACGAGTTTTTGTTCAAAACAAATTGGGTTAAATCCTAACTCACAAAGTCACAATTAATTAATAAGGGTCATAAAACAAGTTGGGTTGATTGACTAATTAGTTAAACAAATTAAGTGAGTTAGGATATAATGGAGCAGGTTGTGAAAAATCGGGTAAAACCCTAACTCACAAAGTCACAATTAATTAATAAGGGTCACAAAACAAGCTGGGTTGATTGAATAGTGAGTTAAACAAATCAAGTGAATTAGGATATAATTGAGCAGGTTATAAAGAATTGGGTTTATTAGGTAATATTGTACGTATAACAAGTTATGACTCATACATTTATACTCATACACGAATTTAAATCAAATGACTTAGGTTACGACTCATACACGAATTCAAATCAGATCAGATTAAAATCGAGTTATGAGTTAAACAAGTTAGGTTGAATAGGTAACGAAAATTAGAACAAGTTGAAATTTTGTTCCAGTCATAATATGCTCGGATCGGTTAATTAATATGAGTCATAATAAGTTGGGTTAATCAATTGACTCAAGTCATAATCAAGTCGGGTCATATAGATAATGGACTTATCGGGTCATAAAATATTAAAATGTAATAAACATGTAATATTTAATAAAGGTTTAAAGACTTTAAACAAATTACATTGATCGAGTAATGAATTAGAATGAATTGAGTTATAAACTTGCAATTGGTCAGGTTTTAAACACGTTATATACTTTTATTTTTATATATATATATTTTTTTAGTAAGAACACGTTATATACTTATAGTAATAATTATATTTTATACTTTAATTTTATTAGTTGTAAACTTGAATTTATATTTTGTTTTAACTAGCAAGTTAGTAAGTTACTAATAAACAATAAGCTAGTAATTAGTGTTGTCAAATTTCAAACCGAAACCGTTTAACTGCCCGAAACCAACCAACCTAAATGAGAACCGAACCGATTAAAAACCGATTTTGTAAAACTGAAAACCGACCCAAACCGTATTTAAGTAAAACCAAAACCGAACCAATTCGAATAATGTCAGACCATATAACAACCGAACCTGTTAACAAACCGAACCTATTCTAAACCGAATTGAAATCAAACCGTACCGAAAAAGAACCGGACCGTTTCTAACTCGAAACCGTTTCCAACCCAAAACCGCTTAATCCAAGGTAAAAACCGTTTACACCAAACCGTTAACAAACTCCAACACGTTTGTACCGAACCGTTTATGAACTGAACCACTTTAGGGAATAATTTCAAGCCTTTAAAATCCCACTAGCTTGAACCCCACTGTGATCATACACTAAAGTACAGTGGCGTCCAAAAGGGAAGAAGATAGAGCAAAAGAGTCGCCAACAAGTTTTTAAGGAACTTGTAAACCATTCATAGGATGAAGAATACACCCTTTAACGATCCAAGAGACCGTCAACTCCATAAGGTCATGAACCAAATAAGGGTTCGGGGATGATGGTACAAATCCAACCTAAAAGAGATTGAACCTGCCCTAATAATAGGCCTCTACTTTATTCTGCTCGTATTCATGTGCGCTTTCTGATTATTATACAATCAATAGGATTAACCCTAAACCTGTTTAATCTATGTTGGTTGAATTTAATGCACAAACAAATCTATTATTGGCGATCACTTGAATTATAATTACAATTAACCCTAAACAAAATTATTAATTATCTTATTAAGCGTGATTACAAGTACAAATTCCCTTTAAACATGCATAAAAGGTGATCAAGCAATAAAGAATAAATAATGTATCAAGCAACATAATCAATAAATATCATGATTAAACATGAATTATAATAATAATTATAATAATAATAATATTCATAATCATAAATTATAATAATAATAATAATAATCATATTCATGTTAATATTAAAGCATAATAGCAAGATCCTGGTATGATACTAACAAGATTAATAACAAACCCTAGCATGTCACTAAGCAATAAAAATCAAATCTTTAGCCCTAACATGATACTAAAATGAATAAACATTAGGAAAAACATAGGAAGCATCATAACAATCATATTTAATATTAAAATTAACCTAGACATGATACTAGGAATATCATAATAACAATATAAACATGATTTCTACATCATAATATCAATAAATCAATTAAAGCCATTACTTTGATGCTTCGTACCTCTTTCTAATAACAAAATACACACGTTAGTAACTTCAAGGAAAATAATAAACAAAACAATTAAATTAAATAATTGAAAGACAGATTTGGGACCAAACCCTCAGAAATTAAAACCTTTCACGTCTAGGGCGAAGGCAACTTCGAATATGGATAGGTGTTTTGAGATCTTGTGAATGCGGAATTTTGTATGAAAACAAGTAAGAAAGAATTGAATGAATTAAAGAATGCTAAAAAATTATTGATTGTTGATGAAAGCTTGAGAATGAATAGGATTGGTGAAAATTGGTGAATAAGTGAATGATGGATGTAGATGATGAATGAAAACGGAGTTTTTGATGCGATATTTATAGAGAAAATCAGCCAAAAAAGATAATTTAACAAAACAGAGTCTGACGCTCAAGAAACAAGGTTGGCGCCAACCCTGGCTAGCTGGCGCCAGGCATCAGTGGCTAGCGCCTGACACCAAGCCTGGTTCCAGGCACCAAGGCCTGGGGTTGGACGCCAGTCTTGATTCTAACTCGTTTTCGAAAATCCGATAAGTTTACTGTACTGGAAGATAAAATAATATAATTTCTTCGAAAATGCTATTTGATTTTGATTAAAACTCTGAAAACTCAACAAAGTCAACTTATCAATGCGAATTGAATTAGGAATGAAAAGAACCTTCTAGAAGATTCTAGAAGAACAAAACCATTCCTTATTGCATTAGGAATGATAAATCATATCAGGCCCTCCCCTAGATCATTGGGTCGTACATAAAGCTCAAACCGGGCCCAGTTTAGTAAATTGACCATAATTTCCTCAATATTCATAGGAATTGGGATTATAATATATCGTTGGAAAGGTCTTTGCAAGCCCCATCCAACTACAATACTATTGGACCCATATTATAGACCAACCAAACTTGATTGGCTTTTTTCTTAAAATAAAGTTTTCAAAAGCAGAGAGAAGAGAAAAGAAATAAAAACTTTCCGCAACACTAGTCCTTCCACACTTTCGTTTCATTCGATTATGATTCGACGTGAAAGGTACTCATCACTGGGTTTGGTTTTTGGGAGACACAAATGGGTGTCTATAGAAGCCCCCACTTTGACTGAGTTTGGAGAAACGCAAGTTTCGAAAATAAAAGTCAAAGTATCGATAGGGACGGAGAATGATTCAGAATGTTCTGCGATCCTAAATCACTCTTATAACGCCGATACCAGCAAAACTAGCATTAGTCAAACAGATAGAAGAGTTAAGAAACGCGTGTCTTGCACTGTCGATCACACGTCTCTTAAAGTAACCGATTTGCTGCTTCCTTGTTGTATCCTTGGTTTGATACCTTCTACAAGCTTGAGAATGTCATCCCGCTTGAAAACTGCTACTCCTGTAACTGCTTCCAAATTAGAAGATTGCTTTGCCTGAAACTATCCTCTCCGCAATGATAATATTCCACATCCTAGGGAACACTATCGAAGATTATTTCTCTTGAAACAATCCTCATGCCCATTTATAATATTCCACATCCTAGGGAATACCATCGAAGATTATTTCTCTTGAAACAATCTCCATCCGCATTGATAATATTCCACATCCTAGGGAATATGACCGAAGACAACTTCGCCCGAAATTACCTTCAGTTGTTTGTGACAACTCTCCACAATCTAGGGAATTCCACCTTGCTGCTTTGACATTCTGAACAAAGAGCCCCTTTTTCCCGCTGTGATAGTCTTCGAAAAGATCACTGTTTTTTAATATTTGCTATGCCAGTATGTCGGTGCTTTGCTGCTTGTGAACCAGTACGTCGGTGCTTTTGTTGTGATGACAATCCTCTTTTCTTTGGGAATAGTTGCCAACATAACTCTTGCATGATGAATGACAATCCGATTTAGGGAAAGTTGTCAATGCCACGTAACAATCCATCCTTGGAAATGTTGTCACGATGAAGCGACAATCCGTACCTCGGAAAATTTGCCAAAATCCAATTTTTGGAAAAGTTGCCAATGCTTCGTAACAATCTTTCATAAGAACTTTGCTACGATCGACAATCCACATCTTGGAATATAACTCTTGAAAGCAATCCACCTTGGAAACTTGCCAACGCTATGCGTAGAGGTGTCCACCGTGCGAGTCGTGCGAGCTGGGTTAGGGTTAGGTGGGTCGCGGGTTGGGGTTTCATGACACACGGCACGACACACGTAGGGTAGGGTGGGCCGGGTCGTGGGTTGGGTCGGAGAAGTTGGACACACCAGGGTTAGGTTCGTGGGTTAGACGAGTCGTGGGTGGGTCGAGCTGGGTTTGTGGGTTAGACGGATCGTGGGTGGGTCGAGCTGGGTTTGTGGGTTAGACGGGTCATGGGTGGGTCGAGCTAGGTTCGTGGGTTAGACGGGTCAAGGTGGGTTAGTGAGTTAGGGTGGGTCGAAGGGTGGGTTAGTGGGTTAGGGTCGGGTGGGTTTGTGGGTTAGGTGGGTTAGGGTCGGGTGGGTTAGTGGGTTAGGGTCGGGTGGGTTTGTGGGTTAGGTGGGTTAGGGTCGGGTGGGTTTGTGGGTTAGGGTCGGGTGGGTTCGTGGGTTAGGGTCGGGTGGGTTGTGTGGTGTTTTAATTTTTACAAAATTAACAATTTGATGGCTTGCTCTTAATTAAGATGCCTACGTATCCTTATATTATAAAATAAGGAATCAAAGCCAGCGTAGTTCTTATATTGTACTTCTTTTGAAATTTGGGGGGGGGCTTGGACCTATCTTTAGAAAACTAAAATTTAATTTTGCAATTAAATTGTAATTTTCGAAAAATAAGTTGCCTACGTATCCCGAAAGAATCAAAGCCCACGTAGTTCTTAGCGTACCTGATTTAGACTTTTCTAGCCACCCATGTTTGTTGCATCATCATCCCCGGAAGCTGCATCATCCGTTGACGACTCCAATATCATCACAGGATCATCTTCATCGTCTTCGTCTTCCTTTAAACCTTGAGTTCTTCTTTCAGCTTGATCTCAATCTTTCTTACAAACACAAATTTGAATGCTTTCCGGAGTTAAGCGAGATCTTTTTTCATCTAACACTCTTCTACCTGCACTAAAAGCAGACTCGGAAGCAACAGATGAAGCGGGAACTGCAAGTATATCTTTTGCAATTCTCGCCAATATAGGAAAACTTTTTTTATGTTCTTGCCACCATTTTATAATTTGAAAGTTGTTGTTGGTCTCATGTTGATATGACAAATAATCATTAATAGCAAGTGTTGAAGAAGATGATGATGAGAATGATGTAGATGCTTTGTGTTTTTTTTTATAACTTTATCAAGAAAACCAAATCTAGAATCGGAAGTGCTAGTAGTAGTTGGTGTTGCCAAATCAAAACCATAAATAGATGCATAATGATCATAAAGGTCTCCCAAAACAGATTTGCATTTGTTAATATATTCACTAACATCATAATCGATACTTAAACTTGTATAATAAAATTCTAAAAGATTTTCCAAACCTTCAGCTTTGACACCGGGGTCAAGAATAGCAGCAATTCCATAAATGATTGGAAATTCACTAAAATAAGTATGCCACTTACGTTTCATGCTATCAAGAACGGGACGAAGTCCATCAATCTTCATATGCTCTTCGATGGTGTGAACAACTTTAACACACTCAATTATGACTAAATGAACGTTAGGCTCATAAATATAAGAGAAAATATGAGTTGCACTATCAAAAGCATTTAAAACATCACGAACAAAAGAAGCATTAGTCCAATGACTTTCGGTTATTAACTCAGTAGGATCAACACGAGTCTCATTGTAAAGTTGGGTCAAAATATCACGATACTTTATAGCATCACTCAACAACTTGAAAGTAGAATTCCAACGGGTAGGGGTATCAATAGACCATTGTCTTTTCTTAAGACCTCTCTCTTTACACATAGCTATGTACTTTCTTCTAACTGACTGAGTAATCCTAATCCATTTTATAACTGTTCTAATTGGGTTTAGCAATGGTTGCAACTCAGCGAGACCCTCTTGAACAGACAAATTCAAAATATGAGCACAACATCTAACATGCAAGAGACTACCACCCAACAACAAATTCAACTCGGAGTCATTTTTCAAATAGTCAATACACTTTGTGTTTGCAGTTGCATTATCAAGAGACAAAGAAAAAACTTTATTATTCAAGTGAAATTCTTTTAAACAATCCAAAATACGAACTTTGATGTTAAAACCGGTATGCCTTTCTTCCATAGCTTGAAAACATAGTATACGTTTTTGAATAAACCAATCATCATCCACCCAATGAGCAGTAATGCAAAGAAAAGGTTTGCCAAAACTAGAAGTCCATGTATCACTTGTAAAACTAACACGACCATCAAAAGTACGAAATAATTCAATCAAACTACTCCTATACTTATAATAAGAAGTTTGTGTATAACGTCTTAGGGTATTTCGGGGGACACGAGTAAATGCAGGTTGTAATGCAACTTTATTAAAATGCTCAACGTTTGCATTTTCACCGTAACTAAAAGGGTATTCATTAGCAATAACTAAAGTACTCATTTCATCAATCATTCTATCTTTATTATAAATGAAAGGTGTACCTCCGCCGGGTTGGTTCATGTATCCACCCAATTGTGTTTGGACGCCACCCCCCGAAGGACGGGGGCCATTTTCGAACAAGTCGTGTTTATTTTGCAAATGCCGACTCAAGGTTCCGGTTCCATCTCCCGTTTTCCAATTATATGACTTGACATTTGCACCTAGCGCCTTGCAAACTAGGCATGTACACGTGAACCTCTTTAGTTGACCAGGTTGCCATCCCGGGGGTGTGACCTCAACTCGTTCAAAATGTTTCCACACCCAAGAAAAATGTGCTCGACCTCTACTTTCACCGCCACCACCTTTCATAAATCAAATTATTAAAATTAATTTTTAAATGCTATTCATGAAAATAAGCTTTTAAATTTTAAATATTTTAATTATACTTATTTAAACGCATTTTTCATGGTAATTAACTAATTGTAAATCATAGAAAATTGGAAACTAAACTAACTTTATAATCATTAATAATAGTTTTTTTAAATATTCATAACAATAAAAATTTAATTAGAAATTACCTTGAGATGAAGGTTGAGATGTTGGTTGCGATGGAGGTGGCATAGTTGAACTTGATGATTGGTGGGAGAAATGTTGTGGTGGAGACGTTTGAATATTTTGCCCATCTCCTAAACCATAATCTCCATATTCATTGACAAATTGGTTTAAATTTTCCGTATTAATTTCATACGAAAAATTTGCACCACCACTCCTTTGGCTACCACTTCGACCACCACTTTGACTCCTTCCCATTCCTCCTCTTGAGCTCATTTTTTTTTTGTATGATTACTAATTATAATATGGAGAAGAACTTTTTTTTTTTAGAATCTTAAGAATACTAATAATAATATTAAGGAGATTTTTTTTAACAAAAATATAACTCTATATAACACTTGAGAATTTGAGAACAATAAGAATTTTTAAGTAAGAGAGAAAGAAAGCTTGAATTTGTGTGGAAATTTGAGTGAAATGGAATTGGTATTTTAGGAAAAATAGAATGGATGATCATACACTTAAAAAACTAGCCGTTAGATACAAAAAACTAGCCGTTAGATACAAAAAACTAGCCGTTTTTTTTTTAAAATGGATGTTAGGCCGTGCGGGTCGTGCGAATTGTGCGGGCTGTGCGGGCCGTGCGGGTTGTGCCGGCCGTGCGGGTTGGGTGGGTCATGCGTGCGGGTTGGGTGGGTCATGCGTGCGGGTTAGGTGGGTTGGCTCGTGCGGGTTGGGTGGGTCATTCGTGCGGGCTGGGTTGTGCCAGGTGGGTCGGGTTAGGTGGGTTCACGGGCTAGGTGTGTCGAATTAAATGAGTCAAAACGGGTTGTGCGATTTGGGTCGAATCAAACGGGTTAAACTGAGCTGGGTTGAAATGGGTTGTGTCGAAAATTTTGGACCCACGACACAACCCGGATTAAATCCGAGCTGTGTCGGGCTGTGCCGGATTGAAACCGGGTCGGACCCACGTGACCCACCAGCCGTGCGAGTTAGGGTGGGCTGGGTCCAACCCGGCCCACTGGCCACCTCTAGCTATGCGACAATCCTTTTGGGAAAATATTGCCACTATTGACAATCCGGGTCTTGGAATATTTGCAAAAAAGAGTCGACCGACAATCCACTTCGGGAAAATTTGCCACATACTGAAATGAATGACAATCCACGTTGAGGAACTTTTGTCAAAATTTATGATGAATAGAAACCTACAACAATCCTTTGGGAAATTTTGCCATAGGGAACTAGGTGTATGACAATCCAATCTCGGAAAACTTGCCAGCGATGTATGAATGTATGACAATCCGAACTTGGAAAAACTTGCCAAACAAAGAAGGAGCACGACAATCCACGCTTGGAAACTTTGTCAGAGATGACAATCCAATCTTGAAAAAATTGTCGTTGAAGAAGATGCACGACAATCCAGTTTTGGAAATATTGTCAGTTGGGGATGACAATCCAATTTTTGGAAAACTTTGTCGTTTAATAAGAATGCGCGACAATCCATATTTGGAAATATTGTCGTTTAAGTGCTTGCTTTTCAACCGAGTGTAATGAGCCAGTGTTTTAGACGCTTAAGCTAAGTGAGACGCTTTTTTTTTCAGGTCAATCACTTACTACGATTGTAATCGAGCCGACTACTAATCATGTCAAATTGCTTAGAGGGGCTAACTGGCGTACCAAGGAACCCGAAATTGCAGCATGAGGTCGAAATCACCTTTTTGAGAGGCTTCGAACTCTGTCGTTGCTGAGATATTTCTGGCGCCAGGCGCTGGAGTAGGGTCTTCCCTGTTCTGCTGCACCTGTATTTATTTTTGACTATAGAACTTTGCCAATCTCTTTAATCATCTTAGGGTTGACCTAAGGTTTAACATTGCTTGACTCATCGACTTAACACGACTCAAGGTATAAACTTGACTCGCTGTGATTGACTCGAGGTTGACTCGACTCAAAGTGTTTGACACATGTATTAGACTCAAATCAAAGTGATATGACACGACATGACTTGTGTGTGCATTGTAATGTGATCGTGCGACTCGAAAATGCAGAAAAGCAAAAAAATTTCATCATTTTTGTGGAGGGTACCGACTTTCTCCCGAAAAAGAAAGACACGAAGAAAGAATGCATGTTGAATGAGCTTAGTCAAATGTTGTTTGATACTATCTCTCAAGGTTCAAGGATTAATTCATCCTAGGATATCTCAACTGTTGACTCCATGATGAAAGTATTTGGGTAACTTAGGCACGGAGGCTAAGCCCTTTATACTTCGTGATGCAATGACAATTATGAGTGATTTTGACGAAGCATGCTTCAGCGTTAAGATTTCATGACAAAGGGTTCCTAAGGGAAGTATATTTGGTCATGTATCTGTGCAGTGTGTGAAAGTGACACTAAAGCTAGGCCGCAAGAGCTAAGTGTGTGGGAAAATATTATTATTGAAAAGAGTCAAATGGTGGTGACTCTTAGGCTACGTAAGCTAATGATGTAGGGATCAAGCCCCCAAGTCTAGCTCTAAATGAATAGGGATGAGCACAGGGGATCCCTTGATATGATGATGGTGTAATTGTGTGAATGTGAATATGAATGCATGTTTATTACGGCTGCACCTCGATTTGAGGTTGCCTACGTATCCGTTAGGAATCAGGCCGAACGTAGCTCTAGCCGAACCTCGCACAAGTGTGTATACCTCAAAAAAGGTCTTTTTAAGGGTTGTAACGTGGTTAGGCTAAAGGTTTGAAGAAGAAGGGGATCAAGGCTCAAGACCCTAGATAAGCCCCCAAGGTGTGCAACCTTGCTTTTGAATATTTGTATTTTTATGCTTGAGGTTTTCTACTCTTTTTTAGCTTTCTTTTTTGCTTTAGCATTTATTTTATTTTAATAAGTGTGGGCAATCTCGATCATGCGGTCTATCAATCACTTGGCATTCATGTTTCTCAGGCACGGTACCCAGCACTCGATAAGAGACCCAATTTGAGACGTGTTCTTATCGAAGATATTTTCATATCAAAGACATTGGAACACTTGCCCTTTTGTACACTTTTATTTATTTATTTTTTTCTTATTTTGCTATTTATTTTGATCTTTTGAAATCACTCAAGCTTTTTAGAATTGCATAAGTTGCACACCATCCCATCCCAAGGTTAGGTAGATGTAGGTTGAAAAAAGAAGGGTCTATCGTTAGACGAGGCTTAAAGTGGTTTATGAAGAAAGGATTGCATATTCGAAAGGTGAAAGGAGATATGATGTGGCTACAAGGGTTGCCTTAAATCATTGGTATACCTTGTGTTTAATTCGACATTGTTGTTTTTTTTTTTAATGCAATGCAATGAAATGATCATATATAAGGAAATAAATGCTCATTTTCTTAAAGGAAAGCAAAAAAAATCCTACAAAATAAATTTAAGGAAAGGAAAAGGTTCCTATGCTAGACTTATTGGGGAAAGGAAAAAAAATGAAAAAGAAATATAAAAAGAGGTCACGAAATCTTGTCGTTGAAGCTCGCCTCGTGTCTTGTGTTGTTTGCTCCGACATCATCCAGTCTTCTCGCTAGCTAGAGGCGATGGGATCTTATTTGCTTGTATGAGATCTTGAATGAGGTTATGAAACTTGTAGTATTCATCAGTAGTATGACCGCGCCCTCGATGGTACTTGCAATAGGAGTTTGGATTCCATCTCGAAGATCGATTTTCTAGTGTTGGATCCTCGGTAGGGCCAATAGGTTTGGTTAATCCTCGATCATAGAGACGATCGAAAGCAGCATCGTAGGTCATTCCAATGGGTGTGAACTCTCGCTTGGGTTTCCTTTTAGATCCTTGATTATCTATGGCTAAGACACCATTATGGTCAAAGGTCCTTACATTATTACTAGAGTGGGCGTTTTCGAAAGAAGAAGGATTTTTGTTCTTCTTTCCTTTCCAGCCACCGTGGTTACTATTGAGGTCGTCTTCGATTTTAATTCCGATGTCATAAACGGCCTTGAAAGTATTCAAGTTGTGTTGATATTTTAAGTGCTTTGAATACTTTTCTTGAAGATTCTTGATAAACATCCTCACGGATTCTTTTTCAGTGGGGACCTCAATCATCTTGGCGGAAGTTTCCCTCCACTTATTAAAGAAAGAAGTAAAACCTTCATTCTCTTTTTGTCTTAGCATCTCAAGTTGTCTATGGTCGGTTTCAACTTGGATATTGCACTTGTACCTACCAACGAAAGCGTTTACTATCGATTCCCAGGTAGAGGTTTTCTCCTTGTCAAGGGAGAAGAACCATTGTTGGAAAACGGTTTTGAGAGATAGTGAGAAAAGAGAGGGGAAAACTTTCTTATCAATACCCTTAATACTCATTATTGTTTCGAATGCTCTTAAATGAAAGTAAGGGTTGTCAGTTGCTCTGAATTTTGGGATGTCGTTGGCGTTGAACTTCTGCGGAAGAAGATCTTTATCCACCGAGACCACTTGGGATGTGAGTTCTTGAAACTTGTAGTCACTGGACAACTTGCTTAGGCTCTCTTGCATGAGGTCCATTTGTTGTTGTTTCACGGGATCATCGATCCTAAGTGCGAGAAGCTTCAGTGTCTCAGTCACGTTATTCAATTGACTCCTAAGTTCATTAACTTCCTCTTGAGTTGCCATTATATTCTTAGGCTTTCTCTTTTGACAAATCGGTTTATCAAAAAGTAAGAGTTGAACAAAGGTGTTGTCCTTGATTAATCGCCCTTCTCTCCTCGACCAAGTACTGTGGAAAAGGAATTTGGGGATACTTATTGTTAATTATTTGAATCAAACTTTATTCAACATGCAATGATGGAGGAAGTGAAGAAAGATGGAAGAATGCAAAAGAAGATTTAGATGGAGAAATATGAAGAATTAGGAATAGAATGTACCCCCAACTTAAACGACGAAAAAGACCGACTCATGCATGAACCTAAGACATGGCCATGGTCATGTGTACTCAAAGTGTGTGCTAAGACTAGTGAGTGTAGGTGACATGTTGAGACTTTTGTGTAAGACCATGGGACTTAGTGCCTAAACTCGATCATTGATTCAATTAAGCATTATTGTCAGCAAAATTAACCGACTTAAACAGGAGACTGATTAATTAGACTTTAGGTGATGACTCGACAAATAATCCGAACTGTCGGCCAAGCGACAAGACTAGCGTCACACTGTGGTGGTTGGCGCCAGACAATTTAGCTGACGTCTGGGACTGTTTTCGGTATTATTAGTCAACTGGGGTATACCTAAAGTCGTACTAGGTCAATTCCGATTGAAATAAAAATTAGACTTATTGACTCAAATTAATTAATTAATTAGGCAAAGTTCTTTAAGTCATTAATTTATTTATTCTCAACACAAATCAACAAACGGTTAAGAGAAACATAGAATATATATGCACAACAAATAATGCACAATTAGTCAAGTAGGCACAATATGATGCAATGAGTTCGCAACCTAACCATGGCTCTAGTTCTCTAAAGTTCGGGATATGGTTTAGTCAATAGAGGGTCCATGGTTAATTGTCCGGATGCACCGCGTGGAAACCTAACCGTGAAGGGTTGGCACGAGTGGATGGGACACCGCGAGTTTTAAAAAAGAAAAAAAACTCGCTTCCATGGTTTGGTGAATTCAACATCTCGGATGTACCCTTTGTTGCACGGAGCGTTCAATCGGGTAGATGGAGCATGAATTCCTAGAGGGTTATGTCCATATGTAGAACACATATGGGTTTCAGAAAAGTGAGAAAAAATTCAATCAGGAAGTAGGATCGAGCAAACAATACGAAAAATCGGTCGAAATTAGAACGCATATTTCTGGCTCGGTATTGGGGGAGATTGGCGCCAGCAAACAGAGACTGGCGCCAACTTTTAACTGTAGCGCCTGGCGCCAATACTGGCGTTTGGCGCTACGGCTAAAAGTGTGGCGCCAAGCTCAGGCCCCTGACGCTACTTCCCACATGCCTCAACAGATTTCTGTGCTCGATAAAATCTTCCAGTTTCGCGCGGTGTTATTTCAGTCCTAGTAGTGAAAGACATTTCTCAAATTTCCTACGTGTAAAATCCTATATTTTTTACTCATTACGGATGGTCTTTCCAATGAGAACCTTTTTATGCATATGACAATAATGTTAATCAAAATTACGCACTTGAAATACTTATAACTTTTCGAGTCTCATCCACTCATTCTAGATCATTGCCGAAACAAATTCAGGAATTAAAATAGAAATCCTCCCAAGCGGAGTCGCCAAAAACTGTAGAGAATAATTTCAAGCCTTTAAAATCCCACTAGCTTGAACCCCACTGTGATCATACACTAAAGTACAGTGGCGTCCAAAAGGGAAGAAGATAAAGCAAAAGAGTCGCCAACAAGTTTTTAAGGAACTTTTAAACCGTTCATAGGATGAAGGTCACACCCCTTAACGATCCAAGAGACCGTCAACTCCATGAGGTCATGAACCAAATAAGGGTTCGGGGATGATGGTACAAATCCAACCTAAAAGAGATTGAACCTGCCCTAATAATAGGCCTCTAGTTTATTCTGCTCGTATTCATGTGCGCTTTCTGATTAACAAACAATCAATAGGATTAACCCTAAACCTGTTTAATCTATGTTGGTTGAATTTAATGCACAAACAAATCTATTATTGGCGATCACTTGAATTATAATCACAATTAACCCTAAACAAAATTATTAATTATCTTATTAAGCGTGATTACAAGTACAAATTCCCTTTAAACATGCATAAAAGGTGATCAAGCAATAAAGAATAAATAATGTATCAAGCAACATAATCAATAAATATCATGAATAAACATGAATTATAATAATTATAATAATAATAATATTCATAATCATAAATTATAATAATAATAATAATGATCATATTCATGTTAATATTAAAGCATAATAATAATAGCAAGATCCTAGGTACGATGCTAACAAGATTAATAACAAACCCTAGCATGTCACTAAGCAATAAAAATCAAATCTTTAGCCCTAACATGATACTAACATGAATAAACATTAGGAAGAACATAGGAAGCATCATAACAATCATATTTAATATTAAAATTAACCTAGACATGATACTAGGAATATCATAATAACAATATAAACATGATTTCTACATCATAATATCAATAA
The DNA here is from genome assembly GCF_001683475.1 of Chenopodium quinoa. NCBI lineage: Eukaryota > Viridiplantae > Streptophyta > Magnoliopsida > Caryophyllales > Amaranthaceae > Chenopodium > Chenopodium quinoa. The sequence continues at coordinate 663,000 of NW_018744821.1, read as the reverse complement.
ATCAATTAAAGCACTTACTTTGATTATTCGTACCTCTTTCTAATAACAAAATACACACGTTAGTAACTTCAAGGAAAATAATAAACAAAATAATTAAATTAAATAATTGAAAGACAGATTTGGGACCAAACCCTCAGAAATTAAAACCTTTCAAGTCTAGGGCGAAGGCAACTTCGAATATGGATAGGTGTTTCTAGATCTTGTGAATGCGGAATTTTGTATGAAAACAAGTAAGAAAGAATTGAATGAATTAAAGAATGCTAAAGAATTAATGATTGTTGATGAAAGCTTGAGAATGAATAGAATTGGTGAAAATTGGTGAATGATGGACGTAGATGATGAATGAAAACGGAGTTTTTGATGCGATATTTATAGAGAAAATCAGCCAAAAAAGATAATTTAACAAAACAGAGACTGACGCTTAGGAAACAAGGTTGGCGCCAACCATGGCTAGCTGGCGCCAGGCACCAGTGGCTAGCGCCTGGCGCCAAGCCTGGTTCCAGGCGCCAAGGCTTGGGGTTGGACGCCAGTCTTGATTCTAACGCATTTTCGAAAATCCGATAAGTTTACTGTACTGGAAGATAAAATAATATAATTTCTTTGAAAATGCTATTTGATTTTGATTAAAACTCTGAAAAGTCAACAAAGTCAACTTATCAATGCTAATTGAATTAGGAATGAAAAGAACCTTCTAGAAGATTCTATAAGAACAAAACCATTCCTAATTGCATTAGGAATGATAAATCATATCAGGCCCTCCCCTAGATCATTGGGCCGTACATAAAGCTCAAATCGGGCCCAGTTTAGTAAATTGGCCATAATTTCCCCAATATTCATAGGAATTGGGCTTATAATATATCGTTGGAAAGGTCTTTGCAAGCCCCATCCAACTACACTATTATTGGACCCATATCATGGACCAACCAAACTGGATTGGATGTTTTTTTAAAATAAAGTTTTCAAAAGCAGAGAGAAGAGAAATAAAAACTTTCCGCAACACTAGTCCTTCCACACTTTCGTTTCATTCGATTATGATTCGACGTGAAAGGTACTCATCACTGGGTTTGGTTTTGGGGAGACACAAATGGGTGTCTACAACCACATACAAACTGAACTGTCTATAAATCAAACTATAATTTCGATCTCACAATAACTCATCAATTCATGATTATGACACATCAATTAGATGATTAAATAAGAAACAACTAATATTGTGATATCAAAACAATAATAATTCATTAATACACTAAACTTTTATAATCTACGTTACTTCGTAATAAACTAGTAAGATCAATATGACTAAACTTGAAAATAATATGATATGTATTTTTTAAATCGATGAGAATTTGTATATAATATAATGCCTAATGCCTAAATATGAAGTGATGAAGTCTCGGCTTGATATAAAAATTGTTAACCAGTAAAAGGTTAGCAAGTACTATGAAATTTCAAACCAAAATCGTTAAACTGCCCAAATCTAAACGACCCAATTAAAAATCGACTTTTTGTAATAAAAAACCGTTCCGAACCATAATTTAGTAAACGTGAAATGGAACTGATCCGAATAACGTTTAACCGTATAAAAGGCAAACCCGTTAACAAACCGAACCAATATAAAACTAAACCGAAAAAGAACCGAACCGTTTCTAACTCGAAACCGTTTCCAACCCAAAACTATTTGAACCGGTATAAAAACCGTTTACACCGAACCGTTAACAAACCGTAACCCGGATGCACCGAACCGTTTACAACCCGAACCGAATTAAAACCGATCAAGAATAAACCGAAACCGAATTGAACCAATAACTATTTTAACCGAACTGAAACTGACCCGCGAGACATTTAATCCGATTTCAAACCGATCCGATTTAATACCGAACCGAACCCAAACTATCAAACCGTTTTGACAGTGCTACTAGTAATAGTTAGTTAGTTATAATCTCTTTAATTGTATTAACTATTGATTTATAATTCTCATTGGCCACTCGATAAAAACACGGATTAGAATCCATACCCCTCATCAAAACACCCTCACAACTGCTGATTAAACCCATCTTTAATCCAATGGCCTTATTCATCTTCCCAAAATACCTGTCAAAAAAAAAAAAAAAAAAAAAAAAAAACCTTCCCAAAATCACCAATAATGAAACCTAATCTAAATCGGAAAACTTCAACTTTGCTTCAATTTTTTTCATTCAAACCCTATAATCACGGTTATCCCTCTTCAACTCTCCTTCAATTACAACTTTAATATCACGGTTCATCACCAATTCACCACCCAATCAGGCGATCAACAAGAACTCACAAGGAATACGCCTCCGCTACCCACCAATATGCAGGTAATAATTAAACTTTGAAAACCCTTCTTCTTGTCTCTTCTTTGTGTTATTTTGCTTGAATCTTTAAAACTTGGAAGTGAATTCTTGAATATAATGCAATTTTATGTAATCCCCACAAAATTTGGTAATGAAAGTAAATTTTGGGTCTTTGAGACATAATATGTTTAACAGGTGGTGTGCATATTGTATTAGATGTATACATGAATTCTTAGGTTTAAATTTGTAACAACTTTAAGTGATAAATTAATTACATATTTATAGCTTTAACTGATAAAATTGGGTTGCTCAAAACAGGTTAGTCATTGTGAATAAGGAGCCAATTGCCGGAGAAGTGGTGCGGTATCACGTATGCTCTCTAAACAGAGGGGTGGCAGCGTGTATAGTTGTGTACAAGAGAGTGGGAGGTTGAGAGGGGGAGGGTTTTCGCTGGGATGTTGGGTGATGTGAATCAGAGAGCATTTGATTCTATAGCTAGAAAGAGAGTGTCGGTAGAAAAATAATATGTTGCATCATCTAGAAGTAATAAACAGGACATTATTGTCTCAGGACTTCATATAAATTCTATGGTTGATACACTCTTATAGGTGATTTTATTAATATGTTACTAGTTTTGTTTCACCTCAAGATACTTTAGTTACACTTTACGTACTTAGTCTCAAAATTTACTTTAGTTAGTCTCTCAATTAAGTTTGTACTCTTACCAAGTTAATAAATTATGAATTAGTCCTGTTGTCGTCTGTTTACCAAAGTATCATGATTTGAGGGTTTTCTTTTCTTTTTTTTTTTTTTTAAAAAAAAAAAAATACAATATAATCTAAAGTTAGCTATTAATTTCTGATTTTTTTTGATACAACATATATTATCCAATAAGCCATTACTCATAAAAGGAATCTATATAGGGCTAATGACTTGGTCATAATAGATTATGGGTTATAAATTAATCGATCATAATCGGTCACAGATTGTAAATAGTTCGGTCATAACCGGTTACAGGTTGTAAACGGTTCAGTCGTAACCAGTTACGGGTTGTAAATTGTTCAGTCATAACCAGTTACGGGTTATAAACGGTTCGAGTTAATTGGTTTTTTGTCGGATTTTAAAAGTTTCGGTTTACACTAGGTCGGGTTACTATCGGGTTTGGCAGTACTCGGTTCGTTTGTTATCGGTTTCGAGTTGCATCGGTTCGCTGGAAAACGGGTACGATTTCTTAACAGTTTTCATACATTTGGATCGGTTCAGTTTCAGGTTTTAAAAAACCGGGTCAGGTCAGTTTACTATTATAACATAACGGGTTGTTAACGGTTCGGTTCCTTTTCGAAACAGCTCGGAGTCACCAGTTTGGGTCGGTTTTTGACAACTACCTAATTTCACCGGATCCTTCCCCTATATTTATATATAAGAAGGCTCATGTAAGAACCCTCCTTTATATAAGAACCCAATCTTATATAAGAATCAATCTCAACCCTTTATTAGTTTTGATCAAACCATCTAAAATGATCTTTTAGTAATGACATTTATGTTAATATGAGAATTCCGTATTTTGAACCTAAAAATAATTACAACATAGAAAAAAAATTTAGAACATAAGCAGAAACTTTTTTAAACACAAGCAGAAAATTTTAGAACATAAAAAAAAAAATTTAGAAGAAAGAAAAAATTTAGAACGTAAGTAACCAAAAAAATTTGAACATAAGAAAAATAATTTAGAACATAAGTTGAAAAAATAGTTATAGCATAGGTAAAAATTAATAACATAATTTGAAAAAATAATTTAGAACATAGGAAAAAATTTATTACAAAAGCTGAAAAAAAAAATTAGAACATAATCTAAACAACAATTTAGAACATTGAAAATAATTTGGAACATTATTAGAAAAAATTTAGAATATAGAAAAAACTGTAGAACATAAACTGAAAAAAATAATTTAGAACATAGGAAAAAAATTTAGAATATATATATATATATATTTGTATATATATATATTTGTATATATATATATATATATATATATATATATATATATATATATATATATATATATATATATATATATATATATATATATATATATATATATATATATATATATATATATATATATATATAGGGGAGGGATTCGGTGAGAATGGGTTCATATGTGAGAATTCATACTAATATGAGAACTCATTTAAAATTTACAACATACGAGTAAAAATTTAGAACATGTGAGTAAAAATTTAGAACATGCGAGTTAAAGTTTAGAACATGTGACTCAAACTAAAATTCTGAACATATGAGTAATAATTTAGAACATTTGTGTTTAGAACATCTGATTTAAGAATTAGAACAAGTGATTAAAAATTTATAAAATTTGCTTTATGAAATTTTAAACATATGAGTAAAATTTAGAACATCTGATTTAAGATTATGATTATGTGAATAAAAATTTAGAACAAACTGATATAGAATACAAAAAGTGTGAGTGAATTTAGAACATACGTGTAAAAAAATAGAACACACGCTTTAAAATTTGGAACATATAATAAAAATCTTAGAACACAAGTTTTAAAATTTAGAACATATAAATTAAAATTTTGGAACAAGTTATTTAAAATTTATGACATCAAACTTAACTAATTTATGGTTTAGAACATGTGAATACTAAATTAGAACATTTGATTTAATTTAGAACATAGTTGGTGAAAAGAGGAAAGCCTCGGATTTTGACAAGGCTGATGGCAATAACATGAATGTTGATGGTGGAGAAAGTAACAAGAGGAGAATTGCTGTGAACTCGAACGAGAAAGTGGCGAGCCCCACGAGTTGGGCTCTCAGTGATTAATGAGCTACATCTTATTGTGGAACTGTAGGGGTTTGGGGGGGGGGGGGTAGCAATCCTACAGTTAATGCTTTGAAACGCATTGTGTTTCTTGAGTGACCCCAATTAGTGTTCCTTTCCGAAACACGGTTGAAAGCTTTCAAGTTCGAGAAAATAAAACAAAAAATAAAATTTGATAGTGCCTTGGTAGTAGAATGTGAAGGGGAAAGTAAGAAAAGAAAAGGGGGATTAGCTTTGATGTGGAAGAATTCCCTTGATGTTGTTGTGAACTCTTATTCCCAAAACCATATTGATGTCGAAGTGAGTACTATGCAACATGGAAAGTGGCGTTTCTCGGGTATTTATGGTTTTCCGGAGGAAGAAAACAAGTTCAAAACAGGTTTTCTCCTCAAGAATTTGTGGAATGGGCAGGGAAACTCGTGGCTGCTAGGAGGTGATTTTAACCTCTTGATGCAGTCAAATGAAAAACAAGGTGGGCGTGCCTTTTTTAATGAGGAGGCTGACATCTTTCGGGAGGCTATTGATCATTGTCACCTTGAGGACTTGGGATACATTGGGCATGGTTTCACGTGGTCGAACAATAGAGGAGGCAAGGAAAACATCCAAGAACGTCTGGACATGTTCTTAGCAAATCGTGAGTGGAGAGAGTGTTTCCCGGGCTCTTTTGTTACCCACCTTACAAAAAGAAAATCGGATCATCTACCGATTTTATTGTGCATCAAAGAAGCTTTAAACACCCCGAAGAAGAGGAAAAAGAAGAAATTATATAGATTCAAGGAAATGTGGTTGCGGGATGAGAATTGTAGTACTATCATCTCTGAGGCGTGGGAGAGAGGAGGGGATTTATGCTCAAAAATTGCTTTCACATCGTCGAAATTGAGCTCTTGGAGTAAGGAAAAATTTGGAGACTTTATGAAAGAGTTGCAAGATTGTAAGGGGCAAATGGAGAAACTTATGGGAGAGTGCCAAACGGAGCAGGTGATCGATCAAATGAGTGCCATTGATGATCGTATGGATAAGTTAGAAAGGAGGAAGGAGATGTATTGGAAGCAACGTAGTAGGCAAGATTGGCTCAAACATGGGGACAAAAATACCACTTTTTCACACAAAGACGAAGCAGAGAGCTAGCCGAAACAGTACAATATTAAAAAAATTCATAATGCTGCTGGGAACGAATTTGTGGATGAAGTTCAGATCACTGAAGTTCTGGTGAATTATTTTGAGACCCTTTTTGCTGGAAATAGTGAGATTGAGCCAGATTCAATCATTGAGAAGGTGGAGCCAATGGTTAGCGAGAGACATCATAGTAGTCTGGCGGCTCCCTTTTGCGTCGAGGAAGTGAAGAATGTGTTGTTTCAAATGCATCCAACGAAGGCCCCTGGCCCCGATGGTATGTCTACTATTTTTTTCCAGAATTATTGGGATATTGTGGGAGCGGATGTGACTGATAAAGTACTTGATATTTTGAATAATAATGGTGATATAGGTTCTATTAATCAGGCTCATATTGTTTTGATCCCGAAAAATAAGGAGTGTGAGTCTCCTGTTGATTATAGCCTATTAGTTTGTGCAATGTGTTGTATAAAATTATCACCAAAGTTCTAGCGAATAGATTGAAGTTAGTCCTTCCCTACATTATTCATGACTCGGAGAGTGGTTTTGTTCCCGGAAGATTGATTTCTGATAATGTTTTGGTGCTTATGAGTCTTTCCACTATCTCCGGAAGAAGAAAACAGGGAGAAAAGGCTTTCTAAGTCTTAAGCTTGACATAAGCAAAGCTTACGACAGAGTGGAATGGGATTTTCTAGAAAAAATGATGAAAAAGTTGGGCCTTCCGGAATGTTTCGTGAGTTTGATCATGAAATGTGTAAGCTCTGCAGAGTTCGATGTTCTGGTCAATGGGCAACCTTTGAGGAATTTTAAGCCTACCCGGGGGATTAGGCAAGGTGATCCTCTTTCACCTTTCCTGTTCATTATGTGTGCGGAAGGTTTGTCGACGTTGATTCGTGATGCTGAGAGTAGGAACGTCATCCATGGGGTCAAAATTGGGAGAAATGTCAATCCGATTTCTCATTTATTTTTTGCGGATTATAGTATTCTTTTTGTGAGAGCAACGGAGGAAAAGGTGGATGCTGTGCTCGGCATCCTTTCTATGTACGAAGTGGCTTCGGGCCAGAAATTGAATATGGATAAATCAGAGGTGTCTTTTAGCCGAAACATTGAGCAAGAACGAAAGAATATGCTTCAGATGAAGTTAAGTTTTAAGGCTGTCGAAGGACATGATAAATATCTAGGACTACCAACTTACATTAGTGGGTCTAAGAAACAAGTTTTCCAGATTATTTAGGGGGTTTGGAAGAAACTTAAGGGGTAGAAAGAGAATTTTTTGTCACAAGCGGGAAAGGAGGTGTTGATGAAATCAATTGCTTAAGCTATCCCGACTTATGCTATGCAGTGTTTTGCTATTCCCACTAGCATTATTACTGTTATTGAAAAATTATGCCGACAATTTTTTTGGGGTCAGAAACGGGAAGAGAGGAAGCTATGTTGGATTGCTTGGGAGAAGTTGCAAATCTCAAAAAAGGAAGGGGGGCTTGGGTTCAGAAATATGAGGAATTTTATTAATGCTCTTCTTGCTAAGAAGGCTTGGAGAATCCTTACTAAAGGGGATTCTTTAGTGGAAAAAGTTCTTAAGGGAAAATATTTCCCTCATACGTCACTATTGGAGGCAAAGGTGAGTTCGAACGCAAGTTATACTTGGAGATCAATTCTTGGTGCTCGTGAAGTGCTCGTTAAGGGTCTTCGGAAGGCTGTTGGAACTAGTTCGACCATTCACATTTGGGATGATCCTTGGGTTCCAAACCTCCCAAGTTTCAAGGTGATGTCGAGCCGTGGATTGGATGAAGGTACTCCTACTTATGTCCGAGAGCTTTGGGTTGATAATTCTTGGGATATTAAAGCTCTTAATGTGTTGTTTACTTCTATGGAAGTGAGTGAAATTTGTAAACTCCCTATTTCCCTCTCCAACCGAAATGACTCGTGGGTTTGGCACTACACAAAGGATGGGATTTTCTCTGTTAAAAGTGTGTACCATCTGATCACCATGGACCAACAAAATGTAGCATCATCTACCTCGAATGTGGGGAGTAATTTTGAGTGGCACACTGTCTGCAATGCAGGGGTACCTTCGAAGATAAAAAATTTTGCCTGGCGTGCTATTAAAGGGGTTGTGGCCTCTCGCTATAACATGGTGAAACGAGGTATGAATGTTGACTCTATATGTCCAATGTGTGGTCTTGAAATTGAGAGTGAGCTGCATATGTTTGTCAAGTGTGCTGACGATAAGCGTATGTGGTATCTTTCACCACTACGTTTGGATGTTGATAATTATGAAGGAGAGTCTTTCGGGGAATGGTGTTGCTCGGTTAGACATCACCGTAAGGATGCTCTTTGGTGGGATTTATTCTGGAGTGTTTTATGAAGCATTTGGCTTCGAAGAAATGGGTGGGCTTTTGAAGGTAAGAAGAGAGATGTGGGGTAGGTTATTCACAAGGTTGTTGGCATGGTGGGGGAGTATGCCATGGCTCAAGAAGGAGCAAGCACGTTGCACCCCTCACCTATTCTGGAAACGAGGTGGAAACCCTTTGTGCACGGGCCGATTAAAGTGAACTTTGATGTCGCGGTTCCCGGGACTAATTATGTAGTCTTGGGTGGTGTTGCAAGGGATTCGGTGGGTGACGTGGTGGTGTCTACTTGCCTTCGAGTGTTAGGTAATTTTGAGGCTGATGTTGCCGAGGCTTTGGCTATGAGACACGCCTTGTCTACCTCTATGGAGTCAGGCTTTAGAAAGGTATGCTTGGAGACTGATTGTATCAGGTTGTACTCGCATCTGTCGAAGGGATATGCTCCTCATACTGCTTTTGGTTTGGTTGTTAACGACATTCTTCATCTTGCTCGTAGGTGGGTCTCATGCTCTTTCTCTTTTGTTAAAAGAAGTGGCAATTGTGTTGCCCATAAACTTGCTAAGCTAAGCCTCTCCTTTCATGATCTTAGAGTATGGATGGAGGAGGTACCTAGTGATGTGTTTTCTGCTGTTGTTGATGATTTACACTTTTTGAGTGAGTAATAAAACGCTATGAGCAGGTTTTGTCAAAAAAAAAAGAACACCTAAGGAAAAGTTTAGAACATCAGATTTAAAATTGAGAACATACGAGTAAAAATTTAGAACATAAAGAGTGTTCTCATATAAGAAAATTCTCACATAAGAAAAATTCTCACGAGAGCCTTCCCCTATATATATATATATATATTCAATCAATATTGGACCAATATTGACTCTATCTAAATTTCTCATCAAACAAATACGTATAATACAACTAAATAAGAAACATCTAGCCCAAAAAAATATATGCTCTTGTTGTGTTAATTTGAATCAAAACATAATTTGTACTCTTGAAAAAAATTAAATCAAGAATAGGTCCTAACTTCGTAACATAATCGGACTCAAACATCTTATTTAATTTGACATCTTTTAAGACTTTATGCTTCAATTAAATTATAGTACAATAGTCATGAAATCTATCAGTGATAAGAGAAATGAAAACAAAATTAATTGAAGGAGGAAAAATAAATTATGTTGCATAATTCAAACAATTAACTAACTCAACAATTTTCATTATTTATTCAACGGAAATTTCATGAAATGCCCCTGAGTAATTTTTTTATTCACCAAATACCCATGAAAGTTTTCAAATTCACCAAATATCCATCAGTTACCGTACGTTAGCATTAAATGTTCTTTTACCTAACTGACGTTAACTCTCCGTTAGTAGTTTTTGTTTTTCACCATATAACCATACTATAAGAATTTTTTTCACCATATACCCAAACTTAAAGAACCTTTTTTCACCATTTAACCCGAAAGTTTTGATGGAAAATTTTGAAAAAAAACTAGCCGTTGGCCTTTAAAACATGGCTAGTTCCTTTAGCTTATATATTGAATCCTCTCATACTTGGTATTTCATATCCAATTCAAGCATGATTTCACAAACCTGTTCTTCCTCTTATGAATCTTCTTATATTAGAGTTCTTAATAAAACATGTTGTTGGGGGAAAAAATTTGCAATTCGAAGTTCGGAAACAACAAAAAATCCCCAAAGGTTATACTACAACTGCAATGCATGTGACAACTGAAGCAAACTGAAGCAAGAGATGAAGGTGCTCAAGAAAAAGATGCAGCAGCAGCAAAGATTAGTTAATGTAGTAGTCAAAATAGGGGTTCTAATGTTTGCAATCATTGTATTTGTAACATTTAAGTGACTTAATAAAATGTTTACAACAATGTGCAAAATAAAAAGTGCATTAATTACATATGATAATGTTTTTGTCCAAAAAAAACCACATTCATCCACCTACTGACATAAAATATAGGAACTTGGTTTCAATTTCTTAACAAAAAAATATGGCAGTGGTGGACTGACAAAAAGTTATGGCAGATGTGAACTAAGCATCTTGAGTGCTTCTTGTTTTCCTTTGCTTTGATGGAGGTTGGTGAGAGGTGCTTCCACCATCATTTTGTGCCTTCCTTTTTCCCCCTTTCCTTTTCCTTGTCCAGCAGCACCACTTCCAGTTGTGCTCTTGTTCTTGCAAGTTAAAGCATTGTGACCAACTCCTTACAGATTCCACATTTGTTGTTCTTGTGCCTTTTGCCTTTCCTTGCTTCATGTGGGGCCCTTTTTCTCTGTTTTGCTAGTTTGCCAGCACTTCTCTTGACTGGTGGGGGCAAGATTGTAGGAACATCAAAATTTGGCCACTGTGTGGGGTCAGCCATAAGGTGGATGTGCTGGGCATAAGTTGCTTTGTAAGCAGCCCCTTTGAAGTATGGTGAAACAAATGTGGTGGGTTCCAATCTTTGGTGGTATATCACCCTTAAGCAATGCTTACAGGGAATGCCAGAACCTTGCCATTTGCCACACCCACAAGTCATCAAATCCCGATTTATGGGGAATTTCACATGCCTATCTCTGACCTCAAACTCCCTCCCCCCACAAGTAGTAACATGACAAAATAAAGAGTCATCACTTCTACTTTAGAGTATGTTTTGTGCATGCTCTGTGAGTTAATGAGGTTCCATGTCTATAGCCTTGTCAAATCTTGCTCCCACTCTCTTCATCACCCAATTTCTTACAGCTTCATCATACAACAAATAATTAGTGTCATATAATAACAACAATGCATAAAAACAAACAAGGCTATATTAGATGTACCTTCAAGTAGTGTTAGCACATGCAAGTCTCTGAAATCCTTTGTCTTGGAATTGAAAGACTCGACAAAGTTTTTTGTGTTGTGATCACAACAGAATTTGGTGTCAAACATCTTACTTGACCATTGCTTTGGTACTTCCCTTAAGTACACCTCAGCTGCAGCAGCATGCTCCTTGATTTTTGTCATTGCTTTCTCAAACACATACTCATTGTATGCATCTGCAGCTATCCAAAAAAGCTTGTGAAAAGCTAAACCACTCCACCCTGTTGTTTTACAGTTAGAGTATAGATGTTGGCAACAAATCCTCATTGTTGCCTTTGGGTACACATCTTGTATTGCAGCATCAACTCCCTAATTAAGCAACAAAGACAAAGATACACAAATTTAGGAACTGTATGCTGAAAATGTATGTATGATCAAAATGAATAGAAACAAATATTATGTAAGCTTACCCTCAGTCTGTCAAAAAATAAAGGTCCAGTCATCTTTACGACAACCTTCAGTTGCAAACAGGCATCTCAGATTTCTGAAGAAATATGTCTAACTCTCAATGCTTTCAGTGTCAACTATCCCATATGCAATCACAAATATTTCATTGTTGGCATCAATACTAATTGCAGTCAACATAATCCCTTTGTAGTAACCACTCAAATGTGCTCCGTTTATCCCAATTATGGTCCTACACCCACCAAGAAATCCTTTGACAGATGCAGCAAAGGAAAAAAAGCAAGCTTTGAACTGAGGTGCTTGGTTGCAAGTGTTTGCTGTCCATGTTATGAGTGCATAAGAGCCTGGGTTTGTGGCCTTAATCATCTCAGCATATCTAGGCAGTAAGGCATAACTCTCAGCAAACCCACCATGAATTTGAACCCTAGCAACTGCCTTGACCTTGTAGAACAACCTTTTCTTCACATTCAACCTAAATCTTTCCATGCAAATCTTTTGTAGTGACTTTACAGGGATCTCAGGATTTGCCTCTAGATCTTGCAATAGATGTCTAAATAACCAGTCAGTTGAAACCATGGGATTTTCTTCCAATCTGCCACATGTATTGTGCTCCCCAGTTAGAGTTTTAATGGCCCAACTAACATTGTCAACCAAAACAGTAGCATGTATCCTCCAGTTGCAAGTCTCAACCACACACCTTTCTGTGTATCTCCAGCTTTCAGCTCTGTCCACAGTCACTACAAACCCTTCTTGAATGCAGAAATCCCTAAATAATTTTAGAAATTGAGCCTTGTTCTCAAAAATCAACCATGGCTCTAAAACTTAGAACCAAACTCTACTCATGCCCAAATTTTCTCATTTTTATAAAACTTATCCAACTTGTGACTCCCATCTAAATAATCTTCAAACTTTTTCTCTCTAAACTTTTCAACATCATCTAAAACATTATCATCCTCATCTTCAATGAAGTCTAGGTCACTCACATTCTCATCATCTTCATCAACATAAGAAAGTACATAATCATCATCCTCACTATCATCATTCTTTAACTCACTTACCTGCACATCTCTGCTTTCATTCTCCCTTCTCACTCTCTCAACTCCCTTACCTCTCCCTTGTACAGAAGACTTGCTCTTTGGCACTCTCCAGTTGGAAGGCCTAACTCTGTGCTTTTTCTTTGGTTGAGAAGATGAGCTTGCATGTGTATTGGTTGGTGGAGGTGGAGGTGGTGGTGATGGTGATGGTGGTGGTGTTGGTGCATGTCTTGGTGGAGATGGTGGTGTTTCCTGTCATGGTGGAGATGGTGGTGGAGGTGGTGGTGGTGGTGGAGAGGGTGGTGGTGTTTCCAGTCTTGGTGGAGAGGGTGCTTGTGTTTGCTGATGTTCTGTTCTAGTGATGAAAATCAATTAATAAACAAAAGAATCAACCCCCTCCCATTACAAATGAATGATTACAACCTTAGCATTAATCTAAAAACTGAGTTATCATACTGTAAACCATAAAAATTGAAACCTGTAATAAAATCACGGATATAGATATTATTTTATAGTACGGGGCATTGTCGGCTTATTTCATACTATGGACCTACAATATTTGGTAGTGGGAGGAGATGAGTCTTTGTGACTTGTTTCATCCGAGCCTCATTAAACCCTATAAACACCCTTTTTATATAGAGTGTCATAGAGTAGTAAACAAGATATCTATCAAATTTTCTATGAGATCTTGAAGATAATATCTTATAATATTTTTATCTTTTTATCTACATATATCTGACACCTAATAATTAACAAAATTTCGGTGTCCTACACATATATTTTATTTTTCTAGCATAAGCAAAGTATTAATCTACAAGAACGAACTAACAACAGTTTGATCGATAATAGAGTAGCAAATTTCACACGATGGGACATTTGGTGAGGACTTTCAATTCATGATAAGCAGGGACATACCATTTGTAACACCCTATGTAATCTTGCTCTTGGCGTACTCGAATCAGGATCACTCGGCGGTTCCAGTGCAATAAATGGGTCATTCAAGAGCTCATTCGCCGAGGGTCTTAGATTTATACACCTGCTAGTAAATCGGGAAACTTCAACATCATCGTGTGCCATTTTGCATAGCTCAACAAAATCAAGGCCGCCTAATTTCACTTGTTTCGGTAATTCCATTGTCGTACTTGTACTGCATTTATTTGCCCACACCATCTCTAACACGCACATTCCGAAAGAATAAATGTCAATCAACTCACTGTAACGTGATTTTACAAAGTCTGATGGCTTGTGACGTGATCTGTTACATTATGAGATATCGGAAAATAGATGTGTGATATATTTTCCGTAGATATCATTTAAGACAATAATATATTTAGTTTATGCTAAGATATTATTGAAAGGAATGGTGTCCTTCGAACAAGTGTATTATTCTGATAGCGGGTTCAGAATTATTAGAAAGCCAATATATTCAGTAAGGTCAAGTGATCGGAATGCCTGGGTAGAGGCCGCTTCCGATCAGTAATATTAATATAATTAATATTACAGCTTAATCTTGACTGAACCCTTCGGGTCACACCCAAGCAAATATATGCGAACCAACTCGACGAATTAATTCGGAAGAAATTAATTCGTCGCCCGAGTGTTAAACATTTAGACGTCGGAAATTCGAGCTTGTAGCGTCGAAACCGAGCGTCGGAGAATCTCAAATGTCGAGCCAAAATTTAGGATTTGGCGAGACGGGAAAATGCATCAAGTAACAAGTAAAATCCTAGCCACGCAAAAGGCTAGGAATGCGTGCCCAATAGGAGCATGCCACGTGGCAGCACACATGGTAAAACGCCATGTGGCAGCACACGTGGCCGCCACGTTGGCAGCCGCCACATTGGCATCCACCTAGTGGCAGCCACCAAGCGACAGCGTGCCACGTGGCAGCGCCATGGTGGCGGCGCGCCACGGTGGCGACACATGTGGCAATGGGCGTGGACCCGGGTTGATGGGTCATGGACACGGGCCAAAATAAAATGGGCCAACCGAACCCAACTTGGGGCTCAAGGTTGGGTGACACATGGTTAGTTCACATTGCATGTGAAATGCCTTGGGGACCAAGTGAGAAAGTGGTCCACACCTAACCATGTGACACTTGTCACTTGTTCCTTTGTTTATTTAACTAAGGGTTGAATTCACCAATCTTTCCATGTGGGATCTTTTTGTGAAAAGTCCCACATTGAAAGATTAGTGAAATTCACAAGGCATACTTCCTTATAAATAGTCATGGAATGGCTTGAGAATTCTTTGCTTGAGTGGGAGTTAAATAGAGCATTCCATAATATTGGGAAAACTCTTAAACTCATATAACACTCAAGTTTTGGTCAGACCTCGCTAACCCCCAGGTAGTAGACCTTAAAGTTGTGTTCGCCTTTTTGTGGGTGGATACCGTCGGAGGCGCGGCGCTTGACGTGCTCGTAGATTTCAAGTAAGAGCCCCGGTTTTTGGGCGAAGCTCGCTTCGAGAGTAAGATTCGTTATCTTTTCTTAGTGAATATTTATTTATGCTTTATGATTTTAATTATTGCGAGTGGTTCCTTGGGTCGGGGTTTGTTTCCGCGGTGAGTCAGACTCACCAAACCCCAACAGCGGTATCAGAGCCCCGCTCGTTTATTTTTATAATCATATTTTTCAAGGTTTATTTTGGCTTAATTTTCTGGTTTAAGTTGCTAATTAGATTAGTAGCTCGGTTTTATTTATTTTAATCCCGTTTTTAATGTCGATTTTGGCCCAGAACCCAGATTTTCGCCCAAGACTAGTGAATTTTGGGTGGAAAACGTGTTCTGGAAAGGTTTTAACCCCCAAGGGTACTGTGATTTTAGCCAAATTCTGACCAAAAATGCCTTTTTCGAGGGGTTTTTCGTTTTTGACGAAAAATTTTAAGTCTTTTCTAACCTTGAAATTAATGGCATAAATTGTTGATTATATGGTTGATTATTTGCATTATTTTCTGCAATTTTATGTCCCCTTAAAGCACACTTACTTGGTAGTATTTGATGCTTAAAGGTTGATTTATTTTCACATAATTGCAAACTAATTGCTTTTTAGTGTGAAAGTTTTAATTTTGAGGCTTCCATAAGTGTTAAAGATTCAATCTTTATTTGTAATAAGTGATTGAAACTTTAAAAACCACTAAATTCCATGTTATTTTGTGTTAAACTTTGATGTTTTAATCATTTTGAGTTGATTGGAAACATAAAGTTTCGATTTTTGTGATAGAAATTTGGTTATCTTCATGTTGGAAGATATAATTTTCAAGGATTCACAAAATTTAGATGCTGGAATTTTCATTTGAACATTAAAGTTCATATTTTTCAAACTTCCCTTTACTTTGTCAAATTCTCAAGTTTAATTTAAATTGATTAAATTGAAAGTGAGAAATTGCCTCAATTTTATGTTGCACCAAGCTAAACCAATTTAATTAAGAATGGTTCTTGGAATTATTTTGGTTATTTGCACTTTGAAAATTTTATTAAGTCAGACTTGTTTAAAATTTTATTTTGCTCTCTAAATTATTTCTAAAATTAATTTAGAATTAATTATTGTTGTCTCGCGAAAAGGGATCAAATCCCGAGGTCGTGGAAAAACGAGGCATTGCATCACCTTGGCAAGCCGGGCTGCATAGCAACCCATATGTGGCTGCCAAGGTGGCAGCACCTCCTTACTTGCGGCCACACGCGCGGCAGCAGCCACGCAAGGCAGCAGCACACGCGCGACAGCAGGTGCGGGCTGCAGCAGCCACGCGCGGCTGTGCCATGGCAGCAGCTCGCGGCCGTGTGCCGTGGGCCGTGTGTTTGTGGTCTTGGCGTGTGTGTATGCTTGGTGCGGTGAGGTGGCTAGCCATAGTAGGCTTGATGTTGCTTATTTTGCCGTTTTACTTATTTTAATTAACTTTGTTTATTTTAATTATAATTTTGGGAGGCTAGGCCTCGGTTTTGAGCGGCATTGGCAAAATTTCATTTTGACAAGTTTGGGTGCTACCGAATTAATTAATTAGATTAATTAAGGAAATGCGGAATTTAGTGGGAGCTTCAATTATTAATGACGTGATTTATATAATCGATTAAACAACTTTGACTAGTTTTAATTAGGCGTGTTAATCGGATTAACCACCTAGATTAGTTACTAGAGCGCGCGTTGTTTAAATGCATTTTACTTTGTTTTAATTTGTAAATTGCATGGGCCATTCACAAATAGTGAATGGATGAATGGAATATATGTATATATTCCCTCTCACAGGTTTTATGAAATGGCAATTAGTGGGACTCGACTAGGATAAAAAAATACGGACTACGTGCCGTTATGTATTTTTGTAAATCTAAATACGGTCTACGCACCGTTAAGTATTTTTGTACTTTAATATTTAGATCTTTCCTAGTTGTAGACACTAGTTTTTGCATAGTTTGGTTAAGTCTTGAAGACGGCGTATCTTGGAAGACAAAGCCTTGAATTGCAAATGAAGACCTTTTGAAGATATGAAGATCTCAAGGGGTCATGCTAGTTGTCAATATGCATCTATAATTTCGCTTTATATTTTATGCTTATATATATGTGTGAATTATTTGTTAGATGCATGTTTAGGTTTTCTTGATGTTGCGATGATTAGTTAAGTTCACTTAAATCAACCAACATAGAAATCCTAGGTCCCTAATAATATTGAGTCAAACTTGCCTTTCCAAACAACACTTATTAACCGAACGAGAGTGATGGTAGGTTACGCCAAAGCGAGGTGCCATCACTTCTCCAAGGGGCATAAGGCACACCGGGTGTGCATGTTGGTTTTGGTTTAACTCATCGGTATGGGTTAGGAGTCCTCACATACCGTGGCAAAAGAGATACATCGTCAAAGATGCATTAGATGCGACGATTATCTAACCAAGAGTGGCTTAGAGCCATTAGCAAGGAAATGCTTACCCACGAAGATTGAGTGTTTAAGACAAGCCAAAGCATGCTTAACCAGTCTTTGTTTCTTCGGATCTTGGAATCGCCTTATTTTCGCCAAATAGGGACAATTATTATGCGTAAATAAGACGTTTAATAAGATTAAAGTTTGCATGAATGCTATAAAATTTCAAACTTATTATGTTCTTGATAAATGGTTATACTTAGCACTTATATTTATAATATTCTAAATCAAATAATATTGTTTCCATGATTGGTAGGAAATCCTTGAGAATAGTTCTCAAAGAAAGGAAAAGCATTTCTAAAATACAATTCTCATGAATGACTTTTATAATTAAGTCCGAAAGGACGGTTGGACATCATGTATTCAAAATACTAGGTAGTTTTGATAAAACATGAGGTATTGAGTTGCAAACTCAAGATTATCAATGTTTGACAACCAACGTATCTTTTCTCATCACAATTGAGTAGGACTCATTGATGTAGTAATTCGAGTAAGAATTAATGGAAAAGATGAAACTTTGTTTAAACGGCGCACTAGGTGCTTGATTATGCCTAACAAAGTATAAGAGTCAAGGTACTTAAAGAAATGATTCTTAAAGTAAGATTATGAGATATTGTATGATAAGAAATATAGGAAAGAAGGAACGAAGAAAAGGAATTAGATTTCATTTCAACTCATTAGTTCATGTTATTTACTTAGCAATTCGTTATCTTCACAAGTATCGGATACTGCTTGAGTGTTCCACTATGATAGTGACCTCAAACTATTGAATTTAAGCTAAGTTATCAACTTACAAGCTTAGAATGAAGCAAGAAGAGCTACATCAGTTGTAAGGTCGTATGTTTTGTTTAAAGACCTTTTAAGTCAAAGGCTGGAACAAGTAATGGTTATTATGTTCCATAATCAGCAACTGATCCGTTTACACACGGAAAGACTCACATTCAAAGTAATGAGCAATAGTTGCGAGATTTATTTGAATGGGATGGTTATCCAAGCGTTGAGTTAAGAATGCTTGATTATAAACAAAAATTTCTCTAACATGATAAACTCACTAAGTTCAAGTCATGGTCATGATTTGCGTTCCAAACATCTTTAGCAATGTCACATCGACAAGAACGTACTCAAGGCTCTATTAAATAGGCTCTTGATAGTTGCTTGAATTGGAATCGTTCTAAGACAAGAAAGTCTTACTTGTTGAAACCGACAAAGCAGAGAGCTATTGTTATTGGTATAGACAATTGACTCCGAAGGCTAAAGAGGATTCAATTACTTTAACGTTTCACAAAGAATTTGAAAGGATATGGCTATATTCATCAAATGTGAACAAACTTGACTTGAGTAGCTCAAGAGTTCGGTGAAGTACATAATCGACTTGGCAAGATATCAAAATGTCTAGATTAGATCGAGCGATGTTTGCTTGAGCCAAGCGTGACTATCTCAAAGTTATGAATGGAAATTTTCATAAATAACTCCACAAAGAACATAGTGTGTCTTCACGGAGACCTCGGTGTCATTTGGAAATGACTCGAACAATGATGGTTCACAACCCTTCCTATAAAGTTCTTAAAGATTTGCACAAATGACTAATGTTACACTAAACATTGTGTCGAAGCTAAGAAAGGACGTCATATTCAGTTATGGATAGAAATAACTTCTAAAAGTCTTTTCAAGTATATGTCTAAGGCTCTTAGTCTCAGTAGGAGTTCACTAGCTCAGTGGGAGCAAAGTGGCTCAATGGGAGCTAGGTGACTCAGTGGGAGCTGAATGGCTCAATAAAGACTAAGATAGCTCAAGTAGGAGCTAACTGTTTGTTTCACAACGAACTTTTACCCAAAGACAATATACATGTCTCTTTGTAAGCATTCAAGTGAGACTACGGGTATTACCTCCACATCCTAATTGAGAACAAAAAATTGTTTGTTGCTCTAAGTAGTGTCTTTCTGGAAAGTAACACGTTTCCAAAACGACAAGTGAGAGGAAAATGAACTCGATGACCATCGATCTTAGCAACAAACTAGAACTGAGAATCTCGGAAGACCTTAAAGGACTTCGTGATAATGCTTGATCAAGAATACTCAAAAGGACTTTACAAGTGCCTTAAAAGAGAATTCATTACTCACAAAACATTAAAGATGTTGGAGTAAGATCAACATAATAAAAGGGCTTTGAAAGCGCCTTAAAACTCAGTGTTTGATGCAATTGCCCCGTATAGGTATAGAATTCACCAAAGGCTTGGATTGAATCCTATAAATTTTCTATTAAGTTAGAAACAAACCTAAGACTTACAAGCATACTATTTACTATTAGATAGTAAAGGAATAATGTCTTGTAAGATAGCTACGACAAATCCAAATTCCGAATAATGGTTAAAAGCCATGAAAATCCGAAATAGACTCCATGTTTGAAAATCATGTTTGAAACTTGATTAATTTGCATGAAAGGTGAAAGACCCATCGATTGCAAATAAGTTTTCAAGGAGAAAACTAACAAATGTGGAAATGTATATGCATACATAGCTAGATTGGTTGTAAAGGATATAATTAATTTCAAGGAGTTGATTTTAATAAAATCCCATTCACCAATCGGAATGCTCAAGTCTTTTCGTGATTGATCTAGAAAAATTGCGCATATGAAATATGGCAAAATAGATACCAAAACCGCCTTCCCAAAATGAAATTTTGGAAGTGACTATGGAATAGTCTAAGGGTTTTGAAAATCTAAATAATGCTAGATTTGAAAGCAAGCACATGGAATCCGTCATGGGATTAAAGGAAGCATTGCATGAAGGAATTGGAACGTGTTTTCTCATAAAGTTAATAAGAGGATTGACTTATGGAGAAACATAAAAAAAATTCTGATAAACAAGAAGTTTAGTGGGAGCAAAAGTAATGGTCCAACAAGAAGTTTACGAACTCTATTGTGAAACAACCATCAAATGCTAAATGTTTAGATTTGAAAGTATTTTCGACAATGGACCGAGCTAAAGACGATACTTAGTACATGTTGGGAATTAAGTTCTATGGTATGGACTTAATTAAATGTTTAAATGAGTAAAAGAAATTACCATGTTAAACATGAAAGACTTTGAAAGGCTTTCGACCCATATGTATGAAGCTAAGTAAATGTTTGAACTAAGTATAAGCTAGGCTAAGTACTAAATCAAACAAGAAAGACTCTAGTAAGAGACTTTCAATCATATCATACAACGAACAATTTGGCAAGACTTAGTGTAACTGTATGAGCTAAATGTCACATGGATGGAATAAAATTGAGAATCATTCTAGAATTAAATCCATCATGTAAGGCTATGATATGGAATCGTCAGATGACTTACATTCTTAGAGCATGTGAAGTACGTATATAATACCAATCGACATTAATCTAAGTATTAGATCATTAGATTATGGGATTTGTTAAACATCGCCCACAAATTACTACATAAAGCCCACAAAATTCACTTGGTTTGACAAAATTGCCCTTGACCTTAAAAAAAACACTCACACTCTCATCACTCACACTCTCATTGCTCATCTTCTTTCAACCTCTCTTAAAAAAAAAAATTTCAAACAACGACAATGTCGAGGCAGCAAGGCAAGGAATTGGCGGCGGCGGCGGAGGGAAGGATGTCCCAAGGAGGCAAGGTACAATTTGTATAAAAAAAAAAATAAAATAAAGGGAAAAACCGTCGTGACGGCGGTGGGGCGCCCTGGCTGGACGCCCAGCAAGCGGTGGTGGCGCCAGCTGCAGACGCCGCCACCAGTTGGCTGGCGCCTGGGCTGGACGCCATAGCCACGGTTGTGGCGTTTATTCAAGGCGCCGCAGCCGTGGCTGTGGCGTCCAGCCCAGGCGCCAGCCCACTGGTGGCGGCGTCTGCAGCTGGCGCCACCACCGCTGGCTGGGCGTTCAGCCAAGGCGCCCCCCCCCCTTTTTTTTTATATTTGTTTTAAAATATTGTTTTTAATTTTTTTTTTTATGTAATATATTTTTGAATTGTTTTTATATTTTGTTGTTTATTTTTATAAATTTTTTCAATTTCGTTGTATTTTTTCTATGTTTATATTTTGTTTACAATTATTTGTATGTTTTTAGTTTATTTGATTTGGGAGTGGTAGCTATTTTTCGTATAAATTTTTGTATGTTTATATATTTTAAAATTTTGTGTAGAATTCACTGGGTCGTCATGGTGCAGGGAAGAATGTAGAGCTTCTTAGTAGAAGCTATTCAGTGGAGAGGTCGGGGCATAGACATGTCAGATCCCGTGGTATTTCGGCCTCAGCTCGTAAAGAACGGATCCACCGTCGGGATGAGGATGACGATGATGATGCTGAGGAGGGTGACCAGGAGGAGCAGCAGGAGGAGGGCGCAGATGAGGATGAGGATGTGGACGATGGCAGTGGACCGTATGATGATTACGGTCCATTCAGTCAGAGGGTTGATGACATGTACGAGACACATATGGTGGAGGTGCGTAAGGGTAGGGGTGGTAGGTTTGTTAGTAGATCTGGCACATCATCTGCGTCCACTGTATCTGGGGGCAAGTAGGAAACGGTCGAGGGCCGGTAATGATTCTTGGGTTGTTAGGAGTGAGGTGCCCGGTGGGCCTGTTGACGGGAGTGTGATTCCTAGCTTTCTAGGACATATAGCTGCCCGTATTTGGGAGGACCAGGAGAGGCCTTCAGTTACGGGGTTGTTGAAATGTCATACCTGGGAAAAGACTTGTAGCTTTTTGCGTACATGGGCTGAGGCTTGGCCGGCGGAGAGCGAGATGTTCGAGCGACTGGAGGGCACTGGGGTGAATCACGTTCCTGGCACCATGCACGATAAGATTGACAGTACGCTGATCACGGCTTTCATTGAGCGATGGCAGCCGGATACAAACTCTTTCCACCTTCCGTTCGGTGAGATGACGATCATGTTACATGACGTCGAGGCCATTCTGGGGATTCGTGTTGAGGGTAAACGACTTTGTGCTGTGGCTGATGCGGATCAGGCAGATTTGCTGGCAGAGTTGTTGGCGGTGGACAGGGCTGCACTGTACACCGAGGCGCTAGGTGTTTGGGAACACGGAGGTGTGAAGATCGCATCCGTGTTGCAGCGGTGTTTGTACCCCAGTGCACGTAGGACGCACGACGCACAGCTGAGTGCTTATGTTTTTCTACTCCTCGGATGTACCTTGTTTCCGGATAAGAGCGGCGGAAACAAGCTCAGGCCACGCGACATAGTGGAGGCGTGTGACCCCGACAGTGTAGGCCAGTTTTCCTGGGGATCGGCTACGTTGGCGTATTTGTATCGCCAACTAGGATTTGCGAGTCGGGCTGACGCGGCAGGTATCACTGGGTGTCTGACTCTATTGCAGACCTGGATATACGAGTACTTTCCTGCATTGCGACCACATCATGACCCAGTTCCTATTGATGAGGGGATGCCGCGTGCTTGTGCGTGGAGTCCGCGCTCGGAGAAGAAGTCCGTTGACCGCCTCCGATCGATACGGTTGTTGCTGGACAGGCTGTCCCCCTTAGAGGTAACGTTTATAAATTGTTTCTACATTTTTATTATTTTCACATATTATATTCATGTTATTAAATTTTAAAACTATGTGCAGGTGAACTGGATGCCTTTCGGCCCGAACCCTAGTGTTAGGGTACCCAGGACCCTGTACACGGGACTTATTCAGTATCGTGAGATCGTCGAGGCGTACATGCCCCAGCGTTGTCTTCGCCAGCTTGGATTTGTCCAAGTTGTCCCTCCTCCCCCGGCATGCCCGATGAAGGCGGTCCGACCTGCATCTTCGAGGGACTACGTCGTGCAATGGCTGAACCGTAGTTGTCTTCGCCCATTTGAAAAATGCATGACTGCGCATTTGTAAATGTTTGCAACGGCAAACAGATCTAGGGGCGCGTCAAAATAATGATTTTGGCCGCAAGGTCCACCTCCCCACCGGATACGCCGCAGAGCGCCATCCAAGTCATCCTGGTACACATGACGATAAACATTTCGGTTAGATGCAATTTCGCTGTACATCAACTGACGCACCAAACCTTAGTTGTCTTCGCCCATTTGAAAAACATCAGCCACGACCCGGAATCCGCAGTTACCATCTCCGACTACATCATTCCACCCTTCCAAGTACGGCATGATGATCGCAGGTATCCTTTCCTTGTACGGAAACTGATCAACATCGTTTCTTCCTATTCACCATATAATTATAGACAGTTAAGAAGGCAGGAGTAACACTTTAAAACTATGTGCAATGTAAACAACCAAAACGTACCAGTTCTCAGGGGCATATTCACAGACGATGAAGATTGACTACGACTAGATGACGATGTCCGACCACGAGCACGACCACGACCAAGACCACGGATATACTCAAACGCACTCTTGTTCTGCCGTTGTCGACCTCGAGGACGGTCAACTCCTTCGGGTTCCTCATAATCTAAGGTAGACGTGTGGAACATGTCATGAAGTACATGAGTAGCGTCACGAATAATTGAAGGATGGCTGGAGGACACTCGGTCGTACATCGAACGAAACTGCTCCAACTCCTCCTGTTCACGGTCGGCCGTTTGAGTGTCTGCATGCTCACCAATAACAAGCGTCCTCCAGAATGAATGGACCTGATTAACATGTAACGACGCCCTTTCTTCTGTAATAACGCGGTGAATGGTGCATGCGCAAGGTAATCCATGAGTTACTGAAATAGCACACCCACACCGAGCATACACTTCGTCAGCCAAGTCCCTCATCCTGTTCAGCTCAGTGAGAATCAACCCCAAGCAGTAGTGCGACACACGACCATGGAGAATCTTAAATATAAAATGGCTATACATCGTACCATGTCGTCGTCTGGAGTCCTCTAGAGAGTTCCTGATGTCGTTCTTCTGAGTTTCAATTGACTTGTTCAGTCTAGCGAACAGTGTATCCAAAGCAGCGGTCGATGAATCAATCCAGTCCTTGGTAGCTCTATGAGCGCTCTCAACTCTACATGTTGTAGTGTTCCCAAAATGAAGTACCTGGTTTGTCCAATATTTGACAAACTTTTCCCTGTGAGGGACCCATTGCTGCATCACATAGTCCACCAGTGCCGAACACCACTGGTACGAATCCCTGAAGTTAGCCAATGCTCGCTCATACGCTTCCTCTGTGGTAGCCTGTAGGATCTTCCGCCACTTACCATTCACCAATCTCTCTGCCATTTCCAAATTCTTCTTGAAAAGGTTGTAGGCTTTCACTTTCACGTAGTTGTTGATGTGCCATGTGCAAAATAAGTGGTTCGATTCGGGAAACAGCTCTGCTATGGGGGCAAAGAGACCTCCCTCACAGTCGCTGACGATGGCTGCTGGATGAACATTAGGCCCGATGTAGTTTCTCAACTTCTCCAACACCCAATAATAACTTGGAGCCGTCTCATCCTTGATGATTGCATGACCAATCAGAAAGTTCTGGTTCGTTGGAGTCATCCCCATGATCTCAACCAGTGGGAACTTGTACTTGTTTGTCTTGTACGTTGAGTCGATCAAAATCACAAATGGCCAAGACTTGATCATATCAGCACAATCAGGATGCACAAGGAAAAGATGAGTCACCTCCGTTGTATCTTCATCAGAATCAAACCAGAACAGGTAACCACGTGATTGTGCCTGGTGTAGCAGCTGCTGTATAGGGTTCCTTCCCTCTGACCGTTCAAACCCGAGTTGCTGTCTGACGTTGTAGATGTGTCTTCGGTTTGGATGGTCTTCTGGAAATTTCTCTAACACAGATGCTAATATTTTAGCAGGCTTCACTTGAGCATCACTCATTTCTTTCACAACTAGTTTCGCAGCAGGACTTAAGCCGCTCAGTTGTCGATGACCCTCTTCATATACTATCATCTCATGGTTGTGATACCCCCATTTAGAGTAACCAATCACTTCCCAACCGTCACGACTCCGTAGTTGTCGAACCTTTACTCTGAACTCACACCCACAACCTTTCCGCTTTGTATCAAACCGAGTGGCTGTACGAAAATCTCTTTCTTCTCTTTTGCGATAACGGTCACATCTCAAAATGCGATCCATTCTACCATCCCGTTGAGATTTATGAGTTACTACTACCAAGCAAAATCCAGCTGCAATTGCAACCTGTTTTGCCCAATCAATCGCCTGTTGAGCTTCTTCGAATGGACCATCATGTCCAAATATCCCACTGTAATCATTTCCGTCTCCACCATATTCCTGCATCAATTATATATTACAATAAATACATTTAACGGATAATACATTTAATTTCTATATTTACACAGAATTAACACAAAAAAAAGCATAATTATATATAATCAAACTTAATTTTTATAAAAACCCAATTCGAATTTTCAAACTAAATTTAAAAATATACCATTTCGAATTTTCAAACTTCATTTTAAAAAAACCTATTTCGAATTTTCAAATTTAATTTAAAAAAAACCCATTTCGATTTTTTTTATAAAATCATTATCGATTTTTTTTTAAAAAAAAAAAAATTAAATAAAAAACAACAACAAAATCAAAAAAGAATAAAAAAAAAACAATAATTTATAAGGGTGGCGTCTGCCAGGGCTGCCACAGCCACTGGACTGGCGCCTGGCAGGGCCGCCTCAGCCAGTAGAGTGGCGCCTGGCCAGGACGCCAGTCTGGTGGTCTGGGCGTCTGGGCTGGACGCCACTCTGGTGGTTCTGGCGTCTGGCTTGGACGTCCAGGCTACGGTTTAGGCGTCCATCCTAGGCGCCGGAGCCACTCCGACGGTAAACCGTGAATTTTAACGGTGACTTACCTCGTTTTCCGTCGACGACGACGTACCTCCGGCGTCCCCCGCATCTCCGGCCTGCCCTCCGGTCTCCCCCGGCGAGCCAGTACGGCTCCACATTTTTTAAACCGAGATTATTTCAATTTTAGAAAATGGGCATAATGGTCACACCAAATCATATTTGTGGGCTTTATATGGTAAATTGCGGGCGATGTTTAGCGTTTCTAGATTATAGTCAAGAACATCCAAAGAACTTAGATAAGTAGTTGGATGAGTTCTTGACGCATGGAAACAGATATAATTTGAGTTTTGATGTTGCAAGCACAAACCTTAACAAGGATTAGATCCTTATCAAGGAAGCCATTTATAAGCACGAGGCAAGAAGTGTCGTGGCTTGAGAATGGTAACATGGATGTGCATCCATGTATAATGTGCGGGAATTTAAGGAAAATTTCCATGATCACAAGTGATTAGGGTATCCCAAATCGTTGTGAGTCACTTGGAGTAAAACCCAAGAAAGGCATCATCGGGGAGTCTACTAAAATATATGTTGAGAATATTGTTGCCTTAAAGGCAATAATAAGATAGATGTTAAATGGAAAGGTTCGTTGTTGAACATTAATGATTGTAGGTTGTCAAGTAGAAGGTCTCAAATCATGAAAATGAGTGGGAGCCATTGCTTGGACAATAAATCCTGAATCACATGTAATCCATTAACACTCTCAAAATTTTATCATCTTATTATGGAAATGGTGGATAATGAAGATGCTAATGTTTGCAAAGTAATTTTAACTAAACCTTTGCAATAACTGAACGACAACATTCATAATTGCATGAAAGAAATCAAGCATATCAAATATGGGTGTGATTTCTATGAATGTTTTATGAAGAGTATTACTCTTTAAACATTTGGGAAAAACCATTTATCATAAGATGAAACATTGTGAAGTTTCATAGTGGAATAAAATATTTCTAAATATTCCACAAAACTATTTAATTGTGTTTTAGAATTAAATAATGAGTCCATTCGATTTTAATAAATATTCAGAATAGGGTATCAAGTCAATGGCTTGGATAAAGAAACACCTATTAAGTGAACATTGAATATTTTAATCGAAAATTATCCCTAATCAAGGTCATATGTTATGGACGATTGATGACCATCAGAGATTAGTGTGTAGTATGATTTATAGCACCGTTTCTTGTGCTATGAGGATATAAATCATTTGCACAGGTATTGGTTTAGAACCATACTGGATCGACCTATGAGGATACTTTAAGAGATTTAAAAATCGTCATAAGTATTTTCTCATTATTACTGTCGGAACTCTTTTCCTTTGACCATGAGTAGTGGGAGATCTCTTGTTTGAGTACTGGTCCGCTTTGGTATCCGCCAAACGTCTTCCGTAACTGGGGATTATAAAGACAGATATTGGGCGGGTGAGTCCTCTTAGTAAGAGAAGCTACACTACAAGACTGGAAATGTCCCCCTACTAACAATAGGGAACATGTCTTGTTGTTTACAAGGCCTCTCAAAGAGCGAGACTGTGAAAAATGCATGGCCGTGCTCAGATGGATTTTAGAAATAATCTGCTTATTAACAGTCAAACTCGGATTTCGAGTAACACTTCTGGACGTAACAGAAATGACTAGTAATCTTACTCTGTAGTTCATGAAGAGACATGAAGAGACATAGGATAAGGGCTATACACTAAATGCACACTTGTCCGGAAAGACAAGTGGGAGATTGAAAGGAATGGTGTCCTTCGAACAAGTGTATTATTCTGATAGCGGGTTCAGAATTATTAGAAAGCTAATATATTCAGTACGGTCAAGTGATCGGAATGCCTGGGTGGAGGCCGCTTCCGATCAGTAATATTAATATAATTAATATTACAGCTTAATCTTGACTGAACCCTTCGGGTCACACCCAAGCAAATATATGCGAACCAACTCGACGAATTAATTCGGAAGAAATTAATTCGTCGCCCGAGTGTTAAACATTTAGACGTCAGAAATTCGAGCTTGGAGCGTCGAAACCGTGTGTCGGAGAATCTCAAATGTCGAGCCAAAATTTAGGATTTGGCGAGACGGGAAAATGCATCAAGTAACAAGTAAAATCCTAGCCACGCAAAAGGCTAGGAATGCGTGCCCAATAGGAGCATGCCACGTGGCAGCACACATGGCAAAATGCCATGTGGCAGCACACGTGGCCGCCACGTTGGAAGCCGCCAAGTGGCAGCAGCCACGTTGGCAGCCGCCACATTGGCATCCACCTAGTGGCAGCCACCAAGCGACATCGTGCCACGTGGCAGCGCCATGGTGGCGGCGCGTCACGGTAGCGACACCTGTGGCAATGGCCGTGGACCCGGGTTGATGGGTCATGGACACGGGCCAAAATAAAATGGGCCAACCGAACCCAACTTGGGGCTCAAGGTTGGGTGACACATGGTTAGTTCACATTGCATGTGAAATGCCTTGGGGACCAAGTGAGAAAGTGGTCCACACCTAACCATGTGACACTTGTCACTTGTTCCTTTGTTTATTTAACTAAGGGTTGAATTCACCAATCTTTCCATGTGGGATCTTTTTGTGAAAAGTCCCACATTGAAAGATGAGTGAAATTCACAAGGCATACTTCCTTATAAATAGTCATGGAATGGCTTGAGAATTATTTGCTTGAGTGGGAGTTAAATAGAGCATTCCATAATATTGGGAAAACTCTTAAACTCATATAACACTCGGGATTTGGTCGGACCTCGCTAACCCCAGGTAGTAGACCTTAAAGTTGTGTTCGCCTTTTTGTGGGTGGATACCGTCGGAGGCGCGGCGCTTGACGTGCTCGTAACTTTCAAGTAAGAGCCCCGGTTTTTGGGCGAAGCTCGCTTCGAGGGTAAGATTCGTTATCTTTTCTTAGTGAATATTTATTTATGCTTTATGATTTTAATTATTGCGAGTGGTTCCTTGGGTCGGGGTTTGTTTCCGCGGTGAGTCGGACTCACCAAACCCCAACAATTATTTAGAGAATATATCATTAGGATATATGGTACATCTTATAGGAATATTGTTTCCTATCTTATGAGCATAGGTTTTGTATAACACTCTACCTATCGATGAATAATAAACAAGCCATTCTATTCTATTTCTTCTCTCTAATTTGTCATGGTATCAAGAGCAGGTTAAATCTTGGGACCGCTCATAAAAATTTTCCCCCCTACCGGTGGGTTAGAAAGTTAAACCCACCAATGGGATTTATGTGTATGTGATTTTTTTTTTTGGGAGAATTTTTTTTTTTTGGGAGTATGTGAGTGGACTTCCTCCACTATAACACATCTTTGGAGATGAAGAAATTAAAAAGCGTTATGCTTGACGCAATATTTATATATAAAAAAAATATATCGGCTCTCTTGTGTCGTGAGACAAGATATATTTGGTTCTCCTTATGCCGTGAGACAAGGTTTGTGAGTTGATTCGAGCATGATTTTGCTCCTTTGGATATGAGTGTGGTTTAAAAACCAATAAGTGATTTGAGTGTGGTTTACTCTGAAAGACCATTAAGAGATTTGAGTGTGGTTTACTCTCACAGACCATTAAGAGATTTGAGTGTGGTTTACTCTGAACGACCAATAAAAGATTTGAGTGTGGTTTACTCTGGAAAAACCAATAATTATTTGATTGGAGCTCGGTTTTACTCTCGAAAAACCAAAAATTGTTATATTTGCAGGTTCGAAAAGAATGACGTTCCTGTTTGATTGATGATACATGAGTTCAAAAAGATGAATGTTCTCATCATTGAAGAAAAAAAAATGAAGGCGACATCACAAGAGTGCATCTCGGCTTCAACAAAAGAAGAATTTCCAATCGCAACGTTCGTGTTACTGTCGTTACGATTGCAGGAGGGTGTTAGACATATGAGATATCGGAAAATATATGTGTGATATATTTTCCGCAGATTTCATTTAAGAGAATAATATTAGTTTATGCTAAGATATTATTTAGAGAATATACCATTAGGATGTATGGTATATCTTTTAGGAATATTGTTTCCTATCTTATAAGCGTAGGTTTTGTATAAATACTCTACCTATCGATGAATAATAAACAAGCCATTCTATTATATTTCTTCTCCCTAATTTGTCATGATCCAACATCTGTTTGATTATTACAGAACCCCTTTTCAAGAATCAACGCAAACCCGAATCCTCCTATTTTTACAGTTCCTGTCTCTCCATTCACAAAAATGTTCTCACAAATAATGTCACGGTGTACAATTCGCGGTGTTTGACTGTGAAGATAAGCAATTCCACTCAGAATATGTCTTGACCATTTCTTGATTGCATTATGACCTGATATCTTATGATTTCTGAGATACTGTAACAAGTTTCCTGAAGGAAAATACTCAGTAATCATGTCTATGGTTTTCGTCGAGGTTTTCCAAACGGAGGGTTGTGAGACAATAAAGATATGTCTTGCAAGGGCAATGTAGGTATTTTAGACGTCATTTTAGAGATGTCTCATTGAGCTGTTAAATAGTACCACTGGAGCTTAAGTAGAACAAAATACACTCTCAGTGGTATAAAATATAGTCTCAGTGGTACTCAAAAAAATTCAATTGAAGTTTAAGTGGAACAAAATATAGACTCAATGGTAGTGGTCCCCATAAGTTTTTGTCCGTTTTGCACGTGATCATATGTCTGAAAAGTATTAGTCGAGTCCACATTACTTTTTCACTCTTCCTAGCTATCTTTCTCCTCCTTTCTCTCTCTTCATTGTACCTTTTTATTTTTTTAATAATTGTGAGACATTTTTCTTATGTCTCACAACCCTTCATACATACTTCCTCGTTTTCGTCTCGTAATCAATCAAAGAATCATAGCATTTAATTAAAGACACTCTACATTGTCATTTTTCAATAAATGACACCATAATTTAAGGGAAATTCCCTGTTTTTCATGATGAGAAACAAATTTGTTTTTCATAATGGCATTTTCGTGAATAAATCAACAACGTAACTTTTTCATTATTGTGGGCTCCACAATTGAATAAAGTTGAATGAAGTTTTTAGTTTATTTACGGAAATGTCATCTGAAAAAATGGGCTCCTCATAATACAATGTTGTGTCAAGTTATAATTAGTCAATTTTGATTTATTTTTTAAAGGCTAAATATACTATACATGTATATATGCTTGTAAATACATGTATTTTTTTTATAAAGAATACACCATTTTATTTTTGTAAAATAATCATTTCTAAAAATTAAATTATACTTAAAATTCAAAAAATCAAACTTTAAAAAAAAAACCAGCAAATCAAATATTCAGTGTTCTTCAATTGACAATAGTGTTCATCATCGTTGATGGCCATTTTTTTTTTATGATCTATCTCCTGAGCAATTAGGGTGCAGCGATTAGGTTGTAGGTTCCACCGAAGGTTCAAGGCTCAAGGTTTCGACAAATTTTCAAGCGGTTTTAGGTGTATTTTGGGTGCCTTTTTTGTGTTTTTAGGGGTCTTTCTGGGTTGGTTTATTAATTAGTTTTGGGGTGGGTTTTTTTGTGCGGTTTTCAGGCGACATCATAGGCATTTCGTCATGGGGCAGTTCTTGGACTATTTGGCGACGATTTTAGGATCAATTTTGGTCAATTTTAGGAAGGTTTCAGGCGACTTTCTCGGGAAGGATATGGTCAGTTTTCCGGCAGTTTTCAGGCAATCAACAGTCATTCTTCTCCGGCAGCATATCCATCATCCTGATTTTTAATTATAAGTATATTTTCGAAAATAGATTTTCATAATTTATGAAATGATTGATGAACGATGATGAGTGATGAATGATGAACGATGAAAGATGATGAACGATGAACGACCATAAACAATTAACGATGATGAACAAGATGATGAACGAATTAAATTAATGATTTCTAATTATAATTATAAATTGGAAATAATTTTTATTACAAAATACTGGCCAATCAAATTTTGCCACATCAGCAAGTTATGGTGTCTTAATTTAACTATATTTTCATGATCTAAAAACTTCATTAGACCAGCTTCTGCACATAACTTCTCAAGAATTTCGTCATTCTTTAACAAATTCTCTGTTAGCTCTGTCTTGGTCCAAGCAATTTCGATACCAGCGATGTCATCGAATCCCTTGTATACTTTCTGCGTACTACATTTCGATTTTTTATTGAACTATACGTGTGTGCCACCCGTGTCAATAGAGTCAAATCAAGAACGGTTGTACCTTCTCCAATTATCTCATCATACCTAACGTATCGCTCACTCGAATCACTCTCGACTATCCTATGATCATTGTTGTTACCTCCCTGTGAACTCGAAGAAGCCGCCATTGGTAATTCTTATGATTAGTGTTGAGGAACTAGTATTTGTAGAATTGAATGCTCCTAAGATTATGAAAAAAACAATACTTGTGAAAGTAGTTTTGGAATATAAAATGATTTATGTAACGACTACATTCATATTTATACGTGTGATTATCAGTAGTTATTAGTTGGTTGTTACAGATTTATCCTTCTTACTAGGCCCGTTAGTTTTAGTTGATTATGACGGTTATCAAGAAACAGAAATAAGCTTTCTTGAATTTTTTTTTTTTAATTTTTTTTTGTGTTATTTCGTTAATATTTTTTTTGTTTTTTTTTTTGGTGGGGGCCTAGATTATATCTCGGCTCCCTATCAATTTTTTTTAAATTGATTGAATTTGTAGGTTTTAATGTTGATAATAATTTTTTGTATGTGTTGATTTGACGGGGTCTTCACCTTTGACAAAATCGGGGTTGTCTGACTTCGTTCCTGGTCGTGTTGTGTCGGCGGCAGCTCAGCGGAAGCGGGACAAGTATGGGGCGCGTTGCAGGGCTATTGGCTATGGTTTTCTTCCTTTCTCCTTTTCTTCGTTGGGGGAATTAGAGAAGGATGTTATTGCGTTGCTGAAGCGGGTTCAGGCGGTCGCTAAGACTCAGGATATTGGTGCTCGTGCAGCTGCTCACATCTTTAGCAGGATTGGGTTCGCTATACCTAGAGGGGTGGGGGCCCAGATTGTATCTCGGCTCCCTACCAATTTCTTGTAAATTGATTGACTCTGTAGGTTTGGTTTTTTTATAATAATAATAATAATAATAATAATAATAATAATAATAATAATAATAATAATAATAATAAGGTCGTGATGTCTGTGATGATTTGACAGGGTCTTCTCCTTTGACACTGTCGGGGATATCTGATTTTGTTCCTAGACGGGATGTGGTCGATGCAGCTTGTCGAAAACGGGTCAAGTATGAGTCTAGTAGTCGAGCTATTGGATATGGAATCCTTCTCTTCTCATTTTCTTCGCTTGGGGAATTTGACAAGAAGGTTGTTGCGTTGCTGAAACGGGTTCAGAAATTCTCAACGACTCAGGACATCGGGGCTCGTGTTGCTGCTCATATTTTACTATGATAGGCTTTTCTATAACCAGAGGAGTGTGGGCCCAAATTGTATCTCGGCTTCCCACTAATTTTTTGTAGGTTGTATGACTTTATCTGTTTTTGAGATATAATAATAATAATAATAATAATAATAATAATAATAATAATAATAATAATAATAATAATAATAATAATTACACAACTTTACATGTATTTACCTTTACATTGCCACATTGGCTGTATATATAATGTAGGATACCTTTTAAACCGCTTATGGTAACTTCTAACCTACCTTACGGTAACTTTAATTATTTACTGAATTTAAGTTATAAATCGGAAGGTATACTTTAGAGATAATTAAATCAAATCGAGGCTAAGGTCTACTCTTGTGAATTACTATCAATAATCATTTTATCTAAAAATAAGAGCAGACCTCACCTCAAATTTTTAACTTAATATTAATGCTTATCACACCGGGACTATATTAAAATGTAAGGAAAATATATAACAGCACCTTAATCTAGATGACACAATCTGACAATCACACAATAAGTATATAACCTTAGTGGTCATCTAACATTTATACATTATAAGTAAAGTGAAAAATTATTATTATTATTATTATTATTTTTTTTTTTTTTAACTAGCAGGTGCACTTAATAAAGAATTTTTTGCGTTTACTCTTTATAGATTTGTCCTTATTGATTAAATTTTCTCATCAGTTGTACAAGTTTGTGTGGCCTAATTATCTAATATCCTTATGTCTCCAACAATTTGTTTCAATGTCATCAATTTGTTTCAATTGTAGTTATCTAGGGATTTTTTTTTTTTTTTTTTTTTTTTTGACAAAGATCAACTCTAAAACAAAATAAACAAATTAAACTAGAAGGGAAGATAAAGAGTATGACGCTTCTAGCCGAAATTGCTAGCTCATGAGCAGGCCTAATAAAATCTCTTGTAGCCTTCCGAATAGAACCAGCAGAAAGGAGAGGTATGATGCCTTTAATCTGTTGATGAATCCAAACGGCAGAGATGTCCTTGGAATAGTGATTGCAGACTGAAGACTCCTATACAATCAGTATGGATTTGAAGATGAGTAAAACCATGATTATGCGCCATCCGCAAAGCCAAAAGGCAAGCAAGCATTTCTGCTTGAATAGCCTAAAAGGGCAAAGGAAGCTTTAGCTCCACCCCCAAGACACTAATTAGATCCTGCTTGATAAAAACACCAGCCGGTACCAGCTTTATAGTCAGAAGGATCCCAAGCCCCATAAAAAATTAAATCAATTGCATTTTGATCATTAAAATGACCACAGAGGGTAACCAAGAGAAGGTGGGAATGAAAACCAGGAGGAGGAGTAATATTCTTAACAACTAACTCCCTGGCTGAAGAGCTGCGGGATTGCCACTCTTGAGCAAGGTGGAAAACAAGAAAAGGATCAGGAGCTGAGTCACCATTCCTACAGCTCCAAATAGCCCAGGAAAAGGCTAAAATAAAGTCCAGATTACTCCAATTCCCATGACTCGAAGATAGGGTAATTAGGTTGGAAAACCAAAGAGAAAAGGGGGAAGAATTCTCAGGAGGGAGATGAATACCTAGAGGACCACATCTCCAAAGTCAACAAGTAAACGAACAATGCATAAATAAATGATCAGTCGTCTCTAGAGATGAATGACAAAAGGCACATAATGGATCATTAGGAATACCTTTTCTAAATAATAAGGCCGCAACTAGAATAGCTCCATGAACTAATTTCCAAACAAACATCTTCCATTTAGGCAGAATAGGAAAAGCCCATAATTTCTTCCACCAAGAGATTGGAATAGAAACCCCATCGAGAGCCATCAAAGTCGATCGCTAAATAGGAGCAGCATAGGCTGATTTATTAGAAAATTTCCCATCTTTAGAAAACTACCAGTAGACGAAGTCATCCATAACTGAGATGGTCGCTCCAAACTTAGAATTTTGGCTGCTGTAGAAGAATCAAACAGCCTATGAACCTGAGAGGAATCCCAAGTATTAGAACAAGAGTCAATAAGAGAAGACACCAGATCGACGGATGAACCAATCCAGCAAGAGAATCCTTAGGAGTCACAGAAGACCCTGGAACCCAAGAATCTTCAAAGATTGGAACCTTAGTACCGTCCCCAATTTTTCAAATGAGACCAGACTATACAGAGTAAAACCCATGAAGCAAACTATTACCGCCCCAAGAAGGGTGAGTGAGTCTAGAATGGGAACTCTAATCCAAAAGAGAAGGATATCTCGCCCGAATAATGCGAGAAACGAGGAGTTGAGGATTGTGAATGACACGCCAAACTTGCTTTGCTAACAAAGCAGAGTTGAAAAAACCCAGATGGCGAAGACCAAGACCACCAAGACCCTTAGGCCTATAAAGAAGAGAAGAGGGAGCCATAGCAATGCCTTTGGAGTGAGGAGAAGATTTCCACCAAAACCGAAGTAAAAGATTATTAATTTTGTCTGTGACTGTGGATGGAATCTTAAAGACAGACAAAATATGATTAAAAGAGGCTACTAGCACAGAGTTGATAATGACCAATTTAGCAGCAGCCGAAAGATGAAGAGAAACAAATCCACTCAAGCGACTAACAACCTTGTCTTTAAAGGCTGAAAGGCCTTACTTTTGCATCTACCAATATCAACCGAAAGACCCAAATAAGATCCAAGAGAAGAATCCACCCTCAAATTCATAGAAGTAGCCAAATAATCTCGATAATCATCCAGGACATTAGTACTGAAGTGAAAAAAGGATTTTTAAAGAATAACCATCTGACCTGAAATATCACAAAACTTCTGAATTACATTAAACACTTCCGAACAAGCCGAAGGAGAGGGCTGGAAAAAGATAAAAGCATCATTCGCAAAGAACAGATGAGAAATCGAAGGAGAACACCTGCAAATCTTAACTCCTCGGAACAGATGATCATTTTCAGCTTTGCAAATCAAAGCCGAAAAAACATCCATACAAAGAACAAATAAATACGAAGATAAAGGATCACCCGAACGTGGACCCCGAACCGGACGAAAAATCTTTGTAGGATTGCAATTCACCAAAATCTGATAGGAAACTTTCGAAACGCATTGCTGAATTATATGAATCCAATAGGGAGGGAAGCCAAACACCTGGAGCACATGCCACAAAAAATCCCAATTGATTATATCATAAGCCTTATTCATATTCAATTTCAAAGCTGCACACATAGTACGACCACGAGATTTGTCCATATAGGAGATAATTTCGTGTGCAATAAGATATTGTCAGACATGAGTCAACCCAGAACGAAGGCATTCTAAAATTCCGAGACCAAATAAGGAAGGATTTTTCTAATGCGAGACGAAATACATTTAGCTATACATTTATAAAGAACATTGCAAAGGCCAATCAGACGAAATTGAGAAGGAAGTTCCGGTTGCTCTACCTTGGGAATAAGAGTAATGAAAGTTCTATTCCATTCCCTCAACATATGTCCATCAGAGAAAAAGTATTGTATTGCATTAATAACTGACGTACCAACAGTGGACCAATGCGACCGAAAGAAAGCAGAAGAAAAGCTATCCGATCCCGAAGTTTTAGACTCATCAATTTGAAACATAGCAGTTCGAATTTCAACTGCTAAAATAGGCTTCATAAGCTCCAATTTATTTAATTCTGAAATTTGCGGTAAATTTAATTCCGTCCAATAAAAATCAGTCGGAATGACATGAGGATGCGAGGCACAAAACAACTGAGAGTAATAATCGCGGATGATATGACTAATAACCTCTTGATCATGAACCCAAACTCCAGTCGAATCTTTAAGCCCATGAGCTATATTTTTTCTTTTCTGAGCTTGAGCATAGGAGAAGAGAAGATGAGAATGAGAATCTCCAAGTTTATCCCATTTGACTTTAGCTCTTTGCTTCTAATATAAATAGGCAGCGTGAGAATGAGCAATTTTCTCTTCCCGTCTAGAAATAAAAAGATGGCGATGGATCAGAGTTTTGACTCCAAATTATGAGCTAAAGGAGACAATGAAGCATGAAGTTCTAGTTTCCTCGAGAGCAATTTTAAGCGAACACACCACGAGAGCAATTTTGAGCGGACATGCTCTAGTTTCCTCAAGACATCAAACAAAGGAGAACCCGGAATTAACATAGCCCAAATAAAAGAAATAATCCGATTGAGATCCTTTAAATGCAAACATTGGTTATCTATGCGATACGACCGTGTAGAAGTAGGGGAGGGACTATCTTGAAAAAATATGGTCGCGTGATCTAAGAATAGAATGGGCTGATGGAGTAGAAAGGCATTGGGATGATCAAGAAGCCATTGTTAAGTAGCATAGGTGTAGGGAATATTTCAAGCATTACCCCAAACTTGAACCCCACTGTGATCATACACTTAAGCATGGTGGCGTCCAAAGGGAAGGAAGCTAGAGCAAAGAGTCGCCAACAAGTTTAAGGAACTTGTAAACGGTTCACAGGGTGAAGGTTACACCCCTTAACGATCCAGGAGATCGTTAACTCTAATATGTCTGGAACCATGACTGGAAGTTCGAGGATGAAGGTACAAATCCAACCTAAAAGAGATTGAACCTGCCCTAATAATAGACCTCTACTTTATTCTTCTCATATTCATGTCCGCTTTCTGAGCAACATGTAATCAATAGGTTTACCCTAAACCTGTTTAATCTATGTTGGTTGAATATTAATGCACAAACAAATCTATTATTGGCGATCACTTGAATTATAATCAAATTAACCCTAAACAAGATTATTAATTATCGTATATAAGCGTGATTGCAATTACGAATTCCCTTTAAACATGCATAAAAAGCGTGATAAAGAAATAACAATAAATATATATCAAGCAACATAATAATAATCATCATAAATTATAACAATTATAATCATAATTAAAATAATAATCATGTTAAAGCATAATAATAGCATGATCCTAGGCATGATACTAACAAGATTAATAACAAACCCTAGAATGTCACTAAACATTAAAAATCAAAGCTTTAGCCCTAAAATGATATAAACATGAATATTAGGAGAGAAATAAAAGGCATCGCAGAAATCATAATTGATATAAGGAACTTATTGTTGTCATTCAAAACATTAAGTTAAGGAACACTTCCTAACATGATACTAGGAATCAAAACAACAACCCTAGACATGATTTCTATATCATAATATCAATGAAAACAATTAAAGCACTTACTTGGATGTCTCGTACCTTTTTCAAATAACAAAATACACGCGTTAGTTACTTCAAGGAAAATATAAAACAAAACGATTAAATTAAATGATTGAAATAGAGATTTGGGACCAAACCCTCAGAAATTAAACCTTTCATGTACATCTAGGGCAAAGACAACTTCAAACTTGGCTAGGTGTGTCTAGATCTTGTGAATGCGGAATTTTGTATTTGAGAGAAGGCTAGTTTATAAATGAAAGGGAGAGAGAGGATATCAAGAATTTCTTGATCAGAGTTGGTGAGAAGAGTTGATAGTTGTTGGTGATTATTGATGGTAAAAATTGATGATTGAAAACCGAATTGTAGGAGGCTAGTTCTAGAGAAAATCAGTCGGATATGATAAAAAACGAATTAGAGTTTCAAAAAGAATAAAACACGACGTTGTCGCCAACAACGTGGCTGTCTCTTGACGCCAGGCCTAGTGCCAAACGCTACACTCTGTTGCCAGGCGACAAAGCTGTCCTATGGCGCTGCAAATCAGTTTTCCACGAGTTTTCTTATTTAGATAAAATTTAAGCGTACGAGAGGGTAAAACTGTATTTTCCTTAAAAACACTTCTTTTATTCTAATTAAAAATCTAAAAAGTCAATTTATCAATGCTAATTAAATTAGGATTCTAAAGAACCTTCTTGAAGATTCTAGAAAACTATAATCAATCCTAATCGCATTAGGAATGATAAATCAATAATAGACCCTCCTCTAGATCATCGGGACGCACATAAATATCAAACTGAGCCCAGTTTAGTAATTTTGGCCATAACTTCCTCATTATTCATCGGAATTGGGCTTATAATATATCGTTAGAAAGCTGTTTTCGAACCTGACCAAACTACACTATTATTAGACCCTTTCCATGGACCAAACTAAACTGGATTGGCTGTTTTCTTAAAATAGGTTTTCAAAAACAGAGAGAAAGAAAAGAATATAACTAACCGCAACACTAGACTTTCCACACTTTCACTTCATTCGATTATGATTCAACGTGAAAGGTACTCATCATTGGGTTTGGTTTTGGAGAGACACAAAGGTGTCTACAATAGGCCTTATCAAGACGTTCAAATGTTGCATCACCGGAAGTAAAACCATTAGTCCATGAATACGAAGGACCAGAATAGGGGATATCCAAAAGATTATTTCCAATTTTCCATTCTTGAAAACCAATTAAAGCAGCTTTTTTTTGGGGAACCCTTCGCTTTATCTAAACTATATTCTACTTGATTAAAATCTCCAATAAGTAGAATGTTCGTAAAATTTTGCAAAATATGAGATATCTTAACCCAAACAGCAGCTCTTTACGAAGGATGAGGCGACCCATACACAAACATGATATGCTTTATTTCATCAGAAGTTGGAGTACATATTTCACACAAAATTACATTGGAAGAGACCAAAAGAGGAACTACTCTAAGCGGAGAAAACAAAAAAACAACTAAACCTCTGCTAAGCCTTTGAGAATCAACACCACAAAAACCATCAAACCTCAAAAGGAGCTAACTTTCTAATAGAGAAATCAAATACGGAACTTTAGGGGAGTCCACCGAGCCTAGGCCCCACGTTTGTTGAGCACCACGTTTGTTTGGACAAGATTTTTTGATCCACTCCCACATTTTACCCTTTGTAATCTTGAGTCGCAGAGGAGCTGCTAATTTGCCCTTTTCATCCTCATATAGACTAGGCTGTTGAATTTGATCTTCAACCTGATCAGGTACGCTTGGGGTGAGCAATCCATGGGAATTGGTTCATCTTCTTCTGCCGAAAATTCAACTGGAGATGGATGGATGGACGAGACCGATTGAGAAAATTCGAATTCCCCTATAGATATCCTGAATGATCTGGCGGCACATGAGGGAACGACGACGCCAAAGAAGGTGGAGATCCTGATTGCTGCTGAGATTGTTCGAACAGAAGAGAAGAGAGATTATTATTCCAATTGCTTGGACCAGCACCAAAGGGATCAAGAAAAACAGGCCTAGAAGGCCCAAGAGGAGGAGTGAGAAAATAGGAACTAGATTCAAGTTGGGCTGACCCACATCTTGAAATAAGTCCCAAAGAGGCCCAGTATTAGGCGGATTACGATGAGGGTTCAAACTCGATTCATTAAGTCGGGTCTAATCTTGATATATTTGATGAGGTAACAGAACATGTGACCATAGGGAGGGATTAAGATGACTTGAATTGATATTACCCAATGTTCCAGCTATTGGATGTTCCCAATTAATAATCTGAGACAAAACATGATTAGAATTGCTTGCATGACAAATTAAACATGTGGATTAATAAACCCATTGATCGGTGCAAATTCATCAAATTTGAGATCTTCTCAAATGTACCGATTTATGCCAAGATCACGACGCCACACCTCGTCTCTGCTATTTCGGTAGCCACTGAGAGGTGGTCCGGGAAATAACCCCGGTAAAGAAGTCGGCGGAGGAGCAAGCCAAGGGACGGAGATGATAGAACTGAACCTGTGGAGATGTTGTCAAATACACCACTATGGTCATCCCAATTAGAAGGATGAGAATCAGCTGGATATTTAAAAGGATCGTCCTTATCATTATCTCAAAACCAAAGTTCTGTAGTCCAATTATCAGGATTGGGAGCTATTCCCCGAATGGAATTTGTGTATAACAAAACATCTGTTGGACCAAATTAAACATGTGCGTTGTTTTCGTGTAGCTTACGAAAGCGGCGCTTCAAGTGGAGCTTACTTAATTCATATAATTTTGGACAAGTCTCATGTCCGTGTCCGACAAACCCGCACTTTTTGCAAAAGCGATAGATTTCCTCGTATTTAAATCGAACCCAAGTAACATGATTGCCATAGGTTGGGAAGTAACAACCCGCAATTTAGGGTAACAATAAATCAACTAAAATTTTGACTCTAGGTTTAGGGATATGAAACTGACCGTTATGCTCTTCTTCCATAAGTATATCGCAGACATGATTGAGAATAGAGGAGGCCACTTCAGGAACTGAGTAGTAGATGGGAAGGCCTTGAACTTGTACCCACATTAGGACTAAATTGAGATTTAAATTTTCTAGAACATCATGACCACGGAGGCGTTGAATAACCATAAAGCTTCCCTTAAAGTGAACCCAACCACGACGATCGAGATCCTTAGCGTCCTACTCAATTCCAC
The DNA here is from genome assembly GCF_001683475.1 of Chenopodium quinoa. Taxonomy (NCBI): domain Eukaryota; kingdom Viridiplantae; phylum Streptophyta; class Magnoliopsida; order Caryophyllales; family Amaranthaceae; genus Chenopodium; species Chenopodium quinoa. The sequence continues at coordinate 620,606 of NW_018744821.1, read as the reverse complement.
AACTAAAAAAAATCATGTTCATAAGGAAATACCCTGACTAGAGCTCGAAGGTGCTAGAAGCGAAAAACTAAACGTTGAACAAGACCCACAGAGAATTTCCGATTATCCTAAAACTTGCCTATAACAGCACTTTGCAAATTGATATCACTTTCCTAGAAGGAGGGAGGAGAGAATCGATAGGAGCCTATTGTGTGAGGATACACAAAAGTTCTAGGGAAGATTCTATCAGACATGGTGTTTTTGGAAGAGAAAACATGGAAAAGTTTTGACTGAAATGAAAAGGAGAAGAGAGTTTCTCTCACAAGAGAGTCTTTGCGCCGACAAATTATTATTGTTTTAGAGGTTGAAAAAATCTTGTTTAAACTGCAATTATAACACAAGAAAAAAAGTACATTGTAAAACAAGTGATGAAAAATTAAAAACTAATTACTCTGCATTTAAAATGAATACACACGCACACCAAGCACTTAACAATGAGTATCTTCACTAACCGTCTAACATACCCTAAATTAAAGACCCAATTTGAAATCTAGACATAACAAAAGAAAATCAAGACTAAATTCTTAATTTCATACTAATGTAAAGTATCGAATCATCAAGTCTAGGAATTGCTCCTTCGAGTCAATCAAAGCCTCCGTAAGGATCCCAACCATGTTGGTTTCGTCTTTGCAAGAAAATAGTGCTTCAAGAGATCACTTTCCGTTGGTCTCTTAGACACCTTAGCCACACTTTTTGATGAACTTCCTAACTGTTATGTCTTGCAAACATTATGTTTTCGTGGTCTAAGCTAATTACTTCAATAGACAATAGTTCAGCTTCTTTTCCGGGTGGTAATTCCAAGATATTTCAATGATAGTTCAATTATAAAAGTTGTGTATTGTATAGGAATTCCAATTCAACCACCGTATTTAGGAGCGAGCCGCAGTGCTCACCGTGAGAAACAAGCCCGTTACTCAAAATGGCTTTTTGGAAAATATTTTGATTTTTTCACTTACTGAGATGCTGAGTCAGATTTCGTGGGGACAACTTATGTGTCAAATTGCTTAAATAACGGCGTTACAAGAAAATGGAAATTAGAATTAGCTCTGCTCCTCACCTCTTTCAGAGCTTGAACTCCTCTATTATGAATTACGCTCTGTACTCTGTTTATATTCATGCCCAAATGACATAATTGGGTCTTCAAGTTGTCGGAAATCCGTTGAAGCTAACAGGTTAGTGAAGTTTTCTATTCTTTCTTCTTCGTCCCTTCATGTTATTTTCTGTTCTGTTTTGTTGTTCTATTCTAGGGTTTTGGTGCGACAAAATTTCATCAAATTGAATTCACAATTGAGACCGTATTCAGAATAATTGAAAGTAATAGGATTATGCGTTGACATTCCTATGTTGAAATGGTACAAATTGGCTGAAAATTGGTGATTGATTTTGTTTAAAAGGGGTTTAAAATGGAAATTGTGAGAATGTGTTGTTGTCTTGTTGCTGCAAAAATGTGTTGGTGTTGGTCAATTTTTCATATTTTGTTCAATTTATTGTAGTTACACAAACTATGGTTGTTTTAATTTATACAATAATATGTAATGCGATCTGTTATAATGGGGTTTGAGGTTCTGATAATTGCTGATTGATACTTTTTAAAATGCAATTCATACTTTCTAAAAATGGGTTATAGTCTTGTGTGATAAAAAAACGTGGTGGTTGATTTGTCGTACTTTGTTCGGAGAGCTATGATTGTTTCAATTTCTATCATAATTCTGTTGGTGTTCTGCTTTTGAAGGGTGGAAGGGTGAATTGTTTTTGATGTTATAAGGGGCAGTGAGGTTGGTGTTGGGGGCAGTGGAGTTAAGTTTAGGAGGAGTAACATAACTTGGAGGAGGGTATTCATATGGAGGGTATAGAAGACATAATTGTTGCAGATAGTGTTAGGGAAGATGTTATAATTAGGGGCAGTAATGTTGGTGTTGGTGATAGGGGCAGTGAAGTTAAGGTTAGGAGGAGTAACATTGATATGGTTGAGGGTATTGAAATGGAGGGTATAGAAGACACAGTTGTTGCAGATAGTGTTAGTGAAGATGTTAACATGAATGTTGGGTATTTATCCCCCTTGAAAATAATTCAGACAACTCACATTGTTGTTGGTAGCAACGATATGGAAGTTGTTAGCAAGGATATGACATTAATTGTTGACGAGCCTAAGGAAGGGATGGTTTTCCCGTCTTCGGAAGATGTTGAAGCCTACTATAAGGAGTATGCTGAGCAGATGGGGTTTGGAGTGTCTAGGGTTCAAGGTGTAAATTATAAGAAGGATAAGAAACAAAGAATAGCTTACACGTGGAAGTGTGAGTGTTGGGGAAAACCAGACATGGGGGCTAGAAGGGAAGCAAAGAAGAGGGAAAAGGCAATGGGTGTTGGAGGTTCTGGTGGGTTAGTTGATGGGGTGGTATGTGAGGATCAGTTACGTCGTATGAAGAGGACTTCGAAAAAGTATGAATGGGAGGCCCGTGTTTATGATAGAAGGAATGAAGATGGGTTGTTGGTGTTGAAGACAGTGCACCTAAAGCATAATCACAAGATTGATCAAGCAAATTTTAAGCTTGTGAAGGAGTACCGCATGAAGCACCTGACCCCATCATTGCAGAGGAAGTTGCTAGATTACTATGACCTAGGTGTAACAATTTCTCAAATACACGGTTGCATGGCAACCAAACGAAAAGGAGTGGAAAACATGCGTCTCATCGTCAAAGATTTACAACATGAGGTGTACAAGGCAAGGCAGTTGAAGATGGTTGGAGGGGACTCGGTGGCAATGATGGAGTTTTTTGAAAAAATGCAATCCGATAATCAAAATATTTTCCATGCTCAACGGTTAGATAAAGAAGGGAGGCTTAAGGATGTGATGTGGGTGGATGCAAGAAGTAGGGTTGCTTGTGAGGACTTTGGTGATGTTGTATGCTTCGACGCAACATACCTAACAAATGAGTACGAGTTCCCATTTGCGAACTCTGTTGGTGTGAACCACCACGGGCAATCGTTGTTGTTGGGATGTGCTCTTGTTTCTTATGAAGACTGCGATACTTTTCGGTGGATATTTCAATAGTGGCTAGCTTGTATGAACAACCAAGCTCCTAGTGCAATTTTGACTGACCAAGCGGCAGCTATGCAGAGGCCCTAGCTGAATTCATGCCAAACACGATTCATCGTTGGTGCATATGGCATATCATGAGCAAGATCCCTGAAAAACATGGCAAGTGCGCACGGTAAGTGGCTTATGCAATTATTAGTTCATATTAAGTGATGTCTGAGTTCAATGAGTACAATAATCTGCTGTATGAGTTCAATATAAGTTTTGAGAGATTACATTTTAATTAGGGGTGAGCAAGACCGGGTACCCGGTCATATTTGTAATACCCGGATCCGGAACCGGTTATAACCGGGTCCCAAGAATTGGAACTGGTCCCGGAACCGGTTAATACCGGATCCAAATTTTTTGGAACTGGTCCCGGACCTGGTAGGAACCGGTTCCAAAACCGGGTACCCGGTAGCAGCAGATCAACACAGCAGTAGCAGCACAGAGCAATCACTCAAGTATTTCGACCACTTCATCAATTTTAGCATCACCAATTGCCATATTCTTCACAAATTAAAATGTAGCAAGTAAAATCGCAAGTTAAAATCGCAAATTAAAATCGCAATTCACAATTGAACATGCAGTAGCAACGATTAGTATTTAGTACTTTAGTAGGAGAAGACAGGAGAGAGCAAGTAAGTAGAGAAACGATTAAAATCGCAAATTGAATTCGCAAATTGCATATTTCATACCTTAATTAGTAGGAGAAGACAGGAGAGAGAGAAGCAGGTGGACCGTTGACGGTGGTCGCCTGGTGTCCTGGTGTACTGGACGGTGGTCGGAGACTCAGAGGAGACAGTCAGACAGGAGGGAGGACGAAAGAGTGGAGAAAGGCTGAGAGGATTAGAGGAATTAGGGTTTTTTTTATTTTTTCATTATATACCTAGGGTATTTAGTTTTGGGCCAGGCAGGGGTTTTGTAGGATTGGGCTTATAATTCAGTTTGGTTCGGTTTTGTTCGGTTTTTCAATTTCCCGAACCGAAACCGAACCGAAAACCGAAATTTTTTTATTTTTGACACCGAAACCGAACCACCCTCCCAAAAAACCGAACCACATTCCTTATTCGGTTTGGTTTTTCGATTCGGTTCGGTTTTACACCGATTCACTTTCACCCCTATGCATCACCATCTACATCTTTCTCCACAACTACAAATTTCAGAAAAGACCAGCTCAATAAAACAAGAAATAGATCTGAAAATCTGAAAAAAACAAGGTAAACCAATATCATGATAACTAGATTAAAAAAAAAAAAAAAAAAAAAAACACTATTGCAAAGATGCAAGGTGAATGTGATCAGAAGATGGGATTGTAGTGTAGTGTAGTATGATTTTTTTATTTAATCATTCAGTCAGGAAAAAAATTCAACAAAAAATTTTTGAACTTTGGGAAATATCTCCTCTAAAGAAATTTTTCCACTAATCCATCGCAAGTGGTAAAAGCCAAAAGATAGAACATTGAGTTATTGACTCTGTTTCTTCCAATGTTTTTAACTCTATCAGGGAGAATGCAAGCAGCAAACATAACATCATTAAAACGAAACCCCAGTGTACCCACCTCATGTACTGAGATCAACACCACAATGTTAACAGCCAAACAACAACTTCTATAAAAGCAATGACTGAACTAAACATGTACAGCAACTAAAAATGGTACCCACCAATTAATACTCAATAAGAATCTATTCAAACACCCAGAAATTGCAGAAAAAGACTATAAGTGCAGTCAATTTGTACCAATTCATTGATTTCAGCATATTAAACACTCGTAACACCCTCAGAAATTGAAGAAAATAAAAATTAAAATTAACATAAACACTCTAACTATCTCCAAAGAAAATGCAAGCAGTAATAAACAGTACCAGAGATCTACATATGCAAGATGAAACAAAAAGCAAACAAAGTGAGAAAAATACTTACGAAAGAGACAGTCGTTCGGTGGCTTGATGAGAACGAAAGAGAGGATGAGATTTTGAGTACCAAGAGAAAAATACTTACGAAAGAAGACCGAGAATCAGTGAATTGATGAGAACGAAAGAAGACAAGATGAGATTTTCAGAGGAGAACAGAGAAGATTGAGAATGAACAGAGAAGAACAAAACCCTAGCAAAAATGAATTCAATGAAATGAGGAGGCTTAGTGGCTGACAGAAACCCTAGCAGAAATGAGTTGGATGAAATGGGCCTAATGTTGTATTGGACTGTGGATTGTTGGGTTTTTTAAAAAAAAATAATTTTTTATAACTAAATCAGTACCGGTTCCGGGTACCCGGATTGTCTGGATCCGGGACCGGGTACCCGGAACTGGAATTGGTTTAAACCGGGTACCCAGTGGGTACCGGGTCCGAAATTTTAGGACCCGGTCCCGGAACCGGTTACAACCGGGTCCGACATTTTGGACCCGGTCCCGGAACCGGTGGGACCAGTTCCGGGTCCGGACCCGGCGGATCCTAACCGGTTCCGGGTCCGGTACCGGGTACCCTGGGTCTTTGCTCACCCCTAATTTTAATGATATATGAACTATTGTGACTGATGCTGGCTAATATATGGCCTTCAAATTTGATGTGATAATTTAATGATATGCCAAGTGCAAGATATTGAGTTTGGTGCAGGATAATGATGTATGAACTATAAGAGCTAGTGTTTGTTGCTAGGGGAATTCATGTTCTTGTGCTGTTTTTTTTTTTTTTTTCAAGAGGAGCAGATTTATTAGGCCTTAACAGGCTTCAGAATAAGAGTTAGATAATTACAGATCATAGCAACAGTCAAAATAGCTAGCTGCTAAGGGTTGCTAAACACATTAGAAAGAGTTAGAGTCTTCAAGTTGTTTTCCCTTACAGTAGCTAAGGGTTGCTAAACACATTAGACAAAGTTAAAGTAAAAACAGAGGGACAAAATGGGACCTGTTGTTTTCCCTTACAGTAGCTAAAGGATTAGGAGGAGCCAATTTTACATTAAACTAGTCCATATACAAAATATTGTTGCTAAACAGATTAGACAGAGTTAGAGTCTTCAAGTTGCCGTGCTGTTTTATTAAATATAATTTGCTTGCATTTTAGTATTTTCAAGATGTTATAGTTTTAGACCATGATAGCACTGAATATATATTATTATGCTCAATTAATTTTTGTGTAGTTACCAAGAATTTTTCAACCCCATGAAAGAGGTGGTGTATGAGAGTTTTGATCCCGAGGAGTTCAATACCCGATGGGCTGAGTTCATAGCGGAGTATAACATGGAGGGAAATGAAAGGATGTATAGCATACATAAGGAGAGTCATATGTGGGTGCCTAAGTACATGAAGGAGTATGATTCGGCTGGTATGAAGGCCACACAAAGGGTGAAGAGCATCAATCGGTTTTTTGATGGCTATTCAAACCGCAAAACTAAACTCCACGAGTTTCCTCAGAAATATACCAAGGCCTTAAATCAATGCGTGACAGATGAAGTGAGTGAAGATGAGCGTTGCTCGAAGTACCATAGGAGGTTGGTTAGTGGCTTAAAAGTTGAATTTTTTTTCCAAAAGTTATACACAGACAACAAGTTTCAAGAATTTCAAACGGAGTGTTCGAGATTGATGTATTGCAGCCTCAGAGGAAAGGAGGTTTTGTCTGAAAACGTTATTCAGTATTTGGTGATTGATCGTGTATGGATAGTACCTCCATGTGCTAGTGAGGAGGTCATTACAGATAGGCAAAGGCTCTACCAAGTTACTTACTGTCCTATCACTAAGGAGGTTCAATGTGTTTGCAGGAAGTTTGAAACAAGTGGCATACTTTGCAAACACTGTATTAGAATTCTCAACAAAACTTGGTTGAAGATCTGCAACAAAAGTATATTTTAGACCGTTGGTGGAAGGACGTACCCCATAAACAAACTAAAGTCAAGGTGGTCTACCGTGATCCGGGCGACACAGAAAATGTGAAGAGATTCAACCGAATGATGGAAACGTTCGAGCCCATTTGTGAAACTATTGCCATGCTGAATGATCAAACAGTCCATATTGTAATTGAAGCACTATCGAAGTTTCAAAAAGTTGTTAATGATTGTAGGGATAAGAAGAATCAGGAACATGTTCCTGTAGTTAGCACACTTTCATCAATCGCTGAAGACAGAACATTTTCATCAGCCTCAGTTATGAACCATGCAGAACCTGTAGACCTATGTCCATTTGCCATGGAGCCTGTTATAAAGGACCCCATAATTAAGAAAAGGAAAAGTGGCAGGCTTAAGGGTTCGGCACAAATCGTTTGCTGAAACTGGCTACAAGAAACCCAACAACAACAAGAAGCCTAGCCTAGTAAGATTTATGCTTTTATAGTCAGTACTTTTTATAATTTGGCATAAGCTGACTGATATTTTGGATATCATATAGGATGCAAAAAATTGTGTTGAGGAGGTAGAAGAGGATGCAGGAAATGGTGTTGAGGATGCAGGAAATGAGGAGGATGAACATGCATTGAATGTAGGAACAATTAAGGTTAAGGCAAAGGAAAAGGCAGAACAAGGTAAGGGCAAGGGAAAGGGTAAACCAATAAAGGGGAAGGCAGGAACAATTAAGGGAAAGGAGAAGGGCAATGCAAAAACAGGTAAGGGAAAGGGAAAGGGAAATGTTAAACCAAGTAAGGGAAAGGGAAAGGGAAAGGGAAAGGGAAAGGGCAAGGGCAATGTTGAACCAGATAAGGGAAACGATAAGCGCAATGCAAAACAAGACATGGAAAAAAGTAAGGGGAAGCCATTATAATGAAGCGGAAGGTGAATACGTATTCCCCGATAAAACCTTTAATTTTGAATACACTCATTTATGTGATTCCAATTAATTAAATTATTTTTTATATCACGTTTAACACATCACAACTCATAGGTGATGAAGCAGAAGGTGGTGAAACAGAAACGACTTGTGGAACTAATGGCCAACGCGTGACTTGTAAGTTTGGATACTATATCAAGCGGTAGGCAAATACGTATTCCTGGGAGGCGAATAAGTTTATCGCTGATGTGGATTCGTGCGTTTATTGTACTAAGCTAATGGTGAAGTGTTGCTAGGTTAAAAAAATTTTAAACTAGTAACAAATACCTAATGTCTGATCTATTTTTAGTTGAGTCTTATGTGTTAAATCTAATGTATGAACATGATTTGAATCTTGGATTTATTATATCACCCTTGAGGCTCAAAACACATGCATACTTGCTGCAGCCATAGACCAAACTTAATGTATCTAATCAGGCTATTAACATTACCAAAGATTGTACATATAAGCATAGACCAAATTTCTTTACTTTTGTAGATTTAATTATAGAACAAAATATTCAATAACCATGCCACAAAAATCATATACAACTAGATTCATCACCTTAGTTCCTACTTAGTAAATTATACACAGAATCATCTCCAAAATAACTATTTATAAACAAAAACCCACTCTAAAACCAAAAGAAAGCTTCATGCATAACATACTACTCTAACAAATTCGATTGAAGTTGTTGGGGGATCGATTATAAGCATCTGAATCAATCGAAGAATCAGATGCACCATAGACACCATCATCTGGCCCAAACTCATCTCCACCGTCGGATCCAGAAGACGAGTGCCCTCCAACGTCTTCCCCATCTTCTGCTTCCACCTTCACGCCATTTCCATGAGCCTCACCCTCATCACCTTCATCATCACCATAAACCCCTCTTCTAATTTTTCTTCTTGTTCTGGTTCCATCTGCTCTTCCTCTTCTTCTACTTCATCTTCTTGTTCTTCCTCGTCTTCTACAGCAGGCTCTGGCTCCTCCACCATAGGAGGTTCTTCAACCACAGGAGGCTCCCCCACCACAAGAGGCTCCTCCACCACAAGAGGTTTCTCCTCCACTTGAACCACCACTGTATGATCCTCCTCATCGCTTATATCCATATCACATTCGCCGCATTTAACATCGCCAGTCAGAGTGTTGCTTCCATTACCATCCCCACCCATGTCCTTGGACGATTCACCAACACAAACCTGCTTCTTCTTTACTGGAGCATCATCATCATCACTATCACTTTCAATATGGATTACACCATCACACTCAGTATATCTAGGCCGTTTGCATTTTTTTTTGTGTTAATCTTCCTTGTTTAGTCTCTAGTTTATAAACTCAATATCCTTCAACACAGCTTCCATCCTGTGAACTGTTTCAACCATTTTTTGAATAAGTTCATCTAATTCCTTTTCAAGTGTCAACTTCCAAAGTTTAAGAAATTGACGGTACGTCTGATATGCCTAAGGAATTGGCGATCCTCCATTGTTAACTTTTATACCTAGCTTGCTAATATGGGACAGACTGTAAATTTGTTTGGCAATGTGTCATGCAACATTTAACAAAGGTTTGGCAATGCTCATGTTTGGCCGAAAATCAGATTCATATTATTTCTCACACAGCAACTACAATTATTCTTGAAATATTGTTGTCACTACTCTGTGGTTGGATCATTTCATAGTAATAGAACTATATAGAACAAAACTAAATAAAATTGAAAAAATTTTCTCTTTTGGCTCATTGCCCTTTCTTATCTAAAACTTAAGTTATTGATTGCAGGCATGATCTATCTTACTTTATTTCGTCCAACTAGCAGACAACTTCTTTTGCGTTGTATGAAGTAAATGTCTAATAGCATGCTTATTGATATTGAACTTGAAGTTAGTCAACTATTAAGTTTTAGTTCTAATATTATATGTTCATTCATGTACTTTCTTTTGCATATGTAGGCATTTCATGCACATTGTCACTATGTGCTACCCATATGAGAGAATTGTGCTCCTAATAACTTGGGGTTGTGCTAGGAATGCTGGGAGATCGCTGGCATACTCTCTTCCCTTCTTCCCCCCTTTCTCTTACTTCCACCTCATAGAGCTTCACTATATGCTTTCTTTATTATATACTTCTTATACTAGTAAATCTACCTGGAAAGCTCTTTTTAAATTTAATAGAATTTTTTATATATGTTAAAATGAATGAAGAGTCTTACATATTTTAATGAATAAAGAAACTGGATAAAAGAAGAATAATCAAATAATTTTAATAACAATTTTCAAATGCACCTAACTGAGACTTCCTGAGAGCTAAGATAAATCAAACTGCATTATTATTTGGCATTGATGATCACTAGGGTCAGTTGTCATTGTTTAAAGAGGTATGTGACTCAACTCTGGACATTCTAAGATGTTCAATTTTTCAACCATATTGCTATACCTCAGTACATACAGTAGATTAGTTGTGTACCCACTGATTGCAATTGTATACTATGTATCTAATGCCTAAATAAAATTTTATTAGCGATTGCATATTATAAGTTGATATAAAATTACCCCAACTTCTCTATAGAGGTGTTTTTGCTCATTGTAGGATAAGGAGGCTCATATACGTAGGAATGTAGTTGTACCCATGAAATTCCTATGCAATAACCGTCTGCTACTTCACCAGGCCATGACAGTTGATTATGTATACTTTATAGGTTTTTTGTGCTGTTATGATTGTAGAAAGTATACTTTGACATTACAAGCTGCTTACATAGCTCACAAAAAAAAAAAAAAAAAAAAAAAAAAAAAAAGAAACATATTGTAGACACCCATTTGTGTCTCCCCAAAACCAAACCCAGTGATGAATACCTTTCGCGTCGAATCATAATCGAATGAAATGAAAGTGTGGAAAGTCTAGTGTTGCGGATAATTTTAATTTCTTTTCACTTCTCTCTATTTTAGAAAACTTATTTTAAGAAACAGCCAATCTAGTTTGGTTGGTCCATGAAATAGGTCAATATTAATGTAGTTAGATGAGGCTTGAAGAGAGCTTTCCAACGATATATTATAAGCCCAATTCCGATGAATATTGAGGAAGTTATGACCAATTTACTAAATTGGGTCCGGTTTGAGCCTTATATGCGGCATAATGATCTAGGGAAGGGCCTAATATGATTTATCATTCCTAATGCAATTAGGAATGATTTTAGTTTTCTAAATTCTTCTCGAAGGTTTTTTTCATTCCTAATTCAATTAGAATTGATAAATTAACTTTTGTTGACTTTTCAGAGTTTTAATTAAAATCAAAGAGCATTTTTTAGGGAAATACGATTTTATCCTCCTGTACGGCAATTTGTATCTGATTTTAAGAAAACGCGTGATTTCCTGAATCAGCGCCAAACGCCAGCTGTAGCGCCTGGCGCTACGCTTGGCGCCTGGCGCTAGTGTTGGTGCCTGACGCCAACAGCCAGCGTTGGCGCTGGTTCAGTTTCATGTGCGCCAGACTCTGTTTTGATATTTTATCTTTTTGGCTGATTTTCTCTATAAATAACGTATTAAAAACTCCGTTTACGATAACCAGATTTCACTTACAACCAGTATTCATTCACAATTCTCATCTCTTTAGTCATTCACCAATTCTCTTCAAGATTCTTTTACTCTCTCTCTCTCTTTTTCTAAACAAGCCTTTTAAATACAAAATTCCGCATTCGCAAGATCTAGAAACATCTAGCCATATTCAAAGTTGTCTTCGCCCTAGACGTGAAAGGCTTAATTTCTGAGGGTTTGGTCCCAAATCTCTCTTTCAATTATTTAATTTAATTGTTTTGATTTATTATTTTCCTTGAAGTTACTAATTATGTGTGTATTTTGTTATTAGAAAGAGGTACGAGGCATCAAAGTAAGTACTTTAATGGTTTTTATTGATGTCATTATCATGTTTAGATTGTTATTATGATTCCTAGTATCATGTCTAGGGTAATTTTAATATCAAATATGATTATTACGATGCTTCTTATGTTCTTCCTAATATTTATGATTGTTAGTATCATGTTAGGGCTAAAGCTTTGATTTTTATTACTTAGTGACATGCTAGGGTTCATTATTAATCTTGTTAGTATTATGCCTAGGATCTTGCTATTATTATGCTTTAACGTTATTATTTTAATTATGATTATTATGATTATACTTTATGATAATTATTATGATTGTTATTATTATTATACTTATTATTATTATTATTATTATTATTATTATTATTAATATTAGTATTATTATTATTATTATTATTATTATTATTATTAATATGATTGTTATCATGGTGATTATTATTTTGGTGATTATTATAATTAATGATGATCATTATGTTGCTTGATATATATATTTATTTTTATTGCTTGATCACGCCTTTTATGCCTGTTTAAAGGGAATTTGTACTTGTAATCACGCTTAATAAGATAATTAATAATCTTTTTAGGGTTGATTTGATTATAATTCAAGTGATCGTCAATAATAGATTTATTTGTGCATTATATTCAACCAACATAGATTAAACAGGTTTAGGGTTAATCCTATTGATTGCATGTTAGTCAAGAAACGCACATGAATACGATCAGAATAAAGTAGAGGCCTATTATTAGAGCAGGTTCAATCTCCTTTAGGTTGGATTTGTACCTTCATCCCCGAACCTTATTTGGTTCAAGACCTTATGGAGTTGACGATCTCTTGGATCGTCAAGGGGTGTAACCTTCACCCTGTGAACGGTTTACAAGTTCCTAAAACTTGTTGGTGACTCTTTTGCTCTATCTTCTTCCCTTTTGGACGCCACCGTACTTTATTGCATGATCACAGTGGGGTTCAAGCTAAGGGTTAACGCTTGAAATTATTCTCTATAGTTTTTTGGCGACTCCGCTGGGGAGGATTTCTATTTTAATTCCTGAATTTGTTTCGGCAATGATTTAGAATGAGTGGATGAGACTCGAAACGTTCTAAGTATTTCATGTGCGTAATTTTGATTAACATTATTGTCATATGCATAAAAAAGATCTCATATGAAAGACCATTTGTAATGAGTTAAAAACATAGGATTTTACACGTAGGAAATTTGAGAAATATCTTTCACAAGTAGGACCGAAATAACACCGCGCGAAACAGAAAAATTTTATCGAGCATAGAAAGCTGTTGAGGCATGTAGGAATTAGCGCCAGGGGCCAGAGCATTGGCGCCAGATTTTTAACTGTAGCGCCAGACGCCAGCATTGGCGTAAGGCGCAACAGCTAAAACCTGGTGCCATTCTCTGTTTGCTGGCGCCTAATTCTCTTAATATCGAGCCAGAAATATGCGTTATAATTTCGACCAGTTTTTCGTATTGTTTGCACGATCCTACTTCCTGATTGAATTTTTTCTCACTTTTCTGAAACCCATATGTGTTCTACATATGGACATAACCCTCTGGGAATTAATGCTCCATCTACCTGATTAAACGATCTGAGCAACAAAGGGTACATCCGAGATCGTTGAATTCAGCAAACCATGGAAGCGAGTTTTTTTTCTAAAACTCGCGGTGTCCCATCCACTCACGCCAACCCTTCACGGTTAGGCTTCCGCACGGTGCATCCGGATAATTAACCATGGACCCTTTATTGATTCATATCCCGAACTTTAGAGAACTAAAGCCATGGTTAGGTTGCAAACTCATTGCATCATATTGTGCCTACTTGACTAGTTGTGCATTATTTGTTGTGTATATATTCTATGTTTTCTTAACCGTTTGTTTAACTTGTGTCAAAATTAAATAAATTAATGACTCAAAAACTTTGCCTAATTAATTAATTAATCAATTAATTTGAGTCAATAAAGTCTAATATTTTAATCATAATTGACCTAGTATGACTTTAGGCATACCCCCGTTGATTAATCACACCGAAAACAGTCCCACATTGAAGCTCCAACAGTGGCGCCAAAGTCTGGACCGTGGCGCCACTTTTTGGAGTGTGGCGCCTGGCGACAGCTCTGTCGTCTCGCGCTACACTACACAGTGCGACGCCAGTCCTGTCGTTTTGCCGACAGTTCAGATTATTGATCGAGTCATCACCTAGTGTCTAATTAACCAGTTTGCTAATTAATTCGGTTAATTTTCGTTGTCAATAACACTTTATTAAGTCATTAATTGAGTCTAGTCACATAGTCTAGCCACATGGTCATGAAACGAGTCTTAACATGTCACCTACACTCACTAGTCTTAGCACACACTTTGAGTATATGTCACCATGACCGTATCTTAGGTTCATCCATGAGTCAGTTTTTCCGTCATTTGAGTTGGGGGTACATTTTAATCCTAATTCTTCATATGCCTCCATCTACATCATTTTTCTGCACATTATATTCCAATCTTTCTTCACTTCCTCCATCCATTGTATGTTGAATAAAGTTTGAGTCAAATAACTAACAATGAATATCCCTAAATTCCTTTTCCACAGTACTTGGTCGAGGAGAGAAGGACGATTAATCAAGGACAACCTCTTTATTCAAGTCTCACTTTTTGATAAACTAATTCGTCAAAAGAGGAAGGCTAAAAAGATAATGGCAACTCAAGAGGAAGTTAATGAACTTAGGAATCAGTTGAATGACATGACTGAGGTATTAAAGGCTTTAACCCTCAAAATTGATGATCATGTGAAGCAACAACAAATGAACCTCATGCAAGAAAGTTTGAGAAAGCTATAAAGTGACTATAAATTTCAAGACATGAGTTCACAAGGGGTCTCGCTGGACAAGGAACTTCTTCCGCATAAGTTCAACGCCACTGACATCCCTAAATTCAAGGCGACGGATAACCCTTACTTCCATCTAAGAGCTTTTAAAACTATAATGAACATTAAGGCTATTGATAAGAAGGTTTTCCTCTCTCTGTTCTCACTATCTCTTGAGACCGTTTTCCAACAATGGTTCTTCTCCCTTGACAAAGAGAAAACCTCTACCTGGGAATCGATAGTAAACGCTTTCATTGATAGGTACAAGTGCAATATTCAAGTTGAAACCGATCATAGACAACTTGAGATGCTAAGACAAAAAGAGAATGAAGGCTTTACTTATTTCTTTAATAAATGGAGGGAAACTTCCGCTAAGATGATTGAGGCGCCCACTGAAAAAGAATCTGTGAGGATGTTTATCAAGAATCTCCAAGAGAAGTATTCGAAGCATTTAAAGTATCAATACAATCAGAATACTTTCCAGGCCGTTTATGACATCGGAATTGAAATCGAAGATGACCTCGCAAAGCAAAAAGCTACTAACAATAGTAACCACGGTGGCTGGAAAGGAAAGAAGAACGACAATCCTTCTTCTTCCGAAAACGCCCACTCTAGTAACAATGTTAGTACCTTTGATCACAGTGAAGTTTTAGCCATGGATAACCAAGGATCTAAGAAGCAACTAAGGAAAGACTTCACCCCCATTGGGATGAGCTACGATACTGCCTTCGATCGACTCCATGCAAAAGTACTCATTACTCCCATTGGACCTATTAAAGATCCTGCACCTGAAAAGAGATTGCCTAGTTGGAATCCAGACGAACATTACAAGTAGCATCAAGGTAGGGGTCATGCTACTGAGAGCTGTTGGAAGCTAAAGGAGGCTATCCAACATTTGATTGATAATAACAAGCTTCCCATGCCTCCAGTTAACAAGAAGAGCGAGTGATGATAAAGGAAACAACACAAGACAAGAGGCGAGCTTCAACGACAAGATTTCATGACCTTTTTTTTTCTATTTCTTCTTTATTTACCTTTTCCCCAATAAGTCTAGCATAGGCACCTTTCTTTTCTCCTTAGATTTATTTTGTAGGATCATTATACATTTTCTTTTAATAAAATGAGAATTTATTTCCTTATATATGATCATTTCATTATATTGCAAAAAAAAAAAAAAAAAAAAAAAAAAAAAAAAAAAAAAATCCATGTCAAACAAAGCACAAGGTATACCAATGATTTGAGTCACCCCTTGTAGCCACATCATATCTCCTTTCACCTTTCAAATTTACAATCCTTTCTTCATAAACAACTTTGAGCCTCGTCTAACGATATACCTTTCTTTTTTCAACCTACATCTACCTAACCTTGGGATGGATGGTGTGTAACTTATGCAGTTCTAAAAAAATCTTGAGTGATTTCAAAAGATCAAAATAAATAAGATAAGCAAAAAAGAAATAAATAAAAGTGTACAAAAGGGCAAGTGTTCCAATGTCTTTGATCGATATGAAAATGTCTTTGATAAGAACACGTCTCAGATTGCGTCTCTTATCGAGTGCTCGGTACCGTGCCTGAGAAACATGAATGCCAAGTGAGTGGTAGACCGCATGATCGGGATTGCCCACACTTATAAAAATGAAATAAATGCTAAAGAAAAAAAAAGAAGAGAGCTGAAAAAGAGTAAAAACTTAAGCATGAAAATATAAATATTCAAAAGCAAGGTTGCACACCTTGGGGGCTTATCGAGGGTCTTGAGCCTTTATCCCCTTCATCTATAACCTTTAGCCTAACAACGTTACAACCCTTAAAAAGACCTTTTTGAGGTATACACATACTTGTGCGAGGTTCGGCTAGAGCTACGTTCGGCCTGATTCCTAACGGATACGTAGGCAACCTCACATCGAGGTGCGGCCGTAATAAACATGCATTCATATTCACATCACTCATCAATCATAATCATCATTGCATCAATCATAATCATCATTGCATCGAAGTATACATGACCAAATATACTTCCCTTAGGAACCCTTTGTCATGAAATCTTGACATAACGCTGAAGCATGCCTTGTCACATCACTCATCAATCATAATCATCATTGCATCGAAGTATGAAATGCTTAGCTTCCGTGCCTAAGTTACCCAAATACTTTCATCATTGAGTCAACCATTGAGATAGTCTAGGAGGGATTAATCCTTGCACCTTGAGAGATAGTATCAAACAACATTTAACTAAGCTCATTCAAAATGCACCTTCAAAACTTTGGTTCTTTTTCGCGTCTTTATTTTTGGAGAAAGTCGATACCCTCCACAAAAATGACAGAAATTTTTTTCTTTTTTGCATTTTCGAGTCGCACGATCACATTACAATGCACACACGAGTCATGTACACATTGAGTCATGTCGTGTCATATCACCTTGATTTGTGTCTAACATATGTGTCAAACACCTCGAGTCAATCACAGCGAGTCAAGTTTATGCCTTGAGTCGTGTCAAGTCGATGGGTCAAGCGACATTAAACTTGAGGTAAACCCTATGATGATTAAAGAGAATACAAAGTTCTATAGTAAAAATTAAATGCAGGTGCAGCAGAATAGGGAATACCCTACTCCAGCGCTAGACGAAAACATTTAGCGTCTGGTAATAGTTTTTAGCGCCTGGCGCTAGATCCCAGAGTCTGGCGATAGAGCCAATTCCTAGCGCTAGAGATATTTCAGCAGCGACAAATCTCGAAGCCTCTCAGAACAGCAATTTCGGGTTCCTTGGTATGCCAGTTAGCCCCTTTAAGCAATTTTACGTGATTGAGTAGTCGATTTGATTACAATTGCAATAAGTGATCGACCTGACAAAAGATCATCTCACTTAGCTTAAAGCGCCTAGAATTGGCTCATCACGGAGATACCGACATACTGGTTTTAGAATCAAAGTTCAAGTGAGCTTTAAAGATCGACAAGCATTGGTCATCGGTAGTTTTCTTCGGAATATTAACGCAACAACTGAGGATGACTTCAAGTAAAGTTATTTTCGACGGCATTCGCTAAGATTGTGAAGGTTGTCACTAGGATTTGAGAAAAGATTTGAGAAGATAGCACGAGATGGGTGGTCTTCGACGACATTCTCTAAGATTGTGGAGGTTGTCACCCAAGATTTGAGAAGATAGCACGAGATGCGCGGTCTTCGACGGCATTCACTAAGATTGTGGAAGTTGTCACTAAGATTTGAGAAGATAGCACAAGATGGGCGGTTTTCGACGGCGTTCGCTAAGATTGTGGAGGTTGTCACCAAGATATGAGAAGAGCGGTTCGTGATGAGGCGGTCTTCGATGACTTTTGCTATGATTGGAAAGGTTGTCACTATGATTCAAGAAAAGGCTCGAGATGTAGCAACATTGATCGATGGCGTTCTCTAGATTGCGGATGTTCGTCAAAACAAGTAGCAAGATGGCGTTCCCTAGATTGTGGAGAGTTGTCACAAACAACTGAAGGTAATTTCAAGCGAAGTTGTCTTCGACCATGTTCCCTTAGATGTGGAGGATGGTCATAAAGCGAAAGAAGATTATTTCAAGCGAAGTAATCTTCGATAATATTCCCTTGGACGTGGAATATTATCAATGCGGATGAGGATTGTTTCAAGCGAAACAATCTTTGATAGTATTCCCTTGGACATGGAATATTACCAATGCGGATGAGGATTGTTTCAAGCGAAACAATCTTCGATAGTATTCCCTTGGACGTGGATTTTTATCAATGCAGGAGAGGATCGTTTCAAGAAAAGAAGTGTTCTATATTGGAAGTAGTTACAAGCGTAGCGATTTTCAAGCGGGATGGCATTCTCTAGCTTGCAGGAGGTCATCAAATTAGCAAAGCAGCAACAAATCGGTTACTTTTAGAGACGTGTGCTCGACGGTGCAAGATACACGTTTCTTAAATCTTTTATCTGTTTAACTATCGCTAGTTTGCAGGTATCGGCGTTACAAGAGTGATTTAGGATCGCAGAACGTTCTGAATCATTCTCCGTCCCTATCGATACTTTGACTTTTATTTTCGAAACTTGCGTTTCTCCAAACTCAGTCAAAGTGGGCGCTTCTATAGACACCCACTTGTGTCTCCCCAAAACAAAACCCAGTGATGAGTACCTTTCGCGTCGAATCATAATCGAATGAAGTGAAAGTGTGGAAAGTCTAGTGTTGCGGATAGTTTTAATTTCTTTTCTCTTCTCTCTTTTTTTAAAAACTTATTTTCAGAAAACAGCCAATCCAGTTTGGTTGGTCCATGATATAGGTCAAATAGTAGAGTAGTTGTATGGGGCTTGAAGAGAGCTTTCCAACGATATATTATAAGCCCAATTCCGATGAATACTGAGGAAGTTATGGCCAATTTACTAAACTAGGCCCGCTTTGAGCCTTGTATGCGGCCCAATGATCTAGGGGAGGGCCTAATTCGATTCATCATTCCTAATGCAATTAGAATTGGTTTTAGTGTTCTAGATTCTTTTAGAAGGTTCTTTTCATTCCTAATTCAATTAGCATTGATAAATTGACTTTTGTTGACTTTTCAGAGTTTTAATTAAAATCAAAGAGCATTTTTTAGGGAAATACGATTTTATCCTCCTATACGGCAATTTTTATCTGATTTTAAGAAAACGCGTGATTTCCTGAATCAGCGCCAAACGCCAGCTGTAGCGCCTGGCACTACGCTTGGCGCCTGGCGCCAACAGCCAGTGTTGGCGCTGGTTTAGTTTCATGTGCGTTAGACTCTGTTTTGATATTTTATATTTTTGGCTGATTTTCTCTATAAATAACGTATTAAAAACTCCATTTTCGATAACCAAATTTCACCTACAACCAGTTTTCATTCACAATTCTCATTCTCTTTTATCATTCTCCAATTCTCTTCAAGATTCTTTTACTCTCTCTCTCTCTCTCTCTTTGATGCGGTTCCAAGGCATCAATATTGTTATTATAATTATTTTTATTGTTATTTTTAGTTTATTATTAGATGACCGAATTTATTAGGATATTTTTGTTAGTTTAACGGTTAGTATAAGATAAGCTTAACTTTAAAGATCATATTTGCAAAATATTATCTTTACAAGTTAGAGTTAGTTTCCTAGTTAGATTAGAATTTGTTTTATCGATTTTTAGGCTAATTATTTAGCTTATAAATACGTGATGGTGTTTAACGAAAAGTAGGATTGATTGATTTGAAATTTATAAAGTTTTACGTAAGCTTGTGCTTGTGTATTCTTGGCCTAGTTTAGGTTTTAAGCTCGTGTTGCTTAGCGTTTCTTGACCGAGACTCAAGATTCCAAACCTTTCAACTGCGATTGAAGGTTATATCCATCAAAATTCATATCAAATTGGTGTGGCTACTGCTTGACGAGGGACGAGTTTGACAATTTGTGTCAAAAAACTCAGTTTCAAAGGTCACATTGATCGACTTGTTTCTTCTTTGTTTTTAAAGATTTTTAGGTGATTCTTTTTTTAAAATTGGTTAATTGTTTGTCTAGTTTTCACCTGCAAAATTTGAAAAAATTTCAAGTAGCCTAGCTATTAAAATGATTTCGTTCTTTACAACTGGTCAAAAATCGAATTAATCTGGCAGTGTTGAGGAAAAAACAAACTGCAATCACTTGGCTAGGACTTTTTTGCTGAATTTTCGTTCAATTCTTTTAGACATATAGGTCTAGCAGTATACACAATTTCAGTATTTTTCGAGGTGTCTTCATTGGGTTTTGGTCCTCGTACTTTCGATCAATTTCTGGACTGGTTTTGTGTGTTTTCTCATCCACATAAACATGGAAAATAAAAGTTGGTTTGAAGCATTTATGATGGAAATCAAGAAAATGAATGAATGTTTGGATAGAATTGATTCTCATTTTCAAATTCGTGACGTGAGATGTAGTGTACAAGATATATCTTATGAGAAAGAGAAACTAGAGCAACCAATTGTTGAGGCTATATACGAGGAAAAGATTGTATCTTTACCGAGTGATAATCTTACAAATCCAATTTTAGAGCAATCTCATGATCAACTAGTAGAAGAAAAAGAAATTATGGAACACAAAAGTGTATATTTGTCTAGTTTTGTTGACGAGGAGGTTACATTTGAACTATCTAAGTTGGTAGCAAAAAGTCAAATTTCTACAACTTCCTTTTATGGTGATAATTGGGATACAAATATTTTCACGTATTATTTCCGTTATATTGATTGCATTGACAAAGGTGTGTCATCAATTAAAATTTTGGAGCATTCAATTGAAGTTTGTGGTGCATTCATTGGTGTAAAATATAAGCATGACGTGGTTGGATGGAGACATATTCTTTTAGCTCATGTTCGATTAATTTGGATGATATATTGGTTCCATGATTTGCTAAAACTTGGGACAAGTTTTTTTCAAGAGGGGGAGTATGATGCGGTTCCAAGGCATCAATATTGTTATTATAATTATTTTTATTTATTAGTTTATTATTAGATGACCGAATTTATTAGGATATTTTTGTTAGTTTAATTCGGTTAGTATAAGATAAGCTTAACTTTAAAGATCATATTTTCAAAATATTATCTTTACAAGTTAGAGTTAGTTTCCTAGTTAGATTAGCATTTGTTTTACCGATTTTTAGGCTAATTATTTAGCTTATAAATACGTGATGGTGTTTAACGAAAAGTAGGATTGATTGATTTGAAATTTATAAAGTTTTACGTAAGCTTGTGCTTGTGTATTCTTGGCCTAGTTTAGGTTTTAAGCTCGTGTTGCTTAGCGTTTCTTGACCGAGACTCAAGATTCCAAACCTTTCAACTGCGATTGAAGGTTATATCCATCAAAATTCATATCACTCTTTTTCTAAACTAGCCTTTTAAATACAAAATTCCGCATTCGCATGATCTAGAAACACCTAGCCATATTCGAAGTTGCCTTCGCCCTAGACGTGAAAGGTTTAATTTCTGAGGGTTTGGTCCCAACTCTTTCAATTATTTAATTTAATTGTTTTGATTTATTATTTTCCTTGAAGTTACTAATGTGTGTATTTTGCTATTAGAAAGAGGTACGAGGCATCAAAGTAAGTACTTTAATGGTTTTTATTGATGTTATTATCATGTTTAGATTGTTATTATGATTCCTAGTATCATGTCTAGGGTAATTTTAATATCAAATATGATTAATACTATGCTTTTTATGTTCTTCCTAATATTTATGATTGTTAGTATCATGTTAGGGCTAAAGTTTTGATTTTTATTGCTTATTGACATGCTAGGGTTTGTTATTAATCTTTTTAGTATCATGCCTAGGATCCTGCTATTATTATGCTTTAACATGATTATTTTAATTATTATTATTATGATTATACTTTATGATAATAATAATAATAATAATAATTATTATTATTATTATTATTATTAATATTATTATTTTGATCATGATTATTATTATTAATATGATTGTTATCATGATGAATATTATTTTGATGATTATAATATATTTATTTTTAATGCTTGATCACGCCTTTTATGCATGTTTAAAGGGAATTTGTACTTGTAATCACACTTGATAAGATAATTAATAATCTTGTTAGGGTTAATTTGATTATAATTCAAGTGATCGTCAATAATAGATGTATTTGTGCATTATATTCAACCAACATAGATTAAACAGGTTTAGGGTTAATCCTATTGATTGCATGTTAGTCAAGAAGCGCACATGAATACGATCAGAATAAAGTAGAGGTCGATTATTAGGGCAGGTTCAATCTCTTTTAGGTTGGATTTTTACCTTCATCCCCGAACCCTATTTGGTTCAAGACCTTATGGAGTTGACGATCTCTTGGATCGCCAAGGGGTGTAACCTTCACCCTGTGAACGGTTTACAAGTTCCTAAAACTTGTTGGCGACTCTTTTTCTCTATCTTCTTCCCTTTTGGACGCCACCGTACTTTAGTGTATGATCACAATGGGGTTCAAGCTAGGGGTAAACGCTTGAAATTATTCCCTACACATATGTTGTGTTTTTTTTACCTATTATTGAACCTAACTTTAATTTAGAGCTGTGCTTTAAGGCAAAGCCCAAGATGAGCTCAAAATATGCCTTGAAAGTGGTATGTCAAATTTAATTACTCACTTATTCAATATTAATTTTTACATACAATGAAATAAACATGTATCTGTTGGCATGGCAGGGTGTCCTGAAGTTGAAAAATTTGATAGTTCTAACCCTTTTGATGCGTCACCAACGCTATAAACTAAACTTCATTCCATTTCAAAAATCCTTCACATTAGCCTTAAACATTTTTTTTTTTGGTGTACATGGCTTACAGGTCAATATTATACTTAAAATCAGGGCCTTGACACCTGTAGATTTTAATGTTAGTGACGGTTGTGAGATATTTTAACTTAGATCGTTGGATATATACATCTAAAATTATATGCTTGAGCTTGCATGACAAATGTGCGGGTCATGACTCTAATCTATTTTATATATTGAGCCTATAGTCAATAAATACGGGCAAATGATATTATATATTCCGAGTATAGATGCCTTGATACTTTTGGTAAGTTTTCTACTCCTTAATTGGTTTTGAAAGTTGGTTGTGATTTTTGTTTGATTAGGTGGAATTTTATTTATTTATTTTATTTCATAGAATGTATTCTCTAACTCTTTTTGGCATATGGCTCTCTAGTGTTACTTGTTTTCGTCTATTATTTATTTTATTTAGATATTTTGATGTCTTGATGCAAATTCTGAACTATACTGTGGTGCAGGGTTAAAAGATTATCTGGGTATTCATCTATAAATACTTAGAAGCAGTACAAAAGGGATGACATTTAATAGTGCAAGATTACAAGGACGGAAGAAAAATATTTATTTGCTATGTAAAGATTTGCTATAAGTGTCTCAGAAGTTGTTCCACTACATCTACGTACAGTTAGTCTCGAATGAAGTATAAGTTGAATTTATATCTGTTGTAATAGAAACTCATTACTATATGAGATCTTGTACATAAACTATATATTTATATGCAATAAAAAAATTGCATTGGCATAATTGTTTATATATATATATATATATATATATATATATATATATATATATATATATATATATATATATATATATATATGTATATGTATACATATATATATTGGTAATAGTATACTAGTAATAATTTGTAGTGTGATATTTTTTTGGGAAGTATATTCCAGATATTCTTAAAGAATATGGACAAGTAAAAGCGTCCCCAATTTAGAAAATATAGACAGAAAAAGTGTCGCTAAAATATTAAACATTAAATATACGATACTCTAGACACTAAAAGTGTCGCCAATGTTAAAATTCCAGACCCAAAAAAGTGTCGCTAAAGTTAAGAAAGTGCGCCCACTATAGCAAACTTCGACGCTGCGTATAAAAATTAGGACACATTATAGCATCGAGATTTGCGACGCTTTTTGATGACGTCTAATTTTCTCGACTCACGTTTTCTCGACACTTTTTTGCAGCGTCGAGAAAGAAATTTTCAACGCTTTTTGGCGTCGAAAAAATGCTCTATAAGCGTCCAAAAAACACAGATTTTCTAGTAGTGCATGCGGTGTGGGTGAATATTTTTTGGATTTTTGTTTCCATTTCTACGACAATAGCTTTTGTGAAGGTCTAGAAATTGTACAGTTGTGCAATTTCTACAGTTGGGCGCCAAACCAATTTACCCTAACCCAAATACCCAATTGACAGAAAACTATCCCTATTATTTGAAAAAAAAAGTTAAATTTTTTAAAACAATATTTCATATTCTAAAGTACTAGTACACTAAAAAATTAATTATTGAAAATTTAAATTCTGAGTACTCTATCAACTTTTTCTTCAACTTAAAATCTGCATTATAAACTCTCAATTGTATTGTACATGCATATAATAAATGACTCTATTTCTAAAAAAGTTTAAGTTTTCTTGGTGATCAAATTCTTCTATGTAGTCGATCGTAGTTTGCTTGGTGTTCAAATTCTTCTTTGTAGTTGATCGAAGTAATGATGTTCATCGAAGCTCAATTGTTCATTGGTTTGTGAGATTTATTGTACCAGTTTTGATCGAAATGAGCTTTAATATCAAAACTGAAACAATCAGAATTGATCGAATTGAGGATCTTTGATATGAATTTTATTTCTTGTATTATCGAGTTTATATAATAAAATAACTAATTAGATATTATGTGGTAGCTTTAATTTAAAAAGGCACCTCCTTAATATTGCAGCTATAGAACCAAATTGATTTTGTTTTTTAAAAAGAAAAGAAAACAAACCATTCCAAAAAAATTGTGCTACTGTTACTGAAATCATACGAAAGCTATTAAATTTAAATATTGTCAAAATTGGTGTTAATGAAATTAGCCTAAGAAGTGACTACTCTATTGTACTATGCCTATGTAATTGTTGCTATCCTCACCTCCCCTTGTAGATGTCTTTGATCAAAATAGGGGTCTTTATCAGTGTTATACTATATGGTAGTATTTTTTTTTTCCTTTGTATAGAAACAATCTGCAACTATCCTGTGAAAAAGTAAAAATACAAAGATCTTCAACTTTAATGCATTTAAATTTTGTCCTATTCAATTGTCCCAATACTAATCATGTTAATTCTTGAGTAATTTCTTCTTTAGATGTTTCAAGTAGATTAAATTCCATAGCTTTTGGAATGGGTACCTTTAATTCTATATAAAACTAACAATATAATATTAATTTTATTTGACAAATTTTATGACATGAAGCTCTTGTTAAAAAATAAATAAAGGTGAAGGAGTGGGCAAATATTCAACGCAATTGAGTTAAATGTTGTTCTATCTAATATCACAGTATACTACAAATTGAAAGTCAAACCCTCCAAACCCTAAACCCCTAAACCCTCTTAAATCCTTAAATAAGATCCATACTAAATTCTTATTCTATCGACTTTTTTGTTTTAAAAATTAAACTCCGCCTTAATTAAAAAATAGAAGCGTACATTTTAAAATTGACAGTAAGATCTAGTTATCATAATTTTTTGGGTTATCGAATTCTTCTCTGTAGTCGATCGTATTAATGATGTTCATATATTGTTCCTCTATATAGCTGATCATCGAAGCTCAATTATTCTTCGCTTTGTTAAATTTATTGAACCAAGTCCGGTCTTAGTAACGTTGTTGTATTTATTGTTCCTCTACTGAAGATACGTACTGAGGATACGTTGTTACGTTTATTAATGATGTAGTTAATCATGTTGATCAGCTTGATCTGAACCTTAAACAATCTAGTTTGATCGAAATGAACTTGTAATTATGTCAATAAACGTAGCAACTTTGATAATTTTATTTCATGTATCACTATACACAAACCCTAAACCCTTCAAACCTTATACCCTAGAAACCCTAAACCCTAGAAATCTTAAACCCTTCAAACCCTAAACCAAAACCCCAGACCCTAGGAAGCGAAACACTTAGAACCCTTAGATATGATGTTATTTAACCCTTCAACTTTTTAAATCGTAATTATGACTCAATCACTTGTATTAAATTGTTACTCAACTCTAGTAATCTCTAACAATTTTTTGTAATAAAAATCTCCATTATATTAAATAAATGAATTGTACCATCTAATAATTGACAGTTACTAATTGTATTCTTAAAGCATATATTGTTTTTCAAACCATGTTAAAGCATACTTTAGGATTAAAGTTATGGAATATTTGATTTAAATTCTATAAAAAATATCTTGTCGAGTTAATAATAAAATAAGTAATGTGATTGTTTAAAAAAAAAACTAAAATAATAATAATTAAACTCTATTGAATTTATTCCATATTTTATTACTAAAATTATACGAAGTTAGTAAATTTATATGTTATTAAATTTATATGCAGTCAAAAGTATATGAAATTTTAGTAAATTTATTTGTTGTCAAAATTGTATTATTGAAATTGGCTTACGAAGTGACTATGCCTAAACTATTGTAGAGTATAGGTCTGTAGACACCCATTTGTGTCTCCCCAAAAACAAACCCAGTGATGAGTAACTTCACGTCGAATCATAATCGAATGAAGTGAAAGTGTGGAAAGTCTAGTGTTGTGGTTAGTGTTTATTTCTTTCTCTTTGTGTTTGAAAACCTATTTTAAGAAAACAGCCAATTCAATTTGGTTTGGTCCATGGAAAGGGCAATAATAGTGTAGTTGGGTCAGGGTTGAAAAGAGTTTTCCAACGATATATTATAAGCCCAATTCCGATGAATAATGAGTAAGTTATGGCCAAATTACTAAATTGGGCCTGGTTTGATATTTATATGCGGCCCAATGATCTAGAGGGGGGCCTAATATTGATTTACCATTCCTAATGCAATTAGGATTGATTATAGTCTTCTAGAAAGTTCTTTTCATTCCTAATTTAATTAGCATTAATAAATTGACTTTAGTTGACTTTTTAGAATTTTAATCAGAATAAAAGAAGTGTTTTTAAGGAAAATAAAATTTTGCCCTCTCATACGTCTAAATTTTATCAAAATAAAAAAACGCGTGGAAAAATGGATTTCAGCGTCTGGCGCCAGAGTCTATCGTCTGGCGCCACGTCTGGCGTCTAGCACCAAATCCTGTGGTTTGATCGTTTTTTATTCTTTTCGAAACTCTGATTCGTTTTTTATTGTATCTGGCTGATTGTCTCTATAAATAGCTTCTTAAAATTCTGTTTTCAATCATCAACAATCAATTTCCATCATGAATTCTCTCTTTCACCAACTCTCATCAAGAATCTCTTGATTACTCTATCCCTCTCTATTTTCTAAACTAGCTTTTGCATACAAAATTCCGCATTCACAAGATCTAGAAACACCTTGCCAAATTCGAAGTTGCCTTCGCCCTAGACGTGGAAGGTTTTAATTTCTGAGGGTTTGGTCCCAAATCTCTCTTTCAATTATTTAATTTAATTATTTCTTTATTATTTTCCTTGAAGTTACTAACGTGTGTATTTTGTTATTATAAAGAGGTACGAGGTATCCAAGTAAGTGCTTTAATTGATTAATTGATATTATGATATAGAACTCATGTTTAGGTTGTTATTATGATTCCTAGTGTCATGTTAGGATGTTTTGATCTTCCTAGTATCATGTTTAGGGTAATTACTATAATTTCTAAAATCAAATATGCTTATTATGATTTCTATGATGCTTCCTATTTTCTTTCCTAATATTCATGTTAGTATCATGTTAGGGCTATATATTTGATCTTTATTGTTTAGTGACATGCTAGGGTTTCTTATTAATCTTGTTAGTATCATGCCTAGGATCTTGCTATTAATATTATGTTTTAACATGATTATTATAATTATAATTATAATTATAATTATGATTATGATTATGATTATTATTTTGTTGATTGATATTTATATTTATTGTTATTGCTTGATCACGCCTTTTATGCATGTTTAAAGGGAATTGGTACTTGTAATCACGCTTAATATGATAATTAATAATCTTGTTTAGGGTTAATTTGATTATAATTCAAGTGATCGCCAATAATAGATTTGTTTGTGCATTAATATTCAACCACATAGATAAACATGTTTAGGGTTAACCTAATGATTGCATGTTAGTCAGAAAGCGCACATGAATACGATCAGAATAAAGTAGAGGTGCGGGTTCAATTTCTATTAGGTTTGATTTGTACCTTCATCCCCGAACTTCCAGTCTTGGTTCTAGACCTATTGGAGTTAACGATCCCCTGGATCGTTAAGGGGTGTAACCTTCACCTCATGAAAGGTTTACAAGTTCCTAAAACTTGTTGGCGACTCTTTTGCTCTAGCTTTCTTCCCTTTGGACGCCACCATGCTTAAGTGTATGATCACAGTGGGGTTCAAGTTTGGGGTAATGCTTAAAATATTCTCTACTGTTTTTGGCGACTCCACTGGGGAGGATTTCTATTTTCATTCCTGAAATTTATTTCGGCAATGATTTAGAATGAGCGGATGAGACTCGAAAAATTATAAGTATTTCATGTGCGTAATTTTGATTAACATTATTGTCTTATGCATAAAAAAAAGATCTCATTGGAAAGACCATCCATAATGAGTTAAAACATAGGATTTTTACATGTATGAAATTTGAAGAATATCTTTCACAACTAGGTTCGAAAAAATGTTGCGCAAAACTGGAAAATTTTATCGAGCATAGAAAGATGCTAAGGCAAGTAGGTCTAGCGCCAAGGATTTTACTCTGGCTCCAGGCGACACTGCTGTCGCCAGGCGCCAGAGCCAAATCTCGGCGCCGGCCTCTGTTTGCGGGCGCCAAATTTTTCCAATACCGAGCCAGAAATATGCGTTCTAATTTTGACCAGTTTTTAGCACTGTTAGCTCAATCCTACTTCCTGATTGAGTTTTTCTCACGTTTTTGAAACCCATATGTGTTTTACATATGGACATAAACCTCTGGGAATTCATGCTCCATCTACCTGATTAAACGCTCTGTGGAACAAAGGGTACATCCAAGAATAATGAATTCACCAAACCATGGAAGTGAGTTTTTTAACTCGCGATATCCTATCCACTCGCGCCAACCCTTCAAAAGGTAAGGATTCTTTGTGGTGCATCCGGACAATTAACCATGGACCCTCTTTGACTAACCCATATCCCGAACTTTAGAGAACTAGAGCCATGGTTAGGTTGCAAACTCATTGCATCATATTATGCCTACTTGCCTAATTGTGCATTATTTGTCATGCATACTCTATGTGTTTTTCCTAACCGTTTGTTTGACTTGTGTTTAAGTCTAAATAAACTGATTAATGACTAAAAGGACTTTTCTTAATTAATTAGTTAATTAATTTGCGTAATTAAAGTCTAATAATTTAATCGGAATTGACTTAGTACGACTTTAGGCATGTCCCGTAGAGTTAAAATACTGGAAGCAGTCCCAGATCAACGTTCCAGCAATGGCGCCACAATTTGGACTGCAGCGCCACTCTTTGTTGTGCAGCGCCTGGCAATAGCTTTGTCGTCTAGCGTTACACAACAAAGTGCGGCGCCAGTCCTATTGCTTTGGCGACAGTTTAGCATTTTGCTCCAGTCATCACTGTAAGTCTAATTAAACAGTTTGCTAATCAATTCAATTATTTTGTTCATAACAATACCTTCTTTAAGTCCTTAATTGAGTCTAGTCACATAGTCTATCAACATGGTCTTACACAAGAGTCTTAATATGTCACCTACGCTCACTGTACCCACTAGTCTTAACACACACTTTGAGTATATGGAACCATGACCATGTCTTATGTTCATGCATGAGTCGGTTTTTCCCATCATTTGAGTTGGGGGTACATTTTAATCCTCATTTTTCATATCTCTCCATCTACATTATCTTTCTCCATATCACGACCTTCATTCTTTCTACCTTCTTCCATCTTTGCATGTTGAATAGAGTTCGAGTCAAATAATTAACAATGAATATCCCTAATTTCCCTTTCCACAGTACTTGGTCAAGGAGAGAAGGGTGATTAATCAAGGACAACCTCTTTATTCAAGTCTTACATTTTGATAAATCGATTCGTCAAAAGAGGAAAGCTAAAAAGATAATGGCAACTCAAGAAGAAGACAACTAACTTAGGAATCAATTGACTAATGTAATCGAGGTGTTGAAGACTTTAAACCTTAAAATCAATGACCATGTGAAGCAACAACAAATGGAGCTCATGCAAGAAAGCTTGAGCAAGCTATCTAGTGACTACAAGTTCCAGGGTATTAGTTCACAAGCGGTCTCGGTGGACAAGGAGCTTCTTCTGCAGAATTTCAATGCCACTGACATCCCTAAATTCAAAGCAACAAATAATCCTCATCTTCACTTAAGAGCCTTTGAAACTATAATGAACATTAAGGGATTGATAGGAATGTCTTTCATTCCTTGTTTTCTTTATCTCTTGATATTGTTTGCCAACAATGGTTCTTCTCCCTTGATTGACAAAGAGAAAACCTCCACTTGGGAATCGATAGTAAACACTTTCATTGACAGATATAAGTGTAATATTCAAGTCGAAACCGATTATAGGCAACTGGAGATGCTAAGAAAAAAAGAGAATAAAGGCTTTACTTCTTTCTTCAATAAGTGGAGGGAAACTTCCGTAAGATGATTGAGTTGCCCACCGAAAAAGAATCTGTAACGATGTTTGTACATAATCTCCAAGAGAAGTATTCGAAGCATTTAAAATATCAACATAATTTGAATACTTTCAAAGGAGTTTCGGAATTGAAATCAAAGATGGTCTCGCAAAGAAAAAAGCTACTAACAATAGCAACAACAGTGTCTGGAAGGGAAAGAAGAACGACAATCCTTCTTCTTCCGAAAACGCCCACTCTAGTAACAATGTTAATACCTTTGATCACAACAGTGTCTTAGCTTAAGATAATCAAGGATATATAAAGAAACCCAGGAGATAACTCACACCCTTTGGAATGACCTAAGATGCTACTTTCGACCGTCTCTACGATCGAGGATTAATCTAACCTATTGGCCCTACCGAGGATCCAACGCCAGAAATTCGATCTTCGAAATGGAATCCCAACTCTTATTGCACGTACCATCGAAGAAACGATCATACCACTGATGAATGCTACAGGTTTCAAAATCTCATCCAAGATCTCATAGAAGCCAACAAGATCCCATTACCTCTAGCTAGCGAGAAGATTGGGTGATGATGAAGCAAGCAACACAAGACAAGAGGCGAGCTACAATGACAAGATTTTGTAACCTCTTTTTCTATTTCTTTTTTATTCTTCCTTTCCTCAATAATTTTAGCATAGGCACCTTTTTATTCCCCTTAGATTTACTTTGTAAGACTTTTCTTTCTTTTTTTTTTCCTTTAATAAAAATGAGCATTTATTTCCTTACATATGATCATTGCATTGCATTAAAATAAAAAAAATAAAAAAAATGTTTCAAACTAAGCACGAGGTATACCAATGATTTGAGGCACCCCTTGTAGCCCCATCATATCACCTTTCACCCTTCAAATATACAATCCTTTCTTGATAAACTACTTTGAGCTTCGTCTAACGATAAACCTTTCTTTCTTCAACCCACGTCTACCTAACCTTGGGATAGGATGGTGTGTAACTTATGCAATTTTCAAAGAACAAAATCTTGAGATTAAAATAGCAAAATAGAAATAATAAAGTGTACAATAGGGCAAGTGTTCCAATGTCTTTGACATGAACATGTCTTTGATACGAACACGTCTCAGATTACGTCTCTTATCGAGTGCTTAGTACCGTGCCTGAGAAACATGAATGCCAAGTGAGTAATAAACCGCATGATCAGGATTGCCCACACCTATAATAAAAATAAAAATAAATGATAAAGCAAAAAAAAAGAGAAAAGAGAGCTAAAAAAGAGTAGAAACTCAAGCATAAAAAATATAAGGATTTAAAAAGTAAGGTTGCACACCATGGGGGCTTATCGAGGGTCTTGAGCCTTTATCCCCTTCTTTTATAACCTTTAGCCTAACAACTATACAACCCTTAAAAAGACCTTTTTGAGGTATACGTACACACTTGAGAGAGGTTCGGCTAGAGCTACGTTCGGCATGATTCCTAACGGATACGTAGGTAACCTCACATTGAGGTGCGGCCGTAGTAAACATGCATTCATATTTACATTCACAATTGATCATATCAAGGGATCCCCCGTGCTCATCTTTATTCATTTAGAGCTAGACTTGGGGGCTTGATCCTTACATTATTAGCCTACTCAGCCTAAGAGTCACCACTAATTAACTCTTTTCAATATGTTTTCCCACACACTTAGCCCTTGCGGCATAACTTTAGTGTCACTTTCACAGACATCACAGATACATGACCAAATATAATTCCCCTAGGAACCCTTTTGTTGAAGCTTATAAGTTTTGATGATGATGAAAACTAAAGAAAACTCAACTAAAGGTTTACAAGTGTTTAAGTGCAGGAGAAATGGACCTTGGTGAAGGAAGAACATCTTGTATTATGAAGACTTGAAGAATCTTTAAAAAGTTAATCAATAGAAGAAGAGTTCTCTAACAAGAACTAAATTCCTTAATAGGAATGTTCCCTAACAGGAACTTGAAGGTTGTAAGCTGAAGAAAGTAAGTTCAACAAGGAACTTAGGCTGCGAAGTTCCAGTTGTGAGCTGGAGACTAAGGGACAGCAGGAACTTGTTCTTGGCCTGCGTGAGCCCAAGATATTCAGAATTACAGAAGCGCGGCATTGAGATATTAATTTAGTTAAGATTTTATCTTCTAGATTTATTTTTAAATATGTTAATTAGATATTCATGAAATCTATTAGAGACGTGACAAGATAAATTGGAAAAATATAAAAAGATAGATTTTAAAAAAAAAAAAGATTTTGTTTTAATTTATTTTCCTAAAATAAGTTGCAAAACGATATTATTATTTTATATATATCTTCTTGTATTTTTCGGAAAGGATTTTTCCTCAATAAAATGATTTACCAAAAATCATATTTTGAGATAAGGAAAGTTAACATCTTTATCTTTTGAAAACCTACTTTCTATACCAGTTATACTTGTATAAATAGTGGAGGTAAAACTACTTTCAATTTTTGTAAGTTTATGCGTGAAGAAAATCTTGTGAACTTTATCAAATTGTACGTTTGCCAAGCTTTATCTTGTCATATTAGTTTCGGGTTTTATTCATAGCTTGCCTTACATATTCTTGACAATTTACTTACTGTAATTGATTGGGTAATTGGGTGTGAGTGTATGAGAATTATAATCACATACAGTAGAAATTATTTTGTGATAAAGAGTGCATTTGTACTTTGAGAGTACGAGTGAATTCAAGTCAGGGAATTTGAATTGGGTAGCATTGAGTCTTACCGTGCTACAAGTTCTAGTTGGAACTTGTGTTTCAAGGTCTGGATTATAATAAGTTTGTAATTTCATCATTGCCCTATTATAGTGGATTGTTTTTGTGTTGAAATCCCTTAGAATGGTCGAGGTTTTACTTCCAGTTGGGCCCTGGAGGTTTCTTCGTAAAACTGTGTGTGCACTATCAACTTCCTTTTATATTCTGTTTTAAATTTGCAAAAAATAGCCAGTAGGAACTTAACTACAATTCATCCCCCGCTTGTAGTGTTCGTTTCAACTAACAATTGGTATCAGAGCGAGGTTCTCACGTGTAAGCAAATAATTTTGGTGAGTAAGATCTTGAGGAGAAATGAACTACAAGGAAAAACTTGAAGAAGGGTACTCAACCTAACGTCCACCTATGTTTAACGGTAAGTTTAATACCTACTGGAAGAACAGAATGGAGATTTTCATTAAGGCTGAGAATTACCAAGTTTGGCGTGTTATTGAAGCTGGTGACTATGAGGTAAACGCAACAAATGATAAAAATGAGGTAGTTCCTAAACTTCTTTCGTATTTTGACAAAGAAGACTATCAGAAACTCGAAATGAATGCTTTAGCAATAAAGTATTTACATTGTGGTCTTGGACCTCATGAGCATAATCGTATCATGGGGTGCAAGACTGCTAAACAGATTTGGGATCTACTCGAGGTCACTCATGAAGGAAAAAACGAGGTAAAACGTTCTAAAATTGATTTACTAATCTCTAGATATGAAAGGTTTGAAATGCAGTCCAAAGAAATTATAGAAGAAATATGTACCAGATTTAACGACATAATTAATGAATTAAACTCCCTTGGCAGGCACATTCCCATTGATGAACAGGCTAGAAAGATTTTGAGAAGTCTTTCACTGGATGAACGATGGAGATCCAAAGTTACTACCATGCAGGAAGCTAAGGACTTCACTAAGTTCAATATGGAACAACTAGCTGGATCACTTATGACCCATGAATTGCATCTGAGTTCCAACAACGAAAGTTCCAAAAACAAGAGTCTTGCTCTAAAGGCTCTAGACTCAGAGGAATCTGAAGTTGATGAAGAGGAGATGGCTATGATAGTCAAACGATTCAAAAAGATGATGAATAATAGAAGGTTTGACAGAAACAAGAAGCCCACTGGTTCTAGAGACACTACTTTTTTTCAAATGGGGAGCAAAAGATCACTTAATTAAGGATTGTCCACTCAAGGACGGTAAGAACAAACCTAAGGAGCAGTCCAAGGAATCCAGAGTGTATAAGCCTTACTTCACCAAAGACAATGTGAAGAAAGAAATGCTAGCTGCCTTGAGAGATACTGATACAGAAGAATAAGAAGATCAACCTCCTGAAGAAACAACTCATCTGTGCCTAATGGCAAAAACAGATGAAAAGGCTAAGCTAAAGGAACTTGAAGCCGAGGTTCCAGTGAGGGGGAACAACACTTGGTACCTCGACAGTGGTTGTTCGAAGCACATGACTGTAGACAAATCTAGATTTCTCTCACTGGATGCTTACTATGGAGGAACTGTGACCTTTAGAGACAATATGAAAGGAGATATAATCGCCATTGGCAAAGTAGGAAGGTCAAGTTCCCATGCTATTGATAATGTATTTTTGGTCGAGGGTCTCAAACACAACTTGCTAAGCATTTCACAATTTTGTGACAGAGTAAGTTTTACTTCAAATAAATGTAGAATCATTCACAATGACACTGGAAACATTATTTTAGAAGGAACTCATAAAGAGAACACATATGTTGTTGATCTTAACGAAGTTCCTAATAGCAGTCTAACATGTCTTAGTGTTATTGAAAATGATCCTTTATTATGGCATAAAAGATTTGGTCATGCAAGCTTTACACTACTTGCACTACTACAAAATGCGTATTTTTTCGACGCTGTGGGCACGACACTGTATAAGGGGCGTTAGCTAAGTAAAATATTATCCGTGTTGTCTCGACGCCATTTTAAGTCGGAAATTAATTTCGACAACAAAAAGCGTCGAGAAAACCCTCACATGGGGACACGTGACATACTTTACCTAAACCACATCTTCACATTTGGTTCTCTTGAAAAATAAAACCGCCGCTTCTCAACAAGAAACCCCTACTCTTATAAGTCTTATCATTCTAATCTTGACATCTTCTCTTTTTCTTTTTAAATCCTTCAAAAATGCATAGAAAATCATGGAGTTTGGTCTCAGATTTACTTTTTCCTGGTGTATTACGATGCAGTGTTGTTCTTATTTATCGTCTTTTCAATTTCGTTTCTTGTTCAGATCGATAATTCCGAGGTAATAATTTTTTCCTAATTTCGTTTTAGAATTTAGTATTTTGGATCTTTTTAAGTGTTATGATGTTGAGTAATGTTTTGGTAAGAGATGGATTCGACTCATGAAGAACAATTTTAGGGTTCTTTTTTTTGGAAAGAATTTACATGTTTTTATCCTTTTACAAAATACAATTATGAAATTAATTGTTTTTAATTTTTAATTCATTTAGGATAGGTTGTCGATGATTACCCTCACTTCTCTGCTTCATAATTTATACAATTCTGCATCATAGTTAAATGAAATTATTAATCAAAGGTTTTGTATTTCAACTTTTATAGCAAACCCAAACACTTCTCTGCTTCATAATTTATACAAGTTCGTTGTTTCAATTAGCAATCTTTTTTTTTCCTGTAAATTCAAAATTTCTTTTTCTTTAACTTCTGAATTTTTAGACTTTTTCTCTAAGTTCTAACTTTATAGGATTTAACGAATGTCTTGGGTTGAGTGCTTGATAGTTATTAGAAGTTGGGACACTTGAAATTTGGAATGAAAATTGATGGGTCAAGTTATCAGTCACGCTAACACGCTCCTCCATTCGGTGTTCAATATAGTAGTTCCACCGAAGACAATACTAAAAATATATCCTCTTAGAAGGACGTACGTAGCAAACATAGTAATCTGGAAGGATTTGCCTAATGCATCTGGTGTGGTAATGATTTTCGCTATGTGGTGTAGATTGTAGGTGAAAGTATGGCTATCTCTCATACCATGGTCCTTGGGCCCATGGTCAACTTTTCCCCTGTGGTTATAGTGGCTTTGGGGAGTGCTAGACTGCTGGTCATCATGACTTGGTGGGTTTGAGTAAAATAGAATATACCCAATGGATCAGATCAGGTATGAATTTGTCTTTGCCTACAATTTTTCCACCAATTGCCTTACTAATATTAAAGATTTCCGCCAAGTTTTATGTTTAAAGTCTATTTCATGCTCTCAATATAATATATATCTCAAGCCTAACCTTGTCTATCTCATAAATTTATAGATCTTCGGGGGTCATAAGTTTATTCATCAGGTTTATTATAGATCAGGCTGACCTCTCCATTTGTAGAATCAGAGATTTTTTGTCACTTCAGGTTTTTATTCTTTCAGCTTTCAATTTGCATCAATTTTTCCCCTTCTTTTAGCAGTTTTGATTTTATTTATTGGTTATGAATTACATAGTATTAATTTTTAGTAATACTTCAACGAAAATGAGAGAGGGATCCTTCAAATCAAACTCCCTTTTAAGTTCTCTTTAGTTTGGATTTCAGGACTGGTGAACCCAGAAGAGATTAAGCATGAATTAAACTATGCTATTGGCTTGAGGTTGATCTTCTCTGTACCTCGTTTTTTTTTTTTAACATCTTAATTCCATCATTTTGATAGTTTTTTTTTTTTTTTTTGACAAACTAACTCCAATTTTCCCCAAAAAAACTAAGCTAAACAGAGTGAAGCTATAAGGTTGCAAAAGCAAATACTATAATTCTAATAAAGGGTTTGGTCTAGTTCAACTACTAATGCTTCTGATGGTTAGTTTTATGTATCTTCCATAGTTTAACCCAATTTTTATCTGGGCAATTATATATTTCTTGATTAAAATGTGACAGCATGATGATTAGTTTTGGTTTATATGATATAATATGCTTGCTTACTTTAATTTATATTGTTCTTGATTTTCTTGGAAATAGGGCATCAGGAGTTTTGTTGGTTGTGCTACTTGATTTTTGCAGTAACCTATGAGAGTTTTGCATGACCCTTTACTGGGACCACCATGTATTACCTTAGTTTCACCTCTTTGACATTATAATTGAGGAGAATTTCAGAGTCGCTATTGGGGTTTTAGATTTATTCATTAGTGGTTGATTTTGGGTACTATTGGTAATTAATATGACATTTTCTTGTTCATAATTAATTCCTCCTCTAGCTCTATTCATCTAATATATATAGTGGTAAAATTATTAGCAGTTCTTTTTGTTTCTTGCTTTCTTCCATTCATTAATCATTAGTATCATACTGATATATATTGGCTTTCTTAGTGGGATAATCTTTATCTGATTGTTGATACTCTAATAAAATGCTCTTGCAATTCTGATTGTTGATACTTTTTGTCATTAATCATTAGTATCATTCTGATTGTTGATACTCTAATAAAATGCTCTTGCAATTCTCTTACTATGGAGTCAGGAGAGGACTTGAATATTTTCCTACTTCTAAACCAGGTATCACTGCACATGTTTACTTGGTTTCATTAGTAGTAGTAGTAGTACTAGTACTATATATATATATATATATATAAGTGAATTAAAAGTAAAAGTTGGTTAGATGATAACAGAAGAAGGGGGGTGTGAAGGGATGGGTGAAGCAAATATTAAGAGTGCCTTGTTGGTTAGATAAATTTCAGATCTGAAGTTCAGAACTGAAAATCAAATTTAAAATCAGAGCTGAAATTCAAAATGCTTGTGTGTATATGTGGGAAATTTAAAGCTTGTGTGTGTGTATAAGCGTCGATTATCCTTTTTATTAGCTTTATTGTTGTTTATCTTTACTAATATACTTGTTGAAAATCATTTAAATTGTTTTATCTTATGCTTTGATATTTATCATGGTATAATTATGGTGCTTTATTATACTTGGTTGATACAAAGACTTTTATTAGTTTCTATTGTGGACTAGTTCTTAATATGCTCTGAAATTTGTAGTTTTCTCAGCATGTGTATGTTCTGGTTTAAATACATTGGTCTTTTTATTGTTGTATAAATATAGCATGTTGAATCTTGAGCCTATATTGTGTAATGTACTAATTTATACTTTGTATATTTTTTTTTTGAAGATTGGAAAAGGAAATGTAGGTGCAACAAGATAATAGGCCGGGACACTTGAGCATCAAAACAAGCGACTATATCATCTACAAGGCCATCATCTATCTATTTTGGCTTTTAGGCTTATATTAGAGATGTATTTATTTAGGGACAAGCTACTATGATATGCAACTTTTTTTTTTTTTTTTACTTAATTGTGTTGATGTTTTCTTTTATAAATTTGGTAATTAACTACGTACTCTTATTATTGTTGATTAATTATTGTTTTTTTTTATCTAGTTATATAAAATATTTGTTTATTTTAATTTTAATGTTATTAATTTAATTTTTTATGATAAATTTAAAAAACTATAATGTATGTATGATGGTAATAATTTAATAAAAGGAAAAAAAACTTAAAAAAAAAAAGGAAAAATTGCTCCTATTAACCTGAACTTTGCTTCGTCCGCCGAAAATAATCCCAACTTTCGTTTATTATCTATTGCACCCAACTTTGGGGGGTATTAATTTCTATTGCACCCAAATGACTTGCAACCGATAAATCAGGTAAACATTTCTGATTTTTTTTTGCACACGTGTCAACATGTAATTGGTTGAAAAAAATAGGAAAAAAAAAATTAAAAACATAATTAAAAAAAAACTCCAACAGCCACCCTTAGCTTCTCCAGCACCGCCATCACTAGCACCACAATCACCGGCGCCGACCCCCTCTCCCGCGTATCGTCCCCTCCCTCTCCCGCAAACCACCCTCCCCGAAACCCTCCCTCTCCCGCAACCACCCTCCCCACCCTCTCCCGCAACCACTCTCCCGCAAAACCACCTAAAACCCATCCCCCACCCTCGAAAACCCTAATCGGACCTCCCTGGCCATCGCTAGGGGTTCAGTCAGGGTTTTTCGAGGGTGGGGGATGGGTTTCCGGGGGTGGGCGGTGGAAATTAATTTTCGGGCTAGGTGATTTTCTGGGGTTTTCGTTGGTGGGGGAAGGGAAGGGGTGGGTTTCGAGGGAAGGGGAGGGGTTTCCGGGGGTGGGCGGTGGTTTTCGGCACCAGGGGAGGGTTTTTTCGGGGGTGGGGGTGGGGGAGTGGTGGCTGCCGCTGGGTATGGGTGGGTTTGTGGGGTTATTATTATTATTTTTTTTGTTTTTCTGTTTTTTTTAAAAAAAAAATTATAAGCCAATCATACGCTGACACGTGGCTAGGTAACCTGCTACATCAGGTTACACTACTACAAAATGATTCTTTTCTCGACGCTTAAGCCTCGACGCTTCGGTATGAGCATTAGGTGGTAAATCGATATGCGTATTTTTTCAACGCCTAAAAGCGCTGAGATTGATTTTCGACATAAATAAGCGTCGAGAACAACACGTGCAAGGCTCGTGAGTGCATTTTGTTTAACCCACGGTTTCTTAATTTCAGAAATAATAAAACCGCCCATAGTTTCTAAACTTGAAAACCTTTCACTTCTCACATCTTAACCCTAACTATTCATCTCTCCTTCATCTTACTAAATTCTGTGAAGTGATTCAGAAAATCATGGATTTCAATGTCAGATCTTCAATTCGTTCCCCGTGAATTGCTCATAAATAATTTTGCTTGCTTAAATTTCTCTACTCACCGGCCTTCAAGGATGTTTTAGTTTCGTCTTCTCGTTGCCGATTTAATTGAGGTACAATTTTTCCTTTTGGGCATCAATTTTTCTTTGAATTGAGTCCTATAGATTGTTTGTAGAGTTTATTTAACAATAATTTCATGAAGTTATGATCTGAAATGTATTTGATTCATGAGAAACAGATATTTTAGGGTTTCATTATATATATTATTATGTTCGATTTTGTGCTACAGTTCAAATAAAATTCTAGAAAACTAGCCTTCTTTTCTTCTATGTTTGAAGGAAGCACCATTTTGAGTTGGCTATTGACCTGCTATTAGGAACACTCTGTTTTTTTTTTTTTATTATTATTTTTTTATCGTGTTAAATTTTTTTGAGGTTTTGTTTTCCTAGTTATTTCTATGATATTGAGGAGTGGATAGCTGGGGTCCATCTTTTGACGCTCTGAACTATTAATTATACTATGGTGTAATTTGACTTTTATCATTCCTATACCCTTTAGTACCTTCTTGTACATTTGAATACTCTATGTGATGATTCATTTATCAGGTTATGTTGTTGACATTATTGCAGTTCCTCTGTAGGAATTTCTATGTAGAAATTTGATTGATTTATCAGGTCATGCTCTTGACAGCTCCTCTCACGCCTCTTAGAATTATATATAAGCATACTAAACACTCTGTACAATTTGTCTATATTTTTTAATTGATTTACTTGCTTTATTGAATAAGTTCTTTCTTCCCTTTGGCAAGATGACTTGACTACAATGCTGGTACAACAATGTTGTTGGTCCCAGTTTAATATTCAGAGAATCATTGAGATTACTAGTGAGAATGAGGCAAATAAGCTGATCGTGCCAAATTAGCTAAAAGAGAGGCGATTCCATGCTTTGAAAGATACATGGGGAGTCCCTAAATTCTTGTCATAAACAACCAAGTCAAGATATCTACTATGTCGATTGTTGAAGGAAAAATTCACAGAAGTTATACCTGGAGTATTGAGAAATTCTCGACTTTGAATGATGAATTGTTTTCTCCTGTATTTCGCTTTGATGGATGGTCATGGTATGTATTTAAGTCTTACTTTAAATAAAAAGTGGAAAATTTCACTCAATTGTGACTAAAAATGCTTATTACTTTCTCTGATTTGTAATATTTCAGGAAATTAAACTTATTTCCTAGAGGAGAGGCTGAAGATGGTAAATGCCTCTCACTATTTCTGCATGTAGACAATAGTTCCGGGCTAACTGATGATAACAAACTGTATGTTGAATTTATTCTTTACTTGAAGAATCAACGCCAAGGAAAAGACGACCATCACAGTAAGATAACTTGTAAGTTTTAACACGTGACATCTTATTTCTTGTTTTAAAAAATTAGCTAGTGTCCTCTGGAATTTATAATTTTTTTTCATTTATTTAATTTTTTTTGCACAGCGTACCTGGTTTTATGCAAGCTCAAACAATTGGGGCTACCCATACTTTCATGCTTGATAAAGTTCATTATAATAAGGTATATAGGCCTACTTTTTGTGCATTAATAAATTTTGAAAAAAGAAGGCTTGATCCAGATATCTGGTGAAATCTTTTAGCATTTTGTCGTGTGAACAATATAGGACCAAATGTGCAATTTATCTTGCACAATGACACTAAAAATATCTCTAGAAATGGGCATTAAATTGTTTTGTCTTTTACTATGCCATATGTAGCAAGATACTGACTTATAAGATGAGTAGTTTGATTATGTTCATCTGGTTTGATTCTAGTTGTTTGCATATTTCTTCCATTTTCCGTTAGATTGAGTTGAGTTGGATTGGGCCTACACATAACCTATGTCTTCTTTCCCCATTAAATAGAAGAAAAGTAGAGATGAGTAGTTGGGAGAAATATACTAGAGTTGCACCATTGTTTGTTGAAGCCTTCTTCAATTCTTTGTAGTATATTTTCACATATCTTGTGCATTGAAAACATAAAAGACATACCAGTCCCTAATGCATAAATAAGCAATAATTTCTTCTTGGAAATCCAAGCTAAGTAACAACTTCACTATCTTTTCTTGTGGAAAGTGATTAGCTATATATATATGTATCATGCATGTCTATTTTGATCTCAATAGTCTGTAACCAACGCCTTCTTGATTTTGGCTTGTATATTTTCCTTTCTGCATCTCTTTGGTATGTTCTTACAAGTTTCCAAATACAGATATGGGCAGAACGACTTCTAAGCATGTATGTCAATTGGGCTGAAAAGCAAGGTTACAAAGGTAGAGTATTGGAGAAGTGTTCCTCGAACATTGGGGGCATTAAGTCTGCCACTATTGAGTTTGAATTTAAGTATGCTTATGGATTTTTGATTGGCGAAAGAGGTGTTCACCACATGATGAGTTCACTTAAAAAACAAGTTGCCATGAGGTACACTTTGCTTAACTAGTGCTGATTTCTAAAAGTGCATTTATTATCACCAGATGATCTAATTTCTACATAAACCTGATATACTACTTCCATTTGGATTCAGTAATAACATTGCAAATTCAATATTTGGTATAGTAACAATTATTTCAGGACAGAGGTTGAGAGTTATATTGAAAGCCTATAGCTAGTAACTATTATAGGATAAACCATAAGGTCATTTACATCGTATCATTATCAGGCCAATGATAGTCAAAAGGTCTTAAAGCTTGAATCTGTGGCCTCTTTATTCTAATAGTCAAATGGTTAAGTTTAATGTCACACTATGATTTCAGTTGCAATCACCAGCATAATGTCTTTGATTCTCTCTCTGAATTGTCTATACTGAACCAAGTGGTGAAATAATTTGAAACAGTATCTTTGTGAAAATGATGGCAGATTTACCTGATTTAGTAAGCTGATTGATTGATATTTTTAGTTAGTATGATTCTATCTTGTTGTTCTCATCTCAGCTATAATTTTATACTTGGAACATGATCTTGTGATTTCCAATTCATGTATATTTGCTGGATTGACTTGACCACTATGCTTCACTCATCTACTTGATTTGTCTTATGTATTCAGATTGAAGATGCAAAACTTATAAAGGAGTTGGCAGAAACAGATGCTGTAAATTATGGACTGATAAAGCAAGCGTATAATGCATCAGTTGATATAAGCACGTTTTTAGATCAATATGAGATGTCCAGGCTTTTGAAAGGGCCATATGTGAAAGGTGTTTAATGGTTTCTCTCAAGTTTTACTCTTATATTATGTCTACTATTTGTTGTAGGGAAATTGTGATCGACATTATGCATATCCTAGCTCGAGTCTTGAGATTTGTGAAGGGTGAATCTGTGATCTACACAACTTTTGATTGCTCTACAATGAAGGAGATTGGGCAGCCAATCCTTTTTTTGCTCAAATTTAACAGGCCCCGGCTTCCAGTTTTATTGAGAGGCTGTTATGGCTCTCAAAAAATGTTTCAAGGTCTGAACTAGTTACGATTGCCACGCTAGCTTGGGCCTCTCTTGGCACTGCAGGAATATGTCCACCTTTGAGAAGAATTCATTTAATGATGTTGAGGTTGCCAGGGG
Source organism: Chenopodium quinoa (assembly GCF_001683475.1). NCBI lineage: Eukaryota > Viridiplantae > Streptophyta > Magnoliopsida > Caryophyllales > Amaranthaceae > Chenopodium > Chenopodium quinoa. The sequence continues at coordinate 576,826 of NW_018744821.1, read as the reverse complement.
GGTTGTGAATATGGTGCGTGAAAGTAATGAGTATACTGGAAGGGTTGCTAGCTGACCCACCCAAATCTGCCCACCAGTCAGTTCGTGGAGTTATGTTGCCCAACTCAGAGAAGGGTCAAGGTAAATTGTGATGCCCTTTAGGTGTTTAAACCGGCTTGGGGGCTGTGATCAGAAATGATCAAGGGACTATTGTTGCTGCTGCAGTGAGGCAGGAGGGTGCAGGGTGGGATGTAGGGTGTGCGAAAGTTGTTGCCTGTCAATATGGTCTGCTTGTGGCGAAGAGGTTGGGATACTCTGATGTTCAGCTTGAAAGTGATGCCTTGAATGTGGTGAATGCTGTCCGAAACAATGCCAAAGGATTTTCCCTTGTGTTTCTCCTATATGATAATATTTGTAGGCTTTTTTCAGTTTTAGTTCGTTTTTAATTTCTCATGTAAAGCAATCGGGTAGTACTTTAGCTCATAATGTCGCTAGATGGGAGACCGTTGTGACGAATTTGTATCTTCGGGTCCTTTTCCTCAAAGTTTATTGACTTTGGCGGAAATTGTTCTTCTTTAATATATTTTTCCCGTTGCTTGACTTCAAAAAAAAAATATGTGACATTTTTTTTTAATTAATTGTATTGATGTTTTCTTTAATAAATTTAGTAATTAACTACGTACTACTTTTATTATATATTGTTGATTATTGTTTTTTTAATCTAGTTATATAGAATATTTGTTTACTTTAATTTTAATGTTATTAATTTAATTTATGATAAATTAAATAACTATAATGTATGTATGATGGTAATAATTTAATAAAAGGAAAAAATAAAAAACTTTAAAAATAAATTCTAGACGCTTTTTAATGTCTATATATTTTGCACATTTTCATATTTCAAGAGTTTCCCGCCATACCATAGCCTGACACGAATAAACACAAGACAACAAAAAGCGTCGCTAAATTTGAGTATGTGGACATGTAAAAGCGTCTCAAAAAACTACGCAAATTTGGGATAATGCGCGAAATAAGTACTTTCCGACACTTTGTACATTAGTTTGGACACATAAAAGCGTCGATATTCTCGACGCTTTTATGTGTCCCTCAAAATTCTCAACTCACGTATTCTCAACGCTTTTTAGCAGCGTCGAGAAATATTTTTTCGACGCTTTTTAGCGTCTAAAAAAGGCCTAAAAAGCGTCTAGAAAACACGCTTTTTGTAGTAGTGTTGATAAGCTTAGATCTAAGGAACTTGTGGAAGGTCTTCCTTGCATCAAGTTCCTATATGACAAAGTGTGTGATGCTTATGTTAGAGGAAAACAGACTCGAAGTTCCTTCAAATCCAAGAAAATGGTAAGCACCAAAAGACCTTTGGAACCTGTCCATATGGATCTATGTGGTCCTATGAGAATCCAAAGTAGAAGTGGTAAGAGATATGTAATGGTAATTGTTGATGATTTTTCAAGATTTACTTGGGTTTTCTTTCTTGTCAGCAAAGATAAAACATTTGATGAATTTGTAGCCTTTGTAAAGAGAGAACAAAGAAGAACAAGTAATCCAGTTATTCATCTTAGATTAGATCATGGCACAGAATTTGAAAATTCTAAATTTGATGAATTCTGTACTGAGCGTGGTATGGATCACAACTTCTCTGCTCCTAGAACTCCACAACAAAATGGAGTGGTGGAACGCAAGAATAGAAGAATTGAAGACATGGCTAGAACATTGCTAATCTCAAGTGGTTTGCCAAGAAATTTCTGGGCAGAAGCAGTAAATACAGCATGCTATATTCTCAACAAAGTATCTGTTACAGCCATCTCCAACAAAACTCCCTATGAGCTAATCAAAGGGAGAAAACCTAACATTTCTCACCTTAGATCTTTTGGTTGTAAATGCTTTGTTCATAATAATGGTAAAAGAAACTTAGGAAAGTTTGATGAAAGAAGTGATGAAGCTGTTTTCTTAGGATATGCCTCAAATAGTAAAGCTTATAGGGTTTATAATAAGAGAACAATGTGTGTTGAGAAATCTGTACATATTATATTCGATGAAACTGAACAATTAATTGATGTACAGGAAAGTGATGATGACTTTAGAATAGGACTTGTTCGCAAGATGGATAAAGATGAAGAGTTAACATCATTACAAAAGCAGCTGGAAGAAAATGAGGCAAATACAGAAGCAAATGAAGATCCTACATTAGAAAATGCAACAGAAACTTCTCAAGTTCCAGAACAGAACGAAGCTGATCAAGAAGTTCCAAAAGAAGTTCAAACTGAAAATCAAGATGAAGTTCAAACAGTAGAACCAGTCACCAACAATGAAGAAAGATTGTATCCAATTAAAGACTTTACTCCAAAGACTTGGAAACATCAGAAATCTCATCCAGTTGATGCAATCTTGAGTGATATCATAAAAGGAACTCAAACCAGATCTCAGCTTAGGAACTTCTGTGCATTTTATGCGTTCCTATCTTCAATGGAACCTAAGAACCATGTTGAAGCTTTGACTGATGTTGAATGGATTAATGCTATGCAAGCCGAACTTAACGAGTTTGAAAGAAACAAAGTATGGCATCTAGAACCTAGACTTAAGCAAAAGAATACAATTGGATTAAAATGGGTGTTTAGGAACAAGATAGATGAGCATGGTATTATTGTCAGGAACAAAGGTAGGCTTATAGTACAAGGTTTCAATCAACAAGAAGGTATTGACTATGAAGAAACATTTGCTCCTGTAGCCAGGTTAGAAGCTATACGCTTACTCATTGCATTTGCTGCTTATATGGGATTTAAACTGTAGCAAATGGTTGTTAAATGTGCATTTTTGAATGGATATCTTGATGAAGAAGTCTATATGGAACAGCCTCCTGGATTTGAAAATCCAGAATTCCCAAACCATGTCTACAAGCTTGACAAAGCTCTTTATGGGATGAAGCAAGCTCCTAGAGCATGGTATGAAAGACTGTCAAAGTTCCTATTGAAAAATGGTTTTAAACGTGGAAAAATTGATAAAACATTGTTTTAAAAATCAAATGGAACTGACATAATAGTTGTACAAATTTATGTTGATGATATTTTATTCGGTGCAACTAATAAATCTCTATGTAAGTATTTTGCTGACCTAATGAATGGAGAATTCGAAATGAGTATTATGGGAGGGTTAAACTTCTTTCTCGGATTGCAAATCAAGCAAACTAAAGAAGGAATCATGATCCATCAACAAAAATATATCAAGGGACTGATTAAGAAATACAAGATGGAAAATGTAAAAACCAATAAGACTCCTATGGGTATTGGAACTAGGTTGGATGAAGATCCAACTAGAACTTTCATAGACCAAACTATGTATAGAGGTATGATTGGCTCTTTACTTTATTTAACGGCAAGTAGACCTGACATATCTTTTAGTGTAGGTCTATGTGCAAGGTTTCAAGAAAATCCAAAGGAATCTCACCTCGTAGCAGTAAAGAGAATTCTTCGTTACTTAAAAGGAACTAATGACTTGAGTCTCTTCTATCCTAGAAGTGATTCATTTGAATTAAATAGCTTTACTAATGCTGACTATGCAGGTGACTTGGTTAACTGAAAAAGTATTTTAGGTATGGTTCAGTTCTTAGGACCTTGTCTGGTTTCTTGGGGTTCCAAGAAGCAAAATAGTGTTGCATTATCCACAACTGAAGTTGAGTATGTGGCAGCAGCAGCATGTTGCTCACAAGTTCTATGGATAAAACAACATGTTAGAGATTTTGGTATTATTTTTGAATGTGTCCCTATTTACTGTGACAATACCAGTGCTATTTGTATTTCTAAAGATCCAGTTCAACACTCAAAGGTAAAGCATATCCACATTAGGCATCACTTTATAAAAGACAATGTGGAACAAGGGAATCTTAAGTTAGAATTTTGTCAAACAGAAAGTCAAATTGCTGATATTCTAACCAAACCCTTGAACAGAGAAAGATTTGAGAAATTGAGATTGGAACTTGAGATGATCAAGCTAACTTGATTACTTCTGAAGTTCCAAGATATGGCTGATTCAAATATAGTGTAAATAAAGTTTAAAGAGCTTTTGGCGCAACTTTGGTGTGACAAACATAGCTGAAGTGTCACCGTTGTTAATTACTAAAGGTAAGTTCACTAAAACACTTATTTATGTAAGCAATTAATAATATACTGTGCATATGTGTTTAAACCGTGTTCCAATATGTGTATATTTAGAAAGAAATTATGATTTGTAAAATTAAATAAATTTGGAAAGAAAGTGAATTTTGAAAATACATCCTGCCAAATGATTTTACAAATTAATTTAATGTGTTTCAATTAATGACTGAACAGTAAAACCATTCAATTTCCTTGCACCGCTTCAATAAATAAAAAAAGCATCTTTCACCCACCTTTTCACTCCACTATCAAATCACATTCACCCTCTTCAGTAAAAATCTCAAGAACATAATCATAATCAAACATCATGGTTATCATTGCAGAAATCGTTTCTTCTGAAAATTCCCAAAACACCGAACACACCATTCAAGAAGAAACTTCACCTTTAGCAATGGTGAATTATAAACCTTCTCCAAAATAAATCAAAAGTACCTCTGATTCTCCCAAACCCTCTGAAAACCCGAAACCTTTACCCTCAAACCCTAAGGAAGTTGAGAGCAAGAATGTTGAAGAAGAGTGCAGTACTTCAAGTGTACTCGATAAATTGCGTCAATGGAAATAGAAGAGGGAGAAAGAAAAGTCACTTGAAAAGGAAATTAAAGAAGTTGATGTGTTCGAAAAGGGGGAAAATCAAGGCGAAGAGGAAAATCTGGAAGAAGAAGAGAAACAGGGAGAAAGTGAAGTGGATGCCTCTGCAGAGGAAGAGGAAGAAGAGGTTGATGAAGATGATGACCAAGTGGAACTTCTTGCAAGAGCGGGAAGGTATAATACTAGTTAAAGACTTGATAGTACATGGTGAAAGAAGGCTAGGTTTTTAGAATTCTTCGATTTAATCAAATTTCAAGGGTGGGAGTATATGTTATCTACTGCTTCTAATAATGTGCTATATCCTGTGGCTATGGATTAATTTTGTGCAAAATTTCAAGTTAAACAAGGGAAGATTTCTATCTTAGTGAATAAAAAGAAAATTGAGTTTTATGTTAAAAAATTAGGTAAAATTTTGAAAGTACCTACTGCTGGATTTGAACTGTATGTGAAGGGGAAGAATACTTTGAAGGTAGGAAATTATCTCAGTGGAGATATAGTTGAATTTTTGGGAGGAAAAAGGGGGAAAAATGTTATGAGCCATAATGATCTTAGCCCTCTTAATAAGCTGTTGTTCAATTTGGTGAGAAAAACCATATTTCCAAAAACTTAGAAGAGAAGCCAAGCATGCTTGATGGACTTGGCTGTCATCTTCTGTCTCACCAAGAAAATCAAAATCAACTTCCCAACCCTAATGTATCAACACCTTGCATAGTGTATTCCACAAAAGAACAAAGTGGGATATAGGGCATTGTTGTCTACTGTGTTTGAGTTTTTAGGTGTGAAGCTCAAAGGAGTTTATGAGGGATTGGAGGAAAACTAGAGGATGTGATTAATGGGGAAACACTTCAAGGTATAAATCTTGAAGTAGTAAATGGAAAGGTTAGAAAAAGTGAAGTAAAGAAAACAGTGGGAGGAAAAAGAAAAAGGAAGGAAGTTCCAGAAAAGTATGTGAGGAAGAGTAGGAGGATCTCAGCTGGTAAGGCTCCTAAAACTATTTTGGAGAAACCTCTTGAGATAGATGAGGATGAGGACAAAGTCAATGCAGGACAAGTGGCTGAACTGGTGGACAGAGCTGATATTGCAGAAAAGCAATTGAGAACAGCCATAGAGCAAATAAAAAATCTTGAGAAGAAGGTCCAAGGTCTTGAGAGTAGTCTAAAACTACATAAGTTGGAGTTCTAGACGGACCTCAAGAGTCTTCAAGATAAGTTGAAGGAGTATGTGCAGCAGAATGTTGAAGACAATAAGAAGATCCTTGAACTCCTTGAAACTTAAACAAGACCAGCCTCATCCATCCTATTTTGTCTAGCCTATCCCTAGCCTCACTTTTGTTTCTCTATGTTTTATTAATTCAGTCATGAACTTGTTACATTTCAATTTCTGTTTTAGAATTGCTTTTTAGTATTGTAATATTTTGGATAACTAAGCAGGATGTTTCTTTTGACTTTAATGAAACATTTTGGAACTTGGTGCAACCATGTGTGTGTTATATTGTGAAAGCTTATGTAGAAAAGTTGGCCTTATTGGAAGTAAGTTAGCAGTGCTGCCTTCAGTTTTCCACACTCGATGAATTGCTTGTGGGGCTGTTGTCAGAAGCTTAATAATCTTGAAAAAGCAAGACTTTTTGATGATGCCAAAAGGGGGAAAAGAGGAAGCAAACTTGAGGGTTTTAGTCGTTCTGGGTTCCAGTTAAGAATGTATTAAAACTTCTCTGTTTTGGTAGCTTAGTTATTTTATGTTCTGTTTTTCTTTGTTTTGTTTGTTATTTTTTTCTCTTATTTTTGTTTCTTGTTTTTGTGTGTTTACTTTCTGTTAAAAAATCAAAAATACAAAAAATACGTCCTTCTATGTGTTTTAACTTTTGTCAAGAGTTTGCTTAAGTTTGTCATCATCAAAAAGGGGGAAATTGTTGAAGCATATAAGTTTTGATGATGATGAACTTAAAATAAAGCAAACTCAACTAAAGGTTTACAAGTGTTTAAGTACAAGAGAAATGGACCTTGGTGAAGGAAGAACATCTTGTATTATGAAGACTTGAAGAATTTATAAAGAGTTAATCAATAGAAGAAGAGTTCTCTAACAAGAACTAAATTCCTTAACAGGAATGTTCCCTAACAGGAACTTGAAGGTTGTAAGCTGAAGACAGTAAGTTCCACAGGGACTTAGGCTGCGAAGTTCCAGTTGTGAGCTGGAGACTAAGGGACAGCAGGAACTTGTTCCTGGCCTGCATGAAGCCCAAGATATTAAGAATTACAGAAGCGCGACATTGAGATATTAATTTAGTTAAGATTTTATCTTCTAGATTTTTGTTAAATATGTTAATAAGATATGCATGAAATCTATTAGAGACGTGACCAGATAATTTGGCAAAAAGATAATATTGGAAAAATATAAAAAGATAGATTTTGAAAAAAAAGATTTTGTTTTAATTTATTTTCCTAAAATCAGTTGGAAAACGATATTATTCTTTATATATATCTTCTTGTATTTTTCAGAAAGGATTTTTCTTCAATAATATGATTTTCCAAAAATCATATTTTGAGATAAGGAAAGTTAACATCTTTATCTTTTGAAAACGTACTTTCGATACAAGTTATACTTGTATAAATAGTGGAGGTAAAACTACTTTCGATTTTTGTAAGTTTGTGCGTAAAGAAAATCTTGTGAGCTTTATCAAAGTGTAAGTTTTCCAAGCTTTATCTTGTCATATTAGTTTCGGGTTTTATGTATAGCTTGCCTAACATATTCTAGACAATTACTTACTGTAATTGATTGGGTAATTGGGTGAGAGTGTATGAGATTTATAATCACATACAGTAGAAATTATTTTGTGATAAGGAGTGCATTGGTACTGTGAGAGTACGAGTGAATTCAAGTCAGGGGATTTGAATTGGGTAGGATTGAGTCTTACCGTGCTACAAGTTCAAGTTGGAACTTGTGTTTAAAGGTCTGGATTATAATAGGTTTGTAATTTCATCAATACCCTATTATAGTGGATTGTTTTCGTGTTGAAATCCCTTAGAAGGGTCGAGGTTTTACTTCCAGTTGGGCCCTAGAAGGTTTCCTCGTAAAACTGTGTGTTTACTGTCAAGTTCCTTTTATATTCTCTTTTAAATTTGCAAAAATAGCCAGTAGGAACTTAACTACAATTCACCCCCCCTCTTGTAGTGTTCGTTTCAACTAACACCTTTGCCATGAAATCTTAACACAACGCTGAAGCATGCCTTGTCATATCATTATTAATCATCATTGCATAACGAAGTATGAAGTGCTTAGCCTCCGTGCCTAAGTTACCTTAATATTTTCTCAAAGATAGCCTAGGATGAATTAATCCTTGCACAACATTTGACTAAGATCATTCAATATGTACCTTTAAAAACTTCGCTTCTTTCTTTTTTCGAGTCTTTCTTTTTAGGGAGAAAGTCGGTACCCTCCACAAAAATGACGGAAATTTTTCGCTTTTTCGCATTTTGAGTCAAGCACATCACAATACAATGCACACACGGGTCATGAGTCACACGTATCAATTCACCGTGGGACAACCTTAAGTCAGTCAGTCACGTTGAGTCAACCTCAAGCCATTCAGTCACATTAAGTCAACCTCAAGTCAGTCAAATCACCATAGGTCAACCCTAAGAAAAACATCACCTTAGTTCAACCCTAAGAAAAACATCAAGCCTTAGGTCAACCCTAATAAAAGCACCAACAAAGTCTTTTGGCAATATTTTGAGTTTTTATAGGATACCACCATTCAGCAAAGCTCCTATTTGCAGCGAACCGAACGATCGCTACAAACATTCATATATCAAAGCTCATTTGCTCCGAGACGCGTGGACATATCATCAAAGCTCGTTTAGAGACGCGTGGACATATCATTCAAGATCTTTTGTTTAGAGACGCGTGTACATATCATTCAAAGCTCTATTGTTCAGAGACGCGTGGACAATCCTTTCAAGCTCTTTTGTCCAGTGATGCGTGGACATATAAAAAGGCTCTTTTGCTGAGAGACGAGTGGGCACATTATTCAAATCTCTTTGTTCAGAGACACATGGATATATCAAAAAGCTCATTTGTTTAGAGACGTGTGGACATATCATTCAAAACTCTTTGTTTAGAGACGCGTGGACATTTCTTCCAAAAGCTCCATTGTTCAGAGATGAGTGTATATCAACAGCGGGAAAGCACGACCACAACATCAAAACAAACAGCAGGATGGCGTTCCCTTGGCTCGTAGAAGTTGTCACAACAGCAACAAATCGGTTACCTCCAGAGACGTATGCTCAACAATGCAAGATAAGTGTTTCTTAACTCTCTTATCTATTTAACTTTTGCTAGTTTTGCAGGTATCGGCATTATAAGAATGATTTAGGATCGCAGAACGTTCTGAATCATTCTCCGTCCCTATCGATACTTTGATTTTTGTTTTCGAAACTCGCGTTTCTCCAAACTCTATCAAAGTGGGGGATTCTGTAGACACCCATTTGTGTCTCCCCAAAACCAAACCCAGTGATGAGTACCTTTCACGTCGAATCATTATCGAATGAAGTGAAGGGGTGGAAAGTCTAGTGCTGCAGTTAGTTTTTATTTATTTCTTTCTCTCTGTTTTTGAAAACCTATTTTAAGAAAACAGGCAATCCATTTTGGTTTTGTCCATGTAAAGGGACCAATAATAGTTTAGTTGGGTCAGGCTTGAAAAGAACTTTCAAACGATATATTATAAGCCCAATTCCGATGAATAATGAGGAAGTTATGGCCAACTTACTAAACTGGGTCCGGTTTGATATTTATATGCAGCCCAATGATCTAGAGGAGGGCCTAATATTGATTTACCATTCCTAATGCAATTAAGATTGATTATAGTCTTCTATAAGGTTCTTTTCATTCCTAATTTAATTAGCATTGATAAATTGACTTTAGTTGACTTATTAGAGTTTTAATCAGAATAAAAGAAGTGTTTTTAAGGAAAATACGATTTTGCCCTCTCGTACGGCTAAATTTTATCAAAATAAGAAAATGCGTGGAAAACTGGATTTTAGCGTCTGGCGCCACATCTGGCGTATGGCGCCAGAGTCTAGCGTTTGGCGCCACGTCTGGCGTCTGGCGCCATATCCTGTGGTTTGCGCTGCAGTCGTGTTTTGTTCTTTTCGAAACTCTGATTCGTTTTTTATCATATCTGACTGATTTTCTCTATAAATAGCCTCTTTAAATTCTATTTTCAATCATCAACAATCAATTTCCATCATCAATTCTCTCTTTCACCAACTCTCATCAAGAATCTCTTGATTACTCTCTCTCTCTCTCTATTTTCTAAACTAGCTTTTGCATACAAAATTCCGTATTCACAAGATCTAAAAACACCTAGCCAAGTTCGAAGTTGCATTCGCCCTAGACGTGGAAAGTTTTAATTTCTGAGGGTTTGGTCCCAAATCTCTCTATAAATTATTTAAATTAATTGTTTGTTTATTATTTTCCTTGTAGTTACTAACGTGTGTATATTGTTATTAGAAAGAGGTACGAGGCGTCCAAGTAAGTGCTTTAATTTATTTATTGATATTATGATATAGAAATCATGTTTAGGTTGTTATTATGATTCCTAGTGTCATGTTAGGATGTTTTGATCTTCCTAGTATCATGTTTAGGATAATAATTATAATTTCTAATATCAAATATGCTTATTATGATTTATGTGATGCTTCCTATTTTCTTTCCTAATATTCATGTTAGTATCATGTTAGGGCTATATATTTGATCTTTATTGTTTAGTGACATGCTAGGGTTTGTTATTAATTTTATTAGTATCATGCCCAAGATCTTGCTACTAATATTATGCTTTAACATGATTAGTTTAATTATAATTATGATTATGATTATTATTATGATTATGATTATTATTATGTTTCTTGATATTTATATTTATTGTTATTGCTTGATCAAGCCTTTTATGCATGTTTAAAGGGAATTGGTACTTGTAATCACGCTTAATAAGATAATTAATAATCTTGTTTAGGGGGTTAATTTGATTATAATTCAAGTGATCGCCAATAATAGATTTGTTTGTGCATTAATATTCAAGCAACATAGATAAACAGGTTTAGGGTTAACCTAATGATTGCATGTTTGTCAAAAAGCGCACATGAATACGATCAGAATAAAGTAGAGGCCTATTATTAGGGCAGGTTCAATCTCTTTTAGGTTAGATTTGTAACTTCATCCCCGAACTTCCAGTCTTGGTTCCAGACCTATTGGAGTTAACGATCTTCTAAATCATTAAAGGGTGTAACCTTCACCTCTTGAACGGTTTACAAGTTCCTAAAATTTGTTAGCGAGTCTTTTTCTCTAGCTTCCTTCCCTTTGGACGCCACCATTCTTAAGTGTATGATCACAGTGGGGTTAAAGTTTGGGGTAATGCTTGAAATATTCCGTTTTGTCATTAATAGGGGTCTTATCAGTGTTGTACTATGTTGTAATATCTTTTATCTTTGTATAGAAACAATCTTCATCTATCCCTGTAAATAAAAAAAAAAACACCATAATTAAAATATGCATTGAAAAACTGAACCAAAAATAATATTTAAATGGTTTATTTTTTAATTTTTCAAATGTGATCATGAGTATAACCCTACATTTTCATGTGTTTATCATATCAAATAATTCTAAAAACTTACAATAAATACTATGAAATCGAATTCGAGTAGATTAATCAAGTAATTTCCTTGTTTAAAGGCATTGATGTTTTAATTTGTAGCCATTGATTGATTTACCACAATGTGAAAATTTCATTAGCAATAGTACATATACGATTTCCAATTTGGTGTGTGAGATATTTTGAAGTATGACTGGAGAAGTAAAAAGAAATGGATCCACCGTGGTAAAATGGTAAAATGTGAAGTGTTAGGATAAGATTTTGCCTAAGCTAAAACTAGGATAGCTACTTATTATTTTGGGACACTAGAAAGGATCATAGCTGAACATTCATAGGAAGATACATGTTTCCCTTTTCATGTTAAACACTTTTGAACAGGCACTTGAGTCATCCCTTTTGGTGTATAATGTTGCTTATGTCCTTTGGTTAATACCTTGCGGGTAAAGGATAACTCCTTTTAGTACAAAATTATATGTCATTTTTTACTTTTGCAACACAAAATTATACGTTATAATTATATCAAATAAAAATCAAAATCTATCATCCGTTGATTTGTAATTATCTTTAATACAACTTATTATACTAATACATACAAAGTATCTTTTTAAAAAGAGATACAATTAGTGTAATTGCATATATAAAGATAAAATTGGACTACCTATAAATACAACCAAAACAAATATTGGAGTAGTGTAAAAAGCAAAAAATAAAAAAAAATTGGGGATAGGAAATGCAGCTGTTGGGAATCAACATAGAACCAAATATAGTGTGTAGGTAAAATGTAAACCAATTACGACAGTCATCGACCGTGGTATAATTAGGAAACAAATATTATATATAGTATGGAGCTATTGCATTGCACTCTCATTCCCATTTGCAATATTTAATTAATATTTTAATTGAAAAAAAGGTGTATTCCTACGCATAGGGGGTTATATAAACAGACTTCACAAATAACTTATTCACCACCATCATCCACAAATGGATATTCATCTGAAATGAGTTCCTCCACCACTTCAAATCTTAACCCTAATGGTATCCCTCCATACTCGGTCCACCACGTAAAAAAAGGAATGCTTCTGGGCGTCACAGCCTCTTGGAGAAGTTAGCGGGTGGCATGATGGTCAGTGGAAGAAAAAGTCGTGCTAAACTGCAGTCTCATCGTTCTGTTCCTGACCTCATTAAAGATCCTATACATGACCTTACGAAACCAAAAGTAACTGTTGTCGAAGAGAAGGTTGCTTTTACCGAAGAGAACAAGGACGTCGTTGTTGATGCTGAAGAGAACAAGGACGTCGTTGCTGATGCTGAAGAGAACAAGGACGTCCTTGCTGATGCTGAAGAGAATAAGGATGTCGTTGCTGCCGTAGAAAACAAGGAGGATGATGCTGATCAGGAGAAGAAGGGCATTGTTGGTGCTGAACAAAAGAAGTCGGTTGCTTCTAAAGGAGTTATTGTTGAGATAGAAGATGATGAACTTGATGATGTGGTTGTCATGGCACCTCCTACTGTTAAGCCAGGGCATGTTGCTAAGAAAGGGCCAAGGTTTAGGTAGGAAAGGCCTGGAGTATTAACTCCAAAGATCTCGTTAGGATTCGCAGCCTAAATGACGACGATCCAGGGCTCGAGTATGAGCTTAGGATTAATGAAACATTCCTGAAAATTTACTATGACTATGCTAGGAGGGTGGACTGTCATTCGGATGATATTACTATAAGGAATGCTCGTGGGATCGTGGTAGAGGGAAAGATCGATCGTTAGACAATCACCCTAAAACCAAACAATATTTCTACCTAAACCAACCTAAGACAAGTCTAGGGTAAGCAAAGGATTGTATCCACATGACAAGGACAAAGTCTCAAGGATAGGAAGTGAGTTTCTAGCTCGAGTTTGTCTCTCGATCGTTCCAAACTAGTATGAGGCACAAATAATTGGGATTTCTCACCTAATTATCACACTAAAGCATCCTACTCAATGAAACCAAACACCCACAATCATGAAAGTAGCATAATACAATTGCACAAGAAAGGACTCACCCCAAAACTCCATATTTTGATGTGAGAAGAGGGATGAACACATGAGTATGAAGTGGCCATCAAAATACACATGCAATAATCAATTCAAGCACAAACAACCATCAATCCAAGGTAGAACATGAACAATTCCAAGTTAACCAACCATAGTTTGGTTAGGTTTTCCCCAACCCCTAACTAAGAGACTACTTACTAAGCATGGTGAAAATTACACTAACAATAAAATTTAGGGGTTTCATGAATTCAATTAAGTTAGGAGAGAGATAGAAAAATAATGGATTAAACATGAAAGAACAAATAAACAAGATTAAGGGAGAAATTATCAACTCAAAATAATTAAAAATTGAAAATTAAGAGTAAGAGATAGAGGAAAGAGATTACTTAATAAATTTCAAGGTTGAGAAAATGTTGAAATTGATTGGACAAACTTCCAATAATTCTTACAAATGATTGAGTATTTGAGAAACTAAACTAAAGGAAAGGAAAACTATGAACTAATTAAGAGAATAAGTCTAGAAGAGTTAAGGAGGAAGAAGGTCCTCCAATTTGAAGTCAAGCGTCCTATTTATATGCCCCAAAATTACATTGTAAAATCCGTCCAAAATCGAGCTTCAAAAAAGGAGGAGCGCCCGCTCCTCTATAAGGAGTGCCCGCTCCTATTAGTGCAGGGGAGGAAGGATATAGTGCTGAGTTTAGGAGCAGCCACTCCTTGCTAGGTGCACGTACGTTCCTTCCTGGTGCAAGCTCCCTCAAGAAGGTCTTCAAGATTGAGCCACTAAACCACATTCTCATTACACCTACAAACACGAGCACACACATAAAAAGAAGCGGGGAAGCCAAAAGATGCAAATTACCATAAAATGAGTTAGGATAAGGGATTATAGTAGGGGAAAGAATACAAAATCTTGTTTAAAATGCCATGATAAGTGGACAAATAAAACACTTATCAAATTCCCCAAGCTAGCCAATTTCTTGTCCATAAGCAATTCACTTAGCGCAAAACAAACCAATAGATTAGTATGCTCAAAGAAAAGCACAAGTAAAGATAAAAGAATCCTTAAGCAATTAAACTCGAGCATGAGGTATATGCCTAAGATCAACCACGGTCATGACTAGCCAAGGTCTAGCTAACCTTCCCGAATGTACTCAACTTTGGTCCATTTCACTTATCTTACCGCGTCCCCAACACAAAGTTCAAATTCCCCCTAATGGTAGTGTTCATAATTCCTCGAAGGAGCCAGAAGAAACACAGACAAAAGAAGGTTTTAGAACACTCGACATCTCAATGATAAGTACCCTCTCCATATGCTTGTGAACCAACTCCCTCCATCGACAATGGTTTCAACTACACTACTAATATTACAAAACTCAAGAATTATGACACAAGGTTGAGGCATAGAAAAAACTAGAAGTGAATTGTAATTAAAGCCAAGATAAAATGTATATACTAAAACCAAACCCACATGGGTTTCAAACTTTGACCCAAATTACATCCCATGAATAAACTTGAAACAAAACTACACCCCCAAGCTTATTGAATAGCTAGGGTGGTGACTATTCATCACTTCTTTTCTTTTTCTTTTCATCAGTGTTTTTTTTTATTTTTTATTTTTTTTTATTTTTAAACTTGGATATTTAAATCATAACTACTAATTACAATGAATTAAATATTGAACTAAGAAAACAAGATTGGTATGCCTTAACCTTTTTTTTAATAAACAATACATAACAACCTTAATCAATCACTAAGAGTAGTTTAGGTCGCGATCTTGGGAGTTGGGACTCAAGTTCTTGGTCTATGCACCAAATCAAAGAGGATCCTTGCCACTCATTCAAAATGTAGTAGGCTTGAAAAATATTAAAACCTTACTTTTGGAAACAATGTGGGATCAAATACTACCTTTCGGGATTCAAATTTCTTTGATATGGGCGACACCTTCTTACCACAATCCTAGACCTTAAGTCTCGTACATTCGGTAAGGTTATTCTCACACTAGTCTAAACTAGCCAATTCTATGTTCAACCAAGGGCATCTAAACCATGCTCGAAATTTTATTACCAAAAGAAAGCAAATATTCATCACATGCAATCCAATATAATCATTGAGGACTAGTCTAAAAAGCAAAAGGGTTTTTTTTTTTTTTTTTTTTTTTTTTTTTTTTTTTTTTTGAGAAATATAAACAAGATTAGGAGGAAAGGAGTTACCATTGACCTCGATGTACTATCTTTCATGTATACAAGATTATAAATGAATAGTGATTAGTAGCAAAGCAAATAAAGATAGAATATCATGAGTGGATCATGCACATAAGAATTGAACAATCATTCCACAATTCATAAATAAACCGTCATTTGCAAAACTTAAGAAATTATATCACAAGCTCACTTGAATTCGTTTTACCATCAACGACACTAATCAAATCATCAAGCTAAATGACTACAAGCAAAGACAATATATACAACGTCTAATCTAATAAAAGAAAATTACTTCTTTTTTTCTTTTTTCTTTTTTTTAGAATTAAGAGGGGGGAAAAGAGGCACTAGCTAAAGAATTTGGATTATGGTAAGAAGAACTAGATAAAGAAGATTGGAAAGGAGAGGAGAAAAGGAGGAGAGGAGAAGCTAACTAAAGAATTTGGATTTAGAGCTTTGGATATTTTGGGTTTTGGATTTTTGGGAAGGAGAAGAAGCTGATCAACAAATATCATCACCAATGGGGAAGCACATAAACCAAACCAAGCTCATTAAAATGCGGATATTCAACCAATAATTAACCGACCAAGATAGGCGAAGCATAATCATATTAAGCACAAAACTAGCAATATCAAATCCCAAATCAACACAAGGCCTAAATATTCCCCCAAGCTAGACATTTAGTTACCACTTCACTAAAATAAAATAGGCAATGAAGTAACCTCCCCCAAGCTTGGGATTGGAACTGTCCTCCGTGTCCCAAGAAGTGAAAGGGGCATTGAAACGGTAACTAAAATGTCTAGATCATATATGGCGCCCCGATGAATAGTGATAATTGTAGTTGAAATCTAAATCACTAGAACCGGTTGGCTCGTCTACATAAGGAGGTAGATCATAGTTGGGGAAAGAGCGGTAGTGACCATAATCCGGCATACCTTGCTCACCCCAATCACCATCATAGCTGGGTGGGAACCCGTAATGCCCCCTTAGGGAGGGATCCAGCACCTCCAAAGATGAACTAGCACCACCAACCTCGGGGACGTAGTAATAGCTAGGGTCTCCCCTATAATCACATCCCCCGGGTTGTGTGTAGTCATAAGGGGGATAGGAGCAAATCTCATCAATCGAATAGTGCGGGCCTTGCCAATAAGGGTAGGTGGGTTAATCATTGTGCTAACCCGGAACCGGCCCCTGCTGAACGGGTCGGCTGGGATAGTTGAGGTAAGGGGGAAAGTCTCCCCTTTCAACTTGATGTTGGTAGCTTCTCTACGCTACAAAACTTTGATATTCATTTTTCTCAAGGACTCTTTGATTGGTTAGATTCAATTGGTTCAAAGCATATTCTACATCAAAGAGGGAAGAGGAAGAGGAAGAGGAAGAACCATCTACCCTAGATTGGGGGATGGAGGATGTACTCGTAAGATGGGGTATAGGTACATCCTCGTCATTACCGGCCATATCACGTGGGGGCCGCTCACGTGGTAGTTGCCACGTGGTCCCCACAGAGCTATTAACCGCCGGATATGGAAGAGTGCAATAATGCTTCCCATTGACTTTCCAACTATAGCGAATATTACGGCCCGTAATTTCAATAAGGAACTTCTTATCATTAAGTGCCTTAATGTCAAGCAAAGTGGGGCCATTAATCGGGGTCATTTGGTCTAGCCTAGACCTAAACCCTAGTTCCTCGCTATAATTGAAATCTTCCCCCCACATCAAATCTCACCACTCATCTCTCCTCTCTCCCTTATTTCCTCGCATCTTCTAATGAACATGTATTCATGTTCACATACCCTTCCACATTTCCTTCGAATCTTGAAGCTAGAAAGAGGCATTTGATCTCCTCTTTAGTTAGCTTCCCCAAGTCTTGTTTAGAGAAACAAGCATAGCTCATGATTCTCATGAAGATTCGAAGGACGGGGAGGATGATGTGGCTAGCATGGCTAGACCGGGTTGTGAAATTGGGATACCCCGCAATGGTATTCCACCAAACTTGCTCCTCGTAGCTTTAGAAGTAAGTACCAATGGGGTCATAGACTTGGTTAAAGACGGGCCATTCAAAAATTTCGTTTAATCTCGTTAAGGTTAGGGTGTTCTCGATATTGAACATTTGAAATTTAATCTCACACTCTAATGGCACACTCTCTAGGTTTATGTGCTTCATATAGACCGTCGATAGGAATTCAAGAGTTAGGGACTTGTAAGTCTCCTCTCTATTGCTTAAGAATTTTAGCCAACCGAAGTTTTCATCTACCCTCCTAATTCCATCATCGACCCCTAGAAGCCGCATTGAATCTTGATGATAAAATCGGGTTGGGATGATTTTTAATTTTACGAGTTCATTGAAAGCCTTTTTGTACTTTTCCTTGAGTATAAGCGGTTGAATTGGGTTAGGATTTTCTTGTTGTGAAGGGGGAGAGGATGTTTGAGGTTCACTAGTCTTTCTTTTCTTAATCCCTCCGATGAATTTCTTCATTTTTGATTTAGAAAAGGGTATTTAGGAATATCACTCAACAACTCCACACCACCCTCAACTTCGAACCCCCTTAAAATCCAAGTGTACCTGTTTCACAATACAACCAAAATATATCCAAACACACAATTTTTCAAGGACAATGCACTTCACAATTTCACAAAAATTAAAATCACAAATTCACAAAGTTTAAGAAATTTTCAATTATAAATTCAACTATTCTAATAATTATTCAAAAAAAATTTCTAACAATTCTCCATAGACAACAATACTTGCTTACCTAATCATGCAACTAGTCACACAAACTAAATGAAAATAGAAAGAATTAAGAAATTTTAAAGAAGGAAGTTGATTAGAGTAATGGATTATACCAAATAGAGTATAAAAATACTCTAAAATCCTCCAAAACCACTCAAATTTTGCTCCTCCTTATTCAAGCTTAAACCTTTTACTCTTGTTTTTCAATGGAGGAATTGGGGGTTTTCAAAATTTTGACCAATTTTGTGTATTTTTGTGATTTTTTGAAAGAGAATTGGAAGGGGAGCGAGAATTTGTGAATTTTTAGTGAAGAAAGTGAAGAATTGATAATAATTTTGAAGAGAGAAGGTAGAGAAGATGGGGTTTTTAGAGTGAGAATGAGGTGGGTAAGGATGAGAGAGAATATGAGAGATGAAATGAGAGGTGAGAAGTGAAAGAGGGTAAAAAGAGATAAGGGGAAAATCCCCTTTTTTACACGGCTGGGATAGGAGCGCCCGCTCTGGTAAGTAGGAGCGCCCGCTCCTCCCTTTAGAAACTAATCTGGATATTCTTTCATCGGTAGGAGCGGGCGTGCAGGGTGTTTGGAGCGCCCGCTCCTAGGCTGAATTCGACATCCTGATTTCTATTCAAAATTTTCATTTTTTTTAACAAATGAGAGGAGCGGGCGTGCAGGGGTCTAGGAGCGCCCGCTCCTAAGCTGATTGAAGTTCATGCCTCAATTGAAGGACTTAGGAGCGGGCGTGTAGTTGATTTAGAGCGCCCGCTCCTAAGTTGAGATGAAGTTCCTGATTATGTTGAAAGTTTTCGGAGCGGGCGTGCAGGGTGCTAGGAGCGCCCACTCCTAAACTTGTTGGAGTTCAAGTTTTCCTTGACACACATTGGAGCGGGCGCGCTAGCTTCAAGGAGCGCCCGCTCCATTGTTGGATGGCCGAATTTGCCTCCTTTTCCTCTCCCTTAGCAAATCACCTTAGCAAGCAAATCACCTTTAACAAAAGCAAATCACCAAAGAAACACTCAAGTTTGTTAAAGTGTTAGTTCGAGCTTCTCATCATTATATATTTTTTAGAATAATAGCAAAAATACTCGAGTTGCCTCCCGAAAGCGCTTCTTTAACGTCACTAGCTTGACGAATCTCCGATTGAATCAATCGGAGTCGTTGAATTCTTTCACTTTAATGGAATGAACCACACCTTTCTTGTCACCCTCATAATATACCTTGAGGCGTTGACCATTCACCTTACACGACCCGGTGCTCTCACTCCAAACTTTTATTGATCCATAGGGAAATACCTTAGTCACTTGAAAAGGGCCACTCCACCTTGATTTAATCTTTCTGGGAAAAATCTCTAACCTTGAGTTGTAGAGAAGGACCTTATCACCTTCCTTGAAGTCACTCTTGATGATGTATTTGTCATGGAACTCCTTTGACCTTTCCTTGTAAGAGCTTGCATTGTTGTATGCATTCATTCTAAAACCATCATCAAGATACTTGCAAGTGACTAAGGTAATGCACTTGCGCTTGGAGGGGTCGCACAACTCATTGAATTGCGTACACCATATGCTCGTAACTTTTTTTTTGTTCGAGCGTATTTTTTTAAGAATGAATGTATACAACAGTGAAAGTTGTTACAAGGATATCTACGGTTAGCATTGTTGTTATACAAGGATTAGTTGCACTGTAAGAGCTTGCAAGTCCTGGAGGAGGAGGAGCAAACTTTTCTGCGTCAAAGTACTTGTTCTCCACTGTAGAACGAAGAACTAGCTTCTCTAACGACTTTTCTTTGATGGATAATTGTTTCATTTTTTCTTGTAAGGCTAAAGTTTCAGCTTTTTTCTTTTCAGCATTTTCTATTTTCTTAATTCTTCTCTCCTCGGCCTCTTGAGCCTTTTCCTCTCTTAAACAAAGAATCTCTTATTGTAGTTCTTCGATGGTTAGCATTGTTGTTAGAATAGGATTAGTTGTCGAAGGAAAGTGGTTTGAAAGGGGTTGATCTTTAGGTGGTAAACGTAGAATGCGAGTGCCCGGGGGTCCACTTTCCCTAGCTTGAAAACCGGCCCTAAAGGAGTACGAAAGGATAAGTAAATCGATACGCTTGTTTTTAAAAAAAGAAAAAAGACGCAAAATATATTCAAACGGATAACTTCGCCCTTAACAATTCTTCAATGAAGATATTGTTCGGAGATCGGACGAGTCAATTCGTTTTTTAAGAAATCAAAATTGATTCATCAAGCGGGCGTGCGCAAGTGACTCAGTTGCGCACCGCGCAACGAAATCACTTGCGCTTGAAGGGGTCGCACAACTCATTGAATTGCGTGCGCCACCTCTCGTAAATTTTTTTTTTGTTCTAGCGTTTTTTTTTGTCATCTTTTTTTATTCGCTTTTTTTTATTTGATTTTTTTATGTTATCCTTTGAATATGACGCTAAATCACGAAGAGACAACTTCATAATTTGGAACCAAGACCGAACTAAAAAGAGAAAAATAAGACTATCCTAACATGTTGCATATAGTCTCATATCACATAAGCATGCTATAAGTAAAGATTCACGCAATGTCATTCTAAGGTAAAAAAAAGGCTTGGTGTCCAAAGGTACCATATCTTAAGAAACGACGCACAAATCAATCACTCAACGTGTTGACTCATGACATCACCCTCCCAACATTTTGTTGGTCATATGGGTGGGATAACTGTTATCGATTTCGGGATAGACGCCTAGTGTCGGCGACCCTTAGTCAATGAGCCAATCCCCAATGGTTTAAGTTTGCTATGCTTATGCATGATGCAATGTTGCTTGTTTGATTTTTTACTCTTGTGCAAAAGGAAGATATTATGCGTTCAAGTCTCGCTCTCTAACTAGAGATTATCCAAGTTAATTCTCGTTACAACCCATAGGCAACCTAGTGTTGGAAACTGTGGACCATAACTACAAATTAATCATGTAACCTCTTAGTCCCCAGTGGAGTCACCACTGTAAGGAGGGTGATCCCATCATAAGGGGTACTCTCCTTAAATGCCCTTGTCTAATTAAAAGCCTAGGACTTTACACTTGTTAGGGTGTAGTAGGGTAGACACCCATTTGTGTCTCCCCAAAACCAAACCCGGTGATAAGTATCTTTCGCGTCGAATCATAATCGAATGAAGAGAAAGTGTGGAAAGTCTAGTGTTGCGCATAGTTTTTAATTCTTTTCTTTCCCTCTGTTTTTGAAAAAACTATTTTTAAGAAAACAGCAAATCCAGTTTGGTTTGGTCCATGGAAAGGGTCTAATAATGGTATAGTTGGATGGGGTTTGAAAAGAGCTTTCCACCGATATATTATAAGCCCAATTCCAATGAATAATGAGGAAGTTATGGCCAAATTACTAAACTGGGCCCGATTTGATCTTTATATGCGGCCCAATGATATAGAGGAGAGCCTAATATGGATTTATCATTCCTAATGCAATTAGAATTAATTTTAGTCTTCTAGATTCTTCTATAAGGTTCTTTTTATTCCTAATTCAATTAGCATTGATAAATTGACTTTGGTTGACTTTTTAAAGTTTTAATCAGAATAAAAGAGTGTTTTTGAGGAAAATACGATTTTGCCCTTCCGTACGGCTAAATTTTTATCAGAATTTAGAAAACGCGTGAAATTAATTGTTAGCGCCTGACGACAGGGATTAGCGCCTGGCGCTAACCTGTTTTATTCTCGTCGAAACTCTGATTTGTTTTTCTATCTGTCCAGCTGATTTTCTGTATAAATAGCCTCCTAAAATCTCCGTTTTCCATCATTAAATATCATCAATTCTTATCAACTCTATAGTTTTCAAGATTTCTCTCTTTCTCTCCAACCCTTTTGCATACATTCGCATTCACAAGACCAAGAAACACCTAGCCAAGTTCGAAGCTACCTTCGCCCTAGACGTGAAACGTTTTAATTTCTGAGGGTTTGGTCCCAAATCTCTATTTCAATTATTTAATTTAATTTTTTGATTTTATATTTTACTTGAAGTTACTAACGCGTGTATTTTGTTATTAGAAAGAGATACGAGGCATTCAGGTTAGTGCTTTAATTGATTTAATTGATATTATGATATAGAAATCATGCCTACGTTGTTATTATGATACCTAGTATCATGTTAGGGCATTTTGATTTTCCTAGTATCATGTTTAGGGTAACAACTATAATTTCTAATATCAAATATGACAATTGTGATTCCTGCGATGCTTCCTATTTCCTTTCCTAATATTCATGATAGTATCATGTTAGGGCTATATATTTGATCTATGATGTTTAGTGACATGCTAGGGTTTGTTATTAATCTTGTTAGTATCAGGCCTAGGATCTTGCTGTTATTATTATGTTTTAACATGATTATGATTGTCATGATTATTTTTATTATTTTGATTATTATTATGTTGCTTGATTTATTGTTATTACTTGAACACACCTTTTATGCATGTTTAAAGGGAATTGGTACTTGTAATCACGCTTAATAAGATAATTAATAATTTGTTCAGGGTTAATTTGATTATAATAGGTTTATTTGTGCATTAATATTCAACCAACATAGATAAACAGGTTTAGGGTTAATCCTAATGATTGCATGTTAGTCAGAAAGCGCACATGAATACGATCAGAATAAAGTAGAGGCATATTATTATAGCAGGTTCAATCTCTTTTAGGTTTGATTTGTACCTTTATCCCCTAACTACCAATCATGGTTCCAGACCTATTGGAGTTGATGATCTCCTGGATCGTTAAGGGATGTAACCATCACCTCGTTAACGGTTTACAATGCAAGTTCCTAAAACTTGTTGGAGACTCTTTTGCTCTATCTTCTTTCCCTTTAGACGCCACCGTACATTAGTGTATGATCACACTAAGGTTCAAGCTAGGGATAATGCTTGAAATATTCCCTACAATTTTTTGGCGACTCCACTAGGGAGGATTTCTATGTTAATTTCTAAAATTTATTTTGGCAATGATTTAGAATGAGTGGATGAGACTAGAAAAGTTCTAAGTATTTCATGTGCGTAATTTTGATTAACATTATTGTCATATGCATAAAAAAGATCTCAGCGGAAAGACCATCTGTAATGAGTTAAAAACATAGGATTTTTACACATAGGAAATTTGAGAATATTTTTCACATCTAGGATCGAAATAATGCTGCGCGAAATTGGAAAATTTTATCGAGCACAGAAAGCTGCTAAGGCATGTAGGAACTAGCGTCAACAAACAGAGTCTAGCGCCACTAATTTGACTCTGGCGCCAGGCGACAGCTTCTGTCGCCAAGCGCCAAAGCCAAATCGTTGGGGCCAACCTCTGTTTGCTGGTGCCAAGTTCTTCCAATACCGAGCCAGAAATATGCGTTCTAATTTTGAACAGTTTCTTGCACTGTTTGCTCGATTCTACTTCCTGATTGAACTTTTCTACTTTTTTTAAAAGCCATATATGTTCTACATATGGACATAACCCTCTGGGAATTCATGCTCCATCTACCTGATTGAACGCTCTGTGTAACAAAGGGTACATCCGAGAATGTTGGATTCACCAAACCATGGAAGCGAGTTTTTGTTTAAACTTGCGGTGTCCCGTCCACTCGCGCCAACCCTTAACGGTTAGGCTTCCGCGCGGTGCGTTCGGACAATTAACCATGGACCCTCTTTTACTAACCCATATCCCAAACTTTAGAGAACTAGAGCCATAATTAGGTTGCACTCATTGCATCATGTTGTGACTACTTGACTACTTGTGCATCTCTTACTTGTGCTTACTTATTATATGACTAAACTAACCGTTTAGTTTAACTTGTGTTTGTAAATAAGTCTTAATAAACTAATTAATGACTAAAGGAATTTGTTTAATTTATAAATTAATTAATTCGAGCTAATAAATATGTCTAAAATCGAGTCATAGTCCCTCTAAGTCAATCCAGATTTTTTATTCCCGTATACTGCACAAGAGTCAACTTGTTTTGGTCATAACCTATGGATCCGTAGCCTTGAGTTTTGTCTTTAATTTGGAGTTGGTATCATCACAATCAGAGTCACAGATCAAAAGTTATGATTAAAATACCACCACCTGTCCAGTTTAATGCATATACGTGAGGTCTTAACTTAGTCTTTGTTCGAGTCTAGTCAGATAGTCTAGCCACATGGTCATGACACGAGTCTTAACATGTTACCTACACTCACTAGTCTTAGCACACACTTTGAGACCATGTCTTAGGTTCATGCATGAGTCGATTTTTTTTTTCCGTCATTTGAGTTGGGGGTACATTCTAATCCTGATTTTTCATATCTCTCCATACACATCATCTTTCTCCATATCACAACTTTCATTCTTTCTACCTTCTTCGATCCATTGCATGTTGAATAGAGTTTCAGTCAAATAATTAACAGTAAATATCCCTAATTTCCCTTTCCACATTACTTAGTTAAGGAGAGAAGGGCGATTAATCAAGGACAACACCTTAGTTCAGGTCTTACTTTTTGATTAATCGATTCATCAAAAGAGGAAAGCTAAGAAGATAATGGAAACTCAAGAAGAAGTCAACAAACTTAGGAATCAATAGACTACCGTGACTGAGGCATTGAAGTCTCTAACTCTCAAGATCGATGACCCTGTGAAGCAACAACAGATGGACCTCATGCAAGAAAGCTTGAGCAAGTTGTCTAGTGACTACAAATTTCAAGGCATCAATTCACAAGGGGTCTCACTAAACAATGACCTTATTTTGCAAAAGTTCAATGCCAACGACATCCCAAAATTCAAGGCAACAGATAACCCTTATCTTCACTTAAGAGCCTTTGAAACTATAATGAACATTAAAGGGATTGATAAGAAAGTCTTTATTTCATTTCTTGTTTTCTTGTCTCTTGAAACCGTTTGCCAACATTGGTTCTTCTCCCTTGACAAAGAGAAAACCTCTACATGGGAATCGATAGTAAACGCTTTCATTGATAGATACAAGTGTAACATTCAAGTCGAAACCGATTATAGACAACTCGAGATAGTAAGACAAAATGAGAATGAAGGTTTTACTTCTTTCTTCAATAAGTGGAGGGAAACTTCCGCTAAGATGATTGAGTTGCCCACCGAAAAAGAATCCGTAAGGATGTTTGTCAAAAATCTTTGAGAAAATTATTTGAAGCATTTAAAATATCAACATAATTTGAATACTTTCAAGGCCGTTTATGACATCGGAATCGAGATCGAAGACGACCACGCAAAGCAAAAAGCTACTAACAATAGTAACCACGGTGGCTGGAAATGAAAGAAGAACGACAATCCTTCTTCTTCTGAAAATGCCCACTCTAGTAACAATGTTAGTACCTATAATCTCAGTGAAGTTTTAGCCATGGATAACCAAGGACCTAAGAAGAAACTAAGGAAATACTTTACCCCCATTGGGATGAGCTACGATACTGCCTTCGATCGACTCCACGCCAAGGGACTCATTTCTCCCATTAAACCTATTCAAGATCCTGCACCTGAAAAGAGATTGCCTAGTTGGAATCCAGATGCACATTGCACATATCACCAAGGAAGAGGTCATACTAGTGAGAGCTGATGGACACTAAAGGAGGCTATCAATCATTTGATTGACAATAATAAGCTTCCCATGCCTCCAGCTAGTAAGAAGAGCGAGTGATGATAATGCAAACGACACAAGATAAGAGACGAGTTTCAACAACGAGATTTCGTGACCTCCTCTTTTCCTGTTTCTTTTATTTACCCATTCTCCAATAAGTCTAGCATAGGCACCTTTCTTTTCTCTTAGATTAATTTTGTAGATTCTTTCTTTTTCTTTTTTAGTAAAATGAGCATTTATTTCCTTGAATATGATCATTGCATTGCATTGCAATAAAAAAAAAAATCCATGTCAAACTAAGCACAAGGTATACCAATGATTTTAGTCACCCCTTGTAGCCACATCATATCATCTTTCACCCTTCAAATATACAATCCTTTTTTGATAAACCACTCTGAGCCTCTTCTAACGATAGACCTTTCATTTTTCAACCCATATCTACCTAACCTTAGGATGGGATGGTGTGCAACTTATGCAATTTTTAATTTTATAAAAAGCTTGAGTGACTTCAAAAAATTAAAATAGCAATAAATAATTAATAATAATAATAATAATAATAATAATAATAATAATAATAATAATAATAATAATAATAATAAAAGTGTACACATGGGCAAGTGTTCCAATGTCTTTGATATGAAAATATCTTCGATAAGAACACGTCTCGGATTGCGTCTCTTATCGAGTGCTTGGTACCGTGCCAGAGAAACATGAATACCAAGTGAGTGATAGACTAAATAATCGGGATTGCCCACACTTATAAAAATAAAATAAATTCAAAAGAAAAATAAGAGAACAAAAAAAAAAAAAAAGAGCTAAAAAAGAGTAGAAAGCCTCAATCATAAAAATATAAAGATTCAAAAGCAAGGTTGCACACCTTTGGGGCTTAACTAGGGTCTTGAGCCTTTTATCCCCTTCTTCTTAAACCTTTAGCTTAACCACGTTACAACCCTTAAAAAGACCTTTTGAGGTATACATACACTTGTGCGAGGTTCGGCTAGAGCTACGTTCGGCCTGATTCCTAACGGATACGTAAGCAACCTCACATCGAGGTGCGGCCGTAATAAACATGCATTCATATTCACATTCACAAGCCATGATCATATCAAGGGATCTCCAATTCTCATCCCTATCTACATAGAGATAGACTTGGGGGCTTGATCCTTACATCATTAGCTTACCTAGCCTAAAAATTCATCATCATTTGATTCTTCTTGAAATAATATTTTCCCACACACTTAGCCTTGCAACCTAACTTTAGTATCATTTTCACACACTTCACAGATACATGACCAAATATACTTCCCTTAGGAACCCTTTGTCATAATTAAAAATCTTAACACAACGCTGAAGCATGCCTTTCCATATCACTCATCACTCATCATTGCATCACGAAGTATGAAGTACTTAGCCTCCGCGCTTAAGTTACCTAAAATACTTTCATTATCGAGTCAACTAGGATAGCTAGATGAATTAACCTTTGCACCTTGATAGATAGTATCAAATGACATTTGACTAAGCTCATTAAACATGAACCTTTAAAAACTTCGATTCTTTTTCGCGTCTTTCTGTTTCGGAAGAAAGTCGGTACCCTCCACAAAAATGACGGAAAATTTTTGCTTTTTTGCATTTTTGAGTTTTATGATCACAATACAATGCACACACGAGTCATGAGTCACACGTGTCATTTCACTTCGAGTCGATTCAACCTCGAGTCAATCACGGCGAGTCAAGTTTATACCTTGAGTCGTGTCAAGTAAATGAGTCAAGCGACATTAAATCTTAGGTTAACCCTAAAATAATTAAAGAGATTAGCAAAGTCCTATAGTCAAAGATAAATACAGCTGCATCCCAGCGGCAACAAGAACATAATAGGGAAGACCCGACTCCAACGCTAAACGACAACATCTAGCGTCTGGAAACAAATTTCAGCGCCTGGCGCTAGATCCCAGCGTCTGGCGACAGAGCCAAATCGCGGCGCCAGAGGCATTGTAGCGGCGACAGAACGCTCAACCACTTAAAGCAGTTATTTCAACCTCTTTCAGTAATTTCGGGTTCCTTGGTACGCTAGTTAGCCCTTATAAGATATTTGACATGATTAAGTAGTCGACTTGATTACAATCACTAGTGGAAAAAATCTTATTTGTAATAAGCTATTCGTAACGGACATATGATTTTCCGTTACAATTAAGTCATTCGTAACGGGCAAATTCAATGACCGTTACAAAAAAGTTGTGAATTGGGCTGGAAAAGGGTTATTCGTAACGGACAAATTGGTGCCCGTTACGAAAAAGTTGTTATTCTTAAAGGACATATTGGTGCCCGTTACGAAGAAGTTGTTATTTGTAATAGGCATTATTCTGTCCGTTACGATTAAGTAACTAATCGTAACCAACAAATATTGCCCGTTACAAATAGAAAAGTCAACAAAATTTTGACCTTGTTATTTGTAACTAACATAGGGTGTCCGTTACGAATAAAGTTTTAAAGTAAGCCCTAAATTTTTACTCTTTCCTTTCTCACTCCCTCTGTCAAAAAAATTCCTCTTTCTCTCTCCAATATTGAAGGAGCTCCCGCGCGTTTTGCTCCTCTCATTCTCACTCTTCTCCTCCATTGAAGCGCACTTTGAGTTCTCCATTATTGAAGCGCACTCCAAGTTCTCCATTATTGAAGCGCACTCCGAGTTCTCCATTGAAGCGCACTCCGAGTTCTCCATTGAAGCGCTGTCTGAGTTCTCCATTGAAGCGCTGTTTGAGTTCTCCATTGAAGCGCTCATAGTTCTCCATTAAAGCGTACTCTTTCTCTGTCCTCCCCCAATTTCTTAACCCTTGTTTCAGTTTGCTTAATTGCAATTACTTAATTATAGGTTTTATTTTTTTTTTCCCCAAATTAATTGATTGATTTTACTATTTTCCATTTGTTTTGGGTTTTATAATGTTTTAGTTTAAAAGCCTTTGAATTTAGAGCTAAGTATGAATTAATTGATTGATTTTTTCCCCAAATTATTACTATCTTTCTGGATCCCCCCTTACATCATGAATCCGTTTATTTGCAGTTGCCCTGCGCATGATAAGCTTTGGATGTGATTACCACTGGGCACAAAAAGATTCTCGCTTTGATCAAGAGGTAGTTGTATATTTTGTGGTCTAATTAAATTGCGGCCTTGGTCTCTCTCTGCACTTGTGACACTACTAATATGATAAATGGCATTAGTCATATACTCATATTCTTTTGTTGTTGTAAAGAGAGCCACAAAGGCTGTTGACTAGACACGGTTAGCTCCCACCTTCATTTCAACTAAGATTGATGACATACTCATTGATAGCATCAATCATTGATACAGAGTGATAGATATGTGCTTCACATTGTTTGAGGAAAGTGTCATTTTTATAGATTTAGATTAGAGATGACAATTTTCCATCTCCAGGATGAAATGCTCGTAGATTTAGCAAGTTTATTCCATATCTGAAATTGTTCTTTACTACATTGATTAAGCCGCAACTAAAATGAAAACAACTTTAAGCTGCTTTTCTGATTACAATTCGTAGCTACACTCTCTTTTTCCCTCATTGAGTGACACTCAATTGTATAGCGTGATTGCTTGCTGTTCCTATTTCTCATTGTTAGTTCATTACATTTTCCTCACTGTTATCCCTTGCTTGTAATGGCTGCAAGAATTTGTGAGCAGATGAGCACAACTTGTGGATTCACTTTAGTGTGGATACGCTATGATTGCCTTTCACAAATTAGTGATCTAATTTTCTTTCTCAGATTTTATTTTCCGCTTCAACTTTAAATGATACTTGCATGTAGTATATTGGATACTACGTATGTTTTTGTGCATTCGGCATGTCGGCCTTTTATAAGCTGTGTGCTGAAAACTATTGTATATTTAGCTTGTTTTCTAGGTTAAGTGTTCAGTTGTTTTAGCTCTAAATTATAGTTTCCTGAACCTAATGTTTATTATACATTCTAACAAAGTCCTCATAGAAGCTGCTCCAAGTTTATTGCTGACTAAGTCATTTTTAATACCACTTATCAGTTGAATGGAATACCATTCGTTAAAATAATGCAATACTTCTTCCTGCACTAGGAACTTCTACGTGCATTATTTTTGACTGTTTGGTGGATTGTCTAAAGTGAGGTTGAAATGTACTGGTATTTTTTTGAATATGTCTTGTAAAAGATTTGGCATCTAAGGAGGGATTTTCTTTATAAAATTGCTAATTATTTTGTTTATTCAACGGATTTTATATTAGGAATGTAATGTAGATTCACTAGATTGCATGTTTATAGTTTTATATGGAAGGTTGGCTTATTTGACTAGTACAATACAACTGGAAAAATTAGTATAGATTTAAGTTTGCTTGTAGCTCAAGTAGTCAACCTATGGTTATCCATGTTTTCAGTCTTTTCACTTCCACATTGAAATGAACAAATAGAGGACATAAGAGATTGAGGGATGCCCTCAAGTGGTTGGGGGTTCTATACTCATTCCCCCGTTTCTGTGATAGTATCTTTTTGTCAATAAAATAATAATAATAAGTTGTTACTTATTATGATATTTAAATTACTCATTTCTCATGAAACTATCTCACTATATAGTTTATCAATAAGGTTAATCCCTTAAAATGAGTAAAAAAAACCAATCACAATACGATGAAAAGGTATTTGTATTATCAACATAAAACTTATCTCATGTCTTACATTATAATGTTAGTTGTTCAATTTAATGTTACTCTAAAATTGATTAAAAGTTACCCAATAATTATTTTATATGATATACATACATTAATATCGTTAAACATCCGAGAGTGAGGGGTAGCTCAAGTAGATAGAATTTCCCTCTCTATATATATGTATTATTATATGTATTTTTCAACATCCGTTGAACACAAAATTTAATGGAGAAAATATTAACTCTTTTAATCACTGTAAGAGGAACAAAAGTTTAAAAATTCATATTTCAAATAACTTTTGAATGTTATCAAAATAAAAACCTTTAC
The DNA here is from genome assembly GCF_001683475.1 of Chenopodium quinoa. Taxonomy (NCBI): domain Eukaryota; kingdom Viridiplantae; phylum Streptophyta; class Magnoliopsida; order Caryophyllales; family Amaranthaceae; genus Chenopodium; species Chenopodium quinoa. The sequence goes on along the minus strand of NW_018744821.1, from coordinate 545,906 downwards.
AAAATTGTTATCTGACCCTAAGTTTAAAAATCTTACTACAGTGATATACCTGGCCATTTGTTTGGAAATGGAAACTTACTTCTATTTAATTTGATATTTTGATTTTGGTGGGAAATGGGAGTGACTTGAATCTGATGTTTCAGGAGCAACTCGGTCCTTAGCTCCCTCAACTCCATTAAAGCAGCTCCGTCCTCATTTCAAGATGGTGATTTGATTCGGCTTAAATCTGACAATTTGGTATGAGTAATTAATTAATTTGTAGCTTGTTTTTTTTGTTTAATTAGTACATTGCATTGAGAGTTTCTTTCTTATGATTTTTGTTTAATTTTCTTCCCATTTTCTGCCAATTAAAATGTGTTAATATTTATTATGCATTATATTTTCATATGCCTAGATACCCGTTCAAGATTTACACATTAGGAGTAAATCTTGAATAGTCCCCGTTTGGGACTGTTCTTGGAATTGTATTCTCACTTAGGATTTAAATGGTTTCTTGTTTTTCGGAAGTAAAGGTAATTTTGTGTTAGCATTCCCTAAAGTGTTCTCGGGGTACATATGTAATTAAGAAATTAATTACATCGTGTACTTTGAGAACCATAGGGAAATGCTGCCGAAATTTCCTTAGGGCCGAAAAATGGTCAACCATTTGCTAGTGAGAATACACTTCCAAGGATGGGTTAAGTTGGAGCGATAAGGACTTTTGGAATCATGCATTTGGAATGTGTTGATATGTGATGTTGAATATAATTTGTTTCTTGGTTTTTAATCATACATTTTTAGAAATGGACCGTCGTTGGATGTATAGTGGTTCTCGAACCACACCTGAATACTTAGCCGGGGTCAAAGAGTTCTGTAGAATCGCAGTGCAACACCAATGGAGTACACTCGTTGAACAAAGGCTAACCAAAGCAAGACCTATTTTCTGCCCTTGTCGTGATTGTAACAATGTGAAGAGGTGGGAAGACATTAAGAAAATAGGAGACCATTTGATTATTCGTGGGTTTATGCCAGACTACAGTATTTGGTATTGGCATGGTGAAAAATTTCCTCCCGCGGATAATTCTTCTATTAACGACAATGAAGCTGATGAGAGAGAGACGAATGGTTTTGATGATAATGAAGTGGGTTTTAATGATGATGTTGAGGAAGACAGGATAGAAGAGATGATAGACGGGTTAGGCGATCATGTTAATGAAGATTCTCATATATATGAGAATGTGTCAAAAGCAGCTGAGACACCGTTGTATCCTGGTTGTTCTAAGTATTCCAAGCTTTATGGGATTTTAACTTTATATTACTTGAAAGCAAAGAGCGGGTGGACCAACACTAGTTTCACTTTGCTATTGGAAACCCTCTCTGATATGTTTCCAGAAGGAAATGACATTCCTAAGTCGACTTACTATGCAAAGAAGTTGATGTGTCCATTGGGTTTAGAGTACACCAAGATCCATGCATGTCCTAATGATTGTGTGCTATATCGAAAGGATAATGAAAAATTGGATGCTTGCCCAAAGTGTGGTGTGTCACGATACAAGCGAGAGGGCTTAAATAAGGATCCCTTGAAGTGGCCACCAGCTAAGGTAGTATGGTATCTTCCTATAATACCAAGGTTGAAGCGCCTGTTCTCAATTAAGGATGAAGCAAAGAAGTTGGTTTGACATGAAAATGAGAGGAAGAAGGATGGGTTGATCAGCTAATTTGTTGCAATGGAAACACATTGACAAGACATATCTAGAATTCGGGAAGGAGCCGAGGAACATAAGACTGGCATTAAGTACGGATGGGATGAATCCATTTGGCACTCTTAGTAGTCAACATAGTACATGGCCTGTTCTTCTGTCAATATACAATCTACCTCCTTGGTTGTGCATGAAGCGCAAGTACATCATGTTATCACTTCTAATCCCAGGTCCTAAACAACCTGGCCATGAGATAGATGTTTATTTGGAGCCCCTTATTGACGATTTGAAACTGTTGTGGGATGAAGGTGTTGTGACATTTGATGCTCTTTCGAGTACAAATTTCAAATTAAGAGCCATGGTGTTTTGTAATATTAATGACTTTCCTGCATTTGGAAATTTATCAGGGTACAAAGTTAGAGGACAAAAACCATGCCCTATTTGTGAGGATGACATGAAAATTACACGCTTAAAGCATTAGGGGAAGAATGTGTACATGCATACCAGACGATCACTTCGTCAAAATCACCCATACAGGAAGATGAGACAACAATTCGACGGGCATGTTGAGAAAGGAGTGAGTCGTGAGCCATTGACAAGAATTGAAGTGTATGAGAAAATTAAAAATGTTAAGACAATATTCGGTAAGATGCACAGAGAGATACCGAAGAAGGGTGTGTACCGGAAAAAAGTGTCTAAGTTGTGGGATCTGCCTTATTGGAAGCACTTGTCGGTTCGACATTATCTTGATGTTATGCACATTGAAAAAAATGTTTGTGAGGCACTAATTGGGACTTTGTTGAATATCAAAGGAAAGACAAAGGATGGTGTTAATGTGCGTAGAGACATGAAGGAAGCCAAAATTCGACCTAAGTTTTGGGCTGAGGAAAATGAAGCAACGAAAAAAGCATTTTTGCCCCATGCGTGTTATACATTGTGTAGAGAAGAAAAAAGGATCTTTGGTGAGTGTTTAAAAGGAATCAAGGTGCCGACAGGGTATTCGTCGAGCTTAAGGCGTTTTGTTTCTACTACTGATAAGAAAGTTGTTGGTATGAAGTCCCATGATTGTCATGTGATGATGCAAGTGTTCATGCCAATTGCACTCAGAGGCCTTTTGCCAAAACATGTTAGGCATGATATTGTGAAGCTTTGCTTGTTTTTAAATGCAATTTGCAGTAAGGTGATAGATCCAAAAACACTCGACGATATGGAATATGATATTGTTGAAACATTATGCAAATTCAAGATGTATTTTCCTCTTTCCTTTTTGACATAATGACTCACCTTGTTATGCACTTGCCTCGTGAGATAAAGGAGTGCGGTCCTGTATTTATGCGTTGGATGTACCCATATGAGAGGAAAATGGGTACTTTGGCAGATAAGGCAAAGAACAGAGCAAATCCTGAAGGGAGCATCGTGAAAGGGTTCATAGCAGAGGAAGCAGGGAACTATTGTTCAGTGTTTTTAGCTAAGGCTAAAGAAATTGGGATTCCGACTTCTCGTCACGAGGGAAGACTTCAAGGAAAGGGTACAGTAGGTCGGAAATTGGTTAAACCTCCACTTGATCGATATAAGAAAGCCCACCGATTTGTGCTACAAAACCTATCTGAAGTTCATCCATATATTGAAAAACATCTTCGTGAGTTGAAAATTCACAATACCAGGATCAGCTCCTATGCGTTGATGCAGGAGCATAATCGCCACTTTGTTGAGTGGTTTGAAGGCCAAGTGAAGCTTGAATTGAGTAGAGATGAGAATGTTTCTGAAATGATCAAGTGGCTTTCACAAGGTCCACAACCACTTGTGTATACTTATGAGGGTTACGATATCAATGGATTTACTTTTGCCACTTGTCGTCAAGATGAAAAAAATGTGCAACAAAATAGTGGTGTTGTCGTGGTTGCATCTTCTACTGAATACTCAAGTTCTAGGGATACAAGGCCAGTTGAAGCTACACAGGCATATTACGGTGTCATTCAAGAAATCAGGGAGTTGGATTATGTTGATTTCACAATTCCTTTATTTCGTTGCACATGGGCTGATAACCGTTGTGGTATGAAAACTAATGAGTTATTTGGATTCACCTTGGTTGACTCTAGTCGTTATACTGATGGTGAAGAGCCTTTTGTATTAGCCTCACAATCGAAACAAGTATTCTACATCAAGGATAATATAGATCCGCAATGGCGTGTTGTAGTTGAAGGCAAGAGAAAAATTGTGGGTGTGGAAGATGTTATGGATGAAGAAGAGTATGACCAATTTGATGACATCCCGCCTATAACAATGGGAGTGCAACCTCTACAAGAATGGGAAGATATTGTTGGTGATGTAGAGTATGATCGTGAGGAAGGGTTAGTGGTTCCTATACCTACAACCAAGGTTTGTGTTATTGTATTCCTTTAACAATAGTATTTTTTTGCAATTAATATTGAATTTATTAAATTGGTATATATCTAAATCATTAATTTCTTTATTGTATAGTATTTACATTAATATGATTTTCTTGTTATGATTTTGATTATATTCTTGTTAATTTCATTCTTTGTGTAGGTGTAGGCATACTACAATGGAAGAAAACAGAAATGATCAAGAAGGACAGGAACAATCTGGTGACATGGATGCCTCCACTTCCCAAGTAAAATCTTCTACAAAAAAGGGACGAGGCCCGTCCAAATCAGTCCAAACAATTACACCCATGTTCCTCGAATTTGATGAGTTTGACATGCCTATTGGAAAGTGGGAATCTGCTTATGGGAAGAAAATTGGTAATTGTGCTCAAAGAGTTAACATTAATGTGAAGGATATCCGAAGTATGATAAAGTTCAAAAGCAAAACTTGTGGGAGGAGAGTAAGGTAATTACGATATAAATATGGTTTATTCCTCTAAATTTAACGATACTTATAATTAATTATGAATATTAACATTCTCTAATTTTGTAGCGGAAGTTCCACATTGATGATCCCAAGGGTAGTAAAGAGAAGAAGTTCCACGAAGCTGTTGGTGCTAGATTTAGGAAGCACAAGTCTTGGTTAGTTTCACGATTCATTACTTAGGAAACTGCACCTCCGCCTGACTCACCAAGTGCAAACATTAAGCCCTGGTAGCTTTATGAAGGTTACATTACAGAAGAGCAATGGAAAGAGTTTGAGACATATTGCAATACAGATGAATTTAAGGTGTGTAAGATATTATGTATTTTTCACATGTATACTTTATTTCAACTACAATACTACTTACAATAGCTTTCCATTTTGTAATAGGCTCCGAGTAAAAAAGGCAAGGAAAATGCAAAGAATAATAAGCATCGCCACCATCTAGGCTCCAAGAGTTATGAGAGGGCTCGAGTTTATTGGAGTAAGACCAATAGAATTCCAGCAGAATCTTCAACCTCAAGCACCACAGAGTCCACAACAAGCTGTGTAATGAGTGAAAAGCTTAAAAATCAGTCTCTTTATTGGATTTTGGCCCGTCAAACTCGTATTGCAGATGGATCGTGGGCTATAGACCCGAAGAATGCCGAAACCCAGCAAATAGCCAATGCTATTGTAAGTGTTGTTCTAAGTAATCAAGTATAGTTTTTTTTCAGTTACTTGTTTATACTTTTGAGCTGATAAGTGATCAGGCCTTTTCTGTTTATTGCTCATTTCCTGCTTCCTAAGTTGTTTAATGGGATTTTCTAAAATTAAGGCCTTTTCCGATCAGTTCTAATCAGTCCTGATCAGTACCGATCAGTTCTGAAATTACAGTTCTGATCAGTTCCGATCAGTTCTGAAATTACAGTTCTGATCTGTTTCGATCAGTTCTGAAATTTCAATTCCGATCATTTCTGAAATTTCAGTTCTGATCAGTTCTGATTAGTTCTGATCAGTTCTGAAATTTCAGTTCTGATCAGTTCCAATCAGTTTTGATCAGTTCTGAAATTTCAGTTATGATCAGTTCTGAACAGTTCCGATCAGTTCTAAAATTTCAGTTCTGATTAGTTGTGTTGTGACCGTTGTGACCCCTTCACCATCTCAATTAGTGCTGTGCTGAACTCTTGATGATATTAAATAATTAAGATAGCTAAGAGAATTTGTCCTTGCCTTTTTCTATATGCATGGTTAAGTAATTTACGCAATTAAGATAGCTTGATTGTTGTTTCTTGCTTAGTTGTTGTAACCGTTGTGACCCCTTCACCATCTCAATTAGTTGATGAAGGCCTTATCAACCAATTTTCCAATTGTTGAACATAATGGGGGTACATATTATCTAAATTTCTTTACTTGCATGAATTATCATCTGGGCTATTGGCAGTAGAAGATTGAGCGCAAAGTTGCCTTAGACATGGTTGGGAAAAGCCAAGTCTTCCTTTGTACTATGGTCTATAGACATGGTTTTTTTTAAGAAGAGGTATATTCTCCTACTATTAACATTAAATTCCATTATTTTTGTATATTTTATCTAGACTAATATTCACCTATTTGTAAAGGTTTCACCATCGCCCAATAAGAAGCATAGATCTCGCCAAAACAAAGAAGGGGGCGATAGTTGTGGTGTGAAATCAAGGCAATCTATCATCAAACCCACAAAATTCCTACCACTTGAAGATACAATTGTCGATACTTTTGGCGAGGGGTGTGAGTTGTTGTATTGGTTAATGAATTCTGATGATGCAAAGTATGATACAACATCGGTACTTTTAAAGGCCTCAATGTTTAATTTTGATAGCGACAAACAAATTTGGGTAACCGCTACCGATGTACATGAATTTCTAAGAGGATCGTGGGCTAATGTTTCGTTGATTCATGCTTACATCATGTAGGTTACTTAATCTTTCTTTACTTTGGTTCTTATATTCACTATAGTAATATTTTTAATGCTATAATGCTGAATTTTTTGTTTTCTATGTCTTTATCATGTAGGTATTTAGTAGACAACTTCATCGACCTTTTCAACAGGATTGAGATCACATTCTTTTGTCCTCAACTCATTTCTGAATCTTCAATTGAGAATGATTACCTTGAAACTTATACATATGTGAAGAATACATTTTTGCATGAAGTAAGAAAGACGGGTAAACGTTGCAAATTCATCGTGGCTTTATATGTCGCAAGGTTCGAAATATGTTTTTTATATTGCCACTAAACTTAATCATATAAATGATATGTTTTTCACCAATTTTCCAATACTCTAACTTGTGTTTTTCTCTTAAATGATGTAGTGGTCATTGGGTTCTTGTGGTGGTCGATCTACAATTAGGTTTAGCTTATGAGTTTGACTCTATGAAGCTACCTAAAGAAAATCCCCGAAAATTGAAAATTGCCGAGATTATGATGACGTGAGCCACAACCTTGAAATTATGCCTTAGTTTCTATATCATTTTTGTATGTGGTGTTGTAGATTACTTTGTTCTAAGTGTTAGAATACATATTATTTTTGTAGGGCTTATAAAGTATATCAGGCGAATCTCACAGGGAGTGAATTGAAATCACAAAGGCAAAAATTGAAATTCATACAAATTGAGGTAAATACACTACTCACCCCATATTGTTATACATTGTTCACTTTGAAAACAAAATTTTTAACTATTTGTTATATATACTAGTGTGCTCAACAACAAGGAGGCGTTGAATGTGGCTACTACATTATGAGATACATGTATGAGATTGTTACTTCTCACTTTGAGTGCAAAGGTGTCTTAGAAGAGGTTAGTAGTTTTTTTTTTGCAAATTTTGAAACCTTTTTAGCTCTATACGCTCCCAAGAGTAAGATAATGGTCAATTGTTATTGATTTCAATTCATAAAATCCAAAATATAAGGTAATTAAGGATTTTTAGTGTTATATTGTGTTAATTTGAACCAATACATGAAAGATAGGAAAGGTAGAAGTCCCTTAGGCAATTTTCAAGCCTTTTTGGCTCTATACGCGCCTAAAAGTGAGTAAATGGTCAATTTTCATTGATTTCAATTCATAGAAACCAAAATATAAGGTAATTAAGGATGTTTAGTATTATATTGTGTTAATTTGAACAAATACTTGAAAGATGGGAAAGGTAGAAGTCCCTTAGACAATTTAAAAGCGTTTTTGGCTCTATATGCTCCCAAGAGTGAGATAGTGGTCAATTATCATTGATTTCAATTCATAAAAACCAATATATAAGGTAATTAATGATGTTATGTGTTACATTGTGTTAATTTGAACAAATACTTGAAAGATGGGAAAGGTAGAAGTCCCTTAGGCAATTTTGAAGCGTTTTTGGCTCTATACGCTCCCAAGAGTGAGATAATGGTCAATTTTCATTGATTTCAATTCATAGAAACCAAAATATAAGATAACTAAGTATGTTTAGTATTATATTGTGTTAATTCACCAATAAATGAAAGATGGGAAAGGTAGAAGTCCCTTAGGCAATTTTGAAGCCTTTTTGGCTCTATACGCTCCTAAAAGTGAGTAAATGGTGTATTTTAATTGATTTCAATTCATAGAAACCTAAATATAAGGTAATTAAGGATTTTATGTGTTATATTGTGTTAATTTGGACAAATACTTAAAAGATGGGAAAGGTAGAAGTCCCTTAGACAATTTTGAAGCGTTTTTGGCTCTATAAGCTCCCAACAGTGAGATAATGGTCAATTTTCATTGATTTCTATTCATAAAAACCAAAATATAAGGTAATTAAGGATGTTTAGTATTATATTGTGTTAATTTGAACCAATACATGAAAGATGGGAAAGGTAGAAGTCCCTTAGGCAATTTTGAAGCCTTTTTGGCTCTATACACTCCTAGAAGTGAGTAAATGGTTACTTTTCATTGATTTCAATTCATAGAAACCAAAATATAAGGTAATTAAGGATGTTTAGTATTATATTGTGTTAATTTGAACAAATACTTGAAAGATGGGAAAGGTAGAAGGCCCTTAGGCAATTTTGAAGCGTTTTTGGCTCTATACGCTCCCAAGAGTGAGATAGTGGTCATTTTCATTGCTTTTAATTCATAGAAACCAAAAAATAAGATAATTAAGGATGTTATGTGTTACATTGTGTTAATTTGAACCAATACTTGAAAGATGGGAAAGATAGAAGTCCTTTAGCACAATTTTGAAGCCTTTTTGGCTCTATACGCTCCCAAAAGTGAGTAAATGTTAACTTTTTATTGATTTCAACTCATAGAAATCAAAATATAAGTCAATTAAGGATGTTATGTGTTTTTTTTTCTATATTATGAGTTTTATTTCTACAATTTGGTTCATCGCATTTATTCTAATGATTTTTTTTATTATGGATTGTTTTTATTTTGTAACCACTTTCATATGTTTTTTTTTCAATAGGATTTTTGTCCAAGGACTGCCCCGTATGATGTTGACGGGTTGAATGTGGTTCGAGAACAATGGACGCAATACTTTAGAAGTAAATATTTAGTTCTTAACTATTAGCTTAGGTAGAACAACGTAATATTTTTAGTGTTGTTGTATATGTTGTGTCTCCCCAAAACAAAACCCGGTGATGAGTATCTTTTGCGTCGAATCATAATCGAAGGAAGTGAAAGTGTGGAAAGCCTAGTGTTGCGGATAGTTTTTAATTCTTTTCTTTCTCTCTGTTTTGAAAACCTATTTTTTTTAAAAAACAGCTAATCCAATTTGGTTTGGTCCATGGAAAGGTTCCAAAAATGTGTAGTTTGATGGGGTTCGAAAAGAGCTTTCCAACGATATATTATATGCCCAATTCCGATGAATAATGAGGAAGTTATGGCCAAATTACTAAATTGGGTCCGGTTTGATCTTTATATGCGGCCCAATGATCTAGAGAAGAGCCTAATATGGATTTATCATTCCTGATGCAATTAGAATTGATTTTAGTCTTCTAGATTATTCTAGAAAGATCTTTTCATTCGTAATTCAATTAGCATTGATAAATTGACTTTGGTTGACTTTTTAGAGTTTTAATCATAATAAAAGAGTTTTTGAGGAAAATATGATTTTGCCCTTCTTTATAGCTAATTTTTTATCATAATTAAGAAAACGCGTGAAATTAATTGTTAGCGCTTGGCGCTAATGCTTCGCGTCTGGCGCTAACCTGTTTTATTCTCGTCGAAACTCTGATTTGTTTTTCTATCTGTCCGGCTCATTTTCTTTATAAAAAACGTCCTAAAATCACCGATTTCCATCATTAAATATCATCATTTCTCATCAACTCTCTAGTTTTCAAGATTCTCTCTCTCTCTCCAACCCTTTTGCATACAAAATTCCGCATTCACAAGTCCAAGAAACACCTAGCCAAGTTTAAAGTTGCCCTCGCCCTAGACGTGAAAGATTTTAATTACTGAGGGATTGGTCCCAAATCTCCATTTCAATTATTTAATTTAATTGTTTTATTTTATATCTCGCTTGAAGTTACTAACGCGTGTACTTTGTTATTAGAAAGAGATACGAGGCATCCAAGTTAGTGCTTTAATTGATTTAGTTGATATTATCATATAGAGATCATGCCTACGTTGTTATTATGATTCCTAGTATCATGTTAGGACATTTTGATCTTCCTAGTATCATGTTTAGGGTAACAACTATAATTTCTAATATCAAATATAACAATTGTGATTCCTGCGATGCTTCCTATTTTATTTTATAATATTCATGTTAGTATTATGTTAGGGTTAAAGCTTTGATTTTTAATGTTTAGTGACATGTTATGGTTTGTTATTAGTCTTGTTAATATCATGCTTAGGATCTTGCTACTATTATTATGCGTTATTATTAACATGATTATTATTATGTTGCTTGATTATATTTATTGTTATTGCTTGATCACACCTTTTATGCATGTTTAAAGGGAATTGGTACTTGTAATCACGCTTATTAAGATAATTAATAATCTTATTTAGGGTTAATTTGATTATAATTCAAGTGATTGCCAATAATAGGTTCATTTGTGCATTAATATTCAACCAACATAGATAAACAGGTTTAGGGTTAATCCTATTGATTGCATGTTAGTCAGAAAGCCGCACACGAATACGATCAGAATAAAGTAGAGGCCTATTATTAGGGCAGGTTCAATCTCTTTTAGGTTGAATTTGTATCTTCATCCCCAAATTACTAGTCATGGTTCCAGACCTATTAGAGTTGACGAACTCATGGATTGTTAAGGGGTGTAACCTTCACCTCGTGAACGGTTTACAAGTTCCTAAAACTTGTTGGCGACTCTTTAGCTCTATGTTTCTTCCCTTTGGACGCCACCGTACTTAAGTGTATAATCACAGTGGGGTTCAAGCTAGGGATAATGCTTGAAATATTCCCTAGATGTAGGATTTGAATTCTTGACTGTTTGGGGGAACTTGAATTAGAATTGATTCTATCATTATGCTTTTTGGTAAGAAACAAGTAGGTCGCCAATGAGTTTTAAGAAAAACTCATAAACCTTGTTTATGCCTTTCTTCCATGTGGAGTTCATGGAATAATTAGCACGAATCATAAGTTTAACCATGCCCAAATCGGTCTATTAACCAGGAATGAGTTTGGGAGCGAGGGTACTATAAAATAACATTCCTTTTAGAGGGGAATAGTTATCCTAGCCCTAGTGCGGCCTCTAATAGCTCTTCCTTTTTTACAATTTCATCTCCAAACTATATATGCAACGCAATACCTAAAACTATGTTAGTTGATTATATTTACAAGCATTAATTCACTTAGGAATTACATTGTAAAGTCGTTATTCTTATTTAATAATATTCGTGAAAGAACAAGAAAATAAACAAGATTCGCCTTGGCTTAAATGATCAACCAACAATTACTTAATTCAATTCTAATCTTTATTTAACACAAGATACTATGTGGAATTGATTAATTAATTATTTTAAAGGTGATCAAACAACACTAATTAATTAATTAAAATCCTTTTAAACAAGAAAATAAAGGTGATTTAACTAAGTGATCAGGAATTTACCACTTCTCTTTCCTATATCTCCATTTTGAACGCTTATGGACTCCTTGTTGGGGAACCTCCACCGTAATAACCAAATATCGAAAGGGTGAGTGTTTCAGGCAAGAAGGGCTAGGTTGCACAAGTTCACAAGTTATTTCGCTAGAGTTGTAGGTTACTTTTTGTCTAGTTAAGCCTCGGTCTAAGCTCGTATTTATAGAGAATGATTTAGTATAAGGTTTCGAGCATTCCGCCGCAGCAGGTGTCGCGCGCAACAGAATGATTTGCGTGCGGCATCAAGCGCAAGTGATTAAGTGATGCTGCTATGGGCAGCGCAACTAATTGTCTTGCGCGCAACTTTATGGTAAGATTCGATTTTATATTTTCAGTATAATTCTGAATCTTTCGCAGCTCAACTCTTGGGGTTGCGCTAAATGTCGCGCGCAACTGAATTAGTTGCGCGCAGCAACCCAGCGCGACTCTTTGAGATGCGCGCGACTTTTTTGCGGTAGCACTAAGATTTAACCTAGGAGCTCCTAAATCCGTCATTATTAGGGTTTAAGCACAAGCTTAAGCATAATTATGATCGGGTTTAGTTAATTGGACCTTTTTTTTGGCTTTTTCTTTAATTTGGGCTAGTCGTTTGTGTTTTGTGGCTTAAATAGTTATCCATAAGTACTCTTCACTTTAATCCAACACGAAAATGGTTTTATTTATCGTCATTGCACTTCCTGTAAACACAGGAGGCCAAAAGTCACTAGTAGAAAAGTTGTTGTTTGTAATGCCCTATTAGTAATTGGCGTAAGTTATGCTAGTTACGAAAGCATCAATAGTAACATACTAAGATAATGCGAGTTACAAATTTCATGACATTAGTAACCAGCGTAGTAAATGTCAGTTATTAATATGTGATATATCATTGTTTGAAGTTTTATTAGTAACTGACTAAATAAATGTCAGTTATAAATATTAAGTCAAAGAAACTTTGACTAAAAAGTTTATAACTAGCTTACAAACGCCAGTTACAAATATTAGGTCAAAGAAACTTTTACCAAAGCATTTGTAGCTAGCTTACAAATGTCAATTACAAATATTAAGTCAAAGAAATTTTGACCAAAAAGTTTGTATTTAACTTACAAACGTCGGTTACAAATATTAAGTTACTGGAAATAATTATTTTTTTTTAAGGAAAGGAAACAATTTCTCGTTGGAATTTTTTTTTAAAGGGAATTTCTTGTTGAAATCTTTATATCTAAACCCCTCTATAATATTTAATCTTTCTTTATCTTTAATCTTAACCTATATAAATGCCCTAAGCACCACTATTGCACAAAAGCCCCAAGCACCACTATTGCACATTTACTGTTCCTTATGAACAGAGAAATGACGCCTTTGCCGTCTGCCCCTTTATTGAATTGCCCAATTTACCTAGGGTAGTTTTATCTTTTTGGTCTTTAACGTGTGGCTTGTTCTTGGTTTTTCTTTTATCGTCCTCTTTGGCCCCTTATTTTGACCTCTTTCCTGTTTTTCTCATTTCCCTCAATCTTTTCTCATTTTCCCTCGATCTTCTTCCTCAAATCGCCAAAAATGGCATCAATCACCGTCCCGTTTCCTTCTTTTCATGGCTAAAGCTAAGGTTTTTAGGTTTATCAAAGCAATTTCCGAGCTTTCCCTTAGCTATTGAAGCGGTTACTCAAGTAAGATTTTTTTTTCCTTTTTTTATTGTTGTAATTATCGAATACCGATTTCTCAATCTAAGGTTCATTATAAATATAATTTTCAGTTGGGCTCCTGAATTTACTTTCTTTCAACCTTCTTCGGGTGATGAATTTGATAATTCTGAGTGGCATTTATGCCACAATTAAGGTTCATTTTGATGGTAATTTTCCTACATTTGTGGCTTGTTTGCATCCTTTTCTTTGCACTTAGTTCCCTTTCCCTTTATGCATCTTCTTTATTAGATTTTTCCCCTTTTTCCTACTCTTTACTTTGATTTCCATGCTTATGCTTTGTAGGAACCATCGGGGTTTTCAAGAGGAGGAAGCTAAGCTCAAGGATAGCTGAAGGAAGCAAGATTCAGAAGAGGTTCGGCCGAACCTCCTGAAGGTGTGGCTGAACCAGGGTGTAGCCGAACCTTCTCAGTGGTCCGGCCGAACGTCGAGGCAGAGTCAAGAAGCAATTTCGCAATTTTGCAGGAATGGTCGAGCCTCAGAAGTTCGACCAGAACAGGATCAGGGAGGTTTGATCGAACCAACCCATGGTTCGGCCGAACCTACTCTGTAGTCCGGCCGAACCTACCCTGTAGTCCGGCCGAACCTTCCCAGTGTTCGGTCAGACCACTCCCCAATTTCAGCTGGCTCTATACGGACTATGTAAGTCCCATTTTAGAACGTTTTGAGGGAAGGAGATTATACAATTACCAATCACTAAATTCTGTAATTAGTTTTTAGGAGAGCTTTTCTCTCTAGGTTTAGGTTAGAATTAGGATAGTTTAGATAGAGAAAGTAAGGGTTTCACCATTGTTGAGTTTGGATTTTGAAGAAGAAATTGATCATCTTTTCTATAGACTTTCATCTTCAATCAATGAGAATCTCTAACTCTCTCTCCTCTATTATTATAGCTTTATTTTGATTATTATTTTAGTTGTCGGTATTGCTTGTTAATCATGCTTATTCTTGATTATTTGTTAATTAATCTTGTTATTAGCATGATTAGTGAGTAATTCCCTCATTAAGGGGATGGTTGTGGTGTAGTTGGATCTTGAGCATGTTCTAGGGTTTAGAATTGATTCATTTGTGATTAAAGTCTTTATATGCTTGATATTCTTTAATCTTCTTGCAAGTGCACATTGTTGGTTGATTAAAGGTGAATCTTTGCTAACAAGGAACGGAAGTTGACTTAGTACAGGTTCATTACTATTGATTGTTATTTAATAGTACATCCTAGTATATGGCTCTAATGTGGAAGCATAGAGGCTATGTTAGGAGAAGCTAATTGACCCCGGAAGGCGGCTAGATTGGATCCTTTACTTCGATATTCATGCATGTTTAGTTCATAATTAATTCAATTTCTATGCCTTTGTTTATGTTCAAATGAATGCTATACCTAAACCATTTCCCTTAATGTTTTATTTCTTGTTTTAGAATCTTTAGACTTTAGTTTATTTATCTCTTATTCTGGACTAGCTTAATTGTCGATAACATTTGGTGGTGTTTATTCGTTCCCTGTGGTTCAACCCCTATGCTTGCCTTATACTCGTATTAGGTTTGATTAGGTTGTATAAATTGTATTTGATCTAGTGATAGACAATTGACGACGCGTTTATTCCCTTGTCATTTAAAGTACTCAAATTCAACTTGATTATGTGGGATTTTTGAGAATTGGGATAATTAATTTCTCAATCGACTTGGTAGAAACTGTAGGGTTTAGTTTTGCTTTTCTCTTTTCTCTTTCTTGAAATTCTCCCCTAAATTGTTTGACGAAATGTTAGATTTAAGCCTCTGCCATGAAGCCTCTGAGTCTTTGATTGAAGTAGCTTTTGATATATTTATCTTCCTTTTAAGCAGCTTCTGAGCTAAAGGTGTTTTCATTTGTGATCATCGAATATGAACTTCACAATCTATGTACTCCCGAAGAAAATAAAAAACTCCATTCGGTATGGTGTTAGAAGAGAGGGAGATTCGTGGGTATGGGGTTCATTAGTTTGTCTCACATCGCCTTTAACATGACCATTGTTGACGATGATGCTGTTATCCAGGTTCTCCTCTTCTTCTTAATTGTGTAAAAGAGGGAAACCAACTGTATTAATGCTCACAATTTATTCGGAATGGCCACTATCTTATTGTTGTTGCAATTCTTGGTATTGATGGAAGTGTTTGGGCTCGGGTTGAATTTTTTGCTTTTTGTTTTGCTTTTTTTTTGGGGGGGTTTAATTTGGGTTTAATTTTATGTGGGCATGATTTTTTATTTTATTGTGAGAGAATCATCAATTTTTAGTACACTGAGCTATTACGTATGCAAAACCATAATTTACAAGCTTGAAATATACTAATACCTTTCAGTGGCATAGCAAATATGTTTGCTTGATGCTCGAATTTCAATATGTCTTGGAGATAAGTGATGCAAGCTAAGGTTGATATAATATGACATACGATGTTTGTAATTTTACTAATAATGTCTTTTTTTAATTTTTTGCTAATCTACTTGTGCTATGCAGAAATTGCCTTTGCTAACTCATGACCTTATTCTGAGAGTTCATATTCCAGCCAAGTTTGAGGTATTAAATTTAATTAGTATTCCCTATTCATCTGATTCACACGATATAGCCTCGAAAATTACAAAATTATGAGCCTAATTTTATAATTGAATAAAAATTTGCTTGTTAAAGTTGCTATTTTTATTATTTAGCACCCTTGTTTTTCTCTGTAAATCCTTCCCCCATATATAATTGAGTGATTTTTTGGATTTAATCAAGCATTTAGTGTTGGGTCGCCTTTGATTATATTTATACTGGTGTATTTGATTAGTTTTGTTTGACCTTGTAGTTTGTATTTTGTGATCAATATGGAGCCTACCTTTAAATCTTGCAAGCATCAGGTAGGTGTGTTATTTATTTTTGTCCATTATTAATGTACAAATTTGCTACAAAATTTGTCACGCTAATTGATAATTAATTACTTCAGTGTTATGAAGCGAAAGGATGTGAGTTCATTGATACCAATGATCAATTAAGTCAGTTGCCACATGTTGTTTTGATGTCAATCATGTCCCTTTTAACAATGAAGGAAGCCGGAAAAACTAGTGTTGTATCACGAACATGGTATAACTTGTGGCATTGTTTACCTGTCTTGTTCTTCAAAGTCAATCCCTATTATAAAATCAAAGATAAACTGTTACTTCCCGAACAAAGATCAGGTTCGATAAATTTGATAATTTTTATTCAACTATCAAATTGGTCTAATTCCAAGATTTTTCTTAGCACTATTATCTCCGATATGCCAAAGGTACAAGATTGAGTTCTCTGATTATGTCAGATTTATGTTTTTGTCATACCAAATTGTCAAATTGAGTTCTCTGAGGGTTTGTTAATATACCATTAACCGCTTAATTTTCTTCTTAAAGGTATATATAGAGCATTGTATATTATGTGATTTATGTATATTGATAGTAGATTGAAAAGTATTGGACTTGATTTAATTGATTCACATCACACATTGGAATCAGTTACTAACTTTCTAAACCTTTCTAATGCTTCTTTTAATTTGACATAGTACCCTTAGGCTTGGGTGAGGTGTCAGAGCTCAATCAAAATTTTTCTTGATGTTAATATCTAAAAAGGGCTATTACGAGGATATAATAGCTCATAGTATGTTTGTGAACATTTTGTCTCTTATTGTAACCAAATTTTAATTGTACTTGAGCTAATTATGTTCCATTCCTTATTGACAACTTCAAGTAAGAGGTGATATTCACACTATGATATTATTTTTAATTCTACTTCTTTTGAAGTACTCTCAGCAGGATTACATTCAGGTAGAAGTTCTTCGTCCACATGATATTGGTATTTTCCAGAAAGATAGTTTACTTGTAGATGCATATTTCTCTAATGCATTTCTCCATTTTGAAGTGCAAATTTTAACTCTGAAAATTTATCGCTGTTTATTGCATGCATACTTATAAGAATAATTGTAATTTTTTTTGGAATATATGTTTATAATCCTGAAAAGATTTGTTTGTTACAGAATATAATGTTACAGATGAATGTAGCACATTTGCTACTAAGTATGTCTTAGCATAGTGCAGGCATACAAATAGTACTTATATAGAGACTATATTATATACTAGATTATTTGATTAAGTATATTTGATTAAGTAAAGCCAAACAGGTTAATAAAGGGAAGAGGGAATGAGAGCTAAAATTCAGAACTAAAAATCAGAACTGAAATTAGAGCTGAAATTCAATACTGAAATCAGAGCTGAAATTCAAAACTTAAATCAGAGCTGAATTTTAGAACTGAAATCAGAATTGAAAGTCAGAACTGAAATCAGAGCTGAAAATCAGAACTAAAATAAGAGCTGAAATTCAGATTATTATAACAAAGCCTAAATCAGAACATTTAAACTGCAGCAGCTTTGTTGTCTCCCGGCTTCATTGAGATCAATATCTAACTGTTGAGTACCATTTGATTGTCCCATGATTATGGTTCTAAACTTCATAATGTCCAATTGCTGAGTACTAAATGCATTTTATATAAGTTATAGTTTAGAAGTCTTGTTTTCTATGATTAAACTTATCTTTTATTTATTTAATTATTTTTTTTTTGCTTGCCTTTTCTAAATGTCATGTTTTGCATTGATGCTAGTTTGACTGAGCCTGGTCAATTGTTATTTATAGATGCTTGTAGTACAGGAAAAGAGTGGCGGATTTTGAGGTTTAGGTACCTGGAAGATCATATCTGTACTGGAGTCGTGGATGAAGTATATTTCTAAGAGACTTTATGTATTTTATTTGTATATCATGGTTTCCTTTATTTTCCCTGCAATTTGCATTTATATCACTCATAAGATGACTCTGAGTTAGTACACAGCCCCATAATGGTCTGCATCAAACTTGCAAATTCTTTGAGCTTTTTTTATCGTATATCATGGCTTTTGTTTTATCCCTGCAATTGCATTTAGACGGATTTTGAGATGACTTTGAGTTATACAGGCACCGTAGGTCTTAACCAAACTTGTAACTTATTTAAGCTTTTTATTTTTATAAAAACACGTATTTTTATTTTTTTTTACTCTATTTGAAGGAGTATTTGGCAAGACTTGTAGCCTACAACGATATAGAATTGGATGAGTTTTGAGAACAAGGGGCTAAGTTTTGTAGGCTTAATTTTTTGTTGAAAGAGTAGTTATTTTATTAATCGATATTATGATTAATCGCATTAGCTTAACAAAATAATATAACACTTCTCTATATATCTATTTTTATTTAGCCTATTGGTTATAGTTATTATATTTCTAAATTATAATCAATATTTTTTTTGTTTTTTTGATCAAGTTTTAATTGTTTTTTATTTTTGGTAAGTATAGTTAATTTTTTTGCATTGTATTGTTGTGGATAAATAATTCAAGTTATGTGGAATTATTTGGAGTGTTTGTATTGTATGTTGTTGGTGAATTTAAGTTATATGAAAGTATTCGGATTATGTGTTTTGTTGGTTGAATTGTAACAGATTATAACTCATTTGACAATGGGTTGTTTGGTGTGATATATTACCATCTTGTATTCGAATTAAATATTTATAAAAAAAATTATTTATTTATTAGTAACTAGCGTAATATAATGCTAGTTACTAATAGTATTTATAAAAAAAAAATTAAAAAAATATATTCGTAACCGGCATTAAGATTTGCCAGTTACTAATAAAACCCTAATTGTATCCGGCGTAACTTAATGCCAGTTACAAATAGTATGCTTTCTAACTTGGAAAATAGACTTTTTGTAACTAGCGTTATGTTAATCCAGTTACGAATTGTACATTATTTGTAACTAAAATTAGTCGTTTACGAATAATTTTCACTAGTTGTAACGGTGGCATTCGCAACCAACAATGCCAGTTACAAAAAGTCAATTTCGCCAGTTACAAATAGCACTTTTTCTACTAGTGTAACTGATGTCTACAACTTGGTTTTAAAATGCTTACGTAGAAGATAAAGCAAACAATCGAAGTACTAAACCATAATATTGTGTGTGTGTGTGTGTATAATAAGTAGATGATTTTCGATTACAATAGCATCTACATCGAGTTATGTCTTTCGTATAGACTAAATATGTAATGCTTGATAATCTTAAAAAGCATGGGTAAGTAATCAGACAACAAAAGCTAGAGGTACTAATTACAACGGGTCTCAAGCTTGACACATTTAGAAGTAGTGTTACATAGGAACAAATACCTTTAAGAGGCTTGTTCCTATATAGAACCACAATGCCTGATTGTTTTTGAGTCAAGTAGCAAAAGGTACATAGTCTAACAATTGGTGTTACATAGGAACAGGTATTTCTATAAGACCTATTCCTTTTCAAGACCATAGTCTTCAAAAGGGTTAACCATAACCAATATTCTTTTTTACTACATGTGGCTTTATTAAGGAACATGTAACTTAGGAGCACTTATTCCTCTGAAAAGCCACATTACACAAAATATTTACTGTTAAAGCATAGTATATACATAGAAAAAGATTTAGTAATGATGAAGTTGTTACCCAACTGATCTGTCATGAAACCTGTTTTTGGTGCTTTATCTAAGAAGATTCATCTGAGTCATCATCAAGAAACACAAGTGCTCGACGCTTGCTTTCTTTTTCCTGCTTGATAGACTTAGTTGTTTTAGTAGAGCTAATTCTTGTGCCATGGTATGTTCCCTTTCCTTTTAGTGCAGCTTGAATAGCTTGATCTTGCTCTTTGTCCTTAACGATATCTGCATTCTTGAGTGGTGAAGGTGCTGCATGGTCAATAACATCCTTTGCTGGTGTGGTAGCATCTAGACTGTTGGTGTACTGCTTCAAATTATTAGGAATTTTATGGTTTTCTATCTTTTAGTTAGTTAGTTACCACTAGGTTCTTAATGTTAGGAGTTAATAATAATTGTTATTATTTATTCAATGTTAGTGGTCATAGTAGTGGTATGTGGAGTTTGTTTCTCCACTTTGAGAATCATGTTAGTTAGTGGAGCTTAATAGTAGGGATTAGTTGTGGTTAAGGTTAGCTTATTTAAGTCGTAGAATGTTTTGTACTTTGTTATATTAATTATGTAGTATTATTATGAGTAGTTTCATATGTTTATATTATTGTTTTCTCCTTCTCAAATTTACACAAATAGCACTAACATGGTATCCGAGCCAATCCAGGTTCCGATCCTAAACTAAAATTAAATTTCATGAGTGTTGTCAGATTGTTTTTGAATGAATCCAAAATTAAATATTAAGTTGTGAGTAAAAAAAAAAAAACTATCCATCGTGTTTCATTATTCATTAGTGTGTCGTAGTTTTTTTTTTTTTTTTTTTTTTTTTTTTTTTGAGTCGGTATGGAAACCAATGGTTCAAATTCGTCACAACCCCTAATTCCAGTTTTCAAAGGTGAAAAATATCACCTTTGGAGCATCAAAATGCAAACAATGTTCAGATCTCAAGAGTTGTGGGATATTATCGAGTGTGGGTATGTAGAACCGACGGAGCCAAATCAAAAGTTGCGTGAAAATCACAAAAGGGATGCAAAGCCATTTTTTTATTCAATTGGGAGTAGATGATGATATTTCCCCTAGAATTTTATCTGAAAAGACATCCAATCAGGCATGGGATATCCTAAAAACTGAGTATAGGGGTGATAATAAGGTAATATCTGTTCGATTTTACAACTTTCGTCGTAGTTTTGAGTCACTATTAATGAAAGAAAAAGAGTTGGTGCAAAAATATTTGTTTAGAGTATCAAATAGTGTTAACAAAATGAGATCATTTGGTGAAAATATTAGTGATCAAACTATAGTGTGTAAGGTGTTAAGGAGTTTAAACCATAATTTCAATCATGTTGTTGCGGCAATTGAATAGTCTAAAAACATGTCTAATTATAGTTTTGATGAATTAATGGGTTCCCTTTTAGCTCATGAAGATAGAATTTCAAAGTCTCATGAGAATGAAGGAGATGAAAAAGCCTTTCAAGTAGAAGGACAAATGTCAAAGGGAAGGTATTATGAGGGTAGTCAAGGTCATGATGGAAGTGGTCGTGGTTATGGTCGAGGTGGTCGTGGTCGCAGTCGTTAGGGAAATGGTAGTGGTGATAAATTTGAAGATCAAAGGTCATCCATGAGTAGATTACAATTCTACTATTGCAAGAGGTATGGTCACAAGGAATATAGGTGTTGGGATAAGCAAAGGGATGAGCAAAACAAAGCACATACCAATTTTGCTCAAAATGTTGAAGAAGAAGAAAAAAAGAGTAGGCACTTCTACAGTCGTGTGTCATGGTTATGTCGTGAAAGTTGTGGTTGTGGTGCCTTGAGTGTCGTGAGTTAATGCATGTCGAGTTCAAGTCGAAGTTTGTTGTTGCAATATGGTCGTTTGTGTTGGTGGCTATGAAGCAAAGGGGTGTGTTGGTGTATTGCTTCAAATATTAGGAATGTTATTACGGTTTCCTATCTTTTAGTTAGTTAGTTACCACTAGTTGCTTAATGTTAGGATTCAATAATAATTGTTATTATTTTGTCAATATTAGTGGTCATAGTAGTGGTACGTAGAGTTTGTTTCTCCACTTTGAGAATCATGTTAGTTAGTGGAGCTTAATAGTAGGGATTAGTTGTGGTTAAGGTTAGCTTATTTAAGTCGTAGAATGCTTTGTACTTTGTTATGTTAATTATGCAGTATTATTATGAGTAGTTTCATATGTTTTCATTATTGTCTTCTCCTTCTCAAATTTACACAAATAGCACTAACATAGACCGCTGTCAGAATCAAGCCTCTTTCTTTTGTGCCTAATATCTTCTATATTAGACTAAGCAGCTTTTTTTGCTGCATCCATTGTTTCTGCGGCTAAGCAAGTATCTTCCTTTTCTTGGATTAAGATTGATAGGTCATATGCAGAAATTGTTTCTTTCTTGATGGTCTTGCTGAGAGTGTCCTTATTTTTTGCTGCATAGTCAGTCTTTTGTTCAGATTTAGCATCTTAACTATCAACTGTTATTTTTGCATTTTTAGCTCCTGATCCTGTAGCATCATTTGTGGAGCTGCTTCCCAAAGGGTTAGGTGTGACTGTGTCTTTCATTTCAACACCCTTTAACCCCTATTGCAGAACCTTGTTATGTTCTAAAGTAGTTGTAGGGCCAATCTTTATCAATAAAAATGTAGTTGATAACTTGTGAGCTATCCGATGAAAACTAGTGAAATCGTCTTGAAACATAGATAAAGTTTGTGTTAGTAAAAGAGTAATAAATCCAGCAAATGAAGGAACATTAGAGATTTTTAAGATGCAATATGAATTGCAAATCAATTACCTTTGCCTTCGTGTAATAAATATGTGCAGCTGATATTCCAAAGAGTGGGATGCAGTTCTTAGTAAATGCAGTACGTTGTAGTGTTCTAGTGCCATCAGAGAAAGATAATGTAATAGTTGCTCTGCAGAATTTGAAGAATTAGTATTGGTTTGAAATGGCTTCTATAATCATTCATTTCTATAAGCTAATGTAAATTAATAGCAGTAGTATTTACCGGTGAGTAGCAGTTACCTCATTTTTCTCACAGGCTATGCAACTATAGGTTGTTCCAAGAGAGAATTGTGTTTGCTTTCCATAGTAAGAATAACCTATATATGCTTTGAGCCTATCATACGGGATATCAGATGCTACAACTCTAAGCCTATAAATTCCTTGTGGAAGTGTTGTTGTTGCCTACATTGACAATATAAATTGGTGTTAGAATTATTACACCACTGCTGATTGTGAACAAAAAGAATCTGGATTAGTTCCTTTTTAAAATATATGGTAAAATGCTAATAAAATATAAAAGCCTGATCAACTTTTTTATGAAACTTTTAATTTAAACCTATAAACCAAATGTGGTAAATTTAAGCATATTTTGATGTTAATTATATGCTATTTTCATAATAAGTGTTTCAAAATACAAGTAAATGATACATTGTAATCGAAAAAGCCAAATGAAATTAATTTTAATGACATATATGTAAGCGCAAGTTCTTTAAGCATATAACATTGTTTTTTTTGTTAGAGTATATAATTAAATATTTTTTGACATTAACTACCACTAAAAATGACTCTCTTCAGATTCAGTACCTGTAGGGAATATTTCAAGCATTACCCCAAACTTGAACCCCACTGTGATCATACACTTAAGCATGGTGGCGTCCAAAGGGAAGGAAGCTAGGGCAAAAGAGTCGCCAACAAGTTTTAGGAACTTGTAAACCATTCACAGGTTGAAGGTTACACCCTTTAACGATCCAAGAGATCGTTAACTCCAATAGGTCTGGAACCATGACTGGAAGTTCGGGGATGAATGTACAAATCCAATCTAAAAGATATTGAACCTACCCTAATAATAAGCTGCTACTTTATTCTGCTCGTATTCATGTGCGCTTTCTGACTAACATGCAATCAATAGGTTTACCCTAAACTTGTTTATCTATGTTTGTTGAATGTTAATGCACAAATAAAACTATTGTTGGCGATCACTTGAATTATATTCAAATTAACCCTAAACAAGATTATTAATTATCTTATTAAGCGTGATTACAAGTACAAATTCCCTTTAATCATGCATAAAAAGGTGTGATCAAGAAATAACTATAAAAATATCAAGCAACATAATAATAATCATAAATAATAATCATCAATCATGAAAATAATCATAATCATGTTAAAGCATAATAATAGCAAGATCATAGGCATGATACTAACAAGATTTACAACAAACCCTAGCATGTCACTAAATATATAACCCTAACATGATACTAACATGAATATTAGGAAAGAAAATTGGAAGAATCATAGAAATCATAATAAGCATATTTGATATTATAACCTTTACCCTAAACATGATACTAGGAATCATTGTTGTCATTCAAAATATCAAAATAAGGCAAACATCCTAACATGATACTAGGAATCATTGTTGTCATTCAAAACATCAAATTAAGGCAAACATCCTAACATGATACTAGGAAGCAATAAAACAACATAAACATGATTTGAATGAAAACAATTAAAGCAATGACTTGGATTCCTCATATCTCTTTCTAATAACAAAATACACACGTTAGTAACTTCAAGGAAAATATAAAATTAAACAATTAAATTAAATAGTTGAAAGAGAGATTTGAGACCAAACCCTCAGAAATTAAACCTTTCACGTCTAGGGCAAAGACAACTTCGAACTATGCTAGGTGTGTCTATATCTTGTGAATGCGGAATTCTGTTTGAGAAAATGCTAGTTTAGAAAAGAGAGAGAGAATAATCAAGAATTTCTTGATGAGAGTTGGTGATTGTAAACGGAGATTCCAGGAGGTTGTTATAAAGAAAATCATCCGGATATGATAAAAAACGAATCAGAGTTTCAAAAAGAATAAAACACGATGCTGTCGCCAAACACGCGCATGTCACCAGACGACAGGGGTGTTGCCAGACGCCAGGTCTGTCGCCAGGCGACAAACGTGTCGTACGGTGTTGCAATCTGTTTTTTCCACGCATTTTCATATTTTGATAAAATTTAAGGGTACGAGAGGGTAAAACTATATTTTCCTTAAAAACACTTCTTTTATTCTAATTAAGACTCTTAAAAGTCAATTTATCAATGCTAATCAAATTAGGAATAAAAAAAACCTTCTAGAAGATTCTAGAAGACTATAATCAATCCTAACCGCATTAGGAATTACAAATCAATAATAGGCCCTCCTCTATATCATTAGGCCGCATATAAGAATCAAATCGGGCCCAATTTAGTAATTTGGCCATAACTTCCTCATTATTCATTGGAATCTAGCTTATAATATATCGTTGAAAAGCTCTTCTCAAAATCGACCCAACTACAATATTATTGGACCCTTTCTATGGACCAAACTAAACTGGATTGACTATTTTCTTAAAATAGGTATTCAAAAACAGAGAGAAAGAAAATAAATAAAAACTAACCGCAACACTAGACTTTCCACACTTTCACTACATTCGATTATGATTCGACGTGAAAGGTACTCATCACTTGGTTTGGTTTTGGGGAGGCACAAATGGGTGTCTACAGTACCAATTTTTTTTTAAAAAGTTACTTTGCTACCTGCCAAAACAGAGTTTGTTAAAATTAACTACCACTTTACATTTTCTGTAACTGTCGTTGACAGTGGGCCCCACCTTAGGTAACTACACCTCTCTTAACTTTCGATCTCCCCGTATCTACTCTGTCTCTCTCTATCTTCTCCCATTGAATGCTCTAAACCTCCATTATTGACCCCGCATTCAAGGATTTTTTACCTAAATTTAACCAAGATTCTCTCTTTCTCTCTCTTTCGATTTCCCTTTTCCTTTATCTCACTTACTTATCCACAGATCTAGGCTTTTGGTTTGCGTGGAAGCAGTTGAGTGGAAGAAAAGTTCTAATTGGGTCAAGCTCTTCGTAATCACCATTGCTGAAGTGGAATTGGAAGATTCTGCTGACAGGTAAGCGCATTCCTTTTGTACTAGTAGTGGTCCAACAATGGTGGTTGATTTGCAATAAATTGATGTAATATAGGGCAATTTAGGCAATAAAAATTAGTAGCAAACCGTAGATTATCGAATTGTGCTTAAATATTTTAATTTAACCGTAGTAATGCAATTAAATACTGATGTGTGAGTAAATAGTCACGTGGTATGCTTAATTTGTATGTAATTGTTTGTTTGTGCAACTGTGTAGAGGAATTTTTAATTGCTTGTGTGGTGTGTTTATGTCGGTTTATTATTGTAGAATAATTTAAGGTGAAGATGAAACTGTGGACATTAAGGTTAGATTATTTGGTGGGTTTGTTGCAAAACAAAGAAAAGGGAAATAATATTGGGTATATGAAGTTGGGTTTACCTATTAGATGTTGTCCCATTGTCTTCTATAAATGTAGGATACTTAAGATATATATGTATACAAGGGTAAGTAGAGATGTATTGGGATGTGCCTAACATATTCATCATATGGTATAAGGAGAAGGGAAGGACATGGACTAATGGGAAAAAGCAGATTGTTAGTGAAGAAGATGTAATGGGATTCATTGAGGCCAACACACAGGGATGGGTATCTTGAGCTTTTTCAAATAGTGGGGCTAGAGGAGTGGGATAGGCTGAATTATAGTGTTGTTAGGTTTGAGGCTAGAGGAATGGGAAAGGAGTTGTCAAACCAACCCAATGATAATGAAGCTGGATCACAATCCAACCCATCACAATCCAACCAACACAATCTGACCAACTTAGGATTGGGTCACAACCTTCCCAATCAAACCCATACCAATCTAGGCAGTTCCAATGCAACCCTTGTCAACCCTTAGAATGCTCCAAAGAGATCTGCCTACAAGAAGCTGAACATAGCCCAGATTTAAGGAGTGTGCCAGCTGCTAGGAGGAGTCCTAGGTTTGTGAAATCTGCACAGGCTGTAAAATCCGACCAACAAACCCTCCAGAAGCCTATTTTTCACTTACCTCTATCAAAAATACATCCAACAAACCCTAGTAAGATTGTGATCAGGAGAAGCCCCAGGTTATTCAATAAATTTGAAAAATAAGGAAGGTGTGTGTGAGAAAGGGAAGGGTGAGGAGAATAGATTAGCTTTGTTAAAGGCTAAGAGGCAGCTATTATTTAAGGTTGATGAGTTTGGATCAAGGTTAGGATCTTCTTCATCAGATGTGAGTGACTTAGAGATTGAATGGGAGGCTGGTGAAGAAGAATTGATGTAGGGAATATTTCAAGCATTGCCCCAAACTTGAACCCCACTGTGATCATACACTAAAGCATGGTGGCGTCCAAAGGGAAGGAAGATAGAGCAAAAGAATCGCCAACAAGTTTTACGAACTTGTAAACCGTTCACAGGGTGAAGGTTACACCCCTTAACGATCCAAGAGATCGTTAACTCTAATAGTTCTAGAACTGAGACTGGAAGTTCAATTCGGGGATGAAGGTACAAATTCAATCTAAAAGAGAAATAACCTGCCCTAATAATTTGTGTTGGTTGAATATTAATGCACGAACAAAACTATTATTGGCGATCACTTGAATTATAATCAAATTAACCCTAAACAAGATTATTAATTATCTTATTAAGCATGGTTACAAGTACGAGTTCCCTTTAAACATGCATAAAAGGCGTGATCAAGCAATAACAATAATATAAATCAAGCAACATAATAATGACAATAATATTTATATTAACTTCAATCATCATCAAAATAATAATAATCATAAGTATCATAAACATTTTTAATTATGTTAAAAATAAAGCATAATAATAGCAAGATCCTAGGCATGATACTAACAAGATTAATAACAAACCCTAGTATCTCACTAAACATCAAAGATCAAAGCTTTAGAAAGCCCTAACATGATACTAAGATGTTATTAAGAAAGAAAATAAGAAGCATCATAGAAATCAAAATTGATATAATAAAGTTATTGTTACCCTAAACATCATACTAAGGAAAGCTTCCTATCATGATACTAGGAATCAAAATAACAATCTAAGCATAATTTCTATATTAAAATATCAATTAAACAATTAGAGTACTTACTTGAATGCCTCGTACCTCTTTCTATTAACAAAATACACGCGTTAGTAACTTCAAGAAAAATACAAAATTAAAGAATTAAATTAAATATTTGAAATAAAGAATTAAGAAAGTTTAGACTAGATTTTGGACCAAATCCTTAGAAATATCAAATCTTTCACGTCTAGGGCGAAGGCAACTTTGAATTATGCTAGGTGTGTCTAGATCTTGTGAATGCGGAATTTTATTTGTAAAGGGGTTGGTTTAGAAAGAGAGAAAGAGAGAGAATCAAGAATTTCTTAATGAGAGACTTGGTAATTAAAAACGGAGGTTTAATGACGCTATTTATAATAAAAATCAGCCGGAATATGATTAAAAAAAAATCGGAGTTTCAAGAAGAATAAAACACGACGCCAACACCGTACATGCCTCTGTCGCCAGGCGACAGCTTGTGGTGCGGCGCTGCAGGCAGTTTTTTCACACGTTTTCATTTTTTGAATAAAATTAAGCGTACGAGGGGTGAAACTGTAATTTCATTTAAAACACATCTTTTATTCTAAATAAAACTCATAAAACTCAATTATCAATGCTAATCACATTATGATTCAAAAGAACCTTCTAGAAGATTCTAGAAGACTATAATAAATCCTAATTGCATTAGGAATGATAAATCATAATAGTCCCTCCTCTAGCTCATTGGGCCGCATATAAAGATCAAACCGGGCCCAGTTTAGTAATTTGGTCATAACTTCCTCATTATTCATCGGAATTAGGCTCATAATATATCGTCGGAAAGCTCTTTTCGAACCCGATCCAACTACACTATTATTGGACCCTTCCTATGGACCAAACTAAACAGGATTGGCTATTTTCATAAAATAGGTTTTTTAAAACAGAGAGAAAGAAAAAAAAAACTAATCGCAACACTAGACTTTTCAATCTTTCACTTCATACGATTATGATTCGACGTGAAAGGTATTCATTGCTGGGTTTGGTTTTTGGGAGATAAAAATGGGTGTCTACAATTGGGAAACAATGAAGAGGAAGATGAAGAATGGTTTAGGCAGAAAAGAAAGGGTATATTAGGAGAAGTTCATAAAAGTCTTGAGGACGAGGATCAAGGTAAAAAGCTTGGGTAGCTTGTGAAAGACATTGGATGTAAGGACCTTGAGCTACAACAAGAGGGCAGTGAGTCTGATGAACTGATAAGCTTAGAGGGTTCAGATGAAGAGGAAGATTAGTGCACATGGTTCAGAGAAGACATAGATTTTAAGAAACCTATTGTGCTTGAGAATAAGCAAAAGTTCAGCAGTAGTAAAATCTTGAGGAAGGCATTGAGAATTCATGCCATTGAAAACAGGTATGAGTTTTACTACCTTCACAATGGAGGTAATAGAATAACAACGTTTTGCAGAAAAAGATGTAAGTGTGAATGGAACCCTAAAAGAAGCAGCTTACCCTTATGCACATGCAGCGAAGAAGTGAAGAAGTGTCAGTTCAAGATAGCTGCTAGGAGGTTATTTAATAGCACTGGTTGGCAAATTAAAGAGCTGAGATTGAAACACAAGTGTATGAGGTCCAAGATGAATGCATGTGTAACCTTTGATTTCTTGGCAGAGAAGTATGTAGAGGAATGGAGAAGCAATCATAACTAGAAATCAAAAGTTTTAGGGCTAGGGTGTTAAGTGACCTAGAAAAACATGTTGGATATTATCAAGCTTGGTTAGCTAGGGCCAGGGCAAAGCTTATGATTTATGGATTTTGCTTCAGAGCAATATGCTAGGGTTAGGGATTATAGTAAGGCACTATTGAAGTATAACCCTGATTCTGCAGTCTATGTTGTACATGAAGGAATGGATAGGCCTCAACCTCCTCTCTTCATAAGGATGTATGTATGCTTGGCTGCTTTGAAGACTGGGTTCAATAGAGGTCTAGATGGCTTCCATTTAGAAGGGACCTACCTAGGACCGATTTTAGTAGCTGTGGGCAAGGATGGGAATAATCAGATATTCCCATTTGCTTGGGCTACTGTGGAAGTGGAAAACAACGACACTTGGGCCTGGTTTCTAGACTGCTTTAAGAGAGATGTTAGGGATATCAGTGAAGGATTAGGTTTGACATTCATGTCAGAACGACAGAAGGCGATCCCTTCACACTTAAACTTCCTAGATATTAAACATGTTAACATCTTTTAATGATTGTTCTTTTCTATGTATTTTTTGTCTTTTTGATAAGGATTGCTGGAGGCATTTGAACAAGTGATGCCCTTAGCTGAGAAAAGATATTATGTTAGGCACATATGGGCAAATTTTAAGCTTCAATTTACTGGTTCTACCTTCAAAGAACTGTTTTGGAGTGCAACTAGGGCTACTACATTGGTAAGTGTACCTGTTTCTTTATTTATGTTTTGTTTGATGCAATTTGAACAACTGTTATGTGTTATGTGTATGGTCTTGTGTTGTGTTCTTCTTACTGCTTTGTCCTGTGTTTAGAGTACTGTGATGTTATGATTTGTGTCATGTTATGCTCTGAAAGTAGCTTAATATGGCCTTATTGAAAAACTAGGTTGATTTTGAGGTTGCAATGGAGTGTATAAAGTTTCTGTCAGAGGATGCCTATGAATATTTAGCAATCCTTCCAGCAACACATTGGTCTAGGCATGCATTCTTAGACTTTTGCAAATCTAACGTGCTTTTAAACAATTTGTGTGAAACATTCAATGCTGTGATCAAGGATGCAAGGGATAAGCCCATACTCACTCAAATAGAATTGTTGAGGAAGTATATGATGAAGAGAAATAGTGAGAAATGGGAGGGTGCTCAAAAACTAGATTGTAAGAATACGCCTTATGTCACTAAAGTCTTTGAAAGAATGGAACCTATTGCTAGACATTGCATAGTACAGATATTAAGGGGGGATTTGTATGAGGTTGAGCTGAATGGGGATTAGGTGCAGGTTGACCTAGGCTTGAGGAAATGCTCCTACTACCATTGGGAGTTGATTGGGATTCCATGTGTACATGCATTTGTTGTATTCTAGATAAGAGGGTGGACCCAGATAACTATGTTGATAGGTATTACAGCAAGGACACCTACATATTAGCCTATGAGGATTCTATTAATCTTATTCCAGGACCAAGGCACTAAGAGAGGACAGACCTTAGGCAACCATTCCCACCTCCAGTTAGGGTTATGCTTGGAAGGCTTAAATCCAAGAAGAGGAAGTTGGAGAAGGGGGAGAGAGATGAGGACAGTAAGGCTGAGTAGCCTAAAAACCAAAAGGTGCAAAAAAGGTGCAAGAAGTGTGGACAACTTGGTCATTATGCCAGGCCTTGTAGAAATGAGCCCATGATGTCAGCAGCAAATTCAGAGCCAAAAATTTCAACCAAACCTGTCTAAAACAACCCCTGACTGCAAGAAGAGAGGAGGGAGAAGGCACAAATGGCTTTGAGAAGTGTAAGCCTTACTTTGTTCTGTATTTAAGTTATAGGCATGTGTTTGATAGTTACTGATGTTTTTTTTTCCTGTTTACATATACTGCATCTGGTGCTTGACCATGAAGTATAGCTAACAGGTCCTAACCTCAAGAACAACACCAACAACATCAAGATCAAGGTTCTCAGACTATTAAGTGCAACCAACAGTCTCAAGTTTCTACTGCAACAACAACAACTCTTCCAAAAAAGCAAGCAAAGGGAAAGGAAAAAGTAGTCTGAATCCACCAAATTTAGTGACAGTTGTGTATAATGGATTTTAGCTTTTAAGCTTTTGTGTTTATGGATTTTTAAGTTGGTTAATGGATTTTTTAAGTACTTGTCTGTAATGACTAAGTCTTTTGATATACAAGTTGGTTTTTGTAAGACATTGTAGGGAATATTTCAAGCATTACCCCTAGCTTGAACCCCACTGTGATCATATACTAAAGTACGGTGGCGTCCAAAGGGAAAGAAGATAGAGCAAAAGAGTCGCCAACAAGTTTTAGGAACTTGTAAACTGTTCACAGAGTGAAGGTTACACCCCTTAACGATCCAAGAGATCGTCAACTCCAATAGGTCTGGAACCATGACTGGTAGTTCAGGGATGAAGGTACAAATCCAATCTAAAAGAGATTGAACCTGCCGTAATAATAGGCCTCTACTTTATTCTTATCGTATTCATGTGCGCTTTCTGACTAACATGCAATCAATAAAATTAACCCTAAACCTGTTTATCTATGTTGGTTGAATATAATGCACAAATCAAACTATTATTAGCGATCACTTGAAGTATAATCACATTAGCCCTAAACAAGATTATTAATTATCTTATTAAGTGTAATTACAAGTACCAATTCCCTTTAAACATGCATAAAAGGCGTGGTCAAGCAATAAAAATAAATATATCAGGCAACATAATAATAATCAAAATAATCATAATAATAATAATTATAATAATTATAATCATAATAATCATGTTAATAAAGCATAATAATAGCAAGACCCTAGGCATGATACTAACAAGATTAATAACAAACCCTAGCATTTCACTAAGCAATAAAAATCAAATCTTTAGCCCTAACATGATACTAACAATCATAAATATTAGGAAGAACATAGGAAGCATCATACTTTTAATCATACTTGATATTTAAGTTACCCTAGACATGATACTATGAAAATCAAAACGCCCTAACATAACATTAGGAATCATAATAACAACCTAAGCATAATTTCTACATCATAATATCAATAAAAACCATTAAAGTACTTACTTGGATGCCTCGTATCTCTTTCTAATAACAAAATACACGTGTTAGTAACTTCAAGGAAAATAATAAACAACAATCAAATCAAATAATAATTGAAAGAGAGATTTGGGACCAAACCCTCAGAAATTAAAACCTTTCATGTCTAGGGCCAAGGCAACTTCGAATATGGCTAGGTGTATCTAAGTCTTGCGAGTGCAAAATTTTGTACTTTGAGAAAAGGCTAGTTTAAAAGAGAGAGAGAGAGAGAGAGAGAGAGAGAGAGTATTTAAGAATTTCTTGATGAGAGTTGGTGAAGAGAGAGAATTGGTAAATGAAAACAAAGTTTTTAGAAGGCTATTTATAGAGAAAATTAGCCAAAAAGATAAAAAATTGAAATAGAGTTCTGACGCGTAAAGCGAGGTTAGCGCCAGACGCTGACATTAGTGCCAGGCGCTAACGCTAGCGCCAGGCGCCAAGCTTAGTGTCAGGCGCTAATGCTGGCGTTTCGCGCTAACTTAATTATTGGCGCGTTTTCTAAAAATCAGGTAGAAATTGTCGTATAGGAGGATAAAATCGTATTTTAATCAAAAACATTCTTTTATTCTGATTAAAACTCTAAAAAGTCAATAAAAGTCAATTTATCAATGCTAATTGAATTAGGAATGAAAAGAACCTTCTAGAAGAATCTAAATACTAAAACCATTCCTTATTGCATTAGGAATTATAAATCCATATTAGGCCCTCCTCTATATCATTGGGCCACATATAAGGCTCAAACCAGGCCCAGTTCAGTAATTTGGCCATAACTTCCTCAATATTCATCGGAATTGGGCTTATAATATATCGTTGGAAAGCTCTTTTCAAACCCTATAAAATTACACTACTATTAGACTCATATCACGGACCAACCTAACTGGATTGGATGTTTTCATAAAATAGGTTTTCAAAAACAGAGAGAAGAAAAAAGAAATTAAAACTATCTGCAACACTAAACTTTCATGTCTCATAAAAGTGTCAGGTTTCATGTCTACAGACATACACTTAACATTGCAATGGTTATGAAATTCTGTTTCATGTCTCATAAAAGTCAGAATTGCATTTCATTCATATTTGAAATTCTTACAACTTCAAACTTCCAAATACTTTAAGCACAGTTACATACTACCACATACTACCCTTTATAACTAACTTATTTAAGCATAAGTAACATTCCTACCATCATCACAACACAACATGTGGCAATAATAACAACAAACCCAACCCAACCCCAACACTGATCTGCTTTCCTTCCCTACTGTATTTTTTCTTGTCTGCACTTAGTGCTTTGCACTTCACTTTCAGATTGTTGTTCGCAGTTAACAAGCATCATCTTTGTCCACTTAAGTCTTCTACTTCTCCTTTGAGTGTGCTAATCTCACCTTTCATAAGTTTCTTGTCCATCAGTATTTGGTTGATCACCTCTTTCTGCCAATCAGTCCCATCTTCTACATCGATATTAATAGAGATGGAGGGTTCCAGATCTCTTAATTGGGATATTTTCCTCATGTGAGTGGCTCTTTATTTATTTGCAACCTTGAGGTAATCAAGAGCAAGAAAGATGCTAAAGCTGCAAATATATTAGAGAAATTGAGACTTAAAAGGTTGAAGCTATTCTAGAATAGTGACGATGACTATGACTGGGTGAATCAAGAGGAGGTGTTAGATGGCTTGATGTCAAACCGTCAAATACAAATATATGCATCTAAACAAATAATAGACATTACAACATACTATTTGGTTGTTACAATTATAAATAGTGCGTTGATGAGAAGATATTATATTATTCACTGAATTATATATATATGCATAACAAAAGCAGCAGGACCTCTCCCTTTCCTGCAAGCATATGATCAGCAAAACCTGTGTACAACACAAAAGAGACCATAAGAAATAAATATATAGCAAAAGTTGTTAGCATGCTGTAAGAGTTTTGCTAAACTGAAACTAATACATTGAAAAAGCTCAAATATAAATAAATAGCATACCATTTTTTGCATGAGAATAATAATGATGATTGATAATTGAGAGCAAGTCTAAAAATAAACCTTTGTTGTAGAATAGGGTAGTCTGCAATAGGGAAGCGTACTATTGTAATTCAGTAAAATCTGTATTCGACTAACAAAAGTTATAGTAAGAAGAAATGGGAAAAGATAACTCACCAATGTATGTAGCAAGATGATGCCAGCCATACAAAGAATATTATAGGACACAATATTTCTTACATGACCCAAATTTGGTTGATCAGTATCCATATCAGTTTTAACACTAACATTATATGCTTTCCTAGCTCGAGAAAGTGCAACATAGAGCTGCCCATGTGAAAAGCATGATTGTGGCAAATAGACAACAACCTTGTTCAGTGTTTGCCCCTAAGCTTTGTTGACAGTCATCGCAAAGCTAAGTTTTACGGGGAACTGCTTCCTTTGAAACTTAAAAGGATAAGCTTATGACTCTCATGTTCTTAGATTAATTTTAGGTATCAATACATGTTCTCCTTTATGTAGGACAACTGTAATAACACATTCAATGAGGTTTGGAAAGAACTTGTTACATATCAGCCGTGTTCTATTACAAAGACCCGTTGATGGTAGGATGTTATGCAATAGAATAATTGGACTATTAACTTTTAATATCAACTCACGAGGACTCATGCCACCAGGACAGAGTTTATTCAGGAATTTAATGGGAAAGATGGAACAATTATCATCGATCATTGAATCATAACTTTTGTAGGCTACTGCATCACCAGGGAACTTGTCTATCAAGATAGTATTTATAACATCAACATCATCATTGACTAGTGTTAGTATAACTCTAGTGGTAAATATATCTGCACTAAATGGTGGCATATCCATTTCTGGAAAGGCAACTGAAGTCAAATGCATATCCTGAGGTGTAGCAGTATCATAAGGCTGTATAATTTCTGCTGGCAATTGAATTAATGCATTCTCACTGTCCTAGAGCTCTCCATTTCCAAGTGCCAGCAAACAAATTTGTATATGCTGGATGATGTCTAACATGATGTAAATCTAAATTTAATTAACAGCGGCAATAAATTTGAACTAACTAAGCTTGTAGCAACTGCTTCACGTTGTGTTGTAAAGCCTTATTTCTGCGTACAAAGCATTATATAGAAAGTTCTTTACTGTTCCACCAGGGCCATCTATGAAAAAAGCTCTAGGCATTTGTGTTGTAACATGAACCATTATGACATTAAATGCCTCTCATTGAGCTTGATTCAATTGATCTTTACACTGCAAACATTGTTATGGTATTAGAGAATTCAATGCATCCTCTATATCTTTTGTTCTTCGTATTTCATCATCATCAAGTTCAAATAAATGGTCTAATCCATAAACAGCAAGAGAGTTCCCCATTAATTCTAAAACCCATTCTACTAATTTAACAGTAAGCTGTCTGACTTTGTGTGAATCAAAACTGTACTTATATCTAAAATCCTCAAATAGAAAACTAAAATATTTTATCTAAAGAGAGATAGGATCACTAGGCTGACAAAATATAAGCACAATAGCAAACAGCTTGGGAATTGCAAGTGGCATTTGAACAACACAACCTTCCCTTAAACATAAATCATAATTTAAGAGCAGCCTGTTGAAGAGTGTCGTATAGATTACCATTAACTGTACGCAGATGTTCAAATGACTTAGGACTCCTTACATTGTGCAACAATAATCTGAGATAGTATCTCTCTCCCTCTGAAGGCCCAACAAATGCTAACCGACTAATGACTATTTTCTTATTCTTTCTTTTATACCAATGCTTGTCAGATGCATCCCAATGATAATGTTCTGAAAACATTGTATAACAATCATGTTCCAAAAGGTAGCTTAGAATTCATTCGAAAGAACTGTAAGACATGTTCTAGAATGCCTATCATTTGAAATCACTAACATAAGATGTTCATGGGGCCTAAGTTGAATCAACTATTAATTGGGCAAGTGCATAGAAAAAGGCAAAATTGGTGGGTGCATTTCATACATATCAAAAGCAAAAAGGCGCCAAGCATGCAGCCTCACAGGGGGAAACCCATCGACATGATTAATACTGTTTTCTTTCATCTTTAAGAGGCACAACATCTTTGGACTGAACAATATTGAAGGATATTCTTTCATGACCCTTATAAACATACTTATATAGGTACTTCACCGCCTCTATAGTAGAGCAAATTTCAACATTTAAATAACAATCAAAATACGATGAAAGGTATGGATTATATGGGATCATCCATTTATTATCCATAATAGTTTTGTGAATTGTAACAATTTCTCCTGTGTGTCTCTTCTTCATTACACTGGATATCCATCACTGCTATTCCTAGTTTCATCACAGAACTCCTTTGGGTAACCATATTTACAATGACCACGACTTTCTTTATGTTTCATCCAAGGACATTCTGGATCCAAAATACCACATGGACCATGCATCATGTGCTTCAGTACAACTTTCCTGAGATTACTATTGTCAATAGATGGTATTTCAGCACAAATGAATCTGTCAAAAATCAATAGGGCACTTGATCTTGTCATCTTGCTTTAAAATGACTTAAAAAATGAGCATGAGGTAAACCTCTCTTTTGGAATTCAATCACATAGATCATTGTTGCAACCTCTCCAAACACCATTTTTTATTAGATTCTGTAAAGCAAGAACTTTTGCTCTAAAGATCCTTGCAACTATATATCTGGTATGTCTTGTGCCTTTTCCCCGATAACAAGCTCTTGTTTGATTTCAAGCCAATTAGAATTGCAAGTCATTGTAATTAATAGATCGGGCTTACCAAACCGATGTACTAATGACCTTGCATTTAGGTATCTCTTTTTAAGGTCTCTAGGACCACCAATGAATGTTGGGGGCAAGATGACCTTACGACCCACATTTGCTGCACAGTTTTCTCCAGAATCAATAATATCTAGGATTCCTTGACAGAAATCTGCTCTTATAGTCTGCTGATTTCTACGAAAGAAATCTAACCGTGTATTCTCCACTTTTATATACATATCCACTATATATTGCTGAAAGCATCTTCCTCCTCTTAACAACATATTATTGGGTCTGCATTGAAGCTTGTATGCATAGTATTCTCTTGCTGAAATGTTTCTATATGTTTTTGAGGAGCCTCCATTTACACCTGCAAACACATATTTTTGTTTTTAGCCAGAAACTACAACAATAATACTAATCATTCTGAATCTGGAGGTGGTAGTGATGGTTTTCTTTTTCTCTTGCTTTTTTCAAGTCATCCTTTTGCTCTCTTGCTTCTTCCTTTTGTTACATCTCTTTTAGGATCAATTATTATTGGTACACTTGTGCTTGTATTGGATGCCAAAGACACATCATTGATCTGAGTGATGTCTGCCACATCAAGATTGTTAGAAGAAGCTTCTGCACCTTCTACTCTCTGAGCAGCAGTAGCAATTAAGTCTTCCATCATTTTTAGACCATTTCTAAAGTTGTCTTCCATAAATGCTCTTGTCGCTTCATTTTCTTGAGTCTTTTAGATTAGATTGTAGTATTTCCTCATCATTGTTTGCCTCCATGGTATATATGGCTGTGTAGGATCCTGACTCTTCAACCTATTCCATGTCTCTGTTTTTGCAAACTTATTCCATCTTTTGGTAATATACTTCTCTGGTATTCTTGTTACTAAATGTAGGTGATGTAGAATTTTGATGCAATGATAACATAACCATTCAGATGCTTCAAAAATTTTGCAAGTACACCATACACTTTAGCTCTCTTGTATATAGTTTACTTAATGTGCAGACCATGGCTTGTCTTCTAGAGATACTTTATAAAGTAAGCATTCTTCAGTTGTCCCTATCATTTGAGAGGTTGTTGCCATAGAGTATCCAAACTCCTTTTCAAAGTTTTGGAAGAGTGACAAAGTGAATACCTGTCCACAAAAATCATGAGCTAGATTTAAGCTGTTATATGTTTTGTGTTATATATGAACTTTTGAGTGAACTCTTTACCAGAGCATCATGCTTTAGCATTCTAGATAGTGGCGATGAAGTGAATGCTATTGACTTGCTACAGGTAAATTCATCATGTTTCTCTTTGCTTCTCCAACGATTTGTTGTCTTCTTGAATATGGTATAGAATTCTGTCAATGTAGTTGCTTTACTTGCTTTGAATCCTATAGCATGGTTAGTGCTTTCACTCCTTTGTGATGATAAGATTCCTGCTGAAAAGAAATCTCTACTAAGGGTAGGACACCATTTTTCTTTCAATCCGTACACTCTTTTGTACCAAGAGTGTGCTGTCAAGTTATATTTCAGCATCATGGCCTGCCACTTTTCTTCAAATTTCCGTTATGTCACACACCACTTTAAGCACTGGTTGAATGCATACTTAAACTCTTTGTCTTCTTTTAGAGACCCATATCTGGTTATTGCATTTTGTTCCAAATACCAAATATAAAGTCTATGCCTTGTATTTGGAAGCGCCTACATTAAAAATTAGAGGGTCACTTTATGCATTAAAAAGGGTCACTTTATGCAGTAAAAAGGGTAACTTTATGTATTAAACAGGGTAACTTTTCAAACTAAAATGTGTAACTTATTACTGTTACTTTATGCATCAAAAAGAGTCACTTTATGCAATAAAAAAGGGTCACTTTATGCTGTAAAAGGGGTCACTTAACACTACAAAAGTTTTTTAGAAACTGAGTTTGGCAACAGATTTTTGAAACGTTGCTAAATAGCAACGAATATAATTTTTTTCATTTCCTAATTAGAAGCGACATTTTATGTTTTTGTTATTTAATAATTAATGGCTACATGTTTTTTATTTGTTGTTGTTTAAAACAAATTGTCTTACGAGTTGTTACTAGATGGCATCATATTTTTCTCTTGTTGTCATATAGTTAAAAAACATGGCAACAAATATTTTATTTGTATTGAGCATTTAGAAACAAACAAAGGCAGTGAATTTTTGAATTGTTGCCATTAAAAACAAGTCGTCTAAACTATTGTTGCTATATGATAACGTATTTTTTTATTTGTTACCATTGAGTGTTACATTTTGTTGTTAATTTATATGTAGACCACTTTTTGCTATTACGTATAAAATTATTTGAAGACACTCTTCTTATTATTTGTTGATATAATGACATCAAATAGAGACTGATTACAATTTCGTCTTTAATTTAGAGACGGATTTTTGATTTTGTCCCTAATTTAAAGACAAATTTTTCAATTTCGTCTCCAATATTTCGTTCACTTTTTATAAATTATATTATATGCATAGAAAGAAACAAATAGTATTTAGTATTGTTTGTAAGAGATTCACCATGTGACTTTGAGGTCACAAGTTCGAATCCTACCAACTATGATTCTTGAGACTGGGGATTCAAAGAGCCTTACATGGAA
Source organism: Chenopodium quinoa (assembly GCF_001683475.1). Lineage (NCBI taxonomy): Eukaryota > Viridiplantae > Streptophyta > Magnoliopsida > Caryophyllales > Amaranthaceae > Chenopodium > Chenopodium quinoa. Next base: position 505,914 of record NW_018744821.1, on the reverse strand, counting down.
AGTCAAGCTAAGTTGACCTGACTTGAGTGAGATTTCAGATTGGTAAAGGTCGTGATCGGGTTGAACTAAATTGATAATTGGGATTGGGTTTTTGTCTCGTAGTGTTTATAGTAACCAATATTTATGATTTGTTACTATTTTTATGAGCCAACTTTAATATTTTTTTGCTATTTTTAGGAACCAATATTAATAATTTGTTTCTATTTTAGGAACTAACATTAATAATTTGTTGCTAATTTTAGCAACAACTAATGGTAATGTTGCCAAAGTTGGCAACAAATGCACCAAAAGCAGCTGCCATCATGGAAACTTTATTTAAATTAATGCAATATTGCAACAAAATTGCTTTAAAAGTGATAGCCAAAATCCCATGGCAATAAGCATTTTAGAAACAACAGATTTTCATTTCCCACCCATTACTAAATAGATTTAGCAACGAATTTTTGGTGAATAGCAATAAATTTTAGTATGCTATATTGACTTAATTTTGTAGTGCCGCTTTATGTATTAAACAAGGTAACTTCAACATTAACTTCAACATTTTAGCAAATTAACTTCAAAAATTCAGTTTCATTCCAAGGTTGATTGTATCGAAATTACCCTCAGTTTGATTTGATTTGGATGTTTGTGCTGAATTTGAATCAATTGATTTACGAGGAACCACTTGATTTTCTTCTACATTGTCCTGATTCGTGTTTATACTTTCTCTATCCTCGTTCAAATCAATTGCTTCTCTGTGTTCATCATCAATTCAAGTAGTTTTGATGTTATCTTCAACCAAATTCTTTGTTTCATCTTCTATTATTATGCGATTTACGTCGAAATCACCTAACAATGGTGTTTGAATTTTCCTCTGTTGTTGTAGAAAATCGTGGATCAAATTACTGCAATTTGATGAATTGAAGTTTTCTAATAAATCCTCCATTGATGATTGTATTGATCGAATCCCTAAGGTAATCAAAATTTTCCTTTCCTGTGTTGTTACGTTTTCTCTCTCCTACATTGTTGCGTTTTCTCTCTCCTGCATTGTTGCGTTTTCTCACTTTTCCATTGGTGCATTTTCTCTCTCCTGCATTGTTGCATTTTCTTTCTCTTCCATTGGTATGTTTTCTCTCTCCTCCATTGTTGTGTTTTTTTCTGCATTTCTCAGTTTCTCTCTCCTCCATTTTTCTCACTTTTCACGTTTTATATGATTTTTTTTAAAAAAAAACCCACACGTATGGCGGCACCGTTTTATAATAAATTATTGTAAACTAGTTTGATGCAAAATTTTTTGCTACCAAAAATCACTCGGGCCTCATCGGGCTAGAGAACCTCTTAAAAAATATTAGCTCTCGGGCCCGATCGAACGATGGAGCAGATTTTCTCAACCTGGCATATATACGCGCCCGATCAAGTGGTGATGGCTCGATCGGGCAACAATTAAGTGAGTTCTACCCTGACTCTCGCGTTCGAACAAGCTGCGTTAATGGAGTTTACTACTCCTTGATTTGTTCTTATAAATTGTTTAATTAATGCAACACCATGAATTTGTCTCAAATACCCTAAAGTATTCAATATTATTGACTTCTACTGTTCAAAAACTAGAATGGCATAACAATTTAGCTGTGCATTCAAATTTATACAACAAATTGGGTGTAACGGCTAGATTACCCCAAATAAATTCAAAAAAGGTGAAACTAACTGGTCGTTATAAATCATTAGGTCATAGGTATATTGTGTAATAATTTATACAAATAATGGCATTTCATGAAAATTCAAAAGTAGTCAGTGGCATTTGGTGAATTAAGAATTGTAGTAAGGGAAAGTGAACGACCATACCTCATTAATGGCTCGCCAGGCCATGACAATATAATGTTTGTCAGTAGCATTTGGTGAATTTTGAAAAATCCGATGGCATTTGGTGAATTTTTAAAGTACTTAGTGACATTTGGTGAAATAGTCGTTTATTTTATTATTATTGTTTTGGTTTTTTCACCAAATGCCCTTGACCTTTTGCAAAATTCACCAAAAATTCATCAAATACCGCCGACGTTAATTATTATTCACATCGTGACCTCAAAATACCCCTGACGTTAAAGGTCCGTTAGCAATAAAATTTAATTCATCAAATGCCCTAAATTTTTTAAATAATTCACCAAATGCCCTAAATTAGTAAATAATTACAAAAAATACCTCTATTTTTTTGAGGTGCAACGACTAGTTTGAAATTTAGGAAACTAGCTGTTAATTTTGATTCTCACCCTTTTTTGCATAAATACTCAACACATAGCAGTCCTCTTATTTGCTTAAACACAATTCTAACATCATGAGTTATGTGTCCTAATCATCTTCCTCATTGTATGAGTACTCTTAGAAGCTCTATGTCCGTTAGCTTACGGACAAACCTAGACCGTTTGCTAGGGAGGGTATGAACAAATTGTCAATCCCGCATAAAAGGGGCTTGAGTTTGCTATATTAAGCCCGTTGGAAAATATATGAACTTTAAGTAGTCCAGCCCGTTTCCCGCCCAATCCTGTAAAATTATCATCTCTACTTCATTTAACCCCTTTTTAATTATCTCTGTTTGCATGGTCTCCAACACATCTTTTTATGAATAGGGGTTGTTTGCAACTCTGACGCACTCATACATTGAGGAAGAGGATTTAGACATATAACTCACGGTGTTAAAATTTGTGGTTAAGCAAATAAAAGGGCTGCTATGTGTTGAGTATTTATGTAAAAAAGAGTGAAAACCAAAAACAATTAGTTTTATAAAGGAAAATTTAGAAATAATAATCCCAACTTTAATTCGTTTTGTTTTAATAATCCAAACTTTGGATTATTCTACAATAATCCCAACATTGGGGGTGTTTTGTTTCTTCAATCCCAAACCAGTCAACAAAAGTCAATGACCTATTATATCAGGTCGCTTGACACGTGTCAAGTCCTGATTGGTCCAAAAAAACCCAAAAAAAAAAAACTAGAAGACCAGCCCTGTAGGGAATATTTCAAGCATTACCCCTAGCTTGAACCCCACTCTGATCATACACTAAAGTACGGTGGAGTCCAAAGGGAAGGAAGATAGAGAAAAAGAGTCGCCAACAAGTTTTAGGAACTTGTAAACTGTTGACGAGGTGAAGGTTACACCACTTAACGATCCAGGAGATTGTTAACTCCAATAGGTCTGGATCCATGACTGGTAGTTCGGGGATGAAGGTACAAATCCAACCTAAAAGAGATTGAACCTTCCCTAATAATAGGCCTCTACTTTATTATTCTCGTATTCATGTGCGCTTTCTAACTAACATGCAATCAATAGGATTAACCTTGAACCCGTTTATCTATGTTGGTTGAATATTAATGCACAAACAAAACTATTATTGGCGATCACTTGAATTATAATTAAATTAACCCTAAACAAGATTATTAATTATCTTATTAAGCGTGATTACAAGTACAAATTCCCTTTAAACATGCATAAAAGGTGTGATCAAGCAATAAAAATAAATATAATATCAAGCAACATGATATTCATAAAATAATAATAATAATAAATAATAATAATTAAAATAATCATGTTAAAGCATAATATTAATAGCAAGATCCTAGGCATGATACTAACAAGATTAATAACAAACCCTAACATGTCACTAAAAATCAAATATATAGCCCTAACATGATACTAACATGCTATTAGGAAAGAAAATATGAAGCATCATAGAAATCATAATTGATATAAGCAAATCACCCTAAATATCATACTAAAGAAAACATCCTAACATGATACTAAGAACATCCTAAACATGATACTAGGAATAAATAAATAACCTAAGCATGATTTCTATATCAAAATATCAATTAAACCATTAAAGCACTTACTTGGATGCCTCATATCTCTTTCTAATAACAAAATACACACGTTAGTAACTTCAAGGAAAATAATAAAATTAAACAATTAAATTAAATAATTGAAATAGAGATTAGGGACCAAACCCTCACAAATATCAAAGCTTTCACGTCTAGGGCGAAAACAACTTCGAACTTGGCTAGGTGTGTCTATTGCTAATGTATAAGGAATTGTGTTTGTAAAAGGGTTGGTTTAGAAAGAGAGAGAGAGAGAATCAAGAAATTCTTGATGAGAGTTGATGAGAAGAATTGATGGAAATTAATGAAAATTGATGATTGAAAACAGAATTTTAAGAGGCTATTTGTAGAGAAAATCAGTCGGATGGATAAAAAAACGAATCAGAGTTTCAACGAGAATAAAACTCGATCAGGCGCTAATAATCAGTTTCACGTGTTTTTGTTTTTATCATATCTTTTGATCCGGAAGTCCAAATAAGACATATAATATGTCTTTGGAAAGCTCTTGAAGTATAATTTCTAACACAATTGTAATCAAAATAAAAACTTTTGTAGATAATATGATATGGCCGAAATAGTGGAAGGGTGTCAGTTTTGGATAGAGTTTCATATTCCATTAATATCTTTTTCGTTATAACTCGGATTTATTATTATAATATATCATTGGAAAGATAATTTCAAGATTTATCCAACCATATTAAATTTAGATAAATATTATGAGGCACGAAAATAAAATATGAATACATTCCACTTCGTACAAAACAATGATTCTTAAAAGGAGTAGTTTTATTCAATTTCAAACTCTTTAAAACATAATTATCAGTCCTAACTCCATTAGGATTTAAAAGAACGTTCTAGAGTATTCTAAATGACTATAATCAATCCTAATAGCTTTAGGAATGATAATTAATAATAGGCCCTCCTCTAGATCATTGGGCCGCATATAAAAACAAAATCGGGCCCAGTTTAGTATTTTGGCCATAACTTCCTCATTACTCATCGGAATTGGGCTTATAATATATCGTTGAAAAGGTCTTTTCATGACCCATCAAACTACACCATTATTGGACTCTTATAATTGAACAAAATAAACTAGAATGCACGTTTATCGAAAATAGGGTAAGAAAAGAAATATTTTCAAAACAGAAAGAAGAGATATTTTAATAAAAACATCCTCATCACTAGACATTTCACACTTTCGCTTTGTTTGATAATCAAATGACATGAATGGTATTCATCACTGGGTTTGGTTTTGGGGAGACACATTTGGGTGTCTACAAGCCCCCACGCCCACCATCCCTCTTCCCTTTCCACCACCAGCCCACCTTAACCCCACCATTGTCCAGCCCACCGCTGCATTTCTTTCCGGCGAGCGGCCGCCGATTTCCCCTAGTTACCTCAAAAAATTCTCCCGCTAGCATCTAAACCACCATCCTCTCTCTCTGAAACCCTTACACAACCACCCACCAATAAAAACCCTCCTAATTCCAACCTAAACATCACCGCCCTACATCGCTTTTTTCCCTTCCCCATGCGCTGCTAATACCCCGTCCCCTATGCGCTGCTAATACCCCGTCCCCTATGCGCCGCTAATTCCCTTCCCTTGTGTTGCTTATTCCCCTCGTGACGTGCCGTTAATTCACGAATTGAGGAAAAACGGGTAGGGTTGTGTAGGCGTCGCTCGAAGTGCGCCTACGTTAAAGCATGTGGTGAATATGCTTGGCACTCATAGGAAGTGGGAATTGACATTACGATTAGGGACAAAGATTAGAGACAATTAAAATAGGGAGCCGCCAACAAGTTTTTTAAGGAACTTGTAAACCGTTCACGGATCATAAAAAGGAAACCACGATAGGCGACAACGATTGACCCGTGAAGGTTACACCCCATTCATAATCCATGAGATTACTAACTCCATATGGTTCGGAACCATGAAAGGAGGATCGGGGATGATGGTACGAAGTGAGTCATGAAGTCACATTCGCTCGTATTGGCCTCTACTCGATTCTTATATTGAAAAAGCATTCCTGTGATCTCAAAGGCATACAAACAATAATTCAAATCGCTCCAAACTATTATTTAACTAAATTGGTTTAATATTAACGCACACATAATTCTAAAAAATTGGTGATCACTTCAATTAATAATAAGATTAAAAAGGATCCTAAACCAGTTGTCCAAATTATCTTATTAGTCGTGATTTTCAATTACATATTCCCTTTAACATGCAATATGGTGATCAAAATAAATAAATAGAACAAACATTAATATTAAAACCAATTTAATCACAATTCCAACAACATAAAATCGTTAGAAAAATAATAATAATAAAAGGAACAAGATCCTTACTTTGAATATGTTTGTTTGCAACTAAAAAATAATAAACGAGTTAGTAACTTCAAGGAAATAATAAAACAATAATTAAATTAAATTAAATGAAATAAAGTTGATTTTGGGGCCAAACCCTCAAACGATTCTACCTTTCACGCCTTGGCTTAAGGACATAACCTCGAGTAAAATATGGACTCCTTTGAGTGCTTGGAGAAGGAATTTTGAAGTGAAAAGGGTAGGCTAGTGTTTAGGTTAATAGCATAAAATAGAGAAAATAATAATCATAATAATTTTCGGTGCCCCGTTCATCAGAAATGAGGGGGTATTTATAGGGAAAATGTGCTGAGGGAGCACACGGAACCCTAAAATGATAAAAACCCTAAAAAAGTATCCCGTGACACGGTCAGACTGTATCGTGACACGGGAAGCCCCATCATCAGACGGTACACTTTCCCGTGACACGGTACAGTTTTGGAGTGACGCGGGAAATTTTCAGAAAACGGGATGAAAAACGCGTTAAGGGTTTACGCGGAAAGGACACGGAACGTCCCATGTCACGGCAGACCTCCCGTGTCACGGGAAGTCCCACCGTCAGACGGGAAGGATTCCCGTGACACGGTGGCAGTCTGCCGTGGCGCGGGAACTTCCAGTCCATTTTTTCCGTTTAAATTCATTTTTAACCCTAATTTCTTTCGGCTTTTTAAGTGTCGATTGATAATTTCGGGCTTTTTTCAGACTTTTATTATTCGGCCTAAAATAAGAATATAATTAAATAAAAATAAATAAAAGGTTTTGGCCAAAAAATAAATAATAAAACAATAAAATAAAATAAAAAGGTTTGGGCTTAAAATTAATTAATAAGTTTGGGCTGAAATTAAAACTATGCTTTTACCAAACATCAAGACTAATCCATGGACCGTTCAAAAGTATGAATTTAATAAAATACGATTTTTTAAGCACTCTCAGGATTAAATACTAAACCCGACCAATAGTGGCGGTGAAAGGTTATTCATCATCAGGTTTGGTTTTGGGGAGACATTTTTAGGTGTCTACAGAAGCCCCCACTTTGACTGAGTTTGTAGAAACGTCAGTTTCGAAAACGATACTCAAAGTAGCCGATAGGGACGGAGAATTATTTAAGACGTTCTGCGATCCTAAATCATTCTTCATACGCCGATACCTGCAGAAAAATGTTAATCCCACAGATAAAAGAGTAAAAGGGTAGAATACGTATCTGTCGCCAGTGTATCGGTGACAAACGAACTTGGCAGCTTCCTACGCTTGAAGGAATACACCGGGTGGCATTTGTTGAAACGCTTTCCATGATTGAGGAAAGCCGACCGAAGAGTTTGGTAGTTTCCCTAAGCCTGAAGAAAGCTACCGGATGACACTTTCCATGCCTGAGGAAAGTCGACGTATGAATTTGGTGTCATTCTATGCTTGAAGAATTCCACCGATAATGCCTTCCATGCTTGAGGAAAGCCGACAAAGGAATTTTATGGTTTTCTATACTTGAAGAAAAATCCACTGATAATGCTTTCCATGCCTGAGGAAAGCCGACTTGGTGGTTTTCTATACTTTAAGAAAAATCCACCGATAACGCTTTCCAAGCCCGAGGAAAGCCGACTTGGCGGTTTTCTATACTTGAAGAAAAATCCACCAATAACGCTTTCCATGCCTGAGGAAAGCCGACGATTGCTGAAATTGGTATAGTGGTTCGATTATCCTCGAACGTGGGCCGCAGATGATTCACAATTTTAAGCCGATTATCCGACCGTATTAAATGCTTAAAATGCCGAAAAATAGACTTTGACGCTTGCCAGGGGTAAAATGGTAATTTTAGTCCCCCTTAAACATCAGTTAGAATTTTCCGCGTAATTCTAAAGAAAAATAATCGCCCAATAACCTCGAAAAATCAGTCAAACAATCAAAAACACCAGGAATATTCGCTGACAATGAATAGAGTCTGCCGCGCCACGTCACAGGCTCCCCGTGACACGGGAATAACTCCCGTCAGACGGGACAAAAACCCGTGTCACGGGAGATTTTTTCCCCCCTTTTTCTTATTTTATTGATTGAATTGGTCAAAAAACGTCAGCGTGCCACGTTAAATTGTACTGTTGCACAATAACGGTAACTGTGGCACGAGGAACGGGGTCCGTTGCACGGTTACTTTTTTTCCTTTAAATTCGCATTTTTGCTCTACCATTTTCGCCATTTTGGGTTGCCATGTCTCGTCGAGCTCTCACTGGTGCCCGATTTTGCTTCCCGTCGGCCGGTTTCTACCACCGTGTCACGGTTTTCCTGCCTTTTCTATTTTTTATTTTTTTTTTATTTTACTGTGGGATGTTGCTACTGTTGCTTCGTGCTTCCTACTGCTGTTGCTGTTGTTCGAAGTCGCTGCAGAGTCACCGAAGTTGCCGTCTGAACCGCTAGAGCTCCGTCGCCTGTGAAGCTCGTCGTGACGCGGGACAACCTCGTCGTGTCACAGATTTTGTTGACCGTGTCGCGGCGGTCCTGCTGGTGGCCGGAAGTTTTTTCGAGCTTTTGGAGTTCGAAATTTCACCAATTTGCTATAATTTCTTGCTATCTTCTTTATTTTCGACCCTCTACAAGCATCCATGTAAGTTTCCTTTGATTTTTGTCTTGAATTTGCTTCACATAAATAATTTCATGACAAACCCTAAAAAAATCAATTTGGGGGTTTTTGATATTGAAGTTTTACGTTGAATTTGTTGCCATGATTTTACTTGTATATGTATGTATATGTGTTTGTGAGAAATTTGAGACAAAAACCGCATAATTTGATGGAGGATTGAGCAAATCACCATTTTTGGGTGCTAATTTGTGAAATAATGTTCATGTTTTGCTCTTGAAATGGTGAAAAAATGGTGGTGAATCTTGTGAAATGCTGTGTTGATTTATATTTGGCACATGTACTATATTGTCATAGAGAACATAGTATCATGCGGCTAGGAGAACTGTAGTATTAGTTTGTCATGGAGAAACTAAATACCATAATTTTGCCAATTTTAAGCCTGGAGGTAAAATTTTAGCATATAATTTAATAAACAACTAAATAACTTAGGAAATGATGCTAAGTATTTAGATTTTTATTTTTTATAAATATGCAACTTGAATTAAATGTTTAGGAAATGATGCTAAACATTTAGATTTTTATAATAGTATGCCTAGACGACGAGATTGCGACCTTTCTACCCACAGCCGGCGTCGGGCTTTTCGGGAGGACACTCCCTCTGTCCCTGAGGGCATGGACTACAACGTCTTAGAGTCCGAGCCTCGGACTTCTATGAGTAGGGGTAGGTGGGTTCCACCTCCGTGGACTCTAGACCAGTTGGTTTTCTGCCGTGAAAACCATGTCTCTCATCGCGCACTCTCCGGCATAGTCAATGGCACACTTCGCCAGCATGGTTCCAGAGCCGGCGATTTGATCCCTCGACTTCACCAGGTCATTACGAGGGATCCTACTACGAGCGCCTTATGGGAATCGGCTAGCTTGGTAGATTTCTACGAGGCGGTTGTAGGGTTTCGCAGCCCTCGGGGTTGCGGTGCGACAGTCGTCCGCGCATTGTTGGAGTATTTTTGGGATACTACCAACACCTTTCATTTTGCTTGGGGGGAGATGACGGTGACCCCCCTAGACTTTAGCATGATCAGCGGGCTGCGCTTCACCGACCGGGCTGTAGGTCAGATGTCCGATCTATCTTGGGGATCGGCTGAGGTAGCTGATTTGTTGGGCCCGATTGTTCAGCACATCAGGACCCGACCAGTGTCTCGAGGTGGTCCTAGGGGTGGACGATCGGAGCTGGCTTCAGTTCTAGCTCGCGACTTCGAGATGGAGGATACGACGGCTGAGCAGCGGGTGTGGATCTTCATCTTGATCCTGATCTCTATGACCCTCTCTCCCAACAGGAGTTCACGCGTGCTCCTTTGCTACCTCCCCTCTTTGGCCAGGATCCAAAAGATAGGATCCTATAGCTGAGCCAGTCTTGGGTACGCGGATCTTCTTTTGTCTCTACATCATGGCTGCCGACAGCTGAATGACGAGTCTCCTATCACCGTTTATGGCCTGTGGAGAGTCGTAGAGGTGATGATCTTTTCCCTTTTTGTTTCACTTTAGCTTGTTCGACTCATGTGCTAAAGATTACTTTTATCGCAGCTATGGTTCTACCAGTACTTCCCAGGCTTGGCTCCTCGTCGGCGTCGCGGAGCGGTCCATGATTTCCCTGTCGGGGCCAGCTGGCGTGACCGAGGAGAGTCGCGGGTGGAGTCCGTCCCGGCACTGCGTGGGCTACTACGCCGAGGCACCTCTTTTGTTGGCTTAAGGATTAGTTTTCTTGCGTTCTTTCCTTCTGATGTTGTTTCCGTTGTTTAACGCCCAACTTTTTTTATGGTTTCCAGGTTCCCATCGATGTCCAGTATCGTCCTTGGGCCGGGATGGCTGATCTACCTGAGGCCCTGCGTCTTTCAGCGTACCGTACCATTTTGATTGGTACCGGACGCTTTGTCTAGTATTTGGGGGCGCGAGTCGTCCGTCAGCATAGCGGCGATCGCTTTGTGGTGCCCTCGTCTCCACCAGAGTCCATGATGGACTCCCGCTTGATCAGAGAGTTGATCAATAGGGGAGAGCGCTATACTCTTCCATGGCAGGAGCTTGTTCACATGGAGAGTGACTACGCGTGGGACTTGCTTCCCTCTCTGGCTCCTCCACCCCGTCTTCCTGAGGTATGATTTCTTTTGAGGATCTTCTTTACTAGTTCTGTTTTAACTAGTCGAATAACTTGATTATTCGATCATATTTTCAGACGACCATCCACCCTGTGGGGAGGATCGAGATTCCTCCTTGGTCTGTCCGCTATCCAGGGCCAATTCGTATCACGGAGGACCATATTGCTGACGCGCCTAAGGGTTACAGACAGGCGCAGGAGTCTCTGCCCGAGGTCTTTGAGCCGGTGAGTTTTCTTCGACGCCTTATCCACCCTTTTAATACTACTTGTTACTAACTTTTCTTTGTTTTATCCACAGCCTAACCGCCCGGAGATGATGGGATTCAAGAAGCTGGTGGACGCCCTGAAGTATTGCATCATCAAGCTTCGGCGTGGTGCGAGTTGTCGGAGCTCTAGCGACGTTCTTGAGGTATCACTTATTTTTTCATTTCTACTATATGTTTTATTTTGCATTGTTGACACCGTTTTATTTTGTATATTTCAAGAGCGACGGAGGTCCCGCTGGCGCTCGAGGCCTAGAGGCTCGGACGAGGAGGAGCTTGGTCGTGGTAGACGATCTCCTGAGGCTCATCGGCGTTCTCATTTTCAGTGAGAGCCTCAGACTACTCAGCCATTTCAGGAGGCACAGTGGCAGCAGGGTCAGTCTTCCCAGCGCTTTCCGGGCCAGAGTCAGGGGCAGCGACAGTCGTTTTCACAGCCTCCACAGCCTGAGTTTGGATCTCCTTTGAATCCTGGTTCATTTTCATCTCCATTATCCAGGATTCCTCCACCGCTGCCGGGCTTGTTCTCGGTTTTGATGTATGGGACGATGCCTTCACCGACGATTCCAGTGTCTTTGGGCCAGTCTACTCCGTTTTCCGGCTGGACGGGTCCTGCCTTGAGCTTGGCTCCTGCTGGGCCTACAGGGACTAGTAGGGACGCTACTCCCCGTACTCGGATGGTCGAGGGACTCTTCGGTTCGTCATTCGGCTCTAGGAACTTTTGACCGAGGGTTTTTGTTTGTACATACTATGATGACAGTTGACATATTTATGTATTACGACTGTTTGTACATTATTTACGGCTTATGTATTTATTATTGTGTGTTAGTGTGTGTTTGAGACTCCTTGTGTGTGATTGTGCATTTATGAACGACGCGACGAAAAAACATAACTGGAGTAATGGAGGGTACCGACCTTCCCCAAGAGAAAAAGAAATAAAAAGACAAGCAATATAAAATTACTTTCCCCAAAAGAAAAGAAATAAAAATAAAATGATAAAGAAATAAAATAAATAAAAATTACCTTCCCAAAAATTAAAATGATAAAGAAATAGAATAAATGAAATTACCTTCCCCAAAATAAAAATAAATAAATAAAAAACAAAACAAATATAAATAATGTGATAAAGAAATAAAATCTTAAAATTAATAAAATAAAGATAAAAATAAAAAAAGGTGAGAATTTTATTAGAAATAAAACTCTCAGAAAAAACTGAAAAATAAACGGTGAAGATAAAAAATTATAAAAAATCCGGATAGATACGGAAAAAGTTCCCGTGACGTGGTGGAATTTCCCGTGTCACTAAACGCTTATTAGCCAGCGGTTTGTTTTACGCGTATGAAAAGATGAATTCTGGGCAGTTTCGAGCGCTTTTTCTATAAAATAAGACCAGATTATTCACGATATGCATAATTACGAAACACAAAATAATTTAGAATTTCATATTTCAATAATCATGTCTCAGAATTTTGATAATACATTGCGCGACTGGTCTTATTCTTTGACCAATGCTGAAAAAAGAGAGTTAGAATTATTTCATGTCAGGGGTTTGCTAGCCCTACGACACGTAGCTATTGAACATGATTTTCTTAGGGCAACATTAGATTATTGGAGTTCAGAAACACACTGTTTCTGGAAATGATCCGATTGGCATAATTAGTCCCTGACCGTGCAAACGGTCATAAGCAGCATCATAAGTCATTCCCAAAGGCGTATAAACCCTCTTTTTCCTTTGGAATCTTTGAGGAGGAGCAATAAGGGCCAGCACATCATTGATGTTGATATTGTTGGTAGCATTATTGGGCTTAGAAGACAAAGAAGAAGGAGTGTCGTTCTTCTTGTTTTTCCAAGTGTTGTTGTTAGTGTTGCTACCAACAGACTTCATCTGTTCATCTTCGATATTGATTCCAATATCGTATATTGCTTCAAAGGTACTTAGAGGCAGAAACTTTAGGTGTTGCTTGTATTTATGAGTCAGATTGGCAATGAACAAGCGAACCATTTCCTTCTCCTTGGAGGAATTTGGTGCGATATTTGGATTTCCTGCTAGGAATCTTATAGCCATGCCTACCTTACGTGAATATTATTACCAAGACTTTGAACGCCATCTGAATCTAACATATCCGGATTTAAATAGAATTGTTTGTGGTAATGAAGTAGACTTAGAAAAACTTGCTAACTTATATTTTAATCGCCCTATCTCTGAATCTTATCATGTATATCGTAGAAGGGCATATATTTTTTGCATGTTTAGCAAGCTACTATTTGCAAATGGTAGGGTAGGACATGCTTGTCTAGCGTCTGTACTTGAGCATGTAGAATCCGGAAGATCTCCTATGCCAACGTGCCTTGGAGAAACATTTCGTGGCCTTGACGAGGCAAAATCTGACTGGAAATCCATCAGGAAGGGCTCTCTGGTACTATTACAGGTAAAGATACGCTCTGAATAGCCCCCGTGACACAAAACAGTCGCCGTGTCACGGTTGGGGTCTGCCGTGACACGGTCAAAACTGCCGTGCCACGGGAATCTGCAGTTTTTTTTTTTTTTGGGCGATTAATATTCTTTTTGTTTTCTTGTTTTGCAGATTTGGTTGATGGAGCGTTTGGAATTATTTGAAGCCCCCGACGATATTGAAAAATATGGCCCTAACGACTTAGTCCGTAGGAAGAAGAATTATTCTGCGAACATGTCGTATGAAGATTGGAAAAATTTCTTTGCAAAGAGAGAATTTTCCATTCGTTAGGTGGTGCCTTGGTGGAGGCTTACTAGGATGGTTGGCACGAATGAAACTCCATATTGCCGTGTTGCTAGTATCTCCAAACTGACCTTTTACTGTCCCTCTCGACTGATGCGGCAGTATGGACTTGAACAAGTAATTCCACGCTATAACGATAGTCCTCGTGAAGTATCGTTGCATGAAAGTAACGTTCACAAGTACGACGCTTATTGGATTGGAAGACCTTTGTGGACCGTTTCTGCAAGTGACCAAGCTCCTCCTCCATTATCTAGTGCTTACAAGGCGTGCTTGAATCCTAGAAGTAGGAGGGAACGATTTGGATCGCGCAAGTCTAATGTAAAGAGTCGTCTTGGAAATAAGAAAGCTCCTCTTAAAGACCATCTAGGTCCGAGAACACAAGGAATTGAGTTTAAGACTCCTAAGATGCCAAGAAAGAAGAACTATATGAAAGGAAAGGGTAAAGAAAAGATGGTGTATAGGGAGAAACAACCGAAAAAGTTCAAGAAAGCTGAAAGGGGTGAAAGTTCGACTAGGGGTGTGACGGTTCGGGCTACAAAAGACACATTAATGGTGAAGGCCAACCCAATTGAGCAAGAGAAGGATGTTCCTAAAGAGAAGAGAGATTAGATCAATAGTGCTTTGCTTTTTAAGATTTATAATTTTTATTTAAAATAAGGCATATGATGCCAATACTTGTAGTCGCATTTATTTTAATAATAGCACCTTTATTTCATCCTTAAAAATAAAAATTACAATGACTTTTATTTATTATTTATTTATCCGAGTCAAGGAGTCGGACGCAATGGAAGAACGAAAATAAAAACTCGAACAATTAATTCGCAACGAATGCGCCAATATTCCAAAAATAAAACCAAAAAACTGGAATTCCACCGTGTCACGGTGAAAGGGTCCCGTGACACGATGCAAATTCCCGCGTCACGGCAATATATATATATATATATATATATATATATATATATATATATATATATATATATATATATATATATATATATATATTTTTTTGCTGACAGGGGGTGACGTGGCACGGGAACTTCTCCCGTCAGACGGGATAAATTCCCGTGTCACGGGAGTTCCTCTTTCCTTTTTTCTTCGTTCAGGCCCACCGTGTCACGGTGAACAGTACCGTGACACGGTAGGATATCCCGTGTCGCGGAAATTCCTTTTTTTTTTTTTTTTTTTTTGCCGTGACGCAATGCTAAACCGACGCGCATATTTCATCAACAGAGGGAGGATTTTTTTTTATTTTAATGTGGCCGGGCCCCCTTGAGGAGTTGCCTACGTATCCTAAAAAGGAATTAGGCCAAACGTAGCTCTATTGGGTCATGAACCCATGCGACTAGGCGTAGAATTTCTTGAGTTGATCCAATTTAATTAAATTATGCAAGCCGTTACCGTCCATGTCTACCAATTGTGCCGCTCCGCCAGACAAGATGGCTTTAACAATGTACGGGCCTGACCAGTTCGGTCTGAATTTTCCTCTTGGATCTAACACATTTTTACGAAGTGCCTTAAGTACTAGGTCACCCTCTTTGATATTTCTGGTCTTAACTTTTTAATTAAAATGTCGCGCTATACGCTGTTGGTAGGTTTGGACATGATGCAAAGCTGCCAAGCGTTTTTCATCAAGCAAGACCAGTTCGTCGTACCTCGCTCTAATCCAGTCGACTTCATCTAGTTGGATTTCCAATGCGATTCGAAGAGAAGGTATTTTGAGCTCAATGGGTTGTACAGCTTCAACTCCATAGACCAAAGAGAAAGGGATAGCCCCTGTCGATGTACGAACAGAGGTTTGATAACCCCAAAGGGCGAAATATAGCTTACTTGGCCAGTCCTTATAATTTTCTGTCATCTTTTCGATGATAGTTTTCACGTTTTTGTTGGCCAATTCGAATGCTCCATTTGTTTGTGGTCTGTAAGGTGATGATCGGTGATGTTTGATATGATATTTATGTAATAATTCCGCGCATTCGGCTTGGAAATGTGTTCCATTATCACTGATCATCTCATGTGGTACCCCATAGCGACATATGATATTTTTCTCGATGAATTGAGCTACGTGTTTTGCCGTCAGCTTGGCTTATGAGGCAGCCTCGACCCATTTGGTGAAGTAGTCGATTGCTACGAGAATGAATTCATGCCCCCCTTGTCCTGGTGGTGTTATTTTTCCAATGATGTCAATGCCCCAAGTGGAGAAAGGCCATGGAGAAGTATACGTGTAGAGAAGCGAAGGTGGAACATGCTGTAAGTTTGCGTAGATTTGACACTTCATACATTTCTTGACGTATTCGTGACAGTCTCTCTCCATAGTAGTCCAATAGTAACACTTGTCGTTGAATCTTTTAGACTAACATCTTTGCATTCATGTGAGTTCCACATATATCAGCATGAAGGTTTTCCATGGTTTTATGTGCTTCTTTCTTGGCTATACATAAGAGATTCCTTCCTATTACAGTTCTCTTGTGGAGTTCTCCTCTGATGAGCACATACTGTGAGGCCAGGAGCCTCAAAGCACGGTGTGCCCTTTTATCAGTATTAGGAGGGTATTCTCCTCTTGTCACATAATTAAGGATGTCTGTATACCATGGCTCTTCGTCTTCTTGTTGTAGTTCTTGTTCATCGTCAAGCGCATGAACATAAGCTGGTTCATATCTTCTCTCTATGGTCAGTGGCATTCAGATTGTGTCGGCTGGAATTCGCACCATTGATGCTAATTTAGCTAGTGCGTCAGCGAACTGGTTTTCTTCTCTTGGCAAATACGTATATTCTACTTCATCTAGTTGCTCCGTGAGAGTTTCTAAATGAACTTGATACGTAGCGAGACTTTCACTTCTCACTTTCCATCTCTTGAAGATTTGGTTAATAATTAGTGAAGAATCATTGTAGATTCTGAGTTTCTTAATTTCCAAGGCGACAACTGTTTCTAACCCCAAAATTCATGCTTCATATTCTGCGGCATTGTTGGTGACATCAAAGTCGAGCTTCATGGAAATTGGGATGTGTTCTTCTTTGGGTGATACGAGCAAGACTCCTACACCACATCCTTTTAGTTTGAAGCTCCATCGAAATAGAGCGTCCAACTATCGTCTTCGGTCATGAGTAAATCCTCGTCAGGGAAATCGTACTCATCTTCTTCTTTTTCAGCTTCTTCTAGCGGAAAGTCTGCTACGAAGTCAGAGACTACAAAACCTTTGATGGTTTTTTGTGGCACAAATTTCAAGTCAAACTGAGCCAGATTGACTATCCAACTTGATAATCTGCCGTTGAGTGTTGCTTTCTCGAACAAGTATTTGAGAGGATCCATCTTGGACACGACATGCACTGTATGAGTGAGCATGTAATGTCTTAGTTTCTGTGCGGCCCATACAAGTGCGAGACACAACTTCTTGAGTGGTGTGTATCGCGTCTCATATCCTTGAAGTTTCTTGCTCAAGTAATAGATTGCATTCTCCTTGCTTTCGATCTCTTGTGCTAGCATTGCCCCCATCGTTTCTCTTGTGACCGTAAGGTAGAGTCGAAAAGGAAAGTCAGGTATTACTGGCGCTAGCACGGGTGGGTTTGCCAAATACTCTTTGATTTTGTCGAAAGCCTTTTGTTAATCATCATCCCATGCGACTGGGACATTCTTCTTAGGCTTCTTGAATATAAGTTCACATATCGCTGTGAGCTTTGATATGAACCTACTTATATACTGCAACCTTCCGATGAAGCCTCAAATCTCCTTCTCATTTTTGGGTGGTGGCATGGCCATGATCGCTTTTCATTTTGAAGGATCTATTTCAATCCCTCAAGAACCGATCACATATCCAAGTAATTTGCCTGATGTGACTCCGAATGCACATTTTGCTGGATTTAATCTCATGTTGTACTTACGGAGTCTTTCAAAAAACTTGCGAAGTGCAACAATATGGCCTGGGCGATCTTTAGACTTGACAATCATATCATCGACATAGACCTCCACCTCTTTGTGCATCATGTCATGTAACAATGCTGTAGCTGCTCTTTGGTAGGTGGCACCCGCGTTTTTCAACCCGAATGGCATTACCGTATAGCAATATGTACCCCATTGCGTGATGAATGTGGTTTTCTCCATGTCTTCTTCGGCCATCAATACCTGATTATATCCGGCGTAACCATCCATGAATGACAGGAGTGCATGGTTTGCTGTATTATCGACCAAAATGTCAATGTGAGGTAGAGGGAACCCATCTTTTGGGCTTGCTTTTTTGAGATCCCTGTAATCAACACACATTCTGACCCTTCCATCCTTCTTTGGAACTGGAACCACATTTGCTATCCATTACGGATACTTGGATACTCTGATGAAACCTGCGGTCAATTGCTTCCTGATTTCTTCGTTGATTTTGAGAGCCACATCTGGTTTCATTCGACGCAGCTTTTGTTTGACAGGTTTCATACCTGGAATGAGTGGTATCGTATGCTGAGCTATATCCCTGTCAATTCCTGGCATATCTTGGTATGACCAAGCAAATACATCAACAAATTCACTAAGCAAGTTAATTAGCTTTTTGCGTTCATCTTGACTTAGTGTTAATCCAATTTTTACTTCTTTAACAATCGTATCATTGGAAATGTTAACTGTTTCTGTATCTTCAATAACTGCTGTTTTATTTTCGTGTTCTTTCATTACTTTTATTATTTCTTTGTCATTTTTATCATTAGCAAAGCAACATTGATCAGGGCTAGGGGAATGGCACGCATTGTAAGCAAAGGTACTCATTTCATTGAATTCATTGGCTAATACATCAAGAGAGGCAAGGTCGGCTGTGACCTCACCAGAATTATTAGGACTAGAAAGAGAGGACTCAACGAGAGACTTAGGGTTGAACTCTATAGCAGAAATAGGGTCGGCCTCAGACTCTAAGGACTCGTCTACAAACTTAGACTCAGACTCGGACTCGGACCTAGACGATTCAGAATCATCAAACATAGGACCCTCGCCAACGGTTATTTCCAACTTCTCTCCACTCAGCGTAGTGATCCTCAATGTCTTGCGCCATCCCCTTGAAATGCTGTCAGCTTGGACAATTAACTCGGAGGGGTCAAAATCCTTGTTCGCTATGACGGCTTGAACAAGCTCGGAGTTATCATTGCAGACCGGCTTGGATTCATTTTTCTCCATTCCAAAAAGAAGGTTGATTCCCAGATGATCAGAGTTCAGGCTAGCTGGCGTCTCGGCTGTGGAGATCTCTTCATCGATGAAGTCACAATTGAGGAACATCTCGAATCCCGGTTCACGGATCCCATTATGGACAAATGGTTCAGGTAATTCATAGTATGGGAAGTCTTCCCCTTCTTTGATGTACTGGCCATTGAGGGTGAACGGATATGGATCCATGGCCATTTCCGTCTTCGTGATTCGAGCGTTGTTGCGAGCCTTCATCTTCAATGCAGCTCGTTTCAGGTCTTCTTTTGTTGGCTCGAATCCCAAGCCGAAAGTATCATTCTTGAGCGCACCAGGATGCCCCCAGATTTAGCCATTTTCTTCTTGAGCCCAAGGGTCATTCCAGGGAAGTGACCTTGCTTCTTCAGAATGGCATTGATACTAGTGTTTGAGTAGGGATCGAAGTCAAGATGGCACTTTTCCTCCTCTTCGATCACGAGAACATCATCTAGTGAAAACCCCCAAAGATCTTCATCTTCCTCGTCATGTTCAACATGGACGATGGGAGTATCAATAACTTGAATGCGCATAGGAGAAGCATCGATGGTAATTGGAACCCCTCCAACTATGGCTTTCACTTTCTGGTGAAGCGATGACGGAATCGCCTTTAGCTCATGAAGCCAAGGACGTCCTAACAACAGATTGAAAGAAGCCTTAATGTCCACCACCTGAAACTTGGTGCGACGGTCAATGGCCCCAGTAGTTATATTCAGTATGATAGTACCCACGGCTTGACGGCGAGTATTATCGTAAGCTCGAATCCCTTGGGTGGAGGGAGTCAATTCTTCATTCTTTATACCCAACTTCTTTGCAGTACGGAGTGGACACACATTGATTGCAGAGCCATTATCAACCAGGCTCATGGGAACATTCATCTGCCTACACACTACAGTGAGGTGTAAGGCCTTATTATGTTGGTCCCCTTCCGGGGGTAGATCCTTATCAGAAAAGGAAATTAGATTGCTAGTACTCGGCAGCTCAGTAGTGAGAAAGTTGACCAATCCTTGAGGAGTCATGTCATCATCGACTCCTATTTTCACTAGAGCATTCATCACAGCCTTTCGATGCTCGTGGGAAGTGGCCAATAGCTTCCATACATTCATCTCCACCTTGGTCTTTTGCAGTTGTTTGACCACATTGCTATTCACATGGTCGATGGGATCACTATCGGATGTGATTGTGGTAAAGGTGGAGGTGGATTAGGTTGTTGCAACCGTCCACTTCTGGTGAGAACCTTGACCTCAAAGTCCCCCCAAACATCTTCACTGGTGCCAAGAGATGAACATGCTATGTCTTTGAGATTGATGTCTTCATCATCACTATCCCAAATCCCATTTACTTCTTCAGTGCTTGGGATAAATACAACTTCCGGCAGAGGTTCATTCACAGGTTGAATGAGTATTGACGAATCAAAGGAGACTTCATCTCCCATGATAGCCAAAGCATTAGAAAGAGGACCTGTTTAAATGTTAGGCTTCTTGTCCTCTGGAGGGACAGGAAGTTGGTTAGCATCAATCAGGTCTTGGATTGCATCTTTCAGCCTCCAACAGTTCTCAGTGTTATGACCCTTGCCTTGATGATACTTGCATTAACCATTGGGGTCATAGCTAGCGGTCCTATTCTCAGGTCGAGGTTCTGGAAATGGTCCGATTGGCATAATTAGTCCCTGACCGTGCAAACGGTCATAAGCAGCATCATAAGTCATTCCCAAAGGCGTATAAACCCTCCTTTGCCTTGGGAATCTTTGAGGAGGAGCATTAAGGGCCAGCACATCATTGATGTTGATATTGTTGGTAGCATTATTGGGCTTAGAAGACGAAGAAGAAGGAGTGTCGTTCTTCTTGTTTTTCCAAGTGCTGTTGCTATTGTTGCTACCAACAGACTTCATCAGTTCATCTTCGATATTGATTCCAATATTGTATACAGCTTCAAAGGTACTTAGAGGCAGAAACTTCAGGTGTTGCTTGTATTTATGAGTCAGATTGGCAATGAACAAGCGAACCATTTCCTTCTCCTTGGGAGGATCCACCAAGAGCGCATCTGTTTATCTCCACCTGCTTAAGTAAGTGGTGAAGCCTTCATTCTCTTTCTGCTTGAGAATGGAGAGTTCACGTTCAGAAGTCTTGGCCTGGATGTTACACTTGTACAAATTCATAAAGCTTTCAGCAACATCCTCCCAGGTCGCGACATGCATGGATTCCAAAGAATAGAACCACTGTTGACAGGCATGCTCTAAGGAAAGAGGAAACACTGTAGGGAAGAGTGTCACATCTACTCCCTTAAGAGCTATAGTTGCAGAAAAAGCCTTCAAATAGAAAAGCAGATTATCAGTAGGCTTGAATTTGGGAATGTCAGCAGTGGAAAACTTCTCAGAAAGCTTCTCTCTTATGGACGAAGAGGCGACAGGCTGTTCCACATAAGTGAACTCTTCGGAAATCTTGCTCATATGTTCCTTGATCTTGTCCATTGCAGCAGTGGTGACATTGTTTTGATTGTCTTGCTCTACAGTGCTAACTCTAGTGGTGAGTGTATGCATCATGTCAGACAATCTTTCGATTGTCCTGTTGAGGTTCTCAATGTCTTCTATAGTGGCCATTGGTTGAAAGTAGACTGGAGATGGATCTTGTGGAGATGATTGAGGTGGTTTCCTTGTACGCTTCTTTGGTATAAGAGGTTTTTGAGATATGGACTCGAACCGTAACAATCTACCCCTGCTTCTTGTCCAAACGCTGTGACACCGAAACAAACACACCTTTAATGACCAAACTTAACCTTAATCTATCCGGATTTAAAAAAAAAAAAAATTTGTTTTTTTTTTAATATTTTGAAACTCTAAAAAAAATGGGAGGATGCTATCCGACTTACTCCGAAAAAAAAAGATGACACAAAACTAGACTTCCCTAAAATATGGTCAAAAAGTGGTGCACGACTAAAAAAAAAGTGAGTGAACATAATATGTGAGTGATTAGGTGAAGTTATAGACGCGTGTTTTGACCGTATAGCTAGACACGACTCAAAACTGGACACATCATTCACACAAGAATCGAGAAAAAGACTGTCATGACACTTTCCAGGGCACCGTGTCACGGTGCAGACTGTCGTGACACGGTGCAGTCTACTGTCAGACGGTAGAATTTCCCGTGTCACGGCACTTTTCACTGTGACACGGCAGAACATGTCGTGACACGGTGCGCAGTTCTAGGTCAATTTTGTGATTTTTTCAGATTTTAATCGATTTTAAGTCTGTACTAATTACTATGTGAGAATAAAAACCCTCGGTCATGGGTTAAACAAAAGAGCAAACACATGAGGGTTAGCACCAAACTACCACATAACATTTAGGCACGATGATGTAAAAAAAAGTTCGCAACCTAGAGTCAAGATCTATGTTCAACTATTGGTCAAGCTTTGGGTGTCAAAAAGGGTACCATGGTTAAGAGTTTGGACGCGTTAGCAAGGCAGCCTCCCTTGAGGGTGTATGCCAACGGGCGGCTCCGCGAGTTCGTGATGAAATCGAACTCGACTCCATGGTTTGGGTGGATTTAATAACTCGGATGAACCCTTATTGCCATGAGCGTTTTTGGGTTGATAGAGCTTAAATCCCCCGGGGCTAAGACGCATGTAGAACACATACGTTTTTTTCAGAAAAATCGAAGGAAGTCGACTGTGAGAAAAGAAAATAAGCCACCAGACTGATTTTAAGACTGCCGTGACACGGCAGAAATTCCCGTGTCACGGTACTGTGCACCGTGACACGGCAGACTCTGCCGTGGCACAGCAGTAAGAAAATCTGACTGGTGCCCTGTTTTCTTTTGCGCGCAACCAAGTTATCCTATTTTTCCTACGGGACAGACCTGAATGCGACGTTAAAACGTCTATGCAGATGCAAAAATTCCAAATTAATCATAGGAATATTTTTTCAAGAATTTTTCAAGTCTCATCCACTCATCTTAATTAAATACCGATCACTCAAATCGATAAATAATTAAGAATCCTCCCCAGTGGAGTCGCCAAATTGTAGGCGTCGCCCGAAATGCGCCTACGTTAAAGCATGTGGTAAATATGCTTGGCACTCATAGGAAGTGGGATTTGACATTACGATTAGGGACAATTAAAATAGGGATCCGCCAACAAGTTTTTTAAGGAACTTGTAAACCGTTCACGGATCATAAAAAGGCAACCACGATAAGGGACAACGATAGGCAACAACGATTGACCCGTGAAGGTTACACCCCATTCATAATCCATGAGATTACTAACTCCATATGGTTCAGAACCACGAAAGGAGGATCGGGGATGATGTTACGAAGTGAGTCATGGAGTCACATTCGCTCGTATTGGCCTCTACTCGATTCTTATATTGTAAAAGCATTCCTGTGATCTCAAAGGCATACAAACAACAATTAAATTCACTCCAAACTATTATTTAACTAAATTGGTTTAATATTAACGCACACATAATTCTAAAAAATTGGTAATCACTTCAATTAATAATAAGATTAAAAAGGATCCTAAACCGGTTGTCGTGATTTTCAATTACATATTCCCTATAACATGCAATATGGTGATCAACATAAATATAATAGAACAAACATTAATATTAAAACCAATTTAAACACAATTCCAACAACATAAAATCGTTAGAAAAATAATACTAATAAAAGGAACATGATCCTTACTTTGAATCTGTTTGTTTGCAACTACAAAATAATAAACGAGTTAGTAACTTCAAGGAAATAATAAAACAATAACTAAATTAAATTAAATGAAATAAATTTAATTTTGGGGCCAAACCCTCAAACGATTCTACCTTTCACGCCTTGGCTTAAGGACAGAACCTCGAGTAAAATATGGACTCCTTTGAGTGCTTGAAGAAGGAATTTTGAAGTGAAAAGGGTAGGCTAGTGTTTAGGTTAATAGCATAGAAAGGAGAAAATAATAATCATAATAATTCTCGGTGCCCCGTTCATCAGAAATGAGGGGGTATTTATAGGGAAAATGTGTTGAAGGAGCACACGGAACCCTAAAATGATAAAAACCCTAAAAACGTATCCCGTGACACGGTCAGACTGTACCGTGACATGGGAAGCCCCACCATCAGACGGTACACTTTCCCGTGACACGGTATAGTTTTGGAGTGACGCGGAAAATTTTCAGAAACGGGATGAAAAACGCGTTAAGGGTTTACGCGGAAAGGACACGGAACGTCCCGTGTCACGGCAGACCTCCCGTGTCACGGGAAGTCCCACCGTCAGACGGGAAGGATTCCCGTGACACGGTGGCAGTCTGCCGTGGCGCGGGAACTTCCAGTCCATTTTTTTCCGTCTAAATTCATTTTTAACCGTAATTTCTTTCGGCTTTTTAAGTGTCGATTGATAATTTCGGGCTTTTTTCTGACTTTATTATTCGAGCTAAAATAAGAATATAATTAAATAAAAATAAATAAAAAGGTTTGGGCTGAAAATTAATTAATAAGTTTGGGCTGAAATTAAAACTATGCTTTTACCAAACATCAAGACTAATCCATGGACCGTTCAAAAGTATGAATTTAATAAAATACGATTTTTTAAGCACTCTCGGGATTAAATACTAAACCCGACAAATAGTGGCGGTGAAAGGTTATTTATCATCGGGTTTGGTTTTGGGGAGACATTTTTAGGTGTCCACAAGTTGCGAAAACGAGCTAGGGGTAGGGGTTTTGGGATGAGGTATGTGAGATAGGGGGTGGAGATGGTGTTTTCCGGGGATAAGGGGATGAGGGTTATCGAAGGTAGGAGAGGAGGGGTGTTTGGGGTAGTCGGAAAATGAGGGAAGGAAGGTGGTGAGTTGCTGGGTCGCGTCACTGGCGCGGAGGGAGGGGGGAAACGGGCGTTGTGCACTACTACAAATTGGCCAAAGAGACCCAATATATAAGACCTGTTATCTACATAAGCGGTCTCTTTGATCCAACAGACCGTTTATTATTAATAACAGGTCTCTAACTTTAGTACATGTTGGAACGGTAAAAGTATTCGAAAGACCACTTATTTAAGACGAAGGATTTCTTGTGTTTTTTTTAAAAAAATGATTTATCAATATAAACCAGACACCGCCTATTGTGAAAACTGGTCTCTTGTTTTGATAAATAGACTTGTTAACATTAAAGACGAGTCTCTTGTTTTTTAGGTTACTCATCCGCCACTCACCTTTTCTCTTTTTAATTTAACTTCTCTCTCCTCTTCACTCCCCAGTTACCCTTACCTGTATTCATTTCCTTTCTCTTTTTCTCTCGTCTGTTTCTCTCTCCTCCTTCAAACCCTAACAATTTCCTTCAAGCCAAATAGCTAGCAACGATTCAATTTAAGCAGCCATTAACAAAGAAAAGGAAAGAGGAATGACAAAAAAAAGAGAGCAAAATTATGGAAATTAAATTAATCTCTTCGATTCCTTGATCGGTGATCAGTGAGTTATTCGATCCCCCTTTTCAATTATATTTTATTTTTCTCTTAGATGTGGCGCAAAAAATAGGGGTTTTTTTCCTTAATTTTTCTTTCTAGTTTACAAGTTTATTTGAGTAGAGCTGATCTTTGAGTTCTAGTTATCTGATGTTCATTTTTTTTTCTTAATTAAAAATATGAATTTCTTATAATAATTGTTTTCTAACATTTTTTTGTTAAAAAAAAATTGATTTTTCGTTTAGCCATGGTAATAGATTATTGTTTGTATATTTTGCATGTTAGTTTTTTCGTTTCAAAACCAATTTTTGCCATTTTTTTTATGAAATTTTTGTTTTGAAAACTTCTATCATATTCAGATCTAGTATTTTTCGTTATTATCGCTCACTTTCTTTCGTATGGAGTCGCATCTGGTATTATTCGTCATTATTAAGTTCGCATTAGATTTTATATATTTCTATTATCATTTTCAATTTCAATTTCAGCTCTTCAGATTTAAGTTCTGGTATACTTTATTTTTGATTTTTAAATTTCTTTTAATTTAGAGAATTTCTTGATGAATTGTTCTTCAGCTTGTTTTTGAAATTAGTTTTTTTTTTTTTGTTTGTTCATTCATCAATTTAAAAAACTTTTATTTCATTACTTAAATTAAATAATTTATCATTTTTTTTAATGTAAAAGAATTTTATTTTGTATCTTTATTTTTAATTTTTTGTTTTTTCCTTTGTAATTGTTCTGGTTTATTTCTAAATAGTAATATCTGTTGTTTGAATTTTTTTTTAATAGAAATCTGTAGTTTCAAGTTTCATATGATGATGACTAGAGACTAGGGGTGTCAATCGGGTTTTCGGTTCAGTTTTGGGTTCGGTTTATCGGTTTCGGTTTCTAACGGGTCTGTTTTTAACGGGTTGGAATTATTAACGGGTCAGTTCGGGTCGGTTTTAAATAATTTAAGGTCGGTTTGGTTTGGTTTATTTTTATTACAGTTTCTTTTCTGGTCGGATTCTAATCGGGTCGGGTTATAATTTGTTCGGGTCATAATCGGTTCGGGTTAAATTCGGTCGGTTCAAAAACAGGGTTTGTCAGTTTAAAGCGGGTTTTGGGTCAACACATATCGAGTCCTAATCGGGTCGGGTTGTAATCATTTCGGGTTGTAATCGGTTCGAGTTGAACTTAGTCAATTTGACAACTAGTTTTGCCAGTTTTAAACGAGTTTCGTTAACATATATCGTCTAGTATATCCTCAATATTCTTTAATTAGTTATTCTAGTTGATCATACGAAGTATTAATTAGTTGTTTAACTTTATGTCCCTTTTTTGTATAATGATTTTAAGGATCAAATAATAATAACAAATCTAGAGTTAGCTTTTGATTTAGATTTTTAATTTTTTTTTAATACAATATAGTGTTCCATTAGTCATTACTCGTTAGAGGACGATAATATTGTAGAATAAGAGTTTCAATGACATCAAAATTCCAAACCTTTTCAATATAAATACTTTATAATTCAAATTTAACCTTTTTGTTTTACTATTGATAAAATATACCCAAAAAAAATAATCTACGGTTATAACGGGTTACGGATTTACGGATTATAAACGATTCGGTTATAACCGATTACGGGTTGCAAATGATTCGATCATAACTTATTACGGGTTATAAACGGTTCAATCCTAACCAGCTACAAGTTGTAAACGATTTGGGTTTATTGGGTTTTTGTCGGGTTCAAACGGTTTCAGTTTACAATGGGTCGGGTTGCTATCGGGTTCAAAAGTACTCGGTTTGGGTTGTTCTCGGTTTCGGGTTGTATCAGTTTGGCTTGATATCGGGTACAGTTCATTAACGGTTGTCAAACATTCGGATCGGTTCAGTTTCAAGTTTTCAAAATCAGGTCGGGTCGGTTTATGGTTTTAAAATAATAGGTTCTTAGCGGTTCGGTTCCTTTTTGGAACAGTTCAAAACGGTCGAATTCACCAGTTCGGGTTTCTTTTTAACAACTCTACTAGAGGCAAATCGCTTGTTGGGTGGGAAGTGTCCGCGAAACAGAAGTGGTTGCGATGATTTTTGGCCTAAGAAATGCTTTTGATGCTGGGTTTCGCAAGTTGGATATGAGCGTTCAGCTACTCCTTTGTATTTTTTATTTTTACGTGTTGAATTTTCTTTGACATTTGTACTATGTACGTAATTTTTAAGGAGTATACAATAATTATTTTTCTCCTTTGTATTTAATTATGAAAAATATGAATAAAATTACGTAATATATAAGTTAATATTGATGAATCAAATTGTAATTATAAAAATATAATAAGCTATTTTTTTTATTTATAATGTGATCAAAGAGACCCGTTGAGTTAGAAAGCGGTCTCACTTTTCTAAAAAAAGAGACTGCCTAAATAAGATAGGCGGTCTCAGTTTTCTTAAAATAGAGACTGCTTTTCTTATAAAGCCAGTCTTAATTTCCTCAAAGTTGAGACCGCTTTTCTTAAAGAGGCAGTCTTAGCTTTCTCATTCCAGAGACCGCTTTCAATAAAGCTGTCTCTTTGCCAAAGAGACCGCTGCGCTAGAGACCGCCTCCAAGGCAGTCTCTTTGACTAACTTCGATGGGTCTCTTTGGCCAATTTTGTAGTAACGTAGTGGTGGGAGGGGTAATAGCGGTGCTTCAGGGGTGGGGGAATAGCGGCGATGCAGGGGTGGGGGCAGCTTGCCGGCGTCAAGATTCTGGTGGCAGGGCGGTGCTGCGTAGGGTCTGGCTGGCTGGGTTTTTTAGGTTTTTTTTTTTCTTTTTGTTTTTTAAAATTTTTTTTAACCAATACAAATTGCGCCACATGTCATTTACAGAAAAAAAAATAACCCATTCAACCGTAACCGGTCATTGGGATTGAAGAAATAAAACACCCCCCAAACTTGGGATTATTGTAGAATAATCCAAAGTTGAGATTATTAAAACAAAACGGGGCAAAGTTGGGATTATTATTTCTAAATTTTCTTTTTTTGAATTTCAAACTATTCATTCATTATTTGGTGAATTAAATTTTATTTAACAAAGTTAGGGTATTTGGTGAATTATTTAACAAAGTTAGGGCATTTGGTGAATTAAATTTTATTGTTAACGGACCTTTAACGTTAGGGGAATTTTGAGGTCACACTGTGAATAATAATACACGCCACACGTCAGTGGTATTTGATGAATTTTGAAAAATTTGAGGGCATTTGGTGAATTTTTCGAAAGGTCAAGGGCATTTGGTGAAAAAACTGTTTTTTTAATGATTATTAAAAAAAATTAAAATAGGTCCTTAAAAAAAGGACCAATAAAAAGGAGACACGTTTCATTTAACCTTCATCAACAAGTTAACAACTTGATAATCCGGTAAAAGGCTCGTTTTGAGTATATGGGGGTCACATATGGGTTTGTTTCTATATTTCGAAGAGGTGGAATTGTTTTGAGCAGAAATGATAAAGATGAGATTATTAATTTCCATTTTCCTAATTAAAATTTATATGTTGTGGGCCTTGTGGCATAGTGGTTAAGTAATGTTATTTTTGTGCAAAAGATTGATAGATCAAATCTTGACCCTCCCTAACTTTTTGACCCAATATTCACAACTAACTAAACCATTATAAATATCTACCAACAATCGTAATTTCCAGTTCAAGAAGTTTTTAATTATAGAATATTTTAAATAAAATAAAAAAATAGAAAATCAAGAAAGGTACTCCGTATTTTTTTGAACGGGAAGTAATCAAGAAACGGTATTTTAGTTTCTTGATAATCGACTTAATTGCCGTAACTAACTAGATATTTACCTCAAACCGTTACAGATGTTTACTAACCCCAGAAAATCTTGCGTGGACCTGATCCACAATAATGTTATTGTGGACCCGAGGTTTTTACACACATAACTGACATTATATTAAACACAGTAACCCTTAATTTTGACATAGTAACCTTATTTTTAACATAATAACCTTTATTAAAACTAGTATAACGTTTAATATTATTGTAAACTTAAAGTATAACGTTATGACCCTAATTTTAACATAGTAACCTTTATTATTCAAATTAACCAGTATATAAAATATTTTATTAAAAAAATTAACCTTTTATAGCATATATATTACCAAAATGATTTTTATTTCAACATAGAGACCTTTTTCCTATATAGTGACCGTTTTTTTTTCTAATAAAACAACCATAATTTCCCTAATGTTAGTGGTCCATAACAAATTAGTGTGAACCAGGTCTATTTAAGAATTTGTATACTAACCTATTCCAAATTTCCAATAAATCAGTTTTTACAAAATCACATTCATCAATAAAATTCGTCATTTGTCTTGAAGTCACCCTTATATAAACCCTCTTTAAAATAACGTTTTTACATTCATTTTCCTTTTGATCCAAAATTTCTCTGTTACTTCAACAACACAAATTATTAGCAAAGTTTCTCTGTTTTTCCTCAAAATCAGAAAACAACCTTCCTTAGTCATCTTTTCAGTCCCAAACCTTCTATTTGTTTCACAGTAATGGCGGCTTTGAGTTCGTCAGGATCATCACAGAAAGACGAATACAGTATTGAGGAGGTGTCTCCAGAAGGGCGATACGTAAGGTACCACAAAATCATAGCAAGAAGTGGCACCAGAACAGTTTATAGTGGGTTCGATAAGTTTACTGGTAAAGAAGTTGCTTGGTGTAAGACAACAGAGTTGTCAGACAAATTTAATCGAATATCGTCTCATCCGACTTTCCCAGAAGATAACATAATGAAACTGTACCATTCTTGGACACCCGATGATACCCTTGAAGCCCGTAACACGATTACTGAGCATTTTAGTTCAGGAAATCTGAGAGAGTACATCAGCAAACATACTCTCGATGACAGTAATACCGCGATCAAGAACTGGTGTCGACAGATTCTAAGCGCGTTGCATCATCTTCACACGAAGCATAATATACCGGTAGTTCATCGAGATTTGAAGCTTGAAAATATCTTTGTTAATGGAAATGTGGGCAGAGTTAAGCTCGGATATTTCGGGTTCGCGTTGCATCTTGATGATGAAAAAAGGTACACTGGCTATGATGGTATTCCAGAAACACTGTCGCCGGATATCTTAAGCAAGGCAGATTATTTCGAGGAGACTGATATATTCTCTTTTGGGATGAGTCTATTACAGATACTGTCTAAGGAAGTGCTGTACAGCGAATGCGAGAACAGAGAATTCGTTTTCTACAAGATTAAGAAATGTAAACCGCCTGCTGTGTTATACAGTGTGAAGGACTCCAAGATTACGCAGTTCATTATTAAGTGTCTGCGTCATAGATCAGACAGACCAAAGGCAAATAACCTTCTGGAGAACTCATTTCTTGCAGACGAAGATGTTCCTGTAACATCGACAGCAGCAGGTATCAGTGCTGCTACAGTTCAGACTCTAAGAGAGACTGTGCGCGATTAGGTGGCAAGATTACAAGGGGAAAAGTCTGATGATACGACATCTGGATCTCAGGGAGGTAGCAGCAGTGATAGTAGGATTGTCGAGAGTGATTCGAGTAGGCCGTATGTTAGATACAATGAGATGATTGAAAGTAAAACGATTCTGTATTTTGACGGAGATTACTTGAGAGTCAATGAGTTAATTTCATGGTTCGAGGCAAGAGATTTATGCCTCGAATCGGAAACATGTATGGTACGACGGAAAATCGAAATATAGTACGCAGAAAGTTTACAAAGGATTCGATAATGTCGCTGGTATCGAAATTGCTTGGACTAAGACAGAGCTAACAGAGAATTTGTTACAGAATAAGGAAATTCTTGAGATGTTATGTGCAGAAGCTGGACTGATGAAGTTATTAGATCATAAAAATGTAGTAAACTGCTACGATTCTTGGATTGATTACGAGGCTAAAACAATAAACATGATTACTGAGTATTTTCCTTCAGGAAACTTGTTACAGTATCTCAGAAATCATACAATATCAGGTCATAATGCAATTCAGAATTGGTCAAAACAGATTCTGAAAGGAATTGCTTATCTTCACAGTCAAACACCGCGAATTGTACACCGTGACATTGTCTGCGAGCACATTTATGTGAATGGAGAGACAGGAGATGTAAAAATCGGAGGATTCGGGTTTGCGTGTTTTCTTGACGAGAGGTTATGTAATCAGAGATGGGTTGGATCACGTTACAAGTCAGTAGAGTTTGCTGTAGGATGTTATAACGAGCTGGTGGACATTTACTCATTCGGAACGTGCGTGCTAGAGATGGTCTGGGCAAACAAATCCAGTGTGAAGGAAACGATGGAGTTACATAGACAAGTGCGTTTAGGCGGCCTTGATTTTGTTGAAATACAGAAAGTGGCAGAAGACGATGCTGAAGTTCATCAGTTTACTCAAAGGTGTTTATTGGCTTTTGATTGACCCTCGGCATATGAGCTCTTGAAGGACCCGTTTGTTGCACCGTTACCGAGTTATTTGACTGATTCGAGTACCCTCAGAACAAGATTGCACAGGATATGTTCCTGCATCTTCTGAATTGAAGTGCTCTCCAAATGCCGGCTGTTTGCATTTTGCTATGCTCTAATATCAGTCTGTTATTAGTTAGTTTGTTCTTTTGTCTGTTTTATTAAATAAAACATAGTGTTAGAATAATGAAATGTATGAATGTATGATTACTCAGTTTTCAGATTAATGCTAGGTTGTAATCATGCATGGTCTGTGTGTAGAGGGGAGGGGGTTGATTCTTTCTTTCGTTAATTGAATTTCATCAGTTGTAATAAGGCCTTGTTTGGTTTGATGTAAAAAGTTTTCATGGAAACTGAATTTTCCATTTTTTTCCCATTTTACTTTGTTTGGTTTGGTAAGGAGTGGAAAACAATTTTTCAAGGGTGGAAAATTTCATCCTTAATAATAGAAAACATTTTTCTTCCAAAAACAAGGGAAGCCACATTTTCCTCTCTCCTCCTTACCTCTTTTTTTTTACTTCCCTCTCATTCATTCTTACATTTCCACTCTTATTTTTTTTTTTATTTTTTTTTCTTGGACTTTTCTTGTATGCAATCAAATAAAGGAAAACTAATTTGCATTTGTGTTTTTCCTTGAAAATATGTTTTCCATAAAAACTAATTTTCCATTGAAAATATTTTACATTAAACCAAACAGGGCCTAAGTGTTTGATTTGGTACAAACAATTTGTTTTTCTTCCTATACTCTGGTTTCTAATTCTGTTATCTATGATATCATGACATGACTACTATAATTTGATTGAAGCATAAAAATACACCAAGTCTCTAATGAAGTCAAATAAGATGTTTGAGTCGGATAATATATGAAACTCTTTCTGATTTAATTTTTTTTTTCAAGAGTACAAGTTATGTTTGGATTTGAGTTATATTAAGGGCCGCATTCTAGCTTTTGTACATAATTTCTGATAAATTTCCTTAGAGATTTTTGATTTATTTGTAATCGTACTCTTACTCCAAGTAATTTCTATACTTTGATGTTTATCAGATAAAAACGTCCTATGCTACTATTGTGCATTTGTACATTATGTATTGCCCTTTTGGGTCTGTCTCCATAGTCACACGTTTGGATAATATGAACTCAAACCTATAACTCAAATGTACAATAATATTGTACATCCGTTATATAGTTACCCTTAAAATGAGCAAAACTTATCCTAATATGAATTAAAGTTACATTTACATAAATAAAAGTTACTCGTACGAAACATTTATTCTTCATTGATAAAAGTTACCCAAAAAATTGTAAAAGTGACCCCTAAATTTGATAAAAAGTGACCCTCGATGTATTGCTGTACACCGATATATACAAAAGTTATTCTAATTTGGAGATATTTTTTCAAATAACAACCGACTAATTTGTGATTCTTATCTCGGAATACAACCAAATTACTATACCTTTTTTTTTTATTTCTTAAACCACCAAATTACTATACTTAATTGTCAAAGTGGTTAAGCTTTTTCTATTTGATACTTAAAAATAAAAAAAAATAACAAATAATTATAAAAAAAAAATAAAAAAAAAAATAAAAAAAATAAAAAACCTTTTTTG
The DNA here is from genome assembly GCF_001683475.1 of Chenopodium quinoa. Lineage (NCBI taxonomy): Eukaryota > Viridiplantae > Streptophyta > Magnoliopsida > Caryophyllales > Amaranthaceae > Chenopodium > Chenopodium quinoa. The sequence continues at coordinate 472,285 of NW_018744821.1, read as the reverse complement.
AACAAGTCAAAGAGCAGAATCTATTTAGATATTTAAAAAACGTAAGTTGACAAATTAGGGATGAAAAGAGAATGAATACCTTGATTATTATTCATCGATAGGTAGAGTATTTATACAAAACCTACATTCTTATGGAAATTTTCTGCCATGTTTTAAGAGATTGACACCCTGTAACCTGTGTTTTATGCGAATAAGCTAATAGTAAAAGAATCTAACTAAATAGTCTTGCATCACAGAAGTCAACAGTTTTTGTGACAAATTATAGAGTTTTAGTTAAAAGTTGCTTGGATTATGTTGATGCTTGTTTTAAATTTTGACATCAAATGATTGAAGTGATAAATTTTCTCCTGATCATAGGAATATCAAAGTACGAAACAAGTTGCAAGGCTCTTGTTTGCTAGGGTATAACTGCAGAGTCTGTTGGTAGGGGCTTTCTTTTGTGATTTTTTTATAACTTAATAGATTGAACAGGAATGAAAATGTTTCCTGTAATGTGCTATAAGCGTGAGACTGATTGATGGAAGCTTCTTAATTCCCATTAAAGTGAGTGTGGTAGGTTCAATATGGATGGGATTGGGTATGAAACTATTAATTGGGTGTGTTTGTCTAAGGCTGTCTGTTCGATGCAAATGAGATTAAGTTATAGAAAGGTATCCTCTAAGCTCTCCAAAGTGCCATAGTTACCTAAATTGTGATTAAATTAGGTATCGCTCCTATACTGAATTGCTACTACTAAAACACTACTCCATTTTAACACAAGCTGACCACTAAATTGACTACGATTCATAGCATTTGCTTACATTATCGGAGTTACAGAGGTAAGACAATTGAAAAATGAAGCTTTTGTTACACTTACAAAAGATGCTGATACTGGTTATCTCATTAATGTTCTAGAGGTGTGTCAAAAAAAAAAAAAATGTTCTGAAGGTAAGACAATTGTAAAATGAAGCTTTTGTTACACGTACAAAAGATGCTTATACTAGCTATTTCATTAATGTTCTCAAACCAAAATCAAACAAATTAACGAAATAATAACTTGCCCTCCCATGGCAAGGGCCAACACTAGCTAGGAATCCCAGCAAGAATAACAAATAACAAGTAAAATGCCTAAGTTCAAGCAATCATATTTACTGAGAATCAAAGTATCTAATGCCTAGAATTATAATCACAATTATTACTCTAACAAGCAAGATGATTAGTAACAACATCCCGAACCAACTAGGTATCAATCAACGTGGTGTGTCTGATTAGGCTCATTAGTGCAAGTCTCGTGTGTCTTAGATGGCGAAACAGTCTGAGACGATCCTTCTGGCCACCCAAATGTTTGATCTTCCTCATCAGTGGATGTCTCGTGTGTCTTAGATGACGAAACAGTCTCAAATGATCCTTCTGGGGTCCCAAATGTCTGATCCTGGTCATCTATCTTAGATGATCCCACCGGCGATCCTAATTTCTGATCTTGCTCATCAATCTTAGACGATCCCTCTTGTGAACTAAATGTCTCGCCCCCACGCTTAACATTACGTGTAGTTGATCTCCTGTGTAACAGAGGTGTCTCATCCTCTTCCTCTTCCTCTTCTTCCTTCAGTTCTGTAGATTGTGATGCAGCAGTCGTTGTGTCAGGAACCTTTGTCTCTGGCTCCAGAGGTGGTCTGGATGGCAAAACATTCTCGTGTCTTTCTTCTTTCTTCGGTTCTGTACGTGATGATGCAGCCTGTAGTAATCTTGCCACCTGGTTACGCACAGAATCTTTCAAAGTCTGAATATTAGCAGTAGTCCATTCTGTGTTAGCAGTAGCCCGTTTTGTATCAGCAAGAAACTTATTATTTCCTCAGAAGGTCAATTGCCGCAGGTCGGTCTGATTTAGGGCGCAAACACTGATCAATGAATTCCCTAATTTCTAAATCTTTCACATTGTTTAGCGCAGCAGGCAGTTCACCCTTCTTAATCATATCGCAAACCAGCGTGTTGTCGTTGCATTCGCTGTACAGCTTTTCCTTGGTCACTATCTGTACTCTTTCAAATTCCCGGAGGTAAAAAGCTCGGTAATCATGTTAAAGATCCCAGTGGATTCATCAACCCAGTATTTTTAGCATTTCTGTATATTTTCATGGTCTAATAACTTCAACTGATCCGCTTTCTTTGACATAAACTTCAATACATCTTCATATGACTCTTCTGGTAACTGAGTCTGACACCAAGCAATTTCTATGGAATCAACATTATCAAACCCCATGTAAACTTTTTTCAGGTCACCTTTGTCCTATCATTTTGTCGTACCTGACATATCTTCCATCCCGAGTTTCCTCCACAACTGTATATTCGTCTGACCGTGAAGAACTCGAAGCAGCCATAATTGATTAGTTGAGCAAACAGGAGATTTGAATTGATGAGATGAGTAAGGTTGTTGTCTGGTAAAAACAATTTGAAAAACAGAGAAAGATTCTTGTGGTTTGACTTGATAAAAGCAGAGAATTATTGAATTAAATGGAAAAGTAAAAACAGAATACGTGCAATAGAGAATGAGGAGATTAATTTTATGAAAAATGCTTTTATAAATGTAGATACGAGCTTATCTTGTTAAATTCGTTATGGCAGTTAAGTCGGTTATCAACAAATAGATTGTACCCTTGATTTATATGTATATTTTTATAAATCCCTTTATCAATTTTTTGAACTTTTATTCAAGAGAGAATGCTTTTTTTTTTTTTTTTTTTAAATAGGAATGTATGGACTAAACATCTAGGGCATACGTTTAGCGACTTCAGTCTACTGAGTCATAAACCTCTTTGATATAAAGGGATTCAATACATATGAAGAGAAGAAGTGAACTTATTATGGTTGAGATCCAACGAGAAATTTCTTAATACGAGAAGGATGTAAAGGGATGAATGTGCAAAAATTTTTTCACTTACATGTGCAAATTTGATTTTCAACAGGATTAAAAAAAATAATAAATAAAATAAAAAAAAATAAAAAATCAATTTCCGCAAAAACAAAAAATTATGCACATTTTGTTCAAATTTGTGCACATTGGATTTGAGTCAACAAAATGTTTACACATTTAGTTAAAAAAAAAGTGCACCATTACTCCTATAAATATTTACATAAAGTCAGTACTGTGGTGTCTACCTAAAAAAACCTTTGCCTAATCGCAACTATGCATATATAAAATGAGAAGATGGGAGCATGTGGAATCCACCGATAAAGACCTTAGTACCTCTGTTAATTTAAAACATTCTTTTATTTAATTAAAAGTTTAACAAGATAATCAAGAAAGATGATTTCTATTTCTTTATAACCGCCATAACAAACTAAAACTAACGGCAAGAAAAATCTTTTTTTTTTTTTTTTTTTTTTTTTTTTTTGTATACTAACTACTAACTACTTATACTCGATTAAATACTCCTACAAATATGTTGCACCACGTTACATAAATCATTTTATACTCCAAAACTACTTTCACAAGTATTCTGTTTTTTCATCATCTTAATTAGGAGCATTCAATTCTACAAATACTAGTTCGTTTCAGCGACACAAATCAGAAGACATAATCTTTCATTCTCTAATGGCTGCTTCGAGTTCACAGGGAGGTAACAAAAATGATCTTAGGATTGTCGAGAGTGATTCAAGTAAGAGATTCCTAAGGTACGATGAGATTATTGGAGAAAGTACTATATTTCTCGATTCTTGTGGGCGGTATGTAAGGCATAATAAGGCCATTGAAGAAGGTGCTTTGATTCTTGATTCAAGTGGGAAACGCGTAAGGTACAATGGAGGTGGTACTACGAAAAGAGTATACAAGGGATTCGATAACGTAGCTGGTATCGAAATTGCTTGGTGAAGGTTCAATGGGCACTCAAGAGGGGGGGTGAATTGAGTGTTAAGTAATCGTTAGCGATTTTTGCTTCTTTTCGGATTATGTGTAAGGAACCAGTTGTGCTGGTTCCCTTATGCAGCGGAATAAAACAAAGCAATAAAGAACACAACAAATTTAACGAGGTTCAGCCAACTCAGGCCTACGTCCTCCTATCCTAAGTCCTTTATTAATCTACTCCGAAAAACAAAGACAAAGAACACTCTACTGTTTCCCTACTCCGGGAACCAGTCTACCCCACACTCTACTCCGAGTGTGCTCTCGACTTACACTCGTAAGCCCAATGTGTTTGAACTCACAAACACTCACCCAGCCTTTAACCCCTTTGTTAAAGACTCAATACAAGAATCAAGAACTCTCCTTTGATCTCACTTCTACGAAGCTAATTAAGAGAAAATGTTTTTGTACTAGAATGCTCTTGTATATGACTTGATGAATGGGATTAGTGCTTAAGTATATGCTCTCAAATAATTGCTCTTTTTAATTTCTGGAGAGGCACACGAAATATGTGAAATAAGATGAGTTTATATAAGCTTAGATTCCTAAAACCTAGTTTCCTTAAATCACACAATCTTAGAGAATAAGATATATTGTAATTTTAGGAAAGTATTTATCTTATTTGATTTAATCACAAAGATAGAATCAATTAAGATAAATACTCCTAGTTTTTAGGTAACCAAGAATATTTCATCTTATTTCCAGCTGCACAAAATATTTTCAAAATAATCTTTTCGAAAAAATCTTTTTGTAAAATCTTTTTCCAAAACGGCAATATTTCGTACAGTGAACCTGGTTCCCCGACCTGGTTCCCTGAATTGAAACATGTTATGAAACCTGTTCCAACTTTGTACCAGATTTCATATCATACTTCAATATACTTTTAAGCACTTATATAACCCAAACATGCAAGCATACTACGGAGCATATTACATGAAAACCTAGATAACATATTAAAGCATAAATCGTCTTTTCTTCATGTAATCTTCAAGACTTGAATCTTCCTTGAATACTTCTATTATGAGCAAACAATCTTTCTTCGAAATATCTTCGAAAGGCTTCTATGCTCCAAGTCTTGGAATCAACTCAACTACTGCACATGTAACATGGTTAATGCACAATAAAGAGTATGTGACTGCTTTTCCGCATAGCAGTCAAGGAAACGGTTCATACTGGTTCCCCACCAGTACATAGCACATTTATCATCTAACTGTTTCCTGTATATAGATAAGTTAGTTCAATAGATAACTCATATAATCAATAACTTATCTAGGAAAACAGTGTTCTATTTTAGTTGGTTCCCCCAACTGTATTGAACACTTTCAAAGACCTGTTTCCCTTAGCTGTTTGTCATCATTCAAAACTATCAATCAAAACCTAAGGGACTCAACAAATTCCCCCTTTTTGATGATGACAAACTCTTGAAGTTCTTGAACCTGTGGACATGCTCAAAAAGAAAACCGTCAAAAACTTCAAGGACTCAAAACTCTTTGGAACAAGTCAGTTAGGCTAACTGGTCCCCTAAACAGAAAATAGAAAATACGAAATAAAAAGACTCAAACTGACTCAATCTAAACTAGCTAAACCTCAAACTGACTCAATCTAAACTAGCTAAACCTTAGGCTTCAACTTCAAACTACTTCCCCCTTTTGGCATCATTAAAAAGTATCCACAAGTAAAAGCAATGTGCACAAGTTAATGTGCTTATCCATACAATGGCATCAACCACCATTCAAGCATTATGCTGCAAAAAGAGATTAGTCAAACAGTTCATACCATAGCAGAGTTAGTAGTTCATACAAGCCAACAAAGTTCAACCAAAGAAGCCCAAATCCATCCAAAAAGAAAGTTCATGGAATGGAGAGAAGTAGACAGACCAACAAAATCAGTTATTTTAGAATAAACATGAGGGTGAGGAAACAAGAACAGAAACAGCATCACTCCTCATCATCATTCTCGTTCCCTTCCTCCTCCTCGAACTTTGCAACATCTTCTGTATTATCATCTGATTCCTCTTCATCCTTGTCACCATGCTTTGCTTAAACCAAAATCATTATATTACTAAGCATATTCTTGTGATTCCCCAATCTGTTTCAAAACCACTTCCTGACCTGCTGGTTCCTCTATTTTTTTTTTTTTTTTTTTTTTATAAATCATGAGAGATCCGCACTTATTCATAAAGTTCTCCTTGTTGCATAACGAGTACAAGACTAGCATCACATCAATCAAGCAAAGACCTCCACCCTTTTGTGGTGTGAAAGGTTCTTGCTGGTACCCTTTTTCTCTTGGTTTCCGGAAGAGAATTAATGGACTGTTCCTCCTACACCTTCTCAGTGAACTTCTTTAATGAAGATTGAGTTACTCTACTTCGTACCATGGTCTTAACAATGAGTGTCTCCTCATTGTAACCAACAATCTCTATTTCATCCTCTTCACTCTGACTTTTCCGAATTTCCTCCAACTTCGGGCTTAAGGACATTTGAGCTTCCTTCTGATGTTCCCCCTGAGACTGAGCTGGTTCCTTGAGTGAACAGTAACCGAATGAACAATGATGAATTTAAAGCATACGAGAGAGAGAAAGAGAATTTCGAGTGATGATGATTGATGATCTGCACAAAGGGTTAGTGTATATTTTTAACAATGAAGCACAAAGAGAGAAGAAGGAAAGAAAAGAGTTAGTTGAGCCAATAAAAAGCAACTGTAAAGGATATTTTTTTTTATTTTTTTTTTAAATTGAAATCAAAAATTTGGTAATTATCTTTTACCATAATTATCTAAACCAACTATAAATAAGGCATATGATATGTTTGCCTTTTATATGGGATTAAATAACTGAAATAAGATAAATTCCTTCCAAAAGGAAATATCTTATAGTAATCTTCCGAAAATAAAAGATATTATCGGATGACATATCAGAGCTGGTCTGTTGTTTCCCTTTGCTGGTACCTGTATAGAACCATGTCACGCTGTTTCTGGCAATTCAGCCTGATTTCACCTGTTTCTTACAACAATGATTCTCAATCCTTTTGAGATTTTGAACCATCTACACAACACTTGAAAGATATCAACATAAGTATGTACACACACTATACAAGAGAATACCATTCTAACCAATCATTGAAGGAAGTAATTGAAGCCAATACCTAAAATCTAACTAGACCTAAAAGGACTCTTAACCTACAAAAAGACTCTCTACACAAAGGCTTTGTGAAGATATCAGCAATTTGATCTTCACTTTTACAAAACAACATCTCCACCAATCCTTTTTCCACATTGTCTCTTAAAAAAATGGTGTCTTATTTCAATGTGTTTTGTCTTGGAGTGTTGCACAAGATTCTTTGAAATATTGATTGCACTAGTGTTATCACAAAAAATAGGAACACTTTTATAAATAACACCAAAATCTTTCAGCTGGTTCCTTATCCACAGTAGCTGGGAACAGCATGAAGCTGCAGCTATATATTCAGACTCTGCTGTGGATAGGACCACTGAATTTTGCTTTTTAGAACCCCATGAAATTAGACAAGAGCCAAGAAAGTGTGCCATACCTGATGTGCTCTTTCTATCAACTAAGAAACCAGCATAATCTGCATCTGTGTATCCAATAAGATCAATGGTACTGCCTTTGGGGTACCACAATCCCAGATTTGCTGTTCCTACAAGATACCTAAGTATCCTTCTAACAGTCTTCAAGTGAGATTCCTTTGGATTGCTTTGAAACCTAGCACACAAACCAACAGAAAACACAATGTCAGGTCTACTAGCTGTTAGGTAAAGTAGAGAACCTATCATTCCTCTATAAAGAGAAGCTTCAACATCTTTTCCCTTAAGATCAGCATCTAATTTTGTAGATGGGGGAACAGGTGTATCATAAGCTTTGCTGTTCTCCATGCCGAATTTTTTCAGCAACTCTTTTAAGTACTTTTGTTGATGGATCATTATTCCATCATCCATTTGCTTAATCTGCAGCCCTAGGAAGAATCCTAGTTCTCCCATCATGCTCATTTCAAATTCACTCTGCATAAGATTAGCAAATTCATCACATAAAACCTGATTAGTAGCACCAAATAAAATATCATCAACATAAATTTGTACTACAATCAAGTGTTTCCCCCTGGTTCTTATGAACAAGGTCTTGTCTACTGTTCCCCTCTTGTAATCATTTGCCATCAAGAAATTGGACAATCTTTCATACCAAGCCCTCGGAGCTTGTTTCAACCCATATAATGCTTTGTCCAACTTGTACACATGTTGGGGGAACAGTGCATCTTCAAAACCAGGTGGCTGCTCCACATATACTTCTTCCTTTAAATATCCATTGAGGAAGGCAGTCTTTACATCCATCTGAAACAGCTTAAAATTCATGTGAGCAGCATAAGCAATTAAAATCCTAATAGCCTCTAGCCTAGCTACTGGTGCAAACGTCTCATCATAGTCAATTCCTTCTTGTTGATTGTACCCTTGCACCACTAGCCTTGCTTTGTTTCTGACTATAGTACCAAGGTCATCTAACTTGTTTCTAAAGACCCATCTAGTTCCAATGACTGATCTTTCCTTGGGACGGGGAACCAGGTGCCAAACCTGGTTCCTCTGAAACTGATTTAACTCATCTTGCATAGCTAGTACCCAATCAGGATCAGTCAATGCCATTTTATAGTCAGTAGGCTCTACATTAGACAGGAAAGAATAGAAAGCACAAAAGTTTTGAAAAACATTTGTTCTCGTTTGAATCCCCTTATTTATATCACTAATTATTTGATCAGTGGGATGAGAAGATTGATATCTATAACTTTTAAAATTAAGACTGTTTTGTGCTTTCTCATTAAGTTGGGAACCAGCATGTTCATGGATCTCTCCTTCTTCTGAGGAGCCAGGAGGATTCACATTCATGCTGTTTCCTCTATCATTACTTACCTCAGGTTCAGGGGTGGTACCTTCTTCTGTTCCCCCTGAACTCATTACCTGTCTATTATTTGAGGAACCATCAGGACTTGGTTCCCCTTCAGAGTCCTCATTATCTTCATTTTCTTCTCTAGGCACTTCATCATTATCATCTGGTGGAGTATTTGGTAGGCCTAGATCTGCTTGCACTTCATCCGTGGGACCAGTATACTGGTTCCCCGTGAAATCCATCAATCCAATCACTTCATCAGGTTGTACCTGCGCAATCTCAGAAGACATGTTAAATTCATCAAAAATGACATGGACACTCTCCTCAACACAAAGAGTCCTTTTATTGAAGACTCTATATGCTTTGCTGTGAGAAGAGTATCCAAGAAAGATTCCCTCATCACTTCTAGGATCAAACTTATCAAGTTGATTCTTCCCATTATTATGCACATAACATTTACATCCAAAGACACGAAAGTATGTGATGTTGGGCTTTCGACCTTTAAGAAGTTCATAGGGAGTCTTATTTAACTTTGGTCTAATGAGACCTCTATTCAATATATAGCAAGCAGTGTCAACAGCTTCTCCCCAAAAACTCTTTGGGAGACCACTCTCAATGAGCATCGTCCTCGTCATCTCCTCAAGAGTTCTATTCTTCCTTTCTACAACACCATTTTGTTGAGGTGTTCTAGGGGCTGAGAAGTTGTGATTAACTCCATGTTCCCTACAATAATCAATAAAGTTAGCATTATCAAATTCAGTACCATGGTCTGATCTTACCGAGACCAGCTTGTGGGTGAGCTGGTTCTCCACTTGTTTCACCAATGTCACCCATTCTTCAAACGTTTCATCCTTTGTGTGTAACATCATTACCCAAGTGTACCTAGAATAATCATCAACCATAACACAGACATATCTATGACCTCTTCGACTTTGTACTCTCATGGGACCACACAAGTCAATGTGTACAAGTTCGAAGGGTCTGCTGGTACTCATAATAGTTTTAGGCTTAAAAGAAATTTTGACCTGTTTCCCCCTTACACATTCAGAACAAACTTTATCAGCTTCATACTTAATGTTAGGAAGGCCTACAACTAAGTCACGTATTTTAAGTTTGTTTAGAAGTGTTAGGCTAGCATGTCCAAACCTCTTATGCCAAATCCATTGATTATTGTCAGAAACAGCTCTCAAACAGATGGACTTGTCTTGAGGGATTTTATCTAAGAAGGTGATGTAAACATCATGCTTCCTGGTTCCCTCACATACAAGTTCTCCTGTTTGTGAGTTAACTATGTGACATAGGTTGGCTTGAAACTCAACTCTATTACCTTTGTCACATAATTGAGAAATACTCAAGAGATTATGTTGCAAGCCTTCAACATAATAAACATCATCTATTGCGTTAGAAAGTGTCTTACCAACCTTACCTAAACCAGTGATGGTTCTCTTGCTGTTATCCCCAAAGGTGACACTTCCTCCATCAAAGGCCACTAGTGAAAGGAATTGATCTTTATCCCCGGACATGTGTCTTGAGCAACCACTGTCCAAATACCAATAGGTGTCTCCCTTCACTCTAGCCTGCAAGAGCAAATCAAACATTAGATTTAGGAACCCAAACATACTTGGGTCCCTTTTCAACAATATTAACAACTTGTTGATCCTTTCTTCTCCAAACACACTTTGCACCCTTGCTGTTCTTATTAGCACTAATTTTCTTAGCTGGACATTCATGTATCTTATGTCCATTTTTACCACAATGAAAACACACATGCATCTCTTTAGTCATGACATACTTGCCTCGTTGATATTCTTTGATCCAGGTGGTTTCTCTGGGAGACCAGTTAGTCCTGGTTCTCTGTCTAGTATAACCGAGACCAACTTTTCCTCTGTTTCCTCTTGATGAAGTCAGGTAATTTAAGGATTTTTGAGCATTCAATAATTTGTCCACATGTCTATGACTATCATTAAGTTCTTTTTCTCTGGTTTCAAGTGTCTTAGTCAACAATTCGTTTTTCTCTTTAAGAAAATCAAAGTTAATTTTTAAAGCTTCGAATTGTAGATTAAGCTTTGAAACCATACGGTCAATAGACATGTCAACAACCACTGGTTGCTTGTCCTTTTTCAGTTGATTGATTTCCGCATGCAAATCACAAGTATTACTTTCATACTTATCAATCATATTACTGACATCTACACTGGTACCTGTAGGGGAAACAGTGAACTGTGCAGCTTTAAGTGAAGCAATTTCCTTGTGAGAATTTTCCAGGTTGTAAGCCAATGTTTCAAAGGCCTTCAACAAGGAAGTTCTAGTACATGAATTTGCTTTACTTATAGCTACTGAAAAATCAAGAGTATCACTAGTGGTTGATAAGTCTCTAGGGAACCAGGAGGTCAGATCCTCTTCACCATCAATTGGTTCAAACGATCTTTCCTTTTCTAGTTCCACTTTACACTTGTCCAATTCAACCTCTAGTTCTGCTACTTGATTTTTTAGTTCATAACAGACTCCTTCTAGATGATCACAGCTAGCAATAGCAATATTACATTCACCACTTTTTTCTTTTAATTCTCTTTTGCAAATTATGTATGTTTCACTTAATTTATAGCATTCATCTAGTAAGGAATCAATACAAGCAAGCATATTTTCTCTATCATATTCATGCATATCTTCTCTAATTTGCTCTAAGCTTACCTTGCGTTCATGTAGTACATCCTTCTTTGCCATAAAGCATTTGTTGAATGTACTGGTTCCCCCTCTGGTTCCTGGACCAGTGTTGTTTTCCTTGATGTTTGTAAAGGCAGTTAGGCAAACATCTGAGTTGGGTGATCCTTCTTCTTCATCTGACCCTGAGTCAGAGTCTCCCCACATGGAAGCTATCATGGCATTCTTGTATGCTTGTTTATCTCTGGATTTAGACTGTTTGTCATTCCACTTAGGACAATCTCGAATAAGATGTCCTTTTTCTCCACACTTGAAACATCCTGTAGAAGAAGAATTGGTGTTAGATTTTTTATAGTTTTTAAAATGCTTACCTTTGAAATTCTTTCTTTGATCTCGAAGAGATCTCTCAAATCTTTTTGCAATCATGCTAATTTCATCTTCATCATCTTCTACTGTTCCCTTAAGCGCCATGCCTCTTGCTGGTTCCTTCTCAGACTTAGAGTCAATCAGCATCTCATGAGTCATAAGGGAACCAATCAGCTGTTCCAGAGACAAGGTAGACAGATCCTTTGCTTCGTATACTGCTGTTACCTTGGCTGTCCATGCATCTGTTAAACTACGCAATAATTTTCTCACAAGATCCTCGTCAGATAAATTTTTACCAAGAGATCTAAGATCATTTACAATAGTCATAAACCTACGAAAGCAATCATTGATTTTTTCATTTTTATTCATGGCAAACAATTCATATTTAGACATGATTAAATCAATTTTAGACCGTTTTACCTCACTGGTTCCCTCAAACGCAAGTTCAAGGGTGTCCCATATCTCCTTAGCACTACTGCAGCCAGATATACGATTTGTTTCGGTCTCACCTATTGCTTGTTGTAGTATTGACATTGCCTTAGCATTCTTCTCCAGCAACTTGTGATCAGCAGTGACCAATTCGCTATCTTTCTTGGGAACCTGGTTCCCCTCAACATCTGTCTTGAGAATGATATTAGGACCATTTTTAACTACGAGCCAGCATTCATAATCAATACCCATGATAACATTCTGGATCCTGTTCTTCCACCAAGCATAATTATTTCCATTAAACTTGGGTGACTTGTTGTCATAACCGATTGCACTTAATTCTTGAGTACTCATTCTTAACTCCTCTAGATGTTACTCTTTTGAGAAGCTTAGGCTCTGATACCAATTGAAGGTTCAATGGGCACTCAAGAGGGGGGGGGGGTGAATTGAGTGTTAAGTAATCGTTAGCGATTTTTGCTTCTTTTCGGATTATGTGTAAGGAACCAGTTGTGCTGGTTCCCTTATGCAGCGGAATAAAACAAAGCAATAAAGAACACAACAAATTTAACGAGGTTCAGCCAACTCAGGCCTACGTCCTCCTATCCTAAGTCCTTTATTAATCTACTCCGAAAAACAAAGACAAAGAACACTCTACTGTTTCCCTACTCCGGGAACCAGTCTACCCCACACTCTACTCCGAGTGTGCTCTCGACTTACACTCGTAAGCCCAATGTGTTTGAACTCACAAACACTCACCCAGCCTTTAACCCCTTTGTTAAAGACTCAATACAAGAATCAAGAACTCTCCTTTGATCTCACTTCTACGAAGCTAATTAAGAGAAAATGTTTTTGTACTAGAATGCTCTTGTATATGACTTGATGAATGGGATTAGTGCTTAAGTATATGCTCTCAAATAATTGCTCTTTTTAATTTCTGGAGAGGCACACGAAATATGTGAAATAAGATGAGTTTATATAAGCTTAGATTCCTAAAACCTAGTTTCCTTAAATCACACAATCTTAGAGAATAAGATATATTGTAATTTTAGGAAAGTATTTATCTTATTTGATTTAATCACAAAGATAGAATCAATTAAGATAAATACTCCTAGTTTTTAGGTAACCAAGAATATTTCATCTTATTTCCAGCTGCACAAAATATTTTCAAAATAATCTTTTCGAAAAAATCTTTTTGTAAAATCTTTTTCCAAAACGGCAGCTCGAATATTTCGTACAGTGAACCTGGTTCCCCGACCTGGTTCCCTGAATTGAAACATGTTATGAAACCTGTTCCAACTTTGTACCAGATTTCATATCATACTTCAATATACTTTTAAGCACTTATATAACCCAAACATGCAAGCATACTACGGAGCATATTACATGAAAACCTAGATAACATATTAAAGCATAAATCGTCTTTTCTTCATGTAATCTTCAAGACTTGAATCTTCCTTGAATACTTCTATTATGAGCAAACAATCTTTCTTCGAAATATCTTCGAAAGGCTTCTATGCTCCAAGTCTTGGAATCAACTCAACTACTGCACATGTAACATGGTTAATGCACAATAAAGAGTATGTGACTGCTTTTCCGCATAGCAGTCAAGGAAACGGTTCATACTGGTTCCCCACCAGTACATAGCACATTTATCATCTAACTGTTTCCTGTATATAGATAAGTTAGTTCAATAGATAACTCATATAATCAATAACTTATCTAGGAAAACAGTGTTCTATTTTAGTTGGTTCCCCCAACTGTATTGAACACTTTCAAAGACCTGTTTCCCTTAGCTGTTTGTCATCATTCAAAACTATCAATCAAAACCTAAGGGACTCAACACTTGGTGTAAGACAGAGCTAACAGAGAATTTGTTACAGAATAAGGAAATTCTTGAGATGTTATGTGCAGAAGGTGGTCTAATGAAGTTACTAGAACATAAAAATGTAGTGAAATGCTATGATTCTTGGGTTGATGAAGAAGCGAAAACAATTCACATGATTACTGAGTATTTTCCTTCAGGAAATTTGGTACAGTATGTCCTCAGTCATAAGCTCGATGGTCAAAACGCAATCAAGAATTGGTGTGAGCAGATTCTGAATGCGATAAACTATCTTCACTCTCTGAGTCCACAGATGGCTCACCGTGACATCAACTGCGACAACATTCTTGAACAAGGTACTAGTGATCAAAAATATGTTGCTCCACGTTATATGGCACCAAAGTTTATTAAAGAAACTATCTTCACTCTCTTTCGGAATGTGCGTGCGAGAGATGGTCTGGGCAAGCAAATGCAGTAATAAAAGCGAGTTTTTAGACAGCCTCGATCCTACCACAATAAACGCAATGGCAGATGACAATGAAGCTCTCCAATTCAGTAGAAGGTGTCTGACTCCTTCATCAGATGGAAGACCCTCGGCAAATGAGCTCTTGAATGACTCGTTTCTTGCACCGAATTTTTTGGGCACCATCAGAGCAAAAATTCTGAGGCTGTTACATAGGGTATGTTCCGGCTTATCCTGAAAGTGCTCGCCAAATGCCCCATTGTACCGTGTGAAATTTGCTGCATTCTAATATCATTCTGTTATTAGTTGGTTTGTTCTTTTATCTTTGTTCTTCAATAAAACTTAGCTTAGTGTTACAATAATAAAATGTATGATTACTCAGTTTATAGATCATTATTGCTGAGGTTGTAATCATGCATGGTTTGTGTAGGGGAGGGGGGTGATTCTTTCGTTTGTTAATTGATATTCATCACATGTAATAAGTGTTTCATTTGAATAAATGAATATTATTCTTGAGTTAGTTGATTGCATATAATATTTGGTATACGCAACTTAATTTGTTTCATCCTTAAGTTCGGTTTTTCAATTCTCTTTTATCTCTGATTTCATGACTACTATAATTAGATCGAAGCACAATAAATTATACATTCAAATCTTTTAACTTAAAGATGACAAATAAGATGTTTGAGCCAGATCATATTACGAAATTAAGGCCTTTCTTGATTTTAATTTTTGCCATGAATACAACTAATAACGTAACATGTTTTTGATTCGAGTTATCAGTTATGTTAATGATATTCGTCACAAGTACAACTATTTACGTAGCATGAGGATTACGTTGGGTATATAAAATCAAGTATTCCTCCTTAAGATGGTTTTAGATAAATTATTGAATTCAGATATTGAATAATCGAGTCTTACTTATTAGTTCGGGTAGATAATGAGTCAATCTCAAATTCATGTCGAGTTTGCATCATATATTATCGTATTATACAAAGGAAGATTTTTCAATGACAACAATAAAAATGTAGCTATTGTAATAATTTTAAATCTTGACTCTTTAAATTTTAGGGATTAATCTTGTCCGTCTATGTAGTTATTTTATATAAAAAAAAAATACAAAAAGGACGATTTTGCACAGCCATCGTAATCTTTAAATCTGGACCTTTAAAATCTATATCTATTCCTATGTATTAAAAAGCGTTCCTAAAAAAGTTTATGTGCCTTGTGGCACTCTCGCTATGTCATCTTTTAATTATGAGCATATTCTAATAAAAATGTCTATCATGAGATTTGAACTTATAACCACAAAAATATGCATTACATATCATACCATCTCATCCATATATTAATCATACTTTTATAATCAACTCATAAATATACAATATGAACATTTAACAACTGCAATTCTTAAACAAAAAATAAGATCCTATTATTTGCTAATTATGCTAATCGAGGTAATACATACAAGCAAGAAAAATTAACTATTGTTATAAACTAAAAGACATGTTTATATAATTTTTTTTTATAGGATCACGCTTGTTTATTTTATGAATGGTTGTTCCATAAATAATCTATTCAAAGGTTTAATGAAAAACTATTATAAATTATAAAAAATAATGAATAAATAAATAATAAAGAACGAACCTGATTTATCAATTACAAGTGTTAAAAAAAAAAAAACAGAGCATCTGGGCCACACACTAGTTTAATATTAAATCTTGACCATTTATTGAATTGACTTAATCATTAATATAGTAGAATGATATATTTGTATACACTAAATAAAATTTAGTGATAATAATTGGTCGATTATTTTAAACAATCTTAAAGTTTGATTCCTCAACCTGAATTCCATTGATTCCTGTTTGTATTTCTTACTAATAAATTTGGTAAAAAAAAATTTTAAAAAATTAATAAAAAAAAGGACCGGTCTACAAATGTCTTATAATTTGACTAAAAAAAACTTTATTATATATAATGTGTATACTTAAAATTCAACAACCTAAATATCCAAAGCGGTTAGTCATACGATACAATAAAGATACAAAATAATTACATAATCTTTGGATTTCATTCTTTTAAACATGAATTGTCAAAAATTGTGCTAATTTTTCCATTGCTTAGACTTATTTGAATTAGTTGAACGACATTGTAGAATCAAGCATATACACAATTAGACATTAGTTGGGATTACTTATTTACTCACAAAAATGTACTTTGTAAAATATCAAAATATAAGGTGAAAAAAAAAAAAAAAAAACCACTTTCTATTTTTTCGTTCTCCTCTTTGCATGGTTTGTGGGTTACATTTTCTTGCCATTTCTCATCTTCTCCCTCCTTTCGTTATTTTTCACATACAATTCCCCTCCTCCAACCTAGTTTTGAATCCCCTTTTTTATTTTTTGTTAATCTTTAGTACAAAGTAAAATATATACAACAAAAAAAAAATAGAAATGGGCGACAGCTGCACCCCATGTCCCCCCTGTTAGATATTTTAATATAGAAAGAAATATAAAATCTAGAGAAGGAATGAGAGAAAAAACAACTAAAATTCTAATTCATTTTCCAAACACAAATTTACGGATATATACAAAGTTATATATAAGCTTAATGTTAACAAACCAAAGCTAGAAAGTAAGACCACTAACCTACTCCTAAACTACTTCACGTCTCCACTACTAAGAACAATCATATCCTATTATTAAGCCATGCAAAACTCCACTAACTAAAGCATCCTAATATTAAGGTAATAACTACCCACATCTTTGAAGCACAACTCAACACACCTCCTTGCTTCAAAGCCACATACAAATAAATTAACTTTGAAAGGATCACAATGGTAATGGAATAAACATATTAATACTCTAGAAGGGGGGGATTGAATAGAGTATGGGCGTTTTTCGCAAAACAGAAAATGTCAAGGCCTTGAGATCAGTTACAGGGCGGAATAAACCGATCTCTGTTTTACAAATCAAGACTTTGAAAACTATTTAATGTAAAACAGTTAGTAAGCAGAAGGTTATAAACGTTTGTTTTGGATTTTGTTAAAACTGTTTAAAACAAAGAACGAAAGCAAGAATAAGGCAAAAATAAAAACAGAAATAAACACAAGGAATTGTTACGAAGTTCAGCACAAAGGCCTACGTCTCCGCCTAGGGTTGTCCAACCCGTAGGATTTTAACCAACTTTTATTTCTTCCCTTAGAGTTCTAAAGCAACCTAGAAGATCTTACTATCTTCTCTCCGTAGTACTTCCCACTACATCTTAAACACTCAAATCCTAGAAATAAAAGCTAACACACTCAAACAACTTCGAGTATTATAATTTTACTACGAAGCGTATCACTCAAGTATTACAAAGTTTAGCACAAGTGAACACTCGTATTTTTCCCTCACTTTTAAGTAATGAAAAGTAGTAAACAATGAGAGAATTAAAGCTCTTAGAATAGCACAAGACTTCTTGAAAAACTTGGATAATGAAACCGGCTGATCTTCATGCTATTTATAAGGCTTTGAAGCTGACTTTAAAACGTTGCCAGCAGTCTCTGGGTCTTCAACAAACTCCAGAAATTTCGAAGCTTTCAAATTCAAACTTCAAAGCTGCTTTTAAATTTAACGTTTATCTTCCAGCTAGAAATCTGTTACAGCATACTTAGCTTCCTAAAAACCAGGTCAGCAAGCACAAGTAACAGCAATATTTATCTTAAACAGAAATCTTATCATATTCAGAAAAATTCAACAACCAAATAAGATAAATAATAAGCTAGATAAATAAATACATTTGACAGAAAATATTATCTTAGAAACATAAAGATAAAATCAGTTACTTAAAGAATAATAAAAACATAAACATGCTTATAGCAGAATATACGAATAGGTTAGCATACTTAGCAGGATATATTCGAATATAATTTGATAGAATCATAAAATAAGCTAAGATAAATAAACTAAACATATTAGCATATTAAATAAACATTCACTATTCATTTTGACTTCCATCATCCAATATAAAACTAAGTAGGAATATAAACGAAACAACAAGGGAAACAACAAGGTGGAGTCATCAATCTCCCCCTTGATGGAAGTCAAAACCTGTGACAAATAATAAAGAGAACAAGTATGATTAGAGTAAGATAACATAAGGAGCATAAATAATAACCATCATTCAAAAACATTAATCATATATATACCAAAAACTTTCCAAAAACTAA
The DNA here is from genome assembly GCF_001683475.1 of Chenopodium quinoa. NCBI lineage: Eukaryota > Viridiplantae > Streptophyta > Magnoliopsida > Caryophyllales > Amaranthaceae > Chenopodium > Chenopodium quinoa. The sequence goes on along the minus strand of NW_018744821.1, from coordinate 453,566 downwards.
CACACACAAACACAGATGTTCTCCCCCTTTTTGACATCCAATCAAGGGAGAAAATGTCTGGAACAAAGGTTGAAAAACAACTAAAAAACATAAGTTCAAAGTTATTACAGACCAAAAGAAGCAAAATAACTTTTTAAAAAACATCAAGGCCTTGAAAATCAGAAATAAGCCTTGAGTCCTGCAACTCCCCTGCTCAACCAGCCAACTGAGCACTGATTTCATCAAGCTTCCTCTCAACATTTGCAAACAGGGAGTACATGGACTGGCGAAGATCCTCCATGCCAAATTCCAGAGCTTGAAGTTTTGAAGCAGGAACAGGAATATCAGCTTTCGGTTTATAGGCAGAGGGAATGGCAGCAAGGTCTTCATCAGAGAGGTCTGAGATGAACTTCCATGTATCCCTTCCAACCTTGAAAATTTCGATTTTGTTGAAGAGTTCCAGGCCCACACTAGGAGTAGTAAGACGATCTACTTCCTCTGTGTCAACTGGAACATCAAAAAATTCGAAGATCTTTGGCAAAAGGTTTGCATAGGGAAGGGTAGCAAGACGAGTAGAGTTGTAGATGTGAGACATATATGTGAGAATAATGGAGGGTAGATCAAGAGGATATCCATTGAACAGCAAATACATAATTTCAAGGCATTGATCAGTCAATAATTCCCTTGAATTAGATCTGGGCATAATAGTTCGAGTCAGAAATTGGAAAATGATCTTAGGTTCAAGATCAAGAGAAGAGTGAGTGAGCTGCTTTGAGGTAGGAGTATTAGGCAAAAGAAATTGAGTCCTAGCAGCAGTAATACAAGAAAGACGAGAAGGAAAGGACTTATCATACACAACAGGAGAAACCCCCAAAATTTCTGCCAGAATCTGATTAGTTAATCTAATTTTGATTCCTTTAACAATTGTCTCAATTGAAGGCCCCTCACTAGAATTAACAAGAGTCATATTAAGATAAAATAAACGAGTGAGACGAGGGTATGAAAAAATTAGGCAGAGAAGCAAGATGAACAAGAGGAGACTCACGAAATAGCTTGAAACATCGAAGCGATGAGGAATTGACAAGATCCATAGCAATTGGTTCACAAGAACAAATCTTGCGAGAGTGATACCCATCCTTCCATTTACCAAGGGTTGTGAAATTCTTGAACCATGAAGGAGGGAGAGAGGATGAAACTTCAAAAGTGTGTTCTTGAGAAGCCGAAGCTTGAGATTTCTCAGGAAATTTGACAGGAATGGCTTTCGATGGGGTTTCCTCTTCTCGAATTGGTGAATGAGAAGATGCCGATTGTGAAGGTTCAGAGTATGGAACTTGCTTTGGAGCTTTCTTTTGAGCTTTGGCTTGTTTCTTTTTCTGAGAAAGTTTAATGGCGACATGCTTTCTTTTGGGCGCCATGAAGAAAGGGAAAAAATAATGGAAGAGTGTAGAAGAGGAGAAGACAGAGGTAGCAGAGGAGAGAAAGAGTGAAATCTTTTTGGCAGATGAGAGAGAAGGAGTGAATGCAGGCAAGTATTTATAGGTACGGGATAGTAAAAGATTTTTCAAAACAGATTAAAAAGATAAAAAGGTGAAAAGGTGCGACTGCTTAAAAATCAAATAGATTAAATGAATGTACGAGTTTTGAAAACGTTTTCAAAAGAAATAATAAATAAGTACATTGAATGAGAATTCACGAGAATAATCACCAAGTATTGTTCCAGATTTATTTATTTATTTTTCGGCAGTTTTACTTCAAGGCCTTGAAATATAGTTCAGGGCTCTAAAGTAATTTTCACTTAACACAAAAACAAATACTTAAAGAAATTAAATAAATTAAGTAACGTACCTTGGCTCCCCCTACGAAGTTGCATCCTTATTTAGTATTCCCAACTCAAGCCGTATAAAATTAAATCTTTCTTCACTCAAAGGCTTGGTAAATATGTCAGCAATTTGAAAATTTGTAGGAATGAAAGAGATAGAAATGTCACCTTTCTCCACATGATCTCTTAAGAAATGATGTCGAACATCAATATGTTTGGTTCGAGAGTGCTGCACAGGATTCTTAGCAATTGATATAGCACTGGTATTATCACATTTTAAAGGTATTCCTGTATAATTAAGGCCCAAATCTTTAAGCTGTTGAGATATCCACAATATTTGTGAACAATAAGCACCGGCTGCAATGTATTCAGCTTCTGCAGTTGATAAAGCTACGAAATTTTGTTTCTTAGAGTGCCAACTTATGAGAGATGATCCAAGAAATTGGCAGCAACCTGAAGTACTTTTCCTGTCTACTTTATAACCTGCAAAATCAGCATCCGAATACCCAACATGCTCAAAGTTGCTATTTTTAGGATACCAAAGACCAAAGTCCTTAGTTCCATTTAGATACCTTAAAATACGTTTAACAGCACTTAAGTGTGATTCCTTAGGATCAGCTTGAAAACGTGCACACATACAAACACTAAACATAATATCAGGTCGACTTGCTGTTAAATAAAGAAGAGATCCAATTATACCTCGATATTGCTTTTGATTCACTGATTTACCATTCTCATCTTTGTCTAAAGATAGTGATGAACTCATAGGAGTTTTTGCTTCTTTGGATTGTAGCATATCATATTTCTTAAGGATCTCTCTAGTATATTTGCCTTGATTCACAAAGATGCCTCCTTTATCTTGTTTGATTTGCAATCCAAGAAAGAAATTGAGTTCACCCATTAAGCTCATTTCGAATTCCTTGCACATTATATCAGAAAATTCCTTGCAAAGGGAATCATTAGTAGCACCGAACAAAATGTCATCAACATAAATTTGCACAATCAGTAAGTCACTTGCTTTGATTTTAACAAACAGAGTTTTGTCAACTTGACCACGTTTAAAACCGTTTTCCAAAAGATATTTTGATAAACGTTCATACCAAGCCCTTGGGGCTTGTTTCAGACCGTATAAAGCTTTATCAAGTTTGTAAACATGGTCAGGAAAAGATTCATTTTCAAAACCAAGAGGTTGTTCTACATAAACTTCATCTTTTAGAAAACCATTTAAAAAGGCACATTTTACATCCATTTGAAATAGTTTGATACGCATAAAGAATGAAAAAGCAAGTAAAATTCTGATTGCTTCCATACGTGCAACTGGTGCAAAAGTTTCCTCATAATCAATACCTTCTTCTTGATTGTAGCCTTGAGCTACTAACCTTGCCTTATTTCGAGCAATTTTACCATTTTCATCCAACTTGTTTCTGAAAACCCATCTTGTTCCAATTATTGATTTTCCTTTGGGCCTTAAAGTCAAATTCCAGACTTTGTTTCTCTCGAACTCATTTAGCTCACTTTGCATAGCAATAATCTAATCCGGTTCATGTAAGGCTTCTTTGACATTTTTCGGTTCAACAAGGGAAACAAAGGCATGAAAGGCACAAAGAGACTTTAAGTTTGCTCTGGTTTGGATTCCAGATTTTGGGTCAGAAATGATTTTATCAAGAGGATGAGATGAGGCATGTTTGAATTTTCTGCGCATTAGTAAGGGGGTAGCAGGAGGTTCTTGGAGTACTGTTTCAAGACCATGAGATGAATTTTGGCTCGATTCAGGTTCAGGTTCAAGGTCTTGAGATAAGCTTTCAGGGCTTTGAGGAGGAGAAACAGAGGATTGATTTAATTCTTCTATGGTTTGAACGCGTTCTTGGATGTTCTGGGTAGGGCGCATTGCTGGAGCTTCTGCTGCTTCTTTATCACTTTCATCATCTGTTTCTGGTTCCTTGTATCTGTTCAGCCTTAGACCTGTAAAACTTTCACTCAAAGTATCCTTTTCGGATTCGTCAAAAATAACATGTATGCTTTCTTCAACAAGCTTAGTTCGCTTGTTAAAGACTCTATATGCTTTAGAAACAAAAGAGTATCCCAAGAAAATAGCTTCATCACTACGTGCATCAAATTTCCCAAGGTTATCTTTGCCATTATTATGAGCAAAGCAAGTACATCCAAATGGTTTTAGATAAGCTATATTGAGTTTCCTTCCTTTGAAAAGCTCATATGGAGTTTTCTTTAAAATAGGGCGAATTAAACAACGATTTGAAACATAGTTAGCTGTGTTAACAGCTTCTGCCCAAAAATATTTTGGTAAAGCATTTTCCAAAAGCATGGTCCTGGACAGATCCTCAAGGGTGCGGTTCTTGCGTTCCACAACCCCATTTTGTTGAGGTGTCCTTGGAGCTGAAAAGTTGTGAGAAATACCATATTTAGTACAAAACTTTTCAAAATTAATTTGATCAAATTCTCTACCATGGTCGCTTCTCACAGCTACCACATGTAGGTTTTTCTCAATTTGAACTTCTTTGCAAATTTTTGAAAACTCCAACAAAGCTTCTGATTTTTCTCTTAAAAATGAAACCCAAGTAAAACGAGAATAGTCATCAACAACCACAAGGATATACTGTTTTCCTTTTGGGGTTTTGACACGCATAGGACCACATAAATCAATATGTAAAAGTTCAAGGGGTTTAGAGGTACTTACAACCTTTTTGGTCTTAAAAGAACCTTTAACCTGTTTACCTCGAGCACATGGTTTGCACAACCCTTTTTCTTTGAAATTTAATTCAGGCAAGCCACGCACTAAACTCTCGTTGCCTCCAATTTTGCCAATGCCAACGATATTGCACTTCTTTTTGTCTCCAAGGGTTATTGTTCCACATAGATTAGTTTCAACCTTAGAGAATAAAGCAGAATTTCCACTCATGTGCCGAGAACATCCACTATCTAAAATCCATCTATAATCTTTCTTTTTCAAGCTCTCCTGCAAAATAACAAATTATCAAACCTTTCTAGACCAAACTGCAAATTTGGAATCATATTCGGGATAGACCATGTTTGGTGGTCTAGTTCCCTTAACTACCCAGATTTGCTTAATTTGGTCTCGAGTAAAATAAGGAAATGAATGTTTGATAATATGAGGATATTTCGTTTTGAAAGGACAGGTAAGCTTGGTATGACCTTTTTTGCAACAATAAAAATAGGTAGGACCATTAAAACTTCCTTTGGCTTTAACAAAAACAGTAGGTTTCTTTTTGTCAAGATATTTGTTAAAACCAAGTCCAGTTTTGTCTCTGGATCCTCGTGCTTTGTCCAAAATTTTGTTAAAATCATTTTCAGAATTTGAAAGTTTATTTAAAAGACTTTGCTGATTTGAACACTTTTCAAAAAGACTTTTCTTCTCGTTTTCAAGACTATAATTACAGTAATTTAGAGAAGTGAGTTTTTGTTTCAAAGTACTGTTCTCGGTTTTCAAGGCCTTGATCTGAGTTTCAGACACTTTGACCTTGTTTTCGAGAGCTGTATAAGCTTCTTTTAAAACAGAAACTTCTTTGATTAAATTCTCAGTAGTTTCAACTTGCGTACTGAGTTTTTCTTTCAAAATTTTTGACTCTTGAATCAAGCTTTCCTCATTGATAATCATATTATGCAAGAATTCAGAAAGAATATTTGAAGGACTAGACATGAGATTATTTACAATTACCTGAAGATGTTCCTCTTTAGAAGTGTCTTTTTTTGCCATTAGACATAGGTTGGCTTGATCATCATCGTCTGAATCACTTGAGTCAGAATCGCTCCAAGATGCCACCATAGCCTTTTTCTTGAATTCCTTTTTGTAGGGCTTAGACTTCTTTCTTTGAGGACAATCTCGTACAAGGTGATCTTCTTCACCACATTCATAGCATTTCAAGGTATTGAGTTTGTTGTATGTCTTTCCCTTAGGCTTTTCTTGGTGATTGCTGTATCGATCAGATTTTCCATGATTTCTTTCTTTTGAGAACTTCTTCTTCATTTTGAGGATTTTGGTAAGACTCCTTGAGAGAAGAGCAAAGGGGTCTTCATCATCATCTTCATCGGAATCTTCCTCTATCTCTTCTTCTTTCTTGGCTTTGAGAGCTAGCCCCTTTGTGGATGAGGCAGGCTCTCCATCTTCTTCATCAAAGGACATTTCATGGGTAATTAATTTTCCCAATAGATCATCAAGAGGAAGGGTTCTTAGATCTTGAGCTTCTTCCATTGCTGTAACTTTAGGACCCCACTTTGCTTTTGGAAGACATCGAAGGATCTTTCTCACTTTTTCTTCATTTGAGAAAAACCTGCCAAGAGAATCAAGATTGTTAATAATTTGAGTGAATCTAGTAAACATTTCTTTAATAGATTCATTTGAAAGCATTTTAAAAAGTTCATATTGTCGAAGGAAAATGCTGATTTTGGTCTCCTTGACTTGGCTTGTTCCTTCATATGTGACTACGAGCTTATCCCATATCTCCTTGGCACTTTTGCATGTAGACACACGGTTGAATTCATTAGCATCTAGTCCACAATACAGCAAGTTCATAGCACGATAATTCTTTCGACACTTTCAAGATCCGTTTGGTTGAACTCATCATCATTCTTAGGAACGGCTACTCCACTTTCAGTGGTCTTCATAGGAACTTTAGGACCCTTCTTGATAATCTCCCAGAGTTCAATGTCTTGATCAATCACGAACATTTGCATCAATGACCTCCAATGAGCAAAGTTGTTGCCACAAAAGAGAGGAGGGCGATTTGCGGATCGACCTTGAGCGAAGCCTCCATCACCAATGGAATTCATCTTCACAGATTGTTAGATCTTTACGTGAATACCTGCTCTGATACCAAATGAAAGGATCACAATGGTAATGGAATAAACATATTAATACTCTAGAAGGGGGGGGGGGGTTGAATAGAGTATGGGCGTTTTTCGCAAAACAGAAAATGTCAAGGCCTTGAGATCAGTTACAGGGCGGAATAAACCGATCTCTGTTTTACAAATCAAGACTTTGAAAACTATTTAATGTAAAACAGTTAGTAAGCAGAAGGTTATAAACGTTTGTTTTGGATTTTGTTAAAACTATTTAAAACAAAGAACGAAAGCAAGAATAAGGCAAAAATAAAAACAGAAATAAACACAAGGAATTGTTACGAAGTTCAGCACAAAGGCCTACGTCTCCGCCTAGGGTTGTCCAACCCGTAGGATTTTAACCAACTTTTATTTCTTCCCTTAGAGTTCTAAAGCAACCTAGAAGATCTTACTATCTTCTCTCCGTAGTACTTCCCACTACACCTTAAACACTCAAATCCTAGAAATAAAAGCTAACACACTCAAACAACTTCGAGTATTATAATTTTACTACGAAGTGTATCACTCAAGTATTACAAAGTTTAGCACAAGTGAACACTCGTATTTTTCCCTCACTTTTAAGTAATGAAAAGTAGTAAACAATGATAGAATTAAAGCTCTTAGAATAGCACAAGACTTCTTGAAAAACTTGGATAATGAAACCGGCTGATCTTCATGCTATTTATAAGGCTTTGAAGCTGACTTTAAAACGTTGCCAGCAGTCTCTGGGTCTTCAACAAACTCCAGAAATTTCGAAGCTTTCAAATTCAAACTTCAAAGCTGCTTTTAAATTCAACGTTTATCTTCCAGCTAGAAATCTGTTACAGCATACTTAGCTTCCTAAAAACCTGGTCAGCAAGCACAAGTAACAGCAATATTTATCTTAAACAGAAATCTTATCATATTCAGAAAAATTCAACCACCAAATAAGATAAATAATAAGCTAGATAAATAAATACATTTGACAGAAAATATTATCTTAGAAACATAAAGATAAAATCAGTTACTTAAAGAATAATAAAAACATAAACATGCTTATAGCAGAATATACAAATAGGTTAGCATACTTAGCAGGATATATTCGAATATAATTTGACAGAATCATAAAATAAGCTAAGATAAATAAACTAAACATATTAGCATATTAAATAAACATTGACTATTCATTTTGACTTCCATCATCCAATATAAAACTAAGTAGGAATATAAACGAAACAACAAGGGAAACAACAAGGTGGAGTCATCAAACTTCGACACCTTAAGTACATAGTAAGATTGAAAGATAGAAAAAAAAAATTCTTCCTATTTTATCAAAATATTTTTGAAAACTACAAAGTCATCCCCATAAACAATTTAAATTATAACATGTCATATTATATCATCTTATCACTAATTAACAAGGAAAATTTGCTTTCATTAATCTAAACTTTGCCTTGTTCTTCCAAATTAATCCCTACTTTGGATTATTTCTCATCACTCCCAACTTTAGGGGGTATTAATTTTTATTGCACCCAAATGACTTGCAACCGGTCAATCAGGTAAACATTTGAGAATTAGTTTTTTTTGCACACGTGTCAACATGTAATTGGTTGAAAAAAATAGAAAAAAAAATAAAATTAAAACATAATAAAAAAAACACCCAACAACCCTCCCTTCCACCACCGCCACCTCCCCTTAGCTTCTCTCAGCCCCAACCTCGACGCCTAAACCCCAGGCCCACCTTGACGCCAGAACCCCTGGCCCATCTCGACGCCAGAACCCTTGGCCCACCTCGACATCGGAACCCCTGGCCCACCTCGACGCCGGAACCACCCCCAGAAACTCCCAAAAACGACCACCAGAAACACACCCCCCATTTTACCATGAAAACGGCCATAGAAATGGCAGAAAACGTGACAGGGTAATTTAAAGTCGTATCCCCAAATCAAAAGTAATTCCTAAATCCTCTAACTAATGTAGATAGGGAAGTAGGGTCGAATCCACAGAGAAACAGATCTTTCTATTCCTAATTAACTAATATAATCTAGATTACGAGGTAACCAATATTTATATTTGAATAATAAACTAAACTACGGAGATCAAGAATAAGGAGAAAAATAATATATAAAAGGATATAGGGCATAGGTTCACCAATAAATAATATTCCAGGGTAGAATATAATAATCATTCATCAATGCATATATTAATCAGATTATAAAGGGCTTTCGCTACGTATTATAATCACGCAATTAATTTACCGGTATTAAATCTCATCTTTCGAATCTAGCTCGACCTAACCATTTAAAAATTAACCTGCCTATTGAAACTAGACCTAAACATCAATTCTCATCTGTCGAATGTCGAATCAATATTGTCAAACTCATGAATAAAAGATCAGGCCTAATCTAGTCACAGAGCATTAAATCAATCAATAGGAAATTAATCTAGCATTGACAATTGACAACAATAAATTACCCCTTCACATTATTTATGGATCCCCATAAACCCTAGAAAGAAAAATACTCGCACATAATAAAAACTAAACTAATCAAAGCAATAAAGCAAGACATGCATGATTAAAGGAATAAAATAAACAACTAGGATTAAGAGAAGAGAAATCGTTACCAAAATAAATCTGGAATTAAGAGTAGATTAAGAACAAAGGTTTAAGAGAAAGAAAATCTAAGAAAACAATTAATAGAGTAAACAAAGAGTAGAGAGAGAGAGAGAGAGATAGATCCTAAAATCGTATTACGGAGGAGTATTTATACTCCGTACAAATCCCAACTAAAACAAACTAAAACGACAAAATTAACTCCTAATATTTACACGCGCCAGATCGGGCGAGGCACCGCCCGATCAGGCGCGCCTTTTTGCTCTTTAGGTTGAATCTCGCGCCCGGCCAGGCGCGTTACCGGGCGCCGACCTTCGCTTCTCCCGCCCGGCCGGGCGCGCCTCCGGGCGCCAGCCTCTTTGGCCGGGCGGCTCTCTTGGGCCACTATTTGGACTACGATTGGCTCCAATTCTTCGGGCCAATCTGGGTTTTCTCTTCCGGTCTTTAGTACTCGATCCAAATGTCCCGATATCACCTATACCGAGCCCTTAATCACCGGTTCGATGGCTCTAACCGGGCCTGGGCTATAAAATCTGGTCGTGTTTCTCCAGTGCTCGTGATTGCTCCAAAATATCTCGGGAAAATACTTCAAAAGTGTAAATGCCTACAAAAGTCAACCAAATCTATGAAAACACTAGAAAACACCAATTAGTAATAAAAATGGCTCTAAAGATCCAAAATCACTACTAATTATGACCAAGAGACGGGGGTAAAATACTATATAAAATAGACACATCAAAACGGCCGAATTTTGGGCTGAATGGTTGGTGTTAACCCTAACTCGACCGTTTTCGGCCAATTTTGTGGCCTCCTTGCTCGGGATTTGGGGAACTATGGTGGGGGAAGGGAAGGGGTGGAGGAGGGGTTTTGGGGGGTGGGGGTGTGGTGTTTTCCGGGTTGGGCATGGGTGGTTTGTAGGTTTTTGTTTTTTTCTAGCCAATTATAGTCTGATACGTGTCTTAGTAATCTGCTACATCTGGTTAGATGACCTGTTGGGTGCAGTAGAAATTAATACCCCCTAAAGTTGGGAGTGATAAATAATAATCGAAAGTATGGATTAATTTGGACGGACGAGACAAAGTTTAGATTAATGGGAGAAATTTTTCCAACTAATAAACCTGGTCACGCAGTCAGGCCACGAGACAACGACACTTGGCATTTCAACTTTTTGCCAAGTGTCGCTTCACGTAGGCGACAAATAAATATTATTATGATACGGGAATTTTGAATAGATTTTAAGATAAAAATGTTGTATATAGTTTTATTACTTATATACTTCTAATATTTTTCACATACATAAAAATTGATTATAAATTTCAGGAACGGATATTGTATTTTTTGGATTAAAACGGATTCGATTAAACCGATACCGCTATCGTGTGTTTGATTTGAGGGCATGATAACAATTACCATTACCTTGAGGTAATGGTTACTCCTCATTTGTTACCTCTCAAGAACGTTTACTTGGGGTAACAAATTAAATACTCTTATTACCCCTCAGTTAACCAATACCCTTTCTATAGTTTAAACCAAACAAATGAAAAGGTACGTAATAGCTAAATGATTCCTTTCCCTCTCTTATTTGTTTCCTTTTCACTCCGTCTCCATTTTTCGAATCAAACATCCACTGTATAAATATCCTATAACTTGGTTCTAATTCAATCATAAAAACTAGTTTTAAAAATTTATATAAAAATAGGAAAAATTGTAAGGAACTGCGTTGATAAGTGTTTTATTTGTCCACTTATCATGGCTTTCTAAACACAATTTTGTACTCTTTCCCCTACTTTAATCCCTTTTTCTAACTCCTCTTGTGCTAATTTGCATCTTTTGGCTTCCCCGTTTCTCTTTATGTGTGTGCTCGTGCTTGTAGGTATAATGAAAAATGGGTTAAATAGCATAAGCATGAAGAAATACTCTTTGGAAGCAAAGGAAAGTAGGAGCGTGCGTGCACCTAAGAAGGAGCGGGCGCTCCTACCTTAACTGCCACATTCTGCCTCCCCCTGCACATATAGGAGCGGGCGTGCAAAGAGCCCAGGAGCGGGCGCTCCACACAGAGGAGCGGGCGCTCCTACTTACTGGAGCGGGCGCTCCTCCTGTTCTGAAGCCCAATTTTGACGGATTTTACGATGTAATTTTTTGGGCATATAAATAGGACGTTTGACTTCAGATTTTGGAGGGTCTTTCCCTCTTTAGTTTTCCTTAGGCCCTTAGTTTCTCTCAACCCTCATTAATTAGCTTAGAACTTCTCAACTCAATCATTGTAGTAGATTAATTGAAGATTGTACTCTTGAATTCAACAATTTCTCAACTTTGAAGCATTTTAAGTAATCTCTTTCCTCTATCTCTTACTCTTGAATTTCAAATTTTATTTACTTTGAATTATTAATTCCTCTCTTAATCTTGCTTAATTGTTGTTGCATGTCCAATATACCTTATTCCTACTACTCCTCTCAACTTGTTAATTTAATGCTTGAATTGGAACTTGTTATTTTGATGTCCTTCACCATGTTTAGTGAGTAGTTAATTAGCTAGGGGTTGGGTGAAGACCCAACCAAGCCATGGGTTGATTGATGTATGTGCTTGCATGTTCATTTTGGGTTGATGATTGATTGTTAAAGAATTGGTTAATTGCATGTGTAATTGGATGGCCACTTATTGCTCATGTATTCACTTCTATGCTTACATTGAGAGATGGAGTCTAGTTGTGAGCCTTCTCTTATATGATTATGCTAAATTCCTCTCGATTATGATTCCTTGTTTGAATGATGTAGTAGTATTAGTTGCAACAATTAGGTGAGAAATCTCAATTGCTTGTGCCTTATTGCTTTCTTGGACCGATCGAAAGACAAACCCGAGTTATTAGTAGTCTACTTCTCATCGTTAAAACTTGGTTGGCCTATCTTGTTAGTTGAGTTTGGTTTAGGAATGCTTAGTGTTGTGGCTTCGAAAGAAGGCAATGTTGAGTGCCCTCTCTATCACCCAATTTGTGTTCATGCTTTCCAATTGTTTTGATCCATTGGTTTGGTTGGAGTCGATCACTATTTCCCCCTAGTGTTTGTCTCCATAGTAGTTACCTAATCAAAACCCCCAATTTGTGACCGAACTAGATTGCAACCGTTTCATACTCTCGATGTACTTACCCATTCCCTGTGGATACGATCCTCTACTTACCCTAGACTTGTCTTAGGTTGGTTTAGGTAGAATTATTGTTTGGCTTGAGGGTGATTGTCCAACGACCGATTATTTCCTCTGCCAAAATGGCACCATTGCCGGGGACTGGCGTTAAGCATTGAGTTACTTATGAGATATGTGAGACTAGTTCATTTGTAAAGCTTTATTTTTCTTTATTTTCTTTGACTAACCTACTAATCTCCCATCTAGTCTTCTTTTTTTATGCCCAAACGCAGCAATAGGACACTTCCTCTTGTGCCGTTGAATCTTGAGCTTGAAAAAGTGGTAAGGGCAAATCGAAGAGAAAAGAGGGCGATATCTAGTGGTGCTACATCAAGTGAGCTACGAGTGGTAGTGGATTCCGATCACTCTAGTTCTAGTGAGTCTAGTGGAGACACCATTCCATTAGAATCACCAAGGACAAATTCTCCAACTTCTCCACCTATCCGCCAATTTGACATGGCCCAACCGAATAAAGCTTTGAGAGAGTTTGGTGTCCCTCCACCATACCAAGAAGCGAGTGGGATTGTTACTCCCACCACCGAGGCAAACAATTTTGAGATAAGGCCCGCCCTTATCACCTTGATCGAGGGCCATCAATTTTCCGGGGCCAAGCATGAGGATCCCATTGCACATCTTAAGCAATTTACGCGGTATTGCAGCACCGTGAAGGCTAATGGGGTGACTCCGGAGTACATCCATCTAAGTATGTTTAAATTTTCTCTCACGGGGAGTGCAAGTGATTGGCTTGATAGGTTAACTCCGAACTCATTGACAACTTGGAATGAGGTAACTTCGGCATTTCTTGGGAGGTTCATACCTCTTGGAAGAACGGCGGAGTTGAGATCCAAAATATCAAATTTCCAACAAGAACCTGATGAGTCTCTCTATGATGCTTGGGAGAGATACAAGAGCTACCAAAAACAATGCCCACATCATGGCATGGAAGATTGGCTCCTATTACATGGGTTCTATAGGGGTCTCTTGAGGGAGGATCGCATACTATTGGATGAAGCATCGGGTGTTCCTCTCATGAACAAGCCACCATTGGAAGCACTCAAAATCATCGAAGAGGTGGTGCAAAATTACACCGATTGGAGTCATGATGAAAGGAACTCCACAAAAAAAGGAGGAAGGTATGAGGTTAGTGCTATTAATATGCTTAGCTCAAAATTAGATGCCTTGTCCTCTAAATTTGATCAAATGTAATCTTCTCCCCCTCCCATTTCCCTTCTCCAAAACTCACATGCATCTAACTCTTCAAATGATAATGTGTCTATGCAATTGGTGTCTTGTGAAGTATGTGGTGGTGAAGACCATATGTCTTCGGAGTGTCCCTTGTTGAATGAGCAATGTTCCCCTTCTATGGAACAAGTTAATAATGTGAATGCTAATCCTAGGTTTGACCCCTACTCCAACACCTATAATGAGGGATGGAAACATCACCCCAATTTTGGTTGGAGAAGTGGTCAAACCCAAGGGCAAGCTAGAGGTCAAGGTCAAGCTAGTAGTGGTGGTAACTATGTGTCTAATAATCAACGGAATTATAGAAATGATAATAGGTACCAACAAAAAGGTCAATACTCTTCAACTCACAACCCACCTGGTTTCAATGGAGGTGTAAGACCAAATCTAGCTCCTATTCCTAAACCACCACTTCAAATTCAAGCCCCTCCTCCTCCTAAGTCTAATTTAGAAAGAATGATGGAACAATTCATCAACACCCAAACTAAAAAGACAAATGACTTAGAGGAAAGCCTAAAGCAAATGCAAACCCATAATAAAATGTTGGAAAATCAAATGGCCCAAATAGCTAGTGCCCTTAAAGGCAAGTCTAGTACCTCATTTCCTAGTCAAGGTCTAGATCCTAGAGAGAAAGCCAATGCCATTGTGACTAGAAATGGGAAAAGCTTGGGGGAGTACAAGGGAAGGGAATGCAACATGACTTAGAAGGTGAGAAGTCAAAAGAAAGAGTGATTGAAATGAGTGATTCCCATGGAGAGTTGAGAGTAGAAGAAGAAGATGAGAAAAACAAAAAGAAAGAAGTTGAAAAAGAAAAAAAAAAGAGTGAAATCCCACAACATGTGGCAAAGCTTCCTTTTCCGGGAAGGTTTGTCGGGTCTAGACTTGATGAACAATTTGCTAAGTTTTTGGAAGTCTTGAGGAAGCTTTATGTGAACATTCCATTTACCGATGCTATAAAACAAATGCCAACTTATGCTAAATTTCTTAAAGACATTTTGAGTAATAAAAGAGAAGTTGACTTTGTGGAAACCATTAATATGCCGGAAAATTGTAGTGCAATTATTCAAAATAAGTTGCCCACTAAGCTTAAAGATCCCAGTAGTTTTTCTATTCCATGTGCTATTGGTGAAATGGTAATTGATCGTGCTTTATGTGATCTTGGTGCTAGCATAAGCTTGATTCCCCTTTCTATGTGCAAAAGACTTGGCCTAGGAGAGTTAAAGCCCACCAACATTTCCCTTCAATTAGCCGATCGTTCGGTTAAGATGCCTTTGGGAAAATTAGAGGATGTCCCCCTTAGGGTGGGCAAACTTTACATTCCGGTGGATTTTATTGTGCTTAATATGGATGAGGACTTGAATGTCCCCATAATTCTAGGTAGGCCTTTCTTAGCCACGGCGGGGGCCATTATTGATGTGAAACGTGGTAAATTGTCTTTGCTTGTTGGAAAAGAGAAAGTGGAATTCAAATTGAACCAAGTTATGAAATGTCCTTCCAACATGGAATGATTGTATGAGTATTGATATTGTTGAGAATGTTATTAATGAATCCATACAATTGCATTTGCGTAACTCTAATTATTCTCTTGAGTATGAACTTGAAAGCAAAGATAGGTCTTGCAATGAAGACATGGAGATGGAGCCAATTGAGGAGATTCTTGACTCCACCCCCATGGACAAGGAAGAAGCAAACCTAGTAATTGGAAAAGAAGAAGTGAAGAAACAACTCATGAACGACAATGGTAAGGAAGGCCCAAGTGTAGAGCTAAAACCTCTACCATCCAACTTGAGATATGATTTTCTTGGTCCATCTTCTACTTTTCCGGTTATTGTTAATGCTTCGTTGGATGAGGATCAAACCTCAAAATTATTGAATATATTAAGGATGCATCGCAAAGCTTTGGGATATAAAATGGATGATTTGAAAGGTATAAGCCCAACGCTTTGCATGCATCGAATTTCATTGGAGGATGATGCTAAACCATCAATTGAAAGACAAAGAAAGCTTAATCCTCCAATGCTTGAAGTGGTCAATAAGGAAGTTCTTAAACTACTTGCCGCCAGTATCATTTATCCTATTTCTAATAGTAGGTGGGTGGCACCGGTGCAAGTAGTCCCTAAAAAGGGGGGATGACGGTTATAAAAAATGAAAAAGTGAACTCATCCCTACTAGAACTATTACCGGTTGGAGGATGTGTATAGACTATCGTAGGCTAAACACATCCACCAAGAAAGACCACTTCCCATTGCCTTTTATTGATCAAATGTTGGAAAGGCTAGCGGCTCACAAGTATTTTTGTTATCTTGATGGTTATTCCGGGTTCTTTCAAATCCCAATTCACCCGGATGACCAAGAGAAAACAACATTCACTTGTCCATATGGCACCTATGCTTACCGTAGGATGCCATTTGGCTTATGCAATCCCCCGCTACCTTTCAAAGATGTATGATGGAAATTTTTGCGGATATGATTGAGAAAGAAATGGAAGTTTTTATGGATGACTTCTCGGTTGGGGGAAGTTCTTTTGATGATTGTTTAATTAATCTCACGCGATGTTTGAAAAAGTGTGAAGAGGTCAACCTTGTCCTCAATTGGGAGAAATGTCATTTTATGGTTCAAGAAGGCATTGTTCTTGTCCATAAGATCTCTCATGAGGGGATTGAGGTTGATAGGGCTAAGGTGGATGTAATAGAGAAGCTCCCACCCCCTACTAATGTGAAAGGGGTGAGATCTTTCTTGGGACATGCCGGTTTCTATCGGCGTTTCATCAAGGACTTCTCTAAAATAGCCAACCTATTACTACACTTCTTCAAAAGGAGTGTGATTTTGTATTTGATAATGCTTGTCTAGATGCATTTTGTAGGTTGAAGAATGCATTGATCTCGGCACCAATAGTGCAAGCTCCGGATTGGAGCCTCCCCTTTGAATTAATGTGTGATGCAAGTGACACGGCGGTTGGTGCCGTGTTGGGGCAAAAGAAAGAAAAAAGGGTGCACGTGATCCACTATGCAAGCAAGACATTGAATGATGCACAAAAGAACTACACCACGACCGAAAAAGAGCTTCTTGCGGTAATCTACGCTTTTGACAAGTTCCGTTGTCTACACCGACCATTCAGCAATCAAATATCTCATGTCCAAGAAGCATTCAAAG
This sequence comes from Chenopodium quinoa, assembly GCF_001683475.1. Lineage (NCBI taxonomy): Eukaryota > Viridiplantae > Streptophyta > Magnoliopsida > Caryophyllales > Amaranthaceae > Chenopodium > Chenopodium quinoa. The sequence continues at coordinate 436,749 of NW_018744821.1, read as the reverse complement.
CCTAGGTTGATGAGATGGGTACTTGCTTTGCAAGATTTTGATATAGAAGTGAAAGACAAAAAGGGGACGGAAAATTCGGTAGCGGATCATTTGTCAAGGTTGGAATTCCGAGATGAAGATGTTGATCAACTTCCAATCAATGATGAGCTCAAAGATGATGTTTTGTATGCTATCCAAGCAAAGTCATTGCCTTGGTATGCCGATATAGTGAACTACTTGTCTTGTGAGGCGATTCCACCGGAGTTCACCCCTCAACAAAGAAGAAAGTTGAAGCATGAGTCAAAAAGGTACATATGGGATGATCCTATTTTGTACAAGATAGGGGTAGATGATCTTTTGAGAAGATGTGTTCCCGACGATGAAATTCAAAGTGTGCTTCATATGTGCCACTCATCACAATGTGGTGGTCGTATGGGAGCAAACAAAACGACGGAAAAAGTGTTGCAATGTTTGTTATTTTGGCCTACTCTCTTCAAGGATGCATGGGTCTTTGTGAAGACTTGTGACAAATGCCAAAGAATCGGGAACATATCAAAAAGAAATGAGATGCCTCAAAATCCGATCTTGGAATTGGAGGTGTTTGATGTTTGGGGGATCGACTTCATGGGTCCCTTTCCTTCATCTTACGGTAATCTCTACATTTTAGTAGCGGTGGACTATGTGTCCAAATGGGTGGAAGCTCTTGCATCACCAAAGAATGACTCCAAGGTGGTGATGAAGATGTTTAAAAAGATCATATTCCCAAGATTTGGCGTTCCACGGGCTGTGATAAGTGATGGAGGGTCTCATTTTGCTCATCGAACATTCAAGGCTTTATTGGCTAAGTACGGAGTTCACCATAATGTGGGTTTGTCCTATCATCCTCAGACAAGTGGCCAAACGGAGGTTTCAAATAGAGAAATCAAGCTCATTCTTGAGAAGACCGTGGATAGAAGTAAGAAGGATTGGGCGGCAAAGCTTGATGATGCCTTATGGGAATACTGTACGGCTTTTAAGACTCCCATTGGGACCACTTCTTACAAGTTGGTCTATGGGAAGTCTTGCCATTTGCCCGTAGAATTGGAGCACAAGGCTCAATGGGCAATCAAAACCTTGAATTTTGACCTCAAAAGTGCCGGAGATAAGAGAACTCTAAACTTGCATGAATTAGAGGAATTGAGAATGAATGCATACGATAACGCACGCTCTTACAAGGCAAAGTCTAAGCAGTTTCATGACAAATACATCATCAAGAGGGACTTCAAGGAAGGTGATAAGGTTCTTCTCTACAACTCAAGGTTAAAGCTTTTTTCCCGGAAAGCTTAAATCAAGGTGGAGTGGCCCTTTTCAAGTGGTAAAGGTATTTCCCTATGGCTCAATTGAAGTTTGGAGTGAGAGCACTGGAGCATTCAAAGTGAATGGTCAACGCCTCAAGATTTATTATGAGGGTGACAAGAAAGGTGTGGTTCACTCCATCAAGGTGAAAGAATTCAATGGCTCCGGTTAATGTGATCGGAAGGTCGTCAAGCTAGTGACGTTAAAGAAGCGCTCCCGGGAGGCAACCCGAGTATTTTTGCTTTTACTCAAAAAAAAAGAAAAAAAAAGGAGAGATGAAAGAGCTTAAACTAACACTTAACATTTTGAATGTTTGTTTAGTGTTTTGTTTTTGTTTTAGGTAATTTGCAAAAGGATAGCAGAAAAAGGTAGATTTGAAAATTCAAGATAGGAGCGAGCGCTCCTACTCAAATGCACGCCCGCTCCTACTACCAGCAACACAAAGCAGAATCTCCCAGCAACCTTAGGAGCGGGCGCTCCTAACACCCTGCACGCCCGCTCCTACTTGCAGCAATCAAGGCAGAACCTTCCAGCAAGCTTAGGAGCGGGAGCTACTTAAGGAGTGCACGCCCGCTCCTTTGTACTCAGAAGAGGCATAACTGATGAGTGACATTTATGTTACCCTTAGGGGTAGTGTATTGGTCTCTTTTCTCCTGTTTTTCTTAGGTTTTCTACCTCTTTTCTCCTCTTATGGCTTCCTTTTCTTTTATGGATGAAAAGTATGCTTATTTGCGCTTGTTTTGATAATCTTTATGCATAATTTTATCATCCCCATGCTCTCGTGATCTTTGCTATCTTTTGCAGGTTCCATGACGGTCCTAAGCACGGTAGGAGGCCCCTTGGCCAAGTATGGAGGCATGGACAAAGACAAGAGGAGCAAAAGGGAAGAAGAGGAAGCAAGAAGAGGAAGTTCAAGAGGAGGTGTGGCCGAACCTCTAAGAGGTTCGGTCGAACCAAGGTGTGGTCAAACTTTTGAAAAGTTCGACCGAACCTCCAAGGCAGTTTCAACCAAGTTTTCAGCATGTTTACAGGAGGGGTCGAACCAGGAAAGTTCGACCAAACAAGGATCAGGGAGGTTCGACCGAACCTACCCTGAGTTCGGCCGAACCTACCCTGAGTCCGACCGAACCTACCCAGAGTTCGGTCGGACCTTTTTCAGTTTCAGCTGACTTTTTGCGGAGCTTCCTAAGCAATTTTGTAAGGGGTATAAATAGTTTTTTTTGCTCATTAAAGAAAAAAAGATTTTTTCAGTTTAGAATAGATTTTAAGTTAGTTTTAGGTTTTAGAGAGAGAAACTCTCAAAATTTTAGAGAGAGAAAGTGAGGAGCACAATGGTTTTCATGGATTTTGGATAATCAAATGAGGAATTTGAAGATCTCCACCTTATATCAATGAGCATTTCTTACTTTCTCTTCTCTTATTGCTTTATTTAGTTGCTTTCATTATGCTTGAGTAGTTTCCCTTCTACTAGGTGTTGAGTGAGGCTTTGTAATGATTATTTGAGTTATTTGAGATAAATTTGATGATAATTGTGTGATTAAATTGATTGAATTGATGTTGGCATGTTGTTTGTTTTAGATTGGATTGATCTCCAATGATAGCACACGTAATTGCATATTGGTTTTAGTTTGACAAGGGATTGTGAATTAGAATTGAAATATTTGATTGCATTTTGGGTAATTTTCTTCTATGCACCTAGTCAATGAGGGATCTAGGCTAGGAATTTGAGAGATTACTTTTGAGTGTAGTTAATTCTCATTATAATTCTTTCTTTGCATGATTGATTATCAAATGGATTCTCATTAGCTTATTAATTGTTCTAAGTGGATCTTTTCCCCTAGTAGACTTTATCATACCTTGTTCTTTATATGTATTTTAGTGTAGTTGTAGTGTCCTTTATCCGTAAATCGACTTCGGCATAGCTTAGGCATTAGATTAAGAACAATCTAGCATTACCGTTCCTTGTGGTTCGACTCCGAACTTACCACTAGACTTGTTTAGGGGTTAGTTTAGGATTATAATAAATTTTGTTTGGCCGTGAGGAGGTTAGTCAACGACATAATTTCCCCGCGTCAAAATGGCGCCGTTGCCGGGGAACGGTGTCAATGCTTGATTGTTTTTGATTGCTTGAGTCTAGGTCTTTGTGTATACTTTTCTTTTTATTTTATTTTTTTTAATTTTTGCTTGTTTTTGTAAAAAAAATGGCAAGTAACTCGTTTCCTCAATATGACAATGAGCCTTTTTGTGAATATTTCAATAGACTTGTGGGATATTTGGATTTTGATTGTTGTAGTCTTTGGGAGGCTTGTGAGATTTGTTATTTTGGTTTGAATGAGCAAACTAGGGATGAAGTTGAATGCATGCATAATGGTGAATTTAGAGCATTATCAATTGATGATGCTTGGGATTTTTATGTTTGGTTTGCTTGGGATGTCTATAATAAGGGTAATCATGATTCTATTATTGATATGCAATGTGTTGATACTTCTAATATTAGCATGAATTCCCATGATTTGTTACATGATCCATTAAGTGAACCTAAAACACATGATTTCAACTTTATTTCCTCTTTTGTTCATGATGATGAGGTACATGCTCAAGTTGATGCTAATGGTGTGTTTCAATATTCTTCATTATTTACCATGCCTTCTTGTGATGTGCTTCGTTCCCTTAATGATGAATCTCATGTGTTTGATTGTGCCCCCACTCCCCGATGTGATGTATATGCTCATGATCTTAATGTTGATTTTTCCAATCTTGGTTGTACTTCTACTTCTCTTGTTGAGCCTCAACCTTCAACACCTTTTGAATCCCTTATTGCTACTTTTGAATCTCAAATTAGGTGCATTGAGCTTGATAATGAGCTTGGGCCTAGTAAGGAAATGATTCTTAATTCTATGAGAGGTCAATTAGAGATAATGAAAAAGAATGAGGAGCGTCTTGAGGAGGGAAGGAGAAGAAAAGAAGAGTTAGAAAGCCAATTGTCACCCTTGATGCTTGTTTGTGAAAAATCCCAATTTAATGTGTGTGTTGAGGATGATGATGATGATTTTGAGCAACCAAGAGAGTGTGAGGATCCCATTGGTGAGCATATGAGTGATGGTGAAGGAGTTGAGAATGAAGAGAGTGTTGATTTTGAAAATCCTAACCCTTTTTCCCATCTTGATGAGTCTCAAGTGCATGATTGTGATCCTTTTATCCATGAGTATTTGGATTCATTTAAGGTTATGTCTAATGTGTTTATTGAGTGTCAAATGAAAACCCATAGCCTTTTGAGTGAGTTCATTAAGAATGCTTCATGGGAGAGAGACCATTTTGAAATGAATTTGCATCCATTCATGCATGGCTTTGAGATTTTAAGCTTTAAGGAAGTTGAGGGAGTTGTTGTTCATGATTGTAGTGAAGGGGATTATGTAGTTCCTCTTGGAAGTTGGATGTTTGAGGGAGATCATGATCATGAGTGTTCTTCTTTTGAGGATTCTATGATTGATTTTCATGCTCAAATTGGTGATTTGAGGAATGGTGGTGAAGAAGAGACCATTTGTAAGACCATTGCTCCTATCCCCTTCTCTCATGTCCCTTTTTCAAGGAATTTCAACCATATCCCCTACATTCCTATATCCCTTCCTTCCTTTGTTAATGAGCCTATTGGGGACCCCCTTGCCTATGAAGATTTTTATGTCCGTCATTCGTCTTCAATTGAGAAAAAGGGTGATTTTGCCACCCAAAAAGATTTTTGTGAAGAGAGTTTGCCTTTCTATTCTTCTTCTTATTTTCTTGAATTTTCTTTTGATTCTTCTTCTTCTTTTTCTTGGCATCTCTCTCCTCATTTGCGTGCACTATCCTTGTTGCACGTTATCTTCCCGTCATTTTCCTACCTTCTTTCTTATGAAATGTGTAGTAGTGCATTTGATAAGCTCTTACGATCCTTGCAATATTATTTACTAGAGCGGTCAAGCCTTTCTCGGGAAGTAACCCGTGTTTATTGCTTTCATTTTTTTTTATATTTTTAGAATAGTTTTTGGCCTCATGGAAATGTTTGTGTGCTTGGTGCTAGGTACATAACTTAATATACTCTTATGCATTGGTTTGGATCAAGAATCAAGGAAGTTTGACTCCACTTTTGCTAGCACATGGAAAACAAGATTCAATTTTAGAGGTAGTCGGCTTCAAGAAGGTTTAATTGGGTCATTTGCGGGTACTATACCCACCTAATATCCGGTAATATCCTTCCTTGCTCTTCCTCTAATGATTTGTGACTTGTTGGACATATGTTGGTTGGTTGGATGACTTTCTTTCTTTTCTCCTCCCATGGATTCTTTGGTTTAAAGTTTGAGCATGTTGCCTCATTCAAGCTTGGGGGGGGGGGGGGTATTCTATCATGTTTGGTGGAATTTTGATTCATATATGCCATGCACATTTGTATATGCATTTCCATTTTCTTTATTTTGAAAATTCCAAAAAGATTTTGTTTCTATCAAGGCAAATTTGCAATGTGTTTTGTTTTGTTCTTACTTTTGACATAATACGCTTGGACTTGTATTCTTGAATGTCCTTATTCCTAAATTATAAAGGTATGCACGGTTTGAGAATGTGTTAGGTTGACTCTAGGATATGATATGATAAGGTAGTTGTTAAGAACTTTGAGACCATGAAGCCCTAGTTCACTTGCTTGTGGTAAGATGGAGTTGCTCTCTATGGTGGATATGAAATCAAGAGTTAGTTATTGCTATCCCTAGTGAGGTAAATTGTTCAAGCCTTCATCATACTTTGTTGAGCGGCATATTTGGATCCTTGGCTATTGCATTCTCGTATCTAGAACTTGACTTTTAGCTCCCAAGATCGCGACCGTGCCACTTTAGGGGATGACAAAGGAATTTCTCTTTTTATAGGATAGATTTTCTATTTTTGAGTTTAGTTTATATTTGCCCCTCTTGCTAGCCCTTTTGAGCCATATACCTTCTTTTCTCTAGCCACAATACAAGCCTTGAAGCCTTGGTTTCACTTTCTACCTTTAGTTTTGTGAAGCAATTTAGTTTTCGAGCTTGTTTTATTGTTTATGGTGCAAGTTTAGAATTATGAGTTTATTTGCAAGGCAAGTATGTGTTGTATATAAGTTTGTGCATAAAAGCAAATGCATTTTGAGAAAAAGTCGTCCAAAGTTAAAGAGGCAAGGACTTTTAAATGAAAAAAAAAATGTCGAAAAAAAAGGTAAAAGAAGAATGAAAAGCACAAAATGATTTTGTTATAGTTGTTTTTTTTTCCCTATTTTTGTTAGTTTGTTTTAAATAAGCTTGGGGGAAATTTATTTTATGAGAATAGTTGGTACTTTTGTTTTGGATTCGTTTGGATCTTGTGGAAAAAGTTCCACCCGAGCTTCACATGTAGGTTTACCACCAATTTCAAAAGTTTTCCACACCTTTACTCTCCTAGCATGTGTATTACAACCTTGAAAGTCCTTTTGATCCTAGAGGGTTAAGTCATTTAGTGGTGGCAGGAAATAGGAATCAAGCCTATAGAGCGAGTTTGCATAGCCAAGATGTTGGGTAACCTTCTCATGTTTTGAATTACTTACTTATTTTCCGGTTCCTTCGTGGAATCATGAGAAGCTAACTTGAAAGTGGATTTGGAACTTGTAGAGAGGTTGTGGTTTGATTAGTTGGAACAAAAGGTGGAATATGTTTCCGTTAGTTCTCTATGCTTAGCATATGTTATGTTTCAATCAACCTTGGACATCTTAGAACGTGCATACCTTTATTATTTTAGAAAGATTGACATTCATTAGTGTTTGTTCCATCATAAAAGTCCACTCTAGAACGCTTGTAAATTTTCTCTTACTTCGATTTATTTTATTTTATTTATTTATTGCCTTGCCTTGATTTTTGTCAAGAGTTATGGGTTAAACTCTTAGGACACCCTTACGAGAGCTTACTCGTCCTCTAGAGCGATCTATAGGGTTTAAAGTGCTTGATGCATGCGCTAAATGCATTCGTGATTCCTACGAAAGTGAGTTAGTGTATATTCTTTCTCTTCTAGTTTTATTTTATTTTATTGTTTTTAAAAAAAAAAAAATATACATCGTTTTCCGTTGTGTTTGTTTTGTTTTGCTCGAGGATGAGCAAAAGTTAAGCTTGGGGGTGTTTGATGAGTGACATTTATGTTACCCTTAGGGGTAGTGTATTGGTCTCTTTTCTCCTGTTTTTCTTAGGTTTTCTACCTCTTTTCTCCTCTTATGGCTTCCTTTTCTTTTATGGATAAAAAGTATGCTTATTTGCGCTTGTTTTGATAATCTTTATGCATAATTTTATCATCCCCATGCTCTCGTGATCTTTGCTATCTTTTGCAGGTTCCATGACGGTCCTAAGCACGGTAGGAGGCCCCTTGGCCAAGTATGGAGGCATGGACAAAGACAAGAGGAGCAAAAGGGAAGAAGAGGAAGAAAGAAGAGGAAGTTCAAGAGGAGGTGTGGCCGAACCTCTAAGAGGTTCGGTCGAACCAAGGTGTGGTCAAACTTTTGAAAAGTTCGACCGAACCTCCAAGGCAGTTTCAACCAAGTTTTCAGCATGTTTACAGGAGGGGTCGAACCAGGAAAGTTCGACCAAACAAGGATCAGGGAGGTTCGACCGAACCTACCCTGAGTCCGACCGAACCTACCCAGAGTTCGGTCGGACCTTTTTCAGTTTCAGCTGACTTTTTGCGGAGCTTCCTAAGCAATTTTGTAAGGGGTATAAATAGTTTTTTTGCTCATTTAAGAAAAAAAGATTTTTTCAGTTTAGAATAGATTTTAAGTTAGTTTTAGGTTTTAGAGAGAGAAACTCTCAAAATTTTAGAGAGAGAAAGTGAGGAGCACAATGGTTTTCATGGATTTTGGATAATCAAATGAGGAATTTGAAGATCTCCACCTTATATCAATGAGCATTTCTTACTTTCTCTTCTCTTATTGCTTTATTTAGTTGCTTTCATTATGCTTGAGTAGTTTCCCTTCTACTAGGTGTTGAGTGAGGCTTTGTAATGATTATTTGAGTTATTTGAGATAAATTTGATGATAATTGTGTGATTAAATTGATTGAATTGATGTTGGCATGTTGTTTGTTTTAGATTGGATTGATCTCCCATGATAGCACACTTAATTGCATATTGGTTTTAGTTTGACAAGGGATTGTGAATTAGAATTGATATATTTGATTGCATTTTGGGTAATTTTCTTCTATGCACCTAGTCAATGAGGGATCTAGGCTAGGAATTTGAGAGATTACTTTTGAGTGTAGTTAATTCTCATTATAATTCTTTCTTTGCATGATTGATTATCAAATGGATTCTCATTAGCTTATTAATTGTTCTAAGTGGATCTTTTCCCCTAGTAGACTTTATCATACCTTGTTCTTTATATGTGTTTTAGTGTAGTTGTAGTGTCCTTTATCCGTAAATCGACTTCGGCATAGCTTAGGCATTAGATTAAGAACAATCTAGCATTACCGTTCCTTGTGGTTCGACTCCGAACTTACCACTAGACTTGTTTAGGGGTTAGTTTAGGATTATAATAAATTTTGTTTGGCCGTGAGGAGGTTAGTCAACGACATAATTTCCCCGCGTCAATAACCTACAACAATTGTTTGGAGCGGGCGCTCCAAGAGTACTGCACGCCCGCTCCTAAGTTCCTAAGTTCAACTATCGTCAAAAAAAAAAAATTTGAAAACTGGCAGAATCCAAGTGAAGAAGTAGGAGCGGGCGCTCCTCATACCCTGCACGCCCGCTCCTACTGTCGAAATAGAGGCAGTACGAACCTCTAACAGAAGGAGCGGGCGCTCCTCAAACCCTGCACGCCCGTTCCTAAGCCCAGCCGTGAAAATAGAGGGGGTTTCCCCCTTTTATATATATATATATATATATATATATATATATATATATATATATATATATATATATATATATATATATATATATTTTACCCTCTTTCATCTCCCACCTCTCATTTACCATATTCATCTTCTCTCTCCTCTTTACCCACCTCTTCCTCACTCTAAAAACCCCATCTTCTCTACCTTCTCTCATCAAAATCATCATCAATCCTTCACTTTCTTCACTAAAAATTCACAAATTCTCACTCCCCTAATTCCTCCATTGAAGAACAAGAGTAAAAGGTTTGAGATTGAAGAAGAAGGAGCAAAATTTGAGTGGTTTTGGAGGGTTTTAGAGTATTTTCATACTCTATTTGGTATAATCCATTACTCTACTCAACTTCTTTCTTTAAAATTTCTTAATTCTTGCTAATTTCATTGAGTTTGTGTGACTAGCTGCATGATTAGGTGAATTCAAGCAAGTATTTTTGTCTTTGGAGGATTGTTAGAAAATTTTTGTGAATGATTTTTAGAATAGTTGAATTTATAATTGGAAATTTCTTAGACTTTAGGAATTTGTGATTTTGATTTTTGTGAAAGTGTGAAGTGCATTGTTCTTGAAAAATTGTGTGTTGGATATATTTTGGTTGTATTGTGAAACAGGTACTCTTGGATTTTAAGGGGGGTTTGAAGTTAAGGGTGGTGTGGAGTTGTTTGTTGTTGAGTGATATTCTTAAATAGCATTTCCTAAACCAAAAATGAAGAAATTCATCGGAGGGATTAAGAAAAGAAATACTAGTGAACCTCAATCATCCTCATCCCCTTCACAACAAGAAAACCCTAATCCACCACCAACCTTAAAAATCGACAAAAGATTTAAAAAAGCATTCGATGACCTTTCCAAACGAAAAATTATTCCAACCCGATTCTATCATCAACAATCAATGCGACTTCTAGGGGTCGATGACGGAATTAGAAGAGTAGCCGATAACTTCGGTTGGCTAAACTTCTTGAACCTTGGGGAAGAAACCTTTTCTTCCCTAACTCTTGAATTCCTTTCATCGGTTTCTATGAAGCGCATTAGCCTTGAGGATGAGCCATTGGAATGTGAGATAAAATTTAGAATGTTCAATGTCGAAAGAACCTTAACTTTGACGAGATTGGACGAAATTTTTGAATGGCCCACCCTCAACCAAGTCTATGACCCCAATGGTACTTACTTCTCAAGCTATGAGGAGCAAGTGTGGTGGAATACCATTGCAGGGTATCCCAATTTCACAACCCGGTCTAGCCATTCTAGCCACATTATCCACCCCGTCCTTTGAATTTTTATGCGAATCATGAGCTATGCTTGTTTTTCTAAACAAGACTTAGGGAAGCTAACTAAAGAGGAGATCAAATGCCTCTTTCTAGCTTCAAGATTCGAAGGAAATGTGGAAGGGTATGTGAACATGGGATACTTGTTCATCAAAAGATGTATCGAAATAAGGGAAAGTGGAGAGATGAGTGGAGAAATTAGATGCGGGGGAATGGTTTCAATTATTGCGAATAAGCTAGGGTTTGGGTCTTATCTAGACCAAATGACCCCGGTCCAAGGTTCTAACATGCTTGATCTTAAGGCGCTTAGTGATATGAAGTTCCTTAGTGAAATTGAGGGCCGTAATATTCTCTATAGTTGGAAAGTCAATGGGAAGCATTATTGCACTCTCCCAAACCCGGCGGTTAATAGCTCGGTGGGGACCACGTGGCAAGTGCCACGTGAGTAGCCCCCACGTGGTATGGACGGTAATGACGAGGATGTACTTATACCCCATCGTGCGAGTACATCCTCCATCCCCCGATCTAGGGTAGGTGGTTCCTCCTCTTCCTCTTCCCTTTTTGATGTAGAATATGCTTTCAACCAACTGAATTTAACTAACCAAACACTCCTTGAGCAAAATGAATATCAAAGTTTTGTAGCGGAAAGAAGCTACCAACATCAAGTTGAGAGGGGAGACTTTCCCCCTTACCTCAACTATCCCAACTGGCCCATTCAACAAGGGCCGGTTCCGGGTTGGAATAATGGTCAACCCACCTACCCTTTTTGGCAAGGCCCGCGCCATTCATTTGATGAGCTTTGCTCCTACCCACCCTATGACTACACCCAACCTGGGGGATGTGATTACAGGGCGACCCTAGCTATTACTACGTCCCCGAGGTTGGTGGTGCTAGTTCATCTTCGGAGGTGCTTGATCCCCCCCTTAGGGGGCATTACGGGTTCCCACCCGGCTATGATGGTGGTTGGGGTGAGCAAGGTATGCCGGATTATGGTCACTACCGCTCTTGCCCCAACTATGATCTACCTCCTTATGTAGACGCCCCGACCTCTTCTAGTGATGTAGATATTAACTACAATTATCACTATTAGCCGGGACGCCGACATAATTAGATGGTCTAGACATTCTAGTTACCGTTTCATTGCCCCTTTCACTTCTTGAGACACTGAGGACGGTGCCAATCCCAAGCTTGGGGGAGGTTACTTCATTGTCTATTTTGTTTCATTGAAACGGTGACTAAATGTCTAGCTTGGGGGAGTATTTAGGCCTTGTATAGAGTTGCGATTTGATGTTGCTAGTTTTGTGCTTAATTTGATTATGCTCCGTTTATCTTGGTTGGTTAGTTATTGGTTGAATGTTTGCATTTTGATGAGCTTGGTTTGGTTTATGTGCTTCACCTTTGATGATGATATTTTTTGATGAGCCTCCTCCCCTTCCCTAAAATCCAAAACCCAAAAATCCAAAGCCCTTAATCCAAATTCTTTAGTTAGTTTCTCCTCTCCTCCTCTTCTCCTCCCCTCTCCTAATCTTCTTTAGCTAGTTCCTCTCCCCTTAATACAAATTTTTTAGCTATTACCTTTCCCCCCTTCTTTCCTCTAAAAAAAAAAAAAATTGTGTTTCCTTTAATTAGTTTAGACTTTGTATATATATTGTGTTTGCTTGTAGTCATCTGGCTTGATGATTCGATTAGTGTCTTTGATGCTAAAATGAATTCAAGTGAGCTTGTGATATAATTGCCTTAGTTTTGCAAATGACGGTTTATTTATGAATTGTGGAATGATTGTTTAACTCTTATGTGTATGATCCACTCATAATAGTCCTTGTTTGCTTTGCTACTAATCACTACTCTTTTACCACCTTGTATATAAGAGACACTACTACATCAAGATCAATGGTAACTCCTTCCCCTCTATTCTTGTTTTTATTTTCCTCTTAGTCCCTCTAAAACTTTAAGTAAAAAAAAAAAAGAAAGAAAAAACATTTTTCCTTTTAGAATAGTCCTCAATGATGATATTGGATTGCATGTGATGGATATTTGCTTTCTTTTAGTAATAAAATTTCGAGCATGGTCTAGATGCCCTTGGTTGAACATAGAATTGGCTAGTTTAGGCTAGTGTGAGAATAACCTTACCGAATGTACGAAACTAAAAGTCTAGGATTGTGGTAAGAAGGTGTCGCCCATATCAAAGGAATTTGAACCCCGAAAGGTAGTAATTGATCCCACATTGTTCCCAAAAGTGAGGTTGTAATATTATTTTTTTTTTCAAGCCTACTACATTTTGAATGAGTGGCAAGGATCCTCTTTGATTTAGTACCTAGATCGAGAACTTGAGTCCTAACTCCCAAGATCGCGGCCTAAACTACTCTTAGTAATATGAAGGTTGTTATTTATTGTTCATTCGCACAAAGTTAAGGCATGTCATTCTTGTTTCCTTAGTTCAATCTTTAAGTTATTATAAATAATAGTTTGTGATGTAAATGCCCAAGTTTGAAAAAAAAAAAAAAAAAAAGAAAAAGAAAAAAAAAAAAAAGAAAGAAAAGAAGTGATGAATAGCCACCACCCTAGCAATTAAACAAGCTTGGGGGTGCGTTTTTGTTTCAAGTTTATTCATAGTTTGTAATTTGGGTCAAAGTTAGAAACCTCTTTAGGTTTGCTCTTAGTGCTATATATCTTAGCTTGACTTTAATTGCAAACCACTTCTAGTTTTCTCTATGCCTTAACTTTGTGCCGTAATCCTTGAGTTTTGTAATGTTAGTAGAGTAGTTGAAGTCATAGTCGGTGGAGGGAGTTGGTTCACAAGCATATGGAGAGGGTACTTATCATTGAGATGTCGAGTGTTCTAATTTCAATATAAGAATCGAGAGAGGCCAATACGGGCGAATGTGACTCCATGACTCACTTCGTACCATCATCCCCGATCCTCCTTTCGTGGTTCCGAACCATATGGAGTTAGTAATCTCATGGATTATGAATGGGGTGTAACCTTCACGGGTCAATCGTTGTTGCCTATCGTTGTCCCTTAATCGTGGTTGCCTTTTATGATCCGTGAACGGTTTACAAGTTCCTTAAAAACTTGTTGGCGGCTCCCTACTTTATTTGTCCCTAATCGTAATGTCAATTCCCACTTCCTATGAGTGCCAAGCATATTCAGAACATGCTTTAACGTAGGCGCACTTCAAACGACGCCTACAATGAGGGAAGATTGTTATGTTGTATTTCATATTCCATCTAGTATTGGATATATATAATGTACATTTCCTAGGGTTCCATCAATGGATAAGACCAAATACCCAACTCTAGAATATTCTAGATTGTACATGGGATAATAGACATCCATATTTAGATATTATCATAACATTAATAGGAAATTTTGATAATTGCCATAATTTATAGTCGGCAAAATTGGAATCACCACATCAACTTTTTTTTTTTAAAAAAAAAAAAAAATTACCATCGAGTTTTTTCAAAAACTTTTTAAACTCGCACTTGTTTGACGAATGACGTCATTATGGGGTCCAACTTTGAATTCCCCTGTTTTCTTGCCTTCCTTCTCCCTTTTTTCGAATTATTCTTTGAAATTCAATTTCAATTACTTAAATTAGGTTTACATTTCTGCAATCTTACATATTTCAAATTAAATTGAATAGTGTAATTAGGGTTTGGGGTAATTAATTTGGGGGGTTTGCTAAAATTGAAAAAATTAGGGTTTATGAAATGAAAATTGGACAATTATCAAGTAATTTAATTAGGACGAAAACACAATTAAATCATGCAATTTGGGCAAGGGAAACAGGGTAATTCGAGGGAGAAGAGAGTGAAAACGCAAAATTAAACTTGAGGTGGTAATTTTAATTTTGCCTATTATAAATGGTGGTAATTATCAAATATCAGTTATTAATATTATGATGAAATCGAATATTGAATGAGTTGGACAATCTAAAAAGTGTTGACGAACAATTCTAGTAGAGCCTCATAATGTTTGATTGATAAACATCTTGTGCAAATAACTCGCCGACTAGCTATATTCATTAAAACGTGAAACATTAATGTGAATGAATGTACTCCTTACTTTGTTAGCTACTTTCGAGTTCAGCCACAATTTTGTCTCGCCTCTATTGTTACATTTTAGGCCATGGCTTGGATTTGGAATGTATGCCTATGTGTGGTTGCTCTTATGAGTCGTGTCTGTTTTCATGTTTGTGTGATTTTCTTTACTTTTTCACCTTGGACATTTTTCTCTAGATTTTTTAAGCTATGGCATTTCATTGATGAAATCAGATGAGAATTCTTTACATGTGAAATGCATCACCAAATTCCGCCCTTGCCAAAATAAAAAACTAGTCTTATGAACAAAAACAAAGTGATTATGGAAAAACAGAACAATAACTTGGTAGACACAAGCTTTTGAGTGGCTTGTTTCACTCTAAAAGGCTAAACAAAAAAAAACATTCCGAATTCTGAATGCACAGGCCAATTTTCATCAAAAATAGAATAAAAACAACAAAAATAATCTAAAGTTGGCTCTAACTAACGAGGACAATTTTGTCAATCAGTTGAGTATAATTTGCTCGTATTGCTAGTACTTGATGAGGTACTTCAACGTATTTTATACTTCATACCATATAATAAACTTGTAGTTGCAAGCCTCCTGATGGAAGCGCCTCATAGTTACTATGTAAATGAATGCTTGTAGATGCAATATGCACATCTTCAAGTTAACATTAGCTAAACACCCATGCATGTTTGTTCATGATTTATTAATTAAAGCTACTTTTTGTTTGGCAGCAGTTATTATGATATAGGTTTCCTCATAAACAACAAAGTCTCTTCCTAACGGCAATGGTTGTACCGGCTATGATCATGTCTTTCATCAAGACCGTTTGACATACATATAGGTAGATTATTGATTGTGCTTGTTCGTAATGTTGAATTAATTTAGTTCATGTTTTTTCCACTGGTTTAGTGTCTGAATTGCTGAACTCAGAGGTCTAATTCACCTTACTAAATTGCTACTGCTAAAGCAATACTCCATTTTAACACAAGCTCAACATTTAATTGACTACTATTCATAGCAATTGCTTACATAATTGTATGACAATAAAGAAACGAAGCCTTTGTTACACGTACAAACAATAACTTCACGTCCCCTGCCAAGTCCCAACACTAATTAGGACCCCCAGCAAGTACAACAAATAACAAGTACAATGCCTAAATTCGAGCAATCATTCTAATTCAGACTTATAAGTATCGAAAATGCAGCAAAATATTGTGAAAAGTGTAATTTAATACTACAAAATCATATTGATCTTAAATTTCTTCATCTGTTGCAGCAAAAGCATGACAGCTTCCCAAACCAATTAGGTATCAATCCATTTGGCTTGACTGATCTTGCTCATCAGACGATGTCTCGTTTGTCCTAGATGGCGAATCAGTCTCAGATGTTCTCCCTTCTGACCCAAATGTCTCACCCTCACGCTCAACATTGCGTGTTGTTTTCCTTCGTAACAGAGGTGTCTCATCCTGTTCAATTCCTCCTCTTCCTCATGTTCCTTAGATGGTGATGCAGCAGTCGACGTTTCAGGATCTCCTGTCTCTGGCTCCGTAGGAGGTCTAGATGGAGAAACTTTACGCGATCTGGATGTTTCAGAATCAGTCTCAGACGTTCCCCCTTGTGACCCAAATGCCTCACACTCATTGTCAAAATCTGCCTTCTCTTGTTCCGTATCTTGTGATTCAACAGGCAGCCGCTGCTGCAATAACCTTACCACCTGAGCACGCAAAGACTCTCTTATGCTATGTTTGGATAACAAATTAGAAGGGAAATGGAAGGGAGGGAAATAGAAGGAAGGGAAAGTGGAGGAAATGATGAGCTCCATTTTCCCTCCACATCTCTCCAATTTTGAAGGGATGGTCTTTATTAAAGGAGGAGGGTAAATGGATCCCTCCCTCCCCCTCCCCTTCCCTCCCCCAACATATTATCCAAACAAGGAACTTTGTCTCCCTCCCTTTCCCTTCCCTTCCTTTCCTTCCATTTTTGTTATTCAAACATAGCCTTAGACTCTGAATACAGTCACTACTACCTGCTGTCAATCTTTCAGGATCATTGTCTGCAAGAAATCCGTCCTGCAGAAGATCAATTTCCGCGGGTCTCTCAGAAACAGGACTTATATACTTATCAATGAATCTCCTAATATACAAGTCTCTGACATCGTTCAGCGCAGCAGGCAGTTTACGATTCTTAATCATTTCGAACACCATTTCTGTGTCATCGTTGCATTCGCTATACAGCTTTTCCTTAGTCACTATCTATGATACAGCCATCCCACGTGAGTATATATCAATCTTCTCATTATAATCTTGTTCGAAAACATCAGGTGCCGTAGTTTCTGAAACACCAGCAGAGCTCGTAGTCCTTCTCACACGACGAAATGGAAATGCGTGACCAAAATATCCAAGCTTAACCGTGCCTAATTCTCCAATATCAATCTTGACATCATGATGAATTATCGGAACAGTACGACTATGAAGATTAGACAATGCATTTAAGATCTGTCAACACCAAATCTTGATCTCGGTATTAATATGCTCCAGAGTATGCTTATTGATGTAGTCTCTCAAATCGGAAGTACAAGACTTGGTAATTATGTTAAGGATATTAGCATTGGAAGTTTGGAACGATCTCGAAAATATTTGTAGCATTAAATTACATTCTCATGATCTAATGACTGCTGTAACAGAGTACATGTAAATAATTTGTGTATCAATTCGTCGTCTGTCAGCTCCGTTGTCTTGCACCAAGCGATTTATTTACCAAGCTTATTGAACCCCTTATAAACTTTTTCCGTGGCACCTTTGGCTATGGTAGTGGCATACCTTACGTATCGCCTTCTCGGACACTGCTCCACCACAACACTGTAATCGTCTGTGTCTGATGATTCTGACGAACTCAAAGTACTCGAAGAGCTCCAAGCAGACCTTACTGATTAATTGAGCAAATAGAAGATTTGGGATTGATTAGATGACTAAGAAAGGTTTTTTTCAGAATTATTAATGAAGGAAGAATTATAAGAATGGAATGATTATGTTATACTAATTGAGATTTTTTTTTTTTTTTTTTTTTTTTGAAAACATACTAATTGAGATTAAGTACACATTTTACTTGTATAATGGAATTAGTGATTATTATCACGGGTAAGTCATATTATTGGGATTTGTTAAACATCGCCCGCGTTTTTCTACATAAAGCCCACATTTTTTAAAAATGTTGACATTATTGCCCTTGTTTTAATTTTTACCGAAAATAAAATTTTTCACTCATAAAAAATGTGGAGCAGGACTGGATCGCCGAGTGAAACCGAAGAGCCCTCAACGTCGGGTAGATGCACCGGAGAGACGCCGTTGACGCCGGAAAAGGAGGTACGAAGCCATCTAAAACCACGAATTGGCGGCTGGCGTCCTGCCGGGACGCCGTGACCGTAGTGGTGGCGCCTAGCCAGGACGCCGCCACCGTGGCTCTGGCGCCTGGCCAGGACGCCGCCACCGTGGCCGTGGCGTCTGGCCAAGACGCCGCCGCCACGGTGGCGGCGTCCTGGCCAGGCGCCACCGCCACGGTGGCGGCGTCCTGGCTAGACGCCACCACTACGGTCGCGGCGTCCTGGCTAGGCGCCACCACTATTTTTTTTTTTTAATTTAATTTAAAATTTGTTTTTTTTTTTTTTTTTTTGTGTTACAATTTTTTTCTTTTTTTTTTGGTTTTTTTTTTTGTTTTGTTTTTAATTGTTTTAATTTGTTTTTGTTTTTAATTTATTTATTTTTTATTTTTTTTTTTACAATTTTTTTCGTTTTATGTTTTTTTTTTGTTTTTATTTTTTTGGTTTATTTTTATTTATTTAATCTAAAGTTTTGTTTATGTTTTTTATTTTTGTGTTTTGTTTTTTTTTTTTTTTTTGAATACTTTTTGTTTATTTCTTTGTTTGTTGTTTATAATTTATTATTGTTTTTGCTTTTGTGCTAATGTTGTGTCAAATGTATTAATTTAATCTACTCTTATGTGATTATATTTATATGTTATTGTTGCAGGATTATGGTGGAGACGGAAATGATTATAGTGGGATTTTTGTACACGATGGTCTGTTCGAAGATGCTCAACAAGCGGTTGATTGGGCGAAACAGGTTGCAATTAGATCAGGTTTTTGTTTAGTAGTAGCAACTCATAAATCTCAACGGGATGGTAGAATGGATCGCATTTTGAGATGCGACCGTTATCGCAAAAGGGAGGAACGAGATTTCAGTCAAGCGATTCGGTTTGATACAAAGCGGAAAGGTTGTGGGTGTCAGTTCAGAGTAAAGGTTCGACAACAGCAAAGGGGTGACGGTTGGGAAGTGAAGAGTTACGGTAAATGGGGGTATCACAACCATGAGATGATCGCATATGAAGTGGGTCATCGACAGTTAAGTGGCCTAAGTCCTGCTGCGAAACTAATTGTAAAAGAAATGAGTGATGCTCAAGTGAAGCCTGCTAAAATATTAGCATCTGTGTTGGAGAAATTTCCTGAAGACCAGCCAAACCGAAGACACATCTACAACGTCAGACATAAATTGAGGTTTGAACGGTCAGAGGGAAGGAACCCTATACAGCAGCTTCTACACCAGGCACAAGCACGTGGTTACCTGTACTGGTTTGAATCTGATGAAGACACATCGGAGGTGACTCATTTGTTCCTTGTGCATCCTGATTGTGCTGATATGATTTCGTCTTGGCCATCTGTGATTCTGATCGATTCAACGTACAAGACAAACAAGTATAAGTTTCCACTGGTTGAGATGGTTGGGATGACTCCAACGAACCAGAACTTTTTGATTGGTTATGCAGTTATGAAGGATGAGACGGTTGCGAGTTACCGTTGGGTGTTGGAGAAGTTGAGAAATTACATCGGCCCAAGTGTTCAGCCATCGGCCATCGTCAGCGATTGTGAGGGAGGTCTCTTTGCCCCTATAGCGGAGCTGTTTCCGGAGTCGAGCCATTTACTGTACGGTACTTTAGTTTAATTTACTTTTTAGAGTGTTTGTTTAGTTTTCTGCTAACTTGTTAATTGTGTTTTTTGATGTGTGCAACAGGCAGAATGGACATTGAACATTTTCCATATAAAGACAGGATCCCTAACATCATGATGCCGTTCCTGGACGGGTGGAATGATGTGGTTGCAGATGGTAACTGTGGATTTCGGGTTGTGGCTGATGTGTTTCAGATGGGTGAAGACAACTACGGTTTAGTGCGTCAGTTGATGTACAGTGAAATCGCCTCAAACCGAGCTGTTTATCGCCACGTGTACGGACAGGACTTGGATAGGTCTCTGCAGCGTATCCGGTGGGGAGGAGGACGTTGCGGTCAAAATCATTGGTTCGACGCGCCCCTTGATCTCTTCGCCGTTGCAAACATCTACAAGTGTGCAGTGATGCATTTCGGCCTTGGTTTGCATGGTCGAGCTTACTATCCGTGTACCACGGTTCTGCCTTGGTGTTCGCGTGAGACCGTCACCAGACCGGTAAGAGAGGTTGCTATTGGATTTCTGGGGCCGTCATACAGACATTTCATCCGACTGGACCTGTCACCCGATTTTCCGGTCCCACCGATTATACCAACGTGGTACACCATTCGTACAGCAAGCGTAGAGGGCTGGGATGCGTTATATCATGACCGGGTGCAGCAGTGGAACAATCTAGTTGCCTTTTCTATGTGACCTAATATTGCTATTGCTATGTTTTTCCCATTTATTTAATTTTCGGATTCTAATTTTCGTATTTAGTTTTCCCATTTAAATGTGAACCTGTATTTAGTTTTCGTATGCCCACTAATTACAACTTAAAATAAAAGTTATAAAAACTAAAAATATAATGTCAAATTCTAAGAACTTAAAATAATAATTATAAGAACAGATAATGTTAACTTTTACAAACAACTAGGAAAATGTTTTATAAATGCACTGCCGACATATCAATAATCTCTCTGTGACGCCCACTGCCACTGCTCAAGGGCCCGTTCCAGTTCATCAATAACAGCTCTGCCTGTTGCAGTTCATCAATAACAGCTCTGCCTGTTGCAGTCATCAATAACAAAGTGAAAAATATAAAATTATAAAAACTTAAAAAAAGAAGAACATCAAAATTTTAAAAAAAATTTATAACAAAAAAAAGGGAACATAAAATTTTTTGTAAGTAAAAAAACTAATTCAAAAAAAAAAAAACAAGAACAATAAACAAGAACATAAAATTAAAAATTAAAAAAAAAAAAAAGAGGAACATAAAATTTTTTTAAAAAAAACCAACAAAATTTAAAACAAAATAAAAAAAAAATCAGAAACATAAAATTTAAAATTAAAAAAAAGAAAAACAAATTTAAAAAAAAATCAAAAAAAAATAATTATTTTCGAAAATTAAATTTCAAATTTAAAACCAAAAAAAAATTAAAAAAAAAAATAAAAAGGCGGCGGCGCCTAGGCCAGACGCCGTGACGGTGGCGGCGGCGTCTAGCCCAGACGCCACTACCACGGCGGCGGCGCCTAGGCCAGACGCCGGTGCCGTGGTTCTGGCGCCTGGGCCAGACGCCACCGCCACCGTCACGGCGTCTGGTCTAGGCGTCGCCGTTGTGGTAGTGGCGTCTGGGCTAGACGCCGCCGCCGTGGTGGTGGCGTCTGGCCTAGGCGCCACCACCGCCTCCGACCTTTTTTTTTTAATTTTTAAACACAAAATTAATAAAAAATACCTTCTCGCCGGAAAACCGCTGTCCACCCGCCGCCTGTGCCGCCACTTCCTTGCCGGGCCGCCTCGACATCGCTCGGAAAGTTTTTTAGAGAGAGAAAGTGGAAGTAGAGAATGAGAGAAGAAATTGTGTTTTTTACTTTGAGGGCAAAAGTGACAATTCACTCTAATTTTGTGGGCTTTATGTGGAGATTCGCGGGCGATGTTTAGCAATTGAGATATTAATAGCATCTCCTCATTTAATTTGACTGCCAATAATATAATATTATATACATTATTATTTTCGTTTGATTAATGTCATACAGTCATACTTCTTCCAAAACTTTTTAGATGACCCATTTAATATAGGTTATATTGTCTTTTAAAACCACCTGTCAAAAACAAAAAATTTGCCTTTACCACCTCCATACAAAAAAAAGTTTTATTTTACCATCACATTAAAATTTAAAGTTGGCTTTTACTACCAATCACCACCAATTAACGAATTAAATCCATAAATCTGTTAGTGGGGCCTACTATGTCCACATATCACCATATTATTGAGGAAATTTGTTAAAAAATTTAAAATAGAATAATCTCTCCAATAATATGGTGACACGTGGACATGATAGGCCTCACTAGATTTATAGACGGAATCCGTTAGCTGGCGTTGATTGGTGGTAAAAGCTAATTTATTTATTTTTTATTTTTTTTATGTGGTGGTAAAATACAACTTTTCTTTATGGAGATCGTAAAAGCAATTTTTTTGTTTTTTGCAGGTGGTAAAAATCAAAATTTCCTTTAATATACGCACATACTCTAATTAAAGAGAGGCCATGGGGGAGAATGTTAGAGTAAGTGGGGTAGACAATGTGTTATCAATTTAATCAGATTTGTAGAGGGGTCGATCAACAACAAAAAATTATTTGAAAAAAGAATACGCTTCAATTAAAAAAAATTACAAAATATAATACATGTCAACCAAAATAACGGATGTAGTATATACTTATTTCCATGTTAACTGAATTAAATTTATGAAAACAATATATTTGAAACTACGTAAACATTACTAATGTAATAATAGTAACAAAAACTTTTATATACATCCGGTTTACACTAATATTAGTGTACATCGAGCAGTATAGGGGTAACTTTAAGCCAATTTAGGGTAACTTTTTGCCTTTTTTTGGATAACTTTGAACATAACATGTTTTTTTTATAAACCGAACAAGAAAAGTTTTATAAGGCTGATAAAATTACTTTCAATCACTAATAATTGAATTTTAGTCATTTAAAATGTGTTTCTTTACCAATAAAACGTAGATTAGTTTTATTTGTATTGGGTTACTTTTATAGTTTTATACATATTAGGGTAACTTTTATTCATTTTAGGGGTAACTTTTGATCACTTTAAGAGAGATTTAAAATGGATGTACAATAATTATTGTACACCCAATTTTTTTAAAAGTTTGTGTAATAGTAAAAAAAAATGATAACATTACCCCAATTTTTTTTATTTTTATTTTTTATTAATTTATTTTTAACACCTTAACATTACCCCAATTGATAATGGTTGTTCTTATAAATAAAAATTAATACTATAAATTTAATATATAAATTGATGTGAAAATAATTTATCATTTAAGAATGACATTCTAATATCAATTGTTTAAATCATGATATTATAAATAATAATACACGACAAAAAAGTTGTACGAACATGTCTTCTAATACAAGTATAACACGTAGGTGATGTGGTGGCCTCGACTTGTCTTAAGCTGGAGGGAAGTTTTGAGGTTGATGTAGTTGAAGCTCTTGCCATGAGACATGCTCTTAACATAGCGAGTCTGGGTTTCGACATGTGTGTTTGGAGACCGATTGTCTGAAGTTGCATAATCACCTAGTGAAAAGAAGCGTCCCTAGTACTGCCTTTGGGATGCTAGTGAAGGACATTCTTCAACTCACTCTCTCTTGTCATTCATTTGCTTTTTCTTTTGTGAGGAGTGGTAATTATGTTGCTCATAATCTTGCAAAGATGTGTATTTCTTTTAATGAGCTTAGAGTTTGGATGGAGGAGTACCCTTGTGATGTCACAGAATTTGTTTTGGCTGATCAGAGCCACATTTGAGGTTAATAAAGTTCTTGCTTCCCGTCAAAAAAAATAATAATAATAATAATAATAATAATACAAGTATAACACATACTAAAAATAAAATAAATAATAAAAAAAAAAAAAAACAGCCAATATGTATATGCATTTTCCCATGGAAAAGAATTTAGTGTTTCCTCTATGTGCAGCTTCATTTTTTTTTGTTTTTTATTTTTTTTTGAAGCCCACCTAAATTATTACTTCTCTATCTTAATTAGTTAATTTGTTCTGATTGGTTTGAATGAATGACGAGTTGACAACTTCTCTGCTTCAATCATTGTGTATGCATCTACCAGAATTGTTGAAACAACTAACTTTCTAGGTTGTTTTTTTTGTTTTTGTTTTTTTTTTTAAAAAAAAAAGAATCAAATCTAATATATATATATATATATATATATATATATATATATATATATATATATATATATATATATATATATATATATATATATATATATATAAAGTAGGCATTTTTGGAGAGCATTGGGAGCGTCACATAAGAAAATGTATATTTTCGACCAATTAAAAATTAGATATCTATTTTATTTTAGAATTAAAAAAATCACTCGCCACTTAAACAAAAGTGACGAATGAAATTTTAAATTTTTGCCACATAAGTAAAAACGACGAATAGTAATTTATTAAGATTTTAATTATTTAATAACATTAAATTTTATCATTTTTATTTGTTACAAAACTAACAATTATCTTTAGATATTAGGATTTATATTATTTTAAAAACTAAAAATTATATTTTGATATTTTGATGATATGATATTTTCATACAAAAGTTTAAAACTTATAATGCAAGAAAAAAAATTAAGAGATCACCAAAAAAAATATTTATATACAAAATGTATATAAAAATTCGTGCATCGAACGCCACATAAGCAAAAGTAATATTTCGACCAATGAAAAAATAGATTTATATATTAATTTTGAATTTAAATTTTTATCGCCTTTTAAGAAAAAATTAACAAATGAAATTTGAGAATTGAAAAAAAAAAATAGTAATTTAAGATTTAAATTATGAAAAAAAAAACAAAAATTATCTCTTTTATTATCTTTTACATTAGGATTTATATTATTTTAACAAATAATTAGAAATTAAAAAATATATTTTGATTTAATGATTTTATCTAACTATCCGATGAACGAGATAATATTTATTTCAATTTATAAATTCAAGTTCTATATACTTAAAATTTGAATAGGAATAATTAAAACATAACAAAATATTTTACCTTAAATTAATGTTAAATTAATATAATAGAAAATAAAAACAAAAAATATTAAGAAATTACAAAAAAAAATATACAAAATGAAATATTTAAAAACCGTGCATCGCACGGGCTTACATCTAGTCTTAATAAAAAGTCACCCGTCATCTAGGTTGAAATTGTGGTTGACTGAAATTGTTTGGCATCTATATAAATCAATTCCCCTTTATATTTGAAGCATTTATAGAATAATAAACAAAAAGTATGTAATCCCCTACAATTTTGTAAAATTTATCATTATATTTTACTGCAAATATACGAATATTTTTTATAAATATGTATTTGTACAATTTTTTTTTTTTACAAGAATATGTATTTGTACATACTACTCTAATAATTGTATAATTTAATCAAAGACTAAGTATATGAGAGTTACTCTAATATAATAATTATTTTATTTTACCATCGTTATTTAGACTTTACTGCTCCTACATTATCCTAAACCCACAAATTTGACCCAAGTAGGAATCCTAATCCTTCCAAGCTTATAAAAGCCCATTGTAAACATTAAAAACCCTTAAATTCATCCCTTAAACTCACAACAAACTCACAAACATACTTTTTCACGCAAAAAAGAAAGAAAAAATCCTCTGTGGCAACCACCGCCGCCTACTACCACCGTCGGTCAAACATAAGTCGGTTCGTTTTCACCCTCCTATCTTCTTTTCTTTATTTTCAATAGACAAACTTTTAATTAGTTTCAATTATTACGGTTTGATTATATTTATGGATGGTAAAAGGTTGCAAATTTATGTGTTTGATGTTTAAAAAATGAAATAAATTTTCAAATTTATTTGATTAATCATTTAAGGTTTAAAATTTTGATTTTTCATGATTTAGGGCTTAAAACGAGATTAGTTGATTTAACTAGTTACTTTGTATTGATATAGTGTTAAAAATTTAGTTTTGATCGATGATTAAAAATAAAATTTTCAGATTATAGCATTACGGATTTTTAGGCTGAAACTATTCTAAAAGATATTTTTTAGAGTTCTATCTACACTACTGGGCTAATTTAATTAAACTGTATTAATGAGTTATTTAAGTTTTAAGTATGAATTTTTTAATCCAATTTTCAGATTTTTCATAATCTGAATTTTATCATTTTAGTATAAAAAATAAGAGGTTTTTATGTTCTTACATATTTTATTATGCTACTATTTTGATACTACAAGTATAGGTTGTTGAATTTACAATAGATATTAACAAACTAATTTTGCAGATTTTGGTAGCTTAAATATACTGTAATTTCATTATTTTAATATTTAATAATGGAAACTTAAAGAACAGCGGTATATAGGCTTAAGTATTTTTGTAAATTTGATTGTTTGGGTGTTGATTGAGATTTTGTTGTTTGGTTTTGGATATCACTTCATAAATGTGATTTTTAGTTGGTAAAGTGGGTTACCGATTTGTTTACTCAAGGTACGTATAAGACTACGAAAACCTGACTTTAGGAGCACGCATGATTCAGGACTTGGAAAACTTAGAATCCTGTGAGGGAACTTGTGGTTGCTTGAAATTGTTTACTCAGTCAGTGTTGAAGTGATTGATTTGTCAATGTTATAGGGTTACTAGTTAGTATTTTAGGGATTACTTAATTGGTCAGTAGTATAGAAGTTACTTAATAAGTGTATATAGGGGTTACTTTGTTCTTTTATAAGTGGCAACACGGTGAGGTTAGTCACATACAAGACGGGTTGTGTAAAATTAAATTAGCAAAATAGGATTATCAAGTTTTGTTGTTAAGAGTTAACAGTGTCATCCATTGTTTTGATACTAGCCAAATTTGGCCAATTGCGGATTTTGAGGTTTTTTTTTTTTTTTTAGGGCTAACTTTTTAGCACCTTTGATTAGTCATAATAATGTTGCATTAAAAAATTGAGGCAGTAACAATTAATAGTACAGACTTATAAAAGTCATGGTTATAATGATATACTACATTCACGACAATAATACTAAGGTGAAGAATTATATCAAATAAAATATCATTATGTTGGATCTTGTTTGATTCGTTAGCTTATAATACAACTAGTTTATTCCGAATTCAACTATATTGTACTAATATTCAAATAAAAATATTTATGATCCCGTCACAAAATTATTTGTGATAATGTATTGGCATATTTGTGGTCAAGATAATGTGCTAACAAACTTATCTAGCCAAAGTGAGAAGATCATTAAAAACAAAAGATATATTATATTTTTATAGCCAACAATTTTATTTTAACAAAAAGGATAACAAAAATACTTTAGTATATAAATACATCTCTGATTTGCCATTCATAAAAAAAATCCCCAACCATAACCATTTTGTATTTGTGTTTCTGATTTGCCAACATAGGTTCGATGCAGCAAGAAGAAGTCAAACGCCTTGAGGTTGTCGAAAGAGATAAAGGACGATATACAAGGTATGAAGAAGATATACTAGAGACCTTAGGCAAAGGCAAAATAAAAACAGTATACAAGAGTTTTGACAAGGAAGATGAGTTCTTAGGCAAAGGCGAAAGAAAAACAGTATACAAGAGTTTTGATGAGATTGAAGAGTTATTCGGCAAAGGCAAAGCAAAAACAGTATACAAGAATTTTGATGACATTGAAGAGTTCTTTGGCGAAGGCGAAATAGAAACAGTGTACAGGAGTTTTGATGAGATTGAAGAGTTCTTAGGCAAAGGCAAAGCAAAAACAGTATACAAGAGTTTTGATGACATTGAAGAGTTCGAAAGAGGAGAAATAAAAACAGTATACAAGAGTTTTGATGAGATTGAAGAGTTCTTAGGCAAAGGCGAAGCAAAAACAGTATACAAGAGTTTTGATGATATTGAAGAGTTCGAAAGAGGCGAAATAAAAACAGTTGATGAGATTGGAGAGTTCGGCAGAGGCGAAGAAAAAACAGTGTACAAGAATTTTAATGAGATTGGAGAGTTCGGCAAAGACTAAGAAAAAACCGTATACAACAGTTTTGATGAGATTGAATGAATATAAATTGGTAGAGTAAGGCTAAGATGGTGTCCAAAGATGAAAAAGTCAAGATACATGTTTAAAATGTTATGATTTATTAGTTTAATTATTTTGTTCTTGTCAAACCATAAATCCTAATAACTTTGTTCTTGTTTAATAGATTTTCATGGTTTTATTTAGAATAAGGACATGTTCACTTTAGTTTAATTTCAGTTAAGTTTAGTTCAATTCCAATCATATCAGTTTAGCTTCTAATTTTGTTCTCTTATAAAATGCGGAGTATTCATTTTAGATCTATTCAGTTCAGTTCAGTTCAGCTCCAATCAATTCAGTTTACCTTAGTTTAACAGGTCCTAAATGTTTTTAACGCTATGATTAAATTGAATATTGAATGATTACTGATTAAAATTCAAAGTACATTTTCAAAATCTGACAATTTACCTCTCATCCATATGTTGATGTATCTTAAGGAGAAATTAGTGCGTATATATATAGTGTAGCTTAAGTCTAACCTTTTTTTTTTTTTTTTTTTTTTTTTTTTTTGAAAGAGCTGAAGTCTAACTTAGTACCTAGGATCTAGCTTAATATCAAGTGGTAAACACTGTTTACTGGTGGAGAGAATATAATGGTGCCACATAATATGATAATAATTGGCTGAAAAATCAAGATGTAAACAGTTAAAAAGTGATGATATTCCATAAGCAATAATTACGCGCAGCTGTTTGGCTAAGCAAGATAGACTTTATATATATACGTACTAAACTAAAGATAAGTAGACATACAAAATCCTACCATTCAATATTCTGGGTTAAGTCTTGGCGCATAGTTCAGCGTATATAGGATGGCAATTCTGCAATTAAAAAGTACTATTCAGATAATTTATATTTTAGTGGTATATTATACATGCGTAATGGTACATTATACATGCGTCATGGTACATTATAATGTATTACAAGAGAGTTAGTTTTTTTTCCAGAAGTTGAAACTCATAGGATGGTAAAAATTATCACTACACTCGTAATAGTCCACACACAGTACTATTCAAACAACTTATACTTTAGTGGTAAATTATGCATACATAATGGTACATAATGAAACATTATAATGTACCACTAGAGAGTCGACTTTTTCTAGAAGTAAAAATTGAATCATCTGGAATTACTTCCTTACCCTCCTATTTACATAGCTCGCCCATAGGCACTATGCGCCCAGAATCACTCAATATTTTGTAAGTTTGTCATCTTGCATATAGCTTTAAGATTTTCACACAATGTGGCCACACTATTTAGGGGGCGTTTGGTTCGCAAACAGGTATTGGGTTGGAATCAGGAATGAAACCATTGTGGTATAGGCTTGAAATTTTATTCTTAATGCCATATGTTTGGTATGTTTATGGAATGCAATTTGTTTTCTTTTATTTAATACCTAAAAGTATGGGAATGAGCCAAACCCACCTTCCCCCCAAGGTTTCTAAACCCTATATCTTGGGGGTTTGAGGTATGGGTTTGAAACTCTTAAAATCATAAAACAAACATAAGGTATGTATTTAAACCATTCTAAACCCATACCTTATACCTTAATTGTGTGAACTAAACGCCCCCTTATAAGGTTTTTTTTTTCTTTTTTTTCATATATGTGGAGATAACCCTATTTGCTTATTGGAAATAATACTATTATTACTTAATTAATTACCTTATATGTGAAGTGGTCATAGCCACATATATACATATATTTATAAATTACTATGGTTATTTGGCCGCTAAGTACACATGTTTTGAAATAATATGTGGAGTACTATTTAGGATGAGTGATTTTCCTCAATAATGTTGAAACAAAAACAAATTCTCATTATATACCCATTTAAAAATAAATTCCCAAAATACCGCCCATATAGGATTGGTATTTGGTTTGGCTTAAAACCGGTAATGTTCTTAACGGTTTTATGTTAAAACCGTACATAAAATCGGTAGAACCATTAGCCTTTTTTTTAGAAGAAGTTAAGAGACCCGTTATTACTGAAATCGGGTCTCTTTTAGCTTAACAGGCATGGTTTCAGAAAAGAGACCGCCTTTTTATTGACAGGTCTCTTTGCCTCCTTAGGCCCCATTCTTTAGAGCTGATATGCTCTGCTCTGCTCAAATCAAATCTGCTCTACTCTACTCAAAAGAAATCTGCTCTGCTCTATTTTCAAATAATAATTAATATTCAATAATAATAATTAATATTGTACTGATGATAATAATATATTATTTTGAATAATTATATAATTATTAATATTAAAAATAATTTTAATAATTATTAATATTAATAATAATAATTAATATTTATTAATCACAATAATAATTAATAATAATAGTTGTCATTATTAATATTTAATAATTCAAACTATTAAGAATTATTATTTAATAATATTATTAATTAATAATATCTAATAATTATAACAATTTTTTCAAATAAATAACTAATAATAATAACAATTAATAACAATTTATATTATAAACATTTGATATTAGAATCACAATGTGTGGAAACATTTTATGTATGTGGGTATTGATTGTTACTTCATTGATTTGAATTATTTTTTATATCTTTCAATACAATTTAAGAATAAAAAAAACAGTCTGCTTTCAAGTAGTACTTTGTATATGATTAAGACAAATTTATAAGTAAAATCACTATTACTCATTTAATCATTTTATTTTAAAATTTTTGTTAAATAAATATAAGTAAACTGTTGTCTTTTATCTTTCTACTATTAACATATGTTAAATATGGTATACATATATTTATGTTTTCACTCACCTAAATTAATGGTATATGCACTTAATAATAGTAATAGTAATAATAATGACAACAACATTAATAATAATAACATTAATAATAGTATAAATAATAATGGTAATAATAATAATATAATAACAACAACATTAATAATAATAACATTTATATATAATAGTTTTAATAATAATAATAATAATAATAGTAATAATAATAGTAATAATAATAATAATGACAAAAAAATTAATAATAATAACATTAATAATAATAATAACAACAACATTAATAATAATAAATTAATATATAATAATAATAATAATAATAAAAGTAATAATAATAATAATAATAATAATAATAAAAAAAAAATAATAACATTAATAATAGTATTAATAATAATGTTGAAATCTGCTCTGCTCGTCTCGGCTCTGCTCTGCTGAAATTTAATCTGCTCTGCCCTGCCCAGAAGCTCAAAAGAATAGGGCCTTACTCTTTAAAAAAGGTAAGGAGGAAAAGAGACCTGTTAATAGAAAAAGACGGTCTCTTTTCTGAAACCGCTTACAACAATAGCAGTTTTAAGCTGAACTAAATAAAAAAAATACTCAACACCGATCTTACATGGACGGTATCTAGGGAATTAGTTTCATTCTAAATCAACGCTCAAAGGGAATTTATTTTTAGTCTAGCAATATTGTGTGAAATTGCTGTATTTAGGATACATTAGTATTTTGCGTCTAACTCATTCAATATTCAATTTTCATTGAGTAATTAATTCAAAATTCTATTTAACAATTATTTAGGAACTTAGGTATACCTAAAAAATCTTTGTTTGGCTTGTTCCAAAAAAAAAAAAAAAAAAAACAAAACAAAACATTGTCAGGCTACGTTTATGTAGGATATCATGCACTAGTTGAAGGAGTAATTTTAGGAATATTAGTTTTATAATCTTTCCGCTAAGTTAGTGATTCATATATAGGATATCATGCAATAGTCGAAGGAGAAATTTTAGGAGTATTAGTTGTTAGTGGATTTGTTAGTGAGTGTTTATCTTCCTCGTTATTAACTTCTAGTCTGTTAATTGTTAAGGCTAGCTATTTATATTTTTATATGGCTCATGTAACACCCAAAAAAAAAAAAAAAAAAAAAAGTGGTTCATGCATTTCCTGAATCAGCAGGCAGTAAAGTATTTACTTCGTTTCATACGTGCTACAAGTTTTCTTCTAATGAAAATTTTAACGATAATTCCTTACTTTTTTTAGTTTCTCAATGCTGACTCACTGACTCATATATAGGGTCAACATTTAAACTAGTTATAGTGAATACGAGCCTGTTTATATTTACTGAACTGAGCTGAACTGAACTGAATGGAGCTGAATTGAACTGAACAGAACTGAAATGAATATTTTATAAGAAAGGAAATAATTGAAATGAAATTAAGTTTATGTGAACAAGGCTACAATAGCTATTGAATAGACTTCCCCTAATTACTACTAAATTACTTATTAAATGTGACATTAATATGTAAAAAAGGATAATTATTCAAAAGCTTACTAAAAAGATCTTAAAAACAAGGACGACAATGATTTAAAAGCATACTAAGAAAAACAATTATACAAAAATTTTAAGAAAAAATTGCAAGGTGCATTTGTAATTGATATAGAATTTCGTAGTCGTGCCCTTGATGTTGTTAATGTCTTTGGTGCGAGCAACGGGTCATTGAGGAGATCAATTGCCGCAGGTCTGTCGCAAGCTGTAGGAGCCAGACACTTTTTAATCAAATGACGAAATTGTAAATCTGTAACTTTGCTTAGAACTTCTGGCATAACACCCGACATTTTCTTTTTGTAAAGTTCATTCACATCACCGTGACATTCGTTATATGGAACTTCACCCGTAATCATGTGAAGAAAGCACATCCCAAAACTGTAAATGTCAACTAGCTGAATTGGTTGATATTGTTTTTCAAGGATCATCGCGACACCAAAATCTGCTATCATTACCCGGCCTGTATGCCCATTAATATAGACATGTCTCATATTCAGAGCGCCATGCACGATTGGAGGATTTTGAGAGTGAATATAATGTAACCCTTTAAGGATCTGTCTAGCAAAATC
Source organism: Chenopodium quinoa (assembly GCF_001683475.1). NCBI lineage: Eukaryota > Viridiplantae > Streptophyta > Magnoliopsida > Caryophyllales > Amaranthaceae > Chenopodium > Chenopodium quinoa. The sequence goes on along the minus strand of NW_018744821.1, from coordinate 404,264 downwards.
CTTAATTGCCTCGATATCGAAATGAACATGTTCTTCGAAGTAGTCTTCCAAACTTCCTGATGTATAAAGCTCAGTAATCATGTTAATTGTTTCCGTATCAATCCAATAATCATAGCACTTGATAATATTTTCATGATCTAATGACTTTAAAAGACTTGCTTCGGCCTTCAAACTCATAAGATAGTTTTTGTCCTTAAATATATCATCTGTTATCACTGTCTTACTCCAAGCAATTTCTATTCCTTCAATCTTATCAAGACCCTTGTATACTGTTTTTGTGGCCACCTTGTCTATGATCTCGTCATACCTTGCGAATCGTCCTGTTGGATCTCTTTCGATAACCTCAAGACATGTGACGTCGTCTGGCTGTATCAAACCTTTGATGGCCATGACTAACTAGCAGAATAAAGATTTTTTATTTTATTTAATTTTTTTTTAAGAATGGCTAGGTAATATTTGTGACGGAATTTTTATAGAATTCTGCACATTGAAAGGAGAGACAATGGATTTATTTAATTTTTTTATTTTTTTTTTTTTACATATTTATAGGTTAGCAGTTGGTTCTTGATTTTGTCATTATTTTTTTATTTTTTTTTACTTTTTTGTTATAGTTAGTCCTAGTCAAAAGGTTTGACAATTTCTTTTTTAAAAAAATTGTTGATTACATATTTAGTTATAATTATTTTGCCTTTTGATTTCTTAAAAAAAATAATTAAAATACAATCTCATTTGTTTAATTTGAGTGGCATACATTTATGTATAAAAATAAAATGGTTGTACACATGTGTACAATACAAGTGGATCGGATCGGAGTTTAATTGCTCTTTTTCAATCAATTATGTAACTTATTTTCCTAAAAAAAAAAAAAATGTAACTTATTTGGGTTACAGCTACAAGTTGCTCATTTTTTTTTTTTTCGTTCTTCAATGACAATTATGTATAGTTGGACATTTAATTTATATTGCCAGCAAACCCTCAGTATTAATCACAATATTAATTATTGTTCATACTTTTTTTTTTTTGGTGCAAAAGAGGGCTAAGCCCATTTATTCAAAAGAAGGAAAATTACATAATAAATCGTGGCATTGCTACGCCAATTGTGTCCTCCCTTAGAAGAGATGCTATTACAATCGGAGGAGTATCGAAATAGACAAGCCCTTCTTCAAGACGAACCCCTAAATTGGCTAGACTATCCGCCACTCTATTACATTCTCTAAAACAAAAAACAATACTAACATTACAACCAAGAAATCTAATTAAACTACGACAGCTTTTTAAAATGTGAACACATTCGCCACCCATGCGATCGGGGTCTTTAATTGCTTCAATACAAGCCTGATTATCCATTTGAAGAACTAGCTTTGAGATTCCCAGAATGCATGTCATCTTTAGTCCTATTTCAGCAACACATAGTTCAGCTTTGAACGCTGTACAGACTCCCAAGTTTGCAGCAAAACTTCTGACGTACTTCCCTGTACAATCTCTTATAATCCCACCCCCACCAGCATGGCCTGGGGCTCCCTTGGCTGCCCCATCAGTGTTTAAGGCAAACCATTCAGGAGGTGGAGCAAGCCATCTGATTAGCATTTCTTTTTTCTGGCCACGAGTATTGGCATTTAATTGCTTCGACTCATGTTCCCCAGACAAGACCTTCCAAGTTTCATCAACATTAGAGTGAAGAAAGGTACCAATATCAGCTGGAATTGCCTCTTTATTCCCGAACATAGCATTGTTCCTCCATTTCCATAGCCACCATATAGTTGTAGCAAATGTCGTGGTCCACATTTCAGAAAAAATCGGCCCTTCTGCTTCTAAATTTCTCACCAACCAAGCAGTCAAATCCCCAGTAAAAAAGGATTGATACTAAGCTGCTCCCCCTACATTGCTCCATACCTTCCTCGCAATTGGACAATCTCTTAGCAAATTATTGTTCATACTCAGTAGATGCTTTGTTATTTCTAAGATTCATGCTTATTTATACAACCAGTAGTTTATATAATCATTGTCTTCTACATGCTAGGTTTGATAGATGTTGCTCCTTTTCATTCTTTACGAACCTAATTCGAAGTATTACAAAGAAACAAATCAATTGCAACTTGGCAAACGTTGCTAAAACTAGCTATCTCAATTATGTTCTTTATTCCAAATCAAACACTGTATTCACACTCAATAAATCAAATAAAAAAATAAAATTCCCCACCCGTCGCTTCCTGGTAGGTTAAAGTGATTTTTTGTTATTACAAGAATAATTTTTTCAATTTGGCAAATTTAAATGGATGATGTCATTGTTATCATAGTTCTACAGTACTACTGTACTAGTATATTTTGGTTGTCTCTTTTCATAAAACTAATAAACTAAAACTGAAATAAGTTTTTAGGGGGTTAAAAAAATTAATAATCAGAGTGAGAAGTAACTCAAGTGGTTAAAGTTTCTCTCTCAATTTTAGGAGATTCTGGGATTAATTCTCATCATCCGTTTTTATGGCTTCTGAATACCATAAAAAAAAAATACTGAACAAGCCCTATTTTTTTCTATGCTATGTTATATTCACTTGTTGAGTATGCATATCTAATGATTAAAACTTATAACTAATAGATGTATTATTGGTTATTGCATACTATGGGTCTGTTCAATTCTGCTTAATTTTAGTTCAATTCAGTTCAACTCTAACTAGTTCAGTTCAGTTCAGTTTCTAATTTTCCTCTCTCATAAAATATTTATTTCAGCTCAATTCAGTTCAGTTCAATTTAGGCCCTGTTCTGTTCACCTTAAAAAATAATATTAAGTTAAAATAATTTCAGTTCAGTAAAAATAAGTCCAGTTCAGTAAAATTAATTTCAGTTCAGTAAACATAATTTCAGTTCTAAAAATTCTAGCGTAGTCGTCGACTACGGATGACTACAGACGACTATCTTCGACTATGCTAAGAGATTAAATCTACATCGTTGATATATTATTTGTCTAATCTTAGCCGTCGAATCTTACACCTATACTACACAGTCATCAAGGGATTATTTGGTTAATTTTTTTTGGTTTTTCACACATTTTTTTAATAAAAACTGATTTTTATTTATATATATTTTTTAAATTTTCATCTTCAACTTATATCATCTCTAACCTTTGTATGAATTAAATTGAACTTTATTTTCAATATATGTCATCTTCATCCTAAATCTTCATCTTCTACCAAAACATTCATACTTTATTGATCTATATTGTGGTTGATTTATTACTACGGATGTAAAAGTAATATTCATTAAGTTATAATATTATTTAAACATGGCCTGATTATCTTAGAAGTATAATAAATCGGGGAAAAAATTATCTTAAACCTTTATCATGACTCATCTCTATTATTAAGCTCCATTATTGTCAACATTGAACCTTCACCAAAATATCCTCTAAATTACCTAAATCTATGAAAAACTTGTAAAATTAAAGCAATGTCAATTTATCGCAATTATGCATGCTTTTTTAAAACTCAGAAAATCAAATTAGTCAATTCATTTGAATCACATCTCAAAGGATAATTAATTAATATGAATGTTACTTCTCAAAAAACCAATTCAAAATTCGTGTATCATATTCATGTATTATAATAGTATGGTCTAAATTGATGGAGTACTTGATAGTAGTTTTTTTAATCTTAATCACCATTCATCAAAATTTTGAAGCTCTAAATAAAACAGCCTGTGTATATATATATAGAATAAGAAATAGAATTAAACAAAAAACGGAAAAGAAAAATGAAAACACAGACTTGCTGTCAATTAGGCATAAATTGAGGAATTTTTAGTTATATTTTTGGATAAACTTTATCTTCATTATTTATCTTTAACTAAAGTACTTTGTTAGCTGTTACAATCTTACAATTATATTAACTAATGATAAATTAATAAAAAATATTATTCTATATATATATATATATATATATATATATATATATTATGAAATATAATACGGAGTTGTAGTAGTTAAGGCCAATTAGTGACCAAGTTTGTTAGAAAGGGTGGAAGAAAGGGAAAGATAGTGCCATAACTGAAGCAACTAATTTTGTACAGTACGTTATAATTAGATTTTTTTTTTTCATTTTAACAAACTAGAGATAGTTTCTTAGAAAGAAAAGAGAAAAAAAAAAAAGTAGAAGTGAAATTTTGATTTTTTTTTTTTTTTTTAATTTCTATTTGGAGAAAAGATGTTATTTGGATGTTATTGCTAACAAAAAAGACCAAAAAAATAAATAAATAAAATAAAATAAAAAAGGAGTGCACAACATTGTAGGATTGGAGTTTTGTACAAATTTGGTGAGAAGTTAGAAAAACAACTCTTAAAATTATATAAAAGATTAGTGTATCTAATAGCATATAATTTTTTTTTTTGGTGAAATAGCATATAAATTGATATACTTCATATATTCTTGTACGTAATAATTAATATGTCACACTTTTCATTTGAATAATCATATATTGGTTTGACTAATTTCTCATATATCAAATATAAATACATGAATTGTAGAACTAACCTAATTTTTTTAAAATAAATATCTTAAACGTTAAATTAGTTTAGGGCCTGTTCACATTTACTGAACTGAGCTGAACTAAACTAAACTGAACTGATTAGAGCTGAACTGAACTGAACTGATTGGAGCTGAACTGAACTGAACTAAGCTGAAATGAATATTTTATGAGAGAGGGAATTAAGTAAATGTGAACATGCCCTTAGTGCGAATTTCCTTTTATTTATCTAATGTTGGTTAATAAACTATATTTATCTTATTTTAGTTGATTAAAAAAAATCAAATTATTGGGTAAGTAAAGCAGACAAGATCAAGACCTTTTTTATTTATATATTTTCCTAGTTATGTTTATCATGTTGTGATATTATTAGACTTCATATTATTAATATTAGGCAAATATAATAGGATAATAAAAGATTCTTTTGTATTTCTAAAAAAAAAAAAAATTCATGTATGATTTTTTTTGTTCTCTTTGCTAAGATTCACACACTACACTTTCTCAAAAAATAAATAAATAAATATAAATAAAAAACCACACACTACCTTAATAGGTTTTTTTTTATATGAATATATTATAGGATTTTTTTGTGAAAAACTACCTTTTAAACTCCAAATTTTGCGAAAAACTACCCTAAAAACAAAATGTTGTAATTAACTACCTTATAAAATATAAAACGTTGTAATTGACTACCTTCTAACAGAATGACATATTTGACTTTTATTTTCCGACGTTGACCATTTCACGTGAGGGTCAAGTGCCCCTTTAATGATTTAATTCCCATCTTTTTCCCAAATTTTCCCGCTTTACACCAATTTAGCCCATATAATTATCAAAGGGGTTGGTATAAAGCGGGAAAAAATTGGAAGAAAGGGGGGAATTAAGTCATTAAAGGGTCATGTGACCCTCACATGACATGGTTAACACCGAAAAATAAAAATCAAATGTGTTATTCCGGTGGGAGGTAGTCAATTACAACATTTTATACTTTATAAGGTGGTTAATTACAACATTTGATTTGAATCGAAGGACTATATACTTGGTAGTATTTAATAAAGAACACAACTAGGTAATAATAAAGAACACAACTAGGTGGTCCCAAATTGAACTGTTATAGTCCAAAAATACAAGACTAAAGATATGTTTGCTTTGAATCCAAGGACTATTATCGAAATTCATACAAGTAAGAATCCTAGCAATTTTGTCTGATAATCTTATTGTTTGCAACGAATTAACCTTACGTAGAACAAAACTCACACCCCTAGATCATACATAAATTTTGCTTTTAATTAGGTGTCCCCAATTTAATTTTGGGTGTACCTAAAATTCGAATCTTATTAGTCAATTAAGACAATCAAAAGATAAGACATGGTTAAAATATATACTTGAATGTACATTGTATCGAACAATAATTAACACAACTAGGCGGTCCCAAACGAAAAATGGTTAGTCCCAAAATACGCTAAAAGTTAGTTTGCTTTTAATCGAAGGATGATTATCAAAATTCATACAGATAAAAATCCTAGCAAATTCAATTAGTAGTCCTATAGCTCCCGGCACAGGATTACTCTCGCATAGAAAAAAACTCTCAACCCCTACAGAGCATACATTCATAAAATTCACTTTTAGATATACCCAATTTAATTTTGGGCGTACTCAAAAGTTGATTTTTATATGTTAATCAGAAGGATTGACTAAGACAAGACTTGATTAAAACATAGATTACAGTGTATATATAAAAAGTTTCCCAATTTGGGTATATCTAATTTATATTTGGGCATACCTAAAACAAAGTGGTTGAATTTTTATTTTTTTTTTTAATTTTTTTTTACAAAATACAAATGTATAAGTTATTTTGGATAATCACATCCGTCTTTAGCGGTCTCGAGTTCAAGTCTTGCTTAAAGCATTTATAGTTGTCAAATTTAATACATGCTGTGGAGTTAGCATAACATCGATCTTAGTGTTTAAAGGTGTGACATGTGTCATATATTGATGACATGTCTTGTTTATTGTGCTTAAAAAATTGATACATGAGTACATTATGACACATATTCTATTTTAAGAACGATTTTTTATATATATAAATAATAAAGTATAGATTAAAATTAATATATTATACAATGTTAATGTGCACTACAAGAAAATTACCTTTTTGTGGTGATTATTATTATTTTAACATTTCATATTGAAAGTAATTGCTACTAAAGAAACCCCTCGAATGGTTATTATGTACAATATCTGTCGGTACCATAGCCTTTAGGGCCTGTTCACATTTACTGAAATGAGTTGAGCTGAGCTAAGCTGGATTGAACTAAACTGATTGGAGCTTAACTGAACTAATTGGAGCTGAACTGAAATGAATATTTTATCAGAGAAGGAAATTAGGAGCTGAACTGAACTGAACTAAACTAAATTGATTAGAGCTGAACTGAATTTACCACGTGGCCTGCTGCAATTCAGTAAAATAACGGATTCTGACGCGCACATAACGGGGTTACTGTTCACGTGCATAACGGGGTTACTGGTTTTGTCAGGGTTACTTGTATTTTTCAGGGGTTACTTGTATTTTTTTTTCAAGAGTTACTTGTAATTTTTTTTTTCAGGGGTTACTTGTATTTTTTTTTTCAGGTGTTACTTGTATTTTTTTTTCAGAAGTTACTTGTATTTTTTTTTCAGGGGTTACTTGTATTTTTTTTTTCAGGAGTTGTATTTTTTTTCAGGAGTTAATTGTATGGATTAGTTATTCAAGGGTTACTTGTATTTTTTTTTTCAGTTACTTATATTTTTTTTTTCAAGGGTACTTTTTTTTAGGGGTTACTTGTATGGGTTAATTAAAGGGTTACTTGTATGAGTTACTTATTCAAGAGTTACTTATATGAGTTACTTCAAATGTTACTTGTATGAATTACTTATTCAATGGTTACTTATTACTTAATCAAGGGTTGGTTGTAGGTTGGTTTAAAAAAAAAAGGTTGCTTGTAGGCCCATACCAAACCAGTAACACCCTACAAGTAACCCCTGACCAAAATCAGTAACACCCTACAAGTAACCCCCGACCAAAACTAGTAACACCCTACAAGTAATCTAACCCCTGACCAAAACCAGTAACACCCTACAAGTAACCCCTAATCAAAATCAGTAACACCCTACAAGTAACCCCTGACCAAACCAGTAACACCCTACAAGTAACCTAACCCCTGACCAAAACCAGTAACACCCTACAAGTAACCCCTGACCAAACCAGTAACACCTTACATGTAACCCCTGACCAAACCAGTAACACCCTACAAGTAACCCCTGAGAAACTAGTAACACACTACAATTTTTGACGTAGAATGTTCGATTTGAGATTCTATGAAGAAAAGGAGCTCAAATTTCATTGGTTCTCATCGATTTCACTACTTCAAATGTTGTTCATGATCTTAAGGATAATTAATCACAATTTTTCACAATAATTTGACACCTAATTTCTACAATTTCGGGCTTTAATTGTAGCAATTTGGCAAAGAGGAGAGAGAAAATGGGTAGAGAAGAGATATGGTTGTTGTTGATGTGTGGTTTGGCTTAAAGAAGAAGCTAAGAAAAAAGGAGAGAGAAAATGGGTGGAGTAGAGATATGGTTGTTGGTGATGTATGATTTGGCCTGGAGAAGAAGCTAAGAAAAAAATGAGAGAGAAGAGTTGTGGTATTTTAAAAATAATAAAAGATAAAAATTGTGGCTGGCCACACCATGTGGCCAGCCACATACAAAAATTTGTGTAGAATTTTAGATTAAAATACTAGTACATTGTATAATTATAATGAGGCAAAAGCTTGTATTTATTCATCATATGCGTCAGCTTAAATATAATACAAGTACAATCCTAGGCAATCCACTGTATAAAAATTTTACAATGTCATTCTTTAAAAATGGCACCACAACTTGCTGATTTGGCAAAATCTGATTGGTCTATATTTTGTATTTTTATTTTCATTTTGAATTATTTTTAATGTCTACAATGTATTAAAATTGTATTTTTGTATTTTTTCATACATGTATTTTTGTTAGAAATACATAATTATAAATTATGAAAATCTAGCATTATAATTAAAATTAATTTTCGAATTTATAATTATAATTAGAATCATAAAATTAAATTCTCATCTATGTCAAAATTGTTCATCATCGTTCATCGTTCATCATCCATCATTCATCATTGTTCATCCATCATTTCATAAATTATGAAAATCTTTTTTATGATATTAATAAAGTTTCGAAAATATACTTATAATAAAAAATCAGGATCATGGATATGCTGCCGGAGAAGAAGAATGATTGTCGGAAACATTGCCTGAAAACCGCCAGAAAACTAACCATATCTGATTAGGGGATTTTTATCCACCAATCACCGTCTGACAAGTGGACCAACCAGGTTCCGCCACGTGTCCTTCACGTAGGCCAATAGGAGCCTGCCACGTGTCAATCACAGATACGTCCTCTACGGACCAATTGAGACACGCCACGTGTCCACCCATGCCAACTGGGAAAACCGGCCAACAAGGCCCAATCCTGTTTAGAGGCCCGGTCAGCCCTAGGTTTACCCTAAACCTAGAGAGTGGCACGCTTCTCAAGACTATAAATACTTAATTAATCCTCATTAAAGGGGATTAAGCAATTAATGACTCTCACCTAGAGAAGTCTAAACACATTGATCACTCCTCCCCTAGAGGAACCAGATCTTCCCCCTTTAATTTCCGCACTTATTACTCCTTAATCAAGTACTAACTTGACCGTTGGAGGCGGAGCTCCCAGGAGTCTCCGTTATTTTGCAGGTACAGGCGTCCGGTTCCAGTCTCGGAATTGTAACTCTCCCGCAGGACATCAGAAAACCCCGAAACATTTGGCGCCGTCTGTGGGGAGAGTACTTCAGAGATGGCATCCAAGTCTGTACCGACTCCTGAAGAGAGGCGTCCCGTAGACAACCCTCAAGTTCAGTCGGACCATGACACCGAAAGTGAATTTGAAGTTGAAACTCATACAGCTTCAGACGGGACCCTAAGGGCCCGACGTACCCGTCATACCGAAAGGAGGGAACGGGAGCATCTTCAAACAGGAAGCGAGCCGGCAGGCGCACCGCCTGTTCGGCAACAGCCGACTGATGGGTCTGCTCCCATCACAAGGAACGAACTCATAACCTTCATGAGGGACTTCAAGGGAGAGATTCAAGAGTTGATCAACAAGAAGCCGCCTGCTTCAGTCAAGGAGCAGTCGGCCAAGAAACCCTCCACTTCACTGAAGAGGAAGCCAGTTCAAGGGCGAGAGGCGACTCCTCATCCTAAATCTAGGAAGCGGGAACCACCTGCCCTTGATTTCACAAAATTCCGTTATCCTACAGGAAATAGGAAACCGGTTCGTCATATTCAGGCGGACGGGTCAAAGCAAACATTCACAGATGCTCGGCTACTGCTAGAGCAGAAGAAGAGTGACCGATTGTCAGATTCGGCTTCTACTTCAAACTTTCAAGACAGTTTGCGAAATGCCTCGATAAGGCATACTCAGTCGTACCATGAGAGTCAGTCAGGCGGCACCTCCCGTCAGTCCGGCTTTCATAGTGCCCAGGCGGTACCAAACTTACCATTTGTGCCGCAACAACAGTATTTTATGCAGCCACCTCCATTTGGTGGACCTACAGCAAAAAACGTCCAACCTATGGACTGGCAGCTACGGTTGCTTAGACTTGGTGAACAGCCGTCGGCCTTCTCCAAGGAAATCACTGAAGCAGCTCAGCCAGCCAAAGTGAAAAATGTACTAGTAGGCGCCTATGACGGCACTACTAACCCAGAAGACCATCTGATGGCATTCACCAACCTGATGTACCTTCAAGGGTTGGATGATCCCACTTGGTGCAAGTGTTTCCCAGCGACTCTCAAAGGAATCGCACAGCAATGGTTCGGCAACCTGCCGACTGGTTGTGTAAATAGCTTCAGGACGCTTGCCTACTTATTTGCCTCCAACTTCGCCATGAACATCCCTGCGAAGAAAACGACCCTTGATTTGGGAACAATTCAGCAGGGCGAGAAGGAGGGGCTTCGTTCTTACATCAGGCGGTTTAACCTGATGAGAATACAGATTCAAGGGTTACCAGATGAGGTAGCTTATACCGACTTTTTTAGAGGTCTCAAAGACGGGTCTACCTTCAAATTTGATTTGGTTCGAAAAAGGGTGGCGACTCTTCAAGAGGCCTTGATTGAAGCAGAAGCCTATATACAGGCGACTGATCTGTGTACGATAAAACAGTCGGACGGGAAAAGGTTCGACAAAAGAGAAGGACGACAGAAACAGTCGTCAAACAAAGATGAGAAAAGAAAAGAGGTCTGGGCGGCTGATTCCTCTAAACAGCCGGCCCAGAAAAAGAAAAAAGAATTCAAACCATACTCCCCAACGTATGCGTTTAACAAGGATAACCAGTTTATCCTAAAAGAAATCAAGGGACGGATCTCAATTGAGAAGCCGGTCCCCATGAAGGGTTCTGCAAACAACCGGAACCAAGATAAAATCTGTGCTTATCATGATGACGTTGGTCATCACACCAATGACTGCATCAGTCTTATGCGGTACCTAGACCGCCTGGCTGAGCAAGGTGATCTTGACACTTATGTCAAGAAATCTACGGGGAACACTTCCTCAAAAAAGCTGTCGGCCAAAAAGAATCAACAGGCCGACAGCTCCGATACAGATGATGCAGTCGTCTACACCATTGCAGGCGGCTTCTCAGGAGGCGGCCCCACTATTAGGGGCAACAAAGATAATATAAGGCGGTTAGATGTAAATTCCGTTCACCAAGAACGGCCGTCCAAATATACATTTCCTGAGATTGTCATCACTGAAGAGGATCTAGGAGGGGTAAGGGGGCCGCATGACGACCCTCTCGTTATTGAATGTAAAGTGGCCAACCAGAGAGTTGGCCGAATCCTCATAGATACCGGGAGCTCCTCAGATCTCATCAGCAGCAAATGTCTGTCGAAACTGAAATATCAGACTGACTGCATACATCCGGCCTCCCACCCTTTAATAGGGTTTGGAGGAGGAGTCGTCCACCCACTGGGACGAGTAGATTTACCCATTTGCCTGGGCGAAAAAGGGCAAGGACGACACATGGTAGACCGGTTCCTAGTAGTAGAGGAACTCTCGGCCTACAACATGATTCTGGGTCGACCAACCCTAAATAATTCCAAGGCTGTTATAATCCCGTCTCTTATGTTGCTCAAGTTTGAGAGGGATAATGGAACAGTCGGCTCCCTAAGGGGAGATCAGAGGATGGCCCGAGAGTGCTATCTCTCGGATGTCAAGCCCACTGTTATGGCCACTGGGTCAAGTGGAGAAAAAACAGACCTTGACAATGTCAAGGAGAGTGCGCCTGTTCAAGAAGCAGGCGGCAAAAAGAGAAAGGCGTCCCAGACAGAGTCCGCAAGAAAAGCAAGAAAATAGCAATCATTGGCAGAGGAGCGGCCGGATGAGTTCCGCCCTCAGCCGGCTGGTGAGCATGCGGACCTGATCTTAGACGACTCACGTCCTGACCGAACAGTCAAAGTTGGGACGACTGCTCTGAGAAACCTTGGTGACGACTTTCACAACCTATTGAAAGAATACAAGGACATCTTTGCATTTGAAGTCCATGAAATGCCAGGCATTAGTCCTGATCTGGCGATACATAAACTCGCCGTGGATCCGAAAAAGAAGCCGGTACGGCAAAAGAAGCGGAACCATGGCGAAGAAAGAAGTCAGGCGGCAGCCGCCGAAGTTAAAAAATTACTTGATGCAGGGTTCATTCGGCAATGTTACTTCCCAGACTGGGTTGCAAATGTAGTGCTTGTTAAAAAGCCGAATGGCACCTGGCGAATGTGTGTAGACTACACAGACTTAAACAAGGCGTGCCCCAAAGACAGTTACCCTCTGCCTAAAATTGATAACCCGGTCGACTCAACAGCCGGCCATGCCTTGATGAGTTTCATGGACGCCTATTCTGGTTTCCATCAAATTCCCTTATGGAAGAAAGATCAGGAGAAGACGGCCTTCGTCACTGATCAGGGGTTATACTGTTACACGGTCATGCCGTTTGGTCTTAAGAATGCCCCGGCTACCTTCCAACGAATGATAAACACAGTGTTCTTTGATCAGATTGGGAGAAACGTCGAGGCATGTATTGATGATATGATTGTCAAGACTAAACTTCAGAAAGATCATCTGTCGGACCTCCGAGAAACTTTCGCCACACTCAGGCGGCACCATGTCATGCTCAATCCCAAGAAATGTGTATTTGGAGTTGAGTCTGGGAAATTTCTCGGATTCCTTATCAATCAGAGAGGAATAGAAGCGAACCCTGAGAAGGTGCAGGCGGTCATTGACATGCAGTCGCCTCGTACCATCCGAGAGGTTCAGAAGTTAACAGGTTGTCTGGCGGCCTTGGGAAGATTTCTAAGCCGATCAGGCGACAAATGCCTATACTTTTTCCAGGCAATTAAGAAAAAGGCAAGGTTTGAATGGGGGTCGGATGCTGAGGCCGCCTTCCAGAAATTAAAAGTTCACTTGCATTCCTTGCCGTGGCTGGTCAGCCCTTTGCCCAAAGAGGTTCTCTACATGTACCTGGCCGTCTCTGATCATGCGTTAAGCGCTGTTCTCCTTGCTGAAAGGGACGGCTGTCAGCTCCCGGTCTACTTTGTCAGTCACGTACTGAAAAATGTCGAGTTGAGGTATCCCCTAGTGGAGAAATTTGGTCTTGCACTCTTCATGGCTGTTAAAAAATTGAAGCCCTACTTTTTGGCACGTACAGTCGTCGTGTATACAGACCAACCTATCAAGCGGCCGCTGACCATCATGGAGTCGTCAGGCCGAATGATCAAATGGGCCATAGAAATACAGAGCCTCGAAGTTACTTTCGAGCCTAGAAAAGCAGTGAAGGGGCAAGCCTTTGCTGACTTTATTGTAGAGATGACTCGTCCTCCTGACTCTCAAGTTCCAGACCAAGTATGGAAGGTATATGTGGACGGAAGCTCTACTTCAAATGGTTTTGGAGCAGGCGTCATAAGTCAGTCGCCAGAGGGTGACAGGTTCGAGTATGCTCTACGCTTCAGTTTTCAGGCTTCAAACAATGAGGCAGAATATGAAGCTCTACTAGCCGGGATCCGCATGTGCAAGGCAGCAGGGGCAAGAAAAATAGACGCCTGTTCCGATTCACAATTGATAGTGAGTCAGTACAATGGCGAATACGAAGCAACCCATCCGGCCATGATCAAGTATTTACAGGCGGTCCGACAAGCAGTCGGCTCCCTTGAGGATTTCCATCTGATCCAAGTACCGAGATCAGAAAACAACCAGGCGGATGCGCTGTCAAAATTAGCATCATCCGCCTCCTCTGATACTCCTCGAACTGTTTTTTGGGAAGTAATGGAGAAGAGAAGCATCGAGGAAAACCCTATTGGAATCCTAGACAGAAGCTCAACCTGGATGGATTCAATAAGGGCATATCTGACAAACGGTACACTGCCGGATGATCCTCAACAGGCGGCAGCACTGAAAAAACGAGCCACCTGTTTTGAAATGATTAAGGGAGAACTTCACAAGAGGGGGTACCTTCAACCCTTCTTAAAGTGTGTTACTCCAGAAAAGGGACGAGAGATACTAGATGATCTTCACTCTGGTTACTGTGCTTCTCATATAGGCGGTAGGACGCTTGCTCAAAGGGCAAGGCGGCAGGGCTACTTTTGGCCTACTTTGGAAGCAGATGCAATGGAGATGGTGAAAAAATGTGACAAGTGCCAAAGGTTTGGCAAACTAATTCACCGTCCGGCTACTGACCTCACTACCATTCACAGCCCACTACCGTTTGCTAAGTGGGGCATGGACATTCTGGGTCCATATACGCCTGCTACAGGCGGAAGGAGGTACATACTTGTTGCCGTCGACTACTTCACTAAATGGGTAGAGGCGGAGGCTGTAAAGGGAATCAAGACGAAAGATGTAATTTCATTCATTTGGAAAAATGTCATCACTCGGTTCGGGGTTCCCATGTCTATGGTTTTTGATAATGGTCCCCAATTTGAGACGCCTGTTCTCAAAACTTGGTTGGGTGACCAAGGAATTGCAAACTACTTTGCATCTGTCGGCCGTCCACAAGCAAACGGCCAGGTAGAAGCCTTTAATAAAATCATCTCAGACGGTCTCAAGAAAAAGATTGAACGAGCAGGCGGCCTATGGGCGGATGAACTACCACATGTTCTCTGGGCCATTAGGACGACTGAAAAAAGGGCGACTGGAGAAACTCCATTCCTCCTAACTTATGGTGCGGAAGCTGTTCTTCCAATAGAACACTACGAGCCGACTCTACGAGTAATGCTATATGACGAAGAGGCAAACTGGGAAGCCATGCGCCTGGCATTAGACTCACTTCCTGAAAAGAGGGGCAATGCTGTCTTGCGCCATGAGATCTATCGCCTGAGAATGACTAGATCATACAACAAAAAAGTACACAGGCATCCACTCAAAGTAGGGGACTTTGTACTTAGAAAAATGGAAGCAGTTGGTAGGGCTAATGAGTCTGGCAAACTAACTCCCAACTGGGAAGGACCCTACCGAATCTATGAGGAAGTCAGGGACGGTACCTACCGTCTGGAAACAACAGACGGACAACCGTTGCCTCGAACTTGGAATGTAGATAATCTTAAGAAATATTTCTTTTGAATGATGTAAAGTAAAGAGCTACTTAATAAAAGTTTGCACTTACTATTCAAGTTTTGTATTACGAGGGGCACGCCGTCTGTACCTTTACAGTCGGCTACTCTCCATTGAGTTTCACTCTATCTTCAGAGGGGCATGCCGTCTGTACCTTTACAGTCGGCTACTCTCCATTGAGTTTTACACTTTCAGAGGGGCATGCCGTCTGTACCTTTACAGTCGGCTACTCTCCATTGAGTATTTTCACTCACAATAGGGGCATGTCGCCTGGGCATATAGTCGGCTACTCTCCATAAGAAGATGGCCGACTGGTTCCAAGCACATAGCCACCCCCCTAATACTTAGCCAAAAAGATTAGGGCCTGGCCGACCCTGTGCCTAACAGGCGGCTACCCTTCTTTTACTTAGCACCTACGTTCACCAAGAACTTACCAAGGCCACAGGCCGAATGATCAGACCAGGCGCCAAGCCAACTGATCAAATCTACAAAACTAATACGACCTGTCCCAACATCATAGCAGGCGTCCGACGGCATCCCTCCGGATGAAATTCGTCGCAGAGAGCAGCTCCCTTTTGGGTGGAACATTGTTCTATAAACTAATTACACGGCACCTATACGACTGTCCCCAAGGGCAACCACGTAGCCGTTTTTGAGACAAGGATAACTCTATCACTAACCAAACCAGTGGTAGCAGTTGACATCTGAGTCAGATGACCGCCTGTATTACTTGGGATAAATGCAGGGGGTACCTATTGAGTTAATAGCCAACAAACATTGGCGAATCAAGGGGTCTAGCCGGCCTACGCCGCCTGGTATCTCTACTTCTCAAACAAAAGTGACGGCGACTGAGTAGCTCCAACGTTAACTCATAGTCACTCCTTCAAATTTGGTATGGAACCTAAAAGGTTTGAGTCGTCCGCCTGTTTTTAACAAACAAAGGCACTCAAACCCCTACTCCTACTAGGTAACCTATTGAGTTAATAGCCAACAAACATTGGCGAATCAAGAGGATCAGCCGGCCTCCGCCGCCTGGTACCTCTACTTCTCAAACAAAAGTGACGGCGACTGAGTAACTCCAACGTTAACTCATAGTCACTCCCTCAAATTTAGTATGGAGCCTAAAAGGTATGAGTCGTCCGCCTGTTTTTAACAAACAGGGGCTCTCAACCACTACTCTTGCTAGGTTAACAAATTATGAGTTAAAAGCCAACAACATTGGCAATAAAGGGAAACAACCGGTACCCGCCGCTTGTTATCTCTACCACTCAATTCCTTGGCGACTAGGTAATACTCTATTTACTTGGTCAGACCACTTTCCTACTTGGTTAAAATTACAAAAAGACAGGCACGCCTGCCTAAAAAGGATCCAGACAAAATAGTTCGAATACCGATTGAATAAATGGCCGACTGATCGTCTATCCTGGAAACAGACAACCAGTCGTCCAGGGGCATAGGCGGCGTACTAACTATCCGTACCTATCTGCAACGTTCGGCCATGTACAACAGTCGGTCTAGTGAACAATGGGATATTAGATATGGAATACTTGGACAAATTTGAAACAAAACAAAAATTCATTAAAAATAAGCCGGTCATTAAAGACCAGCAAAATATTCAAAGCCCCGGCCCCCTGGCCGGGTAAATACAAAGCAAACGGCACGCAGGCCGTGGAAAAAATACATTAAGCTTAAGAAGGGGGCAGCTCAGTATTAGCAGCTGCCGCCTGGTCAGCACTCTTCTTGCTGGACTCGGCTTCAGCTGCATCCTCTTTTGATGCCTTACCCCCAAGTGGCACAAGCGCCACAACCGGCTCCTCCTCCTCCAACGCTTCTCCCAACGCCTCTTCTTCAGCAGCCGCCAGGATCTCTTGATTATATGTTTCCGAACACTGGCGGTACGTTCGTTCCCAAGAGGCAAAGTCGGCATTGGGGAACAGGCGGCCCCAGGTCATGCGCTGGATTTGAGCGGAGTCTTCCATCATCTCCCGGACGAGCTCTTTCTTCTCTTGCTCGGCCTTTTCCGAGAGCTCTTGGGTAAGACTCTTCTCTTGGCTCACCAGGCGTTCTTTTACGCTTGCCAAGGATTTCTCCATGGCTTCGTAAGAGTACATTTTTAGGCGAAGAGGTTTCAGCTCGGCCTTAAGATTTGTGATGGTCGCCTCCAGCTCGTCATTCTTCTTCTGGGCCGCCTCTAACTGAGCCCGAACAGCGGCGGTAGCTTGCGCCTGATAATAAAGAATATCAATGCTCAGTACTTCATTTTGGGCAATTTGAAACATTGCCTTATCACAGTCAGAGGCGGCCATAGCTTTTGCAGCCTTTACCTCTTTGTTCTTCCGATCAAGCGGCTTGCGAAGGCCGTTAACTCGGAGCAGGGCCTAAGTACAAAAAAAAAAAACAGGCGTCAGTTTCCAAACAAAAAAGATAACAGGCGTCCTGGAATTCAAATACTCAAAAAGTATACCTCAGCAAGGACCCCTGCAATCCCATCAAGGTCAAGGGTGCCGACACCCCTGACCGCCTCCCTTTCAGATGGAGGAACTACTTTGATCATGGACTTGGCTACCTCTACCAAGTCAGGCCCCTGAGGGCCGGCTGCATCAAGCGTAAAAAAGCAAGTTAGACCTAGTCAAGAAGGAAGCAAGTGTAAAAGTTTTTACAAGTAATTGTCCATACTTCTAGGCGGCCCCGCCGGAGTTTTAGAAGAAGTGGTCGGCTGCTTCTCAGCCGCCACTGTTTTCCTGGAAGACCCAGGAGAGCTTGCAACAGTCGTCCTCCGGGCCTTGGGGTCCGGCTGTTGCGAGGAAGAAGCTCTTGGAGTGCCCGACTGGAAAAAAAAAAAAAAAAAAAAAAAAAAAAAAAAAAAAAAAGAGTTAGTATATGCATAAGACAACTCCTAAAAGAGGAAGAGTTTCGAAGCCTACCAAGGGTGCCCCCTTGTTGGGGGAGTCGGTACAAGACTGTTGCATGAGAGAGGCCCGCAACATGGCCGCCGCAGTCTTGGATGCTGTTATTTTACTCATGGCGTCAGCTGCAAAAAAAAAACAGCAAAGTTAGTAAAAATCCCAAGTAAACAAGGCGTGAAAAAACAGAGTATTTGTTAGGCCGGCTACCTCTAGAGCACCGACTGCTGAGGCCACAGGCGGCCAAAAAGTACTCGTCATAGAGCCACTTGAAGCTCGGGACGCAGTTTAGGGGTACTTGCTCTCGTACCCCTGAAGTAGAGTTCACCCTAGTCTCTACTTTGAAGAGTCCTTTGTCTAGGATCTCTTTTTTAGCCTTTGGGGGAACAGGCGGCATGCTTCGGCCGCCTGCGAGAAGAGGCGGATCCCTATTCCACTTGTTAAAGCGTTTGTTCAGCTCCGTGTCTGAACCCTCGATGATAAGGAAGGTGTTCCGCCAATCCTTCCATTTGTTCGCCTTACCTCTCGTCATAAGGTAGCCCCTATGGCTTGTTAATTGATACCAGCCGGTACCTCCCGACTTAGGGGTCCGGCTGAGATAGTTCATGTGGGCGAAAGCCTCAAAGCTTGGCTCCACCCCGTACATTTCGCACCCGGCCACATAGTCGAGTACGTTTACCCAAGAGTTGGGGGCTAACTGCCATAACCCCAAATCATACCCATCTAAAATCCGCTGAACAGCCGGATGTAATGGGAAGCGCAGTCCAGCTTTGATGGACGCCACATAGCAGCCAAAGCAGCCGTCATCATAGCTGGTACCAGCCGGCCAGACAACAGTGTCTTCTGGATCCGGCACAAACACTAGAAAGTCGGGGCCCATTCTGTGGTTAGCTATAAAGCTCTCCACTTTGTCTTGCATGGCTGCGATCCGGCCCCGGGGTACCGTGCAGTAGTAGGGGGTGTTTTCCTCTCTGTAAGAGGCGGACGGCTCCGCCCAATTGCTCCCCTTCTCAACTGCATGAGAAAGCCTCGCCTCTTGTAGGCGGCTGTTTCTTTCTTCTGAGCCTGGAGAAGCGTGGCCAGAAGAGCTGGACTCGGACTCGTCCTCTGACGAGTCCGAAGAGGACGACTCCTCCCCTCTCCCAGAGGGGCCCGCCTCCTCTCCCTTAGAAGGAGCAGGAGGAAAATTAGACATATCAACGGTGAAATGGGAAGGGACCACCTTGACCCCTCCCTCAGAACTGTCGGCTTGGCAGCCGCCTTGTTTCACTTCTACATCTGGCGCCTGGTCAGATGTTTCACTAATGAGCACCCTTTGGGAGGAGCCGTCCGAGTTTGAGATCATAGCAGTCTTTTTTGTTCTGGCCATCACGTTCTGCATAGACACAGATACAGTCGGACTTTGTATAAAGGGCAAAGATGGGTCCAGAAAAGGGCAGGCGGCACTCCTAGTCCTAGATTCAGCCGTCCCCGGTGACCGGCTGATCACTAACTTAGGTCGTGTCGTGTGCTTCCGTGGTGCCATTTCAAAAAAATAAAAAGAAAAATTAAGAGTAAGAGAACTGACAGTTACCTGAACGAGTGACGGTTGATGAAGTTCTGAAAATCCTGTGCAGTCGGCTTGTCAGAACAGGCGTAGGCAGAAAAGGTCCGAAATGTCAGAGCAAGTTCAGGGGTCCGAATGTTCTCGCAAAGTTCTCAAATGTGAAAATGACCGAAGTCAGCACTTCCTTATATAGGCAAAGTGAGAAGGCGAAGGGTCGCTTCCAAATTAAAAATTTGGGCGGGAAAATCTCTCGGCCATTTGCAAGGTGACACCTGTAGCAGGCCGTCGCCTGTCACCATGCGGCACCTGTCACAGGTGACACGTGACCAGTCACGTGCCACCTGTGAGGGGAAAATGATTAGGGATTTTTATCCACCAATCACCGTCTGACAAGTGGACCAACCAGGTTCCGCCACGTGTCCTTCACGTAGGCCAATAGGATCCTGCCACGTGTCAATCACAGATACGTCCTCTACGGACCAATTGAGACACGCCACGTGTCCACCCATGCCAACTGGGAAAACCGGCCAACAAGGCCCAATCCTGTTTAGAGGCCCGGTCAGCCCTAGGTTTACCCTAAACCTAGAGAGTGGCACGCTTCTCAAGACTATAAATACTTAATTAATCCTCATTAAAGGGGATTAAGCAATTAATGACTCTCACCTAGAGAAGTCTAAACACATTAATCACTCCTCCCCTAGAGGAACCAGATCTTCCCCCTTTAATTTCCGCACTTATTACTCCTTAATCAAGTACTAACTTGACCGTTGGAGGCGGAGCTCCCAGGAGTCTCCGTTATTTTGCAGGTACAGGCGTCCGGTTCCAGTCTCGGAATTGTAACTCTCCCGCAGGACATCAGAAAACCCCGAAACAATATCATTCCCGAGAAAGTCGCCTGAAACTGACCATAACCGATCCTAAAACTGTCGCCAAATAGCCAAGAGCTGCCATGCCGAAATGCGTATAGTGTAGCCTGAAAACCGCACCAGAAACTCACCCCAAAACCAATCAAGAAACCCACCCAGAAAGACCCCTAAAAGGGCACCAAAAACGCACCCAAAATACGCCCAAAACCGCTTGAAAATTCGTCGGAACCTAGAGCCACCGCCTTGAACCTTCGCCAGATCTACGTGCGCCGAAAAAGTCGCCGGAATTTGCAACCTAATCGCTGCACCTAATTGCCCGAGAGAGATATCGTAAAAAAATGGCCATTAACGTGATGAACACCATTGTCAATTGAAGAACACTGAATACGAAGTATCTGATTTGCATTTTTTTTTTTTTTTAAAGTTTGATTTTCATAATTTTAATTATAATTTATTTTTTGGAAATGATTATCTTTAAAAGTAAACTATAATGATATATTCTTTATATAAATACATGTATTTACAAGCATATATACATATATAGTACATGTAGCCTTTTAAAAATAAATTAAAAATTAACCAATTATAAGTTGACACATCATTATATAGAAATATCCTCCACCCTAGTATCAAAGATAATATCAAAGTTTTCCAAAATATATCATATGCCAACTATTCAATATATGGTCATATCCTAATATATCATACTTATACATATTAAGATTTTGAAATTTTCATACACATATTATGTTAATAAATTTCGCATATATTCAAATACGTATATATATACATGTGTTGGGAGTTGTTTTCAAAAAAATAGAAAAAACATGTGTTGGGAGTTATTTAAAACATAAAAGAAAATAAGTAAAATTCATTTCATTTCAGTAAAAATAATTTTATTTCTAAAGGCGAAAATAACATCTCACCTAAATTTTATTTGGGCATGTTAATTTCATAAAAAAAAAAGTAAAAAAATGTAATGTCAAGTGATGATTTACATTTATGTTTTCCATTTAAAAATGTAGAACAATTTAGTTGAAATGATTAATCCATTTATGTGCATGTATATATTTTTAAATTCATTAATTTTAGTTCACCTTCTTCTTTTTGGATCATTAAAAATATTAAGAATAAAAACTTTTTTTTTTGGTTTTTATTTTATTAATTGGGTGGTCCTAGATCAAGGTTGGGTAACCCAAACTTGTTAGGGTATGATGATGAAAGAAAGGTTGATCTTTGATTGCACTTTTATCTATATTATTTTATTAACAATAACACCGTACCCTTTTTTAATCAAGTCTGTTCTTTATTGTCAATTGTCCTGATTGATTAATAAAATTCAGCTAAAATTAAATTGGGATTTCTAAAAGTGAAATTTATGTATGGTGTAGAGGCTATGAGTTTATTTCTACGCAAAGTCTTTTGAGAACAATAGGATTAATAATCGAGATCTCGAGGATTCTTGCTTGTATGAATTCTAATAATTATCCTTCGATTAAAGACAAATGTATCTTTAGTGTAGTATTTTGGGACTAACTAGTAGTCGTTTGGGACCGCCTAGTTGTGTTTATTTTGTTACGTACGAAGTACATTCAAGTATATATGTAGTCATGTATCCCTCAATTAAATTAATTTAAGATAAAGGGCATGTCTCTAAACAAGTATTGTTATGTAATAGGTAATATATGTAATATTTTGGCCGAGAAGCTATTTTCACCATTTAAGTCCAGGCTTTCGAATTTAATAATAAGTGTGATAATTATGCAAGTTAGACCTTAGTTAGATAGAGTGGCAATAAATCTAATCAGCAGTACTAAAAACGGATGTGATTATCTAAACTAAGCTTATAATTCTGTATATTGTAAAAAATAAAAAAAATAAAAAAAAATTGAACCACTGCGTTGTAGGTACACCCAAATATAACTTAGGTATACCCAAAATGAAAAACTTATATACATCGTGATCTATGTTTTAATTAATTAAGTCTTGTATTTGTCAATTGTTTGGATTAATTAATAACATTATATTCAAATTTTGAATACCCTGAAAATTAAATTGGAGATATCGAAAATCAAAATTTATGTATGCTCAATAAGTTGTAAGGTTTTTTATACGTTGGAGTTATCCATTGCGAACAATAGGACTAGTAATCAAAATTTCTAGGATTCTTGCGTCTTTCATGAATATTGATAATTATCCTTCAATTAAAGGCAAATTGATCTTTAACGTTTTATTTTGAGACTAACTAGTCATTGATAGGGACCGCCTAGTTGTGCGCTTTGTTACATACTATGTGCATTCAAGTATATATATATTTTTGGGTATCCTTAAATTAAATTAATATACAACTATTACGAAAAAACTTATGTGCACTTGTGAACGCAGGGTCCATACTCACGCAGTCGCGTAATTGATACTTTATTGAATATGGCGACCCTAATTTTAATAGTAACATTTTACTTTCATTGTGTGACCTTTACTAATAATGTGAATTTGAAGTATGATGTTATATTAAACATTGTGACCTTAATTTCGACATAGTGTTTTTTAATATTCATATTGACCAGTATAGAATGGAGATTTAATTAGATTGAAACAATAGTAACATTACCTATTGCATAACGTCCTTATTTAAATTGGGAAACCCTCTTATATTAGATTAATTTAAGGATGCGCGAAAACATATATTTGAATGTACGCAATACACAACAATAATTAACAAAATTAGGCAGTCACAAACGTCTAAGCTACTAATTAGTCCCAAAATAAAACGCTAAATATTAGTTTAATTTGCCTTTAATCAAAGGATAATTATCGAATTTCATACACACAAGAATCTTAGCAATTCCGATTGTTAGTTCTATTATTCACAACATACAAAGGATTACACTTGCATAGAAAAAAACTATCAACCCCAGAGCATACATACATAAATTTCTCTTTTAGATCAATATCCCCAATTTAATGCTAGGCATACCTTAAATTATTTAATATTGGGCATAATTAAAATTTAAACTTTTTTTTAGTTAATAAATTAAAATCAGTAAAAAAAACTAAAACAGTAATAAATTAAAAAGAAAAACTTAAGATATCCCATTTTTGTAGTGTCATAAAACAACATTTCTTAAATAAAATCGCTCTCTTAAATTCTCTCTTACATAAACCCTTAATAAATTATGTTAAAGTTCTTACTTCAATAACTAGCCAAATATACAACATTCTTTATAATCACTCTTTTAGATTATGTCTCAAATAAACCCTAAACTGTTAAATTTCTTTAACATTCTTTAACATGAAGAAGAAACTTCTTTCTTCAATTACAAGCAGAATTACAAACTCTTTTCCCAAAATTCATACTCCAATCAACAACAAAGTTGATTTCTTACGTCTAAATGCTGACACAAATGAGATGATTGAGCCAAAAATACAAGATCGTATTCAAATGTTTGTGCACCAATTAAGAAAGGCTTTGCGAGAGACCCAGGTAATTTTCAAAACATGCAACAAAAAAAAGAAAGATTTGAGTTTATGGTGAGGGTGCAGAAAGTTAGTGGTTATTTTGATACTGCAAGAATTTCTGAGAAGGATCCCTTGAAACCCGGATGTGCAATACCAGTTTAAGGGAGCTCCAATTATAATTAGCGCCTCATCGCTAGACACATCATTACAGCAATTATATTATCAGCACTTGGTGAAAAATCAGTACAAAAACTCTTTTCAAAGGCACCTTACGACGGTAGGCGTTCATCTTTTTGAGGCATGTCGGTATTTCGAGATTGAAGAATTTGTTTACGCTACTCTAAGTAATTCTGACTCGCAAGTACTGTGTGATCGACACATTTTCTTGATTCATCAATGGGGAAAGATTTCAAAACTAATTCAAGAAGTGGCAACAAATGTAACAACCGAAGAGGAATTTAACAAGGATGAGAAAATTAAAGAATTGGAACTTGACTACTCCAAAATTTCCTCGGTGATTGCGTTACTAAATGCAAAAAAAGATTGAGGGAGAATGATACAACATGTCTTAGCTTGTCTTTTGTATTACATGTTTTAGCTTGTATGATTTGGTGGACCTTTCTTAATTTTTGCACTTTCTTTCTTTCTTTTTTTTCCCCTCGGGAATTAGTTGATTGTAAAGTGATGTCTTAGTGGTATGTCTTAGTAGAAGCAAATTTGAGGGGTGCCCAGTTGATCTTTATGATTGACGAAAGTTGCCAATCTTTTTTGCCAAGTCACCCGTCTTCATTAAACGGTGATGAGTCAGTACAGCCAACGCCGCAGGTTGCATTTCTATGTGATGAGTAAGATGATGACAGTGATAAGGGAAGTCCCAAATGGTTTTAACGTCGCATGCTGAATAGTTAACGTCGTCGATTGGGTTTACGTGAAGGAGAAGTTGTATTAACTTGTGTGGTTGGTAGGTTTATTGTATAGCTGTATAAACCATTTCTTGGGTAAGAAGTTGTAACCTAAAAAAAAAAAGTTTTTTTTTTTCCCTGTAATTAGTGTTTCAAAAATAAGTCATAGAGTAGTGAAATCTCCATGAAGTAGTACTCGTAGGTCTCAAGGATGGTTTGAACCAAAGAACGGATCTGGAGGTTGTATGGCGCTTTGATTCCATCTTAATGGTATGAGTTGTTTAAACATTATATCGTTTAGTCAGTATTAGAACCATGTGTGTATTCAAAGTTAATTTTTGGGTAAATTTATTTTTTTAAGGACATTTTGTGAGAAACTATGCTTGGATGATTTTCAAAATGAGGGGAAGGACTCTATTTATAGGCCTCCCAAGTAGCTAGAATATTCTATTCTAGAGCCTTCTAACCTCTTCAAATGGAGGGTCCTAGAAGCTTACTTTTCTAGAGACTTCTATACATTTCTGAGTCCCTACTCATATGTACAAGTTTCCGGAGTATTCTATATTTCTCTAGAGATTACAAGTATGTACAAGAGCAACCTAGATACTTCTAGAAGCTTCCGGACGCATCCCGAGCCTTGTAGCACGTTCTGGAAGGTTCCGGACCTTTCCTCAAAATTCTGGTTGCACCATTGTGTTTATTGGATCCAAAAACGGTGGACCACCAAGTTTGGGTTCATTTGGATTCCATTTGGTCTCCCAAATGACCCATTATTGTGTTACTGTCACTTGAGTGTTCACTAGGTTTAGAAGCAGGTTGCTATTTAAAGCTCTTTAGGGGAGTGGTGCTTCCTAGCACCCATGGGCAACTCCCAAAGCCTAAATTTTGTGAGAAACCACCTAATAAAAAAAATGTTGTAATAAACTACCTAATAAAAGATAAAATGTTGTAATATACTAGCTTTGACCGAAATTCCACCGTTAACTTAATTTTAGGATGTTGATCCACCTTAGAACACCCCCAAAACCACCGTTAGGGTTGGTTTTCAGAAATTTTTTCTATGGAGGCGGATGCACGATGCTCTGTGCATCCGTTTTCTCTTTAAAAACGCGGAATGAACATTCCGTTGTTCAATAAAGAACATACATTTGTTTTGTAAAGAACATATAGCTTTTTCATAAAGAACATCACATATAGCTGTATTGTAATGAACATATAGTTGTTTTATAATGAACATATACCTATTTTGTAAAACAAACATCCAACTTCATGTTCTTTATATAAATCTAAAGAACATCCGTAATATTAATTAAAAACATGATAATTAGAGGTGATCAACTTCGGCCCGGCTTGACCCGGCACAACCCGATCCAGCCCGAAAATAGGGCGGGTTTAGACAAGCCTAGAAATGCATTTTTAGTTAAAAAATCCAAACTCCGCCCGAAAAAAGCCGAAAATCCAAATTAAGGTTGTATTGTAATGAACATATAGTTATTTTATAAAGAACATATACCTATTTTGTAAAAAAAAACATCCAACTTCACGTTCTTTATATATATTTAAAGAACATTCGTAATATTAATTAAAAACATGATAATTAGAGGTGATCAACTTCGGCCCGACCCGATCCGGCCCAACCTGATCCAACCCGAAAATAGGGCGGGTTTAGACAAGCCTAAAAATGCATTTTTAGTTAAAAAATCCAATCTCGGCCCGAAAAAAAGCCAAAAAGCCCACTACATTTTCCAGGTTTTTTGGACACGAGATATTATGTTATGGCCTAGCCCGACCCGAACATTTTTATCACCTTTAATGATAATATAATGTAATGAACATTATTTTTATTCAACCACCATAATCTAAATACAAAATTCAAAGAACATTACAAAAATAAACAATTAACATAGGTCACAAATAAAAGTACATTATTCTGACAATCAAAGAACATGAAGATAAAGAACATTATTTAACAACACGTTATGTTCTTTACAATTTTATAACATGTTCTTTGCACTTTAACGGAATGTTCTTTACATTTCTATACAATGTTCTTTACAATTCTATAATATGTTCTTTTCACTTAAACTAAATGTTCTTTATATTTCTATGCAATGTTCTTTCCGCTTTTTTTGGAAGAGATGCACCATGTGGATCGTGCATCCGCCTGCATGAACCATGCATTGTTGGTTTTCAAGGTGGTAATGTTATTTTCGGGGTGGTTGGAGGATATTTTGAGTTGGTGAGGGTAGATTAGTGCTTCGGGATGGTGGTTTTTAGGATTAGAGGTGGTGGTTTTGGGGTTGAAAGGTGCTTTAGATGTGGTGGAGACGATTTCAAGCAAGTTGTGTTAGTTTTGGGAATGAAAACGGTGGTTTTAGAGTGTTTTGAGGTCGATCGACGGTGAAAATTCGGTATAGATAGTATTTTACAACATTTTACCTTTTCTTAGGTAGTTTTTTACATCATTTTACCTTTATTAGGTAGTTTATTACAATAACTTTTTTAATCGGTAGTTTCTCGCAAAATATTGGTTTTATTAGGTAGTTTTTGACAAAAAGCCCTTATTTTAATTTATTTGACGAAAATGTCTAAATAATTAACCTTACTAAGATATGTGTTTCGGGTGAAAACAATGGGACCTTTCCGAAGGTCCGCTGAAACGGAGAAGACTAGATTCGGTCCAAGTTATGTTGGGCCGAAGGTTTCCTGCACAGTAAACACACGTAAACTAGCCTCGGGGGTGTTGCCGAGGAAGGCCCCTCCGATGCTAAAGTCAGTACAATGTGTAGAAAGAGAACACTATGCAAGAGAATTAGTTGCTTGAGGCTTTGCTTGAATATATGAGAATATATGAGAATGTATGGGAATCTATGAGAATATGTGAATCTGTGAATGAATGTGTATATCTGAATATTGATGGCTTTTATACTTCTTCATACATGGAGAAGTTGGGCCTTAGCCCAATTGGCTTGCTTTGAGGGCTGACCTTTGACTTTAGCACAATTGGAGAGTTGAACCTTGACCTTGGGCTTTTAATTGGATCATTTAATGCCTAGGCCCAATTGGACTAAATTGGACCCAAACAACTTGCCCCCCAGACCCGATTTGGAAGGATGACGGGTCGGGTTTGATTTAATTCAGAAAAGGAGGGAAGTAAATGATTTAATTAATCCAAAAATTTGAATTTAAACCGTAATTAATGAGATAACAACGGTTAAGGCGGATGATTGTGGAAGTTGGACGGATAATGGGCAGTTTAATCACAAGATCGTGTGTTTAACGGTTACTTAGTGGGGTATTTAAGAGAAATTGAAACGCGGACTCCCCGTATTCCCATTTCTGGAGATATAATCAGAGGCGCGTCATTTCTCCTCACCTATTCACCAACACAAACCCAGAATTCTCGAGAGAACCCAAGAACCCGCATCAAAACTTCGCAAATTCCCCGAGCATTAAGCTTAGAAACTGAGACTTGCCACTACGAACTCGTAAATCGGCAACTTTCGCTTCAGATTAAGGTAAATTCCTTTGATTTCAGTTTATTTTTCTTCGAATTCGAACTCCTTCCCTTTTTTTCGACTTTTTTTCTTCGAAATAATCAATGGCAAGAGGAGTTAGAGGTAGAGCCCGTGCTCCAAGAAGAGCAAGGCCAATTCCCGATCCTAGGAACAGGATTGGGACCTGGAATGGACAAAGGCCAGAGTCTGACCCTGCTGAAGGGATTAGGGCGACTCCAATTTCCTCGGCTCCTCCTCAGAGAACGGAGGGGCCGAGCGCTTCTGGACGGGACGATGAAGTTCCCGCTGTCCTTTGGGATATCCTCCCCGGGTTTTCAGAGTGGGAGAATGCCGAAGTAGCTTCGGCCATGATAAAGAACCGCCCCTACTCATGGTGGGTGGAGAATGCCGAACAATATCGGTTTGCCGAGCAAATTGAGTTGCATTATGGCATTTTTGAAGCTGATGGGTATTGGTGCCGAATGCCCGTGGCATTTGATAGAATCCATCGTCCACCCCCGGGGTATGTGGGGGTGTACACAAGACAGCTTCAGTACGGGCTGAGGTTCCCTTTGGACGTATTCGTCCGAGACTTGCTGATCCATTACAATATCTCCCTATGTCAGTTAACTCCCATCAGCATCCGAAGGGTGATGACATACTTATGGGTCTGCAAGTTCTTCAAGTATGTGCCGAACCTGCACTGCTTCAAAAAGCTTCATCGGCTAGTGCCAAATATATAAAGTGGGCACGGAAGCCATGGTTCTGGGTGGTACCGGATTGAGTCCCGGCCCCAGTACCTAACCATGTGGCCGAACGACACTTCAGACAAGGACTGGAGAGGTCAATGGATTTGGGTTAGGGCACCCACAGATCCGGGCCACCCTTGCGTCTTCAGCGCTCCCCGGTACCTTGCTGAGCCTGATCCCGACATGGGAAGTCTAGGTCCCCCCGCAGATAACGGGCCGGATCCGAACCTTGATCAACAACATATCTTCGGCAAGCTGCCGAACCGGGGGGGCAGCGGCCGAATGCAGCATATCCCGGAGACTTGGCTCCCCGATACGCATTATGTTTTCCAAGAGAACATGCTAGCAGCTGTTGGATGGTAAGCTTCTTCGGCTGGGGCCGAGGCTTTTTAATTATCTCTTTTTCTTCTCTCACTTCGCTTTTTTATGCTGTGCCAACCTATCTGAACTGACCTTTCCCCTTTTCTTTTTCAGAGCGGGACGAGACCAACGTTGACATTAACTACGCTCGTCTTGGTGTCAACCGAGAACGAGTTGTAACTGATCGGGCCCCGTCTATCACTGAACCGAGGCATAGGGAAGTTCATCTAGACTCTTACCACTTCCAAATTGAGGCTGTTGCTCTGTATCAGAGGCAGAAGCCTTGGTGGAAGAAGAGAGACCCCTGGTTTCAGCTGCTGGACGAAGAAGCTGAAGCTGCCCGTACAGCCGAAGAGGTTGCTCGGGTTCTTGAAGCTTGCGAAGGAGGAGAAGGGTCCTCCAGAGCTGCTGAAGAAGAAGCTGCAGCTAGGGCAGTTGAAGAAGACGAGGCTTTGCTGAAGACCTCGGTGAGCTTTCAGACTTAACTTTGTCTTTCTTCTTTTTTCTTTTTTTTTTTTTTTTTTTTTGTACTCACATTCTTCCTCCCCCTTCTGTTACAGTCTGAAGAGAGTAACAGACACGGAGAAGGGAAAGCCCCTTGTTCGTCCCGAAGACCAAATACAAGAAGAGTCTTCAGACTCAGACATGGACGAGCAGCCTCTTCAAAAAAGGCGCCGAAGAATGGCCATCATCGGCCCTCATGACTTTCAGCGGAGGCCGATGACCATCGGCGTTGAAATAAGGGAACCCGAGGAAGGAAATGGATCGTCGAGGTTTCCCCGGCCACCACCCCAATCACCTCAAAAGACCCCTCCGCCACCTCCTGAGATGGAGGTGGATCAGAGAACTCCCGAATCTAAGGGAGGGGTCCAAGAAGAAATTCAGGAGAGTGCTGCTGAGCACAAAAATAAGGATGCCGTGATGCCCAGTGCTGAGGGTTTCACGGCAGACATTGCAAGAGAGGTTGAGGCTTTCGTCCTCACCCCTGAAGAAGAAGAGGTCATAGTAATTGACTCTTCTGAGAAGGATGATGCTGAGCCATCCAAAGCTAAAGAAGCTCCATCATCATCCTTTCCTTCTTTCCAGACTCTGCAATCTGGAGAAATGGGTTTCTCGGCCCCCCGAATTCCAATCCCAGATCACATCTGGGACCTCATATGGGGTCAGAACCGTGAAGGTGCTGCAGCCTACTTCGGCGATTTTGCTGGCATGTCCGAAGTTGATAGGGCAAGAATCTGGTCGCTGAAGGCCACTGCTGGGATGGGCGAATCCAGCAGATCAGTTCCTGACCCAGCCAGGTCTAACCAACTGCTCATGATGCAGGTGATTTTCCTTGCCTTTATTTCCTCTAAAATTCAGCTCTATTTTTATTTACCTTTATTTTTTAACTTGTGCTCCTGTTTTCAGTTCGTGCACAATCAGACTCTCACTGTAGAGCTCATAGATACCCTACAAGATAGGGTAGACGCTGCCGAGCACGAAAAGAAGGTAGCTGAAGAGGAATTAAAGCTTGCTAAGCTGAAGCAAGCAGCAGCTGAAGAGAAGCAGCAGAAGGGTGAGGAGTACGAGAAAAAAAGCTGCTGAAGCCCTCAAAACCTTCTGCGACGCTATGGAGAAGGAAGTTTTTCCCCCACTGATGGAAGGGGAAAAATTCCTCCAGGAGCACATGGGAGTGGACGTCTCCAAATTCAAGGCTGCCGTTGAGAGCCGTATTCAGGAAGGAGCTGCTGCACAAGCTGAAGTGCAGCAACGGCTAGAAGCTCTTGAAGCCAGCAGAATGGCTGCTGAAGAGCTGCTCCAAGCCAGGGATGTCCAACTCTCAGAGGCTGCTGAAGTTCAAAGAGCTAAACTCCATGAGGCTGAGGATCAACTGATGGCCAAAAAAGTAGAAGTGGCCCAGGCTCAGACAAAGGCTTCCCAAGTTCAGCAGGAGCTGAATGAGCTGAAAGGTTCCTCCTCCAAGCTCGCCGATGAGCTGAAGAAATCCAAGGAAGACTTGGAGGAGACCCAGAAGAAGCTGGCTGATGTTGAGGCTCTACTCAAAGTCCGTGTCTATACCCAGGAAGAATATGAAATGGGTTTCAGAAACGGGTTCAGAGTATGCCGAAGAGTCTGCCTTCATGCTGAGCCGAAGCTGGACTGGTCCAAATGTGCTGAATGGGTCCAGAATCCCGAAGACCCTCATATGAAGTATGCAACTCCAGTCGAAGCTGAAATTCTTAAGGCTGAGGAAGCCGAAGAGGAAGCTGAGAGAATGGAGTTGGAGGCTGAACAAAGGGAAAGGGAGGCTCGACAGAGTGCAAAGCCTGCTTCTTCTGCTGCTGGGGCTGAGGCCACCATGGGGCTCAACAATGCTGATCAGTCTGATCCTCGGGCTGAAGCATAGGAACTCGGGCAGTCGTCTTCAGAATCTTGCGGTTCATCATGCGCTTAACTTTAGACTTGCCGCTTTCTGAATTTTTTGCCTTGTTTTTTTCTTCAGCTTGCCTTGTCGTACAACAGTTTATTTTTTTTTGCTTATGTACGTATTTCGGCAGCTGTTATTTTCCGCTTGTGGGCGGCTGCCGATACAGTTTAATTGAACTTGTAGCTCAATTTCTGAGCATAAATTATTAATTTGATGCTCTTTTCTTCAGCTTCTTTGTTTTTGAATGCTTTACTGTTTCTTTGATTCTGCCGAACATAAACTTGCACTGATAGTGCTTCTTGCCCCCCCAGAAATTGAAGTATGGCTTCAGCTGAATAAACAATTTCTTCAGTTCTTTAAAATGGATATCCGAAACACAGGGCCAACTGAAGGCAGTGCTTCGGATAATAGCTTTCTGGGATACAAGGCTCAGTTAAGGCAATATCCCAGAATTGTCCATGGACTCATGACTTTGGAGAACAAAACTTACTGAAGTTGGACTTCAGCTGAAAGACCTGTGTTCTTTAAAAGACGCATATCCGAAACACAGGGCCAACTGAAGGCAATGCTTTGGATAATGGCTTTCTGGGATACAAGGCTCAGTTAAGGCAATATCCCTGAATTGTCCATGGACTCATGTCTTTGGAGAACAAGTCTTACTGAAGTTGGAATTCAGCTGAAAGACCAATGTTCTTTAAAAAGACGAGTTTTGTCAGCAATCTGAAACCCAGTTACCCGAAGGCGAAGGTTTCAGACGAGGCTGATTAAACAATTTTCAACTGTTGCTGTTATCCTTCATTTTCTGTCTATCTTTGAAAAATGGATACCCGAAACACAGGGCCAACTTAAGGCAATGTTTCGGATAATGGCTCTCTGGGATACAAGGCTCAGTTAAGGAAATATCCCAGAATTGTCCATGGACTCATGTCTTTGGAGAACAAGTCTTACTGAAGTTTGACTTCAGCTGAAAGACCAGTGTTCTTTAAAAAGACGAGTTTTGTCAGCAATCTGAAACCCAGTTACCCGAAGGCGAAGGTTTCAGACGAGGCTGAATAAAAAACCCTTAAAGAGTAGATAGAACAAAGAAAACTTTGAAAGGATAAAAAGTTGTAAACATTTATATAAATGGCGGCTCCAAGGCCTTTCATTAATTCAAAATGTACTTACAAAGATTGTTCTGCCCCGAAGGGTTTACACATGATATTTTTTCAGTACATCAGCGTTCCAGTGATTTTTCAACTCAGTTCCATCCAACTGCCGAAGTCGGTATGTCCCTGGCTGAAACTCATCATAGATTTCATAAGGTCCTTCCCATGCAGCTGAGAGTTTCCCATGGATTCGGCCTTTCTGAACTGCAGTAGCATTCCGAAGGACAAGGTCTCCAATTTTGAGAGCCTTGCATGGACCCTTCGGTTATAAAATTTGCTGATTCTCTGCTTATAAGCGGCCATCCTGTCTCGGGCTGAGTCTCTTACTTCGTCGAGGAAATCGAGAGATTCCCTCATCAGTCGCTCATTCTCAGCCGAGAAGTGGTGCACTCGAAGGCTCTCAGAGCCAATTTCCACTGGAAGGACGGCTTCGGCACCATACACCAGTTCAAAAGGTGAATGGCCCGTTGCCTCTTTTTCAGTTGTCCGAAGGACCAAAGGGTTCCAGGGAGCTCCTCCAGCCACTTGGACTTTTGATCTTCCACCCTCTTCTTGAGGGCATTTAAGATCTGTTTATTTGCAGCTTTGGCTTGTCCGTTACTTTGCGGGTGGCATACCGCTGAATATGCCAGTTTGATGCCGAACTGATCTGTATACCGCTTCAGCGGTAAGTTATCAAATTGCCTCCCATGATCGAAGACAAATACTCTCGGGATGCCAAAGCGAGTGATGATATTCTGCCAGATAAATTTTCTGACAGTTTGCTCTGTAATGTTCGAGGCTGCTTCGGCCTCGATCCATTTACTGAAGTAGTCAACTCCAACTATCAGCCATTTTTTCTGGTACACAGCCTCTGGAAATGGTCCCAGTATATCCAGTCCCCATTGGGCAAACGGGAGTGGATTAAGGATCGGCTGAAGATCCCTTGCTGGCTGATGGATAACTGGAGCGTATTTTTGACATTTTTCGCATTTCCGAACCAGCTCCTTAGCATCTGCGATCATGGTGGGCCAGTAATATCCAGCCCTCAATGCCTTGTGGGCTAAGGTTCTTCCCCCAATGTGGTTTCCACAGATGCCGAGGTGAATCTCCCGTAGGATATAATCTGCATCTGTTGGTCCCACGCATTTCAGCAATGGGGCTGAGAAGGACTTTTTCAGAAGTTCCCCCCTGAAGACAATGAACCTAGAGCTGGTTCTCTTCATCTTGGAGGCCAAAGCTTTATCTTCGGGAGTTTCTCCCCGAAGCTTGAAAGCTAGGATGGGGTCCATCCAACTAGGCTCTGGGTCAGCGCAGCACACTTCAGGTGCTTCGTCGACACTTCTCTCTCGACGCACTTCTACATATACAGATCTGTTCAGCTCGGTAAGAGATGAACTGGCAAGTTTGGAGAGTGCATCGGCTTGAGTATTCTGACCCCTTGGGATCAGCTGAACCTCAAAAGTTTTCAGCTCTGCAATGACTGATTTGATCTTGGCAAGATAAGCTATCATGGAGGGCTCTTTGGCCTCGTAGCTGCCACTGATCTGATATGCAACTAGCTGAGAGTCTGTTTTTAGGCAGACATGATCGGCTTCCAGGGAGATGCACAATTCTAGGCCGGCGATTGCTGCCTCATACTCGGCCTCATTGTTCGAGGCCTTAAAGAAAAACTTTAGTGCATACTCAAAGGATTTGCCTTCGGAGAAGTTATCACTACTCCTGCCCCCGAACCGTTTTCGGTGGAAGATCCATCCGTAAACACGGTCCAGACTTTCTTTTCACTGTCTAGCGCTTCTTGGTATGAGCATTCGGCCAAGAAATCCGCTAGAGCTTGAGCCTTAATGGCAGCCCTCGGACGGTAGCTGATGCTGAATTCGGTGAGCTCAAAAGCCCACTTGGCTAGCCCTACCAGATTTTTCAACCTTGCCGAGAACTTTTTCCAACGGCTGATCAGTTAAGACCACTATCTGATGGCAATCAAAATAGGGCCTCAGCTTCCGAGCAGCTACTACTACCGCGAAAGCGACTTTCTCGAGTAGAGGATAGCGAGT